>NC_141474.1:1873245-4351203 GCF_009769465.1 Tauraco erythrolophus | reverse complement strand
CCCTAAATCCAAGCTTCAACTGTTCCATCTCACACTAGTTTGATTTATAAACTAAGAAAAGTACATTAGCAAGGCCAATGGATATGGAGTGACCCTGAAATGCTCCCAGTACACCACAACCCTTACGGCTGACTGAACAGGACAGATCTAAGCCTGCTTGGCAGTCTCCTAGGACCAGTCTAAGGTCATGAGCCAAAGGGCAGGCCATTATTTTTAACTGTTGCTGATTCTAAAACGGTTTAACTTTGGTTGTTAAATCTCCGTTTAGGCTTGACAGCAGCACGCAAAGCACCGTGTGCTTTTGATTAAGGACTAGTGAATTATGCTGGGTACCAGTCCTGTATTAGGACATCTGCCTCTTCCATAATAGCAGCCTCTTTATGGCAGTCTGTACTCACACACTTGAATCTCCAGACTGGGTTTACCACTGTAGATCTTCATTACCCACCAGTGCAAACAGAGACAACGAAATGTAAACTAACAAGGGAGTATGGTCCTTCTAACCCATTTCACTTCCCTCCTGCCCACAGTTACCTGTCAGCGTGTCAGCGCTCGCTCTCTGGCTCTGCTTGCTTCCCAGCTCTGCCCAGAGATGGATGGTGTACTTCATGCCTGGTTTCAGTCCTGTCAGGGTGGTAACGCTCCTGTCCTTCCCCACTTCTATTTCCTTGGTGTCCCCATCAGCAGAAGTGTAGCTCACCATATACCTGTCTATGGGAGCTTGGACGTTATCCCAGGAGATGGTGGCTGAGTCCTCTGTCACTAGGTCAGTTACCAAATTCTTTGGGCTGTCCATTTCTAAGAAATTAAGCACAGAGTAGAAAGTGTGGGTAATTAAGACACACGTTTCCCTTAAAACTTTTGCTCTCTAAAGCCCCATGACGCTACTCTGGAAGCAAAGGATGACATGGATCAACTCATCTGTAGCTTTACTGGGTCTCCACTGCTAATCACCACGCTTGCTATTGACAACGCAGAGCTGGAGTAAGATGAGGTAAGGTACTGAGGCACGGCCATCTTCACACAGAGGCCTCAGGGACAAAATATTAAACAGTGATACAGGAAAGAATGATCATGCAGAAGAAGGTCCAACTGAAATCTAAGGTTCCTAAGAATTTAGGTCTGAGACAGCCTCAAGAGAGATCCATTAGACTGGTTATCTGGGAGCATGCACGGCCCTGGAGTCCTGGCCGACACTTGGTACACTGAGGCAAAGAAAAAGATGTGAGAGACTGAGGCAGCACCAACACTCTGCTCCCCTTTATCAGCCTCCCCCACAAATATCTCCTTTGAGATATTTTTTTTTTCCTCCACTGAACTGCTAAATGTATCTCAGCAGCCTGAGCAATGAAGGACTTGCAGATGCCTCCCAAATCACTGGAATAGCATTTCTTATCCTGCTGAAGGCTCTAAACCCCAGGACACAAGTGCACAACCATTACAGTGTGATGGCCACACTGTTATTTACCACACACCAGCTTAGCTGCACTATGATTTACCACACATTAGCTACAGTAAAAGTTGTGATTTTCCATCTGTGTGTACTAATCTCACCTCTTTTGTAAGAGGAAAATACATTACTTCTCATTTTAAAGAAAGATGCTGAGGCTCGTTTGTGTCACCCTAGAGTGGCACACACTGGGAACACATACTTGGATAATCACAGCTCAGCTAGTTAGCAGCGTAAGATGCTCACCTGTGGCAAGAAAAATCAAGTGAACCCTTTTCTTGTGTGATATGAAAATCAAGTGATATGAAAATCAGGTTTGTTCTTCGGTTGCAATTGCATTGCAGGTGGGTACAAGCTGTGCCTGTATGCACACGCAGTGCATTTAACTCCTTAACTCCCTGGGTGGTCCAGGAGCTACCAGCCAGTCACCTGGATCAGTAAGAACATGGGCTGGCTTGAGACTACGGACCAACTTGAAAGCAGGTGATTCACTGAACTTCCTAATTAAGCATTTGACTGATCCTTACCAATCCCCTCTGGGTGGAAACTTCTGACAGTCCTACAAATTCCCTGAGGCAGCTCCTGTTGCATCTAGTCCCATTTATATACTTAAATGTGTTGGTTAACATCCTGAGTGGAGCATCCCAAACGTTCCCCTAGGCAATTTCTGCTGCAGAAGTACAGACTGCACATAGATAAGACATTTGTAAATCATCAGCAGAAACTGCTGCTGTACACACAGCCACACTGGATGGGCCATGGCTGGCTGAATTATAAGAACTAAGCAAAAGAGGGGTTCAAGGAGTTTCCCAACCTAGCTGCAGACCCAACTCCTGAGAGAACATTTCAAAGTGCGGAGTTAGGAAAATCCAGCTGAATTAAACCACTACAATACCTGTCCCAGCATGTGCACATTTCCTTCACTTTGCCTTGCTGCTTTGGTCACCTGGGTTCCCCTCTACAGCCCCTCAAGGAAGAAACACATCCATGACAAACCAGCATGGTCAGAGTGGGGAGAAAGCAGGACTGTTCTACCATTTAGATGAAACTTTCCATTTTTTTCTGCAGGAAGAGCTTGCAGGCTACAGGCCTCACCTTCCACGGGTACTGACTTGAGCTTGTTACCTTCTCGCTTGCCACCTTCTCGCTTGCCCTCCTCACAGCACCGAGTATAGGTCCCATCCTTTCTCTGCCTCTGGTGTCAGCCATTCATTGCTCCTACCTTTCTGCCTACCCTGCAGACTTGTGTCTCGGACGCCCCCAAAGCTTCTGCTGTTTTAGGTGATGAATCAGAGTTTAGTGGTACTGCTCTTGCAGTAGCTGGCATTTGTCTTAGTCGCAGCTCCGAAATTCCAGGGGTTACATAAGAATATGAGCAGGATTACTCACGGTGGATTTTTTTTTTTTCCTTTTTAAGAAGCTCTGCAGCCCCCATGTCTGTGAGGAACAGCTTGAAAACACAAGCTGAAGGTGTTCCAAATAATCAGAGCCTACACAGGGAAGAAGAGCAGCCTCACGATGGCAGTGTGGAGGTTGTAGGTTTTGTTGTTTTAAATCCATTTTCTTTTAATGGAACAATTTACAAGACGATCTTGTAATGTCAGGAATGTCAGGCCTGATTTGAGATTTTTCACTCCTTGGCTGCAGCACATCTACCCTTTTGTAAGAGAGCTGAATTTCAGAGTTCCTAGAATCTTACAGGTAGAATGAGAGTTCAAAATTCTTCAAGCTCTCTTTTGCAATATAATAGATCGAAAATATGCTGCCATTTTTCCTGAAGAGCTTGAAGCAGCAATGAACCAACAAGGTTTCCAGACCTGCTTTAACATTCAGGTCAGGAACAGCTAGGCTGCCAGCTACAGGAAAAATAAGAGCCAAGTAACAGCAGCACCTGCCAGGCCTTCTGAGCTGTGCTGAGCACACAGCCGGAGCAGAAGTCAGCTTAAAGATGCTTCTGTGCTCTCCCCATGCTGGAGACGACTACGTCTGACTCGGGCTCTGTTACGAGATAAAGCACTTCAAAGCTTCAGCCTCTAAGAGCCAGCAAGTAGCTGAAGCCTCATCAGTCATTTCACACGTAAGAGGTGAAGACTTGAGCTACCACAGAAATGCCAGGTCCATGCCAGTGTGCAGCCCCACTGGACAAGCATAACTTCACCTCCACAGGAGCAGGTGTATCAGACCACACCGCAGGCTGGGACCATAGTCCCCAGTGGAAACGCAGGCCTGGCAATGGTGTGCAGATCTGCTCCTCAGCTCAACTGTTCTGTTCAGTCCGGTGAACAGAAAAATAATGCTGGAGCCAAGCAATACAGGAAGGAAGAACAACTTATCCTCGTCCTTATTGCTCCTGGGCTCAGAGATCAGACAAATCATCATCAGCTAACAGCTGCGAGGCAGGCAGCTGCCCAGAGGATCCAGGAGAAAGGGCTACATCCAGACCATAAATCATGTGTGATGTTTAAGTGATGTCATGCTGTCAATGATCTAGTTAGGGAAGTCATAAACCAGCCAACTCTGAGTTACACCTGGACCTGGCTCTGAGCTGGTTTGAGGGTTGCTATTACATACAGAGCTCAGCTGACTGCACTTATCCTGCGTCTGGCTGGAGCTGTGAGTCAAGTTAAGGGTGAAGTTACTGTAGGTTTAAAATCAAGGCAGAAGACTGAGCTAGGGCTAGGCTTACTGTTTAATATACAGTGTAGACAAGCTTAAACAAGATACAAGCAGACCTGGCTGCAGGTCATGCGTGAAGAAGCAGCCACGTTTTGTGCTGTCATCTTGATTTATCTGTCCCCGAACGCTGCAACAACATCGCTATCATAAAAGAAACTTTCCACGTACCAGTCCTTCCTCTCACCGAGAATGGTTTCCCCTCTGTATTGTCTTTCACGGGTATGACAGTGACCTCATACTCTGTACCAGGTTTCAAGCCTACAAAGAGCAAAAGGGAGCATTACCAACAATTAGGGAAGACAGTAATTTTCCTTAAGAAAAGCTATTTTTATCTGTCTAGTTCTAGGTTTGCAGCAGAGAGGAACTTCAAGTTTAGATTTCTATCTAATTCCTTTTGTCTTGAAAACATCCCGATAGCACTTTTGGTCCCAGCTTGCCCTTAGGGCATACGCTAACTATACTAAGTGGGGATTTCTCTAACATCAGTGTTACTAGGTCTGAAACAGAAGAATACAGTTTATTCCTAACAAGGACAGAACTAAAGCTGAATGAGTAGGTCTTGAAACTTGCTAACCACACAGCACAGAAGCTTTCTCCCTGTGGGGACGCTTATCATCATGGGATAGAGGAACACCAATAGATCTCACCCTGCCTACAGCAGGCATGAGATGAAGGAAAAGTGGCCATCCACACATGAGAGAAGACTTGTCTCAGGACTATAGTTTGACCGTCAATCCATCCTGCCACCTCTCCCTGCCCCTGCCCAGTTTGGAATATCCACAAGTACTCACCAGTCATGATGTGTCTGCTCTTAGGGTCCTTACTTTTGGGCACCGTGACCTGCTTCTCATCCGTCTCCACCAGGGATCTGAACTTCAGCTTGTAATAATCAACATCTGTTGGTGGGTTCTCCCACTCCACTTCCAGGGAGTGCTCCATCTCCTCTGTCACCCAGATGGCATTGAGTGCAGACAGGACTGGGAAGGAGAGCAGAGGGCCGTGAGAAAGCAGGATCAGCACCAAATATAGTGAATATTAGATAGGACGTTGCTGAACAGCCCTCCTCTCCCTCCCCAGTCGCCTGCTCTGAGACCTGAGATGTTTTCCTGAGTCAAACCGAAGAGTTAAGCAAGTACAGCACAATCATTATTTCAACAGGCTTAGTTTTATCCATGGTAACGCTTCAACTCAAGAGTTTTCTGGCTCTCAGCTCCTACCTGTTGTGCTAGAAGTAAGAAAAATGTTAAAAACCCCAAACTTTTCAGTTTTTGCCAAGCGCATGCAGCCAGCACACTATCAGCTGCTAACAAAACGCCATCTCAGTTCTTGAAAGAACGTGCCAAACAGGCATTCTTTCCATACCAGCCTCCTAACCTCAGTAGCATCAGGCTCATCCAGTCCTGGGAAGAGACTATGAGGAAAACTCGCTGCTGCAGGCATGTTTGGCAAATTAGTACTTAGGAATGACATCCTGCCTACTTTAACATCCCCTCTGCATCCAGTCGAACAGTGCACTATTCTTTATAACGTACCGGCCTTATCTTGCATGCTTCCATTCCTGCTTTTTGCAACAGGCAATGTTATGGTTTCCCTAGAATTCAGGGGCGTCAATGCAAGTAGGATTTGGACAAGATAAAAGGAGAGATAGGAGATTTGCAATGCATTCAGCCCCAACCATGCATATCTAGAGGCAGATTCTCCAGAATAGAATGATAGCAAAAAAAAATACGCAGCTGAGACTGAGAGGAGAAAGTGCTCTGCAGCACTCAGACAGGATGTTATAAACATGCAAAGCCAAACAATTCACTCCACTTGTTTGAATTTAACTTTGAAGATCTACAACTCCTGACTCCAAAGAAAAAGACTGCCTGCTCCTACCTGTACTTGCTTCTAGATACTTGGGCTCACTGGCAATCCCCTTCTTCACATGACGAAGCGTGATATTGTATGTGGTGCTGGGCCGGAGACCCACAATCTCATAGCTGAGCTGCTCTTTGGGCACGCGGACTTGTTTCCCCCATGTCTCATACCCTACTGGATAATAGCTAATGAGGTAATTATCCACTTCAATCATTTGATCCCAGCTGACAGTCAGAGAGTTCTCTGTGGAGTTCAGCAGCTGCAGGTTCTGAGGAGCGAGCACTAGAAGAGAAACAAAGAAAAACATTGCAGTGAGGATGGCGCCTTGTCGCATGGCCAAGCAAGAAATTTTTTCAAACCTATTTTGAATACAGAGAGAAGGCAGAACTGGAACTCCCAGGCTGCGGTCATCTTGGATTTATGTGTTTCTTTCTGCCCAGTGGCATGCCATTAAATACAAACGAATATTGCAGTCAGTAACAAATACAATAATTTGTATTGTATTTGTTACTGACTGGCAGGAGGAAAACTCTCTCACAAAGCTGACCCTTCCAGTGCCTCTAAGATGAGAAAGAAAAGCCAGAACCTTCTTTCCATACCACTGTCAGAGTTATTTCAAAACGTCAAGAGGTCCCCAGAACTGGAGAATACAACTTCTCCATGGCAGAGGCAGAAAACTGAGCTTTTATATTGATGGAAACTTACACTTGGTGCCTGGGGAAGACCTGGGCAAATCTTGGCACATAATAAGTCTCAGGACACCAACAGTGCCTTAACCTTTTTGCCACAAGACAGACAGCTCATCAGTGTCTTGAAGCAGCCCTTGAAAGCAGCCAATGTAGAACACCTGTCAGAAAGTTTACCTGATTTTAATTACAAGTAAGCACATCATAAACTGATCAAACCATCTACCAGCTGTATTTCATCAGGAAGGCACTTACCCATAGCAAAACATAGATAGCAAGTGCCTGTAAAAAGGCACAAGTCAGCAACACAAGGTCAGAAAACATTGTGAGATTCTTTACGCTTGAAAGGCAGCGTTCATTGCCTTGTGCAATTCACAGCTCTCGCCAAATTCCACCCTCAGTATGTGCGTGCCATTGCTTTTGATGAAAACTTTGTACAAAATGTAAAAACATTCATCCTGCCTCTCCTTGCGAAACAGAAGCTGTATCTGAATAATCCAGCTTTGCAGTAAAATAATAAAGAACCTACATAGAACCTACATCCCTTGTCTAAGCACAGTTCGGAAGAGGATTCTATCTGCCTCTCTGAAGAGGAGAGATGTGGCATAAAAAAACAGTATCATCTGTTTAGGACAACACCTAGGACAGTTTGTGTTTCCGAGTTTTGACGAGGAGTTCTCACAAAGGCAGCGACTCTCCAGCCCAGAGGGATCTGTTTTTGCAGTGGGGTTTTTCTCACTCTACCCTGAGATGCACCAGAACACCTTCTCCAGCCAACATGGCAAACCCAAGCACGTCAGGACTTGGCAAAGACGTTGCTGGTCAGGGCTGGGGAAGCGGCCCCGTGTAGGTGTGAGGGGAAGGAGCTGCTGCCTGGACTTGGTAACCCTTGAAAACCCCCTGCTCTGGCTCTCTGACGGCGGAGAACCTCCGAGCCAGAAGCCAAAGGGTTCGTGACAGGCCCAGCACTGACTGCTGAGGTGAACTAGGAGCAGGGGTGGTGTGGGCCGTGCCAGAGTCCATCTTGCCTTCTGCTCACTCTCATCAATCTCTTCCATCTCCTCCGGCAGCTGCGGCACTAATGGCCAAAGCGAGCAGGAAACGAGCCGCACGTTTATAGATCCAGCGCTGGGCTGAGAGCTCACAGGGGGGCTTGTTGGGAACCCCGGCTCCTCTGGGAACAGCCAAGAGCCCCTCTTTATTTTCTTTTCCGATTTCCTGATTACAGCATCAACACAAAGACCTCCTGGTTAAATTAATACCGCATTGAGACACCAAACAGCTATTTTTGTGGATACTCTTGTTTTAAACTGCTGGTTTATTCACCTTCAGATATCCCACAGTGCTATTTTGGAGGGCCAGTAAAAAAAGTCCAGAAAGAGCACAGGTAAATACCTGCTGTTCAGTGTGTCCTTGTCCTCTATTTCTCATTCACAAGGAATTGCAAGACATTAATTATACTGTCGCATGCTTGATAGTAACTTCTACATGTTCAGACATTCTAGTTACCATGGCAATATATAACAAAATATGTCATTTCATGATGTGAGACAAAAAAAAACCACTTCCACAGCCTGTAAAACACCTGCAGGTGTTGTGTAAGGATGAGGATCCAAGGCTGGACCCCGCCTCAAGGGGCTGGCTGGGCAACCATTCTCTGGGACAATTATTTCTGCTCTGGGAAAAACAATTCTGCTTACCACCTCTGTAAAGGTGCTGCCTCCTGAGCAGCAAATCCTGGTCTACTGACACGAGAGGAGAGTGCTCGAGTCAGATCTCTGAATACTGTGGAAGGATAAGGAGGAGTGAAGTTTTGTCAAAAGCTCTCATTTGGATGAAGAATTTGAGCTTATAATCTTTTAAATAGAAAGTGAGTGTCTAAGCAGATAGGTCAGGTCTGAGAGGGGAGGGATGATCTGGAGCAGAAAAGACGTGCCAGAAGGGTCACTGCAAACCCCTGCTGAGCAATGACCGATGCTCAGCGTGTGGCTGTCACCCACTTCTCCTTCCTGAGGAGTGAATCTTTCCTCCTGTGAAAGATAAGGCCAAGCAGTGATGTGCTGAGAAGGAAAGGCAGCTTCCGGGGTAAAAGGCTGAGTGCTGAAGCCTGGAGCATCAGCTCACAGTTATAGGGAGATTACAGGTTTTTTGGAAAAGGCAAACTCTGCCCTTCTACTAGTCAGTTACCAAGGAGGAAACAAAAAGACAAATTCACAACAACTGCAAAAATTCAGGAGGCAAAAGCGAGAAAGGAAAAGAGAGCAACAAGAAGTGCCTCCCTCATCTCCCACCCTCCTCTGCCTTAGAAATTCCTCCATCAAATCCTTCCACCTGTGTGAAATTCAGGAACTGTCCCTTCCACTTCTGGGAGATGCCTGGGGAGATTTCCCCTGTCCTGGTTCCAGAAACAATACGTACTACAGCATTTAGGGACCTTCTGCTTTCCTTTCACATCACAGAAAAGACAGCACTATCCCACCCATAGGACTCGAGTATTTCACTTGCAGAGAACCCCCATAACCTTGACAAACAGATTCCAGTCCCCAAATCTCTGCAGTAAACAGGCTGTACCTGGGATATAAGAACAAATACTGCAATTGTTCCTTACCTTGGCTTCCCCCACAGCACTTCCAAGGGCTGCAAACTTCTCTCAGCTCTGCCACTTCTTTCTCAAGCTTCTCTATCCTTTCAAGCAGACCCTTGATGTGGCTCGAAGTTTCAGAGTCCCCTTTGTGCCTAAAGATGATATTCCGCTCTTCGTTTTCCTTGGCCTCTCCAGGATCGAGCTGCACCTCCCTGTTGTCCTCATGCTGTAATGGATCTGCCTCCACCGTGACCTGGAAGGACGTGGGCAGGTCAGTCTTGTAGGAGTGGCTGGTGTAGTTGTGAGATGCAGGTTGTTGAATGGCAGATGTCTGAAGAGCACAGCACAGCAGTATCCCCATTGCGAAGGCAAGCCAGCTCTGGAAATCCATCTGGCAGGTTTTCAGACGAACCACTGAGCCCTCAAACAGCACAGCTGCTTTCAAGAAGAGGAAAAAATGTAAGGAGTGGGGTCATAAAGCTGATTTTCATTACTTTCTAAAAGACAAATTCCATTTTGCCCTGATTCAGTACTAGGTTGGTCAGTACCTGGAAAAGACTCACGCTGGGTTAGATACAACCTAGACCTCCCCAACCAGGGGTTTTAAGTTTGCAGCTTTCAAATGAGGCTCAGTATCATGGTCCATCACAATTATTAAATATGCTGTAGCACTTCTCATTCCCTTGCAGTTACAACGGACACTGTATCAGTCTCCCAAGTGCGTGCGATCTGGATTACTGACTAGCTTTTTGGCCATGGTAATCTCTAGCAGCTTGCATGGTTTTCAACTAGAAGCTTGATAACTCTGCTGATGCTGCATGGCCGAAAAATTCAGAGGGCTGATACTGATCTTTCAGTACAAGAAGTTCGGGAGATAATTTTGCTCACTTTACATACATCATGCTGTGAGGTATCTTTCCCAGGACAGCTGCATATCAGGCACGGGTGGAAATGTTTTCAGGAAGGCATTGAAGGGGATGCCAAGAGGCAGTTTCTTCAGGGACTATAAGTGCAGAACTCTTTCTCAAGCAGGGAGCTCAGCTAAAGAAGTGGAGCGCAGAACCTGACTGTGCATCAGCCCCAGCCTTAGAGTCCCCACCTCTGCCCACTGGAGACAGAGGAGGGGTTTCTGCGAAGCTGAGGACATCTGCTCTGTAGAGGCAGGACTGAGATCCTCACCTGGCTTCACATATGCTGTTGATAACATCTCACAAAACACTCACTTTGGATACAACTGTCCTGGCAGAGAGCTGAACCAGTTGTCTTCAGCTTCAGGGTCCTGTGTTGATGATTTCTGATTTAGTCCACCACTTCAAAAAGGCCCTTCAGATTTAAACTACCAGATTCTAGCCATGGGACTCAAATGATACAGAAAATTAAACCCATCTTCTTCCTCTAACATAGTGCACAGATTACAGTGTTACCTGGATTGGGGAGAATTAAAATATTTCCTCCGTTTGAAATCGGTGTGTTGGCATTTTGTGTGCCTGAACACCGGCTTCACGAGAGGGATTTCGAGTTTATTTTGCCTTGACTCAATTATCTGATTTATTATCTCAGCATTGGCAAGGTTCATTTAGAAGCTACTAGAGCAAATCTGTTAACACATGGAGTGAGAGGATGTGTTGTAAACCCATTTGTTTTCCTGTACTTTCATTTCAAAAATATTCCTTCTTTCCTACCCTGCATACATAAATAGGAAGAGCTTGTTTTCCGGCTCATTAAGTCTCAGAACTGAGAATTTAAAATAAAGAAATAAAATATTCCTATTTAACTGTACTGACATTCAGAGGTCAAAACTGAAGTCCAAACATTTAGTTTAAAGTCTTCAGGTAAAGTCTTTAATAGAAACAAACCTGTCTGCTGTAAAAGTTTTGTGTTGTCAACTAAGCGAGAATTTTGGACTTTAGAAACGAACACCTCGCAGACAAGAATAACAGGAAAGAAGCAACTGAACAAACACGGGTGAAAGGATAAAATGTAAAGTTAGAAACCTAAATTTATCAGTTGGCTTATTCAACGTTACAAACTGAATTTTGGCATTAATGGTAGATGTCAATCTGTACAGGAGGTGATATAGACTTGTTAAATACTTAAAATTTCATCTCACAGGATGCAAACACAAAATGCCACCATCTGCGGCTTACTAAGCAGTCGTGTTATTCATTGCACAAGCAGAAGAAAAACCCATGATTTAAGTGCTAAATTAGTCAATGTGGTAGAAACCATTTGGCCGATATGTATCCATAGGAACAGCACCTCTGAACCCACATAACAGAGTTGTCCCAGATAATACTCTTTGAAGTAAGAGAAGCTGCCACTCCTAAAGAATAGTACTAAGTTTTCAGCTTCCTCTGCTCTTTCCACTATAATCACATTTCTGAGAGTCATGCAATCCTGAGTTATAAGGAAAAAAAACTGTTTCTGTGAAACATCCTTATATCTCCCAAACGTCTGCAAAACCTTTGGAAACATCCCTACCATCAGATTCATGCCCTACCACTGGCAGCACAGCTACAGGACGGGGTCCTTCCTGCTCAGAAACACGAGACTTTGGTTGCTAAAGACCAAACAAAAAGTCACCACGTTGGAAAAATATATTACACCTGACTATACCTACATTGTACTCTAGTGCATCTCTCTCCAAGCAAAATCATCGCTGGTATCAACCAAAATAGGACATGGATTTCAAGATTTAGTCTAGGATTCTTTATCTTACATGAATAAAGGAAAATAAGGGAATTATCTCTGCTGCTTATTCCAAAGTAGCAATTCGTTTGGTTGTTTTTTTCTCCTTCCATTCAGCACCTACCTACATTTAACTTACAGTAAGCGAAACGGAGAGGGGAAAGTATGTTGGTCTGCAGAAGTAGGGCTTCTTCCCTATCTCCATCTCCTGAGGTTCTGCAGGTACCTGTTCGCAACCAAAGATGCAGCTTTCCCACCCCAACCCAGCTGCCGTTCTGTTTCCCAAGACTCCCCTCCCTCAAAGGGCCACAGAAACGAACCATACCTTTCTTTTTTCTGCTGTGCAGCCTTGTGAAAAAAAAGCAAGTCATAAGAGATCGCTTCAAAGCTCTGAGCAAATTTAATGTCTAAATTCTACAGATTCTCATCGTAGCCCATTGCAGGAAACCCCAAAAGCTTTGTTTGGTGGGATTTATTTCCAAACTCCTGGAGATGAGTTCTCCCAAACCACCCCAGACAGACAGACACACACACAAAATCCCTTGCTCAGCACCAAGTGCTCAGTAGCATTCTGGGTCGTAACATGATGTCATTACTAATTAGGGCTTCATGGGAACTACAAACTGATCTCAGATTTTCCTGGTCTTAGAGATCATTCAGGAGGAAAAAAAACCTGAACATAAGCACTTCTGTCAAGCATAATGAAAGAGCACAGCTTTTTTGGCTTCTTTCTTGAGGCGGGGTCCAGCTCTGCATCAGAGCATCAGATTTCCTTTTCTCTGGCGTTGGTTGTAGAAGCCACGTGTGATAAGCTAGCCAGCACTCTGTTCTCAGTATTACGCCATCTTTTGCAATTAACGCAACCAATGACCACCAACAAAAAATGTAAGCATTAATTTAGCAACATTGTTTCTTTTGCAAGTATCTACCTTCTTTTGACTTCCAGACTGAATGAACCTTATCTAACACTACAGAACTTTGGGATTATTTGAAATAATGAGCAGAAAAACAAAATTATAATCAGCCAGGTAGATACCGTGCTTCTAGATTCATCCTTATATTTACCTTTTCTTTCATGCTAATTCTTCTGCAATGTCTGATAGGCACAGTGTATTAACGTTCATGTGTGAATGAGAGATTGTTTCCAAAATCCTACATACTCCGACATAGAAAGAGCAGAGAGGCTTAATAGTATTTGCATATTCGCTAGTTAGTATGAATACACATTTTGTAACAAAGGACCTAACTCCCTCCTGTTAAATCATTAGCTTTCAGTTTGTCAGTCTTTCCTGAAGCAAGCCAAAGGCAAAACTCCCATTTACTTTAGCAGATATTGTTGGAGGAGACAACCTGGGAAAGCTTAAGTCCCTCAAACTGGAGTGACATTAAATACTACTATGCATTTTGCAATAATAACACATGCCCGTAACATGGGATTATGGATGTTTGTGTAAGGCTTTCAAAGCCTTGGAGGGCATTTGCTATAGGAAGTCAGAGAAAAATTGGCTGGGTTTTTCATTCAGAACAAACAAGAGGAATCTCAAAGGAAATAAAAATGCTTTTCTCTTACCTTTCAAGTACTTTGAGCGGTCTGGTTCAGAGCCCTTCTGACACAGCCACCACTTGCAAAGGTAATTTCAGGCGGCTGAAAGGTCACCCAAGTCCTCTCCTCTTCCCACTCCAGCTGCAAACTAGCAGCAATCCCTGCTGTGAATTTAAGTCCCCACGGACCAGATGCATCGAACCAATAGAAGTCTCAGGGTGTTTCCCTCCCACAAACCATCAAAGGAGATGCTGAATTTGGGAGCAATTTGCCCACTTAGTCAGTATCAGCCTTGCACAGAAAACTATTTCCTGTTTGGTTCATGCCAAACAAGTAGGGTGCTTACTGCCTGGGTTGACAAGGCTGCCAAAAACTGCACATAGGAATGTAAATTTCCATAGGATGGAAAACTTGAATCAAAACGGTTAATTCGACATCCAAAACTTAATGGATGCTCTCCTTCAAATCAAAACATATTTTAAACAGTGCCTAAGGGAAGTTCCAGGCAATAGAAGGCAACAGGGCAGTCGGAACAACAGAAGCAGGATTTCCCATGTGTTTTTCACTGTTCAAAGTTATGATTATTCAGTTTGGTCGGGAAAACGCTTAACTCACCCGAAACTCATGAGTTGAAACGAATGCAAAGCACTAATACAAGTGGAGGAATAGCCCTGGGTAATAAGCAACCAGACAAAGACCCTCTTAAGAACGAAAAGCAAAGCCCCGTTTCGGAAAGCGGATAACCCAAGGCGCAGCGCGAAGGGGCTGCTCGGGACACGAACGGCACAACGCGGTGCATAACGGCTTTGCACCGCGTTCTCCCGGCGGGAGGGACTCGTTCCCCCGCCGTTCGTTTGCACAGACTTTCCTCCGCAACCCGGGACCCCTTCGGTCCCCCCAAAGCCGGATCCTGAGGTTTCTATGGAAGACGCCAGCTCCCTCTAATGACGGAGGCGCCGCCGAGGCTGACGGCAGCACCGGGATATACTGCACAACCCCCGAAAGCGGTTTCCCTCCAAAATAACCCTTTTTTTTCCACGCGCACAGGCGCCGCAAACAGTTCCGCCGGGCGCATGCGCAGCCGCGTCTCTGCGCGGCGAGAAGATGGCGGCTGTCGCGCTAGGCTGGGCGCTGCGCGCCGCTCGGCAGGTCAGCGCGGCTCCTTCCCTCTCCTGCTCCCCTTCGGGGCGGCGTCCGGCGAGGGGGCTGCGGGCTTGTCGGAGCGCGGGGGGCGGTGGCAATCGGCTGCGGGCCGAACAACGCGGCGGGGAGGGGGTGCGGGGGGGAGGTGACTTGGGGTTGTTTGCGCCTCCCGTATCCCAAATTCCTTGCTGGTTTCTGTGAACTGAACCGCATGGCGCGCCGCGTTTCTTGGGAAGGAGCTGTACTGCAGGGAAGTGATTTGAAAAAGCCTGGCAAAGGCACATTTATGGGAATAACGCATAGCTGGAATTGGGCAAGCAGCGCATACAGCAGGCGGGTGTTATAAACTTATTTTTTGTGGTTAGGTTCTCCCCTCGCCCTGCACAAGGCAAGCGCGGAGCTACTACGTGGACTGGAGGATGCTGCGGGACGTCAAGAGACGGAAAATGGCGTACGAGTACGCAGACGAGCGGCTGCGGATCAACGCCATCCGCAAGAACACCATCCTTCCCAAGGAGCTGCAGGTACCGGGCAGCCGCCCCGCCGCCGTGCCGCGGCCAGGGCAGGGCACCAGCCTGCCTGTGGCTCCTGCGGCCGACACGTGCTCTGGGCTGCAGCGGCCCCGTCACAGATCTGAGCGGCTGTGCCAGGTCTCTAGCACTCGTGTTTCCCAACTCAAGAGCCGGGAATCACATCATTTTGTGTAGTTACGACTAGTGCCCAGGCGTCTTCAGAGCCTCTGCCTTTCGGTGGTGTTTACCACAACGGTGTGTTTGCCTGACTAGAGGTCATTTGGTGGTTTGTTTTGTTAAACCAGTGCTTCTCGTGTAGGCAGCATCTATAACACTTCATATCATAGAATGGTTTGGGTTGGAAGGGACCTCAAAGATCATCTAGTTCCAACCCCCCTGCCATGGGCAGGAACACCTTCCACTACACCCGGTTGCTCAAAGCCTTATCCACCCTGACCTTGAACACTTCCAGGGATGGGGCATCTACAACTTCTCTGGGCAACCTGTTCCAGTGCCTCACCACCCTCAGAGGGAAAAATTTCTTCCTTAGATCCAATCTAAATCTCCCCTCTTTCAGTTTAAAGCCATTGCCCCTTGTCCTATCACTACATGCCCTTGTAAAAAGTCCCTCTCCAGCTTTCTTGTAGGCCCCCTTTAAGTACTGGAAGGCTGATGATGAAGTCTCCGTTTTCCTCTCACAGCTGTCACTCACATACATTCAGAAAGCTATCTGCCTTATATTCCCATATACCTTTATAGTTTCCTAAATAAACTGTAGATTTTTTTTGCTCTTACTTAAACACTAAGAAGCCTAATCCAGCCAAAAGCACCAATTTGTTCAGTTAGAAATAATTTTACACCTTGCCTGAGCTACAGGTTTGTAAAAGCTGCATCAGATCCGGGTGTTAGATCTGTTCTTAAAAATGCACATATTCACTGCCCTGCTCTCAGCCTTCATAGAATCATAGAATGGTTAGGGCTGGAAGGGACCTTCAAAGGTCATCTAGTCCAACCCCTCTGCAAGGAACAGGGATATCTCCAACTAGATCAGGTTGCTTCCTTACTAAGCATTAAAAAAATTTGCAAGTATCAGAAGTACTCCTGTATGGATTTGATCTGGCCATGCTTAGCTGTGGCACGATCCTTTCACCTTTAAACATCTGGGAAAGTGTATGAATCTGCTTTTATATGTTGACTTTACCATTCTCTTGGCAAGTCTAGTCTGTGTTGGATGTCCTTACAGAAGAGGGGAAAAAAAAAAAATTGCAGTTGGCTTTGCTTCTGCAGCTGCTTTTGTCACTGTGAAGACAAAAAGTCATAGCAGCAGTTAGACTGAAGAAAAAGACTCCAGGAAAGTAACTTTTTCCCCCCCTACAAAATGTTATTTGGGCTCCAAATTTAAAGTCTTAAGAAGTAAATGAGTTTTCTCCGAAAGCATAGACTCCTTTCTGAATAAAATCCTGGAATTAAATAGCTAAAAAAATGCTGCGTTTGGCTGTACTCGGTAAAATGTGTAAATACAGCTTTATACACAAATAACTGGACAAAACCAGTAACTGAAGCATGTTCTGAAGACAAGATGTCCCACTGACCTTGCTGTTGCTAAAGTTGAAAATCACATTGCTGCTGTCCCGCTACCGTCTTTGAAGGCATGCATCCCTTTAGAAGATAGCCTTACACTAAGTGCTTTTCAGCTTTCCTGCAACGCAACAGGAGTTTTTATAGTCCAGCCTCACACCTTCTTCCTCTTACCTCCAACTGTGACTTCCTACCGTGACTAAACACGGGACTCTCTGAGCCCTTCTGTCCTTCAGAAAATAGCGTATGAAGAATGCTGTGGCGAGGGATGCTTACCTAGCCTCAAGCAACTTCCTTTAGGCTGCGTTTTCCTGGAGAGCTCACTCCTTCTGAAATTCCATTTGCTGCTGCCTGGTGCTTTCTGAAAACCATTGAGCTCCCTGGTTGTACATAGAAAGACCTTTCTTAAGAGACGCTTTCATTTGTCCTCCTCTGCCTGTAGCTCCTTCCAAAGTACGCCACACAAGATTCCTTTTACTGACATCAAAGCCTATTACCTGGGAAGGCTGTTAATAAGGAACATAAAACTTAAGTTCAGCTCATCTTGAAGGACTAGTTCAACCTACAAGGATAAAGCCAAGTGGATTTCGACTAACTATAATTACTGGCTTGAGGTTGTTCAGTCTGTAATAAGGTTACATTTTGGGTCTCTGAAAGGACTAGCCCACCCTGCAACATGGTCAAAGACAAGCAGATTTTGACTTAACTATAATTACTGGCATGAGGTTGTTCCATCTGTGTAATAAGGTTAAATTTGAGGTCTCCGGGTGTATCATTTTACATTCACTGTTAGGGTGCTCAGAAAGAAAGGGCCAAGTGAGGAATACAGAGGCAAGATCTCTACCAAAGAGCAAAGCATACTTATGAGGTGGCAGAGAAGCTTGTGGTGGTACCAAAATCTAAGCTAGATTTTGAGATCTCACAATAAGCCCCCTCAAAATCCCGAGAAACACAGATAAAACTCTATGCTGTGGTCTTCTGTTTTAGGAAGTGGCTGATAAAGAAATTGCTGACTTGCCCCGGGACAGCTGCCCCGTGAGGATCCGAAATAGGTGTGTCCTGACATCCCGCCCTCGGGGAGTGAAGCGGCGATGGAGGCTCAGCAGAATCGTTTTCCGACATTTTGCTGACCATGCTCAGATGTCTGGGGTACAGAGGGCTATGTGGTAGATGACTGCGTGGATGTTCATCGAGGCAGAAAACACAAAACAGGCTCAGTCTGTGTGGTTGAATAATTAAAGCAAAACTGTCCTGTCTAGGAGTCCAGTGTCAATATCAAACTAGTAAGGGAAGGATGGGAAGCTGTGCAGATTCACTGAAGTGGCTGACTGGATTGTGATTGGTATCAGCCAAGTGACAAGAAGCAGCATAACTGCACTAAGCTGGTCTGTACGAGAGGCAGTTTTACTTTAAGGGTGGGGGGGGAAAGAAAAATCACTACCTGATGGTTGCAGAACTAAGCTGAGGTTTGTGACATGGGCAACGTTGGAAATAAAGACATACAGCACAAGGCTTGTTTAAGCAGTTTTTTTGCCACCAATACGGTAAGTTCACCATGGTAATTTGGGTAAAAGCATAAATGAAATTGCACAACAGGGCAAAGTAGTATTTTGCCATGAACAAGGACGAGCACGAACTGAAAATAAAACATGGCCTCATGTATAGATATTCTTGCTATACTAACTTTATATTTTTTTTATATATAGATATATTAACAAGCAGACAAACTGGATAAAGTACCTATTAGAAACTACAACGTGCTAGTATTTATCTCCTATTTGTAGTGCAGTGCTTGGTCCAGTGCTTTAAGAACAAGGTAGCAATTAAGTCCTAGTCCAGACCATAATAGGAGAGTAATGGCTTCCTTAATTCATCAGGTAACATCAAACGAATCAGTCCTTGGGAGAGACGTGAGGAGGAAGCAGGAAGGAAACATCAATAACAAGGAGCCTGCTGCTAAGCTCATGTTTGCCTGTTACTCTTCTTCAAAGCAGGGCAAGAGGGGAGATGGCTGCTCTGTCCCCCTCCCCAGCAGTGGGAGATCAAGTGAAACTACCACCAGATGGAAGACACACAGGTAGCAAAGTGACAGCAACCCATCACCCCCGTTTAGTCAAATTTGGGAGTATAAGCTATCTCAATATACTTCTTATTCTGTTACCTTAAAACCCTTGAAAGTTGACAGGAGAGAGTGGAGCTTGCCTCTTTTCCTAATACCTTGCTAGAGCCAGGGTGAACTCACTGCCCTTCTGTGACTCACAACACCTCAAAGACACCCCAAGGAGGTCACAGCATAGGTGCTAAAAAGCTGTTTTCATTTTCAAAATTAAACTGGTTAAGCAGCCAGTAATTAGTTTCCGAGAGTAATCATTACATTCTAATACCACATTGCTTCTGCTCAACTATCAAGTGCTTGAGATAGTGGTTCTACTTTATTCATCATTTCCCCCCTTGTTACATGTTTTACATTTCAAAGTACTTTCCCACATAATCAAAAAATCACACCCCATGTAGTGAGCGTGACATTAGCCCCAGCAACCACGTAGGTACAGCTGTCGCTTGCAGCAGAGAGGCCTTGACCCATCCTAGTTTAGGATTCCTTTTCCCTTACATTCTGTTCTCAGGTTCACGACTCTCCACTCATCTGAGATGCTTTTTCAAGGAGGGGTAAAGATACACCTATGCTCCACTCTTCAGGAAATGGTGAACCACTTGACTGGAGGAAATGCTTTATAAGCTATTTTATTTAAATATTTTCTCCAACCTGAAATGGAAAATGACTGTCTTCGCTTGGAAGAAGGTTGTGTAAACAATGATCTTTGCAGCAGAGCGTGTCTCACATGGAAGATCAGTATTAAGGCGGCCCTTAGAGTACATTCAAATATCCATTGGTATGTCCCCTTTGGATTGCTTTTCTCTGCTTTCAACCCAGGCCTTGTTGATGGTGCGCTTCATCTCGTCATCCCCTTCTGCGTACATCTTTTTTAAAAGGTTCATAAGCCCTTCACTAGGATCTGCGGTGTCGTAGGCAGCCTTCCTGCAAGACAGACACATACGAGAAAATCAGGTATATCCAACAATTATGTGCAAAAAATTAAACGCTAATACTTGTTTGAAACATCCTGGTAACAGGATTTTGTTTCGGCAAAGTCTGTAGACCCTGGCAGTCTTCAGTCATGCCTCAGTCAGCTTCTGAGTAGGGAGAATCCTAAAAAGTACCCTTAAACTAAGTGCAAGTAGAGTAGTACGCCTAGAGCTGTCCCACTAAGGACGATGGGAAGCATTTTGCAGTAAATTTGACCCTGGAAGCACCACTTAAAATCAATTTTAGGAAGCAGGAGTGGAATATGACAGACCCAGGAAGTGCCGACATCCACCTGTGCAGTTATGTGACAAGTGAATAAAAATAGAAAAGTGACCACAGAGCTCTCTGAAGCGACCGCATTCACAACCTAAAAGGCATTTTCTGTGTCCCTTTTTAGATTCTCTCCAGGGGTTAACTGACGAGGTTTTTTTAATACCTTGCATTTCAAAGCAATTTTCTCAACCTAGGAAGCCAACTGACACACGGTGCCACAGTAAGCACCTGAGTATGACGTGCCCCACACCACCAGACTGTACTTAATGCCCTCTGTGCCCAAACTGCCTCTCTCTACCCCATTTTCTAAAACCCCTTAGGGTAGTTACTGGTTTCTGCAGGCTACCTGAAAAACACACAGATCAAAACAGATCAGCAGAGGGAGCAAGTTCCCCAAGCACGGGGCTAACCACCAGTCTGTCTCACAGACCAGAGCACTGAGAAGCTGTGAGGTGCATTTCCGAAGCGACTCCTTTGCCTACTGTAAACCCTCAACACTTGTAGGATTGCTCCCAAGCACGTGAAGTGATACAAATTAGCTCGAGACTTTCTGCAATGATCTAGGTACACAAAGACCTGTTTTGCCAAAAGGACACTGGGATTTTTGTGCAGGCACTTCACACGCAGGTGACAAAATAATTATTTCAACCAGCATAGCTGCAGGGAATATATATGCATTTCTATGTAACAGACACTTAACCTAAAAAAAGTCAGCATCACTAGAGCAGTTTTTGCAATAAATGCAGCCATCAAAATATAAACAAATCTTTAATTGGTTGATTACCTTCAGCACTCTCACTGCAGGTGATCATCATTAGCAATGAAACAGTACAAGAGTGGCAAACAGCTACTCAGAGTGTGTTTCCCCCACTGCCAGTGCTACCAGTACCAAAAAAACCTCCCAACCTAATCATTCTCAAACACCTCAAGGGCTTGTCCCTCACAACAGTGATTCTCACAGTCTGACTGCACAGTCAGTCCAGACCAGATCTGCAATCCCGGCAGTCCTAAAGCAATCCGGAGAACAAGCAATGGAAAACAAGATGGACGGCTGAAGAGACACTTACTCTTTCTCCTTGCTTTCTTTTTCCACTTGAGTGAGGCATTCCCATTTTTCCTCCCGCTTCTTCCTACACATCACAAGGACCGTGTCTGTCTTTATCTGTACAGAGAACAACGAAGCATGAATTTAGAATGCTTAATAAAGGGATGCTAGTCACAACTACAATGAGTAAGATTAGCTTATAACATAAACCTCTTTCTATACTTGCAAATTCCTGAAACTTTTATCTCAGCTACTGATTATTATGTAGCATACAGAAATTATAGTGTGTACTCAGCTTCGGGGTACAAAGTATTAACCTCGTGGTGGACCATTTAAATGGTGTAATTGATGGAACACTAGTACAGTACTACAGTACCAATACAGAAGAACATATAGTGCTGCAAAAACACCCTTCAGTGATTCTCAGGACGCTAAAAGTACCCAGGACTGTTGGGTAAAGGGTGGCTATATTTACTGAACTTCTCCAAGAATACCAAGTTCAGGTCGAGGCTCTCCCAGTTTATTTCTCCAAGGATAACAGACTAATTTTAGGGCACTGCTTAATCTTGCAAAATGTTTGCAAGTTACAAGCAAAGCCTGTTTGATTGCAACCCTGACCTAAATTTCACAAAGAACTCCTGCGTGCCACAGCAGACCAGAGTCTGCTGGAGCTTTAGATGAGCTGAGCAAGTACGTGACCGCTGCTCGCTTTTACACTGTGTTAAAAATCACCAGAGCACCACTCTCATTTATTTCTGCTGGTTTTAATTTTACGCTGTCCTAGTTTGAGGGCAATTTCAAACTGAGCCATCATTTCTTCACATCTGATATCACAAAGCGCAGCACACAACTGCACAGAACACACATAAGGTATCTGACACATCTCTAAGCCCAGGAAGGTGCTGCCAGTAGCACAGCAAGGACACCATCACCAGTTGCAGTCATCAGTAGTAAAACGTTAACTAGTGTTCAGTTCTGGAGCAAGAGACCCTCACAAAGGCAGAGCAGGTTTCACGCTTTGCTTTGGATATTAAGCCTATTTAAGCTTCTCAAGATTCCAGTCTGCTGATAAGTCTCTTAGACCTTAAAATTGCAAAGAATTTCTCAGAGGTATTTGAAAGCACAAGTCTGCAAATGGATGCTTAGTGGAATTTTCTGCCTATTATTTCTGAAATCCTGTTGGAGAGCTCTTAAAAAAAAAGTATACAACATCCAGGCATGATCTTTTGAAATAGGAGCCCATGGATTCCAGAGAATAATTCCACAGTTATGACAACTACAGATTAATAAGAATCATGTTCACAGTGAAGATATTTTAAAGACAGAAGGGAGGGACTGAAAGTTAGCACTAAGCCTCTCGAACTAGGGTCAGGCAATGAACATGGTACTTGGTGAGGGACCTAAATACCTCTAACAGCCGAGGTGCACTGACCTTTCTAGAGCTGCCTTCCACAGCAATGGGTTTCAGGAGGTTGTTGAAGGTCATGGTATAGTTCTTCCCATTCAGGTTCTTCACTAGCAGATCAAACGACCTGGAACCAGAAAGTGGAGGAGGAAGGGCACAAATATGTCAATCATTGTAAAAGTATTGTGCCTTGCCACCAAAAACATCTGAAAGCCCTTTAGCAGACATATTTCTTTGGACGGCACGTCAACAGGCTTGAATTACTTTCCTCCCAGGGCTCTCAAATCTTCAGTTGGATTTAATAGTAAGGACTTAAAAGGACCTGTCCAGATTTCATAACAAATCAAGATCTTTAGGGTTCTTTCTACCTCACCGATCTCCTACAACCTTGGAAGGGCAAATTTAGTTAAAGTACATTTCAGTTCTATCACCATCAAAAAACAGCACTAACACTACATATCCTGTCAAGCACGATGTGATGCAACCAGCATTTGTAAAATGAAAATACCCTCCAAAGAGAACTATACTTAAGGGTATGTTCTAAGTGCTACTAAAACCTAGTATTGCTCAAGTTAAAAAAAAAAAAAAAAAAGAAAAAAGGCGGGGGGGGCATGGAGGGGGTAAGGGCTGATCCAGAACAGAACTGAACACAACACATTCTGGCATTTCAAATAGCGTTCTTCACCAATGCTCTCCCCTGTGGCGTGGTGCAACAAGATGAACTCACCTCTCTGTGAAATTCACCTGCACGTTCTCAGCTGGAAGCTTCTGGACTCCATTTAGAGAGACATATATCTTAATAAACTTATCTGACTGATCCCAACCTGCAAGTGAAAAAGAGAGATTAAGTTCTAGCTTTTCTCCATAAACTTCAAGCATTCTGTTCCAACTCCCCCCACAAAGTCTCCTAGCAATGACTAGAATCTCTGCCTTATTGAAACAATCTTCAGAGGGATAAGGGAAAGACATGAATTACTCTGGAATAATTTGAGAGCAGAAGGGAGGTTTTCACATGTTGCCCTGTTCCCTAATTCCTGCAAATTCTGAGAAAAGGGCAGCAACCCTGTCCGTGCAGGAGCAGTCAGAGGTAGCTGTCTGCTTTTACAGCAGTTTCCTTGACCCACTTTTCCTCCTGCTCGCCGCATGACAAGTATCTTGAGCAATTCTCTCTCCTTTCACCTACACGGCGAGCAGAGTAGCCAAAGCTTGCCCTTTCATTCCTGCTAAGTTCAAAAAAAAAAAAAAAGGAAAATATTAGTTGGTACACCAGAGATCATTAACACATCCCACCGGTACTATCACACAAACAGAATTAATACGCGCTGTGGTTGGGATGGCGCAGGAAACACGTAGTAGCTTTTTAAATGTGAAATAAACACTTAAGAAGGCTTCTCTGTAACCCTAGACAGCCACTGTAACTCACACTAATATCATCCTGCCTTCTCTTCAGAAAAATGCCTGAGGTCTAATAAGCGTTCAGAAAAGTAATCCTACCATAGTTGTTTATCTTCACTGTATACCCTCCCAGCGACGACTTTTCTTCCTCTGCTGCATCTTTTGGCTTCGGTGGAGGCTGATTCTTGATTTCTAGCTCTAGCTTGTGTTTTTCTGTCACCAGGACATCGTGAACTCGCTTCCTCGTGGCTTTCGTAAGCAGTTCCTTAACCTCTTCCAAATCTTTCTGTAACTGGTTCAAAAAACAAGAGATCATACGTATATGTTACATACAGTTCTTTTCACTCCAGGCTCACAGCCGAGCTCTTTCAGTCACGACTTTCAAATTTATCACATGGGGCAGTTTCAGTTCTATCAAGTCAGTGGTTTTCTTTCCCTCTACACCCCATTGAGCACGAAGCCACCCGTCCTTCTCTCCCTGGCCGCTGACAGTCTCACTTCTCGACCAGTTTATGTCTCAGGCTTTAAGCCTTCACCCAATTAAAACCCAGCAGAACCCGACAGAAGCTGGGCAGCCGGAACAGCCCCTCCACAGCCCCTGGGTTACACTGGAAGCGCACAGCACCGCCGCAGGGAGAGACACCCACAGCGCTCGGGACGAGGGCGCTGAAGGCCCCCGCGGCCCCCCAGGCACTCGAGCCGCCCGCCCCCGCGCCTCCTAACCGCGCCCGCGCCGCTGCCCCTCGCACCGCACGGCCCGGCCCGAGCCCGCGGCCTCCGCCGGCGCGACGCGGCGTTCGCCGCCGGTTCCAGTCAGAGCACCGGGAGAGGCGGGAGCGGGGGGGGGGGGGGCGGGGGGCGCGGGCTCACCTCCTCGCGCGCGGCGGCCATATCGCGTGCGGCGCCCCCTCAGCGGCAGCGGCTCCCGCGGCCCCTCTGGAACCTTCCGGCCTCCCGCCCCGCCCCGGCCTCCCGTACCGCCGCGGAAGTGACGCCATGACGCCGCCGCCAGAGGCGGGAACAGCTCGTCTCTCGCCCCGTCACTCGCCGGCGTTGCCATGGCGACACGCAGCCAGCGGCCGCGGGGCCGGGCCGAGGGGCGGGGCCACGGGCTTTCCCGCCTCCGCCGGGCGCTGAGGGGCGGGGCGGGGCGCGCGGCCTGGCGGCCGTTAGCGGGTAGTTCGCCGCTGTGACGAGCGGCGCCTGAGGCGGGCGGGCGGGCGGGGGGGGGGCGGCGGCTGACGGGCTCCGCCGTGGGCCGGTGTTCTCCCGTCCCCGGCAGCGCCCGGGAGCCCGTCTGCAGCCGGGGGCTGACTCTCGTGTGGCCGCAGTTGTTATTCTTTCCCAGGTTTGAAATGGCCTCCCTGAGGTCTGCGGCCTCCGTTGTAGTTCCCCCAAGAAAAAACGTAACAGGGAGGCGTTGCTCACCACCGTTACTAAATCAGCACACCGAACAACCAAAAAGTGTTTATACATCCCCACGTCCCAGTCGGGAATTAAAATTTCCCAGAGGGAAAAAAAAAAAAAAAAAAAAAAGGCAATCTCCCTGTAAGCAGGTAAGTGGAAGAGTCAGCGTTTGCCTTCAGATGCCTTCCATAAACAGTGGAACCCAAGGCAGGATACAGGTCCTCAGCGTTTGAAAAATAGATTTCTCCTAAAGAGGGTGCCGGTTATAACATCTGTTTTACTCAGTTCAGCAATGCCAGATCGTTTGCTGATTTATAGGCTTAGGGTTTTTTTTCCTCTTCTAAAGTGAACATCCAGGAATTGATCTGTAAAGAGGGTTTTTTTTGTAGGGGTATAGAGGGAAGAATAGATCGTACCAAAGTAAATTCATAGGAAACCTGGAGCCAAGGATTTATGTTCAAGTCCGTGTTCCATAAAGCAGTTTTAACAGACTTTATACTGAACTGTTTGTTGTAACCTCTGGTCCAGTGCTTCAAGATCTGCAGTGGAGAAAGGGTCAGGAAAGATCTGCATGACTGTGGTTATGTTTAATTTCCACAGGACTGAGCCTGTCCATCTTCAGGAATAGCATTTGAAACTGGGCTAGTTGATTTTATCCAGAAAATACAATATAGTCAACTGGAATTTACTTCTGTGGCATGGTTATTTAGTTGGTTAAGAGCAATTGCCTCTTCAAGATTTTTTTTTCTTATGATCTTTGTGTTGAGCAGCCACTGAGACAAGAAAAAACTCTATGTGTTTTTTTTCCTTAGCTACTAATCTGAATTTCTGCACTCTCAGTTGTGGTCTTACATTAGGAAGTGCTCACAGTTAACAGAACTTAAATTGGTATTGCTTTGTAATTTAATTTCTGGCTAGAGGAGAAAATGCTTTCACTACTACATAAATGCATTTCTAAGTGAGCCTGTGATTTGCTTTTTCTCTTGAGATTTTTTTAAAACTGGTGTTTACTTTGTTTCCTTAAATCAGGAGAATTTTGGTGCTTGTGGGACTGCCACTTGAGTGGCGCCTTCCATGTGGAAGAGCTGTCGCTCTTGTAATGTGAAAACGAGTTTCACACAGCTCTCCTTTGCATAAAGCTGCAGTAGCATCTGGATGCTGCCTCCTCCCCTGACTGGAAACAGAAGAGAGCCTGACAAAGCCAAGTTTTCTTCTTCTGTGCATCATTACAAGGAGCCAAGTGGCAGGCCTTGTCTCGAGGGAAAAGAATCAGACCATTTCTTGCATCAGGAGGGGGAAAAGCAGCTAGGTTAGAGTTAGTGGGAGTACTGAAATGCAGCTGAAAGATCCTGGTCTAGTCTGTCTGGCAGACACAATACAGTGCAGGGTGCTCTTCAGTGCTCATCAGCTCTGGGAATGGGGAGAAAAAGCATCTGAGAGGGCTTTGAAAGGATCTGGCAAGTAGTAGCCATTCCTTCTGCTTCTGTCTGCAGGCATTGAGAGCAACTGATGACAAACAAGCTTTGGCTAGAGATGTGGAGGTAAATCAATACAAAATGTTAGGCCTGATAAATTTAATCTTCAGCTTTTCTATCTCTTTGCCTTCACACCTTCCCCAGAATTGCTGTGTGCTTTTCCAGTTATCTGGGAACAATGGCTGTTCATTTCAATTAATAAAAAACAAATCCTAGAGCAATTTCTCACATGGAAAAATGGTTTGATAAAGCATTTGAATACTTCTGTCAATTCTGCTCTGTCCTGCTCAGCCATGCTTCTCTGTTATGAATCAGTTTTCAGTTTCTTGCTATTTCCTTCTGCCCCCCATGTCTCCTCCTTCAGGTACACTGCCTCATGGCTCTCTTGTGTATTTCTCTCGTGTACTCCAGGGAGGCACGAAGTCCTTAACAACAGCTCCTGTTGCCCCATTGCTATATATCAAAAACCGTTAGGAAAAGCCTATTTACCAGTATGTTCTCTGTGCTGGAAACCTCGGATTGGCATTTGGAGCAGAGGACCGGGGTGGCCCGTTAGCAGCACAGCGCCTGTCTGTCAGGTTACCCCTTGTGAACGAGTACGTTACACTAACGAACGGGTTGCAATTAGCTATGGAGCACGCAAACATTTTGGACAGGTAATCTGCTGAGTCACCGTGTCCCAGTGCGATAGCGCTGCTTGAAAATAACCAGCTGGAGTGAACGGTGTCAGAAAACCCCACACAGCAGCTATTTATTAGTGCAAACAGATTTAAACTGTTCCTTCAGCAAATGGCTCACGAAAATAAGCACCTTATTCCCATTTTTGTTTGCATTTCCATTTATTTTACAAGGCATCGTTCACACAATGGTAACAAGGTACTGATCCAAACAATTCTGTAACAATTAAAAAAGTAAACATTTGTTGTGACCATGTACATTGAATTGCACTTTTAATAACAAGCATTACACTTATATTTCCATATTATACTTTATATAATACGTGGATTTGTTACACAAGAACTGGCAGTACTGACTTGTTCCCAGTTAAAAGCCTGATATCGCCAGGATGCTCTTTTTTCCTAACTCTTTGAGAGTGTATTTTATGAACTTGGGACATACCCAGATAACAAATGCAACTCCAAACCTGGAAAACTTTGTAATGGAGGCAGAGCTTTGAAGCTGCCCTCCGTTCTCAAGTGCTGAAGTGAGTCCACCTTGAGTGGCAGACGCTCAGGGATCTGGATCACGCTTGGTAGACCCTTTTCTGCATTCACGTGCCAACATTTCCCAGTTCAGAGAAGCCAGAGAATCTTCTTTCATGGGAAAGCAGCAGTTCCCAAAGCTAGAGAGAGCTCCTGGCACAGCTTTTGAAGGTGGTATCAGCAGCGGTGCAAGACTAGGAATTACTGGAAGGAGGGAATTGGAATCTGGAGAAAAATCGGAGAACATCTGCTCTTGTTTGCGTTGGTAGTACCGTCCAAGTATTATATAAAATACAAAATAAGAGAAACTGAAAGGAAGTTAGTACAGCCCAGGATTCTGGTGGTATCAAATCACAAATGAAATTTTTGATACCAAATCCTTTTGATGTATTTATCCCCTTGCGATTCAGTTCCCTATATATTATTCTATATATAAGATATAGTTTTCCAAAGATACATATATATTCCTTTACAGGTTAAATAAAAGCAAGTCCCACCGAATAAGAAAATAAGAGGAAGTAATGTCCTAATTCTCTACCCATATCTTTTTTTTTTTTTTCATTTATTTTTCAGGTAAAAATAGCATGAAATACATTCAGTAGCAAAGCAGTTGGAATCCAGGAGAAATGGGGAGCCCTGTATTCCTGGAGGATTAACCTGTACGTGTTAAGTCACGATCCTGAAATAAATTACGTAGACTTCTGACTTGGGAAAGATAGGATCTTGATCAATGCTGAGTATTATTTATCCAGTTTCAAATTCTTTGAATTTTGCAAAAGCCATCTATGGATTAGCCCAGTTTTAAAGACTGCTGTGATGTACATCTAACCTAACTTGAAAGGTCCAAACTCAAGTTCTTCATTGTGTCTCCCCATAGTATTATTACTTGGAAGGAGGTAATGGGACACCTCCCAGTAGGATATTAGCATAATAGATGGAAAAATAATTTAGTTCAAGCCTTTGTGTTTGCAAGAAGGTGCTGCCTGGCGCTGTGTGTATTCAGAGCCCCGGGCACACCTGGCATCACACGTCCAGTGATGCCAGCTGTCTGCAGAAGGGCTCGCTCCGCAGGGTTCGGCTGTGGCAGCGACGTGCCAGTCACCCACAGCAGTCCCTCAGTCCGGAGAGAACAGTGCCCTGATCTTCACATTCAGGCAGTAACAGGCACTATGGTTTTCTCTCCAGCAGCTGGAAGAAAACCAGCATTGTAAAAGTGTTTCTGTTTCCAATGCCAAAGGTATTTGGGCTTTAATTAGATTATGCAGAAGTATGCCAATTATCCCTGAGTCTAACAGTAAATCAAAATAAGAGGGACAGTTCTCCCACACATACAAGTAGTTTCAGGGATTTCACTGCAACTACTTAACAGAAGGAAGAGAACAGCCCTACCGTTATCCTGTGGAGAAAACATGAGTTATACAGCTTCCGAGTTTTGATACTTCAATGCCAGTAAATTCCATTTTTACTTACTCCTAAATGGCCACATTCAGTCGGTCAGTGAGTGACACGGTGACTCGGAAGTCAATGGGATACTTCATGCCTTGTCAAGGGGCTGAATTCTTGCTGTTCTCCACTTCCCTTTTATCTCCCTCCCCTTGTAAATGGCTGGTTTTATTTTGAGTTTTCTTAACACAATGGCACGGACTAAAGCATCTATCTTAACAGAGATTTCAAGGGCCAACCAAGAGAAGTCCTTTAAAACATCTAACAAGGAAAAAAAATTGCTTACCCATGTAAGCAATTCAACTGAGCTGTAGCAAATTATGTACTAATTAACGGGCAGGACAAGGATGTGTCTGTCAGCTGGCAGCACGTTCCTGAGCCTGGTTTTACTAAACATCAACGCATACAGACCTCAGGGATTTTTCAGTTTCTTGGATTAACACCACACATAATATTTTCTATTTTACTGTTTTCGGCTCCCTCCGGGGACATTTAGAATTTGTTAAACTAAGTGAAATAAGTCCTATTACTTTAGAATATTAAGTTTGAGTCACAAAAGATAATACAAGACTAGTTGACAGATGCACCATGTAACTAAATCAGCCTTGCTTCATTTATCCTGTAAAGTGTTAACAGTCAAAGTAAAAACAACTTATTTTTAAAGTGAAAAAAAGTACTTTTCTTTTTTTCCATATTGGGCATCTCAGGAACAGATTAGAATCCAACAAGATAAAACAGTTGTACTAAAAATATTCTTTGGAGGTTCGTCCCTAATCAAAGTAAAGGCTTTATTTCAGAACTGTGCATTCTCAATAAAATTAAAAAATATGATTTAGTTCCACATACATATTTATAAAATTCAAATTACTTTTAGTATAAGTTTAATGTGGACACATAGTTTAATACTGAGTCAGCAAAAAATTACTGATGGCTCCAGACTTAGGAGCTATGTTAACTGTTTCAGCACCACATGAAAATTCAGTTGCAGTGAGACTTTGAGGATGTTTCCTGCTGAAAAGCTACACGAGGAGCCAGCTATCCCCGACAGATCAGTCTGCCTGGGATCTGTGTGCACGTGGCTCTGTCACACACTGCTGAAAGGGTTAGTTAAACCCCAGATTTGTTTGCTCACGGGAAGCTAACTTCCCCAGAGTCAGCAGGTAGAATTTTAGCTTGCTTGTTTTGGTCCTGCAGTCTTGCTCCTTTCCTTCTTTCAGAATATAACTACCCTTATTCATCAAGATAATGCCATAGGGCTATTTTCTTATTCTTTCAGAAGTTTTGAGAAGACACCGTTCCCACGTAAATATTACTCTTCCAAATGCCACTGCTACAAACGCTACCTTGGATCTACAGATGGAAGGTGAAAATTGTTCACTGCCTTTACGTCATTGCCAAGAGTCATCATGCAGCCATTGCCTTCTGAAACTTTTTGTGCTGATGTCAGCCAGCTTCCGTCCTACAAGGGTCTGAAATCATCACAGCTAGCAGGTAGCAAACATGTTCTTTTCACAAAGTCAGAGAGCTGCTACACTGAGAATGATGATGTTGTGGCCAAGCTAGTTCCATGAAACGTGGTGGGCTTCTTTAACAGCTCTTTTTTGATGAGCTGGGGGGTCCCACTCCCATGACCCACTGGCACTCATTGGGCCCTTTGAGATGATTTAAATCATTAACTTGGCAAAAGACTAACCAGAGGGGCAAAAATCCAGCCCCATCTGTTTATTTTTAATCATCTCCAGTAAGTGCCATAACAAGGACAGGGACATGACTGTACAAGGGGAAGTTGGAGGGGTGAGATCTTTGAGCAGCAGTGAGCTGTTACGTTAACTCAGCTGCTCAGGGAATCACAGTCTTAAGCATTTTTTTAATGTTATTATTACTGCATTTTTCCAATCAAGGTTTTAAATCCACTTCTCAGTGTGATTTAAGATGAATGAGAAACTGGGACACCTGTCAAACCATCAGTGTCACGCGGTTCATTTCGAGTGTGAAGCGCAGTGGTGAGTGAACGACTGATGCTACGTGCGGACAGTCCCGAGAATGGAAACATTTATGCAAATATTACTAGCAAGAAAGTGACCAGGGAAAAAGAGCTTTGTTAGTATTTGCAAAAGAAATTCTGCTTTTCTCTGCTTTTTTCTCGCTGTGTTAATATTTCCAGATAATCACTGTTCTTGCAGGTACATTTTAAAATATTAAAATTTTTTAACCCCTTACTCTTAGAAGAGAGAATTTTGTTGCAGGATAGTTGTGTCAGGATAGCAATTCTATTTTGATCTCTCCTTCAAACAGCTGACTGCCTTTCAGAATCATTCCTTTGGCACAGGTAACATTAATTTTGTACTACCCTGTTTAAAATAATTCACAATTTTGCTTGACAACAAAGCACAAGATGGGTATCATTAAATTTTATTGTACAAAACTGACAAGATATGGCATTCCTTAGAATTAAAAAAAAAAAAAAAAAGATGAAAACAGAACTAATGTCCCTGGAACAACTTTGTAAATGGAACAATTAATACACAACCTTTAGTTCAGCAACAATATTTACCTGCAAGACCATCTTCTGACATGACAGGTATAATTAAAAAAATATTCCATCAGTTCAAGCAATAGTTTAATTTTCCATGAAATAAGTATTTCTATAAACACTTTATGTTCAGTCAAAACAAATGCTCTTGAATTTTCTTACCTTAAGAGATATAAACCAACCAGACAGGTTTGGGAATCATCAGAGAAGTCTACCCCACGGGAAAGTCTAAGTTTTGTATTCCACTTGAAAGGACTGTTTTTGTAAAAACACGTAATACCAACGTAGCATTTCCTAACCAAATACTTCTGGCAAACAGATCTTGCTTCTGTGATGTTTTATTCATCAGTGCAGCACAAGCCTTTTGGGGTTTTTATTACCTCATTTCTGTGTCAAATTCAGAATTTGAATATAGACCCAGGGAAAGATTTTCATTACTTTTATTCATAAAACCTACCCCTTATTTCACAGGATTTACAAAAGGTCAACAACTATGCAAGGTCTTCACTCTGCTTCTCAGCAAAAACATCAAATCAATGTTGAACAGTTTTCCCTTTATCCCAGTGGAAGGAATTATTTCTTGGAATTCTTAGTGTAAACATGAAACAAAAAAGGGAACTAGGTAACTTCACGTTCAATTCCAGTTCAGCTGTAAACAGCCTTTAAACAACAGTGCTACAAAGAACTGCACTACTTGCATTTCTGAAGAAAACAAACAATCAAAACTAAGAAATTATCTGGGAAGCTCATGAACGATTGTGCCAAGAGAGCACAAGACTATCTTTGCTATGGCCTAAGCTTTACAAAAAGTGCTTCTCTGCAGGACGCAGTCGCTGCGGTAAACTTCTGAGATGGTCCCAGGGCGCAAGTTATCCTAAACACCCGCACACACACCAGTACTTATTACACTGTGCTTTCTACAAAGAGATTATGCTTCAGTACTTTACGTTTTCCTTTCTCTTTCTTCCTCCAGAAGAAGAAAAAACCTTCTACGCGAGATAAAAATAATTTTGAATAATTAGTCATGTATTAAAGACCTAGTTTTGCAAGTATTTATTTAACATCTAGTCATATAAAATAAAGTGTAAAAGTATGAAGGTATCAGAACGTGGCTTTCAGCAAGGCAGTTTGGGAAGTAAGAATTCAACATAAAACAGGAAGTAATTTTTTTCCCCCCCTCCTTTGAAAAGGGTCACATCAGAATGAATGAAAAACACCGAAGAATTTCACTTCAAGCCTGCACTCCTGCCTTTTGTCCTTTCCCCAAGAGGAGAGACCACTGGAAGAATGCCCCAGGCTTTCAGCTGCGGTGGTCTTTGTGCTCTGTATGGGTCTGGCTGGAACTATGTGCTGCCCTCCTTGGGTGGCAGGGGCGGCTGAGGCTGCTGCGGGGGCTGCGTGCCTGCGGCCGTTTTGATAGAGTTCAGGGTTTTGCTAAACCAAGAGTTTTTGGCAGCTTGGATTTCATTCATAAGGGCTCCTCTCTGGTGCTCCAGCTCCTAAGAAAGCAGAACAGTCAGAATTGATCAAAATCCAACTAACAAAAAAGCATCTTCAAACTCAGTCCCTGCAATCCAGTGCTTTCCTTGCAACCTCCTGGGCACTGGGGAGAGAAGACAGATTGAAACTGCAGAAACAGCAGAAGCCATTTAAATATACAAATGAAAACCTCTTTTTTTTTTTTTTTTAACACACAAAATTGTTCTGGAAGTTCACAAGGGTTCAGGTATATCTTCCCTTTTTTGCATGATTCAGAATTATTTAGGACTGAGCACAAGGAGGTTAAGGAGACTGCCCTGCGTACTTGGATTCCACGTACCTGAATTTTGCACTTGGCTTCCACAAGCTGCAGTTTGGTCTGTGCAAGTTCCAGCTCCATCTCTCTCAGCTGCTTCTTCAGTGCATCCTTCTCATCATCTGTTTCTATGCCTTTATTCTCCGTGCTTACGGCAGGCAGCTTCAGGGCCCCCTCCTTACTGAAAATCTCACTGCAGTGTTTGCAGGCCATCACTTTACCCTGAAATACCCAGAAAGATCATTTTTAATCCATGTTGTAGGAGTCGCTCTGCTTCTTGGAAGAGCCATTTTTATGTTAAGACTGCTTTTCTGTCAGTAATACTCAAACTACCTACTACTGCAGTTTTTGTATTTGACAGGAGAAGAACCTGAGAAGTTTATGAACGAATTTCTAGGGTATATTAACCAGTATAAAAAATCCTAAAATCTACTTAGCATGCTCTGTCTAAGCAGAGAGACTTTGCTCCTAGATTAGAATTCCTCAAGTCCTCTTGCTACCAAAGCTTTGTCATATTTTAGAGTATTTATGCCAGCACAATTCCGAAGAGTAAATTACACTCTAGGGACTTGTCATCTTCCATGAAAGCACTTGACCAGATTAACACAGGTTGTGACATTTTAAAGAACGCCAGGTAGCTTTTCCACGTTTCCAGAAGCAGGCAAGCAACCTGTGCTCGTGCCAGGGCCAATGCTGTCCTGCCAGTGCTTGTTTGGCGTCATAGGGGATGGCCCCTTTTGCCATCAACAGTAATGTTCTCCTGCTGGCTGGAGAGGTGAACCAGCTGCTCGTGGCCAAAGATGTGGCACAGCTGGCCTGGCTCGTGCAAACTAAAATGGGATACTGAACTATTTCAGCAGATTACAGAAACATCAATCCTAGAATTATTTTTTTTTTAATCAATAACATAAAAAAGTGACTAAAAAGCAACAAATCAGGTTCAGCTTGAATACTACAAGGTTCTAGTTGAGGAAACAACTATAGCAGAAGGAAAAAATTCTGCATACTCAGTAGTGACTAAGCAGAGGGATGGAATTATTACTTGGTCAGAAAACATTTACCTCTAGTGCAGATTTCCTGGTAAAGGGGTTTAGAGAAGGAAGAGGAACTGCCATGGAAATTCTGGGGATGGCCCAAGCTGTGCCAATTGCTTAAACCAACTCCGCTTAAATTACAGAATCCCAAATAGAGACATTGTCCAATTCAGCCAGTTCCAACCCCTCCACTGTGCACACTGGAGAAGCAATGTGTTTTCTCTTCTAGAGAGCCTTATTTTTTTTTCATTTACTCAAAACATCCAACTAAATACTGTCTCTCTGCACCTTTTTGCCAGAAGTATATGTTTTGGCAGGAAAAAAAAAAGCCAAGTACTATATGCACTTTGGTTTGAGAGTTTCAACCTGTCTGATACAAGACAAAGAACCATGAAAGGAAATAAACCCTTTAATCGTTTGCATCCCATGAAAAATGCGTGTGGGGCTATGAGTGCAGCTGGGTGGGCACCGCTTGTTACGTTCAATTCACATTTTGTTCTGCACCCCTGGCATTTAGCAATACTTGCACTAGAAACATCCCATATGTCGAGGCATCCTTCTCACCTTCACAACTTCCAGTTCATCTTTACTGGCTGCTTGCTGTTTTTCCAGCCTGGTACTCAGCTGGGAACAAATCTGGAGCAGAGAAAGCAGTCTCTTAGCTAAAGTTTACTATACTAAAATATAACCTGTACTTTTTAACAATGATTTTTGTCAGAGCCAACATTTCTTAAATTCTGTTTCACTCAGGTATATGCATTCCTCCTTAACAAATCCATTGCTGCTGATAATGAGGCTGAAAAAAATGGCAATGTTCAATGCAGAACCTGAACACAGAGACAGGAACATTTTATGAATTAATTGGTTTCTAATGATTACACTGTGTTACATCACAGAGCAAAGATGCATTTGCCCTACAGTACTAAAATTAGCTGAAAGGTTATTTCTGATTCCCTAAATTAGGAGACTATTAGGAAAGCCACAAAAAGATTTATGACAAGTTACAATGCTTTCTCTCTGAAAGCCTGAAGCGTAGTGTAGCTTCTTTTAGAGGATGAGATCTGCAACTCTGAAAATTCAGCTCTCAGAACAGGTTGAAAGGAGCTGACACATAAACATGAGAAAGCATCTCGAGAACAGTACCTGTTTATACTCTGCAATAATGGCTGTGGTTTTCTTAATCTCAGATTCTGCCTTCTCTAGCTGCTTCCTGAAGACTTCCTTCAGCTAGGAATTGAAGGAGAGAAGTTACGCAGTGCACTGAAAGACTTTCTCAAAATGCGTCACCAGATTGTTCTCCCAAAGTCTTTTTGTGTTTACAACAGTTATACAGCTTTTTCTTACCAAATTCCCGTTCTTCACACAAAAGTCTGATTTACTCAACGTACAAATATTTATTATATTCAGTCATAACCAAAAAGTCTGCACTGATACAGAGAATTCCCCTGCAGGGCAACTGTCTTTCTGAGTGTTAAATGGTGCTACAGTGTGGTCCAGAGAACACAGAACAAGAGCATTACTATTAAGTGGCTTGTACTGATTTTGGTTTTGTTTTTCTGCACGCTGTCACAGCAGGTATGGGCAGACAGATTATTGGTGTGTTTGGAGATGGAGCAGGGAGAAGAATCTCTCTGCACTATCACTCTCATCTCTGAAACAGGAGAAAAAACATCTGCTTTGGTCTGAGGCACTGCGTTAAAAACAGCTAACTCATTCCTCCGCCGTTCCAAGCCACGACATTCTGAAAGCACTTTCAGCAGGCAAAAGGCCTCCACTGCCTTGTTGGGAGCAACAGAGAACTCGGCAACCTCCGTTTTAGAGAAACACAAAGAATCACCGTTTGATTGTTGTAGTCGCTGTTGTCAAGTAGCAAAAATAAAAATCAGGGTATCGCTTTTGAAACATACTTTTGTGTGTCAGTATTCAGCACGTTAGATACGTAGGGTTAAAAAACTATGAATGAACATTTTGCAAACGAGTGTGAGGTCAGATCTAGTCAGCAAAATTCTCCCAACTCTGAACTCTGTTCTGCTGTTGGTTCCAGCTTCAGATGGAGCCTTCACAGCTGCAGCTCAGGGAACCTGCAGCTGGACCAGAATGGTCTCTTACACAGCAACAACTCCTCCAGCTCTTTGTTTAGGTAATTAAAAGGGGTCTGATCACGTCTCCTTCGATGCGATTGCTCACCACCAGTGAAAATTATTATTACAACAGAGGGAAAAGGATCAGGTACGGAAAACTGAACATTCAGATCTCAAGTAAAGGAAAACACTGAAAAATATACTTTTTTTTTTTTAAATAAATTTACCCTGGCATTGCACAATTTAATTGCAACTGCATTTTGAAGACAAAAATCTTTTCTGCAACTGTAATGCATTCATGCTTTTCCGCATACCTTTTTGCTTGCTAAATGGGAAAAGTTGGAGAACGTCTTACCTGAGCAGTTTCCTCTTCCTGCTTCCGCTTCTCTTCCTCAGTCTCCACTAGCTTCTGTTTGGTCAGGAGCAGTTCCTTGTTCAAAACATCCGCTTTGTCTTCAGCCTAAAATTAGAAACGCTGGTGAAAATCAGACGTTATCTGCGCCAACACAAACGTGCTGGTGTATACAGCTCAGAAATACTGCAGATTCAGGTTCTAGTGTTGCCTTTTCCTGCCCTCTGATGGCTCACCTGACCTGGTTTTTATATGAAATTGCCTTTCCACACAGCTGTTTTCTAAGTCATTTCATTGCGTTTCAACCACTGTGCAAAAGGACCTCTTTTGTTAAATGTTACCTATGCCCAGATGACAAGTACGCATAGATACCGTGTCCTCACACAATCCTAACACAAACAATGATGCATGGAGTGTTTTTGTTGGGAACAATATCAGTCTCAGTAAGGGCACCAGGATTTAGCTCCTGTGTAACTTCAGGTAACTCATTCCACTTTTGTATCTGTGAACAGGGAAACCAGATACTGCAGAAGACATTAGGTGCCTGCACTGTACCTTACAAAGGGTCCGGGTGAAGACCAGTATAAAAGAGACAAACAGGACCACCACATAAAATGGTTTATCAGTGCAAGTATTACCTGGAGAAACCTGATACTGTGTGTGGACTGGAGAATATGATTTTTTCCTTCCTTTGAAGAGCCAAGCTTCTGGTGAAACATCCTGGGAACACTTTGTTTTTGTAAGCACTATCCTCACGGATCACCAGGAGAGGAATGTATCTCTCAGTGTCTGGATATCTTCTGTTGACCTCCCCAGCTGGGAGACACACACAGCATCACACCGCTCCTTTCGTTCAGTAACTACGTGCTACAACAGGCAAGGGGTGGGGGCAAGTAACACTTAGTTTGCTGAAAATAACAGGAGGGGAAACGGCATTGTGGACAAGAAATAACAGTACAGAGCTTGTCTCCGAGTTGCAGTTTGCTTTTCTACCACTACCGGTAGTATTAGCTTATCTATCTGCCACAGTGTTAATTATTAATGAGGGCATTAGTGGCGATTTTGGGTAGTGGAAGCAGCAACACCAGGGCCATGCCTGAAGAGACAGATTGAGGATTCCTGCATTGCTTAGTGTGTATATGGCTGGATGGAAGAAAGGACAACAAGCAGTGAAAAGACAGAAAACTGATAAGACTGACATCTTAGAAGAAAAGAACTTGGGGATGACAAGGATATTTTTGATGAAAGACCTGTTTAAGATACGATTTGGAGGAACTACAAATCTTTCCTCCCGTCATGTGTTCACTCCAGGTTCTCCAAGCAGCTGCAGTGGTGTACGGTATCACCTGTCCTTGCAGATGTGTGCAGCAGCACAAAGCTTTACTTTCAGTGCCAGGGAGCTGAGGTGGGCTGCAGGAAAACTCCACGGAGCCACTCTCGTCTACAGAAAGACTGCTAAAGCGCAGCAGAGCAAAGAATGGGACTGGCAGAGATGTGTGCCTGGCAGCCTTGTCATGAGAGCTGAGAAAAAAGAAGCGTGGGCAGCAGCAGACCTAAAGCTGCTCCAGGTACAGCTATTCCAGGGGAAGACAGAGCACCTCAACACACTGCACATGGCCTTCACAGGAGATCGCCCACTCCATCGTGCAAAGAGCATCTCTGCCTGTGTTTGCTCACCGAGACAGCTCAGACTTCTGGAATCACATGGATCCAAATCAGCACAGCCTAACTGTCAAGGACCTGACTAAACAGGAATATGAATTGCACAACTGTGGTCAATGATGTTTACAATTCTGAGTTTCGATAAAGAAAGCAAAGTAACTATGGGAAATCAAATTGAGAAGCCCTCGAAGGAAAAGGTCCTCGCTGAGCAAGGGACTAATCACAAGGTGCGGTGGAGTACGGCCCTCCTGTGTTCAATACCATAAGAACAGCTGTTAAGGAATTTATCCATACTACATGAAACACTCCATACTACATGAAACACTCCAGAAAGAGGAGGGCTGAACGTGTAGTTTGCTGACAGTCAACTCCGAGATAAAGGGCTGTCGCCCTCCGCGTTCCAGTCCTCAAAGGAAACAAAAGCAGTTCTCAAAGGACACCCAGGAGCCCTTCTAATCTTTGGTGCCATGCCACTTCACTATCTCTGAATTTTGTTGGCTGTACTAAAATTGCTATGAAAAACAGATCCACGTAAGGTAGGAGACATTCTGCAAGGCAACTTCCCTTGACATTAGTCTTTCAAGGAGTACATGATACCTTTTCCAGTAAAGTTCATTCTTTGTTATCTGCCTAAAGGTTATGGCTTATGTTTTCTGAAACAATCCACAACAGAGAAGGTGCAGTCAGTGCTGTTAAGACACCACTGCGAATGCCTACAGTTGCATGCATGTGGAAAATAAAGACACAAATAATGCTTTCAGTGTCGCCTTCATGCTTTCACTTGAGCACACCAGAGGGCTCCTTGAACTGGTGCTGCCAAGCCTGAGCTGTGCCCCATCTCTGTTAGCATTACCTGGTCCAGGTCATTCCGTAAGGCAATTTTGCTTGTTACAAGCTCATGGGCAAGGTCATCGTTCTCCTGCTCCAGCCTCATGCTTGCTTCTTGGAGCCGGCGGTTCTCCCTCTGCAGAGAGAAAGGAACAACCAGAAAAGGAAGTTAATCCTTATCAATACTGAAGAGCAATAAGCGAGGCTATTGTGTGTGCAGAACACTGAGAAGGCAAGGGTGCACATTAAGACAGGACTGCTGCTCTGGGAAACAACAGTGAATTAAGCCAGCGGTGCAAATGCAGCGATTCCACTTACATCCCAATGGTTATGTTTGTGTCGCAGAAGCGACACGCTGATTGTAGGGTTTCTCTGGCAAAAGTAAACACAGTCCTCTCCACAAAAGCACTTGGTTTCTGCTCGCTTATCATCAAAAGAAATTAGGCAGATAAAATCCCACCCAGCAGCAGTGAACAGGGACCAGTCAAGAGATACTCATAATAATGTTTCCAATCAAAAGCAGAAAGCTGTCCTCTATTTTATAAAATTTTGTCTGCAGCAACCCATAAAAATAGTCCATTTTGTAGACGATGTGGTGCCAACCTCCCATCTTCTACGGGACCACTAAAGAACAGCATTTAGCAGGGAACTCCCTACAGCTCGTGTAATCTGTATCACCACGTGTGCACTTTCTCTGCAAGTTGCACCAGTGAGAACAGGCCACATTTCACAGGATACCTGGGGAGAAAAAGTGCCAGATGCAGAGGGGACCTCGCTCCCTGAGCACAGGCCCTGAACCTGCTCGGCAGGCGATGCACGGTGGAGAACTTGGAGACTGCAGGCCCTGGTCCTCCCCTGCACTCTGCTCCCTACCCGCTCCGCACAGGCACAAACTACTACGTAGACCACTAACTAGAGAAGGTAAGTACACTGGAGGAGAACGAACAGTAGTAATTTGTGGTTTTTAAAAATCAGTTTCAGCGACTGTTCTTCTAGGGCTGAGAGACAGAATCATATTCAAAAGATGTCTGTGGGTCAGTGGACTTCCAGGAGGCCACATCAAATACACATCTTCGTCTTTGGAAGAACACAGCCAGGTGAGACAGATAGAGGTGCCCTCCTCAAATGGACTTTAAGAGAGAAAAAAATGTGCTGGCCTTCAGTCACACAATAACTGAATCTTTCATACCAAACCAGACTGCAACGGGAATCTGTGCGCTATGGAAGCTCAAGCAAAAATACCAACTTCACGTGGAAACTCACAGGTGGAGGAACAACAGCGTAACATGCTGAGATTTCAAAAAGAACCTGTGCTCACTTGAAAGGTAAGTTATGTTCTCCAAGAAAAAACAGTAAAGGGAATATATACCAGCGCTTAAAACAGCAAAAAATTTCCAAGAGTTGTTAGTGAACGCCCTCCTACAAAATGTCATTTCTTTGCATAAGCACATTATTCACCTGTCTTCACTTCCTCCTGCTCGCCAGCTACGCTCAGATAGTTTTTTCTTTTGAAACTCACCACTGTCGAACTGCAGTTTTCATTTCTGTTGCAAGAAGACTTTGCATGCTTGTCTTACACAAAAGAGGACAACTACAGCTCTATGAGGATGCTAAAAAAGGTCTCTTCCGTGTGGGAGCTTCCTCTGTGGCAGGAAGCAGAACCTCCGCAAATACTCTCTCCTTAATGTGACCCTATTGTGCAACTAGACTATGCACTGCCCTGTACAGGAAAGTAAGTTAGTTTCCTTTCCAAAAGATCGTACTTTAAATAACTTCTTTTGTTACAGAAACTCTAAAGAAATACTTTTGTTTTAACACAGTTAAAATATCCACTGCTAAAAGACGCAGAACTTTGGGGATCTTTTTTATTTTAATTGCATTGTATTCTCTTTGAGACCATGAATTTTTAAAAGTAAAACCCTTCTGTACGGATAATATATACTTCAAAGTGTAAAACCAAATTGCTGTCTTGAACAATAATAATGTCTTATTTCTGTATTTTGTTTAGACCATCTTAGAAACACCGATTTTTACAGAAGCAGCTCTGCCAGTCAGCAGCTGTCAGAAAATGACTTGAGTCCACCTAAAAACTGGGACCAGATCAGGCCGGTATTGCTGCCAGGCAGGTGCTGCAGCACCAATACCTGCTCATAGGGATGTTGCTCAGAGAGAGAAATCAGCAAATTCTTAAGACTTCCACAAAACAACTCAGAGAGAAGTTTGCTTTAACATTTTTGCTATGCTTTTGCCAAAAGCTGCAGTGTCCGCAAAGCAAGCAGCACGGTGTGAAGTTCAGAGTTCCTGCTTTGCATTCGCAGACGAGTGGGTAAGCAAGCTCCGTGGTTGGAAATGCGCTATCCTCCTCTTAAACTACAGTTTGCATGGCACCTTGGTAGTAAGTTAAAGATCTCTTACCTTGGGCATCCAGTCAATAGCTAAGAGATGTTTTTAGCTCATTCACCACACTTTTAATTGGCAGCTGAAAGTCTCTTACAGGGCCACCTTTACTCTTCCTCCACACCGGGCAGTGTGTGCCATTAGATGGTTTCTCTTTCCCAGCTCCTCCCCCCAGATCTAGCAGTGAAAAAGTGCCTCCTTCCTCAGAAGGAAACTCTTAATCTGCTTAAGTCTAAATAAAACCTAACGTTACACGGTAAAGACAAAAAATAGCAAACAGTGCTTTTCATACGTAGCAAACTATTTTCAACAGCTCTGAAATATTTATGGGGTTTTACAAAAATACCATTCGCAATGGCGTAAGGTTCAACAGATGGAGCTGGTTCGTTACAGCAGGACTCGCATCACGGGCAGCATTTTGCAACCTGTTGTAAGCCAACTCGTCAGACCTGCTAGTTGTCCTCGGTGTAAACAGACAGCTTCCTGCCTTTTCTCTACGCACCGCTGACAATTTACTGACTATGACAACAATTTCCTTCTCTTTGGCATTGCTCTACAATCAGTAAAAGAAAAGATTCCTCTTTCCCAGATTCCTCCTTCCTGTTACAAAAGGCAGCTGGTGAACTCTGGTTCGCTTTTAAAAGGAGGATAACTGCATTTCCAAAAGAGACAAACACCGCTGATACATACAAACACAAATAAACTTACCTCCTGTAAAGTCACAGACCAAATACTGCTTTCAACCATTGATGTAAGGACAGTAAAAACAGGATATAAAATGATTTTTAATACCAACAAAGACAGTCAAAAAAAAAACCAACCCAAAAAGTTGCTGATTCTTCAGTGGGTTTTTGGTTCTGAGTTTTAAAGAGGATATACTCCAGCTTCCATCACACACTGGACGGAAAGACAGCAGCAAATTTGGAAGCAGTAGGCAAGCCTCAGCTCAGGATGGCTGAAAGGCTGAACTTCACCCTCTGCTCCCTTCCAGCCAGCACCAGGGAGCAATTCCTGACCAGCTCAGTGGTGGTGATGTGTCCTCTCTGTGCCGCCGCCGAGTCACAAACCTCGTTAAGCAACTCAGTGTCACACCTTCTGATGAGCAAACGCCCAAGCCCCAGATCTTTGGGCAGGACCAGATCCTCAATGGTGGAACGAAAACTCTGGCTCAAATTCACTGTTCTGGATGTGAGCAAACAGAAGCCTCGGTAAGCCCACCGGGACGGGCTCTTGATTGCAGAGCGGCTCTGAAGGAAAACCCTGCGAACCGCCATCTGGAAACCCAAAAGGCTTTCACAGCAAACTGTCCAGGAAAACCGCTCAGGGGAAACAACACGGAGGCTCCTGGGGGTGGTTTGTGTGGGTTTTTTTTGTTGACTCTGACTCAAGAAGCATTCCCCAAAGTGCCCCAGCACACTTTTTTTAAAACCCACAACCAACCAATGACCCACATCAAGAGTCATCTTCTGTTTTTCCTCACGGCGGTGACCATTCAGTTACCGTGACTCTGAATAAAAATGACCAGTGGATTAATTTTTGCTTCCACTTCAAACACACAAAAGGCTGTCACGTCCAAATGATGTATTTATTCAGGCAGACGACAACTCCGTTGCACAACAAGGTCCACAGAGGAAAAGGCGTTTCTACTCTCGGAACAGACCGGCGTGCTCAAGCAGGGTCTGCTTGCAAAACTCCAGCCCTTCTTTGTAGGGTTATATCCTCTGGATTTTAAACCAAGAAGTCTCAAGCTCAACTCTGGTAATTTCTCATCAAGTCACCCAAAACCCTGTTACATGAAGTGTTCTCAAACACAGGGAAAAAACCCCATAATATATAGAAAAATATCAATCTGAACCATATTGCTATTTTTTCTGCACATGCAACTCACTTTTCTTCCTGACTTCTATGGGCAATTTGTAATTTATTTTAACCAAAAGTCATGAAATTTGGCGACAAACAGCAACTTCGAACATATTTACTTTTGCACCTTTAAAAAAAAAAAAACTGACAAAAATGTCGAGTGATAATTTGTTATAAGCAATGGAAAATAAAGTGAAAAAGTGTCCATAAAAAATACACTTCCTAAATAATACTTGTAAATATAGACAGAAACAAACATCAAAAACAACTGGCGCTCTTTAATACTGTCCTTTTGGTAAGTCAAATCACAAGCAACATGAAAAATATGAGCTGGACAGGAGAGTTTGGGGCGGGTGGGATTGGAGGAGCACCCTGCCTTGACACACTCAGCTGGCCTCAGGCAGGAAGCATCTCCTTCCCGGCGTTTCCTACAAGGCTGCTCAGCCCCACCGTTCCCATGCTCGGGGACACCTCTAGGACTCGAGCGCTGGAGAGAAGAGGAAGGAGCACGCCATACCCTCACCCTGCCCTGGTTTGGTGCTAGTCCCCCCTGGATGTCAGACCTGCACTTGAGAGGCGCGTCAGGTCCCACGAGTGCCCTCTGTGCTGCTCACCAGCGCAGCGGGGACGGAGCAGGAGGAGGAGATGGCAGGGCAGATGGCTGCCATCGCAGCAGCTGCTCCCGCCCCAGCGCAGCACGTGGCCCATCTCCTACTCTCTCAACAGTCCTTCAAGCCGTGTCCACCGAGGGCCAGGTCACAGGCAGGTGTGACATCAAGACATCCTTCATCACTGCAACTCCGCAGTGCCGGTGTCTCTGTGGCCCTGGCAAATCTCTATTGACAATAAAAACTGTAACGCACTGCTAACAACAAAACCTCTACCAACTACAACTAAAAACTATTGATGGACTGAAAGCCTGCTCCCTTCTTGACCTGTAAGAGGAATATTCCGGAGGGATCTCCACTCCAGCGATCCCATCCAAGAAACATCCCTTTCCTGGGCAGTAAACCAAAACCTCCTTTTGTTCTGGGAAGAGAAACTGAAGAATGTCAACGCTGTAGGCCTGTAGAGCCCAGCCCACACGGAGAGCGCACGAGCCCAGAGGGAGCTCAGAGGCAGCGTGGACTTAGTCCCTTCCCAAACCAAGCCTGGCCGGGCAGAGCCAAGCACTGATGCTGCCAAAACGAAACGCATTTCTAAACACACGGGCTGTGCAGCCATCACTTGTGGGACAAGCAAAGTCAGCTCTGCGCGCTCTGCCTGCGCGGGCCCACACAGCTTGTGTTTCTTGCTGCCTTTTGGAAACCTCTTGAAACGTCGATTCCTCCCACCCTCAGCTTGACACACTCATAAAATCAAACAAGACAAGGAGCAGAGAGCACTTACAAGCATTTCTCCATGACACCCATCAGCTGAAGAACGCGTCTGAACTTTGAACTTAATGTGCAACTAACCAGTTAACGGGGACTCTCTCCAATCATCACAGCATCGCTCAGAGGATCAGACCCAATCCGGCTTAAGGAAAAGAAACCACACGGTGAGTTTCAAACGCTCAAGCCAAAACCCGGGCTGCCATCTTCAGCGACAGGGACTCACAGAGACAGAGGCCAGAGACTCACTTTCTGTATCCTCATTTGCAGCTCATGGATAATGTTCTTCACCATCCATCGTCCAAGATTAACCAGTTAATATGCCTCCACAAAGCTTTAAAGAAGCCTTATTTGTTTTCTAAGTATTATTTTAATTCCACAGGACTATAAGTGAACCACTGGAAAAATTCTTAGTCAGAAGTTAATCAGCAGCAAGCTGTGCTTTTTTCCTAAATAGGTCATACTGCTGGCTCTCGGCTGCTACAGCAGTCCCAGTTCTCACAAACAATAAAATCTACACCCTTTGACATCAAAAGAACTACACTCAAAACATAATTCTTCACAGGTAAATACTTCTTTTTTAAAAAAAGTCAGTTTTACTTTCTCTGTACCTGTAACTGGCTTGTCACATTTGTGAATTATGACATAGTCTTTCACTACAGATTTTCACACTGTGGTTTCCTGAACGTGGTGTGCTTTCCTTACATCCACAGACCACGTAAACCTGTTGCACCCTGTATGGTTATTTACTGCTCCACACTCCTGGCAGACTCCGTACCAACTGCAACGTCACTTAACGTATTAAGGCACAATGAAGAGCAGCAGGAAAACAGTACAGGTATATGTCAGCAATGTCAGTTCCCAGCTAAGCAGGGCAACGGGCAGTAAGGTGCTTCATCTCTGGCAGCTTCGCCTAAAGAAAACTGGATTTTTCAGAACAAGGTAAGCAGTAAATGGAACCTGAACACTAAGCGAAGTATACGCCTGGAGGCAGAGCCTCCATCACACAAAAATCGATGGCAACAGAATGTAGCAGTGACAACAGAAGCAAATACATTGGAAAGATAAGCAATGCTGATCCAAAATTAAAGAACTATTCTTTTTTGGTGAACTATCAAGCTATCATTTTAATAACTGAACCTTTATTTCTCTGTTGCTTTAAGGCAGGATATTTATTACTATTCATTCTATCGCAGTAGTACCATGGGACCCCAGGAGAGCTCCGGGTCCCACCGCACTAGGCACTGTATGAACGAAAAATGACTGAGGCTTGGTATAAACAGAGATGAATAACAAGGATCGTATCAGTCAAGGAAGAGTTCATCTTCCAAAAGTCTCTGTGGATGCCACTGCACACAGCTTGTGCTAGAACAATGTGTATTTTCTCCTTTCTGTGTCTGTAGCTGAGAATCACCCTTTGTTTCTGCGTCTCATGAAGATCTCCATTAAAAGTGCAACAGCAGGAGAGTTACCTACAAACATATAAACTGAAAGAAGAAAAATATTATATGTGGCTACTTGCAGATGCTTTGCGAGTTACAAATTGTGATTGAAATATTCCTGAAAAAAACGCTACGCCCAAGTGTTCAAAGTGCTTGTTCAAGAAAGGGGATGAGTTTTACCTGCCACTTAACTTCCCTACGCTCCGCATCGGCGCGTCCCAGGGAGGTGAGCACGGTACACGCACCTCTGCTTAACGCTGGACCCGCGCCACTCCCCGTGGGATTCAGCCAACGAAACAGGGTCCCATATAGCATCTCCCGTACCTTGTATCTGTCCATGGGATCTTCCTGCTGCAGCTGACTCTCTCGCATTGTTTGGTACTCTCTCTCATATTTCTTCAGCTTTTTTGTTGGTACCTGTGGAATAGATTTGGAAAACATGGATATAAAGATTAGAGGAACAGCGGAAAGGCTGTCTGAAAGCTCTCCTTGCAAACAGGAAGCCAAGGAAGTGCTGGAAAGCTGCTGCTGAATAAAGTCGCTCCCCATTGCCCTCTCTTCTCTACTCTGCAAACCACGTCAAACACTTACCAATACAGTTCACCTCGACAGAAATCTCTCTGTGTGTATTGTTGTTAATTATTCAAATATTTAAAGGAAAACAAGAGTGAAGTAGAGACATTTTAATACGAGTAACAGGGAGGAAAAAAGCGTCAACAACAGGAGTGAGAGAACAGGGAAGAGGAAAACATGCTTTGATAGGTATGATTCACCAAAACAATGTCTTAGCAAGAAAATGGTTAAAAGTGAGATTAGAAGAAAGAAGCGTTCATATGAAAGGGCTGGAAAAGTCCCTGCGGGAGATCCGAGTGTTGGGTTTTATTGCTGAAAAGAGTATTAATGTCTAAATTACAGCTTGTGACCGATTCCCTCATGCAGTCTGGCATCAGACTGCTCCGAGGCAGAGGTGGAGACGCTGCCGTGCTCGCTCCCAGCCACAGCAGGGAAACCAGGAGGCGACTGCACAGAAACCACAAGCAAATTCCGTAAACAACCATGCAGAAAGGTCAAGCCCCAGACAGTTGGATTTCTGGGAAACCACAGCTTCAACTTAAAACAAGGTACACAAAGAATACCTGTGGCTTTTTAAACAAAGCATGGAGATCCTCTGCTTTACTTTCACCTTTACATTGGGTACACTGTGCTACATGAGCGATCCCATCTCCCTCTGGAGACCTCCGATAGCGTTATTCTGTCCCCACCGTACAACAAGCAGCAGCCACCCCTGCCAAGTGCCGGAGAGATCCCCAACACCAGGCACCATCGTGACTGGTAAACACGCGCTTTTCCTGGATCTGTTGTGTATGTATCTGTTCCTCTTGCCTATATTGATCGCGCCCAGCTGACTCCTGCTGTGAGGACATGCCACCGTCACCTTGCCTCAGGGCATGAAATTACTGCCAATGAGCGCAGATACGTGTTTACACGTAGTTTTGGTGTTGTTTTCCCGTTGCTGGTTTTCAGCCCAATGCCTCCCTCCCTCTGCAGCACAGGAAGGGACCCAGAAGCGCTCAGTGCTGCTGCACAGGCCGCGGGGAGGCACAGGTAGAAGACCTGAAACGTGATCTGCAGGGAGCACTACTAAAGCAGCACTAATGCCCACAATTACTGACGGAATCTTGAACCAACCTCTCTAAAGAAAGCAAAGAGAAAAGGGTAAATGTAAAAACATGAAGCACTTTGGACAAACTTCTCTTCGGTGACTCTTAATTAATGAAAATGATTAAATCAGAGGTGCTTTTTTATGTTTCAGCTGAGCAATATTCAATATGCAAACCCAGCCTGTTTTGTCTGAGCTGCAAATTGAAACTGTTGAGGCTACTTAAGATTCAAGAATAAGAAATCATTTCGAAGTAGTACTCTAAGTGAAGCAAAGCCATCACACATCCAAAGCCTGAGCTATTCCCTGCTTCCACGACGCTTACTGGGATCTTACTCGGAGAACCAGGTCAAGGATCCCAGGCTGGGATGTTACGAGGACACCCTCCAAACCCAATTCTCCCATGCTGTTGTGGAGTTTGTGCTCCAATACACAACCAGTAGAAAATAAAAATGAGGGAGACACTGTGGCACAGTATGGCAGAAAGGTGCAACGCAGGTGTAACTTAGAAGATGATCTGTTCAACCAAAGATTGTCCTCATTCTCGATGCTTTTCATTAAAGCCTTTAAAGTAGATATAAGAACTAAGTCTTAGTACACAGACAGAGAGACAAGTCTCCCATCCACGCAGCCCCACAAATATTTCAGTAAGAATCCCACTGTCTGAAGGAACAGATGTAAGATAGATACATTTTTGTGTAAGTAGGGAGCAAAGAGTGGAAAGTGAAGGTACAAATTGCACAGTCACAACCCTTTTCCCCCCAGCAGTTCCCCCATGCACAGGGGAACCCCCATGTTTACACAGGCAGTGTTGGCGACCGCCTCCACTGACCACCGCAGCGACCCACCGACGGCTTCACCTTTACCTGCAGCAGCAGCAGCCCCTTTTCCATTCAACCATGAGATTTGTTTCGATTACTTGTGAACTTAAATCGTAGTTCGCTCTAATCCAGAGGATACAGGCAAAACACAGCACGAAGGTAATGATCTGAGTAAGTAACTCTTAGGGAGAGAGCAAATGGGATCTAAAGCACCGCTGTGACCCGAACGCCTACGCTGAGCACTGCGTCCCAGCTGTGCCTCACCAGGCTGAAGAGATGACTGCTGCTTCTTGGTACCACCACCTCACTCCCAGCAGCCTGCAGCTCTCCTTGCTTGTTTTTTAAATGTTAATTTTTTCAGCTGCCTAACAGCAGCCTTGTTTCACCTTGTACTCCCACCCAAGACGAGGCAGAATTTAACTTGCACAGAGTCTATTTGGCACTTAACCATCTGCCTCAACACCACCAGAAACGGTCACATCAAAAACCGTATGATGAGCAGGGGAGAACGAGAGTCAGCTGCTTCGTTTAACTCTGCTCTCCACCACCTTCACAGTCCCTGTTTCCACTCGCTGGCAATTCACAACCATTTTTGAATGCCTGGTAACTTCCCACCAACTGCCCTTACCTATATGTTCTCCTTGACTTTCTGAGATGTTAATTCATAGCTGTGAGTAGGACCACGAGTAGGTCCTCTGCGGCTGTACAAGGGATAAGGTCCCTCTTTCACCCCTACAGGAGCTATCTGTGGATGCTGTGGCCGTGGCCAGGGATAAGGGGCACGCCTGTTATGCTCTCCTGCCAGCAGTCAGCGTGGCAACACTGTCTTTCCAATGTTAACAGTAAGTAATACCTGGAACAGGGATCAAATCACAGCAGGTGTAAGCACAGGGTGTAAGGGAGTACATTGCTCGCTGAAAGAATACCGTGATTTACGCGTGTTAGTATCTATTTATGCCACAGCCTTGTCTGAATTGGAAAGTAGTACTTAAATACAGTGGGAGTCTATCTTAAGCAGTTGGGAGGGGGGAAATTCCTATTAGAAAACCAATCCATACTAATCCACTTATCCCATAAAATAGAAACTCGAGCAGGTATGCTTAATAACTTTGGCAGGGTCATTGCTTCACTGTTATTGTCTATTCAGCCACATTACTCAAAGGAGTTTGATAATTTATTACAGCACTTTCTTCTGGGTATACACTGATAAACGAAAAATAATAATAAAAATTTAAAAGCCCATTTCCATATTCCCCAATTTAATTCCCTGAAACAGTTTGTGAATTCAACAAGGGACCTCTCTGTAAGCCCTTTCATAAGTGAGTGCATAGTGCTAGCTATGCTTCAGTCTTCATGGATTGCTCCTGAACAAAGTGTGCTCATAAATTTTCCATAAAAGCTTCTGCAATATTGATTTCTTCTTTCTTTAGCACCACGGGGTATATTGGCTAGAACTGATGGTTATCAAATTTAGGAGACTCTTATGGTTTATAAACATGGCTCATCTGTTTATCTCAGTATCTTATCTCCATGACTCGTTTCATTTTATTGTGTGCAAGTATAAAATCATGTCACAACGAGTCGTATGTAGAGGAAGAGCCATGCAGAGCATCTTAATAAAACATCCACGCAGAAGAACTGAAAAGCAAAACCTCTGTGCACTGAACGCTCGAAGGACTCACCACAGCAAGGTGATACGTGGCAGGCGAGAAACAAAAATACTTTGTTTTTAGCTGCCCCCTGTTTGGACAGGGCTGGAAAGATCTGCTTCACCTTCTCTGGCAACCCTGCGTGCCGGCAGCGTGCCGAGCATCGGCATCTGCTCGGCTCCAGGAGACCTTTCCTTCATTCCACAATTTCTTTAGCTGTTTACAGACAGTTCAGCCTGACCTTGCTGGATTAATAAATCACACATCTATGACTCCTTCCTCCAAAATGTTTTATTGCTCTAATGAAGCACGAGCACTCAGAGGATGTAGTTATCATCATGTTCATTTGACAGCCAAGGAAATGGAAGCAGAGATGTAAAGTGATTTCCTGAACATATTGAAGACAACCAGAGCCTGATCCAGACAGAAAAATCCTGTTACCTGATTTATAATTTCCAGTGCTGCCACAATGCCAGACTGAGCAAAGCGTCTCTTTTCCAGATTCCCATCTTTTCTCTACCTAGCACTGCATAAACACTCCACAAATATATTGTCCCGTCACACTAACAATGTAACCAATCAGATTGCAGGAAGGAGATGTGCCCTGAAATTCCTTGGAAACGTGCATTGTGTTGGAGAGATCGTCCGCTTAATGCGCGCCCATCTGAACGCCTGCTGCAGAACTGTATCTCTCTCTACTTCACGTCCAGGAAAAAGAACCGACAGAAACGCTCCTTTTCTATCAGCAAAGCAGCTTGCTCCACACCAGCACACGTAAGGAGCCCTTCCTTGCAGGAGGAGAGTTTTCTTCCTTCTGCAAGTCACCCCATTGCCAGCTCTGGAGGTGTAAGACCTCCTGAAGAGAGTCTCCAGGATAACACAAATCCAATCTGAAAGCTCACTGGAGGCAAAGGAAACCAGCTTTGCTGTGAATTTTTATTTTTATTTATTTCTTCCACATCAGTCCATTATCAAAATATCTCAGTTGCAACTGAGACAACCTACAGGAAGTTATAAAAAGAAGGGAAAGGCAGGTTGCAAAATTTACGGAGTACCTGCACAATTTACTGTGATTCGAAACAGCAGCAGCCAGGCAGCGATGCTGGATGATCTCCAGCACCAGATCCTTTTGTCAGATTTTAATCTCTACCATGTGTTTCCATTCAGCTGAACCTGCTGAACTTGGCAAAACACGTTATCCTTCCATAGCCCTGCTGTTTAAGGATCTGCTTAGTTAGGCTCAGTGAGCAATACAGTTCACTACGTTGAAAGAGTAAGCTGAGACTGAGACACATTCAATAAGCCTCGTTGTGCAGCAATCCAGCCGCAACACCGGAGAGGAGAATGAAATTCCAATTCCTGGAATTCACTGTAGCTCTAAACACCGGCGTGTACTTCTGCACTCAGCACAGCGCTTGTGTTTGAGAGGTACATTTATCAACCGCAGGGGAGTCTGCATCTAAAAAAAAAAGGCTCAAGCAAAGGGTGTTCCGCCTCGTGGCAGAGATTTCTTCAAAAAGCTCCTTTTCAGATCCCCAAATTGGTTTTCTGCATCCAAAAATTCATTTTCACTTCGAGATATGAAGGCCTTATTATCCACTTCATCTCTATTTGTTTTAGCAAAAAGAGAGACACCTGGAGTGGCTTAAAAGCAGTGCTTGGAAATGGCTGATGGTTTCACACGCTCACAGCTGACGTCTAGCAGCTCGCCCGGACAAAGCGTGCTTCCTCTCGCGTACGGATAAGGGCTTTAGCATCCTGACGTGCACCGTGAAAGGCAACAGCTATATCCGCCTTGTCAGCACGCGCCCATCATGCACTCACGTTGGCTCTGGTTAACGGGAGCACTGTGGTGAAGGACACCAATATCTGAAACATTCTAGATGGCAAATATCTGTGCCCAGGTCATTTTTATTACCTGGCATAACTCAAAGGATGCCTGAACGAGGAGATGCCTGCTACAAAAGGCCATATAGGCTCAGTGAAACTGCCCCTACATGCCAAGGCCACAGACTGGGATCAGGTAACCAGGGAACCAACACTCTGACCAGCCACCTGGGACAGGGCCCTGCTCTGGGGAACACCAGTCCTATGAACAGCAGCAGTTTTTCCACCGCAGAATTTATTCATTGGTTCGTACCTCATAGCATAACAGTTCCAAGTGATTGTGTGTCACAAACATAGACATTTTGGTACTAAAGGTTTTATACGTCTCCTTGGTGACTACGCAAAACCCAGCCCTCAGCTCCCCCCATTTAGAGGTACGTCGTTCATTTTGATTTGGATCTAACCTGTGCCCACAACAATTTTAGAGCTTTGGTTGTAATTCTCGGCACATCACAGCAACAGAAGGGAAGGGCTAGCAGGAAGACACGTGCAGTTTTCACCACCATCCCTGTGACAACAGAATCAGAAATTAGGAAGAAGTTCCCAGTGACTTTCTTGCATCTCTTAGCAAAGACACAACCTCTCCTACCTACACTGTGTTCGGGTTCGCTTTCCAACCTTGTCTATCCTGAAACTAGCACAGCTATCCTGAAACTCGCACAATCGCACTTATGGAAAATCGCCGGCACATGGCGAGCAACTGATCAGTAGCCAGGTCCAAAATAGTGGTGTTGTCAAGGCTGTAAAACCTGTCCCGTTGAACAGATTGAGTCCCCAGAGCCCACAGCCTTCAGCTCCTAAACCCCGGGCTGAACACGTCTTCCGAAACCGCCACGAGATAGTGAAACCGGCCGTCTGACAGACTGGATCCCCACTCTGCTGAGTTATCAAGCCACGTCTTGTCTCCTGTCACATTCCACGCTCAGCACAAGATGAAAACCACGACACCACTTCCTGAGATGGAGGATGGGCAGTAGATGACGACTCGGAACCACATGCCCAGGTAAGCTCTGCTCACCAGGACAGAGCCTTGCGGTATTCTTTGAACACACATTCTATGTGTTCATGTTATTTCAGACCAATTCTGTGTCATGTACCAAGAAAACTGTAATGCTGTCACACTTGCAAATTTGCATCTTTAAAATCACTGTCAGGCTTCTCTGATGTGCGGGGTGAGGTCATCGATGCTAAACCACTTTCATTACTTTTCTAAATATTTCAAACTCACAAGTTACTAATAGCAATTACTTTTTAGTGCATTAATTACTCCGCTAGCAGAAAATACATACCTTTCCTATATTAAAGCTGAAGCATTACACGCTTACATTCAGGGCTCCACATTCCCTTCTGTTCCATCAAACACTTTTATCTGTATTTCAGCCACTAACACAACTTCTACCACATCTTCTCAAAAGCCCAAGAGCATCTTAAGCACTGACAAAAGCAAGAAGTTTGTGTCAGGCAGGAGGAGCTGAAGGGGGAAGATGAAATGGGGCCGTGGTGCCAACTTCAGCCAGAAGGCCAAGCTGCTGCTGCCACTGAAGAGAGAGCCCTACAAAAGAAAGGGCTCCTACAAAGGGAAAACACCCACTTTTTGTGGAAAAGGAAGCCAGGTAGCACTATCAGCAGCAACATCTCACTCCCACTATTTTCACCCTCCGGTACCAACAGCTGCAAAGAAGCAGCAAGCCCAGTTTTCTTTCTGAGCTCTTTGCCTCATTCCTCTTGCCATGGAAAGGAGACCCTCAGTTTTGGGATACCAGAATTCGGTGTTGCCTGACCTGCTATGGAAATTCAACCTGAGTGTGGACAATCTCTGTGCACTTGTTCTTCCCTACGCACTTGGCTTCTGTGATCTCCAGGGTAAAGGACAAACAAACTCCACGACGGCTGAACTTGGGACGACTGTCGTGACCTTGCAGCAAGACTACAATGCTTTGCACGTACAGCGAGCTTTGTCTTGGCATAGCTGAGATGCTACTCTGGAATCAAACCCTTGGGATTTTTCTTAGCACAAAAGACAAGTCTACAGCTTTGAAACGTCAGCGACCAGCGTAACCAGCACTCCAGTCAACGTCGGATTTATTTTTTGGGGAGTTCATGTAACACAGCCAGAAGGAAGCAGTAAAGAAAAAACGTGCATGTTGAATGGTGGTTGCCAGCACAAACTAAACAAGATAAAACCCACTGAAATACATTTCCCAACCTTGGCAGTGAATTTATGCCAAATTCTTCCGCGAACTGGGTTCAAAAAGAATAAAAATTGTTGTGGACAATGGAGATGGAATATTTGTAGCTAACACATTCACCTACACAAACTTTCTAAATCCATCTTCTAGTAATTAAGAAATTAGGCTTCTATAAAGAGATTAACTGCCTTTTCATCTAGTTTTAGCGCTCCTTTTAAAGTCGAGGAACACACTGATCACGGAGCCACGGAGAGAACACTGATAAATACACACACTTTGCATTTGCTGCGACTACACACACAGCTTTTGGGTTTGTACTTGACTTTACTAAGGTGCAATGCATCATATATAGTGGCAATCTACAGGAAAAGAACCGAGGTAAGAAAGCTGAAGGTTTAGAATTCAGGAGCTTCCAATCTTTCATGGGACCCACTTCACTTTCCCATCTTAACATGACGACTACTGTATCTAACAGATTTGAAGTGGCTGTATCAGTCTTACCTGACCTACCTCACCAGTGGGGAGAGAAATAAGTTAAACGCTGTTTTATTCTAATTTAACCATTTCTGAAATATGGCCTTACCCAGTAACTCATCACCTGCTCTTCTTCAATTGCAAAGACTCATGCTGACTCTCAACATGTTCGAAATCATTAAAATCAAACACCCAATGAACCAATACTGTCTAGAAACTTATTTCAAATTTCTTCTCCCAAATGGGCTTGTAACAACGACAGAAACAGAAGCAGAGTTTCTCAAGCACCCAGAAAAACTTGTGTCGCTTTTCCTGGAATTCTTTTTAAGAAGATAATGAGGAAGCTCCAAAATACTGAAATGTCATGCTTTTGAATCTTTAATCTCAAAGATTCTGTCCTTATTGATAAAATGTCTATTTGAGACATTGCTTAAAGAATTCCCTCTTGATCCAATGACAACAAAAGGGCAGCAAGAAATGTTATTAAACATGAAGAAAGGAGAAAATCAATGGAAAATAATATAGGTAATTAATTAGGGACAAATAAAACAATAAACACAGAAGAAAACTAAGTTTAAAGTCTTTCTTGAGTTTCCTTAGACTGCACTTGATCTCAGCATACTGAAAACAAGAGGATTCCTAAGTGTTGTTCATATCCATTAACACTTAAGAGTTCGAAAATAATTATGATTCAGAGGAGTCCGAACTGTCCAGAACACAGCTCTGCTCTGTTGGAAGCTGGGCTGCAGGTTTTTACGCAGAGCCCAAGTACTGACAGAACAAGCAGACGAGATCTCTGGTCCACCGATGTTCATTTTTAGTAAATCCTTGAACGCAGCAGAGATCCACTTAGACTAGGAGAAAATTCTGCATTACCAATATTTAAGCACAAATCAAACCACCTGGATGACTTTGGTTGGTTAGCTGAAATCCAGAAACCCCCACACGCTCTGCAGAGCTGATAAGGATCCAGCGATAACTGGAGTAGGAACGTAACTGGTTCCACACCAATGTGACCTTATAAACTGTAGGTCCCATTTTGTTATTTATCTACGGGTTTGCCTGATAAAAGTAGTCTTACTGTTGTAACAGTCTTCTCTAGCACTGGATTCACTACCACATGACGGATTTACTTTAAAAAAAACAAAACCCCAGAAGAGTATCCGATAGCCATAAAGCACGAATTAAAAAGCTTAGGAAATGGGTCAAAAAGCCATTGTCAAAGGGAATCATTATTCAATGACATTTTTCATCTTTGGTTAATGACATCTTAAAGGGTGTCTTCTGGGACTCATAAAAGACCCAGCACTATCAAACATCACATCAGTGGCTGGAACTGAAAAATACAGTCTCGTTAATAAAATTTGCAGACGACGCACGGATAGAAAGCGCAGTGAAGAACAAGAACGACCAGAAAATTGCACGTGTAATTTGAATTCCTGGAAACAGCCACACCACTGTGCCAACTCCAGACCAAACGTACGCCGGGCTTAACTACAGCACGGAGCAGCAGACCTCCAGCTGGGGCTGAATCCCATGAAGAGATGGGATCAGTCCTGAGACAGCACCATTTGGACTTTTCCAAAAGCGTGGAAATTTTTCTTCTTTCTGGGAAGAAGGAGGGGTGGGGGAATGGGAAGCACATGCTGTGAAAGCAGTCTGCCACCGGCTGGGCAGCACCTCGCTCTTCCTCCACTGCCCTCTCCCTCCCACCTCACTGCTCGACGGCAAGCTGTGCAAAATGATCCTTCAAAAATATGCTAATTTAATTGTATTTTTTATTTTTAAATTGTAACAGTACCATCCATAACAGCCCCACAACTAGCTGCATCGGCACCGCTCAGAAGACCTTGAGGTATGGATTGGGAACAAAGCGGTGTAGGAGGAAGGGCAGGGAATAACTGAGCACCTTTGCAGCAGAGAAATGGAACTGCCGTCAGTCAGGCTGCGGCAGAAAGGCTAATGGCGGTTTTGGGAGGCACAAGGATGGGGAAAAGCAAGATGACTAGGGAAGTTTTAGCCTTGGATCGATACGGAGACCAATACTAGAGTACTGCATCTCATCCTGGGAGATGTCAACAGGGAAAAAAAAAAAACAACAAACAGAAGAGGACACAGAGCCGAGCCACTGAGCTGCTTTGTGCGGGTGTAAACACCCCGCAGCAGGAGGGTTGAGAGCTTGAGCTCCTCAGTTTGTACAAGAGAGCACAGACCACTGAGTTGGTCACAGCATGCAGGCACCTCCATAGGGATAAAATAAGCAGTGGTACTCCATACTCAGGCACAAAAACACATGCCAGACCCAAGGTGGGAAGCTGAAACCAGAATGAATCGAAATGAGAAGTTAGAAGTATATTTTGAACAATGAGCGATTAACAGATTACCATCACACTCAAATGAGAGTGAGATGCTTTTAATAGAGTTTGAATTTCCATAAAATGCTACTGGAACGAAGTTGGATGAAAGAGATGAAGCTTAGATACTTGAAAGATGAAGATCTGCCTAGCCTTAACCTCTGTCCATCAGTGGGCAGGACCAACCACCTCTCTCATTTCCACGCAACTGAACCTCGATGCCAAACACGGGCTACGCAGCGACACGGGCAGACACAGTTTGCACCACGGAGCACTTCACAGAGACGGGAAAACCACTGGACTGATGTGCACTGACGCAACACCAACGAGCAGGGCTGGGTGCAACCCAGCAGCAGCTGACGGCTCTTCGTGCAGCGGGGAGTTGACTCCCATGCCCACCCGCTTGCCCAACGCCATGCCTGTTCTCTGCCCCGATACCAAAGGCTACGGCTCCACCTCGGACAGTTTCTACTCCGTGTTAAAGATACGCAGCAGAAAAAACCTGCTGCGTGTTGAAGGTTTAGGACAGCAGAAAATAAAGGAGATGCAGTATAAAAATAAACAGCCCAAGGTATTTTAGTACCAATTATTCATTTTCGTATTTAATAACAAAGGAGCGATGAAGATCAAATAAGCCTGAACAAGAAAAAAAATTCTATGCCAGCTACACGTTACCATAAGATAAACCATATGGTTCTTCCCCATGTACAAGTTCCACACTTCGGGCTCGGTTTGTGCTCATTGAACAAGCACTCTGCCAGTTTTATCAGACAAGCATCTGCTCCATCATCAAGTCTGGTTGTCGTAGCAGGAGGGACCAGGAGCTTACCCATTGTGGGGAAACTACCTCCTCTCTGGCCCACAGGGATTTGTGGATGACGGCGGATGGACGGATGGGTGTTTCACCCTGCAGAGGCTGTGCCAGTTTTCCTAAACATGCTGGAACTTCAAGACTTTAAAACATGGGAAAGCCAAGGAAGGAAGAGATTTTATTTTATTTTGATGTGTTTAGCTTTAACATCCAAAGGTGCCAATCAAGTGTTAATGAGAAAAAACCTGCAGCCAAACTAAAAATTGTATACATCATACACCCTCAAATCTAAAATAAGTTAGTAAGCAAACTACAGTCTGATACAACGATCCATGTAATTAGCTTCACATGAGCAGTTTCCTTCACCATCTTCAGTTTCCTTCACCAACTTCAAATCTTGATAAGTTTCAAGGGAAGAAGATAACATTGTGGGGCTGAGTCCTTAAAGCAGAATAAAAATGTAGAACTTTTATAAATAAAAATTCAGGTGCTATTTCACAGTTTTTTTTACTATTCCATACAAACATGGCTCATTTGATTTTTTGATAGACTGAAGATTTGTACTGGTTAAAGAAATTGCAGAAAAGCTAATACTGACATCACAAAAGAGAAGAGGCTTGAGCAACCAAAGGAAGGGAAAGACAAGAACTAGTAGAGCTTTTGTTTTTTTGGATCACCTGTTTAACAAATAGACTCTGTTATTTCATTTGTTACGGACACATACAAGAAAATTCTTGCTGTTCCAAAGACAAGGTGAGAGGATCAGGGCAGAATCTGGCTGCTCCTGTCCCAAGACAGCTTCTAGAGACATCCCGAGAGCAGGATCCCTCCTCTGTTGAGAAGGGGAGGGAGCAGACAGGGTTGTGCCTCCTGGGAAGAGCCAGTTCTTGTAACAGCGACCACCCAAAACTCCCTTATTCCTCCTTTGGCAGTAGCAACAGCAGCAGCACGCCAGCGGTAACGCCACCCAGGGAAAGATGGTCTTCAAAAGCCCAAATGCTGCCAGTTCCTCCTCACTACAAGACTCCACACGAAGCAGAATTAGAAACTCATGGAAAAAATTAGATTGGAAGGGCTCTCCAGTGGGCATATTGACCAACCTCCTGCTGAGGCAGGGAGAGCTTCAAAGTCAGAGTGTGCTGCTCATGAAAGTCTCCAAGAATGGAGATGCCAGGGCCTCCCTGGGCATAACTGCTTTGCTGCAAATCATGACCATTTCTCCTTGTCTTGTCAGTGCGTGCCTCTGAGAAGAGTTTGGCTCCATCCTCTCTAGGACCTTCTTTCAGGTGGCAGCAGGCTGCAATTAGATCCCTCATGAGCTTTCTCCAGGCTAAGCTGCCCCAACTCTCCCATCCTTCCCTCGTGCGGTCGGCCCCCTGCCTTCCCAGGGGCCCTCCACTGGGCTCGCTCTAGGTTGGGAATATCCCTTTTCTCTGTGGAGGCTCAAAATAGGAATCAGTGTGGGAGATGCAGCCTCAGCAGGAGGTTGGTCAATATCTATCTCACCTGACATGCTGGGGTACCCGTGCTCTTGGTAATGCCGCCTCGCGCACGGTAGCCTTCGTTGCTGCTGGGGCACTCGTATCATCCCCCTTGATGCTACCCACACATTTAGTCCCCACCCTGCACAGATGATGGAGTTATTCCCAGCCAGGGAGGAGCCCAGAGCTTTGCGTTTGCTTTTGCCGAACCTCAGGAGGTCTCTCTCAGCCCACCCTTGCTAAGGTTCCTCTGAACAGCATACCTGCCTTCCCACGTGTCCACCACCCACTCTCAAGTTTTTATGACCTGATGACCAAGTTTTTGCCATCTGAAAAGCAGGGTGCATCCTAAAGATGTTAAATAGTATCAGCCCCCAACTCACTGACCACTACTCCCTGTGCTCCAGCCAGGCCACTGTTTTTCACCCCCTTTGGAATCCACCCAGCTGCTCTGAACCTCCTCAGTTTGGCTTTGATGGGAAACGGAGAGCCTAGAAATCATTATGGCAGAGTCTGTTGGTGAGGAACCATAAATGATTTCTATGAAATGGCTGATAATTCCCCTGAACATGGAGCTAAACACAACAAGGCAGGCAGGCAAATGCAAATACAACAAAGCTTTCCAGAAGAATGTCCTTCAACTCTAGATTAAGAGGATTATACCATTTAGTATACTATTTTCATAACCCCTTGGGTCCAAGTTTTCTGCAGAGAAGCTGAGAATTGAAATTCCCTAGAGTAAAGCTACTCAATTCTTGCACAAACCCAGAGAAGTTGTGGCTGCCCCATCCCTGGAAGTGTTCAAGGCCAGGTTGGATGAGGCTTTGGGCAACCTGGTGTAGTGGAAGGTGTCCTGCCCATGGCAGAGGGGTTGGAACTAGATGATCTTTGAGGTCCCTTCCAACCCAAACCATTCTGTGATTCTGTGAAACTACCCAGCAGTCCACATTTATAGCCTGCTTTGCATGTCTGAGTGAAGTAGTTTCAGAAAAACTTGAAATCTTGAAAGCAAGAGCACTCAGCAAAACAACCGCGTGTCATGGTCACACTGCAATATGACTAATTTTACTAAAATACATGTTGGAGGATTGCTATCATACGGTGTTGTTTTGGAGCATATTTAACAAAACCTTATCTTAGATCATCTACATCCTGTTTGTCTGGTATTTACGTGCATCAAAGCAACGCTACAAAAACATTGCCACACTTTCCACCGAAAAATTCACATTTTCCATTGAAAAATACGACTAGAACTGATGGGACCTGAGAAACAGCAGATAATTCTGATTCTCCTCGCAAAATTACGCGGCACTGGACGTGTCAGAAGGTTGGCCTCAAGCATAAGCAACCCATGAGAGCGACCATCCAGCCCTGGTTTGGTTCCGGTACTAACCCTTCGCTGCTCCGCGCCGTTAACACGTGGCTCTCTGCTCTCTGAGATTCCTGCGTGCCCTGACCTATTGCACAATCCAGATGAACTACAAGGAGTTACTGGCCACAAGATTTCTGGAACTACAACAAAGCCATCCTGGCATCCAAACCACAGAACAGGATGAAAGCCTTTAAAGAACTTTTTGTTTTTTAAACTTTTCTCTTCAACCAGAGGAGCAAACTAGAAACTCGTTTAAAAATAAACAAAACTTGGATTTCGCAAACAAACAGATGAATCCCAGGTTGCAAAAACACCTGTGTCAGGAACAGGAGCTCTCAGAACAGTAACACGAACTCTCAGAATAAATGAAAACTCTGCAAATTCTTTCTGCAGAACGTTACTTCAGGTACAGTACGTACCTTTGTGCTATCTGGTAAAATGACCAGGACGGAGTCAACAGGATTTGCCCCAACTTATCCCAACTGGCAGCTTGTCCCACCATTAAACACAGCAGCAGTGAACTGAAAGAAACTTTCTGAGTCACCAGGTCCCGTCCCTCAGTAGCGCCGGCTCCCACGCACTGTCTAATCCTATGATAATCCTGTCGAGCTTCATCTTAAACCTCCTCAGGTTGTTTGCACCATTATTCGCTTAGTTAAAACACTTCCAAATCATTTAACAGAGTAGTTAAGTGTTTCCTACGTAAGCCCTGCAAATCCCACATTTCTTACCTTATTTACTAGCACATAATGCACTAAAACATGTTAATAGTCTGATTCAGGAGAAAAAAAGAGTTGATAAGAACACGTGCTTCCACTAAAGTCTGTCATTCGGATCTTATGAATAATAGTAATAATGATACTGTTCCCTCCCACGGTTGTTCCACTTAAATATCTCTGTTTACTAGGAGGTAAGCAGTTACTCCATAGAGAAATATTTTTTTTTTTTAATGTTATTTCATCATATTTTCGGAGTGGCAAAAATCAGGTGGAGCTGTAAGGTGCTGCTCTTGACACCAGTTACTGTCTCCTCCAGTAACTCGCAGCTGATCTGGAGGAATCTAGAGATGTGTAACGCGATGTCCGTTACTTTAGTGCTGAAGCCATACAAAATGGAAGAGGCCATCACCGAGCCCATTTAAGCAGCGCTTCCCAAAGATTTAAATTATAGGTAAGCCATCCAAAGGCTTTGAGCAACCTGGTGTAGTGGAAGGTGTCCCTGCCCATGGCAGGGGGGTTGGAACTAGATGGTCTTTGAAGTCCCTTCCAGCACAAACCATTCTGTGACTCTATGATTTTAATTTCAACAGCAGTACTGGCTCTAGATACTACTCTGGGCTTGTAAGTCAGAACAAAAACTGCTGCCACAGCAATCAGCTAAGGCAGAAAAAGAGGAAAGGTGGTGGCTGGAATCAAGGTATACTACGAATTTAAAAATACCCAGCCTAGAAAAAGTGGGCAGCTCCTAATAAGCTGGTTGAGTTAAAGCCTCTTTGGAGTCCAATCTCTATCCCAGTCATATTAAAGTACACAGTTTTGTCCATACTAGATTTCCATATTTATTAGGTAATTATTCTAAGAGACCTTGTAAATTCTAGCCTAGAGGAGGCCAGAGACAGATAAAGTCATGATAATAAGAGAGACTGGGCAGAACTCTGGTTGAGATCTGGAGGTCTGTGGGAGATACAGGAGAGGACTTGATACACCCGAGATTTCCAGAGCACGGACAGGCAGAAAAAGCCAAGCAGGAAATAGGCTTAGAGAGGTTTTACACAACATCGCAATAAAGCAAATTTTTCCTCTTCTGAGCACACCTGCCTTTGTCACAGCTCAGTGAACCACCTGGATACAAACACATAGACAGACCAAAACCTGCTAACACAAGTGCTTAATTGGATTGCTAAATAATTAGCCTCATTTGTACTCAGACTGAAATTTTAACTGCATCTGCTTTCGAGTTAAGCTCAACAGCTATGCGTGCACTTTTATTTTTCACAGATTTCTTGTGATCGACTCGAGGCAGATCGGCTCACACATGGGCTCATCTGTAGAATTTGAGACCAAAGACGAACTCTGGCACCAAACTTCAGGTTCAAAACTCGTGCCTTCAGTGTAGCTCCCTACGAGCGCTGGAATGTCCGTGAGGGAGGAAGATGACCACACTACACACGCCATTTACATAAAGACAGCCTCTATTGATGAAAAAAGGGAGTGGTCGTTTAACTAAAAAGTTTTTACGGATATTTATGCTGATTTCAAAAGAACATATAAAAGTGTTACGTCACCATTCCCACGCCAGGGACAGGTTCTCTTAGATTTAGGAATGATGCTGGCCTACAGCCCCGATCCTTGGCGTGCACTGAGCATCTGGCCTGATGCTGACATGCTAAGACACAGAAAGTGTTTACACCATTTAGTGCTGATTCCACACTAAGATAAATACAGTCATTTGCTGGTTTAATTATTATTTCAATATTATTATTGTCCTACTGAGCAAATCACCTTCTTCTAAACTTAGTAGCCCAGAAAGATATTATTTTAATTATCTTATCTCTTCTGTAATCAATTATCTTAATTTTTTTGAGGCATGACACAGAATTTCTGAAAAAGTAATAAAAAGAGAACTAAATAATAAATAGCTTTCAGCAGAAGGACTTAACTACTGGACAAACTATAACCTTAAGCATTATTGGCAAAGGAGCAAGAGCAACACCTACCACAGATTTGGGTTTGCTGACGGCCACCAGATTGGCCAGAAAGTCTTCATCGTACAGCTGGCTAAAAACATGGGCATCGTAAGCCACCGTTATGGAGATTTCTTCCATCATTTTGCCGGCAAGCTGCCGTTAGCGGCCAGAGCGGGTTGACAATCCAAGGCTGAACCTTGGCTCAGTTCCGTGTCGGTTGCTCACACCCACCTGAAGAAGCTAACGAGGAAGGAGTGTCACGAGAGAAAACACGACCCAGCAAATCAGCTCCCGTGTGGGTTTTCCTCTTCAAGGTGCCTCTTACTGTCACGGGAAGCACATACACAACACCTGCTCACGCTCCCAACACCCAGCTTGCAAAAGGTATTTGCTGAAGTTTGGTGAAAGCCAGGGAACCTGTTTTAATTCCGGGACGAGGCTGAAGATGAAAAAGCAGTAGCCAAACCAGATTAGTATTAAGCAAGAAAAGATCCGTCAGTGCTTGACAGCAGGACTGGAATCACTTCTGTTCTTCTTGAACTTTGTAGCAATCATTTATTCTTTATACCCAGTTTTCTCCCACGAAAGCTGATGTTCTTGTTAGCAGAGTCTCACTTTCCAATGAATTGCTTCTTCTGGCTTACGTGTAAATTCACAGAGACCAGTGTACTGGTGATTTCTTTCAGACGTTCCTCAGAATTTTCCACAGGTTTCTAAAGCTCTGCTTTAAAATCTCTGAAAACACTCGCTTTTGCTTTTACAGAAATCTGGACAACCCTCCAAAATTAGTCCTTTGGTTTCCGTTCGTAATACAGGGTAAAACAGCCAGGCAAAACACAATGAAGGCTGTAAGCTCTTCCTTGAATAAACTTGCACCTGCACAAGTGAAATAAACCCAATTTATACAACTGAAACTTTCCACAGTAGAAGGTTTTTAACCTGAATCTGAGACTGGTTTGCTTTTAATCAAGAAGTGATATGGTATCTCTTGTCTGTGAGCCCTGAACAGCATAGCTGCCTTCCAAAATTGCTCCTGACTTTCGAATTCATTTATTGTAACATCTATCTGACACAGAGAAAAAACAGCGCAAGGAAAAAATTCAGAAAAAATCAATATTCTCAAAATGACAAATGAAAATCTAGAAAATTATAAGTGATTTGAAGAAACAAACAAAACGTCCCCAAAAGAAACTCTTTTCAGGACACACAGGCAAGGTAAAACTCCTCACCAAATCAGCACTTCTGCTTAGACTCATGCACTACATTTTTATCTTCTCTGGAAGCCTTTTGTTCTTCCTGGTGAAACATCATACCTGCTGAAGAAACCTAAATCACTTCAGCCACGCATTTGTCTCCAAAAAAAAGTATGTGCTGGATGCACCAAATCCGGTAGAAATTTCCAGTTCAGGTTGCCGGTAGCATATGGTTCCGCTCTCGCTTTCCAGAATAAACAGGGTCAGACCCACCTTGCTTTTCTCTTTTTCCTGTGCTCCTGCAGTATCTTTATCAAAGATTACACGGGTATCAAAACAGCACCAGGTGCTTTTTGCATTTGAATAGGAAACTTGAGCAACAGCTGTAGCGTCCAGGATTAAAACCCCAACATCTCTTCCACTTAAATGGGGGGGCAAATTACACGTTATTGCTAGGAAACAGAGAGAGTTCTAAGAGGCTTATGGCAAACAAAAAATGCAGCACTTGAGGTTAAATCCTGGAGACGAAAGCAGATTCTGATCATGCTTAACCCTTGCAGGAGGAAGAAAGGTATTTTTTCCTTGAGTGCATTTTTTTTAATTTTTCTTCCAAGGCTTGCAAATTTTTTTCCAATTAATTCCCAGGGTAGAAATACTTTCGATTCCGCTCCCGAAGCGACATCCGGCTGACGAGATCGCTCTCTGCGTCACCCATACAAAAATCGTACCTGCTACACCAAATCCTGCTCAGGTTTTCCGCAGCGCTTGGAATGACCGTTTCCTCTTCGCTTGCACTGCCTCGTGGGCTGGGTTTATTTTTCTCCTGTAGCCAAAGTTCCAAGCGTAAGGCTAAGAGCCGCTCCTCCTCGCTGCCTCCGAGGTGTGCTGACAAAGGCACCTGTTGTAAGAGGTAAAGCAAGTCCCTTCCCACAAGCCCCCCCGCCCCGCTGGCACCCGACAGGGACTGACGTGACATTGGAATAGTCATGTAGGCGCAGGGGAGAGAGCGGGCGGTGGAACAACAAACATTCCCACGTTAATGAGGGACCAATTTAATTCTGCAAGAAGGGCAGGAGGTGGAGAATGTAAATTATCAGACGTGCTCTGCAGCTGCAGCTACTCGAATCCCTCCTCTGATTTCACCAACAGGCATTTCTATTATGGACCAGAACCTATACTCCCCCTTTTTTTTTTTCATCTTAAACAGAAAGGTTACAGCACTCAATCTACATGTTACTATTATATTATCGGCCGAATAATCCTTCTCGTACCTATTCTTAATGGAGCACTTGTAATTTTGGCATGTTCTAACTAGCAATCACGAGAACTAACAACTGATTTTTGATGTTGCCTAATGCCTATCTTTACTTTAAAAAGGATGTTTTTCAGCAGCGATTTCTGGCTGATGGAGCTGAGCTGCTCACAAATCCTTATGAACCTGCATTTTACATCCGTGTGAACAGTCTGTGCTGAACCAGCACACGAAATTATAAGGATCGAGCCAGTTAAGGTAAATCTTTCGAATTCCAGTGACTGACAGGAATATATCCACCCAGACACAGTCCTAACACGCTCGCACCAGAGGAACTGGAAAGGAAAAGGCGAGGGGAGCGATGCCCTTCACCACCTCCCCAGGCCACACTAAAACTACTCCCAGCACTTCCATCCAGAGCCTTCCCCTCAGCCAGGGTTTCCGAGCGCCAGGGTGATGAATAATCTATCAAAAGACAATAAAACCCATGTAGCTCAGCTTCCTACTTCTTTAAAGCAAACAGTGCTTCTCTGTATAACGCCAGGTCTACCTTGCAGCCGCCCTCCTCAAGGAACAGGAACAGGAACACAGTCCCCTCCACGCCGTGGTTTTTGAAGGCGTACCTCCAAAGCTGGAATTTTTGGAGAAGCGGTTCAACCGAGCAGTCAGGATGACAGAGGAGAGCCAGCAGAAGGACAGGTGAGCCGCAGAAAACTGTTAACTAATGAAAGGTAAGTAACCCTAAGTACAGTTGTTGGGATTTACATGCTGGTGGAGAATAGAGGTGAATGGAAAATTCCTGCATTGAGCAAACCAGCTAGCTTAGCAAAGCGAAATCCTGCTCCCTCCCAAGATAAATTCACTCTCACTCCACCCCCAGGAATGTCTTGCTGCTATCTGACGGGGAGAGGATCTTCTGATAGACGGGAAAGCGTTACGTATGCGAGGTATGTGCAGCTTCTTGCTAAGCACTCCCTTCCTGCCACCCTCTTTCTGAAAAATAAAGGCGTTTTCCTCCATTTGCTTTCCATGTATTTAATGAATCTGGAAAGATCACAGCAGTCTTCAGATAAGGAAACATAAAACTCCTTTCAGAGCACTTGGAATGGCATTTGGCAGCCTTCAAGATAAGTTAACAGGGCTTTTTTCACCCAAATGGGAATGAATAACGGTAGCATCGCATTCTTTTTGACGATTCCCTCACCCATTAATGACCTGTAAGAACTGTTTCGACAGGACCAGCAAGTGAGAAACCACTTGGTTACACGGACTGCCCCACACCATTCCCGAAAAGCAGCTGTCAGGCTCAGGCTGAGCTGCAGTTCAGCGACTGCTTCTCCAAGTTTTATTTTTATTATTTAAAATGTCAAATAGCATGGCCTATTTTTTTTTTCCCCTAAAGAAGTGGGTGTATGCACCTGCGTTTCTCCTAAAATAATCCTCCAAATGTGTGGAAAAATCTGGGCTTGATGTACTTCAGCATGTGTACTTACACGGGTAAATCCTCCCAACCTGCACCTCCGCCTCCTGATCTGAAAGCAGGCAGGACTGGGAACTCGTTTGGGCAGATTAAAGCGGGCCAAGCCATCCTGCTGGAGAGAGCGTGGCTGGGATCACCGGGGCAGCGGCGTTCCCGACAAACCGGTGACCTCGGCGGGCGCTCCCCCTCCATGGAAACACGCAGCCCACTGCAGGGAAAGGCTCAGGACCTCGGAGTCCTCGTTTTCTGCTGCCAGCTCTGCCTCCTGAATTATTTACTGTATGCATGGACAATAGAGGAGGGCAGCACTATGGCCCCGGTCTCCTTCGGTCTTTTGGGAAAGCATTAACAGCAAAGTCACTGTAAAAGCAGGAGGAACCTTTACAAATGCAGTCAGGGATTAATTAAAATGAATGTAGCAGAAGATACTCCAGTTCCCCTCTCCCAGCCTTCCCAAACCAGCTGAGTGCCACACCATAAGCCAGTCCTGCTCCTGCGCAATGACTGCTGCCCCAGGATTTCCTCCCACACAGCTCCCAGATGATTTTTAAAGCTCATGAAATGTAAAACTGTTTATCAGCCTCACCTCTAAAACTACAAAGGGCGGAGGAGCAGGCCAGCCGATAGCTCCCCAACCTATTGAAGGTCACTCTCTGTGTTTTAAAAGGATATTCTCCATTAATTCTGTTATTTGTTCTGTTTCTCAAAGAGACAGTTGTTAATGCTTGCAGTTTCACAGGGTTTGGGTCAGGTTTGCACTTCATTTCAGGTTTTACATTAACTTGAAGCTACAGCTAAACAAGGGCAGGAAGCTGCCTGAAACCGATCCGCCCATTTTGATTTCCAAAAAGCTCTAGGAACCTGAAAAAGATTAAACAGCAGCGTAGCTGGGACGCCAGCTTACAGGTACGTGTTCATTATTATTCAGCTCGGTCCATTCCAGATTATTTTGCAGCCTTTTCAATTAACTCAGGACTCTCTTTCGATTTTTAATTAATTAAATTCACATTTTTAATTTATGTTTTCGTATTTCTTCTCCGTACCGCCACCATCACTTTCTAAGGGCAACTAGAAGTTATTCCTTCCCTTCAGCTACATTTCCTTCAGATGCCAACTGTGGCAGAAATACCTTGCTTCGTGAACTCCCTTCTTGTCTGCTGAGAACCTGCATTAGAGCTGGGATGACTTTTTGCTTGTTGGTGGCTTTTTTGAGAGGCGAAGGCAGCACCGGGCCCCAACCAGTCTGAACTACCAATGCAGTTTATCGCATGGCCCCACAAAGGGCTGCAGAGCGACAGGTGATGGAGACAGTGGGGCAGAGGAACCAGGAAAGAGCCAGACATCCCTGAGCTCCATGTAAAAGGAATATTGAATCTCACTGTGAGGTTTTGGAAGTCATAGCCTTCAGCTGTTGAAAAAACAGATTTTACAGCATATTTGGGGCATACGTTGCACGTAGAACCTGATATAATCAACTGAGGTTTACAAAAGAGCTATTTTAGCAAAATCGGGGATTTTTCTTTTTCCTGTTTGCGAAGGGGTGGTGGGTGCCACACTAGTTTGCACCGCAGACAACCCCTTACAGACACCCTTCAGAAGGAAAAGGCCAAAATTCCTAAAACGACTCAGCGTAATTTCCTGAAAAGCAGCAGGCTTCTGCCACGTGCCTCGTGTTTCACCCCTTCTCTTTGGGGAACATTTTTGATCTCCTCCCAGTTCAGTGATGGCAGACGCCCATAAAACAACTCAACACCACAACTGAGGGAGGTGGCAGCAGTTCAAGAGTAGGACAATGTACCAGAGACCTTCCTCAACCTGCCCCAGGGCCATGGCCAGCGTCTCCTGAATCTATGCCCTCCAAGTGGAATCAATACGAACAGGTTCTCCAGCTGCCGAAGGGACAAACATTAACAATCTGTTTGCCATTGTAAATATTTTGATATATATGCCCTGGGGCTATTAATCCAACATTGAATCATGTTTGTATGGCATCTAGACCACGCAAATGCCATTGACAGCCAAGTTCCATAATAAACTGATCCCAACCAATGCTACCTGTGAAACGTATTTCAAACTTATCACTTCAACTGATATTGAAAAGAAAAAAAAATGGGGTCAAGCAAATTTTTCAATAAAATTAGCATAGAAGTCGTAGTAAGAGTGCTTTGCACTTAACAATTATATATATGGAATTCTGGCCTGGTTTCAGTACAGCTTGATTCACAGCAATTTCACCCAAATAGCCTACAAGCTAACGCGAGCAGAGCCAAATTTTATCAAGCAAAAACTTCAGCAGAGTAACAGAGAGTTCAGGTTTCATACAAACAATAGTCATGCAAGTATGATTAGATCTAAGGAAGAAATTTTTCACTCTGAGGGTGGTGAGGCACTGGAACAGGTTGCCCAGAGACGCTGTGGCTGCCCCATCCCTGGAAGTGTTCAAGGCCAGGTTGGAGGAGGCTTTGAACAACCTGGTGTAGTGGAAGGTGGCCCTGCCCATGGAAGGGAGGTTGGAAGGAGATGGTCTTTGAGGTCCCTTCCAACCCAAACCATTCTGTGATTCTAAGTATCTGTATCGCTACCTTTGCTCATCGTCTACTGTCTTCTCATTTACAGCGTATGATCATCAAACAAGAGATATTAATTAACATCAAGTAGCACATTAAATAGTGACATCTGTCACATGAAGAGACTCATGCTGGAGCCCAGGACTCTGGGCTTCCCATTCTAAACCCACACCTGTCTGTCCTTCTCAGGGTAGATAACGTCTCTACAAATTTATCTTTCTCTCCTGAAAGAGGGATTAACTGGCCTTATCTTCCTCCCAGAGGAAGAATAACAACGGTAGAATTGATGAAGAATGCAAAACTGCAAGTTGCATTATCATTGTTGTTATTATGATGTTGTCTGACAAGCTCTCCCCAAGGCGCCGTTAAGCACCTTACGAACCAGCCACACTGCACAAGGAGGTTGGACCCTGCAGCAGAGCACAAAGGACACGTTTCCCTGGATGACCTGTCTGAAGCACCCTAGAGCACAGCAGGTTTAGCATCTTTGACGGTCACTTTGCCCCTGACCTTTAGCCTGGGACGAGAAAAAAAAAGGAGAAAGAGCAAAAGGCTGGAGAGCCAGGCACTGTGAGAAATCCTTGTTGTCAAATAAAAGGAAGAAAAAGGCAGGACCACAGCACATCCTCTGTCCATGAAAACCACTGGAGCCGGCCAGGCACAAACCCACCATACCATACTCTGCTGTGTGATGATTCGGCAGGGGCTGCTGTGCTTGTACCCCCGGGGCACCACGGCAAAGCCCCAGAAAGGTTTGTGGCCACATCTTCCATGTGGACCCCGACAGAAGCCTAATGGAAAAGGTGAGACATTTCTACACGTAAATAGCACAACAGTAATGGCATATTCTCAAAACAAAACATAAATCCGCAGTATGATTGCTTGGAAGATGAGATAAAGAGTAATTAAGACTGAAATTATGTGAGTGAGCAGGAAATGGCACAGGGTGTCAGCTCAACTGAACTAAACCGGACAGACCAGTCCAAGTATTGCGGCGGTTGAGGTATGAAAGTCAGTTTGATTGTGAGACGCAGTCTAGACTGAGGCATGCTTGAGGACTGCGAAATGAGATTATTTCATGCATTATACATTGAAAGTACAAACTACTGATACTTTCCAGGAAAGCAGCATGTCCCACAATGCTGGAGTTAAAAATGAAAGCATTAACTTGGAGGTCAAAGGACCAACATAGCCAAAAACTCCAGAAAACAGCACCTGCTAGTACGTATTTGTACCAGAGATGAGTAACAGGGATGTGATACAGAAAGCATTTGAGCAACAAAACTAGTGAAGGGTTTAGAGAACTTGTCCTATGAGGAGCGGCTGAGGGAGCTGTTTAGTCTGGAGAAGAGGAGGCTCAGGGGGGACCTTATCGCTCTCTACAGTTACCTGAAAGGGAGTTGTAGGGAGATGGGGGTCGGTCTCTTCTCCCACGTTACGAATGACAGGACGAGAGAAAATGGCCTCAAATTACACCAGGGGAAATTCAGGTTGGATATCAGGAAGAATTTCTTTCCAGAGAGGGTTGTGAAGTATTGGAACAGGCTGCCCAGGGAGGTGGTGGAGTCCCCATCCCTGGAGGTGTTTAAAAACCGTGTGGATTTGGTGTTGAGCAACATGGTTTAGGGACCCTGACAGTGCAGGGTGAATGGTTGGACTCAATCTTGAAGGTCTCTTCCAACCAGACGATTCTACGACATGAGATCCATTTGCTGCGCAAGACAGAAGGCGGCCAAGCCTCAGTGCTCCCCTGGACAAATTCCCCTGGAATTTGTACAGGTCAGCTCCAGAGAAGGAAAGCAGCTCAGGACCACGCAAGCTGATCAACTGTATAAAACTACCAGCAGCAGCCACTAATCCGAGCTTCACATTATCCTTTGCCACTAAATCCCTATTAATCATCATCCAGTACAGTGAAAGGGAAATTCTGTTCTCAGAAGACGATTTGGGAGACAAACTATTCCAGCGCTTAACTGTGCTGATCTAGTCTCCTACTGTGAAAATCTGCATCTGCCTTTAATGCTTCAATACACCACAACGAGAAAAGCTTCTGTATCTACATATGATTTAAAGATTAACCTGTCTCGATTCCACTGCTAATAAGATTATTTTAAGGGCTCAAATGGTATGTACGGAGGGGGAGTGAGGGCAGGTTCTCACACAAGTTATCAAAGAGCTCTCTACGTGATAATGAAGTATTTCTTCAGACATCAGAGACCTAAAGTATTGCCACAGATTCTTCTACTCTTCCTGTTTGTCTTATTCTGAGTTTGTCTTTTATTCAAAATCTGGACTACAGGTCTTGTATTACTGCTACTAGAGATAAGGAAGAAATTTTTCACTCTGAGGGTGGTGAGGCACTGGAACAGGTTGCCCAGAGACACTGTGGCTGCCCCATCCCTGGAAGTGTCCAAGGCCAGGTTGGAGGAGGCTTTGAGCAACCTGGTGTAGTGGAAGGTGTCCCTGCCCATGGCAGGGGGGTTGGAACTAAATGGTCTTTGAGGTCCCTTCCAATCCAAACCATTCTGTGATTCTACGATTCTACTATTACATCTATGCGACTAAAAGAAATGAGACGCTTCCTGGAAAAAAATAATCCGGAATCGGTCCAGCTTAGCACAGATGTCCACAGGGCAAGAGAACATTTTCTCCTCGTATCCATGTGCTCAGGCTGGGCACGATGTACTGCTCAAGCTGAGGTCAGTGTTTCTGCCATGCGTGCAAGGGCTGGGCTCCCTTGGAAGCTCCTTCCCTCCCGGTGTTCCTGCCGACTCCCCTCAACATTCGAATAAAGGGCTGTATTTAGAGAGAAAATTGAGCCATAACTTAACCTGTTCTTGATTTTTAGCATGCCTTTTATATAGGGGAAGTGCTTAAGCAAAATTCCTTTTGCAAGGAATGAAAGGGAAGTGCCTGGAATGAATGAGAGCTGATTTTTGTTTGATTTGAACGAAAAAAAAAACCGTAACAGCAAACAAAAGAAAATAGAGGATGCAATAAAATTCAGGATGATTTGCAAAAAGAATTTTTAAAAGAGAGATTTCTACCATAAAATTCGTCAATGTATTTCCAAATCACACTTGTTATACGATGAATATAATTATTTTCACTGTTTAGAAAGTCAATCCTCTAAGCAAAAACAGGAAAAGCATGCTAAAAAATGGGAAAGTGATGAAAAGATCTAGCAAAGATCATGAAAAAGTAAGAGGGACCATTATTTTGCTTCTCTCCGTTTTGATGTTGGTTACAAATGATAAGGCAGCAGCTTCCGCCTTTCATCCAACATTTATTCCTTCAACCTGCAACATTTAATCTGACGGTGTAAACATGATGCTGCTCTGAAAATGAAAGAAACCAATTTATAATAAACTAATAACTAACATGAAAAAGAAAAGCTATACATTGCTGTCTCCATATGGATATTACATGCAACGTACATCCAGGTGATGTATGTAATGGTTTGAAAGGTTATAGATGTCCTTCTCTGCTGCATTTGTGGGAGAATAACTCAGTTTCTAATTACTCTTTAAAACTAATTACTCTTTAGAAGCGGTGAAGGATTTGATCACCTTTCTCAGCCATATGATGTTGGCTCTTGGAATGCCACACCATTATTTTTTTCTTCTGTAGATAGGTCTTGCTGCAGAACTTTGCAGTAACCTGGAGAACTAAACACGGGCTTAGCAACATCCCTGGGACTGGAAGAGTTGCCTGGGGATTGGTAATTGATTTAGCAGTACATTAACTGGGCTCCCCCCAGTTTTAAGGAGTGAAATGAATGAGTCACACTGGTGATTCTTGTGATACAGCGTCTCCCTGACACCACGCAGTACTGACACCGCTGAGACAGACGGTATCAGTATTGAACTGTCTTGGGGAAAAAAAAACAACCAAAAGGATAGTTCAGTTCTCTTAATGCTACTTAGGACTATGAAATTGAGAAAGACCAGAAACATCTGAGTCAGATTTTTCTTATCTCTCATAATGGAGTACAACAGCAGCAGGAGGAAAAGCTTACTGTGAGCTAAAGACGGAGCAGCCTGACTCGGCCATCTGTTATCAGCAGAGCACTGCAAAGCATTCAGGTTATTTTGTTGGGCAATACTGTATTTCTATTTAATTTGTATTTAGTTTTTCTGTTAGGAATCACGACCCGAGCTCCCTTTATCAGTACTGTTTGCATTCTTCTTGTGCTCTTCTTGGATGTTTCAGAGTTACGGGATTTCAAGGCGCAGACGGCTGGCTGGGAGCGACATCAGCAAGGTACAGCAAGAGGCAGCAGCCCCAACGAGTGAGCAGACACAGCCGTAGGGCAGCGATGCCTCCTGCAATGCCTTTGGCAGCTCAGGTATACTTTATCCTTTCTCAGCACTGCAGACCACTCTACATTTTGCCAGACCTCTGGAAGTTCAAGAGCGAAAGCTGAGTCCATCAAGCGGGAAGAGCCACGACAAGAAGCACAGAGATTCCCCACCCACACCACTTGCCTGCTTCTGGGTGTAACTCAAGGTGTTAATCATCAGCTTCTGCTTCTTAAAACACCTGACATCTTCCCATAGGAAAGATCCATATCTTCCTGTCTTCATAGAATCCCAGGTTGGAAAGGATCTCAAGGATCATCTGGTCCAACCTTTCCTGGCACAAGCATAGACTAGAAAAGTTGACCCAGCACCCTGTCCAGCTGATACTAAGATCTGTTGAGTCCATCTTTTTAAATGTGTACCTGAAACAACTTCTCAGGGCAGTGAAAGTTATTCCTGGGCATTCCAGCTGGTTCTAAGCCTCCTCTGTTTTGTTCACAACTCGGCTTAGAGAATACCTGAGATAATTTAAATACTTGCCCAAGCACCTGGCACGTTTCTGAGCTCTGTGTGAGCACCAAAACGTAGAGGCTGACACAAATAGCACAGCTTGGCTTGCGAAATCTCAGCCATATTAAAAAAATACACGGAGCTGCAGGTCAGCAAAGGTCTGACAATCAGCACCTCTCTGGATGTACGTAAAAAGCGGACACTCCAGTGACAGACGTGTATTAAAGGACAAAAAAGACCACGAGTTCATTTTGAAAAAATCAGAATACGGAATAAGCATGCCAAACCACACTCAGAAATATTCTAGTTTTCCAAATGAGTAATTGAATGCTTAAAGCAAATAAAGGGAAAATTCAATTCAGAATTAAAATGTCACCTTCCTCATCTCGCTTTGATGTTAAAAAAATTGCATTCGGCCTCGTGCACAACCTGTGTTATGCAGGACTGCATGTACAAAAACAAGTGCTCATGTGCTTCTCTTTGTTCCTCTCCAGCGAGGGTCAGGGAATGGATGGATCATCAAAGCAGAAACATGATTTTTCTACCAAAAAGAAGTTAATAATGAAAACTACAACAGACAGACAAAGGAGCTGTCAGTCAGTAGCAGCCAAAGGCAGTAAGGACAGGGCCAAAAGGCAACAGCTGTGGAAGAAGCATAGTCTGGAGACTCAGCTCATGACTATTGTGTCTGCTAGCTGAAACAAAAAGGCAAAAAAATACAAAAAGGGGGAAAAAAACAGTTTGGTACCTGTTCGTTCCAAATAAATCTCTACAGGATCCATCCTCCTGTTTCTCAAGCTACAGCATTGTGCTGCAGCAGGAGTGCAGAATACTGGAGCCTGTGAGAGCATCTGAATTGTTTCTGAAGCCTTTACTGAAGAGCGTGGCAGTTCTTCATCAAAGTTATCACGGCAGTCTAACACCGCTGCCGACACGACCAACGCTACCATGACACACACAGCCAGGCTCTTTTCACAGAACATCCGCCGAGTGCTTTCCTGGCAAAGTGGAAAAAACAGTGGCCCTGGCAAGGTTTTGCGCTTGGCAAGGAGATTCTCTGGGTGACGCGCGACGTAGCCGCGCACACAAACCACTGCCACCTTCCCCGGTTTCGGGAGCACGTCTACAACAAAGGGCAGGGGAACAGCTTCACCACTTCTCTTCTGTCCTCCTCTATCCACGTGCAGCCACTGCAAATGCTCCGCTAGTTTATCTACACTCCAAGTCCTCCATCAGCAACCTGCTCCTCCTGCTGATACCCATTTAGTGCGAATCTGCGCCCTGGCCGGGATCCCAACCCCACCCCACAAAAATGCGGTTGTTCCAGTAGAACCACCTCTACGGCGGGGCTTCTCCCAGCACTGCTGGGCAGGTGAAGGACAACTGACTTTCCACTCTTTGCTGATCTAGTTAGGCTACAAGAAGCCTGCAAGGCGGACACGGTTCAACTTAAAGCAGCCAGAACTAAAGTAAGCAGAAAAATGGCTTAAAGCCATCTTTGTTCCGACCCTTTCTTTCCTTCCCTCAAGGACCGTTGGGACCAAACAGACCCCCAGCTGCTATCTCACAGCGACGGCAGCAGTCCACGGCCAGCTACGCCTTTAAAACGTACTTCCAGTGCACTTCTGGATTCCACTCCGGCTCAACAAATATCATGAGGAGTTTGCTCAGCTGATGATCAGGAAAACCAGTAAAAATAGGGTAGAGGAGGATGGTGTTGGAGAGAAGACAAACAGCTGTGCAAGTAAAAGCACCCTGCTGCAACTCTGAGGCTTATGGCTCTGCTTCCACGTTATGGAAGAAATCTGTTTAGCTAAATAAATAAATAAGATGTGTAAGTAAATAAATAAGGGTGAGATGCAGGAAAGCAGCTAGACTGTGGTCCCTTCAGTATTTTGGAGGTTGCTTAGCAACAGGCTGGCTGCTGCAGGGCTAAAGTAGCATGAAATTAGCAGCTTTTCAGCAGAAGACAAATGGAATGTAAAACTGGGGAGGTGGCCGTTGAGTGGCAGCAAGGAGAAAAGCATTAACTGGTGAATCTGAAAACCATTAACTGGTGGGCATCTTCTAGCAGCATTTCCTGAGTGGGGGGGATCTTTAATTAACGTGGCCAAGGGGCTTTGTACTGATAAATTCCAAGGCACACCCAGCAAGTTAATAATTCAATCTTGATGGCCATTACAGTCACCTCGTGGGTTAATTACTTATTAACGATCTTAAAGAGCTCAAATCCAATCATACCAGACTACCCTTGCTGTATTAGTGCCAGTTAACTATATACTACATTTTCAGTCGCAGAGTTATCTAATATATTTCCCCATTATTTAATATGTTTCCCTGTTATTTCAGCTCTAGATTGTCTCGATGCCATCTCTGCATTCACTGAAGGAATTTGCTTCCTGTGAATCCTTTGAGTAACTGGATCTCAAGTGCATAGATCCACTTGTTTGGCCAAATAATTCCTCTAAATCATATCTCTTCTCTAGCCTTCTGGAACAACCCGGCATCATTACGGAGACAGCTGCTATTAGAGAGAACCAAGTAATGAGAACAGCAAGAACAACACGGGTACACATTGCATGGAGGACTTAAGCAGGAGTTTTGAAAGAAAGACTTTTCTGGGTCAGTTAATCTGGGGCCTGATTGTACCAGTTAATTGTTTACCACTGCTAAATAGGCATGAAGTTGGTCCCTGGCAGCCAGACACAACCAGGGACCCATATGGCACATAGTCTGTTGGAAGGTGGTGTAGGAAGGCGGTTGGGTCAGGACTGATGCTAAGTGCCTTGTCCAGGTATTAAATGGGAGGAGAGGGGAAACATGGTGGCCCTTTTCCCTGTTTTTTACAGATACAAAGGGCAGCGGTAATTCATTTTACTTCTTATTTACAGAGTAGCTTATATTTGTGTGGCATTTCTGAAACAGAGAAAGACCTATCTGGGGGAACAGGGAAACTTCTCACCTGCATTTCATCCTCCTTAGTGCCCCAACACAGCACTGAACCATCCCTCTGAACAGAGCGGAGTGTATACACAAGCCATCACCAGTTCCTTAGGCACTAAGTTACGGATTGTAGAGCAGGTCGGCCATTTTCAATCCTTATAACTTTGGGAATGATTTCTGGGTCCTTGGGGGTTGCACAGAGATGCCTTTGGCAATGTTTTGTTTTCCCACTTGTCTGGGGTTGAAAAGACCAACAACTGGGGCTCACTGATGTGGCCAACACTTGGGTGAGATGCCCTCCATTTCCGTAATGAGCCTATAAAACAAATCTATCAAAGGTGTAACGAGGAAAGGAACAGAGAGATAACTGACTGTCCTGAGATATTCCTAGTGTATGTACACAAGAAAACAACCTATAAGCTACAACAGCTAATTGGGAACGATGCGATCCCATTGCTGGAGAAGTACATCAACTGAAAATACCTTGACACTTTTCCTTTTCGTACAGCCAGAGTTAGCTGTGACTGAGTGTACAGCTTCACCGCCTGCTTCAGCTTGACCTCCTCTGAATGGGAGACGACAAAATCCTGCTTCACAGAGATGCTGTGAATCATTAATCTCTGGGGTATTTGGAACGTCAAGCACCTGGTGAAACTGTTAGTGCTCCCTGAACTCAAGCAAAACGAGTGACTGAAGGGAAATCATCTTGTTTTAGGTCACAAGAGCCAAAGACTGTATCAAAACTCAAAAGGAACTTTATTCTCCGCTTTCCTGAGTCCTTGCAGGTGTGCATCCCAGGATTTAATCTCCCCAAGGAGATTAAAAAGTACTGCTATATTAATACAAATATACTGGTTACCAGGCATATAGAGCAACTGGCTCACATCACTCTCCACCACACCGGATTTTCTTGAAAAGGTTAATTATGACCCAATACTGCACATTTCCCAGTGCTCAGTCCCATTTTGTGGGGGTGGCACTGCTGGCGGGGCTAGCAGCTGCGTGCATCGCCTGTTAAAGCTGGCTTACCAAAGGCACACACTCATACATGGCAAGTACAAGGGTCGACACAATGCAGCTGGGCTGCGGGCTCCCTGGCATCGCCAGTACCAGCAGCCCTGGTCAGAGAGGGACGTTACAGAGGGATGAGCGTTGAAGCACTTCCCTTCCTTGGCAGGATGGATAGATGGGGCAGCTGCTCAGCCACGGCATGACCCGAGCACAGTAGAGCCAGGGGAGATCCTAAGTACTGCAAATTACCAGGGAGAAGAGATTTGGTAAGTGAAGGTGCAGACGAGCCCGAATTTTGCGTTCTGATCGTGTAGCAGAAAAGGAGAAGCAGGAAGAGCAAACAGCATCAGCAATGCTTAGGAGTTTGAAAGAGAACACGTATTCAAACACATGCTTATTTCTCTTAAAATAGCACTCTGACAACTGTCATGGTTTCCAGACTTTCAGAATTCAATTATACTGTAATTACTTCCTCTTTGGACAAGGTCACAAAAACAAAAGCTCAGTACCTTCCCACGTTACTGTCTGCTGTATGTTCTTTGCACTCCTGCAGCAGCCAAGTCTCCTTTCCTGATGTCAACAAATTTGCCTTCAGAATAAAATGCTGGTTTAGGTCCATCAGTGTAGTATGAGGCACATTAAGAGCCGTCATTACTGACCTTTCCGAGAAGCCTCCCAGAGTACAGATGTCTTTATCCTCTTGCTAATCCTTGCAATTCACTTTTTATCATAAAAGCAACAAGAAGAAAACAAATACCAGCCACATGTAACCTTATGACAGGTCCTTGTCCTACACATGCCCTCATCCTTGCATAAGCACCTGTGAAATCCCTTATATCAGGGACTTGAAAACATTTCTCATTTTTTTCCTACCTCTCGCCCTGCCCCCAAATTCCCACGACAGTACATAACCCTGGATAACATTCCTGTATGACGGATCAAAGGATGAAAATCCGCAAGGCACATGGGGAAGTAGCTCCCTTGTTTAAACGGTAGAGCATAAACTCTGCTTGTGGCAAAGTCTTTCTATAAGACATGAATGCTACTGACTTTTTGCAGATGTTACGGTAAAGACGGAAGGAAAATAAAGAGGGACTCTTGGCTGTTCCCAGAGGAGCCGGGGCTCCCAACAAGCCCCCCTGTGAGCTCTCAGCCCAGCGCTGGATCTATAAACGTGCGGCTCGTTTCCTGCTCGCTTTGGCCATTAGTGCCGCAGCTGCCGGAGGAGATGGAAGAGATTGATGAGAGTGAGCAGAAGGCAAGATGGACTCTGGCACGGCCCACACCACCCCTGCTCCTAGTTCACCTCAGCAGTCAGTGCTGGGCCTGTCACAAACCCTTTGGCTTCTGGCTCAGAGGTTCTCCGCCGTCAGAGAGCCAGAGCAGGGGGTTTTCAAGGGTTACCAAGTCCAGGCAGCAGCTCCTTCCCCTCACACCTACACGGGGCCGCTTCCCCAGCCCTGACCAGCAACGTCTTTGCCAAGTCCTGACGTGCTTGGGTTTGTCATGTCGGCTGGAGAAGGTGTTCTGGTGCATCTCAGGGTAGAGTGAGAAAAACCCCACTGCAAAAACAGATCCCTCTGGGCTGGAGAGTCGCTGCCTTTGTGAAAACCCCTCGTAAAAACGCCCTGCTCGGAAACACAAACTGTCCCAAGCAAGATGCTGCTTTCTTACCCTACATCCATCCTCCTCAGAAAGGAACTCACCCTGCTTCATGCTGCGCTTAGAAAAGGGAAAAACAAATTAAGTACTCTTGGAGGAAGTTCATTATGACACAAACCTAAATTTCACTTCGTATTACAAGAGAAACGAGGGCCAAATTTGCCTCTGAGCTTCCTGTTGCTATTAAAACAACAGGATTTGAATCTATACAGGTCCATGTGCGTATGACGGTCCAGATGAGCTGCTGTAATGAAGAAAAGTTTGCTGAGATCCACGTTCTGCAGGCACCAAACCGCAGCCCCTTTCAGCACGAGAGCCCCCTTTCATTTCTACCTCACGAGGAAATAAATCACACTTACTCTTTTCAGGACTATTTAAAGTTTTAAAGTAATGCAGCAGTGACAAGGTGATGAAATTCCTTTTTCTCGTTTCTGACAAGTCAGGTAGATTGTAAAGTCATCAAAACCAACAGCCCAACAATAATTTGTGTGTGTGTGTGTGTCACTGATGGTGGAAAAAGAAAAGAGCCCAAAGTGGGGAAAATAGTTTACGTGAAGGTGCAGGCTACCTTCGGGGAGAGCGGGAGCGAGCAGAACAAAGCATCCTCGTTAGGCAGTTAGGAATCAAAGCCCTGATCCGTTTCCAATTTCTTCCACTGCTCTTGACTAGCTGAAGTATAATCGATATTCCCCACTGCGTCGAGATGGAGCATCCCAGGTGGCACAATCAGGTGGCTTACTCAGGCTGCCACGAAATTGTTCCTCACGAGGGCGTACGATAAGGTCATTGATCTTGTGCTCTAAGCTACGGGTTAACAAAAGGATTTCGGAGATTAAAAATGAGCTGTTCAGACAATCACTTGACTCTGCTAAGAACTTAAGCTATAGTTTAATTTTTTTTTTTTTGGAGGTCAAGGCCTTAACCTCTACGCACCTCCAAGCTATGCCAGCCACAGCGTGTTTACGTTAGTGAAAGTACACCCGTATTTCTCGTTCGGGAAAGGAGCGATGAAGACCCCGTCCAGGTTGGTGCGACGTGCAGATGCAGCTGGGCTGGAGGTCTGCTGAAGCTGAAGAGTTTGCAGCTCTGTTGTCGCAGTAACTGGGTGACTCAACCTGACACACCATCTTTGGGCCGGAGCCGTGCACGCACACTGGACTTGTGCCTACACTTCCAGATTTAAGAGATTTATTTATTATGGCAATTAATGATTTGGAGATGAGATTTTCTGTTTTTTCATGGCTTTTGACTAACTTAACAAAAATTTGATTCTGCAAGTGAAGATTTATTGTCAAGGAAATTGCATTAATTAAGCAAAGGAAGTTGAAATAAACAGATAGGATAACATAATGAGGACCTGATCTTCATCTGCTGCTTGAACAACTGAACAGAAAAATCAGATACATGGTCAAGGCTTCCTAGCAAAGAGACCCACAACAACGCTTTTTAACTTTTTTCCTATCGTTTTGGGTTTTGTTGCAGAGATAAGGAAGGTGGGGAAGTGTGAGCAAAGAAGAGAAGGAACCTGTCACCCCCCACAAAGCTTCCACAACTCATCGGTACACCTGCACGGCTGTGGGTGCTCATCTGAAACAGCAATGAGTGTAACAGTAGTGAGCTTCTGCAGACAGAGGCTGGCTGATGTGGCAATGGGTGGACACCCCTCTGCCCAGGAGTTCACAGTATGGCATGAAAAATATTCATTTACAGAGGAATTATTTCAGACTTAAGCAATATGAAACAGCCAAACACCACAATACTACTCAAAAATTTGTGAAAGAGTAAATTGGCACTTGGTCATTCCTAAATAAAATGTAACACCTCTACAAATGGAGATGACTATACTAGGATGGTTCTATATAGTTCTATATAGCACTTCAGCTGGATTCTCCAAAGCCTCTGGCATACAGCTCTTCATCTCCGTTTACCAGCATCATGTAATTTATTTATGCCCAAATACAAACAAATTAAATAACAAATTCAACCCCATGTTTACTACACTACTTACTCTCCATAAGAGAAAAAAGGCTCTAATATGGTAAAAATAAAAGCAATTAACTGCAGGAAACCAGAGAATCCTGAAGCAAAGCAATAAGGAGATCCTAAAAATGTGAATATTGCCCTTACGAAGCACCTGGCTCAACTTCTACACCAGTAGCTACATATTGCTTAGGTAACGGCCACGTAACCACTCACTGGATTTACCTTCAAACAGTATCAACAACAGCAAAAATATTGCCTGGGGTTTGTAATGGGAAGTTATTAACAGGGACTGCAGAGCTCTGCATTCAGAAAATGCACACGAGCATCTTTCCAGAGTCAGTTTTGTTTGTTTGCTGACTTTCCAAGCGGAGAAATTCAACTGCAGGTGCCTGAGAAATCAAACACCAGCAAAAATGCATAAAGACACTGTCCCCAGTGTCTTTTCTTTGTTTACTTGCAAAAACTCTGGGGGAAAAATAAGGGAACACTTAGGCTTTGCCTTTTTTTTTTTTTTCCCCTCCCAATTATTTTTAAACGTTTAGCTTTAGGTCTGAGTACAGCATGGTGCTTCAGAATTTGTCACCTCATTTCATCTGTCAAAAACCAAGTGAAATGAAACACATGTCTGGTCCCAACTGTTCTCTGCACTACATTGGGAATGAATCACTGTTTTTTTTTTTCCCCAAGTCACTGCACGCCATAGCCATCGGCTCTGGATTACCTGAGCTTTCTGTAACATAGTCATGACCTGTTTCCAATAACTCAAGTTTTAAATTCTGTAACATCTGCAGAAAGAAAATAACCACAGTATTTCTGAGAAAGATGCATATCACAAAGGCTGTTCAAATATGGCACAAGGTAGCTTGCAATTTTTTGCCCAAATATTCTAAAATTTCTAGGCATAGAAATAAAAGATTCTAGACAAAGAAATAAAATTCTCTTTGTGGTCACTGTTGTCTCAGTAGACAACAGAGCTTCTTCACCCACTGTTTCGAGGGGAGAATACAGAGTTTCTTTGGTCAGAGGAGTTGACTTCTGAAAAAGAAATAAAGACACAATATTCTTCAGGGATATGCAGTTTAAAAGATTTCTCACAGACAACACGAAGACTTAGGCGAGCCAGGGTTGCAGCACCTTGGCCCCATGGTCTTTTGAACATGAAGAAATGGATTTCCTCTGATTCACTGCTATGCTACCTACTGCTGAGATGATGCCTATTTCCTCAGATCTGACTGCTTGAAAGAGGTCCAAGAGAAGCACTGGTGAATTTTCACCTCCACGGTGACTTCTCCATCTTAAATCTGAACGGTTTTGTTGATTCTGAAGACAATATCAAGGAACACTTCTTGGCCAACATAAATATAGGGCACAGAACTCATTTCCAGGCGTTTCTGTGCCTGTCCTTCTCCACAAAATGTGAAAACCTGTGGTTTTGTTCCTTTTAATTATGGTCCTATCTTGGGATACGTTTGTTCTTCCTCTACGGCCTCTTTTGCATCACAGAAGTGTCTTCAAAAAGGACATCATCCTACTGTGAGAACAAGAGGTACTGCAAACCTGGCAGGCACCATCATCAGAGTCTTTCTCCATATTCAAACTCAAGGCACCCCTCAGAAACATCAGTTACAAGTTATTTGGTTTGTTTCCTGCAAAGAAAGAGAGAGTTCACACTTTCTCTTCTAAAGAGCTACTAAGATGACTGCTATGCTGACAACAGTAACTCTGCTACAGGTTGACATACAGACCACTGGAGGCAGAAAACTTTTTACAGAACGTTTTAACGTGTCACCTCACAGGAGGTTAGTGAATCCTCCAGCCAACCTCCATCTGGGATTCAAATGTGTCCAGTTCAGCTTGGCAAAAATTTTCGCTTCCTTTTACTCATAGAGCTGAGTTATTTTAGACAAGTCATGGCAAAGATGGTAGAAGAGGGAACTGTCAAACAGCGCAACTCCCTGCCAGCTTCATCTAGTGCTCTCCATACTATTTTCAGAATCAAGGGTGGAAAGGAACTGTTACTCATCCAGGAGGAAAGAGCCAGATTCAAGAAGCTTAAGCCAAAAGACCTTCCAAGTTTGCTTTTCTTCTTCGGTTCTGAACAGGAAAAAAATGTGTCATCCTGGAAAGCCATGACTCCTGATGGCACAAGGTGAGCAAAACAAATTTAGGTGGCCCGCTGGACCATGAAAGAGTTTTCAGCTGTCCCCCTCGCCCTAGTGAATTAATCCGCTAATACTTTGGGCAAATCTCTTCGTGATATACGCTGCAATACAATTGCTGGCGAAACAGGCAATATTTCTATCCACTTTTCTGACTTTTATAGTTCTTTAAAGATCCTGACTTTCAACACTACTCTTGTTGATGCCATTACTCACAGAAGCACAAGTCCACATGCCAACTAACAACTGCTACAAGGACACCAAAATATTTGTAGTCAGGTTGCAAAGCTACTTTAGATGGTTAAAATGTGATGACATTTAACTATTACTAATAAAATCCTATTCCTTCCCTGTTGATAAAATTTAACAATATTCCTGATTTCATTTACAATGCCAACTCAGTGCAACAGAAAAAGAAAAAACAAGACAAAACAAAAAAACCAAAGCCAAAACAACTGAACAGTTTTACTAATGTGTAAACAGTATGAAAATATAACCTCACTACGGGGCAACACGACTGCTCACAGGCAAGCCAGATATGTGCTATTAATGAGCACATACAGGTTAACCGGGTGATCAGGCCCAGTCAACATGGGTTTATGAAAGGCAGGTCTTGCCAATCAAACCTGATCACCTTCTATGACAGGGTGACCCGCCTGGTTGACGAGGGAAGGGCTGTGGATGTAGTTTTCCTAGACCTCAGTAAAGCCTTTGATACAGTTTCTCATAGTGTTCTGGTTGAGAAACTGGTAACTGCTGGCCTGGATAGGCACACCCTCCTTTGGGTTAAAAACTGGCTGGATGGCCGGGCCCAAAGAGTGGTGGTAAATGGGGCTAAATCCAGCTGGAGGACGGTCACCAGTGGGGTTCCCCAGGGCTCAGTGCTGGGTCCAGTTCTGTTTAACATCTTTATCAATGACCTGGATGAGGGGATTGAATGTACCCTCAGTAAATTTGCGGACGACACCAAGCTGGGAGGCTGTGTCGATCTGCTCGAGGGTAGGGAGGCCCTTCAGAGGGATTTGAACAGACTGGATCGTTGGGCTGAGGCCAATGGCATGAGCTTTAATAAGGCCAAGTGCAGAGTCCTTCACTTGGGGTATAAAAACCCCAAGCATCGCTACAGGCTCGGGGAAGAGTGGCTGGAGAGCTGCCTGGCGGAGAAGGACCTGGGGGTGTTGGTTCACTACCGGCTTGATATGAGCCAGCAGTGTGCCCAGGTGGCCAAAAAGGCCAATGGGATACTGGCGTGTATCAAGAATAGTGTGACCAGCAGGAGCAGGGAAGTGATCCTGCCCCTGTACTCGGCACTGGTGAGGCCGCACCTGGAATATTGTGTCCAGTTTTGGGCCCCTCGCTTTAAGAGGGATATTGAGCTCCTGGAGCGAGTCCAAAGAAGGGCGACTAAACTGGTCAAGGGGCTGGAAAATAAAACTTATGAGGAGCGGCTGAGGGAGTTGGGGCTGTTTAGCCTGGAGAAGAGGAGGCTGAGGGGAGACCTGATTACGGCCTATAAATACTTGAGAAAAGATGGTGGGGAGGTGGGGGAAGGGCTCTTTACATTAGTGTTGGGTGATAGAACAAGAGGAAATGGGCATAAGCTTAGTCAGGGGAGATTCAGGTTGGATGTTAGGAAGTATTTCTTCTCTGAAAGGGTTGTCAGCCACTGGAATAGGCTGCCCAGGGAGGTGGTTGAGTCCCCATCCCTGGATGTATTTAAGAATAGGGTGGATGAGCTACTTGAGGATATGGTTTAATGGGGATTAGGGATGGTTGGACTCGATGATCTCTAAGGTCTTTTCCAACCTAGAAATCTATGAATCTATGAATATGTAGAGTTCACGTAAATAAGTATTTCATAGCTGAAACTGTTTTTTTAAATGCATGACACATTCTACGTTGTTAACACTTATTACCAAGATTACAATAATCTTTAACGTCCAGTTCCACTGTAGGCACTTTAATCTGATTTTCAGGTGCCAGGTCATTGTGCTGCACCATACCACAAAGCCAAGCAGAAAGAAGGAAGCTGAAGCTGAAAACAGAACAGGCATTAAAAAACATGACCCTCCTTCCAACGACAACTGGATCCTGCACTTTGGAGATAACGGCGCAGACATAGTAAGTGGAATTGATCATTGGCTTTTAATAAGAAATTGCATACAGGCACGGTAAGGTTTTCTATACATCTAAACACAATTCTTTTCAATTTGGTTTGGCCTTTTCTTGAGAGGTTGATAAATGAGCAATTTTTTTCCTGTCCTTTATATTGGAACATTAATTGGGTACATCACCGGTAGAAGCAAAGGAATAAAAAGGCTTGTGCAGTTTCAGGGCCTTTCTGCAGTTTTCTCTGTTGCTCTTCTGTCTTACCACCTCTCACAATAGCAAAAATCCCCAAGTATCTAGATAAATACACATATATACATATAAACACAGAGAGAGAATGGACTAGAGAGAAGAGAGAGGGCAAGTGAGCTATTTTTACTCCTTTCCATTGAAACTCACACAAATCAATACATAATTCCCTGTTAAACCACGCATGCAAAAACCCATTACTTCCAACAGCAGCAACAGAGGTGTGAATGAAGTAATTCACCCACATCAGTACGGTGTGAGCTTCAAAACACCAGCTTGAATTCAAAACATTTAAACAGCAACACTATTAAAGCAAATCTGTTCTAAAACGACACCAAGAACAACTCCGAAATGGGAAAAAAGCTCAGCACAGTTCCTGCTGCCTTTGCCTTTTCTTCCTGACTCTGCTGGCAGAACCACCCTCCACGAGCCATAGGAGGGTCCTGGGCCAAGCCACAGCTGTGGGTGCACCCAGGTGGGATCAATAACCTTGTCACTACAGTGACAGGTGACAAAACTGTGCGAGATGGCTTTGGATTGAAAAAGGTCCCATTTTTTCTCAAATCCATTTGCTCCTCCTGCCTAAGGTGCTGAGCGCAGCAACGCTGTAACGCTGCTGCGGAGCCTTATTTCCTCCAAGGAGGGGAGAGATTTACACGGTTAGGAAGAAGCTTCTCTTAGAAGAACTTCAATGTGCCAGGTCATTCCTGCCACTGGTGATGATTAAAGATGAGACAAGGAGTCACTGGAGTCCCTGAGCCACGTAAATGAAGATAACGTTACAGATGCTGCCCTGTAAACAGAAAAATCTTCCCTGCAGGTTCCTTTACTCTGTTCCTGTGCAGCCCATCCCCTGTGCTCCCCTCACCTTCACTGGGCACGAGGGATGAAAACCCACAGCCAGCTTCCCAGTATCTCTCTGCCTACCTGCCTGCTACACTCAACTTCATGGCCTTTCTAGATCTGCAACATAATGGATTTTGAACGTTAGCTTTGCTCAATTTCCAAATATCGCAGGACAGTCATGGAAAAACAGGCACAACTCCCTGAAGTCCCTTGAAAACTGTCAAACCAGGACATTTTCATACGGAGAAAATCTCCCCACAAGACTTATTTTCTCCCATTCTGCAAATGAAGTCAGGTACAGGAACAGAGGTGATAGGCTTCCTATATTAAAATCAAAGGACACGACAATTTCTTTAGGACGTGCACAGATCCCTACGAGAGAAAGTGCATCACAAGATGCAAAAGGCAACTGAGGCAGACTTAGCAAGCACGCAGAACGTGTTAGCTGTTTTACTAGAACAGCACCATTAAGCTCAACCTTTATTAATCGAGAAAAGGCTCTTGCTTCATTCTTTCATTTATCAAATTGGGCTTCCAGAGATACATAAAAACCTCTGAAATCCCTTGGAATTCCCCCCCCTCACCATCCTCCAAGTAGGAGTACAAAAAGCATTGGTAATCATTCTATGAAGCAGGAAATTAGCGTGATTCCTTATTCTAGAGACATAATATGCAGCCTGCTCTGGTCAGATAGAAAATTATCATTCCCGAACCCATTTTTACAAGCGTAATTGTTAGTGACTACTCTAGGAGAAACATGCCCCTCCCTCTGTAAATGCCACTGCAAAATGAAAAGTATGGTCATTACAGATGAGAAAACTAACAGGAATAAAAGGAGGACCATTCTTCATTCGTTAACTCTGAATTTTCACATGTTTCACTAGCCCTTCCATTAGCATCTGACACCCTACTTGTAGAATTAATGTCTTTCTCCTCTGTTTGACCGTTCCTGAGCTGGGAAATGTGTGCAATACTGGGCTCTATCTGCCCTAAAAGTCTCAGCAGGTGCCTTCATGGATTCAGTCCCTTCCATCTGAATATAGCTTGTACTCTGCCAACGTTGGCTACAGTCCATCAGCCAGGTACTAAGAGGACCCTGACTTTGCAGATATTCATGCAACATGCATACGACAAAAACAAAGGGAAGTTTCTTAGGCCGTATTATTTCCTATTATGAATGAGTTTGAAAACACTCCTAAACCATGGAATACCACCCAACAATCACCTGCTGGAAATACCAACAGTATTTCTAATTTCATTGACTTTGTTCACAGTGATTTCCTTACTGGTAAATGATCAAAATTCAGACCTGGTGAGTAATCACCACGGATAGTCCTTCATTAAATAAGACATTCTCTACCACGTTTTATATACAACTATCAATTAACAGGAGCTTTTTCCTTTGTATTTGCAGTGCTGTACTTAGGTAGAGGTTGATGTTAATTCATTTTGTTCTAACACCAGGCTGACAAAACTATTTCTATTGCAGCACCTTCAAAATCCAAGGGTTAGGTGCTGAACTCATGAGTTCAACTTAAAAGTTGTGAAATTAAGGAGAAAAAACACCAAGCGTTTTTTCATTTGCCTTCTCTAGAACCACGTCAGCTAGAGCTGAAGTTGAAAAAAAAAAAAAAAAAGCAAGGAGAGATGGATTATTATTACATGTTAAACTCCTGTTTTATTTTGCAGTAATACAGGAAAGAAACATTGGAAAAGATACAGCCAGATCATGAAACCTGGCCACACCACGATTCCCTTTTCACGTTTCTACGCCTGGGTAATTAGCTTAGAAACCTACAGAAAATACTCCCTGGCACTTACTGTGCGATACTTTAAAAGCATCTGGTGTTTAGTCTACAAATACTAATACAGAAGTGAGAAGCAGTTGAAAGACACACAGTGCCTCATTCATGCAGCAGAAAAAACCCACGTTTAAGGGTCGTGTTTGGGGTTTTTTTGAACAGAACAAGTCTTCCTGCATTCAACAAGACAGACCACTACTCTTCATATCACCTCTGCCTTCCCTGGGACCTCTTCTAGTGATGATTATCAAGATTATCATTTCCTATTTGAGCATGTCAACTCCTGTAATTATTAGCTCCTGTTTGTAAATAAATACCATAATTATAATATCTAATTACAGAATCATGGAATAGTCGAGGTTGGAAGGGACCTCTGGAGAACATCTTCTCTAAACCAGCCCCTTGAAGCAGAGTTATCTACAGCAGGTTGCTCAGGGCCAGTTGCATTTTGAGCGTCTCCACAGACGGAGACTCCACAACTCCCTTGGGTGACCTGTTCCTGTGTCTGATCACTCCTGAAGTTAATAAAGAAATAGATTTTAAAGAAATAAATAATTTTATTTTGTGCCTACTGCCTCGTTTGTTCACTAGACACCATTAGGAAAAGCCTGGCTCCCTATTCTTTAGTTCCTCCCACCAGGTATTTATCTACATTGATAATGTCCCCCTGAGCCTTCTCAACAGCCTCAGCTCCCTCAGCCTGTCCTCACAGGAGAGATGCTCCAGTCCCTTAATCATCTTCACGGCCCTTCGTCAGACTCTCACCATGGTAGCTTCTTCTCTCTCGTCCTGGGGAGACCAGGCCTGGCTTCAGTACTCCAGATGTTTCTCACCAGTGCTGAGCAGAGGAGAGGGATCAGCTCCTTGCGCCGTTGCAACACTCCTCGCAGTGCAGCCCAGGATACCACTGGCTTTCTTTGCAGCAAGGGCTCACTGCTGGCTCATGTTCAACTTGATGCCCACCAGGACCCTCGGGCCCTTTTCTACCAAGCTGCTTCAGAGCCAGCTGGCCCCCAGCAGGTACTGGTGTACGGGGTTGTTCCTCCCAGGTGCAGGACCTTCTACTTCCCTTTACGAACTTCACAAGATTCCTGCCGGCCCACTTCTCCAGCCTGTCGAGGTCCCTCTGGATGGCAGCACACCCATCCGGTCCATCGGCCACTCCTCCATAAAGGTGATGTCATCTGCAGACTTGCTGAAGGTGCTCTCTCCTTCACCATTCAGGTCATTAATGAAGTGGCTAAGCACTATTGGTCATAGCATCAACATCTGAGGTACAACACTAATGACTGGCCTTCAACTGGACATCCTGCTGCTGGTCACAACTCTTTGAATCTTGTAATTCAGCCAGACTTCAGTCCACCTCACTGTCCACTTATCTCGTCCATACTTCATCAGTTTGTCTAGAAGGATGTTACGGGTCTACGGTTGCTGTACTTGAGATAAACAACATCCTCAGCTCTCTGTTCATCCACTACAGCAGTCATCTCATCACTGAGGGCTGTCAGATTGGTTAAGCATGACTTACCCTTCACAAAACCATGCTGATAACTCCTGGTGACCTCCTTCATTACAGGTCGATTTTCTTTTCTGCCTATCAAACAGTCAGTGTGCCACCTCCGGTCAGAGGTTACGTTCCTGTGATTCAGGTTTGGCTCTCTAAGGACATTCTAGCCGGCAAAAGTGAGAAGAGTTGATCCAAATAAATAGAAACTGTGAATGTGAAGTCAGTTCAACCCTTGAGTGTTTTAATTTAATGTGGGACACTGAGTTAACAGAGTCAAGGCACCACATAGTCACTCAGTAGGGATGCGTAACAAAAACACTATGGTCAGTCTGAAGGAAGTAAGAACGGAGTGTCTGCATGCCAAAGCACCAGCAGGAACAACACAGAGAACGGGTTACGAGAACAGCGCAAGGGCATAAGTGACAGCAAACTGGCAAACAAGGAGAGATGTCTCACTACCTCTGGATCAGAAGGCCAGCACCCTGGTGAGGCCGTACCAGAGATGACCAGCCAGTCAGAGACCTGCAGCAAAGCTACGGCACGTCGCCACCACCAACAGGAAAACAGGTTGGAAGCCACAAACCCACCCCGAGGAAGCTTCTGAGGGAAAGATCACACCATGGGAACTGTTTGACTCCTAAAGAGTACAAAAACTTTGTCTAAAAGCCAGTTTAATGTCATTAACCAAGAGGAACCCAAGAGACATAAGGAGGACTTCATAGCCACTGTCCCTCATCCTCATCACACGTAAGTGATCCTGGCCAGACAGAAGCCTTGGTGTCGGTGAGTACATGGCTACCATCTTCTCCAACAAGATCCTGCACTGTGTTTCCTCACATTAAGTTCTCGAAGTCTTTTACGTTTTCACTGTTTTAAATACCCCACCTTAGGTTCAGAGTTTTCCCCATTTAGATTAACTTTCTGGACTTTGCCATTAATCCTGACAACAACCTTAAATGAAAGGCTCTGAGTTTCAGAACACTCCTCTCCACGACTGTTCAGGAGACAGTTCAGATGCCCTCCTGTGTCGTACATCTGAACGAGGAATGAGTTGCATGCCCAGTGAGTTAGTGGAACCCAACTCCCAACTATACTCCTTACAAGGGTGGAGTGTTACTAACACAGCAGAAGGTAACTTAAATCTTCTACTTATTCCCCATCCCTGATATCCCCAGGTCTCTGCCCTGAATTCTGCCTCTATTCCAGTAATTCCTACTTGTCCTTGGGTACTTCTGTAACACGCAGGAGAGCGCCTTGACTACGTCTGCTGGACTCATCTGTGCCTTTCTCTTACGCACTGGAATCCGGAATGTGTGAAATCCCGTGTACGCAGCGGATTCACTGTCAAATCCTTCAGCTGCCTTCCCATTCACATCGGCAAACAGCTCGGAATTTTATTTTCTGTTTTTAAAAGGCCCCATGTGCTGAACCCAAACAAGCACTATGCACTGCCCATCTGCCTGAAACACACTGCAAAATACTTTCCCAACAAAACACATCATATACATACACGCTCCATGCAAACACAATAATTAATGAAAACTATCATCGTGTGGCACACTATCTATTACACAAGAAAGTGAGAAAGGTAGGCCCAGGAAAACTGACAAATACCTCTTCCAAAAAGTACCACAAGGACTTCTATTTTAACCTCTCATCAGAAAAATACACACTGATTCAACAATATAAGGATAATTTTACTGCACTTGGTAAGTCCTTAAATGACCCATTGTCAAGAACTGAGCAAAGGACTAAACACTAAACACCAAACTCTAGTCTTTTGTTCCCAAATACTCTCTTTCAGTAGCAGAGCTCAAATCTCAAGTCCAATTTTAAGAAAACCTTTGTACAGATCTTCTTTTTTTCTGGCTGGAATAACATTAGTACAGCAAGCCCCACTCTTTCACAACATCAGAATTTTAAACAGTATGGAAAAAGCCCTTGTTTAATCAACTATGTAATTAAGCAGCACAAAAGTAGATAAATAAATATGTTGCAAGAGATATAAAAAAGCTGGAGCGTTAGAGGAGCATTCTGACGGGATGTTCTTGACCCGTTATTTGGCCACACCAAACATGTATTTCCCATCAGTCCTCTCACTCCAAGAAATAACAAAAGCACTTTTTTCCCCAAGATCAAATCTTAAGCTCATTCACAGCTATACGTGTTCCAACAAAAAAATCCCAGTTAAAACAGCAGACCTTTCAAGTGACAGCTGTATGAGCCTCTGCAGCCATTTTTAACAGAAGATTTCCATCCTCAAAAACTTACAAGTCAGACTCCTCTAACCTGCCATCATTCATAACAAGCCCAATTCCTGTGCTCCAGACGCTCAAAGCAGCCTACTTTTTGACACCACAGTCTTGGACAGGGTGGAATATAAAAAGATATTTCATCTCAGTAAGCTTGATACACAAACAAAACGAAGCTTCTACCCTAATGCAACTGTGTTATACAGCAGCACTCAGAAAACAAACCGCTCTGGGCAAAACAAACAGTATCTGACCTTTGCTTGCACGACTATCATACATTCGATTAATTGGTTTAGTGTAATCGCTGTTTATAAACCAACTAAGGAACCAGCGAGTTCTGATCATTCACTTTGATCATGCACAGGTTTTCCATTTTAATTATTAGCTTGTACCGAAGCAGACAAGGAGGGAAAAGCTCGGCGCTTTACTTTCTTTAAACATAAAAACCGTGTGTGCGTGTATAAATACACAGATATATATAAAATTAATAAACTAACGATTTCATTACTTTACCTTCCACGTGCTACTGCCACTCTTAACATTGTACCTTACTTTTCCTGTAAAAACCCTGGCTGAATGAGAGGAAACGAAGAGCATCCTTACCTTAATGTTGCAAGCTTGTTCCATCAGTCTTCTGGCGTTCTCTTCAGCTCTGTACCTCTTGGGCAACTGAACCCTGAAGAATTTTAAAGCTCCTTCAAAATCAGCTTGTAGAAGGTCCTCTTTTGAGGTCTGCAATTAAACACAGGGAACTACTGTAAACACTGAGAACATGCAGTCGTGCTCTTTTCCTGCATTTGTCATTTACTGAACACATTCCAAACCACCAATATTCACAGTAGCCCAAAAACAGCCTCCTTGAAATCAGTTCTCTAGCCCACATCTCATCAAACAGAACAGAGGCTACAGCACATCCAAGGAATCCCAGGCAGAGCAGCACAATCAGAGGACTGTAACACATTTAATGTGTTTCATCCTTCTGTACCTGCAGGGCAAGAACGAGATTCTGGCTCGGCCTGTCAAGATGTCACTCAGTGAGGAGAAAACCAAAACTCAAGCAAATAAAGAAAAAACCTAGAAGAAATGATAATATTTTCTAGAGAGCTTGTGCATTAGATCATTGCTGATTCTCATAATCCTGCCCTAAAAAGACAATGTATACACAGATATATATGGTTGCAGACATGAACAGCAGAAGCAGAAATGCGTATGACTCATAACAGGCATCAGCAAGTCAACGTGCGGAAGTCTGTGACACAATTTCTCCAAGAACACTGTGCCAGAAGATGTTTTACATGCTTCTTTCTACATCTCTCCTAACGCTGTACCTCCCCGTGCAGTATCAAGCCTAACAGGCCAGGATATGTCAAACATTCAACATGAATCCAGTTCTGCTGCTGACGGAGTGATATGACTCATAGGGACAAACGTACTCATCTTCGGCTTTATTAGGAACTACATCAGGAGATTTAGCAGATAGGAAACACCAAACCTTGGGAAGTTCCTGTAGAACATTCATAGAGACTGAAGTCCAGACAAGATACTTAGGACGTCACCTCAAAAATGTGAATTTCAGTATCTTTAACCCAGAAAGAGCGAAGAAAAACGCGTCAACGTACGGAGTACCATGGAGACCGGCGCTGCGCATGGCAGTATTACTGCAAATACCCCAGGAGCAGCACAGGTACCTCTGGTTAAGGTTAATTGCTGAATTAATTGCTCAAGTACCACCGCCAACGTTTTCACATGTGAGTCCTCCGCCTCCTCAGGAGTAACGCCCTTTGTCATTTTTTGCCTTGTTATATGCAGTAGGTGTATTACCTACACAGAATTTCAACGTTTGATTCTTAACTATGTCATCCACTCAAAATCCTTTGCTGTCTCCAATTTCAGACAACTTCTTTCCAGAAAACACACTTCAGCCAAACACAAGAGATTTGACTCTATACAGGGAGAACTGAGAAAAACTTCAGCCTTCGACGTACAAGAGGTGAGGCTCGACAATACTGTTTTACCTCTTGGGTGTTAAATTTACTTTAAATAAATAAAAATGAATGTAATTATCACTACAATGCAGAGAAAATTTTACTTTTATCTACGAATCCTCCCTACGCATCCTACAAACTTGATTTACATGAAAATAATTATGTCTACTATGTAAAAGCCCTTCTTAAAAATACAAAAATTTTGTTTCCCAACAGAAACTCAACTTCAATATGGTGCTGCAGATGTATAATGGTAATACTCAAAACCTACCTTGACATTTTCCATGTTTCTGCTGAAAATGCTACAGCACCCTACCCAGAAGGTCTATCAAAAAGAGCAATTTACCCCAACTTTATTTGGTGGGGGTAAGGGAGAAGGGGTTTTGAAGGGATTTTAAATTAGTTAACAAAGTTGAGGGGGTATTTTCATGGTTATCCAGCATCTTTGATAATGGAGAGCACGAGCTGACATCAGAGGTGTGCCACCCCAGCACCGATAATCATCACTGCTGTGTCCAGTCTTTCACTTTGGGGACAGGCACAGCAATATCTCTATCAATGTCCTCAATCAAGAGTCTATAAGGACAAAATCAACATTGTGCATGTTCACCTAGCAACCGACGTACTTCTGGAGGTGATTACACTGTATACCCTCATGGGCACTGTGGTAGTAGTTTTTGCTACAATAACAACAAGGAAAATGTTGTTGGAAAAACAACATTTGGAGAAAACTCCAAATACAACTCAAGTAGCTTCAGCGTACCCGTTTCCTCAGGACTGCAGCATTTTTAAGGCAAACAACCGTCTGTCATCAAAGTCCTCAGAGTTCTCTCAAGATCTTTTTTGATCCTTCGTTCCCAGCCAAGGAAGCTGCTGGGTCATCACTGCAGGGATGCAAGAAAAGCTGCCTGCAGGATGCTGCTGAGAAACGTTCAGCTTTACAGACTCTCCCATCTGATTCTGTCCACAAAAGTCTGGCAGAAGGACGAGCTGGCTGAGACTCAAATCAGACAAGACCGCTGTAGCGGTGACAGCAAGCTGGTGCAGCTGGGTACCTAATGAATCAGAGCCACTCACGAACGTAACTACGCCCAACGCATCCGCTTCCTCTTCCTAACGCCGTGTCTCTCCCGGACGAGTTCTACTGAGGTTAGATATGCTTTTGCCACGCTGCAGACTAGATCCCCGTTCCATATCCACAACGGGCTATATTTAAGATTACTTGCAAGTCCTAGAGCGTGGCGGGAGCAGCCTGTCACCCAGGCAGCCCACAGCATCTCTGCCAAAACCCATATTGGCAACCAAGCCCCTTCTGGGCAAAGCTCAGCTGGGTAATATTGATGGAAAAGCAGTAAATGGTCTGATAACCAGCTTGCTTGAAAACACTTTCTCTCCCTCCCTCTCAGCGACGCTGACAGCTGTGATCACGATATAATTCAAACAGATTTCCCGACTGCACTGCAAATCTGCCTTCTTTGGAGACAAGCTCTCTGCGGCATTTCCAGCGCCCTCCTCTCCCACCCTTCTCCGAAGCCTGGTCGAGGACACAACGGCCAACCTGCCAAAGCTTGGTTTCACGCAGAAGATGCTCAGCCACGGCAGTGCTGACAGACGGGGTGATCTCCAAGAGAAGCTGGTACGTGCTTCCAACAGAGTGGGAGGGTGTTTTCAATTAAGTCTTCTGGACAGTTGCTCCCAGCACAAAACAAACAGCAAACACACTTTTTGCCAAAGTTTGAGCGTTTCATTAGGAGCTGAGCTATCCTAATTTTCAGCAAATATTCTTCCTAGAGGTCCTGACTAGACATTTTTATTTTAATTTTGTATTTAAATTTCTTTTTCTTAAATTAATATAATGCATCGAGAGTTTTGAATTTATTTTTTTTTCAGAAATCAGAGGAGGAAAAAAAAATTAAAAAGTTAATAATCAACAATTAAATTACTCTGCCAAACTTCAGAAAAGGAGATGCACCTTCCCTTTATGTCCACAGTACTTCATTTAAAAATGAATACCAAAAAAGGTAGAAAAACAGCAATTACATGTAAACCATTTAAAGTCAGCTTTATTTCTTCTAGGCGTCTGCTTGAATCACTGTTATAATAATATTCTAACAGCCCCAAAACCAATTACTCTTATTAAATTGTAACTATTGAGAATTTTGAGTTCTCAACCCTTCAAAAGTCGTCAGTCAATGAAAATCCCATAAGAATAATGATGAATCACGGAAATAAGAACTTCTGTAACAAAAGTTTGCCGCACTAAGATTACAGTTACGAAAAATTATAAATTATCACATTGTACAATGTGATAAAAGGAGTGGGGGAGCCTACACTGCTCAGCTCTTTCTACTTTGCTAAACATTTTAATTTCGTTAAAATAACCTGTTGATCAAAACATAAATTTCACTATTGAAATCACAAGAAATCAAAGTAACGTTTTGAGAGCGACATTAACCGGGCTGTGTACTTTTGTATATTTTCTGCAAACTAACCTCTTCAGGTGCTGATTAAAACCAGGGAGCAACACAAAATCTCTGTGTCTGTATACATATACACACATATATATGTATATGCAGTACAAAAAAGTATAGAGCACTGTTGGTATCCTAAGATTCACATTAGTTGACATTTTGTGATTTTAATCAATAAATCATAAAGACATCTCAGGAACCTTTTGGCAGCCCTATGACAGGTAGAGAGTTGTAAATTTAGTTGTTCGTTCACTCAGCTTGTGGAACTCACCAAAGATTTATTTCACTAAACCATCTGTAAGTTTAATGAACCAGTAATTAAAAGTTTGGCAGGTGCATTGCATTTTTTTTTTTGCACCCAGAGACTTCAGGGCATTTGTTATTATCCTATATGTAATTTTCAAATAATCACAGTTTTGGGTAAAACGTATTTTTAAAACCAGGCAAAAGACCATAACATTAACTTTAAAAGTCTCAGCTTGGTTTTTTAGGGTTTGGCTAAAAACGCCCTTGAATGTCCTTCCCACATCACTTAAGCATTTCAATATATTCATAAAATTATCTTATATGGATTACTAGAAAATAAGGGAAAGCGCTTTCCCAGAAGTACGAGGGAAGCTTTCAAATCTAAAGGTAAAGTTCTGGAAAATCTACAAATGTTCAAAAACAGGAAAGGAAATTGAGAGACTCAAATGATGTTAATTGTGATTATTTTTTAAAAGTAAATAATGTCACTGCTGCTTTCCCCAAAATATTTAGGGAAATGTGATTAAGACAAAGTCTTGGCTTTTTTATTTAATTTAATTTCTCTGTCTTCAATTATTAATTTTGCAGTCTCATTTATTACTGACTATATCAGCTACAACTCCTATTCCCACTTGGGAACTAATACAGCAGAAAAAATTTCCGTTTAACCACACTACACTTCCTTAAATTCAATTCTTCCTCTTTCACACAAACAGATAAAAATTACGAATTTCTATAGAATTCTATGCACACAGGGTATACATTTAGAATTTCTACAGAATGTCAGTGAGCATAAACCGCTTTTTTTACACTTTAATGAACCTGTGTCAGGAACAAGACCAAGTTAAAAGCCGAAAAGAATCCGGCCATACCCTACTCTGCTATTTAATTCGCTAATGGTAAATTCAAAATGTTTGTGAGTATCCTCACACTAATTTTTCAGAACATAGTATTTAATTATAATACACACAGATGCAGTTTTAAGTTCTTTTTAGAAGATACACACCGTAAAATCAAGGTATGGGAGCTCTTTTTTCTAACCTGATAGTTCCTCTTCCACTGGTAGCAACACGACTGCAGTGCTGCATGTTGCACGACCGTGCACCGTGCTGCCCTTAAACGTGAGCCACAGACCTGACACCTCTTCAGTGAGGAGAAGAGGATAGAGCTGACCTTCCATGCTGCCAAGGAGCATGAGGGTGGATAAACTTGGGATCCAGGCCCGGGAAAGTTTGATGGGTAAAGCTACGGTGCTGCAGTTACACTGGCATGCACCTCTAGCACAACACACCAAAAGGCTCCTCTTAGCGGCACCGCTTGTGTCCATGGCGTTACTGTGAAAGCTCTACTGTAAAATACGTTTTTTCCTAAATAAAATCTGTGCTCTCTGTCAAACACTGTTTGGTACGAAAGCGTTACCGGGGAAAAAAATAGCTTTGGTTTTGTGTGCGATGAGTTGGCATCCATAAACACGGCAATAATCTTGTGTACACCCAGGAGTATCCTTCTGCTCAAAATTCCACCACCGCGTTCCTGCGTAGCTCCAGATTACACAGGCAATGCTAATCGTGCCAAATAAAGCACCGGTGAAGGTGGATAAGCGCAAACACAACATCTACCAGCTCCATCACCCCACAGACATCCCAAAGGGGACAAACCCCCACAGGGTTAGTGCTGTTTCACCTGCCCATCATCGCCGTTGGCTGGTGCGGTGAGTAGGTGATCTGAATTTTTCTACAGCTGGCATTGAAGGTTATAGATTATATTTTTCACAGAAGACTACGATGGCATATATTCTGCCCCTCCTAGGCACTTATTCCCAAAACCACAGCAGAGGGAGAACCCTAGGCACGTAAAAAAAAAATCTAGTTCTTAATTTTACAAAACACCGAGGTTTCGAAGCATCTTCAGTTCTGATTAAAGTACAAATTCTTGGTCCTCAGAGATGTCTCATTTTTAAAAAAATCATCAGAATCAGTCTCTCCTCCTCTATGGAAGGGGTACATGCCAAAAGGGATATATGTCTGAAGAGGTATATTTAGCTAATAAAATCTGACAGGAAATCACATCAACTCCACAAGTCAAGACTCCCTCATAACACAAGCATTATTTGTATTGTTTTGCTCCCCCCCCCTTTTTTAATAAATGATATTATGTCATTCAGCAAAGCTCAGCTGCCTGGGTGATGGAGTATGCTAAATTTCCTGGTATTCTCCATCTGGAGGGCCAGATACAAAGCCTGATTAAGTCAAGTGAAAAAGAGCTTAGTGGTTTTGCCTCTGCTTTCCTTAGAGCTCATCACAGAACAATTCCGAATGATTTGGCAGTCCCTGCCCAAGAGACCATCAGCACTAAAGCAGCAGGATGGGATGGAGGAGCGATTAGGTACACTTGGAGGTAAACTGGAATAATGGTTACACACCCAACAGATCCAACCATGCGTTATTAGCCACTACACTACTCTACAAGTGACTGTAGATACCCAAATTCACCTGCACTTCACCAGCAATCAGAGAGTGTGTGATTTTTTCATTATTTTTTATTTTTATCTAACATCCCACAGCATGAGGACACACTTGTTCAACCACCCACCTATTTTTTTTTTTTTTTACACTGAACATGTTATAATATGCAGAACACATTCATTTATGTGTGTGTACTGCAGAACACAGCCAGAGGCTTCAGCAGCACAACGCAGATGCAAAGCAAGTCACTATATATCACTACACTATAGAACTGTACAGGGTATGGAAATAAAGGAAAGGTGCCATCCCACTAGAAAATGGGATGGGATCAGTAAAGAAGTGTCTTCATATGCATCATGTAAAAATGACATTGTGGTGTACAAGGCCATGGAGCAAGTGCATCCCTGAGCTGCAGCCAGGTTTAGTTATGGTACCCCAGGGCAGACCCAGCTAGGACTAGGTACTGACTGCTGGATCAGCCACTGTTTTGTGGGTTTATTTCTGCTTTGTACAGCAGTAGAAAAGATAAACGCCTACTTCTCTGTACTCTAACATGCCACACCAATTTCAGGCCATTTCACATACAGACATCATTTGCTATGACAGATAAAAACACCTTTAACAATTTATTTCCCAGATAATTCTACGCATGTATTTTAAAACTTTTTAACATAGTGCCAAGTGCCTTTTCCAAATCAAACACAGAAACAGCAGAAAACCAAAATACATCAAGATCACTTGAATTTTTATGAATGCTTAAAACTAACCTTTGATGCCACAAGTATAAAATTTAAAATGCTGAGCATTAATGCACTTCCCATCAGCATCTAGAAGTAGACTGAGCATGCTGCTTATATGGAATCATTACAGGACTGAGAACAAAAGCATTCATGGCTTTAAGAAAGATTTTTTTTTTAATAATGCAGCCCTGGTTGTGAAGCCTTCAAGCTAGTTAAGGAGTGGCACTGATCCCCATCAGCAGGACCAGCATCCAGCCCTCCTGAGCTAACATGAAAAAGAAAGACTCAGTGCTCAGGAGAAGCCGAGAGTCAAAAATAAGAAATCTCTCACGTCTCCATTCAGCATCAAGAATCTTGGGGAGGAAAGCAGGTTTGGGAGGGAAGATGGCAAATTCGCAACGAATTAATTTCGAGAAAACGCGATCTCACCGCAAGCAGCCGAGGCACGAAGAGGCGATGCCCCATTCCCAGAAGTTCCAGCACCCGACATGCATACTCATTCACCAGCTTGCTCCTCTCGTCATGCATGTCCTGGGACTTTTTGACAGGTGGCGTGAGCTTGGCAGCTGGGGTTTTGCAAGGTACCCCTTCTTCCATGAGCAGTAAGTAGTAAGTATCCAGAGTGAGAAGAACAGGCTTTGAAGCGCAATTTCCAAAAGTGCCAGGATAGGAGAGCCAGGCTCCGAGCTTTGAAACGGGCTCGGATGGCCGCCTCCAGCAACGCCCGTCGGTCGCTCAGAAAGAGGAAAGCATCTTTGCTAAGAATCAAGGAAAAATACCATCCACCGTGCTGGCCCAGCCAGAGTCCAGAGCAGATTTGCAAAACGAACCAAAGCAAACATGGATCTACGAATGTACCTAAAAAGCTGGAAAATGGCAGAAAACGAGCGCAGGAAAGCTCGGCTGGGAGAAAAGCCGAGCAGAGCTCTCAGGGCTCGGCGCCGGCGGACGTGTGAGGCAGCAGCAGCAGCAGCAATAAGAGCAATGAAGCCAGGGCAGTCCCGAAGCTGCAAAGAGAAAAGGATGAGCTCATTGCAAGCTCGGATCCGTGACGAGCGCGGCGGCTGCCGCTGCTGCCTCGCGCTGTGAATCCGTAATGAAGGGGTGGGCGAGGGGGGCGCTGGGAGGAGGAGGAGGAGGAGGAGGGGGTGAATGAGCATGCAGAGAGCGTCTCGGGGGAGAATGCTGTCATAAGAAGCCAATGGTGAGCGGCTGGACAGCAGAGCTCCCCTCCCCGTCTACCTTCCATCAATTCAGCCATGAGGGTTTTTTGCTGTTGAATCCCAGGCCGGCGGTGTAGGAACTGCATCCTCTAACATTCCATGCTGGGAAGGAACGGGCCTGCCGGCCGATATAATGACTTGCATTCGATCTGCTTCTGAATAATGCAAATACAGACTCAGTGCAACCCGGAGACGGGCAGGAGACCCTCCTCCCTCCCCGAGGATGAAGGGGAGAGGGGCAAGGACATGGCGATGGACCGCTGGTGAGCGGAGAGCAGCAGGCAGCTGCTGAGAAGCCCAGAAGCCATAGCCCGTCTTTGCAGAGGATTGAATTAAGGAATTTAAATAACAATAATGTCCAGTGCTGTGTTCCCAGGAGGATTTCTAAATCCGGAGACGATGGGCAGGGAGGGAGCGATGTCAGCACACGCATTTGAATCGATTCTAGAAACGAAGTGCACATTTGTAAGGAAAATGCTATGATGTCACACCTTAAATTGCCTCGCATCGCTCCTGGGCAGGGAACAGGCCAGGTGCCTCTGCCATCCGGGTGCAGGCAGCCCAGCAGGTACCACTTCATTTCACAGGGCTGTGTTTTAGAAAGCGTGTTTTTATGCCGTTCCATGTTTGAATTGCCTAATTATAAAATGGGCTACGTAACAGAACAATACACACTTCCAATTGGAGCAGACAGTAATATTCCTTACACATCTAACATACAGAAAAGTGGTAGTTTAAAGCATTTTGAGGAGCTCCATGGATCTAACACACATTAATTGCAAACACTTCCACAAATGTATGTTTGAGCTCTAAAAATCATGTCTAACACATCAAGAAAAAACATATTCAGACAAAATGCAAATGTAAAGTAAAAATCCATAGCATGGAGGTGTTGTATTGAAATAATAAACACATTCCTGAGTAGTTAAAATATGAAAATCATGTTAAGTTACTGTGAATAAGTCTAGATAAGTACTGCAAAGAGGAGAGAAAATTAGAAAAGAAATGAATTGCATTCAGTCTGATACACCACCCATAGCAGACTCCTTTCAAATACAAGTAAAGTTTTCTTGGATAAGAATTTTTTTTAAAAACAGGACATTATTATTAAAAGTAGCCCCATCCACAGAGGTTGCCTTGGCTCACGGTGACACACAAAGCAGGTGAGAAAACAGTTAAAGCTGACAGCAGAAGTCAGGGGTCAAAGATGGCAGATGACAACAACGAGGCCTCAACTATTTATGCTCCGGTGATGTGGGATTTAAGTCAACTAAAGCTACTGCAAATTTTGTGCAGGAGTGAATAAGCTATTTAATACAGGTGGTCTTCTGAAAGCTGATTTAAGTATCTCAGGTTGTAAAGCACTATTTTGCAGATGAAAATCTTCTGTATGGACTAGTCCACAGAGCAGGGGTCTGAAGAGGCTACAGCATTTCTACCCGGGCTGGGATTAAGGTATCTACTGAGGTCCTGTTCAAGAGAAGCCATGATTCTCTTAAGAAAAAAAACCAAACAAAACAGAACCAACACACATTTTATTTCAGTTTAAGATTATAGTGAAGACTGTGATGGGAACTCTCCTATTATTTTCCAAACACCTTCAGCATGCAGTTTCAGAGATTCTGGTTTGTCATCTAGTTTGTTATTATGTGCATAGGTGAACACCACAACACCGATCGGTTATCCATCCCAGGTCAGATTTTCAGCTTACCAGACCGTATGTCTGTAGGGTTAATGGGTTTAAAGGAAAGCAAGTAGCTCTTCACAGTTTTTTTCTGAATTTTTCAAGTGTTTCCATCTAATTTAAACACACGTTGGTAAGCATGATATTCTACAAACGTCAGGTCCTGTCTCCCACATGCGAATGAAAACACCGCTCAAAGCATTAAAAAGGAAGAAATAAAACCATTATACTGTGTGTATTGGGAAGCAAGTTACAGAACTGACTAGAGGCATAGAGGTGAATGGGCAGAGACACTGGTGACTGGAAACAGGCCAGAGGACAGGTAATTCAGACCACTGTCCACGTAAAAAGCCTTAATTATTTCTTGCATAAATCAGACTTGAATAAGCTAACTCTCATACTTATAGAAATCCATGTTTGGTTCATTTTGGGTAAGGTCTGGGCTTCTGAAAAACAGAATGAAGTGATTATTAAATAGTCTTTAATTCTGGAAAGTTACAATAGGATTGAATAATTAGAGGCTAAAACCAGATGAATTCAGGTTAGAAATAAGGTGCAAATTTTTAGGAATGAGGAAAATTAACTACAGGATTAGCTTCCCAAGAGATGTGGCCTACTACCATCATTACAATTTTTACATCAGGCCTGGATTTCTTGATTAAAAAGAAGTCTCTCAAATCCAGAAAATTCCAAGGCTTGACAAAAAAACCCCAAATTATCAGCTGAAAGCCAATGCTTGATGTTTTTCAGGAACTCCTTTCACACAGCATAACAGTGAACAGATTTGCAGTTTGAGACTTTAATTTATACTCCCTACAGACCTCCTTAAATACTTCTACATCCTCATTGAACACTGTATCTTATTTTTATCCATGTCTGACCAGGATTTGTCATTTTTCCTACATTTAAACTTCACTACTTTTCTCCATGCCACCAGACTGCTGTCCTGCATTCTTCAGAAGGGCCTGACTGAAGTCAACTTAAAAACTAAAAACAGCCCAAAAGGCAGTAACTTGCACTCTAGGAGAGCATCGTAGGGTAAACAGGAATTGCTCGTGCTTTGATTTCCATGGCATAGACTATCTGGTCTTTAAGTAGAATTAAATTCTGTTTCTGGCCTTCCTGTGCATGAAATGTGTTGGCTCACACGGTACTGCTGCAATCAAGATTTGCTCAGGTGTACACTGCTGGGATCCACTGAACTCAGAAGAAGTGGCTAATGGTAAAATATTCTCTAAGCAAATAAAACCGTAGAGAATACGACTTGGAATTATCTATGTTTTCTGAATTCTGATGCAAGGTATCATGGATCTTGATAGGGAGTCCTTTATAAATCTCTGTACTTTAAAATGTACCAAATTAGAAGAACATATGGAACACCATAGAACATAAATATATATATATGTATATAAACAGATGTGTATGTATATAAAACCTGAGAAAATATTCGGGAAAGGCTTATGGGATTCCAAGAAAAACGATGGGTTTCGATCTATCATTTTATGACAGTCAAAGTGGAAGTTTTGTGCTTCTAGTACTGTTTTCTACGGGGGCAACAAAAGTATGTGCCATCATGACTACTGCAGCTTGTATCTTTAATATTTTGCCATGCCTGAACCTAAACGTGTTAGTTTTAGGTGTTCACACTGCTGTCGTTCCCAGATAACGGTGTTCCCACTTGCGTGTTTAACAAGGCATGACAACTCACTGTAAAATCTGGCAACCTGCCCACCTTGCATAATTTTGAAATTACGACCCTGTGTGAGCACTACAGATTTCTTTCTCCCTCTCTGCACCCTCTCCCTGCCCACGTTCTCCCTGTGCGAGCTCAGCCTTCCGTGTTCTCCCTCTGCCCCAGTCTTTCCTGCAAAAGAAAGCACCACTAGTCTTGTCTCCTTTCCTGCACTTTGTGTTGACAAGAATATTAAATTTTTACAAGAACGTACTGAAAGGTCAGTACAGAGATAAACTAAACATTTTCGTAATTGCTGTATCAATCGCTAATTGATCAATGCCTATTTATGATAGCATCTCTCTCCTCTGTATCAACTGTTAAAAAAAAAAAAGGGAATTGGATTTTCTTTAACATTTTAGTGGCAAAGATTACTGACTTTGAAAAGCTAAATAGAATCTAAGACTGGAAGAACAAAGAAGGAAGCTCACTTTGAAGTTTATTCCTAGAAAAGGATAAGACAAACCCTGCACCAGAACAGCTCTGAAAATCCATACGAATTGCATCGTGGCCACAAGAAGAGCTTCGCCTCTTACCTTATCAGAAATTACTCGTTCCTTTCTGTTCTTCAGGTCTAATCACAACTGTGTAATCTGGATCTAGTGAAGTTTACATCTTTATCATTATTAGAGAGAACATGATAAACCAATATATTTTCACAGTAGATTCCATCAGAGATGCATGCTGGGATTGTGCTGGTTGGCCTATTCTTAAATGGCTTGGAAAAGAGGGTGAATCATGAGGTGACAGTGTTTGCAAATGCTACTAAATTATTCAGGGTTTTAAAGACAGGGGCTTACAGTAAAAATTGCAGAAGGGCCATAAGAGACTGAATGACTGGGCAATAGTACGGGAAAGGAAAGTCAATGTAGATAAATGTAAATTGATGCATATGGGGAACAGTATAAATTTTACATATAAATAATAGACTCTGAGCTGACAATTGCTACTCAGGAATGAATCTTGGAGTTGCTGTAGACAGTTCTATGAAAATATCAGCTCAGTGCACAGCAGAGGTCAACAAAATAAACCAAATGGTAGGAATTATCAGGAAAGGAATAGAGATCTACCAAATGGTAGGAATTATACGGAAAAGGATATAGATCTAAACTGAGAATGCCATTATTCTACAGTATAACTCCAGGATGTGTTTTCACTTTTGACATTATGCATTATTCTGCTCCTCCCATCTGAAAAAGGCAATAATAGAGACAGAAAATATCTCTAGAGGGAATAAGGCTCATGAGAGGCTTTCAAATGAGGAGACAAAAAATAGACTATTAAGCCTTGAGAATAGACAGCTGATGAGGGATATGTAGACCTATAAAATCACGAGTGATGTGGAGAAAGTGAAGAGGTACCAACTCTTCAAGATGCCTTCCAACACAGGAACCTCACATGAAAGTCATAGGTGACAAGTTCAAAGCAAACAAAATGATAATTAGGCTGAGAAAATCTCTGTGGCTACTGGTTTACATGTGTTCAAAAAGTCACCAGAAAAGCCCATGGAATAACAACGCATACAAATATATAAACATGAGACACTTCTGCTTTCTCAGAAAGTCTCCAAGACATAAATTGCCAGAGAGAAAAAAGAGAGTATTATTGCCCTGTTCCCATATATCCACTGTTGGCAAGAAGATACTGGGGTAGAAAAGCCTACAAGTCTGATCTGGAATGACTATTTTTACATTTTTGTTTACTTCAATTACATACTTAAGAAAAAATTTTCCCACAGAATCACAAGATTTGACTGGTATATGAGTCATATATAGGATATTGGAAAAAAAAAAAAAAAGAAATATACATCAGAACTATATGTAGTCCTGAAAACACCATCTCCAGGTTCCAGTATCTAGAAATTATGAACAGACAATACAATTAGGAAGTGTCATTAATACATAAATCAGTATTCAGTACTGCTAAAGTAATGCAGTCCAACGAATTTCATGCTTTCTCTGCTTTCAGTCTTCTATTCCTTTAAAAAGAGAATGCCTCTTCTCCCTCAAAATTAAAAATCATGGTAAACATTCTTCTAGGAAAAACTGAACTGATTTAAGGTGTGAGGAGGAGATCAAATGGGCTAAGAAAGTAACTACTCAGGACAGGATGGATTTTTAGCATGCAAATAAAGGTGGACATTTAAAAGTAGAAATCTGCTTATATTAGGGCTAGAAAAATCAATAGTCTGCAAGCTGTTTGATTCTGGATATTTTCAGGTACAGATTTCTCCTCCTAAAGATATAACCTTCAACAAGTCACCGAGTACTGTCTTTTGTGGTAGGGGTAATGGGTTCGAGGGTGGAATTCTTCAGCCAAGTCAAACCTACAGTTTAAGGACCTCCTCAATTTAGGAACTAGAAATGTAAAAGCAGTGATGTGAGAGCCTCTTCAAAAGTGAACTTGTTGTCCTCAGCCTAATGGAGAAGACCTTGAAAAGAGAACAGGTGGTTCCAATCTCTTAGACCAAAGAGTTAGGATCTGCTTCTGTATCAGAAGTTCAGTGCTGATTCTGGGATCAGCTACGTCAAGAAGCTATAAAATAACTGCTATAAAGGGAAATATCTATTTTGTCTTAGATCCTAATGTGTACACTTCTTTTTTGTCTTGAAAAGAGTCTTTTGAGGATTTAACGTGCTTACAGAGTGCACTAAACCAGATCACCTAGAATCAAAACCAGTTTAGGCTGGAAAGGAAACCTGTATGTCACTTCATCCAACCTCTGGCTTAAAGCAGTGCTAATTTAAAAAACAGGTCAGGCTCCTCAAGTCACTGCAGATGCAAACTAAGAGTGATGGTATGCAGAGAGAGAACCAAACAGCTGGTTTATCTCTTGGAGTCAGCGTCTGAGCTCCGTTGTCTGCACACTCAGTGCACTTTTCATGTGAGACCTCGCAAAAAGTTACAATAATTGTCACAATTTCATCCCCAACCGAAAGACAATTTAATTATCTGCATTGACAATATGCAAGTTTTACCTAAGACAAGCACCTGTCCAGTCTTTATTGAATTCCTTGGATGTTTATCTAGAAAGATTACACAAAATATCAGTATCTTATTTCAGGAAGATATGGAAGAATTCGGTTGTTGGAATTCGCTATTCCCCTTACACTGCTTGTTTCCATCTGACTGATAAAACTTATTCCATTACTTACTGCTGTGACTTGAACTCTTTGGCTTTTTCCTTGTTTGTTTTCTTACAAGACTACACTAGGCTTTAAACACTAACGCCCCAGACTAGATAGTGGCATGTGATAATTTTGGAAGCAGACCCGTTTGGTGATAAAAGGAGGCACAATCCTAAGGGATGACGCATCGGCCACTTTGGTTTACACTGCAAGCCACATAGCTCCCCGAACAGATAGGCAGAACCTGCCCATGAAGAGCAGGATCTAAGGTGCACAGAAATGGATGACTGCTCTGGCTACCTTTGGGTATGCCCCCTTCTCATGAGCAGAAATTTTTGAGCTACGCCTTTAGCACAGAAGAAAACTTCAGATCTGATTTTTAAGTTCTGGGTTGGTGCAAGTGCTAATTCAGGAGATGAATGATGGACAAAATCCGAGACAGGTTAAGTCAGATGTCTATCTAAAGAAAATAACGTCTTGAAAGTAGAAAAAGAACAGCTACAATTCACTGTATGTTCATTAAGAAGTGAAATGTAAATGTATACAGAAGTACAGCATAATTTTATTCAAATTTTCTACTCCTACAGAAGTCCACATCGACAGTGGTGAATTAGTATTTGTGGAACCTGCCGCTTAGTCATGAATACTATTTCACCCAAACGTAAGAGAACAATACAATCCTCATAGTTATCAGACAAAGTAGATCTTTTGGAAATAAGGAAATACAACACTAACATAGAAAACAAAGTGTGACTTCCCTTAAAGGTCCAGTCATTCATCTCTAAAAATATTAATACAGAACTAAGGAGATGCAGGAGAGAGCTACTAAAACGCTCTAGAGCTCAAGAACACTCAGAATATTGGTTTATTTAGTAAACAATATGAATGATATCTATAAATATTTCAACATGATAAACACCAATGTGAGTGTTGCTGGAAGGAGACTATTTAAGATAAAGGACAACGCTGATATAAAAGTGTAAAATGATCAGTAATAAATTTGAACCGAATAAGGGAAACGGCCTTCCACCAGCAATATTGCTAGTTTTTGAAATGGATGCCATGTCACATAACAGCATAATACAGCAGAGAAGCATTTCTTTCACCCAGGAGGTCCTTTTCAGTCCAGATGCAGAATGATATAAAGATAACAAATCACCATCCTTATCCAAGGTAATTTTGACACTTTTGTGGGTTTTTTTGTCAAATCTAGGGAGCCTCTGTATCGAATCCTTAATTTCCTAGCATCCTCTGCCGTCCCTACCATCGTAACGAGCACACTTCTCCTTGATCTGTTGGGCACAGACTGACAAAAAGAGCATTGAGACTGAAAGGTGGCAACAGAAATAATTCAAGAAATAACACTGTTTTGTGTAATACACAGTGACCACTTGATAACGTGTGCTGAGGAGTGTAAGGACTCACAACCACTGCTAGAAATGCTGCACACATTCACCTGAGTTCCAGGAACGATACATAAAAGTACTGGTTTTAAGATAATACATGTACTGGAGTGAACCTCTGTAAGATAATAATGCACCGGCTGGGAAACACAAGGAGCGACAAATACATTATTATTTCTCACTATTTTCTACCCATTTCAATTTGAGTATTATACACTTCCCTGACCAAAATTACGGCTTTCCTCTGGCAGGAAGCAACATGTTTTTAACAGTCACGCAGCTGAAAGCTCCTGGACCTAAGCGTTGACCTTAAGTGTTGTTATGAATTACACTCCAGGAGTAGACGAACCCTCAAAAAGAAAGTTTGAGTGTGGACCTATTTTAAAACCCTGTGGTTCATTCTTGCACTTTTGGTTAGTGTGTACTCTTCCCTGCCTTTTCTGTAATTAGCAACTTCATCTAGAGCCTGATTTCTCCACAATCACGTACTTTAATACTTGCCTCCTGTGCTAATTCCAAAATAAAGCATGCAGTTAGCTGTTTTTGCTAAGGTAGCAAGATCAGAAACAGAAGATTAAGGAAATAATTACTGAAGTATCCAACTACAAAAGAAAGCTTATTGCTGTGGTTTTTTTCCTTCGCATACGTGAAGATTTTCATGTTTACTTGGTAATTTCCAAGATGACAAAAGGGATCTGAAAGTACGCTGGCACTGGAACAGTACATTTTCCTCTGTCATTCTCAATTAATTGTCTTAATTGTGATTTATAAAATTTAAATACCAATTAATTGTCTTCATTGAGATTTTTACAATTTAAATACCAATGTTGTTTGTTGAGTTGTGCTAAATCACCATTTTCTACGCTGCCTTTTTCAACACTGGTGTTCTTTGCACACCCCACTGCTTCACTACATTTTCTGATGCTCAGGAAACGAGAGGCGAGGAGGGGTTTGATTTTCTCTCAGCTCAGCTTACTAAGTGTGAACCCAGGTGCAGTCTCTATGGGATGTCACTCGATGGCTCATGTCACACTGTAAAACACTGCCATCAGCCGGAGAGGTGACGGATGAGCACACTGTGGAGTACACGAGAAGCACTGACATGCGTTAGAAAAGCAAAACACTTGGATTCTGCATAAAAAAAAGGTGCTTTTCCTTCGATAAGAAATCAGATTAATGCCCTGTTACAAATTGTGGCCTCCACAGTTAAAGAGCTTTAATCCTCTAGCTGTTCATTGCTACAATCATACTCAGAATGCAGGAGAAGGAAAGGGAAAGGATTCCCCTCGTGTCTTAAATACATGTTTATTTTCCAAAGATTACTGCATCAGGATGTCTCGGGTAATTGGTCACAGAAGTAGCACCGTCATTTCAAAACTAACAAGCGTTCACGCTGAATACGAGCAGCTGGTTGCAACAGTGAGGAACGGCGCTGAGGAAAAAGGATTTCAAGATAAAAGCTCCTATTCTGTTGCTGTTTAACGAGGGACTGTGAGGTGCACACTTCACCAGGCAGGGAGGAAAATGGCATTTACACAGCAAAGACTCAGGTATTCCGCTGAGGAAAGATTGGCTCGTCCAAATTAAAAATAATCCAAAAGATTGTGGATGAAAGAGTAATCGCTCTGTTTTAACAAGGAACAAATCCTTAGGAGTTGTTGTCATTTGCTTCAGCATCAGAAACAAGACCTTAGAACACACCGTTTTTAAGTGGTTGCTCTGCAGCAGGCACATTCCGTTTCTGTAACTCAAAAAGACCAGTACGCTAAGCCACTTTGGCTCTAATGATGAGGAGAGATTACGAACACACTTGAATAGGAAAAAAAAATTACTTCAGGTCGCAGAGTACAAAATTATTTTTTTTTTCCCCTAACAGAACAGCAATTCCTGCTGAAAGCAAATCATATGCTAATTCAATTGTACATAATCACCAGCGCCATTTGGTACCACCATGGAACCATGCTCTTGTGTGAGTGTTTCTGACTTAGAATCTTATCTTACTTACCCGTATTTTCTTTGTACTTGTTTTTGGCTGCAATATAGAAATATTTCTCTGGATAACACCTCCCTTACCATTTAGAGCCTATTACTGCCAGAACAGGCAGACACAGCATACTGCATATATATATATATATATATATATATATATGAAGAACTGCTATAAGCAGAATTAAACTCAACTCTTAAAACTCTTAAACTTAGAAAACAGTTATAACCAGACTGACAAAATACTTTCTTGAATTTTCCTTTTCTGAACAGCCAAAGAGAAATGTTTGATTGGATAAGCAGCATGTTGAGCAACGTGAACAAAATGTAAAGAATCAGCACTTTCTGTAAAAAGAAATCAGGTTAATCATTCAATACACACAAAAAATAATCCCTATGTGCAGTATAACATCTGTGAGTTAAGAATTTTAGTTCTTTCCAACCCTTCTCACGTTTTCTAAACAGTTGTTCTGCTGCTAATCTTAGTTCAACTGCTGCTACTAGCAGGAGCAGGAAACCTGAGGAAAACAGGCCACGGAGTGTACATCCATGGTCTCAAAGCCATCCTTCACAACTGAACTGAACTAAATTCTCCTGTCCCGAAAACCTTGCCAGCCATTTGCAGCTCAATGCAAACACTCATCCTTTTCTTTCTCCTTCAGTTTAAAGATCCATAAGCTGGTATCTCTACCTCTTTCCAGAACCTGTTCCCACTAGCAGGGCAGCACACTTGTTGGGTGTCACGTGGATGCTTGCTTTCACTTCTTGTACCTCCTACCGTGCCATAACCTGCTAGATTTCCCTTTAGCCATACTGGCCTTAGGAAACACAAAATTAACAAGCCCCATAGCTGCAAACAAAAGACGAAACAAGAAGAGCAGAGCATACACCTCCCTCCCCCCTTTTGACAAATTTAGCTTTGTGTAGGAGCAATTCCCTGGAAACGTACATTAAACAAACTCCCTGTTTACAGGCGAATTCATTTAATACATATACTTGTGTAGAAAGTCATAATGTCATTTGACACTGTGTTAGTGTAAAACACAAGTGATTTTGGACATTTCCTACCATATCCTTTGTAATGCCAAGGTGGCATTACGAACTCCATACCACGTGCCTGCACGTGGACTGGATTTGAATTAGTGCCAACTTGTGAAGGTTGATGTAAGTCAACTTCGAGCTATCTCACGGGCATCAAAAGGGCCAACGCTTTACCTACAGGTTGATGGATTGGTTTGTTGAGGTAAATTCTGTGTCCAAGCCAGAAGTTCCCCATATTATGACCGACTTCCATTCCTCTCTTGATATTACAAATATAATTGATACCAAGTAACAGTCAATCACATGCTTCTTGAATAGTTACGGGAAGGAACTCAGCCACAAAATAAATACACCGTGAAATAAATCATAATTGTTTTTTTAGTAGTAATTACATATGAGACATTTAAATCCTTAGACTGCACTCTTTGTTCCAGGAGCTTTATGAGATGATTAAGTTTAATAACAATAGATCTACCACAAGCACAATTTTGAAGACATCTCTACTCAAATGGACAATATTTCTCCTCTGTTCCCTCCTCCAGAAGTCCCACTATTATCGTTCTCTTAGACAAGATACATCAAGCTAAGAAAATAATCTACACAGTTTAATAAAATAATAAACCCCAACCCTTCTAATCAACGACTTACCTTTAAAAGAGCCAAGGCTACATGGAAGATTATGTTCATACCCTGAAAATCAGAAGAAAAAGACTTCAGTCAGTCCCAGCATACTCTTCTCTATTCCTTTTCACTATGTAGCATCATAACTAGATGTTGCAAGTCTCTAAGGAATGTCTCTCTTTTCCCTGCTACACTTCAAAGTTTATCATTAAAGCCCCAAGGCACAGTTTCCAAACTCCCGGCTGGGGAATATGACGGCTCTTTGAAGCATTTGGAATCTCACTGTTCGATCTTTCAGGTGCTATGGATGTGACAGGATATCCTTCCGTCGTTTCAGTACCTGTCCATGCTGGTTTTCCTGAACAGTGCAGAATATCATAACAAGCAGGGCCTCAAGAAAACGTAATAAAAATTCTAGTTGATAGGATTTTTGCCAAGTAACTGAGCTTAGCTATGATTAATCATGTACAATCTTTCATGCTTAAATTGTAAAAAAAATAAATATACAAAATAAAACAAAAAAAAAACACCCCACAAGTATAAAATAGACCTTTTTTTCAGTTATCAGCCAAAAATCCAAACTACTTCATAGGTAAGCAAATTGATGTCTCAAACAGTCTACCTTCTGGTTTGCAAAAGCTGGAAACACAAGTGTACAGAAATCCGTTCAGTGACTAACGCAGGGACAATGTCCATGTGTTCCAAAATCAAAGACAGCAAAAGCCACTCCACTGGCTGACTACAGAGGGGTGAAAAAGGCTACGTTTCCACTCACATTTTGTATAAAAATATGAACTACCATTCCTCTGCTTTTCTTCAACTTCTTTTCATTTTGCCAATCAAGACCTTAAGATTTTCCCAGAGGGATGGGGAACGCATACCCTGAACGAGGCTCCTTTGGAGCAGCCTAACCAAAACTACTCTTGGAGTCCTGCTTGGAGAACGTGCTGGAGCAGCCTGGGCCAGAGGACACGAGAGGACAGCCTTGCCGGCAGTGCACGCATGGCCTCCGCTGATGGAAGAGACTCTCCTGTCTGCAGCCTACAAAACTTGATTATTTAAGATTATAAATAGCTTTGTGTTCATCCTAATATGAAAAATACCACATGCACTTCTTGTTTGCTGCATTACGTACTTTGTGTTCAGACTGTTTTCCTAGACGATGTTTTATAAATCTTCTTGCCTGCTTGTTTGATGGCATGATCAATCTTTGCTTGCAAAGTCTTTCAGAGCTGATATCTAAAAAAGTCTCAACAGATTTGCACACTAGTAATACTGGCACTGCAGTACATATTGCTGTGGGATAACAACAGGAACCTTCTCCAAGAGATTTCTGCTTCTGCAATTGAGTATTTTTCCAAGCTTCTTCCTGAGAGCCTGAGACTGTATTTCTATAAAAATGAGCTTTCACAAAAATCTTCAGAGACTTTCCAGAGGCATTCTTGGGAAGAAAATTTTTTTTTTTTTTATATGGATAATATGATGCCTTGAAGGGATTCTACCATTAATGAGCCTTGGAAATGCTACGACATTAGACATAATGAATATTGCAACACTCTGTGAATTACTCTGCAATTCGATGCATAATCATTATGATAACAAACTGGCTTTTTCCACTAGAGGTCACAATTGCAGCAGGACTGAACTTCAGCTCATTAAAAGGAAAACATTCTTCCAAACGGGATAACGAATATTTCAAATACAACAACACTTATTTTGCTTTATGCCTAATTTTAAGAGAAAAAACGTCTGGCTACGAATTTCAATCATGACAGTAATACCAGAGCACCAGCAGTAGTAAAATAAGTTCACAGCACTCTCGGTTTTATTCCAAATATTGGAATTGGAGGTGGCATCTGGCGAACTACAGTAAGGCTTCTACTCTTGTTTGGATTTACAGCCAGATGCTTTGGATTTCAAACGCGGTGCCTTACCCACCCAGTTTAACACCACATTTTATAACCACTGATCCACATACTTGAGTTATTTTTCCCTAATGCATGCAAGACTCTTCCGACACAGCCAAGTTTAAGGATTATGATTATGAAAAAGAAGGCTCAGCTCATTTTACCACAATCTCTTATTTAAAATCCTACTTCATTTACCACACACTGATTTATAAGATTCATCTTAAACTTCTCCATCTATTTCAGAAGAAGGATCAAAAATACCCACACGCACCAGACACGTAAATCATTGCTAGCAATATCCCTCCAGCAATTTCATAATGGAAACATGAAAGTACATACAAATCATCCACAGGGGGAAAGAGAAGGGAGCCTGTATGAAATAAGCTTTGGATACTTCCTTTTTAAACCCAAAGGTCGTATGTTTGCCTAGGCATTTGGAAACAAATCCTTTAATATCACGCAGATCTCATCTTAACGTTTAAAAAATTTGCAAATGTGAAAGTTGTTCGTAATTACCTAACACTTGTAATTTTTAATACCCAACAGTCAAATCTAAAAATAGACACAATTACTAAACAAGAACTGTTACGAGAGCACAGGAATGGTTAGGGGCTTATCACCACATCACATTGCTTCTCAATTTTGTGGCCACTCTCCTGTTTTTCAACCTGAGAAGCTTTGCTGCTGTTGAGTAAATGAAGGGGGAGAGCGCAGATGTTAAGCCCGCAGGCAAGGATCCCAGAAACAAGACATGTGGATAGCCTCCTCCCAGGAGCTCTTAACCAGCCTTTTGCCAAAGGCCAGCAGTTTCTCTGACAGCCTTAGAGGCTCATCTGCCTAGTTAAGCATCTGCGCGGTAGCTTCTTTTTTCCAGCAGGTGTTATTTAAGAACCCTCTTAAGCTTGCGTAGAGGTCTAGAGCATTTTAACAGACTCCTTAAGCTCAGGAGTTTTGGAGAAGGAAAGCCCATCTCAAAGCAGGACAACTCTTGACTATTCTGCAGTCAGGATGGTAAGATAAGGGTCAGGAAAGGGAAAATTGCAAATTTTCGTGCTATTGTACAGCCTCCTTATGGCTCCTGCTGACTGCCACGCTGACCGTGCTCCGCTTTACAAAGACTTCCAAGGACAGCACTTAAGAAGAAAGAGCACAGTTTTGCAGAAGAACCCTTCATACCTACTGGGATGACAGTGCTGGGATGAACACTCACCATCTGGTAGCTCACCATTTAACTCATTAAGATCGCCCTTCAGAGAAGCATCTGTTTACTTGAATTATATGTCATGACCATAATTTCCAACAGGGATTGCAGGCAACATTCTCATGGGCAAAATAATGAAACTATATCATCTCATGAGACTGTAAAAATTAAACACTTCAACTGCAAACGATATATATGCACTGAAATTAAGGCTGGCTTAAGATAAGTGAAAATCTTATTATGTTAACTCTCTACTACCAAGAGATTTTCCCAGTTCCTTAACTCCCTCTGAAGCCAAGATTTGTTCTGCAGATAGAAGCACTCTTTGAGGAGTCCTCTGCACTTTGAAACGAGATGACTTTTGAAAATGTCTGGAAAGAAGATTGGAAACAAAAAACAAAGAAAGAATGGCAAAGATCTGATTTTGTAGAATTCAGTGTGCATTCAAAGAGATCTCTGTGACAGAAAGGATGCTCGTGGTTTGCTTTAGAAGGAAGGAGGCATATCTATCCATTGGATCCAGAAAATCTACCCAGAGACAAGAAAAAAAGGGAGTTAAAGGGGCAGCAAACTAATGCTTGCTGCTGGCAAAGCTCGACAGCATAGCATGGAGCTGGCAGAAGAGTTAGGTCAATCAATTTAATCATGTGGTATTTGGACAACATTTGCATAGGGGATAACTTTGGAATTTATCTCCCATTTTAAAGCTTTTCTTAAATGACAGAAGCCTTGTGAGAAGGCAGGCTATATTAAATACTAGCATCTCTCCTTCTCCAACCTGACAGACCTTCCTCTGCTTATAGGGCAATGATCTCTGCATCATTTTCAAAAATAAAAGGAAGTTAATCTCTTCATAAATATATGGAAAATTCATTTAATATTTGTGTCCTTATCTGTGGTTTTGCTTCTAGGTATGCATGATGTCTAGGAGGAAACAAGGAAGATATTGAGACACTACTCTCTAAAAGTCAGCACCAGGTAAAGAAGATATACACAGAAGTCAACTGAGCATCATCTCCTTAAGCTCTGAGAAGTCTCAAGACTCACATGCCATGCCATCAGGAGATCCACTTAACCTGTTCCAGCTTTCTAATAACTGATTTTTCCTTTTTTAAGAGAGAGATTAGCTATTCAACTGAAGTTAATTTGACATTGTTTCGTAATTCAAAAGTGTTTCATAATTATGTGTTCAGTTGCACACTCTTTCAAAGGAGCTGCAGAGGGTAATTGGGGTTACAAACTCTAAAGGAGAATTAAAATTCTATTTGTGTTTTGGATTGCTTCCAGCGAAACATTTGTTTGGCAACTCTAACATGTCGAGAGCACACAGTAAACTTGAGGAATGTCACAGACGGACGTATTTTGCTGACAACATAAATATATGGTCTGAAGCTCAAATTTCACTTTGTAAGTAACGCAGGCTTGGAGCACGCTCTGCAGGGACATGCCTGTTAATTAACATCTTTTACTCGGATATAGTTTGTACATTTATTCCAGTTCAATGATGAGACAACTATGGAAAAGAAAGGTGCTTTTCAAACCTTTTCCGAAAATTCAAATGAGGCATAATATAGAATAATAAGCTTTGTGTAAGCAACAGACACAGCTGTCTTACTAAACAGTTATATTAGAGAGAAAAAAAAGAAAAAACAAATTGCATGGAGATCTTTCTGCTAACGTATGAGGTAGAGTCAACCTCTCAGACTGGGCTTCCTTCCCCCTGTGGCTCCATACACATTGCCTACTACAAAACCTCACAAAACAAAATGTTGCAACACAAGAAAGAAGAAAAGAAAAGAAAGAAAACTCCATCCTGATACTATGATGCTGTGAATAATACACAAACCCAATTAAAACCAGTTGACTGAATTATGAGATGCGCGGGTACCAGGGAGACGGTAAAAATGGCACCATGGGATGCAGTACTTATTGTGCCACTTGTCTGTACTGTACAGCATGAAAAGGCACATGATAAACACTACCGGGCAACTATGTACCTGTATTAGTAAGATTTCACATGAAATTTTGGTTGGTTGGTTGCTTTTAACAGAAATGAATGGGATTTAGGAGTGCTAGAGAATATTTACATGTTTTGGGTGATTTTCACATAAGTCGCTGCCGAGGTGTTGCTTTGGCTGATCGAAGATAGGGAGTGCTATGAGATTAGCACTTTCTCCTCTCCAGCTTCTGTGACTGTTCTCAACGGATAAAAACCACAGGCACAGAATTTCAAGTCATTTCCACGTATCAAATTGCCCCCTGACATCGGGTATTTCTGCAGTGGCATGTTCCTAAATCACAGGCAGCTGGTTAGGGGCTGGCACCATGCTTTCTCCATTTGCTCGACAAAGCCATACACTAACATTACTTTTCTGGTTTTCAGAGGTTTAAATTACAGGGTTTTTAGACATTCCTTTCCCTCTTTCCAAACCTAATTAACACGGGGACAAAGAAAGGGACCTGAATCCACGTTAGGCATTTAGGGCCTTACCATGCACATACAGCAAGGACAGAAAAAGAGGCTGCGTATCTCTGTAGATAAGATAGGTCTGCCAGGTCTCTTATGGAAACAGGGAATGGTTGTTTGAAATGCTCAGAGGAGCAGGAATCTTCCAGACTCCAATCTTCTTGAGAGGAGACAAGATGAGGAGTTCAGAACATCTCTTACAGAGAGCCGTATCTCCTTCTCCCTCTACACGTGGTCACGTATCACAAACAAAAACGCATGCCCATGTTGAATGAACGCCCTGCTTCCCTGCACTCCATCTGATCTCCTTCCCACTGTTCATCTTCTCCCTTTCTCTGCCACGACACAGTCCTGGCCCTTGCCTCTCTACACCTTGACGTTCACTTTCCCTTTCCAACAATCACTCGAATGCAAAGTTCACGTTTTGATTTTACGTGCTAAGAAAATTCAGTACGGCCTCAGATTCCAAGCACGAAGTCATGGAAAGCGTTTTGGCAGAGGCAGACTGCGTCACCCTCTTTTTTGAAAACAGTCCCTAGATTAGCTTAGCTTCCTGGATTTGTTCACGGAATATCACTCTCCCATTTGTGATACTTTCCTTCAGTTATTTCTGAAGCGGTTTTGAGGACTGCCAAGAATGGTTAGAAGATGCTGCTATTCAAATACAGCAGATGGCACTGGTGTTAAGTAAGCATTATGGAAATTTACTGTATTCCTAGAAAAACCAACCAAGTGAACATCAACTAGTAAGTGGCTAAAATATTCCAGGCGCAATGAGGAAAGTAATTCAGAGACGTAATGTGACATGGCCTTAGATGTCTCTCCCCTTGGAGGCAGAGACTAGCTCATCACTTAGGCACTCCATCTTCAGTAACTTTTCACCTGTATCTTAAAACATTTTCTGGAACAGAAGCAGCCCCAACATTTTAGGACCACCACATTTATCACCATCACCGAGAAGGTACCTTCTGTTCACATAAGTTATCTTGAATTACAGATTGTTGTGAGACTGTTTTTAATTTGCTCATGCTGAGTATTTATCACCAGCCTTGTTATTTTTGGGATAAACAAGCTGCAGCTATGAACAGAAGATACATAAATTATGGATGCTCACAGGAACAGCTGGACAACACAGGGTAAAGGGTTATGTTTACCCTGTGGCTCTCCAAGAACCTCTTAGATGTACTCTATTATAACACTTTTCTCCAGTCCAAGCTTGAATTATTATAAATTCTGTGTAGCTTTAAAAGCGAATAGAATGTTTTGTGTTCCCCTGTGGCAACACGGAACACTGTGTTACATACCTCCTATATTTCTGCTGTTGATTGAAATTTTATATCCAAACGTCTGATACTTCTTATGGCTTTCAGTTTGAAAATAACTTTAAATTCTTTATCATTTCAATCTGGATGTTTCAAAACCACATATACAAACACTTTCAAAAGTTCCTCACACATCAAACACACAATCAAATACTACATCTTTTTTTCTTTCTTTTTACTTAAATTTCTGTTCTAGGATTGAAAAAAAACAGACTGGAATACAGCTGTAGCCATCAGATAAATTATGCTAAAATTACTTTTAGCATAGATTTAAATAACTCATCTAAACACATAAAAGCAAAACATCCAGGGCCAGAAAACCTGAGCTAACTCCATCGCAGACCTCAAGTTTTTTCAACAAAAAAGACTGTAATGGCTGACAGGTCAACAGATGCTTGAATGCAGCAAACCAGCATTACCAGTGGACACGTATGTTCAAATTCTAGTCTTCCATCTGGAGTCTGAGAGACAACCTATTCTCCTTCTTAAATTAATGAAAAGCTAGTCACAGGAGTCTCATAAAGAAATCCCTTCCAGTCTCTTTACATGGAAAAGCAGTGGCTGATAAAGACTTCAGAAAGGAGACGTAGCTCTCTAGCAGGCGTAACGCGAAGAGCAACGGACAGGAGGAAAGACACAGTCTACATGCCAACATCCCATCACCTGTGTTCCTAAGGAGGAAAACAACCACACACACATCCCCCCAGCCTCTTCCAACTCACATCTACGACATAGACTTGACTTTTGTAAATAGTACTGAAATAACGCAGGCAGTTTCAGCACAGATCTATATCTACTCAGAATTCAAGCCTAGCCTTTAATATGCTTTTACTCTATTTCTAGCAAGCCCAGTTTGCTGTTTTGTAAGATTTATTAAAACATTTGTAACTGGAAGGGTTAACAAATGCAGACAATGTGTCAACAACAGGTAATTCCAAAAAGTTCAATTTTTCTTCCCCTATAGATCTACAGCAGGTAAACAACCGTACACAATCTTTTATTTAATTCACATTTCATTTGAGTGCAGATTTACAGAGGAAGTGGGCTTGTTCCTGCCTCCATTCCTGAGGAAGCTTAATAAATTGAAATGTTAATCTGTTCTTTCTCAACTCTGTTGAAGGCATCACAGAAATATCTGACAGTGACAGATGAAAAATAGCAGGCTATTACGGTATCTACTACTCAGTTAGTACTAACACGCGGAGACGACCGGTCTGATCGTCTGAGCGGTACCATACGGCGTAGTGTTTCCTGGCACATCCATTCTTCAGCAAGACATGCGTAAGACAGAAATCAAATCTTCCACGCCAATAGTTGTAATTCTTCCACCATTTTCATTATTTCCTTACGAAGCAGCGCTCCCAGGAAGCGCACATCTACGCAACATGGTGCCACGTCTTTACCATCACGAGGTGCTCATTCACCAGCACCAAGTCACGTTCTAAAAGATGTTTAAAAACACCCATCAGTCTTCGTTATAGAATGGATAGAATCATAGAATAGATAACACAGAATGGTTTAGGTTGAAAGGGACCTCAAAGATCATCTAGTTCCAACCCCAACACAGATAGTTTCTCAAAACTGGTCATAAAAATTATTTTATGCCAAGTTCTGAGTGCAATAGCTGATAGATAAAGGCCAAGGAATGACAGTATCTAGCCTTCAATTCCCACTTCTTCCACTGTGCTGCTGTGTGGTCCTGTGAAAGGTAGTTTCACTTCTCTCTTATTAGCTGTATTAGAAAACACTAAATTATTTCATATGCAAAATTGATAGAGAACCAGTTGCATCTCTTTCTATTCAGACTTGATCACAGAACGGCAGCTTAGTAGTCAAACCATTAATTTTTGTTAACAAGACTATGTAATTACTGACACTAAAATATATAAATATCTGTACCAGTCCAGAAAAGGCAGCATGTAGTAGGGCTTTTTATATACTCCTTAAAAGGACAGAAGTACAAACCTTAAGTATTTTATATCGTCAAGAACTGCACACAAAAATAGCCAGATCAAATTAAAACAGAGGTGACCAATAGTGGCTCAAAATTCTAGGTTAATAATGGAATGCCAGCTTGAGCTTTGAACCTCCTTTAGTTTTGACAGTACTGTATATATACAGTATTTTCTTTTTTGGGCAGAAAAAAAATCATGAAAATTTAAAAAATGCGTAAAAATTGTCTGCCAACAGGTTCAGGTTTTTTCTCTTCTAAATGCCTAATTAAAGTCACTTATTTAGTGATTTTAAACCACACATTTTCGTTTTAAATTGTAAATTTTCAAATGCCAAGTGAAGTTAAATGTCAACACCCAGGCGCAGTTGCTGCCCTGGGGACAGCTCTACGCAAGCGACACGCGCTTTCCCTACACGAGTCGCTATTTCTTGGCGTGCCTTTAAAAAAATAATTTAAAATGGCACAAAAAGAGACAGCAAAACAAAGCAGGCTCCCAAAGTGTTCAATAACATAATGTCATATTGATAGATAAGACTGACGAGTCCAAATACAGCTCTGAATTTCATCAACAAAGTTGCTCTTCAAGGCAACCAGAAATAGCAAAAGGAGAGGAGACAAACGAAGCGGTGGAAACAGGCAGCTAAAAGGAACATTGTAGAAAGCTCTTCAGCTGATGCTGATGTGAAAATTTATCTACGTAGCCAGGCTCAAAACCACATCATTCACCATAATCGCATGGAAACTTTCCACCAGATCAAGAGGTTTGTGTTCTCATTACAGGCAGTTGAGGCATGAAGCCTCCTAACACGTCCCACAGCACTTGGACCTCCCTGCAAGCCCCACGTTTTCCTCAAGTTCTGTCACAGGAAACACAAAAAATTCAAACCCGTTTCAGTTCTAGGTGAGGCTGAGTGACGGATTCTCTCTTACGGTTATTGAGACAATATTCTAAGGCCACTGGAAATTTGGGGAATTTGGGCGTTGACTCACATCCTCAACAGCCTGAAGACAACTTTAAAATAAAGGATAAAAGAACTCAATCACAGAGAGGCCATGGCAAGCCCCAAATTCGTATGAATTTAAATAAAAATGTTCTTTCTACCAAGTCATATTTAACGTGAGAACGATGAAAAGACCTCATCCGTAATGGCACACGTTTTGATGGGATTTTTAAAATTTCTCAATAAAACTTCATTCCCACCATAAATTTAACTAATTTTTCACAGGTTTCCACATCTCTGGATGTGCTCCTGCCCGGGAGGCCCACTCCCAGGCTTGAGTGCTACCGTTGCAGCGTGTGTGCAAGGGAAGGAAACGTGCCTCCCTGGCTGGCTGTGAAACGACAGGATTTCCAACAGGTATTTTTCCTCTCTGGATTGAGAGTTAAAGAACATCCGTAAGGACTGATGTCACTCTTCCAGCCACAGTCCAGAACTAAAAAGACAAATCCCATCCAAAAACTCTTGGTTGACATCAATTGTGCATCCATAATTCAAATCAGGGGCCAGAGAAGCTCCCTCGGAATGAGCAGTTGGCAGCACTTACTCGGCAACGGATTCAACTGGTTTTCTTCTCCCAGTATTTTCCTTTCATAAAAGAGCTGCATAGGACGTAAACACTTTGTCAACGACAAGCCAGGACAGGGATGTGGAGAAAGCACAGTCAGGAAGGAAGTTGAAGGCTATTTAAAATTCATCTGTATCTAGGACGAATTAATGAGAAGGCTGGAAGCTTGTTTCAAAGACACAAGACAGTTCACTCGAAAGGCTTTTTGATTTCGAGGATTTTTTTTGCAGAAGAATATGTTTCACTGTTAGCAGTTGCAACAGGTTTTTACCTCCTTCCAGTTGCTGGAATTACAGGCATGCTGTTTGTTCAGAGATAAAGTAAAGAACAATTCAATGCAGACAAAAATTATTTTTTCACTGCTCCGTTACTTCTTCTGGATGCTGACTGGACAGACAGCTTGACCATATCATTTCAGTCCTCCATTAAGGAATAGTTGCTTTCTTATTCCATGGCCATATGTCTTCAGATTTTATTTTCCTTCTATGATGAGGGCCAATTAGACTTTTATTTTAATATATTTTTAATCTATGCTCCTCCCACAAATTCTCAGAAGTGCTTGTCACATCAAGCTGACCCATGAATCTTAGGAGCAGTTTTCACTGGTGCCTTAGTGTGTTGTCTACACACTGCCCCGCTGTTTCTCAAGATGTCTGTGTGTATATTCTCACTTGAAATCAGTCTTCTTACAAGAGTGTCCACTGATAGGACAAGGGGAAATGGGTTTAAGTTGAAGGGAACAGATTTAGATTAGATCTTAGGAAGAAATTCTTCAGTACGAGGGTGGTGAGACTTTGGAATAAATTACCCAGAGAAGTTGTGGATGTCCCCTCCCTGGAGGTGTTCAAGGCCAGGCTGGATGGAGCCTTGAATAGCCTGGTCTAGTTGAGAGGCGTCCCTGCCCATGGAAGGGAGGTTGGATTAGATGATCTCTAAGGTCCCTTCCAGCCTGTGCCATTCTATGATTCTATGATTCTTACCATTCCAGGTTTGGTTTTGGCTGTTGTAAAAGAGGCTCCTTTAGCTTTATGTGATGATTACCCTCCACAAACGCTAACAAGTTTCCCTTTCTCTAGCAGACCCTAGTGTCGCACTCGCTCACTTTCTCCTTGGATTCTTTCACCGTCTTTCCCAGAGTAATTCCTTCAGACATGCCGAGAGAAACACTGCCAGATGTGAGATGAATGCAAATGTTTTAAGAGTTGTTTCTTTTTTTCATTCTAAATATTAAATCTATATTAACCATGACTAAAAGACTTCTTCAGCATATTTTATCATCAAGCTTAATATAATAAAAAGCACAGGAGCTTCAGACAGGACGTAACTGTGCTGCTATCACAATAATCACCATTATGAAATGATGTTCTGTACTTCTTGAGAAACAATCTCTTGAAATCATTATTTCTGAGAGCAGCTGTACATCAAGATCAGAATGAAGCAACAAACCGAACTGACGAAAAATGATCAAATCCACACCAGAAGCTCATTCTGAAGATTAACTCACTAACAGTTCAAAAGTGATCAAGGGATCGTGTTCCTACTGCATGATCATCTCTGCAAAGAAGAGGACAGAGAGCAGAAAAACTAAAAACCTTTCTGCTTTTTCTATTTGCTTACTTAAAATAATCAGGACATTGTGAAAGAAATAGAGCTCAGATATTTGTATGAAAATGTGGAATCACTTCTCCATTACTACCTTTTGCACTCTCTTGGATATCTGGCCACATTAACCTACCTCTTTTGGATAACTGAGCACCAACATGCAGAAGAAGTGATACCCTTAAGGAAAAAATACTGAATTATGGAAGTGGACAATATTTGCTTAGTACTGAATGCTATCAAGGCACGTGCAGCTAGCCAGAAAATTTGCAAGTGAAATACTTCACAATAAAAATTAACAGAATGAACTAGAGTCAACAGTGTTTCATACTCACGAAGTCTCTGCATTTAAAATTCTCAATTATTTCATTTATTTATATCTTTTTATGTTTGTGACCCATTTAAATCAGAAAGGAAATCAGTGACAGGTTCAAAACCAGGTTTAATTCCACAGATGCCCTGACTTGATGGTGGCAAAAGGAAGTAGTAGTATTTTACCAAAATAAGCATTCCAGACTATCCATCTATTCTATCTTTTTTTTTAAAGGAAGTGCAGATATATCTACAATACAGAACCATGCTCTTTTGTATCTGGAGTAATGCACTCCTTAGAACAGTAGGGAGAAAAAAAGACACAAAGAGAACAGCTTCGTTCAATTGTGCTGTTTGGCAGTTCTCACTATTTGTTGAATATCAGGCCATCAAAGCAACGTGCAATACCCTCACTGTCTTTGGGCACTCGGAATCAGACAATCAGGACAGCTTTCCCGCTAAAAGTCTCCTAGGCTTTTACTACTAGGTGTCTTCAAGAACTTAGAATTCCTAACTTTGAATAAATTATTTAAGAAATTAAATGAAGAACAGATGTGTATGCATCAGATATTCTTAATTAGATCCCTTAGCAAAGAATGAGGCAATCCACAATTCTAATTTTAAAACCAAACCAGTATTTCACTGAAAATCTCCTCTTCTATATAACCATGGCTTCTACAGAATTTGGTTACATACATTTCGAAATTAAACAGTAAATGACTCCAACAAAACCAAACAAAACAAAGAAGAAACATTTGTGAGGTGGAGGAAGGGCTTTCTGATTCAAGTGTTTTTACCTCACAGAGTAGTAAGTCAATGATGTGGAAGACCATGCAGAGTGGAAACTTGGCAGTGAAAAGAGTGAGGAACCACTGGGATGCATACATATGAGCTTCCAAATTGAGGTCTGAGAAATGGCTAAACAGGTCTGGTAACTGCTCCTAGAGTAAAGGGGAGAAAAAAAAAAAGCTTCAGTATTACTCATTAATTTGAGTTCATCAGTAAGTATCAGGTTGCTAAACACTGAAAAACACAACAAAGTGAAATCCTGGCTTCTTTCGAGCAATGGAAATACGTTTTTTCATAAACTCAGTGCCCATGGTTACAGTTTTAGTAAGATATCCACTGAGGATTCTAACACGGTATCGAATAACATTCTGAGATTATACTGAGAAATTACAAAATCTTCAACAGTCGCAAGGCAGAGTGGTTGTGAAATCTACGTCACGCACAGTATATATTTTTAAGTTATTGCTTCACTGTGTCTTGCTATAAATGCTTCTGGTAAAAAAGCAACGGATACTAGAACAAGGAGTTCACCTTGCAGAGCTTGAAAGCAACGAAGCCCACAACTCCATCAGACAATTTCTCTAACTGGGACCATATATATGTAACACAAAATAAGGATTGACAATCCCACTGTACACTGATGACATATTCATATTCAGTTAATAAAGTAAAATCTTTGTTAACATATGCAAATATTGAGAAGACCATATGCTGAAGTTCAGTATCAAATTAATTAGTAGGCAATTCTACTTCATCGAGTAGGAGACATGTATGATTTGACATCTGAAAAAAAAGATAATTGAATTATCTGTGGTCTGTTTTGTTTGGGTTTAATACATCCACAGAGGTAGACATGGCTATCCATGGTCGCTGACTCCAGCAGCTAGGTTTCACTATGCTAATGGAAGTGCAGGTCAAAGCTTAAGGGACTGTTTGTAACCACTTATTAGTCAGAGCAACAATGTGTAAAACTTGCAGCCGTTTATTTATGTTAAATTGCTCTGGCTACCAAATAATTCCATCTGCAAAAAAGCCCCAAGGTATTGAATACACAGTAAAATCTACAAAATGACCTGCACTTGATCCGTATTTCATAAGCATCGGGACATCCTGATTTGCTTGACCTCTTAACCATCAACATAATTCACAGAAAGTAGGACACTGATGGTGGCAGTCCAAAAGATATTTTGGCCTTAATAGAACAGGGACATTCCCTCTAAGCAACATCACGGAATAGGGAAGAGAGTAAGCAAATGGAGAGAGGAAAAAACCCAGACACCTACTCTGCTTGGATACAAAGATTAGCAACAACATTAGCACACAAAAGACAAAAGAAATTAGAAATAAATCTGACTCACAGTGTTTGGATCCAGATATTAAACTTCCCTGCTTTGGTTCTACCCCACCTCTAAAAGGAAGGGGGTTTATTGTTCTGTGGCTCATGGAAGCAAAGCATGAATCTCTTCTTCATGCCAGTATTTCCATTTATGAAAGTAGAAGAATTTGCTACCCCGGCCCCACCTGCATTAACTTCTCCAGCTGGAAAAATTTGCAATGGAGATCTTCAAAGTTATTTCTGTAGAGGTCCCTCAAGCCATAGTCATACATTATTTTCACAAATACACAGAATGCCTGCTCCTCCGGCATCTGTTTGGGAAAATACACAAACACAAAGTTAGAAATTGGGCTGAGGCTGGACATTCGTTACACAAATACACACAATTAAGCATCTAATGAATGATGAATTTAGAACTAGGAATATATTAAAATTTTCAGCAAAGCACTCTGAATGCAGAATTAAGCCACTAAAATCTCAAGGAGACTATTCTCCTTGACGAGCACCTTGACTTGGCTCTGTAAGATCATCTTTGAAGAAAATGCAGGATCATATCGTAAGTTCATGTAAGTACACATCCCTACAGCAGCACAACTGTCATCAGTACTCTTTCTGCCAAAGAGATAAGAGAACAACCAGTACACAACTCTCAGCTACAGAACAATTTAAAAAACAAACAAAAAAAAAAAAAAACAAAGAAAGAAAGAAAGAAAAGAAAAAAAAACAACAAAAACAATTCATGACAGAGATTTCTACTGAGACACACCTGGTTAAAGGGGAAAAATTCAGGAAAACTAAGGTATAATCAACCCTTAGTGAGAATTAATGCTTATCTACTTTCATCCAAACTCCAAGACATCCATCAAACTCTCTGAAGTCAGGTTTCCCATGATGAATAAGGAAATAACAAATTTTCCCTTCAGAACCTATACCTGAGCCGAGGAGGGCTGATCCCATCTACCAACATCATGACTTCATCAGAAGCCCTATCTCCATAATCTCTCTTTAATTTTGACCAAAATTTCTCATCCAACAGTTTTAGAAGGCAGTACTGAAGGACAGGCTGTGTGAGCCACTCTGAAGTTCCACTTGTTGGCTTGAGCCCACTGAATATCTAATCTGTGGGAAGCCTTGTGTCACCAACCCCCCATGGATAAGACATCTCTACCTCTCTCCCCGTTCCCTCATGCCTTTGGGCAACACAGTAAGAAGACAGGCATAGAGAGTCACTGCAGACCCCAAATCACGTTTTCAATCACATTTAAAAACCACCTTTCTTTTGCAGGCACCAGATTGTAACAAATGACAACGACAACTGAGTATCAAGAATGACAACTCTTGACCTTTTAGCATATTCACTCGTTCAGCCTCTTGCCAACCCCTTATCAAATATGAGCGATAGAGAAAAGCTCAGTATTTTCTTCAAAGACAATTTTAGTTTCTTGGTATTTACCTCCAGGGTTTCATCTTTTACGGTTCAGCCTACGATTATGGCCTGTCTCCAGGGCAGACACTTTCATTTTCATTTTCAGCCAGCGCACATGAAAGTAACTAGTTAGCACAAAGAACTGCCCGATGAGCAACTAGCTACCTGGCCAGGCCAGATTCGCCTAGGACAAGCTCTTAAGAATCTCAAAGTTCTTTATCCCAATTTTATCTGGATGGAATGCTCCCCACTGACAGCGGATAAAAGCTGCAGACAAAGTAAAGGGAAGAAAGAGTTTTATCCTGACCAAAAGCCTTGAACCTGCTTTATAATAAGATGAATGCAAATTTCTTTTTTTTTTTTTTTTGTAAGGTAACAATTATTTCTAATAAAATGAGAGATGTTCATGCACAAACACACCTACCTTGCATGCTCAATCAGACACACGTGCATTGACAATCATTTCCCACCCGCCCCAGACAGGGAGAGGGAACAGAGGTGAGTACCAGGCCAAAATCATTTACAGGCAGAGGCCACCGAGTCCTCGCTCTCAGTGGATGGAAGTTCTCCAGTATTACCAACCCCAAGAATTCAAAATCATAAATCAAGTTTTCATTTCTCATTTATTTCAAACCAAACTCATTTTTGGCACTTCCGTTCTGATTTTTAGCATTTAGATATTTGCCGCTTATTAACTTTTCTTTGGAATCACAAAAGTCAGAAATGTACCGTTTTTTAAAATGAAATTTTAGTTTCTCACATAGCAATGACTCCAAGAGGCAGACAACAAGAAAAAAAACTCAAACGCTGTGAGGCTTACAGTAAAAGGGTTAGAGTTGGCAACACTGTCCCCCTGTGATTAGAAGTTACCTGCTCACCTTTGATGGGAATTTCATCAAAGCAACAAAATCACAAAAAGCCAGGATGGAGGTTCAGGCTACCCAACCATCCCTGAAAAAAACAATCTACATTGCAGAGAAAGGATATCCTGTCCCAGAAAAAAGGGAAAGGAAAGCGTCTAGAAATCCATGCAAAGATAGAAGAGTTAGAGAGGGTCTTACAAGCATTCACAGCATACAGATTGGTTGGAGAATTTGAGAAAAACAAGAGTTTGAGGACATCCTGGGAAGCTCCCAACTTACATGAGCTCATTGAGACTGCTTCCCTTCCCCCCTTTCTCTGATTATTTCAGTTTAATATCCTATTATGAAAGCAAATGTTATAAAGGGCATATTAAAATGAGTGTCATTGCCATTTAGTATTCCCTACGTACAGGGCAATTTCTTCTGACTCCAGAAACACGAGAAGCAGAGGTGATTCTCTCTAGTAATGACAGCGTACAACTAAGTGAGAGGAGCTGAAGTATTAGTCAAACGTTGAGAATGTGACACCCACTCGTTCCTAAACAACTCTGGTATCGAAAATGGCTTATTCTTCAGTGGGACTTGAAAATCCTTCTTCGGGGAAAAAGTTAATTGCAAAATAAACTGTTAGATAAGCTCATTTGCAGTGTATGTGGGATTGCAACAGTGTGACTAATTTCAGGTTTATCCTTAAAGACTCTAAAGCTTCTCTGTAACACTGTCACTGTGTATCATGCTCCTTAAGTCTTCCAGGAGTCACAGATGTCACTAGGAATTACAAGGTCAATTAATCTGAATTTTGAGTTCTAGATACCTCAGGAAGTGCATGTGTAACATATGTACAAACAGCTGACTCAAAACCACAATCTCAAACGTATTTCAACCACGATTAACGATTTATTAATTGGCCTGACGGAAAAAACAGGCAAGAGCTTGAGTAAGAGTCGTTGCGGTTTCGAGTGGTCTATTCAGATATTCTTTACAATACCCACACTACTTGAATCTGCTTTTCCACTCATACATCAAAGTGAAAGCATCTTGCAAATATAAAACCTGTGTATTTATCTCTGTACACACACACGTGTATATACAGGAAGCAACAGATCGAAGTTTGTACAGTTTTTGGTTACAGGCTGAAATATCAAGGTTAAAAATTCAGCTTTCACTCAAAAGACATGATAAAATAAAATGGCCCTAGGATAAAAAGTCTCCCTGAAAACTGATGAGATCACTTGCTCTGGTTAGCTACTCTGAGAATATCTCTCAAAGTCAAATTCTCCATGAACACAAAGGGAGCTCACCTACTTGACAACTAAATTAAAAGAAAATATTAACATGTAACAAATCAGTTTCAGGTTTTGACACAGAAGTACTTGACAATTTAATGGATTTCTCCTAGATAAAGGAAATCTACATTCATAAAGATAGGAGTCATTAGTCACTATTTGCCAAAAACAACAAGAGGAAAATGAATACAGACAAATAAACATCAGTAAATATCTGTCAAACAGCGTGTTACAGTACTACTGATTTTAAAGCTGCTTTGGTTTCAAATCTCAAAGCTTTCATTTGGCAATTAACTCACATGAAGCAGAAGCACAGCTGCAAGGAAAGACTGTCCCTGGCAATAGCCGATGTCTTCATCATAGACAGAGTATGCCTAGAAAAAATAAACGGCAGCATATATTGAAAATGCACGCAGGCATTAACGAAGTGTGTAATAATTAACGAGCTCTTCAGAATATGTAATACTGAGGAGACTAAAATAATAAAAGTTGTGAAACTGTAACCATTCTTGCATAGGCTTTCAGGGCACTTAGGAAAACATCTACAGGTCACCCTCAATCTACCATAGATATATTTGTAAATCTTCATTTTTATTTTTCGAACAGCACGAGAACAGTTGGATGCAATTTCCCTTCACCTAAATCATGGAAAACTCTGCTGAGGTCAGTAATGATATAACTTTGACAATGTAACAAATACGATATAAAACCCAGGTTATTTTGTGTTGTGGGGAGAGTGACTGTTTGTTTTTGGAAAAACAAGTTCTGACATCATGAGAGTATAGGAACTGAGGTTGGTTGGTAGGTAGAAAACCACCGAGAACAACTCTAGCCTGAAAATTTCATCAGAAACAGTTTTTCCATGTCCTTGTTATGCTGAGGAATGAATAAGCCTCATTTTCCTATGGCATGATTGACATACTACTCTTTTCTTACTCCTAAAAAACCAAAACTAAAATAACCAACCTTTCCTTCCCCCTTACTTTTCTGAGACAAGACGACAGATACTGTCTTTAAAGAGACGTCAGAGGATGTTAAGAATTTGAAGAAACTTGAGCAAGTACAAGCAGCAGCAGGATTGACATCGGAGAGAGACATCCGGAGAGAATAAGCAAGGTACCAAGGTTACAGCCAAAGAAAACCAAAGCACAAGATCAGAGCTACAGAGAAGAACGAGCCACGTGAATCAGAAAAACCCACTTTGCCCCACGCCGCCTCCAAGACTGTTTACAGATGAGAACGTTTTGAACTGGAACACGGTGCTTATCTTCTTTTTATTTTTTTTGAGTCTTGAATGAAATCAAGATTGCAAATGCACCGAATGGAAGTACAGGGAGACTGTGAACAAACGACGTCAGGTATGCTGGGGAACCAAACCCACCGGGGTCGAGTGCACATTTCAAAGGTGGTTAAGCTGCCTCTTCAAAAGGTAAGGAATTGTGACCCAAAGAGGGATGTGACTCCTTTCCAGCCAATACTATTAACATAATTGCAAATAATTCCTGCCAGGAATGTTAAAATGAAAGCCAAAACATATTTAAAGTCTTTAAATCACCTTTCCTTTTTCATTCTGAGGGGCAAAAACTAAGAAAGAAATATTTAGAAGGAATTCTGTAATGATTCCAGAAGAGAAGATTTCTGTGAAGAACATAACCTGAGTATTCCCTTAAAGGTCACTGTTTGCAAGCAACTCATCCATACATTTCCTAACACATTTGTAGCTTTGTGAAAAACTAAACTGTGACTTACATACAGCTCTTTGCCATTGGTCTATATTGCTCACCATTCCTTTGAACTACGTTAGGATGAGTTAGAATCAGAGTGAAAATAATCCCAATCCACTGCTCAGTTTCAGTGGCCAAGCAACTACAAGACGACTAGTCACATCAATTATTGAAGAATATTTAACGAACCATTACAATCTGCTTACTAGTTTAAGTCAGCTCTAGCCACAAAAATAACTCCAGAAATGTACAACTGCAGACACAAAACTTGGAATTGGGAAAAAAGGATGTTGTCTTGGAAAAAGTGAATTTGAAATTACTCTTCAGCTACTAAATGCTGAATTAACAGAAATTACTTTCAACACTTAATATTGCATATGACTAAGTAGAACCATCTACTGGTTAATCATCATCACCATGAGCCTTTATCTACTTGTTCCCCAAAATCTATCAGTTTATAGATGTCCAATACTTTATTTCTGTAGCAGTCCTAAAAGTGGTATTATTCCTGCTTTTGAAAGGCCAGCTCTGCTTAGGAACAGACATGCAGAATTGAAAATAATAAATCTGATTTATGATTTCTTCATATTATATAAAACCACTTCTATTTTCCTTTAAAAGTTTCCAGGCTGAAAAATTAATAGCAAATTATGAACACGTGGAGGTTCTCACTGCTCTGAGAAGCATTATTAGCACAATAGTTATTATTTGCTGAAAACAGCAATAAATTAATCCAAAATAGTTTTAAAATAACTATTGACAGATGAACACGTTAGAGCAAACAAACTGCCTCCAAAACTGATGTAGATTAAAAAGTAAAGAAAGGTATCAGAAACACAAAGATACTTCTTTTGAGATTGTGACAGAAGTTGAAATTATGGCAAAAGAGGGAAAATGGAGGAGGGTGCAAAAAAATCCTCACTCTGCATGCTAAATATAAAAACGTGAAGGAAGACCAAGAAATGTTCTCATAATCAACTTCCTAAACACATTAGAAGTAGTAATAAATCCATTTTCAAACACATCCAGGGCAGGAAGGCAGAGCCTCTGCTTGGAAAATATATGGTCGAGGTAGAAAAGTTGTATTTAAATTATTGCAGAAAATCCACATGAACTTTCTTTGTGTCTGGTTTATTACAGAAGAATCACAGGGGTTGTCATCCTGCTGGAACCATTTCTAACAGGGGATGTGCTGAAGGGTCTGTTTCCAACTGAGTATCAGAAGAGATTATAAATTAAAAGGAATAAAAATACTAAAAATTTATTAAGAACAGATAGTATTCACCCAAAAAGCTGGGAGAGGGAGTGGGGAAGGAGGGGAAGAAAACAGTAAACCATTAATTGGTTGATTAAATCAGAAGACTAGATGACAAATTCAAAGCAGTTGTAAAAGAGGTGATCCATAGAACTACAAATCAATAAGCACTCGATAATATGGTTTCAAAAAAATATTTTAAATTAATTAGGGGACACAAATATACACAGGATGTATAAGAGAAAAAAGTCTGAGGGCCACGGTAAAAGGATGACACCATTAACAAATCTTTGAAGGTACCGACAACTATGAAAAAACTATTAACTGCTTGATCCGCTCGCTTTTTGAAGGTAATTTTCACTAGGTTCTTCCTGAAAATCTGATCTTCACAAGCAGCTCTTACCAGATATTTAGATACTAACTTCAGTTCTGCGTGACAATTAGATCAAACTGAGAAAGATTCTGCTGTTAAGTCAAAGCATCATAATCCTGGCAACTAAAGATTTATTTTTTTAATGAAGTCTCTAAAATTTACATGATTTCATTGTATTTGCCCAAAGCAAAGAGATTTTTGAAGCTTTACGCATGTTACATTTCCAATTCTACTGTTTTAGTTTTAAGTAACCTACGGGACTTGATACAGCTGAAATACGATGTCATTAACCAAAATAGCCTCAAAAATAAGGATGCTGCCTACAGATACCACCATAATATCATATTATTAACAAAAGATCTGAGATGACTTATTTAAGATTTATTCTTTTAACAGACTGAGGAGCGTTAACTTTGTCTTTCCACATGAAACACGAAAACAATGCGAACTCCCAAATCCCCTCCTGCCATTGCAGTCGTAACTTTGGAATTTCAAGAGAATGGGATTTTTCCCATGACAGCCTGTGACAACATTGCTGTCTTTTAAGTTATTATTTTTTTAAGCTCTTGGGGAATCTCCAATCACAATACTCCAGTTAACTGAGATTTTACATATTCTCTGTCTCATAATGAAGATTCTGACTTGAAGTCTACTTTCATTCATTTTAACTAAATGAAGATCTCACTCACGGAATTAAAATGCCTTTTTACTAGTTATCTGTCTTCTGAAGAGAAGAACTACTATGCAGCTATTAGTACAATATCATTAGGAAGTGAATATTTTGGAAGCAAAAGAGTCTCCTGAAATAAAGTCAATGATAGAGAACGGCCTGCATGTTGGGAAAGTGAATGAAGAATCCAGAGATGGACAGAAATTCACCTCGAAAATATTTAATGGAGGAAAATCTCCCAAGATCTGAATCTTCTGCACACAGAAAAATTCCAAGTAAGCAGCGTTTAAAAGACGAATGGAAAGGTTGTCAATCTGAATTTAGAAGGTCAGATTTGAGATTTCTGCAACTACTGTGTATAAGTCCCGGCAGTTTTAAAAAAGGAAGAGCAGAGAGTTCTTCTTGAAATTCTCAAAATTCCGGAATAAAATGGTTTTCACCATTTAACATCCTCCTAAACACGGAAATAATTGCTTACACTTCCTGAAGATTCAAATGTACTTAAAACAACAAAATGCAAAACACTAACCAGCAAACATCAGCTTACAATCACATTGCCAATTTGCCTTTACCATAGTAACTCAATGATATTAGAAACTAAACATTAAAATTACATTAGACGCTAAAGAAACCTCATGAAAAATATTTCTCTAGTGTCTGCCTCATATAAAGGTCTTACATTTTCAGAGCTTTCATTCCAGTCCCCCCACCCCCCCCGACTTCAGGGCAATGCAGAGGGAAAGGTTTGAGCAGAGGCTCTACAGATCTCCATCCCTCATCGGCAATAACGGTACCTCTCTTGCCAGTAATAATGTTCCCTGGCACAGGAAACACTCACTTCTCTGAAAAAGCGACAGGCACACTGGCACAGTGCTTGTCAACAGCCATAAGAGATATCCAGCATCTGTGTCCCAGGAAAACGCAACAGGAACTGAAGGCAAGTTTTTTGGGGGGAAGAATTAAAAAGCCTGATGTGCTCTTACCTTTGTGTCACTACCAAAATGATAGAAATGATCTAGGGAATCTGCTCGGTGTTTGACAGAGACACAGCTCTGTGCTGAGCAGAGTTAAAAGCCTCAGGTGGTGCCTGCAAAACAGACTGTCTCAAGAAAACATCCGTGCTTCGGTGCAGACTCCTCGCGCAACAAGGTCTTTTACGACATGCTCGGTCACTCGATAATTGTAGTGCCAGCATAATTTAAAACTCCATACTTCCATTTATTATAAGGCTAACAGTCTGAAAGTAAATAATATTCCCATGACTGCAGCATTTAGGATGTATCACATTATAGAAGGAATTTCTGTGTTAACTGGAAACTGTATTTTTAGAAATCAGTTATTTGTTGAGTATCAGGGAGAGGCACGTGTAAGTCACACAATACGCCTCCGCCAGAGCTACGAGGGCCGAGAGAATGAAGCAATCTTCACATTTATTCAGGCAGGCCTCCGAACAAGCCTTTGCTCTCTTTCCAGCATTCAGGATTCACAATCCTGACCTTTTCACCAGTAATCTCATACGCAAGAACAGGACTGCTGCTTCCTCGCTGAGCACAGACGCACGGAGAAGGAACCTTGTTAATATGTAAATGGCAGAAGACAAGATAACATTTAACATCCTCTGCATCAAACAAGGCAACAATATTTACTGAAACTGCTCTTCAACTCAGGAGCAAAGAAAATAAACAACTAAAAATAGATGGAAAATAATTCTTAACTGATTCTGTTTATGCTCCTATGTTTATTCTAAAACTGGCAAATAGAATCCTATAGGAAAGAAAGAGATCTGTTCTCTGACAAATAATTAATCTGAAGTGGACAAATACCAAAACTTCCCATTTGTAAATCTGAGGAGATACTAAGGACTGACAAACACGGAACAATATGTGCATGCTGAGAAGAGGTGACCATGTGAAAAAAAAGATGCTGCAGTGAAATGGAAATGAAAATGTAAAAAAAGGATGAAAGTTAGACAATCAGCTTACAGGCCAGCACTAAGCAGCAGTTCTGCCATGCTGAAGGATGAGCCAAAGAGTAATCCATCATTTGCAGTTTATCACGGTATAGAAGCTGCTGGTCACAGAAGAGCAAAGATGTTTTCACATTTCCATTACACAGCAAAGAAAGCCAAAACACCCATATTGGAGCCCATTCAGTATTAGCTTTGCTAGAAAAACAGTTTATTATTCTCTCTACTAATGTGGGTACCAACAAACAGACAGACATTGGAACGAGGACTGAAACTGTTTCATTTCACAGTAAACAGCTATCACGTTGGTCCTGTGCATAAAACTTTCTGGCCAGCATGACTGGGATTAGGAAAAAACTACAAATTTGATCAATCAAGAAGACAAGTAAAAAAAAAATGGTCATGGTACCAATGATTCCTATCCTTCCATAACGTCTTTTTAACTGGAAAAGCACTAACATCAACTTTGTTTCTCTGAAAAGTAATTCAACCATTTGCAGAAAACCGAGGCAGTGGTGTGTGTATTTCTCCAGTTTGCCCAGTGAGGGTACTCACCCAGTTAACCTGACTCATGGCCCTGCAACCTACTCCCCTTTCTCCTATTAAAGTCACAGCGGTTGGCTGTCGAGCAGGAGTTACTTCAATCCGAAAATCAGAGAAAACGCATCTCACGTTAAATTCCGCGCTGCGCACACTCCACAGCCGAGCGGACCCTTTCTGCCAAGTGCTTTGATTCCCTGGAGCATCGAGCTGTTAACCACAGATGCACGTGTGGAAGTAGGTCAGGAGTACTATTCTGTTATGCATTGTAATGCAGAGAATCAGCTCTTTAAATACTGCTAGAATTCACATAGTATTTAAACAGAAAGTGTGCAAGAACCAGGCGTATTTTCCCCAAGATGTTTGCTCTGAGCCAATCTAGCTCATGCGATGTCCTCATGTGAAATCTCCAATCTAGATCTGGAACTCTTTTCATTCCTTATCACCATTGTCAGGCTTAAAGTTTATTTTTAGATACTTTGTCACATAAATGTTCTGCCACTGAAAAAGTTTCCATCTTTCCTGATTTCCTACTGTTCTGAAGAAGAGATTAAGAGATGGAACTAAAACTGACAGACCCGTTGAAATGAGGCAGTGAGCTTTTAATGGTTTTCCTTTTTACCTGACAGCTCAGATCATCTCTCATTTCAGTGGGGCAGGAAGAAAATGCTCTTTAGCTTTTCACCCTCCCACCTGAGGACAGACCTTTACTAGCCTTATTCAATAATCTTGTTCTCCAAATATTTCGCTTTCATATTAGAAGAAGGGCATGAGTGTTCAAAGTTAATCTAGTAATATAAAACAGCCACAATATTACTCTCAACACTGATTTTCACTTTTTTTTGGTTATGTAATGACAAGTTTAAAAGCAAATTAATTAGCTTGTAACAGTATTTCTCTAAAACTCACCACACCAATCTTAAACTCAAGGTCCAGTTAGACCTGGTCACAGCCAGGTCATCTGTAGGACAGAGTCAAAGACATTTAAGGAAACAGTGCAAAGGAAAAGGAGCTGCCTAGAAATCTACACAGCAGTTGTGCCTCATCTCCATACTGGCAAGTAGGTAGAAACTGTCAAGAATAAAATCAGTAAACTTATGAATAATTCAATGTTGAAGATTGGATATGGCTGTTCTACCAGGAAGCAATGCTTCCCAAATCCTTCTTTGAACTAATGAGCACATAAAAGAATGAGGCAGTCAATAGCATCAACCAGGATTTTTAGAAAGTCTTCTAACAAGACCCCTTCCCAACAGGTTTCTGGGGAACTCAGCTGCCACCAGAAAAGGTCCTCTTATCCACTCAAATACTCGACTAAAGGGTAGACAACAAAAAGTAGGAATAAACAGTCAGTTTTCACCCACAGAAGGAAGACAAGGTCACTCACAGAACCTTACAGAATGCCATGCAAGGGCTGATGCTGTTGAAAATATTCACAAATCGTACAGAACACATAAAAATAGCACAGTAACAAAGCCTGCTGATGAGACAAAGCTGTTCGGAGCAGTAAATGAAAAGTTGACTGCAAAGATGCTACACAGAATGTGTTCATATCAAGAGAAAGCGGCGAGGTGGCAGAGGTCATTCAACCGTAGGAAACACAAAATGCTTCACAGGACAAGTGGTGCTCAACTTGATGCACACCCTGACAGGCCTCTGATCTAGATCCTTCAAGAAAAGAGGACCAACATCTGCAGCGACTTTCTCTGCAGGAGCTGTAGAGGCCCTGAGAGCAGGGTAGGCTCCCAGCTTTGGAAGACGAGTAGAATTCTCCACTTCTACTCCAGAAAACCCGGGAAGGTTTGAGATCTCTGCCTCTGTGAAGCTGCCTGCGAGACAGACAGTTCCTCTAAGTCGCTTCTAGTTCAGACAGATTCACTCTTTTATCTCCTCTTTATTAAATAAAAGGGACTGAGATATTCATTCATGAAAAAGAGTTTTTCTTTCCAAAGTATGTTGCCAAATCCCTTCATCATCCTCATGGAACTTCTACAGCTTCTTTCCAACGTAGAAGTAGTCATCTTTAATTCTGTACACAGTAACCGAAGGCAGCTGCAGCAGCTGTAAAATACTGACTTACTCAAGTCATTCCATGCCTACACAAGATTCATCTATCCTTTAGGTGCTATCCTCATAGATTCTATCCTGAAGATTCATCCTTTAACACCTCGTTATTTACCATTCCCTTTTTCTTTGTGTCATCAGGGGGGTTGGACTAGATGACCTTTGAAGGTCCCTTCCAGCCCTAACCATTCTATGATTCTATGATCAAGACACCTTTCTCAGCAATGATTTTTCCATTTAGGTAACTAACCAGAGTACATCGAATGAACAAGCCATCTTCACGACGCCTTGTCTGAAAGACATTTATTCGGTGCTGATGTTCAGTAACCTGCTAGCTGGCCAGTTTTTAAATCTCTAATGTGTATCTTGTTCATGTTCTAGCTTGTCCAGCATCTATACATTTTTTGCATGGCAGACTACACGATCTACAGAGTTTCAATAGAATTACCCTCACCAACGAAACCTCTATTTTTATTTTTTTTGTATTAGCTTGCCAAGATCTATTTTCAGTAAACTCACAGGCATTCATTATAATATACTTCTCACATTTAAGTCTCCATAAGCTGAATGCTATTCCATCACTTAACTGATACCAAACCGACAAGCCCACAATTACCTGCATTGTCCTAGTTATTCTTTTCAAAGATTGGCACAGGAACGGTTCTCTCGTAGCCCTCTAGAGCCCTCCAAGATCAGTAAGAAATCAATATAATTGGTTCAAAGTTCGCTCTGCTCCTTTATTTTTTACTTTTTTTTTTTTTTAATGTGAATTACTCATGACAATGAACTTCAATATATGTAACCTAAGCAGCTATATTTAACAGTCGTCCAAATTATTGTTTGAATAGGAGTCTGTATCACCATAGAATTTATCTGGAGAACAGGAATATGTATCATTACACCCCAAAGGCAGGACATTCTTTTCTGCTTGTTATGACAACTCCATCATTTCTGTCTATTAATCACCTGGAGGTGGAAACAGAGTAACAAGACAAAGGAAGGGAAGTGGAAATGGCTTTGTCTAAGGCAATCATTTATTCTACATGTAGAAAAAGAAATCTAAAATGAAAACTGCCTGCCAGAAACACAATAAAATCTGCAACTGACAGCCAGAGAACTCCCTATCTAGCTGCAATATTCTACTTCTGGATCTCTCCTGAGCAACTAAAGCCTGTCTGTACAAGCTGCAAAATCTGTTCATTTAGTACCTCAACTTCCCCATGTGTAAATTAGAAGAAAGAAATTAGATTTTTCTTTGATCCGAGAGCTATGAGTGAAATGCTACACACGCACATTGCTTGTGGAAAGGTCAGCTAACTTGTTCTCTAGATAATTATCTAGAAAGATTCTTGCTTAACCTCATAGCAGAGCTTGCTCCGAGGGTTTCTCTTCCCCTGCAAACCTCCCTCCCAGCAAAGCAAAAGATGTTCTACTACACCACACTTCCATTGAACCGGACCTCTGATATCAAAACTGCCATTAGCAAAGCTAGCTTGAAGCCTCGCTCTTCTCACATGCATCTCAGGAGACTCAAAATGCAAGGTTATAAAAAGTACTTCAGCATCCAAAATGCAAGGTTATAAAAAGTACTTCAGCACCCGCAGTACTGCAGAAAAACTGCACTCTCCACATGCAATCTAAATAAAGCTTTAAAATCTTATTGATTAGTGACTTGGTTCAGAACAGGGTTAGCAGGGCAAAATACAGTTATAGCAAAACATGGAACACACTTTAAAATTCAGAGTACTGACAGTACCTTACAGATTTTGTATAGAGATTCCTGACCGTCTCCTTCTGTATCTTTGAAATAATCATGTGCTGGAAACGTACGATGAATATCTCGTGTAATGACACTCTCCTGAGCAGAATCCTGTAAAAAAAAAAAAAAAAAGAGAGAAAACCCCCAAAGTATTAGCCCGGTAACAGTGTAATTAAACACAACAGAATATAAAATTCAACGTGCAGTCAACGTGGATACATTAGATAACTGCTTTACTGACTCATCCTCCAAAAATGCTTTGAGAAAAAACTGAAAATCCTCTAGCCTCATATGCAGTAATAATTTGACAGTTTAACAAGAGCAACGTGGCATGTTTTCTGTCCTTCGGGCTTACAGTTCAAGTTTAGAACTCACAGGAAATGACTGGTTTTTAATTGTAGGTGCACTTTTACCACGGAACATATGCTTAATGTATTTCTCTGGGAGTTAAAAAAAAAAGAAAAGAAAAGAAAAGAAAATTAGACTGTGTGTCTTTTGCAAGCTCAAAGGTATTAATTTAAAATGTATATCAATCTACTATAAAACCAGTGTTAATTACAAATTACAACTATTCCTTTGAAATGTTCAAAGTTTACTATTAAGTGGTCTTAAAAGAACAAAACCAGAGGAAGTACCAGACAATATTATATTTTCAGATAAATCTTGTATCTTTCCCCGCCACCATCTCCAATTCAATGACATTTTTACATTGACCAGCAACTAGGGATGAGTTCAGGTGCCCAAACTTTGGTGTCAGATGCCATTTTAGAAGCTCAAAGACAATCCTGCCTGGTAAGCAGCTGCTACTGCATAAGGATACAAGTCTGCTGTAAGTGCTGCATCATCTCTGCAGGCTCCATGTGGATGATCTGCATATCCAAATACAGCTAAAACGACACCAAATGCCCACGTTTAGGCAACTGAGTTGTTCCCTAGACATACCTAGCTCTGTAGATAAAGAAGCAATTGTTTATGATACTGCATGTCTAGAAAAAGATGGAAATCACTGCAATCAGACCTGAGAAATACCGCTGTGCGTATGAGAAAGGCGTATCAAAATGTCAAAGTTGGAATTTTAATCAATTATGTTCAGGTTCCAGTTGCCCTCAGACAGTATCTTTAGGTTTGTAAATATCAAAGGGTGCTTTTCTCTAGTAGCTTTGTAATCGTAAAGAAAAAAACAACAGAATTCTCACCTGCCACTTAGAAAATAAATCCCTTATAAATACTTTTACTTTGAAAACAAAACATCTCTGTTATAGAAAAGGTTCTAAACCCTCAGATTGCAGTTTGTAATCCAGGATTCTCCATAAAAAAAGTTTCTTTACATCTGCTGGAGTCAGTAACCAGGTAATCTCCCAAATTTAGATGGTTTCCTAATCCCATAAAGCCTCTACGGTGAGTCTGCGTCATCCCACAACACAACTGCCTGGAGGGATTTAGCCAGAAGTCCACAGCAGTTCCCAACTACAGGTTCCTTTTGGGCCCATCCATACCCAATGCATACGAAGACATCACCCTGGGCTGTACCAGCCCACCCCAGGGATGAAAACCCATCCTTGCACTTCTCCATTCACTGCAGTGGCAGCTAAGAAAATAGCTATAGTCACACCAAGCATAAACGTCACTTCAAGATGTTTTCTAACAGCACGCAACTGAGTATTACAGATGAGTATGAAGAAAAAGTTGTGGGTTTTTTTTAAACCTAGTTATCTTCTATTCTCATCTGTGTTCTTGCTTCCTTCGATTCTCTCAACCCTCCATGTTAAACTATGGCCTCATCTTTCCTCCGCATCTCTCTCCGCAGTTCGTACAATCTTCCAGTTCTTGCACACAGAAGTCTTCCTCTTTCTTCTCTCCCAAATCTCTCCCTAAAGTTCACCGCTTCTCTGAATCTTTGCCATCATTAATTGATCCAGTTACAACGTCCTAATTTTCAGTGATCTCAACTGTTGCTTTCCCCTTGCTTGACAATAACATCTTCAGCGCAAGACAAAAACACAACCTGTATTTTGTAAAATATCAGGAGTATCGTCGTGTTATTGTTATGAAAGCTTATGAAGAGAGGTGATGTTTTTATTACACTAACTGGCACCGCTGGAGAAAAACACATTTTTGTGCTTCCACCAGGTTGCCATCATGATTTTCAGGATGTTTAAGCATCGTGCTACTATCAGCGACCGAAACTAACCATGCAGTTCAAATCACACGCAACAAAACACAGAACACTAATAAAAATTTAATAATAAGCAGTTCTCTAACCAGACTTCTTTAAGGAGTATTTTCATTTACACGGATTTCAAACACAAAAGAGGCTAAATAATTGCAGTCCTCCTCCCAGATTGATCTGACAACTTAGTTACAAATGTGAGGAAATGCCTTAAACAACATTGAAGATCTACCAATAGAGCACGGTTACCGAGCCTGTTATAAAAATCTGTTACGTTAATTCTTCAGCACAAATTTGAAAAGATCCAGGCATTTTAAAGAAAGTTACAGGAAGGCCACCACGTTCAGCACATACATCACTTTTCTGTCAAGCAGGAAGATGGTGTTTGACTTCTCTCTATTTCTGTTTTTTCTTGAACAGAGAGGCCAACACACAATTGAGCACCAAGAAGTTGCTAAGGTAGACGTCCGAGGTAGGACCAAAAAACATTTGTGTAAAGGCCCAAATGAAAATTTACTCGTACTGAGTTAAAAGGAGCCTGAAGCAGAGTCTTCACTCAGCATTATTAACAACAGATGCTTCTGAAAAACTACAGGAAAACAATTAAACGGACCAAAAATAAAATTTCAGCTGAAAGACAGGATAATTAACTCCTCAAAAGACAACATCCGGCTGAAATACTATAAACCCATAATCTAAGAGAAAAAAGAAATGAGTCTAGAGTGAAGATCAGTGCGGAATTACTTCTTAAAATACATGAAAAATATTTTGGTTCAGTTTCTATCCTCTTCCAGATAGAACTTGTTGAAAGCGCTGTTCTCAGGAGTACCACAGCACAGCTGAGTTTATAGTTCTCCTAATTCAGGTTTTCAGAGGATTTTTATTCTTCTGAAAGTCATGATTAGTTAATTTCTCACGAAAAAAAGCTCAGGTGAGATGGCTATCAAAGCACACAGAGTTTTAATGATCTTTCTCGCTTCTAATAATAATTTCTGTGCTGCCAACTGAGAGCAACAATATTCTACTGAGGAAAAGCATTATCTTCACGTGTCAACTGTATGACAGCTGACATCCTGCTGAACAAGCTCTCTACTTTGAGTCGTCTCACTTTCAAACCAGCTAAACTTCTGCAGCTGTGAAGCATCTGTACTGGGATACCAATGACACTGCAGCCATTTTAAACTATCGAGATGCTGCTGAATGCGGACGTGTGATGGCAGAAGGCAGAATAACATAGAAATACAGAAGAGAACAGAAAACTTTTTAATAAATAAATGTTAAGAGAAAATTATGGGTACATAGGCACTCAAAATTAAGAAATATAGGGCAATCTTTATGAATATACATCAGGAACTAGTTTTTAATTCAGAATATTTCACAGACACTCCAAAAAGCACCTCTGCTCATTTGTCATCCTGAATGGACCCATTCTGGTGACGGATTACGGTTAGGGAGTAGAAAAGACTCTTGTAGGTAAATCCTTGCTTCCTGTGTCACAGGAACTGGAGGATAAGGATGGTATGAGCCAGGAGAATGTAATAAATAAAGAAAAATCTCTTGGGTCAATACATCTCGATGCTGTATTAAGGCTCAAATCCTTTCCCCACTTCTGCCCAAAGTTCTTACGTGAAGCCAGGCACATCACTTAGGCAAAAATTCTATGGGTGGTCACCTGAGCTTTCCTCACTATACGGCTGCCTCTATTACAGCTGTCGGCTCTTCATGGAGAAATGCAGAATTACTCACAGTTGCAATTAAAAGAATTCAAGAGTTTTATGTGAATAATAAAAAAAAATAAATAATGAACTGGGTCACAGGTGTCTCAAATCTGGTATTCAACCTGAGCAGTACTTCTGACCTCAATCTCCTTGTGCTCCATTTCCCTGGTTAATAATAATCCCCCATCTCAGTAGGGTGTTATGAAAATCAATTAACATCTGAAGTACTGAAATACTTTAGTGATGAGTCCTACAGAAATGCCAAAAAGGAAAATAATAACTTTATCCTCAAGTCCTGATCTGAATGGTATACAGTAAGGCACAGGGTTACACAATGAAGAATAATAAGGGAGAAGAAAGAAAAAAGAGGAAAAAACCCAAACTTGCTTATTAGATAAGCACTATTCCTTCTGTACACAACAAGGCAGAGACCTTGGAAAGAAGACAACCCAAAACCACAGAACTACGTGTCATCAAGAACATATCATTATGGACATGAGCAGGCAATTTTCATATTGTACTTAACTTCCAAAGGCTTATCTCTAATCTTGAACTCCCTCAAGTTTGGTTTTATCACATATGTCTACATATGAAAACAACAGAGTTTGTATGGGCTGGAGACTCAGTACCAGTTCACCCGGCTGGACCCATTTAACAGGTCTGCATCTCTGGTGAGGTTCAAACAGCTGATTTTGCACCAAATTGTCTGCTCGTGCTTCATCTCTTCATTAGCTAAAAACAGCCAGAATCCAGAGTACCAAGGAAAATATAAAAAATAAGAAATTCAAAATGGGCTTTCAACATCTAAAGTTACCATGCCCTGGAAATCTAGTGTGTCACGCTCCTTCAGGATCAGATGCCAAAATGTTTCTATATATTGTATGGAGACCAAAAAGTCCCAGGCTGCCGCAGGTGGTCATCGTTCTTGCTTAGTCAGAGATGTACAATGTGGAAACACACCAACTGCTGATAGCAGGAGCTGGAGATACCCTCAATAAATCCATGCCTCTTAATCCTGAAATTAAATTAATTAATAATCCTGCAAAATTAAATAGGGACTTGCCAAGTGCACGTTATTAGGTCTTAAGACTTTGTTTCAATACCCTAAGCATTTTGCTGAAGAAACAGATTTTTTGCATATTGCTTATTTTTTTCCTTCAAGTTCTTTGTGGTCCTGTACAGTTCCACACAGACTCACATGGGAATATGAATAATAACTTTAAATTCTCTAAAGCACAATCACGATCAGGCAGCAAATACAAAATATACAAAACAGATGAGGTCAGTACGGGTTTGAAATGATCTGTGCAACTGGCATGTAGCTTTGCCTCTCGTTATTAACGATGTCTTCCCAAACTCCTGCTTTCAGCAAAACCTGACACCATACTGTGCCAGCGTATGTAGAACGGTTTGGGTTGGAAGGGACCTCAAATATCATCTAGTTCCAACCCCCCTGCCATGGGCAGGGACACCCTCCACTACACCAGGTAAATAGAAACACATACATATCATCAACCCCTTTCCTCTCATCATTTTCCACACACATTTTAACCCTCCAAGTAGAATGTGTGATCCGAGAAAATCTCAGGTCCCCTATCAATCAATATTTGGGGGGAAAAAATAAAATTCAATAGCTCTTCCTTTAAAACAACTGAATAAAAGATGTTTGGTTTATGCTTGGTTCTTCTGTAGAATTTTTTAAATACATACCTTGTAGTTCAGCTCTTTTCTAAAAATAGATTTTTCTTTCAATCATCATCAGCTTTTATTCAGCTGAGAGCACATAATACTCAGAGTACTAATTAACGGAGAAATAGAAACGGAGAAAAAATAGGGGATTATTCTTTAGAGAGTTGGGTTTTTTTAATAGCTACATATCAAGATATTTAAAGTGAACATAATATTTAGGTTAGTTCTACAAGCAGAAAGAAACAACAGTGCTACTGGACAACGGGCCAAATCGATAGTTCAAATCTGAGCAGCCCTGAGCTTCTGGCAGGTCAAACCTGGATCTAAATTTAGTGTCAAAGTCTCTCTTCTCTCATCAGTGTAACAATTTGGATCACTAATACAGCTCTGCTCAAGGAAGTCCACATCTTCTTTTATCAAATTATCTGCCATTCTCCTCAAGCTGTGTTTGACAAGGTAGTGGGCAGCTGCTCATGCCTCAAATTTTGAGGAATTCCCAAGACAGGATCCTCAGAAAAGCATCTCCAACATGCCCCTTTTTAGACTAGGAACACAAAATTACCAATCACTCCAAAATCCCAATTCTCTAATTGTTAAAAAGCTTGTGGGCAGGGGCTATAATCCTTTCAGATGCAGTACCACCGGGATTGGGTCGGTCATTAGCTCAGCAGGAACTATTCTATTATTTATACCATCGTCCATACGAGTGCCAAGGAAATGGGGAACGATGCTCCTTTTGAAAGGCTGTCACCGTATTTCTTTCAACACTTAAGTCAATCTTAAAACTACTTGGGAGGAGGAGGAGACTTGATGAGGACACACTGACCGACTGCTCAGCATGAGGTTTTTAACCCTCCCAGAAGCTGGTGCTGATTGTTTTCAGCTACAAGATGCTGGACAAGGTAGAGACTTGGACCACGGAGAACGACGACTCCACGATTCTAAAAGACTGCACAGATGAAAAAGGTAGTAATAAAATAATAGAGATATGTGTGTAAATATTGTTCTGCATGGAGCTATAAAAAAGAAGGGGATATTGCAGCAGTCACAGAGGTAAGGCAGAAACAGCTCAGATCTTAACAGGGTTGAGCCATCAATCAGCAACAGATCAGATGACATTTTTCTGTGAAAAATCACAGCAAAACTAGCTCAGACGCAAAACGATCAATTCTGCATACGCTCTCTTGTTCTGGAAAACAAAAAATATCCATGACCTTTACTATCTTTGTGTTTTGTTTTCCTTCTCCCTCTCCTACTCTGTGCACCCTCCCTCTCCTGTATGCCACCGATACATAATTTATTCTCCTTGCTCTGCCGTATCCTTTCTGAAAGACGTTGTCCAAAGAAAAATGCTCTTTGTGCTACTGGGCAAGAGACCAACTTCGGAATGCGCCAGGAGCAATTTTTTGCCATTGGCGCGGTACGCCGTGAATCCAGAGTCACTCCTAAGCACTTATCTTGAAATCTCCCCCACCTCCCACGAGAGAGAAGACATTCTGTAGGCTTGCAGATGGGGTTTGGGGTTTTTCTCCACATGATGAGTAGTTGGCATGAAGGGCCACGCACATCTGTCTGTAAATATCACAGTATTTTGATTTCCATCTTACTATGTTTGGGGCTTTATTTGGGTCACACGCTCTTCAGCAGATACAATATCCAGCACTCTTTGTCAAAGGTTGGAGAGAATATTTTAAGCACTGGATTTTGTCTCGGGTTTGCTCTTTTTTTTTGGATACCTATTTACTTAGGAAGGTTGGCCTCTCCAGAGGACATGAAGATACATTAGACCAAGTAAAAGCCAATTTACTCACCATCCTTTCACCTTTTTTCTCTGAAAAGTGTATAGGCACTATTTCATCAACAGAAAAGTAAAAAGGTAAGGCACAGATTTATCCATGTAGCAAGTTAATTTTGTCCAAGTTCCTTCCGGTTTTCTAATTTTTACATTAGGTTTCTGATTATGTCTCTTCCACTAGAGACACAATTGCATTTGTAAGAGTTGGAAAAAACGTTCTCGTGATTAATCTGTAATTTGAAAGTCAAATATTTCTGACTCTACCACCAACTCCTCGGGTAATTTTCAGAAGTCATTGGAAAGGTAAGGCTTGCTTCTAACAAACAATACTTAACCGCACCAACACCAGGTGGCTGTGGAAAACTCAAGTGAAACTGTTTACAGGAAATGGAAAAAGTGGCATACTTGAATCCTTGACTCCTAGTTATCTACCTGAATTGATGGTGCAATGAAACTTACTTCAATTTTAAATAAGTGCTTAGAAATCTTCACTACAAGAAGCATAAAAAAAGAAAAATACAGTTACTGCTTAAAAAAAAAAAATCCTTAAAAAGCAAACTTTTCTAAAAACCTAGATCTTAAAATATTTGTTTCTTGCAGCATCGCTGACCAAGTAGATGTCTGTCTAGTCAGTGTTTCTTTCCACGTATTTTTACAAATTCTGAAATTAAACCTTCTTTTGGTTGACGTGATCAATGTAACTGGATCATTTAGGATTTTAAAGAAAGTGTTGCTTTCCAGAGTTGCTTGACTTTTCCTTTGCAAGCTGAGTGATTCCAGGTCTACAAGAGAATTCTAACAAAATTCATAGCTACATAAGGCCCAGCACGCCCTACCCTTTCGCATCTGTATTGCCTGGTGCTGGCAGAATGCTAATAAAATAGAAAACGCTGTAATATCAAGGAAGTTCATCTTGTTCAGAGATGTTGATTTTTAACAAGGAGGAAACGCTTTGAAGCGTTATGCAGATAAAGATTTGCCGATACATTGATTTTAAAAACCTTCTTAAGCTTGTAGTTGTTGAAGTGCGCCGACGACTTCTTCAAAAAGGAAATGTCTGTCCCTCATTTTCTTACACAACGGAGTTCTTCCAATAATCCAGACAGAAACATTTCAGCAAGACTTAGGGTCAGCTGCAATGTTTACAGTAAGTAAAAAACATCAACTCAGTTACCTCCCAGATCTGCTCCCTGACAACAGCTACATAATTCAAACCATCATTTGATATCCTAGATGCTTACATTTTAATACTTGCTATGACAACACCATCTTTACATTTTCTTTACTGTGAAGGCACTCTGTTATTTGAAAGTATGTATTTTTTTGAACCACTCATCTTCCAGAACCATTAAGGTCAACAAGCCCATTATAGAGTCATCTTCTCCATTCTTTATGCAAGAAATCCAAATACTGGTGGTTTTGTTGACTTGACAGCCCTTTGTATGACTCAGCATGGACGTCAGGCTACAAGACCAAAGACTCTGGCTCTTTGGGAGAACGGAAGATCAAAATCAGTTTTTGACAAGATCACAGAAGTCTTTACTCCAGCCTCAGGAATCAGTGCACTGCAGAAGATGAAGGCTAGCCAGACAGTTATGGAAAAGGACAGAAATACAAGCACATGGGTTTCACTCCTGGCTCTATCAGGACCTAACTCAACTGCGGATATACTGAATAGCCCGCATTATTTCGGCACATCAAGCCCTCCATTTGCAAATCTAGAGTGGTAATACCCACAAATACACAATTAACGTGTGTCAAGCATTTTTATACCTAACGTAGAAGTAATTATGGAGGCAGCACAATGTTGTACTAAAAGGAAAAGTTATATCAGGCTCATATATCATTGCCCATAACGTTTTATTGTGTTTTGCTGCTGTTTAAGAAGATTTATGAAAAAAGTTCTAGTCATCAACAATTTGAACAACACTCGATGTGCATTTCCTCACTGCTGATCCTTCAGAGTGTATGAGACACTGCAGACAGCTGCTGAAACTGCAGTCATCCAGGTCTCTGCTGAGCAACCACTGTCACTACAGGTGGCATGTACTGGGAACGAAGCTCTGGAATTTGCCACACAATGAACAGTAGAATTAGAGATGCTGGTACAGGGAGACCACAGATCTCCTTTAACCCTTTCCTCAAACCATCTCCCAGTTACAACGAGAAGGAACGCAGCACAAAGGGACTTTCATCTCCTAACAGTACTACATATAGCTAAAAGTAGGTTTAAGCAGATGCTGCCTAGGCTCAAAATGAGTAGACAATATCCGAGCTTATTACTAGAAGTCTTTAATATAATTTTAGATGAATTAATGAGGAAAAATACTGGAAAGAATAGAATCACAAATGTCTGAGGTGGGAAGGGACCTCTGGAGGTCATCTGGCCCAATCTGCCTGCTCAAGCAGGGCAACCTAGAGCTGGTTGCCCAGGTCTCTGTCCAGATGGCTTCTGAATGTCTCTAACGGTGAAGACTCCATAACCTCCCTGGGCAACCTGTGCCAATGCTCAGCCACCCTCACAGTAAAAAAGTTTCTCCTTCTATTCAGATGGAGCCTCCTGTGCGCCCATTGCCTCTGCTTACGTCACCGAGCACCTCTGAGAAGAGCCTGGCTCTATCTTCTTTACAGCCTCCCTTCAGCTATTTATACACATTGGTAAGATCCCCCTGAGCCTTCTCTGCTCCAGGCTGAACAGTCCCAGCTCTCCAAGCCTTTCCTCATGGGAAAGATGCTCCAGTCCCTTCACCTTCTCCTTGGCGATTTGCTGGGCCCCTGCAGGACGTCCATGTGTCTCTCATACTGAGGAGCCCAGAACTAGACCCAGTACTCCAGATGTGGCCTCACCAGTGCTGAGCAGAGGGGAAGGATCTCCACCCTCAAGGAGGGGATTCATCCTCCCTCCTGCTAAGGCAGAAGGATGATACCATTGGCCTTCTATGCAGCAAGGGCCCAAGGCTGTCTCACTTCCAGCTTGGTGTTCTCCAGACCCTCAGGTCCTTTTCCGCAAAGCTGCATTCCAGCCAGTTTCTAGGGTGCTAGAACCTAGCGTGACCACTGTGTCTCTCGTTCTCAAGCTCAACTAGCGTTTTCAGGCTATGGAGATTTCTTAATTCAGCATAAGCCCTGAAGTCCCTCTCTTCCCATGAGACACAGCGGTGTAACCGCTGCATATGTCAAAAGAAGGGTCGTGCGTGTAATTGGGACCTACGGGGCTGGGTGTGAATCATCAAAAGAAGCTCAATTTTTGCCTTGGTGTATTGATCTAGTTTGTTCCTATTGTCTGAAAACTGAAATTCACTTTAGATTCAGTGCCTCCTAAGCTTTAGATCAATGCAGTACTGACATTAGAAAGTATTTATCTAGTCACATATGGGTCATAACAATAAAGACCAGACAGTGCAAAGACAGCACAGGGCACAAAAATAATCCTAACTTGGTTTCAAATGTTATTAGTTTTCTATATACTCCTTTTTAGTGTATCTGAACATTTCTCAAGCACTTCATATAGGCACTCTACAGGAATAAGCAGATTTCAGGGATGCTCTCTCCTTGGAAAAGACCAAGGCAGCCTATGTCCACCTCTTATTTAATCATGCTTAGTTACTCCAATTATTCTGATTATGATGGGGAGGTAATATGAGTTTACAGATAATACCGTTGCTTCACAATGATCTCTTACTGAATCCCTTCATTTTCGGAAGCAACACACGAACAAAATTTCTGTCTATGACTATGCACACACTCTCCATGACAAAACAGAAGCGGATCTATTTAAATATGCTAATTCTAAGTGAACCAACACTGCCCTTCTTGGCACCTCCGACATTTATGCCAATGAGCAGTATAAATAGGAAAATCGATGATTTCTCATCCCATAAGAAACAAGGAATAACTATAAGACAAATAAAACCAGCTACTTTCACCATCATAAGAAGCAATTAACTCATTTCAGTATAAACCCTCAGGCACGGAAGAATAAGACAAAGTTATAATGATAAAATGAAAACAAATCACAAAGAGATGATAATCCCTTCACGTAAAGGATATTACTGAAAAAATACCATGAGGCAGCACTTGTTTCTAATTCTACAGAAGCACCTTCCACACGTTTGCAGTCATAAGATGGCTCAGTTACGTTACGCAGTTATGTTAAGGTCTACATTAAAAGCCAGCAACCATGTCACATTGAAGCAAAGCTAAACTGATGGAGTTTAAACACTCCTCCCCAAGAAAAACCCCACAGCTGGATTGAAGTCAAGCGCATTTTCTTACAATGCTTTCCAAGGGTCACCATCAATTAAACATAACTTTATAATTCAGAGGGTTTGTTTACCAAGTTACTAGATCATTACATTCAACACAAAGAAAATCACTTCCCTGTTTTTCAAATAAGGTTGCTTACACAGACAAGTGATTCTCACACACTGAGGTCTACTGAAAATTCTGCCAAAACCCAAAACTCACCGACAAAAACATCAGAAAATCAAATTGCCTCAGCAACATCCCTGTCACCGTATCCTTTTCACTTCCAAGAACATCTAAAGAGACACAGGCAGGAGGCAGAAGAAGTAACAAAATGGGTGCCTTGTCGTCAGGTGTGACGGAGAACTGGAAAGACACAAAAGGTGCCTACCACGGGGCTCAGCAGGTCTGGCTGGAAAGGAAGATCCTGGGGACTTCCGAGGCCTTCTCAAAACTGCCGACAAAAACGACTCCTCATAGAACAAGACAGGTCAAGTTCAGTTGTCATCTGCAAAGGCATTCCCCAGAGCTGTCCATCTGCGAGCACACTTTTGCTGGGTAACCAAGGGCAACATTTAGAGAGAAGGTTCCAGTGAAGGGGTAACCTTGATTTAGTTTTTCTTCCCTTTTTTGCCTCTTCACTTTCCAGACAAAGTACTTCCCATGAAATTTTGTTACTTCATTATACATATATTTGCCTGAGGTGAAGAAAAGGCTCCAGCTTGTGGTTAAATGGCATCGAGTACTTTACAGATGTGACTACAACAGGCTGGTCAACAGCAAAACGGGGAAAAAAAGTTCTATCAGACTCTCACTGTGCAAAAGTGTGTGGAGAATGAGCAGCAAGCAAGGACTGAAATACAGGACAGAGAAAAACCTAAAGCAGGAGAAAGGGAAATGGAATTAAACTGAAGGGACAGAGATGAAGACAAGAAGAGGTGGTGAAAAGGAGAGGACCACGAAGAAATGAAACGAGATAAAGGACCGGAGACAAGAGAGAAGTGCTAAATAGTTTAGTTTAACTAAACTCCGTTTAGTTCTCACTGACTCAAAAAAAGGAAGCTATAAATCAAATATCTTATCTTAATCTAAATCAATGAAAATCAGCTTGAAAGTAAATCCAAATTAGTGTTTTACTAAGCAGGCTAAGGAATTCTATACAATCTAGTTACAGCTATTAGATGAAAAGGGGTTTTTCCTTTCGAGTATTAGAAGCATATACTAGACTTAAAATCCTGCTGGCTGAAGAATTCTCGACCTCCTACAATATACAACTGATGTAGATTAAAATTTAAACTTCTTAAAGCTGCTTATATACCTTGGGCTTATTTAAGCAGATACTGACTTTTTTGGATAGCACTGCTCACTCTTCGTACTTAATTACCACAGCTAGATTGAAGAAAACATTGCATGTGCTGCAAGACTCTCTCCCTACTCTGGATATTTACAAGTATTACTGATAACAAGTGGTCAGTCTTGTTTCCGTACCTCTTTCCGACAAGCATTCCTGTATTTTGCATTATACTTCACCATCCCGTTACTTTATAGCCACTTTCAGATCTCAATTGCTTATCATGTGCGATTCCTTATCTGTTTGACCTCAGCTCACTTATGCTTAACCTCCAGTGTTGATAGTGTATTTGCCATTTTTACCACCACATGCAAATGTGAACTTGCAAATGGCAGGAAAAATTCATGGAAATATCTACTTAAAAGTGTATAAATGTGTACCAGAGAATACCACAAATGAAGATGGCTTCTTACTACTTCTGAATCTACATTTCTATAACACCACACATTCATTTATACATCCACTTCCATCCATTTATACATAACATCCGCATTTCTAGGTCGACGATATTTGTGAGTCACATAATGTTTATATTTTTTAATATGTTTAGAGGGTGCTCCTTCTGGAATACCTAGTAGCGTTCAGGTACCTATGGGTTTACAGATTGAGAGCCTACATTACTTTGGATCTTTTGGCTCACAAAATGGAGATCCATCCAAGTTTTAGAGTGTTCAACACGGAAAGTTTGATCTAGAAAGTAAAAAGCAATTCATCATGCTCTTTCTTTGTAAAAGTACTTACTACTGTTTTAAAACTAAATGGCATGTATGTTTATAAGAACGTGTATATCACGACTTTCAAGGAGCACATAGCATGGTCAGAATATTAAATAAGTCATGAGGAACATCACATGTTTCTCAAATGCATTCTTTTCCCAACTGCAAAAGTAAGGACTAAGCAATAAAGACAAAAGTTACTATTGACAAATGTAAGTTAATGTCAAAAAGAGAAGTCCCAAGAAACAGAACAGCTGATACCGTTTCCTTAAAATATGATGTTCATCTAAATTTAGACACAAACGACCCTGTGTAACAAATCTGCAAAATTTCAACTCTTCTCACACAGATTATGGCAGAGCAGCTAACCCTTTCTTTGGAAGTGCCTTCACTTCAGGTCAGGCAAAACCTGCAAAGCAGTTCAGTTCAGTGGAGGAAGAAATCTCTCCTCAGTCAAAGAATCTCCTATTTAATACTGGTTTAATGAAAATCGGTTGTGCCGCTGGCAGCCACTGAAACTTCAGTTTATGTATAAGAAACAGTGGAAAAAATCTGGGGGAAAAGACAAACAACTGTAATAAGTCATCGTAAGAACTGTAACACAGCTATCCCACTACATTGTTGTAATAGAATCTGATCTCTGGAGCAGGAGGACAATAAAGCTGCACAACCCATTGTGAATGACACAAGCCATTGTGAATGGCATCTCATTTTGCTGCCTCACGTAGGTATTTAAAGCTTTTGATGGCAAAAAGGGCATTTAGACAATGCCCTTAATAACATGCTTTACCTTCCGGTCAGCCCTGAAGTACGGAGGCCGTTGGACTGCCTGCTTGCTGTAGGGCCTGTCCAACAGAACTACTCTAGTCCATTCTATTCTAAAACTTCAAAGATACAACCCTCGCACCTCCACTTACCCCTTCGATCTTACAATTCCTGTCTAATATCTTTAGTACAGCACAGAGGATTCCAAATCACAGAAAACTATTTGAGGGCACATAGCTCATACAAGCTCAGAGTGCAGTTCTACCAGCTGATGGACCAGCTTAGTGGAACACAGACACACATCTTGTTTATGGGGGGGAAAAAAAAAAAGATCATTAACATTTCTTTTGGGACATGCTAACTAGCACCAGGCAGCATTATGGTGAACATTCTCAATGTGGATTTTGGCCTTGTAAAACTCCCCAAACTGCTTTATAACTATGATCCGAAAGGCAGGTGTACCTGATCTAGCAATCCATCTAAATGAGTTTATTCTTACAAAAACCAGACTAATTATCTTAACAGGCAGAACAAACGCTGATCCGGGCATTAGCAATATTGAGTCTTACCAGTGCTTTCACCTTCTCAAGATCAAGACAGAAAACTAAATTTGCTGTTACAGAAAAGTGGGTTACAGGCTCTCACAGAGAGATTAAGCAGAGGGAAAAGATTAACCTCCCACTACACAAATATCTGTCAAGACGGAATATACAAGATGGAAAACATCAAAAATACATAAAACCAGATCTGATTCTAAACAGAATATGGTCCAAAGTTTTCCATTAAGTACATGCATTTTTTTCTGCAAAGACTCAGCAAGCATAAACACAGATTGCTATTTACAGGCAAACCAAAAATGTGTGTCCACAAAAACACCTGGAGTCTCTCACTCTTTGATTCTTCTTAGTACTCTTCTGTATGACAGCTACCATCTCCCCCATTTTTCTCTTAATCAGAAAGTATTTTCTCTCCCAATATTGCAAAAGTATTTGACTTGACACGTAATTTCTTGCAAAGCCATCAGAAAAGTATGGTATCCTATTAATAATGAAACTCTAAATAAACTGAATTACGATCTATTTCTCAGACTAAGGTAGGGAGCTATTTGTTTAATAGATAGTGCTAGTTTTCTAATCGAAAAGGTTTTTATCTAACTTTTTTAACCCCATTAAATCTTTCTGCACATTGATGGTCTTAAAAACGCAGTGTGACAGTGGCTCAATCAGCAGTTAGCAACATTAAAGTTCACAGCCCACTATTTTTAGTTCAGTCTTGCTTTGTGTCACGGGAAAAAGTGGAAATGGAGAAGTTCAGCCTGAAGACAGATTTTAAAATTATCTCTACAGTTTTCCTACAGCTAAATTTGCTGTTTCAAGGCAAGCAGTAGAAAAATGATCTGAAAGTTCTCCCCAACATGAGCAGCAGTGTCAGTTACAAATCAGAAAAAGGGAAATTTAAGTGATACGAAAATTAAAAAATGTGGGAAAGGCAAGGTTCCAGGTTTAAAACTCCAGGATTCTATAAAATTGAATATATCACGAGGGTAATTTTTTTATACGTTACTTCATATACTCTACTGGTTAAAGAACTCATCACAAATCAAAGTGGTGGGGCGAAAGAGAAGAAAGGGCACACCATACATTCGACATCCTTGATGTCAGCCTGGAAGACGACTCAAACCCAGAAGAGGGCAGGTGGCGTTTCCACCTCTCCTCTGATAACACGCACAAAAATTGCAGGTTCATGATGTCAAGACGACAGGATAACTCCACGTATTTCCCAGCTGACTGAATGATTACCTCTTCCTCCATGAAGCCCACTTTAGGTTGGGCTACAAAGAGGAAAAAACCAACTCACTAGCATCCACCCATGAATTAAAACTTTTTTTTTTAGTAGCAAAAAGGACTGCAATCTCATAGCACTGATTGTCCCTCATTCTCAGGCCCATCATATAATCAATCCACATTTTTAGATTGTCATTACATACATGAGAAAACAGCACTCTCTGCAGTGAAAATAAGTCAATCATAATTTAAAGAGAGAGGCACATTATCAAAATTAAGTATTTCCTTTTCAGACTATTTGTTCAACCAGGCTTTTTCACGTCTAAGCAGAGAATTTCTTGTAATTCTTCCTGACCTACCCTCCCTTGCTTGTATGTCCTTTAACATATAAACCCAAGATACTAATATATAAAATACTAACTTAAAAGAAGTATTTGTCATTCCATTTGCAAAACACCCAATCACCTGTCATTCTTAGTCATCCTAGATATGTCACATTTTGTAGCTTCATAGAAGAAATATACATAATGCATAAAACTTCAAACAAAATAGCTTTTGCTTTGGATTCTTTTTCCCAGTGCTCCATTCCAAGAAAGCAATATAACACACTACAAAAGGGCAAAGCATTAAATTTGCAGAGGGGTCTTTTATTTGTCTTTGAAATTATTCATTATGAGCAAATGCTCCAAGAGCAGACCTCATCAATAATTGAGAGATTGATAGGAGGAACCTTGCAAGAGAGAAACGAACAGTATAGGGAAACCTCTGAAGAAAAATAAGGAAGAAAACACTCACAAACTGCACTGGTATGGGTTCAGATAACATTCCTACCCATCACTGACACTGTGACGATCACGGGGTGAAGTGGTAAATCTGGCATGGTGTTTAGAGTTGCTAGAGGTCTCTAACTTCATGAAATAATACAAAACTGGTAACTGACATGAAAACGTTACCTTCAAAGTACACCGAACGCACACTTCAAATACAGACTGACGCGCGTTATTCTCATTCAAGGTGCGAAGTAAATGCATTTTCCAAAGGTATTGTCACACTTATTTCCTAGTGGATTACCCAGAAACACGTCCATGATGTTGCAGAGTTGTTTTTCGAGAAGACAAGCATGTATTTCTGGATCTTTGGGAAAACAAAACAACAAACCAAGCCCAAATCTTACATAACTGTTAATTTGTAGGGTAATAATTCTTCGTGCTTCGTTAAGCTTACTACTTATTTTATAGCTGGCTCCCCAAGAGAGGAGGAGAGACTCTCTTACAAATGGATAGGCAACAATTACAGCTTGAGCACTGTGAACACATGAGGCTGCACGGCAGTTACCACCCATCACTTCAAAGAGAAAGGGAGAAAGCCAAGTAAGGGATTCATTCCAGCTAGCTAAAATAAAATGGAAGAAACAGCGTTCTTTGAATCCAGGAAATGTCGAAAAGTCACATTTTAAGAAGTTTTTAATGGTAGAGAGAGCATCAAGGGACCACTGAGGTTGCTAAAGATACTGCCTGGGTTCTGTTATTACTTTTTTTCAGCAAAACTACGAAATTTTTTCAAGACCTCAAGGGGTGTGTGCAACACGAATGATGAAAAGTAATCTTTTAATTTACAATGAGATACTTGCCATTATGGAAAAGTGCGCATCTCCAACCTGCACGGCCGCTCACAAAAAGTAGGCTCAGTAACCCGTAGAAGCGTGTTTTACACTTCAGAATTAATTTTGTGAGGCCAAAGTGACGGCAATTTAACCTTAAAAAGAAATCAGAATCCTATTTGAAATGAAGGGGATCAAACCTACTGAGCATCACTTCAAGTCAAAGGGCAAGTTAACCTCTAGCTCCATTAGCCACTTACTTCCAAAATACTGTATCACGTATTGTTATGTGGCTTAAGGCTGCCACAGCCTTGTGCCGCTCCTCCCTCCGGCTACGCGTCCCCACACACTCCCTCAAACCAGTACCCGCATTTATCTGATCACACGCTGAACTAATCTAGGCCACAGCTACCCCAGAGGAAAATATATCATTAATTTCCATCCAGGTCAGCTCCCTGATGTCCCTTCCTGGCTGCTCACACGAGCTCCAGTGGCAGTGGAAAAGCAGAGGAGGCAGGAACAGATAGTCGGGGCAGGCGAGAGGTCAGGACTGCAGCCGTCCCAGTTTAGACCAGCTTTAGCTATCAAGGAACTCTCTGTCAATCAGCTTTTCAAAAAGCAGCAGTTCTGTGGCACGTAAGATGTCACGCAGGACAAAGTTTAAAGATCCTTTGCAACTGAAAGGACTGGAAAAAACACTTAGCATAGAAGCTGCTTCCTGAACTGAGATTTATTAGTAGGTTTGACACAGAATCGTCCCAAGTTACCTGTGTATCTGTTCCATTCGGTTCTACCACCTAAAAAAAACCCCAAAATCCAAAGAGTTCCATCTTACGAAGCACTGTAGGAATGGTTATCTGTACCAGTAAGACCCTTGGTAGCTGATTACATCTATTAAAAGTTGGCAACGAGTTTTAAGTGCCTCCTACCTTCACCCAGTGCTCCCCCTAACAACTCTCCTTTCGCGAGTTAGCTCTTCACTCAAGACAGCTGTCTGCACCTCTAGCGATCAATACTGGTTTATTTTCTTCCTTCAAATAGTTTTAAATGGATTTCACCATTATCTCAGACAACGGCATTTCCAATGTATTTCTAAACGTAGTGGCAACACACCGTGGTATTTCTTAATTTTGAAAGCGCATCGAAACCAACACACTTGAAGCTTTAAAAAAAAATTTATATGGTAATCAGTCAGGCACCTAAGATCAAAACTTGGCCCAAAGACTCCACTGCCAGGTAACTGAAGCCAAAAATAAAAAGCTCAGCTACAAAGACATGGAATCCAGCCAAGTTAATTTCGTACGAAACCGCACAAAATAAGAGGGCAATACACCATGAGAGAATTGGATTTCAAATCTCTCGTCTTTTCTGTGAAAGATGTACAATGCTGACAGCACAGATGGCACCGACTCAGTCCTAATCAAAACTAATGAAGTTGAACTTGATACACAACCCTTTAATGAGCAGAATGTATTTTTGTTTTCCCATCCATTTGAAAGCTATCACAGAGCAATGAAATCATTAAGCCAGCACATTAAATGCACAATGTATCGTAATAGAGGTAGTATTTTGTGAACACCTGAGAAAGTGAGTAGCAAACGATGAAATATAAATGCATAATTGAATTGTAGGTGGCTTTCCTGTCCCAATATAAAGTTTAATTGGCACCACATATTATTAATCTTTAAAGGAAGAAGTCTGGTTCAGTTTTGTTATTTTTAAAAGAAACTTTACAAGGCAATAAGCTTCCAAAAAAAAAAAATCTACTCATTAGCATTTAAATTCATATATTGCACATACCCAGCAAAAATGACGGTAATGAGTTAGCTGACATTTCACTTTACTACCAGCTACAGCATTAAAACCTTCATGCTTGAGGGTCAGAGAGAAACGAGGAAAACGTGGAATAACGAAACAGACTTGCCATGCCTGCAACACTACCTCGGTGCTCCATTCAATTCCAAAGTAAAAAACCTGTATTTTTCTGGGGTTGTCTTTAATTCTTTTTAAAATAAAACCGTAAAATACTTCATAATGAACAATATTAACTACTCGCAAGAAGACAGAATCAGAGCATGGCTCACAGTCCAAACCAAAAAAAAAAATAATAAAAATCGACAACAAAACCATACAGCAGACTTCAACTGTCAGTAAGAGGAAGGAAGAAAATTCACCTCGAGCACAGATCAGGCACAGTGCATCACGCCTCCATTTCGAGTTATCGGCAGCACTGTGTCTCCAGGTCTGTGTTTTCCTATGAAAACATGGCTGTCCTGCACGACGCACCGAGCGAGACGAGGGATGCTCTGTCACACACTGCACTGGCGCCGGACCGAGCACCTGGTAGTAACTGGAAGATAAGGTAAGTTTTCTGGGATAATACAGAACACAAAATAACCTCTCCTTATTCTCCCTTTCGCAGAGTCCTGTCAGCCGGAAGCCTTGATTTTCAGGACTGCATGCATCTGATTGCACAAGTCCCACTGCTTTGGCATGAAATATCGTTTATAGCTTTTGATACCAACACAATCAAACCTAAAATCAGCCATACGTATCCAGGTTAGACACTGGGAAAACAGAGTTTCATCTGATTGGATTTAAAAAAACAAACTTCATGATGAAAACAATGCAATTAGTAATTTTAACAAGCCCTGCCCCACTGACTCCCTTTTGTGCAAAAAAGCGAGTGAGAAACCCAGCACGAAAGATACCGCTAATCCACGAAAACCATCCCTGTTTGCATTTTTATTAATTATTTTCATAAACATATATTGTGCCTTGCAATTAAAATTCTGCGTGCCCGAGTTGCCATGGCAGCACAACTTCCACAGAACAATAAATTCTTCCAGCTCAGCCACGACCCCGCGCTACGAAGCCGCGAGGAAGGCTGCCTTCGGAAGGGACGCAGGGCGACCGGTGGAGACGGGGCAGAAATCAAGAGGGAAAAATAGCTTTGACTGGTTTGGAAAAATGCTAAGAATCGATACTACGGCTTTGGCATCTCCGGGGTGGCTTCTGAGGAATGCAAATTCCCCCTTTCCCCCCTCTCCCTGCCCCGAAATTGTCTTCTCGATCCCCTAACAGCTGAAAACAATCCTGATAGACGATTTCAGCGGCGCTCACCTCGGGCAGCGTGGCCGAAGCTATAAATAGTGCCCGCTGCCATCTGCCATGCTATTCCTGTGCCGCCGGCGCTGCTGGCGCTGGGCTCGCGCCGCGCTGCCAGGCCTGCGCCGGGGAGCCGGCAGCCGCGCGAAACCGGAGTGCAAGACGGAGATAATGAGGGGAGGCAGGAAAACGGTACCGCTGTAATTAACTGCTGGTTTGATACTCATTACTGTAAAGAAATGGGCTGAATGTTACGAGCGCCTTAAAAAGTATAATTAATACCACTGTGCGCAGTCTGCAGGCACTGTTCTACTGTAACGTTCAGACACAGCTCCTCACCACGACACCGTTCTTGCTTTCAGTTTCGCAGAAATTAGTAATGGATAAAAATAAAGCTCAAATATCAACTGCAGTAGCCAAAAATACTCCAGCTGGGGAGCCAAATCTAACTTTCTGAATGAGTCAGCACCAAGAATTCGGAGTGAGTTGAGAGACCAGGGTTTGCCCTCTCCTCCCCAGACCCTCCGTCCTGCCCACCGTCACCAGACCAGTGGTGGGGGACAGTCTGGGGGACAGTCCCTGTTGGTGATGTTTCAAGACAGAAGAATGCCAAGAAAGCATCTTTTCACTTCCAGAGTAATCCAGGCAGCTCGGATTTTCCGAAGCAAACCATCATACTATTGGTATGTCTGGAGTTTAACATCTTCCATGCAATGCCCACCAGGTGGAACGATGTGACCTCTGTGAGCACACATGACCATCATGGCTGATAAACACCCAATTTCACCACAAAATGGATTCCAATGAAGTTGACTACAAAATCATTGTCTGGCACTGCCAAATAATGTTGTTAATTTGGGAAAAAGACATGGTGCTAGATTTTTTTTTTTTCCCCATTAAACACTTCAGGGCTTGATTCTGCATTCACTGTGGTCAGAAGCAGAACTGCTACTGATTTAGCAGTGCTACGACCCCACTGTTCTAAAATAAAAGCTATCTCTACATACAGATTTTGACATCGCCATTCAGAAGTTATAAAAAAATTCAGCAATGTTTCTTTTATGTTATTTGAATTGTTATCAACAGATTGAGCAAACACATTTTGCTTTTTTTTTTTAAAAACCATTTAGTCTTAAGCTTGTTATATCCGGCATATTTGGTTCCCTAATATTCTTGCTGTTTTCAAAACACGCCTCTCACTTCCCTGCTCGTTCACGTGCACATCCTATAGAGCACAAATCCAGGGAAGTGATAATTCTTCTGTGATCAGCACCTGTGATGCTGCATCTTGAATACTGCATGCCCTGTGCCAAGCAATGTATTGACAAAGCAGAGAGAGCACTGCAAAGGTCCACCAAGATGGTTTGAGGGCTGATGGCATGTTCTGCCATCAAATTAGGCAAAATTGTCCCTAATATTTTCCTAAGACATCATGCTAATTGCATCATTCTATGATAATGATAAGCTCAATTTAGCCTGCAGTCTTCCATTTTTTTGGAATCTCTGTAGTTCTAAAGAAAATATGGATTTCCACTACCTATAAAATCTAAGAGATGCAGAACGATATCGGGAACTGGAGCTTCAGATCTGTCTACAGTGGGACTTTAGTGCCAGGAAAACCACAGTGGATTGCCAGCTTGGTCATGGCTATACTCACAGCATTGCCACTCATCATCAGGAATGAGATGTAAGAACAATGCTCGTTTACCTCTAACTACGATTTTTTGAGATGTGTTCTACACATGTACGCCCAGGCTGTGTGTTGCTGGGACTCCAGGAAGGCACTGCAGCAGCATGCAGGATTCAGAAACCCCCCTTGGAGGTCTGAAAGACTTTGCTAGACCATGCTGTAGCTGCCTTGAGTTAGAGAAAGGCTTGACTAGGTGGCCTCTAGATCCCTTTCCCATCTCCAGCTGTGCCTCCTGGATAGACCCTTCAGACATACCTTGTAGCTTGTCCTGTCTCTGCTTCTATTTAGGACCTCTGCTATCAGGATTAGAGTTCTCCAAGAAGACTTGGAGAAGGGAAGAAGAAATGGGTAATTGAAGGTCCCTCTCAGGAATCAAGCTCCTAACTTTGGTTGAAAGTCCCTTGCTGCAGTGGGAATTTGTGCCAGCTCAGCTGTCTGGTTCAGAAGGATGGCACCTGGTGATCACTTTATATTTTTTTCCCCTGACAGCAGCCAGGATCTTCCACAGCTTTCGTACTTCCACCGCGTGAGCGTACACGAAGCCTGCCTCCGCACGCAGGAGCTCAGTCTGCGAGTCGAGTGAGGTGCCCTGCAAGCGGTAGGCACTTCGCTCAGAGCGAGTCAGTAGGAGGAGACGGCAAATACTCACATTTACTTTTTACAAGGTAATCTTTCTGACAAGGTAATCTCTAACTAAGTGCTTTAACCCACATACTGTTAACCTGCACACTCCTGACACTTTAAATATCCACTTTTCCTTCACATGGGAATTAGTCTCAGCAGCGGAGCCAGTGAAACAGGAACATTCAGTCCGTCTTTCTAGGCAGCTAGCGGAATTTCAGTTCCTGGGAAGTGACTCTGTCAATGATTTTGTTTCAATTATATGTTCAGACTGCCAAATGGGATAAAAAGCATCCTTTGTAAAATTTTCATCTCATCCTTGAAAAGACAAATTCACCTGTCTGAAGAAGCAAAAAAAGGGCACAAGAGGTTTCTTCTACACACAGAGAAATACCAATCCATGGAAAACTTGAGGTGTAATCAACACAGCTTAAAAAAATTATCAGTACAGAAATACACAGCCAAATTCCTGCAATTTTAGAGTTCTTTGACTAAAACAGAATCACAGAGTTGCTAAGGTTGGAAGGGACCCGTGGAGATTGTCTGCTCCAAGTCCCTGCTCACAGCAGGGGCAGCTGCAGCAGGCTGCCCGGGACCACAGCCAGTGCTTGAGTATCTCCAGGGATAGAGACCAAGCCATGTCTGTGGGCAGCCTGGTCCAGCATTTCACAACGCTCACAGTAACAAGTTTTTTGTTACCATTAAACGGAATATCCTGTGTTTCAGTTTGCACCCATTCCTCTGTTCTGTCACTGGGTAACACTGTGTCTGCCTCGGTCTTCTTCAACACCCCCTGCCACCAGGTGTTTGTACATATGGATACCATTTCCCCCGTTCCTTCTTTTCTCCAGGCTAAACAACCCCAGGCTCTCACGCTCTCCTTGGATGACGGATGCTCCAAGCCCTTCATCACCTCTGTGGCCCCGTGCTGCACCCGCTTCAACACGCCCACGTCTCCCTTGTCCTGGGAGCCCAGCGCCGGACACTGTGTCTCACCAGGGCTGAGCAGAGAGGCAGGATGAATCCCCTTGACCTGCTGGCAATGCTCTGCCTTAGGCACCACAGTACCACCTGCAGACTTTCATGGCAACAGCTGGCTACCAACGCTTTCACACAAGAATATCCATCTAGCGAGACATGGTAACCAGCATCCCATTCCTTTTGTATCTATTTGCCAATAATATTAAAACTATATACATGAGCAGTTAATAAAGGGTCATATTTTTGTTAACACTCTGCCTGGATGGTATTTCTTCCAAAAAAGCCAAGTTGCTATCAACAGTTAAAACATATCAAGCGCACAAACCGATAGCTTTTGAAATAGTACATTTCTTTACTAATGTATATATTGAGAGGAGACTAGCAACATTTCTTCTGTTTCTGCTGCAGACAAGAAGTTTCCATGACACTGAGGTTTCCAGGCCAGAAACTAGTGTTTTGATCGCAAAACATTAAGCCTGAAGCACTACAGGAGGGCAGCAGAGCAAAAGGTTTTTATCATTACTCTTCATGCTTTAATTACCTTTATCAAATACCATCTGAGACTAGCTATTTTTAAACCCTGCCACTGATTCTGTAATTACACTAAGCACAGATTTTATTCTTCCCTACTTATATAGCTCTGTCCTAAATAAAACTTGATATATATGTGTAGAAAGTACCATAGGATATTTACACACCAATCGATGTGAACAGAGCAATTTCCAGAAACAGTTCTGGGTTAAAATTGTCTATTAAACACAAACTCTACAAAAGGGAAATGGAAGCAATATACTGAAATGATTCAGCATTACAAAACGTTGGAGTAGCACAGGCAAACAATCATTAGAAAATTATCTTTTATGTGGTGGAAACACAATTTGTGATCACTTAAATACAAATTGACACGATGTCGCTTATTATTACTTATGTGGCATCATTTTTTCTGCAGCCATTGGGACAACGAAAGCCAAAACGTCTGTTTCTTTCTTGTTTGTCATCACTTTCACTCTCTTGCATCGCAGAGTTAATTATCTGTCACTAAAATCGGCAATGTTTGCCAAGAAGAAATGACAGATTATTAAATACTTTTATTGGTTCCTCATTATTAATATTTAAAACTTGCACTTTCACTTATCAATTTCTTAATTAGGCTTCTCTTCTTTAGCCAAATCTAAACCACGCTTAGACAGAAGACAAGCCTTTCTAGAGGCCCTAGATCAAAGGTGTCCACCACTGAAACCATCCTCATCACTGAACTGTTGAAAGAAATTCAGAAGAAAAAAGCCACAAAAGTCCCCCAAAAGCAGGACAGGTAGGCAAACTGAACGTATGGGAACTGGAGAACAGCCCACTGGAAAGAAGGGAAAATCTGCCCAAACTGACACATGGATTACATCAAACACTTCAAAAATGAAAGCAGAGTAACCAGGCATGTAGGGGAAAAACGAGCAAACTGTCACGGGACACGCACACAGCAGCACTCTCAGTTGGAACTGGAGTCAAAAACGTCTTTCGAAAATTCCCTTTTCCCACAGGTCCTGCACGGCAAGGCTTCAGAGTCGCATTCAGGCTGGCTTTTTCTGGCCAAACAAACCTTCATTTTCTTCAACGTGCAATGGCAGACCTTACCAGGAGAGGCAGAGCACACCCATCTCGCTTCTGCTGTTTACCTCAAAGCTGGGACCTTGAGACATGAGAAACATCTATTTAAATCCTTCTTAAACCAAGGACAAAATTTAATCCAATTCTGCCATTTCCTCCCCAGCGAGCGTTCAAAGGGAGCTCTCTATAAGCTCTTTCTCAAACATTCAAAGAAAGCAGACTATCAGCACAAGAGGAGTCAAATGATTGACAAAATAGGGAGCACTCTCTAACAGAGGAGAAAAAAAATCAATATATTACCATGAAAAACTACTTGTAATAAATCAAAATCTTGGTAGAGAGTCTATTAACACGAGTTTAAAAGGTGAAGAATAGAAAGAAGGAGCAAAGATCCCCAAACATAAAAAATTCATGCTGTTTGATTTAAAAGGCTTCTCTCCTTTACACATTTTGAGCTGGATCAATAAATGCTTTTTAGGAATATTCTGAGCATTGTGTAACTTGCACATATGTGTTAACTCGAAATATAATGCAGCTCTCCATTGTTCTGGAAAGCTAAAGGAGTGCTAAGTATAGCTCAGGTCCTGACAGTATTTTTAAAAATACCTAATTTGTTCGTTCTGTGTTCTTCTGCTTTGATAATTATTTCTTTTCATCTCTCCCTGACTCACACACTGAGGCGACCAAAGGAGAACGAACAAATAGAGGTGGGAGGAGAGTGGAGAAGTGGCATGGACTTGAAAAGCTTTGAATGCCTTCAATCATCTGGAAAATCACAAGTACCAACCTTTTAACTTCTGTAATTAAAGACTCATGACACGTTCGACCGAGCAGCTTTTAGTCGTTCACTACTAGGTATAATTCCATTTTAAAGGCTTTCCCTCATTTTTATGCTGCTCTTAGTTTCTACCACAATATTTAACCAACTGTACTTTGAATTTCATACTGGCAAACAGAACCTGACTTGCAGATGTGATGGACAAGAAAAAACTGAAAGGGAAGCACTAGAAAGGAGCCAGAGCTCTACCGTTCTTCGGCCACGCTGGCTTCAGATGCTACTACTTAGCTCCTGATGGAAAACTACACCTTGATTTTACGGGCAGAAGAATCAACAGAAAAAGCAACGTCGAAACTTTTAACCAGAATGGAGTAGAAGTCACATTTTATCCACAGTGGAAGCGTGGTGCACCAGCAGCGCTGCATCCCTCTTCTACACTGCCTCCAGGGCTACCAATAGCTGCATTCTCCTCCCACAAAAATATTTGGAAAATATCAAAACATTCATGAAGAAATTATTCACCTTGAATATGCCTTTGAAGGTAGCACGAGCAAACATCACGCTTTTTATTTACGTTTTAGAAATTAAGTCTTAACTTCCAAAAAATAAAATCTGAGTGCATGTAGCCTTTTAAAATATTGCTAGAACGGTATAAACCAAGAATCTTAAAAATGGGGGAAAAGAACATGCATGATCGTGTCCGCCATATTAAGATTTTAATTGACATTCATTTACAAATCTGTGGCAAGTAAGATTTTAAGCTCTTGCTTTGAATATCTTCTTACTCTCAATTTTCTACCTAATTTTGGCAGCTGTTGTCAGCAGGTATTTTCGAAATACAATACATATTCCTCAAAAGGGAGATTACACGTCACCGCTTGCTGTGCCATGTTCCACGCAAACCCCCACCCACAAAGAACTGTATTAGATAATTGGTCACATCTCAAGAATAAGAACCTGATTTTGTAAGAACTAAAAATTGTTCAGCACTCCCTACAATTAAAAGACAATGGCATGTACAATATGCTGTATTTCAACCCTAAATTTAGATAAATACAAATCTGCATCTCCAATTCCAACACAGAAAGTCTTACAGAAATTATATGTATCCAACATACGAATAACATTTTATTTTTAAAAGAAAGAAGTGAAATACAAATTGCAAAAAAAAAAGAAATGTATTTTGAATCGAGTTGAAATGTATTAAAATAACATCATGCAGACAGAATGCAAGGCTGTGAAATAAGGAGCTTGCAGGCTCCTTTTCTTCAAGGTTCTTCTGCTTCAAGGGGAGACAGCAGTAATTGTATCACTGCTCGGGCCCAGGAGAGGAGAATCAGGACAAAGAGAATGTATTCGAAAGAAATCCATGTCAGACCTGTTAATACCACAACATACATCTCTCTGACATTAACAGAGACCAACAGACACAAATAAAGTGCAGACAGAAGATAATCTGTTTATATTTCTACTCTGCTTTTTAGTTAAGAATGGATTTCATGAAATGAAAAGGTTTACTGAAAGCTATATGCAAAGTTCTTTGGCTATTTTTCTGTAACTGTTACAATTAAAGAGACAAAAAGAGCGACTGATTATTTCTCCTGAACAAAAGAGCATCCCTGCTGCTATGGGCAAGGTTCTCCATCATGAAACGTTTAATTCTGTTTATCCTATGCAGATGTGTTTAAGAAAATCAACTATTCATTTTTAACTCCAGAAATACAAATTTTATCAAGACCTTATAAATACAAATGTTCTTAAATGCTGAGACCTTGTGGATTCCAATTCCTCTGTTTTTTAGTAATACAATCCTATCCATAACTGGTTTGGCCTGTAAGATGTAGCAAAATAACATGCTCAGAGTCAGTTTGTATCTACTGAAACAGATATGTAAACAAATTTATCTTCTTTTCCTCCCAATATTTTCCAGAAATGAGAATGCTTCCAAGCCCAGCAAATAAAAAAACATTTATATCTAAGCATCTAATAGCAGAAACAGCAAATAGGACTGTCCAAAGGATTATGGACATGGAATTGGCATTAGTAAATCCTATCAAGACAGACTTTTCCCACTCCCACACTAGAGATGGGACAGGCAAGTGAGTTGAACTAATTTTTCACAATAGTGAAGAGAAGGAGAAAGGTATTTTCAGAAAACCAAAGAAAAAAAAGTAAGGTTAGTTTTTTATCTTAACTCAACTGAAACCTTCCCCCCTCTGTTTCTCCCTTTTTTCTTTTAACTGACGTGGTTGCTGGGAGGTTTATAAATTTCTACCAATACTTCCTTTCAGCAAACATATGTCTAAGGAAAACTAAACCCCAAATAAAGGAATAGGAATATGGCAAGAGCCTGGGCTGGTAAGGAAGTTGCAGCAAGTAAATTAATTACATTTATTAGTAGTACCTGTACAGACTGGAAACCATGATGTATGCACCCAACCAGCAGAGTAAGCAAGCAATGACTCGTACAAATGTAACTCAGATGTACCTTTCACAGAAAACGTAACAAATGGTTGGGACTGGGCATAAATATCTAAGTTTGAACAGCAATGCCATGGTCCACGTTGGGTACTGTAACCGAGCAGATTAATGACCAACAAAACCCAGGCCTACATTCAGAAAACTGAAAACACTACCAGAAATTTTTCGGAACAGAAAACTCAACTCAATCACATTCATCCCTAGTCAAGGCTTTATTTCTCTGCATATGCTTTCAGAAAGGTTTAAGATATCCCTTCCTTAAGCAGTAACCAAAGGAACATCTTCTCACAATTTACTACATAATGTGATAACATGATTTGCCTCTTTCTACGCAATGACTGAAAAACAGTCAATTTTAGGGAGTACATGACTCAAAACTCACCTTCTTGCCATATGAAGTCTGTTTCTTGTCTATCGAGCAGGCTCACTGAAACGTTCTCCTTTTGGTCGGGAATCTTCTACATCGGTAATAAACCAACTCTGACACTAGCAAATACTGCCTCGATCCCACCCTATTCACGCCACTAACACACACACAACATCAAGAACACAAAACTTAAGGAAAAAACCCTCCAGAATTTGCTATATAAGGAACCCCTGATTCATACCTCCATTACACCATTTGCAGTTCGGTACAAAGAACTCATTCATGCTTACTAAGCAATTAATTCAAAAGTTTCCACTCCTCATTGTTCCATAGGAAGATTACATTGCAAAACATCACTCCCCTCTGAGTAAATTCATTTACAAGTGAGCCATGGCCCGCGGCAGGGCAGGCAGGATGCCGAGGAGGGTGGCTGCGGGGTGAGGAGGAAGGTGGGAGGCAGGCAGGGACAAGGAAGGGAGCGCTGCTCCTCCCAGAGCTGTCTGAAACACCCTACAACGGGTTTTCGGCCTCATTTTACCATGTGAGTAGCATAAATCTAACTGAAGCTCTGACTCACCCCTCCCCCTTCTAGTGTGAGGATTCTCAGCAGTCAGATTAAGTAGTGCTCTAAGTCATTGTTACTCTTGGTTTTTACTTCTAGGTTTTGATTTCGACACAAAATAAAACTACTTTGCTAAGAAAAAAAATCCTGGTTTTCTATGCATCCATCACAAAATATTTTCCTAGCTTCTTGGCATGATGGGAGATCAGAACTACAAAAAGATCCATATATTTTAGAACCAGATCAGTAGGCAACTTAATATGAAAAAAGTTTTTAACATAAATGGGAAATATGATAACTAATCATATAACTAATTATTAGTTATAACTAACTAATATTAATAACAACTATTCAGATATCTGCAACAGCTGTAACATTTCATTTACATTGTGCATGTGCATATATATAACATGTTAGACACTACAGGAATCTGTACAGCACAGAAATTAAAAAGCAAACTATATTAGCATTTCACTTCTAGGAAGAAAATGACTGACTATAATTAAGACAAGTGACTAGACTACATACCCATTTAGCACACAGAACATTATACATTGTCACTGGCTTTGGAACATTTTATGCTAAAACCTTTTTTAAAGCAGACAGGTGTCATTTCCACCTAACTGTTGCTAAATCTCTTTGCAGTAAGTACATGCATTAAATATGACCAACGATAACTACAACGAATGTTATTTTTTTTTAGACAGTGGCACTCAGAAGAAGTAACTTTCTCTAATTTGCTTTTGCCTACTAGTACCTACACTGTTGAAAACGACAGAGGCAAAGGCACGTGGCTGCCACACAGGCAACGTAGAGTGTTTATAACAAGAAATGAAGACAACAGACGTTTCAGAGTCTACTGACACTCTGACAGTGTAAATTGTAGACCAATTTCTGAGAAAAACTAAAGTTACTTAAAACGATCACTAACGTGAAGTCACAAAATTAAGTAAGAGAAATCGAAATAGAGAAAATGTATTTTCTCATCCTCCCTTAAGAAAATTAACTCTATACTAAAGTTTAATATTTCAAGATGAGAACTATTGAGCATACGTCAATGAAGGAACCTCCTTTGGTTTCACCAAGCACACAGCCTCTCTTTCCCTTTAGCTTCTTAGCAGTAACCTGCTAATATTCCAAGTCACACTTACTCTGCAAAATTTTTTTGTATTTTCTTGGCCAAACTAAACAATCACCTCAGATAAAGGACAGCCATCTACAGCCATCATCATCCTCATCATATCCACCATACTGGGGCAGAGTGCCCGGCACAGCTCGGCCGTCTCCATCATTTGCCACCTTTGTGAAAATGGACAAACAGGGGACACGGGTGACACGGATGGCAGGATCAACCACAGGATCTCACGGCCTCCCTCAGCCCTATGGTCTATCAGATATTACCCCTCAGCAGAACGACACAAACAGGCTTTGGCAACACGAGGCACTGTCAGACTATTCAGGCTGTGCCTGTGACTTCTCTTCTGCCTTCAGTCCCATGGTTTTTTAAAACTGTGAATGAAGTGAATAATAGAATTTAGATTTCTGTTCTGTACACTGCAAACCGTCGCATCCAAAGATAAGGCAATGTCCAGAAGGCAAGAAAATCCTCGCATACTGCTTCAGACAAAAGCAGTCTATTATATGTCCTACTTTAAATATATTTATTATCCATTCTCTTTATTTTCTGAAGTATTATGTTGTCAAATCCGCTGAGCAGGCTTTACAAAACTCTGCCTACCTACTGAAAACACGTTTTGTTTCAATAACTTTAACACCACGGACTAAACAGCAGCGCTGATACCATTCATATACCATCTTGTCATTAAAAGCATTCATGTGTATTGTTTCGGGTTTAAATCTGCTTTTAAAAGCTTCCCCACCATTCTGCAACCTCTTCTTTATCTTGTCATTTCTCCCCTATTTGTTGCAACAAATAACGAGACCTGCTTTCAGCACCTGATTACAGGAACAATGTTATCCCATAACTGCATAAGACAGCTTTTCATTACACTTGCTCTCGCCACTACATCACTGTAAGTGATGCATTAAAATGTATTTTGAGCCTCGTTTCTTATGGAAATTAATCTTCCCCAGCTACTCCGTGGGTTCCAGCTTTCCCTCAGGTTGTGTCTCCCTTCAACATCCACGGCGAGGGGTGGCAGGAGGGGATTTTCACTGGCACAGAAAGCAAAGGTGCTTGACACTTTCAATTCTAACCCACTTCATTATTTGTAGACAAACTGGTCACGACCAGTAGGTCAGAAATAGAAAACAAATTACTTCAAAACTAGTGTTTTCAATAAATCGTGTTCTTCCTTGCTTCTACAAACCCATACTGCCCAGCAGTCGTTGCAAAGGTATTAATTTGTTATATCTGTGAATAACTAGCTAGTTACTGAAAAAGACCCACCTTCCTGTTTCTTGAAGGCTAGAACATGACATTTGGGGTGGTTTTTGGTTGGGGGCAGGTCCTGAGGGCTTGAGTAGGGGAAGACTGGGAGGTTTGTGTCCTTCACAAAATCTCTCGTTTTAACCTTTTGCCAAACCATTCATCATCATTACACAGATATTTTTGTTTGATACTTAGGTAACCCTGAACAAGTTGTTCTCATATCAATTTCTTCTCTGTTGTTCACTTTGAGAAAAAGGATGCTATTTTCTAAGATGCAAATTAGTCACTCACATAGAGAACTCCTCAGTTTCTTCCACAAAAGGGATTGCAATTTCACAATTTCACTTGCTCCTCTGTCCAAAGATTTGTTTTTTTTCCTTTCTTTTGGGGTCAGCTGCGTTTTAATCATTATTAAGTAATCCACCCTGCTCTTTCCTTGATCTTTTTCCTTCTTTTGGGAAGGGCAGGAGGGTTGAGACCTGTACTTCTACACAGACACAGAGGACAGTAAGAGGCACGTGATAACCAACTGTAATTGGCATCAGCTGCAAAACGAAGAGCCTGAGGAACATCACTACAGTACTCACGGAGATATTTATTCACCCTAATATCTTTTCTCAGCTGCCTATTTCAAATAAGGCATCAGGGCTTAAAGTACAAACAGCAGCACCTCAAAACCGTGCAGTTATTTACCCTCTGTTAACAATTCATCCCCAACCACACTGTCCACAAACACACTATCAGCACAATTTATCACCCGTATAACCTTCCCACAAGTCATGCTACAACAATTCCATAAATTAGCAATTTAAAACCTCACAAGCAGTCACGTCCACAGAAGTATTAGAATCATCCTAGAACGTCCCTGGAGACGTTCAAGGCCAGGTTGGACAAGGCCCCGAGCAACCTGATCTAGTTGGAGATATCCCTGTTCCTTGCAGGGGGGTTGGACTAGATGACCTTTGAAGGTCCCTTCCAGCCCTAACCATTCTATGATTCTATGATCCTGCTATTTTATTCAGGCTTTAGAAAGCCAAACACAGTGGAGAACCATTATTTCCTATGCATGAGGTTTTCTGCACTAACAACTAGACTCTTACTAGAATTTTAACGCTCTGTCCCTATAGCTTGGGTATTATCTGCACTTTCTTACCCACCTGGGAATAGACATGAAGAACCCACTGTCCTCGGAAGCACGGGAAGCATGCCAAGGTTGCTATGAAAAAGTTGCTGATTTTTCACTGTATCATATTTATTACATAATAGTAACAGAATGAAACTCAGTACACACGATGCGCGCAGTTACCTCTGCGAAGGGATACAGCATCCGTCAGATTTTGGAACGCCGGCTGTAACAGCAGCAGTTGCTAAACGCTTTTCTGCTTTACCCAAAAATGAGAGGCACATTCTGAAGCGCACTGACTCTCCAGGGCAAAGGTTTCTACAATACTACACCACTCTTCTGATTCTTCAAATTATTTTTATGCAGACAAACTTGCCACGAAAGTCAGTGTAAGATTTTTCTGCCTGTTTTCATTGCAAGGCATATTTGGGTTTGATTTCTAGAAAACGCAGGCTCACCAGAAACAGAACTTTTCTTCACACTTTGACCAGGAAAAATTCCAAACTCTGGAAATTGTCCTGCCTAGCTATCCTGAGAAGCACACTTAGAGCTTTCCTGAAAAAGCCTTCACTAAGCTCTCAGCTTCAGCTCCACACGGGCTAGGAAAATAATAATAATAACGATACAGCAATACCAATTCTGGCAGAGCCCTGCTTCACCTCGTGCACCGTGAAAGGAGGCACATAACTCAGAGTTCACGCACAAGTTTTGAAAATGTGCAGCTGGTGGGGACAATTGTAAGAACTGCAGTTCTAAAACTAGATTTTCTAAAATGCCTCATTCATCTCGACAAAATCGCATCACTGGCCCACTAAAGACATTAGTTTCTTCCTCAGACAACGGATGCTGCTCATCTCTCCAGCACAATTTTGCCTCACACCAAGAATTACCAGGGGGCAAACAAACAAGGTGTCCCCAAACAACTGTTTCAGCTGTTATTTTTCTAATCCTGTTTTGCAGTTACTAATGCTCAAGGCAAGTCAGCACATACAAATGTAACAGTGCCAACTTCTAAGAAAACTCTGATTTCTAACATAATTATTTTGGTACCCAAACCGTGGAATTGGAAAAAAAACATGGTGAAGGAATGGATGTTGTCTACTTCTTGGCATTAATAAGAAGTTAAAAAAATTCTCTACCGGATGATAGAAAGAGATAGAAAAACCAAACGCTGTTGGTTCCAACAGAGCAGAAATGTGATTTATTCTTACCCACCTGCTACCACCTAGCAGTATTTTAAAACAAATCTCATATATATTAGATAAAGAACAGCATAAGTCACCCATCCTACCACCCGTCCTGGACACTGGACAGAAGTGTGATTGCTGAGTTTAAGAGAGCAGCCCACTTCAAAAAGAAATTCCACTAAAACGCAGCCCAGTAAGATGAAGCTCTCCAGTAAGTGTGCAATAGATGCTACCCACAGTGAAAGCAATGGAAAACACAGACTGAAGCGAGTCACTGTTTCATTTGATTTATTTTTTTCACACGCTGCCTGACCTCTCATCTAAGCCTTTTACCCAGTTAAAATCTCCCTTTTGGAGTACAACTGTGAATCTTCAAAATACGTTTTGATCAACAAAAACATACTTGGTTTGCAACTGCTTTCTGCTAAGTATTAATTGTTCATGGAGACTTCCAGGTCCCAACGTAAATTAAAAATAGTAGCATAAAAAATGCTAGTGGACAGCAATATCGTAACTCTACTGCACCATTCACAAAGGTTATTTAACTTTTCTGCTCCCTTCTGATCTCAACCAAACTGTAAACAAGCACCAGACAGGGAAGGCAAGGTCATAGTATCTCAACATGTATGTGTGAGGTGCTTCCCTCATCCGTCAGTAGAGATCACCTCAACAAGGCTTTGAAAAGAATTCAAACTGTCCAATTAGTGCCAGTCCCCTCTTACAACAGCTCTGGCTCTTCTTCTCCAGTCACACTGCTTCCCTGCGCGATGCCCTCGGGACAACGCAGAGCACGCCTTGTTAGAAAGGACTGAAAGCACTTGACTGCACCTACACCAGAAAAGGAGAATCGGAAAAAGAGAAGACTGACAAAATAAATGGAATTTAAAATATATAAACGAAAGAAAAATAGGAGGAATGGAAATAAGCCATTATGTCAATGGATCTATTAAGTTTAACTCATAATAGTATCTATGTCAGTGGCATAACCTTCAATTCCAGGAAGACAACTCAACAATTAGAAAGAAGATCTAGGCTAAATACCCGTAGTCCCTAAGATGGCTAAAAAACCAACCACCATGTAAAAAGAGTTTGAAGAAAATTATCACATTTCAAGTCTCAGTACGTTTATAGACTACCTGTGTAGACTATTTACTACTTAGTAGTATTAAATCCACAGTTGTTGAGTTACTGGACTAGGATTTGGGGTTACTTAGGTCTACTTAGTAGCCTCACATGAGTGTTTAGGAACTTAACTTGAAATCCCCAGGTTTTTAAGTGCTGTTCTATCTCCTTCTGTCACGTTTTCAGAAAAGATCACAATATGCAAAGGTCTAAAAGTCATGTGATATAATTTTTGCCTCAAAAAGTCCTAGCTATCCTTGATTATTTATTGCCTCTCTAATAGCCATTTAAGAATGACCTTTAAATTTAAAGATCTTACCATGTGGGTATGTACTACATAATGCTGAGGTCTGGAAGGCAGAGAAGATGACAGAGAAACATTTCTGGCTGGGTGGGAGCCTGAGAGTTTCCATTCAGAACGCCGTGGCTCCCTCTAACAATTTCTAGGAGCAGGTAGGATCTTTTAAACTTAAAGAAAGATCTCAAGTAGAGATTTGAATTACTTTTGGACACAGCATGTTAGAAACAGAGAGGAGTGAGGCTACTGATCAGCCAGCAAAAGGAAACCCCAGAGAGGCCAGTCAAAAAGCACAAAATTAGTTAGAACCCATCTGATCAGCCCTCGGTCATATCTGAGTAAGTTGGGTTTAGTTTTGTTTTAAACAGAATATATTAGAGGATAGAGAATTTACACCGATGTCGGGATTGAAATAATATTACTCGAAGTCTAAGTAATACAAACAGAACACAAATTTAAAGACGGAGAATGCACCGGAAAAGATCAAATTTGGACCATCAGATATTTTTTAAAATAAAAAAATAATGATGTGTAACCACGAGGAAAAGTAGCTATTTAAAACCATCCAAAAAAAAAAAAAAAAGGAATAGAAAAGCAAGAACCATTTTTCTAAGTAATCTTCCACTTACAGGTCTAAGAAAATGACTTTTCATAGGAAGAAAAAAAAAAATCAAAACGATAGAAATCAAAACCGGCAAAGGTAAGAATGGCTGTCTAAGCTGCTTTTCTTTTCATGTTCAGTCCTACTGAGAGAAATAAATCAACTAATCAGAAGTGCAAAAAAAAACATTGCTCCAGGAGCCAGTATTTGACAACACCACAAGAAGAAACACCCTCGAAAATAAGGCATAAGGTTTCTTGCAAAACACTCTTTAACACACTTAAAACTTACACCTTTCCAAAAATTCCCACGCTGACTGGAGGAAACAAATGCTTTGTAGTATCATGTGCATCAAAAACCCCAACATTATGTCACTGATGCATCACTGTTGGTGCAAGGCTCCGTTTGGTTATGGTTTGTTTTGTTCCCTTCAAGGTTTCTGTAACACTTACTGGATTCGTTCCAAGCCCGATCTGGAGTTCATCCCATACACCCAGATGGTATCTCTGCATGTGACTGGGTGGGGAGGAAGGACGTCCTCCGTCAACCTCAGCTGAGGAGCAAGCAGCTTGGACTTTATATAAGCCCTAAGAACCACCACACACAGAATACTTTGTTTGAACAACCAAAAAATTGCAGCAGAGTTACAGGGAGAGCACTAAGGCCTAGTTACAATCACGTTTCATGGCACCAAAATATGTTTGGACCGTAAGACATGGAGCTCCTGCCTTGCTGGTGTGAAACCTAGTGCACGTGCTCCAACACTCGAGCCTTCTCCAAGGAAATGCTACTCATAAGTATAAGCAGCCTAAAAAAATCATGACTTCTGGCATGAATTTTGAGAGTTCTGGATGAGTTTTAGATTTGAAATCTTTAAAATTGGCACTGCAGAGTCTCAAGTCAAAAAGACCTCAGAATGGACTCATGCCTTTTCCCATACACAATTTTATCTCCTGTGAATTATCTGACTAATAATGAAACGAGGGTGAATTGAAAGTTGCCCATTTTGCAGCCTGTAAGTATATATTTGATCAAGATTCAAGTCTTTAACAACATGAGACCAAAGTAAAAACAAAAAGAAAACAAAATACCTTTTCTAGTCACTGTTGAAAGTGAGTTTACAATTAAGTTGGTTGCCAAAACTACCAAGTCACTATGAAAAGCAAAAAATTGGGTCTAAATTTAATGTTAGAGTTACATTTTTCAAAGTGTTAACACTAAAATTATTATAAATATTAAAAATATGTCTTTTTATTAGGGTTCAGAGCCAAAATTTTGCTACCAATCTTCTGAACCACTTCTAAGAGGCTGTAATGATTACCAAGACAGGACACAAATCCATCTGCACAAAATATTAAATTCACGTTCTAAAACTAACTCTGAATTCATGGAACTCCAACGAAATCTAAATATAACACAATGTATGCTAATATTGCCCTAATTTTGAAAGAAAACGATTAATAAGAAAGCAGGTCAACTCAAACACAGCTAGAGATGCTGTTGCAAAGGACCAGGAAGAACTGAAGAGACTGAACTGGGAGAAACCATTTTGTCCCGTTGTAGGAGCACAAGACAAACCCTGAACTTGGTTCCTGTGCATGAGATTATTCTGTCGTGGACAAAAAAGGCAGCACGAATAATAAACTGAAGTGTGACCAACGACCTTCTGTTATGCAGAAAGTTCTCACAGGGTGAAAAAGGGCTTCTTGGAGCAGTAGCCAAGGAACCAGTTGAAATATCTAACAAAAGTTCTACACAACAGTAAACAGGCATATAATTTTTTTTTTTTTTAAGATTACAGCCTCATATAAACAGATAAATATGTTTTTCATTTAAAAACCAACCAAAAAGACAACAAAACCACACATTCCCTACAGGATTTGAGATTTGAACTCTAATTTTGAATGTTCAAATATTCCATCAAGGAAACTGGACAGTAACAGATGAAAGCAATAAAAAAATAAGATTTAATCTTGATTCAATCTTAATCTTTAGTCATAGAATATCTTAATGCCTTTTATGTTCATATGCTCATATTTCACTTCAAGAAAAAATGGCCAGTATGCTGTTAAATTAAAAAAAATAAGAGCAATGCAGTGCAACTGGGGGGGAAGTGGAGCGCTCGACAAAGAAACTGTAACAAAATTTAGCCAAACCCTTTCGAGTTCAGATATAGAAGTTCTAAAATAACATCCTCGACCTATACTTTTTAAGCTGTCATGTGTTTACCATAACAATTCTTATTTAAAGTTTTTCAATAAGGCAAAATAATATAGCATAACATTCTTCCAACTAGCATTTTTACATTTAGGGAAGAACAATATTGTTTTTAAATCCTGCCAGTCCATTTGCTTAGTTGGAATATAGACTGGAAAAATGAAGTGCAACGTAGCAAACTAGCTAAGAAATCTCTCCCTTTTCTCTCTGATGGTCTTAGCAGAGATGAGAAAGGCCATTTTTCAAACATACGCTAACATCTTGTCTCCAGTTCGGCACACAAACACAGATGTTTCCTTAAAATTCCAAGGTCCTCCTGAAGTCAATGGTAATTCTCCTTGCAGCAAGGAGGAAGGGTTGGACCAAAATGTTATGATTAATAATACTAACAAGTTATCACATTTAAAAGCTGCAAAAATGCTTTTTGATTAAAATATTGCAAAGTTTTGATGACTTCTAGACTGCAGGCATTTAGGAGGCATGTTAGAAATGCCTGCTAGTGCCCACATTTTCATTTTTCAATATCTTAAATTACCAGTAATAAGAATGCTTCCAAGAAGATAATAGAAAAAAAAACAAACCCACAGTATAAACCAAATATCCACCTGAAGTTTCAAGTTCTTCCGTACTAGCACATTGTTTTTCAAATAATAATTACTTTATAAGGAAGAAAAATGAAAATACTCATGGTCTTGCTGGTTTCTGTAAGTCCACTTCAATTCTACTATAAGAAAATGAACGAGACATACTCAGTCATGAAAATCATTTAAACACTGACATCCAAAGCTACAATCTTGCTTGACATTTTCCCATCTTTTCCACATCTGGAATCCATGAACAAGAGGAAGAGGAAACTCAGGCTAGCCTGAAGATGCAATAGTGCACGGAACTGTAACACAGGAAAAAAATCTGAGCGTAGAGAATGCACTTCATGATTTAGCCCCTTAACCACAAGGCACAAGAACCTGGCAAAGACCTTCGAAATCACATTTTAGTCACAGAACAGAACTACTGGTACTGGTTTCAGAAGAAAATGAGAAAATGCTACTAGGGGTAAACCAGTGCTAACTGATCTAATTGCAAAGAGAAAGGAGGAGGATGGAACAGCTTTCTTCTATAAATGAAAAATGACAAGAATATGTAGTTGTGGAGATATGCTTACAGGCTGAGCAAACTCCGTGCTGTTTCCAACTCTATAAATATATCAGCCCCAGTTATATGGAGATCTAGTTTGAATTCTGGTTTTATTTCTCAATGGATAATGTTATTTCAGAAAATAGATGACATGCTGCTGACTGGGAGTGCAACAATATGGCCGTACTTGATCCTCACCATGGCTCATTAAGATACTTGCCTTGTTCACCATGGGACATTGCTGTTAGCTTCGCTGTTCACTTCGGTGATTGCAGAAATACTTGAGAAAATACTAGTTAGCTGATGGGAAGAGCTAACTGTATGACATCAGCCACAACAGGCTGTCATGGAAATTTTCTCAGGGATTTAGTCCCTCCTTGAACACACCATTGCAGCCTTTGCACTGGTAGTGACTTCCATAGCGTTCTTCCTATCAGTTTGGCACTGCTCGCTCTCCAAGGGCACCATAAAGCAGAGGACTTGTTGGAGCTCTGCTGAATCAGCTGCAGCTTGGGAGGGGTATCTGACAGCCATGAGTAGTGTAGGCATCCCTACTTTTGCAGCATCACTTCTTATTTCAAAAAAACCCATGGCATTTAGAGAGGGTTAAGAAGTCCTTTTTGCAGTGGACTGCCTACAACAATAGCTTGCTCTTAACTATTATAATTGTTGAAAAAAAAAGTTAGTTTATCCCCTAATACCTGATTATCAGAACTAGCAACTAGTCCCTTTCCTGACTGCTTTGTTGGTGCTCTTCCAGAAGGTATTTTGCTTCAGCAGTGAGCAAAGATGGGGCCAGTTGATGGTACTGACACTTCTACTCTCACAGCCACCTTCCACACACACGCAAAGACGCTCAGCCACAGATGGTCATTTGTCACTCCCAGTTTTCTTGAGGAAAAACAGCTGAAGTGAACGGTGCATTCTTTCCCTGACAGACCAAACGTGAAAAGAAATACCCAGAGTTAGTATAGGTTGAGTAATAGAGATGTAACAACGCAACAGAGCGGGAAGGTAAGAGCAGATGCTTTCGGTGGGCCCTTAGTTCCTCTGGCATCAACAGTGGCTGCAACAGCGAGTAGTTACAGACGCCGAAGGACAAGTTGAGGAACAGGACAAACATACTGTGACAATTCCCCCATCACAGCCTCCCGGCCTCTGGTAACCTGCGGCATACGGACTCCCAAGCCAGCAGCACGATGACCGCATTTAATACACTATTTGTCTTCCAATTTCTCAGAATTTTAAACCCATGTCAGCTTTTGACATTCGGAGTCTCTTGGCAAGGTATTCCACAACTCACTGCACACAGTTTGTTTTCAAACTGCTACCTCGATTTTAATTTTTCTACACTCAAAGAGAAGCAATGAGGAATTATATCTAGTTTCCCCCCAGGACATTCATGACCTTACAGACCTCTCGTACTTCCCTGCACCTTAATCCTTCCTTTTCTGGATTGGAAAATCCTGGACACTAATTCTCCCTCCGAGAAGAGCAGTTCCTTTCTCCTTCCTCAGAACTCCTGCCAGCTGCGCTGCCATGGACCAGCTACACTCAGTATTCAAGATCCAGGCACACCACGGTGATGGTAGTGATGCTTTCCAATGGTTTTCTTTATTGTTTTGGTAATTCCTGGTATTTCAACACTTTTTGGTAAGCCACGGCTCATTTAACTATCATTTCCATAAGGCGACTTATAGTAATTCAAAATCCTCTTCCTGACAGGAAATGGATACAATTCATTCTGTTACTGTATGAAAACTAAGGGCTGATTTACTTCAGAATCAATATTTATATTTATCTCTTGAATTTCGTCTGCCACTTGAAATCCAAATCTTCCCCAACAAAACCTATCAACAGGTGTTCCTCACCTACATCGCATTTCAAATCTCTTTTTACCAATGTAAAAAAATTTTGTCTTGCTATACACTTATTTTTAAACAAAATCAATACCAGTATTACAAGAGCACTTGGCTATGATTTTTATTTTTAAAATACAAGCATTACTAATGCAGTGAAATTCATATAATAAGGTGATCATCAATGCACAATTGTATCAATGACCAAGCATTACAGACGTACTTTTCCCCAAAACAAACTTCTCAAGCTGGGATAAACCAGCAGAAAGGATCTGCAAATGCAGAGGGATAACACGGACAAAACTCCCAGCTGCACTTAAGCAATAACCCTTATATACCGCCATTGGAATCCAAGGAAATACAACAGAGAGATAAAGTACCTCCATAAATCCCACCCAAAATACTGATTCACCACCAAAACGGTTTCTTTAGTTAGCAACGTTTATAAACAAAATCAGCGGCAAATAATAGGGGTTGGAGAACTTGTCATCTGTCATAAGGCTTGTTGCCAAGACACCTGAAATCCAGTAAACAAGGTACAGCAACAGCTTCTTTTAGATACAATCAAATACAGCACAACTAGATGTAGTTCCCTTCAAGGACGTGATCTTTCTAATATTCTCATACAGGTTTTTACATGAGTCAAGTGAAGAACACATCTATGTAATGGCAAAATGGAATTTAAAATCCAAATTCAAATTTAAAAATTGAGCTTTAAAAAAAACCCCAAAGCCAGAGATCAAGTAAAGACCAGCCAGCAAAGGAAAATAATTAATTGGTTGCAAGTTCCCAAGGTAAGGGATCACAGAAAATACAGTCTCCAAAAGTCCTGAGTTGAAAAATCAGAAATCTTAAAACCAATTTGATTATGATAGCATGTAGTTATGCTGACATTCATTAGATTTCGTGCTTTTCTAGATGTCATCTTCATAAGCCAACATGAGATACTACCTGGACAAGATTAAGCAGCCAATTTACAGAGACAGTAGTTTTGGATAAAGGTCTTTTTTTAGCCAGTATTTGCTGTTTTGGCTCTGGTAATTTTAGTTATCCCACTCTGGTCACAAAGTGGCCCTCAAAGCCCTTGAAATGAAAAAAAAAAAAAACAGCTGCCATTGAAACCTTGCCATTGTACGAGTGTTTACAACTCTTATGTATGCACAGCTGCAATAAAATTCACTATAAAAATCGTAGTGTCCAAAATCTACCCGATTATAATAAAATTCTCTTATGAAGATCCTGTTCACCCATCGAGGGTACCAATGAAAAACAGCTTAAGCTGTTCTTGACCTAATAAGGACTCATTACTCAGAGTACGCAGCTCTCTCTTTTAATTACGACAAATTTCCCTACCATTAAAAACCCTAACAAACAAAGCTCTGCAAAACCCCGTCGAAGCAGTTTGAGGCATTGCTGCCTTTAGTTGTCCACCCCACCCCTTCTGTGGAAGGTTAACTCCATGTAGCAAAAGCAAGAGCAAAGGACACGCTCATGCTCCAGCCCCACCAGGTCTGTGCTAAGCTGCCAGACTGACCTGAGACACCCAGGGCAAGAGGAGGCACAGCGCAGGCACGGTTCATTCCACTGCCGGAACGGTAAGGATTCCAGCCAGCCCAGGTTTAGTCAGTGAGCAGGAATCAGAGGTTTAAATGGCATGCTGTAATGAGAGAGATCGACGTGCATCTCCGCAGGGAGCGCGGGGGACCCGTATTCCGAAGGGACACAAGTGTGCTGTATGCCACAATCCTCAGCGAAGCTTGAGTGAGAACATGGAGATGGAGTAACACAGTGGCACTAGGGTAAACTACTGAAACAAGTAACTACAGGTCACTCGCTCTCCAAGTTTGGCCCCCAAGGCCACCAGATGCAATAATTTCATGCAACAGATGAGGAGCTGTCCCTCTGAGCAACGGTCAGCTCTTCTGCCTCCATACACAGCTCCTGTGTTTGCTTCCCCACAAGAAAACAGCTCATAGAACCTGTATGCTCTAATCACTCCATAAACACCAAAAACCTGTGGGTTCTGTGAGTGTCTTTCCCAGGTCAGAATCAATTTGTCTGATCATAAAAAATATCATTTGTCCATTTATAATTCTAAATTTAGCTGTCACACAAGAAGAACTTTTAAATAATACATGCACAAGCACAAATAACACTGGAGAGATCATACAGGGACTGGAAACCTTCACCTGATACAGGTATTTTAAGACTTTCCTGCCTAAAGTGCATGAAATTCAAAGTAACATACTTTGTTCTCTCTTGGGGACACTATTTTCCCAAACCACTATCCTATTCTTCATTTAAATATCTCATAAAGTGAATTACTTCTGTGATGAAAAGAATTTGTGCTTATTCAAATAACTTAGAGAAGAAGAAACAAACAAAAAAAAGACAAGTATCATGTATTTCATGTAAAGAAAACAAAGAAACAAAAAGCAATACTGTCGAGATGCAGAAATGCCTTCGCATGATTAACGCTGACATCTCTGAGCTTCCCCTTCTCAAAACTGTCATGTTTTGTCACTTTTTCCAATACTACCACTCGTAAAATTTAGACTGCGAGCTTTGAGGTAGGGATGAACACCGTCCACAAAAAGTGAAACCCTTTTCCCTGGCAATCACTGCACTTAGAAAAGTTTCATTTTGCTCCGAATCACCTTTTCTTTGCTCAGACCAAGTCACAGGGTGATGAAGACGAAAAGCCTTCAGCATTGCTGCCACATTCTTCTCAAGAGGGTTAAGTATGGCAGCAGTGGCATACGACTGTGATAAAATCCCAAAGATCTCCAGGCATTTTTACTGCCTGAAATTGCTTTTCCCAGCCTCCTGTCAGCGCGGCTGAAAGCACTGAGGTTTTCTTATATGCATCCTACCTTACACAGCACTTGTACAAAGGAAAAGCCCACCGAAATTACGGATGTGAAAGTGAGGGGTTTGTTGGTATTTTCTCGAGGCTGTGCTGGGGCACAGAGCCATTAACAGCTCCTTCTCCGTTCACATACTGTTCCCTTAGCGCTTAAAGCTCGCGGAGCTCCAGTCGTATTTTCTGGAAGGATTTTCCAAACATCAGATGAAGAAAGGAGTGATTTTATTTAAGACTGACTAGAAAAATCTGCGAGTAGGAAGCTACCCTTAAATGACCTTCTATACTGCTTTCATTCCACTAATCCACAATAATGACAGAGTCTTTTGTTAACAATTAAATATGCTTAATGACTGCAGAGATCTATGTATAAACATAGCACAGACTGAAAAAAAATAAACATGTCTATGTTAAATAGGGGAAAAAAAAACAGGACTTCACTTGAACTTCAAATTTGGTTTAGCAAAAATCATGTCATCTTTGGAAAATACTGTCTTTAAGCAGTGGTGCAGGCAATGCTGCCAGTGACAGGAAAACACGACCTCAGTGATGCTCCTGTTTCTGGAAAGGTCTAAAAATTAATTGGCCTCTAGTAAACAAAAGTAATGTTTGGTTTTGCCATTCAAATGACACACACAAAATACTTCAGTCAAAAAACCCAACAAAATCAATCTAATTCAGTTCTTTAGGAGAACAGTGCCCCACTCCATCCATAAAACAGCCTAAAGAGAGACTAAGGTAATGGACGGGGGATGAAGTCAAAGGCTTAAACTTCTCCTTTTGGTGAGAGTGACAATAAAACTGAAAGATCTGCAAATCAGCTGATCCTGGAGGGTGGCTGGGGAGGCCACTGCCACCTTCAGTGACATTCTTACCCCCCAGCAGTGTTGGCCTGGCGAACCTCTGGCACTGCTCCTTGGCAAAGGCAGCTCCAGGACCGTGGTGTTGCAAGGCACGCCGCAACGGAGCTGGAGAGCTGTTAAATGGACATTCCCACTGCCAGCAGCGGCTTGGATTTCCAGGTACAGATCCTCAGCGTTCCAACAGCAGCATTATGGAATCATAGAATCACAGAACGGTTTAGGTTGGAAGGGACCTCAAAAACCATCTTGTTCCAACCCCCCTGCCATGGGCAGGGACACCCTCCACTACACCAGGTTGCCCAAAGCCTCATCCAACCTGGCCTTGAACACTTCCAGGGATGGGGCAGCCACAGCTTCTCTGGACAACCTGCTCCAGTGCCTCACCACCCTCAGAGGGAACAATTTCTTCCTTAGATCTAATCTAAATCTCCCCTCTTGCAGTTTAAAGCCATTGCCCCTTAAAAAATGCATATGTTTATTTGCTTGGCTACAACTGTAATATGGAAAGATAAAATAGTTTCACGTGGAGAACCAACTGTGAGATAGTATAAAATCTGATGCGTTCCCCACCAACTCAATATCCTGTTGCAACAACTATGTTGGTTTTGTTTTTTAACAGTTAAACTTAATTTGTCATATCTAAGATGAAATCACTAATGAAACTGCTAATCGTTACATCGATATGTTTTTCTCAAAGGCCAGTATCCAATATTGACTGGTACGTTATTTTACCAAAAAAAGACATTTTGCTGAGTGGGAAAAGTAAGTGTGCTTATGGATATTCAGTTCTCAAACTCTAATGAATTAAAAATATTCCTAAAAACAATATAAATGCTATTTTTAAAAGGTCTTTGTAATCTGTACCTATGAATGATGGCTCAATAAAGCAAAACATTCCAGACTTTTCAGTAGAGGAAGCACAAAGATCCTGCACAAAAATAAACCTAGCGGGATACCTCATGCTTTACCAAGTACAATTCTTAAGCAGAAACGGGGGAAAAAATACATTACTGGAGGACAATAAGTAAACTTTCAGAAGACAGCATTGTGCTTTTCATTACTACAGTTTTCTTGCCCTATTTTTTCCCCTAGTATTTTATGGAGAAATTCACTTAGCCATTCCAGAAAATAAGGAAGCATATTCAGCTTAGTGAAGAAAAAATTGCTTTTCTGGTAGCACTTTTGCTGCCATTACACAGTGTTTTGACTTTTCCTTAGGCTGAAGACATGAGGTTCCAAAAACTGTAATGCAATCGACCTTGACACGAGCCTCAGTTACACTGCAAGCGTAAATATTCAAGAGAAATGTAACAGCACAACATAATTTACTGGCAAAAAGGAGCTTTTTATATATATATTTTTTTATATATCTATGTTTTGCTTACCTACTGGCGTATCTCTTCATTTTATCCTTTTTATTTAGTATTTTACATACATCTTCTCGTGGTTACATTATTTTTTTTGTAAGGAAGCTAAAGTTTTAGCAACTCCCTCAATGTGTCTGTATACGGAGAGATTTTATTATTACCTATATCATCAACAATGATTTTTTTCACGTCCATTTCTTTGGTCAGTGTCTGGTCATCTGTTTACTAGGTATTTCATAAATCATAAAGATCTTTAAGCAGATGAAAGCAGGCTATGTACTCCAGATGCCAGCTTTAAAAGTCTCATTCTTTAATCAGATTTTCATAAAAGAACATGAGACTTCATGTAATGACAGAATGAAAATCAAAAGTGACAGATTGGATGACTGGAATTTCTAGTGGACTTTTTTTTACCCATTAAAACGTCTAGCCTTATAGTTTTGGAAGAGAATTTAGCACCAGCTGGAACTCTCAGACAGCATTAGTAAAACAATAACAAACCTCCCTCAAAATTTTAAATCATGAGTTTAGAAAACACTTTCCAATAATGAAACGCACTTACTAAATTTAAAAACTCATGTGACTGACCACCAGGTGAAATCCTCTCGTCTTGCAAACCGCAAGAAGAAAGGCAGTATTTAACTCTGCTGCGGAGATTTAATTTGACAGATTCCAGGACTCTCGGATTTACAGGGAACAGGCTGAAGTGCGACTTTAGAGCAAGTAAAATTCAGGGTTCTGATAAGTAAATTGGCATTCCTGCACCAACAAAGTTAAGCCAATGTTTAAGAAACAAACCAAAAAAAAAAAAAAAAAGGAGGGGGCGGAAGAACCTAGGAACCTAAGATTTATTTGCAGGGTATTGGATTTCTACTATATCCTCTCCCTCCAAGGACAGGCAGAGGGAAAAGGAAATCTTCAGCCCCACCTGCCAACTCCACCAGCTCAATAGGATGGCAGAGAGAAAAGCATTGCTAACTACCCTGCAGGGCAAGCTGGTGAGTAAGCCTTGTGCTGCAGCCTCCGAAGCCAAGCTCCGTGCCCGACCGACCGTTCGCAGGCAATAAAGCTGCGAGTTGCTGCACACCAGCTCCCTTTGCTGAGGTTATAAAAGCAGGGTTCAACTAAGGCACTACTGCTACACAGGAGTCAGCTTGTGTATCTCTACGTACCTGTAGTTACAGCGCCGCGCCAACAGCACAGCTAATGCCTCTAGGCTGTGTTGCTTGATTGTCATAAAAGGTTAGTTCACCATCAAGCATTTTCTAGAAATTTCTTGAATTTTAGGAGGTCCCATAGAAACTTGTTACCAGGAATGCCAACAAAAAGCAGAAGCAGCAAGGGGCCAGCTGTGGAGCACAGATACAAGACTACTTTATCGGCATGAAAGCAGCCCTGTGAGTTGTGAGGAATTAGGTATTTGATTGTTCCTTGTCCAAGTCTTGCACGCTGAGGCCCTACTAAGCAGGAAACAATGACAAAACAACAACAAAACAAAACGAATCCAAGTTGTGTTTGTGAGAAGAGATGGGGTTATACAACCTTACAGAGCAGCAGTCAGCCAAAAAGAGCCTTTGAAATTACCAGCAACTTTTCAAAAGAGGGCAGGAGACACACTCCTGCAGATATGGAGCATTACGAGATATGTGCAAAGAATTCTACTCGTTTTTCCATAATATCTATCGGGGCTAACCGTCAGCAACAGCTCAGCTTAGCTGGAGGAACGTTTCAAGTCATAATTCAATCTGCTTTAAAGATTGTACAATGCTAGAAACCAGTATAGAAACGTTTAAGACAGCAAGTAAGCAGCTTTGAGGTTTGGATTTTAAATCCTTCACTCTTGAGTCCTAACCCAAAAGAACTTTCACAGAGAAACAGAGCGTAACATCAGGGAACTAACGCCAAGGCTGGTTTTGATATACATAATACTACTTTATTCCATTGTTTCAACTTTCTTACAGGTTTAAAAAACATACAGGGGTTCAGAACCACCTCGACAGAACAAAGAATACATAATTAAGGGAGATCTAGGATCAAACCACAAGTGTGCAAGCGTGGTTAGCTTCCATTACAAAAAGTAATAGGCACAATCTTTACATACGCATTTTGGTGAAAGGAGGAATAATAGTGCAGTGTTAAAAGGCACCAATAATCAATAATTGGGCCTTTTTTAAAAGCCAATAACCATCTAAGAAAATTACATTTGGTTCAAAAGAATGATTTAAATATTTTATTGATCGGCATGCATCTGAACCCCTGGCAATTTATTACACAAACCTAATGTGCGCCCTTGCAAAATAAAAAAAGATTTCATCAGTGGACCTGAAAATCAGTTCAGTACAAAAGGAAATACTGAAGCTCTTTGCCTGTATTTAACACGAAACTGTCTTGTTCACCTTCTCCAAGAACACTTGTCTCACAAACAGCTATTCAACAACTGCACAGAAGTATTTCTCCTAAAGCACGTGTAATTGTTTTTAATCCTGTAGCATCGACCTATTCCAGGTGCTATGAAAACATTGTTAGGCACAGACCACAATTTACGTTTTCTCTAAAAAAAAAATAAAAATACAGTATGTGCAAGCTAGGTTCACACAACGGATTGACAGCTACAACAGTACGCTATTTAGGCTTCCCAAAAAAAAAAAGGGTGGGTTAGTTTTTGTTTTCTAAGCAGTGATGCGCACTGCTGTGTGTGATTATCATATCTGCGTTAGGATTATCTGTGTAGCCAATAAAGGAAAAAGCTTTAGCACACCCTAAAGGACACCACATCGACACCGTGTGCTAATTTAACAGGATTCAAGAGGATGAAAGACTGAAGAAGTCATTGTACACGGGCAGCTGCAGTTACTCAGCCAGCTTGCTGCAGGAAGAATGGTTTGAAACTCAGTTTACCTCGTAGGTGCCCTCAAAATAAACCACTTGGACGGGATGGAGCCTTGGGATGGCCAGCATGGGGAAAAAAGGGGAAACGAGAGGGGGAGCTTCCGTGACAGTTGTACCAAAATGTGCCATTTTATCCAAAAGCGTCATGCCCAGTGTAGGTTTTATGCCTTGCGGATTGTTTGTACAACTGAAAATTGTACCAGATGTGAGCAGAGACAGAGCTGATTATTGATCTGCAATATCTACTACAGTCCTCAGGTATATAATTTACGGATAGCCACTTACTGCGTTGTTGATTGTTTCCTCTTAAATATATTGAAATTCAGAAGGCTATAGTATACTCTGACACAAAGATAGTAAGACAACTTTTCTACAAGGGGGGAAATACAAGGCAGTAACTAACTAATTTATTTCGTGAGGAACCTCCTCTGATGTGGTAGTGATTTCACGCCCTTTGGAAGATTTTTTTAGTTCTGACTTTCTTCATCGTCTCTGTCGAACCGCTCTCCTCACAATTTCACACGAGCTATATTCAAGTTCAGTGACCCCTCTTTACAGCAGCCTTTTCCTTTTCCGCAATCGCTTCCGAACTCACTCTAACATCACGGCAAACTATTCAAGTAAACACTTCTCTCCTGGCAAGTTTCCAGATACAGCAAATACCATCAAAAACTCCACGTTTCATTACGCGCGCCAGTTCTCTTTAAATGGAGCAGGAATTAGCCCGTTTTCTCGGTTTAGGGTCCCGTACGTCCCTGTCTTTTAAACACATACAAGATGAACATATTGTCTCTGACAGCCTCCGCAGTCCCAGCCTGAAAACGCTGTTGGAGAGGCTATATATCACACAGTTGCAGAAACTATTGCTTATAGCAAGCCACGTCGTTAAGAAGGAAAGCGCTGGGTTTTCCAACACCCTAGAGCTCTCCAGCAGAAAGTATATGATATAAGGGAGCCACAGCACGTAGAACACACTGGTTATCCGAAACAAAACCATGGCATAGCGGCGATCGGGGCTGTGCCCAGTCTCCCCAGCAGCATCCACTTCGTGGGTAGGAAATCGAGCTCTCCGATCGTTTATCTCTTTGGTGTGCTGCCGGCAAATTTTAAAGATGTGGAAATACGTGAAACATATGACAAAGGCAGCAGGAGCGTACAGTAAGCACACGATAAAGCCAGTGAAATAGGCATTAGTTAGCCAGGAGGTAGCACACCATTCAAAAATATCTCCATGGTAACCAGGTTTTCCCCAACCGAAAAAGGAAGGCAAGAAGATCAGGCAAGAGTATATCCAGATCAAAATGATGCAGATTCTCAAGCGACAAGGTGTGACCAGTTGGTTATAGGAGAGAGGCTTTGTTATAGCGAGATAGCGATCCACGCTGATGCAAGCGAGACATGCCATAGAAACGCTTTTTAGCACAGAGATGATATATCCGAAAACTTGACAAGTCAAGGACTCGTGGACACCTGTCGAGTAGTGAAGAAGTGACAAAGTAGGAACCAAGCAGCTAACTCCAACAAAAAGATCAGCATAGGCCATGGTCTGAATAAAATAGCTGGTGGTATAATGATGCAGAAGTGGAGCACAGTGAAAAACAAATATCACAGTTAAGTTACCCGCGATAATTAAGAACGTCAGCAAGACAATCACGACTGTCTCAAGGATACAGACGTCAACTGCATTGTAGTGACCGAATCCAAGAGGGCAGGAGAGATGCTCAGATATGTTCACAACACTCCTGCTCATATTCAGAGTCCTCCATTCAATCCATCGGGACTGGTTCATGTTTTGTGATTAGGGAACACTGCAATCTGAGCCTTAGTGAGCAGATGACCTGCTTCACAGCAGCTAAACTCTGCTTCAGCGTCTCACGATCTCTCTTTGTAGACACTGCCAGTGCTTACATTTGAGAGGATCACAGTCCCATAGCTGTTGATGCCTCCTCAGCATCAGTGCATCACCTCTGGCACACCTTAGCTTGAAAGAAAGAAAGAAAGAAAGAAAAGAAAAGAAAGAAAAAAAAAAAGCCAGAAAGAGAAAGGCCACTGATCAGCTCCTCCAGTGCTCTTGACCAATCTTTAGCAAACACAAGGCACTTCTCAAACAAACAGGTACTGTGAAATACAGAAATAAAAACTGACAAAATGAGATACGTTCATTTCCCAGGGAAGGAGGGGGGGGGCAGCATCTCTGACTGCTTATTTTCCTGAGAAAGTCATTTACTTTGGAATATAATAGGGGGAGGGGGAGGAAGAGAAGGAGGAATCTCAGTACAGCTCAGGTTTCCTGGACCAGCAGTTACTGGAGATAATCTTTTTAACGTCTCAACTGAAATCACTGACTGACTGGAGAGCAAACGGGAAAGTTCATCATCTAATGCTGTCTTTTCCGGCTCCATTCAGGAGACGGCACTTGGTCTTATCCATGCTATTCATTAGAAAGGTAAGGAAAACATTTTTTGTCAAGGTTAATTCCAATAGACTCACCACTGTTTGGGTATGAATAATGAATTTTATTTGGAGGGAGACGGGTGGGGGACAAGGCAGATTTGTCCTCTGACTCCCAAGAAAGAAAACATACATCTCACATACAACGAGGAAGATCGTGTCTATTCATTTAAAAATGAAAATAATTTAAGAGTAAAATTTGGAGACTTATGTCAATATTCACAATTCCTTTTCAAACAGTTATAGTCCATTACAATTATTAATGCCAGAAGCATAATTCGAGGTGCCCACAGACAAAATAAATCCTCTTGAATTTAATTGCAGCAATGGCAATTTAAAATAATCATCTTTGGAAACTCTGCCGTATCTGCTACAGTGGATCAGTACCCTGGAGTTCATAGGCATATCCATGATATTGCTCACCTCTGTAGCAACACCTGCATCATTTCACAAACCCCCATACAACGAGAACAGAAACTTCCATCTGCATTCTGCTGTGAAGCTAATGAAATGCTGATTTGACTAGAAAAGCTGCCATTGTTTACTACTCCGTCATTCTGTTATTCGGCTTCATCTTCTACGTAGTTTTAAGGTTTCTATATTTACTAGATGACCAGCACAATAAACAGTTGCTTTAAAAAAACGTTCTTCAAATTGCAGGACATTACCTTGTTCATTTTATTTGCAGTTATGGAGAAAGCAAACGTTACAAGAAAGCATCTTCTGTGTTCAGTTTTAAGTAAATGCTTGATTAGTTCAGGAATCATTAGGCAGGTAATTAATTGTATACAATCTTGGTTTTTGAAAGGCCTCTAAAATGTGAAAACCATCTTTAATCCTAGAGTTCCTGAGACTAGAAGACTGGCAGTGAAAATTAATGAATCCACATAAAATGATCTCCAAGGTCATTCAGATATTACGCTGGCATTTGCTTTAAGTCTCTTTAAAAGTGCCAGAATCTCTCTGATGTTCTTGGTAGTCCTTGCTGTGCCTTCAGGACGAATTTCAGATACTAGAAAAAACAAATTTTCAATTCTATTGCAGCAGTTTGAGAGAAAGCGTTCTTTTCGGAGTTAATTTCCTGCCGTGCATTGCCACGCTGTACAGAAAGTCCTTCTGATTTTATAACATCCCCGAATATTTCCGGCTAATTCATTCTCTTCGTCTGCAAGCAACGGAGCACGTATAAAATTCCTACTTTCCCTAATTCTTCGTTAAAGCCATACAGCAATCTTCTCACCTACACGCATCCTTATCAGCCGCTACGATCAACTGCTTGGCGGGGGAGCCCTAGTTCCTGCGGCGCGGGGAGAGCGTCTGCCGCTATTTCTCTCCTTCCCCCGTGAAATTACTGCTTGCACCTGAGGCCGCTCCTCCTCCTCTCTCCCTCCTCCTCCTCCTCCTCCCGCTCCTCGCCCTCCGCAGCCGCCGGAAAGGTGACTGCCGCCGCGGCCCCCCCGCTCGCTGCCAATGGCCGCGCCGCTGCCGCCGGTAACGGCGGCGCCCCCCGCAGCGCGGCGGAGGAACGGAACGGAGCGGAGCGGAGCGGGCGGCGCCGCCCCCGGCCCGCGGGGAGCGGCCGCGGCGCAGCGGTACGGGCCGCCGGCGGGGAGCGCGTACTTAACCCGCCAAGCCCCGCGGGGAGCGGGGGGGGGGTGCTTGCTCGGTGCGAGTTGAAAAGTCTTGCGACCTACTCGATCAACGTGCTGAACTCCGGATCAACGCGGAAATTCTTCCTTAATGCCAAAAAATTAAAGAACGTCGGATGTACAACCCCAAAAAACCCACCCGACAACCATCTAAATCGGGGCCACCCAGCTGACTGTAGTTGTGTAGGTTGTTTGAGAAACCGCCGTCGCCGCCTGACTAAAAATGTTTATTAAGAGTTAGCCTCAGATTACTAATTCCGTATGCAGCTCTCATTTTACACAGCTAAACATTTACAGACAAGGTATATTTGCCACGCTTTGACACAAAATTTGTCCTGCTTCGAAGACAAAATTACAGTCCTCTAGAAATCGATCGTTTTTATACTTAAGGCAGGTTTTACAACTCATCCACAACTGGTTTCAATACTGTACCCATTTTTAATTGCTCTGACTGACTGCAAACATTGAGTTTAATACAAATACTCGTGAGTAACACGTTATTTTTCACAGCACAGACTTTTAAACCCAATTAACTGATCTCTCTGTTCATGCAAATGGATGCTCTTAATCCCTGATTAAGGACTCACAACTTTTGTTTACTTCATGCTTCCTAAAAACAAAACCAGTAACAGAAGTACGATCGGCGAAGTTATCTTCCACAGACATCCCATACGTCCTTAGGCACAGAGAGAAGTAGCAAATTCAGACAGCAAAATACCAACCATGAAACTACAGATCAGTGAAACACGGTACTGGAAGCTTTAACAAACTAAGTTATTAGAAACTACAGTGATTTAAATTCTTTTAGTTCCAAGGCAAACCACAGGCAAAATTTTAATAAGCTGCTCCTGGGCTAACATCTTGTATTTTGAGTATAGCCTGGAGCAAATATTCGAGGGTGAATGACAAGTCTGTGGAAATGTGAAGCGGCATAAAACACGGCAGCGTGAGAGTGGTCCGCAATAACGGCATGTGATAATTCCAAACTCTTCCGTCGAAGGATTGAAAGAAAAAAATTAAAATCACTCCGATATCTCATAACTGTGAATGGCTGAGACAACAGATTTAAGGACTAAATTTAGTCCCTGAGCACAGCTTTAAGCCATAGCAATCCATACCACGGGCGGAACAATAGGAAGCAATTTTTATTCCTCCTCTTCCCACTCCTGCTGTGGGGGAGGAGGAGGAGGAGAACAACTAACGAGGTGCACAGGCAACCAGCACTTCTCCTTCCCCTCCCTGGGCCGCCTCGTGATGGGCACCAGAGAAACAAAAAATAGGGCCGAAACATCTCAAAATGGATGCTTGGAAGCCTCAAAGACACGAGGGCATGTTGGAGAAGCAAAGGTAAAAGCCTAAAATGAAGTGGACCACAGAAACCACGTGCTCACCGTATTCCAGGGAACGAGTAAAGCTTCCAAACGTCACAGCGACCAGTGGGTCACCTCGCTCCCACGTCAGACCCAGCTGACATAAAATACCAAACGGCAGCGCCCGTTACTCCGTGCTCACAGCACCCAACTCTGCGAACGAGCCCTTGTGTCAGCCAAATGCTGCAGGTCTCCTACAGAAACCCAGGCACAGCTAGGCAGGGAACAGAAAAACCAATGGCAACCTCTGCTGGTTGGTCTTCACTGCAGGTGAAACGCTTCCCTTTCCTGAATTGTAATTAAAGGGATAAAGTGACTGAAAAGCAAGGAAGTCCGATTTCTCGGGGGGAATACGAGCAGGCTTCCTTCACTCCCAAAAAAAGAAGTCACCCCGCAAGCCGCCGGTGGCTTTATCACCGCAGCTCCTCCCAGAGCCCAGCTCCCGGTGGCATTTGCTGAGAAGCAGCAGCGCAAACTGCAGCAGACTGACAGCACCGACTTGAGCTGTATTTTACGTATATTTGGAGGCAAGTGAAAATTAAGGCAGAAATCAGCTAGTCCCGACGAAACGACGCAGTTACAGACGGAATTTGACAAGATGTGGCAATATTGGGATATTATATCAGAGGCAGCACGTTAAAAAGCTGTAAGGAAAAAGTTTTCTATCTGTAGATTAGACGCACATTAGGGACTCTGGCAGAGTTTTAAACAAAACGTGCAGCAGGATTATTTTTTTTAATTTGCATATAAAGGAAAGGAAGTCAGAAAGAGGAAACTGTTCTGTTGGAAGAATGTTATGGCTGTCACCAAGGCAGTATTTTACACGGTGCACAAATTCCGTAGCTGGTTACATCCAGCTCTTCTTCGGAACATGTTGCCCAGAGAAGTTGTGGCTGCCCCATCCCTGGAAGTGTTCAAGGTCAAGTTGGAGGAGGCTTTGAGCAACCTGGTGTAGTGGAGGGTGTCCCTGCCTGTGGCAGGGGGGTTGGAACAAGATGATATTTAAGGTCCCTTCCAACCCAAACCATTCTAGGATTCTATAAATAGAAGGCGCAATTCCACACCATCTTTATGAATTACATCAGCTAGAAACAACAGGAGTTACCATCCAAAACAGAAGACTCACATCACCTGATCCTGCCGAAAACAGAGGAGATGTGGTAGGAGCTGGAGCTTTGTGTACGACAAGAAAGCCTGTGAAAGCAGCGGTGATACAGGTGACCCTGTAAGGATGCGAGATAAAGCTGCTCAGACAGAAGGCGGCTCCCAGAGGTAGATCTAGAAGCTCCAGCAAGGAAATGATCTGTTACTAATGTCTTCTGTTCGGAAAGAAACAGAAATACTTGTTTTTGAAATCTCTTTTCGTAAGGCAACAGGGCTGACAGAAGCAATTCCTGCAACGCACAACATGGCACCACTCATTTCTAGTTTGAAGTCTTTCAGGACTCTCCTTGTTCAAATATTGGATGGCCAACTGGATTAAACAGACAGCAACGATTTCTGTTAGAACTTCTAAAAGAAGACATCTACTAGAGCAGGGAGATGCAGCTGAGAGTGTGGGATGAGGAACATAACAGTTATTTACTTAGATGCAGACCTGCATGACCATGTTAACACACATACCTTGCCTTCTTTTCTTTTGTCCAACATCTTTTTTTTTAAAGTATTATTTTCTTTTATCCATTTTCTCCTTAGCGTATAGAACAAAGGTGTTTCTTCAGTTGGCTTTCATTTTAGCTTAACTACCTCTGGCATCTACTCGTCCACCACATCATACAGACACTCTGGTTTTGTTTTTAATGCTTCCAGAAAAATTCTGTTCTATAAAGCTTGCAGCTTAAAGAGGGAGAAGAGGAAGAAAAATCAGTAGTTGCCTTAAAATTTTGTGTGTGTACGTGGCTGGATTTTTTACTTCAGACTAGTGTCTGAAGTTCCTCTCTGAAGTCATATTGGTGCTCTATTTAAGGCAGAAATGAGTTTTATTTGTTATTTGGAATATAAAACCTCTTCCCAAAACCCACACACTACAATCTGTCTATTTAAAAAAACTGCCATGAAGAGCTCTAGCTTACACAGAACACACAAGAGTTTCCACCTGAGTCCAGGTATATAATAAGATATAAAAGGTATACATATATATGTATACAAGCATTATTTTTCCTCAAAATAACCTTGGACTCTTAAATACTGTATGTTGGAAAGTACCTCTGGATATTAACACCCTTCTCAAAGCAAGGCCAACATTAAAGTCAGATCTAATGCCAAATTTAGGCCAGGTTGCGCTGGGTCCTATCTAGCTGGGCTGAGAACATCTCCAAGGATGGAGTCTTCCCAGCTCGCACGAGCCCCTGTTCCAACATCCGACCACTTTCACCGTGAGCCCCAGTATCAGCTCAGTATTTTTCTTACTGTAGTTTGTCTTTGTCATCACCAAGACTAAACATGCCAGTGGTAAAAACCCAAAAGTGTTAGTTCTCAAGGAAACTACAGTATCTTGTAGAAAGCTCAAAGCCATGACATGTTTCTCCACCCGATAGTCTCATTTATCAGTTTTGCTTTCCCAGATCAGTTCCCTTCCCTTCTCCCTCCCACCCCTCCATCATAAAGAACGCCATAAATCATTTTACAATGCTGTGGTCCACATACCCGTGACTGCAAAAAAGATCAAGTGATATGAGTTACACGGCTACGTTTTTGAAATGCAGATGCTCTCGTGGAGCACTTACCTCACTGTTACAGGAAAAAATGATCCCAAAGCCTACATAAGCCTTTTCTGCCTTAGAGGCGAAACTGAATTTGATGGCAGTAACAGAGTAGGTTCTATAAGTGGGGAAGAAGGAAAGGGCCAGTATAATTTGGAATGGAGGGTTGGGAGAGTTCAGGAAAGAGGCTGGAAGGGAACAGTGGCTTTCTAAAAGGTCAAGGTCTGAGAGAGATGTGGAAGGGAGATAATGATCCCTTCTCCTTTTACTACTACTCCATCAGGCTCTCTTTCAACCCGCTCCTCTGTTAGACTCGCAGCCCCAGTCCTTTTCCAATACCACTTCTAATGAGGCAAATATTAGCCAGTATCAAACAAACGTTAGGTAATTAGGATGCTGTGATGCAGAACAAGAAATTGGCAAAAAATACTTTTTTTTTCTGTGTTGTGGTGGATCAGTAGAGAAAGATGGGCATTCACATTTGCAAGTTTATTGACAGTCCTTTCACATTCTTATCTAAGCTGCATTGAATGCTTCTAAAGTTTGAAACTTCTAAATTAGCTTCTTTAACATTATACATGTATTTAATAAATATTAAGCAAGTTTCCAGCGTAAATTGCTACAATCTCCCTTTAAACATTCCTACTGTGATCTCATGAATTAGATGGTTACTTTTCTGAATTTTACATTAAAGAACCTTTTTCTTCAGGAGGAGCTTCCCTCGAGATTATATTGATGCTCCTGTGACAAATGGAATTCACTTTAGAAGCTCAATTCGGAGCAACAAACACCATTAAACTTCTGGGCCTCAAATCAATAGAAATAAAACACCCTGCAATGAACTATCAAGATAGATCAATTTCAGGGAAATTCCGTGAAGTCTAATGAACGGTGAAAATTAGCATTTTTCAGGAATTAAACACAGTATTTGCTTTGAACAAACAAGACTTAAAAACAGCACTTAAGCTACATGAGGATAATATTTACTAACTGACCACGTACGGTACGAACAGCTCCACAACGAATTCAAACCGACAACGGAAAACCAACAAAATGTCTTAGGATAGTACGAAAAGCAAAAAATTAGACGTGCCCTCAGACGGTTTCATGTGTCTGCTGCTAAAACTAACCCACCTGCCCTTAAACTAGCAGTAGTTTTGGGTTTGGTTTGGTTTGTTTTGTTTTTTTTAAAAAAAGAGCATACTGGCAGAAGAATACAGGCTCATTGCTAGCTCTGCTGCAGACACCCCGATGGAGGGCTCTGTTACTTGCACTGCTTTTTCTTCAGCTCCTGCTTTTGCAGGACTGATGTTTAGTCCGTGGTTGGTGAACGCATGTTGACAGTCTAAAAAAAGGTGCATTTCATTCAAAACTGCCCCTCTCCATTCAAGTACCACAACAAAGGCATGCCCGATCCATGCAGCTATCCTAACAGAAAACCTCGCCTCTGTGCACGAAGTTCATTAGAGTGAACGGAAATGAACTAGCTATTAATTGCACTGCTTTCAAGAGGCAGTGAAAATTTTCACCCCTTAAATCACAGGACAGAAGACAGCAATTAAGAGAACTGTAAATTAAAATGAAAAGTAGAGAATAGTCTGCACAGCGCAGGTGGTGTTACCCTTTCTTTTCCTGTGGGAATCATTTCTCATCGTTTAAAATCCTACTTAACAGATTATTTTAATATTGTGTTCGTTTAAATTTTTTAGAGGCATGTTTTACATAGTTGTGTTTTTACCAATACTTTTGTCTTTATCAAGCCAGGAATGACATTCCATAGACATTGATATCCTAAAAGCATATCACATATATCACATATAAACTGGCCACCAAGAAAGTGCACGTTCAAAAGGATTCCCACTGACTTGGCAGAAGCAGAAGCTCAGTCAGTATTAGTAGTAATTCCATTTCCGTGGAGCTGGAATAACAAATTTTAAGGCTACTACAAAAATATCCCAAACACTATGATCACCTACTTCGATTTTTCACATACGGCAAGCCAAAGAGTTCTCTTAAACTACAGGATGACCTTTTAAAAGGCAACCAATTTTGATTTAATGAGTTCAAACGATGAATAATTTATTGTAGCCTTGATTAGGAAGCCAAGTTCTAAGGCCTGCACAAAAGCACCTACTAAGATACGAACACAAGGATCAAAACCATATCCATCTGGCAGTCTTTCAAAATCAAGGCCTGGATGCACCAAAGAATAAAGTTGACGCGTGCGCAAATGTAACTTCAGTTCTTCTCTGCCTTTCAAAAGCAAACAGACAAAACCAGTTGTGCCCCATAGTATTTCTTTAAATCCTCCCAAGAGCATCACCTCTGTTTCATCCTCAAAGCATTCCTCAGAACTCAATGCCAAGGCCACACATCCATAAACTACTGTATGATCAACGCTGCGTGCACTTCCAAATCCTTCTCCATTTCAGTACCATACTTCTGAACATCACAACAGCAAACCTGCAGAGCAAAAACTGCCCACCGTAACCTTTGGCAACTTACTCTCAATCTATGCTGACAGCTACGCCACAGACAGCACTCGTGTACATAATTTATCTTCTTCTCAAAAAGAGTTTAAAACCTTCAGAATTATCCACTTCAGCCTAATTCTCTTCTAAATATTGCGAACCGGCAGCTACGTTATGTGACGAATTCACGGACACGAATCAGAAACAGATTCAAATCCACTTTCCATGCATGCAGTTTAGCTTAAACCGTCCAAGTATGTTCTCCCAGAGCATTCAATTTAGGTTAAATGGTCCCAGTATGTTCTCCCAGAGCATCCAGTTTAGCTTAAACGGTCCCAGTATGTTCTCCCAGAGCATCCAGTCGAATCTAGACGGGCTGGCTGGGAGTGCGTGCCTAGTCACGCGGACAACTTGCGGTTTGATTTGCGTACATAATGGGCACATCCCACCCTAAACTTTTCCTTTAATAGATTTTTTTAAAATAGTGCTTCCTTAAGGAGACAAGAGGTGGCTCAGAAAAACACTGAACAACTAGGATCATTTAGGAGAAAAAGTCATAGCTTCAAATGTTGGTGTAGACAAAAATCAGTTAAGAACTAAAGATTCACTATTTGTTTTAGTGCAAGATGGTATTGATCCCAAATTTGGACAGGTAGCTCCAATTCCACTGTTTCTTGAGAACAATGAAGCTGAAAACAATCAAAGTAAATTGTGAATTTTACAAGACTATCTTTAAACAAAGTGTTACTCGGTATTACTATTCTACCACTTTTTTTAAGAAATATAGAAGAGGAACATGGAAAGGATATGGCATGAACACTATTTATAAACTGAAGCGTGGCACAATTTCTTTTTATGGATTTTAAGCTCAGCTTCATTTAGACCAAATTTTCCTCCCAGCTGGAACTGCTGAAGAGGTATCACTTATATTCTCTTACAGCACGGAGTCTATATCAGCGCACACTCGCATCAATAACCATATATGAGAAAGGACCAGGAATAGCTTCCTACTAAGAGCAGTCCAAAGGGAAAATTTTGCTAACACTAGCAGGAGAAGGAGGCTTCTGGGTAACTCACGGACACGGAATCCAGCAATGACAAATGTTTGGAAAACGCCACTGAAAGCAAGAGTTACTGATTTATTTTTTTTCCCAGAGTTAAAAATTAGCTAATTAAAATTTATAAAACCATCTCACATCTGATAACTATGTTTCAAGATTAACAACATCTAAATACATTCAACTTCCAATAACTAGCAAATTTTGTCTTAAATTAGCTCGATTGTATCAGATAATGAGGACATTTATATTTATAGCTAGAAACTGGCACATGTAAAATGTTATGTGAGCTAAGAAATCTTGTTTTTTCTTCAAAAAGAAATACCAAACCTGACATTATTTGCCATGTCTAAGAAAAAAAATGAAATTAAACACACACTTCATCAGTACTAAAACCAGGTTAAATAGAAAGACAGCATTTTTGAGAGAATCTACAAGTCCTTTTGGAAGGGACACCATCAGGGAACACAGAAGTCAAGCCTCTAGATTAAGTTGACGTCCGACTTCTTTCACCAATACTAAATTCACACAGAAACCTTTCCCATCTGCTCAAAATTATGATTTGAAGCTAAATGTCAATCTCAATATATTTTTACCACATAGAACTTCTCCTAACCGAGCATATCAACACATTGAACTAAATTCTGGCCTCTAACTAATTGACAACATGCCTGGGAAGGGCCATACGGGAAGAAACGGAAGCTCTGAGTCCTACCTGCTATAGCTGCGCAGGATGCTAGTGGCCATCATTTTTAGATGGCCACTAGAATTAATTTGGCTTGAAAAGGCATGCAGCATGTTTCCTGAACATCCTTCTTCCCAGCATGTCTGTAATGTCTGCTGCAGGAACAAGCTGAGGATAATTTAGTCTCATACATTTAAGAAAAGATACGATAAAGAACGACATGACAAAAACGGAATTACTCGCTGCAAAACTTACACAATAATCTTTAAAGCAATCTGACAGTAAGGACCAAGAAAACAACCAGAGGGAAAATACAGCATACAGCAAAACGCCTCCCCTATCAGTAGCAGTTGCCTATACCTTATTTATAGCCATTCCATATAATGAAATAAAGATATTGGAAATTACTCTAACAGGTATGGTTTTCTAATACCTTAACTACAACACAGAAAAATAAAATCCCAACAGCAATTTTCTACAAAGGAAAAAAGCTTTATACAGTGACTTGCATTAATTTTTCTGTATAAGTTATGAAAATACTCAGTAGTAAAGAAACTGCCATGGAAATGGAATAAGGCTAGATTTAAAAAAAAAAAATATTATACAGTTTATGTTCTAACCAAAGTGCTCACAAGGGAAGAGCTTTGCTACGTTTCCTTTCCCCCTCTGAAAGAAGGTGCTTTATAAAACAAAGCAAAAGAAGTGAAGAAAAAAATGGTTACATTCAAAAAGCTATATTTTATTGTTATGGCAACTGATGTGCTAAAAATAAAGAAATAAAGTTGTTATGGCAACTAGAATTTTAAAGGCAGTCAAAAGTAGAATAATCAAACATTCTGCTGGCTTAAAATGTAACGTCTATGACTCAATTTTCAGAAAGAGCTTCAGAGAGAAGTAGTGGTTGGGTTTTTTTGGATTCTGCTTTGGAGATCACAATTAGTACATGTTCCAGAGAACTCTACAGAGTACAAGGAAGGAAATCAAGGTGAACAGAAAATTAGTCATTCCAAGTTCTCACGGTCAGTAGGAAGAAACACACACCTTATGCCACTTAATTAATGTCCTGGCAACCTCAACTAGATCCATAAAATGTATCAGCTTATTATTAAAATAAACAGCAATAGGTCAGTATTTATGTCACTCATCACAATGATCAAAAGACACTATATAACCAAAAGTTACTGAATGACTTTAAATTACTAAGAAGTTAGGGAGTACCAAAATTCATCTGTCTGAAGAAGCAGAGTTCTGCCCCTTTATGTGTATAGAATTACAAAGACGACTGTAATTCCAAGATCATAACATATTTAAGTTTCTGATACATGTTTGATCATCATCACAGGGCTCCTAGCGATTCAAGCACTTCCACGACAATCTTGGAGAACCTCCTGTCTCCTCTCCAACGCTTCTCAGATTGTCAAAACTGCTACTTTAATTAAAAAATTAACAGAACTGCGTGCACTGTGAAACGTTCCAAAGCCCATACTCAGATAACCCTTGATTAATACTAAGCAAAGTATTTAACAGATCCTTAAGAGAATTATGACTAGAAACAGTAACTTATTCTGGAAATATTTGCACTGGAACCATGCACGCACCATGTGCTGGCATCCCAGCATAAGCTAATCACAGAATCCCAGAATGTCAGGGATCGGAAGGGACCTCAAAAGATCATCTAGTCCAATCCCCCTGCCGGAGCAGGACCACCTAGATCAGATCACACAAGAACGTGAATACTTTAACACTGTGTGTGCCGTGCATTTTGTCTTCGCTGCGGTTAACCGAGGTTCCTGCTAGTGTTACCCAACAATAAATCCTTTTCAGGTACCACTAGCATTACTCAACTATTTTCTGACCTGTGTGAAAAGTCTCCCAGCCCAGTCCACAAGAGCTTTCAGGACGGCCAAGAATACAGATCAAAGTCAGGCTCCTCCTTCACTTGTACAAAGGGAAAAGAATCGAACTGGCTCCTTATTGCAGCACAAAAATCAAGAGATGTATGCTGGAAATTCAAACGACACACAAGGGAGTGCAGCAAGGATAACACCAACAAGCTTAAGTGTATTTTTGTAGTTTTGCTTCCCCAGCTTCAGTATTAATCCCTGAGGCTAGACACACAGCTAACTTGTTCCCTCTTCATCATCACAAAGCCACAGGTATTTCTAGAGATGCAAACAACGTAGGAAAATATGTTAACTCATGAATCTGTGAGTCAACAGCTTCTGCAAAGGAAACTCCATGTACAACAGTCGTTATACATAAATTTTCATCAGCCAGGATAAACCTTAGACGTATGAGTATTGAGGCTTTAAATCAAAGTTTTAGAAGTATTCCCTCTAATGCTCAGGCTACGGAAGCCAGGCTGCATGTCTTCAAGGTTTGTTGCTGACTCAACCAGCTACTGAAGACAAAAGACATGCTGTTCTGAGCTTTCTATGAAATTAAGTTTCCTCATTGTCTAATATCCTAAACCTAATCAAGTGCATGGTTGCCTGAAATGTAAGTCTTCGAGTTCAGAGAAAATGTGCAGCGGTCCAACTATCACTCCACTTAACTGACAGCTATGTAAATCCATCGCTTGCATTCAGCATCCGGGGGTCACGTTTCTTTTTATATCAGGTAAAGCCATTCTCCACTGAAAAAATACATATATGTGTGATATACACAAAAGCATCCCAAAAGAATATTTATTCTAACATTTGCAGGCACATTTCACCCCTAACATGTGCTTCTGTATTTTCAATTTTCCATAAAAGAGGAATTTGAGAGGAAGCATTTTCCCAGAAAGGGTGCCTTTCTATGCAAGTGCCCTGGAAAGTGTGACAACCAAGACCAAAAGCATTTTCTGAAATTACATTTATAAATTCAAGACAGAAAGGTGGCATCGTTCCAAAAGGTACCCTAATTCCTTCGCCACACAGGTAACCAGAAGCATACCCAATTAGACTGCCACGTTACATTTACCTGCCTAAGGCTATCTGAAAGCTGCCTCGGAAGTGGCCTCAGCTGTCCCTCCTGCCCTGCCCCAGCTACATGCTCCCATCCCACCCCTTACACCACACCTACACAGCGAATCAGTCTCATTGCTCTAACAGAGAAATGGGGGGAAGGAAGTTTTCTAAATAAAAACCAAGAAATTACTGTGATGTATCAGCCTTGCCATCGCTAGAGTGTACACAAAAAGCACACAAAGAAACCTCTTCTGGCAAGCACACAGCCTGGATAAGGAACAGCCTGAAACCACCACCATCACCACACCCCCCCAGTATATGATGATGTAGTTTTAGATTCAGGCTGTATATTGTATTACCCAGTCAGGAAATGGTTCTATTTTGAAACTGGATTGCTTTTGAGATGAGCCAGCCATATGAAGATGGCTTTGTTGCACGCAGCATATGATTAAAAAACGTGAAGCTCCAGATCATCAATATTCAGTCGTCAGTTTAAAAAACAATGATAACTCACAAGAAAAAAAATGTGTAGCTGCCAAAATATTTGGGTATGTCCACAGAAAGCTACAGAAAAGATTATTAGAGAGAGTATATGCACGAGCAGGCTACAACTGATCTCCTTTTGGTTAGTTTACCTCAGCAGCTGCAGATTTGCTTGCTGCTAGGGGAAATTACTCTTAATTGGTATGAGCATACTCATCACTACAGAAGGAAAAAAAAAGTTTAACAGATACAGGCTGTAAAGAAGATCTATCAGTCTCTCCTCTCTTCTGAAGTGATTGCTGTAAAACGTACTTAATATTAGCTCAGCCCCTTAGAAGAACATCCTAAAGAACATAGGAATAATATTGTCATTTGGGGTTTTATCATAAAGAAGTCACACATAAGTTAAGGCAGCAAAAGGCATCAGAATTCATCCATATATTGAATTCCAGTTTGCCTTTAAGGGATGTATTCATTGCTTAGGTATGTTTTAATTTTTCTGCACGTGCAGCTCAAGCCTTTCTGGTTTTTGCACAATTTCAACAATTTCTGTGAATTGCCCGTTGCAAGTCGTGTGCTGCTACGGTGAACACACGCTTTCATAAAACATCCACCACCAGTACTGTTGCTAGCAAAGGCATTTTAAGAGACTTTAGACACCAACTGTGATTCTTTGGAGAAATAAAAAAAGCTAGATATGAAGGAGACTTTTGGATCCTTCGATTCTTAAGTGTTCTTCTCTAAGCATTTAGGGCGCTCTGTTAAAATCTTATGGCATCAAACATTAACATATTGAAACCAGCAATTACTAGTCAGGAAAAGGTGGTTTGCTCTTTTAAATAAAGGTTTTTAACGTTTCCGAAACATTAACTTTCATAAAACAGTCACGGGAGATACAGCTTATTTTAAAGACTGACTCCTGCATCTTCTTCTGTCTATGCAAATACAGGACCCCAGATTGGGCTTTTAGAGGAAGTAGTTCCCGATGGTTTGAAACCACCTTTCAAAAACAAGGCATTTCAAACCCAATTACTCTGATACTACATGGATAACACCACGTAATTCCTCTCATACTAACTGCTCTCTTACAATCACACACAACACCCCACTTCTGTCTCTTCCTTTCACCTTCGACAGCTCCAGCCCTTGAGTAACGCCGCCTCCTGGATGCCAGTCACGCAGCCTTGGGTTGAAAAATGGGGATGGCTACGAAGAAGTGAGTTTTAGATGAAGGAGTAACACCAAGAGAAGGTTGTTACATTCTCAGGAATTGCAGCTCTCTTGCAAAGATCCACAAACAGAACAATCTGCTTCACCTAAGCAGTGCACACTGCAACAGATAAATGCATACACACAGGTGTATGCACCATGTAAAGACGAGATACACTGCAGAGAACTTCCAAAACGATCCAGTTTTACTCAGTGGTGTAGAATACCATTGTTTAAAACATCTTCTTGCTATGGCTGGTCTTTCAGCATCAGCATTGTTACTGCTACAGGAAAACAGAACACCTATTAACCAAGCAATTTTCAAATCAAGTTAGAATACCTCTTAATGTTTTATCTATAAAGGTGTATCATGGACTTGTAAAACGAGCTCTGAGGCGCCAAGCATTTACCAGAACTTCCAGCTATTACTGCACACTCTACTGTAAAGAACTGGCGAGACATTGAGACATCCCTGCTCCACCCCACCTAACAAAACACTTATCTGCACCAATATACGTATATCTGGACTCTATGAGACTATTGATTTTAGCACCAGTTCTGCCAGTAACCATTGTTTAAACCTATTCAGGCTGGAACGTTGGTATTGCCCAACGTTTTATCACTCTGTTTGAAACGTTGGAGAACTAGGCTCCTCTGTTTGCAGATAACTGATCATAAATTCACACAGGTAGAACACCGTCACCAAGAAGGCAAATGCAAATCTCATTTGCATCCTACCCTTCAGAACAAATGTGGCTTTCAGAGCTGGCAGGTCATACAGCGCCCCAAGAGCCAGGAATTGGATTGTGTGTGTCATTTTAGTGCTATCATAAGTGTTTATGTACAGAAAAGAAAGTGCAGGAAAATTCTTAATGTTGTAGAACTTTTTATAATATTCTGCCCCTCTGCTCTGCTCTTGTGAGACCCCACCCGCAGTGCTGCGTTCAGCTCTGGGGTCCCCAGCACAAGAAGGACATGGAGCTGTTGGAGCAGGTCCAGAGGAGGCCACGAAGATGATCCGAGGCCTGGAGCATCTCTGCTATGGAGACAGGCTGAGAGAGCTGGGGCTGTTCAGCCTGGAGAAGAGAAGGCTCCAGGGAGACCTTCTAGCAGCCTTCCACTACCTAAAGGGACTACAAGAAAGCTGGAGAGGGGCTTTGGACAAGGGTGTGTAGTGACAGGACAAGGGGCAATGGATTTAAACTGAAAGAGGGGAGATTTAGATTAGACAGAAGGAAGAAATTCTTCCCTCTGAGGGTGGTGAGGCACTGGAACAGGTTGTCCAGAGAACCTGTGGCTGCCCCATCCCTGGCAGTGTTCAAGGCCAGGCTGGATGAGGCTTTGAGCAACCTGGTGTAGTGGAGGGTGTCCCTGCCCATGGCAGGGGGGTTGGAACTAGATGATCTTGAGGGTCCCTTCCAACCCAAACCGTTCTATGATTCTATGCAGGCCCTGAAAAAAAACCAACATTATTTGCGTTATTTTCCACCTCAAAAATCATACATAAAAGTTAAAATCAAGGTGACATAAAAATAAAAATTACTAATGGATGCTACTCCTTTTTTCCTGAAAAGAGCTGTCATTAAATTGAAGAATTTCTGTGAAGATGAACAGTGAGCACAAGATTTTTCCCTTTTGTGCACACAAAATTGAAATATTTTCTGCAGATGAGCACTAAATGAATCAAAACGTGGCAAATTAAATTTACCTTAGGGACATTTTATTCCTGAGTTTGTAAGAGTAATACTAACATTTACTATGAAACTAGGTACCTTGGTACATTCGTAATAAACTAAACCTTTTATCTTATCTGAAGTCTGAATTTAAATTAAGCTATTTAAAGAATTAAACTTCTGTCAACTTCTGTGCTTCAGAGGCAGTATTTTTTCACTATTTTCTAGTAAGTATTTTCAGTTCATATATACTTTATTTTTCCACAGTATGCAGAGCCTCTAAAATAATTCAAACAAGTGGAAGACTGTTAACTGTCAGCACTAAAGTTAAAACTTATACCAAAAATGAGGCATCCTATCAATCCAAACAGCGAAAGATCTGATTTTGCTCTATAAACCACATTAAATTATAAAAATATCAGGAATTTACTTGCCATGAAATGACAATCTCAGTTGAAGGTAAGAGTTAAGTAATAGTCATCCTATCCTTACCCTTTCAGAAAACATGGAGAAAAGTAAAACTTCAGAAAATGCCTAGAGATACTGAATTTAAAGGAAACATGAAACTGGAAAAGTTGTGCCTACACCTTAAAGCAATCAGTTCCTCTAGAATTATTTTGCTTATTATCTAAATATCTAATTCAAAAAGCAATAAAACAGTTATTAGTAATCTCTCTTTTTTTTTTAACTGAAAAAATCACAGGTTTTTTAATGATGATAATTGAGCCTTATATCATAGGACCTTTTATAATTGATAAGCATATAGCTGTATCATTCTTGATAGCTAATATCTCTAAAGGTCAAAGGAGATCATTCCTCATTAGTAGAGAGAGCAAATAAAGATGCAAAGAAAAAGCTAGAACAACAACGAACAGATCAGCATATCCAAAGCTTTTTAACTTTTATCGCTGGGAAATTTGTTCAGCGCAAGAAGACGGGCACGCTGTGTTTCCAGTATGTGCAATCACAAACTGGGCGAGGTACCACCTTCAAAGTTTTCAGGACGCTTTCTTGCGAAAGGTGGGTCCTTTGGTAATTTTCAGGAGGCTGTTTGCCTTAAGCATGTGTCAGAAGAAGAGAGGGTAGTCCCATAGTCCCACCAGTTTTGGCTGCAGTCCACGACAGCAGTCTCTTTGGAAATATGAGAATGCTTCACTGCACAGACACATTTTTGAAAGGCTGCTGCAAGAAGAACCCCACACAGTACATGCCACTCTTGGTACCCTCATGTTCTTTGTGATCAGAGCTGCTTAACGGACACAGCTGATGGAACAGGTCGCTCCCCGCTGTACTGGGCAGAGAACACAGAAGTTATTCCTCACTACACAGAAGCATAAACTCCCCCATTTTCAGTTAGGACAAACAGCTGCAGCATTTTGAACACAAATATTTGCTACAAAAATATCCTAATGTTTCAGTCCATTAACTGACCTGCTGCGGCAGCTGGTGAACAGTCATCTTTTTAATTAGACACCCTTACTGATTAATTAGTCTCAGAACACTGAGCAGTGGAACCCTGCACGATGCCATTGGGACAAAAAATATTCCTCTTCCTATTGCTAACTTAATATCCTTGGTATTGCTGCAGATAACAAGCTTGATTAATTTTCTACTCAAACAAAAAGAGCATTCCTGTATAAGTAATTCTCTCAATCCACAGCTAAACTGTTTCAACGCAACTGTAACACAAATAAAAAAACCCAAACCAACCACCCAAAAAACCCCACCAACATGGTACCAAGGCACCAGTTTCGAAGTCAACTGCATTTAATCCTATTTGCATAGACACAGTGGCTCATTTGAAACCTCCTTCACTTTTCATTTACTAAATATGTGAGCAAACTAGCAATAAAAATAAAGAAGCCAAGTAAATATTAACTATGAAGCAAAGAAGCAAATACCTTTTCTCATTTGAACAGTTTTGGTAATTTCTAAGTGTAAAACATAAATACTTTTCTACATTAGGTTTACATGAAAGCTGATGGTCAGTCTGTTGAGATCAGTTTGGAGATAGATGCATTACGGAAAACAGATAATTAAATTTTATTCAATGCATGGAAGGATCGTGCTTAAGCAGATGAGAGAAAAGACCACACCATGAGAACTGTTTGGCTCCTAAAGAGTACCAAAAGTTTGTCAAAAAAACAGTTTGTTGTCACTAACCAAGAGACGCCTATGAGATACAGGGATGACTTTGTAGCCAGCAGCCCTTGTCCTCCACATCACACACCACTGACCCTGGCCAAGGCAGCAAACACAGGCACCGCGAGGCTTGTGACTCCACAGGTACAAGGAAACTGGTGCCAGTAATGTGTAACGTGTGATTCCATCAGTGTACGCAGGTTCCTTCCATTTGCCATCGTTTGCTGCTCTTTTCAGCAAGTGAGTGCTAAAGTTTCACTTTGCATCTAGGCCTGCAAAACTTCTCAAACTCAGAGGTCTCCAGAAATCTGAAACCCTAACTTGTGGGATTTTTTTTCGTTTTACTTCATGATGAGACGATTTGTCTTGTAGGAATCAGAATTAGTAATACTGGTCCAAACAGAATGGATAAACTCCACAGATTAGCTCTAAACTGCTCAGATTTTATCCAGCCCAAAAACGAGCGCATTTGCTCCATCTCCTGTAGAAATGGGATGTACTTTCCTGTATTTGGTCCCTACTGCATGAGAATTACACCTGCGTGCCATTAGTGCCAATTTCAAACTGTGATATCACTAAGACAAAGTATTTTCATGATAGGGCAATACTTAACCCCCAAATCAATGCCTCTCATATTTGCGTCAGACTTTAGAAGAATTCTTAGAATTTTCCCTCTTCTGTAGAGTGGCTTAAAAAGTTACTGGCCCAGACACAAAACACCATTATACAGTCAGCAGACAAAGCTGGGTTTTGGCCAGCTCTTCTGAAGCCTGACCCTTTAATTAGTTATTACCTCTAACTGTTCTGGGCACATGCTCATTTTGCCAAAGGAAATTATGACAATAAACAAACATATCTTATTTCTGGTTCTCTTACAAGTCATTTGGAAGGACAGCCATTGAGTCTTCCTTTAAGACCTTCGACTCAAAGTCACCGTCCATCTCAAAAATGGGCACTCACATTCACATGCAAGCTTTCATGGCTTCTGGGCAACACAATGCTACCAACATCTACTTGATCTGAAACCAGGTTTCTTTTTCTGATCATACTTTAAAAAATAGTAATAATAAATTTAAAACAAGTTTTGTTTTCTTAAACCAGAGCAGCAGCAGCATTTAAAAGTAGTTTACACATGCTGTTAGATGAACTTTGTACCTACAGCTCATTTCTTAATGGAAATCAGACTGTAAACTGAAAGTCTTTTATAAAGAAATTATACACTTAATCATAAATCCTACCTTAAAATAGTCCATCCAAAAGTTTTCAAACTACAGAATGTGAATGACTGCCTCGTTTTTCCACTGTCAATATTTTTCTTATGCAACTACACACAACCCTGACAAGTATTACTTTCTGAACTTAGGAAAAAGGACTTGAGCATAGGTAATTTCAAGAGCAATCAGTAACAGCACTACAAAACAGGCAGCTGGTCCGTAACGCTGAAGAGGACAGGAAGAAGCCTCACCCAACAAACTCAGCAGTGACAAAACACGAGAATGAAACCATCTAAAACCACAAAAGCCAAATGTTAATAATAGGCAGAATAAGATGTAATCAATAAAACATCTGGCCCAACTCAGATGCCACAAGTGTTCTACAGTAAGTTGCTTTATTACTGCCACCAAGTGACAGCAGATTTCTAACGATTTACGCATTGACAGAGCCCGAAACCTATTCTGAAAGGGCCAGCGTGGAGTAAGGGCAGCAGAACGGGGCAAGGTGGAGTGTAACCATTGCTGAAGGCAATTTCCAGTCACCTCGACTGTAATCGGGACAAACTGTGGCTTGCCACTGGTCAGTTTATCGCAGCCCAAAGTGTATCTCATCAGTGGAAAAATTTATCTGAGTCTCTTGAGAGGAACCAGTGAAGCTGAACACGAAACAATGTCAAGTAGGCAGGAGAAAAAACTCTACCAGTGAAGGGACCCTCCATGCTTATGCATGGTTTTCTACTTCTTTTCACAGATGGATCTGACAGGCTTTTACAAAAGCTCGTGTATACAAATACCAGTATTATCCCTTCGTTATCATCACACAAGCAGATTTTTCTCACTCTGATTTGTGTTTGTGTCTTCCTTAAAAAAATATATATATATAAAAAACCATAAATATGTATTTATATCTGCTGATGTATCTTTTCTTTTCCACTTTCTCTGCTGTGCCACGTGCAGCAGGGTCAAAAGCCTACGGTGCACATGCCAGAAAGGTAACTAAGGCAGATTTTGATTGTCATACAGTACAGATTTGCATATATGTCAGAAACGAAGCAGCTGCCAAATCACAACTCCTACACTCTCAAATTGTATGCAAGACCTACTCCTGTGCTCCAGTCACAATTTCTGAGAGGCTCATGGTAATCACCAAGCTGGAACTCAGCAGGAGATGCAAGATATAGCAAGACAGTCCTCGTCAGGAAAAAAGGACTTGAGAGAGCAGAGTATTTCTTTCTCCCTTCCCTCCTGGAACTCCAAACTCAGCTAGAGATGGGAAATGTATCAGCGTGTGAATGCTCTGATATGGGAAAAGAAACACAGGTCACTAGATCATTCTCGACAGACTGTTGACCTCCAGTGCAGAGAACTAGAGGACATGCCTTTTGTAAAAAGTTAAGTATGGCATTGATTTTTCTAAACAAGACAGAGATTTTGTTTTGCTTTCTGTGCCGAACTGAAACACTAAACCAAGCCCCAAATTCCTCCTCCATAATACACTGAACAAAACACTCCTCTGACTGAGAAATGCTGCAGCAGACTTCAGAGCTCTGCATACAGAGGGATACATGTAACATGCATGCCAGATCTGTTAAGTGATGTGAGTAACAGTTGGCCCATCTAACGTACTACTTTCTGCACAAACTGCATGCAACTGGCACAGAACAACAAATGTGTCTACATCGTGGTCTCTGAAGTAAATTAAATGTCCAGAGTGCTATCACTCAGTTCGTCACAAAGAACACGTTTTTGGCCTACCAACAATACGATTCTCCTCCTCCACCAGCAAGCACAGTTTCACCAGGAGTTAACCAGCAACATGGCAGTCGTTTTAAAGCTCCAGGTTTCAACATGTTTATCTCTGCTTGCCAGAAGAGGTAGTCATAAATTAGGTATCACATGCTTAATGCTAGTAACTGACCAGCTATTGGGTTCATCTTCCAAGCTACGATAGTAAAATGACACAGTTTTCAACATCTGTTCCTCAAGTTAAGCCTCTGAAGCTTGCTTTAGAAAAAACTCCATTAGGTCTTATATAACCAAAGATGTCAAAGATGCTTTTAAAGCCAAGCCTTGCTCAAGAAAACTGGTCAGCGTTCCTTACCTTACTGGTAAGTTCTGGCTAACACTACATTAACTACCACAGTTCCACAGTTCAGCCATATTCTTTTGATCACCAGACAAAAGAAGCCCCAACTGCACCTATAGAAACTTCTTTTCTTGCCAGTCCCTGGGTGCGGAGATTTTGCTAGTGATTCCCAAATGCTTGGCAATTTGGCTGAACAGTGCAGGTAAGGCTGGACGACCAGAAAGGGGAAAGATGGTGGGAGAGCAGGCTCTTAGAAAGGCTGTTACAACGAGCCAGGAGACAGAGCAGCATGGACAGAGTGTTAGGAAAGGTTCAAGGGAACTCGGCAGGAATTGGAGCAGTTGAAGGGAGAGAGCAGTACCAGGGGGAGTTGTACGAGGAGGGAAGCAGGTAGTGGGTCAAGTTTGCAGATGCTACTATCACCTCCTACTTGTATCTCAGCACACTTTATTCTCAAGACTGCAAGTGCAGAACCCTGCCATCTCTGACCACGTAGGAATGACTTCCAGAAACACGCTCAGGAACGCACGCGCTTACAGGATACACTACGAAAACGGACAAAACACCCACAAAAACATCCAGCTTCCAGGACTGAGCCTAAACAGGAGAGAAAAGTTAAGCAGAACGATCAAAATACAAGGAGACAAATGAATCTGTGCAAACACAGGCGCAAACTGGAAGAAAAAAAGATGAAAGCTGTTTGATGGGAGGAATAAATAATTAACGAAAAAAGTAAAGTACGTGTTGTTGGTGTATTGGGATGGCAGCATACAAACAATGCAGAAAAAACAAATCAGTTCTGCTTTTTCATACAGGAGAAGCAAGTGAACAATCATTAATACCCAAATAACTTGGAAGTTTAACAAGCATATTATTATTGACACACGTAAAATAACACAAGGAAGCTTTCTGCAGGATTCAGAGAACAATATATACAAGCCTGCCTCTCTCTCTCTCTAAAATAACTTAATTCACATTACCAACACACCAAAATGAAAATGAAAGAAGTTCTGTACACAGACATAAATATCAGACGATAATTCATAAAAAAAATTAGCTGACGAGTTTTCCTGGAGCGGCCAGTATAAACTATCCCTAAAAACAGGCCTTGGCTTAGGTTTGGCATAGACTCTCTCCTGTTCATTTCTTTTTATGAATCCTTTCATGCAGTGCATGCTAAGTGATGTGGTCACCAGCAGTGGTATATAGCCAAACTATAGAAGAAATTTCGTGAGTTCAGAATAAAAGTGATTTACTTCAGAAAAAAAAAAAAAGTTTGCATAAATGCTTCAGTTCCGAAGAGGATTTAATTTTCTAATCCGTAACAGTATAGTGTTTCCTATTAAATACTGTATGCAACATCACCTTCTAAAACACACGTCACTGAAATGTTTCTGTGAGGAAGAGGCCAAGCGTAGCGAGGTATTTTTAAGGCATGGAGCCCTGGCGTCAAGATGAGGTTTGCTTTTCAGAAGTTTTCCACTCCCTCCTCCGCTGTGAAACAAACATCTTCCCCACTTTTGGAAAGCAAGAGCAAAATAATGGAGGTGGTTTTGATGCAACATACAGCTGACAGATGTCCTGTGAATGGTTTCTAAGGAAAATATAACCCAACTACAACGTCAAAAAGAAAAATTTACGCTATCAAAACATCCTTCTTTATTTTATTGGTGAAGGAAGAAGCGGCCATGAGGACAGCTCGCATTCTGAGGACACTTTTAAACTTGACAAACATAGCAGGTAGGTCAAATCAAGAGGGTAAGTATCAAAAAGATATGGCAATGTTACGGATGGAAACTAACAAGGTCTACCCCAGAACTTTTGTAAAGACAGATGATTCATTCCCTAGAAAACAAATCCAACACTGTCTATGAGCAAAATATTCCGTTTCTGCCATTGTGACCATTTTTGAGACCACTGTCTTTCTTGAAAGAGTGCAGAAGTACTCTGCAGTGGCAAGAATTTTAGAACCCCACGTGGTTATTTTACCTCTTGACATTGTAGAGTTTTTGCTGCTGCAACACAGTGGTTCTCACAGCTACAGGCAGTCTGGAACGTCTTTGCAGACAACTTGTAATGTTTACTGTCTGCACTGATGACATTAGGATCCAGAATGGGAAGAGATTCCTGAAGGGATTCTCCTCCCAAATCACCCATACAGCAAGGAGGCTGGTTTCCTGCTAGGTACAAATGGTTCTAACATTCTTTTTAAAAACAAACAAGAAATCATCAACTTTGTGAGGTTTTGCTTGGCTTTGTTTTTTGTTTGTTGGTTTTTTTTTTAAAAAAAACTGACAACAGAAAATTAAGCCATACAGAGAACAGAAACTGTTGAAAAAACAAAGCAATGATTTTGACTTTATTAAAAAAACAAAATCAACAAAAACAACACACACCTGAACAACAACCTGACGTGCTTATTATCATCACAGCAAGTGAAAAGAAAGGTAAATGTCAAGTATTACTACAGATATAGGTCAGCAATTTCTATTGTTAATGCCATTCAGCAGGTACCCATGGCAGGAGGCAAAGTCACCTAAGCACAATTTCTGTTGTGTAAAACAAAACACACTGTTTCATCTTTTGCTACTTTGCCACCGAATTGAACTGCTGCTCCGTACAATTCATTTTAACCAAAGGAAAAAGAAAGAAAGACCAAAAAAAAAAAAAAAATCACTTACCATTGTGATGAGAACTCTGTATTTATCCAGCATTGCCTGGTTGTCATGGCATCCTGCCAGCAGCTGCCAAACCTCTGCCCTTAGTGCTTCTGGAACACCACTCTTCACCAGGGTAGATAATCCGTTCGGCCTCACAACGAGATTATTGTGCCTGAGAAACAGACAATCAGTTGCCTGTAATACTTCAACTATGACAGAAGAAATCAAGATAAAATAATAGAAAAAGTTTTTCAACTTTCCAATGTCATTCTGAAAAGCTGACTCAGCAACCAGCAACATAAACTTCTCTTGCACTGATTATGCTGATGAGTTATTGTCAGATGGAAAGCAGAAATTCTGCAAGGACTTACGGCAAGAGCCAGCGGCAGAATTTAGTGATATCCAAATTCTTTAGATTTGGAGAAATTAATGAAAATTAGAACAATAAACAATTGCAGAAATTGAACCAAACCGACTAATAAAGAACAATTTTAATTGAAAGAGAAAACTATGCCATCTGTGCAGACAATTCAATTCAACACATGTTTAGCTTAGATTAAGAAAAGGTAATTAAAAATAACTTAAGCTGTATAGAGAAATAAATTTTGGAAAACAAATAAAAGCCAGTTTTAAGAGAAGAAGTGAAGTTCCAGTTTTACACGCTGCAAGCCCCACGGAGCAGTAACACTTGCACATACCTCAGTAAAATCCCACCATTCCAAAAAAATCTGCCTCTTAGCTCGAGCTACCGTTGTACTATCTGTATGTCCGCACGGCAAGAAATGTAGGAAGACAATTGCAAGATGACTTTTTTTTTTTTTTTAAATTTTCCAACACTGCATAACTAATCCTACAAAAGTTGGTATGGAGAACTACCTAAAGGCTGCGTGCAGCCAGGCTGGATACTAAAGATGTGTTTTCCCAGAACAAGCCAGTCACTGAGCCCATCCATTCAGGATGGAATCACTGCACGCACACGATATTGCAGAGCTTTCGGTCACAGGCGTTTAAAAATCCTCTTCGAGATAATAGTGTTTACTGATCTAGATTAAACCTCACTTTGACTTATTATGGCAATTTTCAGAGCAATGCAGCAGGAGGACAGCGTGAATTGACTCTTTGTTCTGTTTAACACAGAAGTGCTTTGCTGGGGTGTTGTTTTGACCACTGTTATGTTTTCCAGCTCTGCTCCAAAGAGAATAATGAGTGGCAGTTTAGCCAAACGCAAACGAGTTACGATTAAATTAAAGAACCTACAATTTGACCCTCGATTTTATGTAAATGTTTAGAGTACTCATGCTTTGAAACAGGTCATTAAGATGTGAACAGTTTACCACTACTGGTTAAATTTGAAAGGTGCTCTAAAAAATTTCTTTTTCCTATACTCCGAGGATGATATCCCCATTTTTCCAAACGGCGTGAGAATTAAAAACAGAGAGTATGATTATATAATGCCCTTATTCTTTTAAGCACAATAATTATTTTAAGTTTTAAATGTGTAGTGCAACAAAAGTAATTGCAAACTTTTTCATTTAGTTAGTCAAATTAAAATCCAACTAGTCCTTTTTCTCTTTTTCAGTGCATTTTGCAGCAAGTCACACTAGACTAATGGTCTTTTGATGGGAAAAAGCTAGGAAGAATAAGCAATACTCACAGAAATACTAAAAAGACTAGACACTCTAAATGGTTATGGAATTATGAAATGTAAATTCAGAAATAGATAAATAAACTGCACTGGAAACTTAAAGCTCAAGCTGTGTGAACATGAAGCATCCCTAGCACACTTCAAATCAGATTGGCTTGGTTATTACATGTGTTTGGAAAACAGCTTGATCATCAATAATCCTTGCTCTGTATTCTACAGTAATGAGCAAATTTGCATTTTCCCCTCCTTTGTGTAGAGGCCCAGGCACCTCACATTCCTAGACGCTTTCTGACACCTGCTTGGCCAGACTATAGCAGAAACAAGCATAAAATAAAAGCCTGTCTTATCCTTCAGCATGTGGGAAAAATGGGTGATTCATGCATTTTAAATTTTAAATGTGTAGTGCAAGAAAAGTAATTGCAAACTTTTCATTTAGTTAGTCAAATTAAAATACAACTAGTCCTTTTTTGTCTTTTTCAGTACATTTTGCAGCAAGTCACACTAGACTAATGGTCTTTAATTTGTTACGAAGTGCTGTAATTCTCCTGTGCAAAATTAAAATACACAATTTTAAAACACCAAAGAGCAAGGACACAGAACAGCAATGCATAGGCTCTACTGCAACTTGATAAACAAATATTTCTGACCAAAGACTGCTATTGACCATGACTATTTAAAAAAAAAAAAACACACCAGAAATAGTTAAGTACTCAGGCAAACTAGCTCAGCTTTCAAGAACAATTTTAATGCTGAGCATGCAGTAACTAATAGAATACATTAAAATATTTACTGTATCTTTTCTGTAAGTTATTGCTGTTTGTATGTTTGAAGGAGACTCTTAGAGCAATGTTTCTGCTGAGTCAGTCCATTAGGTTACAGTAGCATTCTAATGACATTTAGTTTTCATCTGTTACTCTTTCCAAGTTTTGTTCTTAGAATGTAACATAACACTACTCCAGAATTCAAGTATTTCATACACTTGAATTTATCTCAAAAGGTAATATTGCTTGAGGCGCTTCTAAAGAAAATATCACCTACTGCCAGTCTTCAAGCTGGCTGGGATCTCCCATTTCTCATCCCATTTTTAACTCATTTTAACTAAGGTGGTTCAACTACTAACTGATTCTCTGAGTTAAGTGTATAACTTATGTTAGGACTTCAAAATAGTTTACTTCAAAAGTCTTGAATGTTTTGTCTCATTAAATAGTATACTTGAGTCACTTGAAGAAATAGTTGGTTAGGTAAAACTTGACAGAATGAGCTGTGGGCAGTTCTTCAGCACATTTCTCCACAGGAGTTGAGATATTTACCAAAGGTAAAAGTTAAAACTAAAAGAATCAACTGACAGATTAATTTAAAAAAAAAAAAAAGTAGCATCTTCCAATGCAAGTGCAATGCAGACTGAAACAAACCTGCCACACAGTTCTTCAAGGACTCGGGATGGCTTTCCTTATTGGCCTTGGGGTGCCAGACATAAAATCACATCAGTTTATCTCTCTCTGGGATGTCCTTTAGAATAGGCTTTGGAAAGTTCTAAACAGCCGCAGAGAGATCTGTTTACAGCCTCTCCAGGTGAGGAAAACACACTTGTCTAGAGGGATCGACTGGCTTCCACACTTTTCCTCAGTATTTTCTTAATCATTCAGAGGGTCCACAGCCAGAATATTTGTACAATCATTCCATTAAATATTTGTGCTTCGTTAATGTCAGAAACTTGGACGACAAAATAATTAAAAACAAGCAGGAGGGAAGGGTTTCATTAAGCTCAGTAACATTTTGTGATGTCTCATTCAGTCACCTTCGCGTGAGATCTCCATCAAAGACGAGGTCAGCAGCAAGAGGCTGTGTTTCTCCAAAGCTACAAAGTGGCCAAGTAAGGAGAATTGCCCAATAAATCCTTACAATGTTTTTCAGCTCTCTTTTTGGAGTTAGGAAAAGGAAACTTTGCCAGTTTCAGATTAAGGGCCTCTGATTATTTTTGTCTCAGGCAGCAGGAGCTATTACTTACAAAGGGAAAACTAAATAAGTGGTTCTGGCATTTGCTAACAGTGTAAGGTCTCTCCGAGGTAGCAAGTACACAGGCTTTTTCCTCTCTTGGCAAAGGATACGCTGCTCCTGAAGCACTCTAATTAAACTACAGAAATAACACTGCTGAGAACATACTCCAGGCTTACAAATATTCTTCATTTTACTCTCCAACAGAAACAGTTTCAGTAAGGATCACAGTCTTTCTAGACTTCAAGTGCTCACATGTAGCACCAAAAAAAAAAAAAAGCAAAGAAAGTGTTTCTAAACAAATTAATCAATTAAATATACATCAGCTGGCACAAATGGCTTAGGACAGACCAGAGTTGCTCTGTCTTTTCTGTCCTAGCACTAAGAGGCACCAAATTTCCTGACAGCTTAACATCCAGCCCCAGGGAACACAGGTGGCCAGAAAGCCCTGCATTTGAAGCCTCTCCCCTGCAGTGTGAGCATACACAGACATATTCTCAAACACTGAATGAAATAAGACTTTTAAAATGCTGTGGGAAAGATTTGTCAAATGACTGTGAGTTAAAATAAGAATTACCAGACCCTTTTAAACTAGGTTTAAAAAAAAACCACACTTCAGTGTGGCTTCTACTTCAATTTTTAAACCACGTGAGCTGAAGAACTTCAAACTTCCTGCTCAAGAGTACCTAGTCTCACAAAGCAAAGCAAAGGTTAGTATTTAAAACCTAAATTTAAGAAATGAAGCATTACCATCTCCCCAGTAATTCTCCCCAGGAATACAAAATCTTCTCAGGACAATCCTTTGACACATCACCAGTGCCACTGGAGAGTTCATTATCACTCTCTGCAAAAAAAAAAAGACAAAACAAGGAAACAAAAGCATGCACAGATTTACCAAAGAGAACAGACATTAAAGGCCTATACATACAGGTCTCAGACAAATTCTTCTCACATACCAGCCTTAAAACCACAAAAAGACATAGAAAATATTAGTGGAACCATAAAGAACGTTTAGCAGACTTGACAAAACAAGTGTATTAATAAAGTTACCATAAAGTTTAAGAGAACAAGACTAGGGAATAATTCACAGCACTGTTACAGGAAAAAGGGCTGGGATCTAGAAAAGTATTATGGGAGAAAAGATTCAAGGCTGCTAACTACTCATTTGATAAAATTTCACAATTTTCCAATTTTCAAGTGTCTTATGGGTCTATCCACAGCAAGGTGAACGGTCCAACCCTGTAGAGCAGCTCCTTGTGTAAACATGGTTTTGCAGTTATTTGGACTTTTTCCAGTTTTATCGGAACAAAGTACTGCTGGAAGTTAGACAGGAGTACAATTTCCAACAGGAACAGGGCTCAAATTGTCAGCACCTTTACTACGAAACACAACCTAAAAAGAGACACTGCAACAGCCACGTTCTCCTCAGAGGCCTCTGAAGTTATGGACAGGTCACATGTTAGAGGGTCTCTGAGGTTTCTCACGAGCTGAGCTGTCTCAAGAGGCTAAAATAAAACAAAAAAGGAGGACTTAAACCTACATCTGCTCCCAGAATTCCTTAGATACCCTCTTCAACACAGCCCAGCCACATCTGGTTGCTGACCTAATATCTTTAGTTCCCCAGATACGTTGAACACTTCACATCCAACTTCATGTAGACACCAGTAGTAGCTCAGGTAGAGGACGATTTTCAGTAATTCAACCTAAGTACACTTACCCTCTTAAGTTTTCATCCTTGTCATTCTCACCTCAATTACACATTTCTAATTTATAATTACAGCAATTGCCAAATACAAGTAATTAGCAACAACATCTCCAGTGCTTCAATTTGACAATGAACCAAGAGGACAAAGACGGCGCACACCTTATTTCAAAGGCAATTCACAGCAAAAACGCTGTTCTGAGAGAAGAGAGCAGAGTATCTTTGTATTTCAAGTTGAGCATTAGATTAGTGAAACACTTCAGCCTGGAACCTGTTTGTACAGCTTCACAGGCCTCAAAATACAACACCAACCTGCATTTAAATACTTCCCCTTAGAATTAAAAAAAAAAAACCAAACCCAACTACAATCCACTTACAAATCTACAGGAAATTTGATTTTAAGGTTTCCCAATCTTTTGCATACATTCACTAGATCTAGAGATGGAAATACGAAGATCTAAACCTCCAAATTTCTCATTTTAACTAAAAGTCGATATCACTATAAAAGGTTTCCCAGTAACCAAAGGAACCCATTAAGTTCAAGTGGAAGAAATGTATTTGAAGATTCAACTTTCCTTTCATTTTAAAATTACCAAAAATATTGTAAAGACAAATCTCCTTGTTTACCACCTAGGCCTGGTAATAACTAAAAAAAGTTAAGTTAAAAAACTAAACGCATCGCATTTTTTTTAATTCTCTCCTCTCCTGATCTGCCTCACTGGATCAAAGAGATCAATTATAACTGCAGCCCTTTTATTTCCTGTGCATCCAAGGAAAAAAAAAAATCATGGAAACCCTCTCTAGATTGAGTACATTGGCCATTCAGAGACACAAGGTACATACAGTACCGATACATATTAAGGACCTCCAGAAACCTAGCTCATACCAGAAATTTATCCTAAACCACAATTTGAGAAAGGTTTTGCACAGTCTAGGCAAAGCGAGGCAATTTGCTTTACACAAGTTTTTGACAAGTGAGATCTGAATTACTTTGGAGAGACTAAAGTGCATCTCCACAAGAGCTACGGGTGGAACACACACAAACAAATCTTGCAGTCTGAAACAAAATCTGATAAAGAGGAATAAAACAAATCCCCGATCAGACCAAAATGTTTAAAACTGAAGCTACACGGAATACTTTCAGAGACAAAGCACATTAGTTGTTATCTGATCCAAACCCGAGCTTGCCAAGGAATACTGACATCAGACAAGACAGGAACAAACTCCTCCTCTCACTACGCTGGTATTCCATGCAAAATTCTTCCAAGTTCTTAAGGAGATCAGTGTTACATAGCAGACGTATTCCAGAAAGATATATCACAAAAGTACAGTGCTTCAGCCCTGAAAATCCTTTTATTGGGAAGGCTTAACAGTATTTGGAATGTATTATTCAGTTCTATGTCAGAAAAATCACAGGCCTTAATTAGAAATGCCATATGCTCCCTTTCAAAAGGCACTAACGTCAAACTTCAAAATAGAACAGGGCAAAGAAGAGAGAATAAACAGCTTTGAAAATCTCTACTTTGTTTCCACTCTAAAGACTATTTATATGTTCTAACCTGTGTAAGAACTTAGATATAAATTGATGGGGGGAAGAAGAGGCCGTGGGAAGGATGTAGATGTAGAACTGTAGATGTTCTTCTCTGTACTTTTATACGTGTTTTTTTTTCCTCCATTCTATAGCACCTATAAGCCAGCCGCATTAGCTGGAGAATGATTTTATCCACCCTTATTCTGCAGGGAATGCCACAGATCCCTTCCTCTAATTGTATTGTGTACTTCTGCCTTCCTCCCATTTTTGCCCTGACCTCTCAGACCCTATCAACTGGACAGTAAAACTTATGCCTCATCGGAACGAGAGGAGGATGGAAAACATCCCGGGAGCAAACCTGAGGGGCTGGGTTGTAAATGTGTGCACACACAAACAGCCTCTAGGAATACTCACAGTAACAGTAACTCTCAGGATTTTTTATTTGTTTTGAATTGCCACGTGACTCACCAAATGGACAAAAGACTCCCTTTGTGGATGCCTTATGGATCAGTTCCCTGAATTCAGAGTCTCTGTTTAAAGCAAGCCTGAAGGATCGCACCTCACAGCAAGCATCACTCTGCATGGCATCAGAATCAGAATACTTTGGGCTGGAAGGGACTTCTGAAGATCATCTAGTCCAACCTCCTGCTCCAAGCAGCTCTAGTTAGATAGGGTCACTCAGGGCCCTCAGTGGGAAGGTAGCCTTGAACACTTTCAAGAAAGGAATTTGTCGAATCTCTCTGGACAACCCGTTCCACTACTTGACCACGCTCATGGTTTAAAAACAAACCAATCAACTCATCAAAAATACCTTTTTGTTTAAACAGAACTTCCCAAGTTCCAACTTGTGTCTGGTGTCTGCGGCCTCTCAGCCTGTTTTGGTGCACCTCTGAGAAGAGTCTGGCTCCGTTTTCCCCAAGTTGTCTGATGTAGTGGTTGTAGACAGCAATAAGATTTTCCTCTGCGTGTTTTCCTCTCCAGCCTGAGCCCAGTCCAGTTCCCTTAACTCCTCATTGTACATCGTGTGCTCCCGCCGTCTGACCAATTTGGTGGCCTCCACTGGACTTGCTCTGCTGTGTCAGCGTCTGTCTTGCACTGGGGAGCCCAAAACTGGACCCAGTACTCCAGACAGCCTCACAGGTGCTGGATAGAGGGGACGGATCACTTCCCTGGCGCTGCTGGCTGGATTCCTGCCAACACAGCCCAGGGTGCACTTGGCCTTCTTTGCTGTGAGGGTCCACTGCTGACCTGTTTTCAGCTTCTCTCCTGCTGGGATCTCCTGGTACTATTCTGCAGAAGTCGCTTTGTATCTGACTAGTGTCCAGCCTGGCTTGTCACACGGGGTTATTCTGTCGCAGATACAGGACTTGGCACTTGCCTTTGTTCAGCTTCATGAGGTTCTGCCAGTGCCTTTCTCCAGCCTGTCCAGATCCCTCTGGGTAGGACCCCTGCCCTCCAGCATTATTGACCACTCCCTGAATTTGCTGTAGTCCACAAGCCTGCTAAGGGTGCATTTAGTTCCATCACCCAGGTGATTAATAAAGTCATTTAACAGCATTGATCCCAATACTGATCCCTGAGAGATACCACTACTTGCTGGCTGCCAGCCGGACTTTGCACCATTGATTGATTCTTTCATCCCAGCAGTCCAGTCGACCTTCCAACCACATTATTTTTCACTTATCCAGTCCCAATCTTACTGATTTAATGATAAGGACACTATGGGACATGGTGTTGGCAGTCCCTGCTAAAAATCAAAGTACACAGCATCCACAGCCCATCCCTTGTCCACAGCACTGGTCACCTTGTTACAGAAAGTAATGATGTTGGTCACAATGATTTGCCCTTCATAAATCTATGCTGGTTGTTCTCAATGACCTCATTTGTCCTTCATGTGTTTAGAAACTCCCTTTGGGACTATTTGCTCCATACACAGTCCCATGGACTGAGGTTAGACTGACCCGGATCTTCCCTCTGCCCCAATGACACTTGCATTTCTTCTTTTGGACACCTGCCATTCGCATGACATAAATATGGAAGCCTGTGCAGATATCACTTAGGCTGGGGGAGGATCTACGGAGGACAGATTTTGCATATAGTGCTTTGTTACTACACCTATAGACAAACATAAACGTGTAAAAAGTGGTCTCTTTCCAAAATCTGTAGGGACATTCAAGAACAAACCAAAAAAAAGAATCTAACTGAAGACTGGCAGCCTATTGGAGATATATATATATATATATAATTTTGTGGCTACTCCATTAAGAAACACTCATGACGTAAATTATTCATTATATGAGCTGACTACTCAGAAGAGGGCAGAAAGAGTTGTATTTTAAGTGTCCAGCACCAATGTTTATTACGTAACAATACTCTATTGACCAGGCTCAATTGTAATTCCCTCCTCCTTTTAAAAAACAGACTCCAACTTGCAAGAGTATGACTGTTGGTACGAGAGACCTTTGAGCAGCACCTTTAGCTAAATAAACTATGGCTCATTATTCTTGGTAACCAATAATTTGGAAAACGCTTCCCAAAGTGGCCCGTCTTGCACATGGCAGAGGCACCTCTTTGATACGAAATGGTGATAAGGTTATTTCGGGTTGGGAGGAAGGCACTTTTTTTTCTTTCGTGTGTGTGGTTGGTTTTAATAATAAATTATTTGTAACTGATGAAGTGCCACAGAAGACCACCCCGTGCAGTAAAATGGCTGTACACATTTGGAGCACTGTAAAACCAAAATGGCTTTGACTACCTCCCAAGACAGCAACAGAGTCATTAAGACAAGTCTTATGAGAGGGCTCCACCATGTTATCCAAGTTCTGGGTTATCCAAGTAGTTCTGGGTTATCCAAGTTCTCACTTTCTGAACTTGACTGAAGAGAATATAGACCTTGATCGTAAATTCCCCTGCAGATATTTGTCTAACCTAACCCTACAAAGTTCCAGTTAACTCCCTAAGCAGTTCATTCCAAGGACTTCAGTACTTTTACTCTTGGACTCTATCTCTCAGTTCAAATCTAATTCTTTGAACTGAAATTTATGCCAATGACTTTTTCTGTTAAACAGAGTTGACATGGAAAACAATTTTAGCACATCTCACTTTCAAACATATATTTGTTTCTATTCTTTCTTCTCTTAAAGCCTCTGCTTCTCTCCTCAAAGGACACATTCTCCACTCATTTCTGATTTGTTCCTCCAGTTGGTCTATATTTTTTCTTGATGAGTGGTGTTCAAACAAAATGCTGAGGCACCAAGTGTTCAAAACAGCAGAATTACACACACAGTAACACTTTAGTATAAGCAAATACCTCTCAGAAAAAAAAAAAAAACAACAAACACCCACACAGAGACATAAAACCTTGGCCTCTTCTTCCCCCTCATTTATTTTGATAGCACAAGACTTTTGAGCCCACAAATTCAGAACACAGAGCACCTTTAGAGGATAACTCTAGTATTCGCAGCAGCACCAACAAGTTGTTTAAAGACAGTAACGACATACTGTGAGAAACCAACTCAGGAAAAAGTCAAACAGCACAGGTGTTCCTCTCTCTGATTGGGTACTTTAAGGGACCCTTTGAACAAAATAATCAACTATGTTTATTGCTATTTTCCATTTTTGGCTTGAATAGATAGATTCCAGTTAAGAACTCTTACTCACATCAACAAAAATCGAGATATTAAGTGTGCTGAATGTTCTTAATCTTCCTGGTTTTAACAGTGAAAGAGGTGGGTTTTTTTGTTTTGGAGTGGGCTTTTTTTTCAATGGGCCTTTTTTTGCATCTTACTTTAAAAATTCTCCATTAAACAACACTCCCTTCATCTCCATTTAACACCAGTTCCACAGCTACAGAGCTAATTTTCCACTAGATTCAACTCTCCTTAAAGAAATCTACTAGATCACCTGAAATACGACAACACCTTAGAAGTCAAACTCATTTGCCAGTTAACAAAAAAGGCAAATAAGGCAGAAAACTTTACTGCTGTTTCAGAGAGTTCAAGCATAAAAGTGAAGTACATCCTAAAACGCATGAATATAGCGGATAAAAATGAACAGGTGGGATTTGAACACTGATGTGAAGAAGAAAAAAGAATTTTTAATGAGTTTTAATTGAGAAGCTGTTACAAGTGAAATAAAGAGTGGGTGGAACTGAAAAATAATATAGTTGGAGCAGCCTGAAGGAGAGGAAATCGGGTCATGAAGATAGGTAGGAATAGAATCGGAATACTTCAAAAATGAGAAGTTTGAAATTTATGTAGGAGCAGAACAAAAATGAAGGGGGAGCTGAAGTTGGCAGCATGTTATCAGGGCAAGAAGATATAGATGTTACTGACACGGAATCGTTCCATACATACTAGATAAAAAAAGATCATGAGAAAGGCCACCGAAAATAGCAATTTTCCATTTATAAGGTAACAGGAAATTATAGAGCATGAACTATGCTCTATGAGTTTTGCCAGAAAAGACAAGAGTGAAGCAAAAGTTAAGTCACAAAATTCATTCTAGTATTAAGTAATGTAGGTTTTCAGAAAGGCCCAACTTCTCAATGCATTATGAACGATTTTGATGAAGGCAAAAAGATTTCAAAATGCCTTCCACATGACATACGTATGAAATTACAAGCCTCTGTATATTTTCCAATTTAGAGGGAAGAGCAATAATCAGGAGCAGAAAAAGATGGATTTGTGAACATGAACAAAGATGACTTGCATTGAATTCTGCTCACAAGAACCTTCTGTTTATATCTAAGTCACATAATTGACTTAAAGAAAAATTAATTTGGCAGCTATTGAAGTACATATAAAGAGAGTAAAAACAAAAAAGAAAGATACCTGAATTCTTCACTAAAAACAAGCCAGTAATGTCAAAAAATAGTATTTTTATTCTTATTCCTTTTCATGAATTGTAAGATACGCATTTTTCACTTGAAATCCTTCAGGCAAAAGCTAATGCTGACAAGTCTCAAAATGTTGATTACCTTGCAAACAGTTTGCAAATTCAATTGCTCCTCTGTGTAACCAAAAACTTGGATCCCAAAACCCCTTACATTTGGTAAACACTGAAAGAGGGTGGAACAGCATGGGATTGGATGATGTCTTTGACTGCACACGACAATGGTTTTCGCACATGGAATAAAGAAGTCTGTGCAAAATCTCTCAAAGAATCCACACTTCTACCTGGTAACAGTTCTGCTGGTTGTGTGAAACGGCCAGCCAAACTGATTCTTTCTTTTTAATACAACAAAAATTTCTGCATTTGAAAATATATATTAGTTCTGTGTCATACAGTTTCTACGCAGGCCCTCATTACTGTCACATTAAAGAAGAATCATCAAGAAAAGGAAAAAAAAAATCACAAAAATAAATCTTAACTGTGCATCCAAATCTGAGTGTAGAAACATGTGCAAAGAGACGATTCTCCCCTCGTGCAGTGATCATACCAGAGGGCCACCCGCTTTTAAATTTGATGTACAAATGCTTAAAGCTGAATAAAAGCTGGAGAAAAATTACCGCTTCAGCTCGGTAGTTTTGCTCCCACACAGATGACAAAGCCAATTAAATGCTGCATGGTGGAGGTATTCTTGTAAATATAAACACCTTCCACATGTACGGTGCTGTCTGAAAACGGACATCATAAAGAACACACAAGAAAATCAAATTTGGGATGCTGTCAAAATTCTAAGGAAATTCAATTCTTTACTCCGTATTAGTAATTGACAAATTTGTAGATTAGTATCTACTGCCATATTTGATATTAAAAAATTGAAAAAAATCAACATTATAAACACATGAAAATTATATACTGCCTGGCATTTACTTGAAGTGCCAAGACAGCATTCAAGGCACTTTGCTTACAAAATCCTTGGACTTAACAAAATACTAGAAAGCTAATGACCAAAACTAAAAAGATAAGAATCTCACTTTGATGTTAGCAATTATTAGTAAAAAGTCAGGGGGAACTGTCTGTTGAAAAAAGTCTTTTTAATCACCTTTATATAAAAGGTAGTTAAATAAGAGAATTTTTTTGATGATAGGAAATGTGAAATTATAGGAGCACAGTAGTGGGAGCTTCAGGCCACACAAAACCATGGCACTCATGACTGAAACCTGAGAAGCTCCTCTAGCAGTAGGAAGTTTTAATTCCTAACAAGCCAAAAGGACTGCAAATCGTTTTTCAAATTACTTTCAACCAGCCATACTGTTTACAGGCAGACAAGTAAAAGACAAGCACTACAGAAAGAAAGCATCCAAAACACTCAAAATAATCTGCAATTGCTTCCAGGCAAGATGCAAACACCAAGTTATGCTCATTTATTACTGGAAAACGTCTATTTTGTACCAAAATCTGAAGTTATTTTATGCAAGCTATAAAAAAAGGATTGAAATCAAAGAAACAGGTTTCACCTATGGACCCAAGGAACTGAGAACTCCCTTAATTGGAAAGTAATTCTTCCCCTATTTCTGCAAGAATAGCCCAAATTCTTCAACAGATTTCCCTGGAGTAGTCATGAACCGCAGGCCAGGAATATAGAATTTTATTTTGCCTTGAACTTCACAACGTCAGCAACAGATTTTATCAAAGAAAGATGTGTTCTCAGACACACCTTGCAGGAGTGTCTTGTGGACACTGCAGAGGAAGAGGGGAATATCAGCTCAGAGTAAGTCACACATTTCTTGAGGGCCTAGCCCCCAAAAGTGAACTCCAACAGCAACCTGGCTTACAGGGCAGCAAAGAACCTCAGCCCCAGCCAGGGGACCTTCCCTGTGCTTCCATCTCCCTGTAAACCTGGAACAGAAGCAACCTTAAATATTCTCCAATTTTCCCTTTCCTTTACAGCCCTGAAATTTCACTAAACACTTCTGTAACCCACAGAAGTGCTTCAAGTTCAAAACGTTTAATCTACTTGCCTCTTAACAGAAAGGCCATACTTGCATAAATTTAAACAAATTTAAATACAACTGTAACTATCAACAGGAACTGCCACCATTCAGGGCTTATTAAAAAAAATACTGTCTTCTGCACTTAGGTGTTTTTTTTGTATACTAAGAAACAGATCGTATTCTTTCTGGCAGCACAATAATAGCTGCAGAAGTCAATTAAGTGGATTTATTCTATGATTCTGTGATTTTTAATAACAAAAGTTCACTTGTAACACATTAAAATAATCCAATCCAAGAAAATGGACAGTACAGTCTATAAAATGACATCAGGCTTATCAGCAATATTTTCATTGACAGGCTGTAGGTCTGCATTCTTCAGAAGCGCTTATATTTGAAGAGTCATCTCTTCTGGGACTGCAGCCAAGGGCTCTTGTCTGAAGACAGCCACTAGCCAAATGGCCTCATGAATTTAGGATTTATAAAGTTCTAGTTCATGTTTATGGAGATAGCTAAAAGACTCCAATACAGATTGAGTTGATCTTGTTTAGCACCCACCAACACTACTCCATACTGGATTCACATAACAAAGAGTTCCTATGAATTACATAAATCTATTTTTAATTTGGATAAAAATGTAGAGCTGACTATTTCCACACTACTAATGCCACCCTTCTCGCTCAGGCATCCTCATTTGCTCACACTATCCCTCACCATAAACCCTTATTTCATCACAAAATATTCTCAATAGCTCTCTCGACTCCTAAAACAGCACCTCCTCTACTCCATAGCTTTCCTGAATCCTGAAAACGGCCCCTGCCCGCCCACAACATCTGACACAGTATCCTAATTGAGTCTGGCTGATCATCTCCGATCATTCCGTGTTGCCCACTCCTTATCGACTGTACACACCATCTTTTCGTGCTGTCCGATACATCACACTCGGATTTCTTTGAAGCTTTCAGGGTCCTCAACTCTTTCATTTCTATTTTCGTCATCGAACTTCACCATCTCCACCCTGAATTTCCATACCTCTTACGTTAATTTTTCTATTGTATAATACGTATTTTTGTCCTTAGAGTTAGGATAGCTAGAGAGAACACAGAGGTAAAGCTTTACCCTCTTCAGTTTGCTGTTTCTTCTCTTTTGCTGCCCTTTCTTAGTTCTACAGCTTCATACTTACAAAGAACTATTTCTTATTAAAGGCCAAAAACTAAACACCAAACGCATTTCAACAGGATTCTTTTTAGTTTAAGTGCACCGTGTATGGATCAGTATCTGCACTGCTGTCAACTGCATCCCTGCTCAATTCCCAGCTGTCAGCAAAGCAGTATCTAAACCACCAAGAAATCTATTGCTGTGGCAAATGAAAACACAAACCCAAAGAGTGCTGCATTCCTGGAAGGCATCTGAGAGTGTTCTAGAAGCAATCTAAAACTTATGCTCAGAAACTTCTTTTTGAAGACTTGGTAGGAATGTTATCTTTTACCTATCAAGAACTACCTCTTTCAGGATGTCTGCTCAACATCCCGTGTTTACTCTGCATGTAATTCATGGATTGGAACAAGAGCTAGCACCCAGACCAGGTAAAACTTCAGCAAAAAAATCTTCAACTCAGTTACAATCACTTTAAAGACTATTTTCTGGTTTTAAACAGAACTGCTCCCATTCACAGTGATCCTTAACCTTCCCACATTATTCTGATTTAAGAAGAAACTCAAATAGTATTATCTAATATCATAGAATCATAGAATAGTTTGGGTTGGAAGGGACCTCAAAGATCATCCAGTTCCAATCCCCCCGCCATGGGCAGGGACACCCTCCACTACACCAGGTTGCTCAAAGCCCCATCCAACCTGGCCTTGAACACTTCCAGGGATGGGGCAGCTGCAAATTCTCTGGGCAACCTGCTCCCGTGCCTTACCACCCTCTGAGTGAAAAATTTCTTCCTTAATTCTCCTGAAATGTTATATTACAGGTTTTAAAAAAAAAAGGAAAAGAAAGCAAAAATTAAAACATTGGAGCCAAAGGAAGGTCATCATTTCACACACGGTCTAAACAAGCACTGCTGCTAAAAGAAGCCAACCTATTCTTCCCCTTCATTCCTTGTTCCTAGGACTACGTTCTTCCTGCGACTGCTTCTGCTGGAAAGCAATTTTCTCCAGGCTTTAGGCTCACACGTGCAGCCAGCCACTTCACCCTGCCCTGGAATGACACTACAACAGAAACGCTGTGTGCAGCTTCGCTTCTGTACCTGTTCCCACTTATTCTTAATGCTCCAAGAAGGAGAAAGATCAGTTCAACCAATTCTGCTATGTACCTTGTTACAAGGTTCTAAAAAATAAATATTTAACAGTGGACTTTTCTGCTTATTGATATACCTGAATCTGTTTTATTTGAAATCTTTCCAGAAAGTGTAAGAATTTTCTCATTATATTTGAATCTTTTAAAATTATGTTCTGAATTTAATAGAAAACTTCTTATCACGGAGTATACTTTACAGTCTAGGTTTTGACAAAAAATCATTAATATTAATTCTGTTTTACAAATTATCATCTCCAAAGCAAGGAACATTAGATGACTGGGTTGCCAGAAATGTCTACTACAACATTAATAATTGTTTTAAAAGTGAGGTTGATCTGAAAGTTCTCTGAGTAGCTACTGCACAATTTTTGCAAAAATCTTGGATTTTTTATATATCTGTTCAGATGAAAAATAAAGCTAAAATGAGAAAAGAATATAAAAAGCTAGGAATGTTATTTAGGGAATATATTATCACAGTTTTTTATACGCATTACTGTACATTTGAAAGAGACTATACACCTAACACTAGTACAGTAACTATTTTAAATCTTTATTGGAGGAGGGAATCATGCTTGGCCTTTTATTAAAACAAAAAGAACAAGAATATTGGAAAAAATGCCTTCTTATGAACATCTTGGTTCATATACTCGTGCCATAAGACATCCCACTGAGCTGTGTGTACGCACACACGGAGCACACGGGAACCGGGTTCAGAGCAAATGAGGCATGCACTCTTACACGAACAAAACTGCACTGTCTAGCACTTCTGAAGTAAATTTAATAATATCCTGGGGGCTTGTGGGATATATATGAGGATATAGCAAAAAAAAAAATATCAAAAAAAAAGAGAGAGCAGATAATAATCCTCAATATCTGTACAGTCCTTACAACGCACACCTGTCCTAGTCAGGTTGTAAGCAGAAAAACACCTATATGGCCAGGTAGCTGCCACCCTTAACATGAAAGAAAGGAAAAAGCCTCCTTCCAAGGCTAAGACAAGACATTGTCAACTCAAGGGTTTGGGTTTTTTTCCATCACCATAATTAATACCCTGAAAAGAAAAAAAGAAAGAAAAAGAATGAAGGGATTTATTTAGAACAACTGCAAATGACTCATTTAACCTGCATATCCACTAGGATGGATAACTTCTAGGCAGATAACTTTAAATGCAGTTTCCATGAGAACAGAGTCACATCATGATATTTTTAATGTCTCCTCTTCGGAAGTAATCTACATTTAAAATCTGGAAACTAGCATTAGGAAGCTAAGCCAAAGTTAGACTTGGGTTCAAACCCCAGTGGAATACTTATACTATATAATAAAAGAAAACCCTTCTGTACTGGTACCAAGAGGACAATATTTACCTTATTACTAATTGTGCTACATTCATCAATTCTGGAACAGTGTTTTACTCTCCCCAGTAAGAAGTCATATAAAAAAAAAAAAAGTATTTGAGTCATAAGTTAAATCCTATCCTATCAAACAAGCTCTAGAAAACGTTCTGACTATACAACTCAAACCTCCAGCAAGGAAAAGAACACCCACAGATGTTGAACTACACCACACTGAACCATGAGACCCAAAGGTCAAACCTGAAATAGCTCTTGCTAGAAAAGTGATGCAATTCCACACACCATTCAAGTAAAAAAGCGCCTTTAGAGAAAATACTATTTACGCTGTTCAGCAGTGGTACTTGACACAAAGGAGAGAGTAACAGTGATAGTCAAATGTCCGTCCCACTCCCCCCCAAGAATCAGTAAAAGGTTGATCCGAGGGCTGGAGCACCTCTGCTATGGAGACAGGCTGAGAGAGTTGGGGTGTTCAGCCTGGAGAAGAAAAGGCTCCAGGGTGATCTTATTGCAGCTTTCCTGTACTTAAAGGGGCTACAAGAAAGCTGGAGAGGGGCTTTGGACAAGGGCATGTAGTGACAGGACAAGGGAAAATGGCTTTAAAATGAAAGAGGGGAGATTTAGATGAGATCTAAGGAAGAAAATTTTCACTCTGAGGGTGGTGAGGCACTGGAACAGGTTGCCCAGAGAAGCTGTGGATGCCCCATCCCTGGAAGTGTTCAAGGCCAGGCTGGATGAGGCTTTGAGTAACCTGGTGTAGTGGAGGGTGTCCCTGCCCATGGCAGGGGGGTTGGAACTAGATGGTCTTTGGGGTCCCTTCCAACCCAAACCATTCCATGGTTCTATGATTCACTGAAGAGCACTTGGCTGTGGGTTTGCTAAGCCTGGTGCCACCTGGGACAGGTGGGTGTTTTCGTTTGTAACTGGAAGAGAGTAACCACGTAACCATACCTGTCTGCTCCTGACTCTGCTAACCACGGTTCTGATTTGCATAAACTAATATCCAACTAATTACATATAAGTAAGAATCAAGAAGGAATTTTTTCACCATAGTAAGTGAGACTTTTTATACTACTGACAGAATAGTGCCAGAAATCTGAGGAATAACTGTAAAACCATTACGAGTTCTGGTAGTACAGATATCCAGAGCCAACCGGCACACAGAAAGCCTGTTCTGAATGCTATGGGCTAAGCCTCAGAGCACAAGAGATGACACCAGGCCAAGGGCCTTCAAAACAACAACAAAAAAACACCAGTGGGAAAGACACCGAGGTACTGTTGGCTTTGGAAGGGGCAGGCAAATACGCTGGGTCCACGAACAGCAGCAATTCCCAACATGATCCCCAACTGAACCACGAGATATTTCAGTAAGTCCTAGTTATAAACGAGGGAAAACAAATCACATGCTAAGCAGGCAGTTTGAGGATGGGGGAATTCTCCCTATCATCTGTTTGGGATTGTTTGGGGTTTCTCCCTACAAACAGGCATTTACTGCCTGCCATTTCACTGCTGTCCTTCAGCAGCACACTCAAGGCAAATGGATTCTGATCAGCAGGAAATCCCAGTGGAAAAGGTTTTCTATCGTGTAAGCAGAGCACAAATGCATCAATAATACATTTTGAAGCACACGGAAAAAATGGACACGTGTTGTCTGCTGCTGCTACTGGAAGAACTCCAAACAATGGACTAGTAAAAACACCAGTACTAAAGAACTGCTGCTAGTAGAAAATGACGTGTCATCTTTTTGTCCAAAACAGTTGTATTTCTAATAGACACAAATAGAATGAATTAAATGAGTAAATTAACAGCAGAAATATAATAGTATATCTATGGGAACTGTAAGTGTTCATTTATTCTTACCTTCTTCTGCCTCATCCTCCTGGGATGACACAGGCCCTCCTCCACTTGTCGGGCTGACCAATTCTTCCTCTCTTGCAGATTCTCTTTGTAGACTGACAACTTCATAAATTGCATCCCCAGCACTTGCATGGCTTTTCCCTTCAGACTGGAACAAAATTTGTGTATGTATTAGGTCCCCACTGTTGATAACCTCTGTTCTAATAGTAGGTCAAACCAAAACCCAAACAAACGAATCTCCTTTTGAGGTTTAAGGATAGTTTGGGGAAGACTCCCTCAGCATTCTTTGCAATGGCACGTGTAGATTGGCAGTAACTGACAGCTCTGTTTCTCTATGTTTTCTAGGTAGAAAATATAAATAAAACTGCACTATTTCCAAAGCTGCCTCTTAACAACCATTTTAAGCATTGTTCAGAACGATGATAAAAAAGCTTCCCAATTTAAGTAGCTATAAGGAGACGAGGTCAAAGAGAAACCAGGAAAAATACTGGAGTAACTGACATGACCGAAACAGGAATCCAATGCCTGAGGAGCTAAAAAAAAAAAATTAATGGTAAAGAGTTTTTAGTAGGTAAAGACAAGACTAAAGAAGAAACTGTTGATGTGTGCTTGCAGCCCAGAAAGACAGTTGTATCCTGGGCTGCATCCCAAGAAGTATTTGGTGACACGAAGTGATTAATACACTTGTAGAGAATTGTATAAACCAGGAAATTAATGATTGTATTAAATGAACCAGCTCAAAATGTTGTGCTATTTTGTTCTTTGTGCATCTTCCCTAATCAGTTAAAACAAGGTAATTTTTCGAACATATTAAACTCATCAAATTAACCATGAAAAAGAACAAGATTTCAGTTAGAGAACATTCAATTTGCTTAAAAACCACAATTATGATAAAGTTGGAAGGTTCCATGACACCATCACTGAAGATGCACGTGAACATGCATTACCTGCTTTAGCTTCATATAAAAAGTTTCTGTGAAGGTTTTTCTGCTGAAGTACCAGAATCGCTCATTGGCAGGATACACACGCACGACAGTCTCCAGCAGAAACCGGACTGGCTCGACTACTTCCGTAACAACCATATCCACCGCCACAGTCATGAACACACGCTTATCTGCAACACAAAAATCAGTCATACGCAGATAAATTAGGCAAAGTTCAAATTTCTGAACACAACACATGACAGAAATAAACTGTTGTTCAAATGGAAAACCCTTTTTCACATAATTATTGATTCCATTGCACACATTTTGTTTGTCCGAGTTCTACACTCTACAAGCTAGCTGCACACAGAGTACGAGTATGCATTAAACTGTGTACCAAGTAATCCTGATAAAACATGTTGTCTTTGTTTTAAAAAGTTAAGACATCATGCAAAGAAAACAGCATTAATAGACATGACCCTTATCAGACAAAACTCCAACTTTTTCAAGGAGAGGCAAATGCAAGATGAACTGACCAGAGGATGAGACTGACACAGCCCAAGTGTATCTTGCAGGTTTACAGTACAAGAAAAGGTTGGCTGCTTCTGGAAACATTCATCACAGAGAGAGGTAGGAACCATCATTTTGCAGCACAACTGACATTTTTCTTGCAGGAAGCACAGATTTTTGAAACAAATACTTAGAATCAGACATTACAGATCTCTAGGTTCTTGTCTTATCAGACCAAAGAGGTAAGAGGGCATTTAAATAAATAAAAAAAAAAAAACCAAAAAACAAACAAACAAAAAACAACACCACCAAAAAAAAACACAAAAAAAACCCAAACCAAACAAACCAACACACACCACAAAACCAAACTACACCACACACACAGAAAGCCATCTCACAAACAGAAACTGTGTCAAGCTGCACAGCAAGAGTTTTGCCTGTATGCTACTAGAAATAAGATGGTTTGAAAATCCACCAGCAAGAACAGTGACACTGGCTCTATATACTGAGATATGCCTTTAAGCAACGGATGTGAGCTCTGATGAGGGACAGGAAACAAACTCTAGATTTGCATTCAAGGTTTTTACATCATAGAAAACATCAACTGTAGCGACACAAAACTGCGCTATATAATCAAGCACTTCTGTGTTCCACTTCCAGCTGCCCCAAGATGCAGCGGATGGAATGCTATCTGGAATCAACTCACCTCAACACTAAAAGAGAGAGAACAGCAATGCCTATGATTTATACTGCTTTGCTGAGTACAAAAGGTGGAACTTCTGCATGCTTAGGGCCAAAACATCTTGATAACCAGGGAACAGGCACATACAACCAAACCGATGCCAGGTAAAACAAATTTACAAATTAGATTAAATTACCTTTAGGAGTTTCCTCATTAAGTACTAGAAACATGGGTGCATTAGGATTCCACATTCCAGTAATTACATAAGCCTTCCCATCAGAACTCTTTCCCATGGATTCCTACAAATAAAAACATACAGGAGTCTATTAAGAGTCATGGTTTGAGATCAAAGAGATCGAACACGGAGAGAGGAAGTAGTTCTAGGAGTTTCAGAGTAAGATTGTGTTTGCTCTGAAGAGTACAATCTAAATAAGGAATATGAAATAACGACTTGAGAAAGGTTGTAGGGAAACGGGAGAGAAAGAAGAGAGAGCAGAAGAGAGGAAGAGAAACATTATATAAGAAACTGAAGACAAAATAGTTTATCAACTTTTTTTTTTAATGCTTATTATAAGCATGAAAGCATGGTGGGATGTCTGCCACTCTACTTTCTGAGCAGCTGAGATGGTTGTTAGGAGAGGACGAGTTACAAGAGACTTCAAAATTAAACTATCCTCACAGTATACACAGAAATGGTTCAGAAAAAGAAAAAAAAAATCTTAACAGAGTAAGACCTTAAAAACTGCAACCCACAGGTCAGGCTGATTCTTCCCACTCTGTAATTATCCCTTTGCCAGATTTTAACCTAAGTTGCTCAGGCAAGGACTTACATTTATATGTATGCCAGTCTATAGGAACTGGAGATTTGAAGAGCCAAATTTCAGGACAATATGCAAATAAAGTCAAAACAGCCACATATGATAAAGTTAATAGTGACAGCAATGTCTCTGTATCTGAAAAACTGTTAACCAAAAAAAAAAAAAAAAAAAAATCAGGAAAAATGAGCTAGTACATACAAACAGGCAAGTAAACCAGTATTTGCATATCTTGTCTGACAAGAGAACTAAATACTGACAGCTAGAACCATCAACATGATTAAAGAAATGGCCTAGGTAAAACTGGGATAAGGGTACAGCCACAACATGTCCAATTAGTTTAATTCAAGCACTGCTTGACTTGCAAATGGTTGTATTCTTATCCATAGCAGGAAAGTGAATCAATATTATCACCGAAAACAGCATCATTTTGCAGTTCTCTTAGAAGAAAGAAATAAATTAAGATTGTAGAAGACAAGTGAATACTTTAAACTCTGAGCAAGACTTGAAATTCAAGCGAAGCAAATAAAGGGAAAGTTTTCAGCACCTCGGAAAAATAAGACCGCTTTCCCCACGCCCAAGTATAACAACAATTATTTGCTCTAAATTTTAAGGCAACATGGTTGATGCAATACAGAAAGCTCAATTTGTAGCAACGAGCTGTCAGTTGACCTCATCAGTGTCTTCACCAACTGACCAAAAAACAGACACCACGGGTTTTGACATTAAAACGCTTTGCCCATCGTATGCCACACGTTTGTTTGTAGTTTTATGATACAAACCCCAGGATGTAAGAAACACACAAACAAAACCAAAACAAAGAGATGAGAGGTTGGTTGGTTTTTAAATCACCTCTATCTTACTGAACGGAATATTAGAGCTAAGTATTACCATGTCCAGTAAATGCATGTCGCTGTTCTTCACGTTTCGTCCAGGGCTTAGTAGCATTCCAAAGCATCTGGGAAGTTTATTAAAAAAAAAGAAGGAAAAAAGGAAAAAAAAATAGATATTAGCTTTTCAAAACACAAAAGTATTTTCTTGAACATAATGGCACAGCCACCTACCACTTCTAATTTAAAGAAAACCTTTCTTAGCAATTTTTTGTTAGTGTTATGGCAACGCTCAGGAAATATCACAATAGATACTATAGAAGTGACAATGACATTATTTTCCAGAATGAAAATTATATAAATCAGTGCCTGATTGTAAACAATCGATTATTCTTAAAGGTAACTTCAAATATCGAGCTTAAAGATACCCACAATTCCTACACATCAGTGATGGAGACTGCCAAGAAGAAATTCATTCTCTCCCCAGTCCTTCTTAGAAATTGTTTTCATACGATCATATGAAAAGTTAAAACCTGACACATTCTATCACCCGTAACTTCACTGGTGCAAAACATCACGTACCATCACGGGCCCTTAAAAAAAACCTAACTTGCTCAATTTTTAGACTCTCTCTCGTTCTTTTCTAGAACTGAACTTCTGTATTATGCAAGGCCTTGAATTCCATGATTCCAGTCCAGTCGTTTAACAAGAAAATGTTCTTGATATTTTTAAGAGGAAAAAAAAAAAAAAAATCAAAATTCCAAAACATTCTTAAAAGACTCATACTTTCAAATTCCTGAATATTGAAGGCACTACTCAAAAGAGGACCAACTTGAATCCGGTTGGCCAGGGCCTTCTCGAGTCAAGTTCTGAGCATCTCCAGCAACAGAGAACGAACCATCTCTTTGGGCAACCTGTCCCAATGCTCAACTCCCTTTGTATTGACAACAAGGGGCCTCATTCAACAAAGGAATTTCCAGAGAAGTCACTTGTGTCCTTTGACTCTAACCCTACCACTCTACACCTCCAAGAAGAGTCTGGCTTCATCTCCACCATACCCTTCCACCAAGAATTCGAATGCACCAGGAAGAGCCTCCCATTCCCACCTCCTCTAAAGCTGAACTACAGCAGTTCTGCCATCTGGACAACCCACTTATCCAAATGAAAAAAGTAGATTTTTCAGCAAACATAAATTGTAAGAGATTATCTCAACTTTCCTAGGTTAGCAATGAAGACAGAATAGTTTCCCAGCTTTCAGGCAAGCACACAGTATCATGAACAGAGATGTAATAGCAACTATCATTTCAATAATGCTATTAACTGTAGAAGTCTTAAGATAGGCAATTTCTACACCATCTAGTAAGTTTGCTCCTATTATGTTTGGGTATACGATTTTCCACCTAATTACACTTGAACAGCACCTTACATTCACAATTCTATTTTCCCTTCTCATACTCTTTCGCTACTATAATCTTAAAACTCAAAGTGGTAAACACAAGAGTAGACAACAATTTTGATTTATCTACACAGCATAACGCAGAGTGCCAGGTAAAGCAGCCAAGGTAGCTAGGAAGGAGGACTTGCATTTAACCACACAAGCAGGCTTCTCTCCAAGGCTAATTAGACCGGGCAGAACGTTACAGAAGGCTGATGTGCTACTTTTTGTTCCTGAGGTAGAAATAACTCTACAAGGGCTGTAATTTATGATAGTAGAGGGGTCACTAGCTTCTGGTTCACCCGCTAAAGAAAACTGCAAGGCTAAGATTCAAAGGCATGTAAAATATCCGTGCTTTTCAAAGATAAGAGCTCACAGATCCTAAGCTCTTGCTGTGCTTCTCTCAGATGTACACAAGTTCTGATGTGTGCCAGTCAAAATTTTTGGGAAGTACAGTCCTAAAGAGTGCGAGTCAGGAACAAGTAACGCTTGCCTCTCACAGAAGCAGATACTTACGACAACTGGCAACATCCCACTACTAGAAGAGTCAGGGCTTCTCTTCCTGCTGATTTCAAAGAGAGTTGAGGACCCTCACTTGCAGAGGAGCCAGATTTTACACAGTCGTCAACATGTTCAGCCTCCGATTTTAGAAGGCTGAACCACACACCCATGATTCGAAATGGCCTGCAGAGACTGTGGGCCTCAGTCCTGCCACTTCTGCTATGTCGGGTTTTCTGCTCATACAGCTGGCTACCAAGTGGCTACCCGCAGGTGCACTACTCTGTCTAAATTCAACTAGTTTCTAGACTTGCAGATAAAGAAGTGAAATTATTCTTCACTAATATAGATTTCCGTTTACATAAATACAAACGCCACCCACAGATAAGGCTGATGGTGTTAACGTGATAACATGACCTTTAAGAGATTCCAGTACTGCTGAGCAACCAACTAATATTCTGTACATCAGTTCTAAGGACACCAGTCTAGACACCAGTAGAGACTAAGCTATACCTAGATAACTTGGCATTAACTCTCCTGTACGACCGGCAGCGTGCTATATTTAAACATCACTGTACTGAGAACAGCATAAATTCTCTCGTTTCTCACAGTGAAAGGCTATTTCACTCTTCAGAACAACTTCCTTAAAGTCCCCGACCATTATTCAGAATTTTCTTCTTGAATCCTGTACAAAAACGGGACATGATAGCCCACATGGCGGGACTGAACCTACGCAGTGCCACACGACTCAGACCTGGGAGACAGGAACAAACCTTGTTTCCTTACCTGCTCTGACCCAGATAAAGACAGGCAGAATCCAGGACAAACAGGCCACCGGGGCAGGAAGGGCCAAAGTAACTCAACTGAGAGCGCCCTCCTCGACCACACTAACCCAGCCACAGGCCCTATCTGAGCACCAGGAGGTGGCCAGTTTCTCCGACTGATACCAGGTTTACTCCCCTGAGACCATGACGAACGATTCTTGAAGTCCATTTAGACCAGAGACCAAATTTCTTTAGCAACACTTTTTCGCATTATATCCTCCACTCAGAAATACTTCTGAAGACACATTAAATAAGCTTACTGTCTGATGCAACCTGAATTATCTTTTATACCAGTTCTGAATTTTAATATTGTGCAAGGTAAGTACATAAAATGACTTAAAAGCCTGTGTATGTCACGTCAATTAAATAACTTTTTATCAGCAAAGCTTGTGGTGATACAAATAACATCCTAAGTGAATATCCTAAATGACATCAAAATAAAAGCTAATTTCTAAGGAAGGTAGATTTACTTTGGGGGGAAAAAACCCACAACAATCAAATGCTATTCAGAAATGCTTAAAAGAGTTTATCATTCATTAATCAAATTCTGAAGTCAAAATTATTTAAATTAACAATACGTTGAAAATAGGATTATTATTTTTGTTTAAGTCAATGAATAGCAACAGTACAATTTTTTAACACAAAAGAATGACGATGAAAAAATGCTGCTGTATTTTCCTTGTCTAAAATTTCAGTTTCATGTTTGAAATAAGAGCTTGAAAGCAAGTCAAGAGAACAATCTTTGGTTTTGGGAGGGTTGTGGTTTTTTTCCTTGATTCTCATGTTATCTTGAATTTCCTTTTCACTAAAATGAGTTCTCCTGTTGTTACTCTTTTGATAAGATTGCCATCTGGTGGAGTTTGCTATTTCTAAAAATTGAGCTACTGAGAAGGAATTTCTTAATTTAAATTAATGCAATACCTACTACTACTGTAGTAACAAGAGTCTACTGTTAACGAACACATTAACTAACAGATATTATTCACATGCATGGTCCACTTCTTGGGCAAACGCTCTGCACAAACAGTCAGATTATGTTGTCCAAAAAGGATCCCCCTCATGCAGTTTCCAGGAAATACAACATGAACCATCAATCATTCCTCAGCTCTTCACCATCACTTGAAGATCAACATTAGAACACAACCCTTAGCATGAATGAACAAAAAAAACCACTTGTGGGTACATTCCCCCTCTTCCCCCTCCATAGGAATAATTCAGTTTTGCAACTTTTATGGATTAAGTATTATGGATATATTAGCTATAGTTCAGCCTGGAGAAGAGAAGGCTCCGGAGAGACCTTCTAGCAGCCTTCCAGTACCTAAAGGGCCTACAAGAAAGCTGGAGAGGGTCTTTGGACAAGGACGTGTAGTGACAGGACAAGGGGCAATGGCTTTAAACTGAAAGAGGGGAGATTTAGGTTAGATATAAGGAAGAAATTCTTCCCTCTGAGGGTGGTGAGGCACTGCACCAGGTTGCCCAGAGAAGTTGTGGCTGCCCCATCCCTGGAAGTGTTCAAGACCAGGCTGGATGAGGCTTTGAACAACCTGGTGTAGTGGAAGGTGTCCCTGCACATGGCAGGGGGGTTGGAACTAGATGGTCTTTGGGGTCCCTTCCAGCCCAAACCGTTCTGTGATTCTGTGATTAGAATCACATTATAACAAAACTACGAAGGAATCCTACTCATCTTGTACGCTCCACCAAAAGATTGCTGCTTCTAACCAGGAGGCTGAGTCCAAACTTGCAGTGTTCTAGCACACTGATCTAACAGATTAATGTGCTGCAAGGTTTAACATAGCTCAGACAACCTAACCTGGTTACTCTTCCTGAACACCAAGATGCTGGTAATGCAGGACTACAATAAATGTATGGTTTTGCACTACTCAAAAACAAGAGAAAGCAAAATCAAAAGCATTTGGATGTCCTAAGTACCCTAACACTGCCTTCAAAAAGACAATTAAAAGGAAAAAAAAATAATCAAGAATGTTTGAGTATTACAGGCTACATTTCTTGTTTTCACCTAGAAATCACTTAAATACTTCAGAAGAAATTTAGAACTGAACTGCACACCTATAAATTAATTGTATTACACAATAATACTTTCTGTGTTATTGTTGTACTTTTCCATGTCACATAACTTGCAACACCATGGAAAAATACACTAAATACACTAAATACTGGTCTCTCAAAAACTTAACCTGCATTATTTTTACAAGAATCTTACCTTTCGATGGCCAGTTCTTTGTTCGAGAGTTGCTGTACTGTAATCACCACTTTCTTCTCAATTCCCTGTTTAAGCTTGAAATATAATTTCTCTCTATCCTTTGGCACAGGGCTAACAGAAAAAAGAAACAAGTTTCTTTAGCACAGGTAAAAAACATTCACTGTTGAAGACACAAAAGAGTAGCAGCCCCCTTAAACTGTTAATGACTCGACTCGTTTGGGAGACCTCTTCCTTAATTTACAAGTTAATAAACAGAAACAAATTAAAACAGACTATAGGCTCATACTCAGTATGCTGAGGGATTTTTCAGACAAACATACCCAAAACCACATGGGGTATTTTGGGTTTAAAACTTACAGAAAATATGCTATATGCTGGGTATGAAGCAAAAAATAAATAGGACATATTCACAGAATTAACTCTTATTATCAACTCTCTCTTCCATTTCAAAAAAAATCTTGTCATTGACTGTTAGGCAAAGAATACTCGGCTCCCCGTGTCTCTGTAACGGTTAGAGAAGTTTACATTTTCTAAATCTTAAATAAATATGGAATTCACTAGCTTATTTAAAAAAAAAGACCACTGGACTGTATTTACTCAAGAAAACTGGTTTGACTAAAGTTTTTAACAAACTTCCTACTATCTTTTCCAGTTAAACAGGCCTACCTTTAGCATCCCTACCAGAAACCATGTATTCAAAAGAAACGAACTTGAAAAAGGTAGCCTGATTTTTAATATTTTTACAGAAAAGGTAGATATTTACAGAAAAGAAGAAATTGTAAAAGCAAAGAAACAGCTTCCTTTTTATAACAAGTCTCCTTTTGAAAAGAGGCCAAATCAATTTTACTGCAATGCAGTAGCTGTGCATTCTGCACGTAGCTATATGCTTTTTTCAAACAGATTTCTACTTTTCCCTTCCCATCCAGATTACCTAAAATTTCCTTTTCCGTCATCTTCTTTGACTTCTAAGGAAACACTGAAAGTGTACACATCACTATCTGGAGTAGGAAGAACAAAGTCCTTAATGTGATCAGATGCTTGTTTGGAAGAACGTTTGAATGCTGTTGAGAAACTATATAAAATCCGACTGACCTGCAGAAAAGCAAAAGAATAGTTTTATCAAAAATAGAAGATATTTTACATGAGGTATTGTGATGTGCTTTTGAAGGTAATAAAATCACTGTCACTTGACTCTTGTACTGAACACAAAGCGTGCCACAAAACATTCAGACTGGGTGTTTAACAACCAAGCAAATCCAGTAACAACATCTCCTATTCCAATTCCTGTCACATTCACTGCTCGTGCAACGCTCAGTAAGTCAATATATATCCGAAGATTAGGAACGCAACTCGTTAGAGGGCCTGAATAATATCTTTTTCAGGTTGTATATTGAACAACACAACTTGCAGCTTGCTCTTGCAGATGTCAAAAAACAAGGCAACTTCTTCTTTTGCAACCTCTATTTTTCCACCCTAGAAAGTCCTTTTCTCCCAATCATGTAGTTCTTCCTAAAATATCTAGGGCAGAGTACTGCAAAATGATTCTTTGTGACTTGCAAGATCTACACTGCAACTTTAGTCTGAAACCTACCCAAGGCCCAAAAAACAAAGGTGTTTTTTTTTTCAATTTAGGCTTTCTAAATATTCCCACTATAGTGCACTTTGAAATTTTATTGAAATACTAAAAGAAAAAAAGTAAATAATATCAATATTCACGTATGACTAGTTGCACATTCTGTGAAACTCATTATTTATGTGTTAACATATTTTTCAAGGCACTCTATACCATTTTTACATTTGGAAAAACTTCTTAAAATACCACTTGTATCCTTTTCCTAAGTCACTGAACAACATTTCATACTTACTGCCTCTTTAATCTCACAGGAGAAAACATGAATCTGGAACTCTTCGGTTCCACAGCTGCTTTCAGTAAACGCAAAGCAGTCGCTCTCTGAAGTCCCATTTTGTCCACGCACGCAAAACAAGACCTTATAGATTGGAAAAGAGGCCATCTCCACATTGCTTGATTGATCGATTATTCTGTCAGGGGAAGCAACAGGGAAGGTCAAAGAAAAGGTCAGTAAAGCAAACAGGCCTACCTAAACGACTCTTCTGCAATTAGATAAATATCTAAACTGTAATTACTATTAAACCCAAGTACACGAAATGGGAAGCAGGAATAGAAATGTCAGACTTTCCAAATTCAAGATGTAAACGTTTCTGGTTGTACCACTGGCTTAATATTTTTTTTTTACCCTCTCCAATATAGACAAATACAGCACCTCTGTATCGTGCAATAACAACAACCATCGCTGCTCTGCAATCACTCACGAAAAACACAAGTAGAAATGTAGGAACTACAGCAACCGTGAAAACACAATTTGCATACAAAGATCAAAGAAAATTCAACATTACAAAAGAATTTCAATCTCTGTTTAAGAAAATATTATTTATCAGAATCTACAAGACCACATAGCGTAGCAAATGGTTGGTGCCATGTTCAGGTGAATATTGATCACACGTCTAAGGGCTCACACAAAATTTTGAATTCCACAAACTCAGAACCCAACGAATATTTCGGAAACTTTAAAGACAACAACAGGGGTGGTGGTCTCAGAACGGACTACCAGACAGTGAGTTTTAAAAAATAATATTTAGAGCTACACAGTTCTCCTTCGTCTTTTCTCTCCTTGTCCATATGCACATTCACATCCGGGGTGAACAAATAATTGTTATCTGGAATAGATTCCTAAATCTGTAATAAAAATAAAGGACTAATCTTCTGAAGGCAAGAAAAGCCCCGAGAGGATTCAGTCTGCTGTAATATTGGTGGGACACATTAAATGGACCCCCACATGACAAGTGTTCAGATACCAGGAATGGAAACACTCCTCAAAGATGACACTGGTGTCACTTGAACTTTGATGGAGTGTATTATGTCACACGTGGATTCACTTTCACAGTTCTGTGCAGATTCTTAGGCAGTTCTTCACTTCATGATGTCCTCTGCAGTTAGAGATCAAAAGGAACCTGCAGTTTCACTTACAAAACTACTTTCTTGAATGGCCAAAATGGCTACAAAAATAGGTACGGCACACCTAACACCACATGCTTAGGTGACAGCTGCTATCATAAAACCATGCAGTGTAATTTCACAATTCAAATGAAATATTGCCACAGCATCAAATGGAATCTCAAATTCGGTTTGAAGAGCAAAATGGAAGAAAATAATATATGTGCTTGAAGGTCCTTCTGTCTCTCTGCATAAGACAATAGTCAACACATAGGCAGAGCATGGAAAAAGAAGGAAATCTACCCATATCCTTCAGATATCTTGGTATCAGAGTTTAAAAATAAAATAAAAATCTTGAATATTGAGATGTTCTCTACTTCTGGACAGAAGACTGCTACAGGTGCACCTTTAGTGCACCCTGATTAAGAACCCTTGGCTCTCATCACTAATTAAAAGACCCTTCTCACATGGGACAAGTAGATGTTTTTTAGTTTCTGGAGACTATTAGCATACGCATCATAAGGCAGAGATGGGTGAGACTTGGCTTTAGCATAGTGACATCTGGAAAGAGAAACTAGCATCTCCAAGTCCTCAAGAAATATGGAAGAGTCTAGAACTGACACTTCAGCTAGCCTAAGGCCAGCAGGACTACTACTGTCTCAGTACATTTACCTCGGAGGTGATTACAGACTAGGGAGGCCGGGAGAAAACAGGGATATTAAGCTCTCCCTTTCCAGCATACCAGAAGTGACTGAACAAGATGCTTTTGGCCCTACAGCTAACAAACAGGTACTTGGTGGCAATCAACAGAGAGACACTGACCCTCTGAGTAATCCCATGCCCAAAAGATGACTTTCAGCCTCACACTGCCTCTTCAGGATTCATTGGCTTGACAGGGCTCAAACAAGCCTTCATGGTGTAAGGCTTTGAGCAAATAACCACAAACAAGTGATAAAGTGATAATTGAGTTGTGATAATTGTGACAATTGAATGTGATAATTGAGACGTGGTCAACTGCTTGCCTTTGAAAGGCAAAGTATTTCACTGTACCTGGTTACTGACAAGCAGAATTACTGCCAGGTTCTGTACCACTATCCACAAGCGATGGCATGCACGTGTAGACAAAAAGTATGGAAACATTCCTCTCTGCTTTAAGTGCCGAGATACTTCTACCTAGACACGCAGGTACCACAGATGTGCAAGCAGCTTGCATGATCAAAGAGGCATCTCTTATTATCATATTCAAATGAGATACAGGTAGGGGGATACACTTTTGTTGACACCATCTGGCAACCACTTCCACCAACCATGTACTGCACGTTAAATTCGAGCGTGCATTTCGCTGCTTCAGAGGAATTTCTTGAAGATAACCGTCCTCAGCAGTAACTTCAGGCACAAATCCAGCAATTTTGCTTTCCTGGGCAAGGAACAAAGTTAGAATCCACCTTTCGGCGCAAGTTACGAAAGAAACATTTGAGTGTTACCTTACAGAGCCTTCCGGAACGTTTGGAACATAAAGTGTTACAGGTAAAGGGGCCTGACTTGAGGATTTCATGATTGCCATGGCATGGAGAGCTTCCGGTTCATTTCGAGGGGCAGACACCTTCGTGCAGCCTAAGTAAGTGAGTTTGTTAAACAATACACTGTCCTCTTCCAGGGGCTCACTGGGAGAAGATGGCCTTGGTGCAGAGATTTCTGAAAATGAAGAAACCACTTCTTTAACTATTTGCTTTTGGTTTTACACATTGTTTTTTTAATAAGTTCCATAGGAAAATCTCCCACTTTTTCTGAGAATGGACATGGGAGTCAAAAGCCCAGCTCCAATAGGAAGAAATCCATCTGGCAGCTTAATACTAACGTTAAGTCTATTCTATTCTAATGCATGTTTCCAAGTTAAGGCATAGGGACGAATGCCCTTTGATTCTTTTTAGGAGTGCTAGAACACAATTCTTCTTTAAGCTCCATTCCCCAGATGTTCTTTTCTTTAGTTTGCTTATACCTCCTTCTAGTTCCTACTCATCACTTTGCATAAAGAGGCCTCTAATTCTCTTCTCTTCCATGTCTTCGCAGCTTTGTGTAGCATTACTAAACGTGGTGAACATTCCTGGGATAGCTATATTAACTGCATTAAACCATCAGGGAGCTGGAGAAAAGAAGGATATCTGTTTGTTCCTCTACTCAGCAGAAGAAAAGCATTCTTTTTCCACTCTCAAATTACTGTGGACAGGGGCGATCTTGAGGGAGCTTTGCTGTTGTTGTTGTTTTCTGGTGTGGGTTTTTTTTTAAGGCTTTTTGGCATTTGAGAAACAAGGAGAGGGGAAGAAAAATTCTTTAAGTATGGAATCAGAGTAATCTAGGTTGGATAAGACCTCTAGAGGTCATCTACCTTTAACTCCTGCTCAAAGACTGATCAGGTTAGATCAGGACTAGTTTCAAAACTGGATCACGTTACTCCGGGCCCTGTCCAGCTGAGTTTTGGTATCTCCAAAGACAGATATTCCAAATCTCTCCAAGCAATTTGCCCTGTTATTTCTATTTCATAGAATCATAGAATGATAGAATGGTTTGGGTTGGAAGGGACCTCAAAGACCATCTAGTTCCAACCCCCCTGCCGTGGGCAGGGACACCTTCCGCTACACCAGGTTGCCCAAAGCTTCATCTAGCCTGGCCTTGAACACTTCCAGGGATGGGGCAGCCACAACTTCTCTAGGCAACCTGGTGCAGTGCCTCACCACCCTCAGAGGGAAGAATTTCTTCCTTAGATCTAATCTAATCTCCCCTCTTTCAGTTTAAAGCCATTGCAGGGGCTTATCACTTAGTGTCCTATCATTACATACCCCTGTAAAAAGTCCCTCTCCAGCTTTCTTGTAGGCCCTTTAGGTACTGGAAGGCTGCAATAAGATCACCCCGGAGCCTTCTCTTCTCCAGGCTGAACTATAGCTAATATTTCCATAATACTTAATCCATAAAAGTTGCAAAATTGAATTATTCCTGTGGAGGGAGAAGAGGGGGAATGTACCCACAAGTATTTTTTTGTTCATTCATGGTAAGGCTTGTGTTCTGTTGGAGGCATGTCAAACAAGGAGCCAGTAAGGCGAGTTTCTCAAAAACACAGCATACATGCAATTAAGAGAAGGGTGTTTCCATTATGCGTAAACCGTCTATCTTATTCTACCACAAAAACCTTTTTTTTTAATTCCCAAACAGATGCTATGGGGATTATCTGACACAATGCCACAGAAGTGCTCTGCATATTACTGAGGGGAAAAAGAATTCTAATTCAAGGCCCACGGAGATGGCCACATCCTTGTATTCCTACTATATATACTTTTTTTAAAAGCTATCATTTATTTTACATAAAATACATACAATATAATTTACATAAAAAGCTTTCAGTCCTCCCTTTTTCACCAAAACTTCAAATACCAGAAAAGTACCACAATCATTCCTAGCAAATATCAAATCTAAAGCTGTCCTTTCCGGTACCTGGTGATAGACCAGAGCTGAAAAGTTTATCAGCTTACTCGGGGTACATTTCATTTGCAGGCCGCACTGTCAACGAAAAATGCCCTGAAGCATCTCATACTCCATCAGTAGCGTCTTCACCTCAACTACAGTCCATTCGGCAAACTACACAATGCTTAGTCCTCACTCATCTAGGGCTGGAGACAAACTATCTCGACCAAAACAGAGGAGCACAGGGTACCAATCTGATGATAATCTATTCCTGTCTATAATCTTCAACTAATCAGAAAAGAGGAGGCGGCCCCAGAGCATCCTCCAGCATAGTTTTGGAAAGAAGCTCCAGAAAGCCTTATATTCATTTAAGGTTAACTTGAAACCTCATAAAGAAAAAAGCTGCCATACATGATTGTGGAGGGAAGCACTTTAGCAATAATACCTGTAGTAGAAGGGTCTAAAGCAAGGTGCAAAGATGGCTGATTTGTTAGACCTGCTGACCCGTCCGCAGCTGTCTGGCTGCTTGCATCACTGCAACCTTCTCCGACAGCAGTGCAACTGCTGCGGTCTTTTTCCGAATCCCTCAGTATCTCTTCCATTGCCTTCTCCAGCTGATCCTCTCCATTTGAAAATACCTGCAAACAGAAGACGACAACATTTTTTTAAAGGGACTTGTATTGTAGTTTTACTTTCATTATTACTTTTCAAACCTATAGTCTTACTCATTGCAAAAGGTAAGAAACTTTACTGAACAAGACAGCACACTAAGAATCAACAAAATTAAAATAAAATATAATCCAATGTGCCATCCGATTACATATAATGCACATATTTTCACTGCTAATCAAACAACCATCCATCTAAAACCTAGATGGAGAGACAAACAAAACACACAAGGAGGATTATTTTAAGATATCTCTTAAAATAATAGGTTTGTGTGTTTAGATCCTCCATTCAGAACAAAGATCTACAGACTTTGTTATAGATTAATTTTAAAGAAAAATTTTACTTTCTTAGTCATATCTAATCCATTTCAGTTGTTTCACCAATTGTCCCACACATAGGAGGGGTGCCAGCCTAAAGAAATGGCAAGAAAATGGCCAGACATATTCTCTAAGGGGGGGAAAAAAAATATAATAATACAGCCTTTCACAAGTACTAGCTTTTCAGACCAAAAAACAACCCATGGTCAACAATAAAGTTGCATCATGGATTCTACATCCAAGTTGATCCGTCTGTTTCCAGACCAAATTACTAAAGAAGCAGCTAGCATTTTATACAGACAGAAACCATCGGCTCTAAGTATCTGCCAAACAGTTATGCAAAGAATAAGCACTTATTGCCATTCCAAGGGTAACAAATTCCTATTGTTTCCAAGTGAACCAAAACCAGTAAATCAGCTACTGCAACTCAAGTGGGGAGATTTGTAATTAGCCAATCAGCCATCACCCAAATGCTACAAATATTCTGCTATTTTGACGGAGGAAGCTTTCAGAAAAAGTCTTAGTCATGCCTAAAGTAGCACTAAGCAGGAAAACTAAATTAAAAACTAAACACCAAGACTCTCTGTGGTCTATTCCTAGGCAGCCTAATGACGTGCTTTTAAAATGATAACACTCAGAGCCTCTGATCCCTAAATAAAGAACATTTCCCAAACTTTAATCTGAAGTTCATTCTTTGAAAGAAACTTTTTAGTCCTTTACTCATGTATAACTTTACAGAATACTAACAAAGCTGACCCCCAAAGAAGTTATTAAAAGAAAAACTGAACTGCCATTTCCTGACAGATTTGCTTAATCTGAGCTGTTAATTTCACTGGTAATAAGCGAGAACAAAAATTACAGTCTAAGACTTTCCTCCAGCACACACAAGTATCTTTCAATATTCAAATGAAGATGTAATCTTTCGATCAACACAAATCTTGGTACACATTACTAAAATGAAATTATAGTAGACCTTTAGCTGAGGTTTTTCATCTTCTCCAGGGGTGTCTTCAGATTGCTGATGAACCAGGACAAATTCTTCATTAATTAATGTGGAGACAGTTTCAGGAATCCTGCTGGCTTTGCTAAATGATGTTTTGACTTCCATCTCAGGTCAGTGTTCTCCTCCTGCAACAAGAACCTAACAAAGAAGGAAAAATATTAAATAATTAGTTTGGAAGCTATAAACAATGTTAATAAGTATAACATGAAGTTATTGTGGAATAATATAATTAAGACTCAAAGTTATATGAATACATTACACTATATTCCTCAAAATCTGATTTGATTGACATAAGGAATCTCTTTTTAAATAGCAAGTATGATTTTTAGAGCATGTGTTTAAAAATACTACAATTTAACAGCAGTAGCTGTTACCTATGTGTATAGATAACACATGAGGGAGTTCACCTCGGAGCTTCCACTTCCCCTGTTCTTAATATTCCAAAGTCTGCTCCCTCTACCTCCCTAATTCCTGCCCTTTGTTCTCCCTCATACAGGTATATTTCTTACTCAGAGCATCACACAGGTTGTACGAAGGTACACATTACCTGAAGACTAAGTTTTCCAAAAACTGTGTATCAAAGTATATGCTCTCCACATGAAAACATATTTAGCAACCAGTTCTGTTGGAGGTGGTTTTATTACTCTTTATTAACTACAGGTGATGAAGTCAAAGGTGATACTAAACCACAATCTCACACTTCTCAGCCAACTTCTCTAAAATCACCTGCAACAGAGTTAAAATTAACCAAGCCACTTAAAAAAAAGAAACAAAAACCAAACCAAAGCAATGAAACTACAAATATTACAGAAAGCAAGAACAAGTTTTCCTTTGTCTGCACAGCAGATTAAATCTAGAAATGAAAAAAAGGGCAAAGTAATGGTCAGCCTATACATTACAAGTTCATATAAAAATACAGACCAAAAACCATTCTCAGCACTTCGGAATGAAGACAGCTGCTGTAGGTATCCACCAAATAAAGACAGCATCACCTATGGTAATTCAGAATATCTCCCCCGATTCCTTAGGGAATGAAAAGCTGGAACGAAGAATGGTGTATATCAGACTTCTAATATTTTAAATGGACCTATGGTTGTGCATTTTCGGCGTTAAAAAAGAGAAAATATAGTTTCAGATCGACTTTATAAACAGCATGCTCTTCCAGACATGGTCTATTTCCCTTTTAGTTTCCTGAAAAATACTGTTCTGGCTGAGTGCTGGGATTTACTGCGCTTCAGACTCTGATTTTGGAAGCGTCACACACAGCACAGCGGGGAACAATCTGCTGCCATCCCCTTCGCACGGCTGGAAGGTGCCCAAAGTGGGGGAGCACAACCAAAGGCCTGTTGTGGCTGGGAACAAGGACAGGCTTAGCTTCACATTGCCCCTCACAGCTACCAGGGGTCAGAACTGTGCCAGGCTTGCTGCTCAGGTACAGTTCCAAAACACCAAGCGATCAAGAAAAGCAGGCAAATTTAGGTCTAGCTATAGGAAACTACAAAAATAGCCCTTAAAAAAAAAAGCCATGCATGTCCTCCACCATTCTGAGCAGGCATTACTTAACAGGCTAGCCACAAGAGACAGTTGAGCAACTTCAGACCAAAAAACAAGTGTGGGAACTAGGCTACTTTCAACACAAAAATATTTTGTGTCACTTTTGAAACTACAGTCAACATGGTTTTGCTCTTTCAAAGATTTGGCTTGTCTTAACCATTTACACATGCAACTACAAAAAGATTTTCCCTCTCCCTAACCTAGCCACAATTTACCTATCAACCCAGCAAGGGTATTATAGGCAGAAATCCCAGAACAACTAACGAACTCAAGTTCTTGTTAGAAGATTCATGTTCCAAACAAGCCATTAAACAACAGCCATACTATTCAGAGAGTGATTGCACATTTGGATTAGCAGTTTAGCCCTCTCTGTTGTCTTTCCCATCTCCAGACTAAGCAGGAACTCACAAGCATGAGTATCTTTCAGACAGATGACATCACCTGAGCTCCACCCAAGCCTAGGTAATGGATTTACTGATGAAATAAGTTTTGTTTCACTGTTGTGAAGCATCTTTAAAGATTTTTCTGGCAAAAGAAGGACAAAGTTTTAATAGGCAAGACTACGTAACATCATAACCAGTTTATTAACTCATTTTCACAAATGTCATGTCGTAAAAACGTTGCTGATGAGCTTGTGTATTATTTGCAATAAACAAATTAATGAATATTAATTTCAAAGTAAATCCTCCATATAAAAGTGAAGATCCACTATTACAGAACTCTTTTGAAGGCAATGAAAGGACCTAAAATGACATCCCCCAAACACAACATACCCTGAGTAATCATTAGCTCTGCAGTTACACCCATCATCGGAGAAAACAGCAGAGGATGACTGTCAGTCCCATCAGGAGTGAAGATCTACTCTACCAGAAGCCTCTCCCCCTCCCACCCCATAGCCACTACTGCTGGACTTACTGAACATGACAAAGACAAAGCCTCACCACTACTTCTAGCACATTTGCAGAAAGGAGGAATCACAGAGATGCTATTTTGACAGTTTTTTGTGGTTTAGTCTATTTAATTTTTGTGCTTACTTATGGGAGAATGAAACAAATGCAAGCTGCTAACGTTAGCATCAAAGTAAGAACTGACAGGCACACTGTGAACTGGGAGGGAAAATGTAACATTTGTAAAGTCAGAGAAAATTATGATAATGCAACTAGAGAAGCATATTGATGTACAAAACATTTGTTCTTGCCCTGTGTGGATACAGGCAGCTTAAGAGAATTCCTACTTGCTAAACTTTAATCAGAAAGACAGAGGAACTATTATAAACACAAGATGAGTGCAAGGAGCTCCTCACTCAGATCAGATACTTAAAAGCATGCCATACACATTCTTGCAATTACATTGGAGTCGCAAGGCCTTTAATATCCTTAAGAGCATACTCTGAGCTTGCCTTTAGAACCAGCTTAAACCACCACAACCAGTGCAGACACACACCTTTTCCACACACAACTACGTAAACTGAATAAATTACCACCCCAGAATCCCTAATTTCAGCTTTTCATTACAGCCTACTCCAAGCCACTGTCGGGATTATTCCCATGAAAGCCCTCTATCCTGTTTCAGCCCAAACACCAGCATGGTAGTTTCAGTTTAGTAGTGGAACACGAACACAAGCGGGTCGGACGCTCAGGAGGTGAGTGTCTCAGCCAGAAGAACAAAGTTCTACACTCTTCAGCTCACAGGAGGACAGCTACAAGAAAAAGTCTACAAACCGCTCGGGTCTTCTGCTAAGACAACCTCTTGATGTCCATGCTAGAGATCTTGCCACGTGACAAAGCAATTGTAGTGCTCTAGATCGTTCATGGAACATGTGTGTGCTAAAAATGAAAATCTCAGAGTGAACAGACTGTTCATTTCCTCCCAAACAAAACAAACAACAGTGTCACCTATTGACACAGACCCTTACCACTAAACTCATAAATAAGTCTCCTTTTTTTTTTTTTAAATCATCCTTTCTGATGAAAAGCTGAAATTTAAGAATGTGAGAATTTATTCTTGATTGCATTGGTCAGAACAGAGAAAGCTGCACAGTCCACAATCATGTTAAGTTTATTCCCTGAAGTTAGCAGCAGGCAATCGTGGAGCTGAATGCTGTCTGGGAATACTGATGAAAGAGGTTTTGCATTTGCTTTATCATTTTGAAGTTACTGGGAGGGCAGTAACCAGCAGAGAGGGTCTGAGAGCAAGGGACAGGAAAGTCAGCAAATATCATGCACCTCAGCTACTTTCACATGACGCCCAGCAGCTCAGCTTCAGTTCCAAACACACAAACGTGGGTGGCCAAGGTGCAAACACAACTTCTCTTCTGCCAACACTGCTCCGAGAACTGAAACCTCAGACCAGATGGTAACTTCCGAAACCACCAGAGCCAAGAGTCAGAACTGCTCTTCCAACAATGCCTTCGGAAAGATGACAACAAATTGTGCTCTCAAAGTTCTCTTCACAGCAAGAAATACTGGGAAGTATGTACTACAACCACAAGGAAGTAATTTCTACAAAAGCATCTTGAACAGCCATGCTCTTTCCCACAGAGAAGACAATTTTTCCTCCACACTTTGATGAACAATACCACACACAAAAAAAATTCAGAAACCCAGCAATGAATACGCAGGAGGAAATTTTTCTTAACTCAGCTAAATAAAGCCTACCCTGACAAAAGGATTACAATTTTTAAAAGTAACAACTCCAGAAAAGGCTTTCTGACAAACAGATTTTCAGACCAAAGGATTTTGGCGATACAAAGTAATTAATCAGACTGAACTAGTTTTAAAGGGGGGCGGGACGAGTGGGCAGTAGATCTTGCTTGGAAAATATCTTAAGCTGTAGGGTTACCACAGTGACTGAAGAAAAGCTGTTGCTTTTCTCTGAGAGCTTTATTGCACGGTTTTTCGGTCAAGCCACTTCATCTCTCTGCTGTACTTAAGCAGTACTTCAGGTCCCAGCGTTTTGTTTATACAAAGTCCTGGATAAAAGCTAACCAAGCCACACTACTTGGAATAAAGGTGTTTTGGAGCCAGAGACTGGAAGCTATTACAAACACGTAGAGTACTAAGCTCTTAGAGGCCCGAACCTAGCAGCTTCCCCAATTCATTCCAGGAAAGCATCCCAGGTTCATCGCAGCTCCCTTTATGCCTAAGTGGTTGAAGCGCAAGAGAAGGTGAAGAACAGCAACCCTGGAAGACCCAGGTGGATTCAGCACTGAATCACAGCACAGGACACAGGACAGAAATGCTCCCAATTCCTCCCCTCCCTAATGCTTCCATGTATTTCATACTGAATCTGGACTTGCAAAAACTCGCCACGTACAGAAACACAGACACCTCGGTAGTGAGGTACGTCCATGGGACTGCTGGGCAGAGCAGCTCGGGACAGGCCACTGCTGGCAACACAGTCACTACCACAGGAGAAAAAGAACCAAAACGTAGAGCCACTGACTTTCCAGAAGGGAGCTGCTTTGCAGACCTGATCAGATTCAAAAACTTCCTCATCAAACTGGTCCCCAAAAGTAATACCAAATTTTACATGAATCAGTCTTCCGAAGCCGTCACCAGACACTTTTAGGTTTACTTCCAGTTTGTGTTCAACAAATATTTCAAAGTTCGTGCTCAAGTTCACTTCTGGTTTCAGGAAAAACAAAACAAAACAAAAACACAAAAACAAACCAAACTTTTCTTTCTGTTTCAGCATTATAACCAACAAAAACCTAACAAATAAAAAGATAAAATAAATGCAGAGCTATGAAAACACAACAAACAAGCAAGATAAATGTTGATCTATCTGTTTTCAGTGAGCAATGAGAAACATGTTTTAAAAGAAAGCTTCTTGCCTTCTTAAAAGAAGGCAATCAAGAGCAGGCTAATTCATCCTTCCTTTTATCAAACAAAATTGGGTCCTGTATTAAAGACAGGCTTTCAAAGCCATATAGTTTGCCTGATGATCTCAGACTCCAAATAAGATGCTGGTAAGTAAGTTGTACCTCTTTTCAGAACTAAGGTTCCTCAACACAACCTCGGGGCCTTTTTGAAGAGGAAGGTCCGACAGAGCTATGCAGAGATTCATCTTCTGCTAACAGATGTCTGAAGTGCAACGTACCCTGAACCGCGTAGTTTATGCCCTCTGCTCGAGCTACACAACACAACGCACGACAGCAAAACCAGCATTAAGCTCATTAAGCTAACGACTGCGATTTCAAGTCCAGTTACACGACTCAGATTTCCAGTTTCCTGAAGTGATGTGGTCACATTCTAACTCGCCACTTGGGGAACTGGAAACTGGACAGACACCTGACAGTTACACCCACACGAACACACATACAACTGTCTCGACCACAGCAACTTACTTTGAAGAAATGTGTCAAAACTACGTGTTACCATAGCTCTCGCCCCAGGAGCTTGCTGACTTTAATGAGAGGACACCTTCCCCAGAAAGCTAACAAATACTGCAAATGCACAAAGCTTTACCTTTTCAATGCTTTTCCACTCAAAGACTAAACCACCTTACAAAATTCCTTATTATATTGTATGTTGAAGCAGTACAGCTAACCATCTTCCCCAAAACCCTGCTCTCTATTGATTGAGCAGACACATATGCAGAAGAAAACCCTAGGTGTCATAAAATCCATTTGTTCAAATCTCACTGACAACAGCAGCACAGTAATTTTATCCTTAATCTCAACTTCTCTTTGTATAATCTTTATGTAAGAAGTTAAGTCTCTGTGTTCATACTAACTACTGTTTTATTATCAATAAATTGTTTCCCAGTGCCTTATCTCTGGCAGCAAAAGACTATTTAAAGCACATAAGGTAAAAACAAATAAACAAGCATTTACTTGGCTTACTGGTACTGCTTCCCAAGATTAAAATCAACCTAATACAGAGAGATGACTGCTGTATCACTACATTTTAAAATACATATATGGATATAAAAATCCTTCTAATTTTCAGGAAAGCAGTGTTAAGAATAAAAGTCTTTCCAAAGAAAAAAACTTTGCAAAACAACAAAAAAGATGATTTAAGAAACAAACACAGCAAAACCACACACACCAAAAAATAAAACAAAAAACCCACAACTAGAGAGTAACCACATAAATTATTTTGGCAACAGTGTCTCCTCTGTGAAAGCAAACATCTACTATGTAGGCAGCAACAAATAATTAGTCTGCTCAGGGAAGGCAAACTGTTTTTAATTGTTGTACTGGGTGCCTAGATACAGAGGTTTCGCAGACTGTTTTTACACCTCCATCTTATAGGCAAGGAATAACAATTTAAGGAAAACAGAAGAAAGAGAACTACATAAACAAGAAAATGTCTGCCCCTCTTCAAAAACATATATCTGCGTCTTCTCAACGAAATTTTAACCAGCACTTTTTAAACACGTCGTGTTCTGAACCCCAGGACATTTATTTTAAAGGAGAGAAATGACTTTCCTGACTGGAATCTCTGCATTACACAGTAGCCACTGAACCACTAAAACATGACAAAGATTTATAGTTGGGAGTCGCTCAGGGAAAAATACTGCTTTTATTTATCTGAAGATCTTCAGGGTGAAGAACCTTTCGAGAGGAACGGTAGGCATGTGGCTGGTACTTAACTTGAGCATGACTCCACATTTACAGTCAGAGAAGCACCATCTCTCCTCTCCAGCAGAGACCATCAATCACAGCAAGCCAAAGGCATGAAGGAAGCTGAGAACCCAATTTAAAAAACAAACCCACTGATCTGAACCCCTAAAATTTCAATATTGAGTGGAAGAAGCATACGAACACTAGATGAAGTATCAGTCCAGGGAAGGTTCTTTTTAACAATTACTCAAACACTTATTTAAGCCTAAGAGTTATCCACACACAGGATTTAGAGGTGTAAGAGACACCAGCTGAAGACCAGATTACACTAGCATACACACGTAGTCTTGCTGATGCATATTCATTTATGCTGTTTGCAAGTATAATCAAGGCGAGCTAATCCAATTAGTGTTTCACCAATTTAAGGAAATATACTTCATTTTCTGCCAATTAGAGGAAAAAAAAAATAAATTATATATATCTCTCTCCTCCCTATCCCCTTCCAAAAAGCTCAGCTTAGAAACAGGTGTAAATCAGAAGACTTCTGCTACTCTAGAGATGTTATCAGTCTTCGTGTGTATCTTATTTAAAAAAAAATAATTAAAAAAATCCCATTCTGGAAGACAGGTTTACTTGTTTACTTGGTTGCCTACCAGAATTTCAAACTAGATTAAGAGCAGTAGCTCCTCCTGCCTCAAGGATAAAGCAAACAACGCAAATAAAGCAACTCTAGTACACCTTCACACTGTTCCCCTGTCATCAACTAAACACTAACGCTTGAGCCAGTAATTAATTTGCACTTTGGAAAACATGAAGTAGCAGCAAAAAGTATCCAGTTTTTCCTAGCTGGAAACAAGTTTTGACAAACTTGAGTTTTCTTCTTTTTTTTTTCCCCTTTTTCATTGCGACACAAGGCTTGCCAGCAGCATTCAAAGTGAACCTGAGCACCAGCCAATTTACTGAACTGTGTGGCTGCTCGCTCAAAAATATAATGACCTACATTCCAGAGGGAAACAGTGGCATAAGACAGTGATTGTTTTAAAGAGAATATTTCGTGGTTTATTACTTAATAGTAAAAATAACAGTGTTGGTCTAATTTAGCCAAAGGAACAACCTCTCTCCATTAAATACACTGAATATTTCAACCAGGTATTTTCTCCACAAGCTGTTATTTCCAACAGGAATGGCCCAATGTAAAGCACAAGAGACCATACGGAGCAGCAGGATGAGACCATGCAGCAGCGACCTGCAGTGCCAACCTTTCTCCCTGCCAAATGAGAGCCTCATCAAGTGCCACTTCCGACATCGGCGAAGCACCTGAGAAATCTTGATTCACTGCCTGGCTGTGACCGCCTTCAGAGTTGGTAAAATCCTTCTTCCTCAAAGCCAGGATTGGAAGTTACGACAATTGCTATCTTCAGATTTGCAATACGCATTTTGGGAATATTAGGTTCCACAGATTTAACCTGAAATTGCAATGTTTTGCTCTTAACCACAGAAGTAACCTTTATACTACCAACCACAGACAATGAGGTTTCTATTTCTCATAACATTTCTCAAAAACTGGTAAACTGCAGTCAGGCCAGCACGGCACTGTGGGATGGACTAGGCGATGTTTCATGCTCTCTTCTAATTTTATTTTCTTTAGTTATTTTTTTCTTGAAGTTTTTCATTCTAGCAGTTATCAAAGGCAATCATGAGTTGTATATTAATGACCACATCAGACTTCGTTTTGTGTTATTCAGCTACAGATCTTTCAAAATGGCACAGACTATGAGTTTTGATTTGACAGCCATCTAGACTTCTACTGCTTCTGTATCAAAACTATCCAGTTTCAACGATGCACCCGAGGCTTTATAAGACAAACATTTCCTTTATAATATGAAAAAAAACACAAGCTTCTCATTAAAAATACATACTTCCACATACGCTGTGCACTTAAAATCCTTCAGGATCCAAGCTAAGATCTTACATTGTCACTTGAAAATCTAAATATTTAGATATAACATGAAAAGATGGAGAGAGAAATCCCAGTTATTTCAAAGACCAAGATTAACTCAAAGGGAAACCTCATGAAAGTTGATAACTGTCTGAGACTGAGAAATACAGCAAGGTGCCCACGACAATTAAAAGCCACGTTAAACGACCCTCTCAAACTACTGTCTCTCTTAGTTTTATGCATGATGCAGTGTAGTGGTTCAACTAGCATTCTAATTTTTATTTGACCAGTAAATCCTTAACACCCTCTGCATGCCGGAACTAATTGGCCAGCATTCCACGTTCCTAGGGCAAGTTTTTATAAATATGTTCTGCAATGCAGCTCTATTGCCAATTTCAAAGGCCTTGATAGGTTTTAGAAAATGGAGAACGGGAATTCATAAAAGGCAATAAAACTGTCTCCTTAATAGAAAAATGAACTTCCATTGGTAAGAACAGATATACCCAGTACTAACACACCACTCTATCCCACCTAATCACATCAGGATGAGAAAAATAAAAGGTTTTCTTTCACTTTCTGCTTTTTCCATTTAAAGTCTGAAGAATGAAAACAACTTGCTCACGTCATTGATCAAGAGGAGAAAAACAAGGTTTGACCTCAACATGCAGATCACTGTTAAAGTTTTCCAAAGTACTTAAACTCTTCTAGGAACTGGTATGAGACGTGCATAGGAAAGTTTCTGAAAGACACATATCAAGGAATAATGTGTAGCTTCCTTAATTGAAATAGAACTTTTTTTTTTTTTAATGACAGTGTTTTCTTTAAGAAGATTTCTCTGTGTTGTCAATTCTAATCAAATTATTCTAAGCCGCTTCTGTAATTCAAGGAAGAACTACTGCTTGGAAAGCTAGTATGAAAAAAATCAGCTAACCCGTATACAGACGCCCATTCATTCAGATAATAAACTATTAAGAATATTTTACAATTCTGACCTAAAGGAAGAATCCTTCAAAGCTGCGTGATCAAATCTCAAAAAAATCGCACAAAGAAAGATGTTTCTGTTGCAGTACTTGAAGCTACCTTCAAATTCTAACCCAAGAAGGTGCGTGTGTTAGGTTACGTACACATATAATCTCACGTGGGCAGACTGCGTACGACCTGGATTTTCAGGAGATGCTATACATAATGTTCCCTTCCAAAACATTTTTCGTACAAAGCCCTGGAAAGCTTAAGAATTTCTTAAGCTCAGTATTTTCTCAACACACTGCCTGAAATGGAAAACGTGAAATAGAAAGAACACATGTGCCCTTTTTCCAAGACACAATTTCTCTTCTTTTCATCTCAGACATCCATAATAATCAGAATTTATTCTTCCTCCCAAAGGATCAAAGAAAAAACTAACTTGAAAAAAAAAAATCAACCCCATGTAATCAAAAGACAGGTATGATCTTTTGATCACTCCATTTTACATTCTTGTTTTAAAAATTCCTTGAAACAGTTAAGAAGTACACCTCAAGGTATTACAGAAAAGACTGTAAAAAGCCACCAATGACTACAAGAAAGAAAGGTTTTCAATAAATAAATTAACCTGGGGCTGCCAAAGAAAGTTTTTTGTTTGTTTTCTGTAGCTTTTTTCCAGTAACTGAATCTGGTAAGTAGAATTGCTTTAAAGGACAAATTCTGTGCTAAAAACATCATGACAAAAAGACTTTTTAGATCCTTCTTATGGCCAAACTATCACTGGGCTCGAAGAAGAGCTCAAAATTTATTTTTTTTTAGTTACCTTAGCTTCTTGGCCAGATCACCATTATCTAGATCTCATACACCATGTTCACTAAATTGAATGACTCTCATTGAGCATACTTGGTGTAAGCCCCAGGCTAATCTAGACTAGCCTATGAAATCACAGAATAAGCTCTTGCTGAGGAAAAGGTATTTAAAAATAATACAATATAGTTGCTCCTATCATCATCAAGTGTAACCGCAACAATCTTGCAAAAAGCTGTGACAGAACTCTCATTAATTTTCTTGATGCAATCATCTTGTCTAACATTACTCAACAACCATGAACAAAAGCAGTATTTGTTGAGACAGGCTAGCCAGCATAGCTTGAATTTTAAGTGCTCTATTTCTAATTTGATAAATTCACTTGCTTGCATAAACCAAGAAATCCTGAGAAGCCAAAAAGCTGTATCTGCAATTGCTACACCTCTTTTCTTTAAAAAAAGAAAAAAAAATTACACGGTTGTCATTAAATGCAGATATGAAAGCTTACTATCAACACTTACATACGAAACACTTCCACAAAACAATTTTACTTCTGGAAACAAAAGGAGGAAGTTACAGGCAACTCATCTAAAATACACAATTCACAGAAATGTGAAGAAGTACGAAAGGTCACGGTCTCCTAAGTAGTTATGTAAGCAAACCCTTCACACAAGGGTATTTTCAGCATCCTACCTTGGTCTCCACTAAGGGAGGGTGTTCAGTTCCGAAGTGCCTAAACGCAGGACTCGACAGCAAAATGACAAACATGCAGCGGGCGATTGTGACTAGCAGAGGTGGGCTGCCCAAACCACCTCAGAGCCACAGCGCTGAACGGGTAAAGCTGGCACCACCCACGGAACATGGAAACCACTCACGACACAAGGAATCCAAATCATGAAATGCCATCTAGGCAAGCACCAGCACTCCACCACACATTCAAGTCAAAGTCAAGTCTTCAACAGACTGTGCAAAATCCAAAGTCAGCTGTTCAGAAGGACCAGCGAAACAGATGATACTAAGTGCACATCTACACAGTGTAAAAACGTAATTTTCATATTGTGTTGCACATGAATTTTGTGAGAAATGTACAGAATAATGCAACTGCTTTTTCCATACTCCACAAGAAGACCCCAGGAGTTCACTTACTACAAGAACAAAAAGCAGAATCACAGAGGCCAGGGCGAGATACTGGGAGGGTCTGCTGGAACAAAGATCACTTGTGTATGTCTTACTATACCCTTTGATTTCTCTGGCTACTAGCAAAAGCCAGATAGTAAACTACACCTCAGTCGGACTCCTTCATAGTCAGCCTCACTTTCTGATGTCTCAGAATGATGAAAGAAAAGAAGAATCAGAAAAGGGAAGCTGTAAGGGTCAAAACCAAATTAGCACTCACAATGACCACAGGGAACTTCCAACTTCACGTTACTCTTTTGGGGCTTGACAAAGTGTTTTCTTGGACATTTTGATCAACTCTTTCCCTTCTCCCCTGACAGTTTTTATGCATCCCTATTGCAATTAACAATAACAAGTAACACGCAAAACAATATAAAAATCAGTTACTGGCTTTTCTGCTGTGCCCTAAGTCACTTTCATTCCTTACTCTTGTTTGCTCAAAATCATTCAATAGTTATCAGCAAGAAGAATTCTAGCTAGCAGGTCCCAGTTTCTTGGAAGTTTATACTGCCAACAATAATTACTAACATTAGGATCAAGTACAACAGGAATAAAACCACCTTTTATGATAGAAGTGTACATCTATGAGCAAACACAAACTCAGAGCAGAACGGACTAACACCTCCAAGGGCTAATCTTCGCTGCCTGATCCGAGCTGCGATTGAAGTTTTACTCCCAGACCAACTGCTGGCACACACAGACAGTTCTCTTTCAACTCCATGGCTATTTTGCACTCCAGTGCTCAAAACCACTTAGATGTTGATATCTACAAGCTCCAGATATTTCAGTAACAGCTTGAAGACGCAAGAGGTGAAGAAGTGCCTAAAACACTGCAATTCTTCCCACCTTCTCTGCTAAGATTGCACAAGTACCGGGGCAGTCACACCCTGAAAGAGTCTGGGCAGCTCAAGCAACCAAAAACTAAGTCCAGAGAACGAACAGAGCGTTTCTCCAGCCAATTCAGCACTTGACTGCACAAGCACCTGTGTCAGCCCAGTAACAAAGAGACAAAACCAGCAGCAAGGACTGCTGACAGCTATTGCTCATGCAGCACCACCACCAAGAAGTTACTTGCCAGAGTTCTCTTTGAAACAACAGGAAATAATGAAAGCGTATACACCAGTGGAACAAAATAAAACTAAGGGTTCACAGAACAGCAAAAAAAAAAACCCCAAAATCCTTTTTCTGCCACATGCATTTCAGACGGCTCAGTCTAAATCATATAATCTGGTATGTTTCTCAGTAACATCTTAAAAAAAAAAATTAAAATCAGGCTCCTATGAAAAAAGCATGTTTGCAGCATTCAAACTCTCAATAAAGGGAAATATACCAGTACCTTATTTAAGCATAAAGAAAAAAACTCCAGATTATTTTTGCAAACTTACTTTAAAAGTTTAGCCAGTTACTTAATTTCTCCACCTACTTGTAAATTAAAATTCTGGGTCTTGTATTTTGTATCTAAACACACAAAGACAATGCATTAGATTATCTGCATTGTATTTTCACACTGATTCGCCTGCAAAGGCCTGAGAACCGAAAAGGCATAGCAGAGCCTTCATCCTAAGTTAAAATTTTGGGAGAAGAATAAAGAGTTAGACAACAAAGAGAAAAAGTTAACATACATAACACAACATGAGCAACTGTACTGGATAGAAATGCAGTGTATTTCAGTGTAAGTACTCCTTAAAAAAACAGTGCAGGGCAGGGGAAGATGCATTTCTAGTTAAGATAGAAACTGATTTACAATAAAAGGATCTATTTCCTTAATAGTAGTAAAAATTATCAATATCAACTAATTAGTTCACACTACAAGTCAATCCTCAGAATAAGATTCTCAGACTTAACTCTCCCTCTTTTCCTTTCCAATAGGAAAAATAAGGTTAGCCTATCAAATGCACGTGGGAACTGCACAGATCAGCATCTGCAACATCCTTCCTACCCCAAAAAATGTGGGTTTGTGTCTTAAGGTACATACAACGACGTGACCTAATTAGAAAGGTCAGCTATACTTGAATTGAAAGTATAGCTACTTCGCTCAGCACCCTGAAAGAACAGAAATTTCAGAATTGCTTATCTCTAACAAGAAGTATAACTTCAACACTACTCCATAACTGCTAAGTAATTGTTCGCTGGAAACTTACACCGTCACACCATACAATAGAAAACTTGCCATATAGCAGTTTTGGTAAGGAAAGAATAAATACGTATTTATATTTTTATATATATAAAAATATGAATTTTTATATATATAAAAATATAAGAGACATTCTGACAACTGTATGTATTTGCCTGCAAGAAAAGAGCAGAGATTGGTCATGAATGGTAAATTACTCAAAACCAATTCCTTACATTCTAAGGATCACTACTCTGATTCCCTACGTTCAAAGGAATGATATTACCATAGTTGGTATGGGTATTGCTTTGCACAGAAATGCAAATATCTTTCTACTGCATTAGAAATCAACTCAGAACTCCCAACCATGCTAAAAAACATATTTCTAATCCAAACGGATACCAAAGACCTATGGAGAGAGAAAAGCTAGATCAGTAACTCACATACTCGAGCCTACAACCATGGCTTTATCTTGGTATCACAAAGTCAACAAAAATAGATCTGCAAAAATCACATTTATACTAGTTAGGAAACTGCAGGCAACATGCAGAGGGTTTAAATCAACTGAGAACTTTGTTTCAAACTGCACAAACTACAACTCAACAGCTCTCTCCCTTATTTTTCTGGAATAACTGAGACACACAAAACCCAAAGATGACAACTGAAGGGTCAAATGAATGCATGAAAGAAACTATCCCCCATTACTCATTTTAAATGTTCAATTTCCAAAATCTTGGTTTATTTCAATGATTGCTAAAATGGATTTATGCATCGACAGGAAAACATCAAATGAATTCCAACAGAAAGTACTTATTTATTTCCAGACTGCATGAAGTTAAACATTTATCCAACCATCTTGCCGCTAAATATGAGCATCTCCTTTTCACCTACAACGCACAAAAAAGGGAAGGGCATACACTGAAGCTGTACATTTCCACCTGGAGTTAATTTTAGTTATGGGAGGACAAAAAAATAAAAACAAAAAAGAGGTGTGGTTCATTTTTCTCATTGTTTTGCCTCCTTAGCACCACGGTACAAATTGCACTCTACATTTCAGACAGGACTTACTCCCTTATCACCAGAGTGTGATAACGCTTACTGCTCGCTTGGGAGGAACCGACGTCTTTCACTCAAACGTTTCATGCTGAGGTTAGAACCATTATTAACCAAGACTTGCAAAAATTTTGTCTTCAAGGTTTTACACATTTCTAGATATAAAAGGGCAAAATGAAACAGTTCTGATGGCTGCTTCAGAAGCACACAGAAGATAGATGCAGAGAGAGGCTACCCAAGAGGAACACAGAGGCACAGCCTGTGCATGCAAGGATGGCGTTAGGACAAATCGACGCCCAGCTGGAACCAAGGCTGCCAAGGGATGAAGGGCAACAAGGATGGACTCCTGTATCAGCAGCAAAAGGAAGGCCCAGGAAGAAATGCTCCCTCTGCTCAGTGGGACAAAGGACCTGGTTACAAAGCACACGGAAAACACTGACATACCCAACAGCTTTTTTGCCCTGGCTTTCACTGGTAAGGTCTGCCCTCGAGCCCCCCACACCCCTAAGCCTGGCAGCAGAGCCCGCTGGAGGTAAAGAACTACCTCCAAAAGAGGAAGATGGGTTTGGAAGCCCTTCAGGAAATGGGAAACACACAAGCCTGTGGGACCAGATGGGATGCATCTGAGAGTGCTGAGGGCCTTAGCCAGTGTCACGGAGAGACCACACTCTACCACTTTTTGAAAGATCATGAGAATGAGGGAGGTTCCTTATGACCGGAAAAAAGCCAAACATCACACCCAACTTCAAGAGGAGCAAGAAGGTGGATCCAGGTAACTACAAATCAGCCAGCCTAACCTAAGTCCATGAGAGGATTATGGAGCAAATCCTACGTCCAACAGGGACAAGAAGGTGATCAGAAATAGCTAGCAAAGATGCACCAACAGCAAATGCCTGATGAACTCGCTAGCTTACCACAAGGAGACAACTGGCTTAGCAGATGATGGAAGAGCACTGAATACAGAAGGCCACTAACAAGAGTCTCCTACAGTATCCTTACAGCCAAACTGGTGAGATGGGCACCGGGCAAACGAACAGCAATAGGTCTTTGGTAAACTGACTGGACTGCTGAGCTGAAAGAACAGTAATCAGATGTACCAAGTCCAGTAACAAGAGGTTATAGACACATCCCTCAGGGACTACCACTGAAACCAGCACCATCTGATGTCTTTAACCTGGGTAACGGGACAGGGTGTATCCTCAAAAATTTTGATAATGACTCAAATCGGGCAAAGTGGTCAATGGTATGGAGGGCAGGGCTCCTACCCAGAGGGATCCGGACAGGCTGGAGAAAGGCACTGGCAGAACCTCACGAAGCTGAACAAAGGCAAGTGCCAAGTCCTGTATCTGCGACAGAATAACCCCGTGTGACAAGCCAGGCTGGACACTAGTCAGATACAAAGCGACTTCTGCAGAATAGTACCAGGAGATCCCAGCAGGAGAGAAGCTGAAAACAGGTCAGCAGTGGACCCTCACAGCAAAGAAGGCCAAGTGCACCCTGGGCTGTGTTGGCAGGAGTCCAGCCAGCAGTGCCAGGGAAGTGATCCGTCCCCTCTATCCAGCACCTGTGAGGCTGTCTGGAGTACTGGGTCCAGTTTTGGGCTCCCCAGTGCAAGACAGACACTGACACAGCAGAGAAAATCCAGTGGAGGCCACCAAACTGGTCAGACAGCAGGAGCACATGGCATACAAGGAGAGGCTGACAGAACTTGGTTCACGCAGCCTGGAAAAGAAAAAGCTCAGAGCAATCCTTGTTGCTGTCAGCTGTCTAATGGTGCAGGAAGGGTGCGGAACAGACAGAACCGGACTCTTCTGGGTGGCGCACAGTGACAGGACAAGAGGCAACAGACATAAGGTGGAAAGTAAATTCCAATTAGCTTCATCGGGGAGGGAAGGGGGCAGAAATCACTATGAGGGTAGTCAAACACAGAAACAGGTTACCCAGAAAGGTGTTAAGGGCTGGAACAACCTTTTCTGAATTGCTCTTGCTTTAATTTAAGCGGGGAGCTAGATTAGATGACCTCCAGAAGCCCCTTCCAACCCAAATGATTCTATGTCATGAACTTATTATTTCATCTGCCTATGATTCTACTTCATAAACTTTCATCCAGCATTTTTTTCCTCAAGTTCATTACTTCTAATCATATACTAAAAAGTTTCAGTTCTCCTGTACGTATAGTAAGTGTCCACTCAATGTGGTACACAATATGTAAACATCTCTTATCTACTTGCCCTTACAACTTCTTCCCTTTGTACCACTGTGCTTCCCCCATAACCAGGGAACACAAGTTTTCAGCATCAGAACAGCTTTGCACTTTTAAGCTTACCTGATCTAAAAAAAAACCCACACCTTCTCTGATATCCTGATTTGTGATTCAGGGTCGATGAGAGTAGGAAAGCAGAGGCTATGACTCATCTCACTTTGTGGCAAAAATTAATTTTTCCTCCACTTAAAAACCTTAGAAAGAACCTTGTCTCTGCTATTCTTTCCAAATAATGAGAAATGTCCCACCAAAAAAAAAAAAAACCAACATACAGTGGAGGTTTTCCACAAGGGCCTTATTAATCTTCCAGAGTAATCTATTTAACTAAGCAGGCTTTGGAAACCAATTTATTTATTTAGGTACTGTTCATAAACAGTCACACGTACACACCCACCAAACTACTTTTTCTCTTTCAGCTTCACAGAGTCCTCTCTTGGAACGTTTCCGCTATCGAAATTAATTAAACACCTTAAAAATCATGGGGGTATTTTCTAATAATTTATACATGGGTTTTGTTTCTTTTTAAAGATAAGAATACAGAAAAAGGGAAAATAAATCAATTTCAAACTCTTCTCAAATATGTCAGGCTTTGCTTATGAACCAGGCCTCTGGCAGAGAAGAATGAACCCCTTCAGCAATCCAAGTTACAATAATGGCTTCTTTAATAGCTGTATAACACAGTAAGACTGAGGCTGGAACAAACTCCTAAAGGTATGAATTTTAAAAAAAAAATCTTATTAAAATACACTTGAAAACACCTTAATCTCCATTCAAAGGACACCTGTATGGAACTCTCTGTTAATACTTGAAATGTGCATTTTAATATTCACTTAGAAGGTCAAAACTAAAATTCTCAAGGGGAAACTGAGAGCTATTACAGGAAAGACGAGTATATCTAGCAGCCAAAAGAGAAAAGAAACATTCACTGTTGCACTTGGACACATTTTTGTGCCCATTCAGTATGAAAAGCAGCAGATCGAAAGTGTCAATACAACACCAGACCATTGGGTACACAAAATGGGTATAACCCAATGACGAATTAATCGAGACTGGAAATCAGGTGTGTAATTACTAAGGTCAGTCAAGTTTTAAACGGCTTTCCCATTATAGCAGAGGTAATAACAATATACAACCGCATTATTTTTAAATTAGAGCTGAATAAAATTACAAAAGACCCTACCTAACAATGCCCAGATTGCTCCTTGAAATGAAAAAAATCAACAAAAAGTTGAGAGAGAAGAAAGTATATGCAAAGGAGAGAACAGGAGAAAACCACAGCTACTTCTGTGCACACATGGAAGAAAAGTAGAGACATAGAGGTGGCTCCTAAAAAGCAGTAGCCCATTTAACGTTGCCAAAAGCAAATAAAAAAGACAAATGACACCATGGCTTCATAATCAGTGTAAGGCAGCAGGGATGGAAAAAGAGCTCCTACCACCCTTACTATCACTTGCTACCTTCACCACAAGTAGCACAGGCCAATCAAAACCACAGGGCAGCTTCTTAGTGCCTTCTTGTATTAACGTACTGACCATAAAACCATGACCCAGATAAGTGCATCACCCATCACAACTTACATGACCGTATCAGGACTGCAGTTACACCCTCCTCCCCACCAACAAACTCTTCCTCTTCTGGATCAAGACAATTTCCACATGACCAGGCAAGTGAGCTGGTGCAGGAAGTTGTTCTAACCAAAAAGTAATTTGCGGAGTCAAAAAAAGAAATAAAAGTACTACTTTTCAACCAGATCAGTCCTTTTAACTCACTTCCTGGCTGTGGAAGTCCCATCGATGACACAATGGAAGAAGCCACAACTCAGATTGTCTTCAAACACTAGGGAGTACGTACTAGGAACTTGGTTCTACAGGAAGTCCCATTATGTTCTGGATCTTTTTGCAATTCCCTTACTAACATTACCAAATGTTAAGCTGCAAATCACTTTTTAAAGGACTGAATGCTGGTTTTGACAAAGCAACACATTTCATTGTAACTGTGTTGAAGAAAACACCGCAGACTACTTCCAATAATCATAGAATCACAGAATGGTTTGGGTTGGAAGGGACCTCAAGGACCATTTAGTTCCAACCCCCCTGCCATGGGCAGGGACACCTTCCACTACACCAGGTTGTTCAAAGCCTCATCCAGCCTGGCCTTGAACACTTCCAGGGATGGGGCAGCCACAGCTTCTCTGGGCAACCTGTTCCAGTGCCTCACCACCCTCAGAGTGAAAAATTTCTTCCTTATATCCAGTCTAAATCTCCCCTCTTTCAGTTTAAAGCCATTGCCCCGTGTCCTGTCGCTATATGCCCTCATAAAAGTCCCTCTCCAGCTTTCCTGTAGGCCCCCTTTAAGTACTGGAAGGCTGCAATAATATAATAATGCTCCACTTTAGCTTCAATTTTTAAAACACTGCAGTCAATTTGTGCTTACTGTGTGTAACTATACTTGCAGTGTCTTCAAGCTTAAACAGCAAACTAACTTATTTAGTATAATTAACACCATCTAACTCACACAAACAAATGCTATTGGCTACAATCCTACTTAAAACCTAGACACAGACACAACTCTCAGAACCAATCTTATACCCCAGTAAATCTTCGTAAGATCTGGAACACCAGTAGGTCTGACAGGCACTCAGGATTTTGGCCTATATCACAAAGATTCAGCCAAATAAGGCCACAGTACCTTTCTTGAATTTAGAAGGGTAAGAAAACGTGGCCTGTAACATCATCACGTTCTCTCTTTGGAGACAGAAAGGACAGCTGCCCTTCTCCAAAGTTTTCTCTGAAAAGTCACGACCACGGCTGCGAGACTACAACTTGACTGTGAAAGAGAAAAGCAGCGCTTACCCAGGCAAGCTATTTCTTACTTGCTGCTGGATTTGTTTCTGCTTAGAAGAAGAGCTGACACTTCAAATATTTTTTTTCCACCTCCTACACAAAAGAACGGACACATACATGCATGCTGCTATGAAATGCAGTCAGTTATTTTTTATGTACAACACTACCAAACCCAAGTGAACTCAACAACACAGCTTCGGAGGAGCGACAGCAGGAGCAAAGTGCATGCCACCACACACTTGGGAAACTTACACAGGAGCAGAGCTGCCAAGTCCATTTCATTCAGAGCGCCATACCCACTTCGGATGGTTTCAGGAAGTTTTGAAGTATTCTATCTAAAGAGAAGGATTTTTGGAGCAGATCACAGTTAGGGAGGGCCTGACTGTGGAAGGAGGCTTGAAAAAAAAAAAAAAAAAACCAAAAACCAACAAATCCACAAAAAAAAAAAAACCACACGGATTAACCTGAGCCATGTAAACAGCGCGGATTTAGGACAGTAGTTTGCTAGTTTGGCTCTTGGGAAGTGACTTCACTTTTCCTAAGGAGGAGGAGGAGGAAGGGAGACGAACGCTTCCACAACCCTCTCCCTTCCCTCGCCACGAAAACAACTTTATCTTTTAAATCCCTCGCTTTCCTCCAGCCCCGCTCCGCCCGGGGCGGCACCAGCCCGGCGCCCGGCCGCGCACGGGGACCTCCCCCCCGGCACAAACACCAGAAAACACGACGAAGCGGCACCATGCCCCGAACGGCCACGCACCGCGTGCCGCCTCCTTCCTCCGCCGCCCTGAGCGGGGCCGGGGCCGGGGCCGGCGGCTCCCGGGGCCGGCGGCTCCCGGGGCCGCGCAGCCGGCGGCCGTGGCGGCAGGGCCCGCCGCAGGAGGCGGCCACCTCAGGGCACCGGGCACCGTCACCCCGTGGCACGGCGCGGCTGAGGGGGAACCGCCGCCTCTCTCCCCCCGCCACGGTTCTCCTGAGGGAGCCACGACGCTTCCCGCCTCCACCCCTCGCGAGACGCCCCCCTCGCAGGCCCGCGGCAGCGTTCCCCTCTCTCACCGGTGGCGGATGAGCCGTCCTCCCCGCTGCTCCGCCGCCCTCCGGCCCGTCCTCCGCCACCGGCTCTCGGCACAGAAGAGGCCGGGCGAGCAGGGCTCGGCGGGCCGCGCAGCCGCCTCAGGGCCGGGCCAGCGCCGTCCACATTCCGGCGGCGGGTGGATGGCGGAGCGGGCGGGGGCGCGCGCGCGCACCGCTCCCTCCTCCCCTCCTCCCCCGCGCCGGCACCCAGCGCGGCGGGCGGGCGGCCGGCCGGTGCCCGCCGCCGCCACGGCCCCTCCGGGCAGCCCGGGCGAGGTGGCGATGGCCGCCGGAGCGCGGGGGATCGGCTGGCCGGGAGGGACGCGGCGTGCGAGCGGCGGCCGATGCCCCGAGGCGGGCCGGCTGCGGCGGGGGCGCTGTCGCCCCGAGGGGGCCGGCCGGCCGCCGGGTTCCTTCGGAAAGCATCCAGCTCGCAAAAGGCTGACGCCTAAACGTGTGGGAATTCTTGGCCACAACGGAAGAACAATGCAAGTGACCGACAATGCGTGGTACTCTTTGGAAAAAAAAAAAAACCAACTGTATTTGAAGTTTGCCTTTTGATTTTGCACCCCAGTCACACAGAGCGGTAGCTCATGTTTGCTTATCGAGTGTTTTTGTATGGTTAAACAAATATTTAATATTGAAATAGTAAATACGTGTTTAAATAAATATCAGTATTGTTTATGTTTAAATAATGAAAGGTGGTCCTGTTGGCTTCTCTTCGCTCTTTTTTTTTGTCTTGTGTGTGAAACAAATTACATTTAAATTAACCACATAATTTATACGGCTTGTCGGAGTTCTTTCCATTTCAGATGTGGATCAGCAAAACCTTAAGGAACATCAGACCACAGCCTTAAATAAAATAACCCTGTTGCGTGACAGACAGCGGGCTGTGTCCAGCCACCCCGGGACAGCCGGATTCCCTGCACGGGCGCTGTTCGTACATCGTTTTCTCGTCTCCGTAACAGGGAACGCTGCGTTGCTCACGATGACAGCAGGATCACAGGTCTGCTCCCACGGCTCACGCCTAAGTGGCATGGGTGTCGGAATGCCAGGAGGCTGCCCACAGCCCTTCCAGCCTCCCCTCGTGCCACTGCTACCTGCAACAGGTGTGCTGCTGGGGAACTCCGGGGTAAAGCTGGAGCACAATGACTTGCAGCAGCAGTAGCAGAGAAGTCTGGGTTTGGAGATGTTTTTAATTCACTGTAAGAGTGCAGCTACTCCAAGTTGGTAGGTCCAAGTGTTTAATTCTCCTTAATGCTCACTTGTATGCTGCCAGAAAAGCAAAGCCAATTCTGAACGTGCCAACAGCCAAGAGAGATGGTTTATTTAAGTGGTCTTTCCACATTATTATTTTATTATTATTAGTGCTGTGACAAACCAGGCAAGGCAAGCAAAGGAGAGCGCTTCCCAGAGAAAAGAACAGCAGGACTCTTTGGCCAGTTGTACACCATGCCAGTCCCTCACTTTGTTGTTACTACTATGTATCTTTCCTTCTTGCCTGCAACTTGCGTAAATTAAGTTATCTTGAGATTATTTTTATCACACCACAGAGTTCAGATGAACCACAAAAGTGTGGGGAAAGAAACAAAAAAAATCAAGGGGGGGAGGAGGAGAAGGATTTTACTGAATATTACAATAGAGGAATAATAAGAAAAAAAGCTTTCCTGGCAGTGTACTTAGTTGTGGCACACTTATGTGAGAATATGCGTAATAAACAGGAGGAACTGAAATTCGTTACATTCATAACCAAAACGATGAATAAATTGTCATAACTGGTTATTGTTATGGAAATGTAGAGTTTGTTCAGGAAGCACAATTAGAAGAAAAGGAACAAATGAGAAAGATCAAGTGCATTGTACTTTAATTTGAACAAAATCATCCAAAGAGGAGGAACTGGTGACAACGAGACTTCCAACAGCCAGATACCTACTCAGAAAGGAATCTGGGAGACTACATGGGTGACAGTGGTCATTGAGGAAGTTAACGTCTCCAAAAGGGAAGGAAGAAAGGAACATCAAACCAAGGGACTTGACGAAAATACGTTTCAGTAAACTCATGGTTTGAATGTCAAACCCCACTGTGGCAAATTAAGGCAAAGCACGCTCTGGAAAGTTTGCCATTTCCTATAGAATCAAAACGAAGGCCACGAACAGAGCACTGCAATGAGAAAGCGACGAGTCTGGCTAAATGGAAGCCATCTCAATGGTTGTCACCTTTTGAGAAGAGCAGAATCGAGGATAACTTAGGAAAACTGACAACAAAGTGATTGTTATAAGGAAAATTCAGAAAGGTTAACGTACAAAAGGAGCTAAAACTATCGCAGAGCCATACGTAGAGGGTAACCACAAAAAGCTTATGTGAAAGATTACTGGGGAAGAACTGACCTGATCTCTGGTGGGTAAGGAAACTATAATCAAGCCATGTGAGGAAGACCAAAGCCTCTTTTTTTGTTTTGCTTCACTCTTCTCAAAAATCTCAGCTGTAATCAGATGACTTAGAGGGTTAACATGAGCAATGTAAAAACAAATGATCAAGCTAAGGAAAGAAATAGAATCTATTCAAGTTAGGTGCTTATGAAAGTCACATGCCAGGTAAGTTTCAGCCAATATATTTAGCAAAATGGCTACGCAACCTCCAAGCTATTAGCAACTACCTCCAAGAACTCAGACAAGATAGCTGAGGTTCCACGAGACCAGGGAAAAGGAAACAGTGCCTGCCTTAAAAAAAGAAAGAAAAGGATGGGAATCAGAGGCCAGTCAGCTTTACTTTGTATCTGGCAAAATACTGGAACAAATTATTAAGCACATTATTTGTAAGGCCTTGGATGATAAGGTTAACAATAATCAACAACAACATCTCAAAACCAAATCATGGAATCTTGGCTTCAGCAAGGCTTCTGACACCGTATCATCCAATAGTCTCCTAAGAAGTATCGATAGAGGAGCATTGGCTACGAAACTTAGGGGAAATGGCTAAAAAAATGGCACCCAAGTAGTGTCAAGTGATTCACAATCAAATAAGAAGCTTGTAGCAAGCGAGATCTCCAAATCCTTACATCCTGAGTCCTGAACTGCTTCTGTGATGCAACAGGACAGAGAATATTTTTCTCTTATTTGTGGAGGATATCCTGTTCAGGTGAGAGCTGCAAGCATTTTGGCAGATGTAATTAGAATTGAACAAATCGCGATGAGTTGGAACAAAGATCTGAATTAAATAGGATGTAATTCAATAAGGTAAGAAACTGTCACGTGTAGCTGGGAATAACTGACTGCAAAAACGTAAGCTGGAGACAAACTGGCTATGCAGTTACTTTACAGAAAGTCTTGGTCCATAGCAGCTCGCAAATAGAAAATGAGTCAACAGCGATTTGGTGTTGCAAAAAATGTGACTGCTTTAGTGAAATGTAGGAGACGACTGTCAAACAGGGAGAGCAAAATAATTCTTCCACCCCATTGAGCTCAAAAAGGCTTTTGGCGACAACAGTTCTCACGTCTGGGCACCTCCTTTCAATCAGAGAGATCTCTGTGCAGAATGGAAAGAGCCACCAGGCATCTGGACAACTTGACCTTGAGTCATACTCCAGTATGACTGAAAGAAGCTCAGCTGGATATCTGAAAAGTCAAAGACATATGAATGTACAGCCCAGAAAAATACGAGAATTTGACGTAAAGCAAGCAGTCTGTATGGACACGAGAAAAGTGAATGCACATACCAGCCCCTCTGTTTGATAATGGAAATAATTTTTTGCTGCATAATGAACTCTCCAGCTAAAAGACTTAATGAGACTTTCTTTTTTAGCATACTTAAATCCTCATAGCCTTAATATCCTGTGAGGTGTGATAAAAATCCTGAAGATGTAGAGCATCCATAGGTTGGGGAAAAAAAAAAGTAAATCACTTCTTTTAAAATCCACCAAGAAAAAAAATCCATGCCAGGGCTCTCCTGCATTATCCACTACGGGGAGCTGAAGCGTAATATTGCCGGACAGATGGTGATAAGGGAACTCAGTTGCACACTGAATTGGAGCTATAAAGTCCATGTGTATTAATTTCTACAACCTGACCTCTGCAGAGCTCACGTATAAGTATTTGTCTGGATAGAGAGAATTCCATGTAACCTTCTCTGAAGGATAACAGAAAGCCAAGTCGTCCGGCCTGTGCTCTGAACAGGCATCTCCTGCCGCTGGTCCTGCCACTGCCAGAGACCTGCCTGTTACCAGAAACCAGGGAACTACTGGGTCTGTCTGGTCTGAAGAAGAATTCCTATTTAGGAGGTAATTAAGCCTAGCCCCATAAACAATAGGAACAATGTTCATCGTTCAGAATAAAACCATCAAATTTGGATGCAGGAACGCTGGGAAAACATATTTACACATCTATTTTAGAATATGCTCATGTGCAACTTGTATGGATGGCATTGCCCCAGCAACTTTTTGTATCTTTGTATCATTCTTGTTAAACCAGAATTTCCAAAATAAACATGAAACTTTAGTGAGAGTTTGGAACTGGTCCCACTGTGTTTTTTTTCTCCCCCAGCTCAGGCACTAGCATTATCCTAAGGAGCTTGCCTCAGGTCTTTGCAGCACGTTTGAGCACACTCGGATGATGTATCGATCTCACTGCTGAAGTAAGCTTTAAAACCCAGAAAACAGAGTGACTTCTCACAGCTTTAGAACTCCTAGTATTGGAAGGGAATACTTAGGAATAGCTTATGCAGGGACTTTTCTCTAGGGAGATTTGATACCCTTAAAATCGGAGGGCTGGCGCCAAACATCATATGCCAGAGGCAAGAGGGAGTCAAATTCCCTTCAATTGGTAATTAATCAATACTTCAACTTTGTGGGAAGCATTTCACTTTCTGAATACTTACTGAGACTTTCTAGATACAAACTGTTGGAGACGTTAAGTTCACTGCATTAAAGATGTTCAAATATCCTAATTAAACAGCGGCACAGCCCTAAATAAACAGTGTCCACATAATCCCAACAGAACATAGATAATCTATTTTCCAATGCAGTCATTAGTTTCCCATATTTGGTGGTTTAATAGTACAGAAATGAGTTTGCAAGTTATTTCTGACAGAACACAGCGGTAAGAATCTGACAATGGTTGCAACTGAAGCAGTAGCTTATTTTCAGCAGTATTAAGTGAGAGCAAACACACAGAAATGTTGTTTCTGGAGTTTTTAAGATGAAAATGTGGCCTTTGTGTTAAGTTACACCTATACACTGAACTTCCAAATTCTTTCACCTTTAGCTGCCTCAAAAAACAGTATTTTACAGAGAATAATCTGAGATCTACACTACCCACAGTCACTCAGAATGGAGACGGAATGGAATTTAGTCCTGGATTCCTAACGAACAGCTACAAAACATGTCGACCTCTTAATGAGAGAGTGTATAAACGCATAACCGTACAAACCAATTTTAATTAAAAGTGAGATCGTGTCTACTGAGATTAAAAAAAAACTTACCAACATTCTTTTTGTAGAAATCAAACAAGTATTTGTTATTCCTACATATTAGTGCTCTATTTTAATGAGATTTGGTATTATCTTTCTGTGTGTTGCAGATTTACAAATTTAGGGCTTAATTTCCTTGTTACTTTTGCATGACTCATTTAGCAATGCAGTTACTCTTTGGAACATTAATAGCTCACAGACTTAAGACATCAAAATAATAGAAATACACCTATGAGGAATTACTGGCAAAGGACAACTTGTGTAACTTTCCTAAAATATGTGTCCAGAGAAGCAACCGAAGGGAATAAGGTAACTTGACCGATAAAGAGAACTATTATCAATTTTGTGCCATAGACACAGTTCAATAGTTGGGAACACTGAAGAAGGACTTCAGCGGTATATAAACTCTGTAAGTGTAATCACAAGTGCAAAATCCTTTCTGTCGAGATTCTACATGTTTAAAAAAAGCAGCAACCCTTTTGTAGTTACACGCTTTTTAGAGCTGTGATCTGCAGTTTGCAAGACATAGCTGAAGACATCTGCATAACACCATCAACGTATAAAATCCTTTTGCTACCTGTCAACATGTCCTGTGCTCGTGTGATAAGAAACAATGTCCCTGTCTCTCACTAGGCTCAGACCTAGTTAGGCTCCTGAGGGGAATAAGGTTTCCTTTCATTCTGAAGCTTCTCATAATAAAGTTAAATTTCTGATGTCTTCCAGCTGAGTGTAACTATGTATGGCTACCTACAGGACCGTGAGCAGGCAAAGGCATTGGGCTGGTCGTTCCTGGGTGTCGGGAAAGAGCAACTGGGCTGTTTGTGTCCTGTCACATGTGAATTGAGTGGCAGGCTTCAAAGGGCATTGCTAAATTGGTGGCTCAGCTCAGTAAATGGTCAGTAAAATGAAATGAGCCTCCCTTTTTTTTTTTCGGGATGGGAGGTGGAACAGGAGCGGTATCAAGACAGCTGCTTCCTTCTGAGAAACGTGGATTCGATGATTTCATTAGCATTGAGCTCAGATTTGATGGAAAAATCACAGAGAAGGGGCCATTTTTACACTTGTAAGGTAGAATTTTTACATTAAATGGGGCTAGAAAAAATAGGTCATTTTTATGCAAAAGCTGAAAAGGATTATATTGATCTTCTGAAGACCTGCAGAGACCTGGAAGTAGAGATAATACTGCTTCATGTAAGCTACCACTTCACTGTATGTATCACTGTATATCACTTCACTGTATGTAATATAAATCCACTTGACAATGTATGTTTTACAGAGGTCTTATCATTATGACTTTTATTCTTTCTCTCTATTTCTTGTGCATGGAATGATGAAAAAGCAACAAGAGTCTAAATCTATATCAAAATTATCAAACTATTAAGCAGAACGTGGGGAAGACAGATCAATTCTTCCTATATATTTTGCATAACTGTCGTATGCATTAGACGTCATGTACAATTTAACATCAGAGGTGCTCATTCACATGCTGTACCAAATTATGTACCAGTCAATTAATGCAGACTATAATTGTGCTTTCTTTGGGTTGCTCAGCTGATTATAGCTCTCTATCAAAACAAAGAAACTAAAATCTTTTACAGGATCAACAATAGGGTTTTTTTGCTGGTACTTACATAGTTCCAATGCTTAGATTTCATGATGCGGAGTTAGATCTTTATCTTGTTCTAGCTATAAGAAACAAAGTAAGGTAAGTGCCAAAATGTGTGACAGGAAACACTACCCTCCCATCACCGAGTGCTTTGATGTTCACATACTTACACTAAGTATATCTACACATATTCATATATACATATATATATATGAAAACATCCAGCCATACTGACATGAGATGTGTATTGCACACATTCTCTGATCTGGGTATCTGGAACTGTTCTGTTGCTACATCTATACTCCCTGCCTTTCAAACCAAGCATACAGAAATCCAAATGTGTTGACCTCTTTCAAAAATGCAAGATGTGCCTAAAAGCTGTCTTAAAACACTGCTTCTGAACCTTAACATTTGCAAAACTTCTGTAACTTCAGGCCGTTCTTTGGTAAGCTGCAATTGGAAGGCTTCCTTAGGGAAGCAAAGGTGTAAGGAAGGAAAGGAAGTCTGTCTTTACATGGTGCAAAAGGCAAGGGGGAAATAAAGCTTTCCCTACCATCAACATGTCTCTACTCAACAGTGTATCTGTTATGAGAAGCTCTGGCCTTCAAATCAACCCCTTCATCTGCAAGTTCTGAAGAGTAAGAGAACTGGAAGTTGTGTGAGAAACTGTTTTCTGAGGAAAATATCCATCACTTGGCTGTTGATAAGATCTGAGACCTGAACAGACAGCTGAGTAGCAATGGTTACGGAATTCAAGGTTAACAGAGTGCAGATCTCTTTCAGTCTTCAGAGAAAAGTTGAAAAATACCCCCCAGAGCCCCTGATCTGCCCCATAGCCCCCATCTGCCCCCAGCCTCGCTTGCCCCAGCCCAGGCACCATGGGCAGGGACTCACAAGGACACTGGCCCCACAGGACCCAGTCAGAACTGCCCCCCATCCACTATTACCCCCTCAGGGGTGCATTTACCCCCAGGGAGACTTATTGCCCTGCCCCAGGGTAAGGGAGCCACAGACCCACCACAGATCCCTAACACCCACAGCCCTGGAAGTGTTTTGACCCGCTCCAGGGCCACCATTACCACCCTACTCTTACCTCCTGCCCCCTCCTGGGGCTTTGGCTGCCAGGGAGGCGATGCTTGAGCTCTGGGTAACCCTCATGGTTGCTGAAGGGCTGACTTCCTCCTGCAACGAGGGGAGAAATCTTCTCTTCTCCTTCAGCCAAGTCACGGTGCACTCTTCTGGAGAAGGTCACCAAGAGCTGGGAGGAGGCAGCAGACAGCTGGAAAAGCAGCTGAACATCACACAAAAGGAAAGTAGAAAGTCAAAATCTCCTCCTAAAGTGCAGATGGTGATTCAGGATGACAGCCTTCCTTCAGGACCTCCCCCACAGATCCAGATCTTACAGAGGCTGATGATGTTAGTAATCCCAACCCTGCCAGCAGACCAGCCTTCCCTGTGGAATCCTTGGTGCAAAGGGAGGCGGAGGACATGGAAGTCAGGAAACAAACACTGGGCAGCACAAGCCTCAAAAAAGAGCAGAAGAAACGCATTCTAGATAGACAGACTGACAAGGATCTCCCAGCCAGAAGACATCAGACAGCCCAATAATGTGATTAGGCAGACTCCATGATCTTAAGAGTCTTTCCCAACATAGATGATTCTATGATGTGGTTTCTTGCTCTCTGGGTTTTTTTGTTTCAGAGCTAACCTTGAAAGGCAGACTGAGGGTCAGATTATTAGAATTTTGATTACTGTATTCCCATGATTCTCCTTTAGATTTGTGAGCTGGAGAAGTGCAAGACAAAGCCAGCTTGTTTCAGTCTCTGCCTCCTGACACTTGTGAGTTGTAGCTGTTACACCCCAGAGATCAGTGAATGAGGATATTTGCTCTCAACTGGTTTTCAATGTCTGACTCACCCATGTAGGGTAGAAAGAGTTTTATCTTGTCTGCTTAATATGCAATACGTGTACATATGGATATGTGCTTCCTGTGGAAGGGAATCTAAGGAGAAGGTGTTTTTTGTGTATGAAAATAGAAGACACTTTTCTTTCATCTCTTTTTTTTTTTTACAGAGCACCGTGTGTTAACAGAAATGTTGATAAGAAAAGCTGCTGCCTGGGAGAGACAGTGATAAACTGCAACAAACAACTTTCTGATACCAAATTGCTGAACTGAAGTTCAAGTACAGTCAAGCTGTAAAGTCTGAGGACTTTACAAGGAAGACCAATAACTTACTTTCTGACTCCTGTTTTGATGAGTAGGTAGCATGTGTCTGCCTACCAGAGCCACCAGAACGCCAACAGCATTGGAGACAAATAGACTGGAGGTACTGTGGCCTTATGTATGAGACAGATAAACTTCCCTCACAGAACAGAAAGAGGGCTTCTCAAAATATTTTGGTTTTGTTAACAGGCTAAAACTTTTGCCCGTGCAGGAGCCTTCCATGTGCCTCAATGAGTATGTAATAAATAATCATTCGTCTCTGAGAAACTGATGTCACTCTTGCTAAAGTGAAATTAACTGAATGTCTTCAAAAAGTATATACAATGTAAACTCCATCTGTGCTCACAGTACATTCTGATCTTTTCACTGGTGTTTCTTTAGCAATTCTATCAGTAGCTTACGCAGAAAAATAACATCAAAAGTAGTTAGCTAGCCAAACCACAAACACTATCTCTTCCTGTCTGGTAATGAGAGCTAATTCCACTATTAGTTAATATTTTTCATTCAACTTACTGATTCCCTTTAGTGAATTTCCTTTTTCTTCTTTTGTACATGGTGCCTCCTTCACCTGCTGGAATCAAAGAAGCGTAGGCAGCATCACATGGCATGTCAGGTTACCACAGCCTTCAACAAACAAATCACTGAGTTTGAAAAAAATCTTGTTATTTTACTAATAACAGATAATAAATAAATATAAATAAATAAATAAAACATAGCAACTTTTTACAAAACCCGTGTTTGTTTTAGCCAAGTTCAAAAATAAGTTTAACAGTTAGAACATCAAATTAAAAAAACACCACAAATATCTTTCAAGGCTAGGATTAATGATGTAATTCTTGATGACAATTTACCCAAAACAGATGAACAGACACAACAGGAACAAATTATACTCCATGTTTACAAATCAGAAATTCATGTGTTTCCTGCTGAAATTTCATTGCTGGAATGGTGTGTAACAGCTTTTTACTAGTACAATAATGCAAGACAGGAAACCGAGAATACTGTGCCGAAAAGAAATTGAAAAGTGGAGGAGGAAATTCTTAGCAAAAAGATAAGAGTTTTGCATGTGTGAGAATTTGCCTGTCAAAGTAGACATGCTATGTAGAATCTGGTAAAAGAATAAAGGAAATTACCATACAGCTATGATCTCTGAAAAATAATATCAGCCTACCTAAACAAATCTGACATGTTTCCACTGAAAATAGTACTCTTGTAAACTGCTTATCAAGCACGTACTGCAGTTACATGTTATAAAATAAATTTTCGTTTATAGGTCTCTTCCCAAAAACCACCGAGGGATGAAATGTGAAAAATGTCTCTGCAATTACCTTAAAATATACTTTTTAAAAACTACTAGAATTGAGATCTGAATAAGCAGCAGCTACTTGAGATCCACATTAATATAAAAAAAAACTAAACTCACTTTACGCAGTTATTCATACGTTTGGATTAGCTGAGGCTTACTTGGTCCTCTACTTTTATTTTCCTGTGGGAATCGATAGTCCTGTTTGCTCAAAGATGCACTGGACAAGTCTCGTATCAGGTGTTCTCACACCAAACCAGTACAAAGCTTTTGAGTCTTTACGGGTGACAATAAGCAAGAACAACTCCAAGATATCATTGGCCTGTTTTCTTTTACTGCAGAAACGTGATGTGACTACAGAGATGTAAGACAGTCCCACATTTTACTTGTGGTAAGAGAGCTCTACCTGGGAAATTTCATTGGAAAAGTGACTCAGAGAGAAGTTTAGTCACAATGCAACTACTCTAACTTGCACAAGCATGGAGGATGCAGAAGGTGTAGTGGTTGGAACAGAAGATCAGACCATGGGGTTTACCCCTCGCGTTGCCACTGCTTGCTACGCGAACCTGAAAAGTTGCTTCACCTCCAGAATTCCGCTTCCCCTGCAAAGCGAGAGTAAGGCTGTGGTTTTGCACACAGCTGAACAAAAGTACTGACGTGCCGTAGAAAACCCGTGCTGACTGTCTTCCCCCACCCATCTTTCATTTCCCCCCAGTTTTACAGCATAGGAGGAAATGTGCCAGAAAGGAACAAAAATTACATTGCCAATTTCGGTGATTCTTGGGTTTATACGCAAACCTGAGCTGGAATTCTTATAAAATCTGATTTTCTTCATCCTTTATCATCTCAACTCATATATTACTTTCCTAAGCTCAATAAAAGGCTGTTGCAAAACACGATGCAACAATGTTATGAAGGAAGAGAAAAGAAAAAATGTCAACATCATTTTCACTGGAGGAAGGAAAGGAAATAAAAGGTCATACTTCTGCCTTTTGTTGAGACAGAACAGAAAAGGGAATAAATCAAGGAACTAAAGTGCAAGATAAAGAGGTGGCAGCACATGGCACTTGGCAGAGGCTCTTGACCCTCCCCGGAGAGGAGTGGGTTCAGAAGCCAAGAAGATGGTTATTTCAGCAGAGGGCACCACAACAACAAGTATGTGGCAGTGTCTTTGAGCAGCTCTGCCCAGCGAACATTAAACCTCCCACACCCAAGAGTGGGTCTGCATTCTTGATATGTTTTATAACGCTTCCCAATTTTTGTCGTGCTTAGAGAGAGGTGTTGCTGAACGACACTGGAAGCTCTGGGATTAAAGCAAACCGGGTAATTACACGCCAGCAGAAAGCAGTAAGGAGTACCATGGGAATCTGTGGCACATGCTACTGTGTCAGCATATTGCATCCCTAAACACCAGTGGGACAAGGAGGATAATGAGATGGGACAGTTCAGTGAAACTTCTCATGAGCAATCATCAAAGGGAAGTCTCTTACCTTCCTTATCATTTCCTCTTTTTTCACATCACCTGCAGCCACAGGGTATATTTACATAGATTTCTTCCATTCCAAGTAGTCTGAAAACACAAATGTTAATAACAGATTTGCAAAATATCGGTGCAGTTATGTATAGCACCAAAGAACTGCAAAAAGTTTGTAAACAAATCTGATAATGTTTGGTGGGTTATATAGTATCATTTGCTTGTGTAAATTGAATGGCTGAGAGAGAAGCATTCATGCAGAAAGATTAATTTTACACTTATGCACTTCACATTCCTTTACACCATTCCTGCTTCTCTTGTATAAAGGAAATCTAAACCTTGTATGTTATGGTCGAGGTACTGAGCATGCCCTTCCACAGTGGAAGGCTTTATTTTGCTATCATCCTCTTATTATTTTAAAATAAGCGTACACAACTAGTTCTAAAAGTTGCATCTGAATTACATGGGCTTGGATGATACTCAGCATACTCTTTGATGGGTGTTGGGGGTTTCTGCAGTGATTAAGTTGGGTGGATACGCTTCAGTCTTCTGCTTTCATCAGAGGAATTTTACAGAAGTGCAGGAATTCTAGGTTTTGTAAACATGATGGTCATGCACACAAAAGTGCTAAAAGTTTTCTGTTATCTTTTGCTTTATATGATATATGCAAGAATCGTGTCTGTGTGAAATAATGAGGGCTTCTTTTTACATGCTTGCAGCCAACTGGAAAAATATTTAATTCTTGCCTTTCATTCTGATATCACAGGTTTCAAAATGAGAAATTTTCCATTATTATCAGCTTTACAGGTCATGAAGGTAACTAAAATAGCAAACTGAAACATTGCCAACGCATTTTTTTAAAAAAAAAATCTTTTTATGAAGACAGCTATTCTGTTACCACACTTTTATATGGAAAGAGTAATATAAAAATTGAATCATGAAATGGCACTATTTGACAGTTACACTGGTGTTTCACCTATTTCTCTCAGTAATATAGGCTAATATGGAGATTCATTTCTAGCATATAATCTGAAGAAAATTACTAGAGCAGCCACAAACCTAAAATCCAAGAACTAAGCCTACACATTATCCCCTTTTGGAAGGAAAAAAAAAAAAAAGAAGGAACAGAAAATTGAGACAGTATGGTGTAGAGTCAAAACTAATTCCTGTGAGTTTTTAAGAACATAAAAGAAAGAACAATGTAAACAAGTGGGGATAAATTACAGCAGATTTAATAACAAGATGAAATGAGATAAGGAAACAGTAATCCTAAAAGCAACTACTGGTTTGTGTTTCATATGCTAAAGGAGTGTGTCATGCAGGAAGACAGGCTGCACAACTGAAGAAAGCAGACATTAAAAATAATCTAGGTATCTAGTGGGATTAGTTCCCAAAGAGAGAGCAAGCTTTTCTACAAATTTCTGAACTTTAAAAATCCAGAATAAAGAATAATAACTAGAAAAGTGTTACTCTGATGAAGGTTTAAAATGGGTTTTGGGATTTAGCATACTCATCCTTGCAATGTTACTTAATAAGAATCATAGGTCACTTCAGATCCCACTTCTTTAAATTTAAATAAAGCAGTACTGTGGTAAACTATCTTGTAATACTGGAAGCTGTTGTTAGCAAGTAAATACTGGCAATAGAATTTACTAAGCGGTAACAGAATTAAATGCTAAGGGAAAACATAAGCTACCTGAAAATGAAAACCTCTCCACAATATAGGAACTGTATACAAGAACCAAGTATAGGAAGTGGTAGAAGTCTCCAGACAGGAGTATTAAAAACCAGGCTCAACAAAAGAGAGAAGAGCCTTGAGAAGAGAAGTCTCCGGGGTGATCTTATAGCAGCTCTCCAGTACCTAAAGGGGGCCTACAGGAAAGCTGGAGAGGGACTTTATACAAGGGCATGTAGTGATAGGACAAGGGGAAATGGATTTAAACTGAAAAAGGGCAGATTTAGGTTAGATATAAGACAGAAATTCTTTACATTGAGGGTGGTGAGGTACTGGAACAGGTTGCCCAGAGAAGTTGTGGATGCCCCATGCCTGGAGGTGTTCAAGGCCAGGTTGGATGAGGCTTTGAGCAACCTGGTCTAGTGAAGGATTTTCCCTGCCCATGGCAGGGGGGTTGGAACTAGATCATCTTTGAGGTCCCTTCCAACCCAAACCATTCTATGATTCTAAAACACCAGAATGATGTACTGTGTACAATCACCTGCTGTAAATGAGGAAGTAAGAGCAATGTCCTCAGGATGTCCTTGACCATTTCTCCTTTCTGTGACTTTAAACAAAGGTTGCAGAGAACACCTACCATTTTAGTTCCTGGTGCTGTCTTCTGCATCTGAACGGGATACTAGTAACTTCAATAAGGTTCACATTTCTGGTGTAATATTTAGGAGAGGAGTCTACAAAATATGGCAATTGCTGATTGAAAATTTTCTGTGGTATGAAGAGTTTTAAATTAGAATAATAGGATGAAGACGATCCATTAAATTGAACTAGAGTAACATGCAGAGATCCTACTCAGTCCTTCATTTCTAAGGGGGAGGACTAATTAGGGAAGAGTATAATGATTCAGATTTCATTTTTTTTAACAAACTATTCTGCAATTTGCCAATTGGTTATACGAAAGACTGTGCTTCAGGACAAAGACTCTCACATAATTCATACAGTCATTAAGAACAAGTGGTATTAATATTTCATGGGGCCGTTGTAAGTAGTATTACAACGCCAATATAATGATAAAAATGTAATAATGTACTAATCTGTGATCATCACTGACTTCCAACCTGGTTAACTATGATATTCCTGATTAAATCATTCATTCAGGTATTTTATTGTGTAATGATGGTACTAAGGACTCTGATGCTCACAAACATTGATTGGTTTAGCTTTCTGTTTGTAGACTTCCAAATCTTTCCTGTTAATCTCCCTGAAATAATAAAACCGTCATAATGCTTAAGATTCACAACTCCATGTTAAACTTCCCAATTCACACTTCTCTTGTAACCCCTAGTAAGCTACATGTCGTCTTTGTAAAGATCTTAGCCTCCTGTGTTCATAATATCCCAAATGCCTGTGAATATGGCATGAAAACCTTTTTTTCAGAAATTCATTTAATAGCTGTTCTTGTTTTATTCAAGCACTAATCCTTGACAAGCATTAAGCTTAATTGTTTTGGTAGCTAAAACTAAATAATAGAGACAATTTCTTTAGTAAAACTGAGAGAAATAACACATTTACTTATCATCACATTTCTTGTAAAGTTAACATGAAAATCTATCTGCAATCAACACAAGAGTCAGAAACAGGAACTGAAGATTAAACTCTCTCTATGTAGACCTTCCCTTACGTCCACGAGCTCAGCTCTTGTTATTTGTTCTCATGTTTCTGCCTGCATGTCAGGACCCTGCTTCCTTTTGCAGGTTGCTGTCTCAAGCCTCTGGCTCTGGGCCTGGGTACTTCTGACCTGACATTGCACTGTTTTAATGATATCTCAAGGTCATGCAGTCCTCCACAGTTCAGATGTTGAACTAATAACTCATGTTCCTTACAATGTTATGAAGTGTTTGCAGGTGCAGTGCTTCCATATGCAGCATCCTGCACAGTGACCTTACACCAGCACTGAGCCTGCAGAGCCTCCAGCTGGGCACAGCCCTGATAAAATATCTGGGCAATAAGGTGGGACCACCAAATCCCATTTTTATTGTTAAATTTGAAAATAAGCTTGGACAAATTCCTTGGTGTCTTACACCACTGTTCACATTCTCATAAAATACCTATCACTTTGATGCTACCTTGAAACACCCTGACATTTAATTATTACCTCTAAAAGCACTATTAAACTATCAGTACATGCTAGTTACAGCGAGTCATCATCAATACTTACAAGGCATTTTATAACTTCATTTTTAAATTTCTTCTGTAGCCCAGCTATCATTCAGAGAGCGTGACACAGGAAGGCTTGGCGGGGCCCCAATACACCTTACCTGTGGGACTGGTTGAGGCCGAGGATGAATTAAACGTGTCCTGCAGCAAGAAAGCTACAGGAGACCTTCTCCACCAGCAGGCCCAGCTCTGCACCTTCCCGTGGGCCTGGAGAGCGAAGCAACAGCCTTTACCCTGCACGGCTACCTCAGTAGCGGCAGCATTCATTAGTGTTTTTCCCCTCCGAGTAAGAAAACAAACCAACTCCCAAGCTCTGAGGTTTGATGGCGTAAGGGACTCACAGTAAAGAAGAGAAGAACCGCACTGTACTCTATTCTGAAGAGAGAGCTCTCGCTCCCCTCCGCTGTGGGCGCTGAGGGAGACAAAATGGCGGGCTGGGGGCTTGGAGAGGCTCTCAACGCACAGACACTTCCCCAAGCTACATTTAGCGGGTTAAGAGCCACGACCTCGACTCCACAGCCTCGCTGCGCCTGCCATGATCACTGGCGACAAGAAAACAAGACGAAAAAGGGAAGAAACCCACGCAGAAAGCGAGACAGGGCAGCAGACAGCGCACACACCGCCTCCGGCAGGCACTCACAACACCCTCCATCGTGCCGGGGGACAGCACCCCCGCCCGGCAACACCGTCCCTCACAACACCGAACCCTCCCGGCGCTCCGGGCCGTGACTCGGCTTTTTCTCCCGGTCCGGTCCCGCCCCGTCCCGCCTGCCCGGGGAGGCGGGCGCAGGAAGGGGCGGGCGGCAGGGGCGAAGGGAGGCAGCAGATGCACAAGATGGCCGCTGCTGCAGCGGCGGCGGCGGAGGGGTGGCGGGCAGCGGCGGCGCGGGGGGCCCGGGGCCTGCGGGTGCTGGAGGAGCAGGGCGCTGCGGCCGCCCCCGTGTGCCGCAGCTGAGGGGGGTGGTGGCCGCTGCGAGGAGCGTGGCCCGTGTGGTGAGTGCGCTGTCTCTTCGGCTCCCCGCTGCTGAGCTCGGCCGCGGGGAGCCGGCGGTGCGGGGAACAATGGGGCTGGTCTCGGGAGCGCTGGCGGGAGGGCTCCGCTCGCCTTCCCGGGGAAGGGAGGCGGAGGGGTGGGCGCCGCGCGTCTCTGCGGGGCCTGTGGTGCTGCCTGCCCCGCTAGGCCTCGCTCGATTTCCGAGCGCCCCGGGCAGGCTGGGAGGGAGGGAGCGAAGGAGCTGCGGAGGCCGTCGTCCCCGGTGCGGCGGAGGGGGCATCGCCTCAGGCTACGGCGGAGAAGGGACAGGCGGCTTTTGTGCGTGGCCGTCGCCTGCTGTTGTTTTTCCAGGGGCTCTGCGTGCCTGGGAAGAAGAGAGAGCTCATCTCCGTGCCGCACTCGGCACGGTTAAACGAACAATGTCCGTGCGGAAGAGCCCCCCCTCTTCCCGCGGTCGGTGTGAGGGGGCACCCCCTTCCCGCCCCCTCCCGGTTTGTCGCTCTTTTGTCTGTGGCGACTGAGGGAACAGCGAGGTGGCCGCCGGCCTCCCTCTGCGTGGGGGGAAACCGTGATAAAACCAGATAGAAACTCCGCTCGCTTTCACTAGTTCTGCACCCCGGCGTTGTTTTAGCTGTTTGATTAACAGGGAGAGGGTGCGTAAGGGGTTTGTTTTTTATTATTTTTGCCGGAATGCGGTGTTGGTGGAGCTGCGTTTTAATGTGCTTTAGTGGTTGGGAACGTCCTGGTGTCAGTTTTTGTCCTCAAAAGCCATAGTGAGGCCTGTGCCGTTTTAAAACAGGAAACTGATGCGGTTTTTTTTTTCCCCTAGGAACTGGGAATATTTAGTTTTCTCCACATGCATGTTGCCTTTTTCCTCAGAGTAGCTCTTTTTATTTAAATCAAGTATGAGTGAAGAATCTTCTGTCCCTCCGGTAGTAGCTACTGTTTTCTGTGTGGTTTTACTATATTGAAAACGACCGAAGTGAAGGAAAAAAAAAAATAATTAAAAATTTGCAAAAATTATTAAAACGTCCAAGGTAACCTGGACTGTTGTGGAGCTGCTTTAATCATTGTAACTAGTTTAGCAACGCTGTCTTCTAATGACTCTCCTTGCAAGGAAAGCACAGTTGTTAAATTCAGCATTTATACTCTCTTCGCCTCATATAGCTATAAACTTGCTAGATAACGTGGCAATACTCTGAAACAGAAATTAACATGTTCCTAAACTTACCTTTTTTACCTCCTTCAGGCTTGTAACAATGTGGAGGGCGTTAGTTCTAATCAACTATAGATGTCTGTATTTCTGCGTTTGAAGTCGATGAAAATAATAAGAGACTTCATAGTTGTATAAATAACCCAGCGTTCCTGGGAGGAGGAGTGTGTACCTTATTGATGGTTTCTAGGCTTCACCACTAGCACCGTGGCTTTCTTTAGTCCATTAATACACAGTGTTGATATGAAATTATAGTTTTCACTGACATAAATAGAAGCTGATGTTATCAGGCACCTTTTCTTTTCCCCGAAATAGCTTATTTACCTTCCTGTCCTATAAAAGGTTCTGTCAAAGCAGACAGCTTGACAGGCTGCTTTGAGGGAAATTTGGAAACGCAGTCTGTTTTGACAACCAGAAACTTGAGTGGTGCGCTTGTCAATCACTTTTTGAGCAGCAGTAACCTTCATGGAGATGAGTGGGAAGTTACTTGTAGGTTTTCTGGTGGTTTGGTTTTCTTGTCAGCTTTGTGTCCAAACTAGCTTTGTTTTAAAGCCAAATATTTTAGAAATTTACGATGAGTTTATGGTATGCTGATAATGATTTTAAAAACTAATGTTCCAATGAACAGATGAATGTCAGAATCCAGAAATCACATACATGACTATGTCAGAGTTTAATTTACAAGCGTCTTAGGACATGTACACTGTTATATAAAGTGGTCATGCTAAAGCAGATGATCAGAAATTAACAAGATTGCTTTCGGAAACTTCTGCCATGTTGCCAGTGATTCGCCAGCAAGCTGGGTGGAAACCATTACCAATCTTGTTGAACTAAACGTTGCAGAAGCTGAGATTGGGTGGTCGTGTATATTGACATAATGACTTAATTTCTTTATATGTGGCTCGTAAGTCTTGAGTGATGCTGATGGTGATCACCTCTGATGATGATGATGGCAAAGACTGATATCCCGTTTTATTTAGGGTCTCTATGGCATAACTAACCAGTGCTGTAAAAGGGTGTTTCATGATACTTAGAGAGTTGACCTTTCCCATTCTGTAGTAGGTAATAATATGAAAGGTAATTACCTTTTTTTTTCATTCCACCCAAGAAATCATGTTATTTACATGCTGAATAGCTGGAAAAAATGTTTTGCCTATTTGAAAGAACTTGTGGAATTGTATCTTCAATCATAGTATGAAGTATAAGGCTGAACTAGAAGAAAAGAACTTGCCTGCATTTAGGATCCCAAACATCCCGAGCATCTCAAAATAGTTATGCAGCAGTCACTATAAGTACCTTTTAAGCAGATGACCTTTTATAAAGCTTTTTAATCTTTTGCAAAGCCTGCTCATTGTTGGTTTTTGTTTTTTTTTTTTTCCCCAGTGAATTCACTGAATCATTTTACAGATGAAATTCCTTGTGGTTTTGAAGTTCTTCTTCCCGCACTCGGTAAATCGGGTGGTTGTTTGTGGGAGCATCCCAAGTAATATTGGCTTTTGGGCCCCCCCAAAAAAATCTGACTCAAAGTATGTGAGAGAGAAACCATAGGGGATTTTATAGTTTGAGGTTAATGCCTTGAGCTGCACTTGGTAATGAATATGAAACCGTTATCATTCAGGAATAAAGATATAATATTCTTCCATTGTGTAAGATCATTATATAAACATCCCGCACCAGCTGAAATTTCAGTGTAACCTTCACGATTCTGTGCAGGCTATATTACAGTAATGCAGTCTGAAGTCTAGGGACTCATGATAACTGAGAAAGAAAACCACAGATATTTACTTACGTTGTGTTGCTTTCCTTTCTGCACAGAGATATTCCACAGTGCATACAGAGTTAGGTGCAGTTCCCATCACTTAGTTTGACCGCTTGTTTTTCTCAAGAAGTGTGTCTCTTGATGGTTATCATTTGCATCGGTTTCATTTTCTTGGTTACCAGCATGGTAAAAGTTGAAGTGTGGTTAGATTTCAAAGGACTAACTGATTTCTAGTGAGTTTTTTCTTTATTTGTGGAAATGCGTAATGGGCAAGAAGGAGCAGAAGCCCTGTCAGCTTACTGTAAATGCATTTTTCTAATATAAAAAGACTCTCTGGTTAGAGTGCTTGAGGAAATAGCTTTCTTGTTGCTACTGTGCAGTGACGTGTGCTACCAGCTGGAGAAGGAAGGGACTTTTGTGGTAGAAATAGCAAGATTTCTAAATCATTTGTTGCAAACTTATGTTGTCAGAAGCGGTACTGGTTGTGCACTATTCTGTGTTGGAATTTGTAGAGGAATGTGTTTCGTGCAAGTGTGACGAGTGTCCTCCTGCCCCCTCTCTGAGATTTCTTGCTAATACAGTGAGAAGGAAAGTAGCTACATGAGGTCTAGGGCAACTTTTGGCAGGTAGAGATGACTTATGTATAACAGAAACATAGTGCAGAAATTCTATGCAGACTTTCAGTAGTTCACAGTAAGACTGGCAGAACATCCGCGAGTAGGTAATACTGGTACCTTTGAAAAGGTAGCTCTTGGCTCTGGCTCAAGCTTGAAGTTGGTGTGAGTGAGACACCGTTGCATTATGCGGATGAAAAATGTAATTTTTTCTAATTAGCAGCATTTCCTGCCTGAGCACCAGCCATTAACATTTGGAAAATCTAAATACTTTAACATTAATTCACATAGAAAAAGGACCTGGACATCCTTTGCAGGCTTTTACGTGAAAGCTTCTACTGAGCATGCAGGGTTTTTTCAAAAGAAAAAAAAAAAGTAAAAGGGGGAAGGAAAAGAAAAAGATCTCAGGAAGCATAAGGGCCACATGTAGAATAACACAGAAAATCTCTGTCGCTTGACTGTGTGCCTTTACCTATTTTGTACAAAGTTAACTACGCTGTTAAAAAAGAGGAATTGTCAGAAACATGGAGAAAAACTTTCATACGAGAGATGGTTGGGAGGAGGAGAGAGGAGGTAAGGGAAGAGCACTGTTTTGACAGGCAAAAGAATTGAGTTTTTCCCATTTTGCAAGATAAGAAGCGGAGGACGTGCAGTTAAACTGAAAAGCAGTGCCAGTGTGGATGAAGGCAGGAACAGATCTTTCGTTTGCTTCACATGGATTGTGGCCGAGGTTGCTATGTAATTTGAGCCAAAGAACAGTGTGTTTGTCAGACAGGGAATACTGTGGTGAGTCTGGAGTTGGGCGTTAGGAAAGCTGGAGGGTTTATTGACAGTTATGTATCCCAGCCTTGAAGTCACTAAAATAGCCGTAAGTGACATGTTATTGCAGATCCCTCTCACTACCGGTTTCTTGAAAAAAGTCCTGCAAAATCACTTTTTTTAATCCTTCACAAAAAGGGTTGTTTCTCAATCACACAAATGTTTGGAATGGGGGGGGAGAAGTGCGTCTTATCTTAACCTGAGACTTCTGTAGTAGGACTGTGCTTCAGCTGCAAAACTACTGAAGAAACAAAGCACGTGCTAATGTGGGAGAATCTAGACTCTTGCAGAAGGTTCCTGATTTCTTTCGATTTGTTTTTTGTTTTAACAAGGAAAGTCTGGTTTGTCTCATCCTTCCACTACACCAGTTTAATAAGTATTTTTAAAATAATTAATTAACTACTGTTTAAAACCGGGTTGCTAATCTTAACATAAAATCTGGGCATTCCAAGTGTCATTATTTTTCAGGATGCTTCCGTGTCTATCAGACCCTGTCAGGATAAGCTTTGAAGATTGAGGTGTGGTTGGTTTTAAACCTGTTGTTCGTAATAAAATTCTGGTTGGTCGGCTGATGGAGCAGTAGTGCTGGCAGCTTGGTTCTAAAGGTCTCCTCAGAACTTCCTGCTGAAATCTTTTCTAGCAATGTACTTCAGTTAAATGGTGAGCAAGTTGGAAGGTTTTTCAAATAAAACTTTTTAATTTCCCTACGGTTTTGAAAGGAGACTGCTACTTGAGTAGCAGGAGTCTTGTCTCTTTATTGTGCGTTGAAGGTCTTCAGGGACCTGCAAGCTAATTATTTTTGACAAATTGTAGCAGGCACTGTTAGTCCCCAAATTCAAAAGCTGTCTTTTGGGCAAAAGGAGTGAGGTTCAGTGAAGGTGTTACAGAGTGAATGAATTGAAATCCATGCTGAGGGGGGTGGTTTTAATTACTTGCTTATTAATAAACCAACTTCTGTGGAACACTCCCAGTGTTCAGTAGCACTTAACTTTCTCTGTGCTTTGCTTTCAGAGTAAATATTGTTCGTACGGACTTAGCACTCTTCTTTTTGTAACAGTTGTACTTGAATGAGTATCTCTTCCATGTTTTACTACAGTGACTACGTAATATAAATGCCCTTCAAAAGTAAGTGAAATAAAACTTACTGTTTGCTTACTTTTCTTCTAAGTCACATTCTTTAAGATTGTTCTCTCCCCACACCTCTCTTTCCTTTTGTTATCAGGTTAGAATGGAAATCCTTCAGTTGCTATTTGATGTCAAGAACTATACAAATAAATGAAAGCGTTAAGACTTCCTTATCCAGTGTTTGTATCTGGTGAATCAGGTACTCACGGTATGGCAAAACTAAAGTGTTTTGTGCCCTTTGTTGTTTTTTTTTTTAATGCTATGCCAAGATGCAACAACCAAAGGAGAGACCTTGAAATTAATGGCCACTAAATTTGAAAGAAATAGTAGAAAGTGAATTCAATTAGCTTACATGGTGTTCTGAAATTGTGGCATGCTGCATAAACATTATTTTATGACCATTAATAATTCTGACAGTTATGCAGGCCTAATGATAATTAAATCTTATGTTTCTGAGTGTGAGCTGTTCTCTGGGAGGCTCGGTAGAAAATTTTCCCCTGCCTTTCCAAGTGAATGATGTGCTAATGAGATCTTGAATAATCTGCTCATGCTCATGAGTCCAGTGAAGCAATCGTCTCTGTTCATGATGTTTCACAATTTAAAAGTCCTATTTCAGTTCATTTTGCAAAAATCAAACCTGGTTTTTATGGCACAATGAAGTGCTCCGAGTAGTTTGAGGAGACAGGAAACAGCAAAATGCTGTCCTGCTTGAGACGGGAGGTACGGAAGACAGAGTAGGAGTGTATGCATACTGGGAAGCAAGTCTCAGCCTCCCCTCTCTGTAAAGGAAAAATCTTCCCAGTGATTTTTCTAGCTTGATTAGATTGATATCTTTTGAGCTCTTCTAGGCCAATTAAGAATTCTGTTTTCTGTGACATTTGGGCAGTCGTCTTTAAACATGTCTGAGGAGCTCAGGTGTTTACATGTAATTACCAAATTGACAAAGTACCGCATTGCAAACAGCAAAACCAATTAATCAAATTCAAAAGATCTTGATGAACAGTTGTTTATTATAATACTGAAATTGTCATTACTCACCTGCATTGTAACTAATGGTTGTACGAGCAGACATTAAAATTTAAAACTTTTGGAAGCTGGAAAACGACTAGCTCTTATTTAGCAGCTCCAGAAGGGCAGTAATTCTTAGGCTCACTTGCTTTGTAAAGAGAATGTGGATTTTGTTTCAAAGATAGACTAGAACAAGGCAAAGTCTCACGAATTACTGAAGGAATTACAAAGAAAATACTACTCTCCCATGTATCTTTCCAGACTTGAAATGACTTTTCTGTAAGAAGTTGTTATTTCTTTGCTTGCTAAAACGCTCTGTGTTCTTGTAGGATTTTTTTCGTGGATCCATGGGCATCTTCGCCTCTCCTGTTCTCTTTAATGATCTTTCATTCTTTGGTATTAGCTGCTTTCCTTCTAAGTGAATGTGTTATTTTTTTTAAATTTAACTTTGCTCTGAGCCAGTATTCAGTTCAGCTAGCTAATGCAGGTAACAGAGATGGCATATTGCCTATTAATTTTGTTGCTTAGACAATTCAGACTCGCAGGATGGGCTGTTTGGATAACGGAGCAACCATGGGACTCTTTGTTCTTGGACTTTACTGGAGACTATCAAAATGTCACTGCTTCCTCTGGAGCTGTTGAAGTTAAGACACCATTGTTCATGGTGCACTCCCTTGTGACTACTTTGGCTGTTGCTGTAAATTTGAAAGGAGAAAGATAAAAATAAGTTAGACCAAACTGGCTTGATGGAATGGACTGAGTAAGTCAAACCAGAGGCTACGACTCAAGCTGTCCTTCCTGTTCATGAGTCATTCTCCTGTTTAACTGAGAGAAAAGGCCTCCTGTAGAATTAATTAAAAGAGAGGTCTTAGTAGTGCTGCAAAAAACTTTAGTTAAAATGGCGAATTTTAATTTTAGTCTTCCTTGTTTAAGCAGGCTTTAAGGATGGAAGCCTGGATGGTGTAACTTCTTTGTAGGTGATTTGTACAAGTGCAAAGAAAACGTTATTCAGTGAAGTGAGCATTAGTTGAACTTGGGTTGCTTGGAATAGTCCAAGCTATTTCAGATGTGACTGTTTTGTTGCCGGCTGTTGCTGGATTCTACTGAAAAGGTGTGAGCTGTCAGGGTTGTCTTCTGGACTTGCTGTTACTTGTGTGCATTGTTAGCCTCTTGTGTTTACGTTCTGTATTAAATCGGGTTGTGACTGCTATCTGAAGACATTGCTTCTGTGATACCTTTTTTTATGCTGTTTCTCTACTGTGCTGTACTTTAAACAGAGCCTTTTCCTGATTTGAAGGTGACTTACTTCATTGTTCCTCTGTTTTCTGAATAATCTATTCCATTTGTCAAGCTTAAAGGTGTATTTGTGTTAAGGATGTTCAGGGAGATGAATAATTTGGCTTGCATTGATAATTGTGATATAGTGCACAGTTAACATGCTCAAAGTAAGGGCTGACCATGTGTTTGGAAACCCTGTTGCAGCTAAAGTGTTAACAGTAAGGAATGTGTATCAGCGAATATAAAAAGAGCACTGTCCTTGAGATAAGAAGGTAGGTTGAAACTATGAAAAACACACTGTCCCTGGGAAAAACAAGAAGGATGAAACTATGAAAAACAAGATTCTGAGCAAAACATACTAACTGCAAAAATAGTAAAATATTGTAACAAACGTAGAAATCTCTATCCAATCACAGTGTGTATCATACTCGTGCTTGTCGCGTGAACAGTAGTGCTAGACCAATTAACTTGCTAAGTACAGCGCGTGAAAGCGTGCACAGAACCGAGCTATGCTATAAAAAGAGCAGTGTCACAGAATAAAGCTGAAGCCTTTTTACTCATCATATTGATGCGTCTTGCTTCCCCGTCTTCGGCCGCGACAAAACCCTCTCTGCTTTTTCGTAGAAGAGGCTGCCTATCACTAGTAGTAGGTGATTGGAGGTATCAGGAGTAACCTTGCTCTGACTTGTGTCAGAATGCATTGGGAAACGTAGCTTTTCAGTTTTCTCTTCAGTGATGCTGCTTAGCACTTTGCTGGTGGCTTGGGACACAGAAATAAAAGGTCTGTTGGAGTGTAGGATACTTCTCGTTTTTATTATCAAAATCAAGTGAAAGGCTGTGGACAAAGGTCCCCTAAACACTATGAGAAAACAAAAAGGCCTTGCCCAGTTGGTACTTTCCAGGCTAAGGACCTGTATTGTGATAAGTCACCTTTGATGACTGCTTGGATTTTGAGTAGCATTTCTCTTTCAGCCTTCTGCTTTGAGGGCTGCAAGTAAAGAAGGCAGACTTCTGGTTGGAGCGAGAGAGATCTGGTAGCAGGGACTTAACAGCTTTGCAAAGCGAAATAAATTCCATAGGTTATACTTGTACTAAAATTATCCTTTTTCTCTAATTATTACGAGAGTTAAAAAGACTTATCTTCTCATCAAACACTAATTTTGGCAGAATACGTTCAGGGAGGGAGGGAACATTTGGCAAAATTTTGATCTCTCCTTAATGTGTGATGTTCTGTCTCATTTCTGTAGCATTTGTGAAAAGGTAGGAATAAAAATAGGACTAATAAGATGACATAAAAACTGACAAGTTACTTTCAGGCTTTTTTGAGCTTTTATTCCTATACCAGATGTATCAGAAATTAATCAGTTGGGTTATTCTACATCAAGCATGGAAGTCTCTGCACTGTAGTTGATAGAACTGAAGTATTTCCCCGCAGTTTTCTGATGTTTCACATGGCTTCAGCAAGCAGAGACATCTGTAGTTAGCTTTTCTGGTCACTCCTTTCTCAGTGGAACTTCTCAGTCAAATGCTTCCAACAGCAGACAAGGGCTGGGTGGGGACGTCTCTGGGTGTGTTTCTGAGGAGGAATTATATGATGGCAGCCATTTTTATGTGGGTTTTCAGCTTCGCTAGACCAGTTTAGACTAGAACAACTTGAGCTTTGTCAAGCGGAAGCTTGGGCATGATGTAGATGGTTTCAGGATGTACCAGGAAGACAGACATCCGCAGAAATACTTAGTATCTGTAAAGGTAAATCATACATGGGTATTTGAGGACGTGATGGTGTGGCTGTCACATTAGGCACTGCACCGTGAGAACAGGGCGTGGCGTCATTATTACTCACTAGTTATTAATATGATCACAGGCTTATTTTCATTTGTGTAAAATCTGAAGGGGGGGGGGGGGGGGGGGGGGGGAACATTCCACCATATCTTCGGGTGAGTAATACATGAATTCACCTGGTAAATAAAAACGTTAGTTGTCTTTCCCCCCACCTCCTTCCCCAGGATAGGGGAAAATGAAGCCTTAGCCCTTATCATTTGCCAGTTCATGTGACAGCAGTAGGGAGCCTTCAGGAAGGGGAAGTGAGTGACAGCAGTCCTTTCCTTCAAGCACGTCTGATAACTTCTGAAAGTACATTAATGAATTAGGTGCAGCTTTTGAGAAGTGGGAATGGAATCAGTCATGTTGATGTGACAAGCTGGTGTGTGAGTTGTCATTACAGGATGAAAATTGACAGTAAGCCTGTGAAAATCCAGTGGCTACAGTATGCTAATAAATACACTTAAATACTTTGTTGCTGTTAGGTTTTGTATATTAAAGAAAATAATTCCCAGTGCAATCATGAGGGCTTCAGTAGTGCTATTGCAGGTGGCTTTGGCTTGCAGATTTTGCGAATTTTCTTTTTTGTCTTGTTTGTCGTTCAGTTTTAGCTTACTGTCATGGCTTTTATTCCCAAAACAGTGAGTGGCTAAATACAGGAACGTGTAAAGGGATGTTGGCTGCATGGGCAGTAAAGTGGTTTCAGTGTCCAGTTTTCCCTTCCTATGCCTTATATATTTAGATACTTGCTGTTTAGTTAGGGGCTTACGCAGTGCGAGACGGAGGGCATGTAAATGATCAAGTCAGGCAATATGGCCTGTACAAGGCTTACCTGTCACCAGATCACCTGGCTTGATCTGCAGCAGTAGAGGGGTGAGTGGCAGCCGAGTGCATCCCTTCTATTTTAGGATTCTAAAAGATGGAAATTTAAAAAATAGAGAGAAGTACCTCTCTGTGTAGCCCATGCGTGCGGTAACTACAATATTTATCCCATTTACTCTCGAGATACTGAATGAGGTGATATTGCAGTCAGGGCATGTGAAGACTCAACCACTTGAAGTCTCAGGGCAGTCGGTGATGGTGTGCCTGTTAAAAGCTGTTGGCGGGCTGTGACTGCTTCAAAGATGAGATGGTTGATGGTAGGTAAAGCAGCCGAGTGAAGTACAGAGATGCTTGACTGCAGCGCTGCTGCTGTTTTCTTTCGGAATATCTTCCAGGCCTTAGTTTCCCATGAGTGAGGTTTAATATTCTGTGAATAAGGTTCACTAACAGAAGTTTACTCTGCCTTTTAAAAAGGCAGGCTGGTTCAGCCTGCTATGGAGAACTATATACTTTTTACTGATAGAACTCTGGCAATAGTCTGTAAGATGGTGTCTTAGGTTTTTTTTTATTTTATTTTACATCATTCCAGTTGCTGATACTGCTGTAATTTAGTTGTAATATGTTTTCAGAGGTGAATACATCTTTTTAAGACTCTTTCAAGAATGAGAAAATTGTTCTTCATGGACTGCTCCACTTAGAGCAAGTTTCATGCAAAGTAAGTAGTAAGAGAACTTTCTTTGAAAAGACAAAATTACATCTCTAGCATAGAACTGTTTTTACAAGTCAAGAGCAGCCAAATTCATCAAGTTGGCAGTGGATTTTTAATAGCTAGCTTCTTGGGATTATTATATTTTGCCCTCTTGCTTGAATGATTTTCAAGTTTTGTAACTTTAAACTAGGGTTATCATTCAAAACCTCTTAAGAGGATGGTAAGATACTTTTTTTTTCCCCCCATTTGAGTTCAGGCTCCTGCCAAAAGTAAATACAACTTTCATCCAGGACCAATGGGATGTTGGAGGTTTGGATTTATTCTCCTATACGCAACTGTCTTGCATCGTTTGCTGTATTGAAAAAAAAAGAAAAAAAAAAAGACAGCAGCTTTCATTTTTGTGGTTAAACTCGGAGATGTTTGTTATTGGTTAAGAGTAGGTGTTTGATGGAAACCCTGAGACTAGAGCCTTTTGTTTCCACTCACTAAAACCACGAGTACTGTTTTTAATGATCTTGTAAAGCTGTAAAGAAAAGATGCTATTTTTATAAATCTGGAAGGTAAGTGAGACCAACACCAAAGCAGCAAAATATTTAAGGTTTTGGTTTTTTTTTTCCCCTTATAATTGAAGGTTACATGAAAAGTCTCATTCAAAGGAGTACCTTGCCTCAGGCTATTTCTGGCCTCTGGAACTGCTCTTTTTAGCAGGGCTACAAATTGAATCACCGGGTGTCAGTTGCATTTAAAGCAAATGAGGCTCAATTACATTCTGAGTCAGAAGTACCTGAATTAACCTGCTTTTCAGCAACAGTTGTGTGACCTCCCCTACTGATATTTAAAGACTTTAAGCCCGGTGTGAGTGGTAATTTAAGACTACTTAAGTGATGAGCAGGTTTGTCCGTGCTGAATAGTGTTTGTATTTTTACAACAAAACTATGATCAGAGGTGTGGGGGAAATCTTGAATAGCATGTTGACTAGCTATTTATTTTTTTTTTGTAATGAAACTATTACGACAGAGCTGAAACTCTCCAGGCTCGATGCCATTTCTGCAACAAGCTGCCTCTTAACCTTGGATGACTCCAGAGCTTTAGTGTAGACTAGGTTATGTTATTAAAACACGATTGCAGCCTGTGTCATGGAAACAAGCAGAAAAGTCATCTGTGAAACTTAGATTCTTTCTCTTAATATTCCTGCTGTTGCTAACAGTGAAGCTACTACAGGGCTAGCCAGAGAAGGATATCTGGTTTGGTTTGGTCCTTGTAAACTATTTTTGCGTCAGCTGTTGTAGCATTTACATGATTGCTTCTACGTTTCCAACTCTTGTTCTAGAAGCAATAAGAAAACTGGGAGTTAATGGACTGCTACAGCATTTTTTCATCTTCTTCAGATGGTACTTTACTCAGTGCTGTAACCATGATGAGCTGAAAGGATGGTTTGGACTGTATTTGCATGACTTGCGCTGTCAAGAAACATTGTTTAAATCTAGCTGCGAAGGGTTATTTTTGAAACGTGTAAAATTTTTAGGTGGATTTAGCATAAAGGAACAACTCCACAGGTTGTTATTGCTTAAGTTTGTTATTCCATTTCACTTACTCTCATCATGCCAAACTGTTAATCTAGTCATCCTCATTGTTAGGATTGCTTAATAGCATTTAAAGAGGAATTTAAAACTTAGCCAATACTTTAGAGATGGCTTCCTTTAATGAAGACATGCTTAAAAATCTGTGTTGCTCTGCTAGTGCCAAAATAAGCTGCTCATGAAACTACACCTAAAAGCTTGATGAACTTGTGCTGATGCTAAAAGAGACCATCTTGAAGTTTGTCTTCTGTGCTTCCCCCACTCTTTCCCTGTGTTTTCAGGACTGCTTGAATGTTTAACAGGTCTGGAAGAGCTGTTGGAGGCTGTTAGAAGCTAATATGGGAAGGAAAGGAATTTGATTTTGACAGACGTAGGTCCCTGGTGTAGACGACACGTGTCCGATCTAGAGCTGGCACGAGAGTACTGGGGAGAGGGCTGAAAATGAAAATCCCAAATAGGTAAAGTTTCGTTATTTGTCTTCACTGATGGCAGAATTAAATCGTAAGTCTGTGTCAGCCCTCACAAGGACAAGATGGTTAACCCATGTTAGTTTGTGGTAAGCAATGAAGGTTGTTGTCTGCTGTCTTAGTAGAGACAAGATTCCATTGCTGCAGTGTTATCTCTCATCTGGAGGATCACATTTGTAGGTAGTGGCTATCATTTGGTCTTTGTTTACAATTTGGGTGGTTTCACTCGTCTTTTAACAATTCTTTTTAGTTCTAGACAGGATGAGTGCAACTGAAGCTGTGATCTGGGAGAGAAATGGGGAAAAAAATAGATTATCTGCTATTGGCAGCTCCTCAGTTTGCCTACCTCCGCTTTCTGGAAGTGGTTGTTAGGACTGCAGTGTTGTGGTAAGCAGAACAGTGTTTTGACAACTGTTTTCAAATGTGCATCTTTTCAGTTTCTTACCAATGTAGAAATGATATCACATGGCTGTCTGAACAGGTCCTTGAAGTAGAGGAGCTGAATTCTTGCAGCTCATACAGTTGAATAATTCTGTCTCAAAGTCTTTGAGAGGAGGGTGTCACAGGGTATAGAATTACAATAAGGCTCGAGGTGAAGAAATTTCTTTGTCCTGCTATGGTGAAATGTATGTGCCAGCAAACTAGGTGCTCCTTTGCCTTTTGGAATAATATCACAGTAGTCTAGAGATAGTTTTGTGCACAACATATAATAAGAGAACCTTTCTTGTGATTATGTGTTTAAAATGAACTCATGAATTAAAAACCAGGCAGATAAGCAACTACATTAGTAGTTTTGTTTAAAAATTCTTTAGTTTTCACGACTGTTGGATGACTTTGTGCTTTTATTAAAAGCTCTTTCTGATGTTTAAGGGCAGTCTTCCAAAATAAATTGCTCTGAAGGTGAATGGAATAACTGAATATTTATTAGAGACTACTGTTACGTAAACAGTTATTAACATGAAGCTGTTCGACATCTGTTTTTAAAATGGAGGCAGCACCTACTAAGTGACAAGAAAAAACACTTCCAATCAAAGAAACCAAAAGGAGAGGGAGGTACTCACTCCATTAAAGAGGAAGGTCTGAGACGAAGTTTTCTAATGGACACTTAAAATATTTGTTTTCTGAATGTCTGTGAAATTCTACGTAAAATGGGATTTTACATTTACATTTTACTTTCAATGACTTATTGATATAGAAGTCTCTTTTCTGTGCTTGGCAGTAGCAGGTGTATTCACTTATTACTGCTTTTACAGTATATTTTAGCATTTCCTTACTATTGCACATAGAATTTTGGACATAGGAGGTTTGGGATTTTTTTTTTTTAAATCTACTAGGTACTTTGAAAACAAACAAAAACATTTTCTGGAGAGTGAACAGGGTAATGCGAAGTCGAACTTAAAGGGAAGGAGGTGGGGAGAAGCTTCAGACTGTGACTCGAATCTGGCCTTGCAAGTCTATCAAAGAAACATTTTCAGTAATGTTTTTGCAGTACACTACAAAAAAGCATGTGTGCACTCAAAAAGATCCAGCTTTGGCAATTTCTGGTTTTTGTTTTGTTTTTGAGTGTTTCTTTTATGAAAGTTTGCTGAGGTTGGGGGAATTATTAAAGATTGTCTTGTAGGTTGGAGACTAGGGAGCTTTTCTGGACAGTTTTTGGCCAGTGTCTCCAGCCAGACTTTAATTCTTCCCTTCTCTGTCTCATTGTTCCCCATCACAATGATGACGTTACTGTAGCTGTAGTGTCACTGACATCAAAGCAGAATTACAGCTGCTGAATCAAGTTGGAAGATAAGCTCTTGCTGGAGAGTAGGTGGCAAGCAGCACTTTCCAATTTTTTGTTAGGTTGTTTCTTTACACTTTCGTTGAATTGTGCTGGGTCTTAACTAAATGAATCATGTCTAATTATCTCAGTCTACAAAATGATAAAGGCATTGCAGTGGCAACAAGATCTTCCCCCCTTCCTTCACTAAATTTGCTTTTTGGCTACCGAACCTTATAGTAGTAGTCAGGTAACGAGATTATTCCTGCATGGAAAAGAATGATACAGGCCTTAGTGATTTTGATCTTTAATATGGTTTCTCATTAGCAGATGCCAGTCCTCGTAGTGCTATGATACTTTTGATACTTCTGATCACTAAAAGGTGTGTAGGGAAAAAAAAAGTTTTACTTCACCAGGTTAGGACTCCAAGATTCCTGTTCTTTCAGCTGTCGAAGTGTTCGCGGTCTCCATATCGCTACCCGCTTCTCATTACTTTCTCTTCTTGAAATTTACTGCTACGTAGGTTTTTATTTTAGCTGAACTGTTTGTGTGGCTGAGTTTTTGCCCTGCTTCAGTTAAAATGAGGTATTGGTTGTGTAACTGCCGTCCACCCACATTTCTGCCTGTGTTTATTAAAGACACAAGTTTAAAACCGCTAGCTTCAACCAGGGAGCAACTATGCAAACAGTTCATCTGGAATATCTTAGAAAGGGATGGGTAAGGAAGGGTACTGACTTCTCTAGGTGACACCAAGACGCAATGTATGTGTGTACCCTCAAATTTGAAGACTTTTACAAGCTTGTCCTGTTTGTCTTGACTACGCCTTTTTTCTTGGGTGCTGTGATGGCAAGCATTAGCAAATCTAAAAGTTGTTTTTTGAAAAACAAATAAACGACAAAACTTCTTTTGCAATACAGGCTCTGAAAAATGTCATGAGAGATTAGTCTTCCTGGACACTCATTTTAACCTGTTTATTCTGATGATAGGAAATTGTTCTTTCTTACTTCCCCAGTTACTAGGAAAAGGCCTCAGACTCCACAGTATCATAATTCTTTAGGGGCACATTAATTGCTTTATCGTTAGCTCTAGTTTTGTTCAAATTTGTGGTTGCTGCAGTACTTCTGGTTAGTTGGGTGTTCAGAAAGCAACTGTTCAAATGTGCATCTGCTTGTGGGAAAAGCAAATGATTTGCTTGCCTCCTTGAGAGCAGGACTGATAGCTGTTGAGTATTTGAACCAAAGTGTTTCTTCTGAAGACTGTGGTGGATATTTTAAGTGCCTTTTGCCTGTGTTCTGTTAACCTGTTTGATTCTTCCTTGATTTTTAATAATTGTGGTACAGTAGTCATTTGCATTGACAAATGCAAGAACTCTTAATTGGAAATGAAGGGAAAATGTTCTAGAAATGCTTGTCTGCTGCTAACTCCCTAGACTTAATCATCTGTGAACTTGGGAGTCCTTACAATGGGGAGAAAAATTTTCCTAGGTGATAGATCACGCAACCATTTACTATTGCGAGTTGGTCACATGTCCTTTCTTTTAAATAAGCTGTAAGGGATGTATAATATCAACCAGAAATTATGAAGTTAGTCGTGTCTTCCCTGAAAATTTACCATTTGAGCCACATGCAGGTTGTACGTTTGGGGGTATGAGCAGGGAGGTTTAAGCTTCCTCTACATACATGTTGCCTTTTAATGTTAGTGACTCTAATGGTGAAGACTAGTGATTGAATGTTAAGTGAGAATATGAGGTCAAGAAAATTACACATTAGGTTTGATTCAGTTTCTTTTGCTGTGAAACACTGTATAAATAACTTTATTCACCGGTTTTCCGTTCTGTAGTAAGACGTTATTAGCTCTTGCCTCACAGGATGTTGTGAAGCTTAAATCATTGTAAATTGCATTTAGATCCTTGGTTGAGGAGGAGGTACTGTGGTAGAGTCGTGATGCTGGTGGTTTGTTTTGTTGGTTTTTGCTTGTTTGTTTCCCTCCTGTTACAAGCCAGGAAGCTTCAAATGAGAGATAATATCTCGTCCTTAACTCACCCTATTTTCCTAAGGTACTTTACTGACAGCCAAATAGGAGACTTTTGCATGAAAGTAGATAAACTTCTTCCTTTGTTTTCGCAGTCAAAATAGAAATTACTGAGGATAAAATAAATAAATAGATCTTGAATCTGATTTAACAGCTTCAGGGAGTTTGGACACAATTTTGATGGTGTTCATAATTTTCTCTCTTTTTTTCTTTTTAGAGAGTGTTATACAGCCACTGAAGCCCTTTGGTGTTTGTGTAGCTTTACACAATTACACACAAACTTCCAGGATTTGCTGTTGGGTGGGAATTCCTTTTGTTACAGAGCTCTGTCTTCTGGGCGAGTGTTGAGCAGCGTTGGGGAGCGTGGGTGCGAGCAGGCATGCGCGGAGCAGGAATGAGGAAGTCGAGCACTTGCTGTCAGTTGATGGTGTACAGCGAAGTTTCAGAGAGCAAATAGGGGGAAAAAAAAACCTCAATCTGTCAGAAATACTATTCTAGGCTTATTGTGTGTGTTTTTCATGGAGCTGCCCAGTTGGAGGTAAGAAGCTTTTTCTTCTACCTACTATTTTCTGATCAGGCATGGGCTTTCTCTCTTTAATTTTTTCAGAGGTTTTTCTGTGGAACTGGATATGGAGAACACAGCTAGCATGATCTATCTTTTTCTGTGAACCACGAAGTTGGCAGGATGAGGTGTTTGTGTGTGTGGCTTCAGCATGCCTTTTGAGAACAAAGTGTTGAGTCTTTATAAACAACCCATTACTTTTGGCTGTTCAGGGTTTCCCATGGCTTGTCAGGTAGGTTTTTCCCCTAAAATTAAATTCAGAACTTTTTAAAGTATTAGGTCCTGCGTTTCTCAGGAAAGAGAAGGAAGATACTTGGTGTTCTCAGAAATGCTTTTTATTGCATAGAGCATACTGGAGTAGAAAACTTACTTAAATAGGTCCTGTGAAGCACTGGTGAAAATTGGTGGGGTCTGTTTGGCAATAGGCAAGTATGGAGGGGTCCAGTTGTTGTGGGTATCTGGTAATCCTTATTAGTTAGGAATTGTTTGGCTGTTATCTGTTAATTTCATTTGGATTGTTGATTTATTTTTAATCTCGAGTGTCAGAGAGGTTTTGAAATAGTTAATGTATCATGGAACTAGTCTCACAGGAGAGAGCACTGCACCTTTGGCTAGGTTACGTTTTATCAGAAACGTGTATGTTACTACTAAAGGAGTAAGAGTCTTTAAAAGAATTAATAAAATGATATTTTCTTTATTAGATGAAATTACAGATTAGCCAAGAACTGTGTGAGCACATGAGTTGGCGAGCCTGAGTTTATTTTGGCAGTGAGGAGGTGCTCCAGTGTTAGGCTTTGCACTCAGTGAGCTTCCTACATGTCCACTGTTAACTGCTACAGGAAGTTCTGCTTGTTTGCCTTCCGAGGAAGACTCAGCAAAAAAGAAACAGTTTCAGGACTAAAACAAAAGCAGACAAACATCACTATTATTCAGCATTTTGATCTTCAGATGGCAAGATAATGATCTTGCTTGGGTAAGAAAAGCTTAGTGAAATGCTGCAGAGAGAGAGCAGGTCGTGCTCCGAAGAGCCGTGTGTACTGGAACGGCAGAAACTGGGCAGAGGGTGCCCGGTCGGCGTGCTGAGTCATCTGCCTTACACTGTGACATGATTTACTGTGGGCTGCTGCTGGGAGAGGTCGGCGCTCGCCTGTGCGTGACGAAGTGGCACGTGACACCTCCATGCTGGTGTGTGTTCGGTCCAAATAACGTGTTTGTGAGACCAGTCGGGAGATACTTGGTACCCGAACCGAAGGACTCGGAGAGTGCCATTAGTTAAAAGGCAGTTGAGTTTTAACTGAAAGCAGGAGAATTTTCCTGTATGTCATCGTGTGTGAAACTTGATACCAGTGGATATTGGTACAAAGCGTTCTGCGTTTCCAAAACGTCTTGTTCTCCAGGGTTGAATCCGCAAACCTCTGTGGGTGCGTGTGGAAGGCTCTGGCCATCACGGACTTAAGGCAGCTTGGACAGGAGACTGCGTGACCCCTCTGCGTTGTGGTCTGGCAGAGTAAGGAGTGCGACAAAGCGTTGAGCCGTTCTTCCGGTGGTTTGTAGAACGATCCTGGCTTTTTCTGAAGCGCTGGCAGGGTCCCAGAGGAGACGGGTCACTGATGTGATTACAGCGTGACATTTCCAGTCTTGGAAATGTCCAGGGTTGAAGGATGGAATTTCAAGGATTTTTCTGGGGGGTGGGGAGGACCCAGAAGAGAGGAGAAATTTTTTCAACTTCTTCTAGCCGTGGAATAAAACAGCTTATGCAGGGCTAGGCAGGAGGAGGAGACTTGCATACAGCTATTTTATATTTTCAAACTCGGAAATAACGAAATAAATCTGATCCCAGTGTAGTATTCAAGGTCTGTGTCTTGGGGCATCTTCATTTTTAATTTAAGCTTCTTGTCTTCCAGTTTGTGTACTGTGGATGCATCATCTTAGATTTTTGCTTTCTTGGTTTTTAGTGTATCTTTATTTTCCTTGATCATGCACAAAGAAGTGTGTGTGTATATGTATATTTAGAGTGTTGGAAGCTAACAGTTGTGAAATACTTAACAAATTGAGAGGGTGGGTTAAAAGTGGTGTAACATGATGGGGAAGGGGATTTTATTTAAATGGCTATCTTTTATAAATGTTTACTTTCTTTGTGTTTTGCTCACCTCTGGCATAAAGCTGGAGATAAACATTAAAAAAAAAAAAAGTGTTGTACCATGAAAGTGTGAATATGATTTTCCTGCGTTATCTGTACAAGGAAGTGTTCTCTTTCTGTAGCGATGATGGTTCCAATAGCTGTCTGTGATAATGAAACTGTTTTGTTTCCATCACTTTATTGCTGTTTGTAATCTCCTGTTTAAAGTAGCTCTTTGAACTTAGAGGATATTTTGTTTCCAGTTGCTTCCAAGGTCATAGCAAGTCACAAACCTTGTGAAAAGGCGCACCTACTTCCCAGCTTTGCTTCTTGGGTGTATCCCCCATCTGTGCGCCTTGTGCCTGGGAGAGATTTATGTGGTATCTCAGTGCTTGGCTCTGCTTCCATGTCTGGAGATTGAGGATCCAGCAGGCAAACTGGACCATGCCTGTGGAAAGCTGGGGCAGCAGCAGAGGTACTTGATTTGGTGCCAGCCTGGATGCGTGCAGCGCATGAACTGTCAGTTCCTGTGGTGCCATTCCCATCTTCCGCAGGATTGGAGGAATTCCGCAGTTCTGTGCTGATCTGCTTGGGATGTTTATTGCAGAGCAGTGTTTGTAGCTCAAACAGCTATTCTTTTCTCCTGTGGGGAAAAGGTTGGCTGGATCGAGCCGGTTAGGCATCTGCTCCAGCAGTTGGGCTGTGTTGAAAGAGATTGATTTCCTGAGGTTTCTCCCAGCCTTATTTTCTCTTGTCAGTGCTATCTGTGGCCTTCCTCTGGCATTTAGGCACTAGTGTGTTCCCACAGGCCCTGCAGAGGCTGATGGAATGAGGGATAGGAGAGAAGTCTGTCACTGGTAAGGGGGAGCCGTCTCCCACTGGTGAAACGTGCCTCCATGGTGATTATGTATGGGCTTTCCGTTCCCCCGTGATGTCCCCTTCTGTTCTGGTAGGTCAGTGCCACGCTTGGGCTCCTTAGGACCCTTCCAAGAGTTGTGCTTGCGCTTTGTTCTCCAGCCTTTGGAGATCTGCCTTGATAAAGGATCAATGATGCTGCTGATTACTGCCTCTCTCCCCCGTGCTTTTCTATCAACCGTTGAGATTAAAATAGGTCATATTTATTTATGTTATACCAGTTGTCTAAAGTGGCCAGAGGTACAGTACGAACAACATGTCTCTGTTTATTATTATTTTTTAATTAAGTCAGTCATATTAAAATTGTATTCAACTCCTTTTTTCCAGTTCAGAGCCTGGATGGTGATGTCTCCCCATCTACTTTTTAGTATAGATGATACAACTTCACCTTAGCTTCTGGTTTTGGATTTCCTCAGTTAGTATGAAACTGCTCTTTTCCTTAATGCTTGGTTAATAATAAATGTTTTAAATAGACTGTTCAAATTGTTTCCGAATTGCAGATGAGTGTGGGAAATTGTTGGTGGATGTTTTAATTCCATGTGGTAGAAAGGAAGCAATATGATTCAGCTCTTAAATTTTGAACCTCGAATGGTATTTCACAGCACAGTAATACGTACACTAGTTGTATCAAGCTGTGTACTGCTCTTTGCGAAGGATTTTTGTGGAGTTTCAAGGTAATTTCTGTTACAGATTTGGTTTACAAAGAACGATTCTTGCTGGGATACTTGATACCGAGGTTTACTTAAACAGATATAAAGGGGGTGGGGAGGGGGAAAGGCTTGGAAATAAATTTCCTGGATGTTTTAGGCAGTTAGCTCAATCAAGTAAATTACAAGTACAAATATTTTCCCTTGGGTTATGATGGTACAATAGTAATGGGAATGATTTTACTATCTCCTGACAAGATGAAAGAAATTATTTATTTGCTATTAAAGAGATCATTTGGGGGAAGAGGGGAGGACAACCTGAACAACCTTGGCAGATCTTCCGGTTATGCAATGGTGGTGTTAGGGTTAACCACACGCAGTGCCTCTTCCTCAGCACCACCCTGTCTGGGCAGCATTGATTTCTTATTGATTCCTTGTTGGCTTCTTCAACAGTGGCTGTGTGGCTTTGCACCTCATCTTTTGAAGACAGAAGTAAATTTTTTTTATTAACTTTAGAATTAAGCTTTAATGTTGATGAAACATGGCTGAAAGCTTAATTAGTAGCTCTTCATTGTTTGCCTTGACAAAATGATGGTAACTGAACAGCATTGTACTTAATTCTGGAACAGAAGCCTGAGGCTTTTCAGAGTCTCTGTTTCAGAGTTAGATTTTTGTTGCCGTTTTAAAATGCTTTGATTCTGAATTGCACGAGTCCTAACTTGAAGCTTCTCTCTTTGCCTGTACTTAGAGTTGAAATTTTAATTTTGAGGTTGATTTTTTTTTTTTAAGCTAAGATTTGATAACAGGTTGCTGTTTTGCTTATGTAAGAACTTTCTACCTGAACAGATGGTAGGAAGCAAGCGCACACTCCTTGGTGTGAAACCTAAGCTGGTGGTGTGTGGGAAAGTGAAACTAACGCACTTGGGTGGTTGGGGTGGGTTTTTTTGTTGTTGTTTTGCTGCTTGATTTAGAAGAATTTGTGTGCTGTGTGACCTGCACTGTTTTTTGGTGAGTTCACTGGTGATAGAAATTAAGACAGACATCAGAATTTTTTTATTACCAGTTTTCCTTTTGATAATGATTCTTTTCATGTCACTTCATCTCTTATTTTCACATGCAGAGTTCTGCTTTTATTTCATTTTTTTAGCCCAATGGGATGTCTCATCTTCCTTTCCCTTACAGTTAGTAACATTTGATCCTTTTCTGCATTTGGTTCAGAAGTGCCAAGTAGTAAAGACCTCCCAGGTTCTCCTCCACTGTAGTGTTTCAGTGTAATTTGTCAATTTTACTTTCTCTGTCAATATAATCTCTAGGCAGGTAATTAGTGATATGATTCAGGGTTAGAGAAACAGTTGACATCCTTCCAGTCCAAAGCGACTTTGAGAAGTTTTCTTCTTGCTTTTGAGGGATCGAGCTGTTTGGCAGACAGACTGCAAGCAAGTTATCCATGCTGGATTATACCCAGCAACATGTGGAAATTCCCAGGGTAACTGAGATGTGACTGGATAAGCCCATGTGGAGCCATGCAGCTCTGTACAGATCAGCTTGTGTGGAGGTGCTGTAGTAGCAGCACGTAGTATTACCTGGTGCTGTTTCTGAGATGTGTTGCACTCAGGTAGGGTCTGACTGTACCCCAAGCTGTTAATCCATTTCTTCTTGAGTAGCTCAGATGTCTCCATGCAGTCGTTGTGTGCCAATCCAGGGCACGCTCAATTCAGAAGAAACTTTGCTTGTGGTAGAGGTTTTGCATGACGCCTTGTCTGAGCAAAATTATTTAAAGCTTACAATGAATACTATAAAAAATTGTCTTAGTGGAGTAAGCACAACAGCCCTTCAAAAATTGTCTTTTTTATTCAAATCCAGTTAATGTTAATTGGCTTATTTGTAAAGGAAAAGAGAGAAGATAGAACTAAAAGCTAATTAGTCTTATAACTTCAATGAGATAGTTATCTATCTTGATTTCATTTTTTTTTAAGCTGCATAACAGCAGAAATGGTTTTAAGTGGCTTTTGCAGTGTCAGAGTAGCTGGAATTAAAGCAAGCCATGACTTAGTCCTCTATTTAGTGTCAGAACTGTGCTCCTAGTTGAGCTGTACCTCTACAAGTGGTGTTTACCTAGCACAAAGGATTTCACATGCCTGTTCTGGTAGAGAATGCTAACACTCTCTTTCTGTTTTCTTTTAGGTTATGTTTCACACTATGTGCTGACTGTCTGTACTTACAGAAGATATTTAAAAACAAACAGAATTTTTTTTTCAAAGATTTTGATTCCAGTGGAATCTGTGCTTTAGGTTTTTGTCTTGTCAATTAACTCCTGAAGCAATGCCTGTACAAGCTCCACAATGGACGGATTTTCTCTCCTGCCCGATTTGCACACAGACTTTCGACGAAACAATCCGGAAGCCCATCAGCTTGGGTTGCGGCCACACTGTCTGCAAGATGTGCCTCAACAAGCTCCACCGTAAGGCATGCCCTTTTGACCAGACCACTATCAATACAGACATTGAACTCCTTCCTGTGAACTCAGCCTTGCTGCAACTAGTGGGTGCTCAGGTATTGACGCTTGGTTTTTTTATTAAAAAAATTGTTTCTATGTTGTTTTCCTGCTTTCTTTTAGGAGTACGAGTCATGAATAAAGAGCATGACTCTGTGTTAATGGTGTGTAGAGCAGACATCTACCTTTTTGTCAGTTTTAAACCTGTGACATGCTGTAGCAGAGGTGTCTGGAACAACAGTTCAAATCTTGAGTCTACCAGTTGCTGACTGTGATTTTTGAATTACGTCTAATTTAGAGTAACCGCGAGCTGTCACCAGGATGGGTTGATTCTGTTCCCTTCCTTTTTCCTAACTCGTATCTAGCCATACTCTGCCCAAAGCATTAGCTGGATCAGTGAGCTTATCTGATGGGAAGCTGTTCTTCTGTGGTAGTTACGTGCTTTACTGGAGTCACCCTACAGACTCGTGATCAGTTGTCCCAAAAGCAGGAGGGGGAGAGTAAGGGAACTGGGACAGACCCCTCTGGTAGCAGCCTTTATACTGCCTTGTGTTTAGTTTGAGACCATGCTCTGGAAATGTAATTTCCTGAGCTGAAATGTTAATCTAAATCCATATAGGTGAATGGAGAGAGCCTGCCTGAGATTACCCTTTCTGCTGGAGCACATACTCATGAGGTCTGCTGAACCGGTGATCTGGTGGAGATGAGTACTCCAGCGACACTCGTCCTGATGGCGGGCGAGGAAAGGGGCAAGGGTGTGTGGAAAGCAGGACTGCCCTGTTCAGTTGCAGCACAGACATAAATTGGCATAAGCTTATCATGGTTAGATCACTGGTAGTTTCCTGTGACCCATACCTCTCAACGCTGGACAGGACTGTGGACTTGAGGAGAGGAGGGACAATGATGTCTAACTTAAGAGTGAGGAACAAAAACGTAGAGGGGATGCAGTTATCATAGCAGGGTTATTTTGTTTTGTTCTGCTTCCTTGCCTGGGGTCAGCTGAGTTGGAGGCAGCAGAAAATTCAATGAGATCCATAGCTCAGGGGAAAGAGCAGAGCGATGTTGTGGAGGAACTTTAAAAGATGTGGAGGAGAGAAAGGTGTTCTTATGATTTTCATTAGAGATCCAGACATGGCTTTGCTACTTTTTTTGTTTGGTTTATCAAGTAATATGGCCAATTTGTTGTTCTTTTGCGATGTATGGCGTAGAAGTTATATCCAAAGTTAAAAAATGGAGTTGTCTTTCTGGCTGTGCTGAGTGACTCATCCCGCTCTGCAGGAGAGCACGATGAGACTGTGTGCTTCCATTTCTGTGGTACGTGTACACCACCATCTTTGAAGAGCTTCCAAGCAGTGTGAAATCTGTGGGTGATGCCATAAATAAATATTGTCATTCTCTCCCTTATATCTTCCTCTTTCCTCTCTGGAGTTTCTAGAATAGTTCCAGCTGTATCCAAATGTCCACGTTTATGATAAATGTCTTTTTCCTCCTGTGTTTTCTGAGTTACTCTGTGTGCATTTGTTATGCTTTGTAAGAAGCATCATTAACTTGATCTTTGCCTGAATTAAAATTTCCATAAAAACAAGATCCTCTGGAATGAGACGGAAGATCACCCTGCCTCTGTTATTGAGAGGTGATTGGGAATTTTATTCTGGTTTTGCTAGTTAGCCAGCCAGTTTCCTCATCCATATGTGTGTGAGGTATGAAGAAGGGAGGGTGACTTTATTTGTCTTGAGAGTGCTCTGAATGCTAGGTTCAGACTTTGAACTAATGACATAAAAACTTAAGAAAAGGAGCACAAAAATTACGTGATCAGGACCTTGTTTCGTGGTGACCTTAGAGCTGCAAATGCCACCAAGAGAGACAATATTCGCTTCCCTCTCACTTGCCACTCATTCCCACATGTATGCTGCTTGCTGCGTTCCGATGCCTAAACCCTAATCAGGGATCTTAGCTGAGTTTGTGTTACTGACAAACTTTCCCCTTAAGAGAAATTTGCACCACCTCGCCCCAGCTCCCTATTTCACTAAGCATGCAAACAAAATCAGTGTTCTGTATAACTCGCCCTCCTTTCTCTTCTTTCCCTGTCCCTTCCTTGCACCTGTTGGAGTGTTTATCAGACTATGGAGTACCAGAAAATAAGTACACTGTTTTGCTGGTAAGAACAGGGAAACAGTTTCTATTTTTCAGTGGTTTCTCTATGGCTATTTTTTTAAATCTTTTTACAGAAAAAAAAAGTACTTTAGAGAAACTACAATAATTTTCAACTCTGTCTGGTTAAGGTGGGCTCTGCTTGGTACGTATCAACAAAAATGATCTGTGAGCAGAAAGCCAGCTTACGAAGCATGAGTAGTATCATCAACGTTAGTGAAACAAAGCCCATTTTCTTGCTCCACTTCTTGGTTTAGTTTCAGGAGGGTGTATGTGTCATTGACATCCCCTAATCTCCAACAAGCCCCTGTACACCTTGAGTCCGTGGAGACATGTAATACTTTATTTTTAAATGATAAATTCCAAAAAAACAGGTTTCCTTTTAAAAGGAGATACAGTACAACACAATTAAAGCTTTTCTCTAGGGGGAAAAAGAACAGTCTGTTCTTTTCCCTTTGGGGAGGCTTCTGAGAAGTTCACACATTTATAAGTGTTAAGCACTCTCTTGCTGGAGGCAGAGGAGGAGGCCAGGCAGTTTGAAGAAACAAATCTGTTCGGCCGTGACTGGCAGCAATGACAGGATTCCAGGGCAAGTCGTGTTGGTTGGCTTTCGTGCAGGCACAATGGGTGAAATAAGCAGGACTGTACTCCTGGGAAAAACGTACTAAATTTGTCACACAGGCACCCAGGGAAGCAGTAACCTATTTCTCTGACAATAGCATTATTTCTTTGTGTAGATTTTGTCACTTTAATGATGAAAAGAGTTGGTTTCTTACCTGAATTACAGGCTGTTTCTCAGTTTTTCCCTCTCCCCGCCCCTATCCAAAAATGAAACCTGTTGCCCAGGTTATATAGCCACCCTTGATGTGAAAATTAACTGTTGCAGAGACTTAAATTGCTGCTGCCTGCTGAAGCATCGACACATGTACATGTCGACGTGGTTACGGGGCCTGTTCTGGAAGCAGTGGTCGGGCGATTCAGCCCACATACAGATAACTTCAGCCACGTAAGGTGATGGCAGAGAGGGAGAAGAGATTGTAAGGGGAAGATGAGAACTGTTATTCCTGGGAAAGCTGGAAATAGCTGGGCACCTAAGCAGGAGCTAAGCATGTTGCGAGGGAAAGGAGGCACAATGGCCTCGAACACAAACCAAAAAGGTATTCATGGAACACCTTGCTTTTTAGACTTCTTGGGTAAAGAAATCCCTTGAGCCAGTTTCTGTGGAAATGAGGCTTTGAATTTTAATTCAAGCATCCACGTGTTACTCACTATATGCAACTATTTTAAACATTCACCCAATGTTTTGAAGGTGCATAATCATGGGTCTGTCATCTAATCTCTTCCCTCCTGTTTTTTTAACACATGAAACAGCAATGTGCACGTTCCAAACAGGTGACATCAAGTGGCAAAAATTCCTGTGGTGCTTTAATTTCTTTCGTAGTCTCCTGCTGGACATGATCAATACAATTCTAGGCATTAGGCAATGGAATCGTGCATATGATGAGAGAAAAAATGGAGTGATCTTAACTCACAGCCCTTTCAAAAGGGGAAGGTTACAATTGCAGAGATGCTGGCAGCATGTTTGCTAATGTTGTATTGTAACTTTTGGTGAAGTGAGGTGCCACAAAAGAGGAACTATCTGTGAAGGAGTTGTCCTTTAGCGCAAACTCTGGAGGAACTGAAGACAGTAGGCTTTGGGTTTTGTTTGGGTTTTGTTTTTGTTTTTTTTTTTTTGGCAGGAAGCAATCTGTTCGTGGGGGAAGAAATATTGGGGGAAACAGTTTTCAAAGCAGACAAAAAGGGGTTTGGTCTGTTTAACATGTTCCAATTCTGTGCAATTAGATGTTTAATGGTAATTAGTGACAAGTCGAGCTGACATCAAATCACGCTTACATCACCAATTCAAAATCACTGCCTGGTATGAGATGGTGCTTTAACATCCATTTCCAGTCTGCTTCCTCATGCCGTCATAACCTGCCCCTTCCCACAGCTACAGGTAGTCATGCTGATGGGTGGCATTCCACTGCCAGGATGCTCACAGTCATAGCCAAGGCAGATGCATGCAAAACGATCATAGATTTAAATTAATTAAACATCTGAGACTAGTTTGAAAGTAATGAAATTATTGAAAATAATGAACTCACTTTGCAGGGCATCTATTTTGAGGTGCTCAAGAGCTGGTGTAAACAGAAGTGGCCGTAGGGTCCTGCATGCTGTTGAAAGGATGTTTTGCAAAGGGGAGGTGAAAGTGCTTTGGAGTTAAATTTCTCAGTTGTCCCTCAGCAGTCCCATGACAGAGCTAAAATTAAAATTCAGATCTCCTGTCACTTTTATGGTTCTATGTCTTCACCATTTTTCTCTTGGTAGATGCTGTTCTTAAAATCATTCTAACCTTAAAATTTTAAAAAATGTCTTGGAACTGCATGTGCTAGAACCAGCAAAAGGACAAATTATTTGTAAGCTTTACTGTGAGATGCATTGCATGAGTGAAGATGAAGTGTTTGTGGAGAAATACATTCTCTTCCCCTGAAGACTCCCGAAACCACAAAAAAAGCATCTTGTTTTATTGTTCAGTACCACACTTGCTCCAGCTTGAGGTGGAAGTTAAACTCTAAACCGTTTTGGGCTCGTTTTGCAAATAGTACAGTTGTGCAAGGCTTTCAGATTTTCACACTGAAGCTCCCCTTGCAAAGAGAAGAAGTGAGAATGATACGCAGATAGAGTGTCGAATAGCTTGATTAACTCTTGGAAGTTTTTCTATGCCAGCTCTTTCGTGGGGGAGGGCAAAGTTGTCTGTTAGTTGCCCAGACAGTCCCTGTGTCTCGCTGGTGGAGTTGTGCTGTGTCTGGCATTCCAAACCGCCGCTGTCAATGCGAGCTAAACCTCCCTAAATTCAAGATGGAAATCCCGGGCTGGACATGACTTCCTGTTGCACGTCTGTCCCAAGCCCTCTCTGTCTGCAGGGTGTTAGGATGCTGCCGTCGTGTTTCAGGTTGTTGCTGGTGCCAGACTGAGCACTTACAGGAGTAAGTAGGGATTTGCACAAAATACATCCCAGCAGTGAGTAGGGCAGAGGCTGCGTAGTCTCTGTCTCGGCACAGATGCGTGAGATGTGCATTGTTTGATCAATAAGCCCATTCTGCTTGTATGACTTCCCAGACAGAAGCAGGCTGCTGAAATGGAGTGGCTTGGAAAAGAAGGTGGACTATTCAGTCAACATGAAAGCAAACACTGAAGGTGTTAATATTTGTTTCCTAAATCCCAAGAAACCAGTCCAGCTGAGGCTGCTGCTCTTGCAACAGTTATGGCTGACCACTGTAGGATGCAGTTGCAAAATCTCCTTTTGCTCAAAGCTTTCTTATGTACAGACACAAGAAGAAAAACCCCAAAACCCCCTCAAAACACCCCAAACAAACACCACCTCTTCCCTGAAATTAAAACAAAACTCCCCAAAAAATGTAGACTTCAGAAGTTAACTGCAGTCTATGAAAAGCATTCAGGCTAACCTTGCTGTCTTGGTATGGTTAAACTTGATTTTGTTTTTCCCTCTAATTAGGAATAAAAGGGGACGTGTCTGATCCAGGCTATCTTGATTTGTTAGTTTCGAGGTGGCATCAACTCTCTTAATTGCAGCTTGTGTGTTACACTCAGACTTTTTTTTGTCACCTACTGTAAAAGCAAGAGTTACACAGCTAGTAACTTTTTATTTTACCGTGCGTGTCAGATGAGCAACTTGGCACGCGCGGTTGTCTAAGCCTGTAAAAGTGTGATCTTGGGATTGAAACAGGTTACTTTCTGTTAAAATTGGTAGGAAAGCTCTTGTCCACACGTGGTGGCAACCATATATGAATGTGTGTAATATATATTTTATTTCTTTTATATGTATATTCCCTACTTTTATTTGCTTCTGCCATCATAATGCTAATCTTTACGTGGCTGGGTTGCACATGAAGGTTAGCAGGTTTGTAGCTGTCTTTAGCTGAAGCATTAAAGGCTTGTGCTTTTAAATGGAGGGCCTGGGTTGGTCCCTGTAAGCAGCTATGTGGGATTAGCATGCTGTTACTGCCAGTGGGATAGTGATGGACTTGGAAATAGAAGTTGAAGTCTGAGATCTGTTTGCACTTGAATAGCATATGAGAAAAGTGTTTGTGTTTAGTCTTCTGAGAAATTCCAGTTCTCTGTGCTATCATATATTGAGTTGATTGCTGAATAGTGCTGTTGAGAAACAGTAGTACAGTGCTATACTGCACCCCCAAATGTGTTTAAAGCTTTAAGAATTTAGCTGGAGGAAAACATAAACAAAATTGTAACTCGGGGGAAGGAGTGGTCCAACATCACTTTGAAAAATCCTAATTTCTGGTTAATGCCTGTATGAGGAAACAAATGCCGCAACAACAAAAAAACCCACAAAACTAAAAAAAAAAAAACAAACCCACAAGAAACAAACAAAAAAAAAACACCAAAAAAACCCAAATGCAACCAGCAACAAACCAAACAAAAAACACATCAAAAACCCAAACCACCAAAAAACTCAAGGATGTAACTAGTCTGCGTGGTCAGATTGATACTTGCGGGTTGTCATATGCACTGCGTAGCATAACTTGGTCTTACTGCGTGATAATTGGGTCTGGTTCCAAGAGTGTCCTAGTACGTTTGCTGCCAAGTCTTTCTCTCACTAATCCAAGTAGCTCCGATCACTTATCCCTGGATGATTTTAGAGCCGTGAGGTCCAAGATATGAATCTGGACTTAGCTGCAAACCAGGGTTTGTCTGATTTGTTCAGATTTTTTTGGACCAGCCAGCTTTGGGGATATCTCAATATGTGTGTTATTTCAGCCAAAGTTTTATAGTTATAAGAAATGTCGTGTTGTTCATGTAATATTTTTTTGTCACAGAATAAGCCTTCTGCTTCTAGTTCCCATCAGCCACTAAATGAAAGAAGTTTGCTGACCATAAATTGTTTACATTTTTTTGTCTTCATTTTCATGGATTTTTTCAATGCCATTTTTTCATTAAACAAGCTGAAAAAAAAATGCTTACTAATACAGAAAAAACACAGAAGGGGAACAAAACAGGAAATGCTTGATACTAACAAAGTGTTTGTAAGCATGATTGCCTCTTATTTGTGCGTATTCATCGTAGATGTACGTGTCATGTCTTTTCAGGTTCCTGAGCAGCAGCCAATTACTTTATGTAGTGGAGCTGAAGATACCAAGCATTATGAAGAGGGCAAGAAATGCGTCGAAGAATTAGCATTGTACCTCAAACCACTCAGCAGCGCGAGAGGTAGTTCCTGCATGGCTTCCTTTGAAAATGAAAGCTGGAAACAAATAGGATGCATAGCAGACCATCCAAATGATTAGTTACTCCGTTTGAAAAATGGATATAGAGCTATTTTAGAAACAAATTGGAACAACTTTCCTAAGCGTTAAGGTTATGTCTTCACATGAGAGGGAAGGGAGGAGGATTTAAAGGCATTATGTCAAAAATAATACTGAGAAAAGGCTGAGGTGTTGGGCCGAGGCATTTGGACACAGTATAGTAAGTTGAAACAGACTTTGTAAGTTGAGTTGACCTCTACAGACTAAGTAAAAATAGATAATTCTGATTTTTTTTTCAGTCCTGCTTTGCTTTGAGATAGCTGTAGTAAGGCAGCTTGTTTGTGGAGGAGGAATAAACTGAAACAAGAAAGTTACTGCATAAGAGACATAAGTGATACTCTGTACAAGATCTTACACAAGAGCTGGATCAATTTGAGTAATTCTGATTTAGCAAAACTGTGCTGGGTTCAAGAGTATGGATTTTATGTATATTACATGTGGTGGACTTGAGAAATTTGTCAACCCGAGTAGTAGAAGTGAGCATCATGGGCATCAGGTTTTCAGGAATGAATTTTTACGAATAACTGAGAGCAGTATCGCTCTGAGTAGCAGTGGCCCAGCGAACAAGCTCTGTGCCCTAGAACGAACTCACATGGCAGTTGTATGTCTAGCGAGTCACTTGTTCCTTGAACCTGGTTTCGGTGGCTCCCAGCACATTCGTGAATCACAGGTTTTGCATATAATTAAACATCACTCAAGCACTTTTGACCTCGTGTAAGTTTGGTTTGGCTAGGCCAAAGCAGTGGAGATGTCAGATACAGATAAGAAACTGAATGTCTTGTGAAAACGCACTGATGGTCAAAGAAGGCGGTGATTCCTGAAGCCCATGAATAACGGAAGGAGTGCAGTACGATCCTGCCCTTGAGGTGACACCTGGGAATCCACATGATACAGTACAGACTCTCCCCAACTTCTGGAGAGAGGATTTATAAGAGGTCCACCTTCTTAGAGAACCAAATCAGTCAATCACAAGACTTGAATCTATGGGAAAGCTGACTCCTAGGAACTATTTGCTTTTAATGTTGCGTAAAACAAACTGACAAAAATGAACTTCTGATGTGCCTTCACTAGTGTTCTGTTAAACAAAGGAGGCAGCAGGAGAATTGGTTGGCGCTTCTACAGTGCCATGGTTTGAATCACAGGTGCAAGAAGAGGAGATACGAGGTAGTTTATTTTCCTTTTTCTGCTTGGTTTTGTTTTGAAGGTGTGGGTCTTAACAGTACTACTCAAAGCGTGCTAAGTCGTCCCATGCAAAGGAAACTTGTGACATTAGTCCACTGCCAGCTGGTGGAGGAAGAAGGGCGGATCAGAGCCATGCGTGCAGCGCGGTCGCTGGGTGAAAGAACAGTCACAGAGCTCATTCTTCAACATCAAAATCCTCAGCAGCTCTCTTCCAACCTCTGGGCTGCAGTGAGAGCCAGAGGGTGCCAGTTCCTTGGACCAGGTAGGTGACATCACAGTACTACTTCTATACTAGAAACAATTCAGAATTGAGGAGGTTTGATAAGTGGGTGTCAGATTGCCTGGGTGATTTTATTAGGCAGGGGCTTAATTTCTTAATAGTAAGTCTTCAGAATTGCTGATGTATCTACTGGGCTGCTGTCATGAACTTCCTCACCTCTTTAGTGCTTTTGCAAGACTTCTATAGAATTCAGAGTAACTGAATAAAATTCAAAGTAAAATTCAAAAGTAAACTGTCCTTTTGTTCTTGTGATAAGATGAAATGGGAAGTAGTTTCTCACTTGCTATTCTTTGAAGAAGTAAGACTTCTAGAAAAAATGAGGTTACTGGAAGTGACTGGACTTGGCTTCTTTTCCTTCTCTAGAGTAATAAACATATGAAACAGTTGTGGGGAGAAATTTGTTACGTTTGGGAAGGGTCCAATGCATTTTTAGAAAGTTGCATACATAGAAATTCAATTCCTTTTCATAGAATACTAAACCAATCAATTTTGCTTAAAAAAAATAATGAAGTCTTGTTACTGACAGTGTAGACTTTGCTTGTTAGGACAAAGGCAAAAATAATGCCTGCCTTTCTTGAAATGAGAAACTGATTTCTTAAAGAAGAAAATAAAAGAAGCTTTTCCCCACTGAAACAAATAGAAGAAGACTAGCTTTGGGATGCTGACTTTTGCACCTCTACAGGGAACAGAGAGGCTTGTTATGTGGCAAAATACGCCTAATGTATTGGTGTGGGCACTAACTGCTGTTTTACCTGCATGGGAACCAACCTTGCCCTTCCTCAGCCTGTCAGCTTTTTCTGCTGGGATAGGTGTGGGACATAGATAAACACTTGGAAAACCGACATTAATAGTCAAGAGACTGGAACAAAGAAGTCTTTCTATCATCTCGATACCCAAAATAGAACAAATAATAAAAAAAGTCTTATTGTCCCAGTCGTAGTCTGGGATTCTGAAAGTGTTCTTGCTGTTCCCTCTCTTCTTGCTCTGCTCCCTTTCCTGTCTGGGTTTGTGTGCATTGGAGGGGTTTTGTAGTGATCTCCCACCTGTAGGGAAACAAGAATCTGGGCAGAAATCTTTTAGTCTTCTCTCATCTTTTGTCTCTTTTCTTCACGTTCCCCCCTTCCCTGTCCCCCCACCAGCAATGCAAGAGGAGGCTTTAAAGCTGGTTCTGCTGGCTCTGGAAGATGGATCTGCTTTGTCACGAAAGGTCTTGGTTCTCTTTGTGGTTCAGAGGCTGGAGCCGCGATTTCCTCAGGCTTCTAAAACTAGCATTGGTCATGTTGTCCAGCTGCTTTACAGAGCCTCGTGCTTCAAGGTACAAAGATGATTCTGCTCGGAGATTTCGTAATGTGGGAAAACATTTCTTTGTATAACAAAAAGATTCCTCAATTTAAAATTAATTTTAATACACATTTACAACTTCTGAAAACTATTGTTTGTCCTGTAACATGAAATGTGTCTAAAAATATGTGTAGTTACAGAAATTATTCCTCATTAAATCCCACATGTGTTTGGAGAGTTCTTCGTTGTATAGGTATGATGGCAATGTGGGCTGAAATTGCAACTTTAAACTGTGATTCTAAGTTTTGACTCTGCCCAGGTTTAGCAGATGCACAGTAACAAAACCTGTGTGTAAGTCAGCATGACTTAGCTCCTTAGAAGAGGCTGAAAACTGGAAAAAACCCAGTTCTGTTAATTGGGTGTTGGTGTGGTTAGAAACAAAGAAATATCAGACTCTGGAATATCAGAGTTGTATCAAGAGAACTTAAGCTGCCTATTGTACTCGACAGTATTTAATGGTCTGTTCCCAGGTGCTCGACTTAAATGTCATTCACTTTCACTAAACGAGGAGAAAAAAAATGCTTTGTTGCTGCTAATTGTAGCCTCAAACAAAATTCTGCAATACAAACAAAATACCTTGATTGGAGAAATAAGATGTGATGCTGTGAAGTTGTTTAGGAAGCGTGATATCCACCAATACCTGGGTCAGAGTCTGTAAATTATGTTTGATATCTGTTTGATAGTAGTTCCAGATTATGAAGAGTGTAGTATTTTAGTAGGAACTAGTATTCAATGCATAGTATCATGGTTTTGTTTAGTTTGGGAGGAAGAACTCAGTTGCTGACTGAAGATTTCACTTGCCTTGGACTTTGCATGAGCTCTGGCTTATCCTGCTTAATTGTATTTGGCTCGTTCCTCCTCACTAGGTGACGAAGCGCGATGAGGATTCCTCCCTGATGCAACTGAAGGAGGAGTTTCGGACTTACGAAGCTCTGAGAAGGGAGCACGATTCCCAGATAGTTCAAATTGCTATGGAAGCAGGTTTACGCATCGCACCAGATCAGTGGTCCTCACTGTTGTATGGAGACCAGTCTCACAAATCCCACATGCAGTCTATCATCGACAAGGTAAAGCCACCTGAGATCAGCCCAGTCTCTCTCGTTTGCAACTGTGTTAGATTTAAATCCTTGTAATGTAAACTTACAAATTATGCTCATGTGTACTCACCCATTAATCGTTTGCCCTGTTACTTCAAAGCCCATTATGGCCTAAATAATTAGAATATATATTTGTAGCCTGATGAATCTTGCTCCTTCTGCCATCCTTTTGTCTCCTGCTACTTCACATCTTTCTGCAGATGGGCAGCCACAAAGATTAACTGCCCAGTGGAATGTGTCCTTTCTGAACAGCTGATAACTGCCAGTGTAGTGACAGAGGTTAAGGGTTTCTGTTTCCAGGCAGGAAGTTAGTGTGTAAGTTGAAAGAAAATCACTCCCCTAGCCTATTCCTGAAGGAAGAAAGAGAGGTGGAAGCACATTTTGTAAATAAAATGACTTGACCTCTGGAAATGCCCAGATATCCTTTTTTTTTTTTTTTGAGGGAACGTAGGATAAATGGACTTTTAAATTAGGGGACTCGTGTGTAAGTGCCTAAATTAGGTGGGAAGAACCGAACCTTACTGAGTGGTTACAAAAGATGTGAAACCTTTGCTGTGGCTGCCATACAGGAGTATTAGCTTCAAGATGGCTCTGCTGTGCACTCACTGATGCATTTGCCCACCTTTTCAGGTGTCCTGCCAGCCCTCTCCTGAAGGATCTAGGTAGAATTAAAGTATTTTAAATACTGCAATTGTGTGATCTTAGTAACTGAAACATTGCTAGCTGTCTTTGTCCTTCAACCATCTCACTCTTTATTGCCTGCTGTACTCAGTTGGAAGCAGGGTGCAAACCCGTTGGTTCAGGGATTGGAGATTAGACTTTTCAGAAATCTGAATTAAATGGTTTCTAATATTCTGTATTTTTTTTCCCCCGGGTGCCAGTACAACACAGGAAAAAAAATAGGTTATATTGCTAGAAATAATACTAGCCTTTGTTTCATCTATTTAGATCTGTATTTTAACCACAGCATCAAAGAATTGTGCATTAATGCTAGAGAAGGAATTAAATAGAAGGTGCTGAAATGGGCTTGTGCAAAACAAAAAAAAACAACACATTTTACTCCAGTTTTGGAAGACAACTCTTGTGAGCTTATGGAGCGAGCAGCCTTTAGAGACCATGAGGATTCCTTTGCCTGTAGGAAGTTAATTATTACAATTTTTTTAAGTTGCAGACCCCAGCCTCGTTTGCACAGAGTGTTCAGGAATTAACTATTGCTCTTCAGAGGACTGGAGATCCAGCTAACCTGAATCGTCTTCGACCTCACCTAGAGCTCCTTGCAAATATTGATCCCAGTCCTGGTAAGTCTAGATGTTTTTATAAAAGCCTTTAGCTTACAGTTCAGCAAGAGGAGCTTAACACTGTTGAAGGATTGAAAGCTGTTCGTCAAGTGGAAGGAAACATCTTTTAACACAAACTTCAGATTCTTGAGTGGTATTCATAACCAGCCTGGGAATAGCAGTAATCTGGGAGAGGAACTGAACTATTCTGAAGCTAAAATAGGTTCAAAAGTAAGGTAGGAATCTTTTCACCACCTCTCTCAAGAGCTTCCTTGTTTGACAGCAGTGGGTGAGTGTGGATGAGGATGTTGAATACATATGGTCCTCTGAGGTTACATGGTGTGTAATTGATATTGGGCAATGTTAACCGAGGGGAGCGCAGCAGTCTTAGCTTCCTCTTTTTCCCTTTTTTAGTGCACATGCTGCTATTTAAAACTAAATTTGCAAAACAACAGGAAGATTGATAGAACCACTGGGCTTAGTGCAGAGCCTTAGCAGTCAGTCTGACATATCTTGTTCTCTCCAGTTCTTTACCAGAGCAAATGATTTGTTTGCAGATGAGGGGAAGTCTTCAAGAAAACACCAGATTAAGGACTTCCATTAGCTTATCTAGAAATTGTACGTCTTTTTCTTTGTTCTAGAAATTCTGTGCATTCGGTTTTGATCTGAGGTCTGTAGCCTGCAGACATTGGCACTCAGGAGACTCTTGGATGCAGTTTAAAATCATAAAGCATCTTCTGTGTAGAAATTTTGAATTCCAAAGTAGAATTTTGATAGGTTGAATAGACAGAAGCTGGGCAAAAATCAGTCTAGAGAAGAAAGATTTGTTATCCTAGGGAATTTAGTATTTTTCTTGTTGATATGTAAATCCGCAAAGGTGTGAAAGCCTGGGAAGGGGAGGTTAGTTGGAAAGAATATAACTGGGAAACAAAATCTAAGCTGTCGAGAGAGGAGAGAAAGATGGAAACGGTTGGAAAAGTCAGCAGCACTGTGAGGATGGACCGCTTGAGGGAGAAGGGAAGGGACAGAACAGAGTGCTGGGGCTAAGCTTTATTTTTATACTGTTAGTATTGATAAAATCAGTATTAATATCAAAATAGTGTGAAGGCCTCAAGTTGACTTCAGGAGATGAAAAGTTGTAGTTCTTAGTTTCTGTTTGTTTAAACAAATAAACTTACCTTTCAAATGAAGACCGGTCGTACTTGACAGCTGAAGGAGATTTAGTGTCTTCTTCCCAAATCTTTCTTCATACTGTAACAATGAGGGATAAAACTGTGTGTGTACTGCAAATTTGTTAGACAAAGACCCCTACAGAAAGTGAAATCACTAATAGCCTCAGTCAGTTTCAGTGGGTGAGTCTGATCGTGGTGTTTCTCCTTGCTATTGAATTGCTTTCCTGCTGTTTTATAGGTACGTTGAGATTCCTCAGGAAGAATTTAGTCCTTGTGAGGAGAATGGAATGTAATTGTGCTAAAGATCTTGAAAAGTGCTTAGCGAAGCACTTCAAGGTCCCATGTTTTGCCGCAGAGTGTGTAGACATGTGATGGGAGTGTCATCTGCTGGAACAGATTAAATGATTAGAAAAATAAATAGGCTAGAAAGAACAGGCGTCCTCATGGAATTAAGACTGCACAGTTTATCCATGCTGCTGTGTTAGATGGTGGTCTGATACATAGATTGGCCTTGTGACGTTTTTTTCCATGTGAGAGGCATCAATTTCTGTTGCCATTCAGTGGCTCTGCATTCAGTATTTGTACAGAATGATTTTTAACTGCAGGAGCCTGGGTGTGAAGAGGGATTTTCAGCCCATTTTTTTTATTATGTGCAGAGTTTTTACAACATGTTTACCCTGGAGTTCTTGTGGGATATGAAAGCTTTGGTAAAAGGAAATAATTTGATATGCTGATGATAGTCTTGCTGAATCAGTTGGTAATTTGTGTGGGTCAACATTGAGTCTATAGGTAGCTTTATTCTTTTAAGTGGTACATATCCCTGAATTAAGGTGCTGAATGCTTTTTGTCTAGTGACACGTGTTTCTGATAAGGTCTTTTTTGCTGTCTAGTTAAGTTTTGTGATACTGATGGCTTCTCCATACCTGGTTTTGGAAAATCCTTCTGAATTCTTTTTATATTATCTGTTTGTTGTCAATGCAATAGATGCTCCACCTCCAACATGGGAACAACTGGAAAATGGACTAGTTGCTGTGAGGACTGTGGTTCATGGCTTAGTTGATTACATCCAGAATCACAGCAAGAAAGGAACAGATCAGCAACAGGTAAAAGCTAAATCATTTAGGAAATGCTTACCTCTCAATTTCATTGGCTGTATCCAATATTAGAGGTTTACTAATGTCATCTGGAGAGATTTGGTTTGACGAGGAACTGATTGAAAATATCACTGCTGCATCATATTTATCAAAAAGGAGACAAGAAAGGAAAAAACCCAAACCCAAAGCATAACAATTGTCCTCCAATACCTGCCGCTTTATTTTGCACGGCTCACTTGGACAAAAAGAAAACGGTCTGATCAAGCTGGAAGGTTAAGGAAGTGATCAAAGAACCCTCCTGACTAGAGAGCAGGAAAGAGAAGCCAGGGTGCCTGGCACTATCATCTGTGGAAATTTTCTTGGATTTGTTTTCATGTGACACATTACAGCCACATGACTCTGTCTTGATGAAATTATTCTTATACCTGTGCTTCATGGTCTGTAAAGTTTAAAGATTTTGGCAGACTTAATATAAAGCTGCAGCCGAAGTTCCTGTAGCAAAATTTTTTGTTTTGAATATGAAATGATGTTGCCAAATGTATGTGTTAGCTTATCTCATAGTTATCTTACCACGTGTTCCTTTGATCTCATTTTGGTGTCTAGCTAGGTTGATATAAGTGCTAGCTGCTGCTGAAAGACACAGCTGCCTGTCACACGTTCCCACTCCCTCCCTTGCTTTGGCACTCATCCTCTTGGAGAGCTGGTTCAGGGAGCTGAACTAGTAGAAAGGTTCTCTCTGCCGAAAAAAAAAAAAAAGGCAAAATCAGAGTGAATTATTTCTGTTGGTTTACCTTTTTGCATTCACTGGTTCACTGGGATGCCTAATGAGCACTGTTACCAGCAAAAGGAAAAGCAGTAGGAATACACAAGTGGAAGCTGGAGTAGGAAAATTAGTGAGGGTTTTTGTTCTGGTAAGACCTGTGCTGCTTGGAAGGGCACCCAAAGGCTCCCAAGTGGGAAAGGGGGCATCTGCTGAGCATTGGGCACAGTTTTGCTGGCTGGCAGCAGTCTGTGCAGCTTACGTATGCCCTGTATAAAACCTTTTTTCACTACAGTAGGTGGCAAAAAAAACCAACCAAACAAACCCAAAACCAACAGTTTGCAGATGGCTTCTTACGGATTTACATCTTTTGGCTGAGCTTCTCAGAAAGCAAGAGTTTACTTTTACAGCCCTTTCCCTCAGAGGGAGCTTTGTTTGGGTATTTCTGCCTCTGATTTAGTTTTGTCATAAAAACTATAGGAACTTGAATTTCTTTGAGACCGCCTCTGGCCTTCTGTCAAAATTCGTTTAGAAAGAAGACAAATGGGCGTACATGCAGACAGCAAGATGGCAGTAAGTCATTGTTTCTTGGGGAACTTCGAAATACAGAAGACAACCATACCGTGCTGATCTGTGCAGGAGTGAGATTGCATCCTCAACTATTGATGGAAATAGTTACCATAGATAGTTATGAGATTTTTTTTTTTTAGGCTAAAGGAGGGTAAAAAGCACCTTGATGAAATTTAACTCTCATAGAGATCAAAGGGATACTCAAGTGGCATTTTGAGCTACAAGAAAGCACGGGAAAAGTAACTGACTAAATTGTTTTTTTGTTTTTTCAACCTACCACAAAGCTTGGTGAATATTTGGCAATTTCTGATTAAGCATGGTTATTTTTTCCAGCCTATATCAGTTTTGTCCACTTCAATGTTTCCTGAAACATACAGCTGTGTTCCAATCAAGTTCCAGTAAGGAATTTGAATAAAAACATTTTGAAAACCTAATAGTGACTTAATTGTCAAAATATCTACTCTGGAATTGAAGAACCAAACATGAATACTACTTCAGTCATGGATTTCACATTAGGTACTTCTGGAACACTTAAATTGAAGGAATTATCAACGGTCAAATCAGGCCTTTAATAAGAGGACATGCTCAGCTCTTGGTTAAGTGCATTTATGTTCAGGTATCTCACCTGGTTTCTTTAACCTTGGCAGCCTCCTCAGCACAGCAAGTACAAGACATACATGTGCAGAGACATGAAACAGAGAGGAGGATGCCCCCGAGGGGCCAGCTGCACCTTTGCACATTCACAGGAGGAGCTAGAAAAGTAAGTGTACCTCTTATGGTAGAAATCAGTCCCATCTTTCTTTCATCTTACTCATCAGAGTTATTTATCACATCTAGGAATGGTGAGGGGGGCCTAGCTTGTCTGTTACGTTATAAAGACATAATGTGAAAAACTTCTGACAGTCATCTCTTAGGTTTTGGAACTGTCCGTTCTTAAATATAGGATGTTTTGCTTTGTTCAGCAGTAATGCAGCTTTGAAAGTTTGATGTTTACACAAGCGTTATTTGAGATTTCGGAGGTGGGCTGTTCTTATTTCTTAAGTGTGACTAAAAATGCTGTTTGACTGCTTCCATTATGGTCGTTTATTTGTGTGTGTTTCTCATCTTGCCTTTATATTCACGTGTGTTAAGTAGGTCACTGATAGTTTTCCATATGTCAGGGTCCTCTTGTTCTTCTGTGCTGCTAGGGCTCTCTAGAGAGCTAAAAACGAGCATTGCAAGCTTTGCTTCAAAGAATAACTGTTGCAAAAAGTCTTTGACAGATTGCACATGCAGTATCCTAGAAGTGGTTAAAGCTGTTGTTGAAGAGTTAAAACGTTATGGTCATACGAGATCTGCAGTAAATCAGTTACATTAATTACACACTTAGAGGGGCACCCACTTATTCAAGAGCAAGCTGCTGCTGCTGTTCCAAAGGTTGTTTTACTTTTTTTGGAAAGTAAAATGGATTATTTAAGAGTCAAAAGAAATAAATACAATGCATTTCATGCAGTATATATAACTTACTTGTTTTTTGGGCTAAAATCATTCACTTCTGATTAGAAATAAGTGCCTTTTCTTGAAACAAGAAAACTCTTTAAGTTTCCCTGCCCATGGCAGGAGGGTTGGAACTAGATGATCTTTGAGGTCCCTTCCAACCCAAACCATTCTATGATTCTATGGATTTGAAAATAGTACGCAGTCTTTTTTTTTTCTCCCTACAAAAATCTAAAACTTAAAGTGTTTCTATGGTAGTTATTGGCTGTATAGCTAGCATGCAGTTCATAGGCAAAACAGGAAGGAAAAAAGAGCAGAGCACGTGGTGTTAGAACGACAAAGGCCGTTATTCAGATGAACAGAGAATAGGACTTTGATACTTGTTCTGCAGAAACAGTTGGGTGTTTTCCCCTTTTGTCATGATGGTAAGAAAATGGAGGTTGGTAGTGCTGGTTTGGATGGCTGACAAAGGTGGTGAGTCAGTATTGGTGCCTCTGAACTGGTTGTATATATCAAGAAGGACTGTTCATCAGCTTCGCAGGTGGAAGAGCCCTGTTTTATCCAGGCTGGCTCGAATGCCTTAGTAATAATGTTGTCATGGGGTGAAGTGAACGCTTGTTCTGTTTCAGATTGAAGCAGTTTCTACAGGTAGCTGCAGAACTTTGAGTTTTGATTCTTCTTTGTACCTTTGATCTCATCTGAATTCCTTTGAGTACATGCTGCGTTAGTGTTCCCCCTTTCAAAAACGTGTAGCATGAATAATACGCGTTGCTGTTGCTGCGTAGCTCCTGTATCTCTGCATATAGCTTAAAGTTTGCGGGAAGGTTATGGGGAAGTACGTGGTAATGCCTTAGAGAGCAAATTATAATCTAGACTTGCTTAAACAGCAGCTGATTCCCCTCTTGGCAAGGGACAAAGACCCAGGGTGCATAGGGGAGTATTAAACTTTTTTAGATTCTTTTTGTCTCCTGCACATGTGGAGACTGCAACAAACTGCTAAATTGTTCAGAAAAATCCAGAGGGCAGCACTGTACAACTTTTTTCTTTCTGAGTATTTTATCATAGAGAGTGCTATATAAACTCTTCCTGTCACCTTTGACTGAAGAGATGTCTGTACATGTGCACCTGCCTCTCTCGAGCGTTCTGTTGTGTTCTAGATGAATGGGCAGGAACAGCCAGTCCTCCTCATCTTGAAAGCTGTGTGCAAGCCTTCAGAGTCAGGAGCCATCAAATGCTGCACCTGTAAGAGACCTGATGAGAGGCAGGTGTCCAGAAGTGATTGGCAGGGAGAACATGGCAGTGATTTCCCAACCTCCTGCTGCTGCTTTGCAGGGAGAAACTGGTTTGGGTATTGAGCAAGATGCCAAAGCAAAGCTGTAAGTTCAGCCTGAGGAGCTCACTTCTGCTCAACTGCATGGGTCCAGCTGACATGAGATGCCAGAACAACTTCTGAGCAGCATATGTTTAGAAAGCTGTAGTCTGTCCTTGCTCAAGTGCTTCTACTGTGGTGATAGCCTGGTTTGTTCACTCCCTTTTAATGTGTTCTGACTGCCCACTGTCAACACTATGTAGCTGGAATTTATAGTTTATGTGGGGGAAGATTAATCCAGCCAGGAAATCGGGGTGTTGACGGAGAGTTAGGAATGTGGGTAGAGGATAGTCAGTGAACACTTACAGATGGACAACTCGAATCTAAATAGCATGGTCACACTTTGTCTGACCCTGTGCTCAGTCACATCTAAAAAGCAAAACAACAAAACCCTTTTTGCCTCTGTTGCGTTGCTCTTAGGGCTGTGCATGTGGGTGAACATAAAGATTATCTGAAGACGGAGTAATAGAGTATAACTGCCCCCTTTTTTTTATTTTCTACAATAATCTGTGTACCTTCCTAGTTGTGTTACTGTCTCACTTGGCTTGTTAGATAGGATGTGAAAGCTTTGGCTTCAACCTTCTTGAAACCTTGCCTAGAAAATAACCTCTTGTTCCACAGTACAAACAGCAGGAACACTCAGGCCTACAAATATGCCCTCCCACTTGCATTCTGGTATCTAAGCTAATGGCAGGATGTTTAGTGGAGGACCTTCGACTCTGGAATTTGCCCTCGTCGTTGGTCCAATACCATCAGTCTGCTGATTTTTGTGGAACGTTAGTTTAAAGGCTCGTGTTTGTTCAGACTTAATCAGAAGCAGTTAGGTACTTGAAATTACAGTGTGTTCATAGTTTTTATCTCTGCAACCACTTAATTTATCAAACAACGCAAATGATGTAAGCTACATGTTGGTGTAGTAACATAAATCCTAACAAACTGTGCTTTAAAAGAGATCATGTGGCAATACAGGCTTGGCTTGGCTTATTGTTGGACAAATGGTGCAAAAAGGAATCTGTTCATCTTTTGTCACTTTTCTGCTGTTAGTTTCTTCTCTGAATAAAATAGACTGGAGTAGTCTGTGATTCTTAATTCTGAAGCTTCTGCCACTACAGGTGGTATTTTATGTGCTGTTTGGTTTTGTGGATTTTTTCTGGACAGTTGAAATGCTTATATGTACAGGAAATAAGGTTTTAAACTTGCTCTGTGAAGTTTAGCTGTGAAATCTTGGGGTATTTATCATTAAAAATCCATCCATGTTCTTCTGATTGAAACTGCTGTTAACAGTTCAAATAACAGTGAAGTTGTAGTCTAACAGATACTCATAATAAATTTCTGAAGTCCTTAGGAAACTTGAATTAAAACTTGAAGCTTTCGTTAGCGTCTGTATTTGAAAAGATCTTGAAAATGCAACTCTTCTTCGTAATTTTTGTTTCAATTTTTGATGTGTGGTTTCTTTTTCTGAAGATTCCGTAAAATGAACAAGCGCCTGGTTCCCAGAAGACCCCTGAGTGCCTCCCTGGGCCAGCTAAATGAGGTGGGCCTGCCTTCAGGAGCTATCCTCTCGGAGGAAGGGGGAGTGGACTTGCCCAATAGGAAAACTTCTGCCCTGCCAAATGGAATTGTGTCAACAGGCAGCACAGTGACGCAACTTATTTCTCGAGGGACTGACTCTGGTTACGAAACTGCTCTGAAGCCAGGGAAGATGGACCATCTGAGTAGCAGTGCACCTGGATCCCCTCCTGACTTGTACGGGTCTTCGTAACTGTTGTTCAAAGTGTCGTGCGTGTAAATGTACAGTAGAAACAAAGTAAACCCATTCTCTAGAAAAGAAACAGAACAGAGTTTTTTGGGTGGTTTGTTGTTTGGGGTTTTTTTGTTTTTATTTTTTTTTAAAGTGGTTAAAGAGTAGAACAGAAAACTAAAGCTAAAGCTCTAAACTGCTTTGCTTCCCTGTTTGTGTATGTTTTAATTGGAGATGGCGATGTAAGCCTTCAGAAGGTGGAATATAGACAACAGTATTTTAAAGTACAGTGTGCTATATCAGGCCTTAATGACCAGTGCCATCTTTTTTATTTTTAGGCTGGAATCTGTCCCCAAGGGCTCTATTTCTGCCTTACCAGTGAACCCCCATCCTGTGCCTGCTCGGGCACCAACAGATCTGCCGTCAGTGTCTGTCACCAAGCAGCTGCAAATGGTACCACGAGGGTCTCAGCTGTATAATACTCAGCAAGCAGATATGTTTTATCAAGATCCTAGAGGAGCTGCCCCACCATTTGAGCCAGCACCCTACCAACAGGGTAAGTTTGAGACTAACATCTTTCCCCTTCATACTGCTCTTGATCTTTTTTTTCCTGGTCTGGTACTTAAGCCCTTAAGATGGAGTTTTCTTGCGTATCGCATGGACTACAGGCACTAATGTGGTGATGGCATAATAAAGTGGAAATTGGCAAGCTCTTTAAATCTTTACCGAGGACTTTAAGGCAAGTGAAAACAGAGGTTTGTGTAGCAAATCCTTCTTTCTTCCCAACTGGGCTAGATCAAGGATCTGGTAAACCTTAATTCAGTGTGACTCAGGGAAAATGGAAATAAAGTTTAACTGACAGAGGGGTTTATGCTTGAGGAGTGAAAGTACTTATGTCCTTAATAAAAGTGTGCGAGTATTTCAGAAATGTCTGTGCATCCATGTGGTGAGTAGAGACAAGGGAAATTAGAGAAGGGCTGAGCACAAGAAAGAAAACGTCATAAAATAGGAAGTAAGAGGAAAAGTTCTAAGTATAAAGAGACCAAGTGGAGAAAGATAATTTTGAAGGGGATTAGAAAGAAAAGGTATGGCTGTGTATAAAGACAGGGAATGATTCTTATGCAACATAAGATGGGAGAGAGAAATGACATAAAGTGAAGTTAATATGAATGAAAAATAAAGAATGAAAGACCAAAAGAAGTGGAAAGAAGAAGAAAAAGCCCTAGAAAGGAGAAGAAGGGTGGGTCAGGAACCATTTTTGAGCAAGTTGAAAGAGGTAAAAAAAAAAAAGCTTACATCTGATTATTGTATGCAAGTGAGATCTGAGTTGTCCACAAAATTTGATGCGTGTGTTGTTAATGTGCACGTATTCGTGCATATTTTTAAATTATCTGGATCGATTACTAAAAATCTTCAGGTAACTGAGAGGTGTGATCTTTGAAGTCCTTGATGATTCGCAGTACTGAAACTTCCTTCTACTGTTCAAGAGGTAGAACAGATCTTTAGATAACTTTAAATTCGAATCGATGCAAGTTTCTTTACACAGGCAGTGGCTCTGATATGTGGGGACAAACGGAACTTTAGTTGTGTGGATAGAGACGTACAGGCTAATCTTCAGTTTACTTTTTAGGTCTTTTGTAGCTAAAAGCATTCATGTGAATCTGCAGAGACATTCTAGTGAATTACTTCTTTGGTATGCTAGCAGGACTTCTGTGGCACCCGTGATGGGCTCAGGCTCATCACCTGTTCTCCAGCTACTCTAACCTTTACGCTTTGTCAGAGTCGTCTTTGGATGATTAAACTGTGTCACTTGGAGCTTTGGATCAGCTTTCATTTTTCTAGGTTTTCTGTGGTTAATTTTTGAGTAGAAATACCGTTTAGACAGTGGGGGCAAGCAACAAATGTGAAATAACTTACACCATTCTCTTCACGATGCTTGTAGACTGGAGTATTTGAAAAAATTTGGTTTTGTAGACAGTTGTGATAATTATTTTCTATATCTTGTTTGTGTTTTTTCCTTTTGCCTTGTTTCAGGAGTTTACTATCCCACTCAGTCCATGTCTCGCTTTGTCCGACCTCCTCCATCGGCTCCTGAACCTGGTCCGCCTTACTTAGACCATTACTCACCCTACCTTCAGGATCGTGTGGTGAGCCCCCAGTACACGCAGCCGCAGCAGTATCCTCCCATGGCACAGCCCATATACCCACCGCACTACGACAGCCGTCGCATGTATCCCCCTGTCCAACCCTATCAGCGAGAGGAGATTGTCCGAGGAAGCCCTGTACCCATCGAAATTCCGCAAGCAGCTGTACCTTCCTACGTACCCGAATCCAGAGACAGATACCAGCAAACAGAGGGTTATTGCCCAGTGGCTCCACATCTCAGTCAGATCAGACCTTCGTGCCACAGGGTATGGTTTTTATATTGTGGTTATGTAGTTGTCTGAGAGAGAAAATGTAAAATACTTGAATATTTTTGCAGTAAGGTGATGGTTTTTGTGAGGAATTAGAAGATGGCACTTTAAGAAGGAATGCATTCCACAAAGCTGATGAAAAACTGGAAAACAGTTTAGTTACTGGTCAACTCTGCAATTGTAATGATGTTAATATGTAAAAGCTGTCTGCTACTTACTGCTCGAAGTAGAAAGGCGTTGTAATTAATTTAGGAAGCCTCACGTGGCTCTGACTTCTCCAACAAAGATTAGACTGGAGAGGGCCACTCTTTTTCCAGTGCAGATTAAATACAGTGTGTGCGAACGATTGCGTATGCATTCCTGGGCTGCCCATCTATGACTGACCATCTCTGTGCCTAAATGAATAAACATGCAAACATACATCCCATGGTAAAGGAACTAAAGATTCTGCTCTTCCAAACTTGCTCTACTTTCAGATTGCTAACTGGAGAGTCTTCCTGGTAGAAGTGTACAAACTTGTTTTGGTAAATCACCAGCTGGATTTGCATCTTGTAGAATAGTTGGACTTAACGTAGCTGTTACTCAGGTTAAAGGTTCTGAATTGTATTGCTGAGTCCAGGAAGCGTTTTTAATTTAACTTATACATTTATTGAGTTTGACGCGTTTCTGGGATGTTTGATTCAATTGCAAGGTTATTAATAAATGAAAATTAACCGTGACTAGGTTAGGATCTGTAGAGTTCTACCACTTCCCCCCATATGACCGAAACAGGGACTTGTTGCGCGGGAATGTGTTCCAGTGGAAACTTTGCCAGGTTGGAACACAGTCATGTTGAGCTACCTGTGAGTTAAGACTAGTAGTTTTAAAGTTAGAAACACTGGCTTAGTTGGGCACCTAATCCATTAACAGGCTTTAACAAAGTGATGGTTACTTGGTATTGTCATGATACTGACTACTCACTGGATTTCCTTTTCTTGCAGTATTTTGTAACTTACTTCTGTCTGTTTCAGCCGCATCCCAGCCTGGACGAACTTCACCGACGAAGGAAAGAGATCATGGCCCAGCTAGAAGAGAGGAAGGTGATTTCTCCACCTCCTTTTGCACCGTCACCAACCTTGTCTCATCCTTTTCATTCAGAAGAGGTAAGCATATTTTGACAGAAATACGACTTACTGGCGTGTTTAGAAAACACTTGTGAGTTTGTGTGTGCCGATAGGTGAAGACAACAAGAAAATTAGAACAGTACAGTGTTGGAAAGAGTTGCGGGGGGCAGGTTTCATGCTCCAGGTGGGAAGCCCTTATAAATGCCGTCTCCAGTCTCAATTGGCTGTTGATTCTCTCACCTACCACTGATCCTAAGCTGTCTGCTTTTGGTGCAACCAAGAGAATTAGTTTTGAGCCAGTATTAACTGAAGTAGTCCATCTTCACAGTTACTGGACTTTGCATCATTTGCTCTTGACGTGTTTAGAATTAAGTAACAGCTTCGTAAAGGTTTGGTTTTTTAACCAAGACCAAAATATCACTTCGATACTGGCCAAGTGAACAGTCAGCACTGGGAGTGTTGCCAGGTGATCAGAATATCACACACTTCATATTTGTCATGGCCCAATTCCAAATAGCGATGTATCCGATAAAAAAATAATCCTGGTGGTGTTTTTTCTTCAAGTTCACTACTGTTGAACTAAGTGGTGGCTGTGAAGCTGCTTCTTCCCTTCACTTACAGAACCAGATTTTTGTGTTTGTACAGTACTTGGATGAAGACCTGAAAGTAGCTGGGAAATACAAAGGAAACGACTATAGCCAGTACTCTCCCTGGTCCTGTGACACCATCGGCTCCTACATTGGAACCAAAGATGCGAAACCCAAAGATGTCGTGGCAGCAAGGAGTGTGGAGATGGCGGTACGTAGGGACTGGGGAACACAGATGGAAAGTTGATACTTCTGTGCGTTGGGAGGGACTCTCTCATTTGCTTTCCAGGATGACGGCAGTGCTTGTATTTAAGCTCAAAAGTGCATTACGGTCAAAGAATGCATTCGCAAGTGTGCAGAGTGCTTTGTTTTCAAAGTTATCAACAGTCCTACATCTGTGTAGCTGTTCTAAAACTCTGGATATAGATGCAGGCTAACCGCTCTGCTCTAAAGCCATAGATTGCAAGAGATATTGTGATTCCTTACACATACTGGAAATCCAGAAATGACTCTGTACAGGCAGCTTGTTAATTAAACATGTCCATCTTTTTGTTGCCTCCCGTACTTCTTTCTGTCAGAGAGAGATACTGTAACTTTGTGCTATTCATTCCTTTTAAGGTGATTGTGACTGCTATTAACAATGTTGTTAGTTTTTACTTGAAGGACTCTCCGATTTGTGACCTTAAGAATACCCAAAACTTGCATGAAGCTTCCAAGAGAGGCATAGTCATAACATAATACTAGACTGATTATTCTTGAGGGAAATTTCTAACACTATGCGGTGCTTATTCAATACTTCACTGAAGCTGTGGGTGTCTGGCTGTGGTCTTATTTTGTGCTGCTGTGTTTTTGCTAGGTCAGTTTTGCAAAAGGAGGGGGCTGCTAGGGTGTCATTTTTGGCAGTCAGGAATGTAGAAGGAAAGAAACAGGATTCTGAAAATCACCACGATTCTGTTTCTTCCTAACTTTTAAGCATCACTCAACTGCAAGTAGTGTGCTGGGGTAGCCCATGCAAATAGCAAGACATTCAAGTCTTCACGAGAAAGGACTGTTTGGTCTGAGGGCCTTTTAGAGAGATGCATCTGTTTGTTCTCCTTCACCTTCCACCTGCAAAAGCGTTCTATCATCTTTTGTTTAGGTATTGTCACTGTCATGGTGACCCTTCTTTGGTGAATAAGGGGAGGGAGAAGAAGTTTCTGTCCAGAACTTGCTCATCTGTTGCAACCACTTAACCAAATCGTAGGATTTTTCTGTCCAGCTTCTCCTCTTTGCCCACAAGCAGACTTCTCTGTTTGCCATCTGCCTCATGGCAATTAAGTGCATCTGGTTTCTGTCCACTGAATTACCTTCCTGTAAGGCCTTGAAGGCACTGTGTGAAATGAGTAAGATGGAGACTTTCTCCCAGAAAAAGCAGAGCAAGACAAGGTGTTTCATCTGCAGCTTTGTTTTTTCACATGTCCTTCAGCGCTCTGTCCTACAGTGTTTTTGCCTGGAGTCATAACGCTGTCACGTTTGACCTGGGAAGTACTGAGATAACTCAGAATCGGCTTATTGCTGTCCAGGCAGCAGTGTTCAGGAGCCAGGAAGCAGCTCTTGTCTTTCATCCCTGCTGCTAGAAAACTGTGCAAACAAACTGGAACTCAGTTGAGAGGTAACAGGGTTCTGGAGAAGCAGCCTCCTTTCTCATTGCTAAACAGAGCTCATTTCAGCTAAGCTGATAGGTTCTCTGCTGCTCTTCCGTTTTTGCCTCCTCACAGGAAAAAATTCTCAGGACACCTTCAGTGCAGATGGCACGTGAATTAATTATTGTTCATAAAAGATTCGTTTTTTCAGAGATAAGAATAGTATCATCTGAGAGTGCATAATGCTGGATTTTAGGCAGATGGCATTGCAACTTCACTACGGTCTTTCCTCCCGCTCAGTAGATGGAAATAAATTAAAATTGGTAGTAGCATTTTATGGACTTGAGATTAAAACGTCAGTTTTTTTCAGAATTCCAAAGCAGATGCTGTCTAATGCCTCTTCCCATTTCAACATGTTGTATTTCTTGAGTTTAGCTTCCAACTCAGTTGTGGCTGCCATTTTCACCCCTTTATCCTAATGTCATCTTGTCTGTTGCTAGCAATCTTTATCCTCACTGAAAGCTTGCAGAGTTTTATTTGAATTTTGGACCATACTGAAGTTTTTAGCCTTTAGCCAGTCCTCTTTGTAGTAGCCCCACTTACCTTGTTCTTTTTGCTGCACAGAGCACTGTGCTACAGTTCTACTTCTTTAGCAAAGTCTTAACTCATTTTTGGCACTTCTTGCTGTGTTACGTTTTCTGGCAGCCAACAGAGAGCATTCCCATTTAACTGAGTGCTTTTCTTTTTTTCTTTTTTTTTTTCTTTTAATTGAGTCTGTTTATTTCTGTTACAGTTTGGTGTTTGGATGTGGTGATTATTTGGGGGAGGAATGTGGTTTTGTTTTTTGTTTTGTTTCTTTTATGTTGAGTATGCTTTTTTAAAAATTTATTCATGGAAACGACCCATAGACTTATGTTTTTAAGTTATTCACTGCAGGTGACTTCTCCCATAACTGGCCTAACTTTGTCTCAGAAAAAGCTTTGTTAAAAATCTTTACAATAATCTGTTGTTTCTTCTTCTAAGTAAGCTAAGTCAAATTGACTTATCCTGCGAAGTCAAGCTTGTTTTCTGTGCACATCTTTTACTTTGTGACTGCTTGGCAAAGTTCTTTGAGTAGATTATCTGTTCATTTGCTGACCCATTAAGGTGTTTGAGTCTGAAGCTGAGTTAGAAACTAGGATGTTCCAAGCATTACTGCTGCTTAAGGAAAAATGTGCTTGAAAAGATGTACTAGATTTGTCCAAGTAAGTGCTGTACTGAATAATTCCCGTTTTGAGTCACCTGCAGGCTGTTAGATGATATTGTTCTTAAAACTGGGCTTCAGATAAATTTCTTTTAGACTTTGGAAGGAGTATGTATTCCTCAGAGATGCCCACTGATCTCCTCTTTGCTTTATTCCAGAGGGTTGTTTGGTTTTTTGCCTTTCCCATTAGACTTTCTCTGTCTTAATTTCCTCTTGCTACTGCTCCCTTCTCTTGGATTTGTTTGCAGTTAATCATGTAACTGTTGCACAGTGGTGGGTAGTAATCGTCATCTTAAGTTAGACCTTTAAAGAAACGTCATTCTAACAGTGGAGTTGTAAACTGAAGACTAGGAAGACTAGTTGGAGGATGAAGGGAATAGAGAATACAAGAGAGACTTACTATACTGGTACCAGCTTGTTGTAAAAGGCATGTGGTTTTGTTCATCTCTGAATAAGTTTTTGACTGCCTTTTCCATGTCTTGTGTAGAACGTAGATAGCAAAGCCATGCGTGACCAGCGATTAGACATGCAGCGAAGAGCAGCAGAGACTGGTGATGATGACCTCATTCCCTTTGGAGACCGACCAACTGTGTCGAGATTTGGGGCTATCTCTCGTACTTCCAAAGCGATGTACCAGAATTCTGGTCCCATGCAGGCCATGGCAGTTCAGGGAGCTTCCGCCAAATCCATCATTTCAGGTACGGTGTGTGCCCTTGGATTCTGCTGCCTGTTGTGATTTTTAGTGTTACAGTGTGGTGCAAGTTGAAGACAGCCCCTGTAAACTTGTTTTGTGTCTTAGAAATATGGGTGAGATGTATGTTATGCCACTAAAAATAACGCTGGGTAGGGCTACACTGAGAAGCCTGAAGAAAAACTCTGCCACTAGAACACTTGCTGTTCTACAGACAGGTTTGCGCACACGTAGGTTGTGTGTTGGGGATTTGCTACTGTTTGGAAAAGGTTATTTTCTTCTGCTGGTCCCTCCAAGATGAGGCTTCTTTTACGTCTGTTGTAGTAAAATTCGGAAACTTAACTGCTTTCTCAAATGTGTAATGCAAAACCATCACGATGAAGTACTGTACCACACTCCTGCTTTATGGATAGTCGCTGCTGCCAACTTAATGCAGCCATTGTTGTGTGTGCTGTTAGACGAAGTGGATAAAGGAAGAGTGATTTATTTTCCACACATCTCTCTTCTCATCACATGTATAGCGTGGCTGTATATCATACTCCAAAAGATGGTCTCTTTCTTGAGGTCCAGTGAATAATCTTAAGAAAAGACTTAATTATATTCCCTCAAACTTCCTTCTAGATTTTTTTCCAGGAGTTAACTGCCGGAAACAAAACAAAAACTCATTTGCTTAATTCAAGCAGTAACTTTCTAGACTTTATCACAGGTAGAGCTCTGGCTTCCCTGAAAGCTTAATCTTCAAACTGCTGTTAACTAGGTATCTCAGAATTAATCAGTTAACTCTTGAGTCTTTTAGGAACTTAAGTAATAGAAATCACTGCTCTCATTGTAGCTGTAAGTTTGGTTTTGTGTCCTTGTTCCCTTGCGTGTCTGAAGTCTTTCACAAACTCATAGGCTCTGTAAGGCCGTAGCAAATCTTGTTGCACATGCAGGAAGGTCACACGTAGTATTTTTGTGTTGATTTCAGCAGAGGAAATGTTAGACATCCTCACTCTTAGAGGGCTGATCTTCCTGGTTATGCTCTAATTTCTGTCCAGTTCTGTGTGTTGGCCAGACTACTTAAAGGATGGTTTTGTAGGAATGCAACATGGTTTTCTTTCTGTTCACTGGCAGAGTACAGTCCTTACGGAACTCACGGTGGCTGGGGAGGCTCTCCGTATTCTCCTCATCAGAATATACCTTCTCAGGGACGTTTCAATGACAGGTAGGATTGCTTTATTTTTTTTTCCTTTTTCTAGATTTTCTTTATCCATTTCTTTCTGTGCCAGCTGAGTAAAGCTTTTTTGGAAATCTTATTTTTGCTTTTCTGATCCCAAAGGGAGAGACTGTCCATGTCAGATGTGGCTGGTCATGGAAAACAGTTGCCCTCAGCAGAGCGGGAGCAGCAGCTGCGCATGGAGCTGCAGCAAGTAGACCATCAGATTAGCCAGCAGACACAAATGCGAGGACTGGAGGTTGGTACCAACATTTGGAAGAGCGGTGAGGGGTGGTGTGGAGAGAGATGACGCTGGTAAAGCTGCTTTTCATGTGTCGATGATCTTTCTCTGTAATGCTCTTCAGTAACCATACTTAATTGTGTGATGCCAGGCATCAGGACTGTGGTACAAGGGTAAACCTTTCTGCTTAGCAGCAGAAACTTACCTGCACTTCACGTGCACATCAACACCGTGCTTGGATCTGTGCTCATTCACGTTTGCTTTCATTCTCTCTCACACTTACTCCCCCTCTCTGTTCATCTATTAACTCAGAGGCAAACTCGTGGTGTAGATACCTGTTCCTCTTGGCTTTACTGCCACTGGAAATGTCTGGTTTTAGGTACAGAAAGACATGACCTTCATCTGTTTCATGTTTGGCTTTGTGTTGTACCTGTTTCTTCCTAAATAGCGCAAGCCACAAGAGTCGAGAAAATAAATATTGAAGATATTTAGCTTGAAAAACTAAAGCTTAATGTTTTATGTCTCTGTGCTTAGAAGAAATGTAGTCCCTTGCCACATGAGGAAAGATAAAAGTCTGCATTTGTAAAAGAATTAATGAGCTGAAATCTTTGTATTTAGTGAGACGCAGAAGGAAGAATGTCAGACATAATGAAAGAATTGTTTTAGGAAAGCTTCAGTTACTTTTCTTTTTTCTTCCTAGGAAAAATCAGTAAATATTTACCAGAAAACTATTCTAGTTACCTCAGCAACTATTCATATTAATGTTTTCCAAGAAGGAATTGCTATAAGTAGTGGGGTAGCAGCTTCTGCTGAAGCTGTGGTTACCCAAGAACATGTGTTGAGAGGAGGGTTATTCCAGCTTAGTTGTAGGAGCTCACAGTTTTTAAGTCACAGCAGCAATTACAAGTAGTATGCATTTCTTAGTTACTCGAAACACAACTTGTGTTCTTGTGCTCTTGTTTGGAAACAAGAAGAGAAGGTGTTTTAAATCTTGCATGTCTGCCTTGGCCATAATAGACGAGCATTGGGAAGTTGCAAAACCCTGAGTGGCCTGCCTCTCTCTCCTGCTCATTATTCTGTTTGTGTCAGTGTTAAATTCTGCGTAGTTGAGTTTTGAGCCTTGATTTTACCATCATTTGAATTTATCAGAACTAATTGGTTATTTTGGGTAATAAACTGAAAGCTGCAATCTCTTGTGTTCAAAGCTGCAAGTAGATATTTGAAATCCAGGAGGCTTTATCGATTTACCTGGTAGAAGGTTGTAGCAATTGCTTCATTCAGTCAGAGCACGAAGATCTAGCTTATTTTGGTTTCTTTGCAAATGAATCAACATTTCTACTTGAATACCAGCCAGCTGTTCGGTTGTGTGGAGGAGTAGATGGTGTTTTTAAAAGTAGACCACACGCTTAGGTAACTGATTCCCAAACATTATCAGATTTTTGGAGTGGCTGATGTGGTTACTGCTTTTACGTGGCTGCTAATAACTTGCCACTTGTGAATGACTGTGGTCACTTGCCCCTCTCTGTTCCTGTGCTTCCTGGTCTGGGTCAGTAGAGCTACATATTGACATCCACATCTCAAGATATTTTGTGTTTGAGTAATAATACTGACTCTGCTGTAGAATTTGATGAATTCTACTGCTGTAAAATACAGCAGCAGATCTGCTCATCTGCTGCATCTTTTGTTCAACAAGCAGCTCACAAGAGTAGTGGTTCTGTTCACGTGCTTAATCTCAGTTTTGAGAAGGGAGCGGTATATGGGGAAAACCCATGCAAATTTATTACAGTAAAAGGTATTGAACACTGCTTGTTTAAAAGTGAAAAAGCTTGTCTGCATGTAAAAAAAAAAAAAAAAAAAAATATTTAAACTTGAATGGGAAGTGATTTCAATTGGGACCTTGTTGGGATGGAGAGAGAAGGCCTTGGTTTTGCAAATAAGCAATACTCTGGAGTTATGGCCTAGAGCTCTTCCTGTGCTTGGTGTGTTGTGTGCTCAGTTGTGTATGTGCTTGGCTTTATGCATTTAGGCTGTTAGTAACAGGCTGCTGTTGCAGAGGGAGGCGACTACCCTGGCAGGCCAACCACAGCCCCCACCCCCACCTCCCAAGTGGCCTGGGATGATCTCAAGTGAACAGCTGAGCTTGGAGCTACACCAGGTGGAAAGGGAAATTGGGAAGAGAACCCGTGAGCTGAGCATGGTGAGTGCCATGGGGGTGGGAGGCAGAGAGGTGGAGTGGAGAGCTGTGTAGCTGGCTGCAGCCCTTTCTCCCTGGCAAAAAGGCGCTCTGCTGGATGATCCCAGCTGGAGTCATCCATCTCCCTCTTCACCTCTTTATTCTTCAAAACCTCCTGAGAAGTTTCTTGATTCTTCTTGGCGAAAAATTTGAATTCTAGCAACTTTAAAATACTCTGCTGTTACTTTGTCACCATTTGAAAGTGAGGGTGGCACTGAATTTGTTGAAAACCATGAATCATCTCCAAGGTCACTGTGCCATGAGTTGTATAAACATAGAAAACATCATCTGCAGGTTCAGTCTAGCAGTGAGAAGTCTGTGTGCTGTTACCGTCTATGGTCTTTGCTTGTTGTTACAAGAAACGTCCCTTCCTTTTGGGAAATACTGTGTCCTGAGAGGAGGAGCATATCTTACTGAGTCTGTTTTCGTGTCTCATGGCTTCTGTGGGTTACACTGTATGACTTCAATTTACAGGCCTTCATCGTCGGTCTCAAAGGATGAAGTCTCAAGTTCTTTTAATACAGTGTTAAAGAATTTTTCTTCCGTCCTTTTTTTAAAGGAGAGTCAGTCTTCACTGGATATAAAAAACAAACTGGGCGCCACTAAACAGACAGAAAACGGACAATTAGAACCGCAAAGCAAGGTTCCAGCTGAGGACCTCGCACTGACATTCAGGTAATACAGATCTTCAACCTTTCTTTGTCTAACAGGAGAATGACTTAATCAGGGTCACTCTCTGCTAGGTGAATAATACCCCTTACCCCTCTTTGGCTCTGGTGTGGAAATATCTACTGGGAAGAGGTTGTACAAACCAAGTTTTTATGGTGCGAGTAGGAACTAAGGGCCGTTTCAGCTGACGAGTAGGTGAGTGGAATGAAACGGTGTGTCAATTAACGCAACAGAAGAACTGCTATGTGAGTAAGACCAGAAGTCCATCTTGTTGGTACTGGATGCCTAGTAGGGAGGAACAGGAGATAAAAAACAACTGTAAAAGAAATCTTTATCTACTGTTTTAGTTTCAAAGAAATGTTCCAAATGTGAGAGGAAAATTATTCCATCCTGCTAAGGTTTGTGATGTGGATGTTGTCTAGGAAGGTATGTAACTTTGAAACAAAGTTCATTTTTATTTGTAGGCAGTAATTTTTATCTGTGCAGGTGCTGGGATTGATTTAAACTCACATTTGATAGTCAAAATAAGATGTTGGCTGGGAATGCTGGAAATCTACAGAGCAACCATTTTCTGATGGCTGCAAGTGTCTGTGTGTATTCAGGGCAATACTTTGAACAGAAAAACTCAAATGCTGCACATGTTTCACTAAGTCGAGTTTACATAACTCCATGTGAACAGTTTGGAATCTAGATACTTTTTCGGAAATTGTATTTATTCAGAAAATGTATCCCTCTCAATGGTTATGAAGTCCTATAACCAATCCTTGAGTTCTGTGCTCCACCATTAGATTGAGACCTCCAGAGCAGAAGCTAGTTTCCCCGTATGAAATTCTGGAAGTAATGAAATGGAAACAACTATTTCTTTTTTTAAAATAAAAAAAAAAAATAAGTTAAATGTTCTGGAATGTGTGCATGCTACAGATTGATACTGTACATCTTGTGGCATATACTGAAATACTTTGCACAACATGTCTAATCTAGAACCCTAAAAATAGTAGTCTTGTTTGTTTTCAGTTAGCCTTATATGAGTTCTTCTCCTTCTGGTAAGTACCTGCAGCATACCAGACAACCTATTTATTATACATGGGAAATGTTTACATACGTTCACAACTGTTTGTTGAAATGCTGCAGCAGCAAACATTGAAGTCCTTTTACTTAAAAAAAAAAAAAAAAAAAAAAGAAAAATCTCAGTAATTACTTCTCTTCACCCCTTTCTCCTCAACTTTCTTTCAGCAGTGATGTTCCGAATGGATCAGCCTTGACACAAGAGAACATTGGCCTCCTGTCAAACAAGACAGCATCTCTCAGCCTGGCAGAGGACCCCGAGGGAGGAGGAGACACCCACGACTCCCAGCGAGCGGGAGTTACACCCACGTCTGCTCCATGAAGTGAGGCCAGCATACCCCAGAGTTCCTTTTGCTGGGGTGTTGGTAGCTTCCATCACGTTTTTTTTCCAGGGGTGATTGGAGAAACCCAGGAGCAACAGCAGTAGCAGAGCAGCAGGTCCAGAGGCAATGTGCACAAACACAACTACTAGAAACAAATCCTGCACATAGTTCACATTAACGCATTTTTTAATTAAAAAAAATGAAAATTAGCAGTATCTGCAAGCGATTCAAATTAAATTTGTTTTTGTTCTGTGAATGAACTTTATTTTAATAACTTTGGACGCCTTGGATCCCAGGGCTTAAAAAAAAAGATATTATATATATACTCTGTTTGATTAATTGTATGATCTTAATGAAGTAGGTTTTTTCTTTTATTTTGGTATTATTACATACCCAGTGCATAATTCCTGATCACCTTAATTTCTTGACGACTAAAACAACCTGGCCGCTTCCTGATTATGGTTTAAGGGTAAACAAGGAATGAGGGTTGGAGAGCAGCTGTGAATTAGTGTCAGAAGACGTGCAGCAAATGTAATTCTTAAAACCATTGCTCCCATTGTGGCTAGGAGCTGAACCCTAGCTTGTGCAAGACTTGCTTAAATAATTTAAGTTTAAACTACAAGTGACAGAATCTTTGCAGTGCAACAGGTGCAATACTTGGTGTATATGTCCCAGCACAGGGTGTGTAACTAAAGAGGATGACAAAATAAGTGTCCAACATACATTATTTGAAGGTTGCTGGCCTTTTATTTTCTGTTGAGACTGAAGAGATCAGCAGAACGTAGACCAGTCTACTGCAGCATGCATGTTTCTGAACTGGTTAGCCAGGGCTTGTGGCAGAGAGGCTTAACTAGCCAGTGAAGGCTGTGCAGCTGTGGCTGAGGCAGGATCTCTGGAAACAGGAAGCAGAGTGAACATAAGGTTATGCAGTTGCTGGAAGGACGTTACCTGCAGATGAGCTGGTGATCTGTGTTAGTTCATCCAGCGTTTGCTGGGATTTTTTCCCCCCTTCCCACTGTGCCTTCAAAACGAGCTTACCCAAAGTCCATGCAATGAAGTTGATGCAGAGGGACTTGCTGACCTCTCTGCCTTTTGAAACAGGTCTTTTTTTGTATACCTCCTTCTCAGCAACTCTTGCCTTTTTTCTTCATTGTTATTTTATTATTACTGTTAAAAACAACTCCCTCTATAACCTGATGATTTTTTTTTTGTGCTTGCTTTTGTTCAGCGATCCATCAGTTATTTGATTATAATGCTGTTGTGAGCGACTTCTACTGATGGAGACCATCATCTTTGGTTTGTGTGCATCAATGATGGCAATCTTTAAAAAATAAAGGGGAGTTTTTATTTCTCTTTTTAAAGTTGGCATTGTTTAAAATCTGTGTGGATTTGCATGTGACACCTGAGAATGAATGTGCAGCTTGTCTGCCACTGCTGCAGCGAATCCTTCCTAGATTCCCCTTTCATAGGGGGAAAAATTGCATCAAAATAACTACTTAAGGTACAGCATGGATCCTGTCAGAAGTAGTCGGAAGTGCTGAAAAGCAAATTTTGCTTAATAGAGCTCGAGTGCTCCTTCTCCGAGTAGATGCTTCGTAAGCATAAGTTGGAGAAACCGTAAGCATTTCTAGATGTTTTCTTTAAAAGTTAAAGAAATGAAAGATTTTGTTCTTGCTGCATGTTTTTTGACTCTTTCAACATGCAGTGGGGTGAGAGTCTGTCTATGAAGAGCTCCACGGAGAATGATTTTACAGTGCTGCTCCCTCCACACCTTCTCGGCCTGATCTCGTTTTTTATTTCTGGGTTAGACTACTAAATTGGAAAGCACTGGTTATGTAATAAAATTACTGCATTGCTTTGGTTGGGTAAAGCAAGAGTTAATAATTTTCTTGGTTTTTAGGTTTTTTTCCTTAACTTTAACTCCTGCTGAGGTCATAGCAACCTTGGGCTAAGCTTTGCATTCATCATACTGTTAAATAAAACAAAATGGGGGGTGGGAGGGCATACAGTCCCACTATTGCCTACCAGTAGGAGAGTCCAAACAGAAGACTCTTTTGAGTAGCAATTATTTAATTTGCCCAGTCAAGGCACCGCGTTTATATACTATTTCACATTGAATTTGATTATGCCCTACAGACCTGGCTGGTCAAGGATTTGATACACATATTGGCTTGGGATTCGAGCTTTCTTTTTTATTTAAATAAAAATTTATATATAAATATATATATACATATATACATAGTTATATCTGTATATATATTGGGTATGTTTTAAGAATTTTTTCGCATGAGCGCAGCTGTTGTGATCAAATGTCTGGGAGGTAGAAGCACTGAATGAAAATAAAGGCATTTTTTCAGCGCACACCCCCACGCTTTCCATATGTCTTCACATGGGTTTGTTTCGCTCTTAGTTGAACTTCGGCCTCTTCAATGCCAAGAGTAGTTTTGGAGCTTGCTTTTTTCCTAACCCCTCTTAACTTCCAGCAAAGAATCAGCCTTGCACTAGAATAGCTTCATCTACACCTTGCCCTCGTCCATCCCGTATTTCCTGCTTGAGGTCTGGCGTTCTCCTGGCTCCCCTTGGAGCTGAGCAGAGCTGGGCTGATGCACTTTTGAGCCTGTCAGGTCTGTTCTTCCTTTCTGTGCTCTGGGCACCACGCTGATGACCGTGTTGCCCTGGCAGCCTGCTCACAAGGCAGCTGATGCAGGCGCTGTGCCCTGTTCTCCCATCCATCCTCGACTGCAGAGCACCACCCTCAGGTCAGCCTTCTCCTTGTTGGTTTAAATTAGTTTACTCCTTCCTGCTGTGTCTTTATTAACACAGGGAGCTCATTTCAGTTGAGATAATAATTAGTGCAATATTCTACTCTAGGAGGACAAGCCCAGAATGTACCTTTTTTGATTGTCTTGATATAAAATGAATTTCCAAACGGTTATGATATTTTTGAATCTACAGATTCATTTTCAACACTAGGAAGAAAATCTGGAGGGGCAACAAACTTTCTATTACTTGTGCCAGCTAGTTTCCTTGGCAGGTTAGGGATTAATTTTTTTTCTCTCCACTTTTGCTCCTGGGAGAAATTCTACCTATTGAGATTGCTGGCCTGCTTATGGTGAATGCTTCCAAAACCTGCGGATTAGAAGGGAGACCTTACTGTTGTTTTTTCTCCTTTATTCAGCTCTCCGTGCTGTACTTTGTGCATAGTGTCCTTGTTGTGATCAGTGTGTCCAGGTGAATGCCCTGTTTGCCCAGTGTTATAGTTTGGCTTGTTAAATAGTTTGTTTAATATCTACGAAAAGTATTGATTTTTGGCTTTGTTTTTTCCCCTCCTCCTCTTACCCTCCTGCTTTTTTGCAGAATTTTAGTTGATCAAACAAGTCAAACAGCAAAATGCAGTGCATGCTTTTAAGTCTTTCTGGAAGCTGCACCTAAAATTTTCCCTTCTTGTGGAACGGTATGTTAGTACAACAGAGAGGACAGATAGCTCTACATATAACGGAAGCATTGATGGTTCCAGCAAATAAGCAGGGAATGAAGATGTTGTGAGTAGCTGTATCTTGCTACATGCATTTCTATAGCCCATCATTGTCCCAGTTGTACAGGAGCACTGACCACCTCAGTGAGATCGGTCCCAGCTTGAAAATGGTTTAGTTCCTTCGACTCGGGCAAGAGGAAACAGTATTGCAATGGTGTTAGGGCACTACTGCATCGTTTGGTAGGTAGGTTAGATGTTCTGCAGCAGTAGACAACTTTGAACACTTACTGATACTTGGGTTTCAGCCCCAGCATGGACAAACCACCCAGAATAGGAAGCTTCCGAGTGTTAGGTTAAGCTTTAGTGTGTTAGTGATTCAGTCAGTGTAGAAATGATGCGTGTTTATTCTGTAGTGTTATTTTCCTCCTTCTTCTGTCAACATCTCTTCTTCCTTTCCGATGACCTAGTCCTTTTCTTAATAGGAGAAATGGACACTCTTTCCTCTGCCCCTCTTGTATACTGTTGGACCCTGTCCCATTCCAGAGTAGGAATTTTTTTTTTAGATCAGAGCACCTTTCAATCTTGCAGCGCTGTTATTCCCTTTCTTCTCAAGTTCTTCTCGGTCTAGTTTCTTCTGAGCCTTGTGCTCTCCCTTTTGTCCATACTTTCCTTCCTTTCCTTCTGTGGCCTGCCCATTCGCCCTCCCTGATTGTGTAACAGTGACAGCTTGCTGCCTCAAAACAGAGCATTCAAATGAATTCGCTTAGCCAATAACTTCTGTGAAGTTGCCTTTTCTAATGGTGTTATTACTCAGTGATGCACAAATGTGATATTGCCCCTACTGGTAGGCAAACGGGGGATCTGTATAAACATGGTAAACTGCTGTTTTTCTTTAAAGGAGAGCCAAAGACTTGTGCTTTACACTTTTTTTTTTTTCCCTGGTGTAGCCATTTTGATTGTCAAATCTTTGTAGGGTTTTGTGACTTGACTGTATTATCCTAATAACAATTTACAAAAGTTAATGATTGTCAAGCCTTATCCATGCATTGAATTGTGGAAAATCATTCCATTTTCTCATACAATTTGCAATGTACTGAGATGTATCTGGGGTGTTCTGACATGTTTTCAGTCTGTCATGCACTCTCTTAGCTGACAGAATGGCTCATTTAGAGAGGGAGAAGGAACATAGAAATTTGATATAATCAAAGAAGCCTCGTCTTTAAGTGTTTAAATTGAATACTGATTTGAAATGTCTTCAGTTACAGTAAAAGATAAATCCGTGTTGCAAACGTGACTGACTTTTAAGCCCATTGGAACCGAAAAGACTTGTCAAACTGTAGCATTACATTAAATTAGATGTGGAAGAAGCAAACTTGTATGATGATATCGTCTCTTGACAGCACGAATTGAATAAGGTGGGGTAAATTCTTTATTAGAAGGGAATAGGAGTGAGGCTTTTCATTGGCAATACAAGAGGGCCACTTGCATTTCCCTTCCTTGATCTAACTTAAACTCTTGCAGACTGTTATTAAGGTTTTCGAGCTCGGAGAAATCTGTGAGTCAGAGTAGCATAACCCCTCATTTCCCTTGCCGTTTCTGTTTATAAATCTGGACTATAACGAAGCAGACTTACAGCATAGTTACCTGAAGAACCCCAGTATAAAGCATCTTCAGTTGACTACCTGTTTCAGACCCACTTTTATCGTCCAAGAAATTCAGGAGGCTCAAGAGCAGGAGTGCCATCTCATCTTTGTTTTTCTAAAACAGGGGAGAAAAAAAACGCATGTAAGCAGTGTGCTGGTTTTGTGCTTGTCTGTGTACATGAAGAAGTTTTTCTAGTCCCAGAGTAGTTAGAAGGAACACAGAGCAAGACTGGGGCATGATGTTACCTTCTTATTCAACTTGTGTCATCGTTCACTTTCCAAAACACACACTTCGTATTTCCATCTCCTGATGTTGCTAGCACTGATTTAAAAACAACCAAAAGCATCGGTGTGTCAGCAACTTAATTTTTTGTGTCACAATAAATCAATTTCCCTGGGTGAAAACAACAAGTCTTCTTGAGTTGTCTAAATGGTAATTTAGACATGAACCGGAAAAACACCTGCTTTGCTTGCATAAATGTAAACTCTGAATTTATGAGGAAAATGAAACAGCTCTTCTGAGCCACCTTTTAGGTAGAGCCTTGGTGCTGACAGTTGGGTGGTTGTTACTTGTGGAATAGCAGCATACAGATTACGTAGCGGAAATTGATTCGTTCTCAGATCAAATATAATCTGAAATGTCAAAAACTTCACTGGGGATTCTCTTTTTCTGTGCTCAGCTGTTATCAACTGCGCTATTTTCTGCTGAAATGTCAGAGGGGTGAAAGACGCTAGGGTAAGTTAGTTCCAAGTTGTCCAGTATAGGTAAGCAATTTTGGGGAATGTTATTCCAGCAGTGTCCTTATACAGTTAACATGTGGTCTTTATTCTTGTGTAGGAAGAAGAATGTAACTGCTTAGTGTTGTCACAGTCTTCGAGGCACTTCTCGTGATGCAGGTAGAGCCTTGATTAGCAGGGAAAGGAGAACAAGCTTAATATTCGTTTTCTTTATAATTTTTTTTTTGCCATGGCACGTGTAATGTCATGCCGTGGAAACTCTTTGAACACTATGTTAAGCAAAGAGGGTGCAGCTTTTTCTGAAATTTCCCAATGAAAAGAGCACAGGGCAATGCGGATTTGTCTGCATCGGGAACATCCCAGTCATTTGAAGCTTAAAATACATGACCATAATAATCAAGATTGGATGCCTATAGCTTAGTAACCTAAATAATTAACTGATCTTCCCCAGGCAATCTTTGCAATTCTAGGGAGTTTGTTTATGATTTTAGTGCAAATTGCCAGGTGTTCAGCATTTGGGAAAACTTAGGTGCCTGACTTCATCCAGCAAGGCAGGTGTCTTTGGATATGCAGGTTGGATGTTTTCATATTCCAGGAAACCACTGATTCTAAGATCTGGGATTTTTAGGAAAACACAAGGCTTGTCAAGTTCAATTTGAAAAAATACAATTTTGGGAAGGATGGAAGCGACAAGTGGTGCAGTGTCTCTGAAAATTAAAAGCATTAGAGATGATGGAATTACGTAAGAAATGTATATGGGGAAAATATATCTGTAAGCAAAAAAAAAAATCTTGTGGAATATTTGATGTTTAAAAAATTACTTGCTTCTTTGTAATATTAAAAGGATTTATTAATAGTTCTGTGACAGACAGTACTCACAAGTCTTTGGCATCCAAACCGGATTGTGTATTGGATGGATCCCACAACTGGATGCATGCACTGACCTCTTTGTTTCTAGCTTTTTAGAAAGAAACTTGGTAGCAGCATTTTATAAAAGTGTAAAGCCACCTGAGATGAAGGAAGAGAAACCCTACTCACGTCACAGCTGCTGCACAGTTTACAATTGGTACCTTTAATCCGCAGCCTCTCCTAAGTGAAGCTGCTCTAACGGGCAAATCTAGCACATCAAATGACTTCCAGTTTTTTTTCTAATCTTCAGGAGTTCTCCTTACCCCTTTGGCCTCGGCTTGCTGTGTAAGCAGCCTCTATGCTAAGAGGAGCTTTCCTTGAACTCAGCTTAGCAACTGTGCTGGAGCTTGATTATTTTTCCCTGTTTTCTATAACTGGTAGCATACTGTCTAGCTCTTTCCCCATTGTATTCGTTGCTATGGGGAGGAAGAGTTGAGACAAGGCATGCGTTGGAGGAGGGAGGAAGAGTTGTGGGATCTTGTGTATGACAGCTCCCACCCCTTCTTTGAAATCATCTACTTCCAGTTGTGGGATTTCTCTATAGATTACTTTGTTCCTGTTTTTTGTAAGCCTAGTTTTCTTTGATCTTGTTAGTTCCGTACAAGTCTCCCCGAGACATTCTGCAGTCATTATCACCTTTTTGGGTGGAGTTTATTTTATTTTTTGGTTTGTTTGGTTTTTTAAATAACTTTTTAACATTGGTGCATATATGCTTGGGATAGAGCTCATGTAATTTTCCAATCGTATTGATTGTATGTGATTGTGCCCTGCAGAGGTATATTTAACAAAAAATAAAATAAAAAGGATAGTCTAGGTAATAAAGGAGACCATGAGATTTGTTGAGTCAGGTTATGAACTATTTCTTGAATTTATTTAGGATCCTGGATAAGTGTAATTCTTTGTCTGCTGTTCTCATAATCAATGCTAAACAAAATGTCATGAATTCTCTCTTTCTCTTTGAAATGGTTCTTTTCTTGCTTTTCCTTCTTCTGCTGTTTTCTTCCTTTCCTGCTTCTCTTTACTATAAAGAAAAAAAACAAAACTCAAACCTGAGCCTTTATGGGAGTGGCTGACTCTGGATTGATATTGTGAAGATTTATTGTTTGTAACTATCAAAACATTTTTAATAAGAGTAGAGATTAAGTAGAACATACGAGAAGAGTTCCATAAACTGAATTTCTTGAAAATTCAGGGGAGTTTTCAAGTCTTGTACATACAGGCCTGATCATGGGGAAACATTCGGAGGCACAGAGGGCATTGAGATGGCTGTCCTTGAAAGGTTAGATGCTTTACTACCTTTTGGAAAAACTCCGAGGTGACAAAAGGAGTAGAACAAAGAGTTCACTGTATCCAACTGCCTGTGTCTTTACTCCTGCAACATACTTTCTAAACTTGAAAGGAAAGCCTTGTAGATGTTAATGCTGAAGTGGGACGGAGTGGATTGATGGAGGCAAAAAGATCCAGAGATCTGAAAGTCAGTCTTTGTCTCCTTTATTTCTTTTTTAGAGCTGTAGAGCCAACAGTGTCACTTTTGTATTAAAAACAAGGAAGCGGAGACCTATTGTGTGTGCATGGTGGTTATATAGAAAAAGCCATATGTTGAAATGCTATTTCTTCTTCCATCTTCACCTTCCTTTATCTCCTTCTTAAAACTGACTCAGCCTCATCTTGCTTCCACATAGTGTCTAAGGGTCCTTTGAGTTGGAGATTCAACAAAAAAATGAGTGTGGAAGGGTGGTGATTCACTACTTGGTTTGTAAATAGATAGAAGTGTCTACAAGGTCTTATCTGCTTTTCTGTCAGCATTTATATTAAATGATAAATTAATGGAGAACACTTGGAAATATCTCTCATTTTGTGTCTGGGATGAATGTGCTTTCTTCTGAATTTGGCGTGAGGTGTAAGACTGGCTGTGTAAGACCGTCTCCAGGTCAAGGTGTGTCTGTTCTCTGCTGGGCTGGAGCGTAAGAGATGCCAAACAACAGAAGTCGTGTGCTTCTGTTTGAGGGTCTGGTCTCCTCTGACTGTGCCTGTAAGCGAAGTGGCTTCTTCATGTGTTCAACAGAGGTGAAGAAGAAAGGATACCCAATTAACAAACTGGATTAATTTGCTCGAAGAGTGCCTATATATTTAAAAAACAAAACTGAACAAACCCAACCCTGCACAACGAGGAGCAAGCAGTGTGCTCTTAATGTTGAGCCTGCTTTGGAACTTGCCTTAAAGTGAGAATAAGGTTTGTCTCACAGTCTGGCTTGTGGTTTTTCATCTTCTCCTTTCACTTCTCCTTGTGGGCTTTAGCAAGTCAGTAGCTGGCTATAAACCTGACACTGGCTGAACATACTCTGATACAGAATAAGCTGCTGCTTCACTGAAAAACTGTTCCAGGGCGAGCGCAGCCTTCCGCCCTGGGAGTTCCTGCATATGTTTATTACTTCTGCCTTTGCTTTTGAGCCCAGGCACTGTGGATCCAGCGTGAGGTGTGTGCTTTGCTGGACTGAAGCCCATCGCTGCTGACTTGTTAAGCTCCCTCCGCTTCTACGCAGTTACATTTTCTTGCTGGATGGCTTGAAGCATGCAGTTCCTGTAAAGGAAATCGTATTTAGTGAGAGCAGTCCAGGATGCTCAGGTACTCACTCACTTAAGAATTAAAAAAAGTGTGCATCTGCAGTGGTTGGCTTTTAAAGAAGCTCTGAAGTACTGCGGCGAGTCAGATCCCTGTGGAAGGGAGTGGTGGCTGCTCTGCACCAGGAGATCCTGATCACCAGGAGATCCTGATCACCAGGAGATCCTGATCACCAGGAGATCCTGATCACCAGGATACATCACAGCTCCACGGGCATGTGGAAAAGGCAGCAGCACCCTGAAGCAAAGGGGTCCCCTGTCCTGGCTGGGATGTCCTGAGTTGTTTCTGTAACCTGCCCCATGATTGTGAACTCTTGATTCCGTCTCCCGGACTGAGTGGGGGAGAGACAAAAACTGAGGCACGATGCCTGGTCCCTCTTGCCCTGGGCCACCAGGCACAGAGCTTTGGTGCTTGGTGGTTTTGAGCATCTGGTCCCTGCTTTGGGTTTACAAACTGCAGCTGTGGGAGAAAAATGGTCCATCTGCTAGAGCGAACAAGACAGCTAATAATTGGTATTAACACACTTGTGGTTCTGGATGCTTCCTTAGGTAGAGCTCTGCTCAGGTGTGAGTGCTGGCTTGTTGCTTTGAGCTGAACTGGCAATAAATTGCCACTTACAAACCCCTCTCCAAAAAAATCTATTTTATCAGCTAGCCTAAAGGGCATGGCTTGGGCAGCTTACAGATCCCTTCAGCCCTACTGTGTCAATTCTGGAATTAACTTCGGTGTTAATAGGGCCACCATCATTTAAAAAAAAAAAAAATTCCATGCTGAGTTTTAGGTGTTTGGCCTCTCTTTTACAGTGAAGTGAGTGTGCAGTCAGTGTACTTTGTCACACTGGTGAGAGTTCGTTCACTTGAGCTATATGGCATGTGCGAAATACCGTAGGGGTTTGCTGCTGTTTGTGCTCCATTCAACTGCCTCTGGGCGCGGGGTGAATGGAAACCCGCGCCTGGATGGCTGCCTGCTGCTCTCCGCTGGGCGTCGAGGATCCTGAATTCCCCCGCAAAGACCCTGGCACCTGCAAGCCTAGGAGTTACCTTGGGAAATGAAACACCAGCCCCTTGGAGCAGCAAGGTACGGTCCTGCAGCAGGTTTCAAATCCCAAACCTGCGGGTTACCGGCTCGCGCCGCAGGGCTGGCCCCGCCGGAGGAGCAGGCACCTGTGTGCGTTGCTGGGCAGTGTTGAGAGGGGATTGTGTAGCTTTTGGGCTTGCTTTTCAGGAAGATATCCCTGCTTATAGATCTGATGAGAGGGCAAGAAAGGTGTTCTGTTGGGCAGAAGCAGTTTTTTCAAGTGGCGTTTGTGGTCCCAGACTGTGGAGGGGCACCCATGAAAGCAAAGCTGGGTTCAGAGCGTGTCTTATGTGCGTTTATTCCCACAGTCTCTCCCGTTTTTATTCTAGCCCATACTGACATAGTAAGGGCTTTTACTTTCCCCCAAACCAGTTTGCAGCTGCATTTTCCATTCAGACTTGGGTTCTTACGGGTGACTTTAGCAGCTGCTGAGCCGGCCAGCTCCTGGCTTTTGATGTTCAGGAAGCAGTAGCGTGGAATTTGTAGAGCAACTGCATCCTAGATCTCAAATTGTGTTGCAGTCCTGCTCTCACCACTGGTACACGTGGGCTGGGGGTGGGGGGAGACGGTATTAACCCTCAGCTTTCCAGTTGTGCAAGTGAAAAGGTGAGTGCAGTTAAGAGGGAGATGTATTGGAAACTGCTGAGCATGAAGTGGGTCAGTTTCTCCCAACTTGTGTCCTTTTCTCTGGGAATGGGAGGTGACAGAACTTGGGGCAGAGGAAAACGTTTTGCTGAACTACAAGATACTAAGGTGAGATTTACAAATACCTTAAATCATCACGTTTTCACCTGAACTTTTGAAAGTTTTGGAGTTGTTTTTCATGGTATGAGCGGTTAATTTTCTATTGGTGAGAACTCGAGGCATTGGCACTTGCTGAGGTAGGTGGTCGAACTTTCCCTTGTCAGATTGAACTTTAAAACCTCTTTCAAACTAAACATTGCTTTTTTTTTTCTCCTACTCTTTGCTTAACCTTCTGCAGCCGGTCATCAGCCTTTGGCCTCAGCATCCTACTCCCCTCCCACCCTCCCCTGCTTTCGTCTCAGCTCTGCTTGAGCGCAGAAATCTAGTGGGGAAACTGCTTTGGACTGGTTTGGGCTCACACAAGACTGCCTGTCCTCTTAACAATTTGCATTTACATCCTAAAAGTAGAAGGCTGGAGGTACAGGGGCAGGTAAGAGAAATCAATTCAACTAATAATTCATTATTAATTGACTCCTTGTCACAGGTTTATTTCCTTTCATAGGAGCCTGTAAGTTTTAGTTGCTGCTGGAGTGTTTTTACTCTGGCCATGGGCCTGAGGAGCCATTCCGAGAGGGTCCTCCCATCCCAGCTCTCAGGAAGGCTCTCTTCTGTGCAGCTCACTCATGTGTCATGCTTGACTTTTATCCCCAACCTGTAGCAATGCTTCATGGTGTGGAGAGCAATTCGTAAGGTCAGGTTGTCCCAAGTAATCGCTGATCTCTTGCCCGGCTGTAGAAGAACACTGCTGATTTGCCTTGCTGGTTTTGGGGGCTGGGGGGACGGGAGGCTTTTCTTCTCAAGAGCCTAAGTCAATCTCAAAATGGTTTGAGAGCTTAACATGTGCTGAGCAGGGTGTTTGCTGGAGGATGAGCTGTGGGTCTGCAAGCGCAGTTAGTCGTCCTTTCATGCAGCAGTGAGAAACTGGGATGGAAATGGCCTGTGCTGGCTGGAGCTGTGTTTCACAGCAGGAGTGGGTTGGGGGGAGTTTCTGTACGCTTGGCTGCCTAATTTTGAGCTGAATCAGCAACTCGTTCCTTGGCTTGCTACACTTCTTACAGAGGTGAAGCAGAGGAAAAGAACCCTTCCTAATTTTTACATTCTTCGTTGCCAGTAACCCCTTCCAGGCAGTGATGTTGCAGTAATATTTTTGGGATCTTTCCAGGATGAAAGCGGTTGACAATACGGAGTCCGTGGCAGTGCTGCAAAGGAGAAAGGAGTCGAGGAGCTGTGGAGGGAGTCGGAGTGTTTTTCCGCCAAGTGCTACGGCGAAGAGCTGGCTTAAGAAATAGCAAGGGCTCGTGCTCTGAAGGGCAGCTGCCACCTCTTGGGGCAGGTAGATCCCCACAAGTCTCACATCTGCCTTCTTGCAGGAAATTCTGTGGACATAGATTGGGTATGTCAGGGGATGAGCCAGCCTTAGCAGCTGATAAACTTGATTTAAGGCATTAGTGTGAAGTCCCGTGTCTCCTCTGAGTTGATGGAGTCAGGACTTTACTGGGAAGTGGAAAGAGGGAGTGTTTCCCGTTTAATCAGGACAAGGTGAAGATGAGGTGCTGTCCCTACTTTTGTGCTTAGGTTTTAAATGTGAGATTAGCAGCGCTGTTCGTGGTGGAGGACGCCACGATCTGCCTCTGTCTTGACAGAAGCAGGCGGCTGTGCTTGTACAGGCAGGTCAGCAGACGCTTGCGGACATGCCTTTCCCTGGAGGTGAGCGGAGTGACAGGGCAGGGACTGCAGCCAGCTTGGCCTTTCTGCAGTGGGACCAGCTGCAGGCACGTCAGGGCTGCTGGAGCCAGCAAGAATTAAGCAGGAGGGAGGGCTGCTGGCAGGCAGTGAAGGCTCACACTGGTCCTAGCCCTACGGCTGCGGAGCACAGAAGTGTGCCTGGCTTGTTGCTGGCTGATATTTTTTTTCCTGTAGGAGTGAAAGGTTCGGAAGAGCAGTGTTTCCTGGAGTACTTTCAATTGTCTGAATAGTTTTCCTTTCTCTTGCCCTCCTGCCCTGGGTGGTGGTTTATATTTCTGTATTTGGTTGACTTCCCTCCCCTTTTAGATTTTTTTTTTTTGCTCTCTATGGTGTTGCATCCACACCTTTTGAAAAATAATCTGTTTGTTGTTACCAGCAAGAGCGGTGGCCGTGGCCTGAGCAAGTACATCTTGTTTTGGTGTTTTCTTGCAGTACTTGTTGCTGTGCCATTAGCATATGCTAGAGAGGGCCCCTTAGGGCTTGATACAGTCTCGGTGCCAAATGAGGTAATTTCTGCTTTTGTGGAGCAACTGGAGCTGAGATGGAGTCATTGCCCAAGAGCCTGGGAAGGGGGTTGTGAAAGAACCCAGAAGGCTCCTGCTTCCCAGATCGGCCCTTGAGCCGCTCCTGTTTTCTTCCCCCCGGTGCTGGCCCACCAGTACTGGCGAGACGTGGAGATCATCAGTGCTAAATGCAGCTGGTCTTTAATTTAGTCACTCGGGAGGCAGTGCTTGGTCGCTGTGGCAGTGAGTACATGGGGGCAGGCAGGACCTACCCAAGTTAAACATCTCTTTGAAAGAGTCTTCCACGGCAGGCAGGTCCTGGGCAGGCTGCCAGCCCTTTCCAGTAGTTGTTTCCCGAACTGTAGTGGCTGCGGTCCGTCAGCTTCCTCCCACGGGGTGTGTCAACAAACCCAACACAGAGTCACGTAAAGGGCATCTCAAAGCCGTGGCGCACGGGAAGCCTTGTGTGCCACTCCGTCGGCCCTAGGATGGCTGATCAGGCCTTGCGCCAGAGCCGATGGGATGTGCAGATTCCCTGCTTTAGCAAAGATGGAAAATACAAATTATCTCTGCCTTGCTGGGAGATTTTCAGAGACCTGCTTTTGCTGGAACGTGGTTATTAACATTAGCCTACCCTCCTTGGGTACCACAGACAGTCACTTTGCATTAAAGTGTTGTGAGCTTTGGGCAAGAGTAGCTGTGATGCACCAGCTACACCATACACACATAAAACACACTTTTTAGGGATTAAAGATGCTCAATGCATGGAGGGAGCAACTCCCCTGGAGACCTCTTCCCTGTCACCTTTCTCCTCTGCTGTAGCGTTTCCTGCATTAGTAACTTAAATAGCGTAAAGGTGAGGTGAGCCTCACCTTTCTGTCTGTCCTCCTGGTTTATCCTGCAGCTACAGGACAAAAGGACGATTGGAGAGGACCATCGCTCTGATGTTGTCCCTCCTGTCACCCTGATGTTGGCTGAAACGGGCCCGTGGGCTGCAGCGACAGCGTGGGTTTTCCGGGCAGGCGAGGGTGTATAAGCTCTCTCTTTCTGGTTCCAGGACAATGCGTCTTTTTGTGGTGTGTCTCTTCAGTGTCTGGGGGCTGGCTGCCCCTGAGCACTACGCCGTGGATGACATCTGCACCGCAAAGCCACGTGACATCCCAGTGAATCCCATGTGCATCTATCGAAACCCCGACAAGAAGCTCCAGGAGGGTGAGGGGCAAGAGCCAGAGAAGGGCAAGCTCCCAGGGTCAACTAACCCCCGGGTCTGGGAGCTGTCAAAGGCCAACTCGCGCTTTGCTGTTGTCTTCTACAAGTACCTGGCTGACTCCAAGGACAACGGGGAAAACATCTTCATGTCACCCCTCAGCATTTCTACAGCCTTCGCCATGACCAAGCTCGGAGCTTGTGGTAGCACCCTCCAGCAGCTCATGGAGGTCGGTGGCATTTGCTCAACCTTTTCCTGTAGCTGTCACCAAGGTCTGAGAGACAGCAGAGGTGATAGTGGCCAACCACTGCTAAAGGGTTCTCTGGTTCAGGATGGCTCCCTGGCTTGGGAAGTGAGACCTTTGCTTAACCAAGCACCTGGGAAGGACATATATAGGCTGCTTGTCTCTGGATTCGTTTAGATCCCAGCTCTTTCCTCTGGCTCCTGATCTGGATCCAGCATTCAGGGTGGATTTCCTGGGTTTGAGAGGTTAGTTTTCATTTGGAGGAAAGGAAGCCCACTTGAGAGCTGAGAGAAGGGAATGGGAACAGTTTGTTTCTTGCAGATTGGGCAGGCAGTAGTGGAGCTGGTAGCTAAGCCTTTTCTTATGCAAAAAGCAGGAAAAGCCCTGATACCAAGTCCCCTTGGGAGAGGCTCTTTTTCACATTCCCTCTCTCTCCCCTGGGACAAAAATAAGATGCGTGGGACACCCTCCAGTCCACCTGGCTTCCAGGGCTCTGTCACCCTGCGGGAGCATGGGAATAAGAGTTACTTCTTGAGAGCCTCCTTGTAGTAATCATAAGAGCAGCCTGAGCAGACAGCTTCTGTCTGTCTGTGCTGGGCAGTATTACAGCAGCACAGTAAGGGCCTGAGCTTCCCCAGCACGGGGAGCATGTGCGCAGGGAGCCTCTCCCTCCAGCCGTGGCTCCTGAGCTCGGAGGGGAGCTCTGGTTCTGGATGGAGAGGTAGTCCCGAGTTCTGGCTCTTGCATGGGACCAGTTAACTCCCTGCCTGTCCAAGCACCCTCCTCGGTGTCAGACCCTCTTGCCTGACAGCTTTGAGGCGTTCATCTGCCATGTGAGGTTTGGTACTGCCCGTTCCTTCCTTGCAGATGGGAGACCACAGCCCAGGGGGGCCTTTCTCCTTGTAATGAGGAGGTGTGAATTAAACTGCTCCACTTGTCCTCCCAGATCCTGCCTCTGGAGTAAGTAATATTGCGGTCACTTGCCGTCATCCACCCATTCTGGGTGGAGGAGAGCAGCGAACTACATCTCATACCTTCCCTTCTGGGCAGCCCTTCCCACTGGAAGGGGACCCTTCTCTCACTGAACTACCCAGGATGCAGAGCTGTGTTCCTAATCCCTCCTTTTCCCTACAAAAGGGCCAGTAATACCCCATTTGCCTCATAGGAAACGGTGCCAGAGATCCTGGATGTTTGTGTGAAGCAACATGCTATGCAATTTTCTGTGCCTTAAAGCCCTGAGGTTGGATAGTAGTAGACAAATCACAACTGCCCTTCCAGCTGGTAGCTAGGAACAAATAAGGAAAAATTCACTGTGCTGCAGAAATGTACCCTCAAAACTATTGCTACATAGTCCCATTCCCTGCAAAAATAGATAACGTGTACCAGAGTTACTCAACAGGCCATGAGAATTGCTCCTGGGAAGGAGAAGCCTTTGGCAACATCACAGGGGAGTTTAGCACAAACCTTGTGAGCCCTCCTGTGACCTGCCCTGACCCGAGGGCTGCATCCAGGCCCCACCACCATGATGCTTGTCTTGTGTGAGGCTCTTGCTGGGTGTGGTAGGTTTGTGAACACTGTGCATAAACTACAGTGATTTTTAACAGCACTGGGGAAAGCCTCGTGGTTCATCTGCCAAGCTAGAACGTGTTCCCTGACAGAGGTTGGAGTGCACAGAGAAAAACCTATCCAAGACCTTAGTGTGTCTTCTGCACGACCACCTAAAGGGTCTTGCTAAGTCATGGCCACATTTGAGACAGACATGTACAAAGTGATGCATCTTCTCCTGACAGCTGGGGGAAGGAAAGTGGGTGGGGAACAGAGGCAGGGAAAGAGGCAGATCCAGGCAGGCACCCTGCCAATAGCTCTAGGGAAGACACTTCAGTGAGCCAAAAGTGGGTAAGGTGCTGGGTCGAAGACAGTCAGAAGCTGGGACCAGTCAAATGCAGAGTATGGAGAGCAAGGAAGCCAGGGGTAGAAAGAGGAGCAGTACCTCTGCATGCTGAGCAGTGTTTAATCCTGCATTTTGGACTCCTAAACAGAGTCTCAGGCTGGTGATGTGTTGCTTTTATGCCGGTTTGGGTTCCAAATTAAACACGGAGGGAGAAGCTCTGAGGGCCTGCAGATTTCTCTGCTCCATGACTTTGGCTGTTGAGCAGAAGGCAAAGGCTATATCCTCACTTGCTGTGAGGCTTGGAAGCTGCGGGAGCACAAGAACCTGCTCATGGATTCCCTCTCACGGTTTGGTTCCTCCAGGTCTTTCGATTTGACACCATTTCGGAGAAGACATCCGATCAGATCCACTTCTTCTTTGCCAAGCTGAACTGCCGACTTTACAAGAAAGCAAACAAATCCTCAGAGCTGGTATCAGCCAACCGCCTCTTTGGGGAGAAATCTTTAGTCTTCAATGAGACTTACCAGAACATCAGCGAAATAGTTTATGGAGCGAAACTCTGGCCCTTGAACTTCAAAGTGAGTTTGAACTGCTTGGGATCTCTCCTTGGTTGGTTCTTTTCCTCACCACCATCGTTCTGCTTTTGCCACGTCTCCGTCTTTTGCCCGCAGGGAGCGCCGTGCTCTGGGCACGCGGGACATCAGTGAAGGCAGGAGGGAGGATCAGATGCAGCTCCTGTCCGAGCTTGCCTTAACCACAGTCACTTCCCAGCTTCTTGTTTCTAAATGGCCGCAGCGCTACGCTGGGAGCAGTGTCCTCCCCGAGCACACACCCTGTTCATGTGTCTCCTGCAGAAGGGATACAAAGAGATGTTCAAAACCCTTGACTTAACCTCTTTTGGTGTCTCCTTCAGGAGAAGCCAGAACTTTCCCGGAAGATCATTAATGAGTGGGTGGCTAATAAGACAGAGAACCGCATTACAGAAGTGATCCCTGAAAGAGGTATTGATGACCTCACTGTCTTGGTCCTGGTCAACACCATTTATTTTAAGGTATGGCTAACAAAACTGGGGGAGCAGCTCATTTCCCTGGGGAAAACACAATGCTCATGTTTGTCTCTGTCCTCCCCGCCTCTCCCTTTTAGGGGCACTGGAAATCAGAGTTCCCAGCTCCAAACACAAAACTGGATGTATTTCATAAAGCCAATGGTGAGACCTGCAAAGTCCCAATTATGTACCAAGAGTTCATATTCCGCCACGTGTCCATCCCCGAGGACAAAGTGCAGGTGCTGGAGCTGCCTTACAAAGGGGACGATATCACGATGGTGCTGGTCCTGCCCCATGCTGGGACGCCGCTGGCAGAGGTGGAGCGAGACCTGACACCGGAGAAGCTGCAACACTGGATAGACTCCATGAGGGACGTGTCTCTCTTCGTCTACCTCCCTCGCTTCCGCGTTGAAGACAGTTTCAGCGTCAAGGAGAAGCTGAGAAAAATGGGGCTGGAAGATCTCTTCAGTCCAGAACATGCCAGACTTCCAGGTCAGATGTGGAGACAGGGTGGTGCAGGGTGGAGGTGGGGGTAACCGTTCCTCCACAGGTGGCAGGACAGTTAAGTGCAGCAGCACATGAAGAACAGGAACACAAAAGCGTTTAGATGTTTCTGCAGTCAGTGATGGACTCTGGTCAAGTCCCATCATGGACTCGCAGCTCTACTCTACACCAAGGGCACAGGAATTAAGCAGCCAATTGCAGTTGGTGGAAGATATTTTTGTTTTAGAGCAGATGTGCCTTCTGCTTGAACACAGGCCATGTAGGATGGCAGCGTGTTCTCTCTTGAGCTCTTGTCTAGAAACATAGTTTTAACTTTCTCCATTTTGTATTTCAGGGATCATTGCAGAGGGCCGTACAGACCTGTACGTATCTGACGCTTTCCACAAAGCCTTCCTCGAGGTAAGCCTGGTTTTGTCCCAGGGGCGTCTTCCTCTTTGTTTTTAAAAACATGAAGCATTAAAAGAAAAAATAGCTCTGAACCCATGGCATTCACTTCCTCGGCGACCTGGGGCTTTGGTGGGAGGCAGGAGCTTGGCACCCACCTGCCGTGGCGAAGGAGGGCGAGCCCTCTACGCAGTGCGTAATGCCCGTATTTTAATGCCACCTTCTCTTTTGGTTGGTAGGTGAATGAAGAAGGCAGCGAGGCTTCAGCTGCTACAGTGGTCACCGTCTCCGGCCGTTCCTTCCCCATGAACAGAATAATCTTCAATGCCAACAGGCCTTTCCTGCTTTTCATCCGGGAAGCTGCCCTCAACACCATTATCTTCATGGGCAGAATAGCTGATCCTTGCTCCTAAAGGGGCTGTCAGGGCCTCGCTTCTCCCTCCTCTGCCTCTGGCAAAGGGGCAGTAGGGTATTGCCACAAAGCCCGGGCTGCTCCTGGGGTGGTTGGTCTTACTGTTTGGTGCAAGCTGCAGGGAGGGACAGTCTCCAGCTGGGCTGCTGCTGCTCCTCCTGGCTGTGTCAGGTGAGGGGGCTCCGAGGGCTCCTCGCCTGCTCTGTCCTTCATTCAAAGGGGGAGCGGAATTTCTTCCGGCACGGGTAATTTTGTGGCACCCAAACCTGAGTCCAGCGTTGCTGTCATTCTTTATATCCAACCCTCCTCCCTTCCAAGCCTCCAACTGTAACTCTGATCCCCCGGTACATTAAAAACCTGTAGATCTGTACGTAACAAACCGATCTCTGAACGGACAGTTTTCACTAAGTCACTTCTTGGACTTATTTGAACTTTCCCTTTCAACCAACGGGCCCTTCCCTGCGTGCCCCACTCCCAGCTGAACAACCCCCCTCTGGAGCAGTGGGTGGAACAGAAACGTCTTTGCGCGGCTCCGCGTGGCACAGCCGGTAGGCGGAAGAGCTGCCAAACACCGGAGCCCTACTTGCCAACAGCTCTGGCGTGTCCGAGCACAGAGCAGTCACTAGTGGAAGCCTCCTACGAGTAGCGAGATTTCAACTAGTTTGATGCTAAAAGTTTAAAGTAGGGGCATCTACAAACCACGACAATGCCCCGGTGTGGTAACCAACACCCATAATTCTGTTAAATATCTGTTATTTCACCTCCAAGTTTACTCCTAGGGCTGAGGTGTCCTGGCCTGCTGCCATGCCACACAGGTGGACCACAGGTCAGATCACCCAAGGTGGTTGCGCTGCTGTGGGACCTCTGACAGGGTGGTCTTCAAGATGCAGAAGCACATGTGGTGAGCTTTCCTCTAAGATTTCTACATTTAAGGCAGCTGTTTAAAACAAAAAAGGGCAGTGAGTCCTGTCCTGTCGTCAGGACGTGCTGCCCAAGTGTTGTGTGCAGACAGCTGCTAAAACATCAGTGGATGGCACTCCCCAGCGTGCAATTTACTCTGGATTTTGTAGAACCAGTGAAACATCTGCCTTTCTGGAGGCTTCCTCTCAGCAGCAGTTGCCACAGCAAGCTGGGCAGGGGAGGAGGTCACTTAGATGTGCCAGTCTGCGCAAGAGCTGGCATGAAAAGATGTTTGGTGACTCCGTCTCTAGTTTTGGAAGCAGCTAGAGATTTTGCAGCACACTCTCTCCTCTTCCCCAGTAGGAAGGCTTGAGCCTCTGTGTTTGTGTTGCACGTGGTGCGTGGTTTGGACATGGAGAAACACCTCCTCTGTTGTATCGTGGGGCTGTGGGGACTGGTCCCCTACACACACACACGAGACCAGTAAAGCACTTGTCCTTTTCGTGCTGACCTCTGCCGTTGGGCTCTGGGCTCTGGGCTCTGGAGGTGGAGGCAGCTGGTGAAAGAGGAGGGCTGAGGAAACACCTGAACCAAAATGCTTCACCTGCCATGGCCTCTTGCTGCAAGAGGAATCGGGCGCTTGGCCGGCAGTGAGACCACAGTGTTTTCTCCTGCCAGTGAGACAGAAAAGGGCTGAGCCTGCAGAGGTGGTGAGACAAAGCTCATTAAAAAAAAAAAAAGGCAGAAGTCATCTAAGATGCCAGGGAAAGCAGCCTGGCACAGCCCAGCCTCTCCCACGCTGCCAGGCGCAGGGCAGTGCGGAGCTGTAGAGCAGGGAGCGGGCACCACAGCTGGTTTGAAGTGGGCAGCAAAGAGAAAATCAACGTCAGATCAGACCAGTCAGCTACAAGACACAGACGAGGATGTGAGTATTAAACCATTTAATTCTCAAACCACTCACATGCATAATGTTCTTTTACACAGTGTTAAAAGAAAGAAGAAAATGCGCTTTGTTTTGCTTTTTTTTTTAATACAAACAGAATTTCAAGTATACATTTAGAGAATTTTCAAAGATTCCTACCCAAGTTGCTAAGTTTTCATTCACATTGTTCTTAAAGCTGTCCGACGAGAGCGCTTTTTGCTAAACTGCTTTCAATGCAATTGTACAGTCCCCTCTACCTTGGTTTTATTTCCCCCTTCCCCAGCTCTGGTTCTCTTCCCACCCTTGCCTGCCCCCCCTCCAGCAGCACTGGCCAGCCCTCTACACCGTGGCCACCGAGCTGGTGGCCCCTCCAAAGAGCTTCTGTTTGCCAGTTCCCACTGGAAGAGGAAAAGGAAAGCGATGGTGGAGGACCAGCTTGGGAACAGCTTGTAAAATTATTTAAGAACAGTCTGATATCCACAAGTGACACACAGCAGGCTCATATTCAACCTACTGCTGACTAGTGTGAACACTGACTCTTTATTTTATTGAATTAAGGATTGCAACCAAAAATAAAATTAAAAAAAAAAAAGAATAATTAGTACAGCAGGAAATTTCTTAACTGTGAAAGTAAGTCTTGAGTGTTAAGACATTTGTCCTAAAAAGTTTGATTTCTAGGTCAACAGTTGAAGGTGACAGCACAATTTTTCTTACAAATGGTCACTCTGCAAACCAGCTCAGAGCAGAATCAATGTGGGACACACAAACTTGGATTAAAAAAAAAAAAAAAATTAAAAAAAATACTGAACTGACGAGGGCTCCATATCCACACGACGGGAAAAAAAACCCACAACCCCAGTAACGACTTCGTCGTGGCCTTGCTCGTTCAACTTGGCTCAGCCCTGTGTTGTAACTGGGTGGTAACTTCTGACCTATTCCAAACTGGGTTTCAATACTCTTTACGGAGAAGGATGGGTCCTTCTTGACCGATTACAAAAGCGTCCTAACGGGCCGACACACGCCGGCCCCGTTAGTGCTACAGCACGGCTGGGCGGTGGCAGCCCCTTGGCCGCGGTGTGGGCAGGGGCAGTGCCAGGCCGGGGGCTGCGGGAGCGGGAGGTAGAGCTGCGGGAGTTTTCGGGCTGCTCGGGGCAGCGGAGGGTCTGGCAACATGGCTCCCCCCAGGCTCTGGCTGACAAGAAGCCACCTACGTGTACAGCTGTGTCAAAAGCCAGCAACAGCCGTACTAACCTTACAATTTAAAGTGCATTTCTTCAGTAAAGGGTTTTTTCTTTTTGTTTTTTCTTTTTTTTTCTTTTTTTTTTTTGTTTATTTTTTTTTTTAAGAGGAACCTATTTAAAGTGCTGTTCTAGTTTGGAAAGGGACTCTGTTTAGAAAAAAAAATGGCACCTTTTCACATGAGAGATCTGCTCTCTGTATGTGTCTGTGTATATATATATAAATTTGCAGAGTCAGATCTGCTGACTAATGACCAACACATAAAAGTGTGTTGTTTTTTATTTTATTGCTTTTTGTTTTTACTGCTGCCTGCTCTCTTGGAGGCAGGAGGGAGATGGATTCCCCTCTTACCTTCCACACCATTAACTAGTTTCCCACTGCAGGAAGTCGAGCCCGCAGTCTCGCAGCTCTGGCTTTGCAGGGCGCGTCGTTATTCCGCAGAAAAAGTGAAGTAACGAATCTGCCCTGAACTGTCGCAGCCCCAGAGTGAACCTGCAAGGGTCCCAGTGAGAAATGGGGGGCAAAGAGGGATGATGGACCCCGAAAGGCTTCCCCCTGCCAGATGCCATTTTCCTAGAGTCGCTTTACAGAGCAGACCTGCGTTTCTGAAACACAGAGGTAAGGAAAAACAAATCTGTTTTACGTGAAAGCTTTGCTGATAAGAGTATGTAGTGTGGTAACCTCAGCACTCCGAGAGAGAGAGAGAGGTAGTTACTGTCCTGTGAATCTGCTGCTGCTTAATGCAACTCAATTTCTGGAGTGATTGCTCAAAAAAAAAAAAAAAAAAGGAAAAAGTCCTGTGCTCTTTCCATTAAAAGTTATCCCAGTTAAATCTTTCTGTTGAAGACATACTTGACTATTCCCTCTAAGAGGCTTTTACATTTCAGAAATTGATTGTCAGTTTAGTTCGTTATGAAATCAAATTTCATCAGCAAATTGCTGTATGGAGCCACTTACGTGGTGAACCCTCGTTACGGAACTCGTGACTGCTCCCCACGGATGTGCTCCGTCACCAGTGTCCCCGCTTGGGGGTTATTGTTCGGCTGCCCAGGGCTCCGTCACCAGGTGACAGCCCAGGAACAGCAGTTCATGCTCTGAGCACTTTTACTGGAAAGGTTAAAAAGAGCTCCCGGCGTCACATTCACAGTGTTGTACGGGAAAGACGGGGTGACGCCAGGGGTAGGGGCGGGCAGAGGGCAGCTTCGGAGACAGCTGGGGCACAGCTCGTGGGAGCTTCAGCTGGTGTCTAAGATACCAGAGGTTTAGGGGAAAACTGTGTCCGTTCCCTGCCCTTTTCAGACAAAAGCAGTACTTTGGATCGCTCGCCTTTGTTTCTGCAAACCAGCCTCTGATACAGCCTTGCCCTCGGCTAACGCTGCTTGCAAACGAGGGGGAAACCAGGTGAGGAACACGTTACTGTGAGAACATACAGCTGCATGTTGCTCTCTTCCTAAACTAGCCTTTACAAGAGCTTATACAGGAAAGTCCCTGTTTTGCCACCAAGAAGGATTACTCTCGCACCCCTTGGCCTGTCCTAACTGTCAGCAGTTTTACGTACACCAACACGGAAGATGACAACGCTCCCTTTTCACACGGAAGATGACAACGCTCCCTTTTCACGGCAGAATATTTCTCACGGTCGCTCGCCCCGTGACGACGTAGCCCTGGAAGCTGTCGCGCGTCAGCTTTCTGCCCGGGCAAGACCTTCAGAGGAGCCGCAAGGAATTAGTTGTAAGCAAAGAGCATGACCCAACTGTGCTCTCTAGCCCAAATTCACCCACAGTCCAGGTCAGCTGCTTCCCCCAATGGCCTCCACGACAAAACGGCACCTTCCTCCTCCCCACCGGCCCTCGCCTCTGCTAAGGCAAGAGCTGTGTTCCGTTACCAAGTTACGTGCAATGAAGTATTAAATAAAAGCTTCACAGTAATCCATAGAGTTTCCTCAGATGTGTAAACTCTCAGAAAATAGCATCGCAGGAGCACAAACTCCCACATCAGACCAATGCCCTGGGCATGTAGATGAACGAACGGACCCCAGACAAACCTCTCGGTCTCGAGACACAGCTTTTAAATTTGGCCAAACGAGGAACCAGTGAAGTAACATCATCAGGTTAAAACTCATTTCCAAGAAGTTTCTCGGCTGTAGTTTTGTGATTCCTCCCCCTGCCCTGGGCTGAGTAATTTCAATTGCATTTTTTCTTCCTTTATGCTGCTACTTTCTGTATTTTACAACCAGTAGTAAAACTAACCAATCTAGCTTCATTTTTCGTTTGTAATTAGTTTCACAGTTTCATAGCCAATGGTATTGGGTCTGACTGCAAAGATAAAACGGGAAGGTTTAAATAAATAAGCTTCACTGCAATATAAAAACAATGAAGACGTTTATCCATAGATCTGAGGGGGAGGGGGGTTAAGTACATTGACAAAAACTAAGTAAAGCTGGAGGCTTAACATAGCTGACAGTCTGCAAAAAATTAATGCACTGATTTTTTTTTTTTAAAACTACTGCCTTAGATAACTGCAGTAAAATAATAAATCAGAATATGTCAGGTTAAACAAGGAACTTACACAGCAGTACTTAAAAGATACCTGAATATGTTTCAAAAGCTTAACTGATATGAACTAGGAAGCCCATTAAAGCTGCCTGTTTTTACATGGTAATACTAAAAAAATAGTAACAAAAATACAGCTTGGCGTAGTCTAATGGAAACAGGAACCTGGAGGCTGCACTCACACCTGGGGAGCTGCTGGACTTCACGGACCGTGGCAGACAAGATGCTATTTCATGGATCAAGCATTGACAAATCAATCAAAAATCCTACCTGGAAAGGCACCGGTAGGATAAAACTCTCTGTCCCTTGTTTCATGTTCCGCAGGGCAGCGTGCGGTGGGGCAGCACTTTCTACTCCAGCGGAGTGATGGAGAAGCCCAGAGGCAGGGCTAACTTCAAGCAGGTCGCTCAGGGCCTTGCCCAGCCAAGTTTGGAGCGCCTCCCAGGATGGAGATTCCACAGCCTCTCTGGACAACCTGTTCCCATACCGTTTGGCTATACTCACAGTGAAAAACACGTCTCGTAACACCTAACCTGAATCTCTCCTCCTTCCACGGTGTGCCTTTGAGGAGAGTTTGGCTCCGTCTTCTCTGCACCCTGCCCTTGGCTGCCGAGGTTAGACAGAAGAAATGACACAGGTGAAGGAGAGAGCACCAAAACAAAAGCGAGCTTCAGTCTTCAACAGCTTAAGCACAGGCTAGAAGACAGAACATCCAGAAAATGGCACTTTGAAACCTGCCTGGTACTGCTCATTCCCAGCCTTTGCTTGCCGCCCTTCGGCTCCTTCCAAAGGCCTTTCTGAAATCCACACAGCAGCTTCGCCTCCACAAGGGACTGACTCGTTTCCCTTCGTTACCGTTCACGGCTCCGGGATGGAAAACGCTGGTGCTGCTCAGCTCTAACGCTGCAGGACAGGACAGGGTACAGCCATCCTTGCCCGCCTGCCTCCCAACAGCAGGGTTCCCTGCGTGCTCCTCAGCACCTGCGAGCTCTACAACCGGCATTTCCCTGCCCGCAGCACCCACGACGTGCCAGACGCACGCGCGCGCTACGTCCCAACGACGCTTTGGGCTCGTTTCACCCATTCCACCCAACACCTCCTGCTGGTTTCCAGTGCCAACAGCCCCAGCCAGCACTGAAAACACACGAGCCCTCTTCTTATCCCGGGTGTCTCCCTCCTCCCTGCTATGACAGATGGCTCAGGGTAGGAAGAACCAGAGGGTGCATATCTCTGGCTGTCCAGAGAAACTCCGGACAAGGCAGGCCAACGAGCTGTGGGGTTGCAGCTTGTGGGCTGAATCCTTTGCAGCGCTCGGCAGCAGACAGGGAAAGGGCCTCCTCCCGTTTACAGACCACCAGCGAGCCTGCAGCTGAAGGGAGATTTGCCACCACTTCCATGGTGAGGGAATAACACCATTTGGTAAGAGGTGTGATGTGAATCACCCAGTAGATGACGTAAGCAGGTCGCCATCACCAGATTAGAATTAACACTGATTTTTTTTTTTTTAACGAAAGGAAGTATTTTGTTAATTATTCTACTGCTGGAATATAACCAGTAATATAACTGGTTTCCTAGCAAGAACTATCCCAGACTCCACCTGCATTTTTTTTTCCCAGCAGGTACAATAGCTTCCCTCTAGAAAAGAAGAAAAACACCCACCTGAGCCTCTTCCCTTGACAACACGCAATAGGTCTTGAGCTCTCCGTGCCCAGGGCTAAAAGGCTTGGGCTATAGCTGGGGCACAAATCCCACAGCTCCTTCCCTTCCTTCCTGCACCATGTTCTGCAGGGAAACACCCTCTTATTTCCAGGGAGACAGTTTCAGCTTGGCCCGCTCCACTGATGCTGCGTGTAGCAGTAGCGAATGAGCTGGGGGTTCTCTAATACCTGGTGTGGTTCTCGGTGGAAACCTGGAATGAGAACATGGGGTTCAAACGCTACTGCTTTTCCTTGCCCAGATTTCTGAAATGGCCCATCTCACCCTGCAAAAACAAGGATCTGAATATATGTTAACAGCCAAAGCCCCCAGGCCTCCTCCACCACCCTGCCAAAAGCAGGTTTAACTCCTCGTTTGCAAAAGCCTTTGACAAGTTCAACTTTTTGGCTCTGAAGGTGCACGATTCCCCTCTTAGGGCCCCCCTCTAGGCTCCCTACGTGCAGCCTCAGTGCTGACCCCATTCCTGATGCTGAAGGCAGCAGAGTCTGTTGTTCACTACCAAAGCAGGGAGCTGAAGTGCTCACACATTGGGAAGCTACAAAGAAAACATCCAAAGAAAATCCCATCTGCATCTCTAACCTTGTAGACCCCAGCGAGCAGGCACCGGTGCCCCGTGACTCGATCCACGCTGCAACAGAGATCAGCTCCCCAAAAAGGTGCTTCCTCCTCCCTCCCAACCTCTACAGCAGCATAAAAACTACGTTACAAACATCACCTCCTACAGCCACAGCGTTTAAACCTTCTGTGATCTGCCAAGTCCTACGAGGTCCCACTCATGGGTGCTACAGAAATGGTTCTTAGATTGTAAACTGCTGCCAGATGAGAATTTAACTAAACAGAACATAAAAATAATTGGGGAGGGAGCTAAGATTTTTCGACATTCCCATGAAAAGAATTAAAGCTTTAAACCAAAACGGTTTTGGTCCGTGTACCAAAGCCATCAGAATGATTACTGGGAAAGACAGCCAGCAGCGTGCGTTCACAAACCCAAAGCCTCCAGCTTACGTATCGCCACCAACCCGCTAAACACTAAGGAGTCACTGGGCGCAGCGTACTGCCACTAGCACTACTTAATCATCAACTTAGGAAATTTTTTTTTGGGAAAAAAAGAAATATATATGTGTGTGATTGAGTTATTTGGATAAAAATGACAGAAATTCCACATACAGACCACTGTCTCGATCAAATAACTCTCTTCTGCCCAATTAGCAGCCAGTGCTTGGTCTAAGGTACCTCTTTTCTCCTGAACTTTCCCTTTTTCTTTTGCCTGGTCTGTCGGAGCAACTGCTAGACATCAGTAAATAGCAACAGCTGGTTTTCTAAAAGTGTAAGTTAGACACTAAATATACTAGGGGCTGTTTTTGTGGCTTCCTCTCTCCAGCTCCGGGTTGTGCCGGACTACAATCTGATTTGCTGTCTTCTCCCTTTTTATTCCTAGGCTTGCCTGAACACACTTGTTTACCTACAAACCCGTTCATTACCATGAAGAACGCTGCAATTTCCAAGCCTTCACAAGGCCTTGGAACCCCTCTCCTGGATTGCTTTGATCGCTCTGACAGCACAGATGAGCCAAAGCCCAGGAGCACCTGGTCCGGTGGCAGCTCTACTCCGTCTCAACGAACACCTCTCAGGTCCAACTGGTATTAGATACCACAGCAAGAAACAGCAAGCCAAAGGCCACGCAGGCAGAACCAGTGCCAGCACTGAGACAGCCTGTCCCATCTTTTCCACGTGCGTTTACAAAACTTCATCCAAACCCTGCATTTATAAGGAAAGGATCAGGTGGAGGACCATATGGAATCACTTCAGATCCATCTTACAGCATATCCAGCAAATCCGCATTTAAATTCCTGCCACATTTTCCCTTGCAGGGAAATTTCCTTGAGGCATTCTAGTAGGCAAGTCCCCGTGCTTTCTTAAAGCATCTCAACTCCAGAGGCAGAGCAGAAGCCTCAGTTTTTGTGACCAGCAGGGTGGCAGAGACTCCAAAGCGATCCTGCTGGAAAAGCCTAGCGGCAGGAACGCTGCTGAGTCGCACTTTCAAAGCGCTCATCCAAACCAGCAACCGACCAGCTCCCTGCAGCTTCGTTCTGTAAGGCGGTACCGAGATGCCCAGAGCTGAACAGGGCACACACCTCAACCCAGGTCTGTGACCAGGAGATGCCAGAAGCAAACGGCGCGACGTGACATCGCCCGTTTAGCTTCACCCACGTGCCTCCTCTCCGTCAGACGCCCCACCGAACTGCTCTTGTGGCGATTCCTCCAACACCAAGTTATACTGAAAGAGGGGAAAGAAACAAACCACGCAACCAACAGCATTTGAAAACAACCCACACTGCTTCCCCACCATCAGACTTCACCCAGCAAGGAGTCTTCAATCCTCCCAAGGCTGCCAACCTCTAAGATTCACCAGAACCAGTTCTTGCGTCTTATTCATATCCGTGTTTTTGTCAGCAAAGATCTTTCAGAGCTCCCAACTGAAAAGGTTCCTCCTATTTCCGAGACACATCATCATTTCACAAGCTGTAATACTTTGGTTTACAACTGGATTAAAGTATAAATTAAATAAGAATAATGCTAAATGAGTTTATATTGAAACACTTTATATATGTATACATATATATGTATATACAGGTGTGTGTGTGTGCACTCCCTAATGACAGCTAGAGGAAGCAAAAGTCATTCTCCAAAGGCTTCTACTCTTCCAACTAGCGTGGTCAACTTATCCATTGCAACAATTCCCTGTGCATAAAAGCTCATGAAGCGCTGGAAGGTGGCGCTGGTGAACAGCCGGGTCACACAGACGTGCAGGAACAGAAAGACAATAAATTACAAGAAGCAGTAGTAACTTGTTCACAGTTGGGATGAGGACAACGTTATAGGAAACCTGAATTCTCTACAGTCCCCGGTAATAAAAAGTCAAAGGTCACTGAAGGTTACAGTTGGATATATTGTAGTTAATCCTAAAATCAAAGGTTGGCGCCGACACAAAGAAACGGTAGAAACCACATGAAATTCCTCCCAGCAGCCTAAACTCCAGTACCATCAGATTCAGCGGGAAGATTTCCCATACCTCCACCGGGAGCAGGATTCAGCCCGGTGACGCTTCGGTCGCTGCCTCCGTCTCAGCGACAGACATTTTCAGAAGTAGGAAGACTCCTTGAAGCCAACTCAATCCTATGTCCAAAAGAAAACTCTCCCAGTCCTTCCTTGATTCTACTTCTAACTATCACCCCAAACATCACATTCAATCTCTCCTAGTCCCAGCCTCTGTGTTTTCCTATGTTTCGTGAAAAAAAGCCTTTCAGCAATAATACCAAGGCAGATGGAAATATTTTAGAGATGGTAGGACTCTCCAGATAATTTTTATAACCCACTTGAGTGGGTTCCAGATTAGGAATAACCTAAATTTCTAGTAAGACTAACTGCAGCAAAACTTTGGCCTGCTGCATTTTATTCAAAAACGAACAAAAAAAACCCCAAACAAATCTACTCTATTCCAAAATGTTCTGCTACACATTAGTTTCAAGCAGCAGCCAGTAGTGTTTGCATAGTTCTAGCTTTTATTTGGTTACAAATATATATATATAAATGTACATACATATATGTATGTATTTTATACTAAAATACCCTTCGAATTACAATGATTAACATAAAGATACTTGGCTCCTCTTTAGGACCTTCTGCTGAAGACGTCAAACCTCTGAGCATGGATCTCACCTCGTGACAGGAGTAACGCTGAGAACATCGTTATCACCCGACGAGGCCACGCCGGTGGTCGGCGGCAGCTCCACCAAAACACCCCCGGCTTTCTGACTGCAGTCCTGCCTCCGGGCTCTGCTCCCAGGGGAAACTCGGAGCCCAAACCTTGACAAAAATCAGAAGTTTCCTGAATTACAGCTCGCTTGACTTCTCCCATCCCCAAAATGTTTCCGGTAAAGCAACAACAGCGTTTGGTGTCACTAATCTGCAGAAACACTTGGATGCCGGTATGGCTAAACTGACAGGCGTGTCATGGACAGAAGAGAATTCCATAAAGTTTAAATAACAAGCTTCAGTGGTGCTGATTTCTGTTGGTTTTACAGAGGCATGACTCGGTCTACCTCACAACCTCCCTTCCACCCAAAGAAACGGCACCTTCTCAGCTGTCTTGCTATTTATACACCGGGTTCTGCAGGAGAGATGAAGTCAGCAGCAAATAAAAGCTACAGCTCTGCCCTTGCCCATGTTCCCTAGGGTTGGATCACCCATCGGCAGCAGAAGAACCCTGCCCGAAGGCTGGGACTGCTGAGGATCATCTACTGAACTGGCTGTCACACTTTCTAGTGACATTTCTGCTGCGTAGAGGCATGGGACTCTTTTCCTGCCCTGGCAAACCAAGTCACCTGGCTGTCACCAAGCAAGAGCAGGACAAGCAGGCAGATCTGTCCTGTCCGTTTATCTTAACCTTGATCCCGCCGCGGGCTGAAATCCTGGCTCCGTGCCCTCCCTGCCAAACCCGCCCCGCAACGCTTTTCAGCGAGACCGCAGCTTGTTCCAAACGCAATTCCAGCTCCGAGTAGCTGTCGGATGGGAACGGAGTCAGTCGCTACCGACCTCGGCTGGATTTAAAACAGCAGCAGAGACACAAAACGCTTTCTGTTCTTCCTGCCCTTCAGCCACCCAAGCTTCTGCAAGTGAAATTATAGAGATCACAGCTTGAAAATATTGTAGAGAAGATGTAGGTGAGTCAAAGGACTGAACCTGATGGCCAGACAATGCTGGGAAGACAAATGAGGGATTGCATCTGCATCGGCTGCTCTGACTCTTTCCAGGCTGACATCCCTGGATTTACTGAGCGGCTCTAAGCGTGTTCTCTGCCTCCTGTTAGAAATCCACGTTTCACAAAGCCTCCTCCTCGTTCGTCCCTCTCCATCCCGCTGCCGGAAATAAGAAGCACGGTTTGCTTTCACATACAAAGCAAAAAGACCTTCTGCTTTTTCCCTCTCCCAGCTTCACATCGGTCCTCTTCCCGAGAGGAAGACGTTTAGCTTTTCCCCAAAGCAGCAGCAGCACAGTACTAACGCGATTCTTGTTATTTTCACAGCTATTCACGGCGAGCCTGGCAGCAGCGGGCAACGGCCACGACAACCATCGCGTCGCTCCGCTGTGACTCGGCACCGGGGCTTTCTGCAGGCTCAAGGAGATAACCACAACACTTCACATTTGGAAGGTTTCTCTGCCGCAGCAAAGAACCAAGAAACGTGCTCCCCCTCCGAGAGAGAAAACTGCAGAGGCAGAGTGTGTCTCCCCCGTTGCCTGGGGCAAGCGAACAAACGGGTTAGTAAGCCCTAACTTGGAAGCAGACAGAAATGTTACGTACAGAGGTATTAAATCACGACAGAGTTCTCTTCACATCCTCCTTAAATCACAGTTGAAATCACAGTTTTGGTAGAGGGGGGAAAAAGCTGCAGTGGAAATGCAAAGCCGTGCCTCAACCCATCACAGCAGCGTCGGCACTTGGAAAGTTGGCATCTGCTTCCCCACAGCTTCGGCACACCCGTCAAGAGCTACACCGTTTGCCAACGGAGAGGCAACGAAAGATGGTATCACTCTGTTACGGAAAGCAGCTCCAAGTAGCTACACCGCTGCCAGAAAATTCACATGAGGTTTTTCCACACCGTATACGACCTCCAACCCCTTTTTTCTCAAACCTTGGCCTGATCTGCACTGAGGAAGTCAACCACTGAAAGAAAAGTCCACTAAACGATTCCTTCTCAACTGGTTCCATCTTCTAGTGCAGATGAGCCTCAGCTGCTTTCAGCGCCGTCCAAGAAAACATTAGAGACACCATGAATCCCACACATACGTACACATACGCATCCATTAAATGTACAGAAATAATATTAAAATGATTCCCACTACCATCCCTTATACTGACTCTAGCTACAAGCTAAAAACTTCACCTCAGCGAGGCCCGGGCAAGAATATTGGCTCTTTTGCATGCAATCAGAAATGATCGTTTATACAGTGGCAACCTCTGCACCAAAACAAAACAAAACAAAAAAAAACAAAACAACAAAACCAGAAAAGAGGAAAAAAATACAAACCTTTCACAAGCTTTGTTTTCAGACTAGCCTAGTACGATATGAAGGACCCATTTCATGGTTTTGACCAGGCCAACGGAAAGTAGTGAATCAGCAGAACGGGGGGCTCTGCCGGCCCCCCTGGACTGCGAGGATGCTCCTCCGTTCACAGTATCGATACAGTAAAACAAAAACCTGCTCAGGAAACTCGCAGCTACGCCACACCGCTACGGGCGTTCGCCGTTTTACGCCAGCCCTTCGCCACTGCGCGTTGACGGATCGGTTGCCATCTGTCTCAGAAAAACGTTGCTTGTATGGCAGTTACTGCACCTTCACCCTTCTCTTCACAGCAAGCTTAGCAGGGAAACTTTCCCACTATATTTATATATAATATATGTATATAAATAATTTTATGTTTTTATAGTTTGGTAGCATTCTTTTAAAAGTTCTACTTTAAAACACTTAAAAATCTTCTAAGCAACTAGAAGTAACTTTTGATGCTCTCTAGTGTGAACAGGATAGGATTTCAAAGTTTTGAACTTTTTTTTCTTCTTTCATTTTTGGTAACTTCAAAAGCTATGACTAAAGCAGCATACTCTGCGCATCTCCGCTCCTCCCCACACCTCGATTGCAACGAAACCTACCTTAGCCACCCTCTTATCTCTCATCTTCTGCGACTGCTCTCTGGCAACCTTACTGTTTTGGTAGAGTCCTGTTTGACCTTCGACAGGAAACCCAATGGGGCTGGTCCCTCAGGTGGCTGCTTAGAAAATCATTCACCGCGTGACGATGCACTTGACAGCAGAGGAGGAAGAAGGGACAGAAGGAAAACGAAGGTGAAACAGCAGTTTTCCTGTTTGAAATGGACAATGAAATTGTTCTTCGCAGGTGCCGGGCTCGGAACGCCTGTGAAGGTTCCTCTTTTAGGAGCACATCCCCGTTACACATGATCCTGGCACCAAGCCCTTCCCTTCCCCACCCAAAACCAAATACCATTAGAGCCACATCTGCTTTTTGAGAGAGGCACGGGAGGAACAGTGAGACCCCCTCACTTAGAAAAGAGAAAAACATACAAAGTGAGGCAAGAATACATCACCCTTCTCCAAATCCTTCCCTCTAAAGGGGCAGGAAAATGATCCCGAGTCCCAGTTTGCAGGTGGGGAGAACGAGGGCTGGAGGTGTCTCCATGTGCCCAAAGCTGCGCAGTCAGACTGCGGGACAAGCTCTGTTTTCACCCGGTAAGTCTCCTGCCCACCAGGCCCACGCTCTAACCGCCCGCCCAGCTTGCTTTGCCAAAGCAAGGCAAAGCGTATTCCTTTTTCAACGTCTCCTTGTTCCTCCCTTCACCTCAAGGACCAGAACTTCATCCATCCTTCCTTACAGAACACATTACACATCCTCAAGAGAACCCCTCCGACCGACCGTTCCTCTCCCAAGCCCCATCTGCGTGACCTGTCATTCATTTTCCCCGCTCCGTCGCGAACAACTCGGCATCGGAACCAGAGAAAACTCTTAGAGTATTGCATATTTTTTTTTAAAAGACTTCTTCAGAAGATGTCAGGATATTTGCACTTATCTACCTGTCCCATGCTCTTCCGTTTTAGGAACCACGTAAGCACGTGCAAACACCTACAAAACACAACGCAGGCATGTCTCTCCGGGTTTGCTAAACTTGCTCTAAACATCAGAGCGGCTTAGAATACAAAAGTTTTACGTCCATGCAAGGGGACAGGGTTGTGATTGCTCTAGGAACCATCCACTTTTAAGTTTCCTGAACCATTACAAGGAAATAAAAGTAGGGTTTTCTTTTCTTTTTGCATTTCATTGATAAAAAAACGTTATCAAACTAGTTTGTAGAAAGACGTTTAAAAGCAACCACCCACGATTGCTCGGCTGGGACGGTAGTATTTCAGTACACCATATTGCTGTTAGAAAAGGTCAAGTGCGTTGTCGAGGGGGGGAGCAGGGGTGAAGGACGACTTTGGTAGCCAGCCAGTCCAGAAAAAACTCTTCCCAACGCTCGGCAACACCTGAAGCACGGCAGCGCGCCGGTCAGGGCGTCGGAGTGCTCCCAACTCTCCGGATCAGCAACGGCAAAGGCCAGCCTCCTCCACAAGACCCCCTCCAACCCTTCTCCCAACGCTTCGGAGTCTAACGCAAACCTCGCAGCTGCTAAATTTCGCTTTCGGTAGCCGAAGAGCTTCCAATTTTGCTGACCTCTAAGAACACCGCCTTGTAGCCGTGCCCGCTTTCACCGAGGGGCGTCGAGGCGGCGCGCCCGGAACGGGCAAGCCAAAAGCCCTAAAATAACACCTTAAGTAAAAAGGTAAAAAGAGACACACCAAAACTAAGAGGGATAAATACGCTCGGGCAAGGCAGGCTCCACCAGGACAGTCTTTTTGTTTTTCTTTAACGTGGCAGCTACCTGGGGAAGGGAGGGAGGCGAGGGCACCTCGCCCCTGCTCTCCCCGTGAGCGGGGGCAGCAGACGCGGCGAGGAGCGGGCCAAAACGCTGTCGAGAAACGCGAGTGACTGCTCGTCCCAGCTCGCTACGGAACATTAAAAAAATGTAAAATCCTGTCGATCCCTGAATAAGAAGTTGATTGACACAGTTGTGTTGTTTTTCTCCGAGAGGAGGAGGAATAAGGGAGAAAAACTTTTAACACTCTACGTGTGTGTGTGGGTGTGTGAGAGGAAAAGAGAGAGAAAGAGAGAGAGAGAGAAGGAATTTGCGATTTTGGCAACATCTTGGGAGCTTCTTTCTGTCCAGTGGTGGCATTGCACTAATTACAGTACCAGCCTGCCAGGTTGGTGCTGACTCTTTCGAGCTGGAAACGGGAAGACGGTCCTTTCTCCCCAGACTCTGCAGCCGTGTTTCAATCTGGCCCAGTCGTGGACACAGATCCCTGTGCCGTCTCCCCCACGGCGACAGCCTCTTCCTGCGGAGGGGATTCTTCCTCCGCCTGCCCCCGAGACGTGACGGTGGTCTCGGGGGAGATGCTGTGAGGCCCTTCCAGAGGCAGACAGCCAGGGTGGTTCTTGCGAAAGTGCTGGTTGAGGATGGCCTGGAAAGGGAAGCTTTTGCCGCAGACGTGGCAATGGAAGGGCTTGTTGCCCGTGTGCTTACGGATGTGATACTCCAGCTGATCCTTGCGGGTGTACTTCTTCCCACACATGCGACAGACGAAAGGCGTGATGCCCATGTGGAGACGCATGTGCCGATCCAGGCTGCCTTTCTGGTTGAAGGATTTGGCGCAGTAGATACAAGTGAGCCGTGGGTTGTACCGGAACCAGCGCTCTGAAACCTCCTGCTCCCGGAGATACTCCACGTAACCGCTTACTCCAAGCAGGGCCGACTCCTCCCCCTGCAAAGGAAGCAACGCAGATTTAAATAACAAGCAGCCTGAAACAAATTGCTGGGAAGAAGATCAGTTCAGCCAGTAAAGCACTGGAGCACGTGCCAAACCTCGGAATCAGCAGCATTAATGTCTTCGACCTCAAGCACACATTGAAGTGCTTAACTAGAGCCTTGGGGCTGAAGACAAATGAGCAATCAATTAGAAAGCTCTGCTGCGGCGGCCCCTTCTGCCAAGTCATCCACCAGATCCGGGAAGAAAAGGCAGCCCTTGTGCCACCGATTGCATTGTGGACCAAACGTGTCGATACACGTCACTTTTTTTTAAAACTCGGGCCAGTTTGATTAAAATCCTGTATAGCACGTTCTGTTTTGCTTACTCAAGGTTCAAAAAAGAAGCCACTTGATGAGCTTGCGGTAAAATGAAGGTGGAATAAACTACAAATCAGATCTGAAACTCTTCAGGTATCACCTTACCCGGGTATTTATCCAGGTGTCATTCAGGATTCATTTTATAATGAATCACATCTGCCTTGAGGGCCATGTAACCCAGCCCAGCCCCGTGGCATTGCAGGGGAGGATCTGCAGCGCAGACAGCACGCCTGGCCCGAGTCCCACAGCACGGACCAGCTGGCTCCTCTGGATTTTCTGAAGCCAGAAAGACAAACAGCCAAGGGTAACCCTGAACCACAAGCTCGGGCCCTAGGACAGCTGCTTCTGGCTATCATACTCAGAACGAGCACAAAAAGACCGTCTCCTGAATGCCTCCGAGCTGGGGGATGCAGGATTTGCACCCCCAAGTCTTAACGCCGTTTCCTGACGGTGCCAAACGTGGAGAAGCAACCAGGGTAACAGCAGGAGGGCCTCTCCTCTGGCAGCCAGGGCTGTGCCCACGCAGGAAGCAGCGTAACTGTGCCAGGTGCCGTTGAATCCGGTTGTCCAAGCACTGGTAAGCTGCTCCGGGCTAACGGAGACACACAAAGACTTTCCACCCTACCACTGCCACTGGCAGGGATCACAGGCAGGCTATTTTTTGCATGGATACAGCAATGCCAGAAGAGTGGAAGGTGATGATACTTCCATGTGTACAAGGTAGCCTACGGTTTTACGTTTTAGGCCACCTCGCGATGGAGAAATAGCAGCAGCCTTTCTGCACGTAGAGCTAAAATTGCTCTATATGTCGTGTTTACCCTGGAGGGTTAGTCTGACCTGAAATTTTCTGGATGTATTCTGAGGACACAAAAAAAAGCTTCGGCAAAACAGGAACAAAAAGGTATCTTTTGCTTTATGGAGGTGTATTACAAAGTTAGCGGACAGCGATCGTGATTTGTTTTCCCCCTTGCTTCACCTGGTCTCGCTCAAGGGCAAAGCAGCCTGGTAACTCCTCACCTGCCTCCAGCAAAGCCATCTGAGTACGAACTGACACGTAAGTTATCTGCCAGGCACTCAAGAGTCATTCTACACAGTGCTGGGTGATACACGGGCATTGTGGCATTACGATACTGACTGTATATGAAAAAAAAAATCGAGCAAAATGATTAGGCACAGATCTTGCCACCGTGTCCCACTTTGCTGCACCCACTGTAGCCCACTGCCCTCCTGCATTTCTGCATATCTCTCCCTCCTATCCCAAAACTGTGCCCGTACCCCAAGAAAGCAGAGTTGGAGCTACTTTACGTTGCAAATTCACAGAATCATAGAATGGCACAGGCTGGAAGGGACCTTAGAGATCACCTAATCCAACCTCCCTGTCATGGGCAGGGACACCTCTCAACTAGACCAGGCTACTCAAGGCTCTGTCCAACATGGCCTTGAACACCTCCAGGGAGGGGGCATCCACAACTTCTCTGGGCAATTTATTCCAAAGTCTCACCACCCTCATACTGAAGAATTTCTTCCTAAGATCTAATCTAAATCTGTTCTTCTTCAACTTAAACCCATTTCCTCTTATCCTATCAGTGGACACTTGTAAAAAGTCCCTCCCCAGCCTTCCTGTAGGTTCCCTTCAGGTATTGGAAGGCAGCTATTAGGTCCCCCCGAAGTCTTCTCTTTTCAAGGCTGAACAATCCCAGCTCCCGCATCCTGTCCCCGTAGCAGAGATGCTCCAGCCCCTGGATCATCTTTGTGGCCCTCCTCTGAACATGCTCCAACAGATCTATGTCTCTCTTATGGTGGGGACACCAGAACTAGACGCAGTATTCGAGGTGGGGTCTCACAAGAGCAGAGTAAAGGGGGAGAATCACCTCTCTTGACCTGCTGACCATGCTTCTCTTGATACACCCCAGGACGCGGCTGGCCTTCTGGGCCACATGAGTGCACTGCCGGCTCACGTTGAGCTTCTCATCTATAAACACCCCCAAATCCTTCTCTTCAGGGCTACTCTCATCCCACTCTGTGCCCAGTTTTCTATTTTTTTTTTATTTCAGAATTTTCTAAATTCTGCTGTGGAACACGGTCCCCTGGGGACGAGACAGAGACCTCTGTACAAATCCACAGTCCTCTGACACTCCGTCCTAAAGGTTTACTGGTGCAGTGCCCGAAGGGCTTTTTGGAATGATTTTGGTACTAACATGGAAAGGTTCAGCTGTTGTCACCCCTCAGTCTTCCGCAGAAGCCAACTAACACCTCCTCCCTCGACTCAGACATTTGCTGTCAGTGTTTTAGGGATGATCCAACTCCGCGGGCAAATGAGGCTTCTCCTCAGGAGCTGGTGGCCTGCCCAGAAGGAAGGCTGATATTTAAGCTCTCAGACAACAACAGAAACTCCTCGTGTTTTCCAGGTATCTGGCCGAAATCCCCAACGACAGCCAAAATCAGTTTTAAATCATATATATCCATTCTCAGAGTGAGCAACGAAACCCTTTGCGCCAGTAAACTGTCCTCGTTTCACAAAGTCTTGCTTGCAAATACAAAATATTACACACTCTATCGCCACACAGACCCCTTCACCTTCGATGCCAACATTTACTCACAAACTTCTTGATCTGCCTACCTGGGAACTGGGCTGCTTGGGCTCATCCATCCTCCCGGGAGACTCGCTTTTTGATCTGTACCGCTCGGTCACAGCAACCATGCTGCCAGAAGGGCTAAACCTGCGGGGTGGGAGAAGAGTGTAAATGGAGTTTTTAACGGGCATCAGGTCACTGCGGTGTTTAGAACAACGTGTGAGCAACAGAGGCACCTGTATAGCATCTCCTCATCCTCACCAGCTAACACACGGGAGGCAGAACAGCGCAAGTATAAAGGAAAAACCAAGTCATACTGGTCTGTGGTTTCACTCTTAACATCTGAAAAATAAAACTGAGTCATTTGGCTTCCAGTTCAGTAACAGAGCGCTTTTCAGTCGCTATCACGAGTAAACCAGTACGGGCCCAGTGACTCCGGAACTGTGCAAGAGGAGAAGGAACCATTTCTCTACGGGCACTTCTCATCCGCCACCCTCGCCCTCCTCCCTCCTCTAAGTGTGAAACAAAAGTGATGCGGTGGACTCCAGGGAGGAAACAGTGGATCTTGAGCGCCGTGCGAAAAGAGGTGCTCGAGGCTAGCTGATCCGTGGAAAAGAGTTAAGGAACTAGGAAAGGATCGCTCTGCCAAGGGCCAGCTCAAGATCATTCCCACACGTTGATTTATTAAGCAACAAGTGACAGAATATCCACTGCTTCCAGGTAGCTATTCCCCAACGGGACCAGAAGGATTGAGCTAGAAGAGAGGCAGATGTGAAGGGAAACCCCACAAATACAAACCTCCCCCAAACCTGCCCTTTATCAGATCCGTTCTTTGGTCTGAGCTAAGGACAGGAAAACAAATGCTGGAGTGGAGGGGAAGCAGATGGATGGAGAATCAAAACGCACCAGATTTCACCACCTATTTTCAGGAAAGGCTTTCTGCTCTTTCGTATAAATCAAAACAGCGGAGGCCGACGGGTTCCCTACATCAACTGCTTCAGAAGATGTAAACCCATGACCCACCTGGACCACGTCCAGGTCCACCGGGACCCCATGTCCTGGACCACCGGGAAGAAAATTTCCTCTTGACCTACAGCTGGTGACCGGCTTGTTTCTCGGACAGAACCACCCCCGGATTTTCAGGCCAGAAGGCAGCATTGCAACGGCACTTTGCGTAACGCATATTGTACGTGACCTCATTAATTCCAGTGCTGAGCACGGTATCAACTGGGACTGAGCTGCAGTATCTTCTTGAGACAAAAACCCCACCTCACCTACACACCAAGAGGTAGAGATTCCAACCTCCGCAGCTCTAAGTGCTAATAATCCGCTTCCCAAGCCAGTCTGTACCTGGAGATCCTGATCTGATCACTACCCAGCCAAAATGCTATAACCCAAACTGGATACACTTCCTAACACCGAGGAAAAAACTTCCTTCGGCGCTTACCCTTACGCTGGCCACAGGAAATAGGAGGGGGAAACGTTTCAAAGCGACCAACCCAGCCGAATGAAAATCTCCACAACCTCCTCTTACAGCCAAGGTCAGTAACTGGGATGAGGAAAACTCACCTGTCGATCTCGCTGCTGGTTGGCCTGACCACTTTGGCCCCGGAGGACCCTAACGCGTAAGCCTCTTGGCCCATCGATCCGTGGCCCGTGGTGTCGATCACCATAGCGGTGACCTCCTCGGCGCTGCTCCCGTCTTCTCCCGAGGGCTGGTGCTCTGCCCCAAGCCACTCCTCCAGGTTCTCCGTTTTAATGCGTACTCCTCCCAGCAGCCGTACGTCATCGTCGTTCCGTCCCCCGCGGTCTCCCATTCCTGTCTCAACGTACCACTGTCCCGCTCTGTTAATCCGTAGGATGGGCTCCCTGCTTTCCACGTCTGAGCTCTGCTCAATTATCTGGGGACTGGTGGACTCCTCGGGCGGGCTGAGCTCCCGAATGTCCAGCACCGTGCTCACCTGGCCCAGGCGACTCCCCTTCGGGGTGTTGTGGCGCGGGCTCAGGGAACGGTTTAGGTTTGGCGTCACCCGGTGAGACTCCGGTGGCCTCTCCTGATGCTTTGTCCTCGTCTGGCTCAATTCCGCTTCCACCTCTGCCACGTTAATTTTGAAATGAATTCCCTCAAGGATCTGCGTGCATTTGTCTATGATGTGCTGCATCTGCAAGAAACTGGCGGCCGTTAGGTAGCTGATGATGTCAGCCAGCTGCAGGCATATCCTACCGGTGTAACAAAAGGAAAGGAGCTGCTCGAAAACAGAAGGGTTCTTGATGACAGAAATGGAAACGGTGCTCATTTCGTTCAAGGACATGTGGTCACGGAAGTAGGGCGAGCTGGCAGCCAGCACCACCTTGTGAGCGCGGAAAGCTTGCCCCTGGACGTTGACCACGATGTCGCACAGGCGGCCCTGCATGCGCAACTGGTTCAGGTGGCTCAGCACAGAGTTACTGAAGTCAGGAATCTCCAGCTGAATGTTCCCACTCTTCTCCATGGCTGTCTCAGTTGCAGGTGCACGGCCTTACTGGAAAGGGGGGAAATGCCATCGTTAACAGAGCGAGTCTATCGTTTGCATTTAGAACATTTTTCACCTACTTTTTCACCCAGTTTGAAATACTGGGGGTTTTTGGAGAAGTCTCTCGCCTTTTAATCTACAAGCGCCTCGCAGCAGTCCTCTGCTCTTTATGTGCTGCACACCACCTCTCACAAGAGTTGTGTTAAACCAGTCCCTGATAGATGCCCATTCCCTGTGGCTTCAGTGCTTGAAACGTTTCGTTCCATCAGCCTCAAGAACAGCACATTTGCATTGTAAAAAGAACATTAAAAATGGTTCAGGTACTAAAAATAGGCAGCTGATTGCATAACGGATTAAAATACTTAGCACTTGTACCTTCTAAGCACTTTGAAAAGGCAAAGTAATATTGCTATCCCTCCTTTGTAGAACAGGAATCAGGAAGGAGATACTGGGACCTCAGTCCTCCTCGGAGGCTTTTCAAAGGCTGACCAGCACGCATTTGACCTCGAGGCATCGTGAAAATCAAGGTATTCACCATACCTGGCATTTCCGACACAAGGCAGAAAACATACCACAGGCCAGTGAAAGAAAAAGATCGGAATCCAGTTCTAAACACCAGCTTATCCCACCATCCCCTGGGCACAAGTGACTCCCTGGCAAAAGGAGCCGACGTTTGGGTGGTTTGAGATACTGCACACGGCAAAACAGAACTTAGGAACAATGGGGATTAACCGACGAGCTCTCCTAGTTTCCCTTCCAGAATCCATTTTTCTATAATCATCACACTGGATTTTGGCAAAGTTTGAAAAGGAGCCCTGACCATATATGGTAAAAATGTGGCACGCTCCAAAATTAGATGTAAACCCACCCAAAAAGAAAAGAAAAAAAAAAAAAAAAAAGGGAAGTAAATCAGTTCATTAAAGACCACTTGTGGCATGAACAGCTTCCGGGCTGGACGGCATCTGAAGTGCTGATTAAGCAGAGTGCTGCAGATATCTAAACAATTCCAGGCAGGCTGGGAATACCGAGGCTCATAGTGCCTACTCCGTGAAATCTCGGAATCGAAGGGACCAGCACGCAGCAAAGCATGTGTGTCTTTGAAGGAAATTTGGTATTTTGGGTGGGGTTTTTTTTTTCAATTTATGAAGGCTGCAGGATAGCACCCATCCGGTTGCCAAAGCAGACTTGGTGCAAACATGGCAAAAACATGTTCCTAAACCTGACGCTGCAGGACAGCCTGTCCATCTCGCGGAGCCGTGCGGAGAGATCACTAAGTAGCCGGACACGGCTGCGTGTCCCTGGGGAAGGTGAGATCAGGGGTGCACAAAACTTCACAAAGCGCAGCGTGACAGCGCCACATCTGCCCTTTCCCCTGTCCTTAGATGAAAGCAATAAAACCCGCAAAAATCCAGGAACTACAGTGGAATAGGAAATCCAGCGTCTTACCTGTGACGTGAAGAGTGACATGCAGAGGGGAGGAAACGGGGGCGGTATCTTCTTGTTTTCCTTTTTTCTTCTGATGTAGTAAGAAGGTCTGAAAACTTTTTGCCCCCTTCCCCTTTAGAAGGAAAAAAAAAAAAAAAGAAAAAAAAGAAAGAAAAAAAAGGTAGCACTGAGGAACTGGGTTCTCCTGGGCACCACGGAGAACATGGAGCTTTTGTCATTCTTTGTTTTGCTGGAGGACACAGCAGCAGGATTAGCTAACGTCCCACCCCAAACCACAAAGAAACTCGGAATGTTATCAGATTGATCTTTCCTCGCTGTCTGTTCAGCGTTTGTGTGGTACAGATGGTCACGAAAACGGAAAATGGAAGTGCAAATAACCTGAATAAGTCGTTTCCTCCCCTACGGGGCTGGCATCTCTGGCACTAACCCTGCAGCATCTAGGCACTTAAACCCTCAGGAACACTCACACAGCCGAAATCACGCCAAGTATGCACAAAGGTAACCTCATCATCTTCCCAAACCACCAGTTTCTGCAGCGATAAACCCCACAGCACTCTCCTAAGGGAGGCGAGCGAAGGCCAGGCGGGCAGGTGCCCTCTGCCCGGGCAGCCAGCGCCCGGGGGGTCAGCTGGGGACGTACCGAAAGAGAAGGGGGAAAAAAACCCAAAAATAAAATCCGATGCTAACTGCTGAGCGCGGCTGTGTACAGCCCCGCTCAGAAATCAGCCGCTCCCAGGGGAGCCCGAAAAACTATTTAGGAACTTGTGCTCCAAAGGCAGGGAAAAATCCGCCCGCCGCTGACGGCAGGAGAAAAAGAGCCACGTAGCTCCGTGGCCTCGGAACCAAGGAAGCGGCATGTTACGGCACGCTCCGGGGACAGCCTCGGCCAGAGGCTGGCAAGGGGGAATCCACCGTTTTGGTTCCAGCCGCCCTTGTCCCAAGATGATTTCTGTCCTTCTGGACAAGGAGTCTATCGTGAGCTCATGCATTTCAGCCGGTGGCACAACGAGGTCTCGACTTCCATCCTTCGCGGTGCCGGACTGCGGGTCCGCCAGCTCATCCTTCACCTGCAGGATGAGCGGGATCTCTCTGCAGAGAACATCCTGAGACGTGTCGATCTTTAACACAATTTAAAAGACTCGGACTGACTTGTCTCAGGAAACGCCTTCCGCTCCGAGAGGCGAGTGCAGCTACCGAAATCCAGCAGGAATTCCCCATCCATCAGCTGGGACAGACCCTCTGCTGCTTACTCTGAGCACGGCCTTCGTGTCCGGCGGAGGGGGAACCGCACCGCCCCGGTAACTGGGGCTGGGATTCACCACGACTGGCCACCTCGGCTACTTTCCGAGTACGACGGGCCCTTAGCGAAGACAAACCCAGCACTAATTCTGAACTGGGAGGAGAGATGCCGCTTTTCCCACCCTCCCCGCCTCAGCCAAACGAGCACATTTAACAGCTTGGGGTTTGTTTTCGTGGTTTTTTTTTTTTCCCCCGCTAAACCGCTCACAAGTGACGACTCCGGGCCTGCGCGAGCTGATGGCGGTTAATTTTTAGCCCTGACAGCTGCGGAGAGGCGCCCGGAGACCCGGCCCCGGGGGTGCGCGGAGGCGGCGGCCCGAAATGCCCCCTCCGCTCCCGCCGAGGGCTGAACCGACCCCGCACCCTGCCGCCCGCGGGGCTGACAGCGCACCGCTCGCCCTCCGGGGGACGGGGCAAGCCCGTCGGAGGCCGCGGATCCGCGGAGCGGCCCCGGTGGCCCCCGCCGGGGGGAAGGAGGGGCGGCGGCGGGGCGCGGCCGCGCTCCCCGGCCCCCTGCGCCGGCCCCCGCGGGCGTGACAGCGCCTCACGGGCGGGGCGGGCCCGCGCCTCCCCCCGCCCCACCCCGCCCCGCCCCGCCCCGCCGCGCCCGCCGGGCCCGCGCCGCGCCGGTCCCTACCTGGCGGGGGTGGGAAGGGCCCCGCCGCACCGTCCCGGAAGCGAAACCCGCCGAGTCGGGCCGCGCCCCGGAAGAAAATTCCCGCCCGGGAGGCCGCGGCGCGCATCGCGCCACGCCACGCCCCGCCGCCGCGCCACGCCCCCCGCGCGCGCCACGCCACGCCACGCCCCCCCCCGCGCGCGCGCGCGCGCGGCGGCGAGTGGGGCGGGGCTGCGCGCCCCTTGCCGCGCCGCCGTCACGTGACTGGCGCCGGGGCTATATAAAGGCGCGCAGGGAGCGGAGAGGTCTTTTCGGCCTGCGGCGAGTGGCGCTTGAGGTGGCCTCGCCGGTGAGCGGGGAAGGGGGGGCGTTACCGCCCCGGTGTGGCCCCGCGCCGCTGCGGGGGGCGATGCGGAAGCGCCGCGGGTGGGGGCTGGTTGCCGGTGTGCGCTAGCGCGGGAGGATGGAGGTGGATTGTCCCGCCCGGGCCCGCTCCGCGGCCTAGGCCGTGCGGCGGCCTGCGGGGAGTCCGTCTGGCGGCGGCGCGGAACGGGAGTGGGGGGGGGGAGCGGGCGGCAGAGACCCCGCCGGGGGGTTGTGGGGGAGACAGGGTCCCGTGGAGCCCCCACGGGTGCTCTGGAAGGCCCCGCGGAGACGGCGGGCCTGTGGAGCCTCAGTCTTGAGGCCCGTCAACCCGCGGCGGTGCGGTGGCGTGGGGAGAAGCGGGGTCCTGTCTGGAAGGCCTTGTCCCGTGGGAAATGCTCCTGGAAGATGGCGAGGTTCCCGCTCCTCTGTAAAGGAGCAGTGGGAAGCGGATGGCGGGCTGGGGAGAGCGCTCGGTGTGGGGAAGGCGGAGGCTGTCCCCTGCGGAAAGGTCTGTCGGTAAAGGAGGAGACGGCCTTACCTGTATCCAGGTGTTAAAATTGAAGAGCTCGTGCTGATAAAGGAGCTTGATAGCTCCCTCGGGCTTCCATGTGCCTGCGCGTGATGAAAACTGTTGGTAGGGACATCTGAGAGGGTGATGAATGCCAACATATCTGAGCGGCGCATGGAATAGCGGGTGGCAGTGTGTCTGGCATGGCCGAAGCACCGCGCCATCTGTTCTGGGCAGCCGGATGGATTCAGCGGCTGCAGGACTGACCTGGTGCTTGTGCACGGGAGTTAAAGCTGTAGGAAATAAAGCTCAGTGTCTCTGTCCTGCCTAGAAGTATGGACTAGCAATTATTTTTGTGGCTTTGTCTCTAAAAAGAGCAGAAGTGTACGTTTTTGTCAGGGGAGAGCTTTATGGTGAGGCTCAGAGTGGTGTTTTGCATTTTATTTGTGTTTTTCAGGAGGGAACACGTGAACATCTTCATACTCAGGAGAGGAAAAACTAACGGATGTGCCCTTGTTTTCAGTTCAGGATGCATTGGCTACGCTCTTGGCTCTCTCACGGCTTCGAAACAGGTGCGTGCTGCTTCTGAAATACCAAGATTAAATTGAGAGTTGATATGTAGGTACACTTGGAGCAACTAGCCTGGAGTACTCTTGGGTCTCAGGAAACTGCAGGACCAGTGTTTGTAATCCAGTAATCGTCTGTGGTGTCTCTGCAGGCAGTCCCCATTCTTTTGGGAAAAGTCACCTGTTTCTTTGTACTGGAAGGTGGATGTGAGGCTCCTGTTGCCTCTGACCCACTGGTCCAGCCTCTAACCATGCCCCTGTAGAATCCCAGCTGCCTTTTTCCTTCGTTACTGCCATTTCACTGTCCACAGCAATAAATAGTATGTCGTTTGGGGAAGAGGGCATGATGCATGTTTCAAAAAGAGCCTGTGACTGCCAGTGTTGCTCACTAAATCAGAAAGCCTGTGATGGTTTCGGTGGAAGAGTAGTGGACAGAAGTGGTTTCTGAAAACTCCGCGCTGAGGCTTTTCTCTGCTTGCTGCCAGAGGTACTCCCCCTAGTTAGTCCTACAGGCATCTGAAACCTGTTGTATCTCTTCCAGATCTGCCTATGAATATGGAGACTTGATGCTGCTTTGCAAGGTAAGAAATGCTTCCTGAAAATTCAGCATAAAATGGTGCTTAGTTTTTGTCTAGACAGCACCTTTTGTCCTCGTAACATCAGTAGGCAGGCTTTGTTCCCTGAGCTGAGTGTTCCTTCTCGTGCCACCATGATGACACTTATTTGCTACTCTTGACAAAAAGAGTGATGAGCACTTTTACCACCATAACTTTCCTCTGAGGCACAGCAACTGAGAATTCCCCTGGATGTTTTGACTTCGGAACATACCGTTGATAAGCTTTTTTCTTCCAGGGTTTGAACTGGGTGCTCGGAAGACTTGAGGAAGCAGCATCACCTGGTGAGAAGTGTGTGGTCTGTGTAGGGGTTTCTTCCATGGAGCTGCTGAAACACTGCAGCAGAAAGGGTGGGGTGTCTAAAAGGGAAGTGCTTTGGGATTGATTTCCACTAACACACAGAAACAGTTGGTGCTTGCTGGTTTTCAAACACTCTGGAATATTTGGTGTGTTTTATTTGAAGAACTTCAATTTTTTAAAGCTGTCCCAAGACATGATTGCTTGGTACTATTACTCCAAAGCAGATACAATGATGATGGCATAGTTCAGCAGAATATCCTGTGAAGAATCAAGTTTTGTCTTTCGCTCCTATCTGATGTATCTGGCTCTTGTGATCTCTTGCTCAGAAGTGTAGGCTTGGCCCTGAAGGCTGAAGGAATCTGATTTTTTTTTCCCTTTTGTTGCAGGCACTGGGAGATGAAGCTGTAACCTGTGCAAGGTAGATATTGTATTGCCTGCATCTGTAAAAAATAATTTCTATCCCCGATGTGCGAAAAGGCTGCATGTGATGACGGCATAGTTCAGCAGATGACCTGTGGTGATCACACTGTTACCATCTTTCGCTCCTATCTGATGCAGCCTCGTGTACCTTGGGCTTAATTCAGGCAATTACACAGGCAATTCATGTGGAAAGCTGAGGGTGAAACGCTGTTTTCTTCTGCTCAATGGGTGTGTTTTGAAAATTTATCTCAGAAGCTTGGTAAATGGGCTAAAGGTAAAAAATACAGTAGGACAAATAGAAGGATAGAGTAGGCTAAATTAAGCACAAATACAGCAGAATAAACTTGCTGTTTCAATAACAAAATCTGGATTGATCTTGTGTTAGTGCTCCAAGTTGAAGTGTTGTGTTGCCTTGCAGGCTGCCCTAGGCAGAGGATACCTGTGCCTCCAGTGTGAGAAGCTGTTTCACCTGTTGCTGATGTTGACAAGGCCTTCCTAATGGAAGGTAATTGAAAAACATTTTTTAGATGGATGCTGTGCCGTATTTGAGCTTGGGAGTTTGCTTTTGGACACGAGGGTTTGCAAATCTGTTTTGTTTCTGAAAAATTTTCTGCATGGAAATCAGAAGCAAAGATACTAGTACCCTAAGTGTGTGTTCAGATCCCCTGTGCTTCACAATAAAAGCATTAAGTAATTGTTCTGTCCTCTTAAAAGGTTCCTAGAACGTATCTGTTGAGCCTAAACGGAGAACGTGGAAGCACTATGAGTTTAGTATCTGAAATGGTTTATTTTTTTGGTGGTTTAGGCCAACTTACATATTGACAGAAAGTTCCTGTCACTGAACTCTGCAATTTAGAGGTTTGTTCCTTTCTGCAATTCCAGCAGTCTCCGGAGTTGAGGAATTAATACCTCGAGGGTGTTGGAGAGTGCTGGGAGATGGCTTTAGGCCCCCCCTGTGGAAGAGGACTGGGAGTGTTGCAACATACTGTAGATGATGTTGAATCAGGTCTCTGATCCCGATGAGGATAAAACTTGACTAAACACTGATACAGTATTTCACTGGAACTGTTCTTAATGCTAAAACTTTCTGCTGGACCCTGTCTAATAGCAACTCTTCCTTTGCAGGCTTCCCAAGTGTTTCTCATTGTGATGTAAGTACTTGTTTTATTTAAGTTTGCAAATATTAGTATTAAAAAAGCTTAGAAGTGTTTAACTGCATGTAAGTGGGGGGGAAGGTGCAAGGGGGAAGTGTTGGCTACTGCTTGCCTCTTAGCCAAAACAGAAGGATGCTGAAGGGGAGAACTGCTGGATAAGGCCTGGCCTTGTCAGGCTGGTTTGTTCTAAACTCTTTGTGTGCCTGTGGGCTCATGAAGCTGCTGTGACAGCACTGTTCGTGTATTTGCCCTCTTCCCCATAGCAGCCTTAGCCTACAGCAGATAGCTGCCCCGTGACTGACCATGTGGGCTGCCTGTGTGATGAGATGTGACTACCTTGACTTCAATCATGGAGGTCTGCAATTAGCTCTATCTGACTGCAGGCACCTGACTAGATGGCACCCTCGTGTGCTCGCTTGCTTTGTGTGCTGTCCTGATGCTTTGCTTTGTTGCAGGGCCAGAGCAGTGGTGCTGCGAAGCGATGCAGTTGGTAGTGCTACCAGCAGAAGTAAGTTGCCAGCAAATGCATATGACAGGTTGGAATCGTGTGGTAGGGGATGGGGAAGTTACTGGGATGCTGGCTGCTAATTACAGTGTAGCTGCAGTGTTAAGCAGAAGGTTCCTTGAGGATTTTCTTGCCTCTACCAGTAGATCACAGGTTACCAGCAGCCTGCAGGGTTCACTTAAGGTGCTAGGGACTGAATCTCATACTTTGTGACCAAAGACAGTGATAAGATGCAGTGATTGGAACAATAAGGGACTGACGAGTTTCTGGAAGTCTTAATGAGGCTCTGAAGTAACATCAGCATGGATCTGACATTTCACATTCTTACCTGTGTCTCCTAGATTGGAGAACGGGAGGACTACTGCATACTTCGTGACAGATGCTTCTAACTTGGTAAGCTACTTCTCAGTTGCCATAAGATTTTATTCTTTTTACCACTTGAAAATGTTAACTGCTTTCTGTAACTGAAAAGAAATAATAATCGACCAGTTGAAATAATGTAACTGCTCTGATGGACTACTTGAGTTTCCAGTTGGCCAGAAAGAATGTGTCATAACCTGGCAGTGCAGAGCTTATGCTGACCAAAGCCAGTGCAATTATTTGCCATTAGCTTTTTGCTGGTTAGATTTAGTGGGCTTTTGCAGGGAGTAGCACTGGTCTTCAGCAGTTGAGGTCATGTGATAATTTGTCTTGCTGGCCAGCTTAGAGCTTTTACATGATGTGAATGAAGATGTGCTCAGGGGTAAGTTCTGAAATGCTGAGGGCAGGTCCTCCTCTAAGGAGGAGCAAAAGTAACAAACCATCAAGCTTCTCTAAGCATGTACTGTTTGTGATGATTAATTCTAAGCAATGGGAATCTCTCTGAAAGAGACTGAGGAGAGCTCTTGTGCTGAAACAGTACCTACATTCAAACTGACTCTTGAAGTGCTGCCAAGGAGAGTGTGTTAATAAAATTTTGCTTGTTACAGGGTGAAGCTTGTGGGGAGTTTGTGTGAGAAACAAGACTAACTTATGTCAGAGGTAAGTGTAGAGTAGATGGAGTTTGATAATTACCAGAATGTTGTCTTTGTGCTAAATGCCTGGAGAGTGATGCCTGAAATTAGTCCTATAATAGATGTGACTTGTCTTCCTTTATTGTATTCTGATTCTCTCATCTGGCTCCTGTGGGAATAAACATGAGGTGCTTAAAGCAAGAATGCGTTTCTATGTAGTTACGAGTGTGACTTGAAAAGGAAGGGGTCCTTCTGAGCAGATATCCTGACAATTCCTGGACTGTAGTCAGTGGTAAACTTACATAGTATGAACAGGAGATGTGGCCTCAGTGACTCTAGAAACTGGGTTTTCATTTCTGGATGTGTTCACACAGAGGAAATAGTAAAGGAGGTGAATCAGGGGAGAACGTTTATCCAATACGGTGTTGATAATAGCGTACAGCAGAAGGCACAGAAACAAACAACTATGATAACTCTGGCTGTTCTTTGAGCTGACACTGTAATACTGCAGTTGTCAGTTAAAAAAAGAAAAACAAAGCACAAGCCCTGTATGCTGTAGCTGTCACTACTCAGTAATTTTTGCCAGGCTTGGTTATGTTAGCTGTACACAAATTTAGGATTGAGTTCTAGGTGATTGCTGTACAAACTTGTTTCCTCCAGCAGTCCGATTCTCACTTCTAAGGATACTTTTTCAAGATGATTTCCGTGGGACTTGTGTTTTAGGTATCAAAGCTCATTGAATACAGCTTTGGGGAGAGACAGTATCACAAAGCAAATAGTAGCTTTGTACTTTTCTCTGATGTCTTCCAATGTTAGTGATTCTGTATTGCCAGTTCAGTTAGGACTTGGAAGCTTTGTGTATCCTACTTGCAAACTGAAGTTCTTGTCAGTGGCCAGCTGAAATGCAGCCTCTTTGTAGATAAAATGAGTTTGGTGAATAGGATTTCATAAATGAATAATGAAACTTGCATGCAGTGGTATCTGTTATTCTGAAACAACTTCTCTCTTTCTCAGGAAAGGACTGCGCTGTCTGTGACCTTGTTGGGTAAGACCACACAGCGGATGAATTCTGTTAAACTTCTGGGGAAAATCTGTGGCCACTGATGAGATTTGATTCTGCCAAATGAATTACTGTGATATTACAATTTCCGTTCCACTTTTCTCTGAGGTTACAAAGCTGCTGTGGAGTGTTTAGCAGTCGTGCTACTGCGTATGTTAATTGTGTTTTCTTGCTTTAGGTGAGGAGGCAACTTTGAAATTACCGTATGAAGAACCAAGAAGGTGAGTGTAGCTGTAGTAATAATGAAATTTATTTGCTGGAACAAATGATGATAACCTTAGCCTGAACTCTCTCTCTGAACAGAGATGAAAATCTAAGGTCTGACTTGTTCTCAGCAAGCTGCTTGTGCTGGTTTGGTGCCTTACCCATGATGGTTCTTATGTCTGTCTTAATAGGTGGAAGATTGCAGAATGATGGGTTACACTTGCATGAACAGCATTAAAAAAGCCAAGTTTGTTTTTTTTTTTACCACTGGTAGTGTTTGCCTGGTACTGATTGGAACCAATAAAAATTTTGTAAACTCTACCCATTGTTGTGAACTGCTTTCTGACTTGAACAGCTTGCTGTAAAACAGCTCAAGGCTACTTTATAAAAGCTTCAAAAGCTTGTTTTAGAACAGGGACTGAACTAGTTCAAATGCTAGTCCTGCAAGTGTCTTAAGTGTCAGATACTGCTGGTGTTCAGACTGCAGTTGATCTGAGCGATATCAACATTCAGACAAAGTTAACTGTAGTAATTAGTGGTTTGTAGGTGAAAGATAAACACTACTACTTACGTGTTTGCTCCTAAAATTGCAGACTACTGTGAAGTCTGGTATTACATGTTCAGATGCAGATGATGTGCACAGAATAAACACACAGCTTGGACACTGTTAACCCTTTTCCACTGGACTCAGTCTATCTGGTCACTGGTGTTAGTCTGGAGCAAGACAGTATCCAGCTTCCATGAGGAAGAAAGAGTGGAGTGGAGAGGTGGGGGATTTTGATAATGCTGATTTAAAAAAATGTTACTGCTTATGAGGCACTAGGGCCTGCTAAGGTGTTGCTGTGCTCACCAAAACTGGTTAATGGTAGGTTTCTTCTCTGAAAAAATAATTTAATTTCTCCCATCATTCTGTTGTCTCAGGAGTAATACCAGTATGGGAAAACTAGCTCTTTGAAAAACCCCGTTCTCCATAACACTTAAGCTACTGCTGTAGCACTTCTAATGAGTAGTGAAACTAGACATCCAGACTTCTCTGCAGGAATATTCTCAGATTGTTAGTGTTCCCTGGAACCTTTCAGTAAGAGTAATTGGTTTATTATATCTGCCTCTCACTCCAGGTGGTACAATATGCTTCAATTTAAATTACATCTCGTAGAAAAAGCTGAAATCCTTTTAGGTAGAATAGTATTTCATCCTAGAGAAAAAGAGTTAGACATGATCCTGTGTCCATGTGCAAATTAAATCTCTTCTGCACTAAAGCAAAAGCCATTAATAGGGTCTGTTTTCATCTGGAGCTGATTAGTAGCCTCTTAATATTCCCCCTCACGATATTACTTTTTAAAATACCACACTTCATTGTGCCTGTTAAAGAGCTTGAAGGGACTGTCGTAGCCTGCAGTATAGAAGAATTCTTCATGGAATGGTTGGCCTCTGTTTCTTAAGATTCTGGCCAAGGCTTCAGCTTCCTCAGCATATTTCTCTGGGGAGGCAAATCCACCGAAGGACCTGATAGAAATAAAAAGTTGTGTGTTTTTTTTTTTTAAGAGTTCAGGCATTTTCACTGAAGGAAACTTCAGGTTTGCAAAGCATGCAGTGTTTGAGTGCTTCAGTTTGTAGTTCCTAGCTTAAACTATGCAGAGCTAGCTGTCAGTTGGCATATGGGTATGCTATTTTAAAAGATAGGATTAAAAAAAAAAGCCAAGCAAACAAAAAAAACCAAAACAAAACAACAAAGTCCAAAGTTGCTTGCAGTTCTGAGTTAGCTGACACAGATTGTTGCCTGTGGCTTTAATACCTGTGGAGAGGGCAAGTGTAGCTCTGGGTGCTTTTCCTGAGCTAGTGAGTTGCCCTGCAGGTTTTGTGGGAGTTAGAACTGAAAATAAAGGGGGCTGGAAGAGTGACTTAGATGTTCTGTAGCACAGCACGTATGCAAGAGAAGAGGGTTCTGTAGGCTGTGTTTCTACAGAACCCACTCAATGTTCAGGTCTGCTGAAAGATGAACGTGTCAAAACATCATTTCTCTTTTAGTAAGACATACAAGCATAAGAAAGATTTCCAAATGCTTGGGTTTTGCCAGTCAAGGCTCTGAACAGCAGTATATATCCACAGTTAAAAATCATCTGTAAGAAAGAATAGTCTAGACTCTTGACAGATGAAGCCCCTATCAGCTGTGCTGGTGCTTCTTACCGGACAAAGATAGCTGCTGCCTTCCGCTCTTCAATAAACACATCTGAGTCAGTGGGCTGTGGTGGCGAGTCCTGATGTTCAAGCGGCACGAAGAAAGAGATCTTGAAGTCTGTGCAGCCAGATTTTATCAGGCACGTCACTGGCACAGTCATATCGATCTTCATTTCTAGAGGAGAGGGGGAAAAAAAATTGTCTAAGCTGCAAGCAAAGGCAGTGCCTGGGTGCTGCTGGAAAGGGTGATGCAGGCTTATCCTAAAAGCAGGTACCAAAGCAGCCTCTGGTCGAATGGCCTAATGGAGTCACGAGGGTGTGAGACCAGGAAAGGGAACCTGCTGTGTCCTGCAGCTCATCTGCTGTTTTACACCATCAGCTTCACCTCCTGTTTGTGCTTCTTACAGTTCAAAACCAGCGTTTTGTACCTTTCTCATTCTTCCCTTGGATGTAGTGGAAGAGTTTCCAGAAGCCCTGGCGCATTGCCTCCTTCTGGGTCTCTCCCCTAATGACCGTGCTGACCCACTTTGCCGTCTCGTACTGGCGCAGTTCATAGTCCTTTGCCTGAAAGGTAGCAAAAGTCACGTTAACCATGAGGCGAATGTTAAAGGTGACAAATTAATAGCTACTTTTTCTGAATCAGCATGAAAATATTGTTGCAATGCGAGAACACTGGGCAGCCTCTTTGCTGCAGACTCTAGGCACGGCCCCAAGATCAAGCTGTTTGATGCCTCTCTTGGAAAGCCATGCTGCTCTGCCTTGGACTGAGCTCCTCAGAGCTCGTAAGTAGGTGTTCCTCTCGCCCTTCACAATTAGGTGTGAGCACAGTCTATAGTAACACTTCCCAGCTCCTCCATGCTCATCAGGCTGAGAATCCCACATCCACCTGGGCTCTGCAGCACCCTGACTGCCGAGAGCTCTGTTCCCCTGGCTTTTAGCAGTTACCATTGTCTCTGCTGAGCTCCACCGAGGGGACTGCAGGTCCAGGGACAGAAACGTCTGCTTGAAGGATTTGATCATCTTGCCGGAGCTGAAAGGCAGATACAAGTCATTGGCCTCTCTACAGTCAGTGCAGCATAAATGGGGCAGAAGGAAGCAGTAGGGCTTTTTGCCCTAACATCTGTGAGTTTTGCCTCAGCCTCTGGTCTCTAGCCTTTCAGGAACACTTGCTACGCTGAGAAGCGGCTGGAAAAGTTCAGGCAAGAGACTGGTGCTCTCTAAAATGCAATTGCCCCTGAAACTGTGGAAGGCCCGGATTCTACTGCTTATCCCCGATGATTCAGCAAGGGCTGAAATCCTTTAATCCCTTGAAGGAACCAACAGAGAACAGAGACCAAGAAGCTACCTCTAGGCTGACATGGGAGTGGTCATCCTCCCAGATAAGCTGCCTTTGCTTCTCTGAAGTGAAGGTGTTTCCTGCCTGCAAAAGAAGGCTGACGTTCTGCAAGTGGCAGTTGTGTGGAAATCCATAATTAAAAAGGATTTGAGGAGTTCAGCTGCTTTGCTCTTGGATGAAAAGGTATTGGTGTTGATGGGTACTCTGTTTTTGACTGTGAACTGAACTTTATTGGGCCTTTTAATAGCTGATGCCTTTCTTGAAACACCTTTAGCCCCAGAGTCTGTGAACAGATGAGATTGTCTGGGTTTATGAATGCGTGGCTGCTTTCCTAGGTAGCCTTTACTCAGCAGAAAAAAGCTGAAAACATGAAAACATTCAGCTTCCTCTCACTGTCCTGAAATCAAAATCATTATTGAAACAATCTGGTTAAAAGTCTTGAGATTTTAAGAGCTTTCATTTGTTATTTTTGTCATTACCAGACAGATCATAGTGCGTACATCCCGAGAAAGTCCCTGCTTTCTATTAGGTTATGATGTCCTTTGCACTTCATGTTGCAGACAGCATGTGGTTAATTCAGCAATTATCTTGATTCACAGATGTAGTACGTTGTCTTTGCAGAGTTTAATTTAATTACATGTTTCTTGGGTAACAGGACAACCTTTGAGGTTATTTTTCATTTCTCTGCCTCCTCAACTGTTCATAGCTGCCCACACAACAAGAAGCCACTGCCCTGTCACTTGTGACTCCACTTTTTTTGTGGGCTTTCAATACTAAAGGTGCAGTGATGCAATTCACAGTGTGTCCCACCTCCGGTGGTGAAGTCTTTAAGGTATGCCATCTTCAGCATGATGTTTGTGAATGGCTATTTTGGAACCACGGCTACTTTTGTAAAATCAAGAACCACCTTGTGCTACCTGCCTACCTTCTTATCTGTTTCCATTTTCTTACGACACGTAGACTACCGCTGAATGCTGTTAATCCCCTCTGTACCCTGTTTTAGAGGTGGCTGCAGAGATTTTTCTCTTTGAGATCTATGAGGTTGAAAAGCTTTTATCAAAAAAAAAGCACCTAAAAAAACCTGCTGGCACTGGTTTCACTTACAAGCCTTAAAATTAAGTAGTGCACAGAGCATTCACGTGTTGAGCTTTTTCTAGCAGCTCCTTCCATTGTCAGCCTAGAGCAAGGCAAGATCAGAGAACCACGTAGCAGGCGACCGATGCCAGCAGTTAAAAGCAGGTGCTGTCACCCTCCCTGTCCCAGCCTGAGGATTCATCATCTTCCACAATCTTCACCGGGAGGACGGATCATCAGGGATTGCTGCACGGTCCCAAGCTGGACAGTTGTACTCTAATACACTTTTTGTCAATAATATTTACAAATCATCAAAAGCATAACGGTAAAGCAGGAATCCAGTCATTTTATTAGAAGCAAATGTGAGCAATTATACTGAAACATTCCACAGTAATTTATTTTATCCATTACCATTTCAAAGGCAAAGATGCTGCTGCTTTGCTGTCACTTCACTTTCTGTTTCTCCTTGCTACAACTTGATAGAAAACACCTTTCTCCTCTTTATGTACTCCCTGGGTATGTTAGAAAGCAGAGAAGTAAACCTCCTTCCGTTTCAGCCCATGCTGCTGTAGTAGCTGCTGTACTAGCTGCCTTCTCTCTGTACTTGCCAATTCCAGCCCCTCCCAGCACACCTTCTCTTAACTGCTGGTTAGATCTCTCAGAGCTCTGTCTTACAACTCTGTGGCCAGTACTGTCGGTGGCTGCGTGTACGAAATACTTTTGAATTACATAAAGCAATGCTTTAGAGGGGGGAAGACAAACTGAGAAGAGTCCTCCAAATATTTACAGTTAAATTCATTTTTAGATCTGCAGGAAAGCTTAACTTTGAGATTTCCACCTGTTCATATAAACACAACTGTCGGGTGTCTGGGCTTTTTCTGTGGCTGTTGACACACGGGCCAAAGGGACAGAGATAAGAACAGGTTGCATGTTCACAGGTTACACTGGTGGCAGCAAGTAAGCATAGCCAGAACATGCCTTCCACAAGCTGCTAGTTATAGTGACAAAGTGGAGAAAGTAGACCTACTTACGTTTTAAGCTGTCCTTATCCTTCTAGCTGTTGCAGTCTGTCCTTCTGAGGCTGCACATACTGACAAGATGCTGCGTGTCAGTGTTTATTTTAGTTTCATCAAACTCCGCCCATGCCTCAGCCCTGCTGGAGAGGGATGCTGTTACAAAAACGAGATCATTGTAGCCTTCTCCTCCTTTGGGGCTCATTGGAGAGCTCCCACACAAATGCCGAAAGCCCCACCTACTCCCCACGGGCCAACATTGGGTCCAGTGTGTGATCTGGCGCCGTAAACAGTTTTGCACCCTTGTGTAACTTCCCGTCGTTTCCATGGCTTTGTGCCTACTTTTGTCAGGGCCAGCAGCAGGTTTTGTGCTCTCGGGAGAAAGAATTTCCCATAAATATTGTTCCACCCCAGACTCGAATGACATGAGAGTGATGGTACAGAATGACAGCTTTTTCTTTTTACCCGTGGGGTAAAATGGTAGGTAGAAATCCGGCAGCATCCTCACGAGATGTCTGCTGGTGTGTTACGAAAGACAGACAGTGTCCTATAATGGCTGGCTGTTTTGGGCGGTATTTGAGACTAATCAGCCACCCTGGCCCTTGGATGTCTGCACAAAGGGGTTACACAGAGCTGTTGGGAAATTCTGTCGTGCTTACGATACACAGAGTGAAGCTGGCTCGTCATTGAACCAGCACAATGGGGCAGATGAAACTTCACAGGCTGAGTTCTGAGAACACCTCCCGTGTTCGTCGTGGTTTGTGCAAATTCCTTGCAGGCAAATTCAGCTGAGCTCTCTGGGACATTTGACATCAGTAGCTGGGAATGACTTTTAACAGGAAACACGCTTTGCTTGCAGAGAACTTCATCAGGATGCTGTGTGATACACTCCTATTCCAAAAAGGGGGATTAAAAAACCCAAAACCATGCGAAATAGCAATGGCAATCTTATCTCTAAAGCCACAGAAGTGGGGTGGGGTGAAGAGTGATTTACTAATAGAGCTAAGGCCTGAAATGCAGAACCTGTTCTTTGCATGCTTTGTACTTTAATTTTGTAGAGTAAACTTTCTCTCAGTTTTACCCGTGTTCTGCTTGGGTCAAACAGGAAAATCAGCAGCGTTTTGGAGAAGCAGAAACTGTTACTTCATGGTCTTTGCTCAGGAGCTACAGGCATGAGAAGGCACGTGCTTGTGTAAGGTTAGCTGTTACATTGCTTTGTCACCCTAACATTCCTGTCAAGTGTGTGCTAGTAATTATTTTCTCCAGAGAAGAGAGGCCGTGTAAAAACTGTACCCAGCTACAACAGTTTGGCAAATGCCAATAAATTTACCCGTATCTCGAGCATGGAGAAGTATTGTCTTGAAAGGGGAGCGAATAATCCGTAGATAAACACAAGCCCACTGTGAATTCTCGTTTTGTTTCTGAAGCAGAGAGGCCCAGAACAAATCCCCAGTCAGCTCGTGTGTGTCCAGCTGATGTCCCCAACAAAGAGCTCACTGTTCCTGGCAGAGTAGCTCGAGGCTGGAGAACAATCCGTGTTTTCCCAAGAGATTGTTTTCCAACATTCTTGTTTTTCACACATGAATTGAGAGAACATGTCAACAGTTGGAAGAGACAGTGGGGCAGGCATGAGGACATGTATTCTTTACATAACTATATACGTACCCAGACCATATATAATTAGGGGGATGAGGAAGGGATTATGATGGAAGCTGACACACAGTCTCACTGATACCTCCAAATAGGGGAAAATCCAAGTACGCTGACTCTGTACCCCTTGCCCTTTGCACAGGAAAATAACGTGAAAGAACTGGTTTAGTGCTTTGAGGTCCCAGTAATTTGCAGAAGGTATGACAGGGAACTTCAACAGCATACGTGTACCGCTGGTTTGCCTGGTTGTCTCTGCTGCATGGGGAAGAGCAAAACCAGGCAGTAATAAAGGCTTATACTGTTCATATAAATACCAATTTCTCCTTGTACACTATGCCTCTAATGCAGAGAGTTACTGCCCACAGAGGAGCCCTAAATGTACTAATTAAGCAGGCAGTAATTAAGTCTTAAAGGTAGCCTGTGACACCTCTGTTTAATGTCATGTCTATACATGTCTGGGACTTGGCTGGTATTTTTGAGAACAGCTGACAGAGCAATGCTCTTTTGTACTGTTGCTTTAAACTCAAGGAGTAGAGATGAGGACACAGTTACATAAAAACATGCGGTTTGTAGTTTAATTTTACTGTTCTCAGCAGGTACTTGTAGGCAGAACACCGTAATGAACTTTTATTTAAGTAATGTTTTTTCAGGCTAGCAGCTTCTATTGGGGAAGTATAAGGCCAAGCCTGTGATATGATCACTTGTCATTTCCATTTTCCTCTCCTTAGACTCTTTCTAAACTTGTCTCTAACAAGCCCAGACGAGACCTTAAGCAACATGCTGTGAAGGAAAAATGCATACATCTGCTCTGTGGCAACGTTACAATAACTGCTGTCAAATTCATGCAAGTGTGTCCTAAGTTGCTTTTATCCCTGGAGGCAAGCGCAGACTGCTTGCACAAAAAAGGTGAATCTTTTCCACTGACCTAGTTGTGTCGGGGTTGGAGAAGCCTGGGAAAAAATGTTTTGTTCCAGTATGGTTAATGATAACTTTGAGTCAGGTTCTTGTAACTGACAAGGTACAAGCAAAAAGTTACATGTGAGGGACAGAGAGGGCTGCGTGTGTCTCTGGGCATGGCCACTCACACGTTCTAACAAGTGGTCTCAGCCCCAACATTCCAGGCAGTTTTGCATTTCTGCCTAAGCCTGACAGCATCAGTTAGCCTTGCGTTTGATAATGATTTCGATTTAAAAGAAAAGAGACTCTTCGGGTATAAATGGCATTGGCTTTTGCAAACGCACACTTACTGGGTGATGCAGAAGCTTTCACTTCACAGCACAGAAGTTGAGCATCTGATGTTACTGTAGTTACTATAAATAATAGTCCAGGGCAGCAAAAGTGTCTTTATGTGTTGTTAGATGAACTGTGGGTTTCTGCAAATTCATCTCCCCCGAGAAGCCTCTTATCTCCTTGCTCTAAAGGAAGAGAAAGCCTTCTAGCAAATTCCATTTTATATCTTATTCTCCCTTCCAGCAAGGAAAATGAAGAAGCATACACATGCCATCTTCTAAAGAAGCAGTTGAATGTACTATAGTACTGTTCCAAAGAGATTCCCTGTTATCCCTTGCAAATTGGGGAAATGAAATCTCTGCCATAACTCTAATGAGATGGTATTTAGACCTTATACTCTAACCTATGCATTTTATGTCAGCACACCATTTTGTTACCATTGGATTGGCCTTCAGCCAAAGATCATTTGCTTTCTGGAAATGCATATGTGGATTCTGTCCATCTGCTTTTTGCCTGATTGCAGCTAATTTGTTATAAATGACACATGGAACTATTGCATCTCCCTGCTACCTTGAACAGCTGACTCAATGACAACATTACCTAAAATCTTGCTAAATGAGTGGCTCCTTGCTCACGTCATCAGAGGCTGCATCGAACCAGCTGCTCTTGACCAAATAAAAAGCTTCCTACATACAACACCACTCCAGAGCACTCTTGACTTGGCGTTTTCCAAGATTTCTTTGCTGAAGATCACATTTTTGAATCATTCTAGGTTTGGAGAATTAATCCTAAATTTATCCTGTCTGCCAGCTGCCATGAAAAGCCTTCCTAAACCTACCTGTCATCTGTCCATAGAGCCCAGAGAGAGACTGGAAGCGTTCTCAGCTTTATGTACTGCTTAATTCACTTGGCTTCTTTCCAAAATAAGGGTTATTTTTAATATGGGTCTATTTAGGGGTCTTGCTATCAGCTGAACCCACCAGCACTTGTCTCAGTAAACCTCTTTAGCCAGCATTAATACTTACCTAAATCCACAGAAAACTTACAGTCCTCTCTGAGTGCTGGAAGGAGAGGAGGTAAATTCAGCTCCCCCTACAAATTCATCCACATTCTGCCATTGACAGATTCTTGTCAGAAAAAAAAAAGAACAGGAAACAAGGTGATTTCTTTATCTCCAAGATAAGAACATCTCATTGAGAGAAAGAGGATCAAGGTCACATAGGTAACAGTGTTTGCTAGAAAAAAGCCTTGACACAAATCTATTGTATTCCTATTTTTGCCTTTTTACATGGTATTTAACAATGACTTAAGCTATAGCCTAAGGTGGAAGAGGCCAGCAGGCATCAATCACCTGAGACCATTACTCAGAAAGAGGGCTCAAAAAGAACCTTAAGGAGAACAGACATTTATTGATTGTTCCTTACCAATAGGAAAGTCCAGAATTTGAAGTCACCAACAGTCCGTACCCCAAATAATGCCCCCAGGCAATGCAGAGGAAGGAAGTAGTCAGCAGCCACGGTGGCAGCCCGAGGCCTCTTACACCTCACCTGCTGGACAGTCTCTCCAGCTGAAGGTAGGAGTTCACTAGCAGCTCCAGCAAGACTAATTTCTATATCTGCATCTTCCAGCAGTCCCTCCGGGAGGTACCTTCTGCCCTGTCTCTGTTGGCAGGAACAGCGGCTCTGCATTTTCTTTCTTTGATCCACCTTCCTACACTTTCAAGGTGATCTTTTCCTCCTCTATTTCTTCGCCTGCTTTGGCCCCCTCCTTCCCTTCCTCCCTCCTCAGTCTCAGCTTTCCCCAGTCTATGTGCTGCATGGGGTGAGACCACCTGGCAGCTCCTCTGCCCAGGGCCTGGGGTAAGCTCCTGACTGCTGAAGGGTTCTTATGAAATGATGGGAACAGCCCCATGAGTCTGAAAAAGACCCAGGTATGCCAAAATTACCCTGGAGAGCCCAGGATTTCCCTCTGGAGTCCCAAGGACCTGAGAACGCGTTCAGAGATGATGGAAACAGGCCCAGAGCGTAATGATTAATATGTTAAAGAAAATTTTCTCCTTGAATAATATTTTCTGACATGAAGAGGTAACTGAAACAGAACTAGTGAGCTTCTTGCTAGGAGTGTCTCTATCGTGATAGCTCCTCAGCAGTGCGCGTTGAGGACCGCTGTGGGACATAGTGGGCAATGTGAAGCAGAATGAGGAATCCAATTTCAAAGCCCTTGTGATCCAATTGTGAATGTGTTTGTCAGCACACAGGCAGTAGTGATGCATGGCTGCAGGAAAGTGCTCTCCGGCCTGTCGATCCAACTAAGCACCTAAGCACAAATCAGCCAGTTATCCTAGCTGAGGGTTTGTCTCCTAAGCTCCTTCCTGATCTTAGTTCCATGAGTAGGGATCATATCAGAGCTTCTCCATCCTCTAACAGTGGGGATTTTGGTAGTGGATGTGGCGTTTTGGTGGGCAATTTTGTCATTTAGATTTTGCAACTAAGGCCTCCAGAGATGGGTTCTTGAAGAACCTGGTCTTTTTACTTTCTCAAGGCGAGCCAGTGCTGGGTTCTGCAGCAGATGGCACTGTTGTTTGTGTTCAGAGGTGAGTTTTACTTTAAAGTCCCTCAAACTCTCTTGGTTGCCAGTGGTCACTTCAGCTCACTAATGGATCCAGTGTACCGTGATAGTTCTTTTCTGTTTCTAAAGCCTTACATTTGCATATGCTCCAGTATTATTAGTGAACAGTTGATGGGAAGATTAAACATTTAAGCATCTGAACATCTTGGCATGTTAAACATCTTTTATGCAGCAGACACACCATAAAACGTCTGCTGGTGTTTTATGGTGTGAACGTCTGTGTAAGGACAGTTAAGAAAACACTAAGTTAGGAAAATCCTCCAAGTTATGCTCAATTCTAGGAGTTAAACTGGCAAGCTTCCAGGCGGAACTGATACCCAACTTAACGGTTTAAACTCAATTTTAAAACCTGAGAGGTCAGTATTTGTTTTGATGTTTGCACCTTTAGATTTAGAGCAGAGAAAACGAAGTAGATGCTGTACATATAATGATGTCATGTCAGCTTCTCAGATGGTCTACTTCAGGGTACCAGCCAGCCAAGGCAGCATTTAACAGAATTTCATCACTTTCACAGGTGTTGTCTTTTTGAATTTCTGCCATCCTTTAGGCTTGGGTACTTTCTATTTGTTCTGAAAAGAGGCTTGGATCTGGCTTTGAAAGAACTTTTTATCTGGATACATTTCTTTATTGAAGAAAGAAACAGAAGCAAAGCTGTAGTTAATTATGCCCAACCAGAACTGCACTCACGCTAGCTTGAGAAATGGGCAAATCCAGATGTCAAAACTGTGTGTAGGTAGAGAGAAGTGTGATTTGGGGGAAGTAGAAGTAAAGGACAGGGGTGGTAAATTGTAGGCAGTGTAGAAAATGTTGGAAGTGTTAACACAGCAACAACAAAAAAGTCTGGAGGAAATTTGCAGGGTCTTTGGCTTTAGTAGTTAACCTACCTCAGCAAATCAGTTACTTCAGTACTGGAGTTCTTAATAGATACGTGAATCCACTGTGTTGGCACATGGCAGCAAAAAAGTATTTATAACTTCCCTATTGGAAATTACCTTACGGAGTTATTGAGTTAAGCTTTTGACACTCATTCATTTCTTTTCCTTATAGAAAAATTGCTCAAATTTATAAAATCGTATTTTCATTCCTATACTTGTTTTGGAAAAATAGCAACTGATTTTTGTTGTTGTTTTCACTGATGTCCTTGTTATCCTCTGAGCTTTGGCACCGCTGAGACTTCGCTGCTTATTTCAGCAGTAAGTGGGGAGACACTTTTCCGGTCACTGCACAGCATGCTGCAGCTGCAAACAGCCTAAACTCTTCTTTTGCATGCCCAGAATTTGCAATGCAGATTTTGGAACCTGAATGTTAATTCTGTATTCAGATTCTCCTGAATATAAATTCCCACAGCCATTTAATCCTTCCTAAATGTTTTTGGTGTTTTTTTTTTCCGTTGGAAGGATATATTTGGCATTAAACCTGCACTTGAAATTAATATAAAGGAGAGGAAGTATTTTAAAGTATAACAGTGAATTAATTTCTCCTTTCTTTCAACCCTTAAGGCTCTGAACTGACATATACATCATTGGTGCTGCTGATTGCATGTGGTATGCCAGGGACTCAGGACGGTGGTGTAAGGGGATGTGCAGGTATTCATTTGCGGGCTGTAGGAGGAATGAAGAGAGTTAGTAATGATCCACTATCTTACGTAGTACTGCTGAACTGGACCTGTGCTGTCCTTCAGACCTCTGTGGAATAACTCGTGTGTTGGTTCTGGCTGTAGCACAGTTCTGTAATTACATAGGGCCTTGTCAGTGTAAATATCAGAGAGCCTTAGAATCTTTACCGTTTTCTTAACTGCATTCTTTCCAAAGGTGAGCAAAGACTCTCCTGAAACACAAAACCCGCACCCAAGGGCTGGGGAAGAGGGACAGAGGCAGAGGGGGGAGTCAGAAACAGCAATCAGGGCTTTGAAAGATGTGGGAAGATGGTCCCATCCCTGAACTAGCGCTGAACTGGGGAGGTTCAGCCAGTAGGCTGGGGCAACCCTACAATTTCTCAAAATGTCTCTGAACTACTGTAAGATTTTAACCCCCTCTAGGCAGCTCTAAACCACTGTATAACTCTTCTAAATTGCTCTAAAAGTCCTTTAAAGAGCCATAAGGACCTCTGTATTGCTGCAGTGAGGCAATTGCCTCAAAACAGACATAATTTACACAACTCTTAAGTGGTCTCTAAACCACTCTAAACCTCTTCTAATCAACTATAAACTGCCACTAAATGGCTCTAAACATCTCTAACAATTTATTACCACCTTTAAAATGCCTTTAAACTTCCTATAAACAGCTCTAAAGATCTGAAAAAAACCTTCCAAATTCCTCCAAAACTCCTCAAATGCACACTAAGCAGTTCTGAGGAGCTGTGATACCCAATTAAAGAGTCCTAGGGTCCTCTAAACTGCACTAAAATCTTTCTAAACCTCTAAGCAGCTTTCAGATTCATCTGATCTTATCTAGAACTCTTCTATATTGATCTGAAGATCCCTGAATTTCTTTTGGGCCTCTTAAACTCCGCTAAGGACCTCTAAAACTCCTTGAATATACTCTGAGGTGCTCTAAACCCCTCTAAAATGCCACCAGACACCTACAAAACACCTCTGATGACCTCTTAAAGAGCTATTATTACACCTCCCAAATTGCACCTTTTAAAATCATTTAACCGATTCTAAAACACTAGGGTGTCGCTAAACCAGTCTGGACTTCTTTAAACAGCTCCAGAATACCTCTAAAATGCACTACACTGCTCTAAAACCCATCTAGACAGCTCTAAAACTCTATCTAATCAGCTATAAACAACGGTGAGAAGCTATAAATTCCTCTAAAACCTCCACTCTACCTCTCTGAAAATCCTCTAAATGCCACTAGTTCCTCCACACTGCTTTAAGCAGCAGTAAAATATTTCAGACCCCTCGCAGTCTCCTTGCAGCTGCTCGAGAACTGCTTTCTGCAGTTCTGAGGCTCCAGTTTAGACAAACAGTGCTAAAACTTCTCTGAAGTGCTCTAAAACTGCTCTGAACAGCACTAACAGCTCCACACCGCTCTAAATTGCTCTAACTCCTCAAAAACCCCTATAAACAGTTCTAAGCAGCTCTGAAGTCCTGTAAAGTGTGCCAAAACTCCTGTAAAGCGCTCTGAACAACTGTAAACTCCTTTACCTCTTCTAAACTTCTAAAAACTTCAAAATACCTCTAAACTGATGCAAAGCTCCTTTATGTTGCTATAAGCAGCACTAATATGTCTCTAAATGCGTCTAAAATGCCTCTAAATGTCTGCTGTACAACTCTGAACTCCTCTACATAGCTCTAAAATTCCTCAAAAGAGCTCTAAGCAGCTCTAAACCCCTTCTAGACCACTCTGTAACTCCTACAAGCTGTTCTAAGAAGCTCTAAACCACTTCAAGCTACTGTAAAACTTCTACTATATGCTGTCAACAGCACAAACTAGCTCTAAAACTCTCTTAAAATACTCAGAAAATCTTCTGAACTTTCTCTAAATGGCTCTACAGAGCACTGAGTTGTCTCCAGACCTCCCAAAATACATTTCTTCTGGGGCCAGTACTGCTTAACCCCTTCATTAATGACTTCAAAGGTGGAGCAGAAAGCACCATCCGTAGATTTGCAGAAGGATTTTGACAGGTTGAAGAAATGGACCTGAACCTCATGAACTTCAGCAAAGGGAAGTGCCATGTCGTGCAGCACGGGAAGGAATAAGCCCACACACCGGTACAGACTGAGGGCCACCCAGCTGGAAAGCAGCTTGGCTGAAGGAGGACCTGGAGGGTCCTGGTGGACAAGCAGAACATGAGCCAGCGGTGAGACCCTGCAGTATCCTGCATTAGAAAAAGAGTTACCAGCATGTCAAGGGAGGTCATCTTTCCCCTCTGCTCAGCACCGGTGAGACGCATCTGGAGTGTTGGGCTCCCCAGTAAAGGGAAGACATGGACTTCCTAGAGCGAGTCCAGTGAAGGGCCTTGAAGATGATCATGGGATTGGAGAACCTGTATTACAAGGAGAGGCTGAGAGAGCTGGGACTGTTCAGCCTGGAGAAGGAGAAATTACCGATAGGAATGGAAGAGCATAGAGAAGAGGGGATTTCTGGAGGAACAGGATAAGCCTCAAAGAAAAAAAAAAAAACGTGTCCTTTGTGAGAACCCATTATTAAAGCCAAACCCCAGAGAAAGTGATCTCTGCATGTGAACAGCCCACAGCGAGCATAGTTTGGAGTGGAGGAGGAACACCACGAGCCCAAACTCCTGGGATTATTGTGTGAGTACATGAAAAATTTGCTCCCAGTGCACAGAACAACGGGGAATTGTTCTCTCTACTGCAGGCACTCGCTGCTCTCAAAACGTGCTCTAGTGGAAGATCTGAAAGTGCACAGCGAAGGCAGAATGTTTTATTGCACCTGTTTTATGGATGGGTGTAGAAAACCTGTGTGATTTTCCCCAGGAAGCAAACCAAGCCCACAGGAGAGCTGCGAATCCAAGAAAGACCTGTTGATACCTTTTTGATGGTCACTCCGTGTGCACTCCATATGGCCTTTCGTAGCCTTTTTTCTTCTGAGTCAGTTAAATGTCAGCCATAAATCTGTGCAGGGCACTACCTTGTCTTAAGAGGTGCTGGTGGTCTGCTGGTCAGATCTACGGGGAGAGGATTTGAACTGCGGACCAGCTGCGGTTCTGGTGGGACAGAGGAGGATCGTGCTGAGCACAGCTGCCTCTCTGCCGTGGGGCCCAGACTCTGCGCTGCACGTGGTACACATCTGGTAAAACCACATGTGGGAGAAGAAAACAGGAGCCACATGGGCTGCCTGCGGGGAGTGGTTTTAGCTCCCCAGGAGCCGTTGTTTTCTGCTCACTTGTCATAGCCTGACCTCCATTTGCCTTTCCCACACAGCAGCATGGACCTTCCCAGCTCCCGACGCTGTGTGTCCCAGAGCCAGGGCACTGCGCTGGCGTTGGGAGTGCTTCCAGCACCACCGTGGAACAAGAAATGGCCTGATGGAAGGGCGGGAGATGAGGAAACGTGGAGCCGAAGCCTCCCCTGGTTGAAATCCTCATGCTGTCCTGCAGCCCCCACAACATGAGCAGCACCCAGGTCATGGGGGTGCACGTAGCGAGGCCAAAATGAAGCAGCTCTTCCCTGTAACTTCTTCTTTCTATGCACCTTGTGGCTTTTGGTTTATGGAGTGGTTTTTCTGTTCACATATTCTAAGTTCGTATGTGGAAGGTGTCCCTGCCCATGGCAGGGGGGCTTGGAGCTAGATCATCTTTAAGGTCCCTTCCAACCCAAACCATTCTGTGATTCTATGTTATTGGTTTGGGTTTCTCTTATCCAAGCAGTGATGATTTGTGAAAGAACTGCAAATTAGAGGCACTGAGGAACAGGAGGTGCCCACCACAGCAGGCATCTATCAGAAGCAATTATTGTCTGCAGAGCTTGCAGCTAGATAACCGTGGTGAGGAGCAGAAGAGCTAAATACAACCCCTACTTTACAAAGGGGAACTAAAGCTCATTTCTTCAGTGCTGCAACTTTTAAATTTGATGCTGAGTACAGATTGGAAACCCTCTGGGTGAAACGTGCACATTTGTCACTTAAAAGAAGTGCAGAAATGTAAGATGCGTTGGAACGATGCCGAATTTTTGGGGTGTATGGGACTTTGGTTTACGATAATGATAATATTTTCATGCTTGCCCATAAATTACTAAGCTGTAGTTCTAGGTTTCATCTCCAGTTGCACCTTGATTTTTGTCTAGGAGCAGAAAGAGATGAAATTTGACTCATTTGTTTGGGAAAAAAAAAAAATTATCTTCTCATCAGAGATGCTCTTTATCACAGTTCCCAGGCCTTGGCAAGCTTTTGACATGCCCTCGGGTGCTCGTTTGCTTTACAACAAGGTGGCGTGGGTTGGCTTCCTCGCTTACCACCAGGAGCCTTTCGGCATCCTTCTCATTCAGCAGCACTGAAAATCTGGTTTTCTTTGGGCTGCACCGTGCAGCGGGTGCATCTCTCTAGCCGACAGCTCCGGGAGGGAATTTTGACGCTGCTGATCGCAGCAGTAGCGGGAACTTCTCTCTCTCCTGCAGCTCCGGAGCGCGTGGGTGGACAACCTAAGGGAAGCTCATCTTGTCTTGAGTTGCTCCAGCTGCAGACACGCTTGGGAGTTTGCAGCCAGGCTTCCCTCGTTATTTTCAGCCATCAGCAAAAAGCTGTATCTCCTTTTTTCCAAGTGACTCGTGCCTGGGCAGAAATCCCTGCCGAAATTCATGGAGCGGTTAACCAAACGCTCCCAGATGCTCTGCCAACATCTCCCCAGCCGTGGAGCCAGCTGTATCCTCATTATTTTCATTATTTTTTTTTTTTTTTGAAGTTCACAAACGGCGATTAATAATCCAAAGAAGCCTTAGCTTTTAAGCACGACTCGCCGAGCATCGGGGGCGGGAGACTGCGGAGATGGCGGCTGTTTCCATGGGACACCAAAGGAGGCGGAGGAGGAGATGCTTTCCGCGGAGAGCTGTCAGGTGATGGCGGCTCCGGGCCGCCCCTCCGGCAGGACCCTCCCCGCCGGGCCGGGGGCGGAGCGGGGCGGTGGCGGGGCCGCCCCGGAGACGCTGCGGGGCCGGGCCGGGCGCCGCCGCTGCCCGGTGGGGCGGCCCCCCGGGGCCGGAGCCGCCGCCGCTCGCTGGGGCCGCTCGGGCGGGGGGCCGCCGAGCTCGGAGGAAGGGGTTTCGCTCGGTTCTCCGCAAAGCCGTTCCCCGCCGCGGGCTGCCGGGCGCCACCAGGTACGTGCTCGGCCACCACCGGCTGCGTGTAGAAAAGGAGAGGTGGAATAGAAGGTGTCTCTGAAATGGAACTGCACCCAGTGCTCCCAGTCCCGTCCTGGGGCGGGGCTGGCTGCGGAAGCCGGTATTTCGGTGACAACAAAAAATCCAGTCTCTCTAAGCAAAATTAGCAGCCTGGCAAAGTCCGCTTCTTCCGAACTTTGCCTGTCTGGCTTTGCTGTTAGCAGAATTTGGACACCACTCAAGTAAAGGTGGTAATCGGTTTTGTCTCTGTCTCTTCCAAACAGCTCAATGACACCCGGGAAGAAGTTACAGGGTCTTGTAGCTGCTGCAGTCACTCCCATGACTCCCGATGGGTGAGTTGTCAAAAATCACGCTGATTACTGTTGTCATAGACCCCTGTTTTCCTTCTTTCCTATTTGGAACTGATCACTTCCTTTTTTTTTTTTTTTAAATCAGATCTCTGATGGGATGGGGAAACTGTTAGATTGGTCTCACTAGGGCTAGAGTGGGATCCCTTAGCCTCTGCTTCTTCCTGTTGTCCCAGTGCTGTAGGTCTGGGTTGGGAGAGTTTGGATCAGTCTCACATCTCTGTTTTTTTGCTGCTTTTGTAGGTGCAAATTAAATCCTAGTAAGGTTATACGCATAGAGTGTTGCAGTATATTTATGTTTGTTAAGGCAAATCACAGTCCTGGTTAAAAAGACTTCGAGAGCTAGAAAATAATGGTCAAAATCTGATGTCCTTTTAGACTTTTCTTTACCCTAGCTAACTCACATGTGCATGCGCAGTATGTGTGTGTGCATGGAATTAGTCGAAACCAGAAGAAAATTCTGCAAGGACTGCACAGTTCTGTAAATAACGTCAAATCGAAAGTTGAAATTCAGCCTTCCTCAAAGCAGTGATGATAAACAGATGTCCTCCCTGCTGCGTCTTCCTGTGGCAAGACTTGCGTTGTTTGGAGTCAGCAAAGGACCCAGAGCTTCTCTGATGGAGGATGTGTCAAGACCTGTACGTGTTTGTGAGGAAGGCAGTGGAGGTTTGCTAGTACAGTCCTCTGAAAGTGACCCTTTGCTTTTGAAAAGTGCTGCAAAGCATGGTACTGTCTCACTCAGGGAACTCGTGCATTGCAGTCATTGCTTCGTTTCTTGCCTTAAAGGAAACTTATTTCTGATTTAATTTTTGCTTACTGCTCAAATTTATTGCAACATGGTGTTTGGAGAGTGATCTGGGCTCACTGCCTGGAATGCCTGGTCCTTCTAACATATGTTCTGTGAAAGCAGCTGTGAAATTTTGGGTGATGTGTGAACCCACTCAAGGTCCTAGAATTGACTTCCAGACTATAGGGTCGGTCTGTACATTTGACAAATGAAAACAGTGTTGAAATATTATACACTGATAAACAAAATAAGTTTGTCCTGCAGAGAAGATAAACCTGGGATTCAATTTCCCCTATTCGTCAGGGAAGTCTGTTGCTTTCCTCATCCTTTAATGAGAGGGGTCAAAGTCACATCCAGCAGATGCCGTTTCACGGTCTGGCTCCAGCAGTTACAAGTATAATTTAACTGTTTCCCAGCACCTTTGCTCTCTCAAGAGGACTTCTGTTTCCCTCAACAGTCAAAAAGGTTTGAGTGCCTCTTATTCTCTCATACCTCCCCAAAAAAGTCCTTTGTTGTGATGAGCCTGCAGTAATTACCAGTTGAGATAAAAGGTTGGAACAGTGAACTACCTGTCAGGAGGAAGAGAAACTGGAAGAAAGAATTCAGGACTGAAGTGTTACCTGAAATGTCAAGCACGTGCTGAGGATACTGTACCTTGGGGTCATTCGTGTGTGTGCAAATGAAAGGCTTCAGAAATACATGGTTTTTTTTTTGTTTTCTTAATCTCTAAGTGTAAAATATCTGTGAGTGGAGACTTAACGGTTGCTGAGGCTTCTAAGGTTGCTGCGGTTTTTTTCATTTCAGACAAATTAACCTTTCGGTGATTCGCCAATATGTGGATTATCTGGTAAACCAGCAGAAGGTGAAGAATGTTTTTGGTAAGTGGTTTTGTTTTTTTTTTTACAGAAACTGTGTTACACCTCTTTTGCCTGACAACCCTACGATATATCTTGCCTGATGAGAGCGGTAGTGGGAGGGACTGTGGATGTGGGATCATCCTAAACATTTATATTCACCAGTGGAGACAGTGTAAGTGATACTTAGGTCATCTGCTTTTGCCTACACCCCGTTTCCGTGCTGGACAAAATAAGCATTGCCTTCATACAGTGACATTTCCAGAGATGAATGGATAATGCTCTTGGCAGAGAAGATTCAGCTGAATGATTCTGCCCTTTGCCTGGGCAAGATACAGTCATCTGACTCAGGAGTCCACGGAATTCAATGAGCTCATCAAAGCCAAATGGGTTTCTTTAGGAGACCTGTGGTGCACTGGGTGATACCGAGGTGGTCACTGCTCCCTTCTTTCTCTGTTCTGCCTCCGTCTCGGGGGCCGCTGCAGGGAAACAGGGATGGCTGGATAAAGAATACAGCATCCACAAAACTGCTTTCGTTCGCAGCCTGGCATAGTTAAGTAAGCTGAAGTCGGTGATGAGATTTTGGTGCAAAACTTATGTGGAAGGAGTGCCAAGATGAAAAGTGGGGCATGGCAGTGACTTAGCTATCCCAGTTCAACCTGTTGTTTGGGACTGAACGTACTGACATCTCATTGTTTCCCAGGGGTGTTTTAGATTAGGTAGGGCATGCGGTTCCACTCATGACAGAGACACCAAATTTCAGGTCAGGCTGTTTTTTTGGGGTGGAGGACAGGCAATCACCCTGCCTGGCTAGCTGGGCGTCCCTTTGTGCGCTTGTCGTAGCCTGACTCGCTGCTGGGAGAAAGAAGTAGTGTCTGCTGGGGAGGGGGTGCTGGGAAGGGCAGTTTCCCAGTTTCAGCAGCTGATTCTGTCTCCTTCCTGCCACTGCTGCTGATCCTGAAACACCCAGATTTCCGACACAAGCATTTGGTGACGGTAACGCTGCAATCCCTGTGCAGATGCTGGTGCGGACCATTGCTATCTTGAAATGGGTTGGGGAAAAAATATTTCTGTTTAATATCATCAAAAGTGTCAGTTCTTGCCTTCAGTAAAATCAATGCATGTAGGCCAGGCCTCAGGAAATGTTTTGTGTTGTGTTGAAACAGTGAATGGCACAACAGGAGAAGGACTGTCCCTTAGCATCCAGGAGAGGAAGCAGTTGGCAGAAGAATGGATGTGCCAAGGAAAAGACAAGTGAGTAGCCAGGAGGGAACAAGGGATTCTGGATCTCGTGTTATGATATAAGCATGCCTGATTGCAAAGCCACGTCTGCTGATGGGTTTTTTTTTTAGTATGTTGTTGTTGGTTTTGTTCCCCAGTTCCTTTATCTTAAGTCTGCATTTTTGTCACTGCCAGTTAGCTGGTGTCCCTTCCCACTGCTTAGAGAGCTTGTAAGAGTCCTTACAGTGTATCAAAATACACTGAGGGCAGGGGGACAAAAAGGGCTCGGGGGGGAAAAAAAGGACTGTCTTCTTTGCTTATTCCTGAGAAGAAATAAAAGTAAAGAGCTGTGTGCCTATTTATGCCCTGTGAGCATTTCTGAGCCTTTTAATATATCAGTTAAATTATTTGTTGTGAGGGACGATGCGGTGTAACAAGCTCAAGTGCTTCCCTAAAGGTGCAAAGTTGGTGGCAGAAGAAGGAATTCAAGGCAGATCTCCAGCTGTGTATGGAATTGCAGGTCCACACTCTCTCTCTCGTACTTGTTATAGTCTTGTGTCGCTGCTGCCTTCTCCTTAGTTGCTGTGTCAGAGGATGTGGAGAGGAGGAGGTGTTTCTTGGGGAGAAGGATAGTGAGCAGAAATAAACTGGTGTGAAGGCTCACAGTCTGTATGGATATAAAGGAGGAACACAAGAAAAGGGACTGACGGACAGGAACCTGGGAGATTCCCATGGCAGGAGCAGAGAAGCAGTCAAAGGTGCTGCTGTGAGGCCAAACTCTTCTGGTAGCTCTGCAGAGCAATAGGTTTAGAAAACAAAGAGATGCTTTGATACCCTTTCCTTTTCCCAGCTTCGCCTTAAATCCTTAATGTCTTCATTTTAACTTCCTAATGATATGCTGAAGTTTGTCCCTCCTAACAGCCTAGCAAATACGACAGCAACGAGCCACACATAATTCGTCTTTGCAAACGTGTTTTCTCTTTCTCACCACCAGCTGCTTGCCGCTGTCGGCGTTTTCCCCGTGTGTCTGCTCCTCAGGTCAGCACAGGTTCACATCTCTTCTAGGTCTAATCCAGCCCAGTGAAGGTCTTGGGCTGTGGCTCCCTGGTCTGAAGCGATTCATTTTGGCAGACTGATGTTTTTCAGCAGCACTGAAACCTCCCCAAACCTTCTGAATTTGTTCTTGTGCAGATTGGATCATGTGATCATTCATGTGGGAGCACTAAGTCTGCCAGAGTCCCAAGAGCTGGTGTGTATATATGTTTCCTTCTCACTATGTGTGTAGTAGCTACAAAGCAGAGGTACCTTCAGGTACTTTCCATTCTCTCGTTTGTAGGCAAGACACGCAGCAGCCATAGGTGCTAGTGGTATTGCTGTAATAGCCCCCTGCTTCTTCAAACCCACTAACAAAGGTGAGTAGATGTGATTGTCAGACCCGCTGAGGCCTTTTATGTTGCCCTCCAAACCTTTATCGTAGATAAAAGTAATGCCATCTTCTTTCTTTGGAAAATACTCCGGTGGTAACATTTGCACACCTGTCATGTCTGGTGCTATGCAAAAGGAAAACCTAGAAGGAGCGTTTTGTAAAGATGGGAAATACCAGAATTCTCCCAGTAGGAAGCGGGAAGGATGTCTTCTGGAATGTATTTTGTTAGCCTCTTGTGAAAAGAAGAGTTGTTCATGGGAAGAGTAGTTAACTAGTCTGTCTTCTGAATAGACAGTGTGGAGTTCACGCTTGATCTGGGCCACGCTAGGAAGTGGTTGGTTTCCTGTTGACCCTTGCTGGACACTGACCAAGCTGGTGAACTGCTGATACACAGACATGCCCTCTTGTTACTGGGGTGATCAGGTTTGGCTCTGTGCATCTAAGGCTACCTCAGAACTTATAAATTGAGTGTTTTGCTTTTAATATGATGAACGTAACATAAAAGAACCACAACGAAGTGGAGGTTTCGTAACAGAAATGCTAAAATTTGACTCCGTGAATTACGAATGGAAATGTTCATATGAAAGCACCAGAAGAAACCAGAGTGGGTTGCCAGAATGGCTGGTTTTGACAGCCAAGGACACAATCAGTGGCAATCAAACTGGTAAGCACACAAAGATCAGTAGAAGACCTTTGCTGATAGTAGCAGAATGGCACTGAGGTTTCAGCCCACTGCCCTTCCTGCTATACCAATGGGAACATTGCCTAAGATTTAGGAAGATGCAGTGAACAAGATTCTCAGGAAGTATGTCAACCATAATAGCTCTTCGATTCCTAAAACAGTACAAAAAGGTTGTCTGAAAACCTGTCCATCATCACCATCAAGCATTACCCAAGGGAGGTGAATGTGAACTTGATCCCTCGTCCTCTGCGTTGTACACAAGGGATCCTGGCGAGACCACTTTGGCACGCAGGTCTCGCAGTTTGCATGTGAGAGCATACGTGAATTTCATCTGTAAGAGGATGAGTGTGAGTTACTTAGATCGGTTTGGTTTAAAATAAACAGCATCTTTGCCTTCCCTAAGGTCTTCCACCAAGTTTTGCTACGTTTAAGGTTTTTATATGACTCGCTGTGTGTGGCACACAAGCTGTAGATGGCCTCTTCACATGCCCTGGATGCTGTGAACCTGAACTGTCTTTCACTACAGATAGTTTCTTTCTCTTATGGAGGTACCTGCTTGTTTTCTTCCAGATGAGCTGATTCCTTTCTTACAGAAGGTTGCATCTGAAGCCCCTGCAGTTCCATTTTATTACTATCACATTCCTCCTCTGACGGGCGTGAAGAGTAAGTACTGCGTCAGCCCTTCCACAGCCCGTAGGCTTGTAGCAACCACAGTAATCCCAGTGGCTGATGCGATTAGTCTGCCAGCCTGAACCAGGTATGTGGCCTCTGCTCCCCATCACATGCAAGCTGCAGTGGAGAGGATCCTTTCTGAGAATGGGAGGTGAATCCAAGACTGGAAAATAAATTGAATTCCTCTTCATTGGAAAAAAGTCGTGGCTTATGAGTACTGAACAGCTGGGATGGAGGAGATGATGCTGACGGTGGCTTTGCAATTAGTGCGGGCCAGGATAGGTAATTGACTTGGATAACCATAGTTGAATCCCAGTTTTTTGTGAGATAGTTACCATCATCTCTCTTGGTGTACACCAACTGCATAGTTGTGTTTGCTAGTAAGTTACGTGTGCAACCACTGTGCTTCTCAAGTCTTACTATTTAGCAGAGGAATAGAGTACGGATCTCTGGTTACTTGCTCCAGACAGCTGGTTATGTGGTGTTTCTGGATGCACACATTTATATTTATTCTTAAATACGTTGTTGCCTGTTTGTTCCTAAGCGTTCACTTATCCAGAGTTTTGATCTGAGATCTGGTAAAAGGAATGCTTTTGATCTGGTGAAAGGAATGCTTCAGAGAGGGTAGAAAGACATCTTTTGCGTAACTCTGGGAAATAATCATACTGAAGTTGTCTTAACTGGTTGTTCTAGAGCTGTGTACTTTACTAGGCTTCGGCCAAAACAGAAAACTTGTAAAATAGTAAGTCTCCCTCTTGGGGAGGAAACGGGGAAATCTCCCAGAACAGGGGTGTGTTTCTTGATATGAGATTGCTGTTCTGCACAGTTCGTGTTGAAGAGTTGCTGGATGGAATAAAAGAGCGGATCCCCACCTTCCAGGGCGTGAAGTTCAGCGACACGGACCTCTTGGACCTTGCACAGTGTATAAACAAGAATGAGAGAGAACAGTTTGAATTTCTTTATGGGGTGGACGAGGTAAGAGGCTTCTCTTAAAAATTATTTCTTCTATGGCTTTCTCTTTCTTCAGCCTTGGGGGAAAAAAGTAACCCTGGACTTTCAGTGCCAGGTAGTTTTGCTCACTCCCACCCACCACCCCTTTTTTTTTCTTTATTTTGTTACATGAAGTAAAAATTGTTTTTTTTATCTCCCCCCAACCCCAAACTAGCAACTGTTGAGTGCACTGGCGATAGGGGCAGATGGAGCAGTTGGAAGGTCAGTATGACTTGGACTTCTTCCCCTCGCCACACACACCTTATTGTTGTGTCTTCCACTATCTCCACAGTATTTCGCTGTCTTCTGTCACAGCAGTGGAGGATTTTGCAGGGTAAGGCTGTACAGCAGCAAGCAGACAGACAAGGTGGAGCCCCAGTGCTAGGGATGGGACAGTCGGATAACTGCGGATTTTGGAGTGTGTTCATTGGGTGATTATTGCTGCAGTCTCTAAGCCAACCCAAAGGTTTCAACGTATTTCTTTATCCTTCTGGCAGCATTTTGAAGTAGGGAATCCCTTTTATCTTCATTATATGGGTAAGGAACCAAAACCCAAATTGATTAAAATCGTTTACCTTAGTTCACATGAGAGATCTGTGAGGAAATGGTCCCTGCTGAGTTTTATTTCTCATTTGTCTTCTGCTGCTCATACCAGGCTGCTTAGATGAATGGCTGTGTGATATCTCTGTTATTCAGTAGATGATCCGTTAAATGAACAAGCAAGTGGAAAATTAAGTGATTGACTTTATGTATTGTCTAATTGTTTATTTTTAATATCGAAAAGCAGTTCCATTTGGAAGGAACTGGGAAGAGAGATCTGCTCTCTAAACTCCTCTGTAGGGCTTGGCATACTTCAGATGCTTGACACGACAAACCGCGCATAGATTGCATGAATCTCTCATAATAATGGCATTCTTACAATGTCAACAGAGAAAGCCTCTGGCCACGTCTTTTGTTTCAGTGGTTCTAAGCTCCCCCTTTGCATTTACTGATTCTATTTTTGGTTTGACTTTTTTTGGCAGTACATACAACTATTTGGGCCAAAAAACCAACCTGATGTTGCAAGCCTTTGCAAAGCCAGACCTTGCGTTAGCACGGAAGTATCAGGTATAGTATTGTTACTGTCCCCACTAGGAGCAGCCTACTTTCTCCTCTAGCTTTACTGGGGCTGTTTTCCATGTGGTTTTGTCATCCATACCCTGAGGCAGCTTTATTAAACAAACTTCTTTCACCTCCAACCCCCCTCCTTGTTATTCATCTCTCCTCACCTTTTTGACCAGTCCTTACTAACTTTTAACCGAGATCTGCCTTACTTACCCTTCAACTCTCTAATCTCATCTATGCCAAGTGAGCAACGGCCTCACCTCTTTTCCCTTGAACAAGCCCCTTGGCTGGGAATATTCTGGTGCTACCTTACATGATGTAGGACAGAAAGCCATCCCAAAGCAGCTCTGCCTTAACTCCTCTTGGTCTTGGTGAGCTTGAAGATTTTGGAGGAGTTCAGAGCAATCAGTATACAATCTATACCCAATGTTTTTATGGGACGTTTGAGGCATCCTTTTGCCTTAAAATAGAGGAGACTGCAGGATGGAAGTCTAGATGACGTCTGAAAGATGATCTGCTGTAGGAAATCTCTTCACTAGGCAGTGGATATTCAGATTTGTAAACCTTTAGAGCCAATATGAGACTTACCAGTGTTCTCAGACTGCTTGCAGTGAGGGACAGCTTGAACATGAGTGATAGACTGAGAGGGAGTGATGGTTTTCTTAAATCCCTCCCTTCCTTCCTCCCTCCCTTCCTTCCTCTCTCCCTCTCCTACTCCAGTGGAATTCAATTAGTATTTCCCATAGATTGGCCAGGTAGCCAAGGGCTTTTCTCAAAGTCGTGCAAAAATTGTGTAAGATGTAAATATCACAGTAGCACTAGATGCTTTTACATCTTAAAATTTGAAACTACTGTCTGTCTCTTCTAGTTTCTCACTGGGGAATTTCTCAGCTTTGTTACCAAACTAGGTAAGTCCTGCACTGCCCGTTTCCCTCGTTATATCTAAAAATGAAGACTTGGTGCTCCAGAAACTCTCGTGTTTCTGTACCCTCTGAACTTCCTTCCTGAAAGATTTTGCAGTGAGAAAATGTTGCGTGTGCTGTTTCCAGAGTTGTTAGCAGCTGGGAGCTCAACAAAGGGAGCTGACCAAGCATCCCTGACGGATTCCACTCTCACTTCCTTCCTTCTCCTGTGAAATCTCACAGCTTTAAAGCTGTGACTCTGTGATTTACCCTTTTTCTTATCCTGGCTCTTTCTGTGGGTTGTTTTTTTTTTTTAGTTCTATCTCCAAATGCTCATTTTTAGCTTTGCTTCTAGAGAGTAATTTTTCTGAAATAGTGATGTTCCAGTAGGAAAACAGCTCCGATGCTTGGTCTCTCCTGCATTGTTGTAATTTAAGAGTCACTGTTCAAGGCTGTACAAGTGCAAAGCATTTTAAAATGGAATGATTTTTTAGAAACAAACCCGAGTTTCAATATAAAAAGCAATTAAAACCAAGTCAGAGTAGAGTAGGGACACTGGATCGGACATTTCCTGGTTTTCACTTAATGCAGAGAACTGTTGGCTGTGGTTTTGCTACGTGTATACCAGCCCCAGTGAATCTAGCTGAGCTTTAGTGCTTGGCTGTATTTCTTGGGTTAAAAGTCAGAGGAAATGCATCATTATTTAGTGTTACAGATAAAGAGGCAAACACTGAATCTCCAGAGGTACTTAAGGAGATGTGAGCTGTGGACAGAGAGGCCTCCTGAAGTTCCTGTGGTGGTTCAAGCTGGTCACGTGTCAGCAGGATGTTACTACTCCCAGGGCTTTACTTTATGTATGGAGTCTGCACTGGGGGATAGCTACGAGGCTGCAAAGATCCTGTTGCTGGGGTGATGAATTGGCTGGGATAGCCCAGCCTACCAGTGAAGGTAAGTTTGGAGAAGCCCTGGTTTTGCTTGGTTTACCTATAGAGGGCTCACAACATCTTCTCTGTTGTCAGAGCTGCGTGACAATGCATTTTTGGCAAGGAGAAAGGAACACGCACACAGCCCTGGTTATCAGTAAAACTGACTCAGTAGTTTCTAAAGTGCATGGCTAAGAAAATACTCTGCTTGGTGTCTTTAGGAAGGAAATAATAATGGTATAACACATAAATAAATGTAATAAATAGGTGTAATTTTTACTGTAATGTCTTTCCTGACTGCAAGCACGATCGTGTCTTCTTAGTTACCCTGTTCTCACTTCCGAGAAGTGTTTAAAGCCATATAGTGTTTAAAGGATTATAGAGCAACTCGATGCTGCTGCTTTTAGGGACACCCGGTTAGAGACCACTTTAAGCAAAATGATCTGGAAACGACCCGATTTTGCTTTTGTCCACCCAGGTTTTGGTGTCGCGCAGACTAAAGCCGTAATGACTTTTGTTTCTGGCATTCCCATGGGACCTCCACGGCTTCCGCTTGTTAACGCCTCCGAGGAGTTCATCGCCAAGGCCAAAACCAAGCTGAACAGCATTGTGTGGCCTGATGGCAACTGACGTCCGCTTCCATGTTGACCTGGAAGTGGAGGCTCCTTTTCTGGGACTCGATGTCACGTGGCACATTCCTCACGTGATTTCTTCCAGGGAATTGGCAATGTACCCGAGCCGGTTCCAGTTAGGGCTGGCCTTGTTGGCACGTGTGTAGTAACTTTACTCTGCTCCACTGGAGCGCTGCACATCCCAGGACTAGCTGGTATCTTTTAATAAAAAAAAAAAAAAAAAAAAATTTTCCTTAGTTGAGGGAACCTGACTCCTTTTGTCTAGAAAGGAGGAAGATCTGTCTCTACCCTCCCTCCAGCTAGGTCATGTTTTGTGCTCTCCCTTTGTATCTCCAGCACTACAGTGTGTTTTTAAACATTGCTATGGCACCGTCTGGTTGCTCAGATGGATATTTTACTGTTTGTCACAAACTCACTGGGACGCTGACCGTGTATAAAATCCGGTTTCTGTCTGATCTCATTGCCTTTGTACTCCTTCGCTTCATGCAAAATATAAAAAACTTTTGCAACAGGAAGCCTTTGGCTGTCTAGTGAGCAGATATTGCTCTATCTTTTTTCTCGGGACAAAAATGAAGGCAGGATTGAGCCGTGTGTCTCCCTTTTGCGATGCAGAACGCTGTTTCACCTGTTAGAAAAGTCACTTACCGTCAGATTAAAAGGTGCAACTTCTGCACCCTGGGCTTGGCCTGCCCGCCAGCCTGAGCTCCGACTGCCTGATGGTTCATGTCTGGTAAATGCGAGCTCCCATGCTCGACCAGTACCTCCTGGCAGTGCTCCTGCCTGCGAAATGACGGGAATGTCTGGAAGGAGGGAAAAGAGAGGGGGGAAACGTGGAGAGGCGCTTTGCTCACGCTGTAACACGAGCATGGAAAATTCTGCTAACTTCCTTTCGCCGCGTAACCACTGAACAAAAGAAATACACCATAATAAAGGCTTATTTTTCCCCCTTTTGAATCCGTAAGGAATTTAGGAGAGCTTTTTTTTTTTTTTTTTGACAGGAAAGGGGAAGAGCGTGCAAGGAGCCGCGCCGGTGGGTCAGGAGCGGCCGGGGCCGGCGGAGCCCGCGTCCCCTGCGGACACGGGAATGGCGTGCCGGCCCTTTCCCAAAGAAATCCCGACGCTGCCGGAGCTCTGGGCGCCCTGGCGGGGCGTTCCGCCGCGGGGCCGCCCCGCCGTGCCCCACCGCGCATGCGCGGCCGCCGCCGTCAGGCGCGGGAGGGCGGCGCTGCCCGCCGCTAGGCCGGCGCCGGGAGGAGCGGGAGGGCCGCGGCCCCGCCGGTGCCCCCCCCGCTTCCCCGCCGGTGCTCCCCGCCGGCCGGAGCCATGGCGGACGTGAAGAACTACCTGTACGCCTGGTGCGGCAGGAGGAGGGTGATGCCGGCCTACGAGATCCGCGCCGGCGGCGGCCGCAACCGGCAGACCTTCCTCTGCGAGGTGCGGGCCCTGCCGCCCGGCCGGGGGTCAGGGGTGGGAGGGCGCCGGGGGCCCGCGGGGCCCTGGAGGGGGGCGGAGGTGGCGGGAGGCCCGGCCGTGCGGCGGGCAGAGCGTCCGGGCGCCGTGCGGGACGCGCTCGGTGGGGCTGGGGGCGGAGAGCGGCCCGGTGCACAGCCGTGAGGAGAAAAGGCGGTCGGTTTTCCAGCGGGAGACCCTTCTTGCCGTTAGACCCGCCAGCCAGGCGTGCGGCCGCCTTTGTCACAAACTCCGGTCGCCCGCCGAGCTGGCATTGAGGTGGATTAAAACATCCCTGCGTGCTGTGGCGGTGCTGCCCTGCTCCCGGCTCCAGACGTGGTGGATCCGAGGGATTTGTTGGGCTCGGGTGGGCTCCGAGGAGCTGACTGCCGCCGAGCGCACGGAACTGGCTGGTTCGTGAGCGATGCCGTAGGTTTGCGCTAAACACCTGGAATTTGTTGTTGCACCCTTTTCCCCCCATCCGTCTTCCCCAGCAGTGACACAGCTGAGAAGCGCGGTGATCCTAAACCAATTTTACAGGTGGTGTCGCCGAGGCTGGGCGTTGCTCAGGTGACAGGGTTCCACGGGCAGGTACACTGTGGGAACGTTCTCTGGTTTGTACGTTGGTGCCCAATGAGCATCCGTAGAAACTTAACGGATGGACGGATAGATCTCACCATTCCTTTATTTTCACGGTCTGGTATGATGGTTGTGAGTCTGGTCCAGTTACTGTTTGGTCGGTGACACCGTTGTCCTGGTGGGCTGGTAGTTGGTGCTGAAAGTGGAAGCTCGTTATGTGGAAACTGTTAAGCAGAATGCTAACGAAGTATGTTGTTTGATGAGAAGATGGGTATTGGCTACCAGTGTGATTCAGCACTGGAAGACAAACGCAGCCTGGCATTAACAACGTGGTGCAAAGCTCTGGTTTGGGCTAGCTGGAGTGTTGTATGCCATTCTGCTTACTTTTTTTTTTTTTTTTTTTTTAAGAAAAGCTAGCTATAGTAAAAAGCTCTTTACGTGGTCAGCAGAGTGAAGAGCAAAAATCAGAAACGTGTAAGTGGTCTGTCTGTACAAGTGAAGCTGAAACGAAATGGAGTTGCTGACTGTAAACGTGAAAAAAAAAGAATATAAGAGGAGGAGCAGTGGTTGTAGGAAAGCAGGTGTAAAATGTCTGGTTAGTCTGAATTTTAAACAAGTTTCCTGCGATCCACTTTTGCAGCAGCCTGCCAGGCAAGCCAGCAGGATAGGAAATTGCTGTTCTAAAGTGTCTCCAAGTTCATAAAACACATTGCACGTTGCCAGCTGTAATGATTTGGAGCTACGGTAGAGGACGCAGAAGCTCGCTCCTGTCCTTGTTCTCTGAGGTTTTGGGATTAAGATTGAGAAAAGTGAACCTGGGCAGAGTTTGCTGCTGCGTGTTGCCCAGATCCCTTCCTACATGGATTTGTTTTCTTCAAGGAGGTTTTTGGAAGCACTCGTGTTCTCTGAGAACAGACTGTGGATGTTTTCTTTCATAGATACAAAGTATACATCCAAAATACCTATGTGTGCATATGTAACGATATGTGACAATACTTAATTGCTTCTGTACTTGTTAGCAACTGAAATGCAGTGTTGCAGTTTACTGGTTTTCAAGATGCTTTCACTCGTACGTGCCACAGATGCGTGTTTTTATTGGCAGGTGCGAGTGGAAGGCTTTAACTACGTTGGCATGGGCAATTCCACCAACAAGAAAGATGCGCAGAGCAACGCCGCTCGAGACTTTGTCAACTACTTGATTCGGGTGAACGAAATGAAGAAAGAAGAAGTTCCTGCTTTCGGAGTAAGTTGCTCTTTCTCCTTACCAAAGGCTGGTCTTTAATTCCAGTGCTGTGCGTCCGGTTGCATTTGATCCCTGGAGTTCAGCCTGGTACCCGTGTGTGGTGAAGGAGGCTGAAAGTGCAGGACTTCTGCTTCCAGTGCTAGAAAGCTGGAATATATACAGTGGGTGTTGTAGACTGATCTGGTAACGATAGCTGTGTGTTGGTCTGCACAATTGATGAGGCTGGGGAGAATTCAAAAGTGCTGAGTACTCACACCTGACACTGGGAATTGTTTTGAGTGTGTGTTATAGAATCATAGAATGGTTTGAGTTGGAAGGGACCTTCAAGATCATCTCATTCCAACCCGCCTGCCATGGGCAGGGACACCTTCCACTACACCAGGTTGCCCAAAGTCTCATCCAGCCTGGCCTTGAACACTTCCAGGGATGGGGCAGCCACAGCTTCTCTGGGCAACCTGTTCCAGTGCCTCACCACCCTCAGAGTGAAAAATTTCTTCCTTAGATCTCATCTAAATCTGTCCTCTTTCAGTTTAAAGCCATTGCCCTTTGTCCTATCACTGCACACACTTGCAAAAGTCCCTCTCCAGGTTTCTTGTAGGCCCCCTTTAAGTACTGCAGTGTGTACTTTAAAAAAAAAAAAATAATATCACAGGCATCTCAAAGCAGACATTGAAAATTTGGCCTTTTTTAACTGCAAAGGCTTTCTGCCTTAGCTTCTCACGTGTAACAGCATCACTGCTTTTCATGATGTTTGATGAACCACACAAGTATCAGCAATGACTACCACAAAAAAGCTGAGGAGGAGGGTAACTGCCTTACAGCACTTTTGAAGAACAGTAAATAAAGCATGAAACTACACGTTCTACGTCAGAAGAGCCTTTTTCAAGTGCCTCATGAAGGACATATCTGTAGAAGATACGTGGTTTGATCAGTGGGAGCGGTCTCCCTGCCTTGGTAGCCTGGGTGAAGCCTTATGGTAGCAGGACCTGTGTCGTTCCTGATGTACCAGTTAGTCTGGTGGCAGCGCAGTGTGCTGCGTGGCTGGGTCTGAAATGGGGATAGCACGTGCTGTGTCTTGAGTAGAGCAGAGGTGGTGTGACCAGTTAGCTAAACATGCACATCTCAAAATGGGAAGAGTTCAAATTGTAATGATTAACCATTATTTTGTCATTTCCTAAGGGTATTAATGTTTTCTTACAGTGTTTTGGGGTTTTTTTTTGTGCATTTGTAAAGGATATTTGAGTTCCGTTAGGTGCGTGATAGGGACTGGTACCTGTTGTTTTATCCTGGGTGCTGAAACAGTTGGTTTTGTAATTGCTGAACTTCAGGAAGTCAGGGCTAATTGTTGGTTGGCAATTTTTTTGTAGAACACTCACGAAAAGCCAAATATTTAGCAATTGTATTCCTTTCAGTTTTTAAAAGGATGTTACTCATGAGGGCTACTACTGGGGTAGTACTATTGCACGATGATGCATGATCTTCTTAAACTGCCTGCACGATTATCTAGCTAAATAGTAAAAAGACTTACTTGGGATGAACATGCTGATGTTTCCGTTCATCCCCTCTCCTAGCCAGCAGCTGGTGATACCCCTGATGGGCAGGAAGCAGGGAGAGATGTGACTGGCTCCAGTTCTACTTTGGGTGGACCTCTTCCGCCACATTTGATTATAGAGGCTGAAACAGGTAAGGCTGCCAAAGCTGTAGTGTGCAGTATGTGGATGTAAGATATGCATATCGATTTGGGTGGGGTTTTTTCTCTCCCAAATAACACAATTCTGCAGACAGAAGACAACTAGAAGTCCCTGTAGTTTTGAGGCAAAGGTGTGAATGACTGCATGAGATCCGAGGGACCGGTCATGTCCTGTTGAGGTTTTCCAGGCAGTACCTCTACATTGTTAAGCACGTGTTTGAGGAGAGTTACTTTGGTTTTGTTTTTTTTTTTTTTCCACGTGGTAGGCAACAGCCCAGGTGCGGCACCTGGAAACTGCGGCAATCGTGGAGCTCAGTGGGATCGAGGTGCAAATTTGAAAGATTACTATTCAAAGAGAGAGGAGCAAGAAGTGCAAGCAGTAAGTCATCCTCTGTAATTCTCCTTTACTTTCATTCTTAAATGGGTGTCTCCCTTTCGTTTGTTAGCAGCATTTATAACCAAGCTCTTGGTTTTAATTGGATATTTTGCTGTTGGCTTTAAGCTAAGCTGCAGGTTTACCTGCTGACTTTTGACAAAGGTAACTCATTTAAGCAAAATAAATGACTCTGAATGCTGTGAATATCTAACTGTATAGATGTTTCGTTGTGAAAATAAGGAAACTCTGAGGAGTCTTTAGCATTTTCTCTAATGAAGTCTTAACTATTTTATAGTGTCAGGACAAGTTATTTCAAAGGCTCGTAAGAATGTTTAAAAATCTGAAATCTATTAGAAACCAGTAAATGATACTTTTTTTCCCCAATGTTAGACCTCGGAGTCAGAAGTGGACTTAAACGCTGATCTTCACGGGAACTGGACCTTGGAAAATGCCAAGGCACGTCTGAACCAGTTTTTCCAAAAGGAGAAGATTCAGGAGGAGTATAAATACACCGAAATGGGACCTGATCACAACAGGTTTGGCAGTTTTAGTCGCGTACGAAGGGTCAGGACTGGTTTTGGTGACAGTGCTCTGGAGTGCTGTTTGAGAACGGAGTGTTCTTTATCAGAACCAACAGCATCACCAAATCTTGAAACTGGGGTGATGAGCCTCGGTGCAGAGATCTGAGTGACTCCGATGAAATTTCTGTCCAGTGTTTTTCGTGGATGTGCAGCTTTTTAAAATGATTGCCGTGCTCTGCTGAACTCCTGAGGTGTCAGTTTGGGTGAAAAGGAAAGAGTGCTCGATTGCTTCTAATGATTGTTTGTATGACTGTAGTTGCCTTGGTATATTTTGAGTAAATCTTACGTGTGCTTACATTTGCTTATGTAGAAATGTGCTTTAAGGACATTTTATTTCTATTTTTAGTATAATTAACTTTTGTTGGCAGTGGAATCTGCTACTGGAAAAATTAGTCTGGCAGAATCTTCCCAAAGGAGTTTTGAAGGTCTTAAATTTCAGTCGAAGCATTAGCCTTTTTTGACTTTCTGCCCATTCCATCAGAAAATTCACATGTGCTTCTCCCAAATGCCAATAACACGTAACAGATTGTGCGTGAAGAATTGATGGGTTTGATATTTTTACCCGTGTTTGGAACAGTCTTTACAAATCATCAAAACTTCAGGGCGTTGTGTTATTTCTTGTGAAATATAATTACGTTTTCTGGTCAGAAACAATGGCATGCTGCTGCTGCCAGGATCTCGTTGTTGTTTTTTGAATTGAGTGTTGGTTTTTTTTGTGTGTGGGAGGTTTAGGGGTTGTTTTTTTTTTTAGAAAGAGAAGTTAATTTTCTTGTGAGAGTCTCACTTGCAGGACTTCTGGTATTCTTTTGTTAAGTCTTACAAGCATCTTACAACAATTCTTTTGTTAAGTCTTACAAGTGTTGGTGGCAGAGAGCTCTAAATTTTCAGTTAAAACCTGTCTTCAAGTCACTCATCTCCATTTGTGATTCCAGGCAAGGACATTTGTTCCCTTAAATGAGTAACATAAAAAATTAGTTTGCACAGCACTGGGAATTTTCGCTACGCTCGTTGCAGACGTAGTTCTTGAGCACTTCTTTTATTCTGTAACGTGCAGGTTATTTGGTAGTGCCTTCTGCAAGTAAAAGCATTCAGCCCCATTAGCCCACACATCTAATGTCGAGCAGAATGAGGTGGCCACAGATGACAGTATGTTTCTCAGCCCACTTACGGTTCTTCCAGAGAGTTTCCTGTTTGCTACGTCCAGGAAAGCTTGTGTGAATTCCTGGATGGAATGGCAGAAGGGGGAACTAACAACCTGCTGCAAACGATGGGACAGACATGAAACAATCCTAATGCATTCTAGTATTCATTGGGAGAGGGCAAACTATTGGATTTAATCCTTTTGGCATGTGTAACAGGAAAGGAGTTCTTTCAGATGGTTTTGGAGTTTTGAGAACAATAATACGGTTTGGGGCTTTGTGGTTTTTTTTTAAGAAATACCAGTTGCCATGTATGTTACCAGCCTGATTTATTTTTTTATAAGTAATGGTCTTTATAACAGAAGTGTCAGCCTTGCTCGCAGAGGTTTTTAAAGGAGAAATGGATTTTTGTTGTCAATTGATCACAGTCACATGGTATAAGAACTTAGTAATAGCTGGGAAATTTGGATTCGGAAACTTTGTTTTAATTACGACAGGAGGGTATAAATTGCAAATAGAAACATGACTCTCCTACTACACAAAGCATGAACGAAATGTTAAGGGACGGGGTGCAGCTTTTTGGGATTCCACCAGCAGCGTGGGATGCCTTTGCCTCCTTGTGTTGGCGCTGAAGACGGTAGCAGCGAGCGACACCAAAAATCCGTGCGTGTTCACACGCGGGCTGCCGAGGCTGTGCTAAACAATCACCCGGGATTCTGCTGCGAACTGATTTCTGGTGTTGCTCTTCTCCCCTTAGGTGGAGGAGAATGAGATTGAATGCTGACTATAGGCCTGGCTGAGAAACATACTGTCATCGGTGCCTTAGTTGGCCGTTGTGTCCCTGAAAGCCAGTGGCCTTCGAGCCATGCAGCCACTGGGCCTGAAGGTCAGTTCACTGGTAGCACAGGAAGGAGTCGTAACTTGAAATTTAAATCCCTTCGCTTAACCTTTTTTGCTTCTTTGTTCACAGCAAGAAATGAAGGACACAGATGCAAGGCTCTGCCTGCAGCTGTGCAAGTGCCAAGGCACAGTTTTCAAAGAGGATCTCAGTCCAGTAAAGCCCAGTCATACATCTTGAATCACATTTGCCAGTTTAAATCCTGTTTTACAAGAATTTGGCTTTAATTTTTGATCTGTGCAAACACACGCTTCAGTTTGTGGTTCTTAAGAACGTGGATCTTGGTTTCCATTATCCTCTGTTGACACATGGCTTTCTCATTTTTGTAAACCTAAATTAATATACCAGTTGACCTTTAAACAAATTGGTTACGTGCCTACTAGGGCAACTATTACATTTGCTGCGCAGAGTTACCTTTGGCTATACGCTGTTCCCAGAGTGTGGCAACAAGGGCTTCATGAAAATTCCAAGTATTCTGTCTCCTTCTGTGCGGATACATTCAAAGCTCTTCAACAAAATAACCTGCTTTAGTTCTGTCTGTGCTCTGAGCCGGCCAAACGTGTGGCAAAACCCAGGGAAGTGTTGAATCTGAGTTAATAAACCCAGACTAGTGGTGGGTGACATCAGTACAGTGTGGGATGCAGTTAATGGGCCAGTGGGACACACGTTAACGTTACGTTAACGTTCTCTCTGCTTTGTACTTGTTGCCTTAAACTTAGCTCAGAGCGTATTTCCTAATGACGTGGCTTTAAATTTCCGTGCTGAACGGTGGCATTTGCAGGACTCTTCTTAACAGACCTACGGGTTCTATTGATGGCAAATCCATTGCCTACTAACTTGGGGTTAAAGGGACTAAAAGCAGTAATATTTTACCTTGGCCATTGATGAGGTGAGAGTTTCTGACTGAGGACACACGAGTCTTTGCCTAGAAAAATTGGGAAGAGTGGATATTTTTGCAGTGTCAATGTCAGCTATTGATAATTGTACCTTTGTGTTCTTTCTTTCTCTTGCAGGAGCTTTATTGCAGAAATGAACATTTATGTGAAGCAGCTGGGCAGAAGTAAGCGTTCCTATTTATTTTTTTGTCTTAGCAAGAGGTGAGTGTTGGTACAGAGGAACAGGTCATACTTGTGGGTACAGACTTTTGCAGTTACATGTTGGAGCCACTTCCAGAGATGAAGGTTCACGTTTGTTTCCTGACACGAAATCTTTTTGCATGTGTGCTGCGCTTGTTGCGTTCTACCGCTTATCCGTTACGTCTTCCACTAACCTTTTTTCTCAGCACAAAGAAATGCTGGTGAGATGTGGTGGGTTTTCTTTGTCTCAACGACTTGTTCTTCACATATCTGAGAAACGCAGGTGTCTAGTGTGTTCCCAGGCAATGGGCGTGCTGTCTGTGCCATACTCCTTTACGCAGCGCTTGCTGTGAAAGTTGTGTGATGTTGCTGGGTGGCGCAGGATAGTCATACTTCCTTAGGCACTGAACGCAGTAAAAACTTCACAGGAATTCCCTGGGAAGTCAGTAAGTAACATTACACAGCTAGTGTGAGTCAGCTAACGAAGGGGCCTGGTTGGATTTTATGTTAGAGCTCTGGATTTATCGAGAGTTGAGACTCTTTCCATGAAACGTGGCCTGTGTGGACGATCAGAAAGCCCATTTCAGAGTAGTGTCTTCTGTTTGACTCATCAGCTGCTACAGCTCTGAACTTTGTGTGCTGCAGGGATCTTCAGCCGCGAGCACGGATCAAACAAAAAGCTGGCAGCACAGTCCTGTGCCCTTTCCTTGGTTAGACAGCTCTACCACCTCGGCGTCATAGAACCTTACTCCGGGCAGACAAAGAAAAAAGGAGAATCGGTGAGTTTGGTGGAAGGGTCAGAAATCATTGGTTTCGTTTTAATAACACACAAGCACTCTTTTTTAAAGATGAGTGAGTTAAAGTTTGCTCTCAATATTTAATAGCTCATGAATTAATAATAATTTTGATTCTTTAGACCAGCAGTTATTTCTGGTCTGGCCAGTGATTTGGATCAAAAATAGAACTCTGTGTGTATGTGAATGGAGCAGGAAACTCGTTTTACAGCATATTAAATGAAATAAGATTTGTAACAAAAGCTTTGTTTTTAGTATCAGTTTTCTGGAAGCTTAAAGATTTATGTTTATGCTACGTACAGTTCTCGGCTATTTAGTTTCATTCTCTGGCACGTTGGTGGGTTTTTTGGTATTCACTTACAAGTTTGGGAGTGTTTTCCTCTGAAATTAGATATTTACAGTTTCTTGTTGGATGAAAAGCTGGCAAAATCAACACGTATTTTTTTTAAACATTTAACAGGTGGAACCCTATGAGGTGTTGCTGTCTTCTGACTTAGAAAATCAGCTGCAAAACACCGTACGGGAACTGTCCCTGGAGACTGTGCCTTTGGTGAGTGTGTGGTTCAAATACTCCAGGATCTAACCTCAGACCTGCTCGTTTAATCCTTCTATCTTTCTTTGCCCGCTTTGCTTTTGGATTTATAGCCTGAAGATCCCAGTAATCCTGTTCTGATTAATGTTGGAAAGTTGGCCCATTTTGAACCGTCGCAGAGACAGAGTCATATGGGAGTTGTTCCGTGGTCACCGCCTCATTCCAACTGGAACCCATGGACCGGCTGCAACATTGATGAGGGTCCTCTGGCAAATGTAAGAGAGTTTAAATAATTGATTTGTTATTTGTTTTCCTCATGCTTCCGGAACTTTTAAATGCTTTTTCCCCCCCAGGATTTAAAGTATGAGCTATTCCAAAGGAGAAAACAGTCCACTGATAAAATTTCTTCCCTTCTTGAGCTGGAGGAAGGGAGTCTTTTCATTGGTAGGAGTTCTTTGTGTTGACTTCATGTTTTATTAGGTTCTTGTGCAGCCCCCACAAAATTCTAATTGAAATGACAAGGTAAGCTTATGGGCATGTCGTTTGTAAGTCACTGGTCTCTCTTTCCCATATTTCCGTGCTGGGACCTTCTTTTCTGGGAGGAGAAACTGCTCCAAGCCAATGTCACTACACAATCAGCCTATTTGCTTTTTTTTGTTTGTTTTTTTTTGTCATTTCTAGTCCCATTCAACACAAATCAAATGAAAAGCAGCAATGTGGCATGATAAAATGAGGAAGAAGGGAAGAAATACGAGGTTGCCAAGTTCAGAGGCGTAATTTGGCACTGGTTTAACCTGGTCAGAAAAGACTCTTGGGGCAGGAGCTTCAGTTTCCTACAACAGAGAACGAGTGTACTTACGACCAAAACAATAATTTAATCCTTCTTTCAACTGCGTTTTTTTCCATAAATGACATTAATTTAACATTGATCGTTATGTATTGATTAAAAAAATGTGGAACTGATGTAAATTTGAGTGTTGCTGCTTAAAAAACATAATATATTTATGAACATTGCAAACTGAGCTGGCTTCGAATCTCCTTAGGATTTCTATGCGCTAGTCCCAGTGCAGCTAACTTATTTTCAGGAAAACTAATTAGCCCTTTGATAAGAAATTTGGATTCCTTTAGAATTCTTTCTAAGTTGAAATACAAGAGTTGCCTGATAAATTTCCCTCTCTGCTCACTTTTCCCTTTTCAGCTACTGTTCTGTGGGTGGTTTTGTGCTTACATCGTGTCATCCCGTACATTAAAAACTCCTGTCTGAATGGTCATCTAAGTACCTCGTTGGCTTGACTGCTGAATAAACTGTGTTTCTCCAGCAGTTGAAGTATTTAAATTTCAACAATCATTCTCTTTCAGTGCATTGAATCTTTCTGAGAAACTTCTCTGAGGATGGCCGTTTAATTTTAGCACACAGGAACAAATGACATAAAACATCTCGTAGGCATAGCTGATTTCAAGGAGTTATGTAGGAAATGAGCTTTTACTGATATTTGGAGTCACTGTGTTGGTGTGACTGGTTTTATATTGAAGTTGTGATATAGCTAAGCAGAAGGATCAAGAAGCCTCCAAACAGTGTCTTGTATTTACAGCTCACACCAGAGCAGATAAGCATGGATTTGAAAAACGATTTCATGTACCGTTTGGAGCAGGATGAAGAATTGCAAAGGGTAAGTGTGCTTCCAAACATGGCATGTTTGTGCTAGTCTTTTTATTTTCCAGGGTAAGACTGAATTTCAGTAGTAACACGCACCAAGTTTTCAGAAGTGCTGGATATTACACTGGGATGAATGTGAGGATGTGTTGCACTGCGTGAGGAAAAAATACAAGCTATGATTTGTTCTTACAAAGTTTTTACTTTGTGTAAGTGAAATCTGTGTAGAAGAGTGAGACAAAGTATGGATGTGGAACAGAATAGGTTGATTTTTTTTGAGATTTTTTGGAGATGTGCTGGATTTTTTTTTTCCAGATCCAACAAGAGAGAGAGGCCTTACCTGTGAAGAATTTTGAAAGTGAAATTCTGGATGCAGTCTGTCACAATTCTGTTGTTGTAATTCGTGGTGCCACTGGCTGTGGCAAAACCACACAAGTGCCACAGTACATCCTGGATGAATACATCAAAACCGACAGAGCTGCAGAGTGCAACATAATAGTGACACAGGTGAGGAATACGTTACGAGCGCAGCCAGTTAAGTTTTGTGATTGGGTACTAGAAATCATCTGTTAGGATGTGTTGAGAAATCTGATTATCATTGCAAGGCATCGTTCATAAAAGTGTCTCCTCAGTGCTACATGTAGGAGAAACCTCAGCTTCACATATATTTTCATTTGGAGTGTTATTCTTTTGTGTTTCTACAGTTGGGATAATCTGGCTTGTACCTTGCCTGGGTGAAAACTTTTTGGCCAGACCAAGGGGAAATGATTTGGCAAATGCCAGCTGGTGGTTCCCATATATCCTTACCCCCCTCCTCTGTAATTTCATGTGCAGAATTAACTATTTCAGAAGAAAAAAGCTTGCTATTAAAGAGTCATCACTGATTCATAGAATCATAGAATAGTGATATCTATAAAGAAATCTTAGGACAGGACACCTATAGCATTTACAATTTACTTTCTCATTTTCAGTGGTGTTCTGATAAACTTGTAAAACCTCATCATTAAGTTAGAGACAATTTTTTCATCCCTCAGCCTCGGAGGATTAGTGCGGTGTCGGTGGCGGAGCGTGTGTCGTATGAGAGAGGAGAGCAACCCGGGCAAAGCTGCGGATACAGCGTGCGGTTTGAATCCGTGCTTCCTCGGCCGCATGCCAGTGTGATGTTCTGCACCGTGGGTATGTTTTGTTCTGGTTTTGGTTGGAGCTTATTACTTACGGGTCTGGATTCTTGGAGTTAGCAGCAACAGCAGAAATATGGTTAGATTGAAATTTTTGGAAAATCTGTTCAAAAGACTAAAAGAGGTTTTTTTGGATACAAGGAGTTTGCCGACGTGCTGTTGCGCAAACTAAGATTAAGATTGTTGTTCAGGAGTGTGATAATCCAGGTCTAATGCCACACAGAATTCATCTCTTGAAGAGATAAAATTGCCATCTGTTGATTGTCCTTACAAGGCAGAAGGGGAAGCAGTGTTGGATGGGAAAGAAGAAAGAGTCTTTCTAGTAGTAACGCTTCGTACCCTCGCCATCACGTGCATGCATGGAAGCATGGCGAGCAGAGGTGGGGCTGAGAGGTGCTGGGCAGCCTGCACACTTGTGACTTTTCAACCAGTAAAACTGTTCTTGATGAAATGAGGCGGGGCGGGAGGAAGGCTGAGCTGTCACCTACACGAACATTTAACTACTCTGTCTGTTTAAGGTGTTCTTCTGAGAAAGGTGGAGGCTGGCATCCGTGGCATTAGTCATGTTATTGTGGATGAGATCCATGAGAGAGACATTAACGTGAGTCAGCTGGTGGTTATCATCCTTTTTCCCTCTGTGTTCTGTTCTGTTTAACTTTCGTGTGTGTTCTGATGCAGCAGCTAACGTGAAAAGGAAAAGTCTTGTGCTTCCTGCTGCCCCATCTCTTTTTTCCTGTTAGGATCTCCTCCTGTGTCCTGCTCCTCTCTGGAAAATCGAAGACTGTGATACAAGCACTTCTTGTCCAACTGCTGAATGTCACGTTTATTTTGGAGTGCCTTTTCTCCTGGCAATATTGTATTACTGTCACAAAACAGCCGTGGTCTTTACAGAAGCTGCCATCTTGATAGTGATACATCTAAATTTGCTTCTGACAGGAAGAAAAATGCAACAAGTTGACAATAGAATTAAGGGAGGGATTTCGTGTAAATTAGAAAATGAAAAACATTTTCTGTCCCTTCAATTCTTCCATATAGTTTTCAGCTTTGCCACACCAAGAGTGAGAGAAACCACCAAGTTCTGATACGCTGTTTAAGCTTGTTTCAACAGAATTTGAGGACTTATTTGCATGGAATTGCAGTGCAGATTTTTCTGATGCGTCTCTTCATCTACTAAATTGATATCAATGAAGTAAAATGCAAGTTTTGAAATTTTGAACGAGATTGGGATTTCATCTGTTGAACTAAGGATCTGCCTGACTGCATGGCAAAACTAAATAAATGTCATCTTTAAACAGAGCTATAAAACTTTGCGTACGACTGCACTCAGTCATTCCGATTTATTTTATGAACTGTGGCCACTTTATATGTAAAGCAAGTTTAAAAAGACCTGAGGTTGTAACGTATCGTTAGGAAGAAAACAAACTATTTTTGAATGCTTTCCTTTAGTTTGTTTCATTCTGATAAAAGAATAACTCATCTTCGCATTGGAAATCCTAAAATCCACTTATCCCAGGAACTGCAGTATTTGCAAAATAAAGCACTGCCAGCTGTTCCTGGTTATAAAATGCTGTGATAATTGTTACTTCTCTCGCCCAGCAAAGCTCCTGCTCAATAAATGTATATGTCTGTGTAATTCTTTCTGGTCTCTTGGGAAGGTGTTGCTTCTTATGGGAAGGAAACTAATGATGCTTTTATTCTCTTTATGTGCAGACTGACTTCCTCTTGGTGGTGCTGAGAGATGTAGTTCAGGCGTATCCTGAAATCAGGGTTATCCTCATGTCTGCCACCATCGATACCAGTATGTTCTGTGAATACTTCTTCAACTGTCCTATCGTTGAGGTCTTTGGTAGAACCTACCCTGTCCAAGGTAAATCGCTGATTGAACTTTCAGCAGCTACTTTAGTTTTCATTTTATCAGTCATATGCTTTAAGATTATGGGTCCACGTTTCTTTCGGATTGTCATGTCTTACAGATGTGGCTTACCCTGGGCAGAGAAGTCCGTAACAGTGAACCATTTCATAGAGCCGTTGGGTTTAAAACCACAAACAAATAATATCACCTCCACCTCCCCCCAAAAAACCCCACAACACAACCCTCCTACCCCCACCCCAAAGCACCACCGCTTGGGCTAATTTCCACTGGAGAATGAGGTGATAATAGTCAAGCTGTGGTGTTTCAGATCAGTTGCCTGTGATATTAGGAATAATGGAAATAGTTTTAAATCAGCCAGCATTAAAAAAAAACACCGCCACCAAAAAAACACAAAAAAACCCCAGACAAACAGTAAAAAATTATATGGAAGTATGTTGAATAGAGGAATAATCATTGGAATAGTGTGGGAATAATTCTCATATCCTAGCTGACAGCCAAGGAGTTTTTTTCCAATCTTGACTTCATACTCTGAAACGTCATGATTATATCAGGAGAATCTTGAGAGGTGATGGAAAGAACTGTGTTCCCTTTCACAGGCTTCTGGTGTTCAGTCTTGGTAACTGGTGCTCGTCTGTCCTTGCAGATTATTTTCTGGAAGATTGCATTCAGATGACTCAGTTCGTTCCTCCACCAAAGGAGAAGAAGAAGAAAGAGAAGGATGAAGAAAGTGGTGAAGATGATGATGTACGTTTGTCGTTTTAATATGAAAAATTAAACAAGTGCCAGTTAGTTCTCTAGCTCAAGTGTAATTTATTGGGCATTTTTGAACTTAAACATTTTCAGAAGCTTTTGTATTTTTAAAATCCAAAATTGCCGTTACTTTCAGAGATAGAATTGAATTTTCTCATTACCCTTGTAACCTGAAGAATTTTTTTTGTTGAAGCTCAAATTCTCATGTTTTGTCAGCTTACTTCTCTTTAAAGGTAGAACTGAAATGCTTTTAAAAGGGAAAACACTGGTGGCCTTGGAAGAAGTGAGAGATACGGAAATATGAGCTTGGACCTTTTCAGGGTGAAAATTTAGATTCTCTCCCTTCTTCTCTTGCAGTTGATACTGTTAGTGCTTACTAACAATAGATTGTCAAGAAACTGTCACTTTCATGATACAGCTTTTAATTTGTAGGTCTGAAACTACTGTTTAGGTCAGTTATTGGAAATGTAAAAAAATTATTAGTTTTTCTTGAGAGAAGAGGGTTTTTTTTCTGCTCCTTACCACATTATCCTCATTCATCTCATCAGAAGTTAAATTTGTTTGATAGCTTTCTGCTGCAAATTTGCATTGAGTTACTTTCATTGCATTGAGTTATATCTAAAGGGACTACAAGAAAGCTGGAGAGGGGCTTTGGACAAGGGCATGTAGTGACAGGACAAGGGGCAATGGCTTTAAACTGAAAGAGGGGAGATGTAGATGAGATCTGAGGAAGAAGTTCTTCCCTCTGAGGGTGGTGAGGCACTGGACCAGGTTGCCCAGAGAAGCTGTGGCTGCTCCATCCCTGGAAGTGTTCAAGGCCAGGTTGGATGAGGCTTTGGGCAACCTGGTGTAGTGGAAGGTGTCCCTGCCCATGGCAGGGGGGTTGGAACTGGATGATCTTTGAGGTCCCTCCCAACCCAAACCATTCTGTGATTCTGTATTAGAAATCTGAGGAAGCAGAACTTGAACTGCTTATTGTGAGTCATTCCGTGAGCTGTGCCTGAGATGGTTTTCCCTATCCACACATCTCATTTTTCTATTTGCCTGGACAGCCAGTCTCCACAGGTTGAGTAAATTAATTTGTACGATTTCTTTTGTGGTTTGGTTTATTTGATTTTATTTTTTGTTGGTTGTTTGTTTGTTTGTTTTTGTAGGCCAATTGCAACCTTATTTGCAGCGATGAATATGGCCCAGAAACAAAGCAGTCCATGGCTCAGCTGAATGAGAAAGAAACTTCTTTTGAGCTCATCGAGGCCCTGCTGACTTATATCAAGACCCTGAATGTCCCTGGAGCTGTGCTCGTTTTCTTGCCTGGCTGGAACTTGATATATACCATGCAGAAGCATCTAGAAGCGAATCCACGCTTTGGTACAAGCAGCTGTGTTCTGTTCTGTTTCACCTCCTTTTCCAAAGGGAACTGCTGACCGTGTGAAGATGAGAGTTGGCTGGGTGGTTTAGAGAGCTGGATTGATGTGCCATGAGAACGAATGGGTAGAAATTGATGACGTTGTGCAAGGAAAAAAGGAGATTTACACAGCAGTAGTTACCAACCTTCTTGTATTCATGTTGTAGGAGGCCGCCAGTATAGGATTTTACCTCTGCATTCCCAAATTCCTCTGGAAGAGCAGCGTCGAGTGTTTGATCCGGTGCCTCCTGGAGTGACCAAAGTACGAGAGAGTGTAACACGCTTTGTTCTGCCGTGCGTTTGTGGAACGTACCACTGACTTTTTTGGTTACAGAGGTTACGTAGTTTAACTTGCAGTAGTTAATGTAGTTTGTCTTGGAGTCCATCCCTAATTTTTTTCAGACCAAATATATTTCATTATGCATTTCCTGTTTTTTATAGGTTATTTTATCTACCAGCATTGCGGAGACTAGCATTACCATCAATGATGTGGTCTATGTCATAGACTCCTGCAAGTGAGTTCATGAAGTAGCTTTTTGTTTTGTACATCCTATTCTTTGGAATGCAAAAAAGCTTTCCAGAGCACGCAGGACTGCCTTGTGTTCCCGTAGTCGCAGAGTGGAATTTGAGGACTCTTAACTCAGGACAACTTTGCGTTGTCTTTAGCCGTTGGGCTCGGTTACGAACCACGCTGGCGTTCCAGTGGGCTGGTTTTGGTCAGCTGTGTTCACACTGGCACTGTTGATGCGAGGTGCCACTGGGTATTTGAAATGTGTCATCTGCCAAGCAAATGTTACCAACACTCAGTGTGGAGCTGGTGGAAAACAGGGAGGTTTTTGTAGTCTGTCACAGATCCTGGCTCGCTGTGCATATTCCCTATGTGTAATTTGCTCAGAGATGTCGTTAATTGCACAAGGATTTTAAGCTTTTGAGACAGTTGTGAGAACTGCATCCTGTGTATAGCTTGGGGCACTGCCTTGTAAAAAGTGTGATGCTTTGCCTTCCAACTAAGCTTAGCTAGTCAAACGGGGGGGTGTTTGCTTCTTAAAAGCAGTGTGGCTGCAAGGAATAAAATAAGAACTGATTTGGCAGGACTTAAGACGAAGAACATCTGATCTGAAGTTGTGTTTTTTTCCTGTAACAGACAAAAAGTGAAGCTGTTCACTGCTCATAATAACATGACAAACTATGCCACGGTCTGGGCATCAAAAACTAATTTGGAGCAGCGGAAAGGAAGAGCGGGACGTGTGCGTGCTGGATTTTGTTTCCGTTTGTGCAGCAGAGCTCGCTTTGAAAGGTGAGGCTGTGCTCTTTAGAAACAAAATAACCTCAGAGACTTCTCCCGGAACTGTTGTATGCTACCTCTGATCAAACTGGGGAAATAATTTCTGAAAGCACAGAGAGGAGGTGGGTGAAGTCAGTTCACATTGGAATGTCTCGATTCTTCTTAAAAAAAACTTACCTATGTTTATGTGCTTTTACTCATAGTATGAGGTGGGTAAATAGTTCATGATTTTATTATTGAGAGCTTCACTGCAACCTACAGAACCTCTCAGGAGGAAAATCCTACTGCTTGGAAATTGAGGCAAGGCAGAAAAGAGCTTTGTGGTGAGGACAAGGCTCTAGTCTGCCTTCAGACATTGCAAGCACCTGGCAACTTCACATAACAGGCAATTTTGTCATGAAGGTGGTAAAAAGCAGGGAAGGCAGATCTTTTCCCTCCATCCCTGGTTTTGTGGCCAGGAAGTCCCTTGATGCTGCTGAACTGCTGCTCTAGCACCTTCCCTGCTGCTGAAACTTTTGACCTCTTCTATCTGCCAAGCTGTTCCTCAGTGACCAGAGTCATAGAAATCTTTTTGCTGGTTGCAGAAGTCTACACAGCTGTTACACTTCAGTATTTGATCTCTCTCATGAAAGTTTCAGTGCCCTTTTCTCAGACAGCAATTAGAGGATAGCTGTGTTTTGATGTTCAACTTTTTGTAACCTCCGAAAGCATCAGTTGATCAAAAAACTTTCCTTAAGTTGCTCAGATTCATTTAGATCTGCAGTCTAGGACAGTGGAGTGACTTTAGTTATCGTTTTAACAGTGAACTGATTTTAGGCTACTGAAATAATCATGGCACTTCATAACTTTAAGGTTACCTTCTTTCAAAGAATATAAAACCAAAATGTACTAGCTCCATGGTGCCCAGGAAAGTGTTTGTGTACTTGTGCAGAGAATCTTTTGAGAGGTACCATCTAAATCTGGTGCCAGCTGAATCTGAGTATCTGTTCAAGGTGTTTTGAAACCTTTTCTAGCTGTGTGTTTCTCAGTGCAGTCGTTCCTAGGAGTTGTGATTTCTAAAGCTAAAGGATCACTAGTGATACTGTGCTGAAGACGTAAAAGCTCCATCTGTTTCCATCAGGTCTTTTTCCTACCAGAAAAACACCTTTGGAGACCATCCAGCAAAAATAGTTAACTCTTAGTGATTGAAGCAGAAACGTGCAGGAGGAGTTGGATGGTGAGGAGTTGGTAGAAGGACAGAAGAGAAGTGCTTCTACGTAAGGCAGGCTGAAAGCAGGTGGTCTGCCAAGCAGGTGGTCTGCCTCAGGAGTGCAAGACCTTCCTTGGCAGTGTAGGAGATGATGGTAAGGGGGCACGCGTGGGGCTGAACACCGCTGTGCTGTGAGTCAGCCTTCAGCCGTGCAGCTCCGTACGTGATCAGCTCATGCAGGAAACCACAGCGGATAGGGGTGATACAAGGGCTGTACCCTCTGTGCAGTTCCATTGTAATTTTACCCGGAGTTGAGAATCGAGAGCACAGGAGGGACATACTGGGAGAAGAGCCTAAGTTAGAGGAGGGCAGTGGGAGCTGATGGGTTGGCTGAGCGGCAGTATTTCCTTTGGAGGACGGTAATTTGTGCTGATGGAACAACCCATGGTGGTGATCAGAGCCTACGTTCAGAAAAACTGTGGACTCTTGTTCTCTTCTCCTTCCAGACTTCAGACTCATATGACACCCGAAATGTTTCGAACACCGCTTCATGAAATTGCTTTGAGCATCAAATTGCTGCGGCTGGGAGGAATTGGTCAGTTTTTGGCCAAAGCAATAGAACCACCACCTTTGGATGCAGTGATTGAAGCAGAACGCACGCTAAGAGGTATCGTCGTTTGTCCACAAGACTGTCTGTTAATTAAGCTGACTCCAAGTGATCTCCCATGGATAATGGTCACTTACAAACTACTGTCACATCTCTGGTTGGATTGTTTGTGTAGTAGGACGCTGTCTGAAACAGCAGGGTGTTTCCTGGATGCACCGTGTGGGTGGCAGTATCTTTTGCAGCTGAAGAAATACTTGAATTCCCCAGTGTCATGCCTTGAAGAAACTTGAGCCTTCAAAGTTAAGGCTTGTTTTGTTATTTTACCAGTAACTTATGCTAGCTTCCAGCTTCCTGTTTTCCAGCTGTGGCACTGCTGTGTATGACATAGACTCAGTCCAGTGCCTAAGGCATTTACAAAACTACTATAAAAGTACTGAAAAAGAGAGGTTAGTAGTTTCTTGTGTAATTTCCGCTTGGTACAGTTTGCTGACCCAAGATCTCAGTATTTTGTCTAGTAATTAAATCTCCAGTTTATGAATATGCAAGCATCAGGATACTTCTAAAACTTGAGAAACTGAGGCGGGAGTTAAGCTGTCTCCCCAGTTTCTTCAAGGAAAGAACTAGAATATGGGTAAAGCGAAGCAGGGAGGAACCCTAAATTTATGCTTTAGATTTAAAGCAATGATCTTGAACCTCAGCATGCTTTGCAAATGTCATAGAATCATGGAATGGTTTGGGTTGGAAGGGACCTCAAAGATCATCCAGTTCCAACCCCCCTGCCATGGGCAGGGACACCTTCCACTACACCAGGTTGCTCAAAGCCTCATCCAACCTGGCCTTGAACACTTCCAGGGATGGGGCAGCCACATCTTCTCTGGGCAACCTGGTCCAGTGCCTCACCACCCTCAGAGGGAACAATTTCTTCCTTAGATCTAACTGAAATCTACCCACTAGATAAATAAATAAGCACTTTTAAACATCACTAAACAAATGTCACTAAATAAGCACTTCTTAAAATTTCTACGAACTGAAATATCTATTTGATTGTTGATTTTTATGAAAAAATCATGTAAAGAGACAACAATGCTTGTGTACAGAAGGGAGACCAGAATGAAAAGCATACCTAGGGATATCTATTCAAGTTTAATGACTTTCTGATCTAAAAATGGTTAGTGCTTTTCTTGCACTGCAGACGGGAAACGCAAAGCCAGGGGAAAAGGCAAATATTTTCAGCTTCAACACCATTTCCTGATGACCTGTGATTTTTCAGCACGTGTGCTACTAGTATGTGTTTAGGATGGCGAGACATGCTGTTCTTCCAAGTATTCTTTAGGCTTTTGAGTTCAATAGATAGCAAGAAAAATGGATTTGGTAGTGGCTAAGGAGTCCTTTATTTGTTCACTTTCCCATTTAATTGCTGAGGCTGCAAAGCTTTTTTTTTTTTTTAAATAGAAAGCTTTTAGTTATGCTGATGTTTCCCAAAGTAGTCTGTAAATAGAATATGTGAACTCTAAGTTTGCATTTTTCATTTATATCTTAAAAGGGTTTTTATAGATCACACTTGTCTTGTTTTTCTTTGTCGTGTAAACGTAAAAATTTGAGTTTGATGAAGTGCAGTTTAATGGTTATGGCCAAATGGCTGGAAGGATGAGGAGACTCCTGGGACCCCTTGGTCTGTATGGCAAACGGTCACCAACTCGTTTGGCTTTATTGTTGATGGTGGTTTGATAGCTTCAAGGATGAGCTCAGGTGATAATTTTTAGGTAATGGAAGCAGAGCCTCATGGAAGAGAGTTTGTGGTGTTCTCCAGAGGGTTCTGTCATTTGGGAATTGCAATGAAGACTCTGCAGTTGGCTGTGATAGGGCTGCTTTGATTTTCACGAGGCAGAAATTAGGTTAATTAGATAAAATATAGGGACTTGGAAAAAGTTTAATACTGTAGTAGTGGTTTGTACAGAAGCAAACTGAAAACAAATGGAAAAATATGTACATGAGTGAAATACTTATTATTTGAATTATGGAAGAGGTAGTAAAACATCTGTAAAGCTAAAGTGAAATTCATTTATTTGACCTCAGACCAGTTTAGAAAATCAGTTTGGCAATATTATAAACAGCATTAAACTTACACATAAGTGTAAGTTATTGATTTATGTTTATTTTCTATTTAAACACAGTTATTAAAATTCTGAATTTCTTGTCTAAGGATTTCTGGGATTAGTTAACTGTCTTTGATAATAAGAGATCTTGTTTCAGAGCTTGATGCCCTGGATTCCAATGAAGAGTTGACACCTCTTGGAAGAATCCTAGCCAAACTTCCCATTGAACCCCGTCTTGGCAAGATGATGATAATGGGCTGTATTTTTTAGTAAGTTTAGTGGTCTCAGTCGTCCTATTTTCTTGTTTCTCTGAGTTCCTGAGCTTCTAGATGTGCACGCTACAAGAGGGAAAAAGGATACATCTAGATGAGGAATAAATGCTACAGCTTGGGATAGGAAACTGAATATTTGTGAGAGCAGAGGATAAATAACTCCCTAGTAAAGGGAATAAAGTAGGCATGGGATTCAGAGTAACTGGAAGGGACCAGTATAGGCTGAATATTCATGAATTAAGAGTGGGACTCTACGTGCTTGAGTATAGCAGTGAGCTAGAGGTGGGGAGATGCGAAATTTGAGACCTAGATAAGAAGAAAAATGAATCCACATGTTTTGCTTCAACAGAAATAAAGAACTATTGTCTGTGATTGTTATGCCTGTAGGGTCCTTTCCACCAGAGTAAGGTGGTGAAAAGAACCGTGTGTGGATGGGGGAAGGGGAGGGAAGATAGGCACGGGACTTGGGGACAGTTGCCATTGCGAAAAGTTAGCTGCTGGAACTGGAGCTGATTTAACATCCACTTCCTGGGAAGCATTTCTATGAAGTCTGGTGTGCAGAGACCAAATTACTAAGGTTTCTAGCCTCAAGCTGTAAGTTTTCACTCTTGTCAACAGCCTGTAGCAGCTGCTGGCAGCAACACCGCGAGTAAAGCCCACCCTGATACCTTTTGTGGTTTCTTTCAGTGTGGGAGATGCTGTTTGCACCATCTCTGCAGCCACCTGTTTCCCTGAACCTTTCATCAGCGAAGGCAAACGCCTGGGCTATGTTCATAGGAATTTTGCTGGGAACAGGTTTTCAGATCATGTTGCTTTGCTCTCCGTCTTCCAAGCCTGGGATGATGCGAGGTACGTTGTCTTGCCACAAAATTTGTTGAGAAGTTGTGGGTAACACAGGGTGAGCAGTTTTGTGACCAGACTAGATACGTCAGTGGACTTTCGTGCTTTTCCTTTTCTTGCACAGACTTGTAATTAACTCTGGTTTGTTTGGGTTTTTTTTTAGAATGGGTGGTGAAGAAGCAGAAAAAAGATTTTGTGAACACAAAAGACTCAGCATGGCTACGCTTAGAATGACTTGGGAAGCAAAAGTCCAGCTGAAAGATATACTCCTTAATTCTGGCTTCCCTGAAGGTGATTCTGCTTGGACATAGTAATTTGATGATTACATTTTTCTTTCTGAGATGAGGAATAAATAAACCAGAGAAGTTGTGATGGCTGTGGTGCCATGTAGGGAGATTTTGGAGGCTGAGTTTAGGGCTGCAGGATGAAAAATCTATTAAGCAATTGTCCTTAGAGAATTACCTTCCTGATTTTCTTTCTCCTTCACTTGTTGTGTCTCCAAAATGTACTATGCTGTGCCTTCTCCTCTCCTTCTCAATAGACTGAGGGAGTCTCTACGATCTAAACAGTGTGCTATGAGCCTTATGATTTTCTGGGTTTGTGCTGTGGGATGGATGTGCAATAGTGTGGCATATTATTCAATTTTCTAAGGGGAAAAAAAAATAAATTCTTAAAATTGACCAGCTTTTAAATTTGCCAAACGTTCCTGAGGAGCTTGCTCAGTTAAATGGCACAGCTGGCTGGATTCAGCAGATGTTCATCTCCTTTTTTTTTAAAAAAAAAAATTCCTTATTTTTTTTCTCTTCGTGCTGCTAGGATCATTGCTGCATTTATCCTTAACTTGATTTCTGGGCAAGATGACCTGAAAACAAGCCACCAGAGACTCTGGGGAGGCTTGTAACAAATAAACTAATGAAAACATCCATTCTGACCTCCCCCAAAAGATCTGTCTCCAAAACAAATGACAGGAAACACACTGTGGTACAGCACATTCTGGGCAAAATCCTCTCTCCTTGTTTTTGAACAGCTTGGGAGGAAAAAATACCTCTTTGTAGTAGTATTATTCAGCTTTTTGCTTTCCACGAATACATTGAAAATTGAATGTAGAACTGAAGTGCTTTGAGTGCAGAGGGCATTTGAGAACAGATGCGTATCTACCAGTTGATTGAATCAGAAAATGCAGCGATCCGGGATCCTAAACAACTCTGCTGTGCTGTCCTACATGACCTCTGGATTCTCTTCTCTGTCAACAGAATGTTTGATGACTCAACCGTTTAACAACACTGGACCTGATAATAATCTGGATGTTGTAATCTCCCTGCTGGCTTTTGGGGTCTACCCCAATGTTTGCTACCACAAGGAGAAGAGGAAGATTCTTACCACTGAGGGGCACAACGCGCTCATCCACAAGTCATCTGTCAACTGCCCTTTCAGCAGCCAGGACATCAAGTATCCATCACCTTTTTTTGTTTTTGGAGAAAAGGTAAAGACTTTGAATTTGTTCTTGTTCACGTGCCACCAGGTTGTCTAAGAGACTCTCTTTGGTAAAGACACCATAAGAAAAAGCTACACTGTATAATATTCAGCTTGGGTTTTTTTTTTGTTTGTTTTTTTTTTTTTTTTTTCTGGGGCTTTTGTTAGTGTGATGGTTTTTTTTCAGAAAGTGAACATTATGTGGTCATGGTGTCGCTCAGCCTTCCAGTAACTTTCAGTCAGCCAAATTCAGTAGAAGTAGAGCTGCGTAGACAGTTCCTGTGAGTTTTATGAAAACAGCCAGGTCATAGAGAAAGAACTAAATTATTTTCATAGAATGGTTTGGGTTGGAAGGGACCTTAAAGACCATCTAGTTCCAACCCCCCTGCCATGGGCAGGGACACCTGCCACTAGTGGAAGTTTAAAGCCATTGCACCTTGTCCTGTCACTACACACCCTTGTCCAGAGCCCCTCTCCAGCTTTCTTGTACCCCTTTAGGTACTGAAAGGCTGCTAGAAGGTCTCCCAGAGCCTTCTCTTCTCCAGGCTGAACAGCCCCAACTCTCTGTCTGTCTCCATAGCAGAGGTGCTGCAGCCCTCGGATCATCTTCGTGGCCTCCTCTGGACCCGCTCCAACAGCTCCATGTCCTTCTTGTGTTGGGGGCACCAGAGCTGGACACAGCACTGCAGGGGGAGGGGGGGGTCTCATGAGAGCAGGGCAGAGGGGGGGAGATCTTTGTCATCTTTAAGAGATTGCTTTAGGAACTCTTCCATACTTATTGGACACTAGAGAATTCCTGCCCTTATCACTTCTGCTACTTAGGAACTCAGAGAGAGAACAGGAACGTGTAGTATGGCAGTGGGGTGCTCCCTTTTTGTCATGTAGGTAGCTTGTCATCTCCTGAGGACAACTTCCATTTGCCAAGCATCTGGGAAAAACCCTGAGATGGTTTCCCCAGGATCTCCATGACCTTTTCCTCCATCCCATTAATTTTGTGTACTCGGTATATACTGTACATGTACTTAAACCCCAGCGTGCTCTCACGTGGTTTCGTGATGGCCACCATGAATGCAGCTGCTCCTGCTCACCCTTCTCTCGAGGAGCAAATGAAGGAAATGCCTTTTTGTAGGACGTAGCCAGGAGAAGGTCCTGGGGCTGCTTGTGCTGCCTGTGCACAGTTCCTCCAGCACAGCGACGAGGCGGCCCTGATGTGCTCCGTCGCCTGTCGTCGAAACCAGCTGTGCACAACACCGAGTTCCTTCTGCCTGGGAAGTGCCATAAAGATGTTTTTGAGGATCAAACCATCGATTTCTGCTGTATATCGAATGTAGCAGAGGTGATGCTGTAGGAGTTTCTTTTTTGTCTGGTTAGTTCAGAATTGCAGTTTATGCTGATTTTTATATCCTCAGTTCCTTTTGCTGACGTGCAACGTTTTAGTGACGGCAAATAATCCACTTCATTGGTAATAAATGGAATTTTGACTCCGTTGGGCACTGGCTGGGAGCTCGGCTTGATACTCAGGATTTCCACATACACAGTTCAGCGCCGTGGTGAGGCTTCACCGCTTCTCCACCCTTTCTGACAGGACCCCACGTGGGCCAGAGCTTTGATCTGCTTTGACTTCTTCCATAAAGTGAGCTCCCCCGAAAAGGCCAAAAGGCTTTGAACTGAAAAAGCGATGCTTTATTCAATGAAAATACATATGGGACACTAAGAGCGACTAACAAGGTGGCTTTTGAGTGGCTGTGACAGCAACTGGGTGAGACTGGGGTGAAGGAAGGATTTACATGCAGCTCTCTCCCTACCCATTATGTACTTGCTAAAAGAAAGTTTCTCTCTGAAGTCTGGTTGCCTGTTTCCTGCTGCGCTTGGCAGTCTCTCTCGGACCTGAAAATTCAACACTCCTCATCGTGGCCGTTTTTCTGCCACAATTTCCAGCTTCTGACAGCTTCTCTCTTTGGAGCATGTGTGGTACCTTCCAGGAAGGAGCAAATCTTCTCCCTGAGGACAAGCAAGTACAGTAAATTCTGCCCATCATGCTCCTTTGTGAAAGGAAGGAGGGAGAGAGGCGGCTGTCAGGGTGGGAGCCTGAAATCCCAAGTACCCCTCTTCAGTTCCTTTTTAAAATGAAGGGCAGTAGCGTGTGGTGGGTGCTGTTATCTCTGGCTTAGGTCAGATGGCTCCTTATTGTCCAAGTGCTCACTTAACATACAAGCTGAAGGTCTTGTTTCTGTAAAATGGCAAAGCGGGCTGGTTGCACAGAGGAGTAGAAGCTTCCAAATTTGCATGTGTAGGACTCTACTAAAGAAGCAACTTGAGCTTTTCATCACAGCCCCAGCAATTGAAAAGGTGGGAAAATAATTCAGCGACAGCTTGGTCAGGTTTAGGTCGACAAAGCATGAGATGGCCCTTGCACAGTGTCAGCTGTGCAATTGCAGACATGCAGCCATGGAAAAATGAATACTTTTAAATGGCGGGTAGTTTTCGGTGTTTCTTTACACCAGTCAGTGCTGAATCCCTGTAAGCTTCTGCCCAGCATTCAATTTTTGTATGTGTGGGTGCTCTTGTAATTAGACCTAGATTTTTTGGGGGGATGTGTTTTTTTCTTGTACAAAATTCTCTGGTTTCAGCAGCCAGAGGAGTGTGTAGAGATCTGTTTCCCATTTCAAGAGTCATATTCCTCTTCCACCTGCAGATTCGAACGCGAGCCATCTCTGCCAAAGCCATGACCTTGGTGAGCCCGCTGCAGCTGCTTCTCTTTGCCTCCAAGAAAGTGCTGTCGGATGGGGAGCTCGTTCTGGTGGATGACTGGTACGGACCTCCTTGGTGCTGGGAATACTCAGGTCTATGAAAGAACACAGGCTGAGGGCGAGCAGCTGCTAACACAGACACGAGCCTCTTCAGAAGAGGAGCCCTGGAGCAAGCTCTGCCCTGCCACAGGTTGACTGTGAGGGCATTACCTTGGCTTCCTGTGAGGAAGGGAGGGGTTTGTGTTGGCAGCGCTGTTTCGCGCAGATTATCCGCTTAATTTGAAAACATGATACCAGGCAGTTTCCATAAAAACTGCTGGTTTTTTCCCCTTTAACTGGAACGTGAGTAAGAGGTACTCTGTATTTTGGACCTCCTCTTCAGACAGAGGCTGAGGAAACCTTGGGTTTTAAGTCTCAGAAACAGCTTGAGGAGAGAAGTGGTTGCCTCTGGCAGCACACATTTTACGGCCGTGACCAAATACCACCTGGATGTCTTCCCCACCCTGGTCAGTGAAATGGAGGTGAAGAATTGCTTAAGCTTAATTCACTAAGATTTCTGAGAGTGGCCTGGAGCTTTCAAAACATTGAGCCTCGTGTTCTTAGCTTACTTGATATTTTTGTGTCTTTCTGTTTTGACGCCAGGGGTTATGTATTGGTGTTATCTGAGTATTTTAAATCTCCGGGGCAAATTTAAACAGAAGGATAGTTCTACTTTAACAATGTTAAATCTTAGTGATCTTTCAAATTTGCCTCCTGAACTTCAAGCCTCTTCTTTGACAAGTTAAACTTTCAAAGATGAGAATATGGATTTCTGGCTGAGTGTGTGCAGCACTCAAGGAAAGCCATTCTACAGAACATCTTTCGTTCACAAGTCCTCTCCTAGAAGTCATGATACATCTAATATACCTCTTTGTGCTCCAGGATCAAGCTGAAGATGCCCCACAACGCGGCTGCCTGCATCACTGCTCTGCGTGCTGCGATGGAGGCTCTTGTCGTGGAGGTGACGAAGGATCCCGAGATCGTTCGGCAGCTGGACCCGGCCAACGAGCGCATGCTGAATGTGATCCGTCAGATCTCCCGGCCGTCAGCCGCGGGCATCAGCCTCATGGCTGCCAATGCAAGGTTAGCACGGCTCCGGTGGCTTGTGCGGTCGGAGCGCTGGGGCGAGGTCCCTCAGCACCTCTGTGGGAGCTGGAGAAGTGGGAGTGAGGAGAAAGCTTTGCATCCCGGGTGTAGACCTGTCTGAGATTTAGAGGAGGGACCGCTCATGTGGCACCATAAGCCATTCCCAGCTTTTCTTTACTGAAGTGGAAAAGGTGCAAAAGTGCAGCTGTAAATCAAACACCGTATTCCGTTAACAGAAAATAGAGACGTCTTAACAGAGTGTCTTGGCAGTGGGTTGTTCCTGTAATATTTAAAACAATGGAATCCTGAAGATTGCATCATGTTTTTCTTTCCCAGGCTTGGAGATGGTCCTCGCCCCCCCAAAATGGCTCGCTACGACAACGGCGGTGGCCTGCGCGGCTGGGGAGGTTACCCGCGCGGCTCCGGCTACAGAGGCCGAGGGTACGGTGGCTACGGCTGCTCCGGCAGGCGCTCGGGAGGCAGAGGATACCCAGGTAGCCCGGGGGGAGGCTACGGAGGTGGGGGAGGCTATCGAGGAGGCGGCTATCGAGGAGCAGGCGGTGGCTACAGAGGAGGCTGTGGGGATCCGGGGAGGGGCAGGTGGTAGCTGTGGAAGTTCAGCGAAGTCTTTCCTCCTCGACAAAAGCACGTTTCTCTCTCTCGAATCCCTTCCTTGCCGTTAGCGGGCTGTTTGTCCTTCCAGTTCCTTAGTACAAGTCCAGCTCTGTAACATACTGTGCCCTTAGGGAATTTACTGCAAGTTGTATCATTTTATTCTTAATAAAGAGTTTGTTTTTAAAGACTTACAAGTTTAATTTCGTGTTTGGATTTAGACTTTCGAAGCCGGCTGTTGTTAGTTTGGGTTGTAGGAGTTACAAGGCATGCTGAGGAAACCTTTTCAGTGTCTAAAACCATTCTCTGCCAAAGAAATTTCAAGTTACAGATCTTGGACTCAGTGGGGATTTTTCTGTGCTGTCTCACAAGCTGGGCAAACAGGCCTTGCTGCAGTGGTTTTCTGTCTGTGTTGGGCAGCCCTTGGTTCCTTTGCAGCCAGCCCCAGGCCCGCTGCGTGCTGTGCCACCCTTCAGGGCACAGCAGCCGATGAGCTCTTTTGCTGATCCGGATGACGTGGGAACACGGAATACCTTTTTCAGGACTGATGGGATGCTGCTTGTCTCTGCAGAACCTGAAGCGGTCTTGGAAGCGTGAACTGTGCCTTTTGTGTTCATTTATGTTTCTATTCCGAAATAGCCACGTTTCCTTCTTCCAAAAGCATGTGAAGGAGAGCAAAACTTTCATTACAATTCGTTTAAGTTGCAGCCTGTGGGTTCCAGACGTTCAGGCTCAGCTGGCTGCCTGGTGCCTGCAGAAGGACATCGACACAGAGGGGATAAAAAGCCATCCAGCGAGGTTCCTCCGTACCTCCCAGACCGGCGCGTGGGAGGTGGTCTGGAGCAGGGGTGGGTGACACGGGGCATCTGCAGGTACAGCTTACTCTCAGGGGTTTCTGCAGTCAGGCTGTGTTGTGCAGGATCACCCGTGTGAACAAGGTGAGGGCAGCGCTCCAGTTGACCATAAAGGAGTATTCATCATAAATCAGTATTCATCTCCAAACGTACATCTAGGAGTAATTTGGAGTGTGTGTCTTCTTCTGCGTTGTGTGATGCAGCAAACTCCACAATCCTTTTTACTGTTGTAGACTTTTCTGTAGATTGGTCACTCTGTGCCACCGTTACTGAAAATGTGATGATTATTTTTCTACGCCAGGAACATCCTGTTACGGACTCGGAAGGGATGGACATTGAAAGACGGGCTGCAGTGTTAGCCAGCTGCCCTTCCCACGGCTGTATTTATTGCATCCAAACAAAACTTGCTTTCCTTGGCTTGTCCCTCAGACTTTCTTATCCCAGTTGTGTTACAGCACGAAACTGGAAACATGAAGCAGACGTCCAGTGGTTTTAGAAAGAACTATAGTCACTAATTTCACAGCGTCAAGCCCACAGATCTCGCGTTTGATCTAATGTCTGCTAAAGCTGTGTAATTTCCTCTTGAGCCGTTACTGGTCTTCAGAAGAAGTCGGCATTAAAACAGGAGGGATGGGTGCAAGGTGAGCTTGGGAGCGGGCCCTACAGCAAGAGGCTGTTCAGCTGCTCAGCACTGCCTCAGTCTTTACCTGTGCTGCAACTGGGGAGACTGGGAGAAATTCAGATGAGCTCTAGTGAGCTGGCCTCCCTTTGCAGAGCAGCTTCGCTGGCGTTTCCATGAAACTGCTGTTTCAGTTCAGGTTTTGTTCTGATGGGGTCTCCATGTGTAGTGGGGCCCTCTGCCGCAGTCGGCTTTCAACTACACAGTGACCATCAGCTTTTCCCTGCTTCTGCTGTGGTAAGTTTGAGGAGGTGGAACAGGATACCAGGGATTTTCGAGCATATGTACGATTTTCTATGACACTTAACTAAAAGTGGGTTTACTGGGGGTGCTTTGATGTTAAGTCCTAGCTAAAGAAATTCCCTTTTCAGAGCAAAGTTCATGTTTCTCAGGTCTGTTTACAAGAACGATGCTGATTTGTAACTGTAAAACTATTATTTCCTATTACTGGAAAAAGACCAAAAGCTGTTACCTTACCACTAATGCCACCCTGGCTGTGATGGGAGGTCTCACTGGTTCTGGTACTATCGCAGCGATGAATTTTGTGGCTCTTGGAGGTGGCTGTGCTTCTTGGGTACAGCTCAACACCAGAGCCCTGTTTGTTAACAAAAAGATGAAATCTAATTTCATGCTGCTTGTAAGAATTGTTTAAAAGAAATTAACGGGCACTTAAGGGTACAGCCAGGCATAATGACGTATGAAGTGGTGTGGTCACGCGCCTACATCGGGAGCTGCTGCTGGGATGGAGTTTGCAGGGATTCCCAGTCCTGAGGGGTGCTCGGGTCACAGGTTGTGGAGGAGGAAGGTGCCATGGACTATTTAGCATCTACAAATTACAGCTGAGTTGGTTTAATCTGCTCATGTTTTACATATTAAGGAGTGTCAAGCATGAAAATACTGCTAAACAATATTCAGTCTGGTTTTTACTATCTAATCCATCAGGGCAAGTTAAGTGGGAAAGCAACAATCCTTTGCCTGCACTTCCCGTGCCAGAAATGGATTGACGTGCTAATGAGGAGCTCAAGCAGCCCGGGTGTGGAAATCTGAAAATTAACCTGGAATGACATGTACGTTTTCCCAGTAGAAGCCGAGCTCGTGATGAGTTTTCTGTGTCAGTCGATTGACCTGTGCTTTGTTTCAAAAAGCCACCTTGTCAGAGCGCTCCCGTCTCTTGCACAACAGATTTCGTTATCTGAAGTTGAAGTAGGGTGAACTACCTGAGCTCCAGTAATCTCACCACCTGTGACAGTCGGAGAAGCCCCGGTGAGCGCAGACGCCAGTTCCTCCACGCCCTCCTGCGCAATTTGCTGTAGTCACCTGGCCGGATTCAGTAGCCACCGCACCGTTGGCTGATCTCTGCTGTACCGACCTAAGGTGCGTTAGGTTTGTATCTCGGGCTTCTGATATCACAAAGTTCTCATAAAGGGGTTGGGGAACAATCACAGTTTCTTCTGGTTTTCCAATTCCAAGTGAAAAAGGAGAAGAGTAATATTGAGAATAGTGTCAAAACCGTAACACCAAGGATAACGCTGGTCAGTCGCTTATTTGAATTTTTATCTTGCTTGTTTTAAAACTTCTCACACAAATATTAACAATGCTATCAACAAGCTACAAAGTTGCCATCAAACACACTTTTGATCTTAATTCCTGGACCTCGTGATTCCCTGCCTGACTGCGTGCACCGCGGGGCGTTAGAACATGAACGGTGTTCTAACCCCCAGGGGGTTGTGTGTCCCTGCACGAGAGAGACGAGGTGATATTCAGAGTCAGCCACAGAGGAAGGCTGAGAGTCTGCCTTTTGTCGCTCCGTTGAGTAAATACGCAGAAGATCATCTCCTCTGCGTGGTTGTACTCAGGCAGCACATCCCGTAACGTGCTCTGGGGTGAGAACTGCAAAACGTCTCCAGCCGTAGGGAGATTGCCACCAACGGAGAGAAATTCCACAGAACTACTCTGTGATCTTTACTTGGAAAAAGTTTAAAGGAAAACTAAGTGGCCAGTTGTGGCATCAACATTAATGGTATCCCACTTGTCTCAAGACCACCATCTCCAAGGAGGGTGAGTCTTTCTCTTGAAAGGAAAGCTTTGCTCTTAAGCAGTTTCTTTATGGGAAGATTCTGGCTGTGGAGTTACTTAGAAATGTTTGTGCTTGATCTGTAGAGCACGTGTTCCTGAATTTGTTCCTCAGAAAACTCGCCAAATTAGCATTGCAGTTACCTGATTGATCTCTTTTCCTGCCACCAAATCCAAAATGGGGTGAGGAACGTGAGCCAGGGGAAAGCCGATGTCACAGATACGACTTTATTGAGGTGAGTGGCTTAGCGGGTAAGACAGCCATGCCTCACCTGTCTCTGAGAAAGGTGCAACAAGAGCTCCAAAGCAGCATATAAAGATGAAGAGATGAACGCTTCTAATGAGAAGCTCACCTGGAGCTTTGACAGGAGAAAGACCCGAAAACAGCTTTCTGGGTTCAAACGTCGTCTGTTGAGAGCGCGTGGCCTGGCTGTGTGCAGCCGCAGGGCACGCTTCGCAGGCACAGCCAGCTCCGAGGCTCCTGGACGTTTTCTACCACCTCATTCCAGACCTCCCTGGGTGCCTGCTCCCTTTCTCCTGACGCTGGTGAGAGCTCTGAAACCGGGTTGATATTCCCTTGTTCTCAGCAGTAGCAGAAGTTAAGGCATCCTTAATAAGCTGATTGAAAAGTCCTCACCAGCAGCTTTGCACGAGGCACTGGTTGGGTCTAGAAGGACGAGGAGGTCGTTTAAAAAAGCATAAAAAAAAAATAGAGGGAATACAAGATAAATCCGGCACCCGATGCCGTAATTTGCAAATACAGCCTGTTTGATGGTGGAGGCAGCAAGCTGGACAAGGAACCACATGCAAGGGAGTGTGGGCATTTAGGTAATGGGTGCTGGCAGGCTTTAAACCTGCAAGGTGTGGTTTGCTGGTGCTCATGTCTTAGTGCACCCATCACCTGTGGGAGTGCTAAATACAGGGCTGATGGTGATGTTCTTATGAAAAAAATAAATCCCAAAGTCACGTCTTTCAGGAGCCAGCAGGGAAGGGGACCTGCCTGCTTTAGAGGTGCTATTACTGCTTAACTTTGTGTTGCTTTAAAATACGTATATTTTATATATATGTGTGTTTTATGAAACTGATTTTTCCTGCTGTACAGTATTCCAGTTGCACAGTATTTTTCCCTTAGGTAGTAACCAACAAACTATACTCTGCTGTGCTTTGTTTTCACACTGAAAGTTTTGAAGGCCTTTGGAAGCTCTGGGAAGCACGCTTTTCCCTACCGTTTGCTGAGAACCATCCATCAGGACTGCTGTTGAGCTACGGTTCATCCAGACAGAGGTAAACTCTAAGAGAACACAGCAGTAAGGTCCAATAATAATGTCTCTAGTTAACAGGGATAGGTTTACAGCCTCCTGTTCTCCTGGGAAAACAACCGCGTGGTCTCCACCGTACTGACTTTCTGAAGCCACATTCAAATCATCACGTTGCTGAAGCGAAACATCCGTAGAAAAATCTTTTACCTGTGCAGGAAAGAGTGAGCGCCGCTTCCAACATTTGAGTGAACTGAAAAGAAAAGAAAAAAAAAAAAAAGGCAAAAGTAAAGTTTTGATTTTAAGAGCATTTAAAAAATCTTCTGCCCCTTCCTGTTTCCCGCAGGCAGTTGCTTTTGCAAAGAGGTTTTTAGACAGCAGGGCTGTATTTTGGAATTCCAAGTTTTCCTCCCACGCTGCCGTCTGCAAAGAGACGTTCAGAAAGACTATTCTGGAAAATACATGAAGAATTGTCTTTTTTTTTTTTTCTCCTAGCTTCTGGGTTTGTGCACATTTAAGCTCCTGACCTATAGTCAGGGTCTGGTGTGTGATACCTCACTCTTCCTCTTACCTTTTACTAAAGGAGTTAGTTGCTCAGTGTAGCCAACTTTGGGGTTTTTTTGGGTGGAAGGGGAATAAGAGTTGGCTCAGCCGCATCAGCACACTTTCCAAGGGAAGAAATGGAAAGAAAAAGAAAATTCTTAACTGTGGTGAGCAGAAAGAATAATAATATATTTGGTCATGTAGTTTCATGCCAACTGCTGCTCTTACTGTAACCATTGGCCCGAAATTCTCACCTGAGGATGGAGAACAAGAAGTTGAAGGTCCAGTCCTGAAAAGATACGTAGTAGGTGGTAGCTAGGACTTTAGGAAGGCTTCTGAGGAAGAAGAAAAGATGCTTCAAGTGTTGAGGTTTTTTGGATGATGTTATTTATTGTAAAGTACGTTAAAAGAGAATTTCTCTTTCCACTGCTTGCCCATTTTCACGCTGCTCTCTGTATAATTCCAGCACAATAACTGCATCAGTCAGTTATTCCTTTTGTGCTCAGCTGCTCAGACCACCTACTTGCCACATCCAAATCCTCAAAATCAACTTCAGCTTCTTGAAATGTCAGGGCTCTGGGCTTTGACTCGTATTTGAAAACAGAAGACTCAATGCGGCGTAGCGTTGACAAACGAATACAGCTCAGGCCGAAACTGCTTGGATGGAGGTGGAATATTGTGTAACCCAGATCACCATCTCATGGTGGATTTGTGGTCGTTTTAATCCTCTGCTTTCTTACTTAGGATCTCTGCTTCATTCCACGCACTGACAGGAGACATTCCTGAAGATGTATCCTCCATCTGTTTTCTACTTATCACCCCCTCGCTCCGCAGGCCTGATCAATTCTGGGCTTTGGTGGCAAGAAAGGTCTTGGATTTAGGATGATCCAGTCTCTGCACGGTGGGAACTGTATAAGCATGACCTGCCGGATGCTCTCAGAGCAGAAAAGTTTGGTGAGAAACTCCCAGTGATGTCATATTTTCCAACGCACTGTTATAAACTTTAATTTTTTTAAATCTTCGAGTGACTCAGAAATCTGGCACTGCGTAAAGTACGAGCTTTGCTGGTATGATGTGAGCATCTGTAGTGGGAGGAAGGGTAGATTTTAGTGTTAGGAGTTCTCCTAATCCAACTGAAGATGGATTTAAAGGACTGAGGTGGAAGAAAGAATCCATAAATACCAGGGACATAAAGCCTTGTGACAACCAAAGACCATGGATATAAAAATTAGGATTAAAACACAGTATGTTATCTAATGCACAGACAGATTATGGTAAAAAGCAAAAAAAAAATCTTTATTATACTGTGCCAGATACCAAATAGTACATTTCGCCCAATATCCTTCTGCCCCACTACCCTTCTTAAAACATAAAATATTTCTGGTCCTGAGTATTTCAGGTACGCAATCCCTCAAGTCATAAATAAGGAATTTATATGCTCATTTACATGAGAAAAGAGATTCTTCTCCCCTGCCAGGTTTCCCGTGTAATTCCAGACAGATTATTTAATCCAGTTTCACATTAATTGTACATTCTCTATATTCCGTGGGCGACGCGCAAGGCAGCTGCATTGTTATCCCGTGGATACGCAGGCAGTGAAAACTGCAACGTACGTAGTATTGGACTGAAGATAAACATTTATTTATAGTCAAATGGATTCAATGAGGATGCTCCTAAATCAGCGGCGTGTTCCGCGGGTACCAGTCAGGCTCTGCGTTAAACAAAGCGGACATCCGATCAAAAAATCCAGTTCTTTTATGGACCCCAGGGCCGATGAAACGTGGTTTGCCACGGAACTGACTCGGAAGCGCGCCAGTTCACGGCATGTCGTTGTTTGAATAGTGCAAAGAGGCAAACTGATCGAAAATCACCTGTGCAGCTCAGCCCTTGAGCCAGTTTTACCCAGTCCGACACGAGTTTTGGAAACCCACGGGGGAGAGCGGTGGGCGGGCGATCCCAGGAGCTGCTGCTTTAGGAGGAGCCTCAAAAGTAGCATATGGTCACGCCTGACTTCCGCGATGCGTTAGGGCAGCTGCACAGGTGCCCATTTTCCGTTTCTAAATGATTTTAAAATCATTCAGATGATTTTAACGTAGCCTATTTAGAGCGCGAATCTACGCACACGCTCTCTGGAGGTGCAGCATCGTCCTGTAGCTGCGAATCATAGAATCCTAGAATGGTTTGGGTTGGAAGGGACCTCAAAGACCATCTAGTTCCAACCCCCCTGCCATGGGCAGGGACACCCTCCACCACACCAGGTTGCTCAAAGCCTCATCCAGCCTGGCCTTGAACACTTCCAGGGACGGAGGCTTTGAGCTGACACGATGAACCCTGAGGTGGTTTGCAAGTAACCTAGTTTAGACCACAGGCTATATATGTCAGTACCTCCTTCCATCGGCATCATCGTACATGCAAAGAACCAGAGAGAGAGATGTAGCTGCACGATCTTGTGATTCAGCTCACAAAGCTACTTAAATAAATGGTCCGTAACATTAAACTACAAATCAGCATCTGTGAGAACCGCATCTTCCTGTAATTCTTTCCAGGCAGAATATTTTTGAGTCTATGACGTGCAATATACCTTAAAAATAATGGCTACACCAGGTAGCTATAGTAACCAACATCTACAAGCGAGCAACAAAAGTGTCTTTAAGCTGTCCCAAAGGCTGGTTTCTGAATTTGCGTTGTAAAGGATTGTTCCTTTCCTCCCTGCCTGTGACTCCTACATTCAAAGCTGTCTAAACAACACAAGTAGCTCACTTAGCTTTCCCACACTATGCAACTTAATTTTGAGTTGCTTCCAGCTTCGACGGAGCCTTCGTTTGCAGACTGAAACTTTCCAGGTTCAGCCTCTGCAAAGGTGACCTTCAGACTCTGAGTGGAGGCTCTCCAAAAGAGACCAAAGGAGAAGGAGTTACTGTAAACTTAAATACCGACTCAGGTCTGGTTTGTTTTGTTCCAAGTAAATGATCTTTGCCAGGAAAGCGAGTTCAGTAAAAACCAGAGCTGCACCGCTCACTGTGTAGAAAGCTCTCTCTGAGGAGGGTTTAAAAATCACTGTAAATAAATAAGAGAACAAAAAGATGCGAACACATGGTGGCTGTAAAGACATGTATGCAAAAAAACTATTATTTCTTTATTATTTCTGCATAGGCTAATGGAAAGATTACTTCTGAAACGTGCCCAATTCTCACATCCAGCATTTTCACAGTGTTAAAAATTTGGAGAGAGTTCAAAGTGATCATGAAGTATCCAAGGCCAAAAATAGATCTGACAAAAAAGACTTCAGCCTAGATAGCTTATCCAGGAGAAGGCTGAGAACTTAATCTTGAGCTGAAAATGTTTACATAATAGAAGTTTTAAAGAAGAACATTAGTTGTCTTTCTAAGAAAAAAAAAAATCTCTAATCACAACACACTGTGCTGGTAATGTTCATTTTATCTCCTGGAAAGATAAATCCCTTCACTGAGAGAGACCCTTGATGAACTTCTGTTACATTAAATACATTCTATAGGTTATTGGCCCATTGATTTTAACATGAGTGCTCCTGGATCGTCAGCAGACATTTCATCACGGAGAGCATCGAGGATACACGAGACAGACAGACAGCGAAGTTATCTCAGCAAGCATTCCAACAGAAGGTGTAATTAAATCTTCGGAATTGACACTGAAACGCTTTGGTTTAGTCTTGCAGATCCCAAGCCAGTTGTTTTCTTTCATCTTCAATTTTTCCAAAAGGTATTTGTCCATTGCATCGCTGGCACCTTCTGCCCATAGGCTGCCTATCTTCTGCTGCTCTGCTGTTGTGTTAACCAGGTGGTATCTCACTGTTTCAAGACTGGTACAAAGGCTGGTTCTGCCTCTTGACGGCTCCGGGACTGTGTGTACCTAAGAAGGGTGCTTGTTTTGTGCCATCCCTGGTGATCTTTCTTCAAACCAGCCACTTACTGGTGAACTCCAACTCCGCAAGCTCTAGGAAATGTGAAAAATGCAAGAAGTTACAGTGTACAGCTACAGAAACCATCACGTGCTTGGAAGAGTCTTGATGGCACCATGGTTTGAAAGAACATCACAGTTCAGGCTGGGACAAGAACCAAATAGACAGCTGGCTACCCGTTCGTGTTGTGAAGGCTGGAAGTCTTTCTGTCCAGTTCCAGGAAGCACAAGGGTAGTAGGCATGGCATGGTCTTCCACATAGCCCATCTGTCAGCTCATCTCCTCTTTCCTTTTCTAAGTTGCTCTATTCTACAACACACGCCAAGTTTTCGTTACTCAAGATACTCAGCTGAACATCATCAGCTGTTATCAGTACATTTCGTCAAGTGTTTTCTTTTATTACAACCCTAGAAAAATTGTTTTGTAGCGTCTCAGGATAAACCTGTACGTGTCTTATTTACCAAAGAACATTGAATTTGTCTGCTGTTATTATTGATCACATAAATCAGAGAACTAGCATTGATGAGCCTCTAAATTCCCCAAATATATAGCAAAAAAAAACCCCCAAATTAATGGCATGTTAATGACCTAACAATGAGAATGAAATGTTTTTTCCAGTGTGTTTCCAGCCATGCAGGACAGCAGGAGGCATCTTTACCGAGAGCAACTGCAAGCACCTCTTGCTTTATGCCCCCAGGTCTGTTCCCTGCCCCTTTTGCCCAGTTTTAGCTCCTCTGAAGCAGGAATCCAAGAGAAGCTGGCAAAATGATTTCACGTAATGCGTAGTGGGAGGAACAATTGCTTCATTGAGCTAACTCCTGTTTCTACTCTGGAACCCGAGTGCATTGGCAGTCCCAACTGCAGGATGCGAGGAGAATAACACACTGGGAGAACATCTGCCATCCCAACTGCGACCTGGAAGGAAACTTGGCCGTGAGTACTTGGGTTCAGTATGAGAAAAATGCTGACTGTCCATTGTACGCTTCAGGGGACTAATGAAGTTATGTGTCATCTCTTTGTGCAGCGTTGTTCATTCTTTTTTCTCTGTTTGGAAAGCCAGATGTTGCTAAACCAAGACCTGGACATGTGGCTTCCAGTGACGGAATAGTCGTTATCGCCTCTTGTCCTGAGAGATGGAATTTGTTGAAACTCTGGGCACCCCTACTTGTCCACAGTTGAGGTGGAGATGGGCTGAACACAAGAAAAAGCTTGATTTCTTCTATAGGTTAACAAACCAGGAAAGTCTCCTGCAGCTTGGCTGCTTTGGGACTTACAGCCGCAGATCCAGGCAGGGCAAGGAGTGGCTGGAAGACATAAACACAAGGTGGGGAAAAAAACCCAAAACAACTTTCAATATTTTCCCAAATTAGGGCAAGCTGAAAGAGCTCCTAGTGATTATCTGGAAGCTTACCCCGTTTCCGGCTACTGTGTGGGGAATTAAGTTTATATTTGCATAAATGAATCGGAAGGGAGTACCCAGAGGGATACCCATCTGGCAAAACCCGTTAAACCCAGTTCACCCCTTATGCAACCAACTTCATTGTCAGGAGAAACACAGGTGGTTCGGCAGAACGCAAGAGAAGCGGAATATGTCTGTGGGTTGGCAGAGCCCTCACACAAGGGTATGAAACTTGTAAAAATGGTATCCAGTGGTGTCTGATACAACAATAACGTTCAATAAAGCAGCCTTCCCTACTCATGGATATATCCAGGGATGCTTCTGAGGTTTAAATATAGGAAAATGCGGGAGGGAACACACTTGTATAAAATTTCAGCTACTATTTTAGAGCTTCAGGAGCTGCGCTGAAGCGTTGACGAAAGTGGTATGCTAGGTATGTGTTCTATAGAAAGATGTTTATGTTCTGGAGTCTTTTTGTTTTCTTAACCTTTGATGTTGAACAGGTCGGGTGGCAAAAACTCGGTCGCCACAAGTCAGTGGCTGACAGGGAGGTGCGAGATGTGTTTTGAGAACGACTCAAGGCAAAAAGTGGACCAACAAAAACTACATTCTAGGTTAAAAAAACAGTGGGTGGTCACAAGGAGGTGCTATTTTCAAGAGCATTCAGTGATTTAAAATCGTGTAAGAAACAACTTTTGAGAAGCACGTTCTGATTTCTTTAGTTTTAATTTAGTCAATTCCATGCTAATTAAAATACAACAGCTTTTCACTGACAGGCATTCTGAACCTTGGCGAGAAAACAGGAGCAGGAGGGATCGACATGACCATCATACAAAGATGTGGCCTGTCCTCTGCACCCTCTCCTGGTCCTTACTGTAAGTTAACCCCGTTGCACACAGTTACAATCCAGTTGTTTAATAAATCAACGTGCTAAATCTTGATTTTTCACTTCTTCATATGATTTTAAAATAACACGCTTACAGCTGGCGGTATATTAATGTATCAAAAATGAATAAATGTGGCAGTTGATCTACTTGGATAAATGCTTTTCATGTAATTAAATTCTCTGATGTAATAATTTTCCTGAGCTCCAAAATGGAAGAAATGAGTAACAGTTGAAGAGACTACAGATCTCCTATTCTTTAAGGATCTGACAAGTAAAAGACTAGGATACAGGTCTTAACATTTCCCATCCCTTCGCAATCACTGCGTTTTTCTGAACACTTGGCTTTGTCTTTCTGATGTTTCCATGAACTGAGTATCAGGGATGAGAATGTGGGTAGTAGGTTGGGGTTCCCAGCAAGAAAAATGCAGCTTACAGCTATGAAAAATAGGAGTTTTTTTGCCTAGTAAGTTCTTATTTTAATATATTTTAAAATCTCCTCCTTAGCTAGCTTGCTACCGGTACTTCAAAAGACAAAGAAAAAGGAGACATTTAGCAGTAAACAAGTCTATTTATAAGGCATTTTAGACATTTTTCCATTGTTTATGGTATCCACTGATGAGTCTAAAAATGTCATTTCCTTCCCTAACAATCTTAATTTTCCTCTTTGCTTTTGATAATCCATACGTAGCAGTGTGAGTGTTTACACAGCATTTTGCCTGCTTTATGCTAGAAGGATAAATTCTCTTACTAATCAAAAAACTTATGGACGCAGAAGGAAAAAGGAATCCAGTTGCCCCAAATGAATGAGGTTCCAATACTATGATTTATGGATCAGGATTAATTAAGACTAAGTCTCCGCAAAATTAAGATATCTTCCAGTCCTGTGATACCTATGGACGACAGAACGACCAGAGAATGGTCTTGCACGTTTATATTCTTCCCAGTTCCTCTTACGATGGCAAGATCGTAAGACTAAATGCTCCCAAGAAATGGTGGCCTGCCCTCTTGGTGACTTGGTAGGGTAGACACATCTGCTAGCCTCCACAGACTTTCCCACAAGACCCAGCTTTCTGAGTCTTTGGAGAATCTTTCATTAACTCAAAGAAAAAGGAAGGAAGCATAGGAGATCAGAGCGCTGGCGTTTCTCCCAGCTCTTTGCTGGAGGAGTCGTGGGTGCTCTTCAGAAGCTGACTAGACCCATATCTACCTGCTATTTATTTCTGTAGTACCAGCAGAAGGCTTAGCAATCGTACAAGAGACAGAAGAGTCACAAATTCTGACAGTCCAGAGTCAGAAAAAGAGGAAAAATAAGTAACATTGAGTAATGGTACTGTGTCATCCCACTGAGACGGTCCATCTTCTGGTTACCTACTACTCAAAGAGAGGAAAAGGTGTGCTGGGAAAGTTCAGTCTCAATAGATGTGACAGACCACAGAGGACAAGAAGTTTGATTCGATATGATTTGATTTGATTTGATTTGATTTGATTTGATTTGATTTGATTTGATTTGATTTGATTTGATTTGATTTGATTTGCCCAAGAGCACCTAGCAGGCGTAGCAATGTGTTAGCGGATAAGTATTGGACGCTTTTATAGCCAGGAAGGAACGGGGATGCAGTGTTTAAGTGCTCTGCCAAGGAACAGGAAAAAAAGTCAGCATTACAGTGGTGATGCTGGTAGGAAGGTCAAACCGTGAGACCATGCCCTCTTTTCTGCTAAAACAAGCCCAGCATTCCTTATTTTACTGTAAACAAAGCTGGTGGCATTGTCGAACACGTGGCGTTTCCAACCTTGACGTTTCCGCTCTTTGTAATTTTGCAAAACCGACTCTTATTTTTCCGCTGGAATGGCACGCGGTACGTGTCTCGTTGTCCTTATATCCTTACATCCTGCGGAGTTTTTACGTTCGTTTTCAGCTAAGAGAGATCTGGAGCACACAAAAACGTTAGGGAATGCTACGGCGTGCGATTTATATCAAAGCCACCGTACGCATTTCACCGTGACACTCTGTTCTCTCTGAACGGCAGATCAAGGGATTGGTGTTGGACAGGGGGAATGGTCTTGATGTCCAAACCAAGCTTGTAGTGTTCATGCAGACACCTCCCTAAAGATGGCTGAGTTACAAACCTCTGAAATCTGTAGTTCACGTGTGCTTTGTAGCTTTGCAGAGACTTTGTAGAACTCAATAGCTATGTTTTCAGGAGACTGTCCATTCCAAGTAGGTTTTTTTTTTTTCTCCAGGGGCTGAACAGATTTACCCTGAATTGCTGCTTTTGTCTATTTAGTTTTCGGTAGCAGGGCAGCTCTGAGTACAGAGAATGTGTCTCCTGTCCTCTCAATCGGTCATCGTCTGGCCATCAACAAACACACAGGCAACGCAAGGGAGAACACAGTGAGGTGGAGGGTACCAAGACTAGAGATGGGGCACACCAAGAGATGGCCAAGAACAGGTGTGGGTATGGATCTCAAAGGCAGCTCTGTAGCTCAGACTCCTTGTAGCTCCTCAGCATTCACTGTGTCCTCCAAGTCATGCGATGCTTGGAGGTCATGCAGCTCTGCCTCAACCCAGTTCCATGTGGGAGCAGAGACAAGTTGCTGAGGAGCTTTAGGGGGAGGGACAAGCAGTTGGGGGACAGCAGTGAATCTCCAGATCCCAAAATTATGTGCTAGTGTGGCCAACCTCCAGCTGGGCATCCAATTGACTCTTCTGGTGTTACAAGACATCAAACTGCAGCTTGCTAGTCAAGACAAACTCTTTATGGCTCTTGATGGCCATCTTGTATGAGGAAGAGAAGAGTTTTACAAATGATAAAAGAGCAACATGTTTTGCAACTAATAAAATAATGATCATGGCAAGACTGATTGGCAGACTGTGCTATAAAAAAACAGGTTGTGACCATAAACGATAGTTAAGAATTAACTGGGAAGAAAATTTCAGCCCCGTTGGCACTGGGCAAAAGAAGTCACCTAGCTTTCTGCAGAAAACAATCTTGGGAATTCTGCTAGAAGCTCAGGAAGGATATTTATTTATTAAACAACTTCACTGTGGTCACAAGGGTCAACACCCTTCATGGTGAGATACCCATGGCCACCCCCAACACAGGCACTGCTTTCTGGGATAGCATTTTATCAGGCTTGGAAGATAGTTCTACTGGGAATGTTTTACAGTTAGTGTAAACAGCCCCAGCTCATGCGTGTGAAGGATTTGCATAGCTATGCAAGTTGGTGAAGAACAGGACTCAGACATTATCTGAATGGATCTGGGTAAACAAGTCCTGCTCTTTACAGAAAGAACTTCATCAGCATGTCGGCAACCTAAATATTGCCAGAATTTTTTGGTGGCAGAGCATCTGTCAGTGGACCCTGATAGTGCAAGGATGAAGGTGGCACTGAGCCTGAGACTATTCTTGGTGAATTTAGTGTCTCTTTACTATAGATGTAATACTATACAGAAATAAATTTAATCAATTCCACTGACACACTTTAACCCGTGCAGTGCCTGTGTATTGGTGGAGACTGGAAGTGCTAGAAGGGAAGATGAGGAGTGTTGAGGAATGTCTCCTCTCCAAGAAGCTCATTGGATGTTTCAAGGCTCGGCGCATCCGTCCATGCATGTCCCTTTCCCAACAGCATCATCAACGGCCTTTACAAAGGCAGCTGTTCATTGTGATATTGGACAGGTGAATAGAGGTCTTGGAGAGGGGAAGGAAGTATAGTAAAGGCTGGCTCAGGTTCTTCTGACGTTACTGCCACGGTCTAAAGTAGGCTGCGAGATGTGATTGCTTCAATTCAGCACAGGACTACACCGCAGAAGGAAAAGAGGGAGTAAAGATAAAAATCTTATCTGCTAGGAATCAAAGATTACGAATTCATTTCATGCACACCACCGGACATCCATTAACCCAACGTGTTCTGCTTAAAAGGATGGGCTGTATTTGAATCCACAACAGGAAGATGGAAAGCTGCACAGTCCTTTCATGGTTTGTCTTTGGTTTAGCGTCTTTCTTCCCAACATTACAGTCTTAAGGAGAGAAAATAAGGATACATCCCAGAGTCATGCCAGAAAAGAGATAAAATAATCAGCTTATGTCTTTCATTTCTCCTGGATTTGCAGAAACTTGTAAGAAGCAGATTACTTCTCATTAAGAGGTTCAGAGATACTTTTTTATTCATCTACCAGTAGTTGCCGTCCAGGATTATTTAGGATCATCTTCAAAGAGCGACTAAGAAAGTCACGCTTAAACCAACCATTTTATGAAACACCTTCTGCTTTCAGGGCTGGTAGCTCTCTTTTCCAATTTTATTTATGAGATTACAGTAACTTTCTGCTTCCATAAAATCAAGACAGGTAGGAATGTGTAGTAAGGAGTACGATTCTCTGATTTATTCTGTACTTTTACAGGTAGTGGACAAAGATTGCGCTGAAAACTCGAGTATTTGCCAAACTAATTCACATTATCTGCACACTTATGCTTGACTGCAGAGGGCCTTCTCTAAGCAGGATGGCTTTAAACCATATTTTAATTTCAGAAGTGCATTGCTTACACATTTGTAACATTAGTCCTAAACTGCATTTGTTGCACTGCACGCAGAAAGAGATCCTGCCATCCTTAGCCTTGTTCCTCCTCCTCCTCCTCCTCCAGTTTCTGCCATCCCCGTTGAAATAAAACGTGACGCTTGAGCTCTGCTACAGCTTTTCTCTCCATTTTCAGACATGCCTGTAGGCCTGTGCTTGGAGAAATCAAGCTTTGCCGTCATCGTCGTTGACGCGGAGACGGAAGCAGCACCCAGCTGGGTAAGAGCGGAATTGAAATCCCACCTTGTGTAGCACACGGGCACGTTGATCGTTTCACTTGGAGCACTGGAAAGATGTGACAGGTCAGGCCATTAGATCTGCAGTTGTCTACACGGGTCAGCGGAATCGCGGAGATTATCCCAGCTGGGACCGAGTCGGAATATTTCCTCCACCTTGGTAAAATAAAAGTTTTCAACCCAGATAGAAAACCACGTACTCCTAAAGCTTGGCTTTTATCTTCATCAAAAGAAAGCGTTCAGGTTTATTTCGGTGTTCCCCATGGCACTACTGGAGATGGCAGCGGGGTTTCTTTTCACGTCCGCCTCTAAAAGCATCTGAATTCCGTCACTCAGCCTTTGGGATTTTTTCCTCTTTTGCACTGAATCTCTGGTGAATCTGCTGACTCACCGACCTTCTTTTAAGTGTTTTCGGGTATTTGGTGGCCGGGGAGGGGATGTCTGCAGCAATTACTGTTGTTTTGATTGCGTCCATTGAGAAAAGCGGTGGAGCCCGTGGAAGAAGCCCCTGTGTGACGAAGGACAGGGCAGGAAACTGCTGGAAACTTCTTATTACAGTGCCCAAACCAGCCAGATTTTGACAAGTGACATTTCCTAAGGCTGCTTAGGTGCCTTCTCTGGTGGCTGGTAACTCTGTAAGGCTGATGGTGAGCACGGGGCTTTTCTGTCCTTCATTTTTTAGTGTAAACTGGTGCGTGAGTAATGGTAAGGAAATGTTTGGGTGCACAGTTTTCATTTGGGGATCCTCAAGCTGTCTCTTTCCATTTATTAGCAAATGTGGGTTGTTTTTCTCCATGGGCGTTACTTTTATCAACCTGTTTTAATAATTGAGACCCACAGAGCAACCAAGCCCCCCGCTATCAGAGTCTGAAACTTGTGAGCATACACACTCTAATTTCACCCATGAACAAATGCTGAGGCTCAGTTGATATGGGAAGACTGAAAATTAAAGTGCTTGCTGCCCCAGGATGCTTACCAAAACCATTCTGGACCTCCTAGGCCCCAAATGGGTCAAATGTTTTAGTGTAAAGGTGTGTTAGCACTTGGTTTGAGCTGCTGTAGAAGGACAGAGACGACCTGTGCTCTTAATTTATTTCAAATTGCTTGCAGGTGCACACCACATTATTGCAATTTTTTTTTTTTTTAATCAAAGGGAAAGGAAATATTGCTTTTCTTTTTCTCTTTCTTCTAAAAGAGATCTATTTAAAGAGCGAGACTGCCAAACTCGGGAGTTCTGGCCTTCCGAAAGCTGACAGAATTTCCTGTAAGAGTTGCTTTTCTAAAGGCTGTTTTTCCTCTCAGCTTTTTATGTTGCTTTTCCTTTTTTTGCTCTTACTCTCTCCTCGCTTGTCCTCATTCATTTAATCTGAGCTGTGTACTTCAAAAAGGAACTGAAGTAATAACGTGCCCGTTTCTACAGTTAACTTTATATATTTACGTTCTTCCCTGACCACCTCTTTATTAAATTTTCTTGAGACTTGGTATCATTGTGACTAGCCCAATTTGGGGCAGTAAGTGCTTGAAGACTTGTTTTTGAAGCAGCAGCCATGTCATTTTTTCACTGGTGTTTCATTATGCCTGTGCTCTCTAAGCCCAGCACAGTCACAAACCTTATGGACAAATACTATTCTTATTTTACAGATGGTTAACTGAAAGTTTCGTCGTTGTGTCCATCTTATCAAACGGTCCTTCCTTCCTTTCAGGCCACTCCTGCCGTGCAGGGTGACTCACTCCACTTCTTGGGAGTTTCCAGTCATAGGAATTGACCAAGGTACTTTTACTATTATTCACCCCTGTAAGCATTTAAAGTTAGAGCTCTAAGTCATCCAGGTTCTGCACTTTTAAGACAGAGTTATTTTACATGAGGGTGCCTTTTTCTGTGTGGGAAAGCAAATAGATATATGAGGAGCATGTTGCAATGCTTTAACACAGTATTTCAGCAGGTAAGACGTTAAAAAAAAAGCACAGCTTGTGTATTCATAGGGATACACGATTTAATTCTGGTTTAGTTAGATGAGTGTAACTTTACCAAATGAAATACAACTGCATCACTCGATCCTTCTGAGTACTTTAAATATGTATGTCAAGAATGAAATTGCAGTTGAGAGTATGAAGCGGATTTTGACAGCAAATATCAAATATCAGCAGGTATAATCTCTTTCTCAGGATTTCTTTATTAGAATCAGTAACCTGGAAGTGACGGGGAGGACTTCACATAAACTGTTGAGGATGGTCCTACGCATGTACTTTGAAATGTTGGAAAATGATTAGATAAAAAACTCAAGCAAGTTATTGTTTTTAAGTTCTGAGCATCTTTAAACCTAAGAATTTTGCATCGAGCTGAATTTTTTTTCCATTCTCCATGGCAACCACCCACAGATAGACAGACGATCCCATTGCTCCACTGAGCGGGATTTGTGGCAATACCCTCTGATCTTGCTCAGAGTCCTTCCCTGCTTCTCACCTCTATCCTAATCCTTGCCTCACGCCGATCCATATGGCTTCCTGCTCCCTCCATCCTTGTTGCTTACCCTGCTGCGTCCACTCTGAACTGCAGGCATCAGCAAGGCTGTTCCTGAACCTGAGAAGTTCCTTCAGGGCGTCATTCCCAGACCTTCTGCCATGATGACATCAGCTCGGCATCGCTTTCACAGCAGCCGGCTTGTATTCAGCAACTGAGGAAAAGGAGGGGAAGCGGCGGAAATCAAACTTTCCACCGGAGATGTGCGATTCCAGCCTGAACAACAGCGACGCAGCGATGGTTTTGTAACGCACCCGCGTCCCTTCTGCTGTCCCGGGGGAGGAGTATCGGCACAGAGGCCGAGGTTAGTGCTCTGTTGGGAGGCAAAAAGAGAAGTCGCCACACCAGTGCACGGCACCAAATGTAATAACATCTACCAGCAGCGGGATAATTGCCAGGCTCGGTTAGGAGCGCACACGCTGCGTGGACCTTGTGAATCGTCTCGCACGCGCTCTTGCTGTACAAAGTGAAGGGCTGACTTCTGTATAACGCATGTGTTTACTCCAAAACAAGAAAGTGCATCTTTTTCACAGAACAGGCTGTGGTTTTTCCCGCTCTCTCGGCCACAGGCTGCCTTCTGTTTCTCCGAGAACATAACCAACGCCGAGTTCACAAAGCCTTTCCTTGACTCTCGCACCAGTTTCTATCTCACCGACCAGTTTCCTGTTTCCTGAACAGGCTTCTGGGGGCACTTTCTCCTATAAAAGCAGTTTTTGGCTTTACAGGATTCCTAGATTTTTCACACATCTTTACGTGATTCCCGACCCTGAGAAGCCACAGGGTGATCTTACGGTGATGGCTAAAAATCGTTAACTCAGTCTTTGGCCATCTTTGACAGCGCCAATGCCTCTAAGCGGCACCGAGATCTGGATTTAGAGACGAAAACAGCTGGAAGTTCATTAAAACTTAACGAAGCTGAGGCTCAGACCCACGTTCTTCCTCAGGCCCGTGCCCTTGGACACCATGAGACCAACTGGGTTTGGACCGGTCCAGAACTGGGTTTGGACCGGTCCAGATGGTAAAGCGCAACCACTTTTCTCACGTTTCTTGAGAAACTTTATTCTTTTTCCCTACAAAAGGCCCTTAAAACAAAGAAACGGGCGGCTGCCGTCGGCTCCTGACAGGGCTGAGGCAGCGACTGGGCACGGCGCCATGGCGGAGGGGCATTCCCGCCCGCCCCAGGAAGACTCCCCGCGCCGCGCCGCGGCAGCCCTGTCACCGGGGAGGGGGTCGCCCCTCCGGCGGGACCACCGCCAGCCCGGACGGCCCCGGTGAAACGCGCGTTTCTCCTTAAGAGGGGTGGGGCCCACCGCCGCCATCGCCCCTTTAAGCTGGCGCGCTCCGAGAGGGCGGGGCCGCTCCCGGCCTGCCTCGCGCCGGCAGCCCCGCCCCCGGCCGCGCGCGCCGCCGCGCCCCGCCCCGCCCGTCCCCGTTCCCGTCCCGCCCGGTCCCACCGCAGCCCGCGGGCAGGCGCGGAGCGGCGGCAGCAGCCACCGAGCGAGCCCCCGCGCCTCCGGCTGGCTCCGCGCCGCTATGGGGGGCGGCGGCGAGCGCCAGGCGCGGGCGCTGTGGTTCGCGGTGCTGTGGCTGTGGCTGCCGGGGCGCTGCGGCGGCGCCATGGACGAGTGCACGGAGGAGCGGAGCGGGCGGCCGCAGCGCTGCATGCCGGAGTTCGTCAACGCCGCCTTCAACGCCACCGTGCTGGCCACGCACACGTGCGGGGCGCCGGCCGAGGAGTACTGCGTGCAGACCGGCGTCACCGGCGTCACGCAGTCCTGCCACCTCTGCGACGCCGCCCAGCCCCACCTGAGCCACGGCGCCGCCTTCCTCACCGACTACAACAGCCCGGCCGATGCCACCTGGTGGCAGAGCCGCACCATGCTGGCCGGCGTGCAGCACCCCGCCGCCGTCAACCTCACCCTGCACCTGGGTAAGGGCCCCTCGGCCGCCCGGAGGGAGAACGGCGCCAAAGGCGGGGCGGGGGGGTGTGGGGGTGTGCTGGGATCCTGGAGTCTTCCAGGCAACAGGCTCGGGATTCAGGTGGGAGAGGTTGGTTTGAAAAGCAGCGAGCGCTGCAGGGAAACACGTGCGAGCAAAGGCACGTCTGCTCTGTGTTCCCTTGTCCTGGTGCAACGTTATCCTTTAAATACGAAATACTGCATGCAACGTTATCCTTTAAACACGAAATACTGCCTACAATGTTATCCTTTAAATATGAAATACTGCCTACGATGTTATCCTTTTAATATGAAATACTGCCTACAATGTTATCCTTTTAATATGAAATACTGCACACAATGTTATCCTTTAAATGCGAAATACTGCGCACAACGTTATCCTTTAAACATGAAATACTGCCTGCAACGTTATCCTTTAAACATGAGATACTACGTGCACTGCGTTTGTCTGCGTTACTGCAGAACTCATCGTGTGGAAAAAAGGAGGAGGAGAACTTTCCCGGTTAATTGGCGTTCCCAGAGGTTCCTTTAGGATAAAGCGTTTTAGCTCCGGCTTTGGTTCGTGGACGAGCTTTTCTGTTCATTCAGCTGTCGTGACGTGGAGGAAGGGTGATTGTTTAGGGCTGGAAGACAAGCCAGCCAACGGAAAGTCAAAACCTCAGCTGACATCCTCATGTCATTAAATAAAGTAAAAATCAAAAAAAGCCCCACTGTAACCATTCACAGTTTCTATTCGAGAGCAGCTGCTGAACCTGAAGTTCAGCATCAGTAAAGTGTCTCGCCTTCCATGTAATTCAGAGGGAAAAAAGGTGCAGTAGGGGTCAGGGAGCTGGATCTTGGGCTTCACAACTTGAGTAGAGGTTGCGTGAAAGCTGCCACCCGTGTTAGTGAGATGGAGATGATGGTGCTGAGTCCTGAACCAGGGGTCATGTGCCAACTGCATCCATCTGCCCCAGCAACCAGGAGCTGCCCTAAAGTGTTTCTTTGTGTTAGGAGCTTCGAAATAAATATACCACGTAAGCGTATGTAATCGTTTGGATGAGGGGAGGTAGTTACTGAAGCCTCTGTTGTCTTTTTCTTGTACATTGAGGATTTTTATTCTGGACACCTGGAAAAAACAGTAAGTTAAGATTTGATCTCGACTTCCTTTTTGATAGAACATCATCATAATTCTTCATTATCAAGGTAGAACTGAGTTTATAGGCATGTCTGTGTTACTGCTGCCCTTAACTCTGTGCACCTGTGTGTATGTGGGTGTCCTTTGGAAAAAGAATGTTTTCCAACATACTGGAGCAAACAATGAGCTGTGTCCTGGGCTTTGAAGAGACGTGCGCATTTCTTTGATGAAAACAACTGCATCTTTAAAATACTGTAGCATTGCAACATGATCATTGTCAGTCACTTGGGTTTTGGGTTTGTTTTCAGGCTCTTGTAGCGTTGTGAATTTGCTCTGGCATATTTTTAGACTAGAGTACGACTTTTTAAGAAGCAGCTGCCTGGCTGCCTTTCAGATATTCAAGTGTGTTTTTTGTTTGTTTGTTTTTTTTCCCCAAGTTAGGTTTTTGGGTGAGGTACTCATAGTGTAAAGCCTTTTAAGAATCAGAAGCTTGTTACGAGCATGGTGGTGGTGGCAGGAGTTAGTTTTAAGGCAGCTAACAGCAAGGCATTAAGCTGTGCGCGCGGTGGATATTCCGTATGCCTTTGTATGCGTCGCTGAGCTCGTTGCACGTTGAGGAACTATCGAGTACCACAAAGTGCCGTTTCGGTCTCATACACCCCCAAACTCCTCTGCAGCGTTGCTCTGCTCTACCCTTGTGAGAACTTCAAACCATCTTTGTTGGCGTGAGCTGTTGGGTGCCGCGTTTGGATTCTGTGTTTCCCCCCCCCCCGGCCCCGGGCTGTTCCCCACGGCACACCAATGTCTGCGGGACACAATTACTGACATCAGTAAGCAGGAGAGGCAAAGGGCTTGACAAGTATTTGTGTACTCGGTGGGACGTAAATGCATTCTGGGGCACAAAGCCCTTTTATGCAGCTAGTTCTGCACGCTCTTCGAGGATTAGGCTGTGTGCTCAAACCCGTGTCCTTGTTTGGTGCTGCAGTTGCTTTTATTTCTAAAAGCACTGGTGTCCTGAATGGTTCGTGCTGCTCTGCACCCGTTCAGGACTGGCAGCATCAGCTCTGGGCTTCCAGCATGCAAATACCACCCTGCCCTGAAGTTTTTGGCAGTTTGGGATGTCTTGATTAACGTTCGGTCCGTGTAGATCAGTGTAAAGTTTTGGAGGAGGCTGCAAAAGGTCACTAAGGACCGCGGGGCTGTGGCCAACACTGGGCTGCAGGAGTTTCTTTGAATCTTCTTGCAATTTACAGTTCAAAGCACGTTGAAAAACCTTTAGTTTTGAGACTAGATGCTATCAAAGAGCTTAATATAGAACAATACGGCGTAAATCGCTATTCCTAAGTTAAAGGCTCGGATCCTGGAAAGGAGGTCTGTGCCCAGAAGTGAGGGTGCTCCCTGGGGAGAGGGGAATTGGGGTAATTACCAGTCCCTGCACAAGGAACATCTGGAGTTATAAAAGCTATTTCTCTTTGTATGAGAGGGTATTAAGACTCCCTAAGTAAGAGTCCTCCCACAAAAGGCTTGGAGACAGGAGTTTGCAGCTGTAAATCAGGAGAAGGGGGGAGCTGAACCCATTGGCAGGGTGGTGTCTGGGTAATTAGGTTAGTGGGCGAGAGGAAGGGGGAGCACCGCTGTGTCTTTTCTTCCACTTTTAAGAAAAAAATATCCCTTTGCTTCCCCCATTTTCCAGTTCCTCAAGTTAAATTATTTCTAATTTAGACTTGACCCAACCAATCTTTTTTTTCCCCAACACTGCCCTCCCCCCGCGTTCCCCTGTATTCCAGGAATAAGGGGCTTCGGGGCAGCAGTGCCAGCTTTTAAACTGAAGATGGAAGCTGAGGCATTATGGTATATAGTTAGTTGTCTGCTTTTGTTTGAAGCCAGAGCGTCACGTTATTTTTACAGTCTGTGCTGTTTGCTTCTGCTGGGAGCATTGGGATAGTTCTGGCATCTCCCCAGCGCTTTGTGTGCATACATTTTAGCACAGCTTTGCTATTTAGACCCCTAACGCACCAAAACAAAGCCGTGCGTTCAGGATGCTCCTTAGAATACTGGAAGAAGGGGAAAAGAAACGGCACGGAAGTGCATGGAGTATTTTTGGTGCTGGGCGAATGCTTGTATTTTTCATGTGTGTGTTTTTTTTCAGAGCAGATTCTCACTTCTTCCTTCTGCAACTCTAACTTCTGTGTGCTTGCTGTTGTTTTCTACTCTTTCTGCACTTTTTTTTTTGGTTCACTTTTACATATATCTCCCTGTTCCCTCCCCAGCCATCCCTGCTAGAGCTGCCTCTCTTTTTCCCACCACTTTTACTCTCTGCCTGGATCTGCTCAATTTCAGTTGTCGTGATCCCGGTGTTTTGTTCCTCAGACAAAGAGGCAGCATCCTCAGCATGCCATGCTGGTGGCTCTTTGGTGGCTGTGGAGTGGCCCCGTCTCTGCTTTTATCGACAAGCCTGTGAGCTCGGAGCAGTCCGGTCTGGCGTTCCCTGTCCGCTGCATCTCAGCAAGGATGATGCCCAGGAGACGTGCTGGACTGATGATGCTGGTGGCCTCAGCTGTGAGGTCAGGACTATCTGGTAGGCAGCACAGATGGATTCCCACCTCTTCTCTCATTGCCTGGGAAGAGGAGTCGGCGTTCAGTGCTGGAAGGCAGCCCTCTGCTAGCTTCCCTTTCAAGAAGAAATGTTAAAATGCTGGTTGTCTTCGTGAAAAACGTGTCGGCTGTGTTTGCGGGTATGGACTGTGGTTGGATCTGAGTGTTTCGGCTCTTGGATTCTTCTGAAATCCCTGCTGTAGACTAGCCTAGAAACCCCTGTCGCCAAGCCAGATGGTATCTTGTATGTGTAAAATAAAGAAAAACTTGTTAAAGCTATTGGTTTTTCAGAGAAAAAAAACATCTCCCCCTTTTCTAACTGCTCAGTCTTTTATTTGGCTTTGAGGAGAGCGCCATTGCCTGCTTGGTTATATGTACTTTGTCCGTGAAGTGTGGTTTGGGGTATGACTGCCATTTGAAGGCATTTATAAGGAAACCCAGGCAAGGTGCCAGTTCTTATGTTCAGCCTCAATTTGCCAGTTACTTGTAGCAGATGAGATTATTTTTATTTTTTTTTAGTACAGAAAAGGAGCTTTTTTTCCTTTTTAAAAGGCTATAAAATGTGCCTTAAGTAGGTAGTTCGTGCCACTGGGATGCAATCGTAGAATCATAGAATGGTTAGAGTTGGAAGGGACCTCAAAGATCATCTAGTTCCAACCCCCCTGCCATGGGCAGGGACACCTTCCACTACACCAGGTTGCTCAAAGCCTCATCCAACCTGGCCTTGAACATCTCCAGGGATGGGGCAATCAGCTGCTTCGTTTCGTTTAGCACGGCGGAGCGACGCTGTTAGTGTGCCGGTTATCCTGTAGAAACTTTCCAAGGCGGCGGTTCGTTGCCTTCCCAGGGATCCACCGCCGCACCAACGGCGAGCAAGCGGGACGCGCGCGCGTGAAGTTTTGCGTAGCGTGGCTGCGATTTGAAAAACTCGGAGAAACGGTAATTAATGTGTTGGGAGAGAGTGTTTCCGACGCCGGGACTGGTGTTACGGGGCGCGTTGGGAAGCCCTCGCAGATGCATTGGGAAGGGCCAGCCTCGCGCCGCAGCGGCTTCGCCGTGGTATTTGCGGAGCCCTGGGGGGGGGACGACTCTATTTTAGTTGGTCTCGCAAAGGCTTGATTTATGTTTTGCAGGTTTCAACACGAGTAGTTAAGAGATCAGGGCTTTTAATGGCCGGCAGTTGTTCAGTGCAGTTATATAAAGTCGCCTTAAAGCTCTTTATGGCTTCCTGCATACCCTTTAAATTCCCAGGTTTTCTCCTATTCCTCCGTCCCGCGTCTTTCTTGAGCCGCCGATGCCGCTGCGTGACGCCTTTGGGAATGCTATAGATGGCAGAGCGCTTATTTTGGGGGATGGAGGGAGCTGGGATTGTGTGGTGTTCTGCTGCAAGACCAGCTGCTGTTTGTGGTGCTTGCCCCGAGTTGCTGGAAGGATTAATCGCCGGTTTCGACACAGTCCGTTGCTTTTGTGGGTTTGTACTTTGGAAACTGGCGTTTGCTGCTCCGAATTGTTAGCTTGCTGAAAAATTTCTGGCTTATTCGGTAGCACTAAGTAGCGTTTCTCTTGTAGCCCGAGGCTTTCGCGGCCTCTCCGAGTCTGCAAGTGAAAATCCCAGGCTGCTGCTTCCCACGGAAATGAAAACTGGGATTTCTCTGCAAACAGCACGTAGAGAAAGTAATTTCCAGCGCAGATGGATGGGATGGGAAACTCGGAGCTCTAGTTCACCATAATTCTTAAAAGCAGGACTGTGAGTGTTGTACTTAATCACACAGCCTTTGCAGGCTGAGACCTCCCGCCCGTGTCCTCGGGGCCCTAATTCATCTCTTACCGCCGCCGGTGACGTCGTGCTGAGTGATTTCGTGCAGGCTCGCTGTCTGGCTCTGTGTTCTACCTGGGGGTTAGCTGGGATATGAGGTCTGGTGCGTTACCCTGAACCAGTCACATCTGACATCACTTGTCTCTGGTTCGTGATAACCTTCAAAAGCTCAGACTGGGGCTGCTGTCACTTGCAAGCTCCTGCCTGAGAAGAACTGTTTGTGCCTGCTTTTACCAGTCTCTGAACCATGAGGTCTTGCTTGTTGGAGGCTACCTCAGTGTGTTTTGATCAGAAAATAAAATAAGTTTCATAGTTTACCAATAAATTGCAGGAGCCTTGCTGGGTCTCTTGCCCTGCTGCACGAATGGGAGTGTATTGGGTTCCCCCTCCCAGGTACACAGAGCAGCCCTCCCTGTGAGTGTCTAATCAAGGGATAAACGTGGATGCTTGTGTTGAGGACCTGTGGCATCGCTAGCTGTGTTTAAAACTTTGTAATATTAGGACAACCTCTTAACGCCGTGCCGTTTGCCAAGGATGTACTTGGGATTGCTCTCGCGGTCCGTAGCATCCCTTGAGTACCAACATAAGGGTTTTAGCAGCGTGCTGGTAGGATGGTGATGTTGGCTATCACGTCAGCAACGTGCTAACGAAGCAACTGCACCATGGGATTAGAGCTGCCACCAGTAACGTGTAAAGTTGTCAAATGGGACTGGGAATATTGAGCAGAGAGGCCACCTTTCGTAGCCTGCCAGGCTGCAGGTGCAAGCTGCTGTGAGCCTTTGTGGGGTGTGTTAGGTACTTTCGAGGTAAAACATAGTGATTTCTCAGAATTTTTCTGATGCAAAAGCTTGGAAAATGGTAACAACTCATCAACTGTAAAAAGGAACAGAAATGGCAAGATGATTTTATTTAATTTTTTTTTAAAAAAGAAATCGGCCTCAGTCTTTAATCTCTTTTCTACCAGTCCAGCTGTCTTTGAGAGACCACTTACCATAAACACCCCCTCCCCGACCAACCCCTTACATATTATTCAGTGATCTTCAGCATTTTGTTTTGAAACTGGGTGGCAAAGCACTTCTTGTTTCCATGCTTCTACTTGTTTTAGATATTCCAGTGTGATAGACATCAAAGAGCTGTTTCCAGTGGTAATCATGCCTGCAGTTCTGACACAACACAGCTGTGTTCAGTACTGGAGAATTTCAAAATCTCCGCTTTTAGAAATAGTGTCCAAAAACTGTTAGTGCATTTTTTTTTCCCTGGTAGGTAAGCTAGTACCATCTTGTATATGGGAGATAGACTTCCAGATAGCTGGAGGGCTTATTTGCACAGTCAGTTTGGGGGTTTGTTGGGTTTTTTAGCGGGGGAAGGAGGAGATTTTTAAGACATTTGTAGAGGTGGTATATTGGGGTCTTGCAAAGACCCAGGGTTTGTGTGTTCTTGAGCCAACTTTCTATAATGTTATTGTCTCTGTCGCAGAGTTTGGGGTGAGAGAGAGAGAATTGCTTATCTGACTTGGCTTTGTCGTGGGTCCCATGTTTTACAGGAGGTCGCTAGCCCCACGGCAGTGGGGTGATCCTCTAATTTATCCTCAGGGGCTTGAGGTGCTGATCTGGGAAGATCAGAGTGCAGAACTGTTAAATGGCTTCAAGTGTGGCAGCTGGCACCTACCCATGGGCCGAAGTGGCAAGGAGGAAGACTTGGCCCTTGCATTGCTCTTAACCCTTCGTCACGGAAAGATCAGCTGCGTCCGAGGAGCCTCTTTAAAAAAAAACAACCAGACAAACAAAAAGCAACCCTAAACCCTACCAAACATCAAAACCTGCTTGATAACAGGGGTTGTTCTTCCCCAGCATGTGTGTGTTCAAGCGGGCAGTGGCTGACTGCACGTGGTGGTGCTTGGCTTGCTGGTGGGTTGCCCAAAACACTTGTTCCCCCGGGTGCTCCAGGGCCGAGGGAGCGCTGCGGAGTGTGGGGTTGGCACCAGCCCAGTTTTAAGCACGCTGCTTTCATCTTGCAAGTTATTTTTCAAGGTCTGCTTTATAGTTCAACCCACTCGGCATGAGGAAGAAACCTCATTCCCACCTCGGTGAGCTGGTGCTTGTACAGCACGTTGTGCTTGGGCTGGTTTGGTTTCTTTGTGGGGGAAGAATATCAAAGATCGTGAACACTTTTTTTTTTTTTTTTTGAAATATATATTTTATTTCCCTTCTCTGTATATTTTGTTTCAGGAAAATGAAGCTTTCTGACCTCCTTTGAATTCAAAGGTGATGTGTCTCATAGGGTCTTTAAGCACATGATTGCCTTGGACCTCTTCAAGGGAGAGAGACCGGTGGTTTTCATGGTACTTTCTTACGCTGTACTAACAAGGTTGTGGAGTATAAGACATATGCTCTGAATGGTGCAGTTTGCATTGGGAGTATCTCTGACTGAGATTCGTGGAATGAAAATCAGTCCCTCTGGAAAAACTACCATCAGATGCTTCTTGGTATCACGGTGTTAAGTGGGGTTGCTTGACCGAGTAATAAAAAAATAAAAATGTTCTTGTCGTAGGACTTCTGTGGTCCGCTTCTGATTATGATGATTATTTATAGTCCTTTCATCTGCAGTTCTTTACATGCTCCCATCCGGTGGGATTTTGCAGTGGGATTTTCTTCCCGGCAGCTTGCGGGACTGGTCCCCGGGGAGCAGCTGTGGTGAGGCTGCCCTTGCCTGCCAGCTCCTGAAAAAAAAATGTGGTTTTTTGTGGGGATCCGGCGTGTCTCCCTCTGCCCTGCCTCCTGGCTGCAGCCATCGGGGTGCAGGGCTTGGCCCAGCAACCTACTTTTATTTTTTTGCAGCAGCCAGTGTCTTCCTTCCAGCCGCCACTTTCTCTGGCTGCTTTCACGGGTCTCGTGGCTCCCGCTATCCTGGCCGGAATAACGTTGGACAAGCAGTTTCTCCACACTGAATCAGCTGCTTGATGAACTAGTTAAGAAGCCTGAAGCAGTGGTCGCTATAAGCTTGCGGACCTCCTGTTTGCTTTACTGGTGTCTTCTGGCCTCTCTCCCTTTCTTCTCCTTTCTGAAGCTCCTTCCAGCCTGCCTGGGTTTCACCTCCCTCCTGGTACTGAGATGTTCCTGGGGTGTACAGGCTGGGGGGTACCCCCATCCCCAGGATGGGGTTGTTCTGCTGAGATCTCATGTTGGGGTTTGGGGAGGGAGGAATGCCCTCATCGAAGGACAGTTCTAAGTTTTTCCTGAGTTGAAGCTGTTATTTTATCGTTAAAACCTAATGTTTTTCGCTGCCGATTCCCAGCAGGGTTATGAAAAAACTGTACAAAGCGTGGAGTAAAGAGATTTGGGGCTGTGGGGATTTGCAGCAGCTGCTGCAGCGGCCGGTGCCGCTGCCAGGGTGAAACGTGAGCTCTAAATAAAGCAACGTCCTGCCATCATCACGCGGGGTCTATTTAATGAAATCCAGTTTTCTCCCTTTTTCACCTCCCAGCCTGCTCCCTTCCCTCTTCCCCCCTCGGCTGGGATTGCCAGCAGAGCTGAGTGGGGTGCTCGGGACTGGGATGGCTTTTCATCCCCCTCCATCCGTGCTCTGCAGGCATGAGTTAACTGATTAAATTACCGGCATTACACGAGTCACCGCTCTTCTGCTTTCTAAGCAGAGTGACTCTGCATACATCAATACGTGTGTGCTGCCCCTTTCTCACACCCTCCCTCCTGCCAGCCATCCCTGCTGGAACAGAGTACAGCTTGTTTTGGAAGCAATGATACAGAGATGAGCTTTTCCAAGAGCTTCGTAGCAGTTTTAGGAAATAAATTTTTTTACTTTTATTGTAACTGTTACAACAAAGTGTATTTAGTGCTGTCCGTTTCTTTTTGGCAATTCGTCTGAAAAAACATTGCAAGTAGGTTGTTGCAGTGCCAGAGTCCCTGGTTTTTGGTTAGGAAGGGAAGCTTGTGGTTTTTCTGAAGGATTGATATTTCAAATTGTGGTAAATACCTCTAGGAAAGAATTCACTGACTGACAGAACTACGGCTCTGAAACCACGGTTCTCCTGCAAGTGACTTTAGTTAGTCTTGGCTATCAGTATCCCAAAAAGGCAGGAATAAACAACAGGAATTCTGCCTTTTCCAGAATTAAATTTCTTTAAATGGAAGAGTCGAGGCTGTTGAGTGAAGAAAAAGCTGCTAGAAGTCACCAATGTAGATGATGAGGGAACATCTGGCTCAAAGTCTGCAGGATGAGACCATGTTGCTCATCTATCCCTGGTGAGCAGGCAGGAATAGCATTGTTATGGGTTTTGGTCAATGACAAGTGTATTTTCTCTGCCACAGATTTCCTTGTAGCCTTATTTTTCTGTGCTTTCTTTCTTTGTAAGATGTAGGAGCTGTGTCAGCAGAATCCCATAGCTGCTCGGAAGATGCTGGAAAGGCTTGAACTTGGGGCACCCCTTGCACCCCAGGCTGGTTCTCTCTTCCCTGGAAGACTGCTGCCAGTCTTTGACTATGGAGTGCACAATTTCATGAAAAGTTATCCAAGAGACACTCTTAAAAGACCTTTAATTTGGTATCCACTGATGTATTTAGGAATCTCTAGGAAAATGTATTTGTCTGTGGCTCTGAAAGTACATGGGTAGCACTGGGGAAGGACATCAGAAGATTCCCAAAACTGAGTTTGTTGCCTTTCTGTGCTTTGATTCTGTGCAAGTTCAAGCAAAACTATGGCAGGAACAATCCTGTGTTGGGTTTTTTTTGGTGACAAATCATGTTTTACTCCTAATCCATAGCACCTACCCGTGGTGTCTTGAAAATCTCTGGGAGCAGCAGGGATACAGCCGTGGCACTGGCTGCTCACAAGTACTGCGGTCATCAGCAGAGGCTGAGAGCTTTGGTTACAGCCCTTGTAAAGCTCTTATTTGTGTTGGGAAAGGAACAGGACTGGTTTTCTGGTGCACTTGAAGTGGTTGGCTCTGGTCTCTTTGTATTTTCTTATTCACCAAATTAATGGTTAATTAACCAAGGATTTGGGTGCGCAGCAGTGCTGTCATCTGGGCGGCTGACGCTGAGCTTTGCCTGGATGGTGTCACCAACTCTTGCATGGAAGAGGCTACAAATGTTTATAGGAATCTCAATTCTTCCTGCTGCAAAACCTCGTATCAAATATGTCTCCTCGTTAATTTGTCTTGAATTAATCACCTTTTTCATGACATCCCTTTGGTCCGTTTTGCAACTCCAGGGCTGTGGCACGTTCTTTTGTGAACCGCGTGGTAGAAAATTAACATGCTGCTCTGGCGGATGGGAGGGACCCTGTCTGCCAGCCTTTCTGTCCCCACATCCCCCTCTTTTTTTTATTTTATTGCTCCCACCCCTAAAAAGTTGACGTTAACCTGAAAACAGTGGGAGGGAACGAAACGTGTTTTGAAAGGGTGATCCCGTTGGTGGGAGTGGTATTGAGTGCTCTACAGGGCACAGAGAGAGGTTGTGGGAAAGAGGTGGTTCAGCAAAAGGAATAGAGTTCGGAGTCGTTAATTTGCATCGTTAGTACCAGAAAGTTTAAACTGTGCCTGGCTAAATCCCGTGAGTCTTTGAAATTCACAGCAGTGCTGGCAGCCCCGCTGGCTTTTGTCCTTCCTGCAAACACACAGCTGCTTCATCCCCGCATCCCCATCCCTTCCTCTGGTCCGGCCGCAGAAAGCCGCTCATGGCTTTGGGGGAACCACAAGAGATCCAGCTGGAAGAAACCTCAGGAAAATGAGTTGGTGTTGCCGTTGGACCCACGGAGGATGTGGAAGCGTCGAGCCTTTGGTACACGTCTGTGCGTAATTAGTGTAACGCAGGAAATCTTTCTTTATCACCCCCCTCTGAGGGGTGACGCGTGTCCAGACTTGCTTAAGAAATTTGCTGGGAATAGTCCAAAATGCCAACAGAGCGTGTGCTCCCGTGGCGGTACGTGGTCTGCAGAAACGCTCGCTTTGTTCAGGTAGCTGTGCTGGCTGCTCCAGGGAAGCTTATCTTCAAACATACAGCTGAAATCTATCAGCTTTTGCTTTTCTCCTGCTGGTGTTTGCAGCTTCCAGCTTTCAGCACAGGTAACTCAGCAGGAAAAGTAATGGATTGCAAAAGGTTTTGCTTGGAAGGTGGGCAGGGAGCCTGCAAAAGGTGTTTTACATGTAGCAGCTACTCATCAAGTTATGTGATGCTTGGCTACCCTTGGGAAAAAAATGGCAGCTGCTTCAGGTGGTACTACCAGGTGTCTTGCCAGGTCTAAAACCAGCCTCACTGTGTTTTTTTCTTAAAAAAAAATAAAAAAATCTGTGGTGGTTTTCTGAGTGCCCTGCTTCTTGAGGTAGATGCTAAGACCACTTCTTGCATCTCTCTCCTGAGATGCGAGACGTGATGGGAAGGACAAGGACCTCCAGGACAAGTGATGACGTTTTTACACGTTGTGGAGTGCAACATCATACTCCTTCTATCATGGAGTTAATGATTCATTAAGTTCTAGTAGCAGAAACTTGCTTTAAAGAACACACAAGCATTTGTAGTTACGAGAGTGTGTTACTCCTAGCTCTGTGTGCCTTTTCTTGCGTCCTTGAAAAAGGCACGTTTAAAGATTTGGAAGGGGAGGATTCTTATCCTGTTGGAAAAGGTTACTGGTCATTCTAAATCGGCAATTAAAGAGGGATTAATAAATAATTGGTGCGGCATTCCTGGAGCATCTTGCATCTACTGTGACTGAAGGACACGTGCTACTTTGTTTCGTTAGAAGAATGTTACCAAAGTAAAACAACCAAATCGTCATTAAACTTCTTCCTTTCAATGCTTAAAGGGGGCTTATAAGGAAGATGAGGAGGGACTTTTTGCAGTGGGACAAGGGGTAATGGTCTTAAACTGAAAGAGGGTGGATTCAGACTAGATACATGGGAGTAATTTTTTACAATGAGAGTGGTGAAACACAGGAACAGGTTGCCCAGAGGGGTGGTGGATACCTCGTCCCTGGAAACGTTCAAGGTCAGGCTGGACGAGGCTCTGAGCAACCTGGTCTAGTTGAAGATGTCCCTGCTTGTTGCAGGGGGCTTGGACTAGATGACCTTTAAAGGTCCCCTCCAACTCAAAACTATTCTGTAATTCTCCAAATTTAAGTATTAAGTAGGAAACTCAGGCTTTCTGTTCTGGTTTTGAGTAACTGGACTAGCCTAGAGGTGCTCAAATGGTGGCTGGGTATCTCTACACCATTTTTATCTTGCGTGTCTGCTGCCTCCCCTCTTTCCTCTTCCACCAGCCCCAAGGCTTTCACACTGGCAGTGGTGGGGTTTGTGTGCAGTTGCTGTGACAACAGCTTGCAAGGCAGAAGCATTTTGTGTGCCCGAATGGCACAGTGTCCTTGCAGAATAGCTGTCCTGCAGCTCAGTGGGGTGCTTGAAATTGGGGAGGCCAGGAATGAAGGTGTGGCTCCATGGGCTCTCAAGGTGTACTGGCTGCTCTCAGCCCTGCCTGCTTCATCGCAGCTGGGGGCAAGGAATCGTGCAGGCCTCAGCTGGTTGTATCAGCTTGCTTAAGTCCCAGCGGCTAATTTGATGGAAAGATAACCTTTTGGTGGCCTTGGTGATACTGGGATGTGCCTGGGGCCACCGAAATGCTGGCTGGGGGGAAGGAGGCACCAAGGGTGCACAGCCCAGGGACCAGGGACCGACTTCTGCTAGTTGCAGCTGATTTTGAAAACACACTAAAACTTTTTTTAGAAGGACCTTTGTGAGAAGGCGAACTCAAAGGCAGGACTTTGGCTCGTGGGAAGCTGCTGTGAGCTTTTGAAAGCTCAGACTTCTGTAAAAGGAAGGAAATGAGCAGTCTGAAATTTCCACTTCTGTGCTTCGCACATGGATGCAGCTCATTAGTTGAAGTAAGAAACCTGAGAAAAAGATTGAGAGATTAAAGAGCATTTCTGGGGGAGGATCTTCACAGAGAAGACATTCATGTATGCGTTTAAGTTAAAAGACTGGGTTCTTGTAGAGTTTTACTTTACACAAAACACATCTGTTTGGAGATTCGGCTGTCCTAGCTTGTTTTAGCTGGCTTTGCATAAGCAAGAATAATGAGATTTGTTTTCTTAAATTAATAACCCATTAAAATAAGTGGGCAAACTGACATTTATGCAGCTGCTTAACTGTCCTGGAAGCAGATTCAAGGGCAACAGATTGATCTATAGTCGAAAATTACTTGATAAATGGTCCATTTGTTTGTCTTTTTTAAAGCTTTTCATCACAAAGAATTACTTAAAGACAACCAAAACCAATGTGAAACTAAATCTGATTTTCATAAATGGTGCTGAAGATTGAGATGGTGCATCCCAATGAAATTAAATTTATAGGCTTACTCATTTTAGAATTAACACCATAATGACTTGCTTTGCTCTTTATGGGCTTGGACTTCCCGTAGCGATGGATGGCGGATGATGTAGAGCCCACAAAGGCCTCTTGTGTTCCTGATATTCATTGCATATCTAAGAGTTAAACATATGACCGAAGGAGAGGAGGTGGCTGAAGTGTCTCAGAGCTTTGGGTTAATCACCAGAACAGCTTCTGCAGAATTACTGTTCTCTATGTGTCAGGTTGGCTGGGCTGATGTTGCGTCAGCGTTTCTTTTGTTAAAAAGCTTCCTAAGAGATGAAAAGTTGGCATATGCCTCTCCTAGGAGAAGGTTTTCCCACAAGTCGTCTGCCACCTGCACAGAGCTGTAGAGCTGCTCTTCCAGCAGCATCAACCAATGAATGGTGATAAACCTTTGTAGAATATAGAAATAAAAATTGTTATGCCTTCTGGTTTTGGGGACAACAAATGTGCTCTTTGGTCCTGCAGATGAGCTGTGTTCATTAGTCCTAAGGAGAGGGTGGTGGGGTTTTTTTAATGCAACTTTCACCTACTTGCTTAATCTACGAGTGCCTGGAGGACTGGAAAACGAGTTTAGCATACCTGAGGGCTTTTCTTACTGAGGTCTGCCTTTAGTATGTGTCCTGCCCACACAGAGATAAAGATGAGCAAGAAAACCCCTAGAGCGATGCATTTTTGCATGGGTATGCAGCAGTTCCTGCCCAGGCGTCTCTTGCTGGAAGGATCCATCCCATCTGCCAGCCTGGAGCTGCCTCTGATGTGCTGCTGGGAAGAGGTACAGTGATCCCTGGTGGGGCGTTCAGGTTTTTGGGGTGCTTGGGCAGAGCAAGCACTGAAGTAGTATCTATTTTATCCCTGCAAGGGATGTGTAGGTAGTGATGCCTGAAAGCAGAGCGTGGAGACAGATGATCTTCTGCGAGATCACTGAAAGCTGCTTTGCAAATGCAGGCACGGTTTTGTAGTGCAACTTCATCCTTCCCTCTCCCCTCTCATTTAGGGGAAAAGGTGGTGAATAGTCAACTCCTTCCTCCCCAGATAATGCTTGAAAACTGTCCAAAATGAGCTTGGTTTCCAAAGCAGCATGAAGTCACTGGGGTACGCAAGCTGCAGAGACCTGCTGGCGGTTTTGGAGTGCTCAGCCTTTCCTTCCTGCTGGGAGAGAGACTGGAAAACCTGTGGGTCATTTTATTTTTGATGCTAAACGCACAGTTTTTTCCAGCACGGCAAGTCTGTGACTGTTTTGGGAGCTGGGTGCCTTCTGCCTGAACACAAGCCGAGTGCTGCCAGCAAGGCAAGCAAAGGCTTGTTCGCTAAAGATAGTGTGCGCACGTGTACGTAGTCCAGGGGGGTTTGAGGTGCTCAGATCTACAGCACAATCCTAGGCATCCTAAAGAAAATTGAAGGGATCAGATACATCTAATGAATAACAAGCTATTTAATAATAGAATCGTTCAGGTTGGAAAAGACCTTTCAGATCGAGTCCAGCCATTAACCTAATGCTGCCAAGTCCACCTGTAAACCATGTCCCTAAGCATTACATCTACACAGCTTTTGGATACCTCTAGGGATAGTGACTCAGCCACTTCCCTGGGCAGCCTGTTCCAATGCTTGACAACCTTTTCAGTCAAGAAATTTGTCCTAATATCCCATCTAAACCTCCCCCAGCGTGACTTGAAGCTGTTTCTTCTTGGCCTATTGTGTGTTACTTGAGAGAAGAGACCGACTCTCACCTCACTAGAACCTCCTTCCACGTAGTAGTAGGGAGCGACAAGATCTCTCCTCAGCCTCCTTTTCTCCAGGCTAAACAACCCCAGTTCCCTCAGCTGCTCCTCATAACACTTGTGCTCTAGACCCTTCACCAGCTTCATAGTCCTTCTTTGGACATGCTCCAGCATCTCAGTGTCTTTCTTGTAGAATCATAAAATGGTTTGGGATGGAAGGAATCTTAAAGATCATTTGGTTCCTTAAAGATCATGTAGTTCTACAGTTTCTTGTAGCGAGGGGCCCAAAGGTGAACACTGTATTCAAGATGCGGCCTCACCAGTGCCAGGTACAAGGGGACGATCCCTTCCCTGGTCCTGCTGGCCACACTATTTCTGCTACAAGCCAGGATGTTATTGGCCGCCTTGGTCCCGTGGGCACACTGCTGGCTCATATTCATCTGGCTGTCAACCAACACCCCCAGGTCCTTTTCCTCTGGACAGCTTTCCAGCCGCTCTTCCCCAAGCCTGGAGCATTGCATGGGGTTGCGGTGACCCAAGTGCAGGACCCAACACTTGGTCAACTTTATCCTTTATAGCACCTGTTCTCCATGGCAGCCATTCCAGATGACACCTACAAACATATCGTGCATCGATCTTTGCATCAGGTTCAACTCTGTCAAGTGCTGTCGTGCTCCCAGGTGATCAGGCATCGGTTTTTGGCATCTCCCCTGTCTGAAGCTGGTACACGTTGGTAATTCAGTAATACCTGCAATGAATTTGGGCTGCCTAAGGTTATAGTTTGTGCTCGTGATAATCGGGCTGGCCCTGGAAAAAGTTTGGTTCAACTCTCTCTTTTAGTTATGCTTCTTTTAGATTTATTAAATAGTTGTCCTTTGCATGGATGGAAAATGTTAAAAATAGAAGAGCTCAAGGCAGGGCTGTTGTGTTGACCTTGACAGGTTGGCTGGAAGCTGAAACACACCTTTTATTTTAAGAAGCACCAGGTTTTGGAAGGGCTTGCTCTCTGCTCTCCTCTTGACCCTGCACTGAGGAGCTACTTTTCTGAGCTAAAAAGAGACCGTCTTGGATAAATTAGATTTTTAGTGTGCTGCGGTTCGCTGGATAGTGTGATGGTTGCAAATAATAGGTTGAGCTTGGGATTTCTGAAGAATTGTTGCCTTTTGTAAGAGGCATGAACTGCAAAGGTAGTTAGTGAAAGAACCTGAAATAATGTCTAACAGACCGTTTGCTTTTTGGTACAACTCTTTGCTCTACTGAAAATCTTCTCCTTGTCCTGTTGCTGTGCAGGCAAGCCCATGCCTATAAGGGAATAAAGCACAAGTGGTGACACAGAGGAAATAATGACACTGTACCGGTCTGTACCATGCAGCAAAGAACTACGTTTCTGCAGTTTCCCTCTCCCTGGCAGTTGTAACCACTGTAAAAACTCAACTATTTTTTTCAGGACCTCTAACTGTGCCAAGCTTGCCCCCAAACCAGAGGCAGACCTTTCAGAAGAGAAGGCAAAGGCACGCAGGACCTTTCTTCGGTGGGATTCTGTAACTATGGAGCTGTGTCCCCAAATACAAAGCTAACCCGCGAGCATCTCTGGCCCTCGTCTTTGCAGAGACGAGCTTCCAAATGTAAATAGCGCGTGAGATGATGGAGAGCAATTTCCTGAGCCTCCCATCTCAAGTTGGCTTCTTTATGCTAGCAGTCAGCTGCTGCTGTCTGCGTTCTGTCACCAGGGAAATCTGAGGGTGACCACACAGATTTTATTGTGCCGTTGCTGGTGGCGTTAGCAGATACAGAGGCTTATCTCGAGCCTGCACAGCGCTTGCCAGGTGTTTTTCTGTATCCCAGTGTCTCTTGTGCAGCTGTGAAAGTCATCCGTGACTTGCACGGAACCATGGGTCTGCAGGAAACTGGGACATAGGATGAACGTAAGGGAAAGGTCAAAAGTTGTGGTGGGTTTGGTTTTTTTAGCTTTCCTAAAATGGTAGGAACAAGGGAGGGTTTTGCCAAAGTTCACGTTTTCGCAGCGTAGAGATCACTCCCTTCTTCCTTCCCTTGCGTTGCACAGATTTATTTTTTTCCCCTCCTCCTCACGTGGTTAGGATTCCCTCTGATTTAGTAGGATCAACTAATCTTCAAGACCCAGCCCAGCAGGGGAATGTGTATTTTGATAAGGAGCAATTAATGGTGCTTGGTCACCCAGGCTTGGAACGATCCCAGAATCAGCTCGTACGTCCTTGGATGTTCGTCTCCGCGCAGCTTTGACTTGTGCGACAGATGGTCGTAGTAATATAAAGAGATCCTAAAAATATGTATATATATAAAAAACACCCTTCATGAAAATAACTGGGTTACTTCATGTCACTTACTGGTTGTGCCTTTATTCCAAAGGTGCCGAAGCTTAGTATTTTCTTGGATGTGGTGAGTATGTGGCAGCGGTGGGGAGCAAACCCTCCCTGACTTCACACGGTGCGGAGCGAGTGCTGCGTACATTTACTTTCCATCTTCAGAAATTAAATGTAAATGTTGGCAAATTATTTTAATATTTCTGAAGGTTTTTATTTGTAGAACAGTAGTAGTTTTCAACTTCCATTAAAAAAATAACGATAGATTTTTTTTTTTTTGTGAGAAAATGCAGTTATGCTCTGAGGCTTTTTTGGAGTTCAGATGAGTAGCATGCTTCTGTAAGCCTTTTTAAAAAAGAAGTTTCTATTTATCCTCGTGGTTGTAACTTAGGAAATATTCACTGTCATAGGTCACAATATTTCTGTGCTAAATTTGGGAATATAGCTGGCAGCATGCTTTTTCCTTGGGAACTTTCTTGTCAGGGTGGTACAGAAAGCTTCAGCAGCTTAGCTGTTGGAGGAAGGAGGTTCTTAGTTTAATTCTTCTTTTTTTAATTTCTTTCTTTTTTTCTTCTTTTTTACTTCCACTGCTTTTGTGTTCTTCACTGCCTTTTCCACCGTTGTGGAAGAAATCAAGGCTCAAAGTGGTTGGAGCTACTTGGTTTTCGGTGTCGTGTTTGCCTTGCGTGTGCGAGGCTCCCTTTCCTCTTTGGGGTTTCTCATCGTTTTCTGCCAAACCTCTGTATTTCAGAGCTGCTTCCTGGGACTTTTTACCAGCCTGGAATCTCCACACGGTTGTACTTCTCTTTTGGTAGAGGCACAACTGTGCAGGCCATGAAATTGTAGAAGATGATTAAAATCTATCAAAGATAGCCAGGGTTTTCCTGCGTTTCTTTCCAGCGTTTTGCGTATAATTATTTTGAATTTAAAAAAACCCCAAAACATTAAATCACACTTCATTTTTATTTTTTGTATTTATTTATTTCCCCTATAGTATTATAGCTAGTCAAAGTTAAAAAAAAAAAATAAAAAGAAAGGCAAACCCAGAGATTAGTGATCTTCACCTGACTGCTTGTGCCTGGACCTTGGCCACCGTTTCAAGTGATGTGCCTTCTCTTACAAAAGCAGTAGGAAAAGCCAGGCTGCTCTTCATACTTTCCTCTCTTGTTTACCAGTGTTTTTCCCCAAAATCAAGTGGTGCTGACTAGAGGGAGTGCTCAACGCAACGAAATGTGTGTGACCCACTAGGTCTATAGGTTATCTGCCCTTCAGGCAGGGGCTGGTCAGCTGGGTTAGTGCTTCCAGCTGGAGCATGTCAGAGGTAGCCTGTGGTCCGGACGTGAGTGACCTGGGATGCTGGAGCACGAGATGTTTTGAGGGTACTTCCGTGAATTTGTCATGTACGTGAAAAGGGTGGAAGTGGTACTGGACCAGCCTAAAACCTCAAGGCAGGTTGCTATGAGTGGATGATGGGTGGAAAACCACCATCTCTAGCTTGGTGCCCAAGTGGAAGTGCTGTTGGAAGTTCAGGTGTGCTGCAAGGAGTTCATTGTATGCTTTGCCTGTTCCTGGGCTTTCCCAAAGTGTCATCGTCTGGTTGCAGCCAGCGTCATGATGCGCACCTGAACAAAAAGCACCCAAAGCCCCCAAACAAGGCTCACTTAATTCATCATGACATAAGAAGTGCTGACCTGTGTTAGCTGGAATACCTCTTCCCAAGTTCATCTCTGGAACGGCCCCGTTTGTCTTGCTGATGCCTGTCTCGTGTTGGCTGGTGGGTTGTGGCTCTCGGAGGCTTGCAGGGTCAGTGCTCCAAGGGTCTGCTCTCCAGCACAGCTGCTCTGTGATGCTGCATCACGCTGTTGGAAGCCAATATGCTTTTTGGGAGGATTTCTTAAGCACATAGACATTAAACTTCTCTCCAAAAGCCCGGGGAAACAATTGGTGGTAAAACCCAGAAAAGGAACCTGGTGATGCTATTGTTTCTGGGGACTGTGGCTTTCCTGTTGACTCAGCCTGGCTTCCAAATATTCGTCCTGCTCCTTAGGACTAAAGCACTTTTGCACTGCTCTGCAGTGTTCTTGCCTGTCCCTCTCCATGCAATTTTTGATTTATCTCCTGAGTTTGAAAATACTCTTATCAGTTTAGAAATGTCAGAGGGAAACCTCTCTTCCTTTGTCTTTGAGGGTGCAAAACCAAAGCACTGGCAAATTCTCTTCCCTCCGCCTCCTTTTCTTCTTCCTGGACCAACAGCCCATAAAAAACTAAACCCAATATTTAGTTCCTTCTCCTATTTTTTTTTTTCCTGTTTATATCCTAAGTGCATTACAGCCCCTTGAACTGAGGGTTTGTAGAGAAGACATTGCCAGGCGCTGATTGTCGGTGTGCCTTTCTGATGGAGGAATTAAAATGCTTCAGAACTCTGTGCTGGCTTATAAAACTGTGATATTAAGTGGTAATTGGTAATTGAGAGGATCCCACCCGCAGTTTTAATTTGATGCAACTGAAGGTTGCGTGAGAGGGAACAGAATCTAAGCAATAGTCTATGAACCCCTCTTCGAAGGTAAATATAAAAATCATAGAATCATAGAATCGTTAGGGCTGGAAGGGACCTTCAAAGGCCATCTAGTCCAACCCCCCTGCAAGGAACAGGGATATCTCCAACTAGATCAGGTTGCTCAGGGCCTCATCCAACCAGGCCTTGAACGTCTCCAGGGATGGAGCATCCACCACCTCTCTGGGCAACCTGTTCCAGTGTTCTACAACTCTCATGGTAAAAAATTTTTTCCTAATATCCAACCTGAATCTACCTCCCTCTATTTTAAAACCATTACCCCTTGTCCTATCACAACAGGCCCTCCTGAACAGCCTCTCCCCATCTTTCTTGTAGGCCCCCTTGAGGTACTGGAAGACTGCTATCAGGTCACCCCGGAGCCTCCTCTTCTCCAGGCTGAACAGCCCCAACTCTTTCAGCCTGTCCTCATAGGAAAGGTGCTCCAGCCCTCTTATCATCTTCGTGGCCGTCCTCTGGACCCTCTCCAACTGGTCCATGTCCTAAATCTGTATATATATTAGGAATGTATATATATGTATTAGGAATTGACCTACAGATTCATTGCCTGTCCCTGCTCTAAAGAATTTTAGTGGCTGGATGGAGAAGTAGAAGATTAAACGGACCGATGTGGTGTTGGTGGTATGGAGGCCCACCACTGTCACTTCTGCCCTCCCTGGGTCCACCTGAAACTTGGAGATGTTCTTGTGTGTGTGTGAACCTTTGGGGGAAAAAGAAATAAATGTTTCCATTGCTACGGTTTGCTCTGGGTTTGGGATTTGACTCTTAGCAGAAGCTGGGGTAAGGGATGCATTTAGGACTGTCCAGTAACTCAAAGTGGTCTTGGACCCTCTGATATGCTTGGGCTGTGTGGGAGAGGAGTTAACGATGTCTCTGGCAGTGGCAGACAGCTCTGTCCTGGGAAAGAAAAGCCCAAATCCTTCTGTTGGGGCTGTGAAGGTGCTGCAGAACGATGCACTTGAGCTGCTGCACAGGGGCTTGTGCCAGGAGGAGCTGCCTTGGGGATGCTTTCAACATCCGTGCTGCTGCAGTGGCATGGGCTTCGAGTGAAGATTCCTTTTTCTGCTCTGAAGGTGCAGCTTTGTTTGCAGCACTGTTTGCTCCAAAACTTGATTTTTTTTTTTTCAGGGAGCTAGGGGCTCTCAGCTAGATGCTTCCTTCCTAACCTCTTGAGAAGAGCAGAGTACTCTCAGCTAAATGAAGTTTTGCCAAAATAAGCATTCTTGCTTAAAGCAGTGTATCAGCAGGAATGCATCTGGCTTTAAAGCTTTAGGAAGAGAAGTTGGTCTGGACATTGTAGCCTGATAACTTTCTCTTTATTTATTTATTTTAAAACACAGGCCTGGATTGCAGAGGCAGGGTTTCTAGTTCTTGATCCGAAGTGAATGGGTAGGGAAGGTGCCAAATTGTTTTTCTTGAGTGTGAAACGTTTTACATCTCCACCCAACGTACTCATGGGGTGATGCCCCTGGAAGGGTGCTAGCTAGTCCCCCATGGGCAACATGGTGATCTCCAACTCTGGTATCTCGTTGGAGTTTTCCCTGAAAGACATCAGGGACGTTTTGTTTCTGACACAAAAACAGAACAGAAACAAACTGCAAAGCCTTGGAGGTTGCTATGAAACAGAACCGTCTTCCTCTTGGCTCTATTAATAAAGCCTTTAAATATGGTCCTTGCTGAGTTCCCTTGCTACTGCTGGTGGGGTATGGTGGTGTTAGGTATGTCTCTTCTCTTGTAACCAAACATCTCCTTGGCTGGGGATTCATTGCACTGTTTGAGGCAGAGTTAGGGTGCTGTGTCCTACCTGTCCTGTGCTTATTGGTATGGAGCAGGGTTGTTTTCTGCTCCTGTTTTGTGCAGGTAGAGGAAATTTAATTTTTTAATCCTTCAAAACTTTTCAAAAATATATTTATTTTAGACAAGACAACTCTTGCACACAATACTTTTTTCCCCTCTTTCTCCGATTTTCACAGTTTCCTTAAAAAGAGTTTCTTGTTTCTTAGTAACTTTGCTATGGAAAACTTGATGCTGTTTGCAGAGAGGACCACGTTGTGGAGATGTTGCCCTGTCTGTTCCCTGCAAGGTGTGAGGTTACCTGATGGTGCCTTTGTCTCTGCCGTGTCTGCTACACGCAGTCTTCCGTGTGTCCGGTTTTGTACAGCAGAGCTTACCTGAGGGACGTGGAGCCAACGCAGAGGACCACAGCATCATTTCCACTGGTGGTCCTGTTTGTTTGGGGTAATATGTGTAAAATTCACGTTGACAAATCTATGCTATGAAGGAAAACAGCCCAAATGAGGAAATCTCCGTGTGCTTCTGGAGCCCTATGCATACTGAGAAGATGGTCTTCTCTATCCAGGGCTGCAACAGCAGAACGTGTGGGTCTGCAGCGGTGATACCCCCTGGGCTATTGTGCTCTGGGGTTGGACCCCCTCCTGGTGGTGGGTGTCCCTGTGGAGGTTAGACACAGTTTTTGGTCAGTGAATCTGGAGAGCTCTTCACCTGTCTTGGTGTGACTCCGAAGTCTCCCAACTACTTTGACTCAGGTGCCATCAGCTATCAGGCGAGGTCAGTCGTGTATATTTAGCTGCCTAAGTGCGGCTGTCTGGACTTTAATCCCATTCTGTTTCTGTTCATGGAAGAAGTGAGGTTGGAAGGGACATCAAGAGGTCCTCTATTGCAGACCCCTGCTCAGAGCAGGATCGATGTTGAATTTGGACCAGGTTACTTGGAGCTTTGCCCAGTCTGGTTTTAAAAACTTCCAAGTCCTTTGTGTGATGTTTCTTCATGCAGTGACACAGTAACTTATTGCATCGGTGTTTATGTTGAGGACTTCTCCCGAGGCAGAAGAATCCTCTCAGGATTTCTATGCTTTCTTGCTCATGACAATCTTGATTTTTCCAGGTAGCAGTCACAAAGTGGACTGCTGAGCCCTGGTTGTTAAGCATGAATTATAGGGTAACTTCTCAGAGTACACTATTTTGGGTGCTTACATCCATGTAACATGGAGATATTGCCTTAAGAAAAAAAAAAACACAAAGTGACTGGAGAGAGGGGAAAGAAGAGAAACTGAAAAAGCAAGCGCTCTGCTGGCTCACTCACTTTCTGTAGATGGCAACTTCGGAACATCTCACTCAATGGTCATGCAAAGAGTGTGCTGAATAGGATCAAAGGATGTCTTGGTGTCCCTGCTGTTCCTCTTGGCAGGACATGCTTGCATGGAAAGTCTGTAGGCTTCATGCTTCTCTACCTGTAGACCTTCTTGTTAATTTATAGTTTCTGCAGAACTTCATACTTTCAAAGAGCAAACACCTAACTGACAAGATTACAAAGCCATGTTAAGAAATGACAAGTGTCTTTCTCCTTGGCTGCTCAACAAACCTCAATTGCAGTAATAATAACTGAAAGGTATGAATTGGCCTGTTCTGCCAAATGGGTTGTCAAAACCGAAATCTGAAAAGATGCCAATGGTGTTTGTGCCCTAGAGCAAGGGACTGCTGCTGACATGTGGTAGAGACTAACGTGCGAGATGAGTTTCACGCAACTGAGTGTTAAGACTGCATGGAGTTGGCAGCTCTCATGGGTTAATGTGGTGGGACAGCTTCTGCATCCTGCTACAGGAGCTTGGAAAGGCCCTGAGCTGTCCTGTGGTGCCTAAAAAGCCTTACTTTGAGTCTTTCTTAGAGCTCTGAAGTTTTAAAATGGTTGAAAGTAAAAGGAGGAAGAAACCCTTAAATGAGATTTCCCCTCCAGACAATTGTGAACCTCTTTCCCCACCACATCTTCCCTGGGCTGGTTTTTGCTACTGTCAGTAGGAAACTGATCTCTGAATTTGGGTTTTTCTACTGTTTTACAAAACAGAAATTGTAGTAGAAATAGATCTGAGGAAAAGTAGGCTGGAGGGGTTACGTGTGTGCACCAGGTGCCTGTGGATTTTTAGATAAATGGGCATGTTGTTTGTGGTTTCTTTTTTTTTTTTCTTGTTCCCTACTGACCTGATATTTTTGGTGGCAGCAGTCTGTGTTTCCCTGTGCAATACCTGTGGTTCTGCATCGATTCGAGCAATCCAGAAAGCTGAAATCCCACCAGCTCCATCGCAAGGGATGGTCATGGGCACGCACAAGAGCTGGGCAGAGACTGCAACGTTTTGGGGTCACAAATGAGGTGTCTTTGAGGCTGGAAACCAGACAGCTGCACGCATGTGCCCCTTTTGTCCAGTTACCTCTGTAGACGGGACGCGTACGGCGCTTTCGTTCCCAGTGCTTCGTGCATGGATCGTTGGCCAAACAAGCCATTATTTTGTGCGTGTGTGGAGGTGAAGGTGATGCAGAAGGCAGCTCTCCACTCCTCATCGCTGAAGCCTGGTTCAGAGAGCTCACCTGAACTGGAAAAGTGGGCAGGGGCAGTCAGGTGGTGCTGATTTCTGAATTTACAGTGTTTTCTCCACTGCTCTCACCCCCTGTGGACAGATGAAATGATTTATCTTATTAATTCCAGATACTTCTGTAAACAGAATGTGTAAATGCATATAAAGATATGCTTCATCTGCTCTGGTTTGCATGTCTGGCAGCAATGGTTTACAAAACTTGCTTTCAGCCTCCAGGCAGAGGAGGAGAAGGAACTCAGGCACAGGCTGCTGCTTATCTCTGCTGGAATCCACCTCTTCCAGAACAGGACCCTGAGCTGGTACAGCAGCCCTCACTCCCCAGGGCAGGGTCACACCAGCTGGGTTGGGAGGCTTTGAGTCTTTTTGGAGCTTGGAACAAAATGGGTTGTTGTGTTGGGGTGGGGATAAACTCTGGTCATGGTTTCATCTGCTTTCTTACATCCTTGGGAAGGGCTCACCACGTGCTAGTCTCCTTTTCCAGGGCAGCATCCTTGATTTTGCTGATGTTTTGTTTACAGCTGGCAATGTTGAACTCCTGAAGGGTTGATGTTACCAGTTAAGTGGGTCTCTGCTGCTCTAAGCTGGAAGTGTTGCAAAAAGCCCAGCTGGACACACCATCAGGTGTTTGGGATACTTTGGTGACCGTCTTGTTGGAGGTTTGAACTTTGTAGAGCTGGTGACACAAAAGCCGTATTCAGCTCTGTTGCTGAGCTTCAGGTGGCAAATTCTACCAAATGTCAATGTCACCAAGGGAGGGCACTCGCTTGTTCTCCTAATCAGTCCAACGGGGTTTGGATGGAGTTGCCCATCTTGGAACAGCTGTGGTCCAGAGAAAATAGCAGCATCACCTCAAAGCGAGGGCAAGGTGTTAGCATGGGAGCTTACCTGTGAGGTGGCTGAGCTACTGAAAAGCTTCAAGCTCTGAAGCTATTGTGCCAGAGGTCTTAAGATCTTCTAAAATGAAAGAAAAAAAAACAAACAAACCTTGTTTGTATTCCTCATCTGCAGCTACGAGGGTATTTTGGTGATCGGTGAGTCTTCTGGGAGAAGGACGACGTTCATGGCCACATTGGACTGCGAACAGGGTATGGGACAGATCAGTGCAGCGATGCTCCTAAACTCAACTCTCCCCTTTTCAGTGAAAGAAAAAAACCCAACTTGTCTGAAGTGCATTCCTGGGATTAAAAGAACCTTAGGAGAGCACTTGCTGGAGTATGGGGCAGGCTTGGAAAGCTTTCACACTTCAAGGTTTGTTTGTGGTGAGGAGGGAAAAACAAGTGCAGTCACCGTTCATCAGAGGTTAGAAATGGGATTTCTCAAGAAGCTCTGTTGGCATCTGTGGTTCTTAATCTCTTTAAAAAATGAAGAGGTAATATTTTGGGATGACGCAGCTAACGCAGTTGGTGAGGTGGTTTCAGAGGAATTTCTAAGGGCTGCAGCCAGATCAGGTTATTCGGTAGCACTGCGGCAGATGGAATCCCCCCGGGATGCGTTTGGTATTGCGCCATGAAGGGCAAGTGTTGGAGCTGCTCCTTGGTATTGATGAGATCCGAATTAACTCTGGGAAAAACACTGAGGCACGTGTTCCTGGGTGCGTCTCCACTGGGATTAATTGCATCTTGGCTCTCGTTTTAGTGATGGAAGATAGAACCAAGTGAGGAGTATCTGGTGGCTGCTAAATAGTTATTGCTGTGACTGCTCCACAAACCTGGCGTGAACTCGGTGACTCTCGAGACCTCTCTGCTAGTTGGAATTGGCGATGGAATTTAAGAAGTTATTGGAGAAACAAGGGGGCTGACAGCACTTTGGAGAAGGGGAAGACATTTTAGAGAAGAAATGACTTGAGATGGAAAAGTTGGTGTAGGAAGCAGCATCCTTTGCTGTCGTGTAGACAACGCTGCTGCAGAATGGTTTTGGGAATACCGTGGTGAAGTGGGGTATCGCTGCAGCCCCACTGCTGAGGTTACTGGGCTCTAGTAGCATTTTGCAGGAGCACCTGGTGCAAAATAATCTCGTTCAGCATGAACTGCTGCTGTGGATCACTTCACCTTTGCTGACTTTATGCTCAATAACAGTTGAAGCTCTTTGGACTGATTTTTTTTTTTTTTTTTTATGTGTCTATATACTCAAAACCCCTCCCTGCCCTTTTCTGAAATTGGGATGGGGCGAGTGGTAACCTCAATACTTACTAAGAGGAGCAAAATAATTTCAAGTACTGAAGAACTCTTAACTATTAACCCAGCAGCACAATGTTTTAATTTACTGTTGAGATAATGTCCTAATAAATTCTAAACATTAAGTTCTCAAGTGAATTAAAAAAAATCTTCCATTTATGAGGTTTTTTTGAGCAGGAGGGTGAAGGTCAACTCCTCCACCCCACACAAACCCTTACCCATCAAATGAGTTGGCCATTAATCATCAAGGGCAAGGATGGAAATTCTTCTCTACCATCCTGCCACCGATCTCAGCACCGTACAAGCCTGGAGCATACTATGGCTACTGCACTGGCCTTTTTTTTTTCCCTTGCTCCACAGCCTGAAACAGCTGCAGCTCCCTGCGTGCTTGCTGAGGACCTACAAGCCGGAGCAAGAGGAAGACAGAAGAAGCAGGTGCTTCTCGTGGGCAGCAGAGGGATGGGGCATGTCCTTCGTGCCACATCTGTTTCGTTTAATGCCCGAACAGGCTCTTTTGAAGCACAGGTGATTTATCTGATGGCACTTGACAGTTGGCCTGTGAAACATGGTCTCCTGCAGCCAGGATGGATCCCGGACCCTCACAGCTCGGCGGGATGGGGTCAGCCATCGATTTGAAGCTCCGACGCGTGGGCACATGAGACATGGGGGCGGAGGGGCTGGACTTGCTCTACGTGCTGTTCTGCAACTCATGTCCCAGTAGGGTTTCTGTGATGGGGAGGAGAGGCTTCCCGCTGCAGCTGTGAGTTTCAAGGGGTAAACAGGAGGAAAAATAAAAAATATTAGTACAGTTTGTGCTCAACTGGGCTGTCCAGACTCTGAGCCTTGGAAAGGGAGCAGATGTGGTGTCTCTGGTTTGTGTGGATCTGGCAGTCCTCGTTGTGGAGCACAGCCCTTCCCCGGGCTTGCATGCTCAGCTGGATGCAGGACACTATGTGCTTCTTTCCCATCTCAGATTTCACCGTAGATCTGAGGTTTTTTTTAATTTCTTCTTCCTTTCTTAATGCTTTCCCTTTGGGAGAGGGAGAATGGTGGCTTATCTGAGCAGTTTTCATAAGGATAAACACTTGCATGTAAAAAAAAACAACTACCCAGCACACAAAAAACCTTTAACTCGACATCCCCAAAGCTGTGCAGGTACCAGTGTGAGATGATCACCTCTCCTCCAGGCTGTGGTCGTGCCAGAGGCCTTAGGATGTAGTGCGAGTACTGATGCTTTTCTCTCTTTTTTGAGGATTTGGGCAGTTATTTGGGATAATGCATAACTATCAACATCTTCAGCATCAGCAGCTCGAGGTAGGAAAGAAGTCTTAAGAACATGTTGTAAAGGGTGTGCTGTAGCACTTCATTGTCAGACCCAGAGGTGGGAACTGAGTGAATTAATTGCTTTCAAGGCCAGGTTGGATGAGGCTTTGGGCAACCTGGTGTAGTGGAGGATTCCCCCCCCCCATGGCAGGGGGGTTGGAACTAGATGATCTTTGAGGTCCCTTCCAACCCAAACCATTCTATGATTCTTTTCAAAGGGTTTAAAGCAGTGTGGGAAAAGGGAGAGCTGTAAGCTTTCTGCGTGCTGGTGCTGAGCATCCATCCAGGCCTGGAGTATAAGCTCGAAGGTCTCATAACCATCACTTAATGTTATCTTTTTTTAGTTTAGTGCTCATTTAAACACTATGTGGAGACTATCCTGTACAGATAGACTTGGCACAGCTTCATGCTTCTTTGCCATAGAGATACAACTATTTAGGGAAACTTTGCTTAGCAAATACATGAGTAAATAAATCCACCTTTTTCAGCTGTAAAAAGTATCAGAGGGACCTTGAAATATTTAAGAGCTCTGCATTTGGAGGGAAGGAGTTGAATCTTGAGAAGAACAGATTACAAAAAAAAGATACTTTCTGAATTGTAATGCAGCGTATGACTGCAACTGGCCAGCACAATGATTTTCTTCTTCTGCATCTTCGTGCTGAAGTTCATCTTATTTCCAAAGCTTATTGGTATGTCCATGAAAAGGCTGGGAACAGCCTGGCTTTGTTTTCCCATGAGCTGGGGGAAAATAGATTACTCTTCAACCAGCCAGTCTGGGGGAGGATATGCTCATGTTGGGCAATGTGGTTTAAATTTGAAGGCCGTTACTATCTGGTCCCTTGGTTAATGAAGCGGTGAGTAATTTGTGTACTTAATGTTCCTGGGAGATTGAAATGCCCTTCAGAAGCCAATCAGTCCAACTTCCCTCTCTTTCTACAACATAAATTTAAATAAAAAGTAACCGGACCTGATTAGGTGATCAACTCAGTAATACTTGAGAAAATGAAGCCGTATCTGATCTGTGTAGTGGATATTTCTGTAGCAGTGACCTTTGCGTGAGTAAAAATAATACTTCGATGTGTATAAATTTTTAGCTGCACTCTCACCAACTTTGGTGTTTTGTGATGGTTTTGTGTTTGTGTGTGTTTTTGTTTTTTTTTTTCTTATTTAGTTATTTATTTATTTTGGTTGTTTTAACCTGCTCAGTACTTAGGGGGAAGTCTAGATAAAGGAAGACCAGGAGGAGGAAGGAAATGGCACTCTTGCAGGTGAAGTGAGAGGTAGGAGGCCAAGCATGAATGCATCCTAAAACTCCCTGAAGGTCTTTTCCCAGATTTACTAAAGTAAGCAGAGCTTACTTTTATTCATCTGGATGAATATTTTCATAGAATGGTTTGGGTTAGAAGGGACTTTAAAGATCTTCTAGTTCCAACCTCTCTGCCACAGTCAGGGACACCCTCCACTACACCAGGTTGCTCAAAGCCTCATTCAACCTGGCCTTGAACACTTCCAGGGATGGAGCATCCATAACTTCTCTGGGCAACCTGGTCCAGTGCCTCACCACCCTCAGTGTAAAAAATTTCTTCCTTAGATCTAATCTACATCTCCCCTCTTTCAGTTTAAAGCCATTGCCCCGTGTCCTGTCACTACACACCCTTGTCCAAAGCCCCTCTCCAGCTTTCTTGTAGCCCCTTTAGGTAGTGGAAGGCTGCTAGAAGGTTTCCCTGGAGCCTTCTCTTCTCCAGGCTGAAGTAACTTAGTATTTTACTGAGTAATACTGCGCTTTGAAGTATAGGGAAAGCTGCTCCCTTATCCTCAGCAAAATCAGCTATTCCAGGAAAACCCCATCCCAGTCCAACAAGTTGTCAGCACTGTTAACATCTTGTCCAGAATTATACCCCTTCCCCACCATCATTACTGTTTCAGAAATCAGCAGCACAGATCTGGATTTCTTTATATACTTGTTAAAAGAAAGGCACGTTGTTGTTTTTTAACCAGCTGGAAATTAACTTTTTACTGCTATCCTTAGCTTTGCAAAGAGTAATTGAGATAAAAAGTTCAAGTAACTTCTTGCAGAAGTATCCCAGCATGATCTGGAAGTGATTGTGCTATTGTTGGTATTCATTTAAGGCGTCCTTGTAATCTGTGTGATATCTGGTGTTATCTAGATACAGGGACTGATAGCTTTTTTTATTCTATAGCAGCATGTTTCTCTGCATCAGCTTGTATAAGGAGACCTGAAATTAAATTATACTATATGTACTTGAGCATTTTTTTCTTATGTTAAGAAAATTCAGCACTTATCTGTGTTAGCATGCTGGTAGTGAAAATGTTGAAGGAGCTTGATTATTTTTTTTTCTGACTTTAAAGGAAATAGAATATGTATTTCATAAAAGGGCTTTTTCAGATAAAATAAGATTTTTATAGTAATGCAAATAATCTGTAGGAAAATACAGGGTCATCAGACCCTAGTGAAAGGAAACCTGAGTTTGTGCAACTTGTCGATGCGTTTGAAGTACTTCAGGTGGTGTTCTTTTTTGGGTGTAGAAACAGGTAACGAAACCATTTACTAAAACTGTTCTCCAAGGCTTTGGAGCAGCAAGACATCCAAGAGGTTGTCACTGGCCGTTTCCTCAGCCGAAGGGAGCCTGTTACATCTGTTATTGCTCCATTAACTTTGTATGTTAAAGCTTTTTTCTGACAGTGTCATGAGAGGTTCATGGAATTTTTTGCAATGACTCAGGAAGGCATGGCTGTTAGTTGACTCTCTGCAGTTGTGTTTCTCGTGCTGGAATTAATCTTCCTATGGAAGTAAAACTCACTGAAGAATTTGGTCTGTGCCGTGTCATGTCCCACAGAGTTTCTGAACCCTTTGCTCTTCTGCTTGGGTGGGTAGAAGGAGGAAGCTTTCCACAATAATGCTAGTTCTTGTTAGTGTCATGGAGAAGGCTGACCAAACAGGGAACTGGGTTTCAAACGAACGTCTTCACCTGTCGCAGTTTTTGGCTTCTGCAGTCAGACACCTCTCTGAAGATATCCCTGTTAAGGAGTTCAGAAGATGCAAGACTTCCCTTCTAAAACTCAACCAAGAGGATCGTGTATAGGAAGCCGTATGTTATTAATTCCTCTGCTCACAGGGCTCCTTCTGTCCCACCCTTCTTGTTTCAGCAGTATCAGGAATTGTATGGGATTCTGGGTGAAGTGGCTTTAAATGTTTTGCTTCACCCAAACACATCTCAACAGATGATGTTGTCTTTCTGCCTGTCTTGTGTTCATCCGTTGCTCTACGGTAGCAAAACGCCTTGTGTTTAAGATGAACGTTGTGATCCCTGATAAACTTTTACTCTTTAGTAACTCTTATTTTCAAACTAAATCCACTATAGAGCGAGGTTTTTCACTTCTCATTTAGTGTGAAGTTCTCTAAGGAAAAATTTGAGTGAGTTTGATGGTAGAAGATAGTGTACGTGTTGCGTGTGTTTCTAATGAGTGAAGATCCTTCTCCCGCTGCTCTAATGCATTTGCAGCATTTCCTTAATGTGGACAGATCCTGGTTTGAACTTATCTTTTCCCTTCAGAGGCTTATGCAACTGCTGAATCTTGTCTGGTAAAAGGTTTTGTTTCTAAATTTTATGTTTTTCAAGGGGAGACCAGGCATGATATGCATTGTGCCAGAAGACGACAGCTGCTGTCACTGTGCCTGATGTGTGCTGTTATCGAGGGTTTAAAAGGAGGGGTTTTTTTTTGTCTATCGCCCTATTAATTGCTTTAAAGATAAGGACTAATCTTCATTTGATATCAGAAGTTTAGTGGGAAATGGCTGACTTTTAAAAATAATTATCTGATTGGGCCATCAAGGCAGCAAGCCTCTAGAGTTTTTACCATTTGGTATCTTCTGGGTTTTTCTCCATTTCTGTTGCATTGAGTTATACACATCTTGAAATGACAAACATATGGATTGCTTTAGCTGGATCCTTGTTTAGAAAGGAGTCATGACAGTTTTTAAGGCGGCAGAGGTAGGAAGCATGTCCTCCTGGATGAGGCGCAGCAGAGTTCCAAGGGCTTTATAATGTTTTTGTGAAGGTAGACTGCATACCTCCTGTGGAAAATAAAATCTTATCTGGGCTCTGTGAGTTTCTCAAATTATTCTGTTTTCCAACTGAAGTAGCTCTGTTTTTCTTGAGCTGTCCATGCTTTGTTCAAATTTTGATCTTTTATGGGCACCTTGATGTCTTGGTAACAGTCCTGTCTGTAAAGATTAACATCTGGGGTTGTGTGCTGGTGTAGCTTCCCTTGACCTCTGAATGAGCTACCTGAGACAACAGAGACAGGGGAACACTGTGGGGTGTTGAAAATCTGAGCTTTTGGAGGAGCAAGCCCTCATTGCTGTAACTCAGTGGTAGATTGAAGAGAGTGATGGTCTTCAGCTCTCTTGGGGTGTCTGTAGATTGAAGGACCACAGGTAGGTTGGTTTGGGTTTGACTTACCACTAAATGTAAGGATTTAGTGAAAACAAAGGCTTGAGAGTGCTGTGTTGTTTGAGACTTCACTTCACAAAGGCAGCAGCTCTACAGATGGGTGTCAGTGGCTGTTTCTTCCCCTTTTCCCCAAAAAATACTGTCAAAAGAGTGAGTGTACATATTAAGGACCCTGAAAGCAGAGGGAGGAAGAAGTATCTCAACCCCTACTTCATGGGCTGCCACTGATGGTCAACAAATCACTAGAATTTTTAACGTGTGGTAGTTTATGTTACTGATTGAATTATGAGAGCTATCTTCTGACTTCAGAAAAGACTTTTTCATCACCTAGGTATTCAGGGTTTTTAGAAGAACGTCACTGCTTTTGCAGTACTAATCAGAAAATTTAATAGCCTCTCTCCTGAGAAAAATACCTTCTAGTAGAGCTCATTTAAACTTCACAGTGGTGAAGTGTGCCTGAAGAAAATCTCATCATTTGGCGTTCAGTGGAAACGATTAAACTGGTTTTCTGCGCCGTCACCTTCTAGGCAGTGCTGTTAACTAAGGAAACCCTGAGCTGTTCTTAAGCTGCTGAAGAACCTCTGTGCGACCGGGTGAGGACGTGGTGTGATCCTACGAGTTGTAACATGTGCCTCTCAACATGGTACTCGAGGACGGGACGTTTGTCTTCTGACGTACAAGATGCTTCTTGCTTGCTGGAAGGCTGCTCGCAGGGGTCCTCTTCCACAGAGACCTCCCTGGCAACGTCCTCTGCAGCAATCCAGATGAATCTACTTCTTGTGGAGTGAATGGATTTTCTGTTGCCTTGTCTGGACTTTGTTCTCTGTTTCTGCAGCTGTTCCTAATCCACACTTTTTTTACTTAAACACAGGTCTGAGTTCTTGAGCACCATGACCTCTGACCAGCTGGGAATAAAATGTATTTCTTTGCGTAGCTTCCAACCAGGCTACTCAGTCTGTTCTTCACAGCACAGCTGTCTCGCTGCTCTACTGCTAACAAGGTGAATTAATTGCTCACCCAGAATTAGAATCATAGAATCATAGAATGGTTAGGGCTGGAAGGGACCTTCAAAGGTCATCTAGTCCAACCCAATTACTACGCTTCAGTTGCGTTCCTGCCACTGGGAACCAGGCTCTACACCATGCTGTATGGCCCATGTTTCAAGACCAGGAGATAAGTTCAGTAAATTAGAAGTCCCTGTGGGGAGGTCTTTTAAACACATTAACATTTAATTTCTTTGTTTCCGCTGGAGCTGTTGTAGGAAAACATGCTTTGTAGGAAACTCATTTGATGTTACACTGTCTCAGCAGTATCCCAAGTGGTGTTTGTTCCCACTTCGGTGATGGTGTCGGTACCTTCTTTTAAATCCCTCCTTTACAAAGGAGCAGCAAAGTGATGCTGTCTCAGTCTGGAAATCTCCCTCATACAAAATGGTAAGGAAAGACTGTTCCCATATTTATTTTTATCTTTTCAGAGTTTTCTCTGTTCCTGGATGGACAGCCTGGTGGAAGGAGTTTTGATCTACAGATAACTTTCCAAATACAGGTTTGGTGTGGATACACTGAGGTGGTTTGGAGCCTCTGATGTAAAGCAGATTTGGCTCCGTTCTAGTCTGTGGATTAAACCAAGGGCTTCAGATTTTGCAGCTGAAAGTATTGAGAAGCCTAGAGTTAGTATTATCTTTGAAGGGTCAGCAGAGAGCATCCAGTTTCATCTTCTTTGTTCATGGTGTTCCAAAATAATCTTAGGGAGTCACTTCTGTGGGAAACCGGTCATGCTAAGCCATGCTACCTTCTCAAGTATGTGTGGTTTTCTGTTAAACTCTCTTTCTTTAGGAAAAATGACTGCTTTGAGTAGTTCCTTGTCCATCATATGTCTCCAGACAAAATGTGTGGATGAACATGAACTTGCACAACTGTGTGTTTAATACACCTTTGCAACTTCCATGAGCAGTTGGTACAGTTTGTTCTCCGGAGGCAGAGTTGAAGGCACACGCTGGCTGTTACTTGTGTGTTGAGAACTGGAGCGCAATTCCCTCTCTGCTTCAAGAAAAATTTGGAAGAGCTTTGCTTCTGACTTTCCAAAACATATTTGAAACATAACTCAGTGGCAAGCTTTGTTTTGGAAATGGCTTCGCTCCAGCAATGGTTTTGTCGAGTCTGTTTATTCCAATTCCTTCTCTGGCTTAATAGGCTGAGAAAGTAAAACTGTTGTGTGGGTGGGTGGTTGAAAATGGTCCGTATGGATATTGCTGTAATTTGTGTTTCATAAATAATGGTAGCTTGTGCATAAGCCTGTAATTGACTGAAAATGCATTAAAAGATAGTGTGAAGGCACACAAACTGCTGCTTAAAATCCGTAGCGCGGGTCAGTTGGGAAGAACGGGAGACTTCTTGGTGGGAGATGGGGAGGCAGGAGGCATGCAAACTCTGCGCAACATTAAACACTGCCTTTCAGATGTGCTAGAAATTAGTTTTCTTAAATGTTTATTGAAGAATGTGAAACTCCTTAAATCCTTGAGAAAAGAAAGCTCTTGTCTGCACCGGGGCCAGGTGATGGACGCTAATAGTGACAGTATTATTTCCAGATAGCCGCGGTGTTAATTATGGCTCGCGTCTGAAAAAAAATCCGTGGCTGGTGAGTGGGAGGTGGAAGGGCAGGGGCGGGAGGGAGATTAAACCATCAAAATTCCAGAGAATTCAGTGTTTTGGGCAAGGAACGTTTCTGGCCTCTCCATGGCTGTACAGCCAGCAGGGTGGGAGCTAGTCTGGAAGGTCGTCTTGCTCCCAGAGCTGCTGAACTCGCTGCTGCTCAGGGCGCTCGTCTATAGTCGTATCACTTCGTTTGTGCTTAATTAGGCTCAGCAATGCGAGCTGTGTGTCTTTGATATCTGATTCAGATAGGAGCGAAGCCAGGCGTGAGGAGGAGAAGGGGGGATGAGTGGGGAAAGCGCTGCCTTTCAATAGGTGGGGGAAAAGGCTTCAAAATATTATTTAATAAAAAATATTAGCTGATTGTCATGAGCGACAGGGGCTGTCGGAGTGGGTTGAGAGGCAGCGCTCCGGTGGGAGTTGGTGTACCTCCCCTCCAGGAGTGCTGGGGCTGGAGCGAGGGATGTCTGACATCTCACACGTGGTCACCATCTGAAATAACTTTCATGCTGCCTTCGGCCTGGATGTTTTCTACTCCAGTCATTTTGGTTGGCCAAACTTCTTAAACTGAAGCGTTGCGTGTGCTTTGACTTTAGGTGGGCTGGTTGAAAGCGTGCGAGGGAAGGGCGTCGAGGTGCTGGAGGACGAGGCTCCTGGAAGGGCATGCAGAAGGAAAACAGACCTCGGGAAAGCCTGTTAGCATTCTGGCACTAACTATCCCATTTGCAAAATACTTTTAATTTGAATCTATCTTTCTTTTTGATCCCAAGTCATAGAATCCTAGAATGGTTTGGGTTGGAAGGGGCCTCAAAGATCATCTAGTTCCAACCCCCCTGCCATGGGCAGGGACACCTTCCACTACACCAGGTTGCTCAAAGCCTCATCCAACCTGGCCTTGAACACTTCCAGGGATGGGGCAGCCACAGCTTCTCTGGGCAACCTGTTCCAGTGCCTCACATCAGGAAAATCTAGTTGTTCTTCAAATAAACGGTTTTGTCATTCTCAACAGATTATCCGATATTTAAATTTGTTTGCAAAGTACTTCACTACAATCCAATGAATTTATTTTCTTATGACAAGAAGTCATGCGTTCCCTAATTGGCTAAACATCATATTTAAAGAAGCTGCGATTTCATTTTTGTTTAAATAGCTCAACTTTCACTTTGGAGTTTAAAAGAAATTTTCAGTTTTTTTTTTTCCCAGTCATTCTTCCATCCCACATCTTGACCTCTGAAAAGATACAGTTGGAGCTGAACATCAGGAATATTCCCTCCTACACCTCTTACTCTCAAATATCTGAGAGGAAACTAAAATGTCATGTGATTTGCTCTTCATTTTGTCACTTTTAAGTTGACTGAAAATGACTTGAAGGTGGGTAAGATGTGTTGCTTTGTCGTGATTCCTTTGGAGATGCTTTCTTACTCAAGAAACATTCATAAGAGGTGTCTTGCCATGTTGCCAAGGATGAGAAACGTCACGTTGTCCAACTCAATGTAAAGCTTTTTGGGGAATCTCCTCTGGCCTGCTGTTGCCACCAGCTCTGATCTTCTGAGGGCTGTGGTGGTGGGGGTTGCCCCCTTTGGTTATTACTGGATGACAGCTGTATCTCCAATGTGAAGAAGACCCTTGGGAAAACTTAACCTTGCTGGGGCACCAAGGTGCCACAGTGAGTTGGAATGGGTGGAAATAGCCACTTTTAAAAGGTGGTTATTACTGAAGTCGCTGTTGGTGGTGTCATTATAGACTATTGGTAGACTATTGGTGATGAAATGATGGTTTCTTGGTAATTGCCATGCATTCTCCTGGGAATAAAGGACAGAAGACAGCTTTTTTTTTTTTTTATGTTCTCTGGATAAGTAATTTTTTCAGAGCAATATATTTTTTTTTTTTCCTTGGGTAAACCTCCATTTTGGGGGGAGGAAGAAGAGTAACCCCCACTTTTCTGTGCTCCTTCAGTTGGAGAAGTGACTTGGTTTCACCCACGCCTGTTGCGTACGGGTCACGGAGCAGCTTCTGGGCGTTTGATACAAGCAGAAGAACTTTCCAAGGATCCCAGCTCACCATAACCCAAATCCCTCTTGTCTTGGTGCCGACACTGGAGGCAGGAGGTAGCTTTGCAATCCAGATACCTGAATGAAATGGAGCCCTCCCCAAAATGGCCCGTGGCGTCCTTGATCGTTTGTGATCTGGCTGTGCTTGCCAAGTGTAAAGTGCCTTTTTCAAACGAGCTTTTATCGTTTGTGCTGAAAAAGGACTTTGGGGCTTCCTGTGCAGATAGGACTTTTGTGTTGGACATGGGATCTTTCCAGTCCCTGGTGAATAAACACAGCTGGCTGTTTTGGGAAACGGACTTAACATCTTTGCATCAAAGCTGTACAAATAAGGCAGCAAGCTGTACTGAATTATTAGATGTTTTCTGACTTTTGTACTGACTTAGGAGCGATCGAATGAAAAAAATGTGGTTTTTAAAGAGGCTGCCTTCAGCCCATGAAGGGGGAAAATAAATTTCCCCTCCTCCTCCTCCTCCTCTCCTTCGGAAACATGACTTAGAACAAGCAGCCTCGATGACTTATCAATGTTGGATTATCATGCAATAATTTACTGGGCAGCCTTTTGCTGTCCGGAGCCGCCCACGCGCACAAGTCAATGGTGCCTTTGTTCGGGAACGCTGGAAGAATGTATGATCTAATGGGGTGGTGGGAGTTCGCCTTCGTTCCAGCGCGCTCAAGGCTGCGCTCATTCCCCCGGTGTCCTAAACCCGTTTCCTTCCTCCGACCCTCTCTTAGTACAGGCACCCAGAAAAAGCAATCTCCATCAGGCTTTCTTAAAATCCAGGCACCCGCCTCTGGTGGAGCTCCATATGCCAAATCTTTGGTTTGGTGGAGCATGGTTTATGACGGGATTGCGTTAAAATCTGTCAGACGTTCCGTGTTCGTGACGTACGTGCCTCAATCTCTAGGCTCTTTAGGTGAGGACAAGAAAATACACCTAAGGTTTATTATTTACCAGTTTGTGTTCCCATAAAGACCACAGCTCAGCATCTGAGAGCTGTCATCCGTGCTCCTGCGTGGAGTTGCTTCCCCAGTGAAGATCACCAGAAAATGGAAATCCTGCTTTTTCTTTTTTTTTTTTTCCAGTCCTTGGCTGGCCCACTTGCTTGTGCGGCGCCAGTGTTCTCATCTTCCACCTCCTCCTCCACAAATTTTCCCAGAAAAGCTAGGGTGTAGTTGCAATGGACGTTTGCTCTAGAACTACAACAACTTCTTGCTTTCTGTCACAAGTTTGGCTTTTTCATGCACGTGTGATGCAAGCAGCATAACTTACCGCTTATGTGTTTCGCAGGTGTTGGGCTGTTGTTGTTTAATACAACTTTTTTATTCCAAAAGAGCAAGTTGCTCAGGATGTTTCTCACTCTCCTCTCCTCCTTATAAACGCTGTCCTGCTCTTGTTGCCCATCTGCATGCTGGAAAATCCTGTCCCATCCCATGGGATGGGATAACTTGTTCTCCATAAATATTCCCCTCTCATCTGCTCCAGGAAGGAAGCCTCCAGGAGGGTTTCTAGCATGGGAGGCTGAACAAAACACTGCAGCAGCTGAGAACTTGGACTGGTTGGTTGACTTGAGACGGAGCGATCAGGCTTAGACAAGATCTTGCAAACTCACTGGCCTCTGTCTACCGACATCAACGTTTCTGTCCCTTGCGATTCACTGCGCGTCTGAGGTTCTGGTATCTGTGCTACCCTTTGCACATCGTGGTAGTGTAAGAGTGGAAGATGCTGCCTCCTGCTATGGCTGGTAGCTCTTTATTTGTCCGAGAGGAGCAGATGAATGTTTGTCTTGAAGCAGCAGCAGATTAAGTCTGTCTGCTTATAGCTGGTGCAGCGTTGCGCTTGGTGGTGGCGAGAGCTGAAGGTTCAAGAAGGGCAGAGTTGGAGTAGGACAAGGTGGGCAAGTGGCCTGGGGCATGTTCCAGTCTAGTAAACTGGGAAAGCTGGCCTTTCTTCCTGGGAATGATGGAGGAAGGGCAGATGAAGGCATAACAAAATGCCAATGGTCGTTGCTTGCTCTCTGTCCTGTCATTGCAAAATGGAAATGAAATCCAGTCAAGAAGTGATAAGTATGCTGGTATTTTTTTTTTAACTGGTTTGTTTTGAATTCTTTTAACTTTTAGTTAGGGAAAAGTTGTCAGCAGGTACCTGGGTGAAAAAAACCCTGCCCTGAAACAGGAGCTGACCAAAAGAGAAACAGAGCAAAGTTTAACCGTTTCATTACTGCTCGGTGAATTTTGCTGACAATAGATCTGCAAAGCCTTAGTTCTCTGCCCAGTAGAGTCTTCTTGGGTGGGTTTTTTTCTTGGGCAGCAGAACTCAGCGGCTGTGTTTTAAAGCTCACTGCTGGGAGGACGCAGAGGGATTGCAGAGCGTGCAGAAAAGGTAGCGTGGTTTCTTCCCGCGTCCAGGGGCTGCGGGCAGACAGATAATGAAGGAGGCGAGTGTCATCTGGGCTTATCTCAGCCAGGCATCTGCTCACAATTCCGTGCTTGTAGTCGGCGTGCCAGCTGGCGGGACCTTTTCCGGATGTAAATTATCCATCCATTCTAGGGGTCTGAATACAAGGAGGCCTTTTGTGTGTAGGGACGAATTCCGGACTTGGAGGGAAAGGGAGGAGTTTCTAAAGATCTAAATAGCGTTTGCTTACATTTTTCCAGTCTGTCCATGGTTTTCAGCGTGACGTGTCTCCTGGCAGACCTTGGGATGCAGAAGTGGGCACTAAGGCTGCTGAGGAAGGGCTGATGACATCTGGCAGCGATGGTCAGCCCAACAACGTGAGCAGGTTGTTGGAGAAAGCCTCTCCTGCATCAAACAACGCGGAATGTTTCCAGTGCCGCTGCTGCCGCCTCTGCGGGCACCCGGACTTGCTTGGTTGAATCATTAATTGCAATACTTGAAGGCTTATGTGTGTTCTTCCTGGCTTTAGAGAAGGATATTATGGGGTTTTCTACATCAGCCTGAATTATTGAAAGGGGCTGGTTATTTTGTCACCTTGTCACTTGCTGCTAAACAGCTTCGTGCCTCAGAAAAGGCGCAGTTATAAAATGATGTGGCTCATGATTTTGAGCTCTGGATGCTTTAAAGGCATGTCAGGCTGCACTCCTGAAGTGCTGAGCTCGTGGTCGTAATTACCGCACTTCTTCTTTCTACTAACGAACTTTTATAACAAACACCTGGAGTTGGACCAGGTTGCCCAGAGAAGCTGTGGCTGCCCCATCCCTGGAAGTGTTCAAGGCCAGGTTGGATGAGGCTTTGAGCAACCTGGTGCAGTGGAAGGTGTCCCTGCCCATGGCAGGGGGGTTGGAACGAGATGATCTTTGAGGTCCCTTCCAACCCAAACCGTTCTGTGATTCTATGATTCTTCCTGCAAAATAGAGCTGCCACTTCCTCAGTACACAGAGGGAAATATTACCTGATACTTGACACTGTCAGACACTTCTAAGCCAAACCGAGATCAAAATAATTACCAGCTTGTAGGAACAGGAGAACAATGACTTTTTGTCCTCCAGATGAAACGTTTAAAACTGCCATTCACCTGGTTATTGCTGTTGCCGTTTCTCAGTGTAACAGCAGTGGATCTTTATTTAGCCCTGCGATACTCGGAAGCAACCAAGGTGGCTTATCTTTGCTAGAAAAAGGCTCTGCAACCTCGGAGAGCCCTGCTAGCTGCCAGGCTGCTAAGCACAGCTTTTACGTTGGGTACGAACAGGGGGAAAACGTGTTTCAACGCCGTGTCAGCTGGTCCTGGGTAAACTCTGTTGTTCCAGCAGTATTTACCCTCGGCAAGCTGATACGGTGCGAGCACACGGCCGCTCTCTGTGCATGAACTGCATTCCTCTTTAATGCCATTAACAGGATTTCTCAAGTAGTTACGCTGCCAGCTGAAATAAATGTCTTTTCACCTGGCTTGCTGGTTTTGAATGCGTTTTCTTTGGCCCACGGTGTAAAACTGAAGATGAAAAAGGGAGACTCCTTTCCGTTTAGCACAGGGGATTTTTATAGAAAGCACTTTCGCACTGCCCAGAGTGCAGTTTGCACGTGTCGTGCCTTTAGCTGAGTTGGAATTTTTGCAAGGAGCTGTAGGAGACCTTGTTGGGGAACAAGGACTGTAATCCAGTGATAGTGGAGAAGGAAAATAAAAAAGAAAAAGTTCTTTTTCAGGGCGTGCGGGCTGTGACCCAGCCTTTCTGCTAGAGCAAAAAGTTGTGTGCTTGTGGAATGAGAGCAAACGCCCGCCCCCCTCTTCATTCCCAGGATTCTTTCAAAGCGTTTCCTCCCGCAAATCATCTTGATGAAGCCTGAACGCAGGGTTTTTGCTTCACGCCAGGAGAATGCAATACTAGTAGAAGAAAACAGACCCAAGTCAAAGTAGTAGGGTATTCTAGACAATTCAGCTGACACAATTTAATTGAATGATCTTCATGCTGTTGGCTCTGGCTTTTTTTTCCCCTCTTGACTCATGGAATGGGTCCTCTTGCCTGATGTCTTCAGTATTTTCACTGGTGATGAAAATTGCCCAAAGAAATCTTACCAGGGCAGTGACTTTCAGCCTCATATTTTGTTTTACTTCAGTGCGTGAGCTCAAATAAAATTTTCTTGTGAAAGAAATCATCATCAGATGACAATTTTACTAGTGATAAAACCATGATAGTAGGTCTGGTTTTAATTGCTGCCCATCCAAGGTCTTGGTGAAGTTCTTAGGCTGGCAAGTTGTAGGTCAACACATATATTCGGGTCTTCCTGCAGAAAAACGAGGAGATATTTGCTTCTGGGGCTCCTTGCCATTATCTGGAAAAGATGGGGAGTATATCCTGGGTTTGTTTACCGTGGGGCTGGAAAAGATATTTGTACACATCTGGCCTGTTGGCGTGCGTTTGGTGCACTCACCTTGAGTTTCTGCGTGTGCGCGCTCCTCACCTCGGAAGCGAACTTGGCCTTCAATGAGGAGCTCTCTTCTTGAGTAGAGACCATGTAGCAGGAGAAATGAGAAACCTGAGAGGGACTGATTTGTATACCTGATATCTGTTTCTTGCCTTGCATTGAAATTCGTATGAAAAAATACTTCCAAATGAACAGAAACAAGATTAATCATCTCTTGTATGGGGCAGCAAGGGGAAGGTAAGCCTAAACTGCGTTATGATGTTACGCGTTGATCCTTTGGAGTTTCTAGCCCTTCTGGAAGCAGTTTGGCATTAATAGTGTGATGACTTCTTACTTGTCTTCTGTGTGTAAGAAGATCTCCTTAGATAACTTGACCCCAAACCAAAAGTGAGCTCGTATTGAGTAAGAGCTGCAGATTGTGAATGTCTGGCTTTCAGTCTTGTGCTTAGGTCATCTCTAACCTCACACACAACATAACAGTAAAGGATATTTTGTGGGAAGTGTTGGGGGGGTTTGTATCCGTACAATGTCCCAGTTGTCTTGTATGTCATGCACGGATAGTACTTTTTTGTAGATTGGAGTATTGGCAGATTTCTTTGGCTTTAAACACAATATTGGTCTTTTTTTATCCTCGGGACGTGCAGGTGTGAGTTTTTCAGGTGCTGTGTGTCTTGAGTTTACTGTAGTTTTTTTCTGGTATATTGATTTCTGGATCCTTTGCCATGCTTCTCCTCCTACTTTGGTGTTTCCAGCTGCCAGAAGGGACAAAGGTTCCTCCCTCACTCTGGCCAGGCTCTGGGTGTGACGTGCCTAACGCAGACTGGTTCCGGTGTAACTGGTGGGTGGCCCGCAAGCAAGATCTGTGGTTCGTGACTCAAACCTGATTAATTGTGACCAGTTTTTATGTGTGTGCTTTGAGAGGCACACCATTCTTGTTGCTGGGTGCTGTCTGGTCTGCTTTGAGAGTGGCTCTCTCCATAAGTTCAGCGAGTGCAAAGCCTTGCGTTAAAATTTAACACAACGGAGTTAATTCATTTTGCAACTTGAAGTTAAATCCGTGCGACTTCTACAGGCTGAGAAAACCTGTTTCTCAATCAGTTGAAACTCTTCTAGTAGCTTTTTTTTTTTGGGGTCAACAGTGATGGCTGCAACCTGTGCAACCTCTGCTTAGAGCAGTATTTTTCTTGGAGGTGGTGGGAGCGTAAAAGAACGTGGCAGGGACGAAACGCCCGAGGTTTTGTCCCAGACAAACCTCACATTGTTTAAGCAAGTTCCCTACGTGTGCCAGGGTGTCCTGATCGTACACAGTCTGCTCACTGAGGTGAAGGAAGAACAGCTGGCGCACAGCTGTACACCTCATCCTGGGGAACGTGCCTCTTGTCCGGTGGGGATGGCGAAGGAAGGTGGCTGAAGCGTGCTGTGGTCCTTTTCCCCTAAAGGGTTTTCTCAGGGGTGTGAATCCCCTGGGTGGTTGGTTTGTGTGCACAGGGGTAGGTGCTCAAGTCGCTGGAGAAGAATCCATGAAGCAGGACGATCTGCTGATGGCCACATACCTGTTAGGAGATGGACAGAGGGCAGGGAGGTGGGTTTACGTTTATCCTACGAGGAGAGGGAGAACATGGCTAGATTGTAAATCACTGGACTTCCATCTGAAAAGTTTCTCCCACACGTGTATTTGGAGGAGATGTTATCAAATGGTATGGTTAACTTGGACCTGGCCTTAGATACTCGCAAACTGTCTGTTGCTCTGATGTGACATAGCATCTTTTGGGGTAAGGACACTGTCGGTGATGTCTGCAGAAGAGAATTGCGGCTTCGGATGTGTGTTTGGTTGCACAGAAGTCTGTAGGTCTGTTTATTTATCTACTCAGCCTGCTCTTGACTTCTGCCTTCAGTTCCTTCTCTTTGTCTTTGCCGGGAGACGCAGTACGTAGGACTGGAGGAGATACTTCTGGTCCTACTGAACACTGCTTATCCTGCTGGACGCTACTAGAGGAGATGTTTCTTCTAAAGAGAAGACTGCAGTGCAGCTCTTCCCATTCTTTTGTTTTAAGTTGTTTGAGTCCTTCTCATGTCTGTCTTCTCTCATCCGCAGGAAAGGCCTTTGACATCACGTACGTGCGCCTGAAGTTTCACACCAGTCGGCCGGAGAGCTTTGCGATCTACAAACGCACCAGGGAAGATGGCCCGTGGGTGCCCTACCAGTATTACAGCGGCTCCTGCGAGAGCACCTATCACAAAGTCAATCGGGGCTTTATTCGGACTGGGGAGGACGAGCAGCAGGCGCTCTGCACGGATGAGTTCAGTGACATCTCCCCTCTCACTGGGGGCAACGTGGCGTTCTCGACGCTGGAGGGGCGTCCCAGTGCCTACAACTTTGACAACAGCCCTGTGCTACAGGTATGTGAGCAGGAGTGAGTCAGTTGGGTGGTCCGAGTTGAGTCGGTTCGGTTGTTGTGGGTGGTGGCTTGTTGACGTGCCCTCGTTGGTGCTGAAAGGCCCTCGCACGGGTAAGTTGGGATGGACGATCCAAAGAGACGCTTTCGAAGGAAGAGTTGAACTCTTGACTCTATTGTTAGTAAGTTTGTGGTACAAAAAGCAAAATCGGTGGCGTTAAGGATGATTTGTCGTTGGGCATCATGGAAATCTTCAGAGGGTGGGTGCAGATCTCTGCCTGCTTAGAAAGCAGCTGTCGGCATTTTGCTGTTGTTTCAGATACGAGGGCAGAGGAAGGTGAAGCTTAAGTCAGATGAATGTTTGAGGCATCTGCATTCGTATTTTGAGCGCAAAAATTTAAGAAATGTGAGATTCTTCTAAACAAACAAAGGATTATTGGAAACCCCAACCTGTTCTTTTACATGTGTCCACAGTATTTGGTTTCTCTTACAAGTGACGTGAGGAGGGGGTTCGATGGGGGTTTTTTTTGTTGTTACCATTCACAATGCTGGTTGGGCAGTGATCAGGAGCATACAGGGAGCACCAGTTTGTCCAGTTTACTTGCCACTTTTTGTACGCTGCTTGATGACTTCTCCATCTGTTATTGCAACAAGGAGCTAAAGCTGTGGGGTTTGCCCGATTGGGGCTTGTCTCCTTCCTTTTGGAGTTGTGAACACAGGAGGTTCTGCTTAAACATGAGGAAGAACTTCTTCCCAGTAAGGGGAACAGAACACTGGAACAGGCTGCCCAGAGAGGTTGTGGAGTCTCCTTCTCTGGAGATGTTCCAAACCCGCCTGGACGTGTTCTTGTGTGATCTGATTTAGGTGGTCCTGCTCCGGCAGGGGGATTGGTCTAGATGATCCTTTGAGGTCCCTTCCAATCCCTGACATTCTGTGGTTCTGTGATTCTACCCTTTCCTCTTAGAGTAACAAGAGCAGACTGAGACATGATCCCCAGCCAGCGGGCAGGAAAGCAGAATCTGGTGGGACTTGCTTCTGCAAATGCAGATAAAGATTTATGGGAAAGGGAGAACTCCTCCTGAAATGGAAAAGAAGCAGTTTGGCCACCTTGTTGGTGTAGCTAGCCCTTGCAGAGAACAGGGTGTAATGGTTAAGGTGAACGGAGAGATTTCAAATTAATGGTGTGGTGTATAATTTTCTGATACATTTCTCTATGCAAGGAATAGAGACCTGACTGCCAGTTTCCTAAAACATGTACAAACCTCTGGTGTAGCTTTTCGGAACTGAAGTAAATGTATATTTTTGTGCTCAGCATTTCCATGTATTTATGCCAGTGTTTGGAATTCTGCAAATCTTCTGATCGTACTGGCTAAGGCGCAATGCAGCTGCAGTGCAGTCGTACGTACGAGGACGTTTTTCCTGGTTTTGTGGCATTGGAAGGAGAACGACATTGCAAAAACTGTTATAAAAACAAGGAGGTACCAGTGAAAGTCACTGGTGGAAGGTGATGTGAAATTTGGGGCCAGGCTACGTTTGCTGGCTGTTGCTGGAGGGGAGGATAGGGTCGTGTGTTGAAGGTGCTGTGTAAATATTATGAAAAGCTCTTGTGTTGTAAGTCAGATCTGCCTGTCTGTTTTTCTTCCTCAGCCTCCCCCAGCCTCATTCATCTCTCTGTCTGCGTCCTTTCATCTGGTGGGATATGTCTGCAGGCAAACGGACCCTAAAGCTTTTCCCGTTGGTGCTGTATAGCTTTGGAAGAAAACTGCAGTCACATAGAGACGTATAATTAGCGAACTCGCCTAATTGCCTGCGCTGCACTTTTTGCTGGAGAGCTTATCCACCTCTTCCCAGCTGAGAGCAGTCAAGAGGCATTGGAAAGGGTACCCAGAGAGGAGCAGGGTCCTGAAAACGCATCCAAACCAAGAAAATGTGGTGTAACATGTTTTGGGCAGGGACGTGTGAGCTTCCGAGGTGCAGAGGGAAAAATGATGAGGAAGGAACTTGCAGACTGATGAATGACTTTGTAAATACAACTACTGCACAGCACTGGTATGTTCTTGAGGGGGACGTTTGATGTTTAATCTGATGGGATTTCTGTCTGCTCTAGGAATGGGTAACGGCTACAGATATTAGAGTGACCCTCAATCGTCTGAACACGTTTGGAGATGAAGTTTTCAATGACCCAAAAGTTCTCAAGTCATATTACTATGCGATTTCTGATTTTGCTGTGGGTGGTAGGTGAGTAGACAATAAACCTCTGTACTTATTTAAAGCTTTTGGTCAGGATTACTAGAGTGCTTTAAAGATTTTGATTATACTCACATGGTACCATTAGGCTCTGGTCTTTGACTGTCCTAAACCAAAAATGAAGTAAAACAAATCTTACAAAGCTTGCAAATACTGTGTATAACCTCCTGTGGCTATAACTTCAGGGCAAGCAGAGACTGAATTTTTATTCTTTTCCGTGCTTAGATCAAACATTAAGTGATTTGGAAGGGCAGAGGGTGAAGAGAGTGACCATAATGTAAAACAAAAGGAAAAAAACCCAGCTTTTTTTCTACCCTACGCTTTGGGTGATTTTTAATGTGTTATTAATTGTTTTCTGCCTCTATCTGTAGCCTAGAATAACAGTAAGTAGAAGATCTCAACATCTCTGCTTCATGTCTATTTTGGGAGCTATCTCCTCTGAAGGATGCTGTGGTTGTCTGTGCCTTTTGCTGAAGCATATTGCAGGATGCTTAAATCCGAAGTTGTTGATGATAGCTCTGTTTATGAAAACATTTTGAGACCAGTGCAGTGTTTTGGACTGTTTGCAGAGAAGCAGTCCTGAGACTGGGATTTGACACCATGGGGATTTGCATTGGCTGCACCACCAGTCAGAGGAGGTCCCTGGGCTTCTGTATTAGTCATCTTTGTGCTATTTAATTTCTTACTGATACAAGCACGTGGCCAGTATGCATGCTGCCTCCTGGGCACTCAGAAGGGAGAAGCTATGGAGAATATACTAACCTAAAGCCAACAAAATCTTCGTTTCTCCTGCTCAACTTATTCTGTTTTAGTGACAGACTGCAAAGAAGTTGGTTAACGTTCTCACGTTTCTAAATGCCTTTCTTGAGTGTGCTATGCCTATTTGTTTCATAGAATGGGTTGGGTTGGAGGAGACCTTCGAAGATCATCCAATCGCCGTCCCTGCCCAACTAGACAATTGCTCAAAGCCTCATCCAAGCTGGCCTTGAAAACTTCCAGTGGTGGAGCATCCATGACTTCTCTGGGCAACCTGTTCCAGTGCTTCACCACTCTCATTGTAAAACATCACTTCCTTATGTCCAGTCTAAACCTACACCCTTTCAGTTTAAAATGGTTGCTCCTTGTCCTGTCACTACAGATCCTGGTAAAAAGTCTCTCTCCTTCTTTCTTGTAAACCCCCTTTAGATACCGACAGACCTCAATAAGGTCTGCCTGGAGCCTCCTCTTCTCCAGGCTGAAGAACAGCAGTTGTGTTCTCAATTTTGTTGTCTACCTTTGAGTTTGTCTTGTCTCAGATTTTCAGATCTGGGCTTTGTTTTTGAGATTTCTCTGTGAGTGACCCAACTCCCTGGAATTTAAATACCTGTTCCTTGTCTCTCGTTAACCAGGTGCAAATGTAACGGGCACGCGAGCGAGTGCGTGAAGAATGAGCTTGGGAAGCTGGTCTGCAACTGCAAACACAACACCTTCGGGGTTGACTGTGAGAAATGTCTCCCTTTCTTCAACGACCGTCCGTGGAGGAGAGCGACAGCAGAGAGTGCCAATGAATGCTTGCGTACGTGCAGCCATGCTTGAGGGGAAAAAATCTCTTGGGGTTGGGTCCTATGCCTCTGTTGGCATCCAGAAGCTGGCCCTGCATGGTTTTAAGGTGTCTCAGTTGCAGTTAGGCAGTGCTAGGCACAGTTCTGGTGGTTTTCAGCAGAGATTTCGTGGGACTGCTAGTTGTTCTACTCCTGTCCTGTAGGAGCTTTCTGGTAGATCCCTAGAAAGGGACATCTCCTTTCTGGAGAAGGATGGGAGTGACCTGTGGGAAAGTTGTGCCGCAAAAATGTACAGGCTTGTACTTTGAGACCCATAGGAAAAACAAAATAAATCTGTGTTTAGTATGGTGGAGTATAATTGCCCTTTAAAAAGCTCCTCATTTAGCATCCGCTGACTTCCTCTTGTATTTGAGTTGTTGGTTTTTACAGTTACTTTTTGACTATTTCATCTTATTTCGAGGCTCTTGCAGCGTTCTGGACCGCAAATGCAGATCTCTGTGATGGAATGCCAATTTATTTTGCTTACTTTTGTGTCGCAGACCACAGCTCCTGGCAGTTTACTTTATGGGGAAGCTTTTTCAGACAAAAAAGCTTTCTTCCTGTCTGACCTCTGTGTGTGTGTTGATCGGTCCCAGCTGCCTGGTCAAGACCTGTGGCTTCCCTTGACAGGCCTGTGAAACGCGGATCTCCTGCTCCTGAGACAGAGGATTTGTAATCTCTCTACATCCAGGAGAGAAACTCTCCTTACATCAGGGTGTCAGCCCTTGCTGTTACCTTCTCACGCTTGTTTGCATGACCAAGATCAGTGTTGCTGTGTTGGGGAGGGTGATATTTTGGCTGCAAACGGCAGCCTGATGTGGGAGTGGGGTAGAAGATGCTGGTTTTCTTCTGGATGTAGGTGGGAATGGGCTCGAGGAGCCTGTTTCGGCGTTACAGCCTTGCTTCCCCCTCCCACCTTCAACCACCACAGAAACCAACGTCCCCCTTTCTCTTCTCTTTGACATGCACATGCCTTGAGGAGTCTGCTTGAGGGTCTCGGGGTGGTTAAAGGCTCCTACTCCACCTCCCCTACAACTTGATATCAAGCTTTGCGTAGCAGGTTTGTGACGATCGGGGTCGGATGGCCACGCGTGCCCTTCACTGATGGCACCTTCGTCTTCGCAGCTTGCGACTGCAACGGGAGGTCGCAGGAGTGCTACTTCGACCCGGAGCTGTACCGCTCGACGGGCCACGGGGGCCACTGCACGGGCTGCTCGGAGAACACCGACGGTGCCCACTGCGAAAGGTGCAGGGCCAGCTTCTATCGCCTGGGGAGCGAGGAGGGCTGTCTGCCCTGCAGCTGCAACCCAGTCGGTGAGTAGCGGCAGCAAACGTTTCTGCTTGCCGACTTCCACGCACAAAAGCTAGCTCTTCTCTCAGTTATGCAGCTAATTGCAAACTACAGGGTCAAAAGAGATGGGTTTTTTATTTTAATTTTATGTCTTTTTTTTTTTTTTTTTTACCCCGTGTAGGAAATGTGTATCGAGTTGTATTTTGGTTTAAATTATCCTTGGATCTAATTGAGATGGGGGTGGCAGGGACAGATGTTTCACCTCTGCAGCATTTACTCCTTCAAGTGTGTTCTGAAATATATACAAAACTAAAATAAAACCTTATTTTTTGTCCCCACTGCATATGTGTTACCCTGGACACTCCCAGTACTAAAGAGCTCATTTAAATTCTTAATAAACAAGATGATGTGAGCGGTTATTTCTGGACGTTGTTCATACTGAAGAATTGTAGTGAACTTTAGCTGCATCAGTTTCTCCTACCGAGTATCCAAGCACTAAAAATACAAACCAGTGAAACCTTGAACACAAAAGGGGGTGGGGGTAAGAAAAAACAAAGTAAACTCAAAATACGTAGTTAAATTCTGGCAGGCGATCAAATCTTTTGTCATCAAGGGAACTACTGGAGCCGTATGGAGTGATCCCAAAACTACACCAGCCCACAGCAAATAAGGGGGAAGGAGACAAAAGGGTAACAGATAGTGAGATATGATGTGAGGTTCCAAAATAGAGGAGCTGGAATAAGTAATTGCTTGCAGCATGCCCTAAAAGCAGCCAGCCAGAGGTCTGCCAGGGTACGTCTCCTATCTAATTTGGTCGGAGGGTTGTACAGTTGTGAAATTTTTGACCAAGAAAGGCTTCTTTCTTCCTCCATCTGCTCTCCCAGGTCCTCGTGTCAGACCTCATGTTAGGAGGGGTGAGGGTTAGTGTCAGCTGAGGTGGTTGAGAAGAGGCAGGGAGGTGACTGCTCAGGTCTTTAAGGACAGGTTTCAAAGGGCTTTATAACTTAGCCATCAGCTTGTATCCCGGAGCACACTGGCACCCAGGGCATGTTTGAAGCCCCTGACTTGGTTTAGGTTGCTATTTTTTGTCTGAGTACTTTTTTCCTAAATAATCTTCAGTGGGACTGCAAAGAGGATTTGAACTTTGGCTGTATATGGTAAGGGTTTTGGGAGCTCTTCTGTCCTGTCCGGCCGAATCATCTTACAACTCTTGACTTTGCTATAATCTTCTGGTGTGGATTGAAGAGGAAAGAAGCAACTAGTTATTTCTGTATATTAAAATACTTTTCTCCTGGTAGTTAACTCTTACAGTGCTGACAGCTTCTAGGCTGCTGGCTGCATCAGTGCTTGGGAAAAAGCACTTTGTCCACCGCCGATTAAAGAAACCTGCTGCTGTTTTTTGTGCAAGTCCACTTGAACAGAGCCGTGCTGAAGATGTCCTTCCAAAAATGAGCCCGTTGCTGAAGAGTTCGTTAGGGTTAACAGTGGCACATGCAGCCTCGCTCTGAGGAGGCGGTTTAGGCTTTAAATCCAACTTGGGAATCAAGGGAGGAAATGGGAGCATGAACGGGAGAGGTCAGGATATCCCCTGGCAAAGGGGAGGTGGTGATTAGGGAGCACACAAGGGATTTGGGGAGTAAAATTTCGGAAATGGTGCATTGCAGGGTAAAACAGGCAAGGAATTAAAGGCCTGCAAAGGTACCATTGAGGACAAAACAGGTATGAGGACGAGAATGTAGTTTGAAGTTAAAATTATATTTATATATAAAAAGTTTTGTTTGGTAGGAATACTTAAAAGCCGAATATAGTTTGGAAGACTAGATAACGATTCATCTCTCTAGAGCTGCTGGGGGGAAAAATCCCTGTGAGCTAGAGGCAGCCTTTAGGTGAGCTGTCATTTGTCTTGAAGCTATGCTTCCCACTTTCTTTTCCCATATCGTAAAGGTGAAAAAAACCTGCAGGCTAGTAGAGCTGGGTGGGTGTGCTGAGGTGCCTGTGTCCCTGCTCTCCCCGCAGGCTCCCTCAGCACGCAGTGCGACAGCTACGGCCAGTGCAGCTGCAAACCCGGCGTGATGGGTGACAAGTGTGACCGGTGCCAACCAGGTTTCCACTCCCTCTCCGAAGCCGGGTGCAGGTAAGGGGGACTGCTGCTCTCTAAAAGAAAAACTAGGTACCTTTTTAAAGCTTTCTCTGCGTGGCTCTTCATGAGTTATCCTCTCTCCTGACCGTTCAAGGCCCTGTTCTTGCAATCTGGCTGGCAGCAGAGAGGAATGCAATGTCGAGACAGGGCGGTGTACGTGCAAGGACAACGTTGAAGGCTTCCACTGCGAGAGGTGAGTTTGTTTTCCCGTGGCTTTGTTTCAAGAATGAGAAACATTCGAGCGATGGCCTAGGTTAGGCATCAGGGAAATTAATTTTCTTTCCTTCGCATCTTCAGATGCAAACCTGGATTTTTCCATCTGGATTCCTCCAATCCAAGGGGCTGTACCCCCTGCTTCTGTTTCGGACACTCTTCGGTCTGCACCAATGCCATGGGCTACAGTGTCTACAGCATCACCTCCAGCTTCCAGTTTGGTAAAATTGAGCCTTCCCTTGTATGTCACATTGGGCTGTAGGCTCAAGTCAGAAGCGATTCAAAAAAAAACTTGCTCCTTCCTCTCTGTGCAAGACCACAAACCTTGGGCAGGCAGGTCCAGGATCTCCCTTTCAGAAGTACTGAGTTACTTCTGGAGTTAGGGGAAGTTTCCATGCCTGCAGCTGACTTGTTCAGCCAGGGAGAAGTGAATTCACGGCTCTGTCCTCGGGCACCCAGCGCTGATGTACACTGTGCAGGTGCAAGCAGGAATTGCAAACATAAACCTTTTATAGCTTGAGAGAGGTGCTGGCAAGGGGACATTTCCTCAATTTTAGAACAAAATCAGGAGTTTCTGATTGAGAGGGTTATAATCACTTTAGATTTGGGGTTTACACAGCTCTGGATAAACCACAGTTCTGTTATGCTGGGTCTGTAAGCTCAGGAAAGTCTTTTTTCATACAGTCAGTTTCCTGTGTATGCGTGTTTTCATGCTGCGTAGTCTGAAAAGAACATCTTTTTAATTAAAATTCCACTGCAGAGCAGTTCGTATGAAGGCTGAAACTCGCATGAAGTTGTAGGCGACTGCAGGTTTTCCTGTCCCTGCTTAAGCTCCTTGGAAAACAAGATTTTGAACAAGTAGTTAGTTCAAAGTTCACGGGGTTCAAATCAGCACTCGAGTTGGGGGCTTAAATTGGAGAGATGATGTTTGCTCCCTACGTTCTTCTGCACAGCTACTTTCTAAAGCCTGTTAGTGCCAGTGTACAGACTATGGATTAGTTATACATGAGCAGTGTGCAGTATGACTGATCTAGGTGGTCCTGCTCCGGCAGGGGGATTGGACTAGATGATCCTTTGAGGTCCCTTCCAATCCCTGACATTGTGTGATTCTGTGTCATGAGAAGTGTGTGCCAATCTACGTCTTCAAGGGGTGTTAATTGTTGCACGTTTGATTTTTTTCAGGAGAGGAGGAGTGGCGTGCTGAGCAGCGCGATGGCTCGGAAGCCTTACTCCAGTGGAGCGCAGAGACCCAGGATATCTCTGTTATCTCGGACAGCTACTTCCCCATCTATTTTGTTGCACCACGTAGGTCATTTGAGAAGCAAGACTTTCTGTGCTGCTTGTGCCCTTTCTCTTCTGTCCACTAACTGTAAGGATTTCTTCCCCTTTCAGGCAAGTTCTTGGGCAACCAAGTTTTGAGTTACGGGCAAAACCTGAGCTTCTCCTTCCGTGTGGACAGACGGGACACGCGCCTCTCTGCAGAGGACCTGGTGCTGGAAGGGGCTGGGCTGAGAGTGTCGGTGCCGCTCATTGCCCAAGGCAACTCTTACCCCAGCGAGAGCGCACAGATCTACACCTTCAGGTGAGAGGGCTCTCCAGGCACGGTGGGAGCAGCTGGGACCTAGCTCGTGGTGCCCCTGGCCTCTGAGCTCTTGAGAAAACAAACAGTGTTAATTTTAGCTCAGAAGAGCTGTCTTATCAGGTTAATTTGAAGCTGGCTGTCTAGCAGCGTTGCATAAGCATATGTGAGTGATGTTGCAATAGCATACCGCTGTTGGGAAGGGTGCTTTAAAAGGGCACAGCTGTTAGCATCTGAAAGCTTTGCTGACGATGCGTGGCTCTTCTCCTAGGCTCCACGAGGCTACGGATTACCCGTGGAGGCCTGCGCTTACAGCTTTTGACTTCCAGAAGCTTCTCCACAACTTGACTTCCATCAAGATCCGCGGGACGTACAGTGAGAGAAGTAAGTCACTCAGCAGAATGTCGCAGAAGAGAGGGGCAGGCTCGTTTCTGTAGTGCTTGGGTTGCTTTACTGTAGGACCTGGTCGTAAGTAGCTGTGGCAGCTTATTTGGCAAAGCCTGTGCCGATTGCTTTTCACGTGACTTTCCTGTGTAGCAGCTTCTCCCAGGCCGCCTGAAGAGGACATGGGGAAGAAAGGTGCTGCCTTTGAGAGTCTGGAAGTTGAGCACCCATCACCTGCTGATTATTTGCTTCTAAACATGAGGGGTTTGCTGTGTTGTATAGCCATTGTCTTCTAAATCAGTAGAAATACATGCCACAGAGGTCCTGCAGGACATAGTAGGAGAGTTGTAGGGAGTCTGCAACGCTTGGCCTTGGTTTCTGCTACACTGGGAATGGTTACATCCCCCTTGTTCCCTGGTCTTGCCTTGGCATGACAGATGGGAAGGACAAGGTCTCAAAAGCACTGCCTGTGCTGAACTTGAGTGAAAGTTCCTCATAATGAGGGTTTAGAAAAATCGGGCGCAAATTAGGAGCAAAAATATCTAGGACCTTAGCTATTGTCATGTAAAGAAGAATTTCTGCGGAAAGAAGATGCAAAGGATGAATTTGCATTTGGGGAAGGCAGGACAGCTGCAAGTGTTTTCAGAAGAGGTGGCTTACAAAGAGGAGTGTGGGATTGTGAAATGGAAGGGAGGAAGGGTGAGGAGCAAGCCGTCCCCTGAGTGCTGTAGCCAATATATATGGGAGCTGAGGCTCTGCTCAGTGCTCTAGAGCTGCTGTGGTGGTACAAACGCACTGCTATAAGTTAAAAACCAGCTATGTTGTGTCTGGGCCCTGTTCTGCTCCAGGGAATGGGCAGAGAGGAGAATGGGGAGCGCTCAGATGCCAGATGAAGGAATGGCTTGGGAGGAATAGCTGACGAGTTTGCCCCGAGGCGTGGTTTGCAGATGCCGTGTTAGAGACGGTGTATTAAAATTGCTGGAGAGATGGTCTGTCCTCCCTCGAAAGACAGGAATTGGTTTTGGTATTTGATTTGGAAATGGAAACCATACGCACGCAGAATGTAACTTATTTTGACTGTACTTGCTCACATGCCCTTCTCAGCATCCTCCTCCGTAGTGTTATTCTCAACCTTCCTGCCCTGTGCATGCCCTTCATGAGCTGTATTGCATCTTCTCCCATCTGTCTAAACCTTCCCAGAGGATTTTGCTTCTTGGTCCACCTTACTGACTGTGAGCATCCACCTGTCTGCCTCTTTGTACCATCCCGATGTGTTTGGTGAATCGGCACTGAGAGCCTTTGTGATAAAGTGTTTTCCCTCTAGGTGCCGGCCACCTGGATGATGTTACCATCACAAGTGCTCGTCCTGGACCCGGCGTGCCTGTGGCTTGGGTGGAGAGCTGCTCCTGCCCGGCGGGATACGAGGGGCAGTTTTGTGAGCGCTGCTCCTCTGGGTACCGGCGAGAGACGCCGAGCCTCGGGCCCTACAGCCCCTGCGTGCCTTGCGCTTGCAACGGGCACAGCGAGACGTGTGAGCCTGAGACGGGTAAGAGGGGCTGACAAACAAGGAGCAGCAAGAGGGTTGTTCTTCTTTCTGAGTCGGATGATCAAACAGAAACCATATTCCCTCTCTATTCCAGGCATGTGCAATTGCAGGGATAACACGGCGGGGTCTCACTGCGGAGAAGTGCAGCGATGGGTACTACGGAGATGCAACAGCGGGCACGGCCTCAGACTGCCAGCCCTGCCCGTGCCCAGGCAGCTCGAGCTGTGCCATCGTGCCCCGCACGAAGGAGGTTGTGTGCACCAGCTGCCAGACTGGCACTACAGGTGTGTTTCTACACTCTTTTTTCCTACACCCCACGTGCCTGTGGAAGCGTGTCTCCTTCCAGTCCTGGGGCTCTGACCCGCAGTGAGCAGCGCTGCACCTTCTGGTTCAAATCCTTCTCCCTTCCTCAGCCCTTTTTTCTGTCCTGTGCGAGGCTCAGGGCTACCCATGTTGTTCTTGTCTCTCAAGAACAAAAGAGAAACAAAAGCTTAATCTGTGTGAAATCGGAACATTTCTGTGCTACGTAGGTGAGCTGTGCTAGCTTCTGATCGAGCTCTGTTAATTGCATGGTAGTGGGCAGAAAATAGGAGAGATTTAAGAGAGCCAGGAAGGCGGGTCAGACTGAAATAAAATTAGAAGATGCAGTTTGCCAGCCGGAGGGGCACTGCAGGATGCTTGCAGGGGAGGGCTGGTGCCCTCCCGAGCAGAAGCACGAAGGCTGCAGTGACTCGCAAACACTGCCCAAAAAAACACAAGACCAAATTTGTGCTCAGCAGTTTTAAAGAGACATACGTGAACGGGTACAGATCTTTTCTTCTTGGCCATAAACTGTGAAGTCTGAGCATGTACCTGAGTCCTTAAGCAGAGCCTTTTGCTCTGGCTGCAAACAGCAAGGAAGCCTTAGGATGGTTGGCAGCCTCCATGCTTCTCTGCTGATTTTATGCTTGACGTGGCAGTCAAGTAAACAATGTCTGTAAGTGCTTGAAATGCTTAGAAAAACCCCTGACCAAGCACAGAGGCAGCTCGTGGGGGTTCCCATGGGTGCCATCGCTTCGTAAACCAAAGTAGAGTCCAGGGGTCCAGGCTCAGGCATCCGTACGAGCTCGTCTTGTAGCCATGTTCCTCCTGTCTCCTGCTGCCTTCTTGGGATGAGAGGGGAAAGGTGAGGGGAAAAGAGGGTTTGCGTGCGCAAGAACTGCCTAAGAAATGAAGCTTCCAGCTGGTTCGGGAGGTCAAATCTGCAGTAAGCGTAGGGAGCTGCTGAGTTGGATGCTTTGGTGGCTGCCCGTGGAGGTTTGGCAGATCTCGTTGGCAGCAGAGCTTCGTGGAGCAGTGATGCCCCGCGGAGCTCTGCCTGCTCGGGCTCTTAAAATAAGAACAAATTACAACAAATAGGTTTGGCTTAAAGGGACAGGAGGGAAAGGAAGAGCTGAAATAATTCATAATCATGGAATCATAGAATGGTTTGGGTTGGAAGGGACCTCAAAGATCATCTAGTTCCAACCCCCCTGCCATGGGCAGGGACACCTTCCACTACACCAGGTTGCCCAAAGCCTCATCCAACCTGGCCTTGAACACTTCCAGGGATGGGGCAGCCACAGCTTCTCTGGGCAACCTGTTCCAGTGCCTCACCACCCTCATTGTAAAAATTTCTTCCTTATATCTGAGGATATAATGCAAAGTTCCAGTGAAAAAGTGGCTTAAATTTGAAGATGGGAAAGGAGAAGGATTCATGTGTGGTTTTGTGCGCCTTTCTGGCTCCAGCAGAAGGATGAAAGGGGAGGAGGAAGCTGGAGAGTTGACTTTTCAGAGGGGGCTGCAAAGGGGGTCCGGGTGAGACGGCAGCAAAGGGCTTTCTGCTGCAGCACGTGTTTGTGTCGTGTGCCAGGCAAGAGGTGCGAGCTGTGCGACGATGCCTATTTCGGAGACCCGCTGGGCGAGAGCGGCGCGGTGCGGCCGTGCCGCCTCTGCCAGTGCAACGACAACATCGACCCCAACGCCGTGGGCAACTGCGACCGCCAGACGGGCGAGTGCCTCAAGTGCATCTACAACACCGCCGGCTTCTACTGCGACCGCTGCAAGGACGGCTTCTTCGGGAACCCCCTGGCCCCCGACCCTGCCGACAAGTGCCGAGGTGAGAGCTGGTTCCTCTTGCATTTGAAAACGGCTTTGTTCCCAAGAGCTGCCGTGTCCTGATGTGTTGTTAGGACATGATGTCAGGCTGTTGCTTGTGCCTGTTGGCAGCGACGTGTGGCTTTGTCCTGGTTTGGTGGTTGTAGCTTCTTGAAGCGCTCGTGTTTGCGGGCGCTTGCTGCCATCGAAGCAAAAGCATTGCGCGATGCAGGGGCTGGGCTGCTGCACGTTTTGGATCCAGCCCCATTTAGGGACCGGCCAGCAGAGCGCCAACACCACAAGGGACTCAGAACTTTCTGCATGTTTCCCCACTCCCTTTTGTTTTTGCAGCTTGCCACTGCAATCCCTACGGCACTGTGAATCAGCAGACGAGTTGCAACCAAGTGACGGGGCAGTGCGAGTGCCTGGCTCACGTCACCGGCAGGGACTGCAGCGCCTGCGAGCCCGGCTTCTTCAACCTCCAGAGCGGACGTGGCTGCGAGAGGTGACGTTCACCTTGGCTCGGGGCAAAAAGCCAGGTTTTGGGTGGTCTGTGCTTACCTAAGAACGTGATGTTTGTCACGTGTAGCTGGCGTGCCTCGATGCCACTATGGGTGGGGACAAGCAGCAGTCCAGGAGATGCTACGAAGGCTGTACAAAAGTCTGACTTGTAAATAGCCTTAAAAATATCTTTAAATGAAGGTTTTAAATAGAAAAGTGCCACATGACTGCGTGATTGTTGGTAGCAGGGGCTCGTGGGTTCCTTTTTTTAGTGTGGGCACCAAGCGACCTTGCACAGGTCAAAGGCTCAGCGCTTCACCTCCTGCATTTGCACAGCGAGAAAAGTGACTTTTGGGAGATGGAAGCGGTGAGCTGTGCTCGCTGGGGCTCCTCCCGAGAGGTGTTTCACCCGTGCCTCCCCTCTGTGTCCCCGCCTGACGCGTGGCTGCCTCCCCCAGGTGCAATTGCCACGCACTGGGCTCCACCGACGGCCAGTGCGACATCCGAACCGGGCAGTGCGAGTGCCAGCCTGGTGTCGCCGGCCAGCGTTGCGACAGGTGTGAGGTCAACCACTTCGGCTTCGGCTCCCAAGGCTGTAAACGTAAGTGTGGAGCGAGGCGGGTGGGAGGGACGTTGCACAGCCAAGCTTGCCTTTGCTTTCCTCCTGCCTCTGGAAGGTACCTTCTCACCTCGCTCTTCATCACAACAGAAGGTGGAACTCTTATGTCCGTGTCCTGCATGGTGACATTTGATCTTTGTACAATAACTCATCCCTTTTTTATTTATTTTACTTTTCTTTTATTGGGGTAGGAAGAACTTTGACTTACTAGCTACCTGCTTCTCTTCGGTGTAAATACTTGCTCTGAATCTTGTCCTGCAACAGTCCTGGTTCCTAACATTAAATTTCTGCACAGCTGCTCTGCAAGTGGCCTGAATATAGATCCTGTCTTGAGGAGCAACAGATCTTGTAAACGGGATTGAAAACCAGGGTGATCCAAGCTTTCCTCCTTGATATCCCTGCCTGTAAAGAGCAGAAGAATTATCTGCAGTTGATTACAGTGAAATAGAGTAGAAAATTTTAATGCTTTGTGGGAGAGACAATAGCAACATCGAATACATGCAATAAATGTTGCATCAAGCCCAACAGAGGGCCCTGCTGTGCTGCAGCCATGGGTTTGTGCCCCATGACGTTTTAGATTATTAGAGGTTTAGAGTATTTCTGCCTCTCCTCCCGTCTGACTGAGGTTTTAACCGCCCCGCAGCCTGCGACTGCGATCCTGAGGGCTCGCGTTCCCTGCAGTGCCAGGACAACGGTCGCTGCGAGTGCAAGGAAGGCTTCGTGGGGAGCCGCTGCGACCAGTGTGAAGAGAACTATTTCTACAACCGCTCGTGGCCGGGTTGCCAAGAGTGTCCGGCCTGTTACAGATTAGTGAAAGATAAGGTAAGGCCACAAATGCCACCGTTGGTTCCGCTGGAGACGGTGGCACGCGCCCGCTGGCGCAGCGGCGTTTGCGCCCGTGGCTGGCTTGATGCTGGCTGAAAGTGGAGAGGTTCAAGGCGCTTTGCCCCGTGTCGTAGCTGTGCTGTGTCCCTCTCGTGTAGGTGGCGGAGCAACGAGAGAGGTTGCAGGAGCTGGAAAACCTTATAGCAAACCTGGGTACGGGAGAAGAAACTGTAACTGATCAAGCCTTTGAAGAGCGGGTGAAGCAGGCGGAAAGAGATGTTATGGAGTTGCTCCAGGAAGCACAAAACAGCAAAGGTGAGTTGACCTGACCAGACGTGGAGCAGTGTGAAACGAGCTCTTTGCTTGATGTTCCCGTTCCCTTTGGACACGACATGTTTTGTTTCAAGCCTGTGCTGTGCTTGGTTAGGGACTGACGGCTGTTTCAGGTGGCGCTGAGACAGTGTGTTATTATCGAAACAACGGTGGCCGTGCTTTTATCCCTGCTCTTCTCCCCGTGGTCTCTGTTGTACGGGCAAGGTAAAGACCTGCCTCTAGCTCTGTGCAGATGCAAGTGTTTTATGTGTTACCTTCTTCTCCAGGTGCAAAGGAGGCTTTCACTTGTTAAACAAGCAGAAGGTTTTCCAATATACTTACTCACTATGTTCATAAGTTTGCTCAGACGTTGTGGGATAAAGCAGTTCTCGCTGGGACATCGTCAGCGATCATAATGAAGGCTTCAAAATCCTGCTGGCAAGCTTGATTATCACACCATAAAGTGTATAATGTTCTGAAAAGTGCTGCCGTGGTGGCCTGTAGCTATTTTTCCTGTTTAAACTCTGTTTCAAATTGATTCTGGTACTGTCACATCTACCGTAGGATGTCTGTGAGCAGGACATTAAGCAGAGTGACGGTGGTTTGTCCTTAGGGTCTTTTTAATATATAGGCTGATGCATGTTTTGGAGAAGAGCAACTTGAAGAAGACTGTTGACTTTGCAGTAAAAGATGTTCCCCTGGGAGTTGGTTCAGGGATTTCAGACTGCTTTGGAATAATCTGTCCCCTTTGCATGAAGCTGGGAAAAAGCTGATGCACACGGAACGCTTGCGTTGGCTTGGGAAGATTCCTGCCGGTGGGAATGATCACTGGAGCTCTTCTCAGTTTTAGCTGGGGTAGCTTTATGCTGCCTGTTTGGCATCTGTGCCTCTATAATAGTCCCATGTAGAGGGTGGGAATTGGAGAAAAGTGAGGGAATGGATTGGATTATGTGGTGGTGGTTTTCATGTTTCCACCCTTAGAACCATCAAATCATTGAAGTTGGAGAAGACCCTTAAGATCATGGAGTCCAACCATTAACCTAACACTGCCAAGTCCACCGCTATACTATGTCCCATCTGCACGTCTTTTAAATATCCCCAGAGACGGTGACTCAGCCACTTCCCTGGGCAGCCTGTTCCAATGCTTGATAACTTTCAGTGAAGAAATTTTTCCTAATATCCAATCTAAACCTCCCCTGGTGCAACTTGAGGCCATTTCCTCTTGTCCTCCTGCTTGTTACTTGGGAGAAGAGACTGACACCCACCTTGCTACAACCTCCTTTCAGGCAGTTAGAGAGTCATAAGGTCTCCCCTCAGCCTCCTTGTCTCCAGGCTAAACAACCCCAGTTCCCTCAGCAGCTCCTCATAAGACTTGTGCTCTAGACCCTTCTCCAGCTTCTTTGCTCTTCCCTAACTAAGAGGCAAGATAAAGGCCGCAACGACTGCCATTGCAAAAATCTGTGCACACCTGTAGCACTAATCTGTGGGTTTCTACTTTCCCATTATTAAGATGCTGTTGTGGGGAGTTACCTGGTGGTCCAAAAATATCAGGAAGTTTGGGGGCCTCCTAGGTCCTACAGACTGGAGGACCAAGGCTCTGTCTTGCCAGCTTTTGTTGTCTCTTTGGTTTGGGAGGGAGTTCGGGGAGCGTTTGCTATTCTGCACACTGTCTAGTTGCTCTGTATGGAGACTGTCTGGCTTGGGAGTAGCCACTGCTGCCAAAGCAGGGAATAACATACGGCCCCACTATTCCTCCATCTCCACTTACCTTCTGGGAGTTGAGCTAAAGGGGATTCACAAAGCGGATGTTTCAGACCTCTTGAGGAGCAGCTCTGTTGTCTTTTTTTAAGTCAATGATAGAGGTGAAACTTGATTCTGAACACAAAATCCCTCATCAGAGTCAGTTCCAACACCCAGCAGGATTGTCGTCTTAGTAGTTAATGACTTTTCATTTCTCATATTTGGTGCACATTCTGATGATGACTTTGATCTCAAGCTGCCTGATTTATGAAACAGCTTTGCTGGTCCCCTTTCAATAAGGGATTAACCTACCAACATGTTGCCTGCAGTGGTAAGCTGCTGCTCCAGCTTTGCTTCCCGCTGTAATTAATTTTGCTTCCTCTCTTTTATATCGTGTGTTTCAGACGTAGATCAGGGCCTCATGGATCGCCTCAAAGACATCAACAGCACACTAGCGAGTCAACTCAACAGGCTGAGGAACATCCAGGGCACGGTGCGGGAGACTGAGAACCTGGCGGAGCAAGCCCGGGTGCGGGTGGAGGACACCGAGGACCTGATCAGCTTAGCTTCTGATATGCTTGAGAAGGCAAAGATGGCAGCTGACAACGTGGTGAGTGAGCTGCCAAGATCCCACATGATTAGGAGAGGAGAAGGCCTTTCCTTTCTGTGTCCTCCGGTGCATTTCTCTGCTTGTTAACTCTCTCGTGTAGCAAACTTGTTATGGAAATATCCCAGAGAAGCTGTGGCTGCCCCATCCCTGGAAGTGTTCAAGGCCAGGTTGGATGAGGCTTTGAGCAACCTGATGTAACGGAGGGTGTCCCTGCCCATGGCAGGGAGGTTGGAACTAGATGATCTTTGAGGTCCCTTCCAACTCAAACCAGTCTATGATTCTCCCTTACTCAAGGTAATGGGAAATAAATAGAGGAAGATCACCAGTGTCTGTCATAGATTGTATCTTAGCCCCTGCTCAAAGAAACCAGTGTGAGAACCCCTAAATAAGTATCAGCACCTTTGTTTTAAAGGGATAACCAATGGTGGAAACTGCATGGGCTTAAGAGAAAGATACAGAGAAGTCAGAAGTAGGTTAAACACATCTCAAAGCATTTAGATCATGACAATAAATATTTAAAGCGAAGATGAATAAAAGATGATAAAAGAGCTTTAAGATTTTTTTCTTTCTTTCTTTTTTTCCAGTCCATTACACCTCCGGAGTCCAGCGGGGACCCGAACAACATGACTCTGTTGGCAGAAGAAGCCCGCAAGCTGGCTGAAAGGTAGGCTGTGGCAAGACACGCTCCTCACAGCCCGTGTCAGGGCCCTGCTCTTCCCTACGAGGGGGAAGCAAAATCTGGTGTGCTTGATAGGAAACACACACACTTTGGGTAAGGGGCTGGAACTCTGGGTGCACATCTGTGTGTCACTGGGGGCGAACACTAGACATGCGAACAAGGGACGTGTCCAACGGTGGTGGTGCCTTTCAGCTCATCTCGTGGGCGCTGCTGCGGCGATGCCTCGGTTGCAGAGATGGTCTCAAACAGCATCTTCCATTGCAAATGTTTCAGCATCTTCTAGATGCCAAATCTGGGTAAAGGAAGGAAAAGTAAGAGAGAATAAAATCTGGAAGAGAGAACTGAAAGCTGGAATTAAGTCAGCAGTGGCTGACAATTCTCACAGCATTATTTTTCTCCTATAATCCTGTCCAGACACAAAAAAGAAGCTGATGAGATTGTTCGCATAGCCAAGGCAGCAAATGATACTTCCACAGAAGCCTATCAGCTGCTGCTGAAGACCCTGGCTGGAGAAAACCAAACTGCAAATGACATTGATGAGCTCAACCAGAAGTGAGTCAGTAACAGAAAATGGTTTTTATTTCCTGGCTTTAGAGCAGTGCTTAAAACTAAGGTGCCTTCTGTAGCATCATATGCTTTGGGTTTTGTAGGAGTTGTCTTTTCAATTTCTTAGCCTCTTTACTCTCTTAGTAAGTTCAGTTCTACCAGAAATAAAATAAATTGTAGCTTAACTGGATCTTGGGGGTTTTTTAGGTATAATCAGGCAAGGAATATTTCTCGAGACCTAGAGAAACAGGCCAACAAGGTGCTTGCAGAGGCAGAGGAAGCTGGAAACAAAGCCCTGCAGATCTACGCTAACCTCACCAGTCTGCCTACCCTGGATTCCACGGGGCTAGAGGTACGTACAAGCATCGTGTGCAGTGTTTTCTACAGATCGGTGAGGACAGGCTTTAGAGCAGTGTGCTGGGTTGCTGACATACCTTGTATGTGCTCTGCTGATGTTTCTCTGCGTAGGAACGGTCTGTGGAATGTTGTCCATCTAGGCACAATCCAGACCTGTGCATTTCAGCTTTTATGCAGGAGACTTGCGTGCAGGAAACTACATGTGTAAACCCCACCTCCTCCTGTCTCTGAAGGACAGAAAACTGGGTGAAATGTTGTTTGCCAAACACCTTGGCTTGAAAAAAGAAGGGCAAAAATTCGTTCCCTCTGAAATCTGCAGAACTGCTCCCTCTCCTGTGCTTACTGTAGTGCAGGAGATTTTTCTCGAACGTGGAACTGTTTGCAACCTCTGTCCTTCATTGCACTGACCCTCATGGTATTCAGACCTTCAAAGGCAAAGTTACAACTGTAGTTGTAAGAGACAAGAACCCATCATAGCTTCTGCCTGTTGGATGGTTAGAAACTAGATCCATTCAGAAATTCTTTAACATTCAGGAATCTGCATTTGTTTCTGATTTCTGCTTGCAGAATGAAGCAAATAAGATCAAGAAGGAAGCGGAGGAGTTAGATCAGTTAATTGCCAGGAAGCTGAAAGATTATGAGGACTTGAGAGAAGACATGAAAGGAAAGGAGCTAGAAGTAAAGAATCTCTTGGAGAAAGGGAAGACGGAGCAGCAGGTGAGTTCTGGTTTGTGCAGGCTTTTGTTCCCTGGAAAAAAAAAAACACAAAGGAAAACAAATAATTGGCCAGATATGAAAGATTTGGTCTTACTCAGATTTATCTTAGTGCTGCTTGTTACTTACAAGACTACTGAAGAATGGTCCTGGAGAAAGCTGCTAAAAGCAACGGGATTGAGGCTATATGGGAGAATAGAGGATGTTTGCCAGGTGTGGTGTTGTCTTTGTATTTGGAACAGTATTCCAAAGGTTCCTAAATTGACCTGGCTTCGGAGGAAGCATTACTACTCAGCAGGATGAACGCAGTTCTGTACCGTGTTGGTGTCTCAGGCTGAGCAATGCTTTTGATGCACCTAGATGGTCATCGTTCAAAAGGTAAGAATATGCTGATGTGTGGCATGTCTCCGTAGACTGCAGACCAGCTCTTGGCTCGAGCAGATGCAGCGAAAGCCCTGGCTGAAGAAGCTGCTCGGAAGGGCAACGGCACGCTGCAGGAGGCTAATACCATTCTCAGCAACCTGAAAGGTAAAGAGAAAGCACTTGCAGTGAATCCTTCAGTTCCTGGGTGACAAATCACTTGGCATGAGGGTATCTTGATTAAATGGTCCATGCTGTTACCAGTACCTGAGTGTTGGGTGGGTTCTTTTGGCTTTTTTTCCTTTAAAGAAGAAAAATAGAAATGTTTTCAGTGACTAGAAATCTCCTCTTCGTTTAAGCTCCTTTTTAGCGTCAGAAGATGTGTAATAGGGAGAGCTGCCAGCACATACACCCACACACCAGTTTGCTCTTCTTCCCTCTAATGTCAGGGTGGCAAAGCCTGGGTAGCTTGGTCAAAGAAGCATCCCAAGGCTCTTTTGGAATAAGTGATAAGAATCTGTTTTGCCCGTTCTTAGATTTTGATAAGCGAGTGAATGATAACAAGACAGCAGCGGAGGAGGCACTGAAAAAGATTCCTGCCATTACCCAGACCATCGCCGAAGCCAACAACAAGACACGCCAGGCAGAGCTGGCACTTGGCAACGCTGCTGCTGATGCCCGTGAAGCCAAGGCTAAAGCAGACGATGCTGAGAAAATTGCCGGTTCTGTTCAGAAGGTGAGTCCTTTGTGGTTCTGAAGCCAACCCCCACAAGGTATTGGTTTGTAACTGCATAAACTCCTCTGTTCCGGTATTTCCTGGTGAGCCCCGCATCCTTTCTGCTGTATTTCCCACCAGGGAATGCAAAATGTGGCATGATTGGAAACTGGTGTGTTTTGATGAAAAGGATTGAAGGAAGTTCTGTATCTTCACCACCTTTCTCCGCCCTCTTCCCCTTGTTGGCTGTAGAGTGCTGCTGCTACCAAAGTCGAAGCTGACAAGACTTTCGCTGATGTGACGGGGCTGGCCAGAGAAGTGGATGACATGATGAAGCAACTGCAGGATGCAGAAAAAGAGCTGAAGCGGAAGCAGGATGATGCTGAGCAGGATATGATGATGGCAGGCATGGTGAGTAGTGCTGGTGGGTGGCAGCAGTGGTAAGAACTTGCCTTCTCCCAGCTGTCCTGGCGATGCAGACTCTTCTCCTGCTGTCCTCTTGCAAAGAGAGCACTGGGTCCAGCCAGTATGCAATCTCTTCCAAACTTTGAGTGGGATTGAAAGCATGAGATGAGCAAAGGAGCTCCTCTGGTGGCATTAGCATAGGTTCCCTGCTGGAATTTGGGAGCTGGTGTTCTTAATGTCACGCTTCCCTTTAACTGAAACCTGACTGTAGCCCTTTTGACTCTGTTCTGACTTTTCCTGCAAAATCCTGTTTGGTTATCAGGGATCCCCATCCTGATATAATCAAAAAACTGATTGTTTGAAGGTCATCAGTCTTCGCCAGCACTGAGATGAAGATGTTGGTGCAGGGATGTCATCCTGGAGAGAGGAGCCAGGAATGTGTGTGACATGTGAAAAGGATGGACAACAGTTTTGTGTTTCCTACAGCCTTTGTGTGCTCTCATTTTTTTTTTTTTTTTTTTTTTTTTTTTTTTGTACCCTGCAGGCCTCACAGGCTGCCCAGGAGGCAGAAGACAACGCAAGAAAAGCGAAGAACTCTGTGAACAGCTTGCTTGCTGTCATTAACGACCTGCTGGATCAATTAGGTAAGGCCGTCCTTCGCGTGCCGTACGCCGTTGAGTGTTTTCCTGCTGCCCGACGCGGCAGTGCCGGCAGCTGGCGCGGTGCCCTGGCTTCCCTGCCGGTGCCGTGCCAGGAATCAAAGGGGTCCGTGCACTTCTAGAGATGGGGTTTGCGTGTTCCCAGCGAGGGTTTTGGGGTTGTTTTGGTTTTTTTCCTGGGGAAACCTCAGTGCTCTTTGCTCAGTGTTTGGTACCGCTTTTCTGTGAGCTGAGGACCGTTGCTGAGGGGGCGAAGGTGTAACAGGTTTGGTCCTGTTTTAAACGCTGTTTCTAACATGGAGATGGCCTGATGGAGGTCTTGGTGTGGGCTCAGCTGCGTAAGCACCCAAAACCAGTGAGTCAAAAACTTTTTAATGGACTCTGCTGTTTTGTTTCTGGCTTTTCAGGGCAACTGGAGACAGTGGACTTGAACAAACTGAATGAGATTGAGGGGACCCTGAACAGTGCCAAAGACCAGATGAAAGATAGCGACCTGGACCAGAAAGTGTCTTTCCTTGAGAGAGAAGCCAGGAAGCAAGATGATGCGATACAGGCCTACAACAGGGACATTGAAGAGATCCTGAAGGACATTAGCAACCTGGAAGACATCAAGAAGACCTTGCCATCTGGCTGTTTCAACACCCCGTCCATTGAGAAACCCTAAGGGTGCGCTGGGGGTGGGGGGTGTTCCCCCGGTGAGCGGCGGAGCGGTGGTTTGGCTCTGGAGTGCCTTAACACACATTACCTTCTTCAAATCCCCAACTCTTTTGCTGCTCGCAGCCACTGTTTTCTTTTCAAATCAGGATAAGTTGAAAGTATTTTTTTTTTTTTTTTAAGAGAAGCAAATTAAATATCCGTCTTTGGGCATCAAAGGGGTTTTTTTTTATATAAATTGTCTTCCTGAGCACTCCGCCTTTGCCCCTTTCTCAGACACAGTTTCCCTTTGATTAGCGTAAGGATGAGAGATGCTCTGGACTCTTCATACTGTGGTTCAGAAATAACCATGTGAGCTGTATACAGCAAGGCAAAACTAACCCTACTTTTTCTTTTTTCTTCTCCCTTTGACTGTAAAATCCTCGGTCCCGGAGCTCTCTGTCCCTATGAAGGAAGGGGATGGCTACCAAAGTATTACTGTAATGGCCAGTATAGCTGCACTCACTCAGATCTCTCTTCCCAACTTCTAACCCTGTGAATTTATTATTATTGTATTTTTTTTTTTTCATCATTAACTAGTGGCCAATCTGACAGCGTTGGTAGCCTTTGACAAAACAGCCGAAGCCTCTTTCTGAAATGCTTTCTGTGATGATGCATCGCTCTGAGAGGAGCTCTTGGGGAAGATGGGATACTGGTGGAGTGAAAGGTCTTTACTGATGGAGTGGTAGGTCTTGCCAGCCCCGCTCGTGATCTGCGGAGAAGTTTTGGGTCCGGTCTTGTAAGCTGCTACCTGCCAGGTAGTCCAGGCTGGGAAGTGTGGAAGCCATGAGCCACGTTCCCATCTGTAGGTGTTGCTGTCAAATTGCCAGAGGATCTTTTTTTTTTACTTTTATTTTAGGCTACAGATGTCTGATTGACAGATTAGTTTGTTCAAGCAGGAGAAGTCTTGCTGAAGAGGAGAGCTGCCATCCAGAGAGCTGCAAGAGCTGCACTGGCCTTCATGCTGACGGTTTTTGGGAGGGGAAGGAAGGGGGCATGCGAGTGGAAACAAAAAGGTCTTTCTTCCCATCTTTTTCCTGAAGGACACCAATGGCATTTTTATATCTCTGGGCATTTTGCTCTCTGCTTTTGCCTGTTTTTAAGCTGGCAGAAAGAGCTGGAGTTTACCACTGCCCTCCTTTCCTTTTGCCTACCCATCTCCCGGTCACCGTAAAGCCACCGCAGCACAGGGACTTCAGGCCAGGCTCGGGAGGTGAATTCTGCGTTCTGTACCACTGCTGCCACCTCCCCGGCAGGCTCCCTCCCAGGTAGTGCCTCCCAGCTGCTTACTGGGGCTGGGTGGGAGCGGCGGGGAGCCCCTCGCTCCCCCTCCGGCCCTCCCCTGAGACCAGAGCATCCTCGGTGGCTTCCTCCTTGCCTCCAGCCTGGCATCCCCCCCGCCCCCTCCTTGAGATCCAGTATATATCTATCTATCCTTAAACACTATGCAACTTTGTACGTTTGCGTAGCGGGGAAGAAATTATTATCTGACACACACTGGTGCTATTAATTATTTCAAATTTATATTTTTTGTGTGAATGTGATTTTTTTGTTGTTGTTTTTGTTTTAAATCATGATTATAGTGTGAGGAAGTCTCTCGTGTGTGCGTATGTGTGTGTAAATATACTCAGCCATATTTCCAGAGTGGCACAGCCTGGCCTCCTCTATCTGCTTTCCCCTATAGCCGTTGGGGTGCGTGCACCGTATATCGCTTCTCTCCCGATTATTCCCTTAGAGCTTGGGATTTCTCCTTGCTGGGCTCCCCGCTTTCTGCCCTCCCCCGTACCCTCAGCACTCGTACGGGCGTCAGCGATGACCACTTTGCCCACTGGGTGGATGTTTGCCAGCCCTCCTTCCCAAGCCAGCGCCGGCACGCGGTGTTCGCAGCACCCCAGTGTCGTGTCCCTCGTCCCCAGGGGCGTTGGGCCGGGAGGAGGGCAGGGGCTGGGGCTTTGCTGAGGAGCTGTAGCACTGTTGGGAGACCGGACCCAGCGTTGAGATGGTCAGAAAGCTGGATTTGGGGACGTCTTGATACCGCTGTGCGAGGCAGGAGGCTTGGTGCATCCTCGGGGACGCGTTCCTGGCAAACCCTGCGTCGCTCTTGTACCCCTTCTCTTAAGAGATTCTTAAAATTTCCCAGCTTGAGATTTCCCCCTGCCTGCAAAAATACCTGGAGGAGAGCTTCCCTGTGCTCGCCCACGTGCGTGGAGTGTCGAGGTCGGTGTCTTGGCCAGCCACTCTGGTCGGATGGCTGGTTGTAACCGCGTCACCTCTCTGCCAAGGCTGTGAGAAGAGCAGATGCCAAGATGCGCGCATGCCCTGGCTGACCTCAGGCCTAAGGTTTCCTGCTTTCTTCTCTTTTTTTTTTTTTTTTTTTTCCTTAAGCTGTTTTTAACAGAATTTTATTTTTAAATAAAAAAAAAAAATCTTTATAAGCGATCTCTTAATCACTACTGCATTACAGCCATTATTCATTGTATAAGTCCAGTTATTTCTTTACGTAATGTGATGATGCGAGAGCTGCTGGTGGAGCGCTGGGTGTCACGGGCGACGCGTGCCAGTGCCTTCATCACCCCATTCCCGACTGTGGCCCCCTCAGTACGTGCCTTCACTCCAGCTTTTTGCCTTAATCTGTGGTCTTGCTGTCTGGGGCGGTGAACAAAATGCAACACTTGCAGTTTTTTATGTATAAAACAGTATTTCTTATTTATAATAAAGTCTGAATATTTGTAACCCCTTATATACCTTGGCGTTCTTTTTGAATATTGCTTTTTTTTGGGATAGGGAAGCGGGGCTGTGTCTCAGTTGTAAGATTTGCCTCTTGCTTAATTAATCAGATGAGCTGGATTGAGGGTGGGAGAAAGCGGAAAGTAATTTGGGAATTCATGTGGTGGGCTGCAGATGGCTGTAGCGATGATGGTTTCTCCCCATGTCCACTGCTCCATTGCCATGGCTACAAGGAATTTTATGCTACTGGTTTTCCAGGCCTTAAAAACAAACAAAAAAATAAGATGGTGGTGGTGGTGCTGATGCTATTGGAGCTGCGCTGTCCTCCTGGAAAGCCCCGGGGAGTTGGGGGGTGCTGCTTTTGCAATGTAAAGGTAAAATCCTTTCTGCTTTCAGCTGAGCACATGGAAAAAGATGGGGCTCCTGGGAAGGAAAACAAAACCCCTCGATAAAGAAGCTGAAATTTCTCGACCAGGAGCTGCCAAAAGTCCGAGTCCTCTGTGGTGGTCCGTGAGTCCTGGCTGCCGGAGCCCAGGTTAAATTGTGTTCCTCAGTTAAGCAAGTTTTTAATGTCATAGAATCATAGAATGGTTAGGGCTGGAAGGGACCTCCAAAGGTCATCTAGTCCAACCCCCCTGCAAGGAACAGGGATATCTCCAACTAGATCAGGTTGCTCAGGGCCTCGTCCAACCTGGCCTTGATGTCAGGACAGATTATTGGGATTAAGACGGGGCAGTTCTACAATCTCACCCGTTTTACAGCTGCAGATTGGATTTCTTTTATTTTTCTTAGCAGAGGAAAATGCACATGCCTCAGGAACTTGCACCAGACCAAACCCCTTCTCAGTTGGTAAGTTCTCGTTATTTGTTTGATTTCCATTTGTTTAGCTTCAGCTTTTTGTTCTTCAGTTATAAATGCCACAAATACATTTGTTTTCTAAAATAATTTTTTTTTTCTTTTTTGTTGAGCAAATCCTGGCTGGTAAAACCTGATGTTTCAGCTGGACTGTAGGGTGCCATCGGGGAGCAGAGAATTGGGTGGTGGGACAGTGCTGACCTTGCATGGAGCCTCTTAACCGTTCTGGGGCTAAAATACTCGGCTTAGGAAACGAGTCTGTGCTCTTTAATTTTTTTTTTCAGGTCACACAGCATCAGTGCTTGTCCCGTGAAGCCAAGGTGAAGTTCCAAATCGAGATGAAGCTCTAGACTTGCGTAGATTTGGTCTGAAACAGGAGTTTTTTGAGGGCAATGTGCTGCTATCCACTGCAGGGAGGAGCAGATGGACCCAAGGGAGCGTGAGAACTGCTGCTTCCAGCTTGCTAAACTCTTATTCACGTTTTGAAGTCCAGGTAGAAACACCTTCCTCATGTTCCTTGCTCAGAGTGGGCTGAGCCGTGACCCGAGGGTGGAAGGGCTGAGCCTTGACCCCAAGGTGGAAGAGGAGGGACTTTGCAGAGGAGTCACTGGGCCATGCTCTGGTGGCTTTTTTTTTTTCTCCTCTGATTTCCTCTATCATCTCTCATGTCCTCTCTGGAGAAGCAAGAGGCTGGCAGCGGGCGAGTGGGTGGCAATGGGAAGGACTTGGCCAGAGCAGCACTAGTTACCAGCCGGGGTCTTTACGGCTGGGTGAAGATCATTGGGGTGCTTCTCCCAGCAGAGTGGGAGAGAGCGAGCTGCTTGGGGCTTCATGGAGGTTGAGGACTTCATGGGCTGCTCTGGGGAGGCTGAAGTTCAGAGGACTTGACCTCGTGGGGCTGCTGAGCCAGGTTCTCCCTCACTTCATGTCATGTAAAAAAAAAAAAAAAAAAAAATTCCCACCATGGTCCCCAGCAAAGCCCAACAGCCACTGGTGGGTCAGAGAGGAGATGGTGATGGGATGGCAATGCCGCCTTCCCTCGGCTCCGCGTGTCTGTCTGTCTGTCCCACCCCTCCGGTAAGGGCAGGGTGCAGGCAAGGCAAGGCCAGACATGACGGCACTTCCTTGTCGTGCTGCCGCTGCCCGGCCCTGCCCCGCTTGCTCATCGCCGCCGTCGATGTCCCGCTGCCTTCCTGCTCCCCTGCCTGCCTCTGCCCGTCCAGCAGAGCCTCTGCCCGGCTGATGTCCTCTGCTCCGGGTGGCCCTGGCTGACAGCAGGAGTTTGGACACCCCTGAGCAAGGGCTGTCACCCCCCAAAACCAGCCTCAAAACCCAAACATGCCAGAAGGACACGTCTGCTGAAGAAAGCCCAGATGTTCCTGAGCAAGGAGGAGATATCTAGATAGATAGATAGATAGATTTTTTTTTTTTTTTAAAGAATCAATGGATAATATCACCCTTCTTTAAATCTTGGCTTATGAAACAGATTCTCTGGGAATTATCAGGGAAACAGCTCCGTGCTGGCCCTAAGCCTGCTTCAAGAGCACCCATCTGGCAAAGGAGACACTGAAGTCTGGGTTCTATCACTGTGCTGCGTGTTTGGCAATGCCTGTGCAGCAAGATCCCTGGTTTTCCATGCCGAGAAAGTCCTGAGTGGCAGGATAAAGGTCTGCTGCCAGACCAGGGGAGAAGCTCTTCGGGCTCGAAGAGGCTGGTGGTGAGCAGGTGCGAGCTGCAGCAGTGGTGGGAAGGAAAGTGGGCGAGCAAACAGAAAATAGCTCAAAATAAGCCACATCTTGACAAACCCTGAAGGAGAAGCGGGGCCACCTGCAGAAGCAGCCCAAGACCAGAGTTGCAGGAGGACATCGCAGTTCAGAAGGTCCCTTGTGGAGGGAGACATGGGGGTGCCAGGGGACATGCAGAAGGTTAGATGTGCCCTTCTTGCCACTGGGTAGCTCTTGCCTTTATCCTGGCATTGATTGTCTGTCATGAGCCACCAAAATGAGTTTTTTTTTCCCTTGGTTACATCAATGAAACTATTGCTTTGGGACTTTCCCACATCCATCACTTGCCATCAGCAGCCGTCACCAAAATTCAGGTTATTACATGGATCCAGACTGTCTATGGAGTGGTTGATTCTGCCATGGCCACGTGCTCAAGGACTGATAAACTTGCCAGCCACTGCAGTGGGCTCCCTGCTGTAGCAGTTGCCTTAGCCCCGTTCCAAACAGTGAGCATAGGACATCTTCAGAAGGACACTTGTTAGGTCGCAGATGAAAAGACACAGGTTCTCCAGTGAAGAAACGCCGATTCGTCGCGATGCCTGACGAGTGTCGCTGTTCCCCGTGCCTCCCATCACTGACACTTCTGCTCACTCCGAAAGGTATCATTTCTGTCCACCATGTTCATATGAGACCTTTTTTAAATGGTGCTGCCATTGTGATGGGCAACATCTGTCCTCTGGAGGGTGGTGGGCATCCGTTTCTTCCAGATCTGGTGTGTTTAGAAAACCAGGGCCCCAGAAAATATATTTCTGGGTAGCCTCAGGCACCCATTCATGGGGTTTGCCGAGGTGATCTTGAAGGATGGAGGAGGATGACGAGGTAAAGAGTAACCTAAGTAAACATGCAGAAATGACTGAAGGGAGAGCTGTGTCAGTGCCTTGTTTGCAGAAGTGAAGTAAGGGGTGGGGTGATAATGGTGAGGCAGAAGGGGTAACGCGGAGGAGCTGGATGAGGGAAAAGCTTCCTGATGGTGAGAGCTGCTCTTCCAAGAGAGAGATCAGCCAAGGACTTGGGCTAGGCAAGGTCCAAGGGAACCACTGTAATGACAACGCTGCTGGAGGAGATGAGTTTCCTGAGCAGAGGAGTCTCGGTGGGTAGGAAGGACGTGGCAGAGGTGGTTGGGGCAAGCGAGGTACTTCAGAGCAGAAGGAATTGAGTGTGTTTCGTTAGAGGAATAACAGACCCCTAAAAACTGCCAAATCATTGGGAATACCGTAAGTGGTTTTGTCTCGCTTCTTCAAAACAAATTAATAAAAAAATCAGCTAAGAACCTCGGGTGCCAAAGCCCAGCATGCCACCAGCGCGTTCGTGAAGCTGGTTTCCTTATTCTGAACTATATTAAGATCCAGCATGTGAAATTCAGAGGGAGCAGTCTGTTTATAAAAGATGGTTGACTCAAGCAGCAGAGGCAGGTAAGCTTGGCAAAGGGAGGTGCAAAGATGTGGTGAATTCGGGCTGGTTGCACCCATGAGATCACCAGGAGTGGCAGAGGAAAAGCCCTCTGAGTCAGCTCCAGGTGCATGAGCGTCTGGAGGCTCTTGGGCAGCTTACGAGGTTTGGATGGGGACCTAAACGTTAATTACCCCGGGCCCGTTAGCTCTGAAACGAGCAGCGTGTCAGCACTGCTGTCATTGGGTTGAGTTTCAGTCCCTAATGCAGAAGGTGACCTGAAAGGCAACTTGTGTCTAAGACCAGCGGCAAATTTGTTAGGTGACTTCATTCCACCTAAAGGTGCTCAATGGACCACTCATGGTCATTTGTGACAGTAGGTGTCCCCTGGCAGTAAGTAGGGGAGATGCCGTGATGCAGCACAAGGACCCATCCTTCCTTGTGATCCTCTGGTGGGTTGCCTCTGCAGGTCATCTGGATGTGCCAGTGTCTCACTTATCCTGATGGAGCAGAGGTCCTCCTAGTTCTGAATACCAGATTTCTCTCTTTCCCTGTAGAAGTGGTCATGTCCTGCAAGGCAAAGGTGAGGAATAAGGTGGAATTGACCTTCGTGTCTTGTGTGGCTCGTTGCCTGCCCTTGAGACCAAGATGCTAATGGGCCTGGGGCTGTGGAGCCTGATGTTCTCATCCCAGCTCCACCAGTGACCTCAGGCAAGCCTTTTCCCCCTCCCTGTCTCCACTCCTCATCCTCTTTCTGGCATAAAAGCAGTTGTACTGGGTGAGGCCGAGGACCCATCTCGCCTCATTTTCTGTCTGGAGAGCAAAAGCAGATGAACGTGTGTGATGATTCCCGGTCTCCACCCCATTTCTAGGTCTGGGGATTTCCTGAACCTGATGTTTATCTTGGAAATCCCGGTAGACGTGCTTTCCGAGTACGCGTCTAAGCTGTCCTCAGGGTCTTTTTGCATCCCAACAGCCCTTGACTGTAAGTCCTACCAGTCACCTCTCCCTGCTGATTTTGAGCCCTACTCTTGTAGGTTGGTTGATTGGTCCTGCCTTGTGAGCCATCGATCCCCTTCCACCCTCCCCAGCCTTCCCGTGAGCTCATCGTCTTGCACCGAGCTCCTGCAAGCCGCCGGCGTGCCTGGGCAGCCTGGCTCTGCCCAGCCACTGCCAGCACCCTGCCCGTGGAGGCAGTGACGGCGGCTGGCATGGAGCAGGACGGGCAGGAGGGGTGTCCACAGGGGCTGCAGCCACGTCTTATTTCTTCCCCGCGAGCTGTAACCCCTGGGAGGCTGCAGGCAGGATGTCCCCGGGGTGCTGCGCCCCGTCGACGGCGCGTGCGTGGGTGCCTGGGTTGGGCTCTCGGTGCTCGGGGTGAGTCAGCCGGCGGCACACGCGCTCTTCCTGTTGGGAGTGACTCAGGTGGAGCAGCCGATAAAAACCACCCGGAAAAAAAAAAAAACCAACACAAAACCACCAAGAAAAAGCAAGAGGCAGGCGGTTGCAAGCCCCACAGTCGCCCGCCGGAGCGGGCGCCGGGTGCTCCCGGCACGCGGAATGGCCGGGCGCTGGCTGCCGGCCCTGTGCTGCCTCGCGGCGACTCTCCTGCCCGCGGCCCTGGGTGCCAACGGAGAAGGTGAGGCTTCGGGAAGGTCGGCTCTCGCCGCTTTCGCGCCGACGTGCCGTCCCGCTGGGCCGGGCTTTGCTCACTGCCCCGGTGCCGGAGAGAGCTGGTGACCGGGATCCAGCCGGGTGCCGCAGCACCCTGCGAGGGTGCTCTGCCCTCCCGCCTTTGGGATTCAAATTAGACCTGTAGGTGCTTCTCCATACCTTTCCCCTGGGGTTAAATATCCCACGAGCCTTTAGACTTTGTTTTTTTAGTGGCATCTCCTTGAAATAACTCATTTATGTGCAATTACTTTATTGCTTTCCATATAAAACGTCGCTGCTCGGGTGGGATTCGGGCGCGGGCGTTTCCTGGGGGGCTGATGTGCCTGGCGCTGCCGTAACCAAAACCTTCCCTATGCCCGAGGAAGAGCTGGAAGCATCCAAGATCCAGTTTGCTGTAGCAACATGTGCAGCGTTTGTATTTGGTGCGAGTCCGTGGGGTTCTGAGGCCGCTCGCAGGAGGTGGGGAGTCTCCCACCATACGTAGACCGACGGCGAGCTTTAAAATTCCGGAGGATCCTCCGGCACAGGCAATGGTAGCGGGGCGGGCGATGCAGGGGCCCAGCGGTGATTCAGTGTCAGGGTTTCGGTCGGATCAGCTGATGATCTGGAGATGGGGTTTTTGGCCAAAATCTGGTTTTTATGTGTATTTTGTAAATACCGAGCGATTTCACTTGGTTTTGGTCTGCGCTCCTGGTGGTCTGAGATGCTTGAGTCGGTCCTTCGTCGGTTTTCCTTTGAGCACAGAGCAACGTGACAGGGGAAAAAGTGCTGAATAAGCAGATTTTTTGTTGTTGGGTTTTTTGTGTCTTTTTTTTTTTTTTTATAAAAAAGACCTGATTTGCTCTCCTTGCTACTCGAGTAATTATTACAGCAGCCCTAATTACCTGCAAGTTTTAAAATACTGATGTAGATTCCGCTCCTCCTCCACCTTTCCTGGCAGCGTGTAGGCAACTCCTGCTTCTCCATGGACTCTGGAACCTGTTTCTGCACGTATGTGGAAACGACGGTCGATAACCGGCCGCGCTTTTACGTGGCTTTATGGGTTGGTTTGGTGGCGTAAATTAGTCTTGTGCCGTTACTCCTCCGGTCCCGGCGCTAGTTGTGTGCTCGTAATGAGCACGCGTCACCTCGTTTTGCTTGGAGATGAGTCAAACTGGGTTCAGGTACGACGCGGTTGAGCGGCGGAGGTCGGGGCGCTTGTACCCGGAGCGGGGCAGAGCCCTGCCCTGGCAAACGTGTGCTTGCCTCCGTGGTGTGTCCTTGCACGGGATGGCTGGAAGGGATCTCCCAGGGTTCAGGGAAGAGTTGAGGTGTGGAGGTCAGAGCTCCACGGTGCCAACAAGGCGCCTCACTTGCGGTGTTGGAAAGAAGACACCCATGCGGTGGGTTTTGGCTCTGATGGAGCCCCAGGAGACGCAGGTTGGGTCTTCCTGCAGTGAGCAAGATGTGGAGTTGGATGATGGGGAAACCCAAGACTTGGGGCAGCAGATGGGATGGCCTCTGGGTCACTGTCCCAAAAGCGTGGAGCGGGGAATGGCTCGTGTTGTCATGGAGGCTTCGTGGTCTTGCAGAGCTCTGTTGATCCTTTGATGAAAGGAGTAGTCTTTGCAGACCAGCTCACGCATGCGGAGCTATGGGATCTGCTCCTCGCAGACCCAGGGCCAACCTCGTTTTCTGGGTTTGTGAGTTGATGATGACAGTTTAAGAGGTCCAAAGGTGCCCATCTCCTTCTCTGAGCCTTTCTGATGCAGGAATTTGTCTCAGCATAGCAAACAAGTGTTTGTCATGCCTCGTTCTGCTGGGCAGGAGTTGGGGGATCAACATCCTGCCGGACGCATGCCTCCAGCCTCCTTCATCCTGCCGTGGTGCTTAAGAAACCCTGCTGCAAAGCTCCTCTGTGGAGCCTATTCTTCTCCACACCTGCTGAGAAATGGATGATCTCAGGGCAGAGCCTCAGGCTACCTGGACACAAAAAGGGTCCTGTCCTCAGCCGGACCCAGCTCCTGGCAGCTCTGGCACGCTCCATCTCGTTAGCGACTCCAGTGCCTCACTCTTGGTAAAGATTAACCCACCTGAGCTCTGGGGTTTCCAGGAGAAGACCAGCGACGGGAGCAGCCATGCCGGTGAGGTGATGGCACTGATCTGCAGCAGCATCTCAGGGGGCTTCGGATGAGCGAGACCTGAAGCGGTGCCGGGGCTGGAGAGCTGACTCCGAACACGCGGCAGCCTTAGAGCGAGACCTGAAAAAAGGTTTTCATTCCCTGGAGCAGGGAATGGTGCTCATGCCTGTAATTTAGCAGCCCAGTAAGTCCTCCAGGTGATACAGACATAGGGTGACACATGGGTGGAGTTCAACAGCTCTGGTGTGGAGGGATGAGGGGTGGGATTGACCCCAAGCTGTCCCGCTGTGAAGGTGAGCATGAAGACCTCGTCGAAAGTCCCGCGCTGGTGCTTTCGGTGGGTTGTTTGTATGATTTCTGCCCTTTGGTCACTGGTGATGTTCACTGAGGTTCTTAGATGCTTTCTGGTACCCAAAGACGCAGGACTCCTGCATCCACAGGTCCCCTCCCAGCAGGTTGAGGGGGGCAGAAGACCTTCTGCAACTGGATCTTGGTTGACTGGCAGCCAAGCTGCAAGGGAAGAAGTGTGTTTGCTGGGGAAAAAAAAAAAACAACACATTTAAAGAAGAATCTTTCTCCTTGTTTGGTGGCGCATGAGGTCATCTCTCTCCTTGGCAGCGGGCTCGGCTGCTGAGTGCCTTCGTCTGGTATGTGGGCGGCAACGGGCGAGGGCGGCAGCCAGGTGCGTGCCTGGGCGGGGAGCACAGGAGGCTTCGCCTGGTCCCGGGAACCACGGACAGGAGGACAAGGACCTTGTGTCCTCGGGCCAAGCTGCTCCGGAAGGAGAAGCCTCCACGCTTCTCCGTTGTCTGCGTCCATGCTGCAGGTTTCTGCTTGCTCTTGGATTTCCTCTACCTCCCTGTGCTGTCAGAGGTGGCCTGAGCTGGGGGTGGGCAGCTGGGGACCACCTTTGGTGTGCCAAGGAGGTCAGCAGCGAGCAGAGTTTCTGGGAGGGCGGTTGAGGATCCCCCGGCAGCACTGGAGTGGCTTGGAGCAGCTTATCGGCAGGTTCTGCACCCTCATGGACCCTGCTTTTTCCTTCAGGGTGTTTCTTTCTCCCCTCTGTTTTTGCCAACCATCCTCTCAACCATGTCTGCTCTCCTCGGTGGTGCCGAGAATCTCGTCTGAAACAAATGTCCTCAGGCTCAACGCTCTAGTACCGGCCACTGAGAGCTTGTTAAGGAGATGAGAGGTGGCTTCAGTGTAAGATCTGGGCAAGGTCATGAAGAAGAGCACTGGAGGAAGGATGTCTGGTGAGATGTCTGCCACTCTGCTCTCCAGACGTCCCGTTTGTCCTGGCTTTAGTGGGATGTAAAATCTCAGGCCTGTCCTTCCTGGCATCCGTCATGTGGCGATGTTGGCAGCTGCAGCTTTTCTTCCCGGGGAGGACAGGTTGAGATGACCCGTGCAATCCTGCAAAACCCATTTTTAAAAAAATCTCCTTCTCAGCTGACACTCTCCCACCTAGCTCCTCTGGTCACAAACCCTCCTCATCACCCCTGTGCTTGGCTGGAGGACACCTGCATCACAGACGTAGATGGAGGGACCTGGTGGAAGTTGGTTGAGCTTTTCCTCCTGGGGTCATTCCTGGTCGGAGACTGGGTGAAACCAGGCATAACCTCAGAGATCTTTCCCTTTTCCCTGAAGTCACCAGTAAAGCTCCTCATGCTTTTATCAGGACAAGGTTCGGGGTTTTGTGTGCCATCTCTGCTTACTCAAAGACCTCGTTGTGTTGGAAGGCCTCTGAAAGGATGGAGAACATCCCCGACCATGTGCATCCCCATCCTGAGCTTGTGTTGGCAGTGAAACTGGGCATCGCTTGAAAGCATGGGGGTGTGGAGCATGGCATGAGCATTGGTGGCACGTGGGTGTCTGATGGACACAGACACATGGGGATGGGGCTCGTTATTAGCAGAGCAAGAGGAGGTTTGCATCACCTGGGCTTGTTCCTTGGCCATCATGGTGGGCCTTATGGCTTCATAGCTGGTGGCCTCATCTCTAAGCATCATCTGAGATGTCTCTCCTCTCCCTAGTCTGTGACTGCAACGGGATGTCCAGGCAGTGTGTCTTCGACTGGCACCTCCTGAGGGAGACGGGAAACGGATACCGCTGCCTCGGCTGCCTGGGCAACACGGAGGGTGCCCGCTGCGAGCGCTGCAAGGAGGGCTTCTTCCGACAGCGGGAGGACGACTGCTGCCTGCCCTGCCGCTGCCACCAGCAGGGTACGTGGCCGCTCACCGGGAGGGGAAGGGGTCGGGTCGGGGTGGAGGGAGGCTTAAAACCACCCTGGGTGACCTTGGCCCTGCTGAGCACGTGGCGAGGTTGGGCGCTGGGTCCCTACGCACTGGACCAGGAGGAGCGAGCAGGGCCAGCTCGGCTCTGGGTGGGGTTATCTGAGGATAATCATCTGCACCGTAGGTGGTTGGAGCTCCTCCTCCTGGGTGCTTCACCACTTGGTGCTGGGCATTTCAAACGCCTCAGCAGCTCCAGGCTGTGGCCAGGCTCCAAAACCCACCTGCCCCCCCAAATAATCACAGACTCACAGAGTGGTTTGGGTTGGAAGGGACCTTCAAGACTTTCTAGTTCCAACCCCCCTGCCATGGGCAGGGACACCCTCCACTACACCAGGTTGCTCAAAGCCTCATCCAACCTGGCCTTAAACACTTCCAGGGATGGGGCAGCCGCAACTTCTCTGAGTGACTGTTCCAGTGTCCCACCACCCTCATCATTAAACATTTCTTTCTTATGTCCAGTCTAAACCTCTTCTCTTTCAGTTTAAAACCTTTTCCCACTGTTCTGTCACTACAGGCCCTGGTAGAAAGTCTCTCGGTCTTTGTGCCACCTCCTCTCCCAAGACACAACGTCATAAATTCAGGAATTATCCTTTCACTTTTACGATGCAGTTAAAAGCCTTTGTGAAGCTCACCTTGATGTATTGAGCCACCTTTACATACTGAAAGGCTTCAATAAGGTCTCCCCGGAGCCACCTCTTCTCCAGGCTGAACAGCCCGAACTCTCTCAGCCTTTCTCCACAGTAGAGGTGCTCCAGCCCTCTGACCATTTTCATGACCCTCTCTGGACCTGCTCTAACAAGTTCATGTCTTGTGCTAGGGACCCTGGAGCTGGACACAGTGCTGCAGGTGGGGTCTTATGAGAGTGGAGTAGAGGGGTAGCATCACCCTACTTGACCTGCTGGCCACGCACCCAGGACACGATTGGCTTTCTGGGCTGTGAGCACACATTGCGGGCTAATGTCCAACTTTTCATGCATGAGTACCCCCAAGTCCTCCTCCTCAGAGCTGCTCTCCATCTATCCATCCATCCTCCAGTCTGTACTGATATTGGGGATTGCCCTGACTCGCATGCAGGACCTTGCACTTGACCTTATTGAACTTTGTGAGGTTCACATAGGCCCACTCCTCCAGCGTGTCAAGGTCTCTCTGGATGACATCCCTTCCCTCCACCACTCCATCAACAATCCCTGTCTCACCGAGAGGGACTCTGCTCCGCTCTGCCCTGAATTTGGCATGTGGCCATGACCCCACGGATGCCCGCGGGGAGCTGTTTGCCTCTGCCAACTGCCACCCTTATCTTGAGGACAATGACCAAACCCCAGCGCTTTATGAGTCAGGCTGCTCCTTCCTGGGCGTTGCGATGTTTGGCGGGCTCCACAAAGGCTTTTAATTACGTCGTAAAAACGAAAGGATAATTTCCCGAGCTCACGGCATTGCGCCTTGGGAGGGGAGGTGATGCAAAGTGCCACAGCACTTGGGGATGGACAGAGGCCTCAGCCTCTCCAGCTGCTCTGGTGGCTTTCTGCAGATTGTAGTGCTATGAGATGGGATTTCTAGGTCTTGGGTGTTTTCTGTGGGTCTTGTGGTGATTACCTAGTAGGTGCAATGGCTCCTTCATCCTCAACAGTTTCTGGCTTGCTCTGCAGTAGGTAGCTCGTGCCTCTTGCACCGAGGTGCTGTAGATATTGAAACGCCTGTTGGTCTCTGTCCATGCAGGAAGGTCAGTAGAAGCACCACCTGAACATAAAAAAAACAGATGGCAACTCAATGACCAACTCATTCCCTGTTTTGTCCATGTGCCCTGGAGTCTGCCTTGTCCTTCACAATGACCTTTATAGTAGGGAAGAAGATCCTTGTCCTGGGTGTCTAGTCAACACCTGCTGGGATTTATCTCCTCCAAGTCTCGTGCATCACTTGGGGAGGCTGGAGCAGCTTTGGCAGCCAGGACCTGATGTCTCAGCCCTGTGCTGGGACCTCAAGGGGGGACCTGCCACTGAGGTTGGGTTGCTGCTGCGGTGGTGGCGGGGTGCTTTGCTCCTGGCTGGATCTCTCCTTCCCCTCTCCCCGCAGGTGCCCTCAGCCCGCAGTGCGACAGCGACGGCCGCTGCAGCTGCAAACCCGGCGTGATGGGCGAGAAGTGCGACCAGTGCCAGCCGGGCTTCGAGTCTCTCTCCGAGGCCGGGTGCCGGCGGAGCGGGCAGTAAGTGCTGGCAACCATCGGTGGCATGGGGGATAGCTGGAGGGCCAAAGCCCAGAGCTCTCCCTGAGAGCAGGCTCCAGCGGGGCTGGACACAATAGCATCGAAATAGCATCGAAATTGGAGCTCAGCTCTGAGGGGGTCGCTTGATGACCCAGGTAATGCCAAGGTTCACCCCACCGCTGCTCCTTCAGGGTTCCCAGCAGGCGAAGGGTGGGGGCGAGGGCTGGTGGCCTGCAGCCCTGCCTGGCCCCCTGCCCGAGCCTCCCTGGGGCATTGGTGCCTGTTGGAGCTCAGCCAGGGTCTATCAAACTCAGCAGAGCTTCGCTTTGCTCTTGTAGGTGGGTCTTGCTGAAGAGAGGCACTTGGGACGGTGGCAAGCTGGTGCTCTGGGATGTCCTGGGGCAGTAGCGTTGGGCACCATCTCAGCCTGGCATCCGTAATGCTGCAGCTGGGTTACTTAGACGTGGCTCTGCTGATGGTTTTTTCCCTTCTAGCATGGGATTGGTAGCTGGGGGGGTTCTCCGCTGTCTTGTATAACAGCTGAGAACACTGAGCTCCCAGACCAAGCTGGAGATCCAGGTGGAGGTTCCCACTGTCCCTGTTGCAGGAGCCTGCAGTGCGAGTGTCACCCGGCTGGCAGCGCGGGGGGCTGCCTCTCCGGCCGCTGTGTCTGCAAAGCGAGTGCTACCGGGGAGCGGTGCGACAGGTGGGTGTCAGGAGGACTTCCCAGACTGCTGCGTGGCACATCCTCCATCTCCCCGGCAGAGTCCGCGTGCCCATCTCGCCATCCCAGACCAGCGATGGCTGTGTTGAGCGGCTGTCATTAGCGGGCTGGTTGTATCGACCGGGAGAAGGACAACTTCAACGTTGTCACCTTGCCTTTTGCCAGGTGCAAGCGCAACTTCTATAACTTGGATGCCAGAAACCCCGCGGGATGCTCCCCCTGCTTTTGCTACGGGCACTCGGCCACGTGTGTCAGCGCAGACAACCACAGCGTCTACAACATCACCTCCACCTTCCAGCAAGGTGAAGGCCGAGAAGGACGTCCCTGGGGCTCCTGGGAGTTTGCCATCCCCTCTCTTTGATGTACTGGAGGAGCCGCCTGGTTGGGAGGCCCTGGGCTTTGATGGGTGGGATGGCTTGATTGTAGGCAAGTAGGGTGCAAGGGTGGGTGGGAGCGTAGGCTTGTCTCATCATGTCTTTCCTGCCACTTGGGAGGAAAGCCCCATGCCCAGCCTGGCTTATTTTTGGATATATCAGCACAGGGATATCTGTGCTGCCATCTCAGAGGTCAAGGGGTAGGAAGCCAGAGATTTTGGTAAGACACAGCTCCAGAAAGATGCTGGAGTCCTGAGAACACCTTTCCTGTTCCCGCTGACTGCTCCTCGTTGCCGCTGCAGGTGCCGAAGGCTGGCGAGGCATCCACGAAAGTGGCTCCCCAGCCCAGCTCCAGTGGTCCCCACGCCATTGGGATGCCTTCATAGCGGCGAGGACATCGGAGCCGATTTACTTCGTGGCACCCGGTAGGTGGGGGGAGAGGTGACAGTGTCCCCTTTGCTTGGTCTGATCCCGTGAACTGGACCTTTAGGAGGAAGGCAAGATTTTAAACCTTTAATTTTCTCCCTTCCTTCCCTCCACAGCAAAATTCCTTGGGAACCAGCAGCTGAGCTACGGCCAGACACTCTCTTTCGATTACCGCCTGGACCGAGGGGGCCGCCAACCATCTCCGCATGACGTGATCCTGGAAGGAGGTGGCCTGAGAGTCACTGCCTCCTTCTTGCCCCAGGAGAAGGTCCTGCCCTGTGGCGTCAGCCAGACGTACACGTTCAGGTAAAGCGGGATGCTGGGGTGTTTGGGGCCGGGTGAGCAAGAAAGGCTGAGGCTTCAAGGAGCTCCTGAATCCAGCTGTGATCCTTTGGAGGTGGCAAATGGTTGCCTGGTTTGGGTTGGATGCACCTCAGGGGCTTCTCTCTTGGATGAGGAGGTTATTTCTTGAGAGGGGCAGTAGAAATTCTGGCTTGAGGTTGGGCTGGGTACTTTGCTCGCAGTCAGTCGCATGGGTGGAGGTTGATTCCCAAATCCTTGAGCTCAGGAGGGAGGTGGGCGAGAGCTGCTGCATTTTCTCCTTGAGGCATCTTATTTTCTTGAAACCGGTTCCACTTCTCCCCCCACTTCCCACGGGCAGGTTGGACGAGCACCCCGGCAGCAAGTGGAGCCCGAGGCTGAATCACTTGGAATATCGCCGGCTGCTGGGAAACCTGACAGCAATCTGGATCCGAGCCACTTTTGGGGAGTACAGTAAGTGGGGGGAGAGCTTGTGAGCACAAAGTTGGCCTCTCCTCATTGCTGGAGACGCCAAGCCTCCAGATGGAGACAACACTGCTGAAAGGTATTAAAAACCAACAATAATAATAATAAAAAAGGTGCCCTAAGATGGAGAAAATGAAATTATGAAGAGTTTGAGCAGGGTGGCAGTGGTGGGGACAGCAAAGCCTTGGCTCTGGTCCATCCGCCTGTGGGAGTTGTGACAAAACACGTGACCTGTGCAGTGATCAGCCCTGTTTCCTTCCAGGCACCGGCTACATCGACAACGTCACCCTGGTGTCGGCGCAGCCCGTCGCCGGCGTTCCCGCTCCCTGGGTGGAGCGCTGCCAGTGCCCGGCGGGCTACCGGGGCCAGTTCTGTGAGAGCTGTGCCCCTGGCTACCGCAGGGACGTCCCCAGCCTGGGACCTTTCGGCATCTGCGTGCCCTGCAATTGCCAGGGGGGAGGAATTTGCGATCCTGACACCGGTAAGAGAAGCCACCACCACCACGTTGTGCTTCTAGGGTGAATGGGGTCACAGGGTGGCTGCCAGTGTCCCAAGAATTGAGCTGTAGGAGGGTGTGGGGCCACTGAGTGGGGCGAGATCCCTGACTTGGGGAGCTGGAGAGCAGGGAACATCACAGGTAAAATTCCCCAAAGCCTAGAAGTGCTGCAGCCAAAAACACAAGAAAGATGAGTTGGGATCAAGTCGAGCTTAGATGATGCTTGTTGGAGAAAGAAAAAACATCTCCACTGCTTGGATAGCATCAAAAATATTTTTCTTCTGATTTTTGTTTTAAAAGTAAGTGTGGTGGCTGCAGATATCAGCGATGTAAACATGTTTTACTACCGGTCGTGTTCAAACAGCCTGCAGTGCTGCTGTACAGAGTCGAATTAACGCAAAGTTAAGCTGTTGCTATTTTCAAAGTCTGAACTGGAATTGAATTTCCAAGTATCTGAGCATCGATCCGGAGGCACAAAAGGTCCTTCCCACGTGGTGACGGACTGACGGGCAGAGAAACAAAGCGTGTGTGGGCAGGCGTGGGCATCGCAAGGGCTCCGATGGAGGATGCTGGACCACTAGTGCTTCTGCTGCGCCCACTGGCGAGGGGTGGCTGGGAGTTGGGGTGGTGGAGGATGTCCCACTGGGGGTGAGAGCAGACTGCCCAAAGACCTTTCCTTCTTTCTTCAGGCGAGTGCTACTCGGGAGACGAAAACGTGGGCAATAGCATCAGCTGCCCTTTCGGCTTCTACCGAGACCCTCGGCAGCCACACGGCTGCAGAACGTGCCCCTGCGGCAACGGCCAAGGCTGCTCCGTGGTGCCGGGCAGTGAGGAGGTCATCTGTGACCGCTGCCCTCCTGGAGCTGCTGGTAATGCCCTCAGCTGGGTCGCCTCTGCTCTGTTTTTACCCTGGAGCTTCAACGGAGAGATGCAGGTGTCAGCGGGCCAGGATGTTCAGAGCCAGGTGGATCATCCTGATCCAAGATGACCTGAGGGCTGGAGCATCTCTGCTGCGAAGACACGCTGAGAGAGTTGAGGTTGTTCAGCCTGGAGAAGAGAAGGCTCCGGGGAGGCCTTCTAGCAGCCTTCCAGTACCTAAAGGGGCTACAAGAAAGCTGGAGAGGGGCTTTGGACAAGGGTGTGTAGTGACAGGACAAGGGGCAATGGCTTTAAACTGAAAGAGGGGAGATTTAGATTAGATCTAAGGAAGAAATTTTTTACACTGAGGGTGGTGAGGCACTGGATCAGGTTGTCCAGAGAAGTTGTGGCTGCCCCATCCCTGGAAGTGTTCAAGGCCAGGCTGGATGAGGCTTTGAGCAACCTGGTGTAGTGGAAGGTGTCCCTGCCCATGGCAGGGGGGTTGGAACTGGATGGTCTTGAAGGTCCCTTCCAGCCCAAACCGTTCTATGATCCCACCTTCTCAGCCTGACTCACCTACGGTGCTGCCGCTCCTGCCCATAACAAGGTGTTTCAGCCCTAAGGGCTGTGTAAACGCGCGTTGCCTTGACTCAGGAGAGGTTCTCATCTAAACAGATAATGTGGATGGAGAAAGGATGGGTGGGGAGTGAAAGGAATAGAAAAATAGGAAGGAAAAACAAATAGGAAACGAATTGCCCGAGGTCAGTGGTTGCACCCAGCTTTCGAGAGCCTGCCCTGAGCATCGTGTGTGGGCTGGGGCGGTGAGGAGCGTGGAGATGCTGTTGTGCTGAACGCCCCCGTTTCCGTGGGACAGAGGGAGCCTCTGCCTCCTGAGTGAGAGCGTGAGCTTCACCCCATCCTTCTCTTCCCAGGGGCCAACTGCGAGTACTGTGCTGACGGCTATTTCGGAGACCCGGAGGCCTCCCAGCCCTGCCGGCCGTGCCACTGCAACGGCAACGTGGAGCCCAACGCCGTGGGCAACTGCGACCGCCGGACGGGCCAGTGCCTCAAGTGCATCTACAACACCGCCGGCTTCTACTGCGACCGCTGCAAGGATGGCTTCTTCGGGAACCCCCTGGCCCCCGACCCTGCCGACAAGTGCCGAGGTGAGAGCCAGGCACTGTTGGAGCTGGGGATGAGTAAGAAAATCCATGGCGGAGTGCAGAGTGGCCTGATGGGAAGGGGGAGGCTGTGAAAGCCAAGGCTGGAGAGTGGGAGCGGAGGATGGGGCTAAACGGTGGGAGGAAGGCCAGGGGAGAGAGGGGATGGAAGGGTGTACCAAGACTTGAGGTGGGAACAGGCTCCTCTTGAATCTGCGCCGCTCCAACCTGCAGCCTGTGCCTGTGACTCAGCTGGCGCCGAGCCCCTGAAGTGCGGGAGCGATGGGAGCTGCATCTGCAAGCCCGGCTTCGAGGGTCCCAGCTGCGAAGAGAGCAAGTGCCCGGCTTGCTATGGCCAGGTGAAAGACCAGGTGAGCATCTGTGCCACTGAGCAGCAAGGGGGGCAGCGATAGTTATCCTCAAGCATCTTCTCCCGACCTCCTCAAGCATCTCCTGGTGCAAGCCAGAAGTGATTTTGCAGGCTGAGCCTGAACTTTGGGTTTGTACCCAACTCAACCCCTAAAAAACTGATGACCTAGAGCTACTGGCCTGCTGTTCCCCATCCAGAAATGAGCCCTTGCTTTCATCTCCATCCTCTGGCCAGATTGTGGACCTGGTTCCCACCCTGGTCTTGCCACTGTGGGGTTGGCGTTCTGCTGGCTGAGGGTCTGGTCTGCTGTGGTTGCAGGTGGACCTGTACCTGCAGCAGCTGGCGGAGCTGGAGCTGCTGTTCTCAGAGGTGCAAGCTGGTGGTGGGGCCGAGAGCCGGGAGCTGGAGAGAAGGATGCAGCTGGCTGAGGAGATGCTGCGGGCCATCCTCGGGGAAGCTCTGAGCCTCCAAGGTACCACCCATCCGCTGTCCTTGGGTGGAGCCACCTGTGCTGTGTCAGGGGAGGGTTTTGCTGCTTTTGCCTTTTTGCCCAGCGATGGGTTTCTCTTCAGCCTTCCTCTTTCCCTCTCACCAGCCTCTGACAGGTCTCTGGAAAGCCGTGTGGCCAGGGTGAAGGGGCAAGGGTCCAGCTCCCAGAGCCGCTTGGACGAGATCAAGGCAACAGTGGAGAGGCTGAAGTCTCTCGGGAGCCAATACGAGAGGCAGGTGCAGGACACCCGGCGGCTGCTGGAGAGGGCCAGGCTGGACCTGCTCCACAGCGGAGCCGCTCTGCGTCGGGTGGTAAGAGCATCCTCGTGCGACATGCTCCTGGTCTATCCCAGGGCTGAAAAAAATTCTATGGAGAAAGCAAGAATTTAACGTATTTGACTTATTACCTTAGTTTTGTGAGTGCAGAAGATAGTCTGGTGGCCCATCCTATGGGGCTGGGATCTGGAGAGGTGCTGGCAAGGGTCTTTGGGTGCTGCAGTTGCCTCTTTCAGTGCTGAGTTGGATGGAGGGCAGGGCAAGAGCACTCACCCGTCTCTCCCTCCCTCCTCAGACCGTTCCCGTTTCAAACCTTCCCGGGGGCTCGAATCAGTTCTTGATGTTGGCCCAGGAGGCCCTGAGACTGGCCAACAGGTGAGTCGCTCCCGCTGTTGGCTGAGAGAGAGGGAATGGGGACTGAGATCCTGCTGGGTGCCCAGAAGGTCCCTTTTGGGGGGTTCTTGCCTCAACCCCAGGCTGCAGCTGCTACAACCTCTGTGCCAGCCCTGCAGCAGGAGAAGACGTGGCTGCTGGGTTGGCTCTGCTGCCCTACAGATCTGTCCTCGGTTGCCTTTGAGAGTGGTGTTGGGTGTGTTTTAGAAGCATCTTTGGGGTCAGAGTTTTGGCCCATGGGTGTCCAGTTGGAACAGGCAGCATCTGCCTACCCCCTGGTGCTCCTCTACCCTTGGGAGATACAAGAAGGACAAGCAAAATGTGGGTCCCCTCCTTGAACACGCTGCGTCTCTCGAGAGCGTGCAATCCAGCATGGCTGAATGCAACGGTCAAGGAAGTTGGTGGAGAAACGTTGGTTGGGAAACCTTTCTCATGACCTGCCCTGTGCTTTGCAGCCACGCGCAAGCCGCCAACACCATTGAGCAGGCGGCCAAGGCGGCGCGGGAAGACGCGCGGCAGGCGCTGGAGCTGGTGCGCGCGGCCGCTGGCGGAGAGGTGGCCGCCTCCGGCTCCCTGCGAGGGCTGCTCGGGAAGTGAGTGGAGGCTGCGCTGGCCTGCGTGTCGCGGGGGACGTGGGAGGGAGGAGGGGGTGGCCAAGTGTCCGTGCCCCCTTCCCTGCCTCCCTATTGGAAACCTGCAGTTGGAGGCAGGGCAGGCAGGGATTTGCCTGGTCTGTGGTCACTGGAATATCTGAGAGGTGGAGATGGAGGGTCAGCAGCTCTGTGGAGCATCTGCTTCCCACCCATGGACCATGATGCTCCCAGGGAACCTGCCTGCAGATGGGGAAGGGGTTTAATGCCCTATGTGGGATCAGGCTTCCAGGAGCGACTTCCATGCGTGGTTGGAAATCTGGGGTGGGTTTAGCCCCGTGTTGTCCGGGTGACTCTCTTGGTCGGGCTGGTGCATCTCCAGAGCCCACCATGGTGCTGGGATTTTGCACACCACTGATGGGGTGGGATTAACATCCATGAACGAAGTTCAGGAGCTGAACAGGGATGTGCAGGACAAAACATCCAGTGGTAGGGCAGGGGTTAGCAGGGCCACCATGGAGCTGGTGAGGGTTTGGCTGGTGGGAAACACCTTTGGTTCCTGGAGTGGGAGCAAGGAGCTAGTGGTCACCGCACCTGGCAGAGGGATGTTTGCAATTCACTTTCCCAGCATGATAAATCTGTAGGGGCCTGGAGAGGGCTTGGGGAGTGTGGACAAGTCAATGTAGGAGGCAGCGTTAATGCTGTGGTGGGGTTTGGTGACTTGGCTGGTACCGTGATCTTCAACCTCCTGTTCGTGCAGGTATGAGGAGCTGAATTCGTTGGCCGGAGGCCTGAAGGATGAGGCTGACGGGATGGCCTCTGAAGCAGATCAGGCTTATCAAGGCAGCCTGGTGCTCCTCAACTCCCTGTCCCGCCTGACAAAGACCGACATCAGCTCCTTTGAGGTGAGGGCTTTGTGCCTGTGGGACCAGGAGATCCTCTTTCACTCTCACCTACGCCCTCCTTGTCAGCAGCTCGGCCCTTCCGAGTGCTCCATCCCAGTTGGAGAACCATTGGACAGGCATCTTCCCACCCTTTTGCCCCCATAGCTGGCTGCAGCACAAGGAGCAGGAGAAGCATCCATCATTGCTTGCATCATGGCGAGCACTGGGGCTATGCTGGGACACCTGGGCAGTCATCACCTCTCTGTTTCAGGGGGAAGCAACTCGGCTGAAGGAGGATGCCAACGCTCTCTTGAGCCTGGTGGACACCTACATGGCACAGCACAGGCAGCTGCAGAGCCGCACAGGGCGCTGGGAGGAGGAAATCAAGGAGCTGCTGCGAAGGGGAGAGGGCGAGAGAGTGGTAAGAGGTTGGCCGGGGGGCTGCGGCTCGAGTTGTCTTCAGCGCAGGCTGGAGCCATGGTGGGATGCCCATGGCACCACCACTACTACGTGTTAGCCACAGGGGATGTAGCTCTGCCCGGCTGCTGCGGGATAGGACCCTTCCTCAGAAACGCAGCTGCTTGGGGTGGGTCTTCTGGAGCTGGTGGGAGACCTCACCGTGTGAACAGGGCTGCTGGTGTAGGGTCTCACCTACACATCTCCTCCATATGAGGCAGGTTGAAGACCTGCTCCTGAGAAGATTAGAGCTAAGTTGACTTGGGATGGCTGGAGCTGGTTGAGGAGCACTGGCGCAAGCCTCTGCTGCCAGATCAGACTGTGGTGATCTTGATTCAGGGGCAACCGCAGGCATTTGGGAACAGGCTAGTGGGTCTTCTCCCCCAGCGCGGCTCCTTGTAGACTGCTCTGGGATTTGTCCGATGCTCCCGTACCGTGTCCTTCATCTGCCACTTGTGTCCCTTTGGCCTGTCGCAGACGCTGACGCAGCTGCTGTCCCGAGCCAACCTCGCCAGGAGCACAGCCCTGCAAGCCGTGAGCGCTGGCAATGCCACCTTCTACGAGGTGGAACAGATCCTGAAGAGCCTCCGGGGTAATGTCCTAGAAACCCTTTCTCTCCCCTCGCTCGTGGGATCTCACAAAGGTGGCGTGGCTTCATTTCCACCTGTGTTTCTTTCAGGGTTTAACCTGCAAGCAGATGACAAGAGAAGGGAAGCTGAAGATGCCATGAGGAGGCTACCGATTATCAGCAGCATGGTTGCAAGTGCCAGGGAGAAGACGGATAGAGCTGAAGCGATCCTGGGCAGTGCTGCTTCTGAATCCAAGGCAGCCAACAGCGCGGCGGGGAAAGCGAAGGAGATCACCATGGAGATCCAGCAGGTGAGGGCAAGCCCTGGTGCTATTGCTGGCAGAAAAGGGTTTGGAAGGGAAAACCATGGAAGAGGAAGAGATAGCTGGCAACTCCAGTGGGTCTTCATGGTGGGCCTGACATTTGTATATAGTGGATCCTGCAGAGATATTCAAGTTGGCTCTGGATGAGTGGGTGCGTGGGGATCTCTCCAGGCACGTTTGTCCCATGAGGACCTTTGTGGCATCTCACTGTAGCCACCTGTCAGTAACCAAGGGGATTTTTCACTTCCACAGTCCTGAGTCGCTGGCAGGTTTGTGAGCTCCCAGACTTGGTGTTGGTGGGTCCGACTCCCAGACTGTGCTGTAATTCCCCAGGGATTCGCTGATGTGCACGGGAGGGGTTGAGCCATGGTCATAGAAACAACTCTGTAGAGAACTGATGGGAGCTCGTGAAGGAGAGCCTGTGATAACTTTGGGTCCCTCTGGAAGGAACCAGTTTCCACCAGCTCTATGCCCTGGTGCACCCAGACTGATTTTTGGCTGTGCTCTGCCCCTCTGAAAGTGCCTTTGCCTTCCCTAGGAGATTACGCGGCTGAAGGTGGAAGCCAACAAGACAGCTGATGGTGTCCTCGCCCTGGAGAAGGCTGTGGCCACCCTGCGGCGCGAGGCCAAGGAAGCAGATGGTGAATTTGAGAGGAAGCTTTTAGAGGTTGAAGCGGATGCTGCTGTGATACAGGAGGTGGGTGCCCGTCTCCCACGCCTTTTCCCCTTCCCTGTTGACCTTTGGGTGAGACTTCACCTTACAGCTGCCACCTTGCCTTCTTCAGACAGCTCAGGAAGCTCAGAGTGTCCACGCCAAGGCTGGCCGGGCAGGGGTGGTCGTGCAGGAGACGTTGAGCGCCCTGGAAGAGCTGCTGCGTCTGATGAGTAGGTTCTGCAATGCTGCTGTAGGGTGTGGATGGAGACAGGTCTCCGCTGGGGTCTAGGCAGGGGTGCTGGGAGTTGTGCAGGAATCTGCCTGGGATGATGCCTGTAGACGGGCAGCAGGACGGAGATGAAGTATCTAGAAAGACCTAGTCCTCAGCCTCCACCCATGGTTCCCTCTTCCTTGTTTTCCTCCTGTGCAACAGACCAACCTGGTGCCGTGGATGAGGAGGGCCTGAAGCAGCTCGAGATGAATTTCAGCAAAGCCAAAACCAGAAGCAACCAGCTGAAGGATGAGATGTTGGAGCTGGAGCAGACAGCCACGCTGCAGAAGGCCCGTGTGCGGACGCTGGAGAGCAGCATTGACGAGATCCTGGCAGATATTAAGAACCTGGAGGATATCCGGAGGAGTCTTCCTCCGGGGTGCTACAACACAAAAGCCATCGAGTTGCCGTGAGCGAGCTCCGGAAAGGCTGTGAAGGCAGGAGGACCTGGCCCAGCTGCCCTCCCCAAACCCGGCAGGACCGGCTGCATTTCATTGTGTTGAACTGATCCTTACCCTCAAGTTCGGCGTGGCGGCTGAAGTTCACGTCATCATGCTGGCCCTGGAGTGTCCCTGATTTTTTTTCCAAAGTGATCCGTCCCTTGGTCACGGGAGGAAGGAGACGCCTGGTTGCGTGAAGGTGCTACTGGCTGAAGAACAGCCTATTCCTACAACATTTCTCTGAGGTGGAGGTGACGGTTGCTTGGTGTCAACCTTGGGAGTTTACACAGTTCAGAACCTGAAGTTCATGGCTGAGAGGTTCTCCAGCTCCTGTGGATCCCTTCTCCTGGTCTGGCACACACAGAAGGACTAGAGCCTCTGTCCTTACTGTGACACTGCCACCACCACCACTTCCTCGTTCTCCACGGAGTCTTCCTCGCCTTCGGTAGCTCAGGAGGCAGGGAGCGAGCAGCGTGAAGAGGCAGCTGAGGGAGATGAGTTTTGAGCCGTGGCACCAGTGATGCTTCACGTGGCTTTCTCCTCCCAGCCTGCCTGGTCCTCGCCGTACTGGCCTGGTTTGGCTGTGGCTTAGAGATTGGTCATCAGGTGCCACTGATGACCCTTCTCATAATGTTGTGGGTCTTCCACAGTGCTTCTCAGTGGGGTGGTTATGGTTTTGCTAAAAGGTTGTGGTGGAAAAAAAAGCTGCCAGCTGCCTTTGAGCTCACGGTGATGTGCTGGATGGAGGAAGAGGGGGATCCCAGGCTATCAAAGGAGAGAACTGCTGGGGCTTCTGCAGTGGAAAGTCATTCCTGCTCCACCTGCTCCCTCCAGCCAGGAGAGAGGGTCCCCTTTCTTTCTCTCACGCTTCTTTTCAAGTCCCAAAGCCCCTGAGGGATGGCTTTCTTGTCAAAGCTCCTCCTGGGCAAGCACAGGGTCTTCTCTACCATCCCCTTACATGCTCAAGGACAATCCTTCCTTCCAAGACCGGTCAGTTTGGTACCAGTCACCTTCCTGGGTGTCCCAGAGCCCAGGAGAAGTAAGATGGTGTCCCCTCTGCACAAGCACCCAGGACCCCGCAGCGCTTGTCACAGGAACAGGGGCTTTCTCCAGGGGCCTGCAGCCACAAGCTTGCACGTCTCAGAGTCCGGACCCAAACTGGTGGAGTGCCAGCACCTTGATTTGACCAGTTTAAAAACATTGAAGGTGTCTTGAACATGTCTTCACCTCTGGTTTGGTGCTGCCCATTCCCCTTCCCTCCCTCCCTCCCTCCCACGTGGTGCTGGATGTTCCTCAGAGGCTCAAGTAGTTGAGGTTGGGGTTTCCCACTGTACGTCTGAGCAGAGCTTGGAGGAACTGAAGACCACAGAGCTCCTGCAGCTTTCCTGTGAGTCCAGCTCTGTCCTCGTACTGCTCCAGACTTCCCTTAGGTGCCATTTCAGGGGAAAAAAGAGCGAGCAGATGCTGCAAGTCAACTCTGCTGAAGGCCCCTGACCTATGTGGTGGTGGAAGGGGAGGTCCTGGATGGAGGAGGACACTCTAGGGGACCCCCTCACCCCTTGTTAGCTCTGATTTAAAGCAGCACCGGTGCTTTTGCTTGATAAGGATCTACCAAGTGCTCTATCTGCTTTGTACTTTTATTTAAGCGAGATGTATTCTTGTCTCCGGCATGTCTTCCTCCTCGTGTTGTACAGCACGTAGGGACAGGTGTGATGGACCTGACTTTATTTTGCCACGAGTTGGGTTTTTTGAAAGGGAGGTGGTCAATAAATAAGGAATACTTTTGGCTGGATCTTGCCTACTGGTTTATTTTCTCTCCCTCCCTGTTCTGGGGGAGTTTGGCCATCGGTTCTCCCAGCAGTGCAGGTGCTCGTGCTCTTCGTGTTGACTTGGTCTTGGGGCTGGTTTGAAATGACACCAGTAACATCTTTTCTGTTTTCTTTTGTTTATTACATAATTTAAACATTTTGCTGATAAAGGTTTTTTTTTTTTTTTTTGTCAATGACCGTTGTTTTTTTTTGCATATAGCAACAGAAAGGAAAAAAACCAAACCAACCCAACCCAACTTGGGCTCCAAAACTTTTGACAAAGGTGAAATCAGTGGCATGGCAACTTCAACCCCTTTCCCTCCCTCCAATTTAATTTCTTCTTTTTTTTCCAAAAGGCGTTTGAAGTTCATTTCTCTTTCAGCAAATCGCACTGTTTAAAAGTGGAGCTTCAAAGCCCCAAACCCACCAGCTTCTTCCCACCCCTCCCCTGCACCCTGGAAGCTCCTGGTCCTCACCTCCCCAGCAATCTCATGGACCTTCAAGGATGCCGATTTTATTTTATTTTTTTCCCCCCCATCCCCACCCAAAGACGTTTTCCAAACCAGTCCCAGAGCTGAACGACCTGTTACAAACCCCCCTGGCCCACCCTCCCCGTACTGTGAGCTTTACTGAGCAGATACACGAAGGTGTAGGTAAGACTGGTAAGACAGAACGTCCTCATCACCCGTACCACCACGCTGCGTCTCTAAGGCATGCCGACCCAACCGCGGCGGGGTGGGAAGCCGGTTGGCTTCCTCTGTGACCCATCTCGCGTACCTGAGGGCAGGAGGGTCTGAGATGGCTTCTCGGACGTGCCGCCTTCCTTCCTTCTCCATCTCCTTTGGTTTGTTTCCCCTTGTCTTTTCCCCAGTTGAAACCCACTGTCCTTCCTCCCCCTTCAAAGAGGCGTCGCTCCCCCGGGAGGTTAAAATCGCTCTCTACGTATGTGTGTGTGGAGGGGTTTTGGAGGCTGGTTGCTACCGTTGCTTTTTCTCCTCTGGCTTGGAGCTAAGAAACACGAGTGATGTCTGGCGAGGAGAGGAGGCTGCTGCCTGAAACAACTTCTGTGTTGGGGTGGAGAGGGAAGAGACTGTAAAACTGAACACACAGTAACAATGGATGGAAGAGGCATCTAGCTAGTGGCTTGGGTGTCTCATGGATGAGATGTCCCACCACCAGCATCTGCCCGGCCTGCTAGCTAAGGGGTTTAGTGAGCAGCTTGAATGGCTGAAGACCTCCCTGGAGAAGAGGTGTCCCTGCACGCTGAGTCCTGCATGCTCTTGCCACCCTCTCTGCTTTGGCATCTCTGTGTATCCCCACCCCACGGGATACGTACGCAACTGCCCAGAGATACCATGAGGCTTTGAGCAACCTGGTGTAGTGGAAGGCGTCCCTGCCCATGGCAGGGGGCTTGGAACTAGATGGTCTTGAAGGTCCCTTCCAACCCAAACCATTCTGATTCTATGACCAGAGCTGCAGCTGAGGGATTCAGCTGCCAAATTTACAATAGTTCCTGAGCAAGCATCTCTATGTGGAGGGAAATCCCTGGCAAGGAAAGACCTCATCTGGCCTTTGGGTAAGTCACATCACTTCTGTCTCTCTTGCTTTCCTTTCTGGGATGGGCTGTGCCCTCCTCGAGAAGTCATTAGCTACTGCTCGTAAAACCCTGCCCGCTGCAAGGAGCCTGTGGCTGGGGGCTTCCTGGTTTTGGCCAATGTTGCTTGAGCAGCACCCAGCAGGTCAACAAATTTAGTGCAATGTCCCATCTTTGGAGCTTCCATGACAGTGGCTTGTGACCCTTCATAGATGTTTAAGGGGGGGTGGTGGGGAAAAGGCAATTTCAGATCTTTCCCTGAAACACCCTGGAGGACTCTCAGCCTTCGGGTGCCTCAATGCAACACTGTTGCTTGCTGAGGAGCAGCAGGTAGTCACAGCGCTGCCTTGGGCAAGCCACGAAGCCAGCATGGGCAACAGTTGTGCCTTGGTGGGATTGGTTCTAGCCTGAGCCTAGTCAGCCCAAATTTGTGGGGAGTGGGCAGATGTCCAGGAGCAGCTACAGGCAATGGGGCTACACCCAAAGGTATGCAAGGTTAGACGGAGCGAAGGGAGAGGAAAAAGTGAGGAGCAAAGCAGGATTATACCTTCCTCCCTGGGGCTGTGACCTTTCCCAGGGGCTCTGCAGGGTCCTCACACCCTGGGGGTGCTCTGCGGGACAACGACCTGTTTCAGCAGCCACCTCTCCACGGGACTTGCGTAGTTTTCTTTTTTCTCCCTGTTACTGCCCGGGTTTTAACGTGAGCATCTCCACTAGGCTCCTTCCTGGGCATCTATGGGCATGTCACAGGCAGGAGAGCAGGAGCCTGGCATGGCCCAAGGGATGGGTAAAGTAGCCATAGCCCATTTGGGAGGGGGAAGGTATGGTGCATTTAATAAACTCTTCAAGGAGAGGAAGAGGGAAGGAGGAGAGGGAGAAGGGGGAAGTTTACAGACTGAAATGGAGATCTGGAGGCGAGAGGATGGGGATGAACCCAGCCCCCAGGAAGCTCAGCCATATCTGGGGCAAATTCTGACCAGAGGCTTTGGGTCACCACCTACTTCTTCCTCCCTTGTTTCTTGGCTTCGTAAACAGCAGGTCCCTTTTTAGGTGCTGTGGGCTGTCCCCCCCGATACTGGGTCGGAGCAGAGCGTCACCCCAACCCCACTTGTCTAGGGGGCGGCTTGGGGTGAGTTGGGTTCACTTGCAACCAGGGAAAGGTGAGACGTGACATTCCCCCTAGTAATGCTTTGGCAACAGTGCTTGCTCTGTTCCCCTTCGGAAATGTCCTCTCCATGACTTTTCAGGGCCAGGAGGAAGATTTTGCCAGCTGGGTTGTCCTACTGCTGGCCTGAGGAGGTCCACCTGCTGCGGGGCACTGAGCCAGTTGGGTTGCAACTGCCCACTGCCAACCAGAACTTGTTTGGTCATCATGTTGAGAGGTCCAAAGGGCTCACACTAAAACTATTTAAGAAAAAAAAGTCCACCTAGATTTATTGAGCTTGAGTACTGTAAGATGATGCAGAAGAGGAAGCCCCTGCTCTGAGCATGCTGGGAGGACGGACCGGGGGGACCATTTCCCAGTGACATGCTGGGAGGGGAGTGCTGGAGCTGCCTCCCCTCAAGCGCACCGAGCACACTGCTCTTCTACTGATTCTCCCTCTTTCCCTGTGTACAAGGGGAGAGGACAGTTCCCCCCAAAAAACAGACCAAACCGTTCCCCTTGGGGCTGTGCCGCGGTTCCCTGGACACTGCTGCACGACGGAACATTGGCGCCGGGGGTGAGAGGCAGACACGGGGCAGGAGGTCATGGAGTGGGGAGAGAGAGAGATGGAGACACGGACTGAGAGACAGAGAGAAAAGAGTGATGGAGAGCTGTAGGCGGTGGGACACAAGGGCTGCCTCGCTGCAAGACCTCTGGGGCTTAGCCAGAGGCGTTGATGTAGAGCTGGCTCTTGAGGATGTAGTCGATGACGGGCTGGCAGAGGTAATCCACGACATGTCCGTCCCCATGCTGCAGGGCCAGTCTGGGGGTGCGGAGGGAGAGAAGGGGTCAGAGCCCGCTTGGGTGGGTTGGGTGACACCTTGGTGTCCCTGCAAATGGAGGGGTTGGCTGGGGGCACCCTTCTCCCCACCCTGTAGCAGGAATCCTCCTGCATCACCCACCTGCTTTTGGTGGAGCTGACGACCGACATGGGGTGGTTCGAGTCGTCCTTCACCACCAGGATGTTGTTCTGTAGGAGAAGGAGGAAGGGAGGAGTGAAGGGATGGCCCGAAAGTGGGTGTCTGTCCTGCCAGCCCCTCTGTCCCACTGGCCTTTGGGGTCTGCTGCCTGGTGGCCCCATTGCTCATCCCACCTGAGACATTTTGCGTCTCATGGCCAAAGTGCTCCCCTGGGTAAAGAGAGGCTGTGGGTCCTCTCATGACCTTCTCTGGCCATGCGTGCATCCACTTACTTTGTACTTGCGGAGTATGGAGGAGTGGTTCATGATCCGGTCGGGGTCTGCTCCATCCCGGGGTACCACCACGATCCCGAACTCCCCAACGATCACCTCCATCTATGAGCAACCCAAAGTGGGGAGAGCTTTCACAACTGTCCTGTGCAAAACCTGCCACCATCTGCCAACCCCCTACACCACGAAAGCTGAGCCATGGTCTGGATGGGGGCAGAAAGTGAATTTGGGGCTACCTGGACAGTCTTTGGCAGGAATTTGGATTTATCAAGGCGTCGTGAGTGGTCTGCAGTGGATGAAATAAAAAGGGCCAGGGTTAAATCCTATTACTAGACATTGAGGTTGGGCTTTAGAGAGGGCTTCCTGTGGTAGAAAGAGGGTGGCAGCACAAGAGGCTGCCCAAGGAGGATGAAACCTCTGCCTGGCTGGAAGGCTTTATGAGCAGGATGGAGGTGTTGCTCCTGACGTAGGTCTTGTAGGGTTGTTCTGCCTCAGGCAGAGGAAACCTGAGTTTGCGCCAAGGCTGATGCCCAAGTTTGCCACCGCGTGGGGACAGCTGCTGCTGCCTCACCCGTCTCGGGACAAACCAGGCTCGGCCGAAAGAGCTCTAGGTCAGCAAATTTTATTAAGTGAAAGCTGTTGATTTGGCTGTAAACATGTTTAATTTCTAAGGTCAGGCCAACTTCTGTAAACCTCGCGTTTCCTACCTCCACGCTTTGCTGTGCTGTGACTTGCATCTACTTGATGCTGGATCTTTCCAAGGGGAAGTGGAATGGGAGTTCACCCTTGGGCTTACCCTGTGCCCCAGGTGATGTCCTCTGCATGAGTGGTGAGTGGGAGGAGGGCTTGGGTCTGTGGAGGATTGGTGACTCGGGCGCAGAAGACCCTGTCTCTGAGGCTGACCATGTACAGGAGAGGTGAAGGTCAGGGTTGGGATGGAGGAGGTGGTGGGGCTGGTGGGGACAGCTCCTGCCATCCCAAGGGACCAAGGTAGCTCCCAGGAACGCTGGGTGTGGGAAGCAGAGGAAGAGGACAAAAGGAGCATGGGGAAGAGGAGCATGGAGGGGTGCCTGGTGGTGGCCACTCACGTCTGCCTCATTCCAGAGACCAGGGATGCAGAAGGACTCCAGCAGGTCGCTGCCGCAGAGCAGTAAGATGCGAAGCTCTGAAGAAGAGAAGCAGAGAGGCTCAGAGGGAGCGAACAGTGGGCACCCCCCACTGCCATCCCACTGCGCTGCTCGGGGGAATCCTCTTCCACATAGACCTCCTCTTCCAAAACAAGTCCTACTAAAGCTCCTGTGGTCCTTCTCACATCCCTGCTGGTACCAAACATGAAATACTCCCCACCCTACTTTATTTCAGCTCTTCTCCCGTGCTGCTGGGTTGCCGTCAGTATTGCTACGTGCTGTTAAACTACGTCTGTGCTCTAGCCCTGGAGGTGGGGGTATCCCTGGAGAAGGGAGTCATGTCTCCATGCTATGGGCACCCACAATCACTTTGTCATCTGCTGCAGGGGCTCCAGCCATGGGGCACTGAGGAGAGCTCAGGGGACCACTCAGAGCTCTGGGCATGGCCGTGTTGGCTTTAGCAAAGCTGGTGGTGAAGCACCAGAGGGTTTTCTTGGCTCATCTTGGAGGTCTTCCATGTCCTCCCTTTCTCCCCCCAGGCTGTGACTGGTGCTTGCTGGCACCTTGCTTTGAGGGATGGCTTTGCTCTTCAGTAAGAAAGTTGTGCTGCGGGAAGGAGCTTTCTGCTCCGACAGGCCCATGAGGATTAAATTTATTTGCACCACCACCAGTGGGAAGGCAGAAACCCACCTGAAGGGATGGGAAGAGGTGGCTGCACAGAAAGGTGCCTCCCTGGTTGGTGTTTCCAGGTGGCCGAAGGCTTCAGACTCTGCATGCTGCCGCTGCTAGGACAGGTATGCCCGGTGGCCCATCAAATGGGTCTCAAAAACCACTGGGGAGCTGCCAGTGAGCCACGCACAGCCCCGGGTGATGTTACGGCAGTGCCAAGCGCGTGGCAGCCTGGTGGGTCTTAAAACCCTTAGAAGGGCTTTAGAGAAAGGAGGACCGTGGCTGCTTGGGCAGCAGACATCCCTCCCGCTGCTGAGCACGAAGCTTGGCAGGGCTGCGAACACCACGGGCATGTGGGTGCTGTGGTCGGGCATGTTTCGCGGCGCCTGGGGTGACCTTCAAGGCATGATGCCAGGGCAGGTCCATGCCAGGGCTGGGAGCTGGGTCCACCCCCCTGCTCGCTCCCTTGTTTTGGGCTTGTCTTGCCAACGGGAAGGGGCTCGGGCTGGTTTGGTGTGGCTCCTCTTTCACCCCTGAGCCCCGATCGCTGGCAGCGGGGCAGGATGATGGTCTGGTGTCCTTCACCACCGGATCTGTTACGCATCCGCTCCCGAGCCACGCAGTGCCAGCCCGGAGGAGCCGGAGCGACACGGAGGGGGCTGTGTACTCACCGATCTCCTCGTATCTCATCACCGTCCCCAAGTTGGCGTTTTCATCTGGGGGAGGGAAGCAGAAGAGAGGGGCTGGGAGGAAGGCTGGGGGCTGGCGCCGAGGCGATGCTGAGCCTTTCCTCTACCTACCCACAAAGGTGAAGCGCTCCATGGGCGGGCGGACGCAGCAAATCCGGCTCAGGCTTTCTCCCACCTTTCCCAGGATCTTTGCTGGAGGGGAAGAAGAAGAAGGAGGCAAATTAAGCAGAGAGACAATGATGCTCTGGCAGACTAACCCGCACCAATGCTTCGGCCACCCTGGTCCTGCGAGATGCCCCTGTGCCCAGGTGCAGGAGGTGCTCTCAGCATCTCCTCACCACCTTCTCTTGTGGTCTTTGCTCCTGGGAGCTCTCCACTGCACCTTGAAGAGACCAGCTGGAGAGCTAAAAACATCACAAGATGTTCGTTTTTATGGGATTTTAGTAATCTCTCCTCTTCTCCCCAGCTAATACCTCTGTGTCCCACATCCCAGTGGCTTGTGTGAGATCCAGCCATGCCACCTCTCCCTCGCACGCACCCCACAGGTACCCAGTACCCTTTCTCATAGCTGCTCTCGCTGCCCGGACGTCATCCAGATAAAGTCCAGTGTGATTTCACAGCCATTTTAAGTCCTTCTGGGTTCCCCTTGCTATGGCAGATGCCAATCCTGCTCCTCTCCCCGGCATCACATCTCCACCCAACCCTGGGCTTAGTGCACGGAGCCTGATGAGGGGACCTGACCCAAAAATAAGATGATGGAGCACCATTCCTAATGCTCAGCAGCGCTGGCTGGGAGATGAGAGGTGAGTGGCCGTCCCCCTCTTCCCTTCCCAGCTTCCACCTACCTGCGGTGGGCTTGTTGGAGACGTTGTTGTTGTTCTGGTAGATGGTCTGCGAGGACTCGTTCTGGGGCTGGCCGATCACGGGGGTGATGGAGGGGGTGTTGACGTTGGAGAGGATGCAGCCAGTCACTCTCTGCAACAAGGGAGAGATGTTGCTGGAATGGTGGTTTCATCTCAACCTTTATGACCCCCATATGGAGCCTCTGCATCCCAGGCTGAAGGTCATCTTTAGTGTCAGGTACGTCTAGGCTTGCTTGGGATCTCCACTCCCATTCAACCTCACTGGATGGGCCTGGGGCTGGCAGGACCCCATGGATAACAACTCATCTTTAAGGCTGGGGAGGGCAGCATTAATTTTTTGCATGGACCCATGAGGCCGGCAAGACCGCAGCTGTGCTGCCTGCAGGCAGCCATCACCCCTGGCCCTGGAGGTGCTCGTAAATTCTGATAAATAAATAAAAATACAGCAGCTGATGCACCAGTGGGGCAAAGCCAATGGTGCACGCGTTACCCTAGGAGCAAACGCGCCCTCACCTTCCCCCGTCCCTGCAGGAGAAGGAAGATATCTCCAGGGGTTCCCTGGCTTCCACACCACTGTCTCTGGAGGCACTGGACATCTTCTGGGGTTGGTTAATGCTACTTCTGTGCCTCCTTTTTGGGCTGCCCATGAGTTCGTACAATGTTGGTTTATTGGTTTCCTATCCTCGGTTTGCTCGCGGTATCCATGCGTTGGAGCAGCCCATCCCGGCAGTCAACCATGGGCGGTCGCCTTCCTCCTGGGCTCTCAGGCCTGCCTGGGCTTTGGAGGGACATTTCCTCCTGGGTTTTGTGCTCCCTAGGGACTTCCCAGCTGCTGAACTTTCCTGCCTCACCAAGCTGCTCCGGCGGGTTCATAGAGCGGTTTCGGCTCAGCTGGCGAGCACAGATGTCTGTCCACCTCCCCTTCCCCTTGGGATGGAGCAAGTGGTTGGCGTTAATGATTTAGCTTGTGCCCACCCCTGCCCTCACCCCTGATTCCTCCCTGGTGTATGTGGAACTGGGGCCACGGCCGGCTCCGGCTGGAGGGTCAATTTGCCTTCTCCATTGGGCAAGGAGCTCAGAGCCAAGGCAACCCTTCCAGGTCAGGATTTCATGCACGTTCCTGTAAATTTTGTCTGTCTCAGCCATATTTTGGTCTTTAATGTCCACGTGTTGATGCAAAAGCACCGCTGCTCTCATGCTTTCTCCAGGGCGGCCTCACCTTCATCAGGTCACGGTGGTGCTCCAGTACGCTGCAGGTGGTCTGCCAGGTGTCCTGGTAGCATTCCCAGGGATCCACCCTGCAGGGAGCACAGCAAGGCAACAGAGTTGGCTGATGGTCACTGCCTAGACCTCCTGGCCATGCTACCTCCTCCCCGCCGGGCTGACCAGCAGTGCCATGAGCAGCCACTATTGCTCTCCCAGCTCTGCCATGGACCACATTCTTCCTCCAGCCCTTCCACCCAGCTCTCCCTAATAGCTTTGGGGACCTGAATGTGTGCCTGGACATCCTTCCACTCTTGATATCCAACTAACCAGCTTTCATTTGACTGGGATGTAACCACAGGTGTTACAACCCTGTTTCCCGAGGGCAGCCCAGAGACGTTGCTGGTCCCCACCTCAGCCACGTGGCGTTGCTGGGAAGAGGAGAGTCTGTGGGCTGGTGCTGCAGGTGTAGAAAGGGAAGGTGCCACAGCACAAGGCTGAGGTGGACTCGGTGACTTTGGACCTCACCTAGACACCACAGACTCAGCTGGAGGGGCTTCCAAAACCCCCTGAAGCCAAAGAGCCCCTTTGAAGGACAGTGTAACACTCCTGTTGTGGTTCTCTGCTGGTCTAGGAGAGGAAGGCCCCTAGTTTTTAATGAAGATTTGGCCAGGAGAGGAGAAAGACCATCCTGGAGCTCTAGCAGCTCGTGGCATCTCCACTTTGCATGTGGGACTTTTCTGCTGTGGTGGCAGGGAAGGGGCAGGGGCTGCTGGTGCAGCGGTGGGTACGGGCTGTGCCACTCACCTGATCCAGTCAGAGGACTGGACGGCCAGCTGGCACATGGTCAGGCGGTGCCGGCTTGAAACCAGACCCTGCAAGAGAGGGTGATGGAGGAATGGTTACAGGAGGTAAGCATCATGCTCTGGCCAGCCTGGGCTTGCTCGGGTGAGACAGGCCAGAAGGATTCATTCCTGCCCATAAAAATTTATTTAAGCTCCTGTTTGCTAGAGAGGAAGAGTCCCTGCCTTGCTCCAGCCTCGGTTACAAACTGGTCGTTGAGATTTGCTCAGCACCACTGCTCTCAGCCCTGCGCTGCAGCGGGGCCAGACCCAGGGATGGTGGTTTCTTGATGAAATTTCCATTGGTGAAATTTCTCCAGCTTTCTGAGCGGAGGAAACTCTCTCCTCCCTTAGTTTGGATTTCCCCCTGCCTCAGAAAGTGCTTTTAAAGGTTCCTGTTTGCATTGTCGCCAACCCCACAAAAAAATTTGCTTTGAAATCATTAAAACAAAAAAAACCCCAAACCCAACCCAACAAGATGACTGCCACCATTTTTGGTGAGAATGTTTCTCTTTGCTGTCGAGTACTTTGACTGGTTGTAGGGTCTCGCTGCAGTTTTTATCTAAAGAGTGAGTGGTTTCATCCTCTCCTTCTTCTTGGAGACTTTCTTATGGTCAGGAGCTGCCCCAGGCAGAGGAGGTCCATGGAAGGACCATGGATGCAGGCAGTGCTGCCTAGTGCTAGCCCCTGGCTTCAGAAATACCATCGAATGTAGGAGGCAGAAAGGGAAAATGAGGACAACCCACCGTCTTTCCGTAGGAGTCGTGCACAGGTGAGACAATGCCACCGATGACGATGAAGCGTCCAGTCTTGTGCAGGTAATCCCGGGCTCTCTCTGAAGGAGGAGGACAAGGAAAAGGGTGGAGGGGGATTCAGCCAGACCCACCAACCCTGCAACACCCCGCTGCCATCCATGGGCTTTGCCCAATGCCCTTGGAGTGGCTCATCGCAGGTGGGGAAGGCAACCAAGGGAAGGGCTGGCTTCGTCTTTACTGCCCATCCTGTCCTTGGTGATGCTGAGGTGGTGATGACTCCTGGGGACCTCCGAACCTTGCAGGAAGGAGGGTTTGGTGGGGAGGGGACAGGTCTTTAGCGAAAGCTAAATCCCATTCAGACCCCAAATCACCTTCAACCACCTCAGCAGGGCACCAGAAGAGCAGCTGAGAGCCTGCACCGCTGACGAGAACCCCTTGGCAGAGACATGGTCTTTTGGCAGCCCTGGAGGAGCCAGATCGAGCTCATGAGATGATGCACAAAGCTGTTTCATTCACTACCTGCAGACAAATCCTTTCCTTTCCATTTTCCTCTGCTCATAAACTATTTCCACTCTTCCTCATCTGCTCTGGTTTGCTGCTGACTACCAGCCAAAAGTTTTCTTAGCAGCTGAAAGATGACCGATGGCTCTCCTGACCTCGAGCACCGCTTCTGACAAGGGCTTCTTGGAGACAAGTAAGATTAAAAAAAAAAAAAAACCCAAACAAGATAATAACAAAACCTGCTGCCTCTGCCACCGCCGGGCTGTGAGGACAACCCTGTGAGTTTAAGAGCAGAAACCTTGTTGTTGGATCATGCGTTGGCAGCTGCAGAGGGTATCAGTGGAGATTGGAGGAGGGAGGGAGGAAGGGAGAAGGACTTGGAGACATTGGTGGGTGAAAAGTTGGACATGTAATGGCAATGTGCGCTTGCAGCCCAGAAAGCCAATCGTGTCCTGGGTGCGTGACCAGCAGTCAAGGGAGGTGATGCTCCCCATCTGCTATCATGAGACTCTCCTAGAACACTGTGTCCAGCTCTGGGGTCCTCAGCACAAGATAGATGTGGACCTGTTAGAGCAGGTCCGTGAAAATGGTCAGAGGGCTGGAGCACCTCTTCTATGGAGAAAGGCTGAGAATGTTCAGGTGGTTCAGCCTAGAGAAGAGAAGGCTCCAGGGAGACCTTCTAGCAGCCTTCCAGTACCTAAAGGGGCCTAGAAGTCACTGGAAGAGGTTTCCCAGGGAAGTTGTGGCTGCCCCATCCCTGGAAGTGTTCAAGGCCAGGTTGGTTGAGGCTTGGAGCAACCTGGTCTAGTGGAAGGTGTCCCTGCCCATGGCAGGGGGGTTGGAACTAGATGATCTTTAAGGTCCCTTCCAGCCCAAACTGTTCTATCATTCTGTGATCTGAAATTTTAAAAAATTAAAAAAGAAAAAATATATATATACACAAAAGTTGGGATCCGAAGTCTCACGAGCTCGTTGTTTACTTCAGAAATACCAAACAGAACATAAACATGTATGGGAAAAAAATATTTATTGACAAGTAAATCTCTGCAAGTAAATCTCTGCAAGGGAAGTACTTGGGCACACACACGTGTGGGCTACCAAGCAGCAGTGCGGTGTAGCCAACGGAGGGCTGAGCTGGGAAGGGGAAGACCTGCCTTCTGGTTCTGCCATGGCCACGACTTGCAGAATGTGTCTTCAAGTCCCAAACTGGTCCATTCTCACTTGGTTTTGGGGCAGAACACGTCCGTTTGTTTTCAGAGTTGCATCCATTGGGCAGCTCTGCCCGCTCACTCGTGGTGCTGCTGGCTTGCTTGTTTGTGTAACCATCAGCTAAGCCAGACCTTCACGGCCATCCACTTCAAAGAAAAAGCCTTTAAAAAGATTTCATTTTCTTAAATGACGTCTCAAATCCCATTTTGAGAGGAGCTGTGCCACTCACAGGGCTGGCACCGCAGCAGGAGCAGCCACCCCAGCTGCAGAGGACTTGGGGCAGCTGGCACCGTGTTTTTGAGGTGGCACAAGATCACGGCATGAGTTGCAGTGTCTGGATGAGTCTGTGCTGCGATCACGATGCTGCATTTAAAGCTTCTTTTTTTTTTTTTTTTTTTCAGATTGAATTTTCTCAGACTGCTTTACTCTTCGGTGGCTAAATGAAGAGGGCGACAGGCAGCCGTAGCCAAGCTTGTCCAAACGTGTTAGCTCATCGAGCCTTGAGTCTCATCTTCTATACAAGGCAAGACAAAACTGCTTTAGCTCTTCTAAGAGACCCTGGGGATGTTGGTGGCTCATTCCCCACCTCAGGCTGAGGTTGTGGTGTCTCCTGCCACAGTGTGTGCTCCTGGTCCATGTGGAAGGAGGTGTGGGTCTCAGCATCTCGAAAGGATGTGTGATTTCAGACAAGGAGCAACTAGGAGTTGGGCAGCAAGGGCAGGGAGACAGGATGGAGGTCATGGCTGGCATGGAAAGGACGAAGAAGGTGAGTCTCCTTCTGTCTTTGAGGGTCTCCTTCTGTCCTTTGGGGGGGCTCCTTCTGCCTTTGAATCTTCTCTGGTTTTGGGTCTTCCAACCCAAAGAAAGTGGGGCTGTGCACAGCATGAGGCTAAGCTGAAGGAGCTCCACACCCAAGCGTGGCACTGGTCAGTCTTCTGGGTTTCTGGAAACAGGAGGCTGGGTTTGGTGGGTCATCGCTTTGAACTGCTGTGGCTTCTCTGATGCAGTGCTTCCTCCAAATCCCCAGGTCCGCACTCTCGGAAAACACCTTTTTTAATAAAATTTGTTGTGCCTTTCATGCAAAATGTGCTGCTCGTGGGGACCGGGTTCACGGTCTCCTGGCAGACATGGCTAACACCAAAGACACTGCGGTAGCTTTGCATTCCTCTTCTCCTCCATGTTCCTTACGGTCAGCCATTTGTGCAGCTCACAACCTTCCTTCCCTGCTTGTGCAAATATTTTTGCCTGGGAAAGAGTAGATTTTGATCCGAAAAGCCATCAGTCTCGGGAGTCTCAGTCCTGCTTCTCCACTGGTTTGTTGGGTTTCTGGCCTGTTCATTGTTGTTGAGCTCAGCCTTCTGCCACAGCTTCCCAGCCCCTTCCCAGCTCACTTCTTGCCTGTTGAATACCTGTGATGTCCACAGGCTTCCCTGGTCCCAAGAAAACACCCTCCAGTATTTTCATTTTCTATGAGTACTTTATAGCCTGCAACACCAACGTGAGGATGTTGGGTTAGAAGAGAAAAGCTCATTTCTTTTCTGGTGTAAATTGTCCTTCCTGCTCCAGACAGCCTTGCATGGCTTTTAAACATCGTTGACATAAATAAACTACCAGTGATAGATCCTGCCAAGACATACATTAGCCCACTGGCAGCCTCCTCGTGAAGAGCTTTCAACTGCAGCTCTCCGGCTCCGTGGCCCCCGGCACAGCCTGGCTGCGGCAGCTGGTGGTTGACCTTGGCCTTGCTATGTTGGGGAGGGAAGGGACAGGGATGACACTTGGACCCTTCCCAAGCACTGGTGACACCTCTCCTCTGCCCCAGCCCGGGGGGCTCACCTCCCCTGCAAATGGACTTCTAATATTTTCGGCTCTACCGCTTTCCTGTGAGATGATGGTGGGGAAAGACCAACCGAAGGACATGTTCCAGGGCTACAAAAATTGTAAGTGATGATTTTGTCCAGATTGCATCAAAAAATAGTGTCCTGCTTCCCCAGCAGGAAATCAGTGCTTATTTAAGAGAGGTTTCTTTTTGGTGGGTCTCACTCAGCGTATTTAATCACAACGTTTCGGCTCCTCTGGCTCTGCTCCATCCCCTAAATTGATGTTAATATAATCAAATATTCCTCACATTCAATTTTTCAAGGTGTAATTTCAAATAATATTTGCTTTGCCTTTGTACCTGGTTCATCCGCACCCCCAAGGCTTCCTTTTCCCTTGTATTATTTTTTCTTTTTTACAGAGGAACGACACCGGCTGACTGATTTACGCCTTTTGCCCTCCGGCGCTCTGTGCCAACCCTCCGAAAACACACAACGAGGTCATGGCGAGGCCGGAAAGTTTTGTGCAGCCTTAATGGCTCTTCCCCGAGAGCCCGGGCCAGAGGAGGGTGTATAGCCACCGGTGATGGAGAAGGCAAAACCATTTTCCCGGGTGTCTCATTCTCTTTTCAAGCAATTTGGCCTCCGACATCCTCGGATGGGAGGCGGGATGTGGCCACGAGGTGCCGAGGGCAAGGTAGGCGCTTTCCCGCTGTCTAAAATACCTTCTCCTGCAGGGGAGGGTGACCCAGATACGCCAGCACGCTTCCTTTTATTCTCGAGCCAGCAGCACTTGGAGGACCTAAATGTTGGTTCCTACCCTGAGCCCAACTCGGGCAAGGAGCCAGCAGTTATTCTCAGTCTAATTGAGTGGGGTGTGTGTATATATAGTAAAAAAAAATTTAAAACCCCAAATATATAAAACTCTGAATGCCAGATCAGGGGTGTATTCATCAGCGATGTTCTCATCTCAGAGCCCTGCCTGCTCCTGGGCCACTTTCTCTGTCCCTCCTAGCATCTTCACCCATCCTTCGCCTACAGCCGCATCTTGGCTGGAGCTGGGGAAACCATCAGTACCTTCATTTCTTAGACTTCCCAGAAGGACAAAACAACTTTTCTATGAGAAGAGCAAGCCCTGACTGCTCTTCAAGACAAAAAGTTTCTCTTTTTGGAAGAAGTAGGAGGAGAGGGCAGAGCGCAGTTCGTCGTTGTGGGATTGACTCCTTCCAAGCCTAGGGAGATCCCAGTGTGTCCCACTGACCCAAACAGCCTGTCCTGCCTCAAGCTCAGTGCCCCTTAGATGATCTCAGTCAGATTTCCAGGAGGCTTTTTTTTGGTAGAGGTATTCCATTAAACCTCCTAAAATCAAATGATTTTTGTCTCCAAGCTGATTGCTCAGTTAAACTTTTCCCCCCTCACCTCATTAGGCCACAGCTGCATCCAGGCATTGTAGAAATAAGAAATTTGGAAGGGATTTCCATGCTAAATGTCTTCAGTTGTTGCTGCATATTTGGATGGATGCCCCATCCCTGGAAATGTTCAAGACCGGGTTGGATGAGGCTTTGAGCAACCTGGTGTAGTGGAAGGTGTCCCTGCCCATGGCAGGGGGCTTGGAACTAGATGGTCTTTGAGGTCCCCTTCCAACCCAAACCATTCTATGATTCTATGATTTGTTTAAATGGCTTTTCATAGGCACAAAAAAGCATTAGCCACCAAATACCTGGAAACTCGTGGTGCAAGAGGAGGCTATGAAAGCCCTCAGAGAAATGATGCTGCAGCACCTGAACCTCCCACCTCCTGGCCCATTCAGGCATCCCACCAGTGTCCAGCTCCGAGAGCCACTTGAGTGATGACTAATGAGACTCATGTTATCTGTCTATTGACCACTTGTGGCTTCATGGTGGAAAAGTGAAATTAGACATTTAAAACAAACAAAAACAAAGGCTAAAGACTGAGTCACAGTGAGCTGACCTAGAAATAGCAGAGCATTTGCTCGAGACCCAACAAGATGGGGCCTGGGCAGGGAACCTGGCCGGTCCCATGTGACCTGGGTTTCTTAGATGAAGCTGTAGAGGAACAGCCTATTTAATATCATTGAAATTGAAGACATCCTATTTTTCCCTCTGTTTTCAGAACTGGAGTATTGCAGGGGGCAGTGCGTGTGAAAGGAACATAGGAACACAGGAAGAAACTCTCCAGGTCCCAGAGCTTGAGAAGAAGCATCTGAGGAAGAGCCTCAGGAAAGCAACCCAGGCCAAAGCACTTTCTTCCTCTGGAGCATCCCGCCCTGCTGTGGTGGAGCAGGCAGGAGCAGGCAATGCCCATCAGGTGAGCAACATAAGGACAAGTATGGGGAGCTGCTTCTTGAGTTTTCTAAGGAGAAGTGATGTAGAATTTATTGCCCAGAGATCTCCATCCTGGTAGCATAGGGAGAAGAGGAATGTGCTCAGCACCTTGCTGGGTCTCACCTGAAGGATAGGCAGCTGAGTCCTGCCAAGGTGGACCACCTTCCACCTGATGTTTGACACCCAGAGCTGATGCCTGGGCTGGGCTGATGTCTTGGGGCTGGCAAGGTAAGGTGAAGCATCTCACCTGGTAAAAGCAACTCTTAGCTGATAAAAACAGATGAAGAAGATCAAAAGCCTCAAAGCCTCATCCAACCTGGCCCTGAAGGTGTTCCAGGCCAGGTTGAATGAGGCTTTGAGCAACCTGGTCTAGTGGAAGGTGTCCCTGCTCATGGCAGGGGGGTTGGAACTAGATGATTTTTAAGGTCCCTTCCAACCCAAACCATTCTATGATTCTAAGATGACTTCATGTAAAGAAGGACATTTTTTGAGCTCCCTGCCACAGGACAGCACTGAAACACCTTGCTTAGAAGCCCTCAGAGAAGGATTAAGCATCTCTAGGTAAGACGAGCATCTGTACGCCTGGTATTGAAGTGACAAGTGAGAAGTGGTATAACTTTCCCCGGCTGGCGCATTAGCCGGCCACCCCGTGAGTCAGCGAGGGCCGTGCACGCCGTAACGCGCAGGGGAGTGAGTTCTCTTCCAGCGTAGAATTTTCTTCGTTATTTTTAGAGAGAAACGTGCCAAAACGTGCATTTGCCAGCGCTCAGTGTAAAACGCCCCTCTGAGCCCCGGGATTTATTTAAGTACAAAGCTTAAGGGGAGTGAACATCACTGCAGCCAGACCGGGCAGAAAGCAGTCGGAGCGATTTCGGCTGGAACCCGTCTTTCCTATAGGGTTTTCGAGGCTCTAACAGCTCTCCAGCTGGTGTAAAGCAATGTAAACACACCGCCCGCAGTAAAGCGACATCGTTTCGCGGCCGCGAATCTGGCCCGGAGCTGGTGTTCTGTGGTTTTATCTCCGCTTCGATGAGAGTCTAAATATCAGGAGCAGAAATAAACTATTCGGCAAGCGAAGGGGGAGGGTGTTCCATATAGACCCGACTGCTCTGCTTTGAAATGGGTTTTATTGCCCTGGGCTCGCAGATCCAGTCAAACAGGACGAGGGCAGCAGCAAAAGGCACCTGGCGAATTTTTTCATTATATCCTGCCGTGGTCTTATTTTGCTTCCGTCAGGATACGGATGGCACGGCTGAAGTAGGGCAGGCACCTCAGTGTTAATGCCTGGAGAGGTCCCAGTCCCCATCTCAGCTAGAAATCAGTGTCACCCAGTGCCTTTTTTTTTTTTTTTTCTTAGAGAGGGGGGAAAAAAAAAAAACCACCAAGATTTTCACGCTCATTTTCCACTGCCCTAATTTCCCAGTGCGAGTGCTCCGTTTGTTTTCATTCCAGAGCTGTTGTAGCACATCAAAGGCAGTGCTTTGTACACCCCGGCGTGTGTGGTGCTGCTTCTCCGGGCTGACGCGCAGCGGGAGCACAACCCTACCAGGAGCGGAGGATTTACGGTCCCCACTTCCCCATGGAGTAGAGATGGAGAGCGTTTGCCCAGCGGCTCTTTGCTGCTCTTGGGTTGCCTCTACATGAGGCCGTGAGTTTGACTCGTGGTTCGTCTTTGCTGGCAAAACATCTGAAGATGCTGACGCTGGCAGGGAGCTGCGCTGGCGAAACCAAGACTGTGCAGACAGAAAACGTCCCACCTACGGAGATGCAGAAAGGTTGGGCGGATGCTGGTGACAGCATGGGGTGGCGGAGGAAGCTAAGGGAAGACTTCAGCCTCGTAGTGACACCAAAGGGATGTCACACTCCCCTTACCACAGCCGTAAGCCGTACCCATCCCATGGGGAGCTCCTCTGCCTTTGCCTCCTACTCCAGCTCCAAACCAGGCTTATCTCAGTTCATCTCCTCCTGGAGTGAGCCCTGTGGTGGTTCTTGAAAATACATATTTCTAAAGACTCTAGGTTTTTCTGTTCCCAAAATACAGATTTCTGCTGGTATGACCAAGCTACAACCAGCAGCTCAAGCTTACTGAAGGAAACCAGTTGTTGCTGGAAAGAGAGAGAAAAACAACAATGTGCTCCTGACCTAGGTTATCTTCTCCAGGTGTGACTGCGCACCATCAACATGTGCAAGCAACATTGCTTCTGGGGGGGACAAGAGCTGTGCTCTGGCCCTGGTTTGTTTTCAGGGCTGTGATGGGCACTGCAGACTTTGCCTGGCTTTCTCCATGCAGGGCACCCTGAAAATCCAGCCCTGCTTGGCTGGGTGCCAGTGGCACCACAGGAGCGCTTGGATTCGGGAGTTATAAATGCCAGAGAGGACATGGTCGTCTCAAAATCCAGAGGTACCCTGGCTTTATATCCATGTTAGGCTGATTTTTCTGTCTTAAGAAGTTGTCGGGTCTTTCCATAGCTGCTTTGGGGTCCCTGGTCCCAGGTGGAGGTTGGGGTTAGGGTTGAGGTTAAGTTTGGGGTTAAGGCTAGTGTTCAGGTTAGAGTTAAGGTTTGGGTTAAGGTTGGGGTTTGGGTTAAGGTTGAGGTTGGGGTTAAGGTTCAGGTTACTTGTGCTGCACATTCAACACACCTGGACTGTTTCTGCTCGCCCCTTGATCCCCCGTCACAAGTGGTTGGCCGCAGTCTCAGTCACATCTCGATGCATCTCTCTACGCCTTCTTCCTTGCCTTGGGTGACCCCTCGCAGCTCTCCTGCCTTGCTGCCAGAAAGGATTTCAGAGACCAGAGCATGCAGGAGTGAGGACGTCTATTTTGGGCCAGCTGCTGCTCAGAGGCACACAAAGATCAGCCTAATCACGAGCTGCTCCTCCCTGTGTCCCCCATCGCTGCGGTACCCGACACAAACCCACAGCAGCCCAGCATGGAAAGCCAAGATGCGAGTCCCCCCTCATTGCACCAGCTGGGACAGGTTGAGTGACTCGGCCAAGGATGCACGAGAGACGTGGGCTGCCACTGCTGGGGTTCAGCATTTGGCTGATCGACCCCCTCGGCATCGTGCGGGCTGCTCTTAAAAGGTATCAGAGAAGACGATGCGGGAGGTGTGAGCATCTCGGCGAGCGCAAAGAGTTTTTAACTAGAAGCAGAGCCCCTGTTTCTTTCTTGAATGAGGTTGTAGGACTGGATTTCTCACTGCTGCATTTGTTTATAGTCGGGGGAAGTAAGAGAAGGTAAGTGGCACATTTTCGGGAGATGGCATTGTCATAGAGACAACGTAACGTCTCACAGACCGTAATAAATACTGCTGAATATTTAAAAGCTTATAAATGTTTTAAAAGAATCCCTGAGTAGTTATTGATGGAGTTTAATCCGGTGCTTGGGAAAACACCTCCTCTCTATGGGTCGTAAAAAGGAGACGAGGTGCTTGAGATGCAGGAAGCCGCTGAGAAAGGCCATGAGAAAAGGAGTCTGTATGGGGTGCAGTGATGGGAATGTGACATTAACTGATATGTAATGGCACCCAAAAGAGCCATGGGTGCTGTGGTCCTGCCGGTGCTGCGCTGTCCTCCTGGCACAGCACCCAAGAAACTGCAGTTTCAGCATGTTTTGGGCAAGTGTAGGGAGTGGAGGATCCCCCACTGCACAAGGCCAGGCTGACTGTTTCACTATCTGCCACCGCTTTGAGCCAGGAGCTCTTGGCCAGGCTGGGCATGTCTTTCCCTGCCAGACTTCTTGCACCTATATGAAAGATTTGGGCCGTTTGATGTGATTTCAGCGGTTTGGGTGTCAGTGGAAGCTCCTCCATGGCGTTGCAGAGACCGGCCAGAATTAACTTAAAGAGCTGCTGAGAGGTGAGCACAGATGCTACAACTCCCCATGTCATAGAATCATAGAATGGTTTGGGGTGGAGGGGACCTTAAAGACCATCTAGTTCCAACCCCCCTGCCATGGGCAGGGACACCCTCCACTACACCAGGTTGCCCAAAGCCTCATCCAGCCTGACCTTGAACACTTCCAGGGATGGGGCAGCCACAGCTTCTCTGGGCAACCTGTTCCAGTGCCTCACCACCCTCATTGTAAAAAATTTCTTCCTTAGATCTCATCGGAATCTGCCCTCTTTCAGTTTAAAGCCATTGCCCCTTATCCTGTCACTACACACCCTTGTCAAAAGTCCCTCTCCAGCTTTCTTGTAGCCCCTTTAGGTACTGGAAGGCTGCTAGAAGGTCTCCCCAGAGCCTTCTCTTCTCCAGGCTGAACAACCCCAACTCCAATAAATCACCCAAGGTGTTACAATTAACCCCTGTCCTGGCTCTGCCCTGGGTCCCATCCTTCCCGCTGCTGCTCTGCCTGCGCTCCCCGAGCCCTGCCAACATTGCATGGAGCAAAGCCGGGGCCGAATCGGGCCGTCCCTGTCCACGCTGTCCTCCCGGGGTCCCACCACCTACCTCTCACCCCATCGATCGCTTTGCCTAATTACGCGTTCAGATTTCAGCCTGGAGATGGAACAGAAACATGAGGCAGCCTTGCAGAAGCCTTGACTTCTTACTCACGTTGCAGAGGCAAAGGATGAGCTTTTGCTGTGTAGGGTGGGGGGAATTTTGCATCTGGTCATTTGCAGATGTATCATGTTTAAGCAAAAGGGGAAAGGTTGAGCTGTCGTTCCGCTCGCACGTTTCTCCTAGCTCCGCTCCCGGCAGCAACGCTCTCATTAAACTGCTCTGCAGTTCGGTCGTCTCAACAAAATACGTAAAGGTGATTCTTGAAATTCAGGGTATTAAAAAAAATCCAAACAACAACCAAAAAAACCTACAACAGAAACAAAAGCCTCAGCTCCTGCCTCTTCCTCCCTCTTTACTTACAAAACTCCATCCTTTTATCTCAAAACCCTCTTGCCGTGATGCTGCAGACCTTGGCCCTGCTCTTCTACGTGGAATAACCCAAAAGCAGCTTGATGGGCTTTTGAATCACTCAAATTTTCTCAAGCCATGCGACAGAGGGTTTTACTTTGGATGGCAGAGCCCTCTTTCCTTGTTTTCCATCAGATATGTGTTTGGTTTTTTTTACCCAGCTGTTGTTGGGATATAAACTCTCTTCAATAACAGATGCACGTAGGATATAGGGACGATTTAATTCTAATTAGATGAAAAGGGTGAGGAAAGGGAAGATGGTGGAGATTTGCTGAATTTCCGCATTCACCCTATCTACAACGTATGTTTTCCTGCTCGAGTCCAGGTCTCGGCACTCTTTGAAATTAAGTGAATGGTAAACCTGAAGGCCAAGCCAGTTTAAAACATCAAAGGTAGTGAGACTCCCTATGAGAAGGCTACATCTGAACGACATCATGCAAACCCCTTTCTCCTGCGTGAGAAGACCTGGAGCAACTCGTCGCTCCATAAACCAACATGTGGGAGATGAGACACCCTAGATATGGACAGACGCGACAGATTTGGTTAAAATTGCCTATTTGCTATCAAATGCTTGATAGTGCCTCCCAAAATAGCTCTAAAGACAAAGCCAGATGCCTCTGATGGAGTGAAATAACAGCAACCAAACTCTTTTCCTTGGAGGGTCACCCAAACTGCTACCTCTGAGCCCAGCTCTGAGCACCCCCATGGTCTCCAGCCTCCACATCGCTGGACCTCATGGGCACCATGTGGCCGGGAGAGGGGAAGGATGGCTTGAAACCTTCCTCTGCAAGGGCAGGGAGATCCCCAATCAAGCTCTGCTAATCCAAGGCTGATGAGCAGAGGTGGAAAGAGGGATTGAGATGTGTCAGAAAGGTTTGGGTTTGATAGGTGACCCAAGCCCTGGAGATGAAGCTGTGTCAGGCTGCTCTTAGAGCTGGGCAGAAATAAAAGCATGTTTGGTGAGCAAGGGTGGTTCCTTGAAGCCAGAAGTTTGCACGTGAAAGGACAGGTTGTGCAGAATCACAGAACTTCAAAAGACAGCAAGACAAAACGTCTAACGTGCCAAAGCGGGGAACACGGGCATTTACAGAGAGGCCGTTTCTTCTACAGTTGAAGAAAAATTAATAAAGAGAAAATAGAAAAAAAAAAAAATCAATATCAAAGCACTGCATCTTGATCGACCTGATACCATCGCCCCTCCCCAACCCCTCATGCCTCAGTTTGCAGAAATCATCAGAACGACCCTCCCATTCTCTCATATCCACAAGACGATCCAAGCCCTTTCCCTCACAGACCTGCGAATAAACTCACTCAGCATCTTCCCCCCAACTCTGACAGTTTTTTTGGCTCCTTCTCCAACCCTGAAACACCAGGAGGGAGAACGGCACAAACCTTGGAGCTTCTGACCTTGCACAGCAATGCCTTTAATCCCAGTATTTTACCCAAGATCCACCTTCAGGGTGAACCATGGGGTATTTTTTTTGCTTGAAGAATACACATTCTACCTCACTCTGCAGGACTACCCTTTGGTTTCCATGCTCCGAATACCAGGTGGGAGGAGGACATGGTCATTTTGGGGTTCCCTCAGCTGAGACAAGATGGAGAAATGATTTATTTGTCAAAGCAAGCACGAGCTCGTCAGCTGGAAGTGTGCCAGCACGGGCTTCAGCGCGTTCGCAGGGCTGCGTGGATTGGATTTCCCTTTTGACATTGGTTGGTTGGCTTTTGTCCTTTGGGTGGCATCGCTTGCACAGGCTGGAAGCAGTAGGTGAACTGTGGCGAGGCCAAGATGGACAGAGATGTCCTTCAGGCAGCAAATCCTGCTGCTGGGTCCCCAGACGTTGGGTACTGAGATGGTGAAGCCAGCGCGGGGACGTTTCAGAGGCTCCCCTCCTGAGCCGGCCGTAGGGGACGAGGGTTAAGAATATACCTCGTTAAAATCTACCCAGTGCTCAGCATTTCTCCAAGTGTCAGTGGGAAATTCCAGCAGCTTGGGTTGAGGCTGGGTGGGGTGAGCAGCCGGCACCAAACAGCAGTGGGGTTTTCAAGTGGCTTTAATGCAGGACTTTGTTCCGAATCTTATTTTTCTTCAATTATTAAGACTTTTTGCGTGGGAGCTGCTTTTCCTTCTCCGTGCCTCTTCAGGATATAAATGCATTTTCATTTCAGGCTAAAGCCCACCGATGTTCATGTCAAGTTTTAGACACAACCTCCTGCCCCCTTCTCTCCTCCCGCCTTCCTCCCCCCTGACAGCAGCACCCCAGACTCTTTCTCGTAGCCACACAAAGCTAGAAAATACAACTGAAATTTGTGACTCAGAACATACGTCCATCTCCAAGCACATCTGATACCACAAATAACTCAGAGTGTTTTCAGGGCTATGTGGGTGTTTGTCTCAACCCTTTGGAATGGATGGCAGCACAGCATTGGATCTCACCTACTTTTTTTTATTATATGTTATGTCTCTTCTGTTAATTATTGATTTATAAGCACGGCATTAATTTTATATACATAGATGTGACTCAATCTCGTTTGGTGAGCCCTAAGGATCCAGTTTTGTCACTGGCAGAGGACAGAGGGAGCCTTGTTACGTTAAGTTCAGCTCCGCACAGATGTGAGGGTCAGCGGTGGGCTGCAGTTGCAGGTCTGGGGTTGTAACAAGAACCCCAGCTTTCTGGAAACACGAGGATGACGATGATACCAAGTCTTAAATTCACGAGTGGTGAAAAAAAAAAATCACTTGGTGGGAACCTTTCTCCCACTAGAAGAGACTTCCAAATAATAAACCCATCTCCTATTCAGGCAAAAATCATAGAATCATAGAATGGTTTGGGTTGGAAGGGACCTTAAAGTTCCAACCCCCCTGCCATGGGCAGGGACACCTTCCACTACACCAGGTTGCCCAAAGCCTCATCCAGCCTGGCCTTGAACACTTCCAGGGATGGGGCAGCCACAACTTCTCTGGGCAACCTGTTCCAGTGCCTCACCACCCTCAGTGTAAAAAATTTCTTCCTTAGATCTAAACTAAATCTCCCCTCTTTCAGTTTAAAGCCATTGCCCCTTGTTCTGTCACTACACACCCTTGCCAAAATCCCCTCTCCAGCTTTCTTGTAGCCCCTTTAGGTACTGGAAAGCTGCTAAAAGGTCTCCCAGAGCCTTCTCTTCTCTGGGCTGAACAACCCCCACTCTCTCAGCCTCTCTTCGTAGGAGAGGTGCTCCAGCCTTCGGATCATCTTGATGGCCCTCCTACGGGCAAAGGTTGGCTTTTGGCCTGAATAAAACATGATAAGATCCAAATTGAGAGGAACGATGGTTGATGTACAATGGTATGTCTATAGCAGCATACCAGGGCAAATCCCATACTTCCTTCTGGCTTAATTAGTGCCACATGTTAACTGGATACATCGTATCCCTCTATGTTAAGCAAAAAAATCCTCTTATCAGGCTCATGCAGCCCAAATTTTTTTTATCTGAAAGGTCAAGTCAATCTTTTTGCACAAATGCAGCTGTTTGAAATGCAATATTTACCGGATGAAGTACTGTTTTGGTTGGACTCATATAGGGCAGCGCTAAAGGAATAACACGGATTTTGGTGATTCCCATGGCTTCACATGATTATTCTTTGAGACTTGGGGGAAGTGTATCTCAAACAAAAATGAACAAGGATTTAGAAGCTAAACTCTGTGTCTTTTCCTTGTAGAAGACTCATTTGTCCCTATTGATTATCTCAAGACTTCTATTCCAGGATCTCTACAGGACAGACACATAGAAAATTGCCACATCAAGCCGTCCTCATTGAGCTACTACACATCTTTCTGAAAGACGTCTGAGTGTCGATTTATAGCCTTCAGGTGACGGAGAATCCATCAGGTACTCGAGAACCTTTTCCTACTACTTGGTTAGTTTCACTCAAAACCACACCCCATATTTGTAGTTCGAAGCCGTGTGGTATCCAAACCTGCTCCTGGCACCTCACCGGTCCTTCCTCTACTGAATAAAGGACCCCCTTTCCATCACGTACCACATATCCCCTGCTTTCATCACGTACCACGTATCCCCCGCTTCCATCACGTACCACGTATCCCCCCCTTCCATCACGTACCACATATCCCTCCCCCGAGCAGATACTTAAAGGCTCAATTCCAAAAGGATGGATCAACGTCTTTAAGGATGGATCTAGACTGAGCCTCTCTAGACTCTTGCCACAAAGCCTGGTTTCCAGCTCTAACCCTTCTGAGAAGGGTTTTGCTAGTGCTGTACAGGAAAATAACACAACCTTTCTTCTTCTGCGGTGCTTTCCCCCTGCTTATCTCTACAAAGATTGCAGTCGCTGCTTTATGTACAGCGTCACACAGAGTTTGGATTCAGTGGGCTGCGTGCAATCACTCCCCAGTCCTTGACACAGCCACCGTTTGGCAGAAAACGTTTGCCTGTTGTTTATGTTTGTCGTGTGTTCCTCCTCGCTGGACATATGACTTTGCATTCGACTTCGCTGTTTGAACAAGCCCTTTTGATCAAACAACCCGAGTCGGGCAGCACGACTGAGGTGTTATCATCATTAATTCCTATTCTACCCACTTTGGGGTCACTGGCACTTTTTCTACCGTCAGGGATTATAGATTTTCTTCCACGTTGTTGATAAAGATACTGATTTAAAAAAAAAATAAAATCTCATCACAAGTCTACTAAAACCGCCCACTGCATACCAATATCTCACCGATCCCTATTTTCTAAATTATATCTTCCTGCTGGTTTTTAGTCCACTGAATATGGGCCACGTTGATATTTTTAGTGTTACTTTTCTTAATCAAAATTAGGACTAAATAACATGGATTACTGAAATCTGTTTTAACAATAGTCACTTCAATCAACCAAGTCCCTGTAATTTCATTTTGTTACTGTTTTTATTTTTAAATAGTTCTTCTGTTCCTTGTTGTTCGCAATTGGTTTCAGCTTAGGGAATAGGATTTTTTTTTTTTTTTTTTTAAATTTCAGGTACATCGGTGCCCAGGACTACATTTTGCTGGCACTTATGAAATGGAATAACAATGTGCTCATTTGCATCTAGAAAAGCATCATTTTCTAGCCTGCTGCCCAACTCGTTATGATCTACGAAAACAAGGTCTGACGCAGAAATACCCCAAGCTGATTTCAATTCTTTTTGTTCTTAGAAACTTACGTACAGCTTTTAGAAACCCTAGGGATGCTTCTCCAGCTGTAGCATGAGACCTTCAGCATCTGCTCCCCAGCCTCAAATCTCCTATCAGACATCAAGGATGGTTCCTCTCTCCGTGCTCCAAGAAGGGATATTACAGGAGCTGATCTTTCTACTCTCATTATTTTCGGTGGTCTGCAGTGGACCTTTGCCCTCACAAGACTCCTCCCTACCCCAGGTAAGTCACTGTTTGCATAGGGATCTCCTGGCATTTCGAGCTTTGCCCGAACCGTCGGTATTTACAGCACATCAGACCGCCTGTGACAGAGACTGCCCTTCCTCCATCACTCCTTCCCTCCCTCTTGTCTTGCCCGAACGGGCTGTAGCAGTGATTCTACCATCCCCGTCGTTTGGATCATCTCACGGATGCTTGGTAATATCAAACCACCTCACACAAACAATTCCCGTTCCTTTGCCCGAATATCAATCTAAAGGCCGAGTATTCTAATATTTCAGTTAAACGCCTATATTTTTGTTCACTTCTGCCATACCTGGCTTTAGCTGCTTGGCCCAATCCCTCCCTCCCTCCCTACTCATCGAGGATGTGAAGTGCTGCAGCGACCGCAGCCTCCCAGCCCCAACGGGCAAGCGGCCGCTTACAAACACAGCCAGGAGCCCTCGCCAGCACCGACCCCGGGGGGTTTTGGGGATGCGGGGGTGTGACAAGGTGAGCGCAGATGTAGAGGGGGATGAAACAACCCGGCTTATCGAAAGGCAAACACGACGCAAGGCTGGATGCCAGCCCGGTGCTGGCGGCGCTCGGTGCGGCCGCGGACCGGGGCCCGGCTCGGCCTCCGCCCGCGGCGCTTTCAGCACCACCGGGCGCGGACAGCGCCCGGCCGCGGCGGCCCCGCGCCCCCCCCCCTTCCCGCTGCCGGTCCCCCGGGAGCGGGGCTGCACCCCCTGACCCCCCAAAAAAACCCCACAACTCACCCACGCTCCCCTGCACCCCCCCCCCAAAAAAAAATACCGCTCCCCCCAGTGCAGCCCCGACACCACCACACACCCCACCCCGCGCCGGGGGGTCCCAGCGGGACTGACCGAACATCTGGATGTGGCCCTTGGTGATGGGGTTGAAGCTGCCGCAGGCCAGCAGGATAACGTGGGTCTTGGTGGTCTCCGTCATGGTGCCGGCGCGGCCCTGCCCGGCCCTGCCCAGCCCTGCCCCAGCCGCTTTTTGTGTCTCGGTGCGGCTGCGGCGACGGCGGGGAGGGAGGGAGGGAGCGGGGGGCGGTGCCGCGGCTGCGGGAGCGGGGCCGGGGCCGGGACTGGCACCGCCTCCCCCCGCCACGCACCGCCGGGGGCAAGGGCGGGTGGCTGGGCACGGTTGGACACGGAGCTGGGCGGGCACGGCCACACAGGCGATACAGCCCCTGCCCAGGGGCTGGGGGGTGCGGACGGACAGCCGGGGTACGGACGCACGTAGGGAGCTGTGGTTGTGTACACAGACACGTGTGCACACCAGCGCACACACACACCCCCCCGCCATGGGCACCCAGCCATGCGCACACCCCCTGTATGTGCACACGCACATGCATGCACATGTACAGACGTGCACACACACGCATGCACAGGGACATGTGTCCCTCCGGCGAGGAGGGCTGGGTGACAGACACCCACACGTGCATATGTGTGCACATACGTGTGTACACACACACACACAAGGGCTGTGCCCCCCCCCCCCCCCCGCTTCCAAGCAGAGTTGCAGAGGTGACCCGTTGGTGTCCCCGGGACTCAGGAGACATAACACACACACACATAGCTCAATGTTTGGGTATAGCCATGCTCTGCGTGTCCCCCCAGTCCTACTCAGATGACCCCAAGGAGCCCGGCACCAGCAGTCCCTGCCTGGGACCCACCTGGGCCTCCCAGCTGCTCCAGCAGCATCGCTGGAACACCCTCTTCTGGGACCCCATGAGGAAACTGGCTTGGGAGGCTTCAGCTTCACCCAACACTTCCATTTCACCGTCCAAAGGAAGCGAACTTCACACAGATGCTGTGGGTGCATTGGAAAACAGTCCTTAGGGCAGGTAAACCAGTGCCAGACCAACTCGTTGTCTTCGTTTCTTGTTTGTACGATCCCACTGTTGCTGTTCTCCGCTACTGGAGCTCCTCTCCCTGCGAAAGGGCTGGCTGAGCCCTCTCTGCTCCCAGCCATCACAGGCAGAGCTGCCTTCATCCACCTCCCCAAGGCCATCTCCTCCATTTCCTACACACAAGCCTTTCCTTCCAGCTGGCAGTTCCAACAGGTTTCCCTTCCTCTTCCATCATCCGTCTTCCTCCGTCCATCCTTACAAGGCTGCAGGGCTGCCCAGCCACCGGTACCTCCCCTCTGCCTTCCCAGGAGGGGTGAATTTCTATGTCCTGCTAAGATCAACTATTTCTTGACCACCTTTGTCCTGCCGGTGCAGCCGGGTGCTGGGATGCTTGTTGGTCCTATCCCCGGGTGACACAAAGGAGCAAACCCAAGAAGACATTGAGCCCATTTGCTCAGGGAACCCTTAAATCCTTGTTGCGAAGGCTTGGGGGGATATTTTTAGGCTGATTTTTAAGTCAGACTGAGCTGGCATTGAGGGAACGGGATGCCGAGACAGCCAGTGTGTTCTGCCCCTTCCTCCCTGCCTCTCCCCTTCCACTCCATCCAGATCCCCAGGGAGATATTAACAGGGTGCTCCTCTTTGGCGAAACCCCCTGGGGCTTGAGAGCTCCCAGCCCCCTTTGAAAAAGCTTTTCAGGTTGAAAGTGGCAGGATGGGGACCAGGAGGGAGGCAGAGCTGCCAGAATGGAAACAAACCATTAAAATCTCACCCAGACAGCACACATGGCGTGGAAAGGAGAAAAACAGTTTACGTGCATTAGCCAGAGGTTCTTGCAGCAGGAAAAAATAAAAATAAAAAACCTTGCCCTAGGGAAATACTCTGGAGTAGGAGGAAAAAATGGTGTTAAGGGTGTAAATGCCTGTCTGCACACAAAAATCCTGAAGGGAATCCTGTTTTCTCACCTGTTTTCTTCCATATGCAGCAACATGCCCGGTGTATAGATGAAGGCTGACGGGGAAGTTTCATCTCTCTCTCTTCTGGGGGGACTTTCTCAGACTGAGATGATGTCCTACCCCCTTCCCTTGGGGGGGTACAAGTCTGCACCCATAGGAAACGTGGGAGTTTGCCCTTTACTGGAAGACTCCTTCACTGACTCCTTTCACGGAGAAGAGACTGAGGATCAGGTGAGACACTTGAAAACGTTTTTTTTGTTGTTAATCCTAACCCCATTCCCCACTAATTTTTCATAGAAAATTATTCAGGGAGGCATCTTTTCCCTTCAGCCTTCCGTAGGCTCCACCGCCTGCAGCCACAGGAGCATCAAACGCTGCCATCGCAGGAGAAGGCACAAATGGAGAAATCCACAGGTGGCCGAGCTCTCCCACTGCCTGGTGATTCCCACCGCAACCCCCCGGGCCCGCCGGCTCCTGGTGCTCATGGCTAAATCTCTCTACCTGCTCTGTTTCATGCTGGGGTTTGACCTTGCACATGGATACGGGAAGGTTGAGGTGGCATGTCCAGATGTGGGTCTATGCACTGCCTGGCCGTGGCAAGGATGAGGTCTGGCCAGTGCTGCCCATACCTCTCCCTTCGTTTTCCTGCCGTGCTGGGTGGGTAAGCGATGCGGTAAATCAGCTGTCACTTAGCAACAGTGCCGGTTGGGGAGCAGCGAGGGGTTTTGGCACGGGAGGGATGCCTGCCAGCCCGTGCGGTGGGTCAGCCAGCCCGAGGCACAGCCCGCCGAGATGTGTCCCCAGAGCCAAGCGCCTGGTAGACACCGGGGTGCGGAGGGAGCTGCGTGCGCGGGGAGATGCTCCTCGCCTCCAACACAGACTATGTGCACGGGAGGAGGTTATTTCACCTTTTCTCCCGCTGATGTTTTCCAACCCAGCCTTTATTTGCTTTTCTCCTTTTGCTGCTTTCCCTGAACATGGGGGTGCAAATTTCCCACTGGTGAGGATAACGGCCCCAGCCGCTCCCCGTCAGCCCTCGCTGTGATCGCCGTGAAGCGCCGGAGCGCCCCGAGATCCCCAGCTGATTTGGGCTCCAACCCAGCCCACGGTGGCAAGTAGCCATCTGCCATCTGTGGAGCTGGTATAGGAGGACAGACAGAGGGCAGAAAGATGATGAGCTTGGTTTTGTCCTCTGAGGAAGAAAATAGCATGGAGAAATGCAGCCGCTTGCCTACCCTGACACAGGGAGTTTGTTGGAACACTTCAAAACATGGAGCAATCCCAAGCACAAGTGCCGATTGGGCAGAGAATGGATTGAGAGCAGCCCTGAGGAGAAGGACTTGGGGATGTTGGTTGAGGAGAAGGACTTGGGGATGTTGGTTGAGGAGAAGCTCAACATGAGCCGGCAACGTGCGCTGGCAGCCCAGAAAGTCAACCGGATCCTGGGCTGCATCCAAAGCAGCGTGGGCAGCAGGTCCAGGGAGGGGATTCTGCCCCTCTGCTCTGCTCTCGGGAGACCCCACTGCAGTGCTGTGTTCAGCTCTGGGGTTACAAACATCAGAAGGACATGGAGCTGCTGGAGCGGGTCCAGAGGAGGCCACGAAGATGATCTGAGGGCTGGAGCACCTCTGCTATGGAGACAGGCTGAGAGAGCTGGGGCTGTTCAGTCCGGAGAAGAGAAGGCTCTGGGAGACCTTCTAGCAGCCTTCCGGGACCTAAAGGGTCTACAAGAAAGCTGGAGAGGGGCTTTGGACAAGGATGTGTAGTGACAGGACAAGGGGCAATGGCCTTAAACTGAAAGAGGGGAGATTTTGATGAGACAGAAGGAAGAAATTTTTTATAATGAGGGTGGTGAGGCACTGGACCAGGTTGCCCAGAGAAGCTGTGGCTGCCTCATCCCTGGAAGTGTTCAAGGCCAGGTTGGATGAGGCTTTGGGCAACCTGGTGTAGTGGAGGGTGTCCCTGCCCATGGCAGGGGGGTTGGAACTAGATGATGGTCTTGAAGGTCCCTTCCAACCCAAACCATTCTATGATTCCATTATTCTGTGATAAAATCACTGCCTGCGGGACTTGAGAAGCGAGGCCGGGCCTGTTAAACCCACCTGAAACATCACCTGTGGTTCACACCACCATTTCTGCACGTGGATCTGGGGTGAGGAATGGGGGCTTCTTGTTTCTCCTGGCACTGCTTTTCACTTTTTCTCTCCCCTTGGGCTCAGGAGGAGGAAGGGAAACCTTCCAACTTAAGGCTTTTAATCAGACAGTTTGCAAACTCTTTAAAACAAGCCAAATCTGTTGGAGAAAAGGGCAATTCCTGCCAGGGGCCTGTAGCTGCAAGGGCAAGTAAACAGGGAGCTGAGCTTAAAACCATCTCCTGAGCAGAGGATGGAGGCCCTGAGGTGGCTCCTCACATCTCTCCAGGCTCCTTTGCCCCTGGGCTGATCCCAGGTGGGACCTGCCATATGGGAAGTGACCATGAACTTGGGCACCCTCTCACTGCCCCCCTGTCCCTCTGCTGCTGGACCCAGTAAGCATAAATCGGATTGAGTCCTTTGGCCATGTTACCCACCACCAAGGGACTGCGAGGTCTAGCCAAGGAGTTGGGCTGAAACCAGTCGTGAACCCACCTTGGAGCAATTCAGAGCCTTTGCTGTCTAGAGCTAACCAGGGGGTTCAGTTCCACTCCCCATATGCTGGCCCTGTAGCTCTAAGAAATGTATGTAGTGCACCATCACACATATTTTTTTTTTAAAAAAGGCCATTCCTTGAGATTTAAGGAGCAAAAGAACTTGAATTAGGGAGTCACTCACTTCATGGCCCAGTTGGAATAAAACCCCCTGGTTGTCACAAAAGCAGATTTTTTATTTACACCCATTTTTGAGATATAACCTGAACATATCTAAACAAAACTCAGGCCTGCAAACTCAGCCCCTGGGAGGGAACGGATCTGCAACTACAAGGAAGTTAGACTGGACTGGCGGATTGGGCCAGGCTGGACTGGCCAAGCTGAACCAGTTGATCATGGAGCAACCGCACAGGGCAGTAAGTGGAAGCAGATGGGCAAGGCTCGAGGGTAGCTGCTATGGCATGAGGCTGGTTGAGCTGGAGGGAGCTGCCAAACCTGCGGTGACCTAGTCTGAGGTCATGTTGGATGGGACAGCCTGGCCCAAAGGGAGAAACCTTCCGTTTCTCATGAGCCAAGGTAGCAGCAGACGCTCAAACACGAAAGGTGTGGGCAGGGCTCTTCATCCAGTGAAAGAGATGACTTAAAACCGAGGTCTGAAAATTCATGAGTAGCCTGGGGACCATGGCCAGGATCAACCAGTGACCGCCTGTCCTGGTTTAACCCGGCCAGTGCTAAATGCCAGGCAGCTGCTCGCTCACCCTCCCCCACCCCTGGGGTAATGGGGAAAGGAATTAAGGGGGAAAGGGGAAGGAGACTCATGGGTTGAGATAAGAACAATTTAATAATAATAATATAATAATATGTATGATAATCTATGTATAATGATAATAATATATACAAACAAGTGATGCACAGTGTAATTGTTCACCACCTGGTGACCAACGTCTGTCCCGTCCCAGCAAGCGATCCCAAAACAGATATGTCCTGACACCACAATCCTGGACAAGCGAGAGGCTCAAAAAGAGAGAGAGAGAAATCTGAGAGACCAAGAGTTTGAGAGAGTTCCAAACCTCACGGTCAACCCTCATCTATATACCGGGCATGACGTTGCATGATATGGACCACTCCGTTGACCAATTTATTCCACATTTCCAAGTCTAAGTCCAAATCCTAAGGGGAGTTGTGGGCCCTTTGTCCCACCATGCTCCCCCCTATCCTGTTGTGCTCCTGCACACGGGCAAAATACAGGATGCTGGAAAGTCCTTGAGGTCTCAGTGCCAACTATCAGTGGCAAACATCGGTGCACCATCAACATTCTTCTCATAACAAATCCCAGAGTAAAACCAAAACACAGAGCTCTTCTAGCTGCTAAAAAGAAAAGCTAACTCTGTCCCAGCCAAAGCCAGGACACTGCTTCTTCCAGCTTGAGAGCTTTCTTCAGGATGTAGTTCACCACATCCTGGAAGGAGGTGCCAAAGGGTGCCGTGGGATAAAGCTCCCGTGGGCTCCTGGGGATGTGTGGGGTTGTGGACCTAACACCCCGATGCGATGTTGTCCGCACACCGATCGCAAGCGCTGTGCAGCGTTTCTAGGACACCGGACTGGCTTTTGAAGAGATCTCCTCGAGAAGGTCAGCTCGGTGACAGATTTCTTTCTCGCCTGTATTCAGCAGCTGAGCGTTGGCCACAGATGCAATCAGCTCCGCAGGCACTTCAGTGTCACTAATTCTGTCTGAGGTCACAGCTCAGCCGTGCAGGATGGATCGATCTGCGCCGTCACGATCTGAGCTGGGTTACGCGGGATGGAGGTGCGAGGCGGAGACACTCAGCACAGCTCCCCAGGAACAGCTGCCTTCTCTTTCCCTTCCAAGAGGGATTTAGCGTTTATTTAGCGTGAAGGGGTACTTTCCAGAATGCACGGCACCTACTCTCAAAGAATTAAAAGCAAATCCATTAGATATTTTATGAATGATAAGGATTAAAAGGGATTTCTTTAAGAGACGCAGCCTATTTTACAATTTTTCCTTTGTTCTGGGTGATATTTAATAATATAAGGGAGACATAATAATAAAGACTTGACAAACCTATATACAGTCAAAATTCCAGAAGTTTTGCATGTAGGCTATATTTGGAGAAAAGAGGTTATAATTAGGGTAAGATGAGGCTTTTGTCACTAACAATGAAAAATCTAAGTAGTATAATCTGGGATGACAGCAAATAAATTTTAATCACGGTAACATAATTACTAAAAGGGAGCAATACAGGGCAAAATTGAGATTGTTTCGGCTGTCAAAGGATGTAAAACAGATTCACGTTTGGGATGATGAGACTTTCCCTCTGGAGACCAGAGCAGCTTCGCTCCTGGGCATTTTGGCTGCGTTGCTGGAAGAAAGCCAGGGGACGGTGTTATTTGCTGGGCTCACAGGGTCTCTGGTCTACCATCCTCATCTGGGATCAAATCCTTCCCCATGTTCTGTAATTAATGAAATGGTAGGCCACATTTATTCACCCATTAATGATAGAAATGATGATATGTGTTGATCTCTACAAGAAATCGACTTCTATGAAGGTAAGATTTTAATCTCAAATCCCTTGGAACAAAATTAAGGGGAGATTGACTTGTGGCTCCCCCTTAAATGGAAGGAAATTAGCTCCCTTGCTGTGTGCACCAAAAGGTTTGGAGTAGAGTTTCATAAGAAACAGAGCACAGCAATCAGCAGCAACGCCAAGTCCTCAAAAATGCCATGTGGGAGAAACTGAGGCCAAATCCGGAGGCACAGGGACATGGAAGAGCTTTCCAAGAGGCAAAAAGAGAGAGAGCAAGGGAGAGAAACTCATGGACCGACCAGTTCCAACAGCACAGAACTCATAGGGAAGCAAAAGACTCCACAATTCAGATGAAAAGCCCTGAAAAACCCGCACAGAGTCTGACATCCTTTGCTTCTGTGTCTGGAAGATATTCAAGAGGAGGGAGAAAAGGTGAAGGGAGGATTTGTGGCTGGGCAGGTTGCCCTGACAGGCTGTAGCTTCCCTCGTATAGCTGCCCCGAGGTATGGCTCCACTTGGCAATTTATATTGGCATTCAACAGGTTAAAAAACACCGGCAACAACATCCATCAGATTTGCTTGAAAAGACCGGGGGGGCTGTCTGTTCCCCACTGCCCAAGACTCTGAATTCGGTTCTGCCCCATGGAAACCCATCGGGTGTTTTGGAGCAGCTCTGGAAGCGGACTGGACTCGGACAAGACCGCTGCTGAGTCAACGCTGACCGCTCCTCGCTTCCCCTTGACGTGGCATGAGCGTGACGCCTGGAGCGAGCGCTTTGCGAACTCCTGGAAGAGACCTGGGTTTGCTGGCTGCAGACGTGCTGCAGAAAGCCAGAACGTGCCACCCTCTCCCTGGCCAAAATGTCCAAAATCAAGTTTCTGCTTTTGAATTTCCCCTCTCCCATCCACACGCAAACGCAGAGGTCAGGGAGAGGCAGCCCTGGAAGCTCCTGTTGTGGTTTTGTCCAAGGTCCAGCACGGTGCCGGAACGGACCGGAAAATAAAGAATCACCTTTTATTTGAAGCAATAAGAGTGTAGGTTAACATTAATTGCATTTAGAGCATTTTATTTTAAGCAATAACATTGCTGCCAGTGGGGCATGAAGCAGAGGATGTGCCAGAGGGCTCTTTGCAGTTTGGTGGCTACTTTATAGTCGGGCTGTACAATATCGTTCTGTCTGGGAGGAAGCCTCTGGCAGTGGATCCTTTCCAGCAAGAAAAATGCAGAAAAAGGTGGAAAAATGAGAGGTTTTTTTTGCCAAGGATAAAGAAAGAAGTCCCTGGAATAGCCCTTATGAGAAGAACGATGGAGAAAGCAGGCAGGAAAATCCCAAGTCAGCTCCATGGGAGGCAGGGAGGCTGGTGAGAGGCTGGTGGAAGGGGAAGCAGCACCGGCTTAAGGTGCTTCTGCTTTCAAAATTCGGGTTATTTTCCATAAAGAGAAGGAATGGATGGAAAAATCCAAGAAAAGTAGAGGTAAGCTCGAGGTATCGCTGCAGTGGTACATGCTGCCTGGTGGGTCTCCTCTGAGGTGCAGGCTGCCTGAAACCTGCTGGCTCAGGAACCAGGGGACGAGGCTCCAGATCGTGTGGGCAACGTGAAGGGTCCGGGGAGAGCCCTGGGCGACGTGCCCTGAGAGACGCAGCTTGCAAGAGCTGCATCTGTGCCTTGATACAAGATTTACAATTTCAGAGTCCCCGTGGCAGCTGTGCAAACTCAACCTGTCTGGTTTAGCCCCGAACAGGCTCTGGGCAGGCAGGAGCAGCCCCAGTTTGCTCAGCGCTGAACCAGTTTGCTCCTGCTCTTGCAGCTGAGAGCCTGAAGGGAGGGAGGCAGAGCCCCGAGCTCCGCTGCGGTGCCTGCCCGGGATGCTGAGCAGCGTTTGATGAGAGGTTCGGCGGCATGGCTCGCTGCCCAGCCCTGATTGCGCTGCAACCAGGAAACCCATTCTGCAGCCTTGAGAGAGGCTTCTGTTCAAACATGTGGGGCCCTGACAATCATTTCCCTAAACACCATTCTTGTTGCAACCTGAAAAAAAAAAAAAAAAAAAAAAAAAGAGAGGGATTTATTTTTGAAAGACGATCTTTCCTTTTGTCCTTGGAGGGGGTCACTTACACGCTCCAATAACACCGTTTGCATTAGCCAGGCTCTTCGGGGCTCATCTGATCCCGAATTGTCATCTGCCTCGTTTCTTCGGGCTTGGCCCCTGGGGTCGAACGGCCACTGAGCTCGGCGGGAGTTTTCCTGCCCGAAAAGACAAGTTTGGGCGTAAAACGAGTCGCCACGTGAGCACGTGAGGCAGCACCGCGTGGTTCAAACAGCACGAAACGTGCGGATCTCTCCGCGAAGGGGGAATCCGATTAAACGAGGCGCCGTCGCCAGGGGCCCGAGGCGGGAGGAGCCGTTCAACGCCGCGGCTCCGGCTCCGGCTCCGGCTCCGGCTCCGGCTCCGGCTCCGGCTCCGGCCCCGGCCCCGGCGGGCGGGAAGGCGCCGCGGTTGCCGTGACGACGCCCCGCTGCCCCCCTCGGTTGCTATGGCAGCGCGCGAGCCAATCAGCGGGCGCCGCCGCGGGTCGGCGAGGGGCGGGAAGGGGAAGGAAGCGCGGGGGAAGGGTTTGCCGGTGGCGCCGCCGGAAGTGGGGGCCGGGCCCGGAAGCGCGGCCGGCGCGGCGGGAGGGTCAGGGCGCCTCAGCGGGGCAGCGGGAGGGCGGGTGAGTGAGGGAGTCGGTGGCGGCTGCCGGGCTTCGCCGGGGCCGCTGAGGTTGCCGGGGCCGGCGGGGCGCGGGCGGTCTGTGCCCGGCCGGAGCGTAGCGCGGGGACACCCCCGCCCCTTCCTTCCTGCCGCCCCTCCCCCGCGGCGGCAGGCCCTGCACGGGAAGATGGCGGCGGCGGCCGGAGGCGGCAGCGGCAGCAGCACCAGCAGCGGTGGCGGCGCGGGGGCGGCGGGCCGGCCCGGGCTGTGAGACCCGCGGCGGGACGAGGCGGCGAGCGGCGGAGGATGAGCCTGCTGTGTGCGCAGTATCTCCGGTGAGAGCCGGCGGGGAAGCGGGCGGCGGGGCGGGGGGGGGGGGTGTCGCCGCCTGTCGTGAAGCGAGGCCGCGGCCAGCGGCCCCGGAGGCGGTGGGGAGCGGGGGAACGGCTTCCCCTCAGGCGTGGGGAGTCCCTGCAGCGGCAGCGAGGAGCTCGGGGCTGTGAGGGGGCTGCGACCCGGCGCGGGGGGGCCGGCTGCCGCGTTACCGAGCCCCGCAGCGCTGGCGGGCAGCGGAGACCGAGGCGGGACGGAGCTGGGTACCCGCGGGCGGGCGGCCCGGGCTGCCGCTTCGCTGCGGGTGGCCCGGCGCGCCCAGGGCTCCCCGGCAAGGTCAAGGCCGTGCCTCGGAGCCGCGGGGAGGGCAGGGAGAGCCGAGCCGGCGGCCCTGCGGGAATTCTCCGGCCTTTTTCAAGTAGGTACCGTGCTAAGCCGTCGCTGCGGAGCGACTGCGGAGTTTGACCCTGGTGGGGAAGCGAAAGCTGCGCCCGCCGCCCTGTGAGGTGCTCAGGGAGAAGGGGAGTAGCAGGAGACTGTGTCTCAGCCCGCCGCCTGCTGAGGGTCCTCTGGGACTTGTAGGTCCTCTGCGTCCTCTTGTAGGGTTGATCGGTTTTGGGGGCAGTCAGGTGAGGGTTTGGGAGAGGTGCGACTCTGCCGAGGTCATACTTCTTTGAAGTCGCTGAAGTCTTCTTCCTGGGTCGCTGAAGTCGAGAGCGTTAGATGCCGTGTGTTGGCATGAGCAGAACTTTGATAGGCTTTTAGGTGAGCTTATCCTTTGGGTCTGAAAGGCTCTAACTCTAGTGATTGTGGAAAGGAGCGTTGCAAGGTACAAATAGCTTTTCAGTAGCTGTAAAATGCGAAATACCGTGTGGTCCGTGATGTGTTGATCTCCCTAACCCTTCCAGAGCACCTCGTGGAGAAGGTGCAGGTGTGCCAAAAGGGCATGCGCCCTTTCTGAAGAGTTGAGGGCTTGGGAAGGACTTCTGAGAAGTGAATTTAAGGAGGTTTTTACGTTTCTAAAACACTTTCTATCCAGCTTTCCAAAAACCTTCAGCTGTCTCCCCTTACTGATTCTCCAAGTACTCTTCTTCCTCCTTATCTTGTCGTATATCTCTGTCTGCCTCCTTCTGGTAGTCTAGTTCCTGTTTCAAGGTTATCTTTTCAAAAAAGAAAAAAGTAATCTTTTTCTCTAATAGCAAGTTTATGAGCCTTTTTGTCTTCCAGGCTGCTAACCTACGCTGTCTTAGAAATGTATTCATTCTTTCCATTACTTTATGGAAAAAGCTCTTAAGTTCCATATTATTAGCTCTCCTCTACCAGTAAAAACCTTGCTTTTGTATTTTAGTGTATGTCTTACTAATATTGTCACCTCTTGCTCCCCTCTTCTTCCCCATGACTACAAGTCTTCGGCTGCCTTGCGTCGTTACAAGGCAGTACTGCTGAAGTGGTGCTTGCCCTGCCCTGGTCACGTTCCTGAACCACTGGACTCTTCCTTAGCGTTCTGTATTGTGCTACATCAAGCTGGAGACCCTCCTTGCTTGCAAGCATGTGGGCAATAATCACCTATTTCTCCTGACCCTCATCCTGGGTCTTTATCACTTTTTCCTGACTGCTTTCTCTATGTTGTACCTAATACAATGGGACTGAAGCATCTGGGCACTAATGTATTACAAGTAATGACTCCTGTCTTTGTCACCAAGAACGTTATCTTCTCCTGAAAAAAACCTAAACAGAACGATCCCTCTCCTAAACTTTTTGAGCATTTTCAAGTCAGTAATCTTCACCTCTCTCTAAAGAATGTTTGAGTTTGTTCCTCTGTGTAGAAGGTAAGCGTGGGGAGGGTTTCCTTAAAAGCTGCAAAATACTTTTAGGTCCACAGAGTGTGTATTTAAGTTGTTTGATTTGCATAGGGCAGAAATTGAGCTGCGGATTACTGCAGCCCAAGCTCATAAAGAGAACTGGGAATAGAGCCTCTAACTCTCAGAGCCAGTTCTGTTAGTCCTTTGCCTTAAGGAGGGCATCCTCCTTCTTACTCAAGAATTACAAGCTCAATCTGAGTGTGTAGTGTTGAAGGAACAAATAGACAAAGTATAACGATATGAAAAGGCGAATTAACAAAACATTGTGCCAAACGACGATGTGGAGCAATTAGTCCCTGACAGTCTTCGTTGTCTTACAACTAAGGAGGGAAAGAACACTTTTTGTGAGAAATCTTTCTCTGTGTATTTGGAGTTTAGACAGAAGAGAGCTGAATTTCTAAGGTGACCATGTAATGGTTGAATAACTAGTGAAATAATGACTCTGCAAGAATCAAGATGCTGAAAAAATGAGCAGGGAAGAAAGGACTTTTAGCTGGACTACCTTAACTCCTCTGCTACCAGTCTCTTGCTTTCTGTATATATGAATCAGCTGTTTTAAAATGCTGTCCTTAAAAGATTGTGCCCCTTCAATCAAAGTGCAAGAATGAGAAACACCTGAGACTCCTACAGAAGTCTTCCAGAATGAATAAAGAAGGTCAGACTGCAGGTACTGAGTCCTTTAAAAGTTGCAGGAGAGTCTGTTTTTAAGTCATCTTCATACATCGTAAGAAAACGTCAGGATTTTTGCTTTCCTAGTCTTGCCAGCCTTTTCAAGGTCACCTTTCAAGAGTACTGGAGTGTATTCTGTCCCATCCAGTTCCTTAGATACTTCTCTGGGGTCATTGTTTGGGTCACTTCTCAAAGATTTGCGTTACATCTGGCCAGGTGAGTAGACCTTTCAGAAGGTTCTTTCAAAGAGCTCTGAAAAGAGGCAGGGTTCACGCCTCTCTGTTCAGGTGAATGTGTTCATCTCATCTGGCTAAAAACTTGAACCTGTACCATCTGTGCTGCTTTGGGAATCTACAAATCCTCCCCATAAATGAAATTAATCTCGTGGGGTGGACATTTTACAGTAAATGTTTCGTGTATCCTGCTAGGTACAGGAGGAGTCACTTTTAAGCAAAATATCACTACTGACAGGATTTCTAACGTAATATCACAGAAGCTTCTGAGCGCTTCCTTTTTATAAGAGTATCGAGCTTTAGTCCATGTTTGTTCACTTGAAGGAAGTGATCTTTATTGCCAATTTTATATGTTAGCGTTCAAAACGTAGTTAACTTGGATTCAACAGTTTAGCAGCTTGACTGAGATGCGACTGCCTGGATTGCATTTCACAAAGATGTGGACTCTAGTGACTAGTTAAACGCGGCATCACCCTGGTAAATTGGGGCTTTCAGCGTTCTGTAAACATAGAATAAAAAGTGCTTGGATTACAGGGCTTGAAACACCACTTAGAAATTCTAGTGCTGACAAACTGGTAGGTAGTTTCCTGTAGTCATATGATGAGGCTATAACCAACTTCATTAAAGGTTTGACTGCTTTAATATTTTAAAATGTGGCTCTCTTTTCAAAGACTCATCAGTAGCTCCATTAACTTCTGCATCTGCTGTGTCTCTTCGTGGTTGCTCCTTCGCTGTCTGCCAGTCTGTGACACACCTCTTGCAGTGTTTCTTCACTGTTGATGGAGGAGAGCAGAGCGGTGGCAATTTAGTGCTGCAATCTGTGCGTGTGAGCGTGTTCTGGTACCAGTTCCTGATGGAGATGTTGTAGAGTTGATGTTCATCAATGCTGGAAAGGCACAAACCAGAATACTGTTTGAAACGCTGAATGAATCTCAACAGGACAAGAAAAGTAAGTTGTCGAATTATCTTGAGGGTACGTGGAGGAAACAGTTAGTAAATGTAACTTCAGTGTTAACAGGGAGTCTTGTAACGTGTGCCTGCAGCGTGCTGCCTGAAGCTCATGGGATCACAGGTAACTTGGGCTGGTGGGGGCCTCAGGAGGTCCCTGTCCAACCTCCTGCTCAAAGCAGGGGTAGCTCTGGGATCAGATCAGGTCGCTCAGGGCTTGATCCACTCAGGTCTTGAAAACCAACAAGGATGGAGACAGACTTCTTGGGCCAGCCTGTGCTTCTCCTTGACTGTCCTCATGGTGGAAAAGATTTTTCTTTACATCCAGTCTGAACCTCTTGTATTTTAACTACCCGCATTGCCTCTCATCCTCCTGCCACAAGCCACTGCAGAGAGCCTGGCTCCGTCTTCTCAATCCCCTCCCCGCAGGCACACGGCTGCTGTGGATGCCCCAAAGCCTTCCTCGCCCCGGGCTGACTGAGCCCCGCTCCGGTCCTCCACCCTGAACGCAAGTGCTCCAGCCACAACCGCCCTGGGGGCCTCCGCTGACCGTGCTCCAGTTGATCCATGTCTTTCTGGATTTGTCTTGATATCTGAACAAGACTAGTCAGTCTTGGAAAGTATTCCCTCCAGCTTTTTTATGTTCTGAAATGATTAATCCTACTTTCATACATTGTTTACTCTTGAATTTTAAACAGGGGAGGAGGAGTAGACAGATCAAATACTTTCAGGAGGCACATCTTAGCAGAGTGTTTTCTTTGGGGGAACATAAAGGGAAGTTGTTCCTTCTTTTCTCTTTTTCCTCCATGCAACGCGTTTCTAGCATTTGATAACCAGAATTGCTGCCAATATTTAGTATGAGCAACACTTCTTATCCCTTTTCAAAGGTGAGGCTAATGGTTTAAAAAGGCGAATAAGATTGATGATGATTGCTACTTACTACTGATCAACAAGCTGTTTGCGGTGACCTACGAGGTAAAAAGAATTAAATAAAGAGAAATGTTAAGCAATTCCCCCCTGAGCTTTCTGCTGAGGGAAATTCATCCTGCCGAGAGCCCCAAGGCACGCACCGTACCCCTCAGGTCTCTGGGCAGCTATAACTTGCTCCCTTCTTCCTGCCGTGGGGTTTTGGATTATTGACCATCCTCCTGGCATGTGGGGACAACTAGGGCTAAAGTCAGAAGTTGTGATAGCTCTGATACTTTTTTCAAGCCTAGGTTCCTAATGAAACAAGGCTCATGTGAATGTACTGCTTATAATTTTTTTTGGTCCTCTTTCTCAAATGGCTTTAACAAATTTTAGCAGGCTTCTGCAGCGGGATAGAAGTTTCCAAGTTGGTTGTTGCCATTAACTTTCATAAAGTTAGCTGGCTAGCAGAGCGATCTGAATGAGCGTGCCTGTTGAAAGAGAAGAAGACAGAGCTCGGCTGGTGTAAATCAGCACATGAAGAGCTTCGCTTCTTTGGCGTGTGCTTTTCTGTGCGTGGAGTTCAAGTGTGCTCCTCTCGACGGAGTTGGAGTGCGGTTGGTGTAGTGCGTTGAAAGAGTGGATAGGTTCACATCCTTAAGAGGAAGAGTTTGAATGCATGTGTGGTTTAGTGGGTGGCGGGTGTGTTTTTCTGCTGGAGGGACTGGCAGGAAGGGGACTGTGTGTGAATGTGTGCTGGAGGGAAGCAGGCTGCCATAATCTGAGAATTTGACCCTTCTTGCTTAGTACTTGGCAAAACCTTGACCATACAGATGAAGGATGTGTTTTAAACTTGAACTTCTTCCAACAGATGCGTCCCACTCTTCCTTTCACCGTTTCCTCCTTAGCCCTGATTTGATGGTGCAAGTTTATGGCCAGGTCTTCAGTGAACTGGAGTGGGGGACTACACTAGGTTAAAACTGCTTTTGTCTTATTTTTTACCCACGGAGTTTAGCCCGAGTTGGCTTCCTGATCCCATTCATCATGTTGCCACACGTGTGCTGCCAAAAGCCATGAGGTTGCAGTGCAGCAGGAATGAAGCACTAGTGGTGCGGGCAGGGTGGAACTGCTGCTTCTCATCATCATCATCGAAGTGCTTGGTGACCCCTAACACCAGTAAATAACGCCTCATTTCCTAGAATATACAAACCCCGAACACCCCCACGTAGCTGGTATCACTGTCACAATTAGGACCCCCAGCTTTCAGGCTGGGCTGAGTGTCTTCCCTTTCTTTTTCCTTGCTGCAGAGCACAGCTTATTGTGGATGCTGTCGCTGTGCTTTCTTTGTCGTGCTTTGAAGTTACTTGCAGAACAGTGTGCCAGTGACCTAGAAGTGCAAGGTGGTGTAAGTAAAGTTACAGCTGTGTTTGGGTTTTTTTGATGGCACGGGTGGTCCTTATAGCCATTAGTTCTTGTTCTAACCTGCACATTCCTACGTAGAGTGATCTTTGTTGAAAAGGAGAAGGTTCTGTTGTGGCAGTGAAACCAAGTGATACTTACGTGAAGTTTTGATGGGGCACTTAAGCTATGCCAAAGAATTTTGAGAAGGCTGTCTCCCTCCCTGAATATAGGGTTTCGGAGGTTTTATTGCTGCGTGTTTTCGTTTCGGTGCGTGGTAGGAAGATACATTTGCTTGGTGAATGCCTAGCTGTTTTATTTAAGTACTCTATTATGAAGTATACAGTGATATTCAAGCTACTTGTAAAAACTTTCTTCTGTCCGAAGAGTGCATTTTCCATATAGCAGTTCCATAACAAGTAACCCTAGCCTGCTCCAGTGGGGTGCTTTTTTGCCTCCAAATAAGCTGATCTGGGCACTGAATTGTATCACTGGCTTTTACCTTGAGCAACTTAAAAGCTTTATTTAAATCAATATATATGGAATACGAAGCTGGCCTGCTTTTCAGTTTGCCACATTGGCTATTGGACATGTTTTTGGACATCTTGGTGCTTCCCACCTGAAAAGACTGGCTGCAGTCACTGCTCAGGATCGCTTGCGTTGATGGGAGAAGACAGTGACGTGATAGGTAGATGCCTTGGCATCTTCCCTGCCCTGCTGAGCCAGCAAAAAGTGGTATGGAAGAATCATAGAATCATAGAATGGCATAGGCTGGAAGGGACCTCAGAGATCATCTAATCCAACCTCCCTGTCATGGGCAGGGACGCCTCTCAACTAGACCAGGCTACTCAAGGAAGAAGAGTAATTGCAGTTCAAGTGCATGGTGGCTGGGGAGGGAGGAGAGGATAGTTTGCTGTAGTGTCTGATTTTGTTGGGTGAGGAGCTGCTGGGGGTTGTAGAGTTGTAAGAGTCTTTCGTCTCTGCTGTTGGATCTTCACAACAGCAGCAGAGATCCACTGGGAGGAGCAGACTCCTCCGAGTAAGGATCGGTGGAAGAGCAGTAAGGAATGCAGCTATGATGTATAAGGAGTATAGGTGGGAGGACATTAGTTACTTTGAACTTGTCCTCATCTCACTGGAAAACTGCACAGCTGCTGTCGAGCAGGAGAGGAGTAAAACCACAGATTTGTTTCCTTAACATCATTAGCAGAATTGCATACTTTGGTCCTGTACTTTTTAATGTGTTACTAGGGAAATCGTGGATTCCAATGATATTTGGTAAAACACAAGTTTTCCTGTGCCCAGGGAGGGGTATGGCATCTTAATGCTATTTCTCCATCTTACTGCGGTGGAAAGAACGGAGGGCTAACTTCATGTTTATTGTGGAGTGACACAAGGAACCGTGGAGCTGACTCGTGGGCTGTAGTTTCTCATTATTTCAGCCAGCAGGGAAGGCAGGTGTGGGTTTTTAATGTGCCTCTTGAGAACTCGTGTTGTTGCGTGCAGTGTCTTGTTGAACGTAGCTTTACAGTCGTACTGGTTTCATCACTGGCTTCCAGTTGTGCAGCTGTGCTCCGTGTCCTGCCTTTAGGCCACGTTTCTAGACTCGTCTGGCCACTGATTTTCTTTCCGTTTGAATTGAAGAACTTCTGATGGTAAGCTTGGGGACTTCCTAGTCAACCAAACGAGGAGGAAATGGCTTCAGCAGTGTTTCGATATTGTGTATTTCAATTCCTCTCTGAGGTAAATCAGCAGCTACCCGTTCAGATCGATGTAGTGCTGTGAGTTGCGGTGGAATAAGCTTCTTAAGTAACGTTAGGTCTGCTTTCTCTTCTTTCTGTATTCCAGTAGGATTTTTCTCGGATTATTCACACTGGCTTCTGCACTCAGGGGATTATGGTAAGGAACCAGAAGGCTGAGGAGTCTCTTGGGATTAAGACAGCCATGGGCGACAGACTGAATTTCACTGATGGGACTCAAATCAGAGATACCCTTGAGGTACTTAGGAGTCCTGCTAGAGTTAATTTTCTCTTCCACCTTTAGGGAAAAAAAAGGTCGTTTTTCTGAAAGTACTTATGATGTCTCTAACACATCAGCAGTCAATTTCTCATGTTTTATTTTCGTTGTCTGTGGTGTTGAAAGTATCTTCTAGTGGTCAGCCCTGTTGGACAGTTTTCTGCTTCATCTAATACTGGTATGTGTAAGCTGATTTTTCTTTTATTTCCTCGCCCTCTGAAGCATTGTCTGTTTTGGGTCTGCAGGCCCCGCTTGTCATATGACTGAATTATTTCAGAGTGCTGCTCTCTAGCTGTTAGGAAGGGAGAAATTAATTCCGAATGTGTTTCCAGTTAAACCTTAAGGTGGATTCTGCCAAATGGACTTGGGGAAAATTTCTTGAATTACTTTAAAGAACCTTAGACAGAGATCAGACTTTTTGTCTGGGCGCAGTACAACAGACCTTTTGGGCATCAAAGTCTTTATTCAAGACTTACTGTGGTGTTTCTTGGTTTAATGAGGCCTTGATAGTTGTTCCTGTTTGACCAGGCTACAGAAAAGGGCAGTTTGTTGGAGCCAGCCTGTTCTAGGGCCCCCTGGACTCCCCAGAGGTCTGTGCTGTGTTATTTTTCACAGTTTGACTTCCCTACAGGTGTTTTCAGGAATAGAAATAAATGAATTTTTGGATAAGTCTGTTGGAAAGGTGATCCCCCCCACCACCCCTTTGTTTTATGATAATCCTATGAATTCTGCTACTGTACTTGCTGTTACAATGAAAGTCTGCTGGTATTTGCTTTGCCGTGTCCTGTCTTGGTCTCCTTGTGATTTGAAGAAAGCATGTGGATATTGCTATGTGTCAAAACAGCTGTGACTGTGTGATAATCTTTTTTCAAACCAGGGTTTCCTGTAGCCAGCGAGGAACCTTTGGCAGACTCCAGCTTCGGTTCCTTCTGCAGTCAGTGCTGGTTTTGGCAGTACCTTTCAGCATTCATGCTCTTAATTTGAGGTACACTTGAGCCATTAAGAGGGGTCTCTAGGGTAGTCTTGCCAGATTGGCCTAATACTAACTAAAAATACAAGTGCTAATCATCTGCACCTATGGAGAGGAGCGGAAAGAAGGGTGGGACAAGGCTTTTGTCTGTTGAGTAGATGCTCGTTGTCTGTCTTGAACTAGTGTAAATATTTGTCGAGGACAATGCTGTGACAAAACTTCAAGGCATAGAGGCTTGATCTAGCCAGGTATTCCCTGGAAAAAGCTATTCTACGAGTGGGTCTTTTTTTTTTTTTGTGAATGGCAATAAGAATAGTGTCCAAAGGATGTAAGCCACGTGTTTTAATATTAAAGAAAAACCTAAAACCACTGAGAGCATATAAAAACAGGAAAATTGTAGCAGCTCTTAGAGCTTCGACATCCAGCTGCAGTTGCTGGGTAAAATAGAGGACATGTTATTTCAAGATGAAGAAAAAGGTGAGATTTCTATAGGGGTTAATGATTATAAATGGAGTTATTAAAAGACACAGAATAAACTTGAAATAAAAATCTAGAAGGTGTTTCAGTTTGCCTTGAAATGTGCATAAAGGTGAACATATACGTGAAATCTTTAACTAGAAAAGAAGCGATAAACTGGCATGAACTTCTGGCAGTTTTTCTACCCAGTTTGAACATACCCCTACTATGTCATTGTAGAGGTTTATTTTGTTTTGAGATAAACTGTAGGAGTTACAGGATCTTGAGATCAAGACAGTTGTAGGGGGTTGCGGCTTGCCAGGTGCGCAGTCCAGCTTCAGCTTGAAGTACTTGTCTTCTCCTGGTTTCGATATCTGAGACTAAAATAACCTCTAAAGCTGGAAACCATCCGGAGAGATATTTCCAGTATCTTTCTAATAAAGATGTCAAATGCTTGCTGACGCTGCTTGCACAACGACAGACTATTTTTGTAGCTTCCACCCTAGATGGTTAGGCAGAGGTAAGCACTAAAAAAAGTGATGTGTCTACCTGTGACTTTGTTACGTACTCAGAATTTCAGGATAGTCTCTCAAAATCAGGTAAAATTCTGCATGCTTTGCGTTAAAGATGGTTATAAAATTGTATTTTATATCCTGTGTAGCTGGTTCTGTTAATTCCTGGAATAATTCTTTGAGGACTACAAAACTAGAAACTGCTATGCTGGAGTGTTGAGTGTGGTGGCCCAAGAATGTTTTGTCTTTGAGAGTGACAGATCAGAGATATGAAGATCTTTGGACTGCTAAGGACTCAGCTGCAGGAAATTTCATTTATATAGTTGAAAGTGCTGTTGAACATATGGATTTCAGATTTGAGGTTAGAGCAGTGTGATTCGTGTAGTTTCCATGCTTTATTGTCAAATGCTGAAATACAGTGCCAAAATTATTCTATTTTAAAATTTGTTTTGGACATGCTGGTAGCCTCTACAAAACATTTGATGACGAGATCCAAGCTATTGTGGTTGCAAAGTGAAATACCAGGGCTGAGTTGGCTTGTGCAACTGGAGTAATGCACAAGTGTTGAGTTAATAACCGGTCATTGTGTAGTCGCATGCTGAATCTTTCCCTGGCATCGTCCCTCCTGGCTTAATATGCAGCAAAGATTCAGAAAATGTCTCGTGGGTATAACCAGGTGAGGACAGTCCCTGCCTCTTTACCACCTTACAAAGGTAGTGGTGGGTTGCGTGAGGCTGGTGATGTTTGCTGAGGGGTTTGGTGAGAGGAAGGAGCCAGAGTGGGTAAACTCAAGGCATACCATGAGTATTTAAGGCAAAACATAGTGCCATGTGGAAATGGTTTAGCAAGGTGGCTGGGATAGGCTGCTTTGGGGTATGGAGGTGTCTGCCTCTGGAGGACTTCAAAAACAAGCAATGTAGACATTTGTCAGAAGTAATTTCAGAGTGAGGGGCTGGGCTATGTAACCTTTTGAGGTCCCTTCCAGCGGTAGGATTTGATCTTCAGCCTGGATGTGTTTGTCTATTGCCATGGAGCCTGTTCCTCAGCTGTTGCAGAAGGTAAAATTAATGTAATGGATAAGTCTGGCCTGACTATTGAAAGGGAAACTGCAATCTGGAAAACTGCATTTGGGTTTATGTTCAGTAAAAGATCTGCTCAACTCCAAAAAATTTTCCATACGTGATTCCTAAAGCAGATACTGATTAGTAGTTGGCTGAACATCGTGTGAACTTCTTTAAGACGGAGACCTTTTTAGTTCTGCAGTCAAGGTATTGAGATTTAAATTTGATATAAAATTATTTTTACAAAAACATTTAATCCCCAAAAGCAGGATTAACCTTGGAAGTTATAAATGTGCTCAAATGCTTGCTCCTAACCAACTCATTAGTTTTTCAGGTGGGAAAGGTGGGTTACTGGTTAGCGGGCAGTACCTGGGAGCTCTCTGCAGGGCAGTGGCTGCGGTGGAGGCAGCTCCGTTGGGGGACAGTTTGGACCTGCTGCGAGCAGAGCTGCAGAAGTCGGCTGGACTCAGCCGGGTGAGCTGCACCACTTCAGCCAGGTTGGTTTTCTTCAAGACGTGTTTGTGTTCAACAAGGCTCAAAAGCTTCGAGCTGCACCCTTCCTGGAGAGGGGCTGTTCTTGTAGCAGTGTACCTGTGCTGCTTCACTCCTTGGCTAATAAGACTTGCTAGATCTGAGCTGCTCCTGAACTTAGGAGAACCAACAGTGTGGGACAACAGGAGAGTTGTGTGGTAGACTAGAAGGTGAATCTGACATTCAGTAGCAAACTCTCCTTCCCTTAGTTCCATGCAGCTCAAATGGGTATCCTTGGTACCTTCTGTCACATTCATGGTTTTGCTGAAATAAGTAGTAAATATTGCTGGTTTGATAGAATCATAGAATGGTTTGGGTTGGAAGGGACCTTCAAGATCATCCAGTTCCAACCCCCCTGTCATGGGCAGGGACACCTTCCACTAGACCAGATTGCCCAAAGCCTCATCCAACCTGGCCTTGAACACTTCCAGGGATGGGGCAGGCACAACTTCTCTGGGCAACCTGTTCCAGTGCCTCACCACCCTCAGTGTAAAAAATTTCTTCCTTAGATCTAACCTAAATCTGCCCTCTTTCAGTTTAAAGCCATTGTCCCTTGTCCTGTCACTTCACACCCTTGTCCAAAGCCCCTCTCCAGCTTTCTTGTAGCCCCTTTAGGTACTGGAAGGCTGCTAGAAGGTCTCCCAGGAGCCTTCTCTTCTCTAGGCTGAGAAGTTTTGTTGTTTGAGGTGAGAATTTATAGATCTTGCTTTTTTGTTTCTTCATTAGAAATTACTGTATTTGATAGAGCTGCATTAAACCTGCGGTGGTAGAGGATTCTGCCTCTTTCTTATTTCCATGCTTTTTTGGGGGATATAATCATTCAAATATTCTCTAGTTAAAAAGTAAGTACAGTTCAGAACAGTATTGCCTGTGTGGTTTTGATAGCAAATGGGAAGCAGCTAATGAGACTTCTGTAAACTGTTGGCAATATGATGCACTGAGTATCCCCCTTTAGTGATCATAAACGGACAATATAATTCTCCCTGACTGGGGTTCAGTCCTCATGCCGTTGCTGTGCTTCCAGAGTGTGCCTTGCATTTAGTTTCAAGATGGAGAATTGAAAATAATTCCTAAGATGCGGCTTGCAATTAGGATCGTACTCGGATGTCATCTGAGTGTTATTTGTCGTAGCTTGTCTAAACCCCACAGTGTCCTTTCACACTGACAAATCTCTTAATTATGACAAGCTATTTTAAAACTTCTGGGTATGTCACGTTTGTGCATGGAGATGTGTTTTGTGTGATGTTTGCATAAATGTGAGTTTATGACATGAATGGAATTGGGCAAAACCCGGCTTCATACGGCTGTCGAATGGCTGCAATGAATAATTTAGGTATCGATAAGGCCTAATGCAAAATTATGTTTTTGAAAGCCTTGACTGCCTGGATCTCAGTATTGTGCTTGTCAAGCATGTGTTCAAAATGCTGAACTGCACCCTTTCTGTTGTAGTTAACTTACTACAAGCATAGTAGGAGGTTACTTGTGCTTTATTTTTGCCACGTCTGATGGCGATGTCTAATGTATTTGCTCCCTCTCCGTCTGCTGCTGAGCCAGGAAGACGGTATCTTGAATTCCCAATAACTGACTCCTTTAACGGTAATTCCTTCCTCCGTCCATGTGAGTGGTTTTCAGCTTGGCTGAGCGTAAGGATCAGCACTTGCTATTGGGCAAGGGGTGATTTCCGAGGAAGGGGGTCTGTAAAAAACACTGAAAATCTGCGAGATAACTCGGTTTTACGTCCCGAGGGATTAGTGAAGGCTATAGGCAGCAGGAAACTGCTGGAGCTGAAAGTCAGGACTTAAAGGGCTGCAGGTATTGCCCTCTTCATGCCAAGTGGGCTGGACTTTCCACGGGGAGATGTATGTCGCCTTTGTAAGTAGCTCCTAGCTGCAGGAGTTCTGCTCTCCACTTCCAGAGCCAGGTGCAAGGGCGTATTTTCTCCGTGTGGCAAGAGCGTGGCCCTGCACCAACTGTGCAATTACCAGCCCTTGAACCGAACACTGTGTGTTTGCTCCGATGTCCAGGGAGGGCTGGCATCTCCTGCCTGACCCCAGCTGATCTGGCTTCTGCAAGGCTGACTTACATCCCGTAACTTTCTGAAACGGATGTGACGATGCCCATCTGAAGCTGATCTTGATGCTCCGATTCCTGTATCTTCTGTAATTCTGGACATGGTTTTCATAATGCAAAAGCTGTTGAAAGAAGTTAAATGATGCTCACTTATTTTAACATCCATTATCTACCTTTTCCAGCCCTTCACTTAAGTGAAGTTTTTACCAAGTCAGGATATAGACAGAGATGTATGTAGAGAGATATTTATCTATATATATATATGTATAAAACAGATGAGCACTTGTGTTACTATTTATCTCAACTGAAACTCGATTCTGCGTGCACTCTAAGCAGGGTGAACTTGAAAGAGCAAAAGATAGTAATATTACAAAGACATCATTTGTTGGGACTTTTTGTTTTGTGGGGTTTTTGTGCTTTAAAAAAAAATTTATTTATTTTTTTGAAAATTTTTATTTATTTTCCGTTGCTTTTCCTTGCTCAGTCTCGAAACCTTGTGGGAATTACTATGGGAAGTAAGGTAGTTCAGATGCAAACCTCTCCCATCCTGCTTACACCATAGGCATAAGAACTAATAACCCTTCTGTGTTCTTACCTAAAGTTCCTTATTGTGGGCAGTGAGCGAGCAGAGCTTCATGATTTTTTTTTTTTTTTTCCTCTGAGATCTGTATGTTTTTAAGGGAGTGGGCTGTCAATGGTTGAGTGGATTGCAAGGTAATCTTGAAGTGTAGTCATTTGATTGTTTCCTATTCCTATTAAGCTTTCTTTTAAAGTTTTTCCTTAAAATATGAAAATATATTCCATAAGTATAGTCATTTGATTGTTTCCTATTCCTATTAATCTTTCATTTAAAAGCATTCCTTAAAATATGAAAATACATCTGTGTCTTGAAGTGCCATACATATTAAATATTCATTTGTTCTTTTCTGAGTCTGCTTTTTTTTTTTACAGTTATTAAGTTAGTTTTAATCCTTTGATAATTTGCTCTTAATTTTTCTATATGGAAAACACTGTCAGGGTTACCCGCGGAGCTACGCTGTCAGCTGCTAAACAGAGTAAAGGTGAATGGAGTTTTTGTGCTTTTCTTTCATGGGCAACATCCGTTCAGAGGTTAGTTTTCTCCCTTACAGCTCCAGTAAAGTTCCAGTTGAGTAGTAGGGCAAGATAGAAAGTTAAAGAACAGCATAGACAGTAATTTAAAAATATTGTTACAAATGAGCGACTATGGAAAACACAGCTGAGCTTTCCTGAGTGAGTCTTAATACTGTACGTTTATTATAAACTATTTCTGTTTGAATTGAAAAATACAGATCATCATTTAGTTTGCAGGTTACTCTCTTGACTTAAATTTTAAAACTCGTTGGAACAGACATATCACTGATCCTCAACGACTGCCTTAGGGACCAGATCCCGTTTCTGAGGCGTTTAAGTCACGTTTGCAGCGCCGCTTTTCTAACAAGGCTGACTTGCTCCTGTGGTTGACGTGAGCTCCAGGCTGTAAGGAGAGGGAGAGCAGAGAATTCGGTCGAGACAGTTGAAGGCTAGAAGCCTGAGCATGGTAGGAGACTTGGATTTCCCTCCCTGTGGATTAAATGGGAGAGCGAGCACATATAAACTTCCCTTAGGGTACCTTTCACCTGTTCGGCTCATCTTTTTCAAATCTTGAGACAAAGGAACTGACTTCCATGAATCCAGAGGAAAATAATGAGTTTGAATGAAACTGACTGCGAGGGTACTTCTACTCTTATCCAGGGAGGAGGGTTGTCAGTTCTCATCAAACTTGGAAAAAGCTGCTTTTGGTGGTTGCTTTTTGAGGATGATTATTATGACTTGCTTCTAATAGAGCCTGGACTAGGAAAAGGGGAAGATGAGATGAAAAGAAGTCCTATTCTATGTCCTCATTTTTTACCATCCCTCTCGGCTGAGGTGGGAACAAGAAGGTAATAGAGCTGGATTCCCTCTGGAGAGGGTTTGAATTCAGGTGGTGATTGCCTTGCTTTAGCATCTACTTGCAGAGGTGGTTGGTTTGTTTTTTGTTGTTGTTTTTTTTTTTTCCACTTGCACAGTTACACTGATGCTGAATTGTTTGTGTGGCTTTGGTCTACAGCTATAATCTGATAAAGCCACTGGTCAAAGAAATGAGCTGAACCCTGACTTCAACTGCCTGTAACAGGAATCCTAAAATGGTTTGGGTTGGAAGGGACCTCAAAGATCATCTAGTTCCAACCCCCCTGCCATGGGCAGAGACACATTGCGCTACACCAGCTTGCCCAAAGCCTCATCCAACCTGGCCTTGAACACTTCCAGGGATGGGGCAGCCACAGCTTCTCTGGGCAACCTGGTCCGGTGCCTCACCACCCTCATTGTAAAAATTTCCTCCTTGGATCTAATCTAAATCTCCCCTCTTTCAGTTTAAAGCCATTGCCCCTTGTCTTATCACCATACACCCGTGTAAAAAGCCCCTCTCTGATGATAATAAGCTTTAAACTAGTTAGCATGTAAAATTGACAATCAGGTGGTACTGTTGAAGGTGTTTTTCACTGCCATGTGTGTGAAGACTGTCCTTTCAGTGTAAAAGGCACATGGAGCATTTAAGTCGATGACTCACAGCCTGAAGATCTCTTGCTACGTCATTAAGAGCTGATGTCACCAAAACCTGCCTTGCTTCTGAAGCAAGTGATTCCAGCACTTAATGAAAACTAGTTGTTGAAGTTAGGTGGCAAGTTTGGAACATTAAGAACTTGTTCAAGAAAGATAAAGCTGCTTAAAAAAAGTTGTTAAACTGTCCATACCTGATGCACAAGTGAGTAGGTAAAGTCTGTACACAAATAAATAAATAAAATATAGCTCGGACTACCTCTACCACAGCAAAATCCTGACTCCATGCAGTTACCCTTCAGGAGAAGATGTCAGGCTGGTCGCTGGAGCTGCACTCTCAAGCCTGTTGTATTCAGGTGATGTTGAATTAATAGGTGAAGGAAATACCACGGATGAAGCTTATCCACAAGTTCTTAGGAATGGAAGGAAGAATGCTTATTTCCCATGAGACTGTCAACCGCTTATATCCGACAGTGATTTTTGCTCAGCACTGAACTCCACATGTGGGTGCTGTCTTGGGTGCGGTGTTAAGGGGCTTCAGAGCAACCCAACTCTCCCCTAAATCTACTGTAGAATATCCAGTATTATTCAATAATATTCAATATTAACTATTATTTTGAGGAAAATCTAAAATTGTGGCTGCTGGGTGTTGCTTTGGGATTCCTTCTGGGTATGAGCCTTGCCACATGTTGGAGTGATTAAAATATAATAATTTGTTTTAAGCGTGTTAAGTGTATTTGACTTTCTTTTTAGTATGCTAGCATAGAAAACTTACCTTCACTAGCCCCTAAAAAAAAAAGATTTCCTTCATTTATTTTATGTCTCTTCTACTCCATATGTTCTTATTTCGTTTCAGAAGAAGGAAAAGTTTCTGGCAGTGCCCTTGATGAGCCTTCGGATCAGTCACTTGTGTCCTGTTAAGGCTTGCTGAGGCCTCGGGCGCTTTTCATTGTGGTACAACTTCTGCACGTACCTCCGGGAAAGAGAAGTACAGGAGTGTAAATTTCTGCTTGGAGTGAACCTACTCTGACCACTTAATAGGGTTTTTAGTCTGTAGAGCATTCACAGAACAAGCGATTGGATTACATTGATTTTATAAGCCCAGCTGCCTGGGCTAGTTACCCATTTGAGTACTGGAAAGCCTCAATTCCTTCTCGGGGGGTTGTGTTCCTGAGATGTGATAAGGGAACTGATACAACTGCTGATGCTTCAGGGCTGCCAGGGGAAAACCGAGTGGAGTTCCCCTGTAGCCACAGCGGAAAGGGGAGTGTTGTGTTCAGGGGGTTTTCTTTTGTGAGGTCAGGGTGTTACCATGTTTTTGTAAGGCTGGTCATGCCAGAGCAGATCGTGCCTGGCTCATCCTTGCTGGTGGAAATGAAGCTCGACTTTGACCAGTTGGACTTTCAGAAGTATCGGGTTTTAGCTGGGTAGCACAAGGCCATGGCTTTGAAAACTTGGGCTGAATTTTATTGGCTTTTCTGTGCTTGACAACGAAGCTTGTTATCAAAACTGTGCTTCTGTCATCTAGATACTGCAGATGCAGCGTGGTGTATGCAGAACTGAAAATTTTTGTGTGCCTCGAATTGTAACGGAACTGAAGAATATATGTTGAAACAGATGAGCTGTTTCGAGGGCAATAATAAAACAGATCCACTTGTTTAGTGGTACATGAGTGGAGTTCAAAGTCAGGTGGCAATAAGAGGATTAGAATACTTCGTTTATGAACGTTAATGTGTTGGCCTACGAGAGGAAACCGATGGTTCAGAGGATGGATTTAAGTCTTTGGTTTGCTGGCGGCTGCTGTGCGAAGCTGACTGTGCTGTGGGGAGGACTCGCTTCGCGATGGAGGGGCCGTGGGTTGGCGTCTCAGAAAAAAACTTCTGGGCTGACACTGAGCGATAGGCTAGTTACATAAAGAGGTGGTATGAGGCTATGTTTTTGTAGGATTTTAAGAGCAAATTAAGCAAACTTGTCCTGGTGTAAAAGTGTAAGCGGGACTACCTGATCTTTCAGTGCACCTTTCAGCCTCTCAATGCGATGGTTTACACATTTGAAAATGTGGATGGGAGAGACATCCCTGTATTTGTGGGGTTTGCTTTGTGTAGTGTTTACCAGCTTAAGGGGAAAAACTTGTTTTCCTGCTTAGGGAAAATTTAATTGGTCAAGAATGGTAAAAACTTGAAAATGGAAAAACAAAATGTCTGGTTTGTCTTCCTTTGCTAAATCCAGTGGTTCATTCCAGGCTAAACGTAGTGTCCGAATTCCCCTGAGTTACAGCAAAACAGGACTTTATATACTACCAGGTTCTTAAGAGAAGAAAGTTTCATTTGCCATTTGTGGGTACTTTAAAATTTAATGTTATGCCTTCAGAACTTCAAAAGAAGGTCCCGACTACTGTCTTTTAGCATTTTGAAACTTTTCAAGTATATGAATAAAATCAAAACTCCTTTAGCTCTCAAACTATCTCACTAAATTGAGTGGAAGCCTTTTGTATTTGAGTTTCGAGTTGCACTAAAGCGTGAGCTGAATGTATATTTAGTTAGGAAATAATAAAGAATAGCTATCATGATATGTCAAGATGATATATCATCTCATGGCGATGCTTGAAATGTCATTTTTGAACTATGGTTTGTGCTTATTTGGCTTTGGACCAACAAATGTGGGGAAACTTGACTTGAAGACTGAACTGCTGAGGCCAACTGGGCAAGGAGGCACTTGAGAATATTCTTGAAATGATAAAACGTGTGAGCAAGTTGTACCGAGTTGGCTGGCAGACAATGTATTTTTGCACCAGAACAAGTCATCCTAAGGCAAATTCAGCATGAAGTGGTGCAAGAAAATATATGGACGAAAAGGCTTGTTGAAAGATACTTGATGATATGAGGAGCCATTTGTGCTGTCAGCAACTCTTGCTGTTACCAGTGAACTCTGATTTTTTTTGCCCACTAGCGGTCTCTGAGCACCAGCAAAGGCTCTGCAGTTCAAGGAACAGGCAATGAATCTCTTCTCTGTCGATGCTAATATTTTGCCACTGATGCAGAACAAGTTTGGTACCCAGGCTGCCTGCTCTTATCCTGGCTTAGCCATGGCAGATGCAGCTGTTTTAAATAAAAGTTCTTTTTAGGTGGAAATGAGAAACAGAGCATGCTGATGTTAGACCTGCTTTACTAATTCCTTTGGCCTCTAGGTAATATTGAAATAACTTCTATATATTTTATTAAAAATCATAGTGATAATCTCCTTAGTCTAGCTTCTTCCAAGCTTATAAAATAGCAAAGGCAGTTTGCTTTATGGCTGGTGAAGAGGCTCTTGTTCTGTAAGCCTTTGAGTGTTGCCTTCCGAAAAAGATGTTCTGAAAAAAGATCTTTTTGGTAAAAATTCAGATCCAGCCATATTAGGGCTGTGCTTTTACAGAGCATCTATCAGCAGTTGGACCGATGTAGGGGTTGAGGCTCTCTCCATCTGAATTCTCCAGGCAACAGCTGGTCAAAACTTGATGAAAAGAAAGCCTTTAAAATGTGGCTATTTCTATTTTCCCCCTTAAAAGATTCGTACTTAACGTGGTGGCAGGTAGTTCTGCACCAGTGATTGTCAGCGGAGCAGCTCTTGGCTTTGAAAAGGCAGAGCCTTTTTGCCTGGAGGAGAGTTTCGAGCTGGTGTTTGCTGGAGCGGTGCTGCCCGTCCTGCTCGGGCTGAGCCCCTTCGGTAGGATTCATGGCTTTGGCACCGCAGAGCGTGTTCTCAGCTCCAAGAAAAAAAGTTTGCGCAACCGGCAGGTGTTTAAAGCTTGAGCCAGACTGTATGAACTTGGCTGGCCGTTCAAAAAAAATCAAATAAAATAGAGACTTCTGCACCTGAGCGAGTCAGCTTTTCCTTCGGAGCAGCGGCGTTTCCAGCTGCCAAGTCAGAGCATGGCAGAGTTTGCTCAGCTTCGTGCTTGACTGGACTTGCAGGTCAGCGTCGCGGAGGCTCCCGAGGCACAGCACGCGGAGGAGACCGCCGTCCTTCGTGGGGGAACGTCCTCTGCTCTTTCCCATCCTGGGAAAGACGTTTCCTTACCTCCGTGTGGGCAAGGCAGAAACGTTTCGTGGACTTTTGGCTTTCTTGTGACACAACATCTAAAATTTTCCTTTCTTATCTGTCGGTTAACAGTAGGTTATTTCTTCTTCCACTGTACCCTGTTGTTAGGAGTTGGAAAAAAAAAAATGTATTAGTGCCTTCTTGAAAGAAAGAAACTAAAAAAAGTTACGTTAAATAGGTTAAGTTTGTGAAGCGGGTGAGGAATGTACAGATTTACTTCTGGCAGCGGTTAAGATATTTTTAACTTTTTAAAGCCCTTGGAGCATCCCATTGCTTCTTGCATAGTCCACTGGTGAGTTATAGAGATAATTCTTGCATTTAATAAATAAGAATTTTGTGAAGGGGCTTACCAATAGACATCTTCCTAGTGAAGCACTGACACTGTTAGGATATCTTTTTAATCCTGGTGTGGATCTCGAAACCTTCCCTATAATTTGTGGCCAGTAGGCAGAACCCAGAACAACCTGAAAAACTATTTTTACAGTCACCACAACTTCCCATTGGCAGGAGAGAGAATATGCTTGTGTCTGAAGCCTCTTTGGGGATTAGGTGGTGCTCTCTCCTGGCTCTCCATTCTTTCCCAAGCTGGCTTCTGACTTTCATGTTAGTCACAGTGCGACTTTCATCTAGTTTTTTTGCTGAGGGAGGCAGGTGGAAGTGGGTATTTTATATGCTGGGAGGATTCCGTGTCTGCTTCACAAAGCTTGCACTCTTTGCAAATACGTGCAAACATTTGATCGTAGCGAAAGCAAAGGGACGTGTTCCATCAAAACCCAACCAAACCAGGCAGCCATGTGTCCCTTCTGCCTCTGCGTGCCCTGTGTTCATTCCGTGTCGGTCAGACAGGCCAGCAGCACTGCCCCTTGGAGTTCTGTGTACTGCTGACAAGTGCCTAGCCGTAGCATCTCCATTGCCTGCTCCATCCAGCCATTGATGACCATTCCTAAATATTTATTTATTGCGAACTGTGTCCCGGTGTTCCTTTATTCGAGAAACTATTTGCCAGCCTCTACCAGCCAGTGGGGATTTGCAGAGGATGTTCAGCGAAGGAGTGGTACTTGGTCACCTGTAGTTGCCATTCTTTGTGTTTTTTTTCCCCTTGGAAACCCAATCAAACTGTGACTTCTAGGGAGGCAGTTTGAAGAGGAGAGGTAATTGGGGAAGCCATAGTTTTTTTTTTTATTGGCTCTCCTTAAGGAAAACTGGGGCAGGAGGGCTGTAGCAGCATGCAGACAGGCACTGATGGGAATTTGCTTGGCTCTGAGTGTGGTGGCTACTGCGCTTCACATGTGACAACTAAAAGTTAATATTACCAGTTACAGGTAGGCAGGTATTACTAATGTTGACAGGATGCTGCTGGCAGGTAAAGCTTAAAATACAGTGTAAGCCGTTTTTATTTTGTAGTTTTTTCTGAAAGAGGCTTAAGCTCAGCAGGGAAAAATGAATGGTTGACTCTTGTTATGGTATGAATCAGAAGAAACTGTGATGCAGCAGTACCTCCAGTCCATACTGCATGGGGTAAACTATAGCGGTGTAGGCTGTAGGCAGCCCCGATGGAGCTGGCACTGCGTTCTCTCTCACTGTGCCATGAATGTGCTTCAGTGTAATTCAATTACTTTGATCATTCTGTTTCTAATTTATTGTTTTATTGCTTTCTTGCAGGCAGGCAGAAGTCCTGAAGGCTGACATGACAGGTAATTGTCTTTATTGTACAGTTGATCTAGCTGCTAGTACTTGATTCCTGGTTTTGTCTTCCTTTTGTATTCCATGTGCTTATTGTTCCTATGAATTCTCTAGAAAGTGTCTGATGTTATGTTAAAGGTTTGTCCTCTGTATATAAATAAATAGTGTTTTAACCATTGTGGCCCTCTCCTGTATCTGAAATACGTGTATTTTTAAAGTTGACTTTGGGTGGTTTAAAGCATTTGGGAGTGGAGGTCATGCCCCTACTTGTCTCCCAGAGACTCCTGTCTAGACTACCAGAGGAACGGCTGTACTTGGGATTAGCAAGGATCTGGATGGCGTTGAGAAACCTGAGTGCTGGAAATGTTGATCTGAACGCTACCACGTGTTACGAAAGTGCAGCCTGTAGATGCTATGAAATGCTACAAGCCATGTTTTAAGCTGTATGTATTTATGGCAAATGGAAATGGTTTATATTGATGTATCAGCCACGCAGTACAAGCAGCTTGCGTAATGCACCTGTGCTCAGCTGTGCTTACTACCCTGTTGTAGTACACGTAGCAGGTTGGTGTAGTCCCCGTGGGGACATGACTACCTGCATCCATCTAACCCAGCAGGAGTGGCCATACCATCAGTGGAATGGTTTCCCTGGGGTGAGGCCCATCCCTTGTGCTCCAACAGCCCCAGCCCACAGATCTTACAGGGCATGGGAAATTGGACTCCAACTTGAGGTAGCAGGGAGTGGTGTTTGCGTTCACCCTCAGTGATGGAAAAGCAGATGGCTACCAAAGAGGTAGAAAATGGCAAGCATGCAGTAGTACTTGCCCACAATGTTCTCCTGAATACCAACAGCGTCAGCTTCAGGGACTGTCCGATTTCTTGATGGATTTCTTTTCTGCTAACTTTTTCAGGCTACTGTGGACATTTTTCTAAATTAATCAGGTGGCAAGAAGTTCTGCAGCTTAATGACTTACGGAGAATGACCTCCTTCTATTTCGTTTGTTTTTTCTAACTTGCCAGCTGCTGACTTTGCTTGTGTCTAGTTATGGTGTTGTAGGAGACCAGTTAGTTAATCAGTGATCAGCTAATCCCCAATCCATCTGTAGTTTCTTGTATTTCACTGTTCTGATGAATCTGTGATAAAGTGGCTCTTTGGCATGGGATGTCTCACACTGTGCTGGGTCCTTCCACAGGTAGATGAGTGAAAAATCAGTTAGAGTAACTCCATGAACTTGAGTATTACAAAAACTGTTGTGTCTTTGTTTTTTTTCTTTTTGTTGCTCAGATTCGAAGCTGGGTCCAGCAGAAGTCTGGACGTCCAGACAGGCTCTACAGGACTTATATCAGAAAATGCTAGTGACCGATTTGGAATATGCTTTAGATAAAAAAGTGGAGCAGGACCTGTGAGTACCTCAATAAATTCTTTTGTGTATATATATAATCTGGGCTGATGAGCAGGAAACCCTGAGGCTTCCAGAAAAGCGATTGTATCCTAGGAAATGGTTATCTTATTTCCTTTAAAATGAGAGCTGTGCTGTGAGTGAAACGTGAGAATGCGCTGCAGAGTTGATGAAGAGCGTTCAATAGTATTTTACTTCCGGCAATTAGCAGCAGCCGTGTCATGTAGGAGTAGGTTTTGGTGAGCCAGGTGGAAGTAAGAGAGGAAAGAAACATCACTCTTCTGTGCTGTCATGGAAGGGCTGAAGTCTGGAGTTTCCAGAAAGGAGGAAACTTGCCTGATGTAATCACCTGGAGCTTTGAGCAAGGTCTAACAGGAGTTGAGTAGCTGTCAAAGACCCTCACTTTAAGCCTTCTAAGGTAGGGCTGGGCAGAGGGAGGAATATCAGGACTTTTCTTAGTGTGCCATGAGCACCCCAGTGTCAGGGGAAGATCCTGCTGCTTTCTCCATGCCCTGAGTCCATTCCCTGTTATTTAAGATGCAGAAGTGGGTTGTAACAGGTTTAGTTGAGAGAAGCATATGGTTCTTCTGGCACTCTTGAGTAGGCAAGATGAGTAGGCTGGCTGAGTTGTCCTGTCCATGCCTCCAGATGCTGAATGATTTTTTTTTTTTAACTCAAATTTCTATACCCTACATCCTGTTTTCAGAAAAGTGTGCTACGCTGCCTAAACCAAAACAATTACAAGGGAATATTAATGCTGTTACAGTATCAGGATTGGTTTCTCTAGTTATGAGAGGTGGGGAAAGGTAATTCTTCCATCTTTAACATTATTTGTAATCTGAATGTTGCCTGAATTTGAATATACTTCATTTTCATGTCTGATGCTATGTAATTAAACAGTTCTTTCCTGTTGCTTGTGCTGTCTGCATTGACACTTCCAGAGTAAAACCAGGAAAACGCTTCTTTTGTTTTCAGTTGGAATCATGCCTTTAAAAATCAAATCACGACGCTACAGGGTCAGGCGAAAAATAGAGCAAATCCAAATCGGAGTGAAGTTCAGGCGAACCTTTCTCTGTTCTTAGAGGCAGCTAGTGGCTTCTACACACAGGTGAGTTGCAAAAAAATGTGTTGGTTGTGGTATATTTGCATAATCTGGAAGCAAGTGTGCTTCAGCCCTGTGCTGCTTGCACGCGGGTCCTTTACAAAGCTGTGGCTGTCGGATCTCCTATGCTGCTCCAGCAACTGCTTGTGAGAGATGAGCTCCAGTATCACACCAGCGTGTGTCCTCTTTGAGGAAGGGTGAGAGGAGCAGTTTACGGTAGGTAGAATCACAGAATAGTTTGAGTTGGGAGGGACTTTAAAGATCATCTAGTTCCAGCCTCCCTGCTGTGGGCAGGGACACCTTGCGCTACACCAGGTTGCTCAAATCCTCATCCAACCTGGCCTTGAACACTTCCAGGGATGGGGCATCTACAACTTCTTTGGGCAACTTGTTCCAGTGTTTCACCACCCTCAGAGGGAAGAATTTCTTCTTAGATCTAATCTGAATCTTCTCTCTTTCAGTTTAAAGCCATTGCCCCTTGTCCTATCACTACTTACCCTTGTCAAAAGCCCCTCCCAGCTTTCTTGTAGCCTCCCTGTAGGTACTGGAAGGCTGCTAGAAGGTGTTCCTGGAGCTTCCTCTTCTCCAGCCTGAGCAATCCCAACTCTCTCAGCCTGTCTTCATAGCAGAGGTGCTCCAGCCCTCAGATCATCTTTGTGGCCTCCTCTGGACCAGCTCCAACAGCTCCGTGTCCTTCTTCTGTTGGGCACCCCAGAATGAATGCAGCATTGCAGGGGGGGTCTCACAAATTCCCATTCATCTCTTTACTATGCATGATTTCATGGGCGTTGCCATAATTCCTTTCATTTTGAAAAATGTGAGGCTTCGCCTATATAGTGAAGGATAAGCAAGGATAATCAGTTTTGTTCTTGGTTCCAGTCGTTCCAGAACAGAAATACATGCAGAATTCCACAATGTGGCTGCACTGAGAGTTTGCGTGATGGCTTAATGTTTTGCGCTTTGTTCTGTGTCCCTTCCTTGTAACTCCTCATCCTGATGTTTTTGGGACAAAAAAACCTGACCTAATGTTTTCCAAGAACTGGATACGTACATACTACACTCATACCTGAATACAGCTGTTTTTTCTGGATGATAGTTCCTAAGTTAGTGCCCACCACAGCTGTACACTTAAGTAGAGTGGTTGTCCCCAAGAGTATTAGGTCGCGTTTACAACCTATAATGTCTTCCTGGTGTTTTGACTCCCAGGCTTACAAGCACATCTTTGCCTTTAATTCTATATTTTAGTCAGCAATTGCTTGGAATTGCAAACTTCAGTTACAGGAGCTTTTCGTGCCCTTAAGCAAAGCTGTATTGGTGAGTGCTCTTGAGCTGAGTATATTTTCCAAGGTTTTCAGTTAATTGCAAAAGGGGTGTGATTCCTGGTCATGTGTTTATTCCCTACTGCCAGTATTTTGCCCATACTCTCTTTTCAATATTAGGTTTCAGCTTGTAGATTATGGAGAATAAGAGTCAATGGGTGATAATGACCTTAATGAAGTTAACTTGCCTTTTTTCCCTTTTTTCCCCTCGTTTGGGGTGTGCTGCAGCAACGTTGTCCCTGTTGAATCCTCTGTCTCAGGTTGTGGTCTGACTAAACTTTCTATCATGGCTAGTTTGCACTGGCTTCAGCTTACAGCATGCATGACAGGACTATCAGTTCCTAGTTTGATTCTGAATATCTGCAAGTCAACCCTGTTTTTTTCCAGAATCTCCATGATTTTATTCCTTTTCCCTTGGGCATTGTCTTTTGGGAAACTGCTTATTTGAAGCAGCTAGTCGGACAGCCTGTGGCATGGTTGCCAAGGGTTTTCTACCATCTCCACCGTTTGTCTTGCAAAAGCCCCACTCTTCCCTGCAGCGTGTCAGGGAATTGTGCTCTTTTCGTGTAGGACACCACAGACTGGGTCGTCTTTCTCTGTTTGCTGTGATTTTAGTTGTCCCATTTTTAGGCTAAAGATTTTGCTCGGGCAAGATACCTGCTCTCCAACTGCGAGGCCTGTCTAAATGACATCTTGAAGGAGAGCATGAATTCTCCAAATTCAGCGTGTTGGAAGATGTCATGTTTCTCTTTTATCCAGCCTTCATCTGTGAGATCCCTCTCATTTGTGGATTTTTATCTACTGTATAAAAGACAGAGCAGAAGGGGAGGGAGGTGTAACACAAACCTTTTTCTGCAGCAAGCAAAAACACCGCATCGCACGTTTAGCCGTTGACAGAGCGCACATCTCTGTCAGCCCTGGGCTTTCTATATGCCTTTATCTGGAAGTGGAACCCTGCTGCAGGTCTGTTTTATTTGGAGACTGAGCGTGTTCCCAGCTGGGAGAAAGTCTGTCAATTCTTCCTTGCATTTTTTTAACCCTGCAACACAGCAGAGCAAACACTTTCCATCGCTACGTGGTGACTATTACTTGCCAGTGCATTCACTGGGGCCCATTAGGAAAAACTTCAAAAGCACTAATTAGAATGGCAAAGTTCAGGTGTTCTTTGAATCAGCTTTCGAGATATTTGGTCAAGCAGCTGGTGCTTTGTTCTTTGAAAGAGTCTCACTATTAGCTTCGTACAAATATTTACTGACAGCTCGGCCACTGAACTGTTGACCACTGTTGGCTTGCGTCGCCTGCAAACTTGGTTTTGTTCAGGCTGCTCTCTAAAGTTTAAGCCAGGGTAGTGCTGTTCTTATGTTGGAACAAGGTTCTTTGGGGGATGAGTGGCATTCCTTTTGCTCATTTTCAAAGAATGATGTCACTTCATCTAGGTATAAAAAAAAGGACTCTGTTACTTCAAAAAAAAAAGCAGCAAGATTTCTTTCAGCCTCTAACAGTCAATCTCCACTTGGTAATTAAGGTATCATGGGAATTGGAGTTGCTTACTGGTTTGGGATGCACAACTCGTTCTTACAGAAGAGAAGTAAAAATTCTCTTCATGGTTCTGGACAGAATAATGCAGCGTGGAGCTCAGTGGCTTCTGTATGGAGAATGTAATTCGAAATCTCACTTTTGGTAACCTAGGCTCAAATATATTTAGCTATAATCTGTGCCCCCAAGTGATGACCTGCTAGTTTTGATATTGTTTCAATGCTTTTCTGATTACTGTCTCCAGCTGCTCCTAAACCAGGCCTGTTTTTCTAGTTATTACAGGAATTGTGCACAGTTTTTAACGTAGACTTGCCGTGCCGCGTAAAGTCTTCCCAGCTGGGAATCATTAGCAATAAACAGACGCACACCAGCGCCATAGTGAAGCCGCAATCTAGCTCCTGCTCTTACATCTGCCAGCACTGCCTTGTCCACCTTGGAGATATTGGTGAGTTTTTGAAGGAAAAAGAGGTGGGACATTGAGTTCTACCTGCGTTCGGCTTTCACGGAGAGAAGGATCTGTATGTACCCTGGGCAACTGCTAGAGCGAGCGTGCTCCAGATGAGTAGCTAATAGCTGATTGTACGTTTGGTGGTTGCTGGAGGGGGAAAGGGCTGGAAAGTAATGCTGTTAGACTTTTCTAATGCGTGTTACACGTTAACACGTGGAGACAGTTAATCACTAGCTTTCTAGTGATTTGCTAGAATCTGTCTTCCAGCGTACTAATCATGTTGTAGCTGGTAGGCACAGTGAAATGTTGAAACCGGTAGCTATTACAAAAGCTTGTTGCAGCAGGCTGCTGCTCTGCTTCTCCTACTTCTCTGTTGCTTTAAATCATATATGCAAAGGCAACAGAAATCCAGCCTTCATAAACGAGGCTTCTTTTTACATTGAGTTCAACAGGTTTGTTTCTTTGTTGATCAGAGTGGAACTATGTGTTGTAGAAAGTTCTCTTTTCGCAGGAATCTGTAATTGCTTTTGAACCAGCCTAAAAGTAGATCTAGTAGCTGGTTGTGCAAAGTAGTATGAAAAATGTTTGTAGCTCTCTGGATGTGATGCTATTGGCACAGCATCTTTCTGCGTCTGAGCTGATAAGCTGTGACACAGGATCTGAGGAAAACCAGCCACCTCAAAATTCAGCGTGTGGAATCTTTGTGCTGTTTGGTGTAATTATATGTTCTTCCGATGCTTATTTCTAAAATAATAGTGAAATGCTCTTCAGGTAAAAAGAGTTATATAAAAGTAAGTGCAGGAGGGTTGTATTTTATGTCTCAACTTGGATTTTTTTGTTGTTTTCTTAGCTCGCTATAGGAATCAGACCAGCCAGGCAGAGTCTTACTACAGACATGCAGCTCAGCTTGTCCCTTCTAATGGTGAGTCTGGGATATCTTTTAGGTTCAAAATTCCAAAGGAATATCTGGGGAACTGCTTTTCTTGTGTGGCAGTTGGAAATGGAATTTTATATGAATTTCCCTCCCTAAATGCCCAAAGCAATCATGTAACAAAGCCTGATCCGTTGGTAAATCATTTAGATAATAGCTGTTTGCCTCATCAGTGTCTCATCTCCTCTTTGTGAAGATTTAGAAACCAAGAAGGTAACACACAGCTTCACTCCAAGGCTTCACTCCTGCTACATTATACTGTGTTACAGTCGTATGTTACGAAGCACAATTAATGAAAACTTCTCTACCCCCAGTGTTTTTTTCTTTTATCGTTTGTTCACATGCCAATTTGTAAAGTTTAGGACCTAAAATTGGATTTTTCAAGTTGCTCGTGCAAGTTAAGGGCTTCTTTAGTTCAGGGATCTTGCTTTTTAGCTATTGGCTTGCTGTGGCCCACAATGTAGGATGGTGAGAGAAGGAGAAATAATTTTTGAACCAGGCTGCTGAAACCAGTAACTCAATATTTTTTTTTAGCCAGTTATTTTCTAACTGAAAAATTGTCTGTATTCTGACTATAGAAATTTTTACTCTATAGGCAAAAAAATGAACAACTGTTGACAGATTTGCCTTGTGAGGTAAAATTGGACTAGATTTTGTCCAAATAGATGAAGATAAATATGTTGGTGGTGAGAGCTTGGTTTTGACAGTATCTTCTTATTTATACAAAGATCTTATGCCGTATTTGTTGTCCGGTTTTAAAGGATACGTGGGAAAAAAAAAAAGCCAAAACCCAACAAAAAACTCCACACTTAATCCTTCCCCCCGAAAAAACCCAAAACTCTAACTGTGCTAAAAAAAAGCTTTAAAAGCTTTTCCATTTGAGTGATACTGAGATAAGGCTGGAGCAAAAGAGTCAGCAGATGAATCTGAACCTTGTCTGTTGAAGAATTTAGGACTTTACACTCCCTTTTCAAGTGTCCACACTTTGAAATCTAGCATGCTTCACTCCATGACAATTTATTGTTCAACTTGTCTTTTTCTCCCTTAGGTCAGCCTTATAATCAGTTGGCTATTCTAGCTTCCTCCAAAGGAGACCACTTGACCACAATTTTCTACTACTGCAGAAGCATTGCTGTGAAGTTTCCTTTCCCAGCTGCCTCCACTAACCTACAAAAAGCACTTTCTAAAGCACTGGAAAGGTAAGACTAAGCATCATGTGTTTCTGCTGGGGTAAGATGGAGGAGACTTCTTCCAAATGCACCTCCTTTGCCAGAAGTTATTCATATTTGGGAGTAGAAATAGAAGTTCCTCGATCCTCCTCCAGTCAGAGCACTCTTACACACATATGAAAGAAAGAATAGTTTGTGTCTGCGATGCTCTTGAGCGTGAATAATGAATGGAGGAAATAAGCATGTGGTGCCAATATAAAAAAAAGTAGCTCTGCATGGACATTTCTCCTTTCTTGAACTTCACAGAAAAAGTGTGTAATGTTATGTGCAGCTGTGTCTGATTCCAAAGACTGAAGTTGGGTATTTCTGTTCTGAACGTAGTCGTGATGAGGTGAAGACTCGATGGAGCGTGTCTGACTTCATCAAGGCATTTATTAAATTCCATGGCCATGTGTACCTGAGTAAGAGCTTGGAGAAGCTGAGCCCTCTTCGAGAAAAGCTGGAAGAACAGTTCAAGGTTAGTTCTAACAACATACTAATTAGTATATTGAGAAGAATGTTTTTAGCGGCTGAGTTCTGAAACTACAGTCCAATAACAACTTTCTCACATGCTAAAACACAGGAAGCTCCAGCAGCCAGTTGTGGAAGGCTTGCATTGCAACTGACGCTGGGTAGTTCTGTTGACTCCTTCAAATAGTATTTTTCCCATTTGGGAATGGAAAAATGGAATTTTTTTTTCCCATTTGGCATGTGGTGCATTGTTGGTGGAGATACAGGAGAAATCAGTGACCACTGATTCTTTGCTCTTTAACCTGGATGATTCTTGGATGCCAGTGAAAAGGACTTGATTTATCTGGGAAATCTTGGCTCAGTTGCCTGAGGAATTTTGAGAGCTTCATTTTCTGGATGATGTTCAGTCACTCCCACTGGTTATTAAGGCTGCTTTTAATCTTCCTCAGACAACTCACCTCTCCTGTCAGAGGTTTGCTTTAAAAAGTGTTCCAGTACAACCTTAATTTGTGTGTAGACTAGAACTATTCAGAACATGTTTCCTCTGGAAAATTCAGGAGTACCCATTAATTATATAGCTGTCTCACTGAGCTGGACAATATAGCAAAGATTGAAATAAAGAGAATTTTGTAAGGTATTTATACAAGGTAGGACAATTTCTAAGAGGGCATCATATCAGCTATTAGGTGCCTTTTGGAAACTGCTCTGCTTCAGCATCTTTGTTTGTGGAAAACGAGCAGATACTATGGATATGTGCAACAGAGCAGTTGATGCCTTTCCAAATTAAGAAAGGGGAAGGTGGTTTTAGCAATAAGAAAAATTACAAATGTTCTTTACAGTGTCTTTCTGCCTTTTTGCATTGAATTGGGCTGCTACAGCTAAGTCCAAACTGTCTTCAAAATAAATTGAAAAAAAAAAAAAAGCCCTGCTAAACTTGTTGTGAGTGGTATTAGCTTTGAATGTGAGCTGCTTGAACGCTGGGAGTTAATGTTTCACAATTAAATAATTGTATCTCTTTTTGTGTGTGATGTTGGCTGTTGAACAAGTACTGCTACTGCTTTTTCCACAGTGCTTATAATCAATAATTATGAGCGTTGCTCAGGCATGTGGAACAGTCTTATTTTTCTGAACTCATCCAGGGTGTTAAAATAGAGCTAATTGAGCCCTGCTTTGTTGCTTAGATGACTTTTTTTTGTTTATATTATGCAACATAAAGCTCAATTTACTAGGGAACAACTCTTCTGGCTTGAATGGGTTGAATGTGGCTGTGAAATTGGCTGTGTGGTAGATAATCACTTTAACTTTGTGACTGATTTTAACCCTGAACGAGGAGAGCAGTTGTAGGGTTAGGATCATTCAGCCAGGCCCACAATTCTGCTGCTGCCAGCTTGAGTTGTTGGCTGTAGAGTGCTTCATGTCCTTAACTGAAAAGCAAGGTGAACATGCAGCTCAGACCCTTTCCTGATGCTTATGTTGGTTAATCCACTTGCCTTCCTGATGTTGTGTCTGAAGATAAGTTGGTTGTGGTTTAGGATATCTCCTTTTTTCACAATACTCCAGAAAAACATTCAAGTTACTTTTCTTAGAACAGGAAAAGAATCTTTTACAGCATAGTAACTGAAATGCATTTGTAAATAGCTCATGCTATTTTAGTCCACCATGGTGTTCCATGACCCATGAAGTCAGGTGTTGAATTAGTCTTTAATACATAACCACACAATAATTAAATTTTCCTGGGGTGTTTTTTTTTTAAAATGTCACCTTCTCCGTGCTGTTTCTTCGAAAGACTGAAAAACACAGTGGCCATACAGACCTCTGCAATTCTTGCACTTGCATTGCGATGTCTTTGCACGTTGAAGTTGCACTTGCTCTGGAAGAGACCTGTATCCAAGGGGATGGTGATTTGTTGTGTGTATGAGTTGGTTTACGAGCAAAAAACCTTGGGCTTAACAGTGGGCATCTACCCATGTCCACCTGGGAAGCCCAGCACTGTGCTAATAGGGATGTCCTGAAAATAAAATCGAGAATGGATGCTGCCTTAAGTGCAGAAACATTAGTCAAGCAGTGAAGTAGCAACTACTAATCATGGAATCATGGAATTCACAGAATCACAGAACGGTTTGGGTTGGAAGGGACCTTAAAGATCATCTAGTTCCAACCCCCCTGCCGTGGGCAGGGACTTTCAGGCACGTGCTTTACCGTATAAAAATACATATGTTGTACGTGTGTCTTTGTTGCAGAGGTTGTTATTCCAAAAAGCCTTCAATTCTCAGCAGTTGGTCCATATTACTGTGATCAATCTGTTTCAACTGCATCACCTGCGAGACTTCAGCAATGAAACGGAGCAGCACAGCTACAGCCAGGACGAGCAGCTCTGCTGGACACAGTTACTGGCTCTCTTCAGTAAGTATGAAAACTCATTGATCTTTGTATCTCTTTCATTTTTATATGGAATCAATTAGTAGAGTGCTGTCAGCATCTAGCCTAATGGCTGTGTGAGATAAGTGATGAGAATGGACAGTATGGGAGAACGTTCAGAGAGAAGATGGTTGCACAGGATCGTTTGTCTAGCAGTGCTGGCTAACACTGGACTTACTCCATCTGAAGCCTTACAGAGCTCTGCATCTTTTTCCTGGTTCTGAAAAGAATGTTTTAACTTGGGTAGAGAGTTGGGTCCATCTTGGTGGTGGGTAGTACCACGCGTGGTGGGGCTGCTTCACAGCTGGCCTCGACGTGGTTTGAGTTGTTTTGACTGGAGCTAGCTCTGATTCAACGGCACTGAAGTCAAAGCTGACTGAACTGGGACCTCAGCTGCTTCTGTGCTCTTGGTAACATCAACTAGAAGATCAGTGGGAGTGCAGAGCATTTTAGACTCTAGCAGCACAATGCTCATTTGCTTAACCTGATCTGGCCCATGATCAGCTTGGCCTTGTTCGTAAACACCTACATTTCTGAAGAGCTGAACTTCTCCAGGTTCCAGCCTGGAGTTTGAGTCTGAAAGCACCATGATCACACTGGTGTGGTATGGTTTCTCAGCTTGTGTGCTCTAATGGGTCTGAGCTGGGTGCCTGCCTGCACAGCTCGCTCCGGTGGATTCGTGTGCCTGCTGACCCTGGGAAAGGGGATAAAATGCAGATAGATAGTTGAGTTGATAATTTCTAATAAATAAATGAATGACTGTTTTTGTAATGGGCTTGTCTCACAAGTTAACAAAATGATTTGCTATAACAGTTAAAAAAGGAGGGGAGGGGTGGGGAGGAGACACTAATGTTCTGCTTCATGGTAGAAAACTCTGCATTGAAAAAAAAGATGTTCTGATCTGCTGGTGGATTTTTAAAGATCAAATAATTGGATTGCTTTGTTCTAAAGAAGTCTCCCTTAAAAATAGGGTTTTATAGGTGAGATGTGTTTCATTAGGTTATTTGATCAGCTTTAAAGTGTCATTCCTGCATTGTGTGTGGTTTTTTGTTTGGTGTTTTTTTTTCTCCTCTGTTTCTAGTGTCCTTTCTTGGAGTTCTGTGCAAGTGTCCTTTACAAAACGACTACCAGGAGGACTCTGGAGCTGCGTATCCTCTTCCAGCTGTGAAGGTTTCAATGGACTGGCTGAAACTTAGGCCCAGTGTTTTCCAGGAGGCAGTGGTTGATGAAAGACGGTAGTGAGTGTTAATCTTTCTTTTGATAAATTTAATTGCATAAAGTAATAGTAAGTGATGATACACAAATTAGTAATGGGAAAAGTGATCGCATAACTTATTATTAAAGGCATCAAAATGATAGTGTATGTGCTAAAAAGTTAAAAAAAATGAGATTCGTGGGCTACACGAGCAAATTCACTGTTTTAATTTGCTTTAGGTTTGCGTGTAACGCTTTCTTAAATTAAGATCTGAGCAATCTCCTTTATAATGTCTGACTTGGGCACAGCTACTGAGGGTGCCCTTAGTCTGATCTATTGTAATGATTTCTCAGATTTATCGAGGTAGGTGGCAGGAGAATACTTGCCTTAATTTCATGCATTAAGCCATTTCTTGGTTAGTACTGGAATCCTGTTTTCCTGGCTCATCGTCCAGTAATTGAATTGAGTTTAGTAGAGGGGATCTTTAAATGTCAGCACAGGCATTATGGTTCTGGACTGCTGCTCTGATTTTTCACTTCTGCCTCTAATCTTTTAAATCTAGGCTTAAATAGTTCAAAGCTCTCCTACTTTTGTTATAGTCTGTTAACTTTCATGGATTATAGCAATAATTGCTATAATCCCAGTGTTTTAATAGTGAAGATTACTACTTGATATGAAGTAGTCCTTGCAGAGTGGAGGTGCAGGCAGGACTTCATGGAGTCTCAAAATGAATCTTCAGGTGTGAATGTGTATTTTGAGCTAGCCAGAGTAGGTCCTTCTGACCATAAAACTATCAGGCTCTCTTTAAAGAACATGCCTGTTTTTTAAATCTGTGGTGTGGTAACGTGATGTTCTCAGGTCCTCATCGTACAAAGGAGTTGTGAAGTGGGCAGCAAACAGCTGTAAAAGGCACAGCTGAACTCGAAAAGAAAGTTAAGTACAGCTAAGATTTGTCAAACTGGGCATTAGTTAGTAGCCATTACATTTGTCAGCTCTAAAAAAGTTGAGATGATTGTCCATCTTCCCCTTTATTTGTAAGGATGACATTTTTCTTCTTATTTCTATTGGAAAATCTTAATGAAAGTCATTCTTTGCAGATTACGCACACGTGTGCAACTTTATTGGCCTCTTGTGTAATAACCTGATGTCTGATTTCTCTTAAAGTCTTCCTTACTCTGAATTCAGAATTAATTTTGCTCTTGGTTCAAGAAATAATCCTTATTCCTTTTTAAACTTTAAACAGTTGTCTCCACTCTATGCTTATTGTTTTCCTGTGGATAATTAGTTGTACCCCAAAATGTATGAACATCTGAAATGGGAAGGAAATGTGTTTACCTAGAAGAATAGATAAATATGGAGGCAAGAATCATAGAATGGTTTGGGTTGGAAGGGACCTTAAGGATCATCTAGTTTCAGCCCCCCTGCCGTGGGCAGGGACACCTTCCACTACACCAGGTTGCTCAAAGCCTCATTCAACCTGGCCTTGAACACTTCCAGGGATGGGGCAGCCACAGCTTCTCTGGGCAACCTGTGCTAGTGCCTCACAACCCTCAGAGTAAAAAATTTCTTCCTTAGATCTAATCTAAATCTCCCCTCTTTCAGTTTAAAGCCATTGTCCCTTGTCCTGTCACTACACACCCGTGTCCAAAGCCCCTCTCCAGCTTTCTTGTAGCCCCTTTAGGTACTGGAAGGCTGCTAGAAGGTCTCCCCTGAGCCTTCTCTTCTCCAGGCTGAACAGCCCCAACTCTCTCAGCCTGTCTTCATAGCAGAGGTGTTCCAGCCCTCGGATCATCTTTGTGGCCTCTTCTGGACCAGCTCCAACAACTCCATGTCCTTCTTCTGTTGGAGGCCCCAGAGCTGAACACATAACTGAGGACAGAAATTACTATATGAATACTAGTGTGTGCTCTTTGGCAATGAGCTTTTCCAAACCTGCCCTGTGGAAGCCACACTAGGTCTAGGTTTTTGCATGTGTCACTACATCACTCTTCAGAGATCTCTTATTGTGAAATCTCATTATTTCAGATGTTGTACGGGAAGATTGCAGCTTACTGTCGGTTGCAACAGGCTTGCACTCTCCCTTTTTTCCTCCTTCTCTTCCTTGTCAGTCATGGGAAGGAGCTATTGCTCAGTTTATGTTGATGCTTATTCTCTGTGCTAATGTTTCCAGTCCCTGCAGCAGTGCAGGAGAGCTGCTGACCTCAGGCTTTCGGTTGCACTTTGCATTCTCCAGTCTAGGTGCTGGATGATGGCCGAAAGCCTTGCTGAGGGAGGACAGGTTTGTTTCACTAACACCGAGCACGATGGGCACCTTCCAAAAAATAGTTTTCTGTTGCCTCTGTGGACTGGGTGCCCATCACTGAAGCAGAAGGCAACTGCTTAGACTTTTGGGTTGGAGCTTTTTAAAAATTTGGAGAAAGCAGCCTGTTGGTGGTAGTTAAATGTTAACTACCTATACGGTGATGGTTGTGATTTTTAAATTATTTGCTCCAGGGCCTTTGTAAAGAATTTCCAGTCATTGCTTGTAATGGTGTTGGCAGTGTAAAGCAGGGAGGCTGCCCGTTAACCTCCAGTTTAATGGTCTTAGTCGGTGCAGCCCTTACTTAGACCGTAATGTTCACAGAACAGAAGTACTTGTGCGCAGCTCTATCTCGATAAATTATTTTACTTCCCAATTGATTAATTTACTGTGCCTTGAGAGCAGTCAGCTTTGGACTGGAAAACAGGAATTGCAAACAGGTGCTCTGAACTTCAGCTCCTCCAATAGTTCTGTCTAGTTACATTCGTAGTAGGTTTTCTGATTTGCTGGGTAATGAACACTGCGAGAATCTGTCTGTCTTCATAATTTTAGACTGAATTTTTAAAAAATTATAAGTTCGTCAATAAAGTGACCTTTTCCCTGACCCTTGGGAGAAACTTACCTTTTCTTGGGATTCGAAGGATTAATGGAAGCTGTGACTGTAACAGAGCTGAGTATTTTCTTAGTAAGGTGGGTAAATTCCGTGTTTTGTAGTTTTCCCTTATAATTTGTCTGTATTCTGGTTTGTAGCATATGGCCCTGGCTGATTTCTCTTCTAAACAGCTTCCAGCCTCATGAAGAAGATCTGTCCAGTAATAATGGTAAGGATGCTTTTAGTCTGTGCTGCAAAGAACTGGGAACGATGCATGTTTTTCCTTATGTGGGGAACTGCAAGTTGGAAGAGCAAAGAGAGCAAGTTGTTTTCTAGTATTAGTGCAGGGGATTCCTTTGCAAATTCTTTCTCGTGCCGAGCTCCTCAGATTGTGGGGTGGGCCAGTACAGAGGAGCATTTTAATAAAATGCTTTACTACGTGTAGTGACCTTGCTGGGTTATCGACTTACGATACTGTACTCAATGTGTTCAGGCTCTCCTTACGCTGTTTACTATATCTCTTCACCAGCAACCCCACTTCCAGAAGAATTTGAGCTGCAAGGATTCCTGGCTCTGAGGCCCTCGTTCAGGTGGGTGACAGCTGGAGGAAACTATAGTCTTGCTGATGTCACTACTTTGACGGATGTTGACCTGTTCCCTGCAAGAAGTGGGGAAAGGAGTACTTTTACAGGAAGACTGCTCGATGTGTTTTTACTTTGCTGGCTTTTTATTCTGCTTTTAACTGTGTCTCTGCACCTAACGTCATGCACACATGCTGACTAAATATTAGATGTATTCACTCAACTATTATTTTTGTGATTTTGATTATCACACAGATGAACTTTCAACCTTTTGTTTCTTTTTAAAAAAAACCCTTCACCAAACCTCTTTAATGTAGATGCATCTTACCAGAAGGGAATTGCGTGTGTAAATCAGACATCTGTAACAGTCATATTTTGAAAAGGATCTGGTGAAATTTCGCAGCTCATAATCGAGTAATGTTGACCAGTTGCATTTCTATGGAAATATGATGTTGCAGAGGGTAATTGTGTAATTAATATTACTCCCTCTCCTGTGTCAATACTAGGAACTTGGATTTTTCCAAAGGCCACCAGGCAATTACAGGAGATAAGGAAGGGCAACAACGTCGGATACGGCAGCAGCGTCTGATCTTCACAGGCAAATGGATTGCTGATAACCAGCCGAGGTAATCGCAAGTAGCATCTGTGTGTTTCAGTTGCTGTAGACGTAGACAATGCAGGTGCCCGGGTTAAGCTTTATTTTTCTCACTGTTTGACACAGCAGTTAGATAGAACGTGAATGCAAGATGCTGACGGCGCTCATACGGTGTTCCGTGGGTCAGCGTGCCATTGCTTCGTAAGCTAATTATGATAGGTGATGTATCTGGAGTAAAGCATCGTGTTCGATGAGCCCTTTTTAGGGATACTGCGGCACAGCGAAGTGGAAACAGTATTTGAAGTGGCAGCAAGACTGCGAGCATGCGAGCTGACATCGTGCTAGAGAGTCCCCTTAGCTGGGAGATGTGATGTAACATCTTGTTGTTGCTGGGGTGAAGAGATGCACAGTGCATATGTTGACGTAGAATCATAGAGCCATTTAGGTTGGAAAAGACCTTTCAGATCATCGAGTCCAGTTGTTAACTTAGCACTGCCAAGTCCACCATTAAACCGTGTCCCTAAGCACTATGTCTACGCATCTTTTAAATATCTCCAGGGTTGGTGACTCGGCCACTTCCCTGGAAAGCCTGTTCCAATGCTTGACAACCCCTTTGGGGATGAATTTTTTCCTTATATCCAATTTAAACCTCCCTGGTGCAACTGGAGGCCATTTCCTCTTGTTACATGAGAGAAGAGACTGACACTCGCCTTGCTACAACCTCCTTCCACATAGTAGTAGAGAGTGACAAGGTCTCCCCTCAACCTCCTTTTCTCCAGGCTGAACAACTCCAGTTCCCTTAGCTGCTTCTCATAATTGTGCTCTAGACCCTTCACCAGCTTTATTGCCCTTCTCTGGACACGCCCTAGCACCACCATGTCTTGTCTTGTAGTGAGAGGCCCAAAACCGAACACAGCATTCGAGATGCGGCCTCACCAGTGCTGAGTACAGGGGCTGATCATTGCCCTGGTCCTGCTGGCCGCACCATTTCTTCTACAAGCCAGGATGCTATTGGCCGCCTTGGTCCCCTGGGCACACTGCTGGCTCATATTCATCTGACTGTCAACCAACACCCCCAAGTCTTTTTCCACCAGGCAGCTTTCCAGCCACTCTTCCCCAAGCCTGTAGCATTGCGTGGGGTTGTGGTGACCCAAGTGCAGGACCCGGCACTGAGCCTTGTTGAACCTCAAACAGTTGGCCTTAGCCCATCGATCCAGCCTGTCCAGGTCCTTCTGTAGAGCCTTATTCCCCTCGAGCAGATCAACATTCCCACCCAAATTGGTGTCATCTGCAAACTTACCGAGGGTGCAGTCAATCCGCTCGTCCACATCATTGATAAAGATATTAAACAGAACTGGCCCCAGAACTGAGTCCTGGGCAACACCACTTGTGACCAGCTGCCAACTGGATTGAACTCCATTCACCACCAGTCTTTGGGCCCGGCCATCCAGCCAGTTTTTTACCCAGCGAAGAGTACGCCCATCTAAGCCATGAGCAGCCAGTTTCCCCAGGAGAATGCTGTGGGACATGGTGTCAAAGACTTTACTAAAGTCTAGGTAGGCAACATCCACAGCCTTTCCTTCATCCACTGAATGGGTCACCTTGTCATGGAAGGAGATCAGGTTAGTCAGGCAGGACCTGCCTTTCATAAACCCATGTTGACTGGGCCTGATCACCTGGTTGTCCCGTACGTCCTGCGTGATGGCACTCAAGGTGATCTGCTCCATAACCTTCCCTGGCACTGAGGTCAGACTGACAGGCCTGTAGTTCCCCAGATCTTTCTTCTGGCCCTTCTTGTAGATGGGCATCACAGACTTTCTGCTTTTATAATTTGGAGAGGTGGGTTACCCTGTGAAAAACTGTTCCTACTTGCTCTTCAATTCAGTTCTGTCTTTTTCAGGTTGATTCAGTGTGAAAATGAGGTAGGCAAGCTGTTGTTTTTGACGGAAATCCCAGAATTACTACTAGAAGACCCAAGTGAAGCCAAAGAGAGTCTCGCCTTGCAGGAAACATCTATTGCAGAGCCGCTATCTACAGATGGGAGCCCTGGACTCAAATCAGTTCTGTCCTCTGGCAGAAGCCTAAACAACAACTGTGACGCAGGAGAAAAACCAATGGTCACGTTCAAAGAGAACATCAAGCCACGGGAAATGAACCGAGAGCAAGGGCGAATCTATCCCCCTAAAGATATAGGTAGGGAAAGACGGGACTATAGCAAAGGAATAGTAGCCAATAAGAATGATGGAAAGAAGGATAACAATAAGAGGAAGAACGAGACCAAGAAATGCGGCTTGGATAAGATGCAGGAAGCAGGAAAGCAGAACGTGGCAGTTCAGGTAAGCCTTTAGATCAAAGGGATGCTGCATTGTAGGCAGGACAATGTTTGCATCAGGGCCATCGCTGCTTGTATGGGGTCCAGGAGAGTCAAGGTCTCACTGTGTGCCCTGCAGGTACTGCTAACGCACAAAAAAAACCCAGAAACACGTTTATCTCAAAGACCAGGTATTAGTGGTCTTTGGGTCTCTGCCCTTTTCCTTGATGCTGTCTCAATTTGTTGGGGAGAAAAAAGATAGGGTGCTGTGAAAGGTGATTTTGGTATGTTAACTGTCTTAAAAACCAGACTTCTACCTGCTATTCCACAGATTACTCAGGCTACCAAGGCAGTTCACGTGGCCAGGTCATAGTCGTGCTCTTAACCCATGCCGTGCTCTGTTGTGAAGGAGCTGAATGCTTGACGTTTTCGGTTCAATTGACTTGTGCACATTCATTAAATTGAACGCGTTGCAAAAGCACCAAATTGCATATGGGGAGTAAGATCCTCTGTACTGTGCATGCAGTCAGGTGGTCCTCTGTGGAAGGAAGGAAAGCCACACTGCTCTTAAACTGTAAATCCGTGCTCAGATGCTTCCTCAAAATTGTTGGTTTTCACATCAGCTGCCCTTTTATCAGTTGTCTTCTTATAGGGGCATGTTTTTTTCCCTCTGTTTCTGTAAGCATTACGTACAAAAATGCTCACCTTGTAAGTAAATAGTGAATTTACTGGTCTGGCTTTCGTAGAGTTGTAGTAAATAAGGGTGGAGAGTTTTAGAGTTGTTCTGATCCGTACCTGGATAGTTTGGCTGCATCTCAGTCGTTCCCTGATGACATCTGGAGGCATTTAATGATAGTGATGGAGACTCTATTATTTCCCTAGAGAAACTGTGTCAATTCTTCGCTGTTCTTGCAAGTGGAAATCATTTCCTGCTGCACTTCATCCCCCTAACCTCTGTGTAAGCCCATTACTGCTTCCCAGGACAGGTCTGCTAACGTAAGTCTTCCTCTTTGCAACTGCTCTGCAGGCCTGTGTAACTGAGGTCTTGTTTTCCCTAGGCTAGACAAACCAGCTTGTTCAGTCTTTCCGGATTGTGGTGTCCTTTGGATCCTCCTTCTCGTTCTCCACCTGATTATTTGCTATTAAACAACTTTGTTATGAAATGGAAGGTCTGAACCGGCAGTTGGTTTTGCAAGGGGTCCTACCAAAGGGGTTAGAGGGGAGTAGCCTGCAGAAAGCGTATGGCAATCGTTTGGGAGTCACCAAACAAGATTCTGGTATCTGAAAACCAACATAGGTGAGTTAGAATAGCAGGTTTCTTATTTATTGGTTGAACGCATCTGGAATGTGGTTGCAGACCTGAGCACAACTCCCATTTTCAGTGTTTGTGCCCGTCTTGCAAAATAAGGACTTGAGGCTGATAAAACCCACAGGATATTCTGAGAAATATGTGTAGTTTTTGGATAGGGAAGATATTTTAATTTTAACCCAGCTGATTTATCAGAAATTTGTTTGTCTTTAGTCTTAAGTGATAAAAAACACAGGAAAAACTTTCAAACCCAGCTGTAGCGGAATCTGTTCTGATGTGGTTGGTGACTCTTCATCTCTTGTTGAATAGAAATTAATTTTGACTTTTTAGTTCCATCAGCCGTATTTGTTATGGCAGCTATTCCAGTGAAATGCCTTTGGTGGACTTATTTATCCAAATCTCCTCCAGAATATGGAAAAGGTTTGCCTTCCCCTCCCGCCCACTGAGGAGAAACCAGTGTAGGTTTTGTGCTGATTGTTGGTCTGTTAGTGCTCTGCTTTGGCCTTTTGGAGATATCTCCTCCATAGCTGGTTGCAAACCAAAGCCTAAATGCTTTTGTTGCAGCTCCTACTTAACAAAAACGTTAGGAAGGTTATAGGAAAGTAATGAGTCCTGTTTTGCAGATAAGTGGGAAAACTTGTGCGCTCAGTCAGGATCATGAGAATGTGACACAGGTTGAATCTCCACTCTCTAGGGAAAATGATGTTAGGTGCCGAGGAAGGTTTAATACAGGCTTAATCAAGGTGTAACGTGCTCTTAAGAGGTCACTGTGAAGAAATGATGCTTCCCTCAAGCATCATGTAGGAGCCCTAAGACCACTGAGGGAGTAAATATTTGGTAGAATCAACACTTCTGAGGTAAGGTCAAGTAGAAGCAGGGAAGCAAGTGAAATTTGTCTGTCTCAGTTAATCAATTTTAGTTATTTAGCTTTTAAAAGTTAACTATAAATCATGTGCAAGGTCTTTTGGAAGTGTTATAGCAGCTTTCAGTTTATGATGGACTGGAGCTCATGTTTGAGATCGCACAGCAGAAAGAGTGTCTTTGAATTCTCCGAGGTTGCTGTAAAAGAATGCATAGCTCTTGGCATGGGGTTATAAAACGTTTGGCTCGTTGTGGAGAAAAAAGGGGCAGCACGATCCAAGCTGAATACACAGAACATGATGAAGGGCAGCGAACAGACGCGGCGTGAGCAGGGACTGCGTTACTCATGGTGCTTAGCATCAGCCGGACCCTTGAGGTGGAATTCCTTCCTAATTTTTTCTAGCGAGAGGTCAAAAATACACCCAGTCTTGCAATCATACTTTTTGAATTAAACACAGAAAATAAACTACACTCCCATAGTTTCTAAATGGGGAAATTCGGATTTATTTGAAAAAGAACTGAAGAATTTGAATGCATCTACCCCTTTACCACTGTATTTTGGCAGAAAGGACCTGCCTTCTAACTCCTTTCAACTCAGCAGCACTAAATATTGAAATAAACTCCACCCAGTTTCAGTTTTGTTTGGTTTGGATATTTTTTTATTAATATGATCCTTGATAAACCCCCTTTCTTTCAATCACCCTTGAGGCTTGGCATCAGGTCTGCTCCTGGGCCCGTTGTGTATTGCCCGGGATCCTTGCTTGCTGTCTTTTTCCTGCCTGCTCCATCTTGCATTCCAGGCAGTTCTGCCGAGCTGAACAGAAAGGGAAAGTAGTCTTCCCCTCTGTCTTCCTCTCCAGGAAGACCCAGACCGCAGCAGGCTCAGAATCAGGTAAACGTTACATTCCATTCTTCTCTCTGCCTTTAACTGGTGCAGCTCTTTTAACAGAACATACAGCAGTTACACAGTAAACCAAAAGAGGTTAAGCACCTCTGCGATTTGTCTTGTATGCTCTAGGGCAAAAAAATTGCAGGAGTTTGTGCATATACATCACCCTATGGATTAGGCTGAAAGACTTCCCTAGGAAAAAACGTGGTAGTGTTTGTTTTTTAAGGTGCTGCAGGTAAGTGGCATGAGTTAGGTTGAAGCAGTGCCCCAGAAGAAGCATAATAGCATCTGCACTTTTTGTTTTGTTTTTAAGGCAGCGTGGTAAGTTCTTTGTGTGGTCTGAGGATATTATTATATCTGCTTCCCCGTCTCTCGTGAGAGAAGGAGCCTGTTGCAGTCTTCTGGGTAGACATCCTTAGAGTGCTTTCATGAGGCAAGGAGTGCCTGAGGACAGGCAGGGTAACCTGTTCGAGGTCAGCAAGGAGGGAACTGGGTTCCTGTGTTCCAAACCTCTCCCAGTTACTCAGGGAAAAGAAAGTAATCTCTCAGACAATCTGAAAGTTCATTGTTTGGCTTGAGACATGCTGTGGGTAATTACAGGAAAAGTTCTCTAATTTCTTCTTACTTTCTTTTGCATTAGGTGAAATCTCAGACGGAGATGAGGAAGACTCCAGTGTCTGAAGCCAGGAAAACACCTGTAACTCAGACTCCAAGTCAGGCCAGCAGTTCTCAGTTCATCCCCATTCATCACCCAGGAGCCTTCCCTCCCCTTCCTAGCCGGCCAGGTAATTTGCATCGTTCTTTGAAGTGTGATTTACTGTTGACTGCAAAGACAATCCTGTGATAGTGGTCCTTACAGCCTCTGGAGGTAGGAGCTCTTTTAATGAAGATGCTTTCTCACATTGAGAGCACAAGTACATGCTGGGTGGAGAATGGATTGGGAGCAGCCCTGAGGAGAAGGACTTGGGGGTGTTGGTTGATGAGAAGCTCACCAGGAGCTGGCAATGTGCACTGGCAGCCCAGAAAGCCAACCGGATCCTGGGCTGCAGCCAAAGCAGCGTGGGCAGCAGGTCGAGGGAAGGGATTCTGCCCCTCTGCTCTGCTCTCATGAGACCCCACTGCAGTGCTGCGTTCAGCTCTGAGGCCCCAACACAAGAAGGACTTGGAGCTAGTCCAGAGGAGGCCACCAAGATGATGCGATGGCTGGAGCACCTCTACTATAGAGACAGGCTGAGAGCGTTGGGGCTGTTCAGCCTGGAGAAGAGAAGGCTCCACGGAGACCTTCTAGCAGCCTTCCAGTACCTAAAGGGGCTACAAGAAAGCTGGAGAGGGGCTTTTGACAAGGGTGTGCAGTGACAGGACATGGGGTAATGGCTTTAAACTGAAAGAGGGGAGATTTCAATTAAATCTAAGGAAGAAATTTTTTACTCTGAGGGTGGTGAGGCACTGGAACAGGTTGCCCAGAGCAGTTGTGGCTGCCCCATCCCTGGAAGTGTTCAGGGACAGGTTGGATGAGGCTTTGAGCAACCTGGTGTAGTGGAAAGTGTCCCTTCCCATGGCAGGGGGGTTGGAACTAGATGATCTTTGAAGGTCCCTTCCAACCCAAACCATTATGTGATTCTGTCTTACAAATTTGTAAAGAAGAGGTGTAGCAGAAGTGAATCGAGGTACGTAAGATTCCTTATGCTTTGGAATCACGGTGTTTCGTGAAATGTGCCGTGTTCCTTCTTGGTTAGTGGGTGTGAGATGAAGGAACTTCACAGGACGCTGTTTCTGTAGTTAGTCAAAATATGACAAAGCCTTCTACTAGCTCAGGAGGAAGCTTCTCTGTGTGTAGGGCTCCAGTACAAAAGACCAATCACACTGCTGTCTTCTTTAAAGCTCAGTTTCTTTTGTAGTGGTGCTCATGTTTCAAGCTGTAATTTGCGTGCTCTTACTTGCTGTTGTTGCCACACCGTGTGTTCCTATTTTGTTGAGGAGTCTCCCTGTCATACCTTGCTGTCCATGTTTGCTCACAAAATACCTGGAAGCTCTGTCTTCCCTGCAGCTATTACATGTATTTGCTCAATATCAGACAGGGACATCTTCCCTGTCACAAAGTCAACATAAAATTCAGCCTGTGAGACACAGAATTAAAGCTTGCCTTCCAAACCTGGCTTTTCAGGGTGAACTACGGGATAGAAATTGATCTTGCGGATATGAGGATTTGTTTGCTCGCTGTCTGTCTCCATCTAAATCGATCCTGGGGCTGGCAATCCTCTGGGAGGAGGCAGGAGACTTATTGATTTGCTTCTGTCCGTTGCTCCAGAAGTTTAGTCCTTGAAAATTTATGCGTTCGAGGGGATGGGAACATTGGGGTTAAAGCATCAAAACCCTCGGAATGGTGAAGGAAAAAGGTAGTGGCGGTGGGGTGGGAAGGGGGAGATGGAGATGGGAGGTGGGAAACCTGTGACTCTCCCAGATACTGCCCTGGCTGACTGTTATCAGTGCCTGGAATATTGCAAGAACACTCGAGAGCAAACTCTGAAGCCCCTTGCAAAGGTGAGAAGGGACTTTACAGTGCACGTATGCGAACTGTGCCTGGTGTTTCCTGTCCTTGTGGTCTAAATGAGCAAAATGAGAAGAAAAATAAACCACCACTAAATGTTTTCTGGAGGGAGCTATCTGCTCTACCAAATTGCCATTAAAGGTGCGTGTTTATCTTTTCCAGGGTTTCCACCTCCAACCTACGTCGTCCCCCCTCCTGTGGCTTTCTCCATGAGCACAGGGTACACCTTCCCAGGTGGTGTTTCTGTCCCAGGAACCTTCCTCCAGCCCACAGCTCACTCACCTGCGGGAAACCAGGTGCAAGGTGGGAAACAGTCCCACATTCCTTACAGCCAGCAACGGCCCTCCGGACCAGGGCCGATGACCCAGGGACCTCAGCAAACGCCACCTCCTTCCCAGCAACCCCTCTCATCCTTACCAGCTCAGGCAACAGCACAGTCTGCGAGCCAGTTACAGGTCCAAGCTCTGGCCCAGCAACAGCAGCAACAGTCCCCTACGAAAGCTGTGCAGGGCCTGGGGAAGAGCCCACCACACCACTCCGGATTCCAGCAGGTAAACTTGAGTCACGCGATGTGCTGAGCTTCGTTGAAAAATAAATGCCAACATTCCCGGATTACCTTTTAAAAACTGTCGTTAAAGACTTTAGCGTGGAATTTTGACCTGCAAACTTCTGGGCAAATCTGAAAAAGAGCTGAAGTTCAGCAAGTATGAATGTACAAGACTCTAACTAAGAGGAAAGTATCTACTGGAATGGGTTTTCTGGTAATAGACAAGATATGAAGGTGGTATTTTTGGTCAGGTGTTTCTGTCTTAGACCCTTGTAGTTTTCTGGTTTAAGTAACTAGGACTGAGCCTGAACCTTCACCCACGCTCTCCTTTTGGCTAATTGGGTTGCAGTGTCAGTTCCCTGACAGCAACTTGTTTCGTGCTCACATCCTGTTGGAGAAAATCTCCCTTCTGGCATGTCCGGACTCGATGGTGAGACCCTCCTGGTGTTCTGGGCAGCAAAATGCTGGCTCATACCTTAATAAAGGTGATTATAAAGTACCACACCAATGCTTGGCTATTGGTGTAGAGCTTGACTAGAGCCTACTGGATGCCTGTCCAGTCTGGGCGTTTTGGTGAGTAACATAGCAAATCAGAATGTTTGTGGCATGTCTGTCGCAAGTGAGCCAGTTTGAATGAAGTTAGGCATTCAGTTAACACTAATTCTTCCTGCCTGCTGGTGAAATCATGTGTCTCTGCCTCAGTATCCGCAGACAGACTCGTCAAAGCAGCTCTGGAACCCACCTCAAGTCCAAGGCTCGCTGGGGAAGATCATGCCCGTAAAGCAGTCCTATTACCTGCAGGCCCAGGACCATCTAAAATTATTTGAACAGTCATTACAGCCTCCCGTGATGCAACAGCAACCTCTGGAGAAAAAAATGAAGCCTTTCCCAATGGAGCCATATAACCAGAACCCCTCAGAAGTCAAAGTGCCAGAATATTACTGGGACTCTTCCTATGGCATGGCTGACAGTAGGGTGATGGCACAGCCGTCTAACATGGACCGCAGGGGAAAACGGCAAGGAGTCTTCCGCCCAGAGCAGGATGCTGTCTCCAGGATGACCTTTGAGGTAAAGATCCATGTTAGAAGTGGTGAAAACCAGTGAGTCTCTGACAACTCTAGGAGTTCCCCTGATTCAAGAGTGCCCTGTAGTCTCAAGCAGGTCAACGTGGGCTTATTTAGTAGGGAGCTGAGTATTGGTAGATGGAATTCCAGGAAACAGTGATGAATTCTCCATTTTAGTTGTCCGTGTGTGGGATCTGGCTCTTGAAGATTTGGTTTCAAGTAGGTGTAAGTCTCGTTCAGTGTAGATGTGACATGGGTTTCTGCACTGTATCTGTCAGGTGGAGAAACACGGCAGCTGATAATTTTGGGGAAAATACTTGTCTGGCAACTGGCAAAAACCATAAAAGCCATCCAAATAATTGCAGTTGAATCATTCCCCTAACTCCTAACACCCATATAGTATCTTGAGTGTGTTGAATAGCTGACGCTGCAGTAATCACATCGAGGTTGGGAGGAGCAGTCTTGTCTTGGATTGTTTTTTGGTTTTCTTGCAATTCCCACCCCGCAGCAAGAGCACTAAATGGCTTCTTTAGCTCTTGGTTGCACTAGTGGAATACTTTGCTTCTATTCATGCAGTTGTGCTTCACGTTACTGTTTATAAAACCTGCAGTCTGTGTTATTTGTTAACAGTCCTGGAGTTGTCTGCAAGTGCTTTCAGGAAACTTAGAGGCTTTTTTAAACCTGTGGTCAGATACGCCTCTCTAAATGCTTTCAGGGTTTTCAGAAGGTCAGCTGAGATCACCTGGCTTATTGTTCAGAGAGAAGAGCTGGACAATATGGAGCAGTCTGCCTCTACCCTGATGTCAGGTTGTGGTTTTTAGATGGAGATGGGGCTCAAAGCCTTGTTCTCATCCCTAAAAGGGAAACCTTGCTGTGGTGCAGTACAGAGAGGCTGTGCCCGTGATGCTTGTGCTTTAAGCATCCCTCACAAAATTCAAGATGTCAAGTTTGAGCAGCACTTAGCAGGGTTTTTTGGCCCAGTGGGCCAGTCAGCTGTACGCTGGTGTAGCAGCTATTAGCAGTGGAAGTAAGTCTCATGGGAATTAAACTCCACAAATAGAGGAGGGAAGAAGATGCAAAGGTAGTTTTCCTTGAAACCTAAATTGCTCACAGGTCAGCTGTAGAAGAATATTGTAAGATGTTGTGCTCCTTGTCCGTGAATGTGAGAACGGGTTCAGTGCTTGGCATGGGTTGCGATGGGAAGCACACGTTGCACTGATTAAAACTAGCTGCCCATCATCGTGATGCTCCGGTGCTCCTCCCAGCACACGTTAGGCCACATGACTGGTTTTGTTTTCCCCTCAACGTTTTCTCTCCCATTTCCCCTCGACACCCTTTGGCTGCACCGCTTTCTCTCCTCGCCCTTCTGCATGCCACCTCCTGCCTTTCCCTATTTTCTCTCCTCCTGCTCTGGCTTAGCCTCTCCTCACCACCTCTTGCTGTTCTCCCTTCTGCCTTCTGTTGTCTCACTGTGCTCATTTCTGTCACTAGGACCCCAAGAGCTCCCCTCTGCTTCCTCCGGACCTGTTAAAGAGTCTGGCTGCCTTGGAGGAGGAGGAAGAGCTGATTTTCTCTAATCCTCCTGATCTTTACCCAGCTCTGCTGGGGCCTCTCGCCTCTCTTCCTGGACGAAGCCTCTTTGTATGTATTTGACGTAATACTGCTGCTGCTCACTCTTAACTGGCGTCTCTTTCTGCTGTGAAGTTTTATGAGAAATGTGAAATTCCTTTCTCTTCCCCCATCCCTCCTGTCTACTTCCCTGCCTCACCCCTGAGCTAGCGCGAGAGCTCAGATCAGCTGGAGATCCCCAGAATAGCTCTTGGGCTGAATCCAGGCCAGCGGGTTTGTTCAGAAATTAACAGTGGGTTTGGGTTTTTTTTCTAAGTACAGTCCACAGGAGAGATGTCGATGCGTTGCTTAGTGCACTCGCTCCTCTGCAGTTGGCACAGGGTTAGTAATTAGGAGGAGGGGGAGCACAGTGGAAGGTTCCATTGTGGGACGTCATCAGAACAAGTGTGACTTCTTACAATCCGTGTATAAAAATTAGATAAAAGCCAGGGGAGAACTGCCCTACTAAATGCAGAAGAGACTGTAAAAAGCAAGATGGTTTTAAGAGAGAATTGTAAGACATTGGCTAAATAATCAGTGACTCTAATAGACATACAGTCATTTTTGCTAGGCAGAGATTTCTTTCTACATTTCTGTATTAAAACCTTCCTGGCTCACTAGCTGGAGGGTCTTAGAGCTGCTGAATTTGTAAATTGCCTCCGAAAACGCAGTACGCCTTTCTAGTGTGGCTACAAGCACGTGCGTTAAATACTGCAATTTCAGATGAGCAGCAGTGACAAAGAAGAGTTATTTGTGACTCTACTTGAAATCTCTGGTTGATAAACCCTTTCCTCAATTATTTCCCGTGCCATCCCAAGGAGCCACTAGCCAAACAGGCACCCCTTTTTGTCTCATTAGGTACCTTTGTTAGGAAACTAATAGCTGCTTCTTCAGCAGCTGCCTTGGAAGCTCCTACTGTTGGTGTCTGCTGACAAGTGGAAGGAGGTTCTCCTCTGTGCAATCTCAGTGGATCTGCAGAGCATGAATTTTGTCTGTCTTTTAAAACATGCTTTCAAAGGACCAAGTCATCGCTTTGAAAATCTAACAAGCGAGGAGCTGCTTGCCAAGAAAATGAGGCTGTTTGTCTGAGGTTTACAGGATAAAAGCAAAGATATTCCAGATGTCAGGAGCGTGTTAGGGAGGGGAGGCTAGTTCAGGTTTTTTGTTGTTTGAACAATACATTTAAAAACATCTGACGTGCTGAGCTGGTACGAGTGCGAGAGGGCTTTTATTTGCAACAAGCCTACAGCTTTCATTTTGGATCACACACAGTTTTACTTATGGCTTCACTAATTCCAGGACTTGCTGATCCTGATCCTAAACTTAGTGGTGTTCACCATCCACCAGCCGAGACTTAGAATTTTGCTTTGGTTTCTGTATTGATGATAACTGGTCCTTTTTCTTCCCTAAATAGATTTGTTTCAGAGCCACTATTTTTCACTGCTTAATCATAATAAGAGCTGAAGAGAAAGCTGAGAAACAATGCTGGAAATAACAGCTGTATCAGAGGGGGGCCTAGAGGATGGACAAGGTCCATAACATCTTAACGTGGAACCCCAGGGGAGTTTTGGAACCTCTGTTTTATTTGTCCCATTTGCAGTCCTTTATAATGAAAATGAGAGAGTGCTCAGTGAAACTTTTGCTGTTTAATCCCTTGAAAAATCGCAGCACTTGGCTGCTCTTACTGTCTAAGGATGTTTGTACAGCAGGGATGCTCTCAAAACTGAAAAATGTTCTGTCAGTAGCAACATACAAGAGTCTAATCATGTTTGAAGGAGTCCTCTGATCATCGGGAAGGATCCTGTCTCATTTGTACAAGGTTTTACACAACCATAGGGGTTTTTTTTTGGCAGGAATCTCCCCTCTAGATGTATCAGATTATTGCACTTAACGATTGGAAAAGCTCTTCTGACAGTGGGGTTTGCCTGAGGCTCTCAGCTGTCGCAATTGTCAATTTTTAGATATTAATTACAGTTAGTAGGGAAGCTACTGGTTTTCTGCATTTGTTAGTTTGCTCCCCGTGTCCTCCAGGATGCTGGAGCTAAAATACAAGGAAGGATTAAGATGTGACCAAGAACACCTTGGCAGTTTCTGACACCGTACTTTCCTCTTGCTCACTATACTGAGCACTAACTGCTCTTTTTTCCTTTTTTGGTTTTTGAAGAAGTCCCTGCTGGAAAAACCATCAGAACTGATGTCTCAGTCGTCGTCTTTCCTGTCCCTCAGTGGCTTTTCTCTTAATCAGGTAAGTGAGGACCAACATCTGCAGCCCTTTGCTGTTTGAGCTTGCCGTTAAACTAGGTAACGTGGCAGAATTACAAGGATATCCTCTACTTCAAACCAATGGGGAACATGAAAGAAATCCATATGGATGCCTAATTTTGGTCTGTACCAGCAAGATTATCTTTGCCTTTGTCAGTTGTCTTCCCAAATTCATCCTAGCTATAGTTCTGCAGACGTACTGTTGAATCTTGCTGAGTTCATGGGCCCCTTCCTCTTAGTAGAATCATGGAGTTAACTGAAAAGGTGCATCTCAAAGTGTTATGGTGTGTAGCTTTTTATTCCTGAGCAATGGATTACTCTTTCTCTTCTAGAGAACTGAGCAGAGTCTTGATAACCAGTTTTGTGAGTACTGGGAATTTAAAGATTTTTTTTGTGAAGGCTTTGCAGACCAGCCAGGGGAAATCTGTCCGGGTTCAGAATGCGATGGACTTCATGTTAAATAAAATAGTCAAAGAAGAGGGGGCTGCAGAGCGAAAAAAAGGAAAATATTTTGCTCTATAGTTATTTCCTATGTACAGTCAGTGTTTGAAATAAATCCAATACCTAAACTCTTACTTTTTTTTTTTTCAGGAAAGATATCCAAACAACAGCATGTTCAATGAGGTATATGGGAAAAACATGAATACCAGCACAAAAACAGAAGTCACCCCTTCGGTTGCCCACCAGGAGACTTCACTATATTCTCTCTTTGAAGGGACTCCGTGGTCTCCATCCCTTCCAGCCAGCTCAGGTAATCCTGGTGTGATTTTTCTTGTGTCTAGTGATTTAAGAGAATTTGAGTTGATTCTGAACCTACTGCAGGTTAAATGTAACTGGAAAGTAAAAAAAAAAACCAACCTGTGTGACAATGTCTGAAGGTTTCTGGGTTTTTTTTCTTTATATATTCTCACAAATATGAGGGGATTCTGTAACTAATACAGTGTAAGAGCCTGGATTTTAATTGAAGTAGTTGAGCAGGATAAAAGTTATAGTAGGCATGAAATCCTGATATCTCCTTAACTTAAGATTCCTGACAAGCATTTGGGAGTAGGGCTGTAACTCCAACACCTGTATACTTTCAGTGTTGCTTCTGTGGAAAACGCAGGGAGAACTGGATTTCATAATGTAGATAATTGAAAGAGAAAGAAACTATATAGTGTGGAGGAAAATATGACATTTGGTTGGTTTTTTACTGTTACGCAGCCTACAAAGCAAACCAGCTTCTTCCTTCGTAATTACCTTAAAGGCGTCAAACATAACTATTATGTCCTGATTTTCCTCTCACTAAAAATCCAGAAGAACTTGAGGGGAGAGGGGGAATTAGCTGAACCTAAGAAATGAGTGGATTTAAAATAACACCTGCACTGGATGAGAGTTTTGGTTGCGCTGAGGCTGTTGCAACCAGCCAGGAATAACGGTTGTGGGTGAGATGGCTGGAGCTGCAAAGTGCTTTAATTCTAGCAGGATTTATGGCTTTCTCTCCCTTTACCTCTTCATTCCAGACCACATAGTCTCCTGCCACCCTGTTATGCTGTGTGGTCTTCAGGCATCATTCCCTCCCACCTGCAGACGGGCTTTTCCGTGCTCGCTCTCATCCTTTGCTTGGTATCGGGTTCTGGTCTGAATTGCTCTAAGACCCATAGAAGCATAAAACATTCCCAGACTTGAGAGTTTAAGTTGTAAATTTGCAAACTCCTTGAGGTCTTAATGTCATTTTTTTATTAGTTTGTGAAGCTTGATCATGTGATTTATTTTTTTTTTCTTGGTTTGGGAAAAGCTATTCAGGACACATGGAGAAAAGTCACTTTGGCTTAGCCAGTCCTATTGAGGTTTCTTGGGTTTTGGTTTTTCTGGTAGGCAGACGTGTACATTAAACACAGTCGTTGTGTTCTTACATAGGCACAAAAAATTTTCACTCAGAATTTAGGATTTGCATTACATTGGTGTAACGGAGGGAATAAAAACTGACCATCAGCATTGGAGTAAATTGAGTGATGGCAGAATTTGCAGCACTAAGAAATTCAAAATCAGGAGGCTCCTGCTGTTTCTGCTGACCTTTTTCCTCTTTCCTTGTAATCACCAGATCATTCGACACCAGCCAGCCAGTCTCCTCACTCCTCCAACCCCAGCAGCTTGCCAAGCTCCCCTCCAACCCATAACCACAATTCTGTTCCCTTCTCCAACTTTGGACCCATTGGGACTCCAGACAATAGAGAGAGGAGAGTCGCAGACCGCTGGAAAACAGATAAACCAGGCAAGTGTTGGGTTCCGGGCTCGCACGAAGCCAACTGTTGAGTGTTCCTTCTGTGATGGTTTTCCTACATTCCTTTGAACTTGTCTTTCTCTCATTTCAGCAATGGGAGGGTTTGGTCTGGACTATCTCCCAGCGACATCATCGTCTTCGGAGAGCAGCTGGCACCAGTCCAGCGCTCCCAGTGGCACCTGGGCGGCCCAAGGTCCCCCCACTATGGAGGACTCCTCAGCTGTGCTTATGGAGAGCCTGAAGGTATGTTTGACCAAAACTGTGCTCAGGAACGGTCTCTGGGGCCAGAAGATCCGGCGATGGGCTTTAGCCTGTTGCAAGCATCAGAGTTCAGTGGCAGAAACCAAAGGTTTTTCCTGCAAATTCACTTACACAGGTGGTGTGGGAGGTGCGACCGGTGCTGGAAGGTGTCACTGTTTTCCAGTTCTTGCTGTTCTAGAATGTTTTGCAGATCAAGAGCAAGCTGGCAGAACTGGAAGAAATTATACCATTTGCTTTGACTAGTCTAAAAATTAGTAATCGTTAATGTGGGATGAATTTTTATGGTAGTGAGGATTCTGGAGGAGGATAAGCTTCTTCCAGAGGAGCCTCTCTTCAGAGGGCCTTCTTTGTAGTCTGGATAACTTTCATGATAGGCCAGGTATGAGAGTGATAAAGAGAAGAGGGAGAGTATAGAAAACTGTCTCTGCTTTCTCATCTGTGAGAGGGGGGCTGTCTAATGCAAGGAGGTGCTAGTGTTGTCTGTTTGTTTTTAGTCCATCTGGTCCAGTTCCATGATGCACCCTGGACCCTCAGCCCTGGAGCAGCTGTTAATGCAGCAGAAGCAGAAGCAGCAACGCGGACAAGGCACCATGAACCCGCCACATTGAGACAAGAGGTGGCAACCCTTGCAAACGAAGGCTCCATAAACCATGGCATGTTGGGTTTGCAGGACTGGCCCACACGGTCCTGCGCAGGTGGCAGCCCTCTCTTCTGTTCCTTGCCGTCAGGAGGGCGTAAGTGCTCCACCGACCCACTGAGTGTGCACAAAACGTCTGCAGTGCAAGAAAACAACATCAGGAACTCTCCCATCCCTGGGCCCTCTGGAAGGAGAGAGGAACTGCTGTTTGGCTCACTCAGTAACCCGATATCACCGCCTCTCACCTTCTCCATCGTGCATGTCCCCAGCCACATGGGAAGTAAAAGCTGAGAACGAAGGGCAGATGGGAGAAGCCAACGAGAACTTCTCAATCCTTTTCCTCTCTTTGGGGAGATAAAATAGGAATCCATTAATGATTGCTTTGCTGACTGAGAATGTAGTCGAAATTACTCCTAAACATCTTTATTACTATCTCAGTAGTAAGATCACACTGAATTCTTCCGTACACAGACGTGCTTCGTAGTCAGTGTGTAGCAACGAAAGCCCCAGTTGCTGCTCCAGTCCGAGGTGGTTGGTGACGAGGTGGGGCTCTGTCTCCTGGGCTAGCGAAGGAGTTCCATGAAGGAGAGTCTGGCACTTGACACCACTTCACCTTTCACCCCAAGGCTTTGGCTGGCCCTTGGGTGGGTTAGAGACTCCAGCATGAAATGCCCTCCTCTCAGTAGGTGTTTTCAGCCGTAATGGGTGACGTGGGGCATTGCAGCACTCTGCTGGACAAGCAAGTTAACTGCTCTGGGGTTTTAAATTAATGTTTGATTCCTGTACATTTTACTGTAGCATAGTGGCTAGCTCTGCACAGGGCAGGCTAGTCTGTGCATTCACAGCCTGACTCATTTTAATAGGTAGGTAGAAAGCTTTCAATGGTTTTTGGTTTTGTTTTTTTTTTTTCGGTTTTGTTTCTGGTTTTGTTTTTTTTTTCTTTCTCTCTCCATCCTCCCATCTTCGCTGAACGCTAATAGTTTCATTACCAACGTGCAACATCTTGCAGAAAAATAATCAGGGGTCCAGCAGGGCTGGGTAAAGCCGACAGTCGGCCTGGACAGCGCGAAGGGGTACGCGCCCCCGCAAGCACGAGTCAGCTCTGCAGAAACCCGTCCCCCCGCCCCCAGCTGCAGCCCCAAACTTTTCAGTTCCGGAATGAAATTCAAGGCACCCACGGACACGCGTGTGTAAAGCCACACACGGAAGAAAGCATAGTGCTGTTCATAGATGAAAAGGTGCAGAAGGGAAAAGGAAAACGTTTTATTTGCTATTTATTTAGGGGGAAGGAAGACTGGAAGCTTCGTTCAAGAAAAGGACAGTGGTTTCGTTAGGTTTCCCAGGGAAGTTACGGAAACGATCTCAAATGTCCGTTTGCGGTGTTTTGCAGTAGGGGTTTGTGTGATGGTTCAGGATCTCTGAGCTGGAAGTCAGCTGCAGAGCAAAGCACATGCAGGAGCCGAAGTGACACTGGAGCCTGGGCAGCCCCGAATAATACAAAAAGGGAAGATGGAGGAGACACGATACCCCCCCGGGGCGGGGGGGATGGGGATGAGCAGCTCCCCTGCGATCTCCACCTTAGCAACATCAGTGTTCTTTGTTGCGTTTCGAAGCCGTGTTTCCTCTCAAAAGTCCAAAAAGTGAAGTTCCCACCCAGTGGTAATATGAACCAAACCCCTCTGTACTTCTCTCCAGCCCCCCCGGTTTGTGTCTCGAGCTGTGTCCCCCGGCAGCTGCGACATTCCAGTGTTTGAACCCTCACTGACTCTTGCACCCCAGACGAGCTAACCAGGTTCACCATCTCACTCCGGGCAGTGCCAGGGTCCCAGCCGCACCGTTCCACTTGTGCATGAGCATCCGGCCTCGGGAATGTGTCCGACTCTCTTGGCTGGGACTCCCCTCCCACCCTCCGACCCGCCAGGGGAGCGAGGGAAGGGGCCCCCAACAGAAACTGGTTTGTGTCGTAAGCTTTTTTTGTGTTTTTTGTCTGTCTGTGCAAGAACTGCAGCTGCTGAAATCAGCTTTGCCTTTAATTAAACCATGTTCTCTCCATCCAGGTCTGCGTGTCGTGTTTATTTCCTGTGTAACTCCACTGCAGGCTTTTGAAAACGTTATTTTTCCAGACAAGTCAGAAGAAGGTTTGAAGTTGCTTTTTCTTTTTGAAAGAGAACTGAGTAAGTCGCAGAGATTCTGGCTCAGGCTCAGTGCAGGTAATTGGATCATGGGTTTGTGCTGCCTGTGTGCCATGGGTTTTACCTACCGAACCAAAAATCTGGGACAGGAGTAGCTTGCAAAGCTCTCCTTCAGTTGTGGGCTGGAGTACCTGAACCTGGTTGAGCACAGGCAACGGGAGCTGGAGGAGACACATCCTTCTGCCGTTGGCCTCCCTGCGAATCGGGATGTTGGCTGTTTGCAGCCAGTTTCTAACCAGCAAACGTGGCAAAGAAAACTACGGAGATGCTCTGGTTGTTTTTTTTTTTAAATGACAGGTGTTTGTTGTGCCCAGACAACTCTTCAGAATAAGTTCCTTTAAAAATAAAAAAGAGAAAAAAGAAAGCTGGAGAGGGGCTTTTGACAAGGGTGTGTAGTGACAGGACAAGGGGCAATGGGTTTGAACTGAAAGAGGGGAGATTTAGATGAGATCTAAGGAAGAAATTCTTCCCTCTGAGGGTGGTGAGGCACTGGCACAGGTTGCCCAGAGAAGCTGTAGATGCCCCATCCCTGGAAGTGTTCAAGGCCAGGCTGGATGAGGCTTTGGGCAACCTGGTGTAGTGGAGGGTGTCCCTGCCCATGGCAGGAGGGTTGGAACTAGATGATCTTGAAGGTCCCTTCCAACCCCAACCATTCTGTGATTCTATGATAAATATGAAATGTAGGGTATTGGGAGGGCGGGTTTCTCCAGAACTCACGTGGTAGGATCCGAAATGGGGGAACCGCTGCCCTTCGCCTCTTGGAAGCAAAGAGCTCGCAGTGCTGCTGGTGGCTGTGGCTACAGCTGACGTGGTTTTGAGGCAGTGGAGATAGTTTTAAAATGCCAGGAGGACCCACTGTCAGCAGCCGGGGAAGGTGAAATACTGTGAAAATAGTGCCAAGGGCAGAGGGGGGCAAAACTCTTACAGAAAAGGGCATCAAAGTTACGTAGGCTTCTGTATAGGGGACAGCTTTGCTGCTGTAGGAGCTGCTGAGATTCCAGGTGATGCCTTTCAAAGTTACCATCTCTACCAAAGCTGAGAAAAATTGTTGAGATACAGCCTCCAAAGGTGGGGGAGAAAAATAAAGTATATTTTTATTGGCGGGGGGTTTTAAGTCACTGTAGTTTGGGAACGAATTGGCAATTGGAGCAGGGCGAGGCTGCACGGTGTCTCTTGTGTAAGCTTTTGGGGTTGGCAGAAGTGTTTTAAGGAAGCAAGTGGTGTTGGAAGTTCAGGCTTTCCTGGTCCGTAGCTTCCTGAAGGTGGGTTCCTCTCTGGGATCTGTTGTTGGCAGGGCTGTAAAAGCTGGCGGCACCACCCTCACCTGGGTTTTCCCGGCCGCTGGCTTGTCTGTATAAAAGCTTTGCTGAGAACAGCGTAGGTGGGACAGAGCAAGTCCCAGGTAAGCACAGGGGTTTTTTAGAGGACAATGCAAAAGGTGAAATAAAAAATAAAGCTTTTAGCACAAGTAGCAATAATATTTTAAATCCGTTTTCAGATGCAGCAATTAGTATGGAAACTTCTTCATCGCAACAGCTGAATTCTTCATTTCTTTCTGTGTCTGTGACTTGAAGCTGTTCTGAAATCACATCTCCGGGTCGTTAGTGTTAGACTTCTGAACAAACGCAGACGGGAAGATGCCGATCTTCCCATTGCACTGGCCTTCTAACCAGTCTTCATTCACTGGAAGGTAGAACAAACACAAGTTTTGTCACCCTGGGGATGTACAGCAGCGTAATAACCTCCGCGTGCTGCAGCCAGGCCCCAGGCCACCATTTTAAGGTCTTCTGCTGGTAGACCTTTTAGCCATGCTAAAGCCTGGAGGAGAGAGGAATGTGAAGGAAAGGGGCTGAGGAGGAATGAGGTAGAGAGGGAAGTTATAAGGTAAGAAAGAACACACTGCCAAATGGAAGTGGGAAAAGTAGATGGAGAGAGACCAAGGGGCTTAGAAACCTCCTTGAAGACAGTGGAAACAGAGTGTGGAGAGGAAGGAGAAATTATCTGAGGTAGGCTGTCGTCTTCAAAATGCCAACTAAAGTAGATTTTCACCTGCTATTCTATGTCATGTGGGGAAAAAAAAAAATGAAAAAAGCCAACCCCAAAACAAAACCCAGAAGCGTCTGCCACCCTGGGTTGAGTCAAGAGCTCAAGAGCTTTGAAAACTCTGGCTGTGGGAACCAAATGAGGTGAGAACCAACTTTTTCATGGGAAATATTTCACTCAGCAGTGAAGGGGGGAGTAGGATTTTGGGGTGGAGAGGAAGTCCTCAACGCTGTATGGTGCAAAAACTCCCTGTACAACGGGGAGCGATCCGTGATCGCTTGTGTAGCGCTGCCGAAGCCTGCACAAATGAGTGACGGAGCTACGTAGAGCAAAGTGTCACAATTTGTCCTCCCTCCTGTGACGCGTTGGATCCTGAGGATCCAACTCAAAAACGCGTAACGGGTCTTGCTGAGATTGAGTCTGTATTTAAGCCTCAGTTCTCGTGCACTGAAGACGTTAATATTAAAGACAGGTCAAGTGCAACTCTCATCTTGAAACTGTTTGGGAAAGGGGGTGCCAGAAACAGGGGGGTGATGGAAATACGTTGGGAGAAGCGTGTATGGCACTGAGACATGGGTGGGAAGGCCGGGGTAGGGCTGGAGGAGCTCTGCTGGCTCTACCAGCACAGAAGGCAGCTGCGGTGGAAGAAGGCAGGTGTACAAAGCGGTCTTGTAGATGTTGGGTCCTGCTTGTCTCGTGGCTCCAGAGAACTAGCTGGTAAGTCCAAAACCCTCTGGGTTTTGGAGCTGGAGACGCCTCAGTAGGCTGGATGTTGGGGTATTTTTTTTTTATCCCTCATGGGGATGGAGCAAATTTACCCTGTGGGTCTGGAAACTGGGCGCTCAGTGATGTAGCGCTGCGATGGAAAGCAACTCTCATGTGTCCTTCGGTTGTCCTTTCCCCTGGCTTGCACCTGCCTCCTTGTGCTCCTGCAGTCTCTGCAAGCTTCTTTCCGAACCTCCCTGATAAAGTGTTGGTGTAAAACACAGGCTTTCTCAGAGGGCCCTGTGGCAGAAATCTGAGCAGCTAAAGGTGGGAAACTGCAACTTGTAGGAGAAGTTTGCTCTTGGTGAAGGCCACCTGAGCTGGGCTGTTACTCTGCAGGTACCCAGTATGAAGCAGTTTTCCCTTGGAGGACAGGAGGATTCGGGGAAGGAGATCAAAGTCCCTAGTGAAGCTTGTAGGCTCCACTGAAGAACGTGCGTCCAGCGTCTGCCCAAATAACCGCGAGTTCTTGGCCTGGCCGGCAGATGCTGGGAACCCACAACATCCACTGAACCGAGCAGCGGCTGCTGCAGCCGCACAGCATCTCGGGGTCAGGCCCATGTTCTCACCAGGGCTGGGAGGTCCCTCCCGTTCCCTCCCCTGTCCCAGAAGGAGCATGGTTACCTTTGGATAAAACGAGTATCACATCTCCCGCCTGAAACTCCAGGTCTTCAGGTTGGGTGGCTTCATAATCGTACTGCGCGACAACTTGGGTTGGCTCCGTCTCCTCCAGTGTTGCCTCCTGTGGTGACTCCTCCGGTTTGCTGTCCGGTAAAAACCCCTCTCCCTAGGGCAGGAGATAAGCTGGTAAGGACATCTTTTGGCTTCTCCTTTCTCTTTGTACCAGGATAAGAGAGTCAAGCTCTACTTCTCCTCTTCACCCCTCCTTGGCTCCTCTGCCCTTCAAGAGGTCGCTGGTTGGCTTTGAAAGCCACAACTTGCACTCATGGCAGGGAAAGCGAAGGCAACATCTGCCTAGGTTCCTTGCCAGGAGCTGGCAGAACAGGTGGCCACCACCATTAGCTGTCACTGACCTCCGTGATGTCGCACCAGACCGTCAGACAGTTGTCCTTGCTCTGGCTCCAAGCCGCCTCCAGGTTCTCCGTGTTCAGAGTCACCAGCGCTCGGTTCCTGGCAGGGAGGACATGGGGTAAGGGTGGGAGCGCTGGAAACGGGGCTCCTGCTGCCCGCAGCGGGCAGCTTCTCACCTCAGCTGGGTGTGCTCGGGCTGCAGCTCCAGTTTCTTGCAAACCAGGTCCAGGAGCTCTGTGTAGGAGAGGCCTGGCTCGATTTGCAGGGCCACGGTGTATTTGTAGTGCACCTTGAGGATGCGGGGGCTGGAGACGGCCGCTTCGGCCTCCTGCGGGCAGTAAACTGGATGTGAGAGCTCCTGGGACTTGGGGAGGGACTGGGATGTGGAAACTGGGGTCGCCTGAGTCAGATCTGAGCTGCAGGGCATCAGCTGGGTGCTGGTCAGGGAGACATCTCCGCTAGCCTCTGCGGCCCTGGGCACTTCCCTCGTGCCACCGAAGCCACGGTTGGACGCGTGGCGGGTTGGCAGCCCTGGGCTCGTCCCAGGAGAGAGCACAGTCATCGACTGGGCACTTAGTGACCGTTTCGTGGCTTTTGGGTGACCAAATTTGAGAAGTGTCTGCTCCCCAGCCCCCTCATTCTCTTTTTTTTTTTTTTTTTTGAGTTGGGATTGTTGTGTTTTCCCATCTCTCTCCTCAGTATGACCTCCTGATGTGCTGACCCTGCCCAGGAGCACGTGTCTTACAGCCAAACTCTCTCCCCTTTCTCCCTTCTCAAGTGGGAAGGGTCAACCGAGGCGAAAGGCGTACAAGGGCTCTTGACCTCGGGTTCCACGTTCATGAGACGTTACCTTGGGTGCTTCTCTCGGCTGCGTCACGATGGCAGGAGCGTGGTCTGTGGAGGAAGGAAGAGGTGGCTCAGCAAGTGAGATAGGGTAAGCAGTGCTGGTCTGCACCTAAACAGGCATTTAGATCTCCTGCAGCCCTTCTCCTCGACACCCATCGTTGTCCGCAGCAAGAGCAGCCAGCCCTGGAGCCAGCGGTGGTCCCTTCAATGGATGCAGCATCAACTGCAAAGGGCTTCGTTGCGAAGATGTAGGTAGAACCACCAAGCTGAGGTTTGGGCTCTGTGCCTTCCCTGTTCTAGGGATGGGAGCTTCAGAGGTGGGATGTCTTTCCTGGGTGGATTTAAAAAAAAAAAACAAACAACAAAAAAAACCCACAACACACAAACAACCCAAAAAAAGTGAGCTGCTGGTTTGTGTCTTTGCTTTTCTGAGCTCCCCAGGTCCACACTGAAAACCGGAGGCAATCCCTGTCCTTCACTGGGGTTATAAAGCTAAATTCAGATCTCCAGGGAGGGTGACGTGATGCAGGTTTGGTGAAGGCTCTTCGTAAGGATCTGCTTGTTCCAGGAAGAGACAGAGACCCGCTGTTGATTATGGTCCCACTGTTAGATCTGCAATGGCTTTTGGAACCATAAAGATGTTCTTTGAGGTTGTTGGGTCCCTGAGGTGGTGGCCCTTAACTCCCATGAGCCACAGCCATCTTCTATATCAGCTTTACCACTGGGCTGCCTATGAGGCTGCTCTGCTTGGGACACGAGCCCTATCCTGTCACTAGTGGTCTTCCGGTCCACCATCGACTGTCTCAGGCCCACCTCAGAGCAAGGGGCTTGGCAGTTGCTTCTCCACATGTTCCTATTTTTTATTATTTTTGGCAGGTATGGTCTCTGCACGGTGCTATTTTCTACCCCAGATGGGTTTTTCCTGAGGCGGTGTGGAGTTGGCAGCTCAGCCGCAGGCTCCCACCTCCAAGCACCGTGTGATGTCTTCTCGAGAAGGCAACTTGCAGCATTTCCTCCCACCTCTTCATTTCAGCTTGTTGAAACACGCGCTCCCCAGCTTTGAACCGCAGTTTTGGCCCATGCCTCGACTGCAAAAGGGCCTGGGATGAAGGTGGAGATGAACCCCAGCTCTGGTCTCAAAGTGTGAGGACACGGCACCAAGGAAACCGTCTCCAACCTGCTGCCAGGGTTTTGCCCCTGGAGCAGCCCTGTCCCTGCAGCTCCCCGCACTGACCTGGCGCTGGCCGCCGCGGCGTTGCTGGAGCGGTGGAGCTGGGCGGCTCGGGGATCTCGGCTTCAAGAGGGATTTCTTCCTGTGGTGGATGGGAAGAGGGTAGTGCTGTCAATCCCACCCTTCCTAAGGGAGCTGGGGTGCTGCTGTCCCGTGGAGCCTCCCTTCCAACCCATTCTTTTCCCAAGGTCTGTTTGGGGTCTTCAGCTGGGGAGGGGGAACTTCTCTACCCCTTCATCTCCCCAGCATTGCCAACCACCACCCAGGAGGGGCCATCGGCACAGCATCTGCCCCGATTCTGCATGTCTCTGAGCTCACGTTAAGGTGACCAGGATGCAGAAGAACCAACCCCAGTGTTACGAGGGGGAAGGAGTTGCAGGTATGGGACCTGCCAGCAGGCCCAGAATAGGTGGTGGGTGAACATGTGGGCATCTGCCTTCCCCATGACACCATCTCCTCCTGGGCCTCCTTACCTGGATGTGCAGCTTGTTCTGGAGCTCCACGGGCTCGAGGTAGTTACAGGGGACGATCCCTTTCTGTGGGGGAAGGAGAGAGAGTGGGAGATTCCTTGGCAAGGAGGCAAACTGCTGCTGGAGGACGCAGCTGAGCTTGTCCTTGCCCTGCCCTGAATCCAGGAGAGTCCCTGAAGCTCAGAGGTTAGTTGCTGCAGCTTGGGGGGGGTTTCCTTGAACCCTGTGGCCTATGTCAGGGTGGACATAAGGGACTTAAGTCAGAAACTCATGTAGTTGCTGATGGCAAGGCTTTGGTCTCCAAGTCCTCTGCAGAACCTCACAGTGTCCGCTCTGTTGTCCACCTCCTCCTGCCAAGCACACCCCTGGTACCTTTCCATTGAACATCACCGTAGCCCAGTTGTCCTTCTCTTTCTTCAGGACAAAGACAATGTTTCCTGGCAGGACCTGCAGCTCCTCGCTGGTCTCAGGGACGAACTCATACAGGACGCGGTGCGGCTGCCCTTCGAGGGCCCTGGTGTGGGAGGAGTGGCAGGTCAGGAAGGTGGGTGACATCATTTTACTTTGTAGGAGGAACCCAGACCTCTGTCTCCTTGGTTATATGATCCCTTCCTCACCCTGGGTTTTGGGTGGTGGCTGGACACTCAACTGCGATGGTGCGGGATGGGGTTGGACATGGCTGCACGGGTCAGCAGCATTGTCCATCCTTCATCCAACTTACCTGAGGATTTCTGGGGTCTTGGACCTGGGTGGAGGACCAGTGGCCTGCCAACAAGAAGACAAAAAGGAAACGATCAGTAATCTGGAGGATTTCAGTTGCTTTGCATAAGTGTCCTGCAGCTTTCTACCACCCCTGCGCGGTTCCTTCCTCCCCGGGCTGGTGTCACCTTGGATGATTTGAACCTAAAGAGAGTGTTCTGCTGCTTCGCAGGTGGCCATGGTAGGTTTTCGGCTCTCTGCCGCCTCAACACATAAAGCAACGGCCTTTTGTGCCGTGAGGAGGGTCACTGGCTTTGCTCCTTCAAATGAGCGGTTTCCGAATTCTTCCAGCTGTGGTTGCTTTCCAGAGGCATGATCCTGTCTTCACGCGATGTGGTTTTGGTTCCAGCTCACGGAGGGTTGAGATCATGGGTTTGAGATCAGCCACTTTGAGCAGTAAGTTGTAAAATCCCCGGCTGCTGTCGTCGTGCTTTACGGTCTCTCCTGCCTTAAGTTCCTTCAGGTCTCTGGTGGATTTATCAACCCTCTGAAGAAGCTACTTGAAGTAGTCCTGACTCCCGCAGTGAGTTGTTGATTCTTCGGGAGCTGGGAGGAGGATGGAGCATGAAAGCAGAACTGCTTTTGCTTCTCTGATGGCTTGAGCTGAGGCAGATGAACCCAATGAATCTCGGGGGGAGGGTCTGAGACCGCTCCCTGCCGAAAGCCATTGCCCTGGAGCAATGGCAGGGGCAGAGGATGTGCCACCAGGCCACGAGATCTCTGTTTGGGGAACTGGGTTAACCTCGACCACAAACCACAAACGTAGGTGGGTTTGGGCTGCGCTGTCCGATGATGGAGAAAGCAGCTGAGATGTGGGGGCAGCATCCGCCTCCGGCCCACAGCAGTAGCAGAAAGTTCATGGTGAGCCAGAGCCCTGGGCACGCTGCGGGATGATACCCATCCTAATGTTCTCCTGAACTTCCACCAAGGACGCTGTTCATTGGTGGTGCCTTACCTGTGGTTGGAGCGGAGCAAATCCTGAGAAATCATCCTTGTCCACCACGGATGCCACCACCTAGAGCCGAACACAGACAGGTCATGACTTGGTGCCCGTAGACCTCTCTCGGACCTCTCATGTCCACCCTTCTCCTGTGGCAATGCCTCAGCTCTTGGCCTGTTACTGCAGTTGCAGTCCCTATAACCTAAAAGTTTCCCTTTATGTTCCAATCACAAACGTTGAAGGGAGTCAGAGAGTCCAGCTCAAGCCCTTACCTTCTCCGGGCGACTTTAAACATCGTTGAGAAAGTTCATAAATGTTTGAGTGCAAGTTTCTGGGGATCCCCTGACACCCAAGGAGCTGCTTAGCTCTTGGTCAACCACTTCCCCAGTGCCTGCACAGCCGATGGCTCGCTTTCCGGCAGAGCAAAGCCTCCCAGGATCTGAGCCCAAGGGTGACATCCCAACACTTGTATGTTGAAAACTCATGGGAGAAAAGCTTGGTTGCTCATCTGAGCCAAAAAGCCTCTTTCCAAGGGAGCAGGGGAAGAGCTGGAGGTCATTCGTGGCTGTCAGGTTTTAAATAGCTTCTTTTTCCCCTCCTTGAAAAACTCTTGGCTCGAGCTGAAGCTCCCGTGGGACCTTTCCAGCTCAGTGCCGACTGACTGTCCCTCAGGCCTCACCAAAGAGAGAAAATGAAAACAGGCCACGCTCTGCAGAAACACGCTTTTAGTTCCTCTGTTCCTGCAGACTCCCCGTTCCCTATGAGATCCTATGCCCGGGGGGTATCCCCAAGACATGGACCAGCTCCGTAGGTCTGGCTGCCCACCAGACAGAAGATAGAAGCTCAGCGGGGTGGTGAGGGGTTGGTCAGCTGCTCTCCTCCACCCACAGGCTTGGCCTGAATAAGTAAGATGTTTCTTTCTTACCGTAGCTTTTCCCAGGTAGTCCTTCTTCTCCAGCTGAGCCACTTGCTTTTCGTTTGGTCTGAACAGCTTCCCCACGGGAATGGCCACCAGCTCGCAGAGCTTCTGCTTCTGTAGCACAGAGAAGTCAGCATTCTTTGGAGGTGAGAGCAGGGACGGCTTAATGTCCCCTTCCTTCTACGTCTGGGGTTAAGGTCTCACTCCATAAAGTCAACACACCACTGTGACAGCCTGACCCCTGCCCTGACGTGGTCCATTTAACGCAGCATTCCCGTCCCCACCTCCCCAGTGACCCAAAGCTCTTCCAACCGACTTGTATCTATCTCAGCATGACACGTTTTGCTCAGCCCGCTGCTTTTTTCTCCTGCTCTGCTAAAGTTGCAGCTGGAAGGTGGTTTCCCTGTCATTGGGATTTTTCTCTCTCCTCCCTGTGGGACTGCTGTGACCAAACACGGTGACTGTAAGACCTGCTCTTCCTTACCAGGATGGCTTCCATGGCCCTGTCAATCTTGTTGTGCTGGGGCTCGCTCTTCATGCTCATGGCCCGCGTCAGGTGCTCCTCAGCTTTCTTCCAGTCCTCCATCGTGGCGTACACCAGCGCGATGTTGTAGAGTATCTGCCGGAGGGATGGGAGCAAGGAAAGGAGCTCTTGGAGCAGCCAGACCCTTGCCAGGAGCGTGGTGAAGGAGAGGACAGCAGGGTGGTGGCACCGCACAGAGCACTGCGCCAGCTCCCTTCCTTTTTCACAAGGCGCGGAGAGAGGTTGGTTGTCTTCTCCTTGGATTTCTTGAGATGGTGAACAACCCTTTGGGATCAAAACCGTCTATCAAGTCTTTCTCACCTCACAAGCAAAGAGCCTGTAGCGCAGCCCCAGGATCTTGTAGTCAATGAGCTGGTTGCCCCGCAGCTGGGCCAGTGCCTCTGCGAAGTCCTCGATGGCCTTTTCATGGCTGTGGAGCAGAAGAGAAGGGTGTCACCACCTCGTGGTGGCACTCTGTCTGCCTGGTACCCCTCGCAGGTCCCTCTAGATCTTTACTTCAACTTGTTTGAGTTTAGTTGGGTCTCTCCTATCTCCTCGTAGTGGTTTTGGACACCTCAGGGGCAGGAGATATGCTCCAAGGCTGGTGTTAATCCCAAGACCGCACTGCTGAGCAACAGGAGCCTTTTTTTTTTTTTACCTCGAAGGGTTGCAGTTTGGCCCCTAGGCTACCAGCCCTCCTGGGGTTGTCCTCAGCTGAAGGTTGGCACCTTTGTGAGAGGCAAAACCGAAAAGTTAAAGCCCTCCACTCACTTCTGTCTCCGGTAAAACACGGTCCCGCGCTGGAAATACGCCACTGCCAGGTGCTTGTCGCAGCCGATGCTCCGGGTGAACGCCTGCGCGGAGGTAGGGATGGGGCAAAAAGGGAGTGAGGAGGGAAAACCGAGGGCACAGAGCGGTTATACTTGTCCTGTGTTGGCCAAGGGGCCTGAGCTGGGCTCTGGGGGCTACCTCTACCTACAGCCTTGGGCACTGGGTGGTGGAGCCTGTACCAGGCTCCTAATTTTTTGAAGCTGGAACCATCCACCGCTACTTTCTCGGCAGCTTAGTGCCCTGTGGTCACCTTTGGGAGAGCAGCAAGCCGCGCGCTGCTTCTGCTGATTCACAGGGAAAACAGGTTGAGCAGGAACAGCCCAGGGGTGTCACACTCCATCCCAGCTTTAGAAAGTCCCGAATCCTTCCCTTAGCCAGACCGTGGCCCTTAATTCCTCCCCCTTTTCCGTGCCCACGGCTCTGGCAGGTCTGCGTGTCTGAGCAGGGTGGTGACCATCTGGGCAGTACCTACCTCCTCGGCCTCGGCCAGCTTCCCCAGAACAAGGTGGATGCAGCCGATGTTAAAGCAGATTTTGGCAGGGGGGTTCTGGACGGCCATGAAGGCATCCAGGGCTGCCCTCCACTCCTTCCCGTCTGCCGCGCACACCCCTTCTTGCCACAGCCGGATCGTCTCCACCAGAGACATGGTGCGGGGTGGGGTCCTCGGCTGCGTGGTGGGTCTCACCCCTCTCCTCGTCCTTCCTTGTGGAGCTGCTCGGCCGCTCTCCGTCTCCCTTCTGCCTTCTCCGCTGCCCGTGGCACAAACCCGGCAGGAAGTGGCCTCACTCGCGTCAGTGAGACGCAGCCCCGGGATGGGGAAGTGGGGTGGAGGCTGCTCCGCTGCAGTAGGTTTCCACGCTGAGCTGCCATGGGTCGCATGCCAGGTCCTCTCCATCAGACGTTCCTCGTCTCTTGGGGTGTGGCTTCGCTGGGTTTTTCATGAAAAGCCATGGATTTTGTCAGCTGGGTGGTGGATCGGGTCCGATTTAGGGTTGCAAAGCCACAGGGCGAGCGCTGAGGCTGAGCCCCTTGTGTCCTCCGAAGCGTGGTCCTCCATGGAGATAGCTGCTAAATGGTTCCTGGAGGCATCTCCTGGCAGGGCATGGCTGCGGGCAGCTGGGCTGGGGCTTGCCTGCCTGGTTGCCCACCCAAGCACGAGGATGAAGTACAACCCAAGGCACAGCCGGGGAAGCCTTTTGTCCTGCCTGTCTCCCACTGTTTTGCCCCAGTTTGGAGCTCTTCTGCAGGGGGTGTGTGGAGCTGCCCAAGGATGGGTCTTCGGGGGGCCCGGGCAGCGGTGGTAACTCATGTTCAACCCAACATCTCTTCTGTCGAGGTGTTTTACAGCCAACGGAGCGTAACGTGGTGCTGGAGTGCTGCTGGGGGGTCAGGGGACGCTGAGCACGTGGCAGCAGTGACGGCAGGGTCTGACCTGCTGACTCAGAAGGCTTGGAGCTGGGTGCTCCACGTGTGGTTTCTAAGTAGTTTTGGAAGTACTTTGCTGCATCTACCACTGATGTCACACATGTTTTGTAAGAGCTTAAAATATATCAGCAAGACTTGGCCCTTGTGCGTCAACACTCATCTACGCCGGAAAAATCACATAATGGCCACAACAGGAGGAAGACTGTGGAGGAGACTTCTGCTCAAGAAGAAACCCGAGCTGCTGAAGAGCAAGGACTTGTTTGGGGTTTTTTTAATCAAAAGTAGGACCAAGCACATCCTTGGCCCTGAGGTCTCTCTTTGGTTCTCCATTTGCAAGCATGCCCTCGCATCCCTCTGCTCCCAGCCAGCTTCCTATGGGAGCACGGAGGAGACTCTTTGATCTCCAGAAAAGCAGAGGGAGACGCAACCAGCCAAAGCGATGCTGAAGGAGAGGGATGGGAATAACACCATGATGAGTGTGAAAACACCCCTGAGATGCCTTTTCTCATCCCTTTGAGGAACGGGAGACCCCATCTCACAGGAAATGGCTCACCTTATTGGAGAGAGAATTTTCTGCTTGTGGAATTATCCGAATTGGCACACTGGTAGGGTCAGGTTGATCCTGAAAGTGGTACAAAGGGAGCTGGAGGACGATGTGAGATCACCTGTGGCAAGTTTGGTTTTTTGTTTGTTTGTTTTTTCCTCTTGTGTTTCACAGAAAGATGGGATCTGAAAGACACAAGCACAGCAAACGCTCGGAACAGCTGTCCTTCAGCTTGGTTATTTTTAGCGTTAACGTTCAAGCCGTTTCAGAGTTGTGATGAAGACACCCCTTCTAGCCAGCCCCTGGTTCCCCTTTCTCTGACCGAGTTGATTTAGTAGCAAACATGTTTCTTCTACAACAACGTCCAAGAGGAAGTGAGTAACAGAGATGGTGACACCTCCCGTGGTAGAGTCTCAGAATCCAGCACAACTGCAGATCACCAAGAGATGGGTAAGAACTATGAAGAAATGCTCAAAATCCAGTAGTTTTGAGTTTGTCTAGCAAGAATACGCACAAGTTTGTCATCATTTCTGAGAGGAGACCCAAAAAAAGGCCGAGCCAGGCACTGGAAAAACATTATGTATGAGGAAAGACGGAGGGGATTGACCTTGTTTGGGAAATTTGTAACGCAGGAGCGGAGGAGACCAAGTGTGTCCAGCTCCTTCCCTGGAAGGTGGGTCTGAGCTCTCTCTGAACAGGACCTGAGATATTTGTCTCACTCCCTAAACGGTGCCAGGGAGTGAGGCAGGATCCCGTGGGAGCTCTTTGGCCAAGTGATGGATGACTCGGAGCCCAGGGCTTGGCAGGGGCTGCAGCTCCAGGTAGCCAGAGGACAGCAGTTTGTCTCGGCTCCTCCAAAAGCAGGATGTGACTGAGAAGGTGCCATTGCCACAGGTTGCTGGGGCCAAAGGCAACGGTGGGAGGTCTGCGAGCCTCGGAAGCGCTGAGCCTTCCTAGCTCAGATCTCGGCAAACGCTGTACTCCTTTGAGTAGGTCCCATCTGCGTGTAGAGTATTTTTCATTGAAGGCTTCCTTCTCAGAATAGGAAGGGAAACATGTTTTGCAAAGTGAAATTGTTCAGGGTTTGTTTTTTTCCCTTCCCTGCTCATCTTCCTCTGGTTTCCTCTTTTAATTCTTTGAGGGATATGGTACAATGGGTTTCTAACACCCTCTCTTGCCAGGGTGAGCGGGGATGAGCGTGCTTCAGGGCCAGGAGCTGCTGTGGGATGGCTGCTAGATGGTGGGACTCCTTTGGTGAACTTCTCTCCAGCTTATGGGCTGGTCCCATCCCCATGTTTCACTGCGGGAGGTCTTGTGAATGCCGTGCTGGTGGAGTTTTGGCTGTGCTGGCACCACTCGGAGCCCTCCGCCGTGTGCCCGCTGGGGCCACCAAGCTGAGGTTCCGCTTTGCCAGCAGGGCGATGGGAGCGCGTGCCTCCTCCCGTGGAGCTGGTGCCCAGGGATTTAGCGCCGTGCCGGACTGGCTCAGCTGGTGGCAGCCCCTGCCTAAGGTGAACGCAGCACCCAGACACGGGTCGCTGTGTGGCACGGCGGGGGCTCGTGCCCCATCGTGGTATTTGTACGGTCCACGAGCACGAGCAATGCCTTCCCCAAGGATTTGGAGGAAAGAGGACATTGTTTTTGAAAACTAGCTTGACTTTGGACTTTCCTGCCCATCGGTCGATAGGAGAGAGGCCTGCCTGCAAATCTTGCCCCTACTTTGGCGTGTCTCTAGCACATCCCTCAACGCAGACGTGGAAGATGTAGACATTTTGTAAATGTTTCTAAATACGTCCCACCTCACCCCAGGGTGATCTGGAGAACCTGAAGATCGCTCTTCTTGTTGCCTTCGTTTACCTAATGCCACCTAGAGGCAGCTGACCTGCTTTGGTGTCGGTTGTTTTGGAAAATATTTTTCGCTTATCTGAGATTACATGTTTTTATTAATTGTTTTTTCAAAAAATGAGGATTGGTTGGAGTCTTAACCAAATTTGGACGAATGGAAGAAAACAGAGAAGCCAAACACAGTCTCCGGGAGAGCTGCAAGGACAGAGCCATCCCCGCACGCGCCCAGGAGGCTGAACCTTCTGCACATACGTACGGTTGAATCCTGATGTTTCCTGTGGTCTTTGTGGCACGGCCACGTCTGCCACTTTGCGTGCCCAGTGCCTCCTGCCGTGCCTACGTTCCGAAGGAGAAGTTAAGCAAGAACAAGCATCCTAGGAAGGAAGGGAGGGAGGGCACTGAAGGGTTGAGGGGTAACCACACGGGTTCCTGTCTGAGATGGGGTGCTGTGCCCCCTGGCTGCCCCATGGGCACTCAGGGGAGCGGGCGGTGGGGTGAAACAGGCTGGGTGCCCTGCTCGGAAAGGCACGGCCGCTCCAGCCCGTGCCTGCCTGCACAGGTTTCGGATTGTCCTGGGGAAACTGAGGGAGGAGGAGGAGGGATAGAAGAAAAGGTTATTACTGATTCCCAAGTGAGCGTGGTGCCTCAGGAATGCTTTGGTCTCAGGCGTCCGAAGGCACTAGCTCCGCTTTTCCAAAGCAATGACTTGGGTGACCAACAGGAGATGTTCTTCAGATGTTGGAGTGCTCAACACCAGGTCTCTGTAGGCTCAGGCCCTTCACAAGCTCAAGCTGAGCACGCATGCCATTAGTGGTGCCATAGGCATGCGCAGTCCTCCCAGAACCGTGCCTACGCTGTAATTATTAAACCCAACAATTAAATGTTTAATCTCTCGGAGCTGGGGCAGGCGGAGAGACAAAGAAAAGCCCCACTGTGAGATCAGGAGCGTTGTTCCACACAACCACCCTGCTAGGCCATCACCCTCTTCCTCCTTTTGTTCTTGAGAAAGCGTCTGACATTAACAGTTGTGACTACCTTGCTCTCTGGCCACCGTTTCGGCGTAGGCAGAGACATCCCGAGTAGTCCTGGTTTGGAAAAATAACGGATGGGAGAAGTTTTAGGGCTTGCTTTTTTTTTACTCTTGTCCGTCCTGGAGTAGCAGCCTGCTGAAAAGAGTTAGTCAAACATTCAAGGCATTTCAGAGAGCGAGTAAATATTCAGTGACGCTTTATTGTCCGGTCTTTATTGTTATTACAAAAAAAGCAGATATCAAAAACCAGCAAAGATTTCACAAGTTCCCCAACAGTTTTACACAACTGAACTGCAGTAAAATGGTGAATGTAAAACACACAGATCTCACTCCTGGCCCTAAACCGTCAACAGTGGTCTGGGATGCCCTGGGATTTCCTAATTCTTTTTAAAGAACCCCTCTTTAATTTTGGAACCCGATTCGCCCAGTAGCTAAGACGCTGTAGCACAACGCACCAGGAACGCGAACCGTCTGGTATCCTTTAAGACCCTGTGAGTCTAGAAAACAAAATACGGGAGATGGGCAAGGGTGGCGTGGATACCAGTACGTGTTTCTCAGATCACCCCAGGCAGCCACTTTGTTGTGCTTGACAAAAATCAAATCACTTCCAAGTTGCTTGAAAGGCGATTCGGTGTGTGAAAGCTGCTTTTGCTTTTTCTCATCAGGATCTTTGCTCCCCAAAATAAAGAGGGTGCACCGGGCTGGGCTCCGGCATAAATGGACCATCAACCTTTTGAATCCTACCACCGAAACTGCACGACGGCCAACTTCATCCCGTTGTGACTTTCCCGCTGCAGAGCCAGCACCTGGCTGACCACAAGGAACCCGAACAGGCCGGGAGATGGGAGGTGAAGGACGATATCCGGCTCTCTGGAATGGTGACGGGGGTCGGAAGGGAGCCTCTGCTCGCTCTCCTGTTCACGGCTGTAGGTTCAGAGGTTGACCAAAGGAATCGTGGTCCAGTTACCTATATTAATAGCTGCCCCGCTTCTCAAATCTTACATCAGAACATTGCTTGGCTAGCAAAAAGAATTAAGACATTGCCCTACGTCCCTCAGCGTCTGCTAGGAAAGCCAGGTCCAAATCTGCCATAATTATACACAAATGCAAATGATCCTAAACATGAAGTTGTCTACGTCGCTCTACGTGTCACTGAAATGTTCGCGAGTACCAAATATTCCTGTTAGAAATAAAATTGCACCTTCGTAATTTTCCAGAATTTAACAGAAAAAAAAAAAAAAAGAAAGAGACATCACGATATGCATGACTTGTCAGGTCTGAAAGAAGCAGCGAGAAGGCAAGCTGAGAGACAGGCGCTGCCCACGGGGCAGCGATGGCATTTGGTGGTTTGGGTTTTGCACCAGCACTTCCCACGCCGTGGATGGCAGGCAACCGCTCGCTGCCGGATTTAAACCGTTTTCCTGGCAGTCAAAACACGGACGATGGACCCCACTCCTCCAGCAGCCAGGGCCTGGGAAGAGAAACATGGGAATTAACACCCTGGTCAAGGTAGCCACCGGCTGAAACAGCTGCTGCTCAGAAAGGCTTCCTGACTGCATTTCCAATGAGTATCTCTCCGTTCTCCACGTTAAAAATGCCGCTCACGCTCAGGGCACCAGGTAAGGACGATGGCGTTCGCTTTGAGGACAGTTATTTAACGAGCTTTTATTTCCCTGCATAACCAGGTTGCAAATTTTGCTTCCCTCTAGGAAGGAAGTTCTACTTCCATCCGCTTGAATCACTGGATCGAACCGTTTTGTTTGCCACGGTCTAGCACCAAACCAGATTTTAACTGCAGACTCTTTACCCGAGGAATGAGAAGACGTAGGCACGTGAGCTCGTGGGACCGTACCCTCCTGACAGCGTGGGACGCGGCACGTCAGTTTTACCAGGCAGAAACCCAAGAACCTGCTACCACGGATAAGCCAGGTGGGACCACACCCTGCAAACACACCTTCTCGTGCCACTGCAGCAGCACAGCGCTGCTGTTGTCAGAGGGGCTCTCAAAGCCTTTGTAGATGTACTTCATCAGCAGGTCGACACCGTTCTTGTCCAGCGACTGCACCGCCTTCTCGATATCGTTGGCTTTGAAAGAGATGAGGACCTTCAGGACGATGCTTTCCGCGCGATCCTGCCGACAAAGAAGGAAGGCAGAGAGACATTCAGTCTCGGATAAGGTGCGTTGAAACATCACTCGTTTCTCCAGCAAACAAAACTAGATTTATTTTGTTTTAAACAGTTCTAAAATCTGTCTGAATAGGGCAGTTTGTGCACAATTTTGTGATAATGTCTAACAGGTACGTCCTCCCAATGATAAACAGCGTGAAAGAGTTTAATGTGTTTGTCCTGCTCTGGGTTTGCTCCCTCCCTCTCTGTGTTTGCAGTTCTTCACCTGTGAAATGAGGTTACAGCTAAATAATAAATGTTCATGTCGAAACTCGAGGTCTGGCAAATTCCAGAAGAATTATAAGAATTAAGTACGTGACTGGCCTCCCTGGTCACCAGAGCCTTTTCCCTGCCTTTGTACTGTTTAATGTGATACAACTGTTATATTCCATGGAAATGCCATTGGCCAGCCTGGAAAAAGTGACTGCTAGAAGCCACATGTTTTCAAAACAGTCAGTTTCTGTCCCAGGCCCAGGGGGCAGAAATATTTTAATATGTTAATATTTTGCATTAATAACCATCAGCGAGTGGATGTGGATGTCATTTCAGGCCCAGGAATGTGTGTGGCACGATTACAGTGGCAGATTAGCCGGGTAATCAGCAAAAAGCAGCTTTTCCTGCTCATCCATTGCTAAATGAGGGAGGATGAAAGAAAAAGGGCTTGGGTCTGTCAGACTTGGGAATAATTGTATTATAGAAATACCTCCAGCAGCTTCCTCCTACAGAAATTATGGATGTTAGTTTTCTTGTTTAGTTTAGTCTCCCACAGCTGCTTGGCTTAGCAAGACTTCTTTTATGAAGAACTAGATAAAAAGTTCCGTAAGATCAACTAAAAATTAAGCCAAACATTAAAATTCAGTCACCCTGCTCTCTTCAATTCTACTGCCTCCTCAGTGTGTCCTTAAATCCATCAATTCGGAGCTAATGGAAACAAGTCACTAATGGCAGGACAAAGCTGTTCAGTCTCTTATACAGTGTTATCGATAACCCTGTGACTCTGTCAGGAAAGGGCTAGGGCAGGGCGGAAAAAATCTCCGCCGGTGGCCTGGTGAGGACGAGCTGGTGCCAGAGCAGCACAGAAACGTGCCCGTGGGACTCTCCTCGAGCAGGGAGAACAGACGTTTGCAGGCGTTCCACATGTGGGCAGTTCCATGTCTTATCTGCCTCCTCCTCCCACTGCTGCAATCACGAGCCATTCAAGGTTTATTCTGGAGAGATTCAGAACTACATGCACGCAGAGGCCTCCTGTGTTCTGTCACAGGGGGAGCGCTCGTGTTTTCTGAGGTTTTAACGGCTTAATTTCGATTGGATGCAACAACCATCAGTTCTTCCTTTTTTGTAGGTTCACGGTCTGGCTGTGCTAGCAGAGTTTCGTTAGTCAGAGGTGACTACCGCCGTTGTGGTTCCCTGATCTACATCTACGTGCTGCTGCCAGGTCTGGATCAGGCACGGGCACCTGGTGATGTGCGGAGTTAGCCACGGTACACAACATGCGACCAGCACAGGGAGGAGAACACACAACACCTGATCTAGCACCAAGTCAAAGGTACGTGGACAGAGGACATCTGAGCTACGGTATTTCCAACAAGATTAAAACACCAGAAGTCACGGATGTTTCGACATGGGGGAATACCCTAAAACGAGCTTCCTTAAAGCACACCTGGCAGGGTTGGTGAGGTAGGAGCTATAGAAAAACAGGAGTCAGTTACTGTCTCACCTTCACTGTCTGGTTCTTTGTGTTGATAGGAGGGTTCTTCAGAGCCGCCTGTAGTGCGGCCATCATGTTCCCTGTGCCAGATGGTTAAGGACCAGACACGAAGTATTTGGAAACCAACAGAACCAGCTCTGGGACAGGGATATACCAGTAGCTGGCTTGTGCAGGACTGAAAATACTGAAGCTTCAGCGGATATAACGATTCCCTGAACAGCTAGCACAGATCATAAAACAGAATCACAGAATCATAGAATGGCTGGGTTGGAAGGGACCTCAAAGATCATCCAGTTCCAACCCCCCTGCCAAGGGCAGGGACACCTTCCACTGGATCAGGTTGCCCAAAGCCTCATCCAACCTGGCCTTGAACACTTCCAGGGATGGGGCAGCCACAGCTTCTCTGGGCAACCCGTTCCAGTGTAAGGTAGCAATTTAGACCCTTTGAGGAAGGAGCAGCACCAACAAGAAGCTGTACAGTTCCAGTACTGGAGAGTACTTCTTAGGCCCTTCGTTAAATGAGGATCCGAGTAAAAGAAATTATTCTCCGTCACTTCTGCCATTTGTAACCCTCCAGAAAGGCCTCAGCTCGGCACATCCACCTCCCCCAGCCGCCGGGACAGCTCCTCTCGGCAGTAGGAGCGTGCACCCGGAGCTCTCCTTCCCGCCCCAGGAAACCCCCTTCCTCCATCCCTCTGCTCCCCCCGCCCCTCACCATAAGACACCTCCCAGGTACCGGAGGCTGTGCCGCGAGGGGGAGGAAGCAGGGCCGCCTTCCTCCTGTCAGCCGCCTTCCGCCCCGTCCGCCCTCCAGCCAGGACACGGCCGGCTCGACCCTCCCCGTCCCCGGGCGGCAGCGCCGGGCACGGATGTTCCCATAAAAGGCAGCGCTGGCAGCGGCAGACGCCGCGCCCGTACCCACCCCCCGCCGCCGCCGCCGCTCCTGACGGGACTTTTTTTCCCGCCCGCCGGCGGAAGGATATTGCCGCAGGCACGAGTCCACCTCGCCCTCATCGGGCCCCGCTTGCCCGTCGCCTCCTTCCTCCTCGTCCACGAACTTGTTCTCGTCGTACTCGTCCACGTCCACCCGGCGGAACCGCGCCGACGACACCGTGTGCTTCGCCATGGTCACCCCGCTCGCCGCCGCCCGTCCCTCCGCGCAGGCGCCCGCCGCTCCAGGCGGGGCGCGCTCTCCGCGCAGGCGCGCTGAGGAGAGTCCGTCCGAAGGCGGCGCCAGGGGGCGGGGACGAGAGGCGAAGAAGGGGGTGGAGCCTCGCGGGAGGCGAGCTGCTATTGGTCGGCTGCGAGAGCCCGCGCCGTTGCTAGGGGCGTTGCCGTTGCTAAGGCTGTCGCCGTTGTCAGGGGTGTCGCCATTGTCAGGGGCGTTGCCATTGGCAGGGGTGTTGCCGTTGGCAGGGGCGTCGCAGTGGCCAGCTGGGCTGTCAGTTGGCAGCGTGCCACTCGCCGCGCGGCTAGTCAGTTGTCCGGACGGAGATTCTAGCTCGTTTCTTCTGCCTCATCTTACATCGTCAGAGACGCAGAAAAACCTTCAATTTTCCAAGTGGGATCAACTCTGCTGAAGCCAAGGCTGCTTAAGGTCATACTGGGAAGCCGCCTCTTTCTTTTAACTTAGATATATAATAGCTGTGACCAGAAAAAGGGTTAAAAAAGGAGCAGAAGCACCGAGTTGTACAAAATAATCATAGAACCGTAGAATGGTTTGGGTCGGAAGGGACCTCAAAGATCATCCAGTTCCAACCGCCCTGCCATGGGCAGGGCCACCTTCCACCACAGCAGGTTAAAATCAGCCTGGATGATTGTTAAAATCATCAGGGATGTTTGTTCGCAATTGATGTTACTGGTTAAGGAACCCCTCTTGCTGGGGACCAACATCTTGACTTCAGTTACCCCGTTCTTTAAGACTTTTAGTATATTAACAAATATGTTGAATCATGAAGTGAAAACACTGATCTACGCATACTTTTTTTTTTTTTCTTTTCCTTTCCAGTTAGGCTTGGACTGTGTGGATCTGTGTTATCTATATTATCCTATTCAGCATTTCTCACTAATTTGAAAATGACACAGCTTTGTGAGGTTCCTCTTAATGGAAGGCAGCAGTCCTAGGGGAAAAAAAAATATTCACACCCACATATATATGTGTATGTAAACCCCCCTATTACTACGGAAACAGTTGATGGGAAAACTTTATTAATATATCTTAAATGACAGGTGTTTGTTGTGCCCAGACAACTCTTCAGAATAAGTTCCTTTAAAAAAAAAAAAAAAAAAAAAAAGAAAGCTGGAGAGGGGCTTTTGACAAGGGTGTGTAGTGACAGGACACGGGGTAATGGCTTTAAACTGAAAGAGGGGAGATTTAGATGAGATCTAAGGAAGAAATTCTTCCCTCTGAGGGTGGTGAGGCACTGGCACAGGTTGCCCAGATAAGCTGTGGCTGCCCTATCCCTGGCGGTGTTCAAGGCCAGGCTGGATGAGGCTTTGGGCAACCTGGTGTAGTGGAGGGTGTCCCTGCCCATGGCAGGGGGGTTGGAACTAGATGATCTTGAAGGTCCCTTCCAACCCCAACCATTCTGTGATTCTATGATAAATATGAGATGTAGGGTATTGGGAGGGCGGGTTTCTCCAGAACTCACGTGGCAGGATCTGAAATGGGCAAACCGCTGCCCTTCGCCTCTTGGAAGCAAAGAGCTGCTGGTGGCTGTGGCTACAGCTGACGTGGTTTTGAGGCAGTGGAGATAGTTTTAAAATGCCAGGAGGACCCGCTGTCTGCAGCTGAGGAAGGTGAAATACTGTGAAAATAGTGCCAAGGGCAGAGGGGGGCAAAACTCTTACAGAAAAGGGCATCAAAGTTACGTAGGCTTTTGTATAGGGGACAGCTTTGCTGCTGTAGGAGCTGCTGAGATTCCAGGTGATGTCTTTCAAAGTTACCATCTCTACCAAAGCTGAGAAAAATTGTTGAGATACAGCCTCCAAAGGTGGGGGGAACTAGATCATCTTGAAGGTCCCTTCCAACCCCAACCATTCTATGATTCTATTCAGCCTTAGATTCAGCCTTACCTGCAGAACCACCTTCTTGATAGAGATGGAATTTAGGCTATGATGTCATGTGTTCCACACAAGTTGCCCCAGCTGGGAAGCTACAACCCAGCTGTAGTTGTGGTTGTACCTTGTGGGCTGTTTATGTTTTTCTGGTAGAAATTGGCTTAAGGGCAACAAATAATCACAGAAGGTAAGCAGAAGATACTGAGGGTTTTGGGTTTACTGCTATGGGTTTATGTTTGGAAGATATAGGACTAAAATACAACCACATTATCTTCATAATCAGTTATTTAAGACCCATAGTTATTCTGTGGGTTAACTTTTGTAGGAGGTGACTTTATTGGTGTGTTATGTTTTTTTTTGACAGCTGTGATCTCAGTTTTACAGCTTCAAAGCAGTTCAATTTGTACCATCTTCAGAGTAGGTGTCTGCCACTTGGAAACGTTTCAGAATCATGAGTTTCATTGAACTATTCCTTTGGCATTTTTAAATGCCTGACAACGTTTTTAGGTCTGGGATATAGATGCTTTGTCTGAAAGGGCAGAAACATGCCTGGGGAAAGCATGAAGTGGCTTTGAGATGCTGGAGATAGCAGACTGCCTTTCCTCGCTTGGAAAGGCTGTTGGGAAGCTAGGCTAGAAGAAGAAAAGGCCTTTAAGTTCTGCTGCTCAGCAGGTTTTCCCTGCGTTGCTTGTGGAAAGGCTTTCCTAAAATACGGTTCTGTTCCTGTTAAGTCGTTAATTTGATGTGGATTTTGTCGATCTGCTAAGGTTCTTGACAGTGAAGTTGAGTGGTACAGGGTTGACCCTGGGGTGCCGTACACGAAATTGCAGAGGAGGTAAGGCCATGCCTCCCCAGGCAGCCTCTGCAGAGTCACCCGGGGCCACAGGCCATGGGAGAGGCTCCGCAAAGCTTCCCGGTTCCACGCGGCCGTGGGGAAACTGTCCTCAGCGTGATAAAGCTGAGAGAAACAGAGGCAGAGCGTGATTCCCGGATACTTCAGCAAGAAATTGTAGATTTTACTCATGCAGCAGTGGTAAGCCTCGTTACAAGGAGAGTAATTTGAATAGAGGACGATGCATCCGATGCTTCCGTGGGCATCCGTTACTGCATCCAGATAACCACTCGCCTCAAACAGCATGGATTCTGGGTGGTTCCCTTGGTCAGCACAGTTTGTAGCATGGCCTTTTTGGACAACTCTGCCTGAGAAAGTCCTCAGTTCATAGAAGAGGAGGTGTTTGTTTCGGAGAGGTGCTGGTGTTCCACATGGGAAGGCAAAGGCCCTGTGAAATTCCGTGTAGGGGACTCTGGCTTCTTCGCCAGTCCGTACGTGGTAGGGACACTTGGCACAGACGCGGTTCTGTCTCTGCCAGCGGTAGGGCTTTACCACAGTCCCCTGATTCGTCAAATACTCTTGGAAAAGTCTTTTCTTTCCTGGATTCATGTTCTGTTGAAAAAATCTCCCTGTTTATGTGCTATATAGCTGACAGTCCTGAAGGGAAAAAGAAAGTAATATTTTAATTTAACCCTTCAATTTGTTTTGCCTTTAAACTGCAAAAATAATTGGGGGGGGGGCGGGGGGGGAGGGAATCTCTTTAAAAATGTGTTGAAACTTTTAGCAGGGCATAGAAACTTGATCAGTGACAAAGACAACAAAGTTCTCTTGCAGCCTGGGAGTGTTTTTAGTTTTCAAAGCCTAGCCTTTTTGCTAAAAACATGAGTAAAAAAAAATATTTCTCTGGCTTCTGCCTTTTTACCCTAGACAGGAGAAACTGCATCATCAAACCAGCCGTGCTTTTCGGGAATTTATTAGCAGATAAGCCTTATGTGATCTGAGAAAACAAATAAGTAAACATCAACAACAAAAAAAAAGGTATAATTACCATCTCAGCAGCTCCAGCTCAGGGTAATAGTAAAATATTTATCCAATTTCCTTCACTGGCTTTTTAGGATTGGCTCAGCATTCCCGCTTTAGTGAATACTGCAAGCTTTCTTTTCAAAATTAGGCGGTGAAGCAGAAAGTCACTGTTGCCCCCCCAGTTTTGGCAGTTTGGCTGTAGAAGGATCTTTCCCAAGTGTTGGTAACTTTGCTCCAGCCGTGATGGTGATGGCAGGCAGGCTCCTTTAGGTGTTGCCAGGTGCTAGGAGATGAGAATATAAACAGGATTTTCTTTTGTACAACCAGCCACCTGTGGTAGTTAAGCTTCAGTTCCGTATTTGTTTCCTATCTCAAGAAGTTTCCTGTGTTTCTTTATACAAGATACGAGGTTTTTGTAGCTGAAAGGTGGATGTTGTTCTAACGAAAACGTTACTGAATTTATTTCCAGGTGATTGTTTTTTCTGTGCGTATCTGTCTGCTGTGCCAGGTGGGCAGAAAGCGCCTGTCATGCTTCTGCTCTCGTGCCCCGGCAACAGCGTTGTCCCTTCTTTACGGAGTTGGTGTGTGTCCCTCCTGAGGCTGTAATTCCAGCAAGAGCTGGGCCGTTTCGTGGGCAAGCTAAATCATGCCTGCTTTGCTTTGGCAGGGTTCCAGACAAATGCAAACCCTGGGTTTGTGTAGAAGAACAACTTTTGGCTCAAGGGCTGAGGCGGATAATTATTTCTCTTCACTGCTGCTCTAATTGAGCCGCTCGTCATCGCTGGATCCCGTTTAATTCTGTTACTACTTTTCTGACTATGAACAACTTTTCCATCTGCATATTTTACTACAACTTGCTTCTGCGTTCCACGTTGTTTTGCCCTCTGACTGTCAGTATTTCATTTTCTTCTTAAATTACTGATTTTATTCATTTGCTTTGTTTTCCACTCCTGACTCTGTGCCAACTTCCATGTATTTTCTTGTGTTGGAGCTCTTTCCTGATCCAGGCCATTGTGCTGTTCTCGTTCAGATTACTTCTAAAGATTGGCTTCCTGACATCAAGAATGCTCCATTTGTCATTTTTGATGCTTCTGTACATTTTTGATGTCCAGGTGTAGCGCGTGCTGTGCATTGCAACATAATCACGATGGCGGCGTGTCTCGGAAAATGAAAAATGCTTTTGCTACCCAACATAGGAAAGAGCAGGTCTGGAGAGCAGGGTGTTTTTTTTGCAGAAGGGTGTCATGAGAGAGTTATCACCACCTCGCCAGTGCTCCTGTAGGTTGCCAATATTATTAAAGACAATTTAAAAAGCTGCAAAGTATGGGGCAAGGTTTCAATTCCTTCTGTCCCTTGCTGGTCTTTTTGCAGAGCTGGAATGGCCACCTGATGGCAATGTTGCACACCAGAGATGTGGCACACAGAGGCAATGGCTCTTTAAAGGGATGTCACCAGAGACACTCAAAATTTTGTATCTCCCTCTAAACATGGCCTTTTTGTTGTCGTTGTTTGTGTGATGGTTTTGGCTGAATATTCAGTCTTCTCAATTAATAGTGTTGCATCCTTACAGGATGGAGGTCAAACCCCAAACTCTCCAGTTTGATGGATGAATTGAAAGAGCATTCCCACAACCCAAGCTCATTTCTGTGTGTGCTGCACCAGCCTTTGGCTCTTTGGCCACCACTGTCCCCGTGAGCCTCGTGGGGCTCACAGTGCCAAGGGCTGCTTGCTCTGCCTCTGCGGGCTCCAGCCTTCCCATCGGTCTGAACCCTCTGCCTGCTCTGACGAACAGAGAGGGCCAGGGAGCAGAATCCCAAGGAATCTGTGAATATAAATGGCAGAGGCTTCTCATTTCCCATACATGTCAGTCCCGTAACCAATCATTTTGGGGGTGCAAAGAGGAAGGATGTTTACATAAAGTGCAAGTCAAGCACAATGGAAGAAAGCTGACCACTCATCGTGTTCTCAGAATTGACCCATTTCTGGTTTATGAGAAAGCAGAAAGTTATTTTTCTTCCTTTTTTTGCATGTGTTTTTTTTTTTTCTGAAGTAGAAAAAAATGTGCAAATATGTTACATGAGATCTCTTAAACTGATGTATATAGTCATCTCCATATGGATGTGTGTGTATGTGTATGTGTGTGGCTAAAGCAGCTAATAGAAGCAGTCATCATTCAGCTCTTTCGCAGAAAAAAATTCTGTTCCCATGCACAATTTTATTTAGTAATACCGAACAGCTTGGTAGCATTTGTCATCTTCAAAGAAGTTTATAAATCTGTCCAAGTGGTTAAAATATAGACTGGTCTAAATGGCTCTCTTGCTGGTATTTCTGCTGCTTACTGTCACTGAGATCCTGTACAGGGGAAATTGTTAAAGTGGCTTCTGACTTTCAGGGTGTCTGATTTGTCACAGTGATTCTGATGCATCTGCAGAAGTAGTAAATGCTGCAGACCTCAGCTGGAGTTAATAGTTTACCTAAGTCTGAAATTGGAATCCAGATGGTTTCAGGCTGGGAAATATAAAATGAAGGTATTCAAAATTTTGACTTCTCCCTTTTGGTAATTTTCGTCTTGATTTTGGTGTTTGCAATCCTGATTGTGGTGGAGGAAGAATTTTACCTGTTCAGGTACCTAGTTTGGTTCTGTAGTTCATTATAGGATGGCTATCCTCATGCTTGTCTCCTGTACCTCTTCTTGGCACTAACCCGTTATAAAGTGCTTTGAGATGTTCAAGATATGTGGTGGACGGTGGTGCTACGTGTAGCTCATTCTGTTTCATTCTCTTTATCCTTCAAATGCAGCACACCCATCAAAATAGTCAATGCCCTGGCGTAAAAGCAAGATATGCAAACTGTTCTTCTGCTTTGTCTGGTTGTTCCATGGTTTTGAGCAGAAGGCTTGCCCACATCTTCTCTAATATTAATCTTTTTCAACATGCAGCCCTTCATGAGCTCATAGGCTCTTCCACATCCTCAGAGGAAATGCTCGGTTTTAAATACGCCGTACGGACCTAAGGGTCGGTCTTTTAACACTTGAAGTTGTTTAGAAAAATACCACCTGCCTCTATCAATTTCACTGCATGAAAACATCGTCCTGATCTAGAAGATCATGTCTAATGGATATGATTAGGATCTCAAAACACATGTTAAGGAATGAAACAGTTCCATGTCCCCCCCACAATTAAAATTATAATTATATCCCTGTCCTTCCCAACTATATTTGGAGAGGACAGGGATATAATTTGAAGAAATTGTTTCACTTATTACTAAAATGCAGGCATCTTTGGGGCAGAGAGCAGTTGAATAGTGCTCCACAGCAAGGTATAAATGTTCACAGGAGGAACTGGAGAGGAATCCTTTATACAGTTAAAACCACAGGGGAAACTGATGTGGTCAGTACGTAATTACTCAGGTTGGAAGTGAGCCAGGATACAAGCCATATGTTCTGCTCCTAGGGAAAAAAAAAGCATAATGATCAGGGCTGAGATTTTTTATTTTGTTTTTAATCCAAATATTAGCTAAAACCTGGTATCTCTTCAGGCTAAAAAGCACGTGGAAATTCTGATCCATCTCACTGTGGCCAGTTTGGACCTGATACTGATTTAAACCTGGGATAGTGTGATTTATGAAGATGTCTTTGGGAAGCAGAGTTGCGTGCATCGAGTAGGCAAAAGATATTTTTTCTGATGTGTCATTATATGGAAGTATGATGATTTTTTGTTTTTTTTTTCCCCTGGAACTAAAACATGATCTACTTCCACACTCTAGTACAAGTGTAGTTCTGTTTGTGCGAGGGGATCTGGTGCTTCCCCCCAAAGCGCTGCACTCGGTACAAGAATGGTTCCTTTTTTTTTTTTTTTTTTTTTTCTGCTGAAATATGAGTGTTGAAATTCTGTTGCATTTCTTAGTACGGCTTGGTTCAAAATAATCTCTGTTGGAAAGCATTTTACACATGACTTCATTCAGTAAGTTTATCTGAGTTCAAAGTACAGAGGAGTCACATGGCCCTTAAACAGCCAGAGACTTGAGGTTCTTGTGCAGTCCTAAGATTTTAAAAATAAGAAGCAAAGGAAGATGCAGAAGGCTCTTCGAAACTGCCAACAAACACGTCCACACAGACAATTTAAACTTGAGCTGTTGTGGCGTAAATTGCCTCCACGCTCAACAATCTCAAGCTCATTTAACACGTGAGTTTGGGATATCTAGTACTGCAGGAGCGATGGCTCGCAGCTCCGGAGCGGAGCCCTGGTATTTTGCATTCTGCCACTGGGCCGTAAAGATTAGCGAGGATTTAGGTCCCGAGTTTGGAACAATTCCTGCTCGAGCTAGTGTGAAAGTCAGACCTTCCCAAAACTGTTCCGCCAAACTTTCCTCACTTGTCTTGTCCGGCCTCAAAGTGATTTAAATTATCACCTTGCTTCCAGAGATTTTTCCAGAGTTCCACTGCTTTTTTTTTTGTTTGTTTGTTTCTCTTTCTCTATCTTTACGTTTAAAAATAAGTATTTTTCCCTCGTCTATCTATACAGAGTGGATTTTAAAAGCACAAATTTCATTTATTTTTAAATCTTTTATCCACTGATAAATTTATGATGCCTCTGATAAGGAACAGCATAATGAGCAGCAGCTTCCCTTCCACTTCCCTTACGTTGGCATGTAGATCAGCTAATGGTGGTCATGAAAATTAAATGCAGAATGCTCTGCTACACCCAAACTATCCATAACCTTGGAGAACTCGGTATGGAACTGTGTTTGAAGGGCAGCAGGCCTCCTGAGGTCTGTAAGGTACTACAGAGTTCTGTGCCTTATGCCTCTCTTGTTTATCCCCACCTGCTTGCCTGAAAATTACTGCTGGGTTTGGTTTTTTTTTTGGCATCAGTTCTAATCCCACCCCTAATGCCACCTCTGAACCGCTCCTCTCCGTAGCAGCCTCTCAGCTCTCTGTTAGCTGGGCAGGAAAGGAAGCTGGCTGCAACGAGTTTCAAACTACACAGGTCCTGCTCAGCTGAGCTGGGAGCAGACCAGTTACGCTGATAAATTTTCCTTAGCGGAGGCACTTTCTTCTGTTTCTTCTTTCTCTGTTTGCCTGCTGATTTCCTAGAAGTTAGTAGGAACCCAGTGTGTTGTGAAATTTGGAGGGCCATCAAGTGATACTGGGTATTTACGCGTTTCAGCTATGTCGTTTCTATTTTTGCTGTATTAGAGGAATTGAGAATTATGCCCTGTCGCCTTGGCATCACACAGGGGAAAATCCTTTCACGTCGTGGGTGAATCCTGGAGACTGCATCAAAACAGGAGTGATCTTTTCGCTTGTATGCTGTTAGTCACAGCAGCTACAGTGGGCAACAGGATCAATGGCCAAGGGAAAGAGTTAAAACTAGAAACTGCATCATCTCGAATCAAGAAGACCAGACAGTCTTAACAGACATCTCTAGCACTCCTTGTACTCCAGTGTTTCCTCTCTCCATAATCCATTGCCCTAATTACATTGATTTATTAATGTTTTTTATTATGTCGGTGCTGGTGACCTGGATGTGGCCATTAAATAGAATTTTGCTGTTGAATTAGACCAAGATTATCAAAAATAGATAAGCAATATTCTAAACTGGCCCATAAGCCACTTAGCCTCTGGTTCGTTTAAATAGTCTATGTAGATTACTCTTCAACCTGATTATAAAACTGTTGAGGCAAATGGCCATAGCTGCTCTTCAAGTGTTTTCTTTCCACAGAATCACGCTGTTCCTTTTGATGGCTTTCACTTGTAGACAGGCAGGCATCTAAAAGAGCCCTTGAAAGACTTTCTGGGCTTGGAGACACATATTTGAATCTAAGGCCACTTGAGAAGGCGTCATGAAAAATGGGAACTCAAAACCACAAAGTGAAGAAATTATAATCGTATTTATTTCAGACTCGGATTTTATTTCCTTGTGAGAATTCTAGGCAATGCCATGATTCTACAAAGTTTAAGTTAACAAATGTGAGGGCTCTTGCTAATGTCACTGGGACTGTTTACATGGATAAAGTTAAGCAGATGTGTAAGTCTTTGCAGAGTACAGGACTAAAACAGTAACAGCTGCCAAAGATGATTCAGTTATTGTATGAGGGAGGGTACTGGCTGCTGAAGGTGGTGGTTAACATTGTATGAAACTGGTCAAAGTGGTACCTGATGTTACTCTCCTAGAGATGAGTTTGGATCCATATGTGGTTGGATGAAGAAAATGTAAATAGAGGTTAGAAAAAGATATGTCAAATGGCAGCTACAAATGCCATACTTCTTTGTGTACACCCCAAGTAAATTAGGATCCAAGATTTGCATGGGCATTATTGCCAACCTTCAGCACTTCATGAGGCTGGTGTGAAACCTAAGCCCCGTTTACTGAAAGAAGGGGATCATCTGCCTTCCAACACCAAATCTTTGAAAAAGTGAAAAGCACTGATGTTCTTCAGCAGTGATCTGGTTTTGTTGGCTGGGTTCCTACCTCAAGGGCTACCTATGAGCATTGCTATCCAAAAGCGAGATCATCTGGACTTTGTACATGTTTGCATGTCTCTCTCTCAGGTAGGACAACATTTTTACAGTTCTCATCTCCGTGAGGTGAGAACATTAAGGTGTTCGAGGTAATTCTGCCTTAGTTGTGCATTGTTTGGGTGGCTTATACCCACACGTTTCCTCTTCCGGGTCACTGATTGTGTTTTGCCATCGCTTTTTCTCTTTTGCCTTGGTTTCATCTGCAGCAGTGCAAACAATCTGGTAATCTGAAGCACCAGCATAAGTCACTACTTTGCTTTCCCTCTAAAAGAAAATGTAGTTTTGTCTGCCTCTGGTGGAGGTCCAGCTTGTGAAAGTGACTGTTGGTATCACTTTTCTGCTGGGAAGAGGAAACAGTTCATTTCCTTACAGTGAGGATCCTGAACCTGCTTCTTGTTTTTGCAGACAGAGATGAGAAGAAGGATGTCAGAGAGGTTTGCAGGTGGACGTAGAAGGTGTCTCATCCTGCAGTGGGAAGCTTGGTGTTCCACACTTGTCACCTGCCACCCGCTGCTCTGGGTTTTCCAGTCATCCCTCTCTTATATCACTTTGTCTTCCTGACCAAGTCATGCTCCTCTCCAAGGCTCTTGGAGTCCTTTAGCTTTCAAAAGAAACAAGCTGTTTTCTAAACAACCCTGATCCACAGTATCCCGCTGCTCATCATCTTCTGATTTACCTTTCATTTCTCTTCTTTACAAAGAGACGATTCTTTCAATGTCTTCCTGGAATCACAGCAGTGCTCAAAAGTCCTTTTCCAGATCTGCAGGGTGACTGTCCTGAGACCTTTCTTATCCTCTTTTTCAGGACTCAATCAAGAATTTTTGCTCATGACTTCTTCCAGGCCAGTGGAAGGAAGGGGAAGTTCATATCTATATTTGCTCTCTGACTTTTACTCTGTTGGCTCTATTTGTAGGCAAGTAATACTACTAGATTTCTTGGGATTTTGCTTCTCCTTTCCCGGATAAGTTATGGTTTACACACCCTGACATGGGTGAATGACCAGAACCAGACTTTCATGTGCTCAGGTTTCAAGGAATCATGTGAGCATGGTAAATGAGAGAGGTTTGCTTTATTCTCCTGGATGATAATCTTCATAAAGGCTGTTGTGCCTTCAGTTTGTGCAGCTCAGAACATATATATGTCTTTCTTCTGTGCTAGAAAAGTGCTGCCCTCCTGTATGCAGCAACAGAATCTAATATAATGGTTTTCATGAATTTGCGCACCGCAACTGGAGACTGCTGAAGAATATGTGTTGTTGGCATTAAAGGCAGAGTAGAAACTTAACCTGTTAGTTATCAGTATCCTAATACCTGGCCTTGCAGAAAATATTCTGAAGAGTGTGAATTTCACTGGACAGAGATTGATAGTGGTGGTAGTTTGTTTGGTTTTTTTTCGGGGAGTTTTTCTGTTTGGTTGTTTTTTCCCAGGTGTTATGTAAGGATGAATTGCTGAAAGTTTGCTTAGTGGTTTGTCAATTTTTGAGTATAGTCTTATGTGTTATAGTAGATTACTCCTGTGCTTGCATATAGGAAAAATCTTTGCTTATATTCACAGGCTTAAAAAATGTAACTAACTAGATCATAAAAATGAAAAAAAATATTGTTAACTGATTAACAATTAATTAATCTGTTCGGTTAACATTGTTAACCGATCAAAACCTCCATGTCAGATTGTTTCCAATCAATATTGAAGAAAAGGCAAGAGTATTATTTAAAAAAAAAAATATTTTCAATTGTCTGAATTAGGCAAAGGTAAAACCAGAGAAAATGGAAGACAAATGCTTGCTGGCTTTGGAATATTGTCCGTCTCGAATAAAGCAGGAAACTGTTGAGTCAAGAATAAGCTGTAAGAGCCATAGAGCAGGGAAAGCCAGCAGTCTTCCTTCATGTGTCATGGTCTTTGTGTAACCTTGAGATGGTGATCACATCGATTTGGATAAATTAGTGAATCACATTCATCCTCCTCCTGACACTTGTCGCTTCATGTCAGTGATTTTCATACGCTCTTCCTACTCACCTCTTCCAGAAATGCGAATTCTTTCCTCCTGGTGGCTCTTCCATAGCAGCAAGCAATCTGTAAGGTGAATGGCAGATAAGGAATATTTAAATACCAGAGGCAGGTATTTATATTTGAGGACAGCAAAAAGTAGAAGGAAAAATTATAAATGAAGTAACCTGGGATTTTTCTTGCTTTTTGATTGTTGAAATGAAAAATCCCATTTTGTTGAGTGTGGTTGCGCCACGGATTCTAGGATGAGAAATTCTTCCATATTACTTTATAAAGTGTTATTGGTATGCTCTGTTTGTCAAAAAATTGGATAGATTTCCTGTGAAAAAGCCAGCAAGCTTGCCAAGAAGCTGTGTTTGTAGGTAGAAAATATGAAATACCAAAACATAAATTTAGAGATGGAAAGAAAAGGGATTTCATATCTCTTTTTTTTTTTTTTTTTTTTAAGGTAGAATGATAATGCTAAGTTTGGTTCTATTTAACTGTCAGTTTTCACAGGAGTGAAAAATGAAGCAGGTCTACAAAACTGGCTGCAATTTGCATGAGACACATGAAGCAAGTAGAAAAACTAAACTTAACACAAAAATGATTGAAAACAGCTACTGAATGACTGCTAGTCCTATGCTGCTTCATTTTCTTTCCCTTTAAAGTGAAAATGATTCTTGGGACTTAAAGAGGCATATTTCATTCTTAGAAAATATCAGTTCAGAGAATAATTTGAGATTTAGAGTCAAATGATTAATGTGTATACAGATTTGCTTCAGCTTGGCTGCTTTCCAGAGCATAGAGCCGGAGAAAGTTTTACCAACTACTCACCAGAGTGTCCTAAGACAGGCAGAAATGTTCATTTTTATTTTTGTGTGAACTATGAGCTGTGTACATGTAGAATATGGTACCAATATTCAGTCCAATTCTGTTCTCTCTTCCACTTGTCTAATTTAGGGCCCTTCTTTTGATGTAAGTGGAGTAACACTGGCGTAGACCCCGTTTGAGTTGTGATGTCACTCTGTTGATGGTGTAAACCAGGCAATTCGAAATTAGCTAATGCAGAAAAGGATGATTACACCTATCAACTCCCCCTTACAAACTCGCCGCCTGGTGATTCAGATCAGACAGGCTGACGAATACTGGCTGCATGTCAACGAGAAGAAAGAGGAGACTAGAATTAGGTGTTCTTTGGGAATGCCCAGAGATGCCTGGGGACATTTTAACTGGGCTTTGAGCCTGGGCATCCCAAGCAGACTCCTACAGCCTTTGTGACTTTGGGGATTATTTACAAGAATAATCAAAGAACCGATAAATAAGACTATGCAGCACACATTTCCAAAGGGTTTGGTGGGGCTCTGAGTGTTGTTTTGGGCCAGTTCCATCTCTAATCTAGTCATTAAAACAGTAGAAGAGTGGAGAAAGAGCCACTAATAGTTCTCTATTTAGATGACCTATGTTCCTTCACTATGTAGAGATGAGTGTTAGCTAAATAACACGATTTAAGATCTACTGGTCTCTAATAGAACAAGACTTTTAATAGCGTAGGAAAATCTGCTTTCAATTTCTATTGTTAGGCATTGTTTTAGTGAATGAAAACAGAGTGTGCCTGGGAAGCTGCCTAGAAGACATGTGATTTCAGGGTATTGCCATTTTCCTTTTTATGAGAAAAGAGCCAACTTTTTTCTTTTGTGTCACGGTTGAATAAAGTTATGTGTTCAGTATGGATGACGGGAATTCACTCCAACTCCTTCGATAAGGGTACAGCAGCTCTACATGTTTGCGGATTGAATAGGGGAAGCTATTTCTACGTACAGCACTGAAGTCTCTTATTTGGTCTGGTTAAAACTGATGGAAACCACCTAAATTCTAGTCATCATCTTGAGGTCTGGTAAAAATTGCAACATGAAATAATACCCCGTTTCTAGGTGTGTGCATTGTGCAATTTAAGCTGGTTTTTATCAGAAGCATTTAGGAGAGAATGAGGTGTTTCCTGGTATAATGGATGGTATTAAGACAATGGGAAGTTTGAGTTTCACGTTATTTTGTGTTAGTTGCACTGTTGAGTAGCTTGTGAGGAGGGGGAAAAGGAGAATAAGAAAGTGGATGAAAAGAAACAGAAAAACATGAGCATATCACTGGCTATGCAGTACCTTGAATTTATGGGATAGTGAACTTCCTTCTTCTTCCTTCTTGACTTCCTTCTCCCTTTTTCAAGCGTTAAACTGCAAGAATTTGTTACTTATGTGATTTCTTGACTAAGTCAGCTGAGCTTTCCTGTGCTCTCAGCTTCATGGCGTGTTCAGCGGTGGTGGGCGAACCTCAGAAGGTTCAGATTGCAGATGTAGATCAGATGAGCAGTGAAGTTATCAGTTTGAATTCAACCTCATGGGTCTGCAGTCTGATCCTTCCTGCTTCTGGTTATGTTGAGAACACCCTCAAAGCCCCTGTTTTGATATTTCTGTCCAGATATTTCAGACACTCTAGGAGGTTTAAGGCTTGCTAGTCTTTTAGGATAAACTTATGAGCGAGGAATATCTTGTTATATTTTTCTTGATCCTGAGTGTGACTCAAGATTATTTTCAAAGTATCGATGTCCTGTTCTGCATCATGACCCTTCTTTCAGGACTTCTTAAACACTTTTTTTAAATACCAGTGAAACAGACTGCACATTTCTCTGAGCTAGCTAAGTCCATGAAGTCACTGTACCAGTAGTATTTAGTGTAAGTGAGAATAGGAACCCTTTATGTTCCATGTGTAGAGCAAGAAACCGAGGTACAGATGAGTTACTGACTGAGCCAGGAAAAGGATCCAGATTTTTCCAGCTTTGTGTCAGCAGCAAGACTAACTTTCCCCAGAACAGCAGTTTCTTCCATGTGCCCCGGTGCTTGTGTGTGCCAGCTGTTCCCATTACAAGCCAGATGTGCTGTAGCATGAGCCAGATGTAAACATTATTAGTAGCCTTCTCACTTGCCCCTGGAGTTGGCCCTTATAGAAACAGATCAAAGAACTCTGTCTAGATCAGCATCACATCTGAAAAAAAACCAAAAAACCCCAAACCAAACAGTTTCAGACACTGGAGAATCCCAAACTCACGTGTAACTCACTGAATTACACAGCACTGTTGGTGGGCAGGTCCTGCCCAGAAGCTGAGGGTCCAGCAGCCCGTTTGGTTGTTGTTCTAACCAATATGATGCAGATGTGATTCTTTTTCATGTCAATGTTGAATTTGTGTGTGAAGCTTTCTGATCCTGCTTCTTGCAGCTTTGCCTTCGAATAGGGTCAGACTGTGTAGATGAAAGCAAGAGATGTTTTTTTTCATATATATATATACACACTTGTATATTTGCTTTTAATTAACATGTTTCTTTACACAGTTTATTATATTTGGATGTTTGGTGTTTTTCGCTTTGTGTTGCTGCTTATGTACAAAATAACAGACTAATTTACAATTAGTTACTAATTTAACCTTTTACAAGGGCGTGTAGGGATAGGACAAGGGGCAATGGCTTTAAACTGAAAGAGGGCAGATTTAGATCAGATATAAAGAAGAATTTTTTCACTCAGAGGGTGGTGAGGCACTGGATCAGGTTGCCCAGAGAAGTTGTAGATGCCCCATCCCTGCAAGTGTTCAAGGCCAGGTTGGATGAGGCTTTGAGCAATCTGGTGTAGTGGAAGGTGTCCCTGCCCATGGCAGGGGGGTTGGAACTAGATGATCTTTGAGATCCCTTCCAACCCAAACCATTCTATGGTTCTATGATTTAATTCTTTCCAGGTATTGCTCTGCTGACTGCAAGATGGAGTAGAGGAATCGCTCTGTCCTATACAACAGCCGCGTGTGCGGCTGATTACTGAAAGTGTGGTGAAAAGACAGTCGATGTGGGGGGAACACGTTACCCCTCTCCCAGCGCAAACAGGAGGACTGGGTCTCATCACAGCATTGGGTGTGCTGGGAGAGATGGGCTGCTCGTTTCCTAGTCCATTCACCACAATCCCAAAGGACATGTTTTTTTGGGAATGTACCTCCAGGACTCTGCTTCCTTGCGTGTAATTATTTTCTGGAAATGCCAGCCAAGGGGAGAAGCTGTGTGCTTTTTCCTTTCTAAATGACACCAAAGTGCTCTGCTGACTATGCCCTACTCTGCTTTCAAGATTCATGGTTGGCAGTAGCTCTGCAGAAAAGGAGGCTCTGATCTTTGCTGCCTCCCTCGCTGTGTCTGGCTGATACATTAGCAAGGTGGATAAAAACTCTCAGGGTGGAGGACCTTGGCCTTAGAAGGCATGAATTCAGGTCCCAAGTTAGCATTTGGGCTTAGACCACCCTCTGACACTGCACTGCATAATGTACATGGAACAATATCCTGAAAAATTAAATTTTAAATCAACATTTCTTCACTGTTAGCTCCCAATTGCTGTTCAGGTAGCACTATATGAAGATTTTACGGGGAGAGGAGTGTTGACTGAACCTACTGGCTAAAGCCAAGAACTGCAAGTCAGTATTTTCAGGATTTATTCCTGGCTTTTGCATGGAGACAGTCCCTCCCAGTATTTTAGCTGCCAGTGCTTCAGTTCCTGCTCTGTAATATACATCCTCGTAACATTTCATCCTTACTTCTTAGAGAATTGTGGGATGCTCAGTTCAGTAAAATGCCGTGAAATGTGAGGAAACCTGATAAAAGATATAACAAAAGTGCTAAACGTTACAAAAACCGAGTGGTAGCGTCCCAAACTGTGCTGGAGATAACGTTGGGTCCTTTGTGCTCATATGGTTTGCCTGCAAAGTCAGATCATAACTGAAGGTAATTCATTGTTCTGTACAACCCTTTGATGCACTTCAGTATGAAGGCTGTAGTGTAAAACCATATCCTCCTAAAAGAGAAATTGAAACAGATTTGATGGAGAGAAATGTACATCTGGTATAGTCATGCCTTTTGCAAAGATCTCAGGCTTTTATATCCCAGAGTGGGAGAAAAATCTTACTGTGATATAGGAAACGCTTGAAGAACCGCAATTTTCTTTTTCTTTAGGTTTTCCAATGCTTTAGCAGGGCTGTGTCTGGATTTCTCATCAGATCTTAAGAATACCATGGGTAATTCTTAATAGCACTTGCAAAGACAACGCAGAATGACTTGGGTGTGTTTGTTGGGTGCTGGTGCTTTGAGCCTTGATTTTTATACGTATCAGTGTGTTTATATATGCGTACAGGTTAAGGGTTAAAGTTTGACAGCTGTGGCTGCTGCCTAATTGACCTCTTCTGTCTCTCTATTTTATGTACATGTGCTTGATAACTGAATTTTTGAAAAGCCATGTCTCCATTTTGATACCGGTCTGGAATGCAACAGGTGAAATATTTTGCTGCCTCTGAGTTTCTCAGCTTTCACGCTGTGTTGTATCACTTGCCGTGCACAGGACATGGGGATTTTTTTGCTTATTGTTTCACTTTCCACAATTATAGTTTCTATTATTGTCCTGAACACAGGTTAGATGCATTAAAAAAAAAAAGAAAGTCATGTTTACTTTTTTTATCCATACTTTTTGTAGCACCCCTGTACAGGTGATAATTTCTTTTCTCCATTCTACTCTTCTACGGTGACTTTTCCCCCCTACTTCTCCCTCTGAATTTAGCAGGAGAAAGGGCACTCTAAGTATCTGCATTTTTTTGCCACTAAGAAATAATGCAGTTAAAATGATCTTGTTAAACAATGAAAGTAAAAAAACACATGATAAAACTTATTTCCAAAATATGAACAGAAAATAAATAGGACTCTGCACAGGAAGAATGTAGCTGTTTTCTGTTTTGGGCCAGGTGTCATACTGAGTCATGGAAAACCTGGCTTTCCACCCAACATATGGTTTGTGTTGCGGTAGCAAAGCATAGTTCCTTTACGTGGAAGAAAACCTGCTGGTTTAGTTGCTTTTAATAATTTTAAAATAATTTAATATCTCCGTAGTACCTTCGATCTGATGGCTTCAAAGTGCTCTACAGATGTGGGACTAAACTTGGGGCAGGAAGAGACCTGATGTGTTTATTTATAAAGTGTCTGACGCAGGATTAGATACAGGTTTTGCTGTATGGATTCCATTGGAATATTTTCTTGGTGAGCATGAGTGGGAAACCCATAGAGAGATTTCTTCCTTTGTGGGGACAAAGCCACGGATGAACGGTTACCTTCTTGCAGACAGAAGGATCTCTGGGATGACATATTTATTTTGTCTGGTTCGGAAGAAGGAAGGGACGGTGGAGGAAGGGCCATAACCTGCTGTGAAGTAGCTGAAGTTTCACACTGTCCTGTGTGAGGAAAGAAAGAGGTGCCTAAAAAAGCAGAAAGTCTTAGTTTTATTTCAAAACTTGATTTTGGGTCAAACAAACTAGTTCTCACGTAAATGAGAAGTTGCCTGGATCCTGCAGGGTTTTTTAATTTATTTTTTTTAAATTTCATTCACATTTATATTAATTCCATTAACACAAATTTCTTTCAGCAATTCACAGTTTCCAGAGTTATAAGCACTAGTGAGCCTCTGGCTGGGGGCAAAGATGATAGGAGTCTAGGGAGAATTCGGCGGGAAAGTCTCTCGGTTTGGGAGAAAAATGTATTCTTTCTTAGTGGCAAATGTTTCAAACGCAGGGTATTTCTAATGAACTACATTGATTCAATAGATGACCCATTTTCTGATAAAAAAAACCTTAACATCTGAAAAGTTTTGGACCAGTTCTATGTGTTATCCATGTCTTAAACATAGGTAAACACAGGAAACTCTTCCTAAAATCGTGCAAGTTTCCGAAAATTATGTGAGGTGCTGGCAAAGCCTTGACTCCCAATCCCTCCAAATTGATTATTTTACATTCCTATTGTACTGGTTCCCTTTTGACCCAAGCAGCTTGCCAGCATTTTGGGTTCTTACAGACTTTTCTCATTAGAAAGAAAAATTCATTAGAGCCAGACTTTTTTAAAAAAAAACTCGATTCACTTGTTTATAAAAAATGTATTCAAAGCAACAACTTTGTGTGCAAGAAGATTCAACTGCCAGGAGGTTTTGGAGGTTTTTCTTCTTCAGTTTCCAACCTCTTTCCAGGTAGCACCTTTCCCAGGCTCCCCTCTGTCACTGCCCAGCTTACAGGGCATCCACCTGCCACCGTCTTTCTTATTATTATTTCTTCACATCAAGGAATATGTAATGCTCTGACCTTGTGCTAAAACTCCAGATAAAAGTAAAAATTCCCATTTGTGCTGCCAAGTAAATTTGTCTGGGAAGACAGCTACTGCCCTTAGCGGTTGTGTGGGACACTAAACTGCTGTCAGTCATCCAGTCTCAGAGTCCACAGCTCTCTTCTCCTGGGGGAGCCTGAATTCCAGTTCTGCAAAAGCTTTGTGAAGGTCCTTATTCTGACTTTTCTTTTTTTTTTTCCAGAATCAGCTGTATCTCATATTGCCCTCATCTGTTTTAGTCAATATTGTATAAAACCCCTTTCATGCCTAAGACACTCTTTTTTGTTGTTGTTGGTTTGGGTCTTTTTGGTTACAATTGTAGAATCAAACCATCTCTTCTTAAAGGTTTCCTAATTTTACTTCACTCCAAAACTTTGTCTCATTTTGCAAGGATGTTTTCAAATTCTCTCGAATCTCAAAGCAATTTTATTTATTGGCCTAAGCAAGTGAAGTTTATGTGAGTTCACCTTCTTTTAGCCTGTATTTCAACTGAATCTTGAGTTGCTTTGTGGATATCAGCTCGACTTAACACAGTAGTAAAGGTTTCCCAGGTAGCAATGCAAGTGTCTTAAAAATCAGCACCTGGATAGAGAAGAGAACTCCTTTCATGACCCCACTGTGAGAAAAGCTTCCAATTCAGGCTCCAAAAGTTTTACTTTTGCTGGTTTCCTCTAGCAGGCCAGTTGATGTGGACATGCTGGTTGGGCAGTCAGTGGCGGTGGGGACCAGCTACAACATAGGTTGGTGTTTGCACGGGCTACGTGGGAAGGAGGGTAGGATTAGGGTATGTGTAAGGGAGTTATGTGGAGGAAGGAATGACAGATGGGTTGGAAGCTATAGGCTTCATTCATTCTTTTGCTCAAAAACCTGATTTGTTTCAGGTCTGCATTATGAGGTTTCAAGACAATCCAAGTCTCTGAGTTTCTCTGTATCTGTTCAAACACTCCACATTGGAGGTTTTCCGAGATCTGTCAAATATGCCTCACTTTGTGTTTTCAGGCACTCTCAGCCCTGGAGGCCAGAACTAATGAAGCCTGTTTTTCCTCTGGTTTGTGTTTGGGGATTGATTCTGGATTCTAAGAAGATGTGTGCTCAGAATGAAGTGTTTCCAAAGATTGGATCCATTTTTATCAATGAGATACTAGAAGGGCCTTTGCTCCTTTCCAGCTGTAGCAGATTTCCATCACCCCTACAGCAGTTTAAATTTCTGTTCAACCTGGCACGAATCCACTGGTTTACGAGGGAGGGTGGCAGGCAACGTGATTGCAGGAACACAGGGGAAATCAAGCTGAAAAAAGAAAGAGTATGCTGATCTAATTCCTCCAGTGTTGTTTTTGAGAGCCAGCCAGCTGAGCCCTCGGACTAAGATTGATCCTTCCCAACATCTCATCAGGTTCTGGCCGCTGTGGTTAGGAGTTTTATGACCTGCTACTAACTTATAAACCTCTGGACTTAGAGTTTCTTCTTCAACATGTACATAGTGCCTTTTAAGCTTCAGGTCTAGTGGAGAATTGGTTTGCAGTTGTCAAATCCTCTCAATTCCTTGTTCAATAACTTTCAGGTATTTGGGTAGATTATGTGTGGTGAACAAACATTGATTGCTGCACTTCAGGGAAGGCCCAAACAGGTCAGTAGTTGCTTATCTTGGGGGCCTTCCTCAGCTGCTGTTGTGTAGGTGCTCTCTCCGTTTTAATGACACCTTTTTTTTTGCAGTGAAAATATGATAAACTGGAAAAATTCCTCTATGGTCTTGGCTAAATATTGTTTAAGATACCGTTTACCCTACTCTGCGCTATATTGTTGCTGGCCTGAATACCTAGATCAAAGGAGGCTGTAAAATAATTCCTTGAATAATTGAGCAGGAAAAGGTACAACAGTGACCTGCTTTAGATAAGAAACATTTTCACAAGCACAATGAGCACGATAAAGTGCTGAAGAGGGACTCTGTAGTCCCCTGGTGTCTATCTCCCATAGAAACTCATTAAGTTTTGCTGTGGATTCTCTTTTTTAGCGACTGTTTAGTATCTGCATTTGATCTGGGCGTTGTACTCCCTTCTTGTACAAGGATAGGGGACCAACAAAGCTCTCAGAGGACAGGTTAGCACAGGTAGATTTGTTGCCATATGACTGTTATGGGAGATGGCTAGCACCGTATTCTGATCCTGAAACTAGTCATAACTTGAGTGGGATACACGTCGTGACTTTTTTTTCCTTAAATCTTTTGATTAAACACGCAGGAACAGGCAAGTTACATGCCCTGTATGTTATATGCAGGACACTTTGTTTTAATGTAGTTTTACGTTCATCAACATTTGTATAATTGGTTGAATATTACTTTGGAATATTTGTTTCCGTTCTCTTGTTCTAAATACTGTTGGAGAAACTGCTTTCCTCATCCCTCAACTGCAGACTGAACCAGAGGAATTTGTCATTTGTCTACCGAGTAGGCTGAGAGCTGGCAACAAGGCTACAGTGAAGGAAATCCATAGTAATTTAAGAAAAGGAGGTGAGGGGAGAAGGAAGTGGACCCATCCTGTCATTCAGATGCAAGTGGTGTCCCTCAGGAAAAGGACAGACCTTCAAACTGTAAAGTCTGTTGCCTTAGAGGTATAACATTGCTCTCTCCTCTCTTCCTCCCCCTCTCACTAAACCATTAGTAGCCAGACTATTGTAAGGGGTTACTTACTTAGTATTATCTAGATGTGATTAGTGATGAGAGGCAATTAAAAAGGCCATCTTTCCTAAAAAGGAAGAAAGGAGCAAAGCTGAAAAAAAGGGAAAATGCAAGGCTGGAGTGTTATCCAGTATCGATGTAGTAAAAAACAAATACATATCCTTGTCTGAACCCAATTATCAGCCTTGCCTGACTTCCCTGGAGATTTAACTGTTGGGTCTCTTCCAGAACTCAGTTATGATCTCACATGCTTTGCATTTTGAGATTTAAATGTAAGGAAGTTAGCAAGTAATATATGGATTTTCAAATTAAAGCCCAAGGAGCACTCTGATTTAGAATAGAAGGACTTCATGGCTGTAATCCTTGGATTAAATGTTGGCTTTCTCTGTACATGTAACTAGACATTGTGTTTCTCAGGAGAAAAATAATGTCCATCAAAATAATCTTGAAGCCTGGGGAGATGTGGCCATAGCTGCATAGTCAGTATTGCATTTCTACAGAGTGGCGAGAGATTTAAAATAAATCTCTGGGTGTTCAGATTAAACTGGGCGATATCCTTATGTGTCTGAATGACAGCTTTTAGGATTACAGCCACATAATTACCAATCCCATCCGGCAAGCTCCTCCCTCCCCAGTATGAGGGTGACATAACCACAAGACTTAAAAAGTAATGAGGGTGACATAACCACAAGACTTAAAAAGTAATAACGTTTGCTTTACCTTCATCTTTTAGGTGTTAAAGGAGTTGTTGGGGAGCCATACTGAGGTGTTGGAATACAGACAATTATTGGTGAGTAAATGAAAGGCAAGACTTTTCAGGGAGTAAACAGGAGATTCTTCAAGGAATATGCAAAGTGAAATAAAATCATGATGTACGGCAAGATTGCTGCCGGGATCACTTGTATTAGGACACATGCCTAGCAAATGTGTACTCGAGCCTCAGCACACTCATCAGGTGATGACATAGATCCTGTATCTGTGGCATTTCTGGTGCCATTTGTTAGTGCTGGAGGCCATGTCGAGGTTCAGACTGTGGCAGCAAGTCCTGCTCAAGCCCATTGCCCAGGTCGTTCCTGCAGAGTCTTTACGACAGAGCCGCTTTCTACCTGGAAGTAGGTGTTGCTCTGGTTGCCACTTGATAGGAAGCTTTCCCACAGCTTTTGGGAATAGTTAGATCAGGTTGTTAACAAGGTCTGTTAAAAAAATTTTTAAAAATGAGCTGAAAATGAAGTCTTACAAAAGTCGCCGTGCGTTTCTTTGTCCATGATTCCTTGCCGGTTTCAGGCTCTGTTTCTTTTTGTAAGGATTTGTTCCTAGGCCGCCAGGCCTGAATGGAGAATAGGAAGTCACTCCAGCTGTTTTCCTCGTGTTGGCACTCTGTGCTGAACAGGAATTGCTGAGCAAAGAACATCATTTCCCCAGAGAGGTTTGCTGGGGTAGCACAAAGGCAGTCTGGATTTTTTTTTTTTTTTAATTAAATGTTCCTGCCAAATACTATCATCAAGGGTTGGGGGAGAGAGGGAGGGAAAGAAATATATGAAGTTTGGAGTCCACTTGGAAGAGTGAGAAACCTGCCTGGGAAAGCGAAAGAGTGGTGTTTTTCTCTGCTGAACACTTGTTTTTTAACAAATAACTTTTTTCTTATGCAGAAAAAAGAACTGGGATTTTTTTTTTTTCCTTCTCTCTACTGTGAATCTCAATTCTGACTGTTGCTCCTCCAGCAAAGTTGGAGGGATTGTGCAACTTTGCATTTAGTTTTGGACTAGCTAGTGGAACAAAAAATAAGCAGGATTCCTTCTCTAAAGTGAGTGCCAAATTATCAACCGACACATCACACCACGTTATGGTGATAAATGCACGTCTGGTTGTGGTTTGCAGTAAGCTTAAATTCTATGTTTTAAAAAAGAAAAAAATATATAATAAAGCTATGGCTTCTTTGCTTTCTTTTTGCTTTGCAAAAGAAAGGTTACAAAAACAAGCCATGAAGAATAATGAACACATATTTGGGGGAAGAGGAAGATATAGTCATTGCACTTCTTGCTTGCAGGTTTAATCCAGGACAAATCCAGAACGACTGAACCATACTGCCACTTGATGCTGACTGGTGCTGAATGAGAAATGCATCGGCTGTTTTTTTCGAGTCCTGCTGCACAGGTGACCACTTTATAAACTCCTTTATTGTATTTGACACTTTCTAGTATTCTTACTGGCAGTATTACTAAAGAATTGCCTTGCAGTTTGAGTAGTCCTCTCTAGCAAGGCAGTTTCAGGCAAGAAATTTTTTGTGAATGAAAGACTGTATGTTTCAGCTCCTTCTTTGAGGATGCTGCAAAATCCCTGCAACGTGGAAGGCAGCTGAGGCTATACCAAGATTGACAAATTGCCTATGTAGTGCATATATAGCTCCTGACAGTTCATAGATTTCATAGATTTCTAGGTTGGAAAAGACCTCAGAGATCATGGAGTCCAACCGTCCCTAATCCCCATTAAACCATATCCCTAAGATCATCCACCCTATTCTTAAACACATCCAGGGATGGGGACTCAACCACCTCCCTGGGAAGCCTATTCCAGTGGCTGACAACCCTTTCAGAGAAGAAGTACTTTCTAACAACCAACCTGAACCTCCCCTGAAAGTTGAATTTCCCCTGTTCAGTTCAACTCAACTTGAATCCAACTTGAATCTCAATTCATCCAACTTGAATCTCCCCTGTTCAGTTGCAGACAACTATGGAATAACTTGTTATAAAAAAAATTCCTCCATGGATCCTATTAGTGTTCAGCTTGTAACTCAAAGCAAAAGAATTTAATATTCTTTTGGCTTTTTTTTGTGTATGTTTTAGTGGGTTTTAATATAACTGCATAATTATTATCTGCTCTAGGTTTTGATTTCCGGTCCAGTTCACCTCCCTAAGCAGAGTAACATATTGCACAATTAATTTGCTGCTTACGATACTCCTTTGAAAAGAATATCTTCCATCCTGTTTATTGGTGTGTTTCTAACTGATCTCCGGAGAACAAAACACTTGGCTTCTGCTCCAACTTTTGTGTTCTAGTGTTCAACTTTGGCCAAGTTTGAAGTTCTTACTCGGTTTTTACTGAGGAGAAAGTATGTTTGACTGCAGCAAGATCTTTGTCTATGTAAAAACTTCAGAGCGCATCTTTAGTAACGTCATCCTGACGCAATGGACAGGGTTTGAGGTTGCTAAGTAATGGTCTGTTGCCAGCGAGCTGGATGCTTGCTCAGAATAACACAAAACTGATCTATCATCTGGCTTGCTCGTTGGTAGGTTTTCTGAATTTTTCTCTAATACAACTGGGGTGTTATGTGCATGTATTAATTATTAAGAAGGCATATATAAGCGAAAGGGCGTTTCTTCTCCTAGATTGTGGAGATCTCAGAAGTGGATTGGATGCGAAGCTTCATATATCTAAAACATTCGTGTACTAGGTTCAACTGTCAGTGTGGAGGGTACTTTGAAAACACCTAAGCCAAATATTTTGTTAATATACCCATCACAAAACACACTACGTGATATTTTTTTTGGTCTGTTTGTTTGTAATTTCGCTTGTAGGCAGACAATGGGATTTCTCCAAGTGCAACACAGAATCGTTTGTTCTTGTTACATCTTGTTACTGTCATGTCACTCTTCCATTCCTGCTTTTATATAGACAATTTTGTTCTAACGTAATATTCCAGACCTGGATTCTCTCTAAAATTTTCCACTCTGCTGGTATCCGAATATAAGAGGATTTCCCCTTCACAGAGTTTTGTTTATGTTTTTATTTTGCTTATTGGACTTTGTCTAATTCTTCAGTAAAGATCATCTGGAAGAGAATTGGGGGAACTGTCAAAACACGGGCCGTTTCCTGTCATTGTCTAGAGTCTCAAGCATTGTGGACTTCCATCTCCTTCCTGCCTTTTGTTTCTGGGTTGATAATGTTGACTTTAAATAAGTTCAAATTAAAATAGATGCAATAGACCTGGAAATAGAAACTAGTGTGCTTAAATGGATGTCTTTGCTGTCTGAGCACAATGTGCCAATAATAATAAACCAACGTAATCCCAGAGGGTACCGAAGTGTTTACAGCCTGTGGTTCTAATCCCGTCACCTTTCCCTTACACAAATCCACTGGAGTCACTAGCAGCGCTTCAAGGAAGTGATATATGGAATATAGCAGCAGCCAAGCAGCACGAGCACGACTAGTGAGAGGGAATTCTCTTTAGCTGAGGGTGCTGGGGCATACTGCTCCCAAAAATTCACAGAATTGTTCCTAAGTATCGATCTAAATTTGTCCAAGTGAGTTGTTAATCTACATCAGAGCGGCATCAGTTGGCATAACTGTTGGATATTAGACTCTATGGACCCATTGTATAATCTATTTTTGCACTATAATAGTGCCTAAAGGTCACAGCTAGAGTTTGTATCATCTTGTTCTGGGACACTGCAAGTGGGTAGAAGTCTCTCTCAAATAACGTAATGAAAATGAAAAAGCAGAACACATTGGTAGAGCAAACAGAAGGATGTAGGGCAAAGTATGAGGGTAAATAGCAGTGAGAGCAAGTATCTATAGATCACTAGTGATATTCATCAATTATAGGCTGCAAATCACTTAAACTTCTGTTAGTATATTGCTATTAACATATTTTTGTTGAATAAATATATTAATAATATTATATTGTTGTAATATTGTTGAAAATGATATATTCTGTAAGGAAATATTGCTTGTGCCTCACAGGATCTTTATGTTGCTGTTATGAACTCCAGATGCATTTTTGGCATCTGAAAAAGGTGCAGGTCAAAGATGGGTTTATTTATCAGTTTGAAATGATCGCCACATGTATATCGGTAGCATATAAAAGAAAAAGCCTAGCAGTGAACTTTACCATTGGGAGCTGCTGGCAGGCATTGATCTGTGAGAGGAAGCATCAGCAGAGGTCAGAAGCTTGTGAGAGATGGAAATAAGGAGAGTCAGAAGAGAGATCAGACTCTGAGGGATCTTAAAAGTGAGTATTAAATAACTGAATGCGAAAGAAAGTCTTAATGCTGCATTTTGATTGATCTGGAGGGTAGGAAATACAGGCTTTGGAAAGCTCAGAGTTTGCAATAGGTGAAGGACAAGTCATAACAGCATAAAGGGAGAAAGGCTGGAGCTGACTTATGCTGGTGAAAGTATTTTTGCCTCCCCTAGCAAAACGAGTGGCTTCCAGAAACATGTTTAGTACCGATTTTCTTAATCCAGATGGAGGAAGTCTTAGCGCTGCACTTACATAGGCAGTGTAGCGAAGAGGAAGAAGTAGATGTGCTGTATGTGTTACTGGTTTAGGCCACTGAAATAGCAATATCTACTCTAATGTCAGAGAAAACAGAAATTTAAGCAAGTTGGAAGGGGGCTTGGGTGTATGTAACCATGCCATTGGTTGTGAGTGGCTGACACTGCATCTAATGAACATGACTGAGCGTCTTCCTTATCTGTGTAATGTTCTTATTTGTTTGCTGTGTTTCGCAAGAAAGAGAGAAACACAATGGACAGTAAAAGTAGATGTATTGCTATCTGCATTTCAAAGCTGCCTTTCTCTTGTTTTCAAACAGGCATTGCTTTCCATCTTCCAGTGTTTGTTTCCTTGGAGATCTGGTAATAGGGGAAGGAGCAGCTCACCTGAGGAACATGTGACGGATCCACACAGCCAGCAGAAGGCAAGTCACTGGTGTACAGACTGTTGTATCTGACTATGGGGTATTTCAGAGATGGAATCATATCATGATGGCTACAGCATTGATAGATAGAGGAAGTCTACCTGGACTTATTCAAAGCATTTGATGCTGTCCCACATGACATCCTTGTCTCTAAACTGGCAAGACATGGTTTTGATGGATGGACCACTCAGTGGATAAGGAATTGGCTGGCTGGTCACACTCAGAGAGTTGTGGTCAACGGTTCAATGTTCAAGTGGAGGCCAGTGACGAGTGGTGTTCCTCAGGGGTCAGTACTGGGGCCAGTGCTATTTAACATCTTTGTTGGTGACATGGACAGTGGGATTGAGTGCACCCTCAGCAAGTTTGCAGATGACACCAAGCTGTGTGGTGTTGTGGACACGCTGGAGGGAAAGGATGCCATCCAGAGGGACTTCAGAGGTGGGCCTGTGAGAACCTCATGAAGTTCAACAAGGCCAAGGGCAAGGTCCTGCACATGGGTCAGGGCAATCCCAAGCACAAGTACAGGCTGGGTGGAGAATGGATTGAGAGCAGCCCTGAGGAAAAGAACTTGGGAGTGCTGGTGGATGAGAAGCTCAACGTGAGCCGGCAATGTGCGCTGGCAGCCCAGAAAGCCAACCATGTCCTGGGCTGCATGAGAAGGAGCGTTGCCAGCAGGTCGAGGGAGGTGATTCTGCCCCTCTGCTCTGCTCTTGTAAGACCCCACCTGGAATACTGCATTTAGCTCTGAAGTCCTCAACACAAGAAGGACATGGAGCTGGTGCAGCAGGTCCAGAGGAGGGCCACGAAGATGATCCGAGGGCTGGAGCACCTCTGCTGCTATGGAGACAGGCTGAGAAAGTTGGGGCTGTTCAGCTTGGAGAAGAGAAGGCTCCGGGGTGATCTTATTGCAGCCTTACAGTACTTAAAGGGGGCCTACAGGAAAGCTGGAGAGGGACTTTTTGCAAGGGCGTGTAGCGATAGGACAAGGGGCAATGGCTTTAAACTGAAAGAGGGGAGATTTCGATTAGATATAAGGAAGAAATTTTTCACTCAAAGGGTGGTGAGGCACTGGCACAGGTTGCCCAGAGAAGTTGTAGATGCCGCATCCCTGGAAGTGTTCAAGGCCAGGTTGGATGAGGCTTTGAGCAACCTGGTCTAGTCGAAGGTGTCCCTGCCCATGGCAGGGGCTTGGAACTGGATGATCTTGAAGGTCCCTTCCAACCCAAACCATTCTATGATTCTATAGAATTGTTTAGCTTGGAAGAGACCTTGAAGATCATCGAATCCAACTGTTAATCTAACACTGCCAAGTCCACCTCTAAACCATGTCTCTAAACACCACATCTACACGTCTTTTAGGCACCTCCAGGGACAGTGACTCAACCACTTTCCAGGGCAGCCTGTTCCAATGCTTGACAACCCTTTCAGTGAAAAAATTTGTCTTAATATCCAATCTAAGCCCCTCCCGGCGTGACTTGAGGCTGTTTCCTCCTGTCTTATCGCTTGTTAATTGGGAGAAGTGACTGACCTCCCCCCTCACTACAACCTCCTTTCAGGTAGTAGTAGAAAGTCATAAGGTCTCCCCTCAGCCTCTTTTTCTCCAGGCTAAGCAACCCAGTTCCCTCAGCCGCTCCTCATAAGACTTGTGCTCTGGACCCTTCACCAGCTTCCTTGCCCTTCTTTGGACATGTAAATGATGGAGGAGGTAAAACAAACAAACAGAAAACCAACTCCAAACCCAAACCCCAGCCTCTCCAAACCTGGATTTTATCACAGTGCAGTCGAAAGATATCCTTTCTAATTTAGAGATTTCTGCGTTCCTGGCTGTGGCTGTTAGTAAAGCCCTGAAATCTTAATTGTTTGAGTGGCATGTATGATGAAAAAAAATTACGTGGTTGCAGAGGGACCAGCGTGTATATATTTCTAAAGTTAATTGTTACATATTTGTTCACAATTGTCTTGTTCTTTGCTCCTCCCTGTAAATCTAAACAGTGCTCAAAAGAAAGCTCTCGAGTAGGAGTCTAATTTAATGGTGTCTACTTGGCTCTGCAGCAGGGCTATAAGAGGGTAATAAAATCCTTGTAGGATTTGGTCAAATCAGATAGAATGAATGTAGCATTAAAGAAAACAAGAGACCCATAGATAAGCCGAATTCTTGCTTCACTTCAATTATTTCCCTTTCAACCCAATGAAGAGAAGAAAAGAGTTGACAATTCTGGCTTACTGTTGCTTGAGCACTGGGAAAAAGATAGGGTCAGTAGCCCAAGCCAACTGGAAAATGAGATTCTTTCTCATGTCTTCGCTCTGAGCTGAATCGAAGCCTACGTTCTGTTTTCTATTACACTGGTGGGAATCCTTTGTGGGCTTGGATTAACAGCACTGTGAGCTGAGACCAGAGAAATCACACCGAGTGCCCATCTTACACGGAAGCTTGCAAGAATTTGTTGTAGATCTAGCTGAGAAATCTGCCCATGGTGGTCAACAGTCTTCTGCCTCCAGAAAAGCTCCCTTATTTGACTGGCGTTCAGCAGGCTGCTCGAAACGGGGTCTAGGAATTTCCGAGTATTTGAAATATGTCACAAGGAAGGGGGACGTAGTTTTAAGTTTGATAAAGGTTATTTAGAATGAAAAAGCAAATAAGATAAACTATGATAATAATAAAAGGATTTAGTATTAATTTATCCCTCTTATTTTAACGACCTCTTAGAGGTTGGGAGTGTTGCGTTTGTGCACAATGTTCAGAAATGCCAAACTTTCTTTGGGGGTTCACAATTCACAAGATTGCTTTATGCAGATTTCCCTCCTGTTTCAAGCCTAAGCTACAGAGCTACTTTTGGACATTTTACTTGTGATCTTTAGCATACATAAGGCTATTGAAAACATTTGATTACTAGGATTTGTTGTAGAAACAGCATTTAAATTGAAACTCTTCATTAGCTCTTCCTGGAGACTGTGTGTACGTGAAGTGAATGAGTTGAACTTAAGACATGCCATCTGATTTTATAACTCAATGGGTGGGAGGGACAAAGTCCTTGGGCTTTGAACTAGTTAGATATAAATACAGAGCTATCTGGCAAAGGTCTGTTCAGAGGAATGGGAGGCCCCAGATAGAGTGGGAAGTATTCCCAGTATCCTAAATAATAGACACTCCAATATAATTATTAAGCCCAGAGTCCTCTGGGGAATGCTTGGATTAAAGTATACCAGAGTGATTCAGATTTCGAGGGGAGGAAATATTTCTTTTTTAAGAGGAGAAATGAAAAAGACTCTAGAGTGAAAATTAAGGAGTTGAAAATCCTCATAGTCAACAGAGATTTACACCGTTTACGCCTACTGTAGCAGGGCCATAAAAGGCATATGTGCAGTAAGTCCGTAACCAAAGCAAAACAAAACAGAGCAGAAGGGGAAAAAGAAAGTTATGTTTGTAAATGGGAAGTTTTGAGAGCTCATTTTAATCAAATAGTTTAATTTCTTCTTCTGGAACTGAAGCTTGCTAGAAAAGAACTTGAGCTAGGGCAAGGAATTTGGGAATAAGGGGGAGGATTCAGTACCAACTAGCCAATATCATAAAAAACAAATTCGTAAATGCATTGAAAGTAAGAAGCTTCTCATGGAAAATCAGCCTGTCTATGGAGACAAGAGAGCAACTAGGGAAAATTAGAATTTTGCTGAATCAACCCAATACGTGTTTGTACCATGACCAATTTAATTATTAAACCTTACTTAGGTGCAGAAAAAAAAGATCTGAAACACACAAAAGGCAATCTTTTGAAGGACACTTGCATATGAGACCTATTTGATTCACAAATCAGGAAAAGGGTTTTCTTTTCCTTAATTCAGCTGGTGCAAACAAAATGACTCATTTTTATCACAGTGTCTTTAAGATTTTTTTTTTTTCCATGTTCATTGGACTTATTTTATGGTGCTGTCTAGGAGCTGTGGCAGAAAACTCAATGGTTACAATACTGATGATACTAAATGGAAGTGTGCGTGTATATGTGTGTAAAAGATGGGAAAATCAGTCCCTTCCTTGAAAAAGGAAGGAATTGGTGAGCTCCATCTCTCTGTCTTCTCCTCTTTATGCACACTTGCCTATTTCTCTGTGAAGCAGTAACAAGATAAAGCAGCATGGTCCCATTGTTTACAAACAGAGCGATCTCAACAGCATAAGCAACTTTCACTTCGTTAATACCCCGCTATCCCGCAAAACAGCCTCGTTTCAAGCACTGTGCAGTATCTGAATTAGTTGGTCACTGCCTCTTCAGGCCTAAACTCTTGGCCCATTATACCTGTTTTGTACCATCTTCTTTACACAGAAATTATTGAGTGACATTACCATGTGACATTGTATTTTTTTTTTTTTTTTTGGAGATATGATTCATAGAATCATAGAATATCGGATTGCAAAGGACCTCAGGGATCATCTGGTCCAACCTTCCTTGGCAAAAGCATGGTCTAGACAAGATGGCCCAGCTCTCTGTCCAGCCAAATCTTAAAAGTGTCCAAAGTTGAGGAATCCACCACTTCCTTTGGGAGATTATTCCAATGGCTGGTTGTTCTCATTGTGAAAAATTTTCTCTTGTGTCCAATCAGAATCTCCCCAGGAGTAACCTGGACCCATTACCCCTAGTCTTTTCCAGTGACTCCTTGTAAAAAGGGAGTTTCCATCTTCTTTGTAGCCACCTTTGAAATACATGGTGATAAGGTCTCCTCCAAGTCTTCTTTTCTCAAGGCTGAACAAACCCTGTTCTCTCAGCCTTTCCTCATTTGGCAGGCTTCCCAGTCCTTCCACCATCTTTGTGGCCCTTCTCTGGACCTTCTCCAGCCTGTCCACATCTGGTTTGTAGAGCGGGGACCAAAACTGAGCACAGTATCCCAGGTGTGGCCTGATGGGCACTGAGTGGAGTGGGATAATGACTTCTTGATCTCTGCTGGTGATGGCCTTGTCGATGCAACCCAGCACCCTGCTGGCTCTCTTTGCCGCAGCAGCACGTCGTTCGCTCATATTGAGCTTGACCGAATTAGCATGAAAGGGTGGTAAAGTCAAGCAACTCTTAGGAAGTTCAGGTATAATTCCATGCCTAATCTATCAGCTGAGCAAGATGTGGGCCGTGGTGGTGCAGCATCTGCCGCAGGATTTGAATTTCTATCCGGCTGACGTCACCAGGTTGTCCTGGAGCTCTGCGGTATGCCAAGGCCAGCTCTGTTTGACCGCGGCCAGGGAGGACTGGTGGGGAGTCATCGTCCTCTTCAACCTCAAATGCTTCTGGAGCGCTCCCTTTCCACCGTTTTTCATGCATCTTGTGACATGGAGATTTTGGAATGAAGCTTAAAGGTTTGGGCATTTTGGGCTGCACTTTTATGGCGCCATTAATTTTGTCACTGTACTTACAGGTATCTAATGCTTGCTGGATATATTAGCTGTCTCTTTTCAGTCTACATAACTTTTTGTTGGAGAAGGGAATAGTAATTTTTATTAGTTCTGTGTAGGCAGTGAGGTTGATTCTGGTCTTATGACAATGTAAATTGGGAGAAATGGAATTGACGTCAGGAGAATTACCCGCAGTCAAATTTGTAATTGAGCAATGCCTTTTTATAAGATTAAAGTATTTATTCTTTGCAGAAAGTTTTAAAATTGTTCAAACGAGGCCCTTGGACTCTGCTCAAAGGTGAATTTTTTGGAAAGTTTGAGTGAAAACATTTCATCCATATGTGAGTATGAGGAGAGTGGAAAACTATTTTTCCCTTCCATAAAGACTTTTTGCTGCCTTCTTTTGAATGGCTCTGCAGCGTGAGCGGCCGAGGCCTGTGTGCTAAAATTTGGCATTGACATCGCCATAGCGGTGAAGTGCCTTAGTTTGGGCTCTGATTTGACTGAGTTACGAGCCTTAGAAAACCATGTGCTCAGCAAGCACGTCAGGGTTTCATTTCTTCCATCAGAGTTTGTGCAGGGTGCAGGCAAGAGGATTTGCTGTGAACACCTGTGCAGCACGAAACTAGAGAAAGATGCTGCTTGGAAGCAGCAGGGATGTGCAGGGCTAGAAAAAAAGGAAGGGAAGACCTCATCAAGCACTTCGGGTCCAGGAAAAGTTTCTGTGTGTTTTGTGATGTGTGTGACTGAGACTCAAGTTCCTCGGACCTGCTGTCTCTGCTTCTACAGGTCTTTTCCAGAGAACCAAGAGACATTTCTGGAGACAGGGTACGGAGCAGGTCTGAGGCCAGCCTCAGAGGTACACTGGCTTTACTTACACTCCTCTTGAGTCAAAAAGCTCAGGGGACAGGGAGTAAAACACACCGTTGTTTCTCCATACGATGTTGCAGAGGGTGCCGTTTACCGGTGATGTGACCGTGGTTTTGCAAGAAGCATCGCTCCCAAGTCTTAACAAATGGAAGTCTAAGGACTTGCCGTTCCTGAAGGAGATATGCCACCTAGATTGGAGATTACACAAAAGCATGCCGTGTGCTGTCGGACAGCACAGCTTGTGAAACAGTGCGTGCCTATCTAATTGCAATCACATGTGAAATGAGACGTCAAGGGAAGGCTGGATGTGCTTTCTTAGCTACCTAATTTTTTGATTTAGCATTGTTAATTATGCAGCCTTATGAATCATTAATTCAGTTTTATGTATGGGAGCTTGGCTGCATTTCCTCTGGCATTTTACAAGGAAGCTGGTTAATATTTCCAGTTACTCGAAGGCTTTTATTTAGTTCTAGTGTCAACGAAGACAGATTATGATGAATTTGTGTGTCTAGTTCTTGACTGAGCTGCTACTGCATTGTCACATCTTTCAACACTGTTCAGGGTGAGTGGGGAATGTAGTTTTTCCCTTTTTGAACAGGAGTAAGGATCCCAAAGGTTGCAGATGGTGGAAGGTCAGGCATAGAGTGCGTAACATACCGTTCCTTTTGCTTTGGTTAGTTGGTGCTTTGAAATTCAAATTTAATTTTCGAGCCCAACAATTTTTCTTAGTGGCTGACATGTAGAAACAGTGCATCTCATTCATTTAAAGAATATAAATATCCAAGTTAATTTATTTTCAAATGAGGGGGATGGAGGACCTGACTCACCTCTGCTACCCTCTGCATCAGCACGCAAAGTGTGCAAAGTATTGCCCCTGTGCCGGTGGAAACGACTGCGTGAGGGATGTGCCCGTGAAGTGCTCTGTGCTGAAAAGGACCTTCGGTGCAGATGAGATTGTGGCACACTGAATGTTTTGCAGATCTAAAGCACTCCCTGACAAACTAACTGAGTAATTGAGTGGAAAGCAGGAACTCAGGTGCGCACAATATGAAGGAATATTTCCAGGTAATTTTCATACAGTAGCTGTGGTGAAGAGCTCTCTGCAGCCAAGCTACAGGTCGGAGTCCACAGTTATTAAAACACAATATAAAACTGATTTGTGTTTGCATTTCTATAGTCTCTGCATTCTGTAGCTTTTGTGGCTCATCTGCGCGTGATTTTTTTTTTTTTAGAAAAAAAATAGTTTCAACCTCAAGAACTGTACTCTGCAGCACCTGTTAGTTATCAAATTGAAAGCATGTGCCATAAACGGAAAGCAAGAGCTACATGTGGTTATAAAGAAACCAGACGAATAATAATTAATGAGATAGTCTTAATAGAAACAGTATTTATGTCCTTTTGTAGGCATGCACTTCTAATGCATCATCCATCGCAGGGGCGTCTTTTTGGACAGGCTTTATTCTATATGAGATACTGGTATTTTCTACAGGATGAACAACGAACAAACAGACTGTTTTGTGGAATTCTTTCTTCCAGTTAACAGTTGCACACATACAGGTAGTATGCTTGAGGTGGTAGCCATTGCTTCTTCAAAAAAAAAAAAAGAAGAAAAGGTAGTATGGGAAAAACATTTAATGCAAAGGCATGGTTACTAGGAAATGTCTAGCATGGCCTACATGGAAACGATTCTAGCCCCTGGCACAATCAAGCACCAGGGAGTGGAAACCGTTTGAGCTGGCAATGCCATTGAAAGGAACATCCTGAAACCATGGCCTAACTTACACTTTTTTGTAACGCAAGGAGTGTTCTCCCTTTTTTGGGGGAAAAAAAAAAAGAGACAGTTGTGTGTTTTTCTTTCCCATCTCCCACTAGGGATCCTTTCCCAGTGAAACAAACTTGCATGGAGATCTATGGAACCTGTTTTCTTTCCTTTCAGGCTGCGTGATGCCTTTCTCCCATGGAGAAGCTGTATGGGATGATTCTTATATCACCTGGTTACTTTGCTTTCCCGAATATTTTCCTTATTTGGGTATCTCTGGCTTCTGTTTCCTCTTCTCCTCCTGTTAGGCCCCTAGTAGAGGCAGTAAGACTAGCTGTTCTTTATTTCCAGCTGCTTTACAGGTCTTTTGCTTTGTCTTCTCATGAAAGCGTCTGCGTGCCAGCTGTAGCAACAGCTGAAAACAAGGAAAAATCATCACTCTCCGACTAAGTTATTTCTCGGCGGACAGTCGGCAAGTTCTTGTTGGGCTGTAAGCGGGCAACGATCTGCAGTTTGAGAACTTTCCAGATCCCAAAGTATTTTCTTATATAACATTTCACGGTGAGAAGTGTAAGGTTGCATTCACCAGTGGATTTGTATTTCTTTCTTGTCGCGAGGGGGAAGGGAGTACATGCTCGGCTGTATTAGAGGAACAATTCCGATCCAGTAGAAAGGGCAGGCGCGGGGCTTGATGATGGCAGGAATGCAGTTATTGCATGTGAACACGATTTGGAAAGAACCAAATATTTACCACAACGTTGGTTCGTTGATACAGATCGAGTTTGTGATTAAAGTCTGTTGAAAGAGGAAAACAGCAGTTCTACTAAACCGAGTTGCAGGCTGTTATTCTTTTTCGTGCTTCCTTCAGTCCTTGAAATCTTTACAGAACATCTTTTAGATTAATCAGAGCCTGCTTTGTCTTCATATTTTCCTGTGCGTTCTGATCCTGTCTCTTGGTCTCAAATAAGCAGTTGGACGCTACATAATGGTCTTAGAATGCAACTAAATGGAAGTTAAATGTTACATATGCTTTTCTTCCTTTCCAGTATTAAATAATTGGTGTTTGGATATAAGGCAGATTTTTAGGAGCCTAGACTGAGCATAATCCTTTCTCTCTAAAAGACCAAATAAATAGATATATGTTATGTATATACATACAGACATGCATGTTTTGGTAAAAGTTAATGACAGGAGTTGGAGTTAAATGGGTCCTGCTGTTAAATTTGTAGTCAGTACAGTATGTTTCATTCACTTTGAAAGATTCTACCAGCCCGAGAGAAATTTCTTGTATTCCATGTAACAATGTTCCTGTAGCTATGAGATCCGATGATATAAATACCAGCAAAGTCTGTCAAAAGAGGTAATACATTTAAAATGACTTCTTTCTTTACCTGGAAAGAAGCAAACACTGTGGCATAAGAAACGCACACTATGTTAGAAAACATTATGCCATCCCCTGTCAGCTGCTTTAATGAAGATACCACCCAAACCTACAAATATCCTTTTCCCAAGTGAGACAGTTATCAATGGAATCCAGACTTCCAAGGCACTAGAAAACTGCAAATGTTAGAATCGGCAGACGATTTGGATAAACAGTTTTTCACTGAAAATCTGTTGAAAATGTGATCGCTGGGCTTTTTGGAACATAGTATTTGATGTAATTCTTGTGGGGAAAAGACTCAGTCCCATGGAGGTTTGAACCTGTGATTCACTTCACTTTCAGGGTCTAGGCTCGAGTTCATCAAATAATCTTAAGAATTTAGTTCCTTCGATGTGAATGTTTTAAGCTCATGCCAAAGTAAAGCTACTGCTTATGTGCTTTTCTGAACTTTTTTAGGTAGGGGCTAAAGGAAGATTAAATTAATTTCTCGGGCTAAGTCACACTGCGTGTTGTCCTGGCCATTTTGCAGTTTTCCCCTTGCAGCTAAACTAGTTAATGGAAACAGTTTCTAGAAGCTTAATCATGTAAACTAATTTAAGGGATAGGTAAATAAAAGAACTAGATTAATATTTCAATCAAGTAGGTTTTTACAAAGGCAGAATATTTTAATATCGAAGGATTTTTTTGCCTTGCCTTCAAAGGGCAATAACCCTTAGAAGAGACAATGAATTTTTCCTTCAGGCTAATTCTGATACTTCCCTCCCGGATCAGCTGACTGAGGACACTACAGAACCAAATATCCCATTGCAAATGTATCGCCTTCAAGGCTCCCTCAGAAATCCGTTGAGCTGGAAAACAGCTGCCTCGTTATATACCTTCACGAGTGCATTAGAGTGTGGATGATGCTGGGAAAACCCCAGATAACAACAGTTTGCCATCTCAGGTGCACGTTGGCAGAGCTGAGATCTGGGGGTAAAGATTAGCACTTGTGTGTGACTTCAACTGTGTGACACTTCAAATCTAGAAGAGCGTAGGTAGCTCTTTGTTCTTGTAAAATATATGTATCTGTTGCCATCCAGACCTCATCACCTTGGCCAAAATTTCTGTCTCCTCCTACTGCCCTCTGCACTGTCATGTGTGTCGGAGGTTTGGCAGCTCAGGTGTGACCACGCGCCGGTGGTGCGGTTTGTTTGTGCAGCCCTCGCAGGCTGTAAGGGTGAAAAACAACGTGTAAATTCAAAATACTGTTATAAAAGTAGGATGCAATTTGATATTCTACAGAATTATACGCATGGTTACTGTCTGTGCCGTAACCTTTCACTGCGATTTCAATTTGTGGGATTTTTTGGAAAGGTGTATCTGAATGTTACAAAATCTGGGCACCATATCTCACTAAAAACAACCTGGAAAATAGTCTACTCTGACTCTAAGCATGACTAATGACAAACCTAATTAATAAAAGGGGTGGCTTTCTGCTACTTGCTAAACTGGATGAGTTCATCTGGCACTGCCTTCTGGCCAAGCTTATGCCACTTGGCCGTGACCGAGAGGATTCAGAAACATCACGCGAGGGCTCGTGCCCTACCTTGAAACAGAAATCCTGAGCTTGTCTCTCCATAAGAAGGTGTTCCCTAAGGACCCAGTCTCAAAATGCGTGATTCCACAGAAGCTAAATTGAGTCAAATACATCTGCTCCTTCCTGCTGTGTTAACTCACTGCTATTTTCTTACTGTTATGGATCCAGTTAGAAATAACTGCTGGTTTTTGGTGACTGCCATCCAAAGTAACAGCAGCGGCACTACTGCACTTCTTGTGGCGCCAGAACGTCATACCACGATAAAGCTTTTATTTCGCTCCAGAATAATGAATTGGCTTTGGTGTTATATTCCTTGTAGCTGGATATCCATTTTCATATGCCAACATATGTTTGTCCTCTTCAATAGCAATTTGTTCTGAAACTGCTGGCATGCCTGCTGGGCTAACCCTGTGAATTCAATGCAGACTCCGTTTTTTACACCTAAAAATTATGGTGTGGCAAACCGGTTTGCAAAATCTAAAGCATTCAAAACGCTCGGTGTAGTTTTACAGGAGAAGCCGAGGGACTTTGGAAAAGCTAGACTTTTGATTTGAATGCTACAATACGTTCTACTCAGCATATTAAAGTCCGTATCTGCCTCTGCATGTTCTGGATAACTTCAGTATTACACAAATAAGCTAAATGCACAGCCTGGCAAATAATCAGATCAGGTCACCCCTGACAACGCAGCTCAATCTTGGTTTTGTAGCTTAAAATAATGTTCCTTGCTTTCATACGCTTCCTCATTTTAACAGCTGCGAGTGATAATGGTCTCTGTGAACCAGCACTGCTTCTGAGATAATTGGTAGTAACACTCGTGTATAAATATGGGAAGATACTGGCTGTTAGTGCTGAGGTTCAGGAGCTCTGAACTCTTTGGTTCAATTCTTATTGTTTTTCATTGACTTGTGGTGTGATTTGTGTGCTCAGCTCCTCTTTGCTTGCATTTGTCAGTCCCGAAAACCAGGTAACTAAGGACAGCTCAAAAGGCAAGTTAAGTTAGTGGTTTTGAGGTGGTTTGAGATCCTTGCATTTGCATGCTGATGTCTGCAGCTGGTGCTCATACAGAGAAGGAGGTCGTGGTTCCTGCAGGCTTGTCTGGGAGCAGGGGACTTCCACAGAAGAAAAACAGGGATATTTTGATTTTAGTCTATATAAAGTGGTAGGTGGGCAATAGACTATAATCTATTGATTACAAAATCAGGATGAGAAACTTTTCTTCTTGAGTAGGAAGAGTCAGTGTCTTGAGGTGACGCAGGTGAAAATAGTTAGGATTTGTTTCCTTATGCCAGTTGTACAGGTCAAATGGGTGGGAATGCTTTCCCCACGCCTCCAGCTTCCCATCACCCTAAGCCTTATCTTCCCAAACCAGGAACTTGGCCCTGTTCCCCTCCACCTCTCTGCTCCTCATGGCTCTGCTGCTTCTCACCGATTTCTTATCTGCTGCTACGCATCTGCACATCCCCTGTCCCTGCTCTTTGCATCTCCCTGTTGGGACGGGGTTCTCTGCTGACAGTCACAGGAATGGGTTGCAGAGGGCGCAGGACGGGGTGGCAGAGAGCGCAGGACGGGGTTGCAGAGGGCGCAGGACGGGGTTGCAGAGGGCGCAGGACGGGATGGCAGAGGGCGCAGGATGGGGTTGCAGAAGGGTGCAGGATGGGGTTGCAGAGGGCGCAGGACGGGGTGGCAGAGGGCGCAGGACGGGGTGGCAGAGGGCGCAGGACTGGGTTGCAGAGGGTGCAGGACGGGGTGGCAGAGAGCGCAGGACGGGGTTGCAGAGGGCGCAGGACGGGATTGCAGAGAGTGCAGGACGGGGTGGCAGAGGGTGCAGGACGGGGTGGCAGAGGGCGCAGGACGAGGTGGCAGAGGGCGCAGGACTGGGTTGCAGAGGGTGCAGGACGGGGTGGCAGAGGGCGCAGGACGGGGTGGCAGAGGGCGCAGGACTGGGTTGCAGAGGGTGCAGGACGGGGTGGCAGAGGGGCGCAGGACAGGGTGGCAGAGGGGCGCAGGACGGGGTGGCAGAGGGCTTCGAGGGCTGCAGCTGCCCCTAGCCAGCAGGGTGGGGGCTGCGTGCCCTGGCACAGCCTGGCTGGTGCGGGCAGGAGGAGGAGGAGGAGGAAGGCCTTCTCTTTTCTGTCTGAGCCACTTTAGTTGCCCGGTGGGCCACTGCTGGGCAGGCTCCTCACGCCTCTGCGGAGCAGGACTACAACAACGCGGAGTTCTGCCGCTGGCAGCTGCGTCGGGATTTACTACAACCCTTAATTTCCTCACTTTCAAACTTGTAGAATTACGTTCTTAGAACTAACCCCGGCTTTAAACTCCTGCCTTTTTTTGCTTACGGGTTTTTTTTCCCCCTAAAACAGTTCAAACCGCGCCGGCGGGCGGGGAGCCCCGTCCCGTCCCGCCGCACCTGCCCCGGCTGCCCGCGGCCACCGCCGTGCCAGAGCCGCCGGAGCGCGGCTACACCCGGCTGGCGGAGGCTGGCAGGAGGCGTTTCCTTCGTGCCCCGGCCCCTCGGGAAGCCGAGCAGGACGCTCCGCACCTTCCAGGGACATCGGGGCGGGGGTGGATGAACTCCCCCGCTTCAGGCGGCATCTCCCGGGGTGCAGCCCCGCTCCTCGCTCCGGGTAGCGCGGACAGAACCCGCCGTAAACTTTTCGGCTGGGGCTGCCCGGGATAAACAGGAAGCCCCTCGGCGGGGCCGGGGCCGGGCCGAGGCGGGGCCTGGCGCGGCCGCCCGCCCTCCCGCCTCCCGCGCCGCGGAGCCGAGGGGCCGCACGGCTCGGCCCGGCCCGGCCCGCGGCGGCGGCGGCCGCTGACAGGGCAGGGCGCAGCGGCGGCGTGCCCCGTCGAGGCGCCCGGGAAGGCATCGAGAATGAAATTGCTGTGGAAAGCTAAAATGGTAACCGGGAATCCCCCCCCGCCCCTCCCTCCCTTCCCCTGCCCGCGGGGCTGCCGGTGTCGGCGGGGTGGCCGGGCGCGCCGCGCCGCCCGCTGCTTCCCGGAGCCCCGCTGGAAAGGCTGCTCGGGATCGCCTCGCTGCTCTGCCTCCCTTCCGAGGGATGCTGAGTGCCGGGAGTAGCGCGGGGGGGTGCGCCTGGCACGGGGAGGATGAAGGGAGCGCTCCAGAGGCAGAAGTTAGTTGCCCTTCGGAGAAATTCGGGGGCATGTTTGCTGTCCGCGTTGCAGCTCTGTTGTGCGGTTGATAGTCCGGGAAACGAGGAGTCATTGCAGCACATGTTCGGTTAAAGTTTGGAAGATGTTACACTTTTTTTTTTTTTTTTTCCGTCCGCTTTCTATTATTTCTGAGTTTCAAAGCGCCGACGCCGTAAAGGTGTTTTGTTTTGTTTTCTTTTCTGTAGCTTGAAATAATAGGTTTCGGAAAAGCAAACCACAAGCGCTTTAGATCCCTCCTGTCAAAAGAAATCAAGGGTTGCTGTATTTTAAATGCTTGTTAGTGTCAAAGTTTAAGGGCTGGCTGCCTAAGTAATTCTACAGTTTTAAAAAAGTGTAATTCCTTCCATAAATGAAAGGCCAAAGAGATTTAATTGCTTTCGAAAAGGGGGGAGGGGGAGGGAGAGGGAAGAGAAGACTGCTAATCAAAACCAAACTATTTCCTTAGAAAAGACTTTATACAACTATTTAAAATATGTGCTGGTCTAGGAAAAATAGTTAAATGGAAAGTCAGGGTATCTCGATACCACAGGAAAGGACAGCTTGCCAAGAATATCTCCAGTGTTCCCTCGATCTGAAAGTATCCTGTCTTGCTTTTGATTGTTGTATTTGTTTTGTGCAGCCCATCTTCTGCCCTCAGCTCTGCGTGAAGCGGCAGAGCACCTGGTGTAGATTGTGGTTAGCAGAAGGGGGAAAACGTTCTTTTCTCTCTGATGACTCTTCTTTCCCCTTTTCCTGGCAGAGCACAATTCAGGACTGGGGTGAAGAGGTAGAAGAGGGAGCTGTTTACCATGTTGCCCTGAAAAGAGTGCAGATTCAGCAGGCTGCCAACAAAGGAGCGAGATGGCTCGGGGTAAGTAAAGCTGGCACGGTGGCGTTTTGGTAGGCTGCTCCCGGACTTTGGAGTCTGCTCCAGGGAGCGGAATTCCACACGAATTGTTATGATATTAATTTTTAGCACTGACTGCTCTCACTATTTAAAAAAGCAAAAAACAAAACACTGAAGTTGTCTATCTGGGTCATCTGAAATAACTTGCTCCTTGTGTTGACTCTTCCTCTTTTCTTGACGTATAAAAAAGATTTGACCAGTTGTGGCCATGGGTCAGATGATACTTAGTGTAGAAATAAGGATCTTAGCTTATGGCCTGAGAAATGGAACATCCAACAGTTGTTTCGGACTGGACTATGGCTTGTTTCTGCTGTGAGGAACTTATCCCAGGTCTCCCAAACCAATATGCACGGTATTTTGACTAATGAAGGCCTCTGAAAAGTTAGCAGAAACTGCCTCAAAACTGAAGTGAATATAGGTTTGGGTCTTATTTTCATATTGCTTTCTCAGCTGGATGAGAAATTGTCTGCATTTCTGCAAGAATTACAGCTCTGTACTGTTTTTCAAAGGTGTGTTTCAAAGCACGAAGGCTTTTAGTGGTAAGGAAAATGAGTTTAAATGCACATGCACTCAATTTGGCATGCTGCTGAGTGCCTTCACCTTTGTCAGGCCAAGTCCCCAGCTGATATAAAATGTCCTCACTTCATTGGAATCAGTGCAGCTGTGGCAGTTTTGAGCCAGATCTTCAGGAGGTGGCTATAACTTTCGTATTATTTTGTTATGTTTATGTATTTTCTTCAGGATCAAAGGCAATAATATAAGAACTTGGTTTGATGTAGTATCCAGGCCGGTATTTTAAAGACTTTTAAAACTGCTCTGAGATGTCTATCAAATAATTTTCTTGTGAAGTTCCATGACATAAAGCAATACAGCAGCGCTGAAACCACACTCGAGAAAAATAAGCAAATTCTCTCCTGCATACACACAGTGCTCAGGATCTCCCCTTCCCGTGTTTCCAAGAAGTACATAGAGTTCTAATTGGAATAGATAATTTCAAATCTGCTTCCTTTGAGTGGCAGATTTCCCATCTCTGCCTCCTGTTTTTACCAGGAAAAATATTAGAAAGTATTTCTGAGCTCCTGTAGATTTCCCAGCCGGTGGTTTTGTGTAAGAGGTGGACATAATTTTGAACGTGTCTGTGTCCCATAAACATACGTGAGAAAAGTAGAATTTTTTTCCTGTTTCAGCTATTTTGTTCCTTGTATGTAGGAGGAGTTTGCCAGGTCTTGGTCATATTCTCAAAGGAAGAGTGCATGTGCGTTCCTGAGATCACCACCACAGCTGATGGTGATGATCTTAATAGGAGGACAAGGGACTGCAAGGTCACTTTTAGCTTTCTGTGGCTAGTATTTGTTTTTTCAGCTCAGAATTGAGCCCTCGTTGTGGGGAAGGAGGCATCGTGTCAAAAGTCTGCACCTGTTCTGGGCATAAATTGGTGACTTCAGCTTCCAGGCTGGCATCTTTCATGAGCAAAAAAAAAATCTCATGCATATTATTTAGAAATATTTTTAAACATATGGGCTGTTTTTTTCCCTTAAGCTCTTCAGAACATAAAACATTTTAAGCTCTTTTTATGATCTTTTTTCATTAATGGCTTTACTGTGGTCCTAAAGTCAATAAATAGCCTCTAACCCAGAACATTATTTATGAATAGCCATCCCTGCCCCCAGCAGTTTTGCCTTGAAAAGCATAATTGTCTCTTTTATAATTGTCATCAGGTGACTTTTTTTTTTTTCAATCTGCAGCTTATAGGGTTTTATGATGTTAATTTTTTTTCCTATGCTTTGAAAGTCATAGCTCTAAATTAATAAGCTGTTGAATTTATCAGTGTCGCTCCCAATTTTTTTGATGGTGTGCTATGCCAGGCTTAGGTTGAAGTCTCAAGGTCAACTGAAGAGTATGGGAACAACCTATTGGTACATCAGCAAGTATTGAGCCTTCGTTGGAACAAATATAGTAACTCTGTTACTGATTAGATGCATGCCTGCATTTACTTTTTTAAAAGTTTCTTTTTCAGTGTCTGTTTGTGTGCTGTAAAGGTCTACTTTGCAGTTGGACCTTCTCTGAGGCACTGAGCTCCTCCTGGTTTATTGAGGCAGGTCAAGTTCCTTGTGACTTGAAAAGCCCATGTCCTTTAAAACCTCGATATTGCGTGTGGCTATTAAATATCGTGTGGCATCAGAGCAGGGGTTTGATCCAGCTGTTCCAGGGTAGTTTGTTCTTAGTGATGCTGCTTCTGTGAAGTGATTTGGAGGCTTTTCAGCTGAAAAGATGGTAAATTGTTTGATGTGTCCGAGAGAGATACAGATCTAACTGAACGTTTCATAGAGACTATGTTGAAAGGAATATAAAAGGTCTTGTTTATTCTGAGTGTGTTGGGATTTATTACCAATTCCTTTAATTACTGAGAAGCTTGAAATCTTGCTTAAACACGTTCTTGTACAGGTACCAGTAAGTGAAGGAACCTAGATCTTTTATGTTTCAAGAGTCTAATAAGCCTTTCTTAAAATTCTCTGTCCTAAGAACCCATCCAGAGTCTTTGACTGGCTGACCGTTAGGAGAGAACGGTCTGTTTAAAAGCCACTCATAAGGTTACAGCTTAAGCGCTGTAAACACTTGCCTCTTTAAGTACAGAAATGGTGTTTTTTAGTATTTCAAACTTCTACAATTAATAAAAGAAAAAGACAAACAGGCTGTGATATGCAATCATCAGCAGTTCTGTAACATTCAAAAGTGTGAAGCTTTTGTATAAACACCAAATTTCTTAGCTTTAAATTTAATGTTAGACATCAAAGGATGCCAATAATAGCCACTGGTTTTGTCACTAAATACTGAGTCACTAAATATTTAGCAAAGCTTAAGACTTTGGGCACTACAGTATTGTGACATATTAAAAGCCCGAGTAGTAACCCAGTATTGTGATAGGTGCTCCACAAAAGCACTATCCTGACTAAAAAGAAATGGGGCTTGTCTGTACACATAGGTCGTCTCAGCTGATGATTGGTATCCGAGGCAGTGGTATCAATTTTGCAACGGTCTGATTTTTCTCAGGTTACTTGTAGACATCAAGGCATTGACTTTTGAAGTTTTGTTAACTTCTGGAGATGTTGAGAGAGAACACCTCACAAACACGATAGGTTCAACAAGAGAAAGCATGAAGACAATTTTTTTTTTAAAACAAAGCAGGTCTTGGTGTCTCCAGGATAGATCTTGTGATGTCTCCAGGATCTTGAAAGAGTTGACGTGGCGATTTGGAACAAGCCATGAAGGCCATGGAAACTGAGATACCCGGCCTAGCTTTTCTGTGAGAGAGAAGGATGCAGAAGTAGAGATCGGTATAGAGGGATGGCACGCTCAAAAGAAAGACTGAAGAGAATTCTTTCTGCAGCAGGCTTTTGAGTGGGCATTCAGCATCATTTTGATGGTACCATGTCAGGCTAGAGAATAAGGTGTATCGGTAACTGGAATAGAAGGTCTGAGAGTGCAGCAAGGAATTTTAATGATGTGACTAGAAAGAGAAGGTTGTATTTTAAAACTATGACACAGAAAGAACCTGAAAAATGAGATTCAGCTTACCTCTGAGAATGTAAAGTTGGCCCTTAGGGAGGCTGGCACTCTATGTGTCAAACAGGATGGTGCTATTGTCCGTGAAGAAAAGACAACAAAGCAGAGAAGACAGGTGAAAAGTTGAGAGTCCTGTGGGGTTTTTTGATCTTGAACTGACAGCCAGCTACCCATGAAATGAAACAGAGACAAGCTGACTCATACTTTAGCCAGAAGCAGATAAGAAGAGTAAAGCAGTGGCTGTAAAAGCAGTTCAGTTGCCAAACACCCGAATTTCTGTTGCCAGGGGCAGTGTGCTCATGGATTATGAATGGCGTTGGAAGAGGTGAACTACAGTCGGTGATTTATTGTAAACAGTAAACTGAAAAGTAGACTGTTAGTTGAAAGAGAAAGGAAGCGCAGCAGGTAGAGAAGGAAGTGGAGAGTTGGGGGGAATGTTTAAGAAGTGAGAGACTGAAAGAGGTTTTGACTAGGAGAGTGGTGGGGTTAGGGGAGGCAAAAGGTGCAAGAGAAAGAGGTGTGAGGGAGTGGGATCCATTGGATGAGTGAAAGGATTATAGGATGAGTGCTGGCAGGAAACTTCTGCAGTTGTCCCATGGTAGAAATGAGAATTGTTCAAGGGGTCCTCTGCAAAGAGGAGCTAGAGACTTTGAGGACTGGGTCTGTGAACGTGGAATGAGATTGAATTGAAATACTGAAATTGCTCGACTATGGAGTGCACAAAATTGAAGAAAGAGAGAAAGGAAAACGGCCTTTCTAGTGAAGGTAATTGGCCTGGTTGTTGTGTTTGTGCCAGATGCTAGTGGATGTGTCGACTGAAGATGCACCAGGGCTAGGGGCTGGCAGGATGGGCCTTGGGGTGATGGAAAGGGAAAAGAATGGATGGTGTAAGACAGTAAAGCAGGAAGAAAATAATTGACCATATGAAGAGCAAAGAGGTAAGTGAGGAGGTGGTTTAAGGCTACGTGGATGGACGAATGTTCTTGGCAACTGTCAAGAATTGAACCAAGGCAATAGCTGTTGTTGCTGGCTGATTCCTTCATCAAATATGACTGATTCAATAGGAGGTGGGCTTTTTGGTTTTTGGTTTTTTTTTTAGGAATTAGGTTTTGACAAATAGAGAAAAGCTCTTGTCAGCAGGGAAAGCTGTATCCAAGAGTTAAAATAAGAGTTGCTAAAGGTCAAGCCTTACAAAGCAAATGAAAACAAACAGCTAAAGGTTTGTCAGCCATATAAGAACAAGAAAAAAATAAGTCTGCTTCATAGAGAGGATGAGATAGGAATTAAAGTTAATCTACATATAACCCCAAAAATTAAAAAAAATTTTGCCTATTTTCTATAAAGGTGACAAAGGTGGACCTAGAGGATGATGGTAATGATGGCACGTGGGGCTTTCACATGTTTTTATGTTTTGTTTTTGCTAAGAACCTAATGTGTGCCCACACTGGGCAGCTGGTAAGTGTCCAGCCCAGAACTACAGAGGAACTGGTGTATGAAATGATAGTGGAGCAGCAGGGAGTTTTAATTCATCTGTCAAGTCAGAAATGCCATTGTGTAACTGAACAACAGCAGTGGTGCCGGTGTTTGGGGTGGGGGAGATGTGACCTAGGTAGGTAGGAGATATTTGTCTCAAGAAGATAAGATAACTGATCTCCTGGATTGAAAAAGGCTGTGGATTTAATCTGTTTGTTTGAAAGTCTACTCTTGAAATCACTCAAAAAAGTTAGTCTCTGGAGAGACTGAGGAGTTCTAAGGTAGGTGAAGGACCTGTTGAAAAAGAGCTGCTGCTGCAGCTCAAGCTGAAAGAGGGACTGTTGGTCTGGAGACAGGTGCTTATGGGAGCTCTGCATGGGTCAGTCCTGCAACTGAACTGTTCTCATGTCTATGTTAGGGTCAGTGACATAAAAGCAGAAGCATGCTGACAAAATCTGATTGTCTGGCAGAGGAAGAAAACACCTGGAGGATGGAAATATCCTACAGGCTGTTGTTGAGGGTTGCTGTAACAGAAGTGGGTCGAAATTAAGTAGCACAGAACGAAAAGGCATGTTTCTGCATGAATTAAAATAATTTCTTTTATAGAATGATATTTTTTGTCGTCATCCCTTCCAACTTGGGGTGTATTAGTCAAGCACAAGATACGGGAGCCACCAGGATGATGCAAAACAGAAAAGTTGAATGTGATGCTCAGTTGTTTTAGATTATTGCCGGCAGAGATGGAAATCGTGAAGCCCCTTGTAGAGTGTCCTGGCTCACAGTCTGTAATTCTGGTCATTTTGAGAAAGTTGATTTGAACTGGGAGACAGGAGAGAGGAGTTTGGGGATCATGAAGAAAATGATGACTATGTCTGATTATAATCTGAAGACTATAGTTTAGTTAGGTTAACAAAATGAAGATTTAGGGAGTATATGATACAAGGGAGGGAAAAGAACCATTCACACTAGCTATAGACTGGTGTATAAATTATTAGAAATTAGAAGAAAGTTTCAAATCATCAGAGCAATGAGATAGTGGAGTGGTGCTCGGGCGAGAGCGAAGGAAGCAAAGAGCCCAACAGCATCAACATTGGAGCTGGATCCGTTGGTGAAGAGGATTATAAGGTAATTTCCTTTGACAGCAGAACACAGCATCCTCCAATTGTATGTTTCTAAGCCAAGAGGAAATAGGAGAGCAAGAAAGTGTGTGCAGCAAAGGGGAGGATTGGGGTAGATCGTTGATGTGGAAGTTGCATTTTTGAGGGAAAAAAGTGGGAGTTTGTGACAAGAGAAAAGGAGAGATCCGGGTGTATAATCAGAGAGGGGGAGGTTGGTTGTGCAGAGCTGGTTGTGTGTAAAAGAAAAAGAGGAGAAGAGAGGCTGCCAGAAGAGAATGTTCGGGAGCAGGTACTTTGTGGAGAAGTCTTCCATAGTGTTATTCGGGCTGATGAAGAAGAGGTGTGGCTGTAAAGCCTTCGTTAATTCAAGGTAGACAGTGATGCTCATCTCTCCTGCTGCTGGAGAGACCAGTATGCGAAGAGGAGGTCGCTGTCAAATTTTAAATTTGAAGTTGTTGCTCCAGAGGCAGTGAGAGAAGGGCAGGTGGGAGCGAGGATACGGCAGGAAGAGGGGGAAAATGGATGAAGAGAGTGCCTGGTTTGCATGGGTGTCTGAATACACACTGGGAAGTGGAATATGGAGAAGTGGATGCAGAGAAGTAGCAGGGAGGTGTTAGAAGATGTTGGTGTGGAACTGGAGGAGGGGGACCAGTGGTGTAAGAAAAATCGAGCGGGTGCAGCACTGCGGAAAACGAGCGGTGAAAAGCAGGGGTGAGGCACGGGCGGGTGGGCAAGGAGATTACAAAATGGAAAGCAAACAAGGCCTCCTAATGCTTGCGAATGTCTTTCCGATCGGAGCCCTTTATCCAAGAAGGAGCGAGGAAGAGACCTGCGCTCTGCCTCTGGAATTTTTACTGGGGCAGGTCGGAGGAAATGCGGCCAGGAACGGGAGTTCCCCCAGTTCTCTGCGCACTGGAGAAGGTCTGTAGAGGCTGTATCTCCACGTCCTCAATGATTGTTAAGCTTCCAGAGCCAGTCCTCGAGCATCAAATCTCTTACCCCGCTGATGGATGACTCAGACCACTCTTCCTTTGCTTCTTAAATATCCAGATAACAGAGCAGCACTATACTTCCTCCTGGCCAGTGCTTCCTGGTTTAGTTAGCCATTGGTTACATGGCTAGAGTGGATTTTAAATATTTATTTTTCCCTTTCTGCTTTCTATTTTTTTGGCCATAGCTGAACTTCTGGCTCTGGGGTTTGTTCAGGCAGAGATTGATTCAGAACACTGCTTGTCTCAAGGTGTCTTTAATGCTGTAACATTGGGTGTGTAGCAGAGCGTGTTCTTTCAAAACTATAAATGAACTGCTGCAAAAAGGTGCTTTAAATACCTTCAAAATTCTCAAAGGGGAAAAGCTGAAAAGTACCAAATCTCTCGTAAAATATTTTTGTGTTTTCTTAACACTGACATTATTTGATAACTACCTTTTCTGAGAATTTTGTGGTGTTTTAAAAATGAATTTTGAAGTATTGTCTCACACTGCACACTGCATTTGACCACAAGTTTGGCTTCTGAACACCTCTACAGTCACATACATTGGCAGGAAGCTTGTGTCGGAGAGTTCAGGCAGAAAAACATTACAAAAATGTCTGTCTAACTAATCAGTATCCCAGTTAGGACCCAGGACATAACTTTCTCTCTGACAATATGTCAGAAAAGAAGATTTAGTTCAGATATTTTTCTCTCCAACACTGACCTCCTAAATATGGGCTGAGATTTAAATGGTGCCTGGAACCGTCAACATTTTTGGAACATCAAAAAACCTCAGATTTTCTGTGGGCCTGTTCCTGCCTTCCCATATGCCCTTCTGAGCCAGCTCTGTGATTTCTTTTTTGTCTTACTCTTGGGTCCCAGATGTTCTGGTCAAGTGTAGTTTCCTGTGCAATCAGCAGGCAAGGACTTGGCTGGTCTTTGTCCTTGCTGCAGCTTGCTGTTTTGTCTCTTGATTTATAGCATATGTTGGTCCCTTTGGCTAAATCAGACACTTTGGAGTCAGGTTCCAGCAGCCTGTCCCAACCGCCCAGACCAAAGCCAGGGTGTAGTTCTGACTGTACGTTTGGCAGAAGCAGAAAAGTAGTTCCCAAGGAGCTGACAGGCTCCCTACAGAAACTGGGTTGCACCATCGTCTGCTCCGAATGCCATCTTCTCTGAGGAGCTGTCTTGGAGATGGAGAAGGATGAAAGGTGGGGTGTGCTCACACTGATTTTTGCATGGTGGAAGATGCTTGTCAGATGCTGGAGAGCCACAAAGTAGATAGACAGGAGATTTCAGGGGGATCTGAATTATTATACACCAGCAACCTGGTGTAGTGGAGGGTGTCCCTGCCCATGGCAGGGGGGTTGGAACTAGATGATCTTTGAGGTCCCTTCCAAACCCAAACTGTTCTATGATTTTACCAATAGACAGGCACGTAGTTATCAAAAAGAGATAACTTGGCATCTTGTTCAGTTTGCCTTTTGGTTTTGAGTAGGCCTTTTCCTCCTCTCCTTTCCTTCAGTCATGGACATAGTAGTGCCACAGCATCGTAGCCTTTATTAATGACTTCTTATGGAATATTTTGCTCCTTACTTCCTGGTTCAGGCACTGATCTCTGCTCCAGGGCTATTCCAAGCAGCACTCTTTGATGCGTTCATCAGCTGGGTAATAGAGGCTGTGTGTGGAACAGGCACTCAGAAATGAAACCTGAGCTTATTATGAGTTTTAAAATGGAAGCCTGAAAGATTACTGCCTTTTACTTTCCCAGTTCCAAATACAAAACGTGTAATTAGAAGGGTAACTGGCCTCGTAGCACAGTATCATGCTCTCAGTTGAGTTTAAAACCTCCCATTCCAAGCTGTCAAAGGGTGACAGGACGGCAGCGCTTTAATCTTGCGGTGTTATTAACACCGAGTTGAGGTTGTAGGATGCTCCTGCGAGGCCACACGGAACTAGAGGAGCGAGAGACACAGGCAGCCTCCCTTCCTATAGCGCTGTGCAGAGGCATCTCTCCCTAAATGATCCTTATAGTCAGTGGAACAGCAAGAGGGAAGGGAAGCCTCTTGAGCAAAAGTTCTGATTTTGCACCGGTCGTGTGCGACTGCGTTTCAGGAATCTCACAGCCAGCCTGCTTATGTAGGAAAACTTGCTTTTGGCACACTTTCAGTTTACCTGTGACACGGAGGAAATGTAATGACATCCTGTGCTATAAATGATCTCCACTGGGAATTCCTCTAATAGCCAGGATGCCTGTTGTTTTAAGCTATGCTTCTTGGCTGGTAGAGGTTCTCCTTGAAGTCTAGCATCCTAACTGTCTCACTGCTGACATCACTGAATGTTATCTTGGTTGCTTTTTCAAGAAGAAATAAGGGAAAGGAATTAAAAAAAAAAAAATCAGCTTGCTCTGCAAAGAAACTAGCATTTTCTTCCTGAATGCTAGAAGATCTAGGTCACTTGTTGGGTTAAAGGAGTGTTGGCAAGGGATGTGGCTATGTGTCATCGGAAAGCCTGGGAGAAGCAGCGTACGAACAGGACTGAGATGCTGCGGAGAGAACAGCCCTGGAGAAACCATTAGTTTTACAGTTTGGGTTTTGATGTTTTCATTTAAGAAACAGGCTGAAGCATTGCGAGCGTGTTAGTCACGCTTGGATTTAAACTTAGCCTTGGTAAAGCTAATTAAAAATATGTTTAGTGACGGCGCGTAAATGCACGCTTTGAACTTGCATCTTTTACTACTGCTGGAGGAATCTGTTTTCTAAATATACAGCTTCCTACAACCAGCACTGTGAGGGGGTCCAGCTGTGTGAAGAAAGGAGCACAAAGTGATCCGATCACGGCCTGGCCCCTTGGAGAAAATGGGGTTACCTTGTGTGAAAGGGGTAAACGGATGCGAACTCAGTGGGAATCCTGTTCTTCCCTGTCTGTGCAGCCAGTGTGTAGTATCTTGTAAACCAGAGGCAAAATGTGTGTGATGTCTTAATGTTGTTTATCACCCCAGTAAGATAGTATCAAAGATGTTCAAAGGTTACCTTTTTTTTTCTTTTCTTTCTTTTTTTTTTTTTAAACACCAGTAAAACAGAATGTCCCTCTTGCACGTGGAATATTATATTCTTAGCAGATTACTCAGACAGCAGCAAAGTTGCTTTTGTCCAGTGGATGTGGACTGAGTTAGTACACCGTTCTTTGAACCCTGGGATGGTATTTCAGTATGTTTTATTTGCGTACTTTTCTGTATCTCCGCACAGTCAACACAGATACATCTCGACTTCGTTCCTAAAGAGCCGAGGAGCTGACCGGTAGCTGTCTCCAGGGACTTGTCATAGTTTGTCCCCGCAGTCAACCAGAACTTCTTTTGCCCTTGATTCACCCCCTGAACACTCTCTTTTCATGTTCAGTGGCCATACAAGCTCTTGAGAAGTGACTCGTAGTTCTTTGTGGATGACACACCAGCATGTAGGTTTACACTTAGGGCTGAACTGTAAATTATGTTCTTGCACTTTCTGGAATACAAATTTTATTGAGATGCATGAGAATGTGTTTTGTTTGGGGTTTTTTAATAAAGTTTTAAAGCTGTAGTGAGGAATTCTATGTTTTGGACATAGAAATCCATTTACTATTTATGTAAATCACTTTACTTCGGACCAAAATGAACTCATGCTAGCGCCTGGATACAGCTGCTCTGTAGTTCAGTTCAGCACCATGCCACCAATAATTTAGGGACCAGAAGGAAAATAAAAACATATCCAAGTGAAATGATAATGATCTTGCATTCTTACAGCATCTTTCATCCAAATGACTTTCAAAGCACGGCTGCAAGTTTTCCCCAGACAGACTATGTGAAATATGTTGTAATGTAACATAGTACAAAAGTATGATTTGGGTGAGGCTTAAGACTCGGCAGCAGTGCTCTTGCCTGGGTAGGGTTCCCCTTTATTTGGGGAGGTGGGAAAAAGAGGAGAAAAAAGTGTTTCTGGGACAATGTGACTTTAAGAAGGCTATTTTTTGAAGTTGCCGAAGAGGTCGAAGCATTAGAAAAAGTTCTGGGGTCGACGGATTAGCTGTCAGAGTTGCATGGCAATATTTATTTAGTGGTTTCATAGTGTTATCACACTGATATCTTCTCCACATGTGGCATATATGCCACAAAGAGCAGCTGCTTAACAATGCACAGCAGCACATTGAAACAATTTAGGACCAGAAGTGAATTAATTGAAACCACTCCGGGAGAAGACCTGGGCTTTGGAGAGTCCAGAGTTTTGTGGAAGCGTTGGTCCACCGTGCAGCAGCAGTTGAGAAAGCAAGCTCAGATATTAAGCTGTGGCATGGAAGCAGGGAATGAAGCGAAGCTTAGAAATTACTGCTAAAGAGATTACAGTAGCACCTCACTTATTCCTGACGCTTGTTCCCTCATCTCAAAGATAAGAGGACTAGAAGAGGAATCCACAGATGGGAAAGGATTGTTGGCGTTTGGAGACACTGGAAAGGCGAGGACTGTTAAATTTGCATCTTGGTGCAAGTAGCGTTGATGCGCAGGTTTAACAATAAATGCATTTGCTAAATCTTCACAGGATTGAGGCTTGATACTGGCAATGGAAAGGAGGATATAGCGAAGGCTTTTAAAATAGTGAGTGGAGAAGGGACTTTTTATCTCCAGGGAGTGTTTGGTGCATTTGAAAGCAAGGGAGGGGAAAAGATGTGCAGTTTTACATTGTATGTAGTTAACCTGAAGGACTCACTATTGGAAGAAATAATTGGGTCCAACTGAGTCTTGAAGGATTCAGAAAGGTTTAGACATTTATATAAATAATGAGAACAAATGCATGAATCCTAAATGAGATTCAAAATACAAGACATGTAACGTTTTGTGATTCGGGTGTAAAACAAACACCTCGTGCAGTTGAGAAGGATCTTTCCCTTTAGACTGGTTATTCTGTACGTTATGGGTGTTATTTCTTCACCTTCCTCTCTAGCATATGGCCTTTGTCAGAGGGAAAAACTTCTAGTTTAGTTTAAAATGACAATTATTATGTGTTGCTGTTTATAAAGCTCTGGTTTCAATTTGTTTGCAGCAAATATTTAACGAGGCAGAATAAAATTGAACACAGGCACTCATAAAAAGAATCATGAGAACTTTAATGTCCAGAAGATGTCAGGGCCATGTTGCAACATAGTATGGGAGTTTGTTGTGGGCCTGTTTTCCAGCAGTCCTGCAACCTCCTCCTGGTCAATGAGAGCTCTGAGTGCTCAGATCCTGCTCTTTTTTTGGTGTGTAACCCAAAAGTTTGCGTCCTTTCTGGTTTAGACTCCGCGAACGTAGGAATCGTGTGGGTTGCCCTTTGCTTTACCCCATTCAGCTTCATAATAGCTGCTTTAAAAATAAGGCAGCTAGAGCAGAGTATGGTACTCTACATGTGGTCTCATCAGACCTTTTATGCAGTGGAAGAATAATGTCCTTTGACTTGCTTCGGTACCCTTTATTTATACTTTGGCAGAATTGTTTGCTTTTTGTTGCCGCTTCCAAGCGTTGTGCTGAAAGATTTAATGTTCTGCCTACTCTAACCCTTCAGATCTTTTCTCTGATCCGTGTGCCACAGTGTGACCTTTGAGGGTAGTACTTTCAACAGACTTTTTTGCTGGCCTCTTACGTTTCCCTATGTTTAGTTGCATAAGCCATCTGTTGCCCGTCAGAGTGTCGCTGCCCTTTAACAGCTTTGGCAATCAAAATGAAATTTTGGCAGCCTCCACCTTAGGTGTGAAGCTTTCTGCCATTTTGCATGGTAGTGGTCGTGAACCTTTTGCTCTGTCACCTTACTGGGTTACAGTCTGATGGAGTTTTTACGTGTTCCTCTTTGCCACCGATTTGTGTCCGAATACTAATTTATGTCCCAATTTTTGCAATCGTTCTCGCATAGCTCAGCCCTGCATGAGTGCAGAAGTTATTGCACGCTGCAAATGGCACTGAAATTTGTGGGGATGGCCCCTTGGCTGCTGTGGCACCACTTGTCTCCCCTGGCTTAAAAATATTATGAAATCTTCACTGAGAAGAAACCATTTTGCTGCATGTGATATTGAGCACATGCATTATTTCGTATGTAAATCCTGCCGTACCGATTTGAGGACAATCGTGGCACTGGATTTAGGAAGATACTGCAAGTCAGGAGTCCTGTCCTCAATATTCATTTGCTAATGATGCACTCTGGGGCTTGCATTGACCAACTTGTCTTCTGGGGGTTTAATGTTCTCACCTGTAATATGCTCCCTACTCGTTTTGACGTTTAGTGATCCGAGGAATGTAGAGGCAAACTCCTGTGCTTTAATACAACTGTATAGATTCAAACAGGTTGCCCAGGGAAGTTGTAGATGCCCCATCCCTGGAAGTGTTCAAGGCCAGGTTGGATGAGGCTTTGGGCAACCTGGTGTAGTGGAGGGTTTCCCTGCCCATGGCAGGGGGGTTGGGACTAGATGATCTTTGAGGTCCCTTCCAACTCGAACCATTCTATAATTCTACGAGAGAGAAAACTCTGCTACTGTGCTGGACACGTAAGAAAAGTTCTGTAGTAGAGCAAGATCCTCCTGATCTGCCCTGTGACTCTCGTCGTACAGTCTTTACTGGTGAAATTTTGCAGAGCAGTGTACTCTGCTGCTCGCAGATGCAGAGGCTTGACTCTCCTAATCCCTTCGGTGAAGAAAAAGGGTGTTGGACGAGACACCAGACTTTATCTCCTTCTTGAAACCTTCCAGCAGGACCTCAGGCGTGCCCCACACAGAAGACTGCCTCTCCCATGGGAGCGGGTTGCTGTATTGGAGTGGCTTGCAGTGGCTTTGAGGTCTTCGTGGGTCTCCAGCTGATGGCCTGTGGACTACAGCTGGCAGTGCTGCTGCGGGGCCGCAATGGCTCTAACAAGGTGTAGGCATTTCAAATGCTTTTGCGGAGTGATCCTGTTATTATATTCTATTCTTTCATCTATTTTCCTCTTATGTTCTTCCCACCTTTTTTGTTGTGAAAGCAGTTTAAAGGATTATTTTCTTTTTCCCTCCCACCCCCTCAGTGGCTTTGTACAGTTGCCTTTCTCCTTGTGAAGGTTCAACCTTTCTCCCAGTCACCAGCTATTCCTTTCTAAGCAGTCCATGGGCTCTTTGTGTGAGTAAAACAACATGTTTTTATTACAAAATGGCATTTTCTATTGAAAGATCTCAGAACGATTGAACAATATGGAGTGACTGAATGCTTTGAGATGTGTTCAAACCATCAGAGCTATTGGGCTTCGCACTGGAGACTCATGATATATCTCATGTAGGCTTCCTTATCCCAGTGACTCCTTCTGACTCTTAAAAATCAATGATCTAAACTTCTGAGTACCTACATATCCTAAAGCAGAAAGAGACCATCACATGTTAAAGAGCTATCTAGGGTTTTATTTCCGCCTGTATATAGTCTATGCCCTACCTAAACTTGCCTAAAAACGCTTGCGTGCGCTGAATCGTATGGTGTTTCTGTTTGGACTCCAATCAAGTGCAGGATGTCCTTCAGTTGTTTATAGTCTTCTCTTGGATAAAACTCATCAGATGAGGTTGGTAAAGCTTTGTTGGTGTTGGGATGCAAATGGCAAGTCAGTACATCCTTCAGGATGAGCTGTTGTCTTCAGTGTGAAAGAAATTACTTAACTAAATGCTCCTGAGGTGCATTTGGAAGCCAGTTTAAATATTACATGCAAGTACAACAAGAAAATGATTATGAAGATATGCCTATGCATCCTTTTGTCTGTTTGCTTGCTTTGTAGTCATCTCTGGCCCTACCTGCGGTGCGTTTTGTATTTTTAGAGTAAAAACCCTTTAGGGCAGGGATGGTGCCTTACGTTTTGGCATGGCAGCCGTTGTGCTGCTGTTGGAAATGTTTCATAAGGAACAATAATGTGTTTCATTTGGAAGTCAGATCTTTATGCTTCTGTGTTCTTCCCATGGAGTGCTTGGGATTGATTCTGGCTGTGTGTTTGGTGTGCTGAAAATGTGAATGAACTCTTGCACACTTACTTAAACTGTGAGGTTTGCATTCTTTGTGCAAAACCAGCCGTCCTGTTCGGAAAACATCAGGTGCTCGGAGAGTTAGAACAGGACAGAGAAGAACAGAGGTATGCTATTAACTCCTGATGGGTGATTAAACAACAACCAGAAAAAAAAAAGAACAGACCAGACAGTAAGTGTGGGCGATTTCTGCTTTATCTGACAGCCTGACTTTTGCTCTTTCTTTCCCCCCTACTTGTAAGCTATACTTATTTCGCATTCCAACTCAATACTTCCACGTAATTATGTGTGTGTTTTGATTCGCGTCCGTTGCCTAAGGATTTAAGTTCAGCTGCGACATAGCATTCTTAAACTGAAATACAAACGTCCGCAGCGGGTTCAGCCCAGCGCACGCAACCCGTGCTGCCTTCTGCCAACTCGGAAGAGATGGGTTAATGGCCTGGTGCTGTAGTTACAAGAATGCAGTGGTTTGTGTAGGTATGCAAGATGTTGCCATATGCTTCTGCAGTTTGCCATGCGAAATGCAGAATTTGTCGTAGAGAGGATGCCTATAGAACTGGCACAAGGATGTTGCCATCATGGGTATGGTACATACAGACACACATATATTCATACAGAGGCACTCCTGGCATGAGGATGTTGCCATCATGGGTATGGTACATACAGGCACACATATATTCATATATAGGCACTCCCTCTCTCTCTCTAGATAAATATATATATATATATGTATGTGTACAAGCAAAGAATCCTAAGAGATTCTATAATCTGATCCCCTGTGATATCTAGATAATATAGTAAAAATGCAGTTTGGCCTGATCTAGTATTTTTGGACTCTTTCAGAACTTAAATAAACATTCGAGATGGTAACTCTTAATATTAGGTAATATTAGCTTACTATTACTTCTTTTGCTACTCAGGCCCCACCCTGGAGAGGTCTCTTAGTGTCAAAACAAAGGGTAGTAAAAAGCCCAGCTGTTGAAATGAAGTTTATAATGCAGTTTAGGTATGTATTCATGCTGCGGTCATAAAAATGGTTTACTTACTGCTAACCCATTTCTTTTATAAAAGATTTAAACAGCTTGGCAACAGAGATTGCTCACAGTAATTATTATGAAACATGTAACAACATTTCCTGGGTATTTTTTCTTCCACAAAAATACCTTATGGTTCAAGTTCAGTTTATTTTAAAATCTTAATCAGTCTTCTGCTAAATATTTTCTCCTCTGTCAGAATGCATTTACTCTCCCCACACCTACACTTTTATTTTCCAGCTATTCACACGCTGTTAAAATCCGTCACTCTTGCCTTGCGTTTACACTGAGTGCAGTAGCAGTTTACACTGATTTCCTGACTCAGTATAATTTTAATTTCTGTATACTGTTTCAGCAAGCTTTACAGTGTGAAAGGAAAGCCAACAATACAGTCAGGATGAATAAAACCATTTTGGGTTATGTAATGTGCATTCATGCTACTGTTACGCAACAGAATTATTACTTGTGGCATCCTTAAATCCGTTTGGAGTTCAGCAGCGTTGCCTGCTGTCTCATACAGGACGTTCTTTGTTTCTGTTGACCGAGAAGAAAGTGAGGATGAGCTTCATGATTAAATTAAATTACATTCCTGGAAGGGGGAAAAAAAATAATGTGACCTTTCGCAGGAAAATTATTGCAGTTTTTGACTACCAACAATGTAGGTACTGGTGAAAATGGTCTTGATGTTTCTGAATGGACAAAATACAGTTTTTTCATGTTGACTTGTAATTTTCCTAAAACGATGTGACTCTTGCAGTATTAAATCTGTCTGATTGTGTTAGTGGTAACGTCAATCATCCCTTCTCTTTGCTATACTTGGCATTTATTAAAAAACGACAGCATGTTTTGGTTTAGCATTTTTCATGAAAGCAGCGTAGCAAATGGCTTCACCGACTAGTGTTTCACAAACAAAATTTGTATAATAGATTTCCACTGGTATTTCTTAGGGTATGGAATAGAGTTGCTGCCATCTTTGACATCCAGGCAGCTCATAAATATGAGGATAATTGAGAATTTTCACGTTCTGTGCAGAGTTGACATCGTTGGGCTGATATTATAACGGTAGTAAGTGACATCAAAATTCATTTGCCTGGAAATAATCCTGGGATGCTGCGCCTTATGTCAAAATAATCCAGGGTCATACATTAGGGAGGTGGGAAGGGATACAATATTAAAATTGCAGTTATTGCAGCATAAGCATTGAGGTGGATGAGACCAGGAGATGAGGCTTGGGAGAAGGTTACATACAAAGACTTGGAGGACAAGGCTTTCGATTTCAAGGCGGGCTATGAGCTATTTATGGGCTTGCACGGTGACTTTAGCAGCTGTATTTTTTTTATATCTGGGAGGATATTGATGTGAGTGACATGGGGAGAAAGGTCTAGTGTTGTAGGCCTTTGATATCTAGATTGATTTAAAATAGGAGAAGGCATTCTGTGTAGAGGCCACAGTGTTGTCATATGTTGTTGAGTCAGGTAACCTGACTTCTGCTAGCTTATACATTCTGCCTGGTACAAAGTTCTTTAACATTTGCATACAAAAAGAGTCCTGGAAGGACAAAAAGGGACTAATAAGTGCTTTTAGGTCAGGAATTTAGCCTAAGCTGCCTAACTTATTGAAGTGAGGAAGGTAGGTTGTTACTCCTGCACGTTCGTGTTTGTTAGAAACGCTCTTAAAGTTGGGAAGTTGACATGACTGTAGCCATTTAGGCCACATTTTCAGAGTTTAGTTAGCTCTTCTGTAGATTTACACGCCAAGAAGTGAATTCCATTACGCGTATTCAACCTGGCTGCTTACAATGCATATCGGTGTGTCATGTAATTTAACTAAACTATCACAATAATTTCTGACAGTATTCTTTTTTCCCAATATTTGTTCGTACCTGGGTTTGTACTACTCCTTGCTCTCTGTGCCCTTAGTCGTTGGCTCGTGACAGTATTCTCCAATCGCTCAGTAACAGCATAAAAGCAAAGGCCACGTGAAGGTCTCTTCTGCTGAACGCTCTGGTGTCTCAACCCTCTATTAAGATCTAGACTGACTGGTATTGCGTGACGCTGGCAGGTGACTCCTCCAAGGATGGTAAAATGGGTGAGGAGGAACTGGGGAGAAGTTTTCATTTGGGTAAGAGACGATTTGTTTTCGGGTTCCTAGTAGACCTTATGAAGAACTGGGCTGGGGTCTGGCCTTTTGAGCTGAATGTATGGATTCGTCAGGTTTTCAGTTGCCATTTCTAGCTTCTGCCACCTGCTCGTTGCAACAAAACTGGGTTGGTTTGGTGGTCTTCTACATCTGTTATATGGACTCAGTGCAGATGGCTCATCTGTGCATGGGCTAAGCAGTGTATACTGCTTAGTTTCATAGAGTGCTTGTCATCTATGGACTCTGAAGTACTTTATAGAGGAGGTTAGTGTAAATCTGCCCTTCCATAGCTGGAAAAACTGAGGGACACAGAGGTCTTGCATATGGCCACCCAAGAGGCTACTGTTACCATCGCTTGAATTTCCAGACTGCTAAGACCCTCTTGAGCCACCTTTGAGGACCTCCCAGGATGGACACTTCTTCTTGGAAGACTGTCATATGAAGAGCCAAACCCCTACCATCTGCAGTTAACAGACATTCTGCTTAATGCAGCTAAAATTTTTTGAAAAGAGCTAAAATCTGTGAGTAGAGAAAATAGTTGCCCGACTTGCAAAGGACAGCCAGAAGTTCTGCCTAAACTTAGTGGTGGCCGAACGCCTTTTGGCTGTGTAATCTGATTTGTCTTAACGTTTTATAGAGATAGATGATATTAACTTCTGGGGTGGTGAACAGTGGAAACATCCTGCTTGATTACGCTGTGTTTTCAGGTAATCATAACTGAGGTTTGCATTCTGTGTACAGGTACAATATTTGCTGTGCTGTGAGCTTGAACCTCAAAGTACTCCCTGGGTGTATCTAGAGTCAGGATTACTGAAAGCTGTTTCAGAGTCAAGTGAAATATTTGAGCTGCCAGCCACCTTTTGTACTATTTTTCCTTGCTCAACACCCCTCATTGCCTCCTTTATGGTTCCTAGTAAGTAACTCAGCCTGGGAACCGTAGGCAGGCTTTGGCACCTACGCATTCCCAGGACAGACTGGAAGCGGTGAGAGCATGGGGAGGCAGGAAGAGAAGCTAAGACAAGTGTTGTTAGCAGAAGCAGTAATTACTATTTACTGTTTCTGGGGCACAGGGGAACTACCCCAGCTGCCTATTTCCCTCTCTTAGGGACCCTCTATAATCCATACCTGTAAAAGCTTTTATTAGTTTTGACAGTTAATCACTGTTTTATACGAGTCCGAAGACTCTACGTAGAGCGCTTCCCTCATGGAGACACTATGTAACGCCTTCTTTGTCTCCAGAAGTCAAAACATTTTACAAAATGGGCTGATTTTACTGCCAAAAAGTGCAATAAAACCTATTTCCTTGCCTTTGTTCTAGTGCCTTACTCACTTAGCTATTTTTTTGAGTATTTATTTACTGCTCGGTTTGATGATTGGACATTTTGATATTCCTGTCCACTGAAGAGAAGACAATGCCGAGTTTTACAGAAGTAATTCTCCTCTAATATAGAAGGGCTTTGGAAAGATATTAAATATGGGACACATTTGTTTGCTGGGTTAGAAGAGTGTTTCTAGTAAATGTCATTTGATGACAGCTATTCCTCAAACAATATAAGATGCACATGACTAAGAGTCTTACCTGACTTACTGGTTTCTTTTTCTTGCTTTTCTATTTTAAATTACGAACTTGCTAAGCTTCAATGTCCAATAAAAACCACCACAAGGAGTGTTTATACATACTGATGTATTATGAAAATAGTACGTCCCTGGCATGTTTACAAGAGAAAAAGATTGTGGTGAACTGCAGAAGTGTGAAACATGTCAAACAAAAATAAAAAAGGGTTTAAGTAATCTGATTCTTCAGGTTCAGTTGACTCAATGAAGACCATAAGTCAGATAAGAGAAGAGGGTAAGAGGGCTTGTCTTGGTTTTGTTAAAAGTCCTTCTAGCAAGAGACACGAGAAGGATGAGAAGGACCTTTTTGTAAGTAGGAAGCAATGAGCAGGTAAATGCATAAATCGTACACGAAAGCTAGAGATGGAGATTTGGGGCTAAGCTGTTGGGGCAACTTTTGATCTCTTTAAAAACCTGATATGCTGCATAGTGAACCTCTCAGAGGGCTTAATTCTCACTGAATAATATGACTACGTTCCTTTGCTGCACAGATGCTTCTAAGAAGTGGGCCAAATTCGGAGGAGGAATTTATATGTTCCCAGGGCCGTATAAGTTCTCCCATTTGTAAGAGTTGGACAATGCCATTTTAACGTAGACCTCTTTGAAGATTCAATTTCTTAATGCACTTGCTGAAACTCCTTTTGAGGCATGCAGTGAGAGGTGATGTGTAAATTCCTTTTGCTTTGATTCATTTACAGCTAGTCCCACATAACTCACTGATACCCAAATGAGTCTAAATTTGCATAACTTCAGAAGGTGTGAGAATGCACAGCTCAGCACCATGGCATGCCTGTTTTTTTTTCTTGTTTTCCCCAGAGTGGCTTTAAGTAGCTTCAAGGTGCCTGAATGAAAGGGTTCTAACTGAGCAACAGCATTTGTGTAAGAGGCTTTTTTTTTTCTTTTCTTTTTTTACCTCTAAATCTGACCCACAGCTTTTGTTACTCTTTGCCAGCTCTTCAGACAGATACCAGCCAGGCTGCAAGCTCTAAGGATACGAGAGAATGAGAATGCCTTTTGTATAATGATCATGGAATTAATTGGTCCTGGAAACTCTGGGTTGCTGCCAAGAAAGGTTATTTATGTGGTAAGAAAGGAGAGGAAAAGGGTGGAGCTTTGGAAATCCAGGAATACCCCTAGCTGTCGGATCACAGGAAAGAGCTCATAAAGTTATTTTGGCTTCTGAGTTTGGTGCAGCCAACATGAAGAATTCTGATTTTTTGCAGCAGCATCCAGAATGAGCAAATGGGAGTTGGTGAAGGGGAGAGAGCTCTGCAGAGAGCTCCGGAGTCATTTAATTTCCAAGTGCACCGCACGATAAAAGCAGCCGCTCGCGCAGGGGTGAGCGTCTGTGCTGCCTGGAGTCTGCAGGAGATCCGACCTCCGGCCACCCAAATCCTGCATTCCGAGCCACGACTTCCTAGAGTGGAAATTCTGCTTCAAATGCAGAGTTTTATCTCGTCCAAGCTGTTTTCCAGGCTGAGAGTTGTGCAGAGTGGAGGACAAGGACAGACAGGAGAGTGAGGGGCTGCAAAGGCTCTTAAGTGCCGCCAGCCTTGCAGAAGTGATTGCAAGAGGAAGCACGGCTGTGTGCACCCAGGGACCTGCTCAGAATACTTGTGACTTCCTTTGATAAAGCTTAGTCTGGTCACTCGTCTTTCTAGTGTGCAAATATGTGGTATTGTTAACGCAAAATTACCACTTTTCATAGGATTCTTGAATTTTTTAATGGTCGTGTGGTGTGTTGGGGGGCAGTCAGGGCAATGTGTGCAAGTTTGAGTCAGTTCAGCCTGACTGTCAGCTGCTGTGGGTTTTATCTGTCCATATACATACTGGACACTCATCCTTCCTTTTAAGGAGCAGGCTTAATTAAAAAGTTCATTAAGATCTTTGTTGGAAGGAAACACTATGTCAAATAAGTTGTTAATATCTTTGCAGTTGCTCTTCATAAAAATGCTTGACTAAAGCGAGTAGGAGTCTTACGTAGCATCTTGAAAAACTATTATTAGGTTCTGTGTGGTTTTGCCATGGAATCCTTCAAACAACATTTCTGTTTCATCTGTCTTTGCTACTTTCTTTAAGTGATGTGTGACTGCATGTTAAATGAAGGATGCCTTAGGTTTTTCTTCTATCAGACTGGTGTTATGGACACTTGTGTTTCTGGAGCTTTTGAAGCTTAATCATTTCATGATTATTATTTTTTATTTCTTTCTTTTTTCCCAGGTGATACTGTAAAAGTTGGCCTGGGTATCACAGGGATGATTGTAGATGTTGAACGCTTATGCTGGAGAGCCTGTGTGTAAGGAAGCCAAAAAAAAAAAATATATATATATATATATAAAAGTAAAATCACAAAAAGCATCTTATTCCTAATTTCAGAAGGTTAAAGCTGATTCACATTTAGGCAAACAGTGAAATGAAACAGTCATTCTTGATCAGAGTGCCTTAATTTTAGTTAACTTCAAAGTTACAACAATTTAGGCAGTTTTATTCCAGCGTAGGGTGTCTGTCCAGTAAGTTAATAAAAATAGCTAGAGTGGAAAACTACTCAGCTGGGAAAGTGGTAACTTTCAAGGAAAGTCAAAAGCATTTGAAAACCTGTCAAAATCAGTAAAAATGGAGTAAAAAAAACTAGTAACACTAGTTTGTTAGGGACTCTTGAAAATAATTTGGCAGAATTTTTAAATAAAACAAATCTTTACTAAAGTGGCAATGTCTTAAATGACTAAGCCTGAAGAATATTTGATTTCTGATTTACTTATTTTGATTTTGGTTGTTTTCTTTCAGTACTTTTTTCCAGCCTGCCTGATGAAAAACAATTACATTGATGTCGTTCCATGATTCTCACTTTCAGAATCTCAACAGATAATATTTGCACTGGAAAAAAACCCGCATACCAGTGTTTTTTTGGGTAAAAGCAATTGTTTCCAGTGATATTTATGAAATAATAACTACAATTCTGCGTGTCGTTATTTGTGTAGCAGCCTGGTTTTGTACCATTCAGAATTTGAACTATTTTTTTGCCTTGACTCTCGACTCCTTCTTGCTATATCATTAACTTCGGAGATGGTGGCATTTATAATTAATTTATAATAGTAGAATCATAGTATGGTTTGGGTTGGAAGGGACCTTCAGGATCATCTAGTTCCAACCCCCCTGCCGTGGGCAGGGACACCTTCCACTACACCAGGTTGCTCAAAGCCTCATCCAACCTGGCCTTGAACACTTCCAGGGATGGGGCATCCACAGCTTCTCTGGGCAACCTGATCCAGTGCCTCACCACAATCCCGTTGAAGGTTAACAGGTAGTGTTTGTACCTTTGGCCCACGGGGCTGTGGCATCCAGATTTGTATTTTGATTGTTAAACTGAGTGAAATACCTGGCAGCTTTTGGGGCGTGTGGAAGTTTTGCTTTATTTTCCTGTCATAGATAGGCAAAACAGCAAGAGATGAGCGTATCGTGGCCAGTTCTCGCAGCGAAGGACTGCCAGGAAGTGGAGGTCGTGGTATTGAAGGTTGCAGGTGATGCCACACCAGATTCGTACAGGAGCGTTGCTTTTACACGCTGAGTAACAAGCTGCTTGTAACTCAGGGCTGGAGTAAGCAGGTCCTGTGTTGGTGGCTGTTGCAGAGAGAAGACATCTGGTGGACGTTATGCTGCTTCCTCATCCTGCAATTGTGTGTGTGGCTGTGTTGTACTTTCACAATGCTTCGGTGAGTCAGGGAGATTGTGTGTGGCTCCAGGAGCTGGCCTGTACCGAGCAGGGTCAGGACCTTCATCATAACCACCTTGGAACCTAATTACAGCTCCTTCAGTACTGGGCATCCACAGCTGGTGTTGGAGTCAGTTTGTGTTTGAAGGAACTTTTTAGCCTGAGTGTGGTTTTTTGAAGTCTGCGTGGAGATCTCCTGTTTCGGCAAGAATTCTATATGTGGGTTACGTTTTGTACTGTATAGCTGTAAGATGATCACCTTAAAAGAGAGAGGGCCCCTCTGAAGGTACAGCATTGCAGAGGTTAGGAAAGATGTTGGAATTACACTAGATCAGTACTTGAGTAGCCTCAAAAAAGGAGGACTTGCAAGAATATACCTCGGTTCAATCTTCCTGCCTTTGCTTGTGAAAGACGCTGTCTATCTGGTAGGAAGCTGTTTGCAGGTTATCAAGACCATAATCCATCGCCTGAAAAATCAAAATGAGACTGTTTCAAAAATATAAAGTAAATCAGACTATAAAAAGCCATATCTGTTTATTTTTAGCCTTGTAGAGGACTGAGAAAATCTTACCAAAGCCCTGAGATGTTGGGGTTTGGTACCTTTGTTAGACTGCTGGACACGTCGTTGAAGGAGATGAAGGGAAGAAGCTGGAGAGCCTTTTTTTGTTGGTTTGATGTACAGAACTCTGCAAAACCTCTGGTGCCTTTAATCGATACCGCCTAAGAGTGATCGCCGCGTGCCGCTGTCAAAACTTCCAAAGAGCTTTAGGAACATCTTTTAGCAGCAGCAGATCCAGCCTTCTTCTGAGCAGACAACACGAAAGCAAACACGAAAACTCTTTTGCCTTTGGGTAGGCTGGCTGTGTCAGTGAAGAGATGGCCTCTTGATGAAATCCAGACGGAGCAGTTTCCTGTTCGCATGCTAACTCAGCCCACAAGGCCAGGGTCTGTTATTGAGCTCCTCTGCCAAGTCCTTTTTCCTTTTAAACTTACAGGCAGAATTGCTAAAATAATACAAATCCTGAAATAATACAATCCCTGAAAGTCTCTTAAAATTACTTCTAGCAGTTTAATGTTTTGCTGGCAAACTCAGTTTTAGATTTTCAGGGTTTGGGGTTGGTTTTAGTTTAGTTTGGTTTATTTATTTATTTATTTATTTATTTATTTATTTATTTATTTAATTTATTTAACATTCTCCCAACATGATGCCTCGGGGAAGTTGCAGTGTTGCAATTAACGGAAAATTTTGTGCATGTATCAATCCTGGAAGCAGATTCTGCCCTTGTTTGGTACACAGTCACATCAGGGAATGAGAGGGTTTTACACACACTGAGTAGAATGTGGCTGTAAGTAAATTGTGAGTGGGGCAATCTGCTGGCTAGACAATTAATAGTTAAATACAGTGGTACAGACTTTCCGCCCTGTTTGAAAGTGGTTGTATTGCATAACTAGTTATTTTCAAAAGTATATTTTAATTGTAAGATGAAAAGTCAGCAAGAAAATGTAATTTTTTTTTTTTCCTAGCACATTTTGCTTAGGGGAAAATTTGAATGAAGGAGATATATAGTGGTGATAACATATCCTTTTAGTGTTTCTGTAATGCTGATGTCATCTATAATGCTATATACACCTTTAAGTTAGGTATATAACAAATCATACACCTTTAAAACAGCTGTAAGGTCTGTGGAACAGAATTTTGCGAGTTGCTCTGGTGTAACCTCGTTCATTGCCTGTGGGGCTGCATCGGGGTGATGGTGCATCGCCTTGTCCGTTTATAAAAGGCATTAATGGGTTCATGGCACGAGACCAACTTACGCAGGCTGTCATTTCACAGCCTGTTCGAACAGACCTACACCTGCCATGCTTCCAGAAATTGTCTTACATCTTGCACCCAAGCTGGTTTTCCTGGTGTCAGCCTGGGTGCTTCTGCAGCTGTGGGGTGAACAAGGTTGGGCGACTTGTCTGGGTTAAACTCGAATGCCCCGAGCAGAGAGATGGGCTCTGTTTTGGCTGGACCACTGTCCCAGTCCAGTTTGCTGTAGCAGATGGGCAGAAGAGGGCCTCTGGGAACAGCTTCAATATGAAATGGTGCCGTTTTGCAGTTGAGATGTGACTGTGATTTCCTAGGATCTCTGCTTCCCTACTGTGACTATGCTCTGTTGGCAGGTCCTTGCGTCTTGATCCTACAAGATGCTCCTGGCTCTTCCAGGGCTTCCTACAGACACCGGGGCACTTTTTTTTTTTTTCCAAAAAACATCCTATGTCTGACCCACTTCTTGTTAGAAAGTCCAGAACGTTGTGGAGTACTGCTATTATTCCTATTTTTTTTCCTTTCCCTATCTGGTCTGATTTTTTTTTTTAATACAGACAGTGGGTTGTGTTTTAATGTAACAACAAGGGTTTGTGGACCTTGTTAAGCTGAGAAATGAGATGTCCTGTAGCAGAGCTTTAGAATAATATTAGACATCTATATTGTTTAAAACAAAAAGAAATATCTATTATAAATAATTCAAAAGCCATGGAAGGTAGTGATGTAAATATGAAGCCGGGTGGGTTATCTATTCCTAATTATTTTAAGAATAGATGAATTTTTTTCTTTGTGGTTTGTCAGTAAGTCATGAAAACGCTGCCTTCATGTCCTCGGTCCAGTTCTAAGGTGTTGTGCTAACAACTGGAATATTGTTAGCCTTGTTGTTTCTAACTCAAACCTCAGTAGGCAGCTTCCTGGAGCAAAACTTCTGGTCGAAATGGCCATGTGTCTGGTGCTGTTTCATCAGGATGAATTTGAGCCCATCTTGTCAAGGAACCACGGAGAAACCCAAAATATGGATTGCGTTGTTACTTAGGGGAGTCTCTTAATCTGTGCAAATACTGACTTAATATTCAAAACCCAGAAGAGCTGTTAAATTATAAAATATTTCTGAAAGGCTGGGAAATCTGACCCAATCATATACTGTCTGGTATCGTGATACAGCAGAAGTTGTTACCCCGGAGGGGAAGGTTGTGATTCAGAGAGAACCATCCCAGCGGTCCCAGTTGGAAGCTGGAGGAGGAAATCTGCAGTGGAATAATGCTGCAACGAAAATGGGCTGAACTGCTTATTTTTTATCTTGAGTTTGCAGAATTGATGATGCAAAGACTAAGCTAGACTGTTGCGTGTTCTCGCTCAGTACATTTCCTGTAGTATTTTACCACTGATATATTTAATCAAACCTAAAAAGGTCGAATAACTTTTTTTCCAGTTTTGAAATATTTTATGCTGGCCTGATTTTTTTCTTTTACATAATTTCATTAATCCTTGATAGATGCAAGGCTTGCCTTAAGCAAACTACTTTCTAAACTCCTTACATGCAAATAAAGCACCTCTATACTTTGAAAAGACCTATCATTCACTCAGATCACCTTCCAGTAGTTTATTTTTATAAATCATAGCGATGTCTGGGGATTTTTGACAGGGCTTTTCTTTCCACTTATGTTTTCACTTGAACAGGCTCAAGCTATTTCTTTCCCTCAAGGAAAATGACTTTTTTGTTACTGGAGTTTTATTAGTGCTGATGATTTGTGGTTATAGTGATGCAATAGTGATTATATGACACGCATTATTGCGATCGAGGTAAAAGAGCAGGTGTGTCCCAGCACGTGTTCCTCAACTCGTCACGTACGTTACTGGTCTTGAACGTTCCTTCCCGCAGAGACTTGACTCAAAAAGAAGAGAGAAACATTCTGTTAGATTGCTCTTTTTCATTTATAATCTCATTTTTAAAGCTTTTTATCACACATCGTGAACAAATAAGTATCGAAACTAGTCACAAAAATAATTTTCTGAACTGTCCTCTGAGTAGTGGCAGAATTTAAAGGAATGTTTCTAGTTATTTCAGACTTAAATCAAGCTGTAAGCATTAAAACCAAAGGCTGTTTAAAAAATACATGCACACCCAACACCAGACTCTAGCATTGACAAATATTGTGCCAAACGCAACCTGTAAAGGAAAGAGATGTTATAATGACGTGTTTGCAAGAAGACTTTGGCACCCTCCTTGCAAAAGCATCATGAAATCTTTCCCCTCCAAATGTGTTCACGACCTTAGGTTCTGTGTGGCAACCCAAAGTTGGTATTTTCAGTGAGCGAATCGCAAGTGCTGATGCTGAAGGTTGTGGTTAGTTTTCATGTTTATTCAGAAGTTGAGTGAGACACTGAATTACCAGTATTGTTCGCTCAAATAATGTTATTCTTTGTGGGATAATGGATTTTCTTTGAGATAAGAATATGTGATGGGATCATAAGATAACTTGATAGCAGTCAGACCATAAAATATTTTGTGGAGCATGTCAGAGAAGTTTCTTAAACGTAAACTTACTTTAAAAACCTCTGTTATTTGATACAGAATTTGATGTTTGGAGAGCCAAAATTGTTTAGTAACTAAAGATGGACTATTCCTGTGAAAAGGTGGAATTTAATCTGTGTTTCATTGTGCAAGCTGTGTCAGGGATCTGGATTCTGTCTGATTTTTGTGCTTTGTTTTTGATTCAACTTTGTAGGGTGAAGGGGACCAGTTACCTCCAGAACATACTGTCAGCCAGTATGAAACGTGCAAGATCAGGACAATAAAAGCTGGAACTTTGGAAAAACTTGTGGAGAACCTTCTGACAGCTTTTGGGGATAATGATTTTACCTACATCAGTATCTTCCTCTCAACATACAGAGCCTTTGCTTCTACTAAGGAAGTGCTGGAACTTCTCCTTGACAGGTAAGAGTGAGTATATGATGGAAACTAAGCCATCGTTTACATGATAGGGGGATGTTGTCAGGAATTTCTTTACTTTCAGTGGACATGGACAGATGTCAAGACTACCAGAAAATTCAGAATTTCAGCATAAACATAAAATGTGTAAACACATGCTGCCCACATCCTGACTCTCATTAAAGTATAGTCACCAGGCAGGGAAAGCATGTTGTGTCTGGCTGCTAAGGAACCAAACTGGGACTGGCACAAGAAAATTAATATAGCTTCCCCCCCCCCCCCCCCAAAAAAAAAAACCACAACAGAATGCATGGGCTGCAAGGTCATGCCTAGAATAGATCTCTATGTTTTGCTGGGTGCTGGTATTTTCAGACCTAACTGTCCTGTTTGGGGGCTGCTGGTTTGCAACAGGGATTGCACAAATGTAAGAAGGAATTCACTGTCCCCTTCTGTTACTGCACATGAACATGAAGTCATAAATTTCTGCAGACAGCACGAGAACCGCTTAATGTTATAAGAATAGCTTTTATGGTCAGCCTGTTAAATCACATCTGCTGGATCTGCGTAAGTGCTTAGAACATGCAACCTTAGTTTTCTCACCCTAAATTCTAACTGAGATGTGACTGGGTCAGAAGTGATCTTATTTCAGGAGTATCATATTTATTGCATTTTCAAAATCAAGTCATGTACAGAAACAGTTATGCTGGCATATAGTTATTGAAACAGAGGAGTAGCGTAAGAACTCCTGGGTTTTAATTTTGACTTTCCCACTAGGTAGATAAGGAACAAGGCATGGATAAGTTATCTGTGTTTTTCTTTTGTATCTGAAAAGGAGCGTAATACTACTAGCTTTGTAGGAACGCTGTGTGGCTCGATTAATAACGATGTTGAAATGCCTAGCTGCCAGTCCTGCTGTGATTGTAATACCAACTGTGGTTGCTCAAGTGCAGTAACTTCCCAGTTGGGTTAGAAGTCAGCTGAGGAAAGAGCAGCCATCCTGGGGAGCACACAGTACAGTTAGATTTACTACTGTGAGCTTCACCTCTCAGTCCATACCAATTCTAACAGGGAACATGAGGAGCAATAAAAATTGTCGGTGCATGTATACAAGAATATAAAAATGTTGAGGAATTCCTTCTTTTGAAAGGATAATTCTTTCTATACCCTCTGTTTTGGGTTCTATGTTTTGGACATAGAATCATAGCATGGTTAGAGTTGGAAGGGACCTCAAAGATCATCTAGTTCCAACCCCCCTGCCATGAGCAGGGACAGCTTCCACTACACCAGGTTGCCCAAAGCCCCATCCAACCTGGCCTTGAACACTTCCAGGGATGGGGCATCTACAGCTTCTCTGGGCAACCTGTGCCAGTGCCTCACCACCCTCTGAGTAAAAAATTTCTTCCTTAGATCTAATCTAAATCTGCCCTCTTTCAGTTTAAGTCCATTTTCCCTTGTCCTGTCACTACACGTCCTTGTAAAAAGTCCCTCTCCAGCCTTCCTGTAGGCCCCCTTTAAGTACTGGAAGGCTGTTATAAGATCACCACATGCGTATCTTTGAAGAATAAAATATGAAAGGACATCAAGTCTAAGGATTCTAGTAACTTTAAAGAGGAGTTGACTTGCCAAGTGACAGTGTGTCATGAGAACCTCTTGCTTTCTACGCATGTGAGTTGCCAAAGAGCCACAAATTCATAGGAGGCAGCAGTAGTTGTATGCATATACATTGTCACTTTCAGCCAGTAATGCTTCATGGACGATTTGTTTTACTTTCTCTTATAAATATACCTTTTTAACAGAAAAAGTTGGAATAAGTAAAATAGCCTGTGTGAGGATGCTTTGCCCCAAAATGACTATTTTAAATATCATTCCCCTAACAGTGTGGTTTTTGTTGCTCTGTGTTGATGGGTTGCCAGGCTGCTCTCTTGAGGTTCTTATGTATTAATGACGTGTGTCTGGGGAAATTTTCTTTCTGTAATCAATGAGAACTTGTGAGTGGCTCAAATAATGTGAATCAGTCAGTCAAAGGTGGCTTTACACCCGATGACACACATCTTATTTTTCAATTAAAGGCTCTTAAGTTGTCTTAAGACAACTTATTTTGTCTTAAAGTACTTTCAAGTGTCATATTTAAATGCCCAGAAAGCATCTTTATGTGTGTTTCCCACTTAATTCAACATAGTTTTGATATTTAGTAGTTTCCATTCTTATTTCTCTCTTACTGACGTACTTGAGTAATGCAAATAAATGTCCCACCTGAGACTGTGACCTCATTTTATGAATTGCTGTACAAACATGCCTAGAATTGTTTGCAACAGCTCCCACTCTGAAGACCCTCAAGACATCTGAGGGTCTTACTGTCATGAGATGTTAAAGAAAACCAGAGAGGAATATGATGCAGATACTTAGGAGGAGCGTACTGGGACAAAGAGAGTGTAAGGGTTTAACTCATAGTGATGTTTTTGGAATTCAACCTGAGTTTTCACACCTCCATGTTTTTACACGTCCGTATCTGGTTGTTTTTTGCTGTCCTCAGGAGGCAGAAGACTGTTATGCAAAGATTAATTAATATATTGTGCTTATTTAATTTGTATAATTAGAAAAGATCCTGTGTATCTGACAAGCAAGTTTAGAAGCTACTATCAAATCGGTTTAGCTGGGTGATCACCTAAGTGATGTTTTTGGAGGAAGGTTCTTGGTGCTGGGGTGCTGCCTTGGGTCCTTGGTGGTGGGTTGGCTTTGGTCAGTGCAAAGGCCCTGGGCAGGACCAGGAAAGGGCTCTCATAGCTGTTGGGTTGTTTTGTCCTCCTGCGTGCTTCTGCACAGAGAGGTTTGCTTGTATAACCTCTGTGTGGGACAGGTGATGATTTCATGTGCAAGTGTGTGTTTTTTTTTCCTCTTGGTCACCTTACCTGGCTGGATTCATTGGGTGCTCCAGGTGATTCTGCCCAAGAAGCTGAGCTGTGGGTGCTGCTGGAGGTCTGGATGAGCTGAGGCACGGGAAGGCACATTCAGCTGCGGTGACCCTACTCATGCTTCTCTCCTTTTGCCACTAAACAGGGGACATCGCTCTCCAAAACTGTCAATTCAGCCCTTCGGTGACTGCTGAAATAATTAAATCTCTCTGTAATTGAGGATTGAAGCATTTTCAACTCGGGGTTGGGGCCAAAGCGGTAATGCATTGAAACAGCAGTCCATCTTACACTCAATTAGCCTTGCGATGGTTTTGATTGCTTTGTGGTGTTTCATCACCAGCCATTAAAATGTTCAGACTCTGTTAGGCTGCACCGTTATAAGGATGATGAAAAAGTCTTTTGGGAATCTTGCTTTTGCACTGAAGCTTGTGGAGTCCTCTAGATAAATGGTTCTGTTTTCTTCCCATATTTTCCCTTAGTGAAAAGAATCATAGCAACCTAGAAATAGAAACATACAAAACTAGTGAAATATTGAAGTTATAAAATCAGATACTCAAAGATCAGGAATTTGAGAGGTGGAAGAACTCAACATCTGTATGAAGTTCATCATCATGGGCTTTAGTTTCTACTTCTGTGTTGTTTTCTTTAATGTAGGTATTAATGATAGGATTTTAAAAACAGCCTGAACAAAGTAATTGCTCATTCTTTGAGCATCATTGGTCATGAGACACCTAAACTCTTTGGGCTCCAGTGAAAATGGCACCTCCATGCAGTAAAAGTTTCTGTAAATTGCATAGCCGGTGCAATTTAGCTCAGTTAACTCTGCAATTAAGTTCTTAATATTTACGTATCTGGGAATTGCATCTGTAATATTACAGTTGGATTACAACACAAAAGAAGTGGCAAGTCTGACTGATGAGTCTTTCTAACGTTTTCTCAGGAGTGTGTCAGAGGAGAGAAAACCAGCCTTGATTGGAAAAGAAATGAGCAGACAGGTCTAAGTCAGCTTTGAAATGTGTGCTTAGGTGGTTTATAATGGATCTCGTTTGAGCATTCCAGCAGGAATGAACAGGAAAATAGGTGTCCTCAAGGTGATGTGCTTGTTATTCCCTGCATCGTTGACTGCTGATTGAGGGGACGGATCTCGGACCAGACTTGTGCACTGCTGTGTCCTTGCGGTCTTGAAGAGATTGAGTTCCTGTCCCGTTGGTTTTTGGTAACGTGCTGGCACGCCATGATTCCTGCTTTAAGGAGGGACGTCCTCCTGTGTTGGCTTTGAGGGTAGGGAGAGAGAATAATTTCAGATACTGCAGGTTTACTTAAATAACCTGGATTCTATTCATAGCAATATCTCAGGTAGGTTTGGGTAGTTGCGGTTGTTTAGAGCAGCAGCGAGTCAGGAGCATACATGACTCTAAGGAAGTCGACCCTGCCCTCCTCCTGCTTTAAAGAGGTGAAAATGTTAGAATGGGGCAAGAAAGCACAGGGGAAAAGTCTCCACAGAACAGAACTTTCTTTTCTGAGCCCATTTCTGGTCTTACTTGGCTTGTGGATCTCTCAGAGCAAGTTATAACATCTCCTTTGGAGGAAGGGCACGTAGGCTGCCTGACCTTGTCAACATTATCCCCGGCCTTTTATAATAAATTATAGAATCCACAGGAAATCCTAGGAGGTCACCACTTCCTTCCCCTCTCACAAATCTTAGGAGTGTAGTGTTTAAGAATCCATGGATGTTTCTCTTGGCTTTCTGAATATCATGGATAATCTGGAGTTTTATGTCTTGGGACAAAATATAGATGAATTTTAAGCTGTAAAAGTTAGAATGATTTACATGCAGCTGTGGAATACGGACTTGTGAAGAAAAGCAGATGTTATAAGGAAAAATGAAAAAAGAAATGGATAGTAATTGAATTTAACCAGCGTAGTTTTCATCTCTACGTCAGTGTAGAATAAGTAGCAAAGAGTCTGCATTTTTGCAACGTTCTTCTTGGTGATACTTGTTAATAACAACAGTACAGAGACTAAAGAGGGTGTCAGTGCACAATCAGTTTTTTACAAGAACTCGTGTTTTGTTTTCCAGTAAAGTAAAAAAGTCATGAAAAGGACAATCTCTTAAAAAAAGCAAGTAAGATTTTGGCATTGGTTGTCAATTTTCGTTTCATGTGAAGAACTTGAGCCCTGTTTCTTATTCTTGGCGATAGAGTAGGATCAGGGAGTAAGAACAATTGTGAATGGCAATGCTGAGCTCTTGTTGTTTGGTCCAAGGGAGAGCAGTGATGTGGCCAGATCAAAAAAAACCCTTCCAACTTTTTGCAGGTGAGCAGCATCTTGACATAGAGTAGGAGGGAACAGCATCCGCCTCTCCCAGTTGCGGGCAAATCTTATTTTGTAGGAAGGTACACATTGACAAACTTTCTCCAAAATTTATATGTGTGGAAGTTGGGCTGCCCTCTAGTGCATTGGTTTATGTTGGATTTGTTGTGGATACAGCCCTCACTGAGTGCTGCAGAATTGTCTGATGTATGCATTAGACATACACCAATTCAGATTAGACGGAGTCCTGGGACTCTTGGAAAAACGTCCTTGGAAATCTGGATGTATGGTGCCCTAAGTGTGGAAGAAAACCTGTTGGTTGTTTGATGTGGTCTGCAGAGTATCTTGTCCAAGCAGTGCAAGCATTGACTGAACTTGGCAGATGAAACGTTTATTCTGCCCAAAAAAAGGTGAGATGCTTTTCCCTGACTGACAGAGGCAAATAAAAAAGCAGATGCTGAACTTAAGACAAACTGAGTGTTAGGGGAGGAAAAAAAACCCACGAACTTTTTATAGGCGCGAATAATTCAGAATGATGGGTGCTTTTGTTAAATCCATTTGCTTTTTGTTAAGTCAATGATCAGATATCATTGTGATATCTTCTGGGCAAAACCTTTTTCCCAGCTTAGACCGTACTCCCTTAAAAAAAAGCTGTGATCTGCCCTGCAAGCCTGTGAGGCTCTGCAGCCATCGGTAGCTCCAAGGAGAAGTTGGTAGTTTTCTCTCTCCTGGTGCGGTAGGATGGCCTAAAGGGACACGCATGTCACTTACACTGCCTTTACTCCTCTTCTTATGACGTTGGAAAGTGGAAGGACGTGCTGCTGAAGCCAAAGACCCGTGGCTTCAGTTGTGCCACAGCAGGAATCCCACAGCTGTGTGGTGCTGGTCCTTGGGGTGGTTTTGACCCCACAACCTGTGCTGGTGTTGTCATCGCAGCAATGCACAGACCAATGGGGCAGAGAGGAACGTTTCTAAGAGTGGTATCTACCCTACGATACAGCCAGTGCCATTGTGGAGTCATGCAAAGTATCAAACAAGACATAAGAAAAGGTTTAAATTGTTAGTGTTCAGAGTGTTTTAAGACCGATGCAGTTGCCCGTGTTTCCATCAGGAGATACTTAATCAGATTTTTAGTGCTATGCTACTTATAGTAATGGACTTTAAATTACCTCCTTTGATAACTTCTGTCTTTTGTAAAATCAGAGATATCCTCTTTGCTCTCAGAGTAACTTTTAAAACTTCTTGGAGATTGTGAATAAATGCGTTCATTTTCTTGTTTGTTTGTTTTGTATTTTCTCCTCCAAGACTTTGAACGAAGTTTTTGCATTTTATTAAATTTGAGACTGGAGCCCTATTCATTCTTTTGGCTGGATTCAGCCTATAAAGGTTTTCTTTTAACGTAGAGTAGAAGTCAAACTAAACAAAAATCTTGGGCGTAAGCTGGTATATTGAAAAGAGAGGGGGATGACTTGTATTTTCAAAGCTATTTCAGAGTAATTGGACATCCGCATCCCTTTAGTATTCATGGAAGTTTGGCATCTAAATGCAGCAGACAGCTTTGAAAACCTGCCAAGCCTTTAACACTATATGTTGGGATATATTGTCTTTGTTTGGTAGAAGTGGGTAGGGAGATTTGAAAAGAAAAGAAACTCAACTTGTTGGCATTTTGATGTGAAAACACTTGATGGAGGTTCCTGGAGAGAGGAAAAGGAGACAGACCAACTCCTCCTGCCCCAGGTTTGGGGATACAGCACGATGCCTCCGCAGAGATCCTTTGGTATCCCCAGCGTCATCGCTGGGTGCACAGTGGAATTAAACACTCACAAGTGTGATGGAAGCCAAAGATGTTTAGCTGTCCAGATGAGAGCAGAAGCGGGCCAAGTTCCTCTCTTGGATTTTATTTTGTCCTGGTAATCGTGTTCCTTACTGCAGCACTTAAAAGCAGCGCCACGCTGTGCTTGGCACAGTCGCGTTTAAAGTAGCGACCGGTCCCTATCTCAAGGAGTTTGCAGAGAAGGGAATGGGTCCCGTGTGATGGGAGAGCCAGAGCTGGATAACGACACCAAGTAACGAGTCAGTTTTACGTTTTCAGCTCATTCCTTTGGCTGGAGGTTGGCTCGATTGAGGGTAACTGGAGAGGAAAATAAAGGCAGAGAGGGGCCACTGGAGGAATGGGTCCTTTGTAGCAGACTCCAGTTTTAGGGCAGTGGCTTTACGTAGCGTTTGGCTCCCTGTTGTTGCCGTAGCATCTATTCTTTCCTCTTTTATTTTCCTGTATACCAGGTGGTTCGTCTGCTCAACTGAAGAAGCAACTTCATTTCCATGATTCTACGTGTGTATAATTGAACACACCTTACAATTCTTGCTGAGTATCTGTGTTTCCAGTCACTTGTTTTGATTCTTATAAGCCTTATTTAGGGATTTGGGGGGGGGGCTTTTGCAGAGAACCACCTTTGCTTATTTTTCTGAGTCATTCAAAGGGTTTTTTCCTCCTGCTTCTTCCCTTTCCTTCTTAACAGAGATGCAGGGGTGCATTTTCTACTCTATTTTTTCAGTATTTAAATATTCAGTACCACCCATTACATTCTGGTCTCATTTGCTTAGTCAGTCCCTTTGAGGGGAGTCCATAACTTTCCAAACGCCAAAGCAAGGCTGAAAAGTTCTGTGGGCTACAGGATCCTTTTGTTTCTCATGTCTCTTTTTGTATGCAAAGCATTCCTACAAGGCTGGGTAGTGAATGGCTCTTTGTCCAGGAGCTGGTGAGAACAGAGCAGTGGAAGTCTGCAGAAATGCTGTTCTTTACATCAGACGTATCATTAACTCCTCCTAACCCGCATTTAATGACCTGTCGTTCATGCAGAGCTCTTGAGTTGAGAGATAGGCAGAGGTTTACATCTGGCAACGTAACGAAGCGTTACATACTTCTCCGGTTTTGTAACAGAAAATTGCCTGCTCTTTACTACTGTGTTACAGGTTTATATGATAAAAATCAGCATGTGTATCTCTGGTGGAATTTAAATACAAATGGCTAATGTTCTGCAGATCTGTATTTTGTATTTCATACAGTACTAGGACAATGACATTGTGAGTCATCGCAATGAATTTTGCTCTAAGAATCCATGGCAAGTTTTGCAAAACGAAAACAAAAACATTATTTTTCTTCAAAAAACGAAGCTTTTTTTTGCATATTTCTCCCAGGAGGGAGAAAAATGTCTTTTGTCTGTTGGCTAAGCTGTATTTTAGTCATCTTATCTTGCACATGGCAGCGGAGAGCGAAATCCTCTCTCTTTAGGAACAGGACAGGAGCAGCTGTCACAGCATGTAATGTACATTACATCAGCAGCATGTCTTGATTCTGTCCTGGGCAGTCTCCACCAAGAAGACATCAGCATAGTTCTCTAAATATCCCCCCCTGCACGCTTTTTGAATCTTTTTGGTAAGATCATGTGTTATCCAGTGTTCCTTGGAAATGCAGGACAATCTACAGGTCTGTAAGAGCAAATATCGAAACCGATAGAGTCAAATCAAATAAAAATAGGTTAAACTTTACACTTCAGCTTAGCAAAGTGATGGAATTCACCGAGGTGTTTGGCAGTATTGTTCTTAAGGCTCCTCTGATTTATTCCATCCTTGCAGTAAAGCAGTGGGAAGTACCTCGAGGAGTTATTTGCCTTCACTTTGATTTGCAAACGCTTAGTAACGAGCATTTGGGATATGGCTAAATGCTGAGAGAGGCCAGGTAGGATTATGTGGTGACTTTGGGCATAGCTGAGAGTCAAAAAGAAGGTGTCTGTTCCATTTTACATCTTTGGTAGTGCCGATCCCGATAGAAGGAGCAGGGGCAGGGTGTGAAATTGCTTGGGAGAATATAGGAGAGAGCACAGAGGCCATGGACGCACCAAAAATTTTAGAACAAGATTGGCAGCCGTTCTTGTAGCAAGCAGTGACTCCTCTGTGGATGCTTCTCTTGTGATTCACTGGGACCGTGGCGGGATGGAGGTGTTACTCAGCATGTTTAGAAGTGGATTCTTACCCCATTGTCTGTTCAGCTAAGTGTATTTTTCCTTACTGTTGCGATTTCGCAGAGCTAACTCAAACATCTAAAATGGGTTATCCTGTATGTACCTCCATCTCTAAGGACCCTTTCAATTTTAAATCTTTAAAACCTACTGTCACACTTCTGCTGTCTTATAGGACCAGCAGGATTTTTTCAGTATAACTGAGAAGAATTTGGGCCCTTTAAAACATAGGTTTGCAAGTTTTTATGCACGTGTTATGCCTTTTTCTTCTGGACAGATAAAATGCTGAGATTCCAAAGTCTTCACCACCGATTTGGGAACTTGGGCTGAATGAGGCAGTGTCTGGGTCAGACTAAGTTACTGAGGTCAAGCAGTCATGATTTTGTTCTCAGCTTCGTCACAGATGCACGGTGACAATTAGAACAAATAACTTTTTTATTATGTCTACCTGCAATGTAGTTGGAGATGCAAGAGCTGGTTTTAAATGAGCTGTTGCAGATAATGTAAGTGGTCTTACCGCAGTACTCTCGAGGCTGTGTGAGCCCAAGCTGACCTCCTTACAACTGTGGCTATGCTGCTCCTATCAGAGGGTTACTTGTTTGCCTTTACTGGTTTGGGTTGGGTTTGCAGTGCACTGGAATGTATGCAAACCCTCCATCTCTCTCTGCCTCAGCCTCCCCAGCGACAGTGCAATGGTCCAACATTAAGCCCGTGTCATAAGATTATTGAAACTGAAGTTCTTATTTTAAAGTATGGTGGAGTTTTTGAGATTGTAAACCGTGGTAGGGCAGAATATCAGTATGAGAGCGGTGAATGGCAATGCTAAAACATGTTATTTACAATCTGGCAGATCTGCTGATGAGAGGGAGCTTGATTAAATTCAATTACACCAGTTGACTTTCTGTAGAGATCTGGGATTCTTATATGTGAGGCCTTAGACTGAGACTTTAGAGGAGCACGAATCTACCACCTCTTATTTTTATCCTCTGAAACATTTTGGATGGATTTGTTACAGTTCTGACATGAACCTTCCGGACACAAACCGGCAGCCCAGCGTATTTTCTTCCGGACACAAACCGGCAGCCCGCTGTATTTTCTCTAGCTGCTGTTACTAGGATGTTACTTAAAGATGCACTTGTTCTCCTAACTACTCAGATTAATTGCAGGTGCCTGACACTATTAATTGAGCACAGAATGTGTAAAATCAGTTTGCCTTATTCTGGACTGTGAGTAATTATCCACCTTCATTAAAGCTGCCTGTAAGGAGCCATGAAATTCTTTATGGAGCTGTATATCTGAAACAACAGGCGCTCCCATTGAAAATGAAGTTGCATAATCCTGCCTTCAAGGCACAAGCCCTACGTAGGTAAGAGATTTTGCTTTGGTGCTCTGGGAATTGTGCCTGTGGTTTCCTCTTTCCCAGTGGCATTTTCACAGCACCATGGGCCATTCCCACTTGTGACAACTGTGTCAGTAGTTTTGGCACGAGGTGGCACTTGCCACCTAGAAAACTGTGTGCAGTCCCACTTGGGGTTGGAAAGAATGGCAAATATTAGAGAAACAGAAGCTGTGTTGGAGAAAGTGGTTGTGTTACAGCCTCACGGGGCGCTGGGATCTTGCTCTGGGAAAGAATGGAGTGAAAAAGGGCAGAATGGATCTCGGACCTGTGAGCAAAGAAACTGGTTTGGTTGATTCCTCCTGTGTGCAGGCTGCTTCCTATAAATCGACAAATTAGGTGGGAAGGTACTGGCTAACTCTTTAGGATTTTTTTGCTCCTAAATGAAATAATCTTCAAGCTGCTTAATTTTACCCAACTGTTAGATTCCATATTTGTAGTTGGAGCTAGAAACACTTTTTAGTTCTTTATGATAATCAGGTATGAATTATGCTATTTGGGATTTTGCTTTTTTTCAGTAGAGGTTTCTCTAAACACTTGTCTCATTTTTCAGATATGGAAACCTGGAGACCTCAAGCTGTGAAGAAGTTGGAAACCAGAATTCCTCTGAATCCAAAACAGTACTCAGGACGTAAGTGTGATTTTACACTGTACAGCGAACCCTAGGCAGGATTCGGTATTGGAGGAGGATGTGGGCAGCATAGCTGTTGTTTCCTTTGAAAATCCACAGCTCTGCTTGCTTGCTTAAACAAGCTTGTTACACAACTGTTAGATTCCACATTTGTAGTTGGAGCTAGAAACACTTTTTAGTGCTTTATGATAATTTGATATGGATTATGCTATTTGGGATTTTGTTGTGGGTTTTTTTTTTTTTTGCAGTAGAGGTTTCTTTGAACACTTGTCTCATTTTTCAGCTATGGATACTTTCGTGCCAAGTATAAACTGTCTTGTAACACATCCAATAACATAACCCAGAGATCTTTCCATTGGGGCAATCGTCTCAGAATTAAACATGAGATGAACGCGTTTAGGCCAACATTTTGTTGATTAAACGGGCGAGGAGCGTTTGTTTCCCCTGCCTTATCTACAGCAGTAAATGATTATTGCTTATGACTGATTTTATTGCACGTTACGACAGTGTCTGCAGCCCAAAGCTGAGGTTGTTTCAGGCAACGTGTGTATGCATGTAGCTTTTGCTATCAGTGCTCCTATGATTTATCACGTTGCTTTTAGAGTGAAATTTAAATTCTGAAGGCATCCTAATTTGCAGGAAAAATAGCAAAGCTGTTTGGAAATGCAGTTTAAATGGGGGGGAAAAAAGTGGTTGGGTTATCCTTCCAGCATCATATGAAACTGCCTTTTATCTTTAGACATAGGGTGTAAAACGTCCCTGAGGTCATCACTGTGACATCTGGGTGATCTGTGGTTTGCGTGCGTCGTGGCAGTAAAAAGTAGCTGCATCGTTATATTTGATTATAGTATGTGATGGTGCTTGATTATTGTCAGCGTTATTGAAGATGGCTTTTCTATGAATTTATCTCAGCTTCCACTAGTTAAAAAAAACTTATTTTTTTAATCAGTGCACTGATTCCTCGAGGTGCAATTGAAGCCGCCGCCTTTATTTTCCTTTTGTTTTGAGACGGAGTAAAAATGTTGAATTTTTCTGTCATGAGATACACAGTCCAATCCAGACTGAGAAATACTCTGCAGTATTTTCATTCCTGAGATTCAGGCAGATTGTTGATTCAAATCACGTTCTATTCCACGATATTGGGCCTGCCCTTCCCACTGCTTATCTCCGTGCTTTTCTGACGGCTTGCGTGTTGGGATTGGGATGTTTTGAGCCTGGCTTAAAACGGTTCAAATATCCCCAGTCCAGAAATATGCCATTAACATACCGAACACCTTCCTGTCCCCCATTGTCTGAACGGAGTGGTTTGACAGTGGGGTTGCTTTGCCTTCTGTCATCCGTGCGGAATCTGTTTTGTTTAACCACCAGAGATAAATTGGGAAAAGCTCCTCGGCTGCGAGCGTTTCAATAGCTGTCTCTGAAAACACAATGAATTATACTTGCTTGACTGCAGAAGAAATGTAGAGCTTAATTAGTGTCTGTAAATGATACAAGATTCCCAAAGGCTTTAGTAAGAAACAAACCATTATCTTTTGTTAATTTTAATTTTTTTTTAGCACTTAGCAAGGACAGAAAGCTACAAGCTCTGATGATTTGGGCTGTTCCTTGTGCCCCATGAGACTCAGCATGGGAGCTCAATTCTCCGATTCTTTCCTGGCTGGCGTCGCAGAGAGCTACCAGTGTTTTTTTTCCCCACTTTGCCATGAGAATTCCTCAAAAAACAGCTGGCAGTTAAAACTTGGTCACGAGCACCAAGAAGGCAGTATTATGTAGTGGGTAGAGGCAATAATAGGCAGCCAGCGGATTCCCACACTCCCATCCAAAATGAGCTCCAGGGTCTCTTCCAGCTTTGGGCACACCATTTGACCTCTCCCTATCTCAGCCATAAAATATGAGCTATACCAGTACCTTTCCTGCAAAAGAGATTAAAGATTTATATTGGGGATGAGGAAGATAATTTCACCAGTATAAATCATGCTGGGATTAATCCTTCAACTGCCTTTTCATGGACCCAAAGGAGCTTGATTATGAGAAGGAGAGAAAAGGGGGTGAAAGTGATATTGATGTTATTGCTACTCAGGTTTTGGGCAAGATGCATCAATTTTTTGTTCTTCCTGGAGGTGAGCGTGCAAGTGAAATTCCATTCAGTAGGAGCACGTTTGTTTTATTTTTTTAAATGTTTTTATTTAAATGGAATTGTTTTCCTACTGACATACACATAGTTTATCATCTACCCCCTGCCTAGTTCCTTCCTGCTGCATCCATGGTTCTTCCCTCTTGGCGTGTAATCGTAACGTAACGCCTCTGCACAGCCAGGGACTGACAAATGGATGGTATCTGTGGTCCTACTCCTGTGGTAGCATAACTTCTGATGAGTTTATCCAACATAATTTTCCTTAATATAGTCGGCATAGCTGATTTTGATCCTTTGGCCCTCGTAAAATACCTTTTATGTCTGAATCTGATACCTGTTACTCAACTACTTATTTACAGAAAGCTCCACAATGAAGTTGTCAACAAAGTAGTTTGTCAGGTATACGTGTTTTAACAGATCCTCTATAAATTTGAATTCACTTTCCTGCCTTAAAAACTTCCAGTGCTTTCCGTTTCTGTGGCTACTTGTCTCTTAGATATGATTAATGGTATCTGGAAAAGAGGTTGGCTTTGTAGTCCTGTTGTGAAACACGTAGTTCTAGTAGTTCAGGTTTTCTCTTGGCTGGGATAATTCCAATATAATTGCATTTGCCCTCTTTTCTCATAGAACAGAAACGTGATATAATCGTGCTCTTGGTTTAATATGACTTGGAGAAATAAGAGGAAGGAGGAGGAAAGCCCTGTTATTTCTTGCTATTAACTCTGTATTTCTCAGAGGAAAAATATCTCGTGGGGAAGCCCGTGGTCTGTGGCCGGAGATCTGCATTCGTCAGACTCCTGTTGTGACAGTTCAGACGCTTTAAAAAACAAATCCATGTGGGCCATTAGAAATGGGGATGCAATTTAAAGCATTTCCACTGGTTTGGCACACACAAAAAAAAGCTACAGAAGTTAAAAACAACTGCAGGAGAAGAAATTATGGCTCTTTAGATGTCTCATGGAGCTTTAAAGAAGACAGGGTTTTTTTTCAAAGTCTTAGGTACATATGGGAGGAATATTACGTCGTACGTAGTGTACTGTAAGACAACAGGTTACTAATATCTATGTTAAAATTCTCTGTGCTTTTAGTGCTTGTAGTGCAGAGTTGTGACATGATTTGAGAAGGAAAACGTCTGATGTATGTAAATATTTATTTATTTAATTATTCTAGCATTCCACTCAGTCTTTGTGTAGCTCAGAACCCGCAAGCCCTATGCCAGGGCTTGAGTGCACTTGTGGCACAGCCTCGTTTGAGAGACTTGTGGGAGCTCTAAACCTGTCCTCGTGGTTTGAAATTCTGGGTCTGAGCCAGCAGTTCCTTCTCACACTTGTTGCAGTGACATATAGTTGTTACTGACCCAAGATCACTTCAGCTATGTTCGGAAACATGCCTTCTAAGGATCTGCTCTGCCAGGGGGATTTTTTTCCTGTTCACTTAAGCATCATTCCTATCATTTTTGGGCCACTGGATTGGTCAAAAAAAAAAAATCGTTATTTTTCAACAAGGATCTGACTTAATTACATCTAATACAAAACATCTTTTGGGCTTTTTATTATTATTGCCCTTTTCTTTAGACCAGCGTTCAATAATACACAGCTTAAACAAAAGTACTGTAATTTTGTAACTTTAAAAATACAGAGTTTGGACCTTAGAGTTATAAGCTCCAAACACCATCAAAAGTTTTGTGAGCTTAAAAAAACCTGCCATATACGACTCTAAGGTTTTTTTTTTTTAATTATTTTTAGTATCAGGACCCACCGTAGCTTTTCATGTTCAGTAGCTTGCTTTCCACAGTTCTCACTACTTTCAGCCAGTCAGAAAGTTTGTGATTGCAAGTAACAGAAGAATAAAGTCCAGAAAAGGTCAGATATTCCAGTCAAATGTCTGAGTTAGATGGACTTCAGCCTCTGTTTCCAGAAATACGATGCCATGGCTCTCTTAATTGTCTGATAAGAGAGTTGTAAGGAGTAACTTACTTGACCCTCCATCTCCTCCTATAAGCAATTCTTTTTGCTCTTCCTTGCATCATACAATCAAGAGTCCCTGGTGCTGTTTCTCAGTTCTGCATGGTTTTGTGTCGAGGTGTTGACAGTTACCTCCTCACTTTAACTAGGTTGTCATTGTCTTTGGAGTTCCCTGTGTTCACTACGTGTTTTTTAGCTTAGGGCTTCTGTTGAAATTCAAAAAGAAAAGAGTAGATACAAAACACCAAGACATGTGACAGTTCAGAGTAACGTTAAACACAAATAAAAATTATCAGCTCGATGAGTAGTGTTAAGAATTAAAGAGAAGTCCAGATGGTAGTACACATTGCATGAACTGCAGAGAATTTGTACTATAATTCAATTATGTTTTTGTTTTTAAGTGAGGTTGTATAGTTCAAATGTGTGGTTTGGCACCTATCACCTGACAAAAAGCAAACGAGGAAAGAAAGCTGAGCAAAAAGATGTGAAGCGCTTTTTCTTGCTTATGTCTGATGTGAAGGCTCCACGCACCTTACCAGCCAGGAGTCATGGGAAACTTAAATGAGATAGTCACGTCCAAGAGATCTCAAACACCTTTAGATGTTCTCGGAAGGGGAGTCACGTCCAAGAGATCTCAAACACCTTTAGATGTTCTCGGAAGGGGAGTCACGTCCAAGAGATCTCAAACACCTTTAGATGTTCTCGGAAGGGGAGTCACGTCCAAGAGATCTCAAACACCTTTAGATGTTCTCAGAAGGGGATCAGCAACTAATGCTGTTTAGGGCTTCTGTCCTACTGGAACAGTTGTGTGTGTTGCCTACGAGATAGTTAGAAACAATGCTTCTGGTGATACGACCTGATGGCTGTGATCTCCGTTCACAGCAGGAGAGTTCCTCAGTTAACTTTTAACTCACCGTTAAAAGGTTGAGTTTTCTACACAGAATGATCTGTGAAATAACTCGTGCCCTATTCCCCTCCCTCTACTGGAAGATGGTGTTGATTTTGATCTCTGGGCAATCCACTGCTGGCAGACAACTATACCCAACCACAGGATCCATGAATTTAAAGTGGTGATGTATTAAAGGAGCAGAACACTTCTTTCCCAGAAGATAGGCATTAAAGACCTGGCTGGAGCTGTTGAGGACAGAGAAAGAACCATAAAGCCTTCGAGGCATAACATGTCATAGCTGCTTGTACCTTTTGGAAGTCAATAGCTTCACGGGATACTGAGATGCCTCTGAGTAATTTAAGGGTCCAAAATAGTGCTGAGGCCATGTCTCTGAGATGATTTGCTAGCCTTGTGAGACCTGGAGAGCTGATGCAGCACATCACACTTCATGGATAAAAGGTGCTGAGCTTGTTGCCATGAGTTTCAAAGATTTCTGTCAGTGAAGTTCCCAGAAGTGATTCACTCCCGTTCAGCACACACAGAAAACTGTCCAGCCTGGCGGTCCAGGCTTGCCTGCAATGTTTGCCTTCAGGGAAGACTAGTTTAACGTTAACTGAATCCAGCGACTTGAAGACATCGCTCAAAAACATCGTAGCACAAACCTGAGATTACCTGCGGGAGAGGTTTTTCAAGAGGGAGACAATGTTGCCGTATCGGTCCATGGACTTGAACCATGATTTTTTGTTTGTTTGCTTTCCTGAGGTCTAACATTGGTACGTTTTCTTTGAAGATACTCTGTAGGTATGTTGGTAAATATAATGGGGAGAAGAAAAAGCATGCCATCTCCCCCTGTACCTACAAATAACTCCTGCATTCGTGGCTAGTAAGAGACTCCGTAGCTGGAGCAAAGGCGATGAAAAGGAATGCTGTGCCATAAACGGTGAGCAGTGTTCTGATCCGTTCATTTACATCTCTCCTTCTGATGAAACCAAAGAACGTTTGAGAACTTTTATAAATCCCAGTTTAGGTTATTTTTCTCATGGATACTAAAGAGAAAGTGATAGAACTGGAAAGCTGGTCTCCTGGTTGCAGTATGAGGTTTCAAATGGAGATTTTAATTATCTTTATTTTTTTCTTGGCTACATTGTATACTCACATCCCCAGTGCTGTAAAAGAGAGGATTCTTACTGGAGTTGGATGAGGAGCAGAAATAGTTTACGTAGTACAAAAAGTAAAATATCTTTAAGCCCTCAAACTCTCCTCTTCTGCGGTCCCAAGCACTGCCATGGCTGAGTCCTGAGGCTTTTAAATCCTGAATGAGCTGGAGTAACAGTAGAAGTCCTTTCAAGCCTGCTCTTGGAGTGTAAGGTTGTGGTTTCCTTCTGCTACTGGCTTTGGTTTGCTGATTGGGAGCAGATTGGTGGTGCTCTCCCTCTGCTGAATGACAGGCCACAGAAATGAATCAAAATACTTGGGGCTTTTTTTGTTGTCTTCAGCGGCAGCTCCTAGTCGCGTCTGCTCTATCATCAAAACGTGGAATTTATTTGTTGTTAAAACTTGGAATGTGGCGCGATTGAAACCCGCAGACAAAGCAACTCGAAGCTATGCTGAAATCTCCTTGTTTCATTCCGCAGCAATTGGGTAAAAGAGTTCAAACCAAGAAAATTAAGGAACTATTCAGTTACTGCATGGCGTGTCTTGCATGTTTACCTCTCCTCTTCTGCACTAAAATAGCAAAGACCGAAATCTTCAATGTAATACTGCAGCGTTCGGAGTTTCTCGTAGTCGTAATCGTTGTCCCATGGCTTCTTGTGCACTTAGACCTTCCCGACAGAAAAATTTCCTACTGAAGTTAATAGTCCTGCTGGAAAACAACGTGCACACTTACAGTACTGCAGACATAAAACTGGTCCTGAACCGTTGTACTCCAGGAGAACAGACACCAAAGGAATGTGAGACAAATGGAAGAAAATTGGCTGAAAGTTTCTGATGCCTGGGAAATCCACGGTGGGAAGCAGTTAAGATGCATTTGGGAGAGCAACAACCGGCATTCATTCCAGTAAAGCCAATTAAGCTAAAACAACAGCAGAAACCAATGTGGTTACTTGAGAAGCGGAGTCAAACGCAGGGCAGTATAAGCAATGGAAGAGTGGGAGAGTTATGAAAACAACCAGAACCAAGCAACAGAGAATAATTAGAAGAGCAAAGAAAAATAGTGATTGGCATCTCAATTAAAACAAAGAATAACTAGCAGAGCCATTCCCTTAGTGACTTCACATGTGTCCCAGCAAAAGACACCCCCCTCATGCTAGTTCAACTGGTCCTCCTGAAATCAAGAGGAGAGTGTTTGCTGGGCGTCATCAGCATGTTATTTATAAACGGACTGGGTGTGAGAAGCTACCCTTGCATCAACCTTTGCTTGCAGTTTATGTACATTTTGCCTCTAATTCAGAGCTGAGATTTAACTGCCCGTGTTGTTATTTAACGAGCAAAACTGAAAAAATGCAGCTGGCTTAGTTTAGTCTGTGTGAGCAAGCCTGAAAGCTGTTGCACGGGAAGTGGAGGAGAGGGAATAGCCTTCTGTAAAGATTGTTCCATTGATGGTCTTCAGTATGTGTTTGGCAAATTACGGATAGTTTTCTGCATGTTCCTGCCTAATTTAATAAGAAATCAGCCATTTAACCTCTTTTTGCAACTGAGGTTCTCCTTATTCTCCTTAATTGTTGAGATTCACTTCTACTTATTCTTTAGAAATAGTTGTGGTGGGAAAGAAAACTCTGCCTTTGCCTTTTTGGCAAGAAATGATCTAATTCCTATGCAGACCTCTTCAGGACCAGTGGTATAGGTGTCTACCCCATTGAGAAAAGACTACGCAGAATTTCCGTGCAACAGAATTTCTGTTTCAATAGAATCACTCGTGGCAATGTGACATGAAGGCCTTGTTTTCCAGCTCAGAGATGGTGGACACGTTAGACTTGGAGCTGCCGCAGTCTCAGCACGTTTTGTGGTGGCTCCTGGGCAAACGTTGAGTGGCTGAGTAGTTCTGTTTTCCCAGTTTGTAAACGCCAGAACCAGATATGCTTCTTTCACCTAACAGTAGGTAGATTTTGGAGACTGAAACCTTCAGAGATGAGCTTCAGGCAAAGCTGGTTTGGAAATGAGAAGACTTGGTGAGAGGTGTGAAAGTGGAAAGCGTTGCTGACCAGAGCCCAGCACCTGTGGTTGGCAGAACAGGAGTTAAAAAGTAAAAACTCTTTTTTCTTGTAGACAGGAAAAGAAAAATTTATAGCTCATAATCAACCCATGAAATATGTAGTCTGTGATGTTTCTTTCCTGTCGGAGATCCTGGAAGGCTCCCGTTCCTATCTGTCTCTGGGTCTGTCGAGTACAGGGAGTTTCTTCTCAAGGGCTGCACATGCAAAGCTACTGCAAGATACGGGCAATTCTCCGGCCCATTTTCAGAAAGCTTCCCTCCCTGACACACCAGTCAGGCAATGGGAGGTCAGTAGGGCACAGGATAACTTTTTTCTCTTTCCTATTTCCCCTCTTGACTGAAGTGATTTTGCTGGCAAAAATCCGTGTCTGTAACGGCCGTGAACTCTTCACCCTGCTCGGGGAGGCTGGGTCTGTCTTAAAATCTGTTTATTCTTCAGCTTATGAAAGTGGCCATCAACCAAACCTCTGGAAAACTGAGATCAGTGTAAAGAGTGTGTGAACATCAGTACAAGAACTTGTCCTGTGGAGAGGCTCCTTCTTCCAAATCATTGCTGAACTGGTAAATGCTCATAAGGAAACAAGAGCCAACCTAGTTTTTGGTGGTGGAGCCAGTAGGGATGAGGGTGAGTTAGTGATGTGAGTGGGGAAAAAAGAGGCACGGAGCAGGAGGAAACTCACAGTTGGGGCACAGAGCGAGGTACAGCGTTCCCCTGCCTGTGGTGGAAAGGAAATTAAAATACTGTGGATGTAGGACAGTGGCGTATGTACAGGGCTAGAGAGGACAATTAAAAACACGAGGAGACGGGAGGGTGGAGCGAGGGTTTGGGAGCATCGCCGTGGGCATCTGTCTGTTGTGGCCTTTCTCAGCCTTGGGATGTGGAGCTGGGGCTGTTGGCTTCACCATGGTGGTGGTGGAGCACTGGCTGTTGTGTGACACCTGTCCTGACTGAGAAAAATGATCCTGAAGCTCCAGGTAAAAAGTTTGGCCACCACTGGCCTAAAGCATGAAGGCCTTACTTGTTGCATGTACAGTGGAAGCTTGTCTGAGCAAGGTTGTGAAGGTTCGGTCCAAAATGGTTTTCAAATGTGAAGAGAGCCTTCCAAGCTGCGTGATCTGTGTTCCGTGTTTGCAACGAAACCTGAAATCCAGAGCGTGTTTGCATGTTAATTTTTGGTTGTAAATACTTTTCGTAGCTCTAAAATTGTAATTCCAGAGTTTCTTCTGTCAGCAAGCCTAACCAAAACAGTCTTCCCGACAGATTTCCAAACGCTCTAATTAGAAATGCAAATTTGCCACAATATCAGAGAAGGAAACAGAAGGAACAACAGACTAAAATTGATAGGACTTGTAAAATGACATCTGTATGGGATCAAAAGTTAATTGACCTTTGAGGAAAAATCAATATGGTTAAGATGAGACAAGGAGAGCGGGAGAAACTCTCTTTACCCTTTCTTAACTGTTGGATTATTTTGAGGGCCAGTTAACCAGATATTGCTGTGGTTTCCCTACTGGCAGAACAAACGTGCTGGTATTTGCATGCAGGTTTGATACGAGAGCTTTCTGGGTTGGCTTTTGGGTTCCTCGCTGTCCGCATGTGAAATCTATGTTTGTATTTGAATTCCTCTCACAATCCCATAAATTGAGGAAAGAGAGGTCCTCCTGGCGTGCTTGTCCCTTTCCATTTTGCAGCGGTTAACACGATAGACCCGGAGTCACAACATCTGTGGTTTTGAGGATTTGAACTTTAAAAGCCAAGTGATTTTCATGAGCGCAGAGCACGGATGCTCTTTGAGCTGACACATTGGTGTCTCTAACTGGATACCTGTGGTTAGAGGTTTTTATTTGAAAGCATGGTCCTTCTCCTCTTCCATGGGATATAAATTGGAGTATGGGATACTGTTATGGCATGAGGGTCTGGTGAAACTGGGTTATTGGAATAGGTGTCACTTGATGGGAAGGTTTCTGTAGATGTGAAAAATATTGTCGTTGGAGGGCTGAGCTCTCACAGCCGACTACACAGCACGGCCCTAAGCATTTGCAGAACCAAACAGGACCTGCTGCAAACCAGGGCTGTTGTCACTTGGTCATCTCAGCTGTTTTTCCATTGGCAGTAAAGCTCAGGAGATCTGCTTCCCTACAGAACTGCATTTCTTCCTTCCTAAACCCCCTTCCCCACTTTCCACGACAGCAATACCTGTAAGTCACCTCCTGCGCCTGCTACAGGGTTTATGACTACTGGCTGGAAGAGATTTGAAGTACAGGGATGGTTCCAGTGGAAATCTTCAGGATTTCGTTTTCTCAGGAAGTTTAGATGTTTGTTGTGCCCTTTATTCTGGAACAAGGAGCTTTTCCCTCTCATGTTATGTCCTTCTCTGAACACCACAGTTGGTGATCATGAGACAGTGGCCATGGCTGGTGTGTCATATTAAGTGACCGCACATAAAAGTCCTTTTCCTTAATCCCTCTGTCAGCTCAGGTAAACAAAATTCTCCTTAAAAACTGTTTTGATATGTTATCTGCTGCTTCCCAGCCTGTCATATGTGCTGTGGTCAGCGCTAATTGGTGCACCAAAATATACATGCTGATTTACCAACCCATGACTATGAAGAGTCAAAGATCTCACGGTCTTCACTGCAGTGGAAAAAAAAAAAGTTGATCGTTATTCTTTATCCAGGCTTGAATTTTGTTAAAACTTGACGAAATTTGGTGATTTTCCCAGACTTGTTCCAGTTTTCGCACACTTAGTTGAAATTTGTCAACAGCGTTGTAAGTTATTTCTGAAAAACCATAGCATAAATAGTAAATCTTGTTTTCTTACAAAATCAGGTTGAAATGATGAAAAATCCCTGCAAAGACAGGATTTAAGGGAATTCCTGTAAGCACACGTTTGTGCAATATCTAAGTACCAATCTAACAGGTGGCTGTGGATTAACACCTACATAAACCGGGAAAAGCAGCTAAACAGTTTGCTTCCCTCCGTTCCACGCAAGGTGGAAACCATGTTGATCCATCAGCTCTGGTTTTCCCTCATCCCCCCTCTGTCTGTAGAAGGATTGTCCAGGGGCAGTTCTCTGGAACTGGTGGGTTTTTAGCTGCATGTGTCTAAGAAGATCCTGGATAAGTTTCCTGAATGAGATCCAACACTCCTATAACTCCTTAAGCACCGTTCTCCTGCATTGCCCACGTGGCTGAGATACCTTCTTGCAAGATACAATTTGACAGCTTCTCCTTGTCTTCAGGCTAAGGATAAAATCTGGATTCTGCTGATCTGTTTTTCTTACGTGTTTCATCCTAAGATTAGCAAGACCAAGCTGTCTTCTGGGTTCAGCTATCTTCAAGCTTGATACTTGCTCATGCTGCATGTGTCACGAGTAGGGTTTTATCTTCACAGATGAGGCAATCTCTCTAACTGGGTGTGCTTCTGGGGCTTAGGTTCAGGCTCAGACTGCTTTTTTGCAGAACCCAAGGTCTCGTGAACGGGCAGTCTTTCTTTCAAGACAGCAGATCATACGGTGTGGAGGAATGTGCAGCTTTGGTTTTGCCCCCAGACTCGGCAGCCGCGATTGATGAGAGGAAGGGGCACCAAAGGAAGAGTTTGATTTAGCACTTCCACTGTGAAGCTGCTACCCTGAAGGAGCCACGAATACCTTGTTTCCTCCCTGCTAGTTTCCCACAACATCCCGAGGGAGCTGTAACGGAGCAAACATCGCAGCCTCGCCGTGCCACAGCTTTTCCCACTGCCACGAGAGAGAATTAAGAAAATTATGTTCTGCTTTTGATTGTGTGCGGAACGTCTGGTAGTTATTCAAACACGGTCACGGTACAGCTAAGCAAAGATGCTCCGACTGATTAAACAAGACATAACTCCAGGGTAATTTGCAAGTCTTGCTTTGCTAGCTCGACAAACAGTGGGATACAGGGAAGCAGGATCATAATGGATGCCAGTAATAGAGAATAATTTGGTTTTATCTCAGGTGCTGGCTTTATATACGTGGGAGAGGGCTCCTTCTGTTATTGATTGCAACAGATGCTGGAGCAGCACGAGGGACATCAGCAGTGGTGGCAGCAAGTAGTGGAGGGACACAGGAGGGATACAGGTGGACAAGCAGAGGGAGATGTTCCCCAAGCCACTGGCTGGATGAGACAGCAAGGCACGGAGCGTGCACCTGGCAGCGCAGGAGGTTCAAACAGGTGCAAACAATCCGCCCGGCTGGTTGCAGCAGATGCCGGAGTGTATATTTTTGCCAGTGGGCAGGCATGCAGCAGCATGGTGACCACCTGGCAAAAAGCAGTGTCTTCTGCTTCTCCTGAGCTTCTAGCACCTGGCAGAACCAATGCAGCCACACAGGCAGAGCTCCTGTCAGAGCATCCAGCTGTGGGATGTTTGAAAGGATATTCCTAGAGGTGGAAGGTGATAGAAAGCAAGACTGCAGGAGGTGTGACCAGATTGATGAACTGGTGGCTGAGCTGCAGGAGGAGGTGGGCAGACTGAGGAGTATTCGAGAGTCTGAGAGGAAGATTGATCAATGGAGACACCCACTGCCATCTATGATGCATAGAAGCCAAGTCAGCGTGGCCACTACGGAGGCAGGTCCTGGATCTGCTTTGTGCCCGGAGGAAGGCAGAGTCACAAGGGATAAGGAGGGGTGAGAGAAGGTTACAGCTTGGAGCAGTGAGAGCTCCATGGTAAGGAGGTAAACACCTCCATATCCTCTAAGTTACCCTCTAAGCTACCCCTACAGAACAGGTGCGAGGCCCTGGGCATGGTAGATGAAGTGAGAGGATCAAGAGAGGGGATTATCCTGCTGTGTTCAGCGATGGTGCAGCCTCACCTGGAGCACTGTGTGCAGCGCTGGGCCCCACCACTTAAGAAGGATGTGAAGGTCCTTGGATGCGTCCAGAGGAGGGCAACCGAGCTGGTGACAGGGCTGGAAGGTGTGTCCTGTGAGGAGCGGCTGAGGGCTTTGGGCTTGTCTAGTTTGGAGAAGAGGAGGCTGAGGGACAACCTCATGGTTCTCAGCAGCTTCCTGAGGGAGGGGATGTGGAAAGGGAGGTGCTGAGCCCTTCTCTCTGGGGTCCAGGAACAGAATGCATGGGAATGGTTCCAAGCTGCACCAGGGGAGGTTCAGACTGGGCATCAGGGAGCATTTCTTCACTGAAAGGGTGGTCAAACCCTGGAACAGATTTCTTGGAGAGGTGGTTGATGCCCCAAGCCTGTCAGTGTTTGAGAAGCATTTGGACAATGCCGTTAATCATATGCTTTAACTGTTTGGTCAGCCCTGAAGTGGTTGGGCAGTTGGACTAGATGATCGTTGTAGGTCCCTTGCAACTACCCTATTCTGTCCTACCCTATTGTGTTAATTGCGTTATCTATCGTTATTTGATATCCTGAATTTAGTAGAAGGGTCTCAATAAACCTTAAAGGAATTTGAGTCTTTCACAGGTTGCATTTAGGAGCTATAACTGGGTCCACTTGCAGGAGGGCAAATCAGGAGTAACTTCACTGAAGTCCTTGGCGATATCTGAGTGATATGTTAATAAGATTCCATGCATAAAAAGAACAAATTAAATGTTTTCCTGAAAAAGGCCTTCGTGCTGACTTCACGTGGGTTAAGAATGTCTCAGTGTTTTTATTGTTGTATTAGACACAGATACGTACGATTGCACCAACACGTGCTCTGTATAACCAGTGTGTTCGCTGTGGTTTTTGCTCTTAGTGCAATAGCATCCATCTTACGAGCCTGGCTCGATCAGAGCGCTGAGGATTTCAGAGAGCCACCCGACTACCCGTGTTTGCTGAAGTTGCTGGATTACCTGAGGAGGAATATAGCTGGCTCGGACCCGGAGAGGAGGGCACAGAACCTCCTGGAGCAGTTCCAGAACCAAGAAGTGGAAAACGACGGTAAGTTCCCTTTCCCTTCTTGTCTTTCTCTTCTCCCAGACTGTATGGTACCACCAGGATTCTTGAGGAACACACTTCATTAACTCTTGTGCTAGTTGACAATATTGTGAGGCTTGTCAGTGACTTTTTTGGGTTTTTTTTAATCTCTATATGAGGCTGCAGGTTCTGTGCAGGACAAAACAGCTGCACAGTGTAGGTGCCTTTTCATTCTGGGGTGGATTGGGAAATCCAGCACTTCTCTAATATTTAGCCGAAGCTTTTGAGATTGCCGCAGCACTTCCCGTGTCATTGGATGAAAACACGCAGCTGCTCTTTAGCTGGTCTTCTCATTGCAACCCCCCCACCGCCAAGAAAAGCCCAAACCAACAAAAAGCGAAATACAAAGCTGGGACAAAATACAGCTTGAGTCACAAGCCTTGTTGTCGCGAAGGTTTTCTTCCTAGTTACCACCATGTCAAAGGAAGTGTCTGTGGCTGTTTTTTTCCGATTTGAGCGGCCGGCTGCTGGTATCCAAGGACAGAGGAAAACTTACGTTATTGGGGGTCACAGTCTACTGAAACAATAGTGAACTGTAGTAACACAAATACGCTGTGTGCAGCGCCAAACCTGACACATACCCTTATCCTGGTCGGAAAGCTTCCTGTGGCATAAGCTGAAAAGCCATCGGAGCTCACGTAGTGTGTGAATGAGAACTGGAATCAACTTCCAGCTTTGGTAGAGGGGCATGAGGGAATAATTGATGTAATAAAAGGGTAAAGGAAATGACAGCAAAAAGCCATTTCATCTCATAAAAATCATGTCTGCCGGATATTCCAGAAATACCGTGTCAATGCATAATACTGTGAAACACCGAATTAACTCGGTCATTAACACATAATAAAAAGAAATATCGCACAGAGCCTGGGCATTTTCCTTACTGAACACAGGTAAGTGAACAGGATTGCCCATACGTGCCTATTGGTGTCCTTTCCTGGGTTTGGTTACCACTGGTCAAACAAAGGAAGCTCATGAGATCCATGTTTAGATTCATCCGTTGAGCTGAAGTTCCCAGCAGCCCCGCTCCTTCGTTGGTTTCCTCAACTGATGGTTGAAAAGTTGGGTTTTTTTCTGAGTTATAGAATCATAGAATCATGGAATGGTTTGGGTTGGACGGGACCTCAAAGATCATCTAGTTCCAACCCCCCTGCCATGGGCAGGGACACCCTCCACTACACCAGGTTGCTCAAAGCCTCATCCAACCTGGCCTTGAACACATCCAGGGATGGGGCAGCCACAGCTTCTCTGGGCAACCTGTTCCAGTGCCTCACCACCCTCAGAGGGAACAATTTCTTCCTTAGATCTCACCTAAATCTCCCCTCTTTCAGTTTAAAGCCATTACCCCTTGTCCTGTCACTCCATGCTCTTGTAAAAAGTCCCTCTCCAGCTTTCCTGTAGCCCCTTTAGGTACTGGAAGGCTGCTATAAGATCACCCCAGAGCCTTCTCTTCTCCAGGCTGATAGATGAGTCAGTTTGAATGGTAACATTTTCCAAATTGTAGCAGCACAGAGGCTGTTAATTAGAGTAAAATAAGAGGAGAAGAACGCGATTAACCTGCGGGGTCTGCAGAGAAGAGTTTCAGAACTGTCACTTACTTATCAGAGCTCCAGCTTTGTTCGTTTCAGAGATTTCTTTCAAAACTCCCAATGTGTTGTCTGCAATCAAGACTCGCTGATAATCATTGTTCTAAAGCATTCATGTTGTGCTATGAATTTACAAATTTGGGCCCTAATCCTGCAGTTATTTGGGTAATCAGAACCTCCATTCAATGCTGCCATCGGCCATGGCAGTAGATAAGATTGCAGTGCCAGGTACATGGATTAAAGCTCTTCCTGGCCTCAATTCTTGCAGCTTGAGCAATAGAAAGTGAGGTGAGTCAGAGGCTGCAGATTCAGAAGGGGCTTTGGTTGCTCCCAGTGATGTCAAGAGGGCAGCTGGGCTTTGAGAGGGCTAAATGGATCAGAGTGATTTGAAGGTGATGAGATACTTGAGTAGAAGAGGATTGCAGCTTCTTGGGGAGTAGGGAAAAGACTGGTTAGGCATTTATGAAGGGGAGAGAGAAAAGAGAAAAAGAGGCATGGAAAAAGAAAAGGAAAATCTTGCGTTGCACTCCAGGACCTGATTTAAAGGGCCCTGTGAGGTTTTGAGTAGGGTTGCAACTCAGGGATGAGGATTTTCAGTTGACTTTCAAGAACTGGAAGGAAAACAAGGAGTTACATAGCTAAAAAGAGAGAGAAAAAAGTGTGACTTTTGTAACAGTTCAATAGAAGCCCATTAAATTATGCGAATTGTTACAAAACAGCCACAGAAAAATAATGCTGGAACAGAGGTCTCCATTTATCACGTTTAGCTCTGTCAATAAATTGCGCAATTGGAATGTACAGATGGAAGTCTGGATACGGCCTGTAGTTACAACTTGTTACATCAAAACTGTCGCAGTTTACATCGATGATGAGGTTTTGCTAATTAATGAAGAAAGGAAAAACACAATATTTCAAAAAGCATTGAGGAAATATCACTTTATCTGCTTTTGTAGCTCTGCTTGGCTTCACCTGGATCTGCAGTATTGCGTAACGTACTCCGAAATGCGTTGGGTTTGTTACTGAGATCCCACCAGTAGTAAACTCCGTATTTTTGTTGTTAGTCTGCACCAAGTTCACTTATTTTTTTCTCCCTTCTTATGCAGCTACTGTCACCTTACAGAGAAAGGGATTAGGAAGAGGATTTATTTCCAGCGATTTTTCTGTTTGACTTCCCCTTTGACCATGGGAAATGAGGGCATATTTCTTTGTATTTTCACGTGGCTTTGTTCCCAACCTGTGGGTGCCAAAAGGTGGCACAGGAACATCCGTGAAATCCCTTCTGCACTGGGTCGGGTCCCTCTGAGGACAGCTCTTGTCTCTCACCTCTTCGCTGCTGCCCAGTGCAAATGGCCAAAGCAACCTGATCTAGTTGGAGATATCCCTGTTCCTTGCAGGGGGGTTGGACTAGATGACCTTTGAAGGTCCCTTCCAGCCCTAACCATTCTATGATTCTAAATTCAGAAGCAGCGTTCAGCTGAACGCTGCAGGTGCTGACTGTATTCCCTTTTCTGGGAAAAATTCCCCGAGAGGGAAAGTGAGGGAAGCTGGGATCAACTCTCTTCAATATAGTCTGTGTAGCCATGTGAAGGCGCGAACGGTGCCAAGAAAATCTGGTATCTGCTTTTATTTCCACACATGGGAGGTGAAAAGTTGGATAAAAGAGCATTCCAAATGCAATAGTTGAGAGATATTGGAGTCTCGTATCTTTGCAGTTTGATTTTTTTTTTCCAGATTATAAAATGCATAATTACCAAAAAGCAGGTGAACAAAATTCTTCAATGTTTATAAGGAATTTTTATTGGAGTGGAGGTGGTTTTGTTTCTTTCAGCAGAATGGTTAGCAAATGGATTAAGCCACTTTTCAGCTAAGAGACACTGAACAGCTCAGTTCTTTCTATTTCTCTAGAAGGCTCCAGGGAGACCTTCTAGCAGCTTTCCAGTACCTAAAGGGGCTACAGGAAAGCTGGAGAGGGACTTTTGACAAGGGCGTGTAGTGACAGGACAGGGGGCAATGGCTTTAAACTGAAAGAGGGCAGATTTTGATTAAATCTAAGGAAGAAATTCTTCCCTCTGAGGTTGGTGAGGCACTGGAACAGGTTGCCCAGAGAAGCTGTGGCTGCCCCATCCCTGGAAGTGTTCAAGGCCAGGTTGGATGAGTCTTTGAGCAACCTGCTGTAGTGGAAGGTGTCCCTGCCCATGGTGGTGGGGTTGGAACTAGATGGTCTTGAAGGTCCCTTCCAACCCAAACCATTCTATGGTTCTATGATTCCTTTTCTTCCACATTTTCTTTGCCAATTTAATCTTCTGGTCATCATCTTTCTCACTAAAGTATGCAGCACAGTGGGGCCACTACATCAGGCAGGATTCTTTGGGTGCTTTGCTATAATATATACAGTATATAAAAGAAATAAACATCTGCTTTGATTCACTGTTTGCTGTATTAATTTACAAAGTTACGTTTTCCATCCTGGACAGATGGTTTCCATAGCCCTTCCCCCAGTAACCTGTATGATGAAGTGGAACTGGAGGTCAACAGTCCAGAAGAATTCTCGTTTTTCCAGGAAGACCTTGTGGCAGAACAGCTGACATACATGGATGCAGTAAGTAGAGTATATGTTCTACTTGAAATGCTAGGGGAAGTAGTGCTGGGTGTCTAAGTTATGATTTTTTTAAAGTTATGTCAATGTAAGCATAGTGTTCTAGAACAGGACTGTTGTTGGGACACAGAACATCTCTGCTTGGTTATCTAGACTTGGTTTGTTCGTTGGGCTTTTTTCTTTGTTCTGAAGGTTTGGGTGGTTGTGGGTTTTTTTTTATTATTTTTTTTTAAAGTGTGACTGTATACTGTGTAGCCTATTTTGCAAAGTTTAGTATTCAACAATTGAGATATAGCACGTTTTGACTATATTGCTACCTGGCCTAAATATGTATAGGTACTCTTACCTGTAGTGCTCTGATTCGGTTTGTCTGTATCAATCTCCTTCAAAATACCATCATATAAAAAATTTCCCCCTTGGTTATGCAACTGATATAAATGTGTCTCTTATTTTCCAAGGACTGTTTAGCTGACAGTTCTTTTAGAGCATCAAGCCTATAAAGAGTATGCCAAAATGTATATTTTAAACTAAGAGAAAACAAATATTTACCTTTTAATACCATATTAGATTTAAATCCAGATTGTGCTGTAAACAGGCACTACTTCCTGTGGATAATAGAGATCTAGGAGAATCCTACTGACTCACACACCTGTATTTCCTTCCAGAAACTCTTCAAGAAAGTTGTGCCCTACCACTGTTTGGGATGCATCTGGTCTCAAAGGGATAAGAAAGAAAACAACCATGTGGCACCTACCATCAGAGCCACCATCTCTCAGTTCAATGCAGTTACCAAATGTGTTGTCAGCACTATCCTGAAGAGCAAAGAACTCAAAACACAGCAAAGAGCCAAGATCATTGAGAAGTGGATTAATATTGCACATGTAAGGCATTTATTCCAACTGTTGAATGTTTCTGGCGCGGGTGCCCTGGAGTGGGAGAGCTGGGAAGGGAGAAAGCGGGTGTGTGCGTTGGTCCCAGGCCAGTGAACATCTTGGCTCTAATTCTTTCTGGTTTTGACTGACTTCCTTTGTAATAACAGATGAAGTATTACCCTTCCTCTCCTTAGTTCCTTCCCCACTGTGGAAATGGGGTTGATGCTTGTCTCTTCATAGGGTTGGGAGTGCTAATTAATGAGTGAGGCAAATAACTGTGTCTTGCACATGGGGAGTGCCATATCCTTGATAAAGTAACGTTTATGGTAAGATAGGTGCAAATTCAACCAGGTTACTTCCCTAGGAAGGAACTACTGCTCATGTCAGTGGAAGATGTGAAGTGATGGTTGACATCATCCAAAGGTTAGACTTGTTTGCAGAGGAAAGTTTAACAAGAATAGAGTAGGACTGGCAGTGGGGCAGGCAGCGGGCGCAGTCAGAGTAAACTCTGTGCTTACCCACCCTTGGCCATTCATGTTCAGTCCACAAGCATCATGGTCCCGCTCCTGCATCTGTTGAAATCAGATGTGATGGAAGACAGCACAATTGTTTATGTTTTCAGATGTTTATATATATGTGTGTGTATATAACAGCAAAGGTTTTATATACCTTTATATAAAAAAAAATATATACAAGGTTTTAAGTTAAGTGCAGCCACAGGTAACTTACTTCTAGGAAGTGGTAGCCTCTTTCAAATGGAAAAAATGAAAGAATTGTTTGTACTCTTTTGTTTTGAACAATTCTTGAGGCTGAAAAGTCATTCATCTACTGAGTTATTGACAGTTTACATTAGGTACACAAACCAGCTGGTTTGGAGGGGGTAAGAGGAGGTGCAAGCAGAGACCAGGAAAAATAAGTAGAGTTACAATATGGTACCAGTCTCCTCATCTTCTTACCCTTCTGCTTTATCGTTGTCTCTCATGTTTCTTTAACACATTTTCACTCTTTGCTTCAATTCCTTTGTCTTGTAGCAGATTAGATGTTTCTTAATCTTTGCGTGCAAGGGTTTTGCATGCCTTCTTTACATAACTCCAGTTTGCTGATTTCTTAGATTTTTATCTTTAATATTTTACTGTAGTCTTTTGAACTCCCTTATAGAGCACCGGGCGGCTGGCACTAAACTAGATCTCTCTTTTGAAGGGAATGTTAAAGCACTTTCGTGTGGAAGTGTGTTGACTTTTTTTTTTTAAGAATCACATGGATTCTTTCCGAGCTATACAGAATAAGCAATCATAAAAAGCTCAAGCCAAACAGAGGCTTTCCAACCTTGACAACACACTGCCATGCTTCCAGGGGCAGTATTGTTAGTCCTGGCCCCTAAGCTCCGGCAACTGCACGGTTCAGGAAACTGGTACGGGGAAACAGTCTTTCACCTCCCTTTCGGCACTTACGTCGACTCGTTTTTGTTATCATCTGATGGCTGCTTTACAGCCCGTGTGAACGGATCTAGGAAGTTGGATTCCTCTTTTCCATGTGCAGATCTTGAAGTCGCGGAGGGTACCATCAAGGGGCCTTGATGGGGCAGACTGGTCCGCAGTCTGGGTGAGCAACCACGAAGCAGCTTCCTGCTCATCACGGGGCAAAAGGGAGGCCTGGGGAAGCCAGGACAGGCACCGCTCTCCTCGCACTCGTTCTGCGGACGGACAGCTTTGTTCTCCACCTCTCTTGATTCAGTGCTTCTCCCTTTACTTAATTCATAGGCGTAATTAAACGCTTCAGTCTTAGCCAAGCACATGGAAAATGCATGTGCACGCTCCACAAAATAATTGCACATGTAGAACAGCTAGCTGCATATATACTTAGCTGCCCGCTTCTGAAGAAAGTCGCTTGCTTTGTGCATGCAAATGAGGCTTTTGAATAGTCAGATGCCTGAATTAGAAAATAATCCACTCATTAAAGTGCAGTTATTCACTAACAACTGACTCTGTAACTTAGCAGCACGGAGTCCCACGTGTTCGTGACTTTTGGATCCAGTTTCTTGGTTTATGAGATAAACTGAATACTTTTTCTCACTGCCAGCCCTCTCTGCTCCACCTAGATCTAGGGTTTCTAAGCAGGAGCCAGAATTCGCTCACAGAGTATTTTCTTTAAAAAAAAAAAAGTAAAAATGAAATCATTAATATCCTGTTATGCTTAATTTTTTAAAATCAGTGTTGCTTCTGGACAGGATTTTTTTCTGGTTTTCCTCTTGTGAAGGACACAGCATGAAACAAAGTTACTCGAAGCAGTCTTAAAAATTCTTCTTCTATAGAAATGCTAAAGTTTAGTCTGCAGTCAGTTAAGTCATTAGGAACACAAAATCCAATATTGGATTCTTAATGTGCTTTAAATTACACAACGAGCAATTAAGTCAAGATGTTTCCAAATTGGATCTTCCAGTCCAAACTCCTGTTATATTTGGGAAAAAAAAAAAAGCTAAGAATTTGTGCCTCTAAATCTCTGTTCTCCCCAGCCTGAATTTCAAGTTGAATGTAAGGAAAGAAGGATCTCCTCCTCAAATGTGTCGGTCTCTGAAGAAGAGCTGTTATGTGGCTTCTTCAGCCCCAAATCATGCAAAAGTAGCTTTTGGGTCTTGCATGTCTACCACATCATCTTGAACTTGGTCTTCTTCTAGGCTAACTGCCAACCTGCTTCAGGTGCTGGCTGCCCAGTCGGTCTTCTTAAGCCACACTTAGTTAAATGTAGCCTCCTAAGTTGCACAAAGACTTATTTTTTAGGTAAATAAGTGAGAGTAAAGATACTCGCCTTAGTTGTTCAGACAATTTTAATGCAACTCATGCCCAGAGTCAAATCGGCACGGGTTTTGTCCGCTTGCTTTGCGTGTTCAGACACCTGGTTGTGAGAGCTTGTATCTGCAAGGGTTTCTTGAGTCTGTGGTGCCCGTGCTCTAGTTCCTGAGCCACCAACAGATTTACAGGAGTTCCTTGAAGAGTCACAGGCCTGACTTTCCCACCTTTCCTTGCTTCCATCTGCTTTACCAGGATTTTTTTTTTTTTTTGAGAATTAAGTTTTCCAGTGTCCTTTTCCATCAAAGCTTTTGCCACAGAGAAGCTGCCTAAGAGATGTCTATGAACCAGTCTCTCTGTTAGGATTTGATCCCAACTCTGGAAAAGCTGGGAAGGTTTTTCTCTGCAGCAGTGTGCACATACTTGAATAACAGGTTATTCCTTTGCATGTCTTTATTTTTAATTGGTGGAGGGCTTAGATTTTAAATACCACATGCAAAGAGGCAAAGCCTGGTTTTTCCCCTAAAAGGGTAAAAGGGATTGGTAACTATAAAGAGCTTTTTAAGAAGTGTAACGTTTGGGCTTTTTAGCCTGGCTTCATGGACCGAGTTCCACCTTTGTTTTTACTAGGAGAACTGGAAGCTGTAACACTGCAACATCACCACAAATCCAGGAAAGTGAGGAAAACAAGATATAAGTGCCAAAGCCCGTGAAGTGTTGGTGGCTGGGAGGGGGAGTGATATTTTTTGATGCTGGGTATTTGTACAGCTGCCTGCTTAGCAGTGAGAAGGCGTAGCAAGCGTGACACCGGTCAAACAGAAGAGCACGAATGTATTTGTAATGCTGACATTTAATGCTCCCGTGTTTCTAACCGCTCCTTTCACAGGAATGTAGGATCCTGAAGAATTTTTCCTCCTTGAGGGCCATCATTTCGGCACTGCAGTCCTACTCCATCTATCGGCTAAAGAAGACCTGGGCGTGTGTTCCAAAGTAAGCTTCCCTCTCCGCTCCCGTGGCTAGCCCCAAACAAAGCTCAGTGTTCCTTCTTTTCATCTTGTTCTTCTCAGTCGTCTTATTCTGGTCCTTCATGGACATCTGTTCTTTTAGAAGAACCTCTCATTCCTGCGAGGCTCAGACCCCTTTTTTGGGTCTGACTGCTGTGAGGTCCTCCTTCAAATTGAGGGGACAACCTGCCCTGAGGGATACTGGGTCTCTTCTGTCCTTTATAGCATACTGGATCTTCCACAACCTATTCTGAAAAACTATGGGATTAGCTACGCACCCAGCTCATGGGCATCGCTCTCAGAAGGTCAGGGAAAGGGCACCATGATACTTGCCTGTTGTCTTCTCTCCCGTGAAGTTGGAGGAGGTCCAGGTTGCTTACAAACCCTCATTAATCCTCTCCTGGTCCTGACATTTCCTTAAAATATATCCCCAAACGACAAAATCTTGATCTGTATTGAAGACAATGCTTCTTACAAGGGGACACCTTTTTGTGTTCTGTGGGATTGGCATATTCACTGGATGCCAAACAGACACCAGCAATCTCTGTCTAGGAAAGACGCTGTCCTGCTCTGTTCAATTTGGGAAGAACAGATTTCTTTCCTTTGCCTTTGATAAACAAAGACAAATGTCACTCTGCCACGCAGTATACTTCTGCATTTCCCCTAGGCAGAGGTGGGTCTTTCCTTCCGCTGCCCCGTGTTCCTGTTGCTGATCAAAATATTACCATCTTGTGTTTATAGTGTTGGGTAATAGAAAGGGGCTCATACACTTACATCCTTCTAGCTTTCCAGAGTGCAAAAATTCAGTAAGACACCTCTCACAGCTGTTGTTCTGTTCCTTTGTACCCCTTTACCCACTTTCTTACAAGAATCTCATACCCTGCACTGTGGTTCAAAACCCTGCTTGGGGTCTGCCTGCCTATGGCACTGCATTGTGATGCTGTCAAACAAGACCTGACTTCACTGGGAGCACCAGAAGATCCCAGGAAGGTTCCCAGTAGATGTGCAGCATCTCATGAGATGCATTTTGGTGGTGTTATCTTGTATATGCCCAACTGTTTATGATTCATGAGGAGGGGAAAAAAAAAAGCTGAACAGTAATTTGATTGAGAGTGCTTGCTAATAACCTAAACCATCTAATCTTTTCCTGTGCAGGGACATAATGCTGATGTTCGAAGAGCTGTCTGACATCTTCTCGGACCACGACAACTATCTGACAAGCAGGGAGCTGCTAATGAAGGTGAGAATTAGCTTGACTTACAAGGCTTGTGATCTCAATCAGAGCTGAGGTCGGCCCGTTTTCTAACCAGCTGCCAAAGCTCACCTCTCCCTGAACTACAGGATGCAGTGCTTCAGGGAAGACAAGTCTGTAAAACTTGTGCTTTTCCACTGGGATGGGAGGTGATTTCGTTGTTCCTGAAAGAACCTACACTAGTGTTGGCCCATTGAGCTCAGGTACCCACGTCCAGCAGGACGCAGCAGCGTGGATTCTGTGTGGGTTTGCTCACAAGACAGCAGTTCAGGAGCCCTCGGAGCCCCTCGGGTTGAACACCACACCGCCGTAATGTGGTCACTAGGTTGGGATTTTGGGACTGGGAACCCAGTGCTCTACTGGGTTGCACCACTGTCGTGACTTCACTGGAACAATGCCACTCAGCTTCAGCTGAGCAATTAAACCGAGATGTTTATCCGACTATCCCGTACCTTTCTTGGAACTAGAAAACAGGGCTGGGAATTTCGAAGGAACAGGCTTCCTGCTCTGTGTGTGGCCAGATGGACAACAAAGCAGGCTCTGTCTGAAACAGTTTGACTTGTGCGCTCTCCTGGGAGAACCCCAATGAGCTCAGGAGCTTGAAAGGAGTGCAGAAGAATAGCAGGGAAAGGTTATATTCCTTAGAAACCAAGGAATGTTTGCGGCAGTTTTCTCTGTTTACATAAAAATGTTCCTATAAACTGGCTACCCAGTTTACTTTTTGGCAGTTCTATCCAGTCAGTCTGGCATCTTTTACCTCAGCCCCTTGCCTTGGTGTCCAAAACACCGTGTTTTGCTCAGGAATGATGGGTGAGCACATTCAAACCTGTCCGTCTGTTCTGTTCATCATCCATTTATCAACATCTGTAGCTAAATTTTAAAGCAGGTGAGACAACAATAAGTGTAGAGGGGAAAAACGTGTGTTCAGAACAGCTTATTTAACTAAACATTAAATAGACAAAACAACTCAATCCGAGCCCAGACCTTCTGGCTCCCACCAAATCACTCTCTCCAGCTGCTGTAAGAAGGTTTGCAAAACAATTTGAAAGCAGCGCGAGGAGAAAAATTCCACAGAGTAGCTGGAACCTCTCTCCTACTTCTCCTCTTGAACCATTCTGTAATGGTTGGAGGATTAATGTCCACTGAATCCTTAAAGTCTTTGTTTTCTTCCACTATAAATAGTCTCTCTAGGGAAGCCGTGTTTGACCTTGCCTATCCATCCTGCAAATTCAAGCGCGGAGCGGACAAAATGCCATACGGAACAGGTCGGCCGGCACGGAGAGGGAGCGCTGTGTTCTCTCCTCCCCAGACAACGGCTCTGCTTTGGGCAGCGGTTCCAGCTTCTGTGCCTGGCTGCTGTTAGAGAATCTCGAGTTTACCTTTCAGTATCTCGAAGACATTGAGATAACACTCCTTTTTCATTGCTCCTGCTTTTCAGCTAAGGAAGGAAATACAAAATTTGTGTCTCACGCTGAGAAATGTTGTGATGAGAGGGTCTCTAAGTGCAGGCTGCTGGTTTGTGCCTCTTGAAAAGACAGTGATAATGATTCGTGCCCCACCTATCTGACCACTGGAGAAAAGTAACAGTAATTCCCAGCATCCCTTATGGATCCAGGGAAATAAAAGGCTACAGATCTCTCGTGAAATAGCTCATCCATTCATAGGAAAGCTTGAATTGTGGGGATGAAAACCTATTACTTTCATTTCCTCTCTGTTTTTGGATTAGTCAATAAGCCACACAGGGTAGTCGCAGGGTCGCTGCGTTGCGGCGTAGGAAAAACAACAAAGCATTACATAAGATAGAGATGTTTACTTGCAGCGGTCCGGGTTAGGAAATGAAACAGAAATCCTGAGGTCAAGAGTGTCAGGGTGGAGTCCAGAGAAGGATGGAGTTCAGAGAAGCGTCTGGATACCTGAAGTATATCTAAGATTCTCTGATTTAAACTCTTGGGATGTTTTCAACAGCGCTCAGCTTCGGGCAGAGTAGAGCCATTTGGCAGAAAAATTCCTTTGGGATTTTGTCCAAAATTCCCAATCAGTGGATGAGTCCCAGAAAATTAGCACATGTATACACACACACATGTACCTGCACAGCAAATATTTTTGCTGGCCTAGCTTGCCTGGTTAAATGTGTTTGCAATTATGTTACACAAATGTAGTTGCCATCTTACCTCTCAGCTCCTTCGTTAATCACCTTTTAATTCCTTTTTAACTCGCAGGAAGGAACATCCAAATTTGCCAATCTGGACAGCAGCGTGAAAGAAAATCAGAAAAGGACACAGAGGCGACTGCAACTTCAAAAAGACATGGTGAGTTTGGGATGCTTTTCCTCCCTTTTTTGAACCAGTAACATGATGAACCGTAACTGGGGAATTATATAAGAAGCAAAAATCTAGAAAGGTGTTCAACAAAACGAGCGTGCAGCAGGTAACGCTTCTGAACGTGGCCTCTGTCAAGTGAAAAGCAAGTGAACTGAAAGCTTTAGACAGCCAGAATGTCTGTCCCTGTAAAATATGCCCAAAGCTGCACTCCCCTTACGCTGTGGATCATGGTGAGCAGGTGGTCCTGTGTATGTGTATATACAGGGTGCATATATATATACACACACACACATATATACAATCCCACACATGCACACATCTGTATATCTAAACAGTTACAGCATTCCTGCTGCCCCCAGCTCAAGCTGTAACAGCTACGGTTTTTAGCACAACCCACCTGCCCTTTTACCCCAGTGACACCCGTCTGTGTACTGGAACGCTGGAGAAAAACGGATAAGCAAAGCATCAGCACAGCCGGTGCGTTCAGCGAGCTGACGCTGGGAATGCTGACAGGTTTTGGGATTTGGCGGACGCACGCAGGGGCTGTGTGACGTTCCCTGGTGCCGTCTTCCCCTGTCCCCTGCAAGGGGATAACTGGGTGCACAGACTTGCTGCTCCCGTCCCCGCTTGTGTTTGCTTCACATCCCAACCAGCTATTTGGGATGGACGCTGAGCCAAGGGTTTGGCCTGAATTTCGAGTCTTCCAGAATTTTACGAAACCTGTCTTATGAAAGGGTAACAAATGATGGATGAATATAAACATGCGTTCATCATTTTCAACTTTCTTGTTTCTGTCCTACAAGAAAGAATTTCATAAACTACTTTTGTTACCCTTTAGAGAGAAATACAGGGACAGCCACACAATTTTCATGCAGTAAAATACATAATGTAAATACTGGAGTTCTTGTGATAAAGAAAATCAGCTCTGGCTGGAGCAGAAATCTCATTTACTTTTAAAGAAGCTCATGAAACTTCTGACATACCAGCTTGAAAATTGCACAGACTTCCACAGAGATTGCTTTGTAAAATGTGTCCGGTTTCCAGTCTGCTGGTGAAAATGGCTTTTGTCTCAAAGTTGGCAAAGACTTAAAAGGACAGAGGGAGAGAAATCTGGGATAGGGAGGCAAAAGTGCTGAATATGATTTTTTTTGTTTGTTTGACTGGAAAAAATACAGATCCTTTTGGATGGTAGAAACAAGTATTCCCTTCACAAGTGTAGAAACAACCTAAACTCTACAACTGCTAGCAGCCTAGAAAGTTTAAAACTTGAATAATTACTATTAAAATGCACTGAATGGCTGGGGAAAGTGGGAAAGTGGTCACTTCTTGAAGGAAAAAAACGTGACTTGATTTGACTGGACTGTCACGTGGTATAACATCATCCTTAAGGAAAAATCCACTGGAATGAAGCAGAGAGAGAAGCTGCTCACACCGGCTAGCCGGGACCATTCCCCAGCTCCTTCTCTTTCAGCAGGCAACCAAGGGACCCTGTCCCTGCTGCTCAGTCCTTCACCCACAGCAGGCGTTCCTGGCATCCTGCTCTCATTAGAATTTGAGTTAGATTCTAGATTAGGTACCGAGGATGATGTCATGAAAAAATCCCAGAATTTATAAGACCACTGTTTGGTTAAGCAGACTACTTTTATTTAATTTTCTTTTACAGGAGTATTCTGGTGTTCTAACTATTACCATTTCTCAGTCAATTAATCCAACATTGCTCTGATCATTTGCAGGGGGTAATGCAAGGCACGGTACCTTACCTTGGGACCTTCCTCACTGATCTCACCATGCTTGACACAGCCCTTCCGGACTATATTGAGGTAATTTGGGGCAATTTTTTTGAATCCTAAATATCCTCCCTGCCTTCCCAGCACTGAGTCCCGATATTGGACACACAACACAGCAGGGCATAAGCAATCCAGGAGGTCTGCTGTGGAGACAGGCTGAGAGAGTTGGGGCTGTTCAGCCTGGAGAAGAGAAGGCTCCGGGGAGACCTTCTAGCAGCCTTCCAGTACCGAGAGGGGCTACAAGAAAGCTGGAGAGGGGCTTTTGGACAAGGGTGTGTAGTGACAGGACACGGGGCAATGGCTTTAAACTGAAAGAGGGGAGATTTAGATTAGATCTAAGGAAGAAATTGTTCACTCTGAGGGTGGTGAGACACTGGATCAGGTTGCCCAGAGAAGCTGTGGCTGCCCCATCCCTGGAAGTGTTCAAGGCCAGGCTGGATGAGGCTTTGGGCAACCTGGTGTAGTGGAAGGTGTCCCTGCCCATGGCAGGGGGGTTGGAACTAGATGATCTTTGAGGTCCCTTCCAACTTAAACCATTCCATGATTCTGTGAGTGTGTCTATTCCTGTATCTTCTGCTGGGTTCTTGTGCAGAAAATGGAGGAATCTGTTTTTTTAAAAAAACAAAAAAAAAAAAAAAAAAGGAGGGAATATGCAGTTTTATTCACAAGAATCTTGTGTGAATTTGAGCGCAGTTCCATCTCCAGGGACAAGCTTAACGTTGTATGTTGTCTTGTTTCCTTACGCTAGAAAACGTGAGCAACGTAGGCTTTCCATTACATCGTTTTATTTTTCTGAAAACAGCATTTGAAGTGTAAAGATTTGTGAATTATTGGTAAAATACACAGAATCACAAATTCAGCTCTTCAGACTGATCACTGAAGTACTTCAATATTGACTCAGACGTGTCTGAGCCCTGAAGTGACTGAAGACCCTCTTTTTTTTTAATTTCTCTTGTGTTCTTGTATCGGGCTTTTCTTGGGCAGATTGCCAGTTAGGCCATGAGGACAGATACCCTTTGGAGACTCGGATACACGAGTGCTGTGGTTCAAAACAGATCTGGAAACGAGTATTTTTAGAAGGACCTTGCTTAGGGCAGGTCTGAGCTTTACATCAGCCTTGCTACTTCATCCTCTTTGGGATTAAATTCAACTGAGCATGTGCTTTTCTACTCTCCTTCCTTCCAACAGGGTGGCCTGATAAATTTTGAGAAGAGGCGAAAGGTAAGTTTGAACGTTCTGTGATTTTTTGTTTACTTGATGCTGCCTTCTAGCGCGTTCCCTTGGCGCGACCTCATCTTTGCTCCAGCACATACAACAGCCACTAATTTTAATGGAAGTTCAGGAGGAAAGACCAGATCCCTGAGATGCCGTGAGCTTCTGGCAGACTGTGAGGGGTGCCACAGGAACAGAACCCCCTTTTTAGGTGTGTGCAATAGGGGAAGAGGCCACTAACTCCCATGGAAATCACGCCCAGGGCACGCACGTTTCCTCCGTTAGGCGTTCATGGGAATATGTTCCATGTGTACGTCCCACCAGGACCAGAATCAGACCAGGTGGAGTGAGACCTTTGCTTTGCAGAAGATACAGTTTGTAAACATCTTCCTTCTGCGGCAGTAAACTACTTGTAGGTAAAAGGGAGTCACGCTGTGTAGGAGTAAAGGTACCAGGGTTACAGCTGTCTGAGTGAAGTCGTGCCACATCTCCGTTGTGGGGTCTGGAAGCAGACTTGGATTTGGCTGTGATGGAGCCATTTCCTTCCCTTAACTGCTCCCAGCTCTACAAACCACTTCTCGGACTTGCCTTGTATGTGTAACTGCACGGCTCAGGATGCTCATAATGAGATACATGAGCTTCTCCACGGTCATCAGACCGGCTGCAGTGGCAAAGCTGCCCTCTGGAGTACTTGGCTCCGTTCCTGCATCCTGACTCTATAACCTGCTCTAACACAAAGGGTGTTTAGGAATTATTTTGGCAAAGTGTGCATGCAGGTGGAGTTACAGAAGAGCAGCACCTTCTTGTCACACGTGCCAAGGGTAGAGTTTTACGTTCCTCTGGCTCAAGTGTGAGCGCACGACGCGCAAAGCGGGGAGGATCAGCCCCTCCGCTTCCATCGCAGGCACCCCTAAGCCCTCCCCTTGCTTGCTGCCCCAGAACCACCTAAGTACAGCGTGCGATTCTTCTCTCAGAGCTGGTCCTGACAGGGCAGGGTGATGTGAAGAACCTGTGACCCTTTGCCACCCTTGTTCCGAGAGGAACAGCCAGCAGCGCTGCCGTTCGGCGGCTTCGCACCGGCATTACGCCCCAGTCAGTGCTTGGGAAAAGCTCTGTGGCGGAGCGTGATGCCTTGTGTTTGCCTTCCAATTTGTGCGTGGCGATAAAACGGTCACGTTTCGACACGTTAGGGATGCTGCGGGGGGAATAATACTTCATTGTTTGAAAAAGTGGTTCTTCAAATAGTCATTCAACTGAAGCTGAACTTGAGGTCAAACTAAGTCTGTCCTGGATCCGTTGTTGCGTGTGTTTCGTATATGAGTGAGTTTGTTTGGCTTTCTCTTGTTTTTCTAATTAGAATTCCTATTTGATTGTTTATTTTCTTAGGAATTCGAGGTAATCGCCCAAATTAAGCTCTTGCAATCTGCATGTAACAGCTACTGCATGACACCAGACCAAAAATTCATCCAGTGGTTCTGGAGACAGCAGCATTTATCTGACAAGGAGAGGTAGGTTCTCCACCCAGCTGCCAAAGCAGACTTTTCTTACCCCACACCCACCTGCGGGTAGGTTATGTCAGCCTCCAGCTGTCCTCCGACAGGAACTTACCCGTACTGCTGCTCGAGGAGAGTGGAAATACATCTGCCTTCTGCTGAACAGCTGTAGAAAACCCAGTGAACACTTAGCGGGGTTTAGTTTCGAGACTGGAAATCAGGCTTCTGCCTTTGAAACAGGATAAGTCTGTTGTGTCTGGGCTGTCTGTACGCCCAGAGACACGCTTGGAAGGCAATCCTAAGGGATGTCGAGATGCAGGCACTGAGCGTTCAGCTGGTGGATGCGGGCAGCAGGTAGCCAAGGCAACGCAGAGCTCGCTGAGTGCTCACCAGATAAATGTCTCCCGGGCGTCTGGAGTGGGTTTTGCAGCCCTGCTGAGTTCTGTGCTACTGCACAGGCTGCTAGATCAACCCAAGACAATTTATTTACAGCGTTTTAATATCTCCACCGGGAATTGGAATACCACTCTGCTGCACTAAGAGTGTAAGCACAGATACATACTGCACTGTACTGAGTCGTAGTAAAACAAATATGTCAGCTTATCCAATGTTAAGTATTTCTTCATTTATTTTTGTTTTAATAACATTATGAATGTCATCCAAAAAAGCGTAACTTTTTAAAACTGCTATAAAGAAGCAAACTATCCCCTTCACCATGGTAAAATGTGGACAGAGCATGTTCCTCTTTGTGGGGTTGTGACCTGCCGTGAAGTGGGAATAACTTAAGGTTTCTTGAATTTCTTGAATGCCTCTCCTATGGAGACAGGCTGAGAGGGTTGGGGTTGTGCAGCCTGGAGAAGAGAAGGCTCCGGGAAGACCTTCTAGCAGCCTTCCAGTACCTAAAGGGGCTACAAAAAAGCTGGAGAGGGGCTTTGGACAAGGGTGTGCGGTGATAGGACAAGGGGCAATGGATTTAAACTGAAAGAAGGTAATTTAGATTAGACAGAAGAAATTTTCTACACTGAGGGTGGTGAGGCACTGGAACAGGTTGCCCAGAGAAGTTGTGGCTGCCCCATCCCTGGAAGTGTTCAAGGCCAGGTTGGATGAGGCTTTGAGCAACCTGGTGTAGTGGAAGGTGTCCCTGCCCATGGCAGGGGGGTTGGAATTAGATGATCTTGAAGGTCCCTTCCAACCCAAACCATTCTATGATTCCATCCTTCTATGAATATTGCTACTCTTTAGATACATAACTAATAGTATTGTCTGTAAAAATTAACCCAGTGGCCTCTGCTCTGCAGTTGCAGCCTTTCCCATGAGATCGAAGCAGCTGCTGACACTAGCACCACGTCGCCGAAATCTCGGAAAAGCATGGTGAAGAGGTTCAGCCTGTGAGTATGACGGGGCAAGGGGCGTTTGGTGTGTTAATGTGAACCTGAATAAATCAAACAAGCCATATTCGTTTCACCAGCTGAAAACCCCAGCTGGAGATCCAGACCACTGCGTTACTTTAAGGAGACACCATCAGCTAGAAATTTGTACTTCTGTCTGAAGTTGTCCCTTTCTATTATTATATGTAGTTGTGAGGATTATTAATGATGAAAGAGATTAGAAACAAACAAGCCTTCCTAAAAGGTCAGAAAAAAAGGAACAATTTTAGTGCTGGATTATAAATTCAGTATCTGTTGTGTAATGACTTCCCTGAAAGCAGTAGCAAAACAGAGTAAACAAGGATAAAGTCTGGCCTGTTATTAATCTAATTTGCTATACACATGCAAAAATTCCTTGCAGGATTTGAATACGAAAATTCAGGTTAGCAAAAAGGCATTTGATAACGGAAACAATCTGCCAAACTGCCTTCACGTTGGAGAAGGAAAAAGGTCATGGGGATGTGGTCCAATTTAATGTAATACCATAAAGATTGAAACAGGAGGTGGGTGGAGAGCAGGGGCACGCAGCTAAGCACACGCAGGAAACAATCCGCTAGCAGGAATCCAGGGAGAGCTGCAGGGAATGAAAGCAGAGACCGAGGACCCAAGTAAATCTATCTTAAAGATGAGAAATTTGAACCCGGTGCAAGAGGAGATACGAAGGGACTCCCACATACTGGTGGCATGATCAAGATGAGGGGAGAAATGATGAATTTAACAGCACTGCCACCTCTCAACTCTCCCTTCCTGCTTGGTCCTTGTGCCTGGTTTCCCCAGCAAAGCCAGCAGCCACTTCACGTCACGTGAGTGCTGCTGCAGGTTAGGGTCTGAAAGAAGAACAGATGTTTTCAACCTAGAGTTTTGAGTTCCGATACGCAAAAAAGCCCACAAACAGGCAGCTGTTTGGAAATTTTTTCCATTAGTCCATCCGAGTTGGTGGTGATACGCTAGGAGAACGTGAGCTTTGAAGATGACAGTGCCTGAACTGTCGATGGCCTCTTGTTTGTGTCTCCCTTGGCTCGTGCCTAAGCTGTCACTGCGGAGCACAGGCTTTATTCTCTTGTTCCAGTGCTCTAGTATTGTAATTTACCGTATCGAGTTTGTTTGTCCAAAGAGTTGTTCCGTCTGCCCTCTGAATGTATTTGGCAAATTAATGCTGTAAAGACCGGCACAATTCATCCCGGAAACAGCGAGTGACACCTCTCTGAATTGTTTTAAATCATTAACTGCATCCTGACATACCATCTAATTCACCTTGCTTCTCTGCCTTACATATATTATACGTTTGTTTCCTTTGACACACCTTTAAATTCGCCTGACCTGCCTTCAGAAACGAGTCTGAGAGAGGGAGAGCCTATAATTTACACTTTCTTGTGGGCTCCTCATTGTGTCTGTTTGGACTCTTAGAGAGAAACTGGTATCTGTGGCACCTTTATTGAGTGAAAGAATTTGCAGCAGGGGTGAATTTGCCTTTTCAAGACCTTTGGCTGTGCGTTACCTTTTCCTGCACAGTTTCCCTTACTCATGGAGACTGAGTAGGTCTTGAGCTGCCTCGTGCCAGAGGGACCAGGGTGTGACAGCAGCATGCAGGAGCACGTAAGGCAGATCCGGCTGCTGTGCCTCTAACTTGCCCCTCGTCCCTTGGTTTGTAATCCCATCAGGTTTACGATCCATCGTTTCCTGGCAAGTAAGTCTGAAAATTTAATGGGCCGAAGAGGAGTCTTGTTGGTGCCACTTGGGCACCAGCTCCGATTTTGGCCTTGACGAGGTCAAGAAGGCGGCGCGTTAGTGCGTAACAAACTCTCTTGCCAAACCGTATAAACACCACAGAGGAAATGAAAACAATGGGCCACTCGAGATAAGAAAACAAAACAATACGTGAGATCTGTGAACCGAGTGTCAGCTTTGCTCAGCCCAGCTCTGTTCTGCTTTCACTTACTGGTTTTTGTGCTTTCTTTTCTACACTAGGCTGTTTCTAGGCTCCGAGGTGATCGCCCACAGCACACCCATCAAAGAGCCACCCAAATCCACTCCAAGTGGGAGCTCTGGGGAAAGCACGGACTCGGCCAGTGTTTCGTCCTGTGAGTTTAATCACTCTGAATCCGAAGACGCCTGCACCACTCCCACAGGCACTCCCGAGGAGCCTGAGAAGAAGGTACGGTCCGGGCCTCGCTGCCAGCACAAACAGCCTGTGGCTGACTGTCCACACTGCGGGCAGGCTCCAGCTGCCCACCCAAGCCTCTTGGTCTTGGCTAGAGCATTGCTTTTAGAATGGAGAGACTCTAGATAAAAATGGAAGCAATCCAGTCAGGATTTTTGCACAACTCCTTCTGTACTGCCAAGGTACCAGGTACACTGAAGTTCTCCCCCGAAACCAGATTTACTTGTGGTGCCTGGCAGTGTTTGTGGTTTAGGTGAGGCCCGCAGAAGCAGGAGCTTTGGGTTTTTTTTTCAGTCCCTCATCGTGGCTTTTTTGAGAGGGATGGGTTTCTACCTTGGTGTGGGATCAGCTGAAGAGGAGCAAGATCAACAGCTGGTCATTTTGTCCTTGAGTATGTCAGGTTTGAGGAGTTATTCTGCTGTCAGCAGCCTGTTGCCACGTCCAGCGCGCTGGAGCTGGGAAAACAAGTTTGACTTTAGAATTCACGCACCCACTAAGGAAAGCTCGGCTGCAGTAAAGCTGTGCCGGCACTCCGGGAAAGGTGTTTTCCGGGTGGGAAAGCACACGTGCAGCAGTAACAGCCCAGTCCTGGGGAAGGCAGAGCGGCTGCGGCTGACCGAGGGGCAGCAGGTAAGGTCGGAGCTCACCAGCCCTGCGGATCTGACCTCCCGTGAGCTCCCTGCTGCCAAGACTTGGCTCAGCTGAATCCCACTTGGAGAAATTGGGGCATGGCACTGCTGTACCTCCTCCTGCACGCCGGCTCGCTCTTAGCACGCGCAGCCAGTGCCTTACGTGAGGGCACTGGACCAGCCTGCCGGGAATCCCTCGTTGTGCCGAGAAGGCAAAGCCGGACACCCCGCACGCTGTTACCTTCTGGAGAGACAAACTGCACAGGCAGGAAACTATCAGTAGGCATCTGATAGAGGGATCCACAGGGACGTCCTTCCTTCCAGGCAGACTCTTCCCTTTTGAACTAAATTGTGTAAAGTATATTGTTGAAGCCATTTTTAGGGATGTTTTGCTGAGGAGTGTTATACTGGGGTTTAGCTTATGGCTATTTTCAATTAAATTGCACTAAATATTCTCAAGCCAAATGAAGCAGGAGATCCCAGACACTGGTATCCATAAATCACTTAAACTGTTCAGCTGGAGCAGTTGTTACAGGGGTTTTGATAAGCAAGCTGGAGAGGGAAGATCCTCTCAGCAGTTTTTAAGCAAGGCAGGGGGAGAGAAAGGCAAAGACCCTGAGCAGCAATAACAGTATGGGGGCAGTTTGCATCGAGGAAAGAATATTCCAGGAGAAGCAGCAGGCAGGGAGGTGGATGTGTATTTTGTATTTTCACTGGTGTGAAGGCTCCGACTTGGTGCAGGGGCAGCGGTGCCCGTGAGGCCCTTGGCTTGGTCCCAGTCCCGGGCTGGTTGCCCACAGCCTGATTCTGTTGTATCTGCTGCCACCTCCCGACCTGCTCTCCCTGAAAGGCAAGAGCAAGCGTCCGGCACACCGAATTGGAAATGTTTTCATAAAAATGCTGAAATAAATTAATCAAGTGAAGCTCACTTTTTTTCTGGAGGCAAGAAATAACCACTGCCAGCCTGCTGGCGACTGAGGTTTTGTATATGCCTTCTGCTTTCCCAAGTTCTTCCTCCAGAATGACACACACAGACATGCAAAACGTCCTGTTTATGACAGTGTTTCTCTTTCTTTCTGTTGCGTAGCTCTCCGAATCGTCCTCCTCCTCCGAGTCCTCCACCCATTCCACGGACACATCTTCCTCGGGAGTGTCATCTCTAATCTCACCCTCTCCTGCACAGTCCTCTACCGACAAGTGCTCTGTCTCCGAGACGCCCGTTACCTCAAAAGCACCGTCTCCTGTTTACAACCAGCAGAACAACGATACGTGCATCATCCGCGTCAGCACGGAAAACAACAACGGCAACATGTACAAGAGCATCCTGGTGAGTGGCACGCGACAGCCAAACGCTGTTATCGTCGGTTGCGTTTTCACCCCGGGTGACTGACACAAACGGTGCGTTCAGTTTTGGAAAATCCCGTTCACTGAGCCGACCAATCAAACCCAGCTGGAAAGGGAAAACAAGAGATGGTACGATTCAAAAGACGCGGGGCATGGGATGAACGAGAGGGTTGAAACAGCATCTTTGTGGGTGTTTCCAGTCTTGTGAAAGTTAGGGTTTTATTTTATCAAGTTCCCAGCAGAGCGTTCTGATCAAGCGCAGCCTTTGCTGCTCCTGCCCTTCTCCCAGCGCTGGCTGCTTTGGCTCCAGCTCGGAATTTGTGTGCCATTTATTGACATGAGATGCCATGTGCCAGCTTTTCTCAGGAGAAGCTTTTCCCTGGGAGCTGATGAGCCCTTTAACTACGCAGCTTCTCTCTGCGGCTAAGGTTGCCAGACCGGAAGCAACTGGCGTTCCGGTGTTTCCCCTCGATGCTGGTTCCACAGAGGGATTCCAGCAGTGACGGGCCGATGGCTGAGGGAGCGCAGGGCATGGCAGAGCCTGGGGGGGAGCAAACGCACACGGAGGAGTTCTTAGCACGTGTAGCTACTTTATGATTTTAACGGTCTGACCTCCACGGGCCTGATGGATTCAGCTCCTGGCGAGACAAACCTTCCTTTTGACTGCGGAAGGCTCTGGAGGGAGCCCCGTGTCCGCTCCGGATGCACGGCGCTTCCACAGCAGACAGTAATCCCAGTTACGAGGCCAAAAGTCTTTGCAGGATGTCTAAGTGCAGGAGATGGCAGATTAATCAATGTCTGCAAACAGATGGGGCAGCTGTTTACGTGGACGTTTAGGGCTGGTGAGAACAATGCCTCATCTCTCCAAGTGTTTGCCCAGGAGAGCAGACACTGATTTACTGCTGTCTCTTCTGCCGTCTTCAACTAAAGACCCACCACCACTAAAAATCACAAATAGCATGTTTTATCATTGCAACTCTGTCTTTCCAGGTAAGCAGCCAAGACAAAGCTCCTGCTGTCATCCAGAGAGCTATGCTGAAGCACAACCTGGAATGTGACGCAGCTGGGGATTATGAGCTCGTACAGGTCATCTCTGAGGACAAAGGTAGGGAAGCAGAATCCTGCTGCTGCTTGAAAACTTCTGCTGGCTTTTGGAGGGGAGACTAAAATGTGAAGCAACGTTAGCGATGCCATGGACATGTCACAGCTGCCAGGGAGAATAACTCCCCTCAGTAACTGGCGCGCAGGGGGGTTTCGCCCCGTGCTCAGGCTGTTTGCCCAGTCCCTGTCCTCTCGCAGCTTTCCTTTGCTTCCCGCAGTACTGCCAACTAACCCGTGCTCTGCTCCCTCTGTTGCAGAGCTGGTGATCCCAGGCAACGCCAACGTGTTCTACGCCATGAACAGCCACGTGAACTTCGACTTCATCCTGCGGAAAAAAGCTTCGGTCAATGGGCAGGTGAAGATGAGGAGCCGCTGCAGCCTGGCGTTCCTCAGGACTGCCAGGCGCGGGTGCTGGACCAACAGGCCCAGCAAAATCTCACTGTGAGGGAGGCGAGGCCCCCGGAAGGAGAGAGCTGGTCGAGGACCATACCATTGCTGCCAATCCAGTATTACGGAATCACAGATGAATGTATCAGTATTGGACTTTGAGAACGTTTGACACCGAAAATGTTTTCCTTTGTGCCAGTATTACACAGAAGAAGAGCGTCTAAATCTATTTTTATAAAACTGGAGAAGAAAAATCTCAATACGATTCTTCCTGACCCAAGAAGGACGTCCCAGCCAGCCTCCAGCTGCCTGATGGGAGCACCGGTTTGCAGAAGGTGTGGGTGAGCCGTGTGCCCCAAGAAGTTGCTGCCTCCGGGAGGCATTTACATTCCCAAAAAAAACAAAAAGCAGGCTGGGTACGGCCCCAAAACACTTGTTACTGGAGACAGCACGAACTCAAGAGCGTGCGTTGCTTTCATACAGCTGGCAAACTTCTTTTTGCACTTGTTCCACGCCAGAAAATGACCTATTTTGGACTTTTCTCTTTTTTTCCCAAAGAACTTTAAAAGAATGGACTGCACTTGCTTTCAGATGAATGTCACGGTTTGCTCATGAACAAGGCAAACAAACACTACTTGTCTGGATCTACATCTTACCACCACCACGGTGTGGTTTCCCTTTCCGTTCGATAACTCGTCGGACAGGAATCGCTGCCTTTCGCCTGTACCCTGAAACGACTGATGTACCTCTTCGGAATGTGCAATCACTTGTCAAGAGCAAAACTTTGGACTCACGTTTTCATTCACCAGGGGCAACTACTTGACCTTTCATTTTTAAAATAAGTGGGCATTGAGAGGCGACAGCCGCGTTTCAAGCGTTACCCCGACCAACCAGAGGTTTTATGTACTTGTAGCATTGTTACGCATAAACTACAGCCACCTCCCTTGCTCTTTATACCCATCTCTTAAATTAATTTCCTGACATGGTACATCCTTTCAGCTGGACTAAAGAATTCAGCTGGAACTAAGAATTTAATGATCTGTTCTCTGTGAAACTTTAAATAACGTACTGCTTGAGTCTCTTCCCAAAACACAGGCTTCCTTGGAACGACAGTTAGAGGTTCTACTTTAAAAAGCCATAAGTGAGACATTGGATTGTAAGCAGCCTTCACCAAACAGGCTGTCTTTGAGGTTAAAAGAAACTCAAATACTGAATTTTATACATACCTGGGCCTTTTCTCCCCAGGCTCCAGTTCTGTAGCACTAATTTTCCAAACGGGCCCCGATGCCATTACCGATCAGTGATAACCTCACGCCGCAGACACCGATGGGTTGTGCCATATTTCACACTACGCGAGGGTTCATCACCTCTGTTTACAAATAACACTGTGCAGGTCCCAGACTGAAGAGTTTCACAACTCCAGTTGTAGTTTTGTCACACAGAATGTCAGGGATTACAAGGGACCTCCGAAGGACCATCTAGTCCAAGTCCCCTGCCGGAGCAGGACCAAGAGGGTGAAGACTGTGAGTCTGTGGTGCCTTGCCCAGAGGTAGGGCACGGTCACAACGGACGTTCAGTTTGCTTTGCGTTTCGGCGTAGGCACGCGTTGACGGCTGCGAGGTATCGTTTGTAAAGTCCAGTATTGCTCACTCAGAGGTTGTGTGTCTGTATCAAACTGAATGTTGTTAATTTTAAAATGACACTTTCCAAAAGGTTATTATATGAAAAAGATTTTTTTTAATTGTTTACCTGTAATCTTTATACAGTAAGTATATAAACCTTTTTTCCACTAATATTTGCCTGGCGTGTATTTTCTTCTCTTAGACTTTATTACAGCATGTCAGTTGTGCTTTTTTTTTTTTTTTTCCCCCACAGCAGTTCCTCCCTTCATCTTCCTCACTTGTACTGTTTTAACTGGTCTCAACTTCTTCCACCTCCCAAATGCGTGTTCCCCGCTGCCCAGAGAACTTCGAGCTCCACATCAGAGCTGTGTTCCCTTGAGCTGGAACCCTTCAGCCATGACCTGCCTTCAGCATGATTTTACTCTTCAACATCACCTCCAGTGTGTTTGTAGCACTGTCAGCGTTACCATTGTGCCTTTTTTTTTAATTCTTTAAAGTTTTATGAGGCCTCTGTGCTGCTTCGGCAGCATGGCCGGACGGGCTGTCCGAGTGAACTGGTCTCTCACCTGCGTAACTCACCGAGTGGCAGCAGCTGATGAGGAGCCCTGCGTGGTCCCGTCGCACGCTGCAGGACTGCGATGAGCTGCTTGACAGCACAAGGTAAATGTCAGCAAAGCAAAAGCCACCCCAGTGCAGCAGCCCTGCACACCAGCCTGCTGTTGCTGTGCAATGTTTCTGTGCTTTTTTTTTTTGGATGAGCTTTCAGTGTAAGGATTTTGGTTGTAACTAAATAGGTAACTTAGATTATATGCAAATTTGACAACGACTTCTTCATGAAATCATTCTCTTGCAGGTCACTAAATGATTTCAGTCCTTGATTTCAGCCCAGTCCCTGCTCCCACAGATCACCTGCCATCTCACCCCTCACTTCAGCACTGGGGGTGACCCCTAAATCTGCCAAAAAGTCACAGCTAAGGCCTTGAACTGCAGCAGTTGCCTTTGTCTCTAAAGGACCCCTCGTATTACAATAGTAAAGGCCAAAGAAAAGTTAACCTGAATTTAAGGTGCCTCTGTTTGTGGTTTTTTTCCCCTACTTAAACTACCTCTGGAGCTAAAACACAACAGCACAACCTTACTCAGTATGTCCTTCAGGATAAATACAATCTGCCATAGTGAGAGCACAACAGCACTTTTCCTTTCTGAAACAAAACCAAAGACCAAGTTGTTAGGTTACGAGCAGCCTTACTGCAGCTAGATCATCATTTTTAGGGCCTGTCACCTTAACTTTTCTTGTGAACAAGCTGCCTTTGCAGCTGGTTTGCTACTTCTACTCTGCAAAACCTGTTCTTGGCTTCCACTGGGTGTTTTTCCCTGAGGCTTAGCTCAGATGCTCTGCAGCAGAGCAAAAACCCCATACCAAAAGGAGATTTTTTTTATATAAAAAGGAGAAGAAAATAAAAAAAGGAAGAAAAGAAAAAAAAAGCCCTTGGTGGTTCACGCAGCAGCCTGGCAAATTTTTACCGATCACTTGTCAAGTTCTGCTAATAGAAACTCCTTTTTCAAGATGTATGACCTAATGCACCCACCACCCTTGGGGCAGTGGGTGCTAAAGCTGGGGGAGGCTCAGCAGGGACAGACGTCCCACATCCGTGCCCACGCTGCCCCATGCCCCAGGATGGCACATCCCCTGCGCACGGCAAACAGCTGTCTCAGCCAGAACCTGAAAGCTGGTTCCTGCTTCTGCTCTAGTTTTGAAGCTTGGTAGATGAGTCAAAAAAAAACCAAAAAGGCCATGGAAAGTGGAAAAAATATCAGAAAAACATAGAGGTAAGTGTTTCAATTGCTTCTGCTTTTCCAAAACACAGTTAATTCTGGGTAGGGCAGAGCCTGGGCAACACCTGCCAGGGAAGTGAGAACACGGAAAGGGAAAAACAGCACTTGGAGCACTGGCCATCCACTGCGTCCTGCGTATGTAAATAAACAGAAAATTGTGTACTTATATATATACACATATATATATAGTATGTAGGTATGTATATATATACACACATGGGTGATTATATAGGTAAAAAAACCATCAGGTAGAGTGAGGCCATGTCTGCTCTGAAATGGACATATTCATTTAATTACATTTTTATATTTATATCCCTTTTTTTTAAAAAAAATCTATGCTATATTATTTCCGGCGATGCTCCCACGTCTCTCTGGGAGAGCCCAAAGGGGCAGCTGTGGGGCTGTGCCATAGATCCCAGAGTGATCCAAGCACAGTAAGCGGCTCCAGGAGCCGGAATACCCTACCTGCTCCCCGTGTTTCAGGACGCGGGGAGTAACTGTGAGGAACACCAGGAACATTTTTAGCCACGGTGTTCATGGAGATGCTGCTTCAAACGGGATCATGAAAGGTCAGAAGAGGAAGGGCTGGTAAAACCAGAGCTCGTGCTGATGAAGGTAAAGCACACCCAGGGCTGGGGGGAAGAGAGGTCTCTCTTGTAGACCCAGAGGTGGGTCTCTCAGAGAACACAAAGCACATGAGGGCGGAAGAGACACATCACGTGTATGAGCACAGCACAACCACAGTGAACCTTTACGTGCAGAGGCAGCCACGAAATTAGACCAGAGAAACAGTATCAGGCCAAAGGAACTCATAGAATAGCTGGCTCATGGAATCACAGAATGGTTTGAGTTGGAAAGGACCTCAAAGATCGTCTAGTTCCACACCCGCTGCCATGAGCGGGGACACCTTCCACTACACCAGGTTGCCCAAAGCCTCATCCAACCTGGCCTTGAACACTGCCAGGGATGAGGAAACCAACCTGCTGTTCTGTTCATCCCGCTCTTCTGCCAGTCTCTGATACACGTGTATCCCGTGTTAGTGGGACTGGAAGCTCAGATGGGTGCTATGCCAAACTGGGGCCCTGCTCCTCTGGTCCTCTCTTCCCACCACAGCTCCTGCAGCCTCCCAGCCCTCAAACAGCATTACCAAAGTCCTGGAGAAACAGCTACGCTGCACAATCTGCCCCAATCCCAAGGGAAGCATGATGTGATGGAACAACTTCGTGCCGCGCCGCAGTGACACATGACAATATGCTGGATGCTCACCAGTTCACAGATGTCCTGCTTCTGAAGGCTGTGCCGAGCTTCTAACCAACACCTGTGGGATTGCTGTGCCCAAAAGTGCTTCCAACAGGTCAGGCTCACCCCTTGTACAGCAAGACCTGAGGACGAAGCAAGAGGAGTTGTCAGAGAGGAATGACCCGGGCTGTGCGTGGTGGCCCATGACAGAGCTGCTCTCCCTACTCACCGTGTCGCATGGGCACCTGCTCCAGCCCGGAGAGCAGAAGGCTTCCAGGCTGTAGTTGCAGAACAGGCACGTTTATATGACCAGTGACTCTACAGTGGAGTGACATAGCTAAAAATCTCCTGAGCTGGCTCTTCTTGGCCAGGTCTATCCCCACCCAATGAAGAACACACACACCTGCTCATCTTGCACCAGGTTCTATGTATTATCAGACCGGCTGACAAGTAATAACATGTCTTCTTTAGCAGAAAGCACAACGTTCATCAGTAATTCTTAAAAACAAACAAAAATTTTTTAAACAAACAACAAACAAACCAAACAAACCCAACCACACGTACTCAACTGCACAGATCTCCAGCAGGTGTATCTCTAGGTGACAAGTCCAGGAGGGCACCCACCCCCTGTGTCACAGCAGCCCGCAGGCTGAGCTCCACACCACCTAACCACTGTAGTCCATCATCGCCTGGCCTCTGAGAAACATTTTAAAAAAAAAAAAAATACAAACACCGTACTCCGCTGACACGTCAGCCAACAGCAAGAACGTCAGAACTCATCCAAAAACAAACAAAAAAAAGACAAGTTTGCTCCTCCCGTGAAAAAATATCAAGACAAGTCGTCTTTCCGTCCTGCAACGTGCGGTTCCATCACGGCTGTGGAGAACAGCGCAGTCGACAAACACTGACGCTTCTGTAGGTCGTTTTGGTTTTCGTAAAGGCAGTGTCGAGCAGTTCACAACCGCACTTGGAAAATTTCAAGTTCTTAGAAGTCCTACGCTTGGTTTTACAGCCTGCAAATAGGTCCTCAGGCTTTGTTTTCCTGAAGGAATAAATTGAGGCAGGGGGCGAAGCGGGACATGACAAGGACTAACCCCACCTGTGCTCCCCTTGTACAGCGCAGAGACAACCACCACCAGCAACCTCCAGCTTCTCCGCTGGCTTCCAAGATGTCAGACACGCCAAGACGTCAGTTCTGGATCAGGAGGCTCGTTGAGGTGGGACCAGCAAATTTTGCAATTTGTGGCGAGGAAGCCAGCCGGAGTTTCCCATAGAAGAGCGACGAGGGAGAAGCCACTGTGGAGGAACGCTGCTCCGGTGCACTCAACGTTTTTTTGGAAGCCATCTTGATTCCCTTGGATAAACAAACCCAACTAACCCAACCGCTTGCCTCTGGTTTCTCTCAGTGAACAGGGTCACCAAAGCCTATGGACTTACAAGGAGTAACAGCGACACAGCGGCCCGGTCACAGCTATCCAGAAAGGAATTAACACTTGTACACCTCTATATATTAATCTTTATAAATACAGTATTCTACACGAGGAACTGTAGAAAGACGTCATTCAAGGTTGCTTTTTTTTTTTAACAAAAGCTTGCCAGGGCTTTTTTCAGATTTCTGCCTTTTTTCTGCCCCTCTGGAACACTTGGTTCTTTCTCCTCCTTCATCTCCCACCCCATCCTAAGCGGTTTGGTTAGTCGGAATGGTCAGGTCCAACCCCCATGCTCTGCCATTGGAAGCGGTGGGAAGGAGACCGCATGAAGAGCTGCTCTACAACTTCCAAGGGTGAAAAGCAAAAGTGTGAGGCAGGTTCAGGTGTCAACAGAGTCCCGGGGGAAGCGGGCAGTCATAGCTCATCCCTGGAGGACGGCGTGTTGAGGGACGACTGGGAGGGCAGAGCATCCTTGTTCTGGGCATCGCTATGGATCTTGCCCTGCTGCCGGGATTTCCAGGAGTGCGTTCTGTCCCAGTCCGTTGACACGGTCTCGTTGTCCCAGATGGTAGAGGTCTCTGTGTCGCTGAGGTAGCCCGGCTGCCCTGTGTAGTGGGTGGGGTAAACGAGCAGGGGTTCTGCTGAAAAGGCTTTCAAGTCTCTGGACTCGTAGTACTCCATGTACTTGGCTCTACAGAGGAGAGAAAAATCACCAGTAACTGAGCGAACGTCCATCAGTGCTGCTGCTTGTAACTGTGAGACACAAGCCAATGCCCTGGCAAACAGGTCCCAGTGAGTGGAGATAGCTGCTGTGGTGGAGCCTGACTCTCTCCAGCCAGAACCGCATGTGGTTACAACCACATACAACCTCTACAACCACACCCTGCGTTACCAGAGGCGGTCGAGCATCTTGGAACCAGTCCGCAAGCCCTGCACCAGGCAGGGACCATAACCCCCCTGCAGCAGGTCCGTCACCACCTTTGACCTGTGTCAGGAGCTCTGCTGCTGTCAGCCAAAAAGCACAAGGACCGGTCCTGACCCCCACCAGCCACACTACCCCCAAGGTGATCTGGCTTCAGACCACTCATGTTGACCTGAGCAGCGAAGGCATCCTACTTACACAGGGTGTTTGTTGTACATGACTGGCAGAAATTCATCTACAGGCAGCATCTTGCCGAAAGGCTCAGCTCCAATGAGTTTCTGAGCCCCTTGGAAAGAGATGGCGTACCCCAGGGTCCAGTAGGAGTAATCAGCTTCCACCAGGTTCATGACGTTGGGAACTGCTTTCTCAGGCTCCTGCACCTGCATCCTTTTCCGGCCAATGTAGCTTTAAAGGGTGAAAAGACCAAGGAAATGGGAACCAAAGCGAATCTGCAGCAATTACGGACCACACGACTGTTCGCGTCAACCAGGGAAGGGCAAATAGTCAATCCAAGAAGTAATCCCTGACCAGGCGAACAGATCTCTACCCTGCACCACTCCCAAAACCCCATGTCTTAGCCCAGTGGGTGGTACAGCTGCGAAAGGCTTCATAAGGCAGCTGAGATGCCATGGTCCAAGCCTCAGGACTAAGCTGTGTCAGTTCCTCCATCACAACAGCATCTTTGAACACTACCGAGATCAACCAGCACTGCCCACAAAGGGCAGTGATGGTACCCAATGGGCATCCCAGCATCAGCCTGCCCCAGGAGACAGAGCTGTCCTGATGGGAAGAGCCACTGAGAAGTCTGTGTCACCTTCCCCAGCCCTCCAGCATTAACCTGCATCAGATACTGCTGACCAACCCTGCGTGCCCAGAAGGTCTCAGATGGTTGAGGGCCAGTTACTTACATAAGCTCCCAGTCCAGCTGGGCTCGTTCAATGTCATCCATCAGCTTCATAAGCTTCCTTTTAAACTGGTGTTCAAAGCGTACATCGTCCTCAATAACAAGCGTCTTCTCCAGTTCTCTGTTCACCACCTGAAACAAGAAGCGATCACAGTGGTACACACGGGCTGCTCCCTGCACCCTGAAATCATTGGGTTCATCCTGACCTGGCCCATGCAGGTAGGGAGGAGGCTGGAGAACCACTCCCAGATTCCCAGCTTAGCTGGGAGAGACTGCCAGAGCCAGTAAGAACAGTCCTGAAAACACCCTGTGGCTGATCATCTGCAACTGAGGAAAACCCTCCATCTGATGTTGCACCATCTAGAGCCCATGAGCTCCCATCTAGCATGACCACAGCAACCACCTCCTCAGAGGAACGTGCAGCAGCCTTTGATGCCAAAGCTGCTGTTCGGAGAAACCTCGTTGTTGGAAGAAAGTGTTCCTGAAGCCTGGGAAGGAGGACGACCCAGTGTATCCAAGGTCTGACCCTGACAACTTAGACAACACAGACGCAAAAGCACCTTGCACGTAGGTTTCCCACGTTATCATCTGCCCATTGGCGATCTAGAAGCCTCAAGCCCAAAAGCACAGCATGACTTCTCAGCGCTGAAGTCGCTCCTTGCTGGTTCTAAGGCTGTTGGGATCCGTGCCCCGCCCTGCTGAGAGGTGCTGCGACTGTCACCTCCGAGGCCAGAGGGCCGTCCCCTCAAACATCCGTACAGGACCCTGCACCAGGAGGTACAACCCTCACTGTCACATTTGGGCAACCGCTGCTGTTGCCCAGTCTTCTTATAGCACCAAGTCCATCTCCCTGCCTCCACGTTTCACCTCACTTGAAATAATCCCTCCGCTGACGGCGGGCTCCGTAACTCCAGCATCTCTGACCAGCACAGCCCAGGATCCTCTCAAGCGTGACCCCCCCGTCCAGGTGCCAGGGACAGATGGAAGCTACAGCTTTTAGCACCCAAATGAGATCTCTCAGGTCAGGTAACAGAGGTCTCCACCTGTTAAGAACATTTATGATACGCCAACTCCAAAAAGCCAATGGGCAGAGTCACTGGAGCTTCAGTTCAGATGCAGAACAAGGGAAAAAAAACAGGAGTTTTTTTAAACACCGTTTGTTCTTCAAAACCTTCTCGCCTTTCTCCTGAGCAAACGTGCTCCAAGCAGGCTACCAGATGCTTTGTGAAACCAGTCATGAAAATATTCTCATAAAAACGACCCAGAGCTGTCAACGAATGGAAAGCAGGGATGAGAAAGCCAAACGCTGCGTTCCAGAAAAACCCTACAAAAGCAGTTCCATCCTACGCTTCCAGAAACCGCTGTCGTACCTGATGCTCTGCCCTACAACTGCCTGTGCCCCTTCCTACCGTGTCGTCCCGCAGCAATCCCGAGGCACCCGCCAACTCCTCACCTCCTTCCAGATGTAGTAGTGACTCAGGAAGCAGCCGATCTCTCCCCTCGTTAGAGGTCTGGAGGAATACGGATCCCGGTAACCCGGGAGCATGTCGATGCTGAGAGCTTTGAGCTGACTCGTGTTCAGTGCTCTGAGAAAAGAGAGAACATCTATCACCGTTTAAAAAAGGAGAAGGAAAAAAAAGAAAATTCACCTCAGACACAGATGCAACACGGGAAACGCTGCTGCCATTCAGAGGAAAGCCCCATCATGAAATTCCTGCGCTTGCTTCGCTCAAAAACCTGGAGAAAAACTAACTTCTTCATTTCCATTTCTACATGGAGGTGATCAATCACATCCTTAACTCTGCAAACGACTTCTCGTGGTGGGACTGTCAGCACGGCAGGCGCTTGGCTTAGGGTGTTTTTCCGAGAGGTCTCCGTGGGTGTGCACGTCCCAAAGAGCTCCAGACGGCCTTTTTGCAGCTCCCAGATCAAATCCATGAAGTCTCAACACACTTTAAGCTTGGAAAGGGCTGTGTCAGGGTTAACACTGCAGCACAACAGCTTTGTAGACCTAGGATGGACCATCTTTCCAGGAGATAATTGCTCTTGAACACTTCCACTGCTGACTCCTTTCAAATGTGTACCAGCGTTATAGTTTGCAGGAATCAGGATTATTTTACCCTGATTTTCATCTTAGCCTGAACCACCGCTGCCCTGGTTGCCTCACGGAGACTGACCAATGGCAAAAGAAGAAAGGAACAGAGGAAAACTGCCCCAAACAGACTGTCAGGTAAATAAAAGTGATATTCACCTCTCCCCTCAGCCCACCCTTCCCCACCAGAGCCGAGGAGATGGCGTTGAGCTTTTACACGCAACCCACTCTTCGCAAACGTCCAGCCGAAACTCACTTCCCATCCACGGCCTCCACGATCTTGACTGCGATCTCCTGCTCGTACAGAGTCCGCAGCATCCGATCCCGTCTGTCTTTGCGACGCTTCAGGTTGATCATGAAAATCTGAGTGGAAGAGAAAGATGTCAGCCTCCCGGCTTGGAAGCAAGGAAGAAAAGGGAGTCCTCACCCACTCTTCTCCAGCAGCTCCACTGGAAAAGCAGATCTTACTAAAATACCAGGTGTGTTCTCATAGAATGATTAAATGGTTTGAGTTGGAAGAGACCTTCAAGACCATCTAGTTCCAATCCTCCTGGCATGGGCAGGGACACCTTCCACTACACCAGGTTGCTCAAAGACTCATCCAACCTGGCCTTGAACACTTCCGGGGATGGGGCAGCCACAGCTTCTCTGGGCAACCTGTGCCAGTGCCTCACCACCCTCAGAGGGAACAATTTCTTCCTTAGATCTAATGTAAATCTCCCCTCTTTCAGTTTAAAGCCATTGCCCCTTGTCCTGTCACTGCACACCCTTGTCCAAAGCCCCTCTCCAGCTTTCTTGTAGCCCCTTTAGGTACTGGAAGACTGCTAGAAGGTCTCCCTGGAGCTTTCTCTTCTCCAGGCTCAATAACGCCAGGTTTTATTCCAGGTTGCTTAGAATTTGTTAAAAAACTGGGGTTGGTTTGGAGTTGAAAGGTTAGAGGCTCGTTCTTTGCCTAACAACTCCAATTTATGGATGTCTTATGGCACAGGGAAAGTTGCTCTTTGAGGATGAATAAAGGTGAGAGGAGACCAGTTACAGCCAAGCCCGTAACTTCCAAAGATAAAGGATATTTTGATTTATACTAAACACAGAGTAAAACAGCCAGCTCCAGTCCCAGTAGAACACTGACCCATGTGCTCCCCCGCCTGCATTCAGGATTATCAGCCGGGCCACCATCCAAGTACAAGGACGCAGTACAAGCACGACAAGAGGATTTGGGTAATTACTTTGGGCACTGAAAATCTGCCGCTACCCCTGCCAGAGCAGAAAGCCCAGCGCAGAGCCAAGACTGGGAATGGAGATGTCTGGGCAGGGCTCAGTCCAAGCCTTGAGGAGACCAGACTCTTTGGTGGGGGGCAGAGCACTGAAGCCCTCGTTTAGCAGCTAAACCGCAGAGGGTCAGGGATATTTTGGATTCCCGGGCAGACAAGTAACAAGCACAGCCTTGTAGCAAAACCTCGTCCCAGTAAGAAGCGGATCAAATTCCAGGTCAGTACAAACGCAAAAGTAATAAACTGGATAAATAAAGCGCAGCCACAAAGGACGACATGGAAAAAACCTACCAGCAGCTGTGTCCTGGACACAGAGACGCTCAAAGAGACGCAGCCAAATCAGGCTTTACGGGTCGTATGAACAGATGCAGCGGAACACAGCGGGAAAACAAAGGCTGCCCTGAGCACCGCGACCGCCTCGCCAACGGTGCCGCTGCCACCCCGGCAGCTGCGCGGGCAGCGGCTGGCAGCCTTGTGAAAAACACGGATGCTGGTCAATTAAAGCCCGGTGGATCCCTCTCCAGCCTTCTCCCCTCGATGCCGGCTCTCCCCACAACGTGGAGAGGAATTTCTGCTGGGTCTCGGGGCAGTAGCAGTGCCAGCAGCCATCTTTCCTAGTGCACTTTTACTTAAGGCCACGGCAGGAAAATGTAGTGATGGAGCAGGGCAGGGGGAGAGCTGTCACAGCACAGGGACAACACGCGTGGTCTCCATCACGCCTGGCCGCTCTGGGCTCTCCAGTGTGTCTTTCAGCTGAGAGAAATCATCCCCTTCTGTCACTGGGAAGCAGGAGGGGTTTTCCCCAAATGACTAATTTTTGTCGCAGAACGGAGGACCACCAAGCTGCCCTGCAGAGTCAGACGTAGAGGAAACAGGACAAGAACCGAGGAGTTAAACAACCTGGTTTTCAGCCTCACTTCTGCCATCTCCTCCTGGCTGGGTTAAAACATCCAGCCCATCAGGGCGGGGAGCCCCCGCACACAGACGTGCCCATCTCATCAGGGGTCCCGCAGCAGCTGCTACGCGCTGGTCTCGTTTCCGCACAGCAAATGCCAGAGCGAAAGAACGCTCCCTGAGCCCTTTCCCTTCTGCTTCCCTGAGCTCAGCGGTTCTTCCCGAGTAAGGATGGTTATTTACTCCTTGCAAAATGTTTAAGTCCAAAAGGTGAGTGATGAGGAAAGAGCTGATTCAAAAAGGTAATATATTCTGAGGGAAACGGCTGGAAGCTCAGCTACAGGGAGAAGTTGGGTCCTCCAGGTGATGAGTGGGAAGACAAGGCAATAACAGCAAAACAAGTTCCTTACTTCATCAAATCCCATCTTGTCAGGGTGCTTCGGAGGAACAGAGACATACTGAGAGGGCTCAATGGGAGGACGATCGACTGAAAGAGAGGAGAGATCCCAAACGTCACCCTCATGCACGAGCTGCATCAATATAACGTATCATAGAATCACAGAATGGTTTGGGTTGGGAGGGACTTTAAAGATCATCTAGTTCCAACCCCCCTCTGCCATGGGCAGGGACACCTTCCACTAGACCAGGTTGCTCAGCCTCATCCAACCTGACCTTGAACACCTTCAGGCATGGGGCATCTACAGCTTCTCTGGGCAACCTGGTCCAGTGCCTCACCACCCTCAGAGGAAAGAATTTCTTCCTTAGATCTAATCTTTAGGTACTGGAAGGCTGCTAGAAGGTCTCCCTGGAGCCTTCTCTTCTCTAGGCTGCACAATCCCTACTCTCTCAGCCTGTCCTCACAGAGGCGTGCTCCAGCCCTCTCCTATGAAGTATCCACATATGTCTTCATCACAGGACCCAAAAAGCCCCAGGGAGGTGGGATGTGAAGTCAGTGCAGGAGTGGGTGTAGCAGAAAGCATCCGTGTTCCAAAGCAGATGCCAGCAGCCATCTGCCAGACAGAGCTCAGGACAAAACCAAGGTTCTGCACCACCCTTTCCATATGAAAGACGCATTTTTTTGCATTTAAGCTTGGGAAGTCGAGGGGTTTCATGAACGGGGGTGACCTGACCGTGAAGCGATGACATCCCTAGGTAGAAAAGCGGTGGGAAATGGCAAACTGCGTATCAGAACGGCACGAGAGCAGTCAGATCCGGAGGCAGATTCCCAAGGGGAAGAGAGCTGGGCTGCTGGCAGGAGAGGGGTCCATCACAACAGGGCGCAGGGACTTACTCATAGCCTCGATTAGCGTGTGCACAAAGTTCTCAGTTTCTTCTTGCAGCGTCTGATGCGATTTCAGGGGCATGGGAAGGAACCCGTAGTGTTCACGGTTGCAGATGAACATCTGTATCCCTGGGGATCGCAGAAAAACAGAAAATTACAGTCGGGCCTTTCACCAGCGGATTTCCCTGCTCTGTTGCTACGTAGCCACAATCGAACTTACGGCAGTCCCAAAAAGTTCTGCAAACAATTCAAAAACGTCACCGTGCCCTTTTCAGTTCAATTTGGCTGGCAGCAAGTGGCATTTCCTACAAAACCAATTTCCACTTGCTGCCTAAAACCACAGGTATTTTTAACTGCGATCAGCTTTCTCCTAGAAGAGACTGGAAATCCCCCTCTCAGACCAGAGAATGGGTCTTTTTTGGCCTTCATGCTATAAGAACGATCCTACAGCAGAGGGCAGAACCAGCCTTCGGCAAAGCAGAATCCGGTATGTGGGACTACTGCGGGTAACGGGGCAGTACCACAGGGTCCTCGTTTAGCCCGTATCCGGGGCTAATTAATAGCCAGCTGTTCTATTACCCAATGATCCTTCCCCACTCGAAGAGGGGAAATGGGAAAAGGAAGGAAGACCCATGGGTTGAGAGAAGAACTACTGAATAATTGAAATACAATAAAATAGAAAATAATAACGGTAACAATAATAATATATCCAGACAAGTGATGTACAGTGCAACTGCTCACCACCCCTTGAGCAATGTCCAGCCCATTCCCGGCCAGCGATTCCAGAGCAGGAAAGCCCCAAAAATGCAACCCCAGAAGAGAAGGAGCAGGTCTCAGGAGCAGAACAATGGGAGAGAGCCTCCAGGGACAGCGGCCATTGAGGAAGAGAGACCATCTTCAACAAACCTTCCAATTTACAGTGAGTATGATGTTCCATGGTATGGAATATCCATTTGATGACTTAGGTGTCAATCGCCCTGGCCACGCTCCCCCCAGGTTCTCAGACATCTGGGTCGTTTGCAAACACAAGTTGAGAAGTCCTTGAGCAGTGTGGATACCTGCGTACCACGGCCGGCCGCAAACTAAACCAAAGTGTCTGATCAACTTTGTTCTCACCGAATCGGGTGCTGCAGTCTTCCCAAAAACGCAGCTTACTTTAGAAACATCGTTCTTCTGATCAGAAGGAAAAATTCAAACCTATACAGCGTGGCTAGGAGTGATGGGAGCTTTCGTCTGAGCTTTACAAGGCTTCTCCGTCAGACCACAAGAAATACGGAATGACTCTTCGCCAGTAGAGGAGCCAAGTCTGATCCTCAGCTTCAAAAGCACATAGTTGGCCAAACGTGGGCCCAGGCAGTCCAGCAGCCCTAGGATCACACGGGATGAAGCTGCGAGGCCGAAGGCATCGGCACAGCTGCAGGGTCTGTTACTGGCCTAGCAAGGGATTCACTCCAGCTTTTGGAGTCAAGCATCTTCCTGCTTCTGTTTGCTTTGGCTTGAAAATAAAGACATTTTTGCCTGTGTTGGTAAAGGACTTTGAGGAATATCTAGGATAACCATCTTGGCAGTGCTTAGTCTACCACCAAACATAGTCCTTTCCTCTCCGGGACTAGTTTTTACAGCGCCTTGAAGATTAGAAGAAAATCCTCAGGACACCAGCAAGGAGAAAAGATGCTTTCAAAAAGAGATGATAACGTGATTTCCTTCTGCGCAGAAGCTTTTGCAACCACTTGTTCAAGGAGCTGAGCCTGAACATGGGAAACAGAGAAGATCCAAAGCCTGTCCTTGGAGTGGAGGCCTTTGCGAGGGAGAGACTCGCCCGCTGCTGAGCTCGTTTGCTGGGAACATCCCAGCAACGTGCACTCAGCGAAATACTGGTCCCTCTGGACTGACCGAGGGTTTGCTCACCGTCAGCGATAACCGCAGCTGCACCGGGCCTGATGTCACATCAGGCAACAGCCACATCCCCAGGAGCCAAGGGAAAACATTTCCGCTGTTTTTCTTCGAGCTCTGGGAAGGTCCTTTATTAATTAACCTCCCATCTGAAAGCTGCTAGAACCCCCACAACTGCCCAAGTAGATTTTAAAGAGCACAAACCTGCCTTTCTTTTCTTTTTTTTCCCTTTTTTTTGTAAAATGAAAGAAGCACAACGCCCCTCTCCCTCTAGGAAATAACCGAAAAGCAGACGCTACCTGGTGTGTCGACACTTTCATCTATTAGTCCTCCTAATCCCTGGTATTTTCAGCAAAGCAGAACCGTCTGCGTTAACGACCCCGCTGCTTCTACCATTTTAAGTTCTGCAAGTAAATTGCTGGCTCCAGGACTCGTCAAAACACATTCAGCTGTCAGCTGCGATTTAGGTAAATGGCAGAAGGAAAAGCAAAAAAAAAATAAAATACTACCTGCTGACATTAATGGATTTGGCACTGATCTAATCAACTAATCTTATCCGGCTCACTGATCTCCGTTCTTATCTTCCGCTGGCTTAAACACAGTTAATCTGCATAGAGTCACGCCAGTGTCTCTGTTCCTTCTGGGATAAAAGCTACTTAAAAATGGTAAATTTACCTTAAAACAGGGACAGGGACTTGCTCTCCAGCTCTGGTTTCATAATAAAATAAACAAGTGCTGCAAAGGCCAGAAAAGCTGTAGATACGTGTATTGTTGTGAGCCTTTCTAAGGCAGCGACCGGGACTCACAGCCATGCCCTAAATCCCCCACCATCATTAGGCAACTGGAATTTCCTCCACTTCCCCCGGCCCAGACCTTCCTGCTGACCAGCTATAGGGCTTCCAAGCCTCAGGCTGCAAGGAAGCTCAGGAGATCTGGCTGGATAAATGGTATCTGGTGAGCGTGAGGGGCTCTACAGAGTCCAACTTTGTCAACAAAACACCCGTGGCGAGTTTTGGTGTGAATCAGTGCCCCCATCATGGGCCATGTCCTCTCAGCAGAAGAGGGACGGTCTCTTTGGAGCACCACAAAATGGTTGCTCCGAGCAGTAGATTGGTTTGATGCGAGTGCAGTACTTGGCCCGGACAAAAGCCAACATCACTTCAGACTTCAGGGAAGTAAGTGAAATCACTCCGAAGAGAAGTTTACCTCCAAGTCCATACATTTTTCACATTTCTGAACTTGGATGTCATCTCTTTTATCCCAGGTGACAAAACTCAGCCCAGGACACAAGCCAACAACGTGAGCAGATCAACGCGCCAGACTGCTGAAGCAAAGCCTTTCATGTCCTGGAAAAAGCTGAAGTGTTCTAGGACGGAAGGAAAAAATGATGGGTTTGAACCCCCGAAATATTTCTCAAGCAGAATATTTCTTAATTCTAATGCAATGCAGTTACCACACTCATGGGACACTGCGGTTCTGGGAGGGAACAAGTGGGGCAGGCAGATCTGAAGGAGTTAGCTTTGCTATCCAGACCTAAACCTCCGTTCACCTTTGGAGCCAACATACTGATGTCCTGACTCTGAAAGCCAGGACCACAGAGGTGCCGTGGAAGTTCACACCTCATCTTCCCACCTTCCTCTGCCTCCTAAGGACTCTCATTTTGGCTTCTCCTGGCTCTCCTCTAGAATCATAGAATGGTTTGGGTTGGAAGGGCTTCAAGACTATCTAGTTCCAATCCCCTGCCACAGGCAGGGACACCTTCCATTAGACCAGGTTGCTCAAAGCCTCATCCAACCTGGCCTTGAACACTTCCAGGGATGGGGCAGCCATAACTTCTCTGGGCAACCTGTGCCAGTGTCTCACCACCCTCAGAGGGAAGAATTTCTTCCTTAGATCTAATGTAAATCTGCCCTCTTTCAGTTTAAAGCCATTGCCCCTTGTCCTATCACTACATGCCCTTGTCAAAAGTCCCTCTCCAGGTTTCTTGTAGCCCCTTTTAGGTACTCTGTCATTTACCTTTCTCTCCTTACGACCCTCATCCCCTTGTAGCCGAGTTTTTACAAAGCCCTGCTTAGCCTGCTGAGACAATACCGTCTTTTGCGGCGCTGCCAAGAGCTTCGAACCAGAAAGATGACTAAAAGGAAAAGTTGCAAACAGCTGGTGGCTGCCATGCTGGTCGGGGAATGGTGGGAAAGGCAGGTCTTCTCCACCTGCCTCTCCTCCAGAAGCAACCATCGACGACAAGCTTCATTCACTTTCTCTCTACTCGTCTGCCTTTTGCAGACAGAGGACAGGTAACATCAGCTGGACATGGCTCAGTGGACCCACAAACAACTTTTCCAGGCAAAGAAAGAGAACACCAAGGTTGTGACTTTAGCCTGAAAGGTCTCCTGTATTTCAGGACCAACTGGAATTCTCCCACTGTCCAGCAGAAACCGATCGCAGGATCAGCCGGAGCTGTACACATTTTTCTCCGCTGCATCCCGAGGATCTCAAGGCAGCTCAGCGCTCGACTGGTTCTCCCGAAGTACCAGTGACACAATGTCAAGCCTGCAGAGATTTTACGGCTGACACACCAGCTCTAACCCGCTCTTGCCTGCAAGAGATCTCCTCTCAGCACAGCCCACAGACTCCGCATCGTTCCCCTTGAAAGCTGCACTGATTTTGCTTTTAAAAATACAAAAAAATACAAAATAAAAGCCTCTCAGCTAATTCCTGCTCAGCTGCCATGGAGCAAAGCCTCACCAGCGCCATGGTTAAGCAACTTGGATTTTGTTTCGTGCAAGGGCTGCTGCATCTAAAGAGGGTTTCTTGCCCTCACCCCTTCCTCACGGAGTCTCTTGGAAGTGGTGACTTTTGGTACCTGACCTACGGGCTGCAGAACACCCTCTGCTCTCCTGGGACAGGGAATGGGGGGGCTGCAGGTCAGTTCCCCACATGCTGTTTCTACCGCTCCTTTCCGAAAGGAGGAGGACTACTGACACTCTTTTCGCCTGCTCCAGTGGATCCCCTCCTCATGGGACAGTCCTCAGACTTCTCCTTCCCGCAGGATGCAATCCTTACCCATCAGATCACTCCAGTGCAGGCTTCTTCTCCATGGAGTCACAGCATCTTAGGGAGCTGCTGCCCACTCCAGCAAGGGGTTCTCCATGAGCTTCACATGCCTCTCCGCCTCATCGTCAGCCTCCAGCAGCTCACAGAGACCATTCCCTACGCCCTCCCTCAGGCTCAGCCATTTCTGCTCCAGCACGGGCTTCTTCCCGGTCTGCAGTGGGTCTGTGCCCCACCGAGTCTGCCATGGCTGCGGGGGCCACTGCCACCTCACTGCGGGCTGAGGGCAATCCCCACTCCGGTACCTCCTCCCGCTCCATCCGCACTGACCACGGTACATGGGGCCGTTTCTCTCACATCTCAGTCCTCTCTCCACCGCAGCCGTGCTGGGCCCAACGAACCTCAGCAGTCTCAGCAGGACGAACTCAGCCCAGCGGGCACCCCAGGAGCAGGGCGCTTCCGAGCTCTCCAAGCTGCGCTGCTGCAGCCATCTCCAGTTGGGTAGCAGTGGCCCAGCACGGGCAGCCGTCTGCCCAGGAGGCCAGGGGGCCAGCCTCCTGCCTCCCGCTCTCTTCACTGTAAGTCCAGCCCCACTTCGGGCTCCTTTGTCCCCGTCTTAAGTAAGGCATTTGCAGAGGCACTGATGGCTTGGCTCTGGCCAGAGGGGATGGGGGTCCGACCTGGCCAGAGGCCATTTCAACCAGTTTTGGAGCCTGGAAAGATTTTCACAGCTACTTACAGGGGCCATTTCTGCAGCCCCTCCTGTGCTATCCCAGCACAATGCCACAGGTTTTGTCTCTGAAACCCTGTCCCCATCCCAAGAACGGCTCCCCTGTCCTTTGAAGCTAGCTGGGATTCCAAACTGCCTTGCCACTCAGCTGCCACTCAGTTATCCCTGACCAGCTCCGAAAGCGGGAAGGGAACAGGGTCTTAACTCATGTGGCTTCATGCCTGTGAACTCAGAAGTAGAGATCTGTGTGAATCCTGAGATCTCTGCTGGTGAATCCTCCCCAGCAAAAGCTCCAGACATACCTGCTTGGCGACTGGAGAAGGCGAAGACCATGATATCGTCAAAGCTCCAAGTGTAGTCCTGGTGCGGAGGGTAGAACATCAGCTTGGTGGAAGCCTCTTTCCTCAAGTCAATGAGGAATGTGGAATGAATCATCGGGACAGCAAAACAGCCTGTCCTCTTCCATTCCCGAAGCAGTGGATAATCCAGGGTCCTTTTGTAATAGCCCTGCAAACACAAGGAGGGGGCTGCTTGTTACAAGAGGTTTCTGTTTCATAGATGCTCCTCAGCAAATGCTCTCACCCTCAGACCTCCCCAGCAGAGATCGAGCAGCACCCAATGCTCAGATTTTTTCCCATTAGGAAAGGGCTCAGTCAAGTATTTAGAAAACAATCTCCATCCCAAAAGTTAAAGCTTAACCTTCTCTCTCCTTTTCAGCAGCTGTCAGAAATCTGAGCCTTTCCACTGCAAAATTCCCTTGCAATACAGCTTCAAACCTCAGATATTTTCCCCCTGGCTCTCCAGAAACATTTTTTTTGGCACACAGCCTCTTAGCTCTGACCCTGAAAGCTGCTGAGCATCTGTGACATCCTCCACATTCAACAGGCGCACAGGACACTCAGTGTCTCACAGAATAGAACCTGCAAATTATTTCTGACCATGACTTTAAAAAACCACACTTATTTGCTTCACTGCAACGAAGACAGCGTCTCAGTCTCCATCAGCTGTGTCGGAATCCCTGCTTCCTCCATCCCAGGGAAAGCAGGTTTCCTACCCGCTCCTGAGCTCTCCCCACAGTGTCTGCCTGGGGGAGGCACTTTGGTCAGCTCATTTCTCTGCGACCACGAGCTTCACCAGCCTTCCAAGCACTGAGGGTGCAACACCCGCGTTGCATGGCTCATAGCTGGTGTCGCAGGTGCAATACATCTAAAGCCATCAAATTTGGAAACTGATACACCGAATTCCCTCGGAGAGAAAGCCCTAACGTGCCAATTAGACATCTGAACACAGCTGACGGTTGAATCCAGAGCAGATTCTGGTCTTTACGGAAACGATGAGTCACTAAAAGAAGCTAAAGTTACTTTTACGTTGTATTTTCCGTGAGCATCCTAGCAACAGCTGAGCAAATCACCGCGGAACACTGGATCTGGGTAGAAGCACGGTGTGGTGTGTTTGTCTGTTTATGCATCTGGAGATCCTCCCCTCTGCCCTTCGAGGTACCTTCTGACCATACCGTGAGGACTAGATATCTCAAACACATCCAGTCTGATCTTCCTGGAAAGGAGCAAGTGAGTAGAGAGCTCACTAGTGTTCCCACCAAACGAAGGGTTAAGACATTCAACCTTTAAGACACATCCAAGAACAGGTGAAAGATGCTGGAAACTAATCCTTTCTCCTCCACTCACTCGCTATGGAGTTTTGGGGCTTTTTGCTGCTCCTAAATCACGTGTAGTCAAGAAAGACTCCAATTTGTCTGCACCATTGCCGCGCTCTCCTAAGGTCAGCTTCACGACAACTCAACGTCAAGCTGACCGGAGCTGGCTTTGGCTTGTTGCTCCGTGCCAGAGGCCGTGTTTCAGGGCGTGCTGCAGCTGTTACTCCCTCCCCAAATCCCCAGGGAGAGCAAGGCTGAGAGCACGAAGCCGTGAGACAGCGGGAAAAAAAAAAAAAAAAATCAAGTGGGACCTTTGAGCAGCTTTTTTTTTTTTTTTTTTTTTACCAAATTTTGCAAGATGCATTTGCTGCTAGTTTTTTTTCCCCTCTCCTTTTCTCGGCTAGTGCCAGTAACGATGGAAATTTACTACCAGAGAGGTAACAGAAGGGGCCAAGGCTGTGGCTGGTGCACACAGGCACAGATCTGCTTCAGACAATGCTGATTTACACCAGTGGAAAATTCATCTCAGAGCTTAAACGACCATGCCTTCGCTATGAAGTTTATATCTCCACTTTAAAACAAAAACTGAAACAAGTAAACACACCCACACACACACCATCACTCCCTTTTCCCATCTATATATTTACTTCCTAAGAATTTGGAAAGTTCAGGACCTTTTTCTACTGTTTTTACTAACTGTCTAACTGACTTTACTAACAGACTAACTGTCTGAGCAGGGAACTCCTTGCCATAAGATGGTGCGGTGCCAAAAAAAGGATTCAGATAGTGATTTCTACAAAATAAAAAAAGAACAATGTTTGACAATTAAGTAAGCAGAAGAAGAGGGGAAGAGAGTTTGCTCTTTGTTTCACTCCAGCAATAATGACAGTAATTAAGATCTGGCTAGCCATCTGGGATAAAGCAAGAGGGTAGGGAATGGCTGGACCATGGACCTTCTCTGAAGTATTCATACTCACACGCCCCAGGGAAGCTGAAAGGTGTATGTGCACCTCAGGCTTAAACATGTTTGTCTATGCAGCAAGGTGAGCTTGTCTCTACAAAGAAGGAAAGACAAGACTCAGGGATGGAAGGAAAACGGAAATCTGAAGCTTTCCAGGGCAAACATGGGCAAAAAGGGAAAGCTTTCAAGAAAACAGAATCATAGAATGGTTTGGGTTGGAAGGGACCTTCAAGACCATCTAGTTCCAACCCTCCTGCCATGGGCAGGGACACCTTCCACTACACCAGGTTGCTCAAAGCCTCATCCAACCTGGCCTTGAACACTGCCAGGGATGGGGCAGCAACAGCTTCTCTGGGCAACCTGTTCCACCCTTAGAGGGAAGAAATTCTTCCTTCGATCTAATCTAAATCTCCCCTCTTTCAGTTTAAAGCCATTGCCCCGTGTCCTATCACTACACACCCTTGTCCAAAGCCCCTCTCCAGCTTTCCTGTAGCCCCCTTTAAGTACTGGAAGGGTGCTAGAAGGTCTCCCCTGAGCCTTCTCTTCTCCAGGTTGAACAGCCCCAATTCTCTCAGCCTGTCTTCATAGCAGAGGTGTTCCAGTCCTTGCATCATCTTCATGGCCTCCTCTGGACCCGCTCCAGCAGTTCCACGTCCTTCTGATGTTGGGGACTCCAGAGCTGAACGCAGCACTGTGGGGGGTGTCTCACGAGAGCAGAGTAGAGAGGCAGAATCAGCTCCCTTGACCTGCAGTCATGCTCGCTGGCCTGCTGGCCACCTCTTCTTATTCTAGGAGATGTGCAGCTGAGGATCCTGCCTCCCCAAAGGACAGCGAAACACATGCCAGCAACAGACCAGAAAACAGCTCAAAAAGCTCATCTCACTATTGAGGCTTACTTGGGAGAAAAAAAGCATTAACTACAGTCCCCACTTCAGCTTGAACATCTTGGAAAGCCCATCTAGAGCTTAATCAAGAGCATTTCAAAGGAAAAGCGTGAAAAAAGGCAAAACCCAACTGTGACAATAAATCTGCCCTTTTATATATTTGATTCTCGTATTAAAATCGTTTTATGGACAAGGTGATAGTACTGGGTTCGACTGGGATGCAGCTAATTTTCTTCGTAGCAGCCTACAGGCTGCTGTGTCTTAGACTGGTTTAGCTCAACCTCATTCTGGCTCTAAAAAATAACACTTTTTCTACTAGACAACATCTTTGATACTTTCTGCAGTGTAGGTTGTTTGAGAAAGTAACACGACACTGATTTTAGGCTCAGCACTTCTGTCCTTTACATACATACTTCAGCACACACACTCACGCTCCCTTCAAGGCAAAGGGTGTTGCCCCTCTACATAAATCATCATCTTATGTGAGAAAAATAACCCCTCTACAATGGAGAGCTGCAGAAAGAAAAGCAAATTGCTCTTGGATTAGCATCACTACGCAGCCAAGCTAGTCTCAAATAACATACCAAGAGTTTTAAGGCCGTTACGCAAACATATGGAATTGCCTCAAATAAATTCTGGTGTGTATTTCGGTATTTTTTATGTAGTTAGTGGGACTGTATCGCTTCCCAGGACTTTTGGCTAAGCAAGCTCAGCTTCATCCAGGTTCAGCTTTTTCAAGTGAGGAACCTCAGATATGAAAGCAAGTCTCAGCCACGTGCCTGCACGCCCAACGCCAAACACGTATCACTTTGCTCGTATCTACAGCTCGGTTAGAAAACACACCCTGAAAAACGTTTATAGACTGTGACATCCTCTCTACCCTTATTACCAGATTCCCTATAAACGTACAGACCTTCCCCAAAGATACCCACCCAAGATTTGGGATGCCACCACTGAAAGAGGCGCAAGCTGAGATGACCGTGTGACACTGCTACCCTCCCTAAATACCAACGCCATCTCGGCCTGTCTCAGAGGTACAGCAGCTTCTTCTCGGGAAAAAGACACTACAAAAGCAGACGGGAAAGCCCAAGGAACAGAAACGATGCCCACCGTTTCACAGACACAAGGCAGGAGGCCTCTGAAAACACCAGCTTGCGCAGTCACCCACCACTGTTCATGTCATCACTTGCCTGGGGGGTGATGCCGCACCAGAAGTTAGAGTAGAGAGAGCGAGACTCGAGCATCGGTGCCACCAACGTCTTGTTTTCTGCTATCATCAGGTTCAGGGTTTGTGGGTTGGTCAGTAAATTATCTGTGTCGATAAACTAGAGAAGGAAGAGGGGAAGAGAAAAAGGAATTTGTTATGAGATGGAATGATACGCTTCCCCTGACGCTTGCTTGAGGCATGGGCAAGAACCACAGAGCTGGTGGTTTTGAGACCACGGGACACATGGCTGTTGTAGGCAAAACCCAGGGTGGGGGCTGCCCCTGCACCACAGCTATGAGACGGGAAAAGATGAGGAGCTTCCCTCCAACTCCACGGAACATTACTACAGCACCGGGGCAAGGGAGCTGTGAAGGAAAATAAAATCACTGAAAACTCAGGGCAGGTTTATTCTGGCCTGAAAAACCGGCCTCACGCCCTCGCTCGCTCAGAGGCTGTGGGAACGTCACCGTTAACTGCTGCTGCAGCGACCGATGGCACGTGGCCTCCCACCACCTTACACTTCATCAATAGCACGTGGGGTTTCCATCTGCAGGACCCATCACCAGGAGTATATTCTATCCTGATCCCCATGGAGAAAGCCTTGGGCTTACCCAGGGACTTATCTTGCTAGCTGCGGTGTCTCTTGCTCATCAGACCAAGAAACAACATGCAGCGTCTCACCGCAGCGAGCTTTGTCTTCAGATTGAGAAGAAACTTTTTGGCAGCCCCAAGTATCACAGTGACCACCTGTAAAGTGTTTGCCTGAGGACAGTCGATAAATGGAACAGGTTGCCCAGAGAAGTTGTGGCTGCCCAATCCCTGGAAGTGTTCAAGGCCAGGTTGGATGAGGCTTAGAGCAACCTGGTGTAGTGGAAGGTGTCCCTACCCATGACAGGGGGGTTGGAACGAGATGATCTTGAAGGTTTCTTCCAACCCAAACCATTCTATGATTCTATGAAATCAAACCTTGTATTTACCAGGATGTAGTCTGACCACTTCTCTCGTGCAGCACGCAGGGCGGCCTGTCGGAGTTTCATCAAATGAGTGAACCGGGAGCTCGGCCAATGTTTTGGCCCAATTTCTTCTGGGTAAGACCTAGCAAACAAAACAAACAAAAAAAAGTGACGACAACCCACCTCTGGGCCTTATTACATCAATCAATAAAAAAAAAAAGAGAGTTCCCTTGCTGCCTTTTTTCCCAAAGAAAAACAGTGTTAAGAGTCACCTCAGGCAACCCAGGAGAGGTTTTGAGGGAAAATGATGCCAAGTTCTGTGCTGGCGTGTGTACACAGGGCACCAGAGAACAAGCAGACCTGGGGCATTTCCTGCTGACCGAGCAACCACAAGCAAAACAGCACTGTCAAACCCAGGGGTTTCTTCGGCAGCGGCAGGTCCTCACCTGACGTAAGCAGAGGTTACCCCACCGAAACGAACCGAAGCTGATTTACCTCATCTGACCCTTGGGGAGAAAGTCATCTGTCCTCTGCTAGGCTTGGAGTTGAAGTTTAAAACTAGAAACGCAGCTTCCTTAAGCCCAGTAGAATCAACAGAGCTGAGGATGTGAAGATGGAGGCGATTTGGGTTCCCTCAGGATCTGAGCGTTATTAGTAACTGTTAACACATCCCGATAACAGCTCTTAAATCTACAAACACCCAACCCCATGAGCCCAACCACGTGAGCCAAGTTATGCGCGTATCTCCGTTCTCAGGATCAGGTCCAAAAGCAAAAGCTTTGTGACCCAAACGGAAGGAAACTCAGCGACACATCCCTGCATGGAATAAAAACTCAGGACTTTGAAGCCAGCAGAAGCCGGTGAAGGAGATAAGAATTTCAAAAACTTTTTAGAGAACTTGAAAAAGCTGAGCTTGACAGGATTAAGGAAACTCATTTCCAAAGAAAGGATTTTTAAAAAGTCAATAAAACGAGGGGTTTGTACCACAAACACCCCATCGCTGCGCTGAGGACCCTGAAAGTAAAAGTGAATCTAAAAAATGGGGAAACTGATGTACTTTTTCTCATGGAAGAAACAGAAAAAATAACAGAACAAGGAAGAGCTGATCTCAAAAAAAAAAAGGCAATAAAAACCCAACGCAGACGATTCTTTCACTTTGAAATTCTGCGTTGCCTTGCACTTCATTCCTTAAAACAACATTCTCTTGAAATTTAACATGATATTTCAAAGCAATGATCCTGTAAGTTGTGCAAAGGCACAATATACTGAATTAAATCTAGTTCTCGGGCTCAGAACTTCCTGAATGTCTTGGACAGAACTTTCGCAGATGCGATGGGAACGGGCTACGATTTCTCTGCTTCCTTGCAAAGAAAGAATCACAGTTTTTATTCCCTGTAGCTTTCGATGCGATTTGTTTACCACGCAAAGAGAGCAGCTGCAGCTGCTAAATAACTGAATGGAAAACGCTTTCTTCTCCCAAGTTCTGCATGAGTTCCTTCACTGAAGTCAGAAACCTTCTTTGGGCTCCATAAAAAGACAATTTTAATGGGATGGATCCCGCAAAAAAAAAAAAAAAAAAAAAAATCTACTTTTTAATGCTTGGATATTTTGCACATCATCTGGGTTGAAAAGAGAAAACCTGGAAAACTGGATATATATGCTACACAACGTGAGTCAGCCCCTCACTGCCGTACTCACGGGGGGTCTTCCATCGGCCTCCACTCCACGTCATGGTAGAGGTTCTGCACGTTCTTCAGCCACTCCCTGAGGATCGCTGTGGTGTTATCGACGTTGTGGTCAGTGGCCGCCCTGGGAAAACAAAGAGCCCTGTTAACGCACGGTTTAGGTCCTTCACCTCTTCCCAGCTGGTGAACGAGCCAAAGAGAGGCAGGAATTATTTCCTACTGGGGCATCCCGCTCCTGGCAGAACCCAGTGCAGCTCCATGGACGCACAAGCCCTCGCCAAGGCACGCAGCAGAGCCCCGTGCCCCCGCAGAGCACCCCCTTCCTAAAAGCAGCATCTGAAAATGTATAATGTATAAATACTCCCAGAAGGTCCCATGGGGAGACAGGGATGTGTTTTGCACCATCTCTGCTAAGGGGAGGGCACTAGAAGGCTGTGCTAAGCCCCCATCAAGTGCTATAAACCACCTATTTTGTCCTCCAGCTCCAGAGATCCAGAGGCATTTCCCACAGCATCCTCCACCCTACTTGAAGCCAGAGATGGCTGTAGTTAGGGGAGGGCACACAGAAGGGGGAAAGGGGCCACATCCCAAACCCTAGAGCTATTTCAGGAGAAGACCTCCACCCCAAGTCATCCTCTGATCCTCCAGATGAGAATCAGGGAATGAACCCTTTCCAGTTCACGCAACCAGAAGATATCAATCCCCTGGGGTTTAGCCTGGTTTAAATTAAAAAAGAATCAAGAATTCCGTTTTTAAGATTATTTCTAATGGGAAGAACCCAATCACTTAAGGACAGGAAGCTTATTTGTTGAATACGTTGAATTTGTTGAATATTCCCATTTATTAAAACGATAAATAATGAAAGTTCAGCAAGCGAAGGGAGGCTGGCTTCTTTGCCATGACCTGCTCTCCTACGACAGAGCAAGGCTGGGTTTAACCATAACTTTGGGATTCGCTTTTGCCGAGCCCCAGGCTCGGACTGCACGGCAAATCCACCCTGCATGGATGTTTCACTGCACTGACGTAGTCATGGTCTGTTCTGCTGAGTCAGCACTAGGTCAAACTTGCTCCGTGGATTTTATGGCTCGCAGCTCATCCACTCAAGTCCCTGTTTTAGCATACTTTGCTTGGGCCTCCCACGGCCGCTGTGTGTTTCACTAGTCATCTTCTGCCTGCCTCCCACGCCCCAGCTGCACAGGCAGCGAACAACAGCTCCAAAATTCCTAAAATACCAGAGAACTGTGACAACGAGGGTTTTTTTTTTGTTCAAAGTCATCACTGAAGCTGCAGTGGTACTGAGAAGCTCCCGCCACGCAGTGGGACCACACCGCAATTAGGCATTGCACAAACCAAACGATGGTGATGGTGGCCATCCTGAAGAACATCAGGACCTTACTCCACTGCCAGGTCCAGGCTAGTTTTGAGGGTCCTACAAACCCTTAAAGTAAGCACACAAACACTAGAGAATCAGGTGCACATGCTCGTTTCCCTCAGCATGCCTCATCCCAGTCCTTCTAACCTTGCATGAGATCAGTGGGGAGATGTGGAGGAGTTTGCTACAGTCTGGGGACGGAAAGGGGAAGCTTCAGCCGTGCACACGTCAAGTTAGTCTTGGTGTTATGCTGGCTGCTCCCTGGTCTCAGCCAGGAGATTCTTCTCCATTCAGCACAAAATGTGTTAGTGGGGGGAGCTGTTCGCAGAGACGCGCAATGGAAACCCAAAGTTCACAAATGAATCATAACTTCCTCGACAAAAAAAAAAAAAAAAAAAAGTAAAAACGTAGTGAGTCAACCTCAGAGAAAATTATTAACAGTAGAGAACACTGCTTCCTCAATCGCTCAGAGTTGCTTCATGAAGCCCAAAACCTTGACTAGCAGAAGAAACCTTCAAGTTGAGAGTGGCTGACAGTTACTACAGCTCTGCCCTCACTAGCTAGCCTTTCTTCGCTTCCCCAGGCAAGACGAGGGGGCTGAAGGACACTCTTCCTAACACATCTTTGTCTCCAGTTCCTGTAAGGTCAAACCACACCAGTTTTAATGCATGGACACACCACCATCCCGAGAGAAGGGCACGGCACACCAAAGACTGCTACTACCTGATCTTACCATAGGTTAAGGGCTACCTAGGGAAAGAGCTTCCCAATCAGACCCACCACACCTGAGGTTCTTCATCCTGCTCCTGGGAGGGCAGCGTGCCCTCGACAAAACGCAACCCAGAAGACCGCAACAGCTAACACCCTCCAGACAGAAGCAAGACACGCAAACGGAAGCCTGGAGGTATCTCTAGATCTACCCACAAGGAAAATGTTAGAAGATAAATGGCATTTTACTGCCCAGGCTGTAACAGTGGTGTTATGTAGAAGGTAAATTCACATCCCAGTAGACCTCTACAAAGACATTGATGAGACAAAGCTCTGGCACAAATAAAGGACTGAAGTCTCCAGGACTATCCACCCAGCAGCATTTCTAAGCCCAAAAGTTCTCAAAGGCAATAAGTTTGTCACACCCTGGCTGAAACATGCCCTATGACTAGCCATTTGGCAAACCTTTGTTTTTCCAGCTTTAAGCCTCAGAAAAACCCAACCCAACCAAAAAAACCCACCCCAAACAACCCAAGCCATTCCCAAAAGCAATTATCACCATTAGTTTCAGAACAATTCACACTGAAGATCAAACAAAAATCAGCACTTACTCCTATTGCAGCATCTGAACCAGTCTGTCTACCTGCCACCCCAGAAAAAACAGCAGCGATGGTCTTTGCAATACCACTTTATGGAAAACAGACACTTTTTTTTCCCTTCCCTTTTTTTTTCCTTCCCTTCTTTTAGAAAAAAAAAAAAACCAAACAAAAACAAACAACCCCATCACAAGAAAAACAGGCAAATAAAAATATGAGCAGAATTTCCCACTGGCAGCAAGAGCTCCTCAAGTCAAGGCACGTCAAGATACTCCCTGTTAGAAGAACTTCTGTAACAGGCAGTTTGTAGGACTTCAAGAAGCCAAGTACAGTTAAAACTTCAGTGCTCTAACTCAGATGGATGGACCAGTTGGACCCTCTTCTTTCTTAACCCATTTTCAAGACGCTAAGGCCATCTCTGCTGCAGATCTCACCACCACCAGTGGTCTGCTGCCCATGGTGCACATCTCCCCAGTTCTAGAAAACTGACCGTCCTTTCCCTGGGTGATGACAGTCAGGAAGGGTTGAGTCACACGGACAGAGCAGCCAACACTTGTGCCATGTCTGGTATGGCAAGACAAGGCCGTGGGATGAGTCTATTCATGTGATAAGCTGATGGGAAGAAAGCATCACACGGAAGACACTGTGCTGACTCCTCTTGGAAGAAGCTCACAGCAGGTGAGGTAGAGCAGCACCTCTAATACCAGCAGAAAAGCTATTTCAGTCTCTCAAACTCCTCCTACAACAGCTAGCAGAGAAGGGCAGTGCAGGCCAACAGGTCTTCTCTACATGTCCTGCAAGTAAGTTTAACAGTGAGAGCACTCCACATAAGAGATGTTATCATCCCTCCTCACCTGACTCTCCTGGAAAAGCGTTTTTACTACATCCTCTGATCCTTACTGGTCCATGGTATCCACTTGATAGGGTGAGGAGACTGGGGCACCTTAACCCAGCTCCACTTAGCCCACCAAGAACATACCTTAGCAGTCCACACGGCCCTTAGACTAAGGCAGTGCCTCATTTATTTATTTTTTTTTTGTATATTTTGGGAAGCAGGCTGGTGAGCACAGTACTATTAGTTGAGTTAGAGTCCGTCAGTGTTATTCTTGGCCTGATGTCAGGTTCCAGTCACGTTTATTGAGTGGATCAGTTTGAAACATTGGTGCAGTCAAGACCAAGCAGGAGCTACAAGAAGATACGCTAAGCACAAGGCCACAGGAAGAGCAGAGGTGAGCTGCCTAGCAAGTACAATCCTTACCCATGATTCTCCAACATCTCATCATCTTCATGGCTCTCTGCTGGACTTGCTCATGCTTGTTAAAGTCTTTCTTCACCAAGGGGGCTCAAAACCAGACACAGTATTCCAGACGTGATCAAACAAGTGCCTAGCAAAAGAGGAATAACCCCTCCCCTTGATCTCCAGGCTATACTTCTCATCATGCCACCCAGGACGCAGCTGACCTTGACTACCAGGTCCCACCGTTGGCTGGTGTTCAGGATGCTGTCCCACCATAGGTCCACAGGACGTCTGAGGCCTTTCCAGAAGAGCTGTTTCCCAGCCTACATCACTGCAAAGGGTTCTTCCTTCCCAGGTGCAGGACCTGATGAAGTTCAAGACATTCTCTGCAGGCAACTCTCAACTCAAAGCCATCACATCCTCTGTCTGCAAACTAGCAATTGGGGGAGAAAACTTAAAACAGTGGGCTTCTCTCAAAAGGGACAGGTTACGTCAAGGACCTTTGCACTAGAAGGGAGGCCACTCCACGTTCAAGAGCGAATTAACAGTATCTAGAATTTAATTAAAGAAAAAAGGTCTCCTGCGAGACTGACAACCTAAAGTCTGTGTGACGCAACCAGGAAAGACCAATGGAGTGACAAGGGAAAAAAAGAAAAATATCAAATTCCTGCCACTCTTTTCTGAAAAGAAAGTTTAATGAATTAAACTGGAACAGACCTCCAGGTAGACACTCCTATTCCAGTAACATAGCAGCTTGTTCCCCCCTCAGATTTAACCCCATTTCAATATACAGAAGTTAAATTTTGGAAAATTTCGAGTGAGAATGTTCATCTAGGGGCTCACATCACCATAACTATAACCACTTCAGTATTTACTTTGGCTTTAACCAGCAGTCTTACCATGGACACAAGCCCTCATTGTCCGTGCTCAGCAATTACCCCCTCTCCCAAAAAAACTCAAGTACCATGAAGAGCGGAAAAATAAGCGCAACGTTAAGCGCCTACTGTTTTAATTAAGTAACATGTGAGTAGCAGCACAGGAGGAAAACTACTCCTTTAACAGACTGCTCGTATTTTTAGCTTGGTAACGTCGGCTCAAACTATGTTTGCAAGACGGAATTAAAGTAGGCTTTGATGGTTCTTCTCCTCTCTTCCTCTCCCCAAAAATAAAAATCACTGTTTTTCACTTCTTCACGCCCCGGCTTGCTCTCCCAAGCTATTTACAGTTTATTTACCTGAGACACTGGGTCAGAGGAGGAAATCTGCACCTTCCCCATCTGTATAGGAAAAGTACTAGAGGACAAACCCAACCCTGTGTGCCTCTGGCTTGTCAGAGTCCAGGTCGTGCTGGAACATGAGTTGTGGGAAACTTCATGGCCAGGGGCCTGCAGTGATTTTCCTACCAAATTTAACATTCACCAACTCTTCCCTTTTGGCAAACAGGCAGGGAGGGAGAAGGGGCTTCCTACAGGCGTACGTACTTCATGTTCAAGAAGTGGGTACTGCGAAGCCCAGGCAGAACTGGAGGCAGCTATTTTCAAAAACTAAAGCTATAAGGAGGAGCCTTTCCCTTCCTGACAGTGTTTCAAAGACTGTAGGGCTTAAGGAGGGTGTTGGGTTCTGCCCCCATCCCCGTGCAAAGTAACACCACAAAAAAGGTCACATAGAGAATGGATCCGCACTAAGTCAACCACTCCTGAATCCTTTACTGCTACGAGAGCCAAACTCAAGACACCCAGAGTCAAGTGGGCCCTTCTCATCGCCCCACCAAGCACATATCATGGATGACAACGCTCAGGACGTGGCTGATGGTCGGGCTGTGTTGAAGATGGCTCACAGGAAGAGGACATCCATGGCTTCCAGGGCTCCTGCATGCTGCAGGACTGGGTTGGGTGTGTAATCAAGTCCCAGGAACATCCAAAGATAGTTATTTCAGCTGTCAAGATCTGTTGCTTTTTCTCCACTTGCAGTCAGGGATTCAGTTTACCCACAAGGCTTGCTATGGGATGTAGCCAAATACTGAGTTCCACTGAAACAAGAGCCCTAAGTTGGCCACATGCTCTAAGCCCACAGGGTCTCTCTTGTCCAAAGCGAAGTCCAAAGTCAACAGAAAGCCTGTTAGCAGCTCACTCCTAACAACTGGAGTGTAGATACTGGTGACAAAAGCTCCAGTAGCTCACCTTGGCCATCTTCCACTAAGCAGAGCAGCAATAAAGCGTTCCGAGAGAGGTTACGTCTCAAAACAAATGGCACCGGAGGAAGCATATTTCTGTACGCTGCATTCCACAACCTGCACTAACCGAGGTGCCCAAATATTCGGTTGGACCTTCAACCCCTCCAAGACCTCAAACATCTGAAGTAGTGAGATGCACTGGGAAGAAGCTCACCTGTGAAGCCCTATCTTTACTGTTTTGTTAGAGATAATAAAGACTCATGTAGGTCATGGCACTTCAGGCCCAGCTCTCTTACATTTGCTCAACTCCATCAAGACCACTTGACCAGTCACCTTCCAGCTTATCAAGAAATGCCAGTTTCTACAGCTACAAAGGTTCAACGTTGTTTACCATCACACTAATAACACGCGATGAACAGAGCACAGAGTGTGAGTTTTAACAGCTCAACTTGAACTAAAGAAAAAGCAGAACTGAGGAAGACAGCAAGGTACTTCCAGTTTTTAAGGGTCACTAGAGGCCTCCAAAGTGTTGAGATCCTGCAGCAAAAGCCCACTTCAGCTTTCGGTCACTCTGGGCAACTCAAAGAGCTCCCTGGTCCGAGCAGAGACCTGAGCTTGGGGTCACGCAGGCTGCCTCGACTGATGACTGTGCTTATTCTGGGTGTGAACTCAGCCCTGCGAAAACCAGCAAAAAATAAAAATCCAGCAATGGAGTCCTAGTATGAGTCAAATACAAATTTGGATTTAGATTTCCCAAAACAAGCGGTAAGTAAAGTAACAGACGAGTCATTTCTCCCTGCCTTTTTGTTTGAATGCTGCCAGACTTAGAAAACTAATCCAAAACATCAAAACCACCAAACTGGCAATTTCCACTGTGCACCAGTGATGAATTACCTTGACTAGGAAACAGTGCAGCTGGGAGAGACTGGAACAGAAGGTATGGATCCTAAAGGGGAGGGGAAAAAATTCAAAACAAGACGGAGACGAAACACCTTCTGAAACCCAGGGAGAGGGAGTCTGCCAAGGCAGCCAAGAACTACCAGAAAGCAGCTACACCATTACGCCGGGCCTGAGACTCAGCTCTCGTAGCTATCGCTCTGCCACCTTCCCCCTGAGGACCATAGCATGCTGCCCACCCCAAAGCCTCTGGCTTTTACTGCTTCTAGCATGGCTTGATGTGCAAAGTAAAGAGCTGTTCAGCACTCCGTTGGGGTAGTATACTCCGATTTCCCAAACTTGAGTGTTTCATTTCAGCTGTGAAAACATCCTTCCTTGCCATAGAATGGTTTAGGTTGGAAGGGACCTTCAAGATCATCTAGTTCTAAGCCCCCTGCCATGGACAGGGACACATTCCACTAGACCAGGTTGCTCAAAGCCTCATCCAACCTGGCCTTGAACACTTCCAGGGATGGGGCAGCCACAACTTCTCTGGGCAACCTGTTCCAGTGCCTCACCACCTTCATTGTAAAAAATTTCTTCCTTAGATCTAATCTAAATCTCCTCTCTTTCATTTTAAAGCCACTGCCCCTTGTCCTATCACTACACGTCCCCATTAAAAGTCCCTCTGCAGCCTTTTTGCAGTCCCTTTAGGTACTGGAAGGCTGCTAGAAGGTCTCACCAAAGCCTTCTCTTCTCTCAGCCTGACTTCATAGCAGAGGTGCTCCAGCCCTCTTATCATCTTCCTGGCCTCCTTTGGAGGCACTCCAACAGTTCCATGTCCTTCTTATGTTGGGTACCCCAGAGCTGAACACCGCACTGCGGGGGGGGTGGGTCTCATCAGAGCAGAGGGGCGGAATCCCCTCCCTCAACCTGCTGGCCACTCTGCTTTGGATGCAGCCCAGGACACGGTTGGCTTTCTGGGCTGCCAGCACACATTGCCGGCTCATGTTGAGCTTCTCATCAATCAACACCCCCAAGTCCTTCTCCTCAGGGCTGCTCTCAATCCATTCTCTGCCCAGTCTGCACTTGTGCTTGGGATTGCCCCAACCCACGTGCAGGACTTTGCACTTGGCCTTGTTGAACTTCATGAGGTTCATAGAGGCTCACCTCTCAAGAGGAGCAAGTAGTGGTGTTACTATCAAAAACCTCATGTTTTGTGTTCAAGATCTTCTCAAAAACACAGCAAACCCTGTGAGTGAGAGGGCTCACTCTAGCTTTTCACACACTCCCCACCAACACGCAGGTATGGCCCTTGTTCACCCAGCACTGAGGAGACTCAGTTACTAAAAAATTTTATTTTCATTAGAAACATTCCATTGCTTTGTAGGTATTTGTACTGCTCCTTGGACTACCAGCCCTACCTTCCATCTCTTAATCCGAGCCTCGATACCTCAAATCTGACACTTATCAATGAGATCAGAGGAGAACACATCATGAGCTGCCACCGAGATGTCCCCCAACAATGCAGTTCAGAGGCTGTGAACAGTTTCGAACCTTCCTGGCCACCACTTATTTTAGCACAATTATACTCACACGCTTCATTAACAAGGCCTCAACCTTCAGGCCCAAGTTCAAAGAACTGTTTAAACATTTAAAGTTGCAAAAAATCTTAACGCATGCCTAAGACTTTTTGGCTCCATAGGGACTTGGCATTTGTTCCAGGGTTTTCCTTAATTAAGGACAGACTTTCAGAAGTACTACTTTAATTTTTTTTTTTTATTATTTTTAACTCAAGATGAGGCTTTGAGCAATCTGATCTAGGGGAAGGTGTTCCTGTCCATGGCAGGGGAGTTGGACCTAGATGAACTTTATGATCCCTTCCAACCCAAACCATTCTGTGATTCCATGTCAGGTCCCAGCAGAGCAGGTCCAAGCCCAGATCAGCGGTGGGAGCTGTGTGGGAGCACGGAGGCAGTGACGAGAGCAGGGACGCTCTCCAGGCTGGGCAGCCGTACAAGAACAGGACCTCACAGTACAGGAATGCAGCAAATACGTCTCTTCTCTAACTCTTTCCCCGTGCCCTTCAACAGCTTGTGGATAATGGATTTTGCTGGCAGCAGTGGCGATTTTAAAAGCCTTCGATCATCTTCCAAGCCCAAGCTAGAGAACGATTCACAGATGTATGTAAGTGTGTATGGACTTTCGTACGCACCAGGATCTTTCCTTTTTCTACACTACCTCAAGAAATCTCTCGCTTTCTTGTCTCACTTACTTCCCAAGATCCTCAGGTTGTCTCCGTTAGTACAGCGCCATGACAGGTACGTGGTTAAGCCCAGTAGGCACAGACACTACAGAGGAATCAACATCTCCCAAAAAAAGCCATCAGGCTTGTGGCTGATGTCAACAAAATCCATGATTTAACAGCTTCTCCGGCACCCGTCTAAGGGGAATTCTCTTGCAGGGCAAAGGAGCTTCCTGCTGCTTCGATCCCAAGTCCCTTCTTCATCTTGCTTTAGTTGTCCCTGTGGTCACCCCACTGCAGACAAAGCTTTAAAAGAAAGAAGATGACATCTGCATCTGGCCTTGTGAATATTTCCAAGTAGGCTTGGCTTCAAGGGAACAACTCCCATAAGGAAAGTCCAGGAAATTGTATACACAGAGGATCAGGGCCGTGACTAGCCTCCGAAATCACTTTGCTCAAACGAGGAATTAATTGCGACAGTTCTGTCATTTCTGAAAGGATGGCTTGTTCCCACCAATGCTAATCGAGACACCAGCTAACGCAGCTGTTCAAGATTAATGAAAGCACGTAAGTCACTGGGATGGAACACTGGGATTTAGAAATATTCTTGGCTCTGGTCACCGAAAACGGAGAGGTTTTAGAGGGTAGGGTCTGCTCAAATTTAGTACCACAGGTTTGTCAATGGGCACACTGAACGTGGGCTCATACAACGTTACCAAGGGTCCCCCAAAACAGAAACATCTGAAAAGCTCTCGGGCTCTGCACCAAGCTCGCAGAAGAATGAGTGCAAGGCTGCTACCTCACCGCCAGTACGAAGACTCAGATCATGGACCACTAATGGACAACTAGACACCCCATATCAGAGGGGAAAGGCAGACCCAAGTTATTCCACTCAGTGGCTTACATTTTTAATTTAGGTTTGTTTTTTTCCCTTTTTTTTTTTCCTTTTCCCCCCAAAGTTATACATGGGCTCTACAAGTATCCATAAGCACCATGTCTGCCTCTCAGCCCACATCACCCAGTCAGAGCTTTCATCCCAAGGTTTATCACAGAACGTCAGGGACTGGAAGGGACCTCAAAGGATCATCTAGACCAATCCCCCTGCCAGAGCAGGACGACCTAAATCAGATCACACAAGAACAGGTCCAGGCAGGTTTTGAACATCTCCAGAGAAGGAGACTCCACAACCTCTCTGGGCAGCCTGTTCCAGTGTTCTGTTACCCTTACTGGGAAGAAGTTCTTCCTCATGTTTAAGTGGAACCTCCTATCTTCTACCTTTTACAGCTCCACATACACAATATGGAGATTCTCAGAATGTAAAAGCAGGTTTTGCGACATGCCAGGAAAGAAAACCTAATACTTCTCCACATCTTCCTTCACCTTCCTCACCTTTCCCTAAACCTCACCTTCTTTCTGAGCTTACATTAAAGGTCAGAAAGTTGCCGCTATCAGCGCCAATCAAGATCTCTCTTTTGCTGGCGTACTGCAGTACTGGTCTGGATCAACACAATTCTTTTCCTTTGAACCAAGCAAAGAATAACGGAATACTTATTTCAGGATTACACCAACATGGAGAGAACAGGATTAGCTGAACATAACCAAGTTACATGGTTGAGACAGGCATGTTCCATTCTTCCAAAGCATTTACGAATGTACCTTTGTAGACAAGACATTTTTAGGAACTTCTGACTTAAACCATGACTTCTATTCCATTGTGAATGGATTTTCATTCTAATCCTATCCTACAAGACTTATCAAAGTCATTTTAACACACATAGAAACATTTTTTATTGTAATCCAAATACCATACAATTGAACGGCTACAAATAAAAGTGATTTTTTTGGTCACTTGTCCAGTGCAGGCTGACGGAAACGATGTAAGAAAATAGGAAATGGAAATAGAATATTTTAAATCACGTCACTAATTAGGAGGAGTTTGAGTAGCACTAAGAAATACACCCAGCTAATTCTGGAGCAAAGGAAAATTCAGGTTTTTAACCAGTTGAGAACCTGCTCCGTGATCTGATGGAACGTTTTGTGTGACACTACAGTGAGTTTTACACAACAATTGACCCTTTTGTGTGAAAACTCTGCTGATATGCAGCAATAAAGACATTCTTCCCAAAGGTTTTTGGCAAAAAGTCACTGTTTTGTGTTAGTGGTCTTCCAACAAACCTCTGTGCAACCAAGCAACGGAACTGTCACCTCAATGCACCTATTTGAAGTCAGATCTGCATTTAGGGCAGATTTCCATCCAGACCCTGCACCTCTCCAGTGGACCAGGAATTCCTTTGCTGTTGCTGCAGGCTGAATAGAACTGTCAGTAGAAGAACAGCACTAAGCCCTCCTGACCCAGTCTCCAAACAAGTTCCTGCCTGCTGGCATACTCAGGTGCACAGAGACAACACAAAGTAAAATTCAACAGTGAAACATTTCCTGTACGCACGGCAGTTTCTGTAAAATGTGGCACAAATGCTAGGAGGTATCTTCCAGTTCAGCAGGTCTGGAAGACTTTGAGGATTCAGGTACACAGTCACTGAGCAAGAGCGTGCAAAATTCCATCTCTGTAGGCTTTTGGACCGCAGCTGTTATTACAGTGCTCTGTACGAAACCTGCACAGCTTAATGGAGAACCTCAAGATTTTCTGCAACCCTAGTGCCCACGTCCTGAGAAGGCTTCCTCAAACCAACACTGCCACAGAGTTAGAAAAAGCTGAGACATCCATATCCACCATGGGTACTCATCCTTTCCACCAGAAGTAAAAACATGGCTTTGCCCACAAAGGCTTGGAAAGGGGAGTTACAGGCAAGAAGAAAGTCTGGACTCGGCCACCACCCCAAGTTTGGGGCTGCCGCAGCCTGACCATAGAGTCTCCTGGCAGCAATACCAGCAACCGTGAGAAGTATCCCGCCAAGGTGATGTGAGAGCTGGAGCATCTCTCCTGTGAAGACAGGCTGAGAGAGTTGGTGTTGTTGAGGCTGAAGAAGAGAAGGCTCCGGTGAGACCTTCTAGCAGCCTTCCAGTACCTTCACTGTGAGAGTGTGAAAAACACTGGAACAGGTTGCCCAGAGAAGCTGTGGCTGCCCCATCCCTGCAGGTGTTCAAGGCCAGGTTGGATGAGGCTTTGAGCAACCTGCTGTAGGGGAGGGTGTCCCTGCCCATGGCAGGGGAGTTGGAACTAGATGGTCTTGAACGTCTCTTCCAACCCAAACCATTCTATGATGCTTCTTGGCACTCCTGAGGCATGCAGGCCAACAAGCCCAGTGTGAAGTACTACAATTTCTGTTGCACCATCCTATGGAAGTGTCTAATCCCAAAAGACACTGAGACAAAGTGGAGGATGCTCAGCATCTGGCTGAAGAACTCATGGCCCTCTGCGTAACATGCCCTCCGACGGACGAGGGCCAGCCCTCGGCTCCTTCATCTACTGGCAACGTACTCACTGATCTTGGCTTACACCTTCCCGTGTTCCGGCTCTGCGCGTCTCGCTCGCAGCGTAGCTGTCGAGAGAAGTTAGCTTGGCCGAGCCCACACTACAAATAAATCCCCTGGCCCAGTTTGCACTCAGAAATCTGACTCTGCACTTCTCCTTCGTGAAAGGACTCACTGTCTGGGCATGGAGAAGGCTGCAGCAGGAGCCTGCCCCGGATGAATAGATCATTAGAGACACCGGAGAAACGTCAGCACCGCTGTCAAAGCGCAGGGAGCATTGTTGTTGAAGGCAAAGCTCTCTCTTCGCCACGCTCTCACATGGAGATGTTCGGCCAAGTTTAAAGATTTAGACCCTGAGCCAGAGCTCCGGGTTTGCCTTGCACAGCCGAAAGCAGTTTAAACAATTTAACTGCGTTTTTCCTCATTGCTTATACGCGTGAACCTCTTTCCATCCTGATGACCTGCAATGCCACCACTGGGATTGGATGATACAGAATACAAAGACAAATCCAATCCCAGTCAGGAAGGGTAATCCCTTTCGAATCCCTGGTGCAGGTCAATCTCGGGTACGTGAGTGTGTTGTACCAGGTATCAGACTTACAGGAACAGAAGCAGTCAGAGTTAGCAAGGTTTTTTCCAAGGAATTTAACTTCAGGATGGCTCAAGAACAGCAGTTTTCAAACTGTGATCAGCAGCAGACGCCTGTGAACTATTTCTAGCATTTTTGTGAAAGGTAACTTTAAAAAAAGAAGAGAGCCCAGCATACCTAAGTCAGTTTGCTATGCAGGCGTCTGCATTCCCCAAGGAAAAACAGCGTTGGGTTTACACTCAGTCAACAGAATACCATTCCCCTTTCCCTTGTGCTAGAAGGACCAGTACCGAAACCCTCAGAAGAATCAATGCCCTCATCTAAAACTCTACCGTATGATGCCCAGCACCATCTCAGCAGACAGCACATGAAGCAGCATGTGCACCTCGAAACTCACGTGGCTTTTGACACCAGCAATAACTGGAGTTTATAATAACTGGAGTTTTAATAACTGGAGACGACAGGAGCAAGGCTGGCACAGGCACACAGCAAACACTCCTGCTTTCATAGAATGGTTTGGGTTGGAAGGGACCTTCAAGATCATCCAGTTCCAAGCCCCCTGCCATAGGCAGGGACACCTTCCACTACACCAGGTTGCCCAAAGCCTCATCCAACCTGGCCTTGAACACTTCCAGGGATGGGGCAGCCACAGTTTCTCTGGGCAACCTGTGCCAGTGCCTCACCACCTTCAGTGTAGAAAATATCTTCCTTCTATCTAATTGAAATCTCCCCTCTTTCAGTTTAAAGCCATTGCCCCGTGTCCTGTCACTACACGCCTTGTCAAAAGCCCCTCTCCAGCTTTCTTGTAGCCCCTTTAGGTACTGGAAGGCTGCTAGAAGGTCTCCCCAGAGCCTCCTCTTCTCCAGGCTGAGAAATCCCAACTGTCTCAGCCTGTCTCCATAGCAGAGGTGCTCCAGCCCTCGGATCATCTTGGTGGCCTCCTCTGGACCCGCTCCAACAGCTCCATGTCCTTCTGATGCTGGGGGCCCCAGAGCTGGACGCAGCACTGCAGGGGGGGGTCTCACGAGAGCAGAGTAGAGGGACAGAATCCTCTTCACTATCTGCACTAAATCTGGTCTCCACCATCACCCAGCCACGCAGAGGTTACACAAGGAGCCAGCCAGGGCTGTGACTGGGATGTGGTTTGTCCCACTAACACTCCACAAAGTGACACAGCCAACGCAATTCAGAACACCCAAAGGCTGAAGCACCCTAGTTAGTCACAGGGTCAGGAAGAACAGACTTTTTTGCCTTGCCAAGGATTATCTGAGCTTCAGAGAGAGCCCTTGAAAAGGAACACGGTCAGGGACACGTGAGTCATTTAACTGCTTGTATTCTGGGATCAAAGAATCAGCGACAAAAAAAAAGCAAAACCAAAGTGCTAATGCTGGTGATACAGCCAGCTGTTCCCTCCCAGAATAAAAAACCTCCCAAACAGTTTAATAGCCCAACCAATGCATAATTTCTGTCAACCTACAAGATGACGTCATTCATACACAGCATCTGATGACATCAGACTGTACGTTTCCCTTGACCCACTGCAAAGTCATAGTGGGTTTCATCAGCGTCGAATCATTCGGGTTGGAAAAGACCCTTGTAGATCATTATCCTCTCACTGGCACAAGTGTCACTTGTCGTGGAGCCGTTGATGCCAAAATTTGCTTTCACCGACGTTAAGCTAAACCTTAACAGTCATCAGTAAGTTATTTTAGAGCTAGACTTTGTCAAAGCCAGCATGGAACTTGAGACTGGCTAATTCTGGCCTAACCTTTCTCAAGTAGCCAGTTATATGGGAAAATGGAGGTTCTCTGAATTGCACGGAATGGTACACTGCTTCAAAATAAATGGATTATGTCATATTTGTTGGCAAATGGCTGAAAATGCTTTATACATAATTAAGGAAGAGATTAGAAAAAACAACCGCTGCAGCCAAACAGGAAAAAAAATAATATTCGACATTTACATATGAAGTAGAGTTTTCCTGGATGTCATCTGTAATTTTGTCCATCACCTTTCAGATGAAGAAAGAGCTGAAAAGGTGACAACACCGCGTTTGCTGAGCGAGTTCTGAATATGGGAGGGAAAACAACCCAAACAACACTTTCCAAGCATGAAATAGTCAACTCATCCATTAAAATTTTCTGAATTTCTACCACAGACATATTTTACAGCTTTCTTGTTTTGAATGGCCAAGTGTACTCATCTTCAAAGTACCTCTGGGAATTAGGCAATATGAATCACACAGGTTAGAGGGCATGGCCAGAGGCCCCCAAGATCCACGGCAAAGGTCTCAACCTCCTCAAGCACCGCACGGAGCCACCATTATAACCACTTTTTGCAGAGAAGGAAACAAACCCAATGAGATTAATGGATTTTCACGAGTCCCAAAAAAGGAGTAGGTGTCAGGGCTGGGAATGAGAAACAAGCCTATGTTCCTTCCAAAATATACACTGCAATAAATTATGGATAGTCAACTTCTGTAGAGCAGTCAACTTAATACTCTGTGAATGTGTTGTCAGACCAGTAGTAAATCGGTGGCCATGGCAATCTCAAGAACAACTTTTCCTCCATATTGCTTTTAAGAAACACTCACAAGCTCAAAAGCAAAGCCTCTCCTCCTGTCTGAGTAGTTTCCCTTCATTACTGGAAAAAAACTCAAGGTTTTTGGAGACGCAGTTCTAGATTTATTTTTTAAAGCAGTGAAGCACACATATTGGATAAAAAGAAAAAAAACAACTAAACAAAAACTTCTCCAGGATTAGAAATACTTCGCACACACTTTTTAGAGCACTCAAGAACTAAAAAAAAATAAGAATGTTTTTCTGTCATCTCTCATTCATTGCTTGACACACTGGAGGGAAGTGATGCCATCCAGAGAGACCTAGACAGGCTTGAGAGGTGGGCTGGTGCAAACCTCATGAAGTTCAACAAGGCCAAGTGCAAGGTCCTGCACGTAGGTTGGGGCAATCCCAAGCACAAGTACAGGCTGGGCAGAGAATGGATTGAGAGCAGCCCTGAGGAGAAAGACTCGAGGTGTTGGTTGAGGAGAAGCTCAAAAGGAGCTGACAATGTGCACTGGCAGCCAGAAAGCCAACCGTGTCCTGGGCTGCATCCAAAGCAGTGTGGGCAGCAGGTCGAGGGAGGGGATTCTGCCCCTCTGCTCTGCTCTCATGAGACCCCCCCCTGCAGTGCTGCGTTCAGATCTGGGGCCTCCAACATCAGAAGGACATGGAGCTGTTGGAGCGGGTCCAGAGGAAGTCACAAAGATGATCCGAGGGCTGGAGCACCTCTGCTATGAAGACTGGCTGAGAGAGTTGGGGTTTTTCAGCCTAAAGAAGAGAAGGCTCCACAGAGACCTTCTAGCAGCCTTCCACTACCTAAAGGGGCTACAAGAAAGCTGGAGAGGGACTTTTTACAAGGACGTGTAGTGATAGGACTTGGGGCAATGGCTTTAAACTGAAAGAGGGGAGATTTAGATTGGATATAAGGAAGAAATTGTTCCCTCTGAGGGTGATGAGGCACTGGAACAGGTTGCTCAGAGAAGCTGTGGCTGCCCCATGCCTGGAAGTGTTCAAGGCCAGGTTGGATGAGGCTTTGGGCAACCTGGTGTAGTGGAAGATGTCCCTGCCCATGGCGGGGAGGTTGGAACTAGATGATCTTGAAGGTCCCTTCCAATCCAAACCGTTGTGTGATTCTGTGATCTCAGACAAACAACAGCACAGAATAACATGTTCCTCTGAACTAACGCTACACCATCAACAACCTCATCACTTAACAGAGCTATGTGTAAGCAAAGCATTTCTACTTTTAAATTCCAAATACTTTGGGCGAGCTAAAATTTTCAAGTCTGAATCTCTTTCATTTGTGATCTCATGTTTCACTCACACATCAGAGAATCCACATGGCTCCTCTTATGTAGCGGGACATGAGCACACGTGTGGGACACACAGGTGCTCTTTGGTCAGCACACGTGGCACTAGAGATGCCAGAGTCAGAATACATTTTGTCTTGGAAAAGACCCACTCTGGACTCAAAACTGCTGGAAAACTGATACTATGCTGATGGCTGGCTGAACCCTAAAGAGGAGAGAAAGAAAAACAGTGAGGTCTCAACATTCCTCTAATCCTACAGAAGGTTGTAGAGCTACCAGCTTACAAGTAATGCTGAGTATTTCTCTTCCCCAAGTGAGGAAAAGGGATCATGGAAACGAAGTGACATCTAAACAAAGCATGGAATAGCTTCCATTACAGTACCCAACGTCACAATTCTCACTTCTGCTGGCCTGTTCCTCTTTGCGCAGGTGTCAGGAAGCGTCACCGGAGAGGTGTGCATTTCGGGGACAGCCAAGCGCTGAAGGCTCCATTGGCAAGCCAGAAGAATGAAAACACACAATTTATTTTAACTACTTCAGGCTTAATCTGGACCACAAATGCACAGTTTGAGGATAGCTACTGTATTCCCCTTCGTTGCCTGGATATAAAACACAGAGAGGAAATAGGGACACGCTTTATCTCAGTGGCCACTTCCTAGTAAGTCAGCTGGGTAATAGGAAGCCCCATAAAATACACGTCCACCCTCGGTGGAGAGACTCCCACATATATCTCCAGGCTTCGGACATGCCTGTCCCCACAGGGACACACTCTGACCCAAACAGCGCTCGCACGCATCCCAGTGCTTGTCCAGCCGTATTCCCGTGCCTGGACATTTGAGTTCCCTGGGGCTTTGAGGTCATTTCAAAGGCTGGAAAACTGGAATTTTGGAATACCTGATAAACTCACCCCAAGGCATGGCTGTGGGAGGGATGAAAGAGCAGAGAAGAAAGTGACAGTTCAGCTTTAATGAACCCACAGCTGAGGGAACAGGAAACCCATCCCAGGCTCTTCCTCTGTCAGCGATAAACATCATCCTAACCACCATCCCAGTACTAAGACAGGGAACAGCAGATAACACGCAACAACTGTCTTATATATCACAAAATACGTCTCCACTTCATATAAAATAACATAGGTTGTCTTCGGAGACTTGGGGTTTTCCATAGAGATGTGATGTATAAGGAGACAAACTGAAACCTGATCGCTGATTTTAAGATATTTGCTGAAGCTATGAAGTTCCTTAGAAGTTACGTTCAAAGGTGTCCAAAGATCATTTAATCTGACCTACTACATACCACTGGCAAAGTGTCACTTAACGTCCCCATAAGGAATTCAAAGATTGTAGCATCACCTGCTTGTCACTCAAAAAAAAAAAAACAAAAAACTTTTTTTTTTTCGTGTTTTCATCTGAAGTTGCCTCAGACCTTTTTTCTGACGCCTTTCAAACAATCCATCAAGAGTTCTATTCGAAATCCATACGATGAGCTGCAACCAAACAGCCCATGTGTCATATAAGGAAGCGGTCACTAGAGGGGATTCTTAAATAAATGAAATAAAGGTAATCAGGCAACTACTTCATGGAAAAACTGAGAGCATAGTCTTATCTCGTTGGAGAAATCCTTCTGCTCTCTCAAACATCTGCCAGCTTCTCAGTGGCTGCCTGGGAGAACCGACAGCAGATAATGGAGGGTTTCTGAGCTAGCACAGCCGCTGAGGATGTTTTCCGTCAGCATCCCGTTCCTCAGGCTCCAAATCAAACCACCCGAGAGAGGCAGCAGGCATCTTACAAGACCATTTTGACATAAACTATTTCTGTAACAGCTGGTAGGACTTCTGTTGTAAAGCATTTCGTTGACCTATGCGGATCAGGTAACCTGATACAAGATCTAATGAGCCAAAAATCTCCGTTTCTTCGGCTCCTTGTTTTGTTTCTTCCAAGTATATTCTTAATTTCTACGCCAGAGTTAGCACAGCTTTATAGCTCCATCTGCACTGTCGGGTCAAGAGACCTGGCAGAACTATGCCTTTGTCGGTTCAGTAGATCTGGAAGAAACACATCCTCCAGAGCAGAAAATGCTGGAGTTCTGGTCCAGCTACGGGCCCAAACTGTTACAACCAGATGTTCTTCTTTATCTGCGGGCTGTCCCAAAAGCATTACGTGGAGTAACCAACTTGGCCACACGTTCTGCAGCAGCAACAGGAGCTGGTCAGATTACTGCTGTTCAATGGGATATGCAATTACTGCTCCTTGGAGATCTCATATCAGAGAGGTAAAAATAACCTAGAGAGACTTGAGCTACATTTCTCCTCAGAAAATCTCCTCTGTGGTACGCCGAATTTATGCTTGCTACCATTCATGATTTAAATCCCCCAACTGAGGCTCTGGGCAACCTGGTGTGGTGGAGGGTGTCCCTGCCCATGGCAGGGGGGTTGGAACTAGGTGGTCTTTGAGGTCCCTTCCAGCCCAAACCATTCTGTGATTCTATGATTCTAACTCCGCAGCAGTCGGGCAGTCTGCATTCAAATAAAGATGCGGCCTGTGATCTGAGCACAGCGAGGAACGATGCACCTTGCAGCAGCCAACACAGCAAACCTGAAGGTGACGGAAGCTCTCCACATGTAGCAGCGTCAACAAACACCACTGCAATTCGCTGAGCGTCAAAAAGAAACTCCTGCTTTCCTTAGCACCAGCCTAGCTCTGGACATATATTCCTCCCTGCCTTAAATTTGCATCACGTATATAAAGATGGGCTGGTCCAAAAAGACAGATGTGATGTTTGGAGTCAAAGCCGCTGGAAGCACCGCTGACAGTGGTTTGGTTCTCGTTCTGTAAAACAGAGCTTCCTTCAAGGCTCGGGTTCGGCAAAAAGTCCTGGCCACAGCCTCAGTTTGCATGAAGTCAGAGCAGAGTTCTGCCAGCAGACAGCTCTGAGCTCACTGGTCTGAAATAACAACTCATCAACAAGGCTTTTTCTGGAAGCAACAACTCACTTGTTTGTGCAAGAAATAAAAGGGGGGGGGGGGTGTAAGTGAGTGTGTGCTAGAAGTGATAAAATGCGTATCATGAGCCACTCCGTGACTCAACAATGATAATTTACATTTAAATCCTGCTTTCAGTAAAAAAAAATAAATAAATCATAAATTAAGAGACGGTATTTAGCAGCAGTGACATTTTCATATTCCAGTCACACACACTGAGTTTATTTCAGAGTAGTGTTTTGAAAAATGAGCGCAACCAAAGTCTCTGACAGCCAGAGCTGGAGGAAAAACAATATTTGAAGAGGCAAAACACCCAAAAGCAATTATTATTCTGTGCTAACCTATTTAGAAGAGCCTGGGTAGGCTCCTCCAGAACCCTGGAGCCAGTCATCTCAGAGACAGCTAAATAGAAACTCCATCCAGAACTTCCTACTGAAGAAGCATGCATCACTTGGAGCAAACACCAGCAGCATCCAGAAACTGATTTATGTGAGTGAGTCAAATAAATTTAATGGCATAAGACTGGGAAAAATGAGCACAGCACCGGTCTACTAATCTGTTGTTCCTTGCTTGGTTACATGAACTGGTTATGCTGGTGCCTCCTCCCAACAGTTACCAGGACTGTCCGTTTCATTTCAGGCCCAAGGAAATTTCAAGCCTTCTACTTCATGAATCATAGAACGGTTTGGGTTGGAAGGGACCTTCAAGATCATCTAGTTCCAACCCCCCATGCCACAGGCAGGGACATCTTCCCCTAGATCAGATTGCTCAAAGCCTCATCCAACCTGGCCTTGAACACCTCCAGGGATGGGGCAGCCACAACTTCTCTCTTTCCCTTTCAGGTTGAAGGGAAACGTTGTGACGGGAACGTCAGGCCTGAGCCCATACCAGCCCCTGGCCTCTTCCTCATTTTGTCAGCTCTACCGAATGCTTTGAGGCCTTGGAACCTTCGCGCTCTCCATCCTTGCCCCTAAACCAGAGACAAACAGAGTACACACCAACAGCACAAAAGAGCATGCAGTACTTGGCTCCTATCAGGATCAGGCCTCTTTCTAAACCTCCAAGACCCAAATAATCTGCTCATATCTCACAGTATGTAGCAGTTTGAAACTCCCAAAACCTAACCACGACACAAGCTGTTCCATACTGCAAAAGAGAACCTGAAGAGTTCACCTCTATCAACACCCCACCTCCATCTGAAGGCACTGAAGAACACAGAACCAAGCCGAACTAGAGAAGCTATGGAGTTCCAGGCATTAACTCTAGTAAAATTATTACCAGAAATTCCATACACACACTAATAGAGAATAAAATACAATGCACCCAAGTCAACACCCAACCTTCTTCCCAACTCTGCCAGGCCCAGCAGCAAATTCAGATTTCCAAATCTTAGCCCTAAGCACGATGGCCATAAAAAGCCCTGTTCAATCCAGGAGGATCAGTCTAGAACAGAAGATCGTAACACATTCTCCACCAATATAAGCCCCTTTTCTACATTTGTAGGATCTGCACAGGTCAGAAGTAACTTGGAGTTCTCAACGTCTTCTGCTCCCAAGACATAACTTCAATTCAAACCCTCACTAAGTAAAGGATCATTTCCACAGTAAAAGAGGTCATCAGACATTGGCCCCTACTGGCACTACACCTGCTCCTGACTTTTTGAGTCTGTACAATCCATCAGTAAAAGAGGTCCTTGAATATTTAGATTTCAAAGCCTGAAAGCTAACCTCCAAACTACTCAGGCTATGGTCCACAGAGGTCCCTTGAATATGTCAGAACAGAACACACTGCTACCCACTGACACCAACCCTCTTACCACCTCTAATTGCTGGGTTTCCCAGGCCCTGTAATTGTCTCTAACGCTGGCCTCAATTTCAACCAGTAGACCCACTCAAAAAAGAACATTCTGCATTGACAAACGCAGAACTAAAACAAGCAGAAAGGCTATCACTGATAGAATCCAGCGTCAAGAGTGGACTCTGAACCTAGAATTTGTCATAAAAGCATCCTTAACACAGAAACCCTCTCCAAACCACAAAAGAAGGGCACAAGACCTTGGTCTCCCCTGGACAACAAACATCTTAACTCCGCAGAAGCAGCAGAATCCAGCAGTGATCCAAGTGCCCTGAACTGTTACATTTCCTACCCATAATCGGAAATAAGGGATAAGCTGACCTATAAAAGAGACCATAAGTGTTGCCCTCCTGCTGACCACAGACTGCTTTTCAAGCCCGCAGGCCTTACTGAATTCCACGACCTAGAAACTCTACATTCTCCCGTCACACATCTAATCCCGACCTACTCACACCCCTACTGGCACACAGTTGAGCAAGCTCTAAAGTAAAACAGAGCATAAGGCATCATCCCCAAACAGCAACAGCCTCTTCCCTAAACCTGCGAGTCCTGCACAATTCAGTAATGAATGCTGCTTGTGAAGCGTTGGGTTTCCAAACCCTAGAACCATCTCCAGTACCAGCCATGGGAGCACTTCTCAACGAGCTCCTCACCCCCACAGAGATTTCTAGAGAAAGCCTGAACTTCACTTCCTCTGGTTTTAGTGCCTTTTCAAGTTATCTTTTTTCTAAATCCTAATGCCAACCCTAATTTCAGTTACTCCTGTAGGAGGAATTCCCGCAATAAAAGCAAACGGAATACACTGATCCGAAGCAGTGTTTTTCCCCAAACATGAACCTTACCATAACTGATATTAGGACTAATCCCTAAATGACGAGACCCCCAGTAAGGCAAGCAGACTTCCAATCCTTTTTTCCTAAACCTTAAACCCACTCTACCTCTAGGGACTAATCTTAATCATAGCCAGGGGATGAGCTGCCCAGAGAAGTTGTGGCTGCCCCATCCCTGGAAGTGTTCAAGGCCAGGTTGGATGAGGCTTTGAGCAACCTGATGGTTGCGGAAGATGTCCCTGCCCATGGCAGGGGGGTTGGAACTAGATGATCTTGAAGGTCCCTTCCAACCCAAACCACTCTATGATTCTATGATGAATCTGTACAGAAAACCACTGCGGACACCAGCACATTTCTTAATTCTCACAGCCAGGACCGGACACAACAATAATGGCAACACTTTACTTTTTTCCTCTCCTCAGACCCTAATTCAGAAGGTAACTCGAACCATAAGCACGCCCAGGGAGCCAAAACTACATTAAGAACCAACGTATTTGTCTGTGTCATCAGCAACAGCCTCTCTCATCTATCCAGAAGCCATCTAAAACCATCTTTCCAAGCTTTCTTCTCCAAAGCACATACCACAATCTCACCTCTGATCCCTCTGATCACTGTGGTTGGTGTGGTGTAACAAGCATGGCTCTTCAACTCATCTTTACCCAGACCATAGCCCTAACGAGGGGACAAACCCGACACTAAACCAGAACACACGACATCGACTCTTTCCTAACCTGGCAGGCTCTACAGAATCTGAAAACAAAGTGGGTTACTTAAAATCCTAAACTTTAGCCTCTACCAGTACTGTAACGTTGATTCTAGTCAACATCACAGAATCCTACAGGTTGAAAGAAAGCATGTGTGAGGGGGGGGAACATACAGATATAAATAATCTCTCCTTTCATAGAAAGGCCTGAGGAAAACATCACTTGCCTCCCCAAGTGCAGTAATTTTGATACATGAAGGACTCAGGGTCATCTTGGCAGGATCTCTGGTGACCACATGGATAAGCAGCACAGCCGGAAAGCTAGACAAGCTTCAGCAATCTCCCTGCAACATCTCAAGACACCAAGTCAGGTTGGCAGATAGGTGCCCCCACCCTCCACAGGAGATGGCTTCTGGTAACTATGACCCTCTTTTTCCTTTATGCAGGCACTCAATTGAGGTTCAGCAGTCTCTGATGGGACATCTCCCTCCTCACCTGTTCTCCAAGCCCTATACCCATTCTGCAACTGCAGAACCACAGACAAGAAGCCTTTGTTGTGTTGCCAGAGTGCCAAATTTCCAGCCTCTCCCTTCTCATGAGTTTTTACCCACCGCTCCTTCGAGGCAGTCTCCAGCCATTCCTCCTTCCTTGCAACATGGGATTCAGGATCTTTGCTCTAGAGGGTCTGTGTGAAGACCCTAGTTTCCTCCCATTGGTCCTCCCCAATGGCACACAGCTGGCTCACCTCCTCCCACCACTCTTCACCTGACTGCCCAGCACCTGAAGAAGAGCACACCTCTCCCATGCCAGACCAACTCAGTGTGACACTATACCCATATTACAGCAATGCTGAACAAAGTCTTCGTGAATCCAGTAATAAACCAGGCACTTAGGTCCCCCTTTTCTCATTCTTTACCAGTAATTCTAGCCAATTTTAGCCAAGAGGTAAGGAGAAATAACCAGAACTCTTTTGAACCCCTCAGTTTGCAAAAATGAGAAACAGGATGACTTCTGTTGTTTTCCCAAAGGAAAAAAAAAAAAGAGCCTTTGCTCTAGTTACACAACTCCCACTCTGACTTCTCACAGAATCATAGAATGGAAGGGACCTTCAAGATCATCTAGTTCCAACCCCCCTGCCATGGGCAGGGACACCTTCCACTACACCAGGTTGCTCAAAGCCTCATCCAACCTGGCCTTGAACACTTCCAGGGATGGGGCAGCCACAACTTCTCTGGGCAACCTGGTCCAGTGCCTCACCACCCTCAGAGGGAAGAATTTTTTCCTTCTGTCTAATCAAAATCTGCCCTCTTTCAGTTTAAAGCCACTGCCCCTTGTCCTGTCACTACATGCCCTTGCAAAAAGTCCCTCTTTGGCTTTCAGCAACCTGGTGTAGTGGAAGGTGTCCCTGTCCATAGCAGGAGGGTTGGAACTGGATGATCTTTGAGGTCCCTTCCAACCCAAACCATTCTATGATAAGTGCTGATGACTGGAGAAGAGCCTTGCTGCGAAGCTTCATATGCCATGTTCTTCTTTGCCTTCTAGACCTAAAATATAGGAACAGAAAAAGTTCCTTGTAGCTTTTCCTGGTTGTGTAAAGCTCACGCTTCCTAATTAACCTCTTTCTAGGACTTTGCCACGCAATGGCTTTTGACTCTCTAATGACACAGCAAGCATATTAGTCTGATTACAGGAACTTGCTTAAGTTCACTCAGCTGAAGGCTGGTTGGGAATAATTCTTGGATTCAAACCAATAAACGGAAGAAAACAGAAAAAAAAAGAAATCGAAGTATTTGCATTTCAAAGCATGAATGCTGGAAAACAGCCTTTTCCTCCAATTTTCCTAAGTACCTTGTAAGGACAAGAATGAAACTACTGAGGAAATAACTCAAGCTACACCCTTAAATTCCGACTCTATCCCCAAAGGTACAACACAGTACTCGATTTGAGAGCAGCTTTGAGTAAGAAGCAAAAGCAAGATTCTGATCTGCTAACTGAAGAGATAACCACCTGCTCTCGGCTTCCGGACAGAGATTAACACTTCACAGTTAATGCAACCTAGATTTTCCCGCTGGGTAAAATTCAAACCAGACTGCAGCCACGCATAACCTTTCCTCTGCAGAGAGATCAAAGAGTGAAAAATAAGCAAACCATCCTCTTAGAAGCAAGGGAAGCCTGTACCCTGTCTGGGAAAAGGAAAAAATAAAAGGTATAAATGAAAATAGTATTTTTCCTCCTTATATAAAAAAAAAAATCTAAAAAAAATATATTAAAAAAAAACAACCAACCCCTATTGGAGCTGAAGCCTTCCAAAATTCATGTGAAAGAGCTTACATGAGCCCTACTGCGGCACCATAGTTTACATGGACTCCCACAATCTTCTGCTTCAGCATGAATTCAGATCCTCATGAACCCAAGGGCCCAGCCTCAAATTTAAGGCCATTTCTGGTCCAGATGAACATGTGTCAATGTGAAGTGTTCAAGGCCAGGTTGGATGAGGCTTTGAGCAACCTCGTGTAGTGGAGGGTGTCCCTGCCCATGGCAGGGGGGTTGGAACTGGATGATCTTGAAGGTCTCTTCCAACCCAAACCATTCTATGATTCTATGACCAGCCTTCACTCCTGAATAAGGAGGTCTCATTTCCCAGCGTGTCTTACAGCTATCTTGAATAAGCGATCGCCTCTCCCAAAGAAACATAAAAAAATACTTCATAAAAACAATTCCAGTCCTCTGCCATGAAACTCCTTATTCAGCCTCTCGTACAACATTAAGCCATTTATTTAGCAGTCCCACATCTGGCAAGAGGAGGATCAACACGGTACATTACAAAACATCACAATCAAAACGGTTCTCAGAAAATTTGGTGACTAAACTCCATCTGAAATATACCAGTTCCATAGTCAGCTGGAAAAAGTTTAAAATCACCATATATTTATGAAGTCCCCTGTTAACCTTCCCAGAAGCAAACTGGAGTCATTCCACAGCAACAGAAGTGCTCTGGTCCCAGACACCAGATATAGATATACAGACAGATATGCACGCACACGCACTCACAAACAACCAAAACCACTCATTTCTATTTTAAAAAGTGAATTCAGGCACTGAATGAAGCAAATTGTGCAGTTCCATTAATTTAAAAAAAAGAGTCTTTTTTTTTTCCTTTACTGATGAGCTTATTAGCAGTGCCACATGCCTCTCTGAAACAGCTGGGCATTTTGGCAGAAGATGGTCAAAAATTCACCTTGGAGAGAACACCAACAGATTTTTCTTATTCTTATCTTTCTTCAGCCTGAAATTTTGATGCATGTGGGCCCCATTTCGCTGTAATCCACCTTTGGCGACGAGCATCATCCACGTACCCTATGCTTCACTAAAACAAAGGAAATGAGATGCATATAAATATATGGAAGTAATATCAAGTCTGAGACATCATCCCACAGGAAGGAAATTCCAGGTTCCGACAGCCAGCATCCTGCATGGCCTCAGTCCTCTCTCTACCCTGTAGCCCCTATGTTTTTTTGGGGAGTCTCCCAGGACCAAATAACGGCAGCGAGTGCCAGCGATAGGCAGCTCCCAACGTTCTGCACACCATATGTACCACGGATCTATTTTTAAGAGAAGCCTGACCCAGTTTGTAAAGACTTTCAGTCCCAGAGGACTCAGATAAATAATTGCAGGTGTCATAGAATCATCTGGTTGGAAGAGACCCTCAAGATCATCGAGTCCTGCACTGTCAGGGTCCCTAAACCATGTTGCTCAACACCAAATCCACAGTTTTTAAACACCACCAGGGATGGGGACTCCCCCATCTCCCTGGGCAGCCTGTTCCAATACTTCACAACCCTCTCTGTAAGGAAATTTTTCCTGATATCTAACCTAAATTTCCCCTGGTGTAACTTGAGGCCATTCCTTCTTGTCCTGTCACTCATAACATGGGAGAAAAGACCAACCCCCGTCTCCCTACAACTTCCTTTCAGGTCATGATACTTTACATAAAAGACGGAAAACGCCCTTCAATCGATCTACGATTCAGCGCACATCCTGACAGGCAAGTGGGCTGATCGGAATTTCCACAACGCTCCTTGCCAGTGACTATCTTGTTGGAACAGGTTGCCCAGAGTCTCCAGCCCTGGAGATATTAAAAATGTGAACTGAAATGGTACTGGGGCAGCTTTCATCTGAGCCTGCTTTGAGCAGAGATGAGGATGAGACAATCTTCAGACATGTCTTCCAACCTTAACCACTCTAGGATATTCAGGCACTAGCCCTGGGACGCACCAGTTGGAGAAGCGCTGTGGAAGGGAAGAGGCTTTTGTCCTTGTAATAAGACGATGACAGCAGGAACAGGGCAGGTTCCTCTGGATCAGACCTAACATCCCTGCTTCCAGATTCACCAGAAGTTAAGGAGCTGAAATAACTTGTATGCCAGGAACATACAAGTGAAACTGCCTTTTTTTTTCTTTTAAGGGGCAAATTAACTACAGCAATTTACAGCCAACATTGGGCACAGCTGGTCCTCCAGCACATTCCCACAGCTGCCTCCTGCTTCACCCACACCTGAACAAGCTTCAGAAGACATGACAGTACCCAACGCTGACAGTCTGGAGCCTTGGCTGGATGAGGAATCCCAACCCTGGGTCAGAAACGAGTCAGGGATGAAGTGGGATCCTGCCCTGGGCAGGAATGAACTAGATGACCCCTTGAAGTCTTTTCACTCCTACTTTGTATATATCAAAAAAATCTTGAAAACTCCTTCTCCCTCACCTTTGAAAGCATCCAAAGGCTTAGAATAAACAACCACCTCCAACATCGAACTCTGTCCCGCAGTTTCTTCAAGGCAACGTATTATTTTATTAGCATCTAGGCTCTAAACACAACACCTGCATTACAAGGCACCAAGTGGACACTTAAGCAAGTGCTGGACAAACGGATAACAGGGTACACCTGCCTCAAAATTTGGCAGCCAAACAAAACAGCTGCATTTTCAGAGATGCATAGCATGCAAGAATCAAAAAAAAACCAAAAAACAAAAAAACCCCAAAGACACACAATGTATTATATTCACTAGTCTCGTGGAATTCCTACACATGTCAAGATGTCATTTTTACAGTATAATCTAACAGAATCATAGAAACGTTTGTGTTGGAAGGGACCTTCAAGACCATCTAGTTCCAACCCCCCTGCCATGAGCAGGGACACCTTCCACTAAACCAGGTTGCTCAAAGCCTCATCCAGCCTGGCCTTGAACACTTCCAGGGATGGGGCAGCCACAACTTCTCTGGGCAACCTGTTCTGGTATTTCACCACCCTCATAGTGAAGAATTTCTTCCTTAGATCTCCCCTCTTTTAGTTTAAAGCCATTGTCCCTTGTCCTGTCACTACATGCCCTTCTCAAAAGCTCCTCTCCAGCTTTCTTGTAGCCCCTTTAGGTACTGGAAGGCTGCTAGAAAGTCTCCCCAGAGCCTTCTCCAGCCTCAACAAACCCAACTCTCTCAGCCTGTCTCTATAGCAGAGATGCTCCAGCCCTCGGATCATCTTCGTGGCTACCTCTGGACCCGCTCCAACAGCTCCATGTCCTTCTTGTGTTGGGGCCCCAGAGCTGAACACAGCACTGCAGGGGGGGTCTCATGAGAGCAGAGTAGAGCGGCAGAATCCCCTCCCTCAACCTGCTGGCCACACTTCTTTGGCTGCAGCCCAGGACACAGTTGGCTTTCTGGGCTGCCAGCGCACATTGCCGGCTCATGTTGAGCTTCTCCTCAACCAGCACCCCCAAGTCCTTCTCCTCAGGGCTGTTTTCTCCACCCAGCCTGTACTTGTGCTTGGGATTGCCTCGACCCATGTGCAGGACCTTATACTTCTCCTTGTTGAACTTCATGAGGTTCGCACAGTCCCCTCATCTCATTTTATGAAAGATCCCAATATTCACATTCACGTCTATTAGACCCTAATATAAAGCCTGGGACAAGACACACTTTAATGACAGCAGAAAGGCCTCAGAATCTGGCAATCTGTGAGCACAGCAGGAAAAATAAAGGAGCTACTGATACCCAGCAGATTGCCATCACACAGCTGATGCTTCTTTTAACGTTTCTCTATAGAACCACAAAGTTTTTAGCTGACGAGCAGTTCAAGTCTTGCCATGCAGACCTCAGCGAGGCACAGCAGTAATTTTCGGCTTCCCTTCAAATGTTTCTACTGAACAGTTTCATGATGTCATTTGCTTAAGTTTGCCAAGACTTAGATGAGGGAGACAGACCCAAAAGATTAAAAATAAAAAAAGTTATTGTGGATATTGGGATGGGATCATGTCTTTAGCCTTCCCTGGTTTTCCATTTCTTACATAAATTTACCACACTTTAGTGTAAAAGTGACCTCAGTGAGGAAGAAGAATCAGGAAATGTCAGTTATGAATTCTATCTCTGGTCTTAATAAGTACAAGAATCGTGTGTTGGTTGGTTAACCTTTCTTCCCCAATTTCCCCAGCTAGAAAATGCAAGTATTTTACTCCCATTCTTTCTGTTGATGTAGTCATCCAAACGCAAGTTCTTTAGAAGAAAGACTCTATGCAACATCTTGCCCAACAGGAACATTCACCTTAATCATAACTCCAGGGCTGTGCAAGTCCCATCTCACTTAGTCTATGACCGTGACTTAGTCTAAGCTGACGTTACTAAAGCTATGTAATAAATAAATTTAAAATATCTACAAATACAAATGGGAAACTAAATCCCATATGTTTAAACAACAAGCCAAGTGAAAAGTCAATTTAATTTCTAAAACTGGAGGTTTAATGTCATCGCATGCAAGTCACAGCACAGGTGAGCAAATTTTAAATGGATGCAAAACACCTGTGGACAGAGGCAACAGAGCCAGAGCCAATGGACTGGAACTTCAGCATTCCTAAGTGATTAATACTGACTGTGAAGATTAAAGTCACCTTGTTGCAGAGGTAGAAACAAGGACAGAAAAAAAGAGTGCATTTGAAAGCCAACACTTGCCAGTGAGTAATTACACCCATGAAAGTTTCAAACGATCCCTGGCATCTTGAAATTGTCCTCTGTGCAGAATTTTTCACGTTTGAGAAGAAAACTGTTGAAGAATACGAAACTGCTCAGGTAAAGCATCATCAGCTAGTTCTAGACTAATAATATATAATTACGAAAGTTAATCGTTACACTGAGCTCATGGGCTTCTATTTTGAACAACTAGTTCTTTTCTGTCGAAACCAGTCACTCACTGGAGCCAGTGATACAGAACATCCACTGCTCTCCCACCTGGGATTTATTCCACCTCTCCACCAATCTCGCCTATCGTTGGTGTTATCATTCCTGAAATATAAGCATGCTCCGATCTGCAAAGCAGGCATAGATTCTCAAGGACAAAAGAATCTAATTATTGCTTCCAAGCACCAACTCATTTACGCCGACACTTAATCCCCAGGTTAGTGAAAAGATGAGAGAGCAGATGGCCCCCACCTATGAACTAGCAGGTATTTAAAGCTGAAGTCACGGACAACTTTCCAACCGCCACTTAATCCCAGGCTAAAGAAGTGTAAGCCAGCGGGATAACTACTGAACACACATGCTTTTTCTTTACCCACTCTGGCCAAGGTGAACCCGCCTGAAAAACAAACACTCCTTATCTCTAACTGAAAGGATCTCAAATAAACAGAGTCAGCGTTGCTACCCTTCAAAACAAGAGAAACCACCCCAAACCATCGAAAGAGGGTTGGGGCATGCTATCTAACCAACTTCTGGTCAAGCTCTGGGGCCCCCAACATCAGAAGGACATGGAGCTGTTGGAGCAGGTCCAGAGGAGGCCACAAAGATGATGCGATGGCTGGAGCATCTCTCCTATGAAGACAGGCTGAGAGAGCTGGAGTTGTTCAGCCTGGAGAAGAGAAGGCTCTGGGGACACCTTCTAGCACCCTTCCAGTACCTAAAGGGGCTACAAGAAAGCTGGAGAGGGGCTTTTGACAAGGGCATGTAGTGACAGGACAAGGGGCAATGGCTTTAAAATGAAAGAGGGGAGATTTAGATTAGACAGAAGGAAGAAATTTTTCCCTCTGAGGGTGGTGAGGCACTGGAACAGGTTGCCCAGATAAGCTATGGCTGTCCCATCCCTGGAAGTGTTTAAGGCCAGGTTGGATGAGGCTTTGAGCAACCTGGTGTAGTGGAAGGTGTCTGTGTCCATGGCAGGGAGGTTGGGACTAGATGATCTTGAAGGCCCCTTCCAATCCAAACCATTCTATGATTTTCATTCAAGATGAAGAAGAAAACCTTCCCCTCCCCTCCCCCCACCTTTGCAGTTCTCTAACACCAACACAAACGATGCAGGAAGCCTTCCTCACGTGCCCAAGTTACCCAGCTCAGCTAGGCTGGGCTCACTTAGATCCAATAGCCATGTTTTAAGGCTCTCTACTGCTGCTGGACACTAGCCTGTTTCTCATGATGTTACGTATTTTTGAGCCAAACGCTGGCTAGGCTTTCCACAAAGGGCTGTGACCCCTTCCTCCTTCGCAAGAAGGGACAACTGTCATCTCCAGCATTACCCTTCCACAGCTACACGAGCACCGACTCGAAGAGCAGAGAGAAGAAGCTGGGTTCTACTGCAAAGGTGAGGAGTCTTCGCTGTTCCCACCTTGGTGGCCAGCACCAAAGGCTCACAGACAGACTGCCTACAGCCATGTCTATCCCAGCCAGGACAGAGACCTGAGCACTGTTTCATCAAGTTAAGTCATTAGTACAATCCTGGGATGATCTGGCCTGGGTCCATCGGTACCCTCTGAGACAAGGATGGCCAAGGACCATCACCGGTAGACAGTTTGGATGCAGCTTCCTGATTCTTGGGAGGGAGAAGGAAGAAAGGAAGGAAGCTTAAGTTAGTTTAACTGAAAGGACATGAGTCACAACATGCCAGTTGGCCTCCAACCAGATGGCCTGCTTGAGTCATTAGTAGCCAGCAAGTCCCTCCGAGGTTGCTCACAACCACAACGACTGAAGAAGTCAGAATTAAGACCAAAGGGAAGAAGGGGGTACGAGGCTGTCCAGCGTTCATCTTTTGCTCAGTATCTGGCTAACAAAGATCGAGATTAACTGACAGAGGCTACGGAAAGAAATTCAGTGTGTGCTTCAAACTCATTTCGCTGTCTCTTAACCCATCTTTACTGTCGCTCATAAAACTTCCACCCTAGAAATTTGAGGAATCCACTGATGAATTTAAGCCCTCAAGCAATACAGAGAGCATATGGGAGTTCAAGAGCTGATATATGTTTTTAATTTTCATTCTCAAGACCTACATTTGGGCATTTTAAAACACTGACTTTCTCAAGAAAATTCTGAAGTAGAATATAAGTGGCAATGAAGGAACACCAACTCTTTGACAACCACTACTTCACTGCCCTGCACGCCAAGCTATCCCAGTAATACAACGGCACAAGGACACACGTAAATGCTGGAATTTATCTGTTGAAAAGACTCTGTCAGGCACAAAGTCTGAAACGCAGGATGCTTCCAGAAATGGACTATATGGTTTCATTTGTTCTCAGGAGACTTGATAGACACTGTATGTGAGCTTTCTCTTGGTGGGTCCTTTGTGTTCTGAACATCCCTGGCTCTGAAAAAGCTCCAATCTTATTGGGGAGCTGAAGTGAAAAGGACTAAACCCCTCCAAGAAATGGCTGCCACCCTACACATACTGCTCGCTCTCTGTGGCAACTCAGAGCATCTACAGAACCTCCTTATCAGCAGCCACGACATTTTACTTATTCTCATCTTATAAAGCTTGATGTTTTCAACAGCAGGTTTTCAAGTTTAACCATGTCTTGAGTCTGTGTGCAACCTTCTTAAAAATGGAGTGATATTTTTATAAGAATCTTAGCATATTTTAAGTTATCTTACACTGTTATTCACAAACGGTCCCCACAAATACTTTGACACAATGCTGCAGAGACCTTAAGTAAAGTAAGAATAATGCGAAGTGTACTAAATAAGTTGTAGAGCCAACCAATGCTCTGTGGGACTTCAAAAAAAAAAAAACCAACCCAAACTTATTCTGCACTTCTACAGCGAGAGGCACTTCAGGATCCACCTTGCTTTGGTGATCAGGTCTGCGCTTACAACTCTCGCTATGTTTTACGAACACCAAGCTCAGCTGAATCACAGTCTATACGTAGGGTCTGACAATATCTACTCTTCAACATATCTGCTAAGATGAAATCCAAACCAGCAAAATTCCTACTGATACAAATGAAAGCAGAGGCATGGACCTACACACAGATGAGTCCAGCATTCACCCACTGCCATGCACCAGCTTGTAATTCCACAGCCACGTTTGTGTGGCACATCACATTCAGGCTGATATAATGATCTGCTTTGTACTCCCTAAATTCAAAAGGGGGGAAAAAAGGCAAGAAAAGAGCCATGCATCGATTATACCAGCCACTGATTTCCTGGGAAGACCTTGAACACAAACGACAGCCACGTTCCTGAAGCCCACAGAGAAACATCTCATGCTGTCAGCTTAATGACATTTAGTACTAGTGATGTGACCAGGGGAGGGGTCCTCCCCACATCCCTTTACACAAAATAAAACTTTACTGACTTTTTAAATTAAGAAGAGTCTCCCCATACCCTTCAGTGAACTTTGGATCAGGCTCTGTTTCTTATTTTGCACGATAAGGCACCATTTCTTATTTTGCACGATAAGGCACCATTTCTTATTTTGCATGATTGCCACACTTCAAAATAAAATCTGGTTTGGGTCCTTCCGAGCAAATTCTGTTCTTCTCAACATTTACATCACGTTGAGAAAGAAAGATAATTATTTTTCCTCCCCCCCTCACCCTTAGAAATAAAGGCAGATTGACCAGTTCCCAAATTGGTCTAATTCCTCCATCTCGACCCACATCGGATCGCCACATGCTGGGATTTCTGAATACATCTTTGAGCCCATCTTCCAGACTCCAGCCTCGCAACAATGCTCCTTTTCAATGCCCACCGGCACCCACTCAGCACGTCTGCTCTCCAGCCCTGGCAAACCCCGACCATCTCCCCACAAAGCCCGCTATTTAAACCGGCCAGGGAGCGACAAACCACGCTCCCACCCCTGCGCTCCGCACCCTGCCCACGAGTCCTTCGTGGCTGTGGATTTGGATAAACTCTAAGGCGGGGAATACCACCAGGCTTCGCTCGGAAAACTCGTCCCCCCACCGCTCCAACGAAGCCCCCTCGGTGCCGTGGGACCCTTCGGCACGAACACGCGGGTGGCCGGGCTCCTTCCCAGCGTTGCCAAACACCGGTTCTTCGGGATCTGCGCCCTCGCTTTGCCCCTCCGCGCCTCTCCCCTGCCTCGGCCGGCCAGAGGTGCCCGAGCCGCGGCTACCTGCGCAGCACAGGGCGGGAGAGCCCGGAGGGGCGGCCGGAGGAGCGGAGACATCCCCCTTTATCCCCCCACTTCCCGGGCACGGCCACGCTGTCAGCTCCCCGCAAAACCCCCTCTCCCCGCCGGGAGCGGGACCCCCCTCCAGGCACCAGCACGGCGCAACCCGCGGGCTGGGGCCGCCGGGGCTCCGCCGGCACGCTGCGGGCCGAGGGGCCGCAGCCCCCGCGCCGGGCTCCCCGCCGCCTCGCCTCGCCCCCCGCCGCCCCCTCCAGCCCTCCCCTCACCACAGAGCGATCCGGCTCTTGGGGTAGTGCAGCCGCTCGATGCAGCCGAGGAAGTGGGGCAGCGTGTGCGCGGCGTTGCGGGCGATGATGGCCAGGAGCACGGTGGGCTTCTGCAGAGCCGACTCGGGCAGGGGCTGGGGCTCCGGGCTCGGCGGAGGTGGTGGCGGCGGCTCCGGGGGCAGGCTGGCCTCGCAGCCGCCCAGCAGCAGGAGGAGGAGGAGAAGAAGGAAGAGGAAAGGACGGGGGGCGCGGGGCCCAGCGCACGCAGCCATGATGGGCGCGGGGAGCCGCGCCGGCGGTGCGGGGCGGCCGCTGCAGCGCGCCCAGCGCCGCGGGGAGAAAGAAGAAGTGGAGAAGAAGAAGGAGGAGGAGGAGCAGCGGCGCCGCCTGCCCGCCCAGCCCGGCCCAGCGCCCCCAAACCCGGCCTTTGCGGGTAGCACGGCTGGCCGCATCGCCTCCGAGCCAGCCCGGCCCTCCCCCCAGCAGGATGCTGGGCCAGGAGGCTACCGGAGCGCTGGGTGGGTGGGGCGACCCAGGTGGGGTCCTCTCGCCCCCTGGATGGCTCCAGTTAGCCCGGCCTCTAGGCACCTGCGTAAGTTTGGAGCCGGTAAAAGCCAGAGTTAACAAAACCTGCATTGATCGACCGAGTTCGGGGTTTGAAAGAGCCGTTGGGCGCATCCCCTCGCAGCCTCACCTTCCAAGCGCTGATCCTAAGGCAGAGACCTCTTAAGTTTGCTGCTTAGGTGAAGATCACCTTGCATTTTTATATCAGAAAGTATTTTACAGACATCCCCGGGATGGCAGCGCAAAGCAGCCTCACGCACAGTGCCCGTCCCACGCCGCGGGAGGGATGCGCTCAGTGCGGTTGTCCCAGCTGGAAGATGACGATATTCCCTCTGTTTCATTGACTCGCCCGCCAAAGAAACGTTCCCATGAATGGACCGACGGCAATTTAACAACAACACAAATAAAACCTGTTCCAGCAATTAAAATTATTGGGTCGTGATCTTAAAAGGGGCACCGTAATCACAGCTCTCTTAGAAGTTAATAGGATTTGGGCACATTAAACCCTTTTCAAGATGAAATCTCTAATTAACTCTAAGGGCCCCATCACGGCGTATCCGGTTTTTACTGTGGGTAGGTAATTCCTCCAGCCTGAACAGACCCCCTTTAAGCAGGCAGCAGTGTTGTCTGTGTGCTGGCAAGACTCAAATAGGAGGAAACATTTAGCAACCAAACAATTGTTTCTTAATTATCCATCATCTCGTTGTGAATTGTTTGCAGCCCAGGCAGCATATATATATATAGTTCATGTCTGCGGTGTTCTTTTGTTTATGGAACATAATTTATCACCCACACCAAATTATATTGTCTCAGTTTCCTGATCAGATGACTCTCAAAAAACTAACGCAAAAAGGAACAGCCTAGGAAAACAGTAAACTTCAATAAAGAATCTCCAGAGGTCAAATCATCTGCACTAAAATTTGAGAAGCTTCTGCAATTTGCCAGCATCTTCCTGAGCAATTAATGAAAATACATTCCTCCTGTTTGCCCTCCACGACACCTTTAGAATTGTCCTTCTAGAATGATACATTAACGAGGCTTTTCTTTCACGGTTCGTTTGCCACCTGTTGCTTTTATGCTTGGATTCATTAACCAAATAGAAGGAGCAGCTTTGTAGCCCGTACAAAGTGATTAGGGTTTTGCAGGAGCCGGCCAATCCCACGTGCACGGAATGCCACGGTCGCCCACGGGACTAACGCTACCGACCTACACTTGATGCAGAGGGCTGGCAGCCAGCTTTTTGCATCCTCTAGATGTTCAAGCTGGGTCACAATCCCATTTTAAGGAGGCTGTGTGGCAGCTTCAAGAGAAACACTCACCTCTGCGGATGCAAGTGCAACAACACGGGCCGTGTACCGCTCCCCTCTCCCGTGAGGGAATGCAGCGTCGGCCTTCCTCCAGAGCCCACAGCCAGCACGGCCAGGTCAGGGTTGAGGCCAAGCAGAGATTATTTCCCCTCAAAAACAAAGGAAGACCTGGGAGGCAGAGACTGCAAAGCCACAGCTTCGTCCTATGTCCAACGGAAAGGGGAAAGGTGCGATCCAGTTGTGTGTTGTTGCAGTCAGCACGTTTGCAGAAGATCGAGTGTGTTTTTTAACCTGTGCAACTCTTGCTGTCTTCAGTGAAATCTAGAAGTGGCTTCGGCTGCTCTTTTTTTTTTTTCTTTTTCTACTCCCTTCTTTTTGTTTTGTGAACAGCATCAGAACCGTAATGATGTGCTGGGAGCAAATGCAATGCCTCCAGCAGCATCCCGCAAAGGGTAATTTTCTCTTCAAAACGACTTTCCCCTCACTCACACAAAACTCACTTCGCTGGCTGCCTCATGTTAGGACACAAAAGAAAAAAATTTGGTCTTACCCCGCAGAGAGAACAGTAAATGCCTGAAACATGAGATGTTTCTCCATGCATAAGAGAAAGGAGTCAACTCGGCTTCATTTCCTACTCCCAGCCACACAGCACGGGAAGTTTGGAAAGTTCAGGTCAACAGTTACCCTGACAATTCACGTCATTCTTACATCTAGAAATGCATATATCTTGATGTGCCTATACAAAGAAACCTGTATCCATTTTTGACTCCTTTATTAGTGGCCAAAATTATATCCCGTATTATTCTTCAAGCCAAGACCCTGCTGTCACAGGACAATTAACCGCCCTGTGGTGAAATATTCTAGCTTTGAAGAAGAAACAGCTTTTTGCAGACGCAAGTCCCACAAAAATAAATTTAGGCCATTTGTTTCAGCCTCCTCTAAATACCCACACTAAACAAGAACAGTCCAGCTGTGAGAACTGTCTCTGGCAGTGGCGTACTCCCTCTGTTTGGCAGGTAACAAACCCTCTCAGATGCAGCTTTCTTCTAATTTAGACTTGTTTCCCACACAGTAGAAAAGAGAGGATCTATCCTTCTCTTAAAGATTATCATATATACGGACCTACAAGGTCCTACGGACAAGTTGATGTCCTTTCATTTCCTTCTTCACCTCTGAGGACTCGAATCCATCCAATTCTGTTCCCAGCAGCCAAGTGAAGTACTGTTGCCAATTCTTCCATGAAAGTCTCAGAGATTGGATTCTTTTTCTCCTTATCTATTTACTTATTCGTTTATTTTGTGCCCAGGGAATTGAAGCGCTGGCTACAACAAGGCTTTTTAAACAGGCCAACCTCCTCAAAAATTGCTTGAATAAGATTGGCCCCAATATGACTTCCTGTGGCTACAAACCACACACCAATTAATGTACTCAATACATACAGATTAATTTTCATCGGTGCTTTGTTAGGCTTAATGAGTACCATACAATAAGAAGGGTTAAAGACAACGCTGTTCAGTTTTCACTAGGCTCTGCGTCAATCTGATAATCTCAAGATCATACTTGGTGTTTCCTCTAATTAGTGTAGCCATTTGGCAGTTTCCAACATCAGCCAGATTTTTCTTGGTGTAGCCTGATGAAGAACAAGCACAGTGTACTAGCGAGAGCTTTGCAGACTCTCATCTGATGTTACAATATGCTCTGTATATCTGTTAAAAACAGCACACAGCTTTTTTTTTTTTTTTTTTTTCTGCATGGACACCAGCTTGAAGCTATTCAAAATGCTGTTAAGAGACAGGCCTGACTTCGTTTAAGCCAGTGTTTGAAATCTACCAAAAGAGGTGTCAGGACAGATGGAGCCAGACCTGGGATGCTTTGCATTAGGCAAACAGTACTTGCACTGGAATTCAGAGATATTGCTAAGTAAAGCAGTCCAAGATGCTTTTAATAACAATACCTTCAATCTAAATCTCTTGACCAGTCTATAAAACCTTTGGACACTATACATTAACAACATATTCTTTGCTTTTGTTTTTGTTTCACTCTTCTCCCCTTGTACTTTCTCTCCAGGCGCTTCCCTCTCTTTCCAAGGGGACTTTCACTCAGATCAGGTTTTGTTATGCTCATCTGCAGTTTATTCCCCCCTCGCTCGTTTCCCTCAGTTTCCCTGGGTTTCCCACTCACCTCAGGGCTCCAGGGGCCCACCATTCCCAGGAAGGCCCCGGTGCCAGCGGTGGTACGGGTGGCAAAGCCGCGGCACCCAGGTGCGGCTCCAGGGAACCGTGGACAGTCCTTTGGTGTCTGACGGTACCTGCAAAAGGTAACGAAAAGAATTAAGCACAGAGGTGCTCTGCAGAAACCTGTAACATCAAGTACTTCTGAAGCGCTCCCTGCCTCCCACAGAAAATATTCTACACCCAAACAGGCTGAAATCTGTGCCTGGGTTATAAACCCCACCTTGTTCACCTCAAACTTATTTTCTGCGAGCTCCACATCTCTTTCATGGTGTCCTCTGTGCTGTTGGGTCTCCACACTGGGCAGGGGACCTTCTGGCCCCGCTTTCTGGGCTACCTCGTCCTGCTGCTGCCGCTTGAGGTGGGTATTTGAGATCCCCGAGCTTCCTTGCGAAATAAGACCTTGGAATCAGAAAACCGGGATGCAAAAGGACCCGCTGGGAGGAGGTGCATGTATCATCCTGGCTGTAAACAGGGCTTAACGCGGCGCCTCAGGAGCGGAACGGGGCGGAGGCGGAACGGCAGCGGCGCCGCGGTTGCCGGGGGAGCGCTCGGCTGCTGTGGCGCGGCCCGGAGCGAAGTCGCGTTACACCGGGGAGCGCATGGAGCCGGCGGCCGGCGCGGCGGAGGGGGGCTGCGGCCCGGCGGAGGGCACCTCCGCGGGCGGGTGGGAGCCGGGGGGCTGGCTGGGGGGGGCTGGCGGCGGCAACTGGATGGCGACTCACCCTACGGTAGGAGCGGGGCTCTTTTGTGCGGGTGATGAGGGGCGGGAGGGGGCACCGTTAGGGCCCGGGCGCTGAGGGAAGGGTCCCCTCAGTCACTCAGGGGGTTCCCGCTTTCCCGCCCATGCCCGCAGCCGCGGCCCCTGACAGGATTCCCGCCCCTTCACGGCTCTGAGGAGCGTTTCGGGGCGAGGGCGCTCGTAGATAATCACGGGCACCCCGAGGCCGAGGGGCCGGGGGAGCGGGTCGTCCGCCACCCCGAGAAGAGGTGCTGGGTGAGGACATTTTAAATATAACGCGGTTTGTTATATCGGGCCTGTCGAGAGGGCTCGGCTGGCGGCCCGTGAGGAGAGCCGAGGGGGGGGGGTCGATGGGGAACGTCGGCTTTGGCAGGGGGCGAGGTTGTAAATGCTGAAATCACCGCTGGAAAGCGCAATTGTCTCTGGAGCTTTGATTCCATCTTGATTTTTTTAATGTACTGAAAACGCGGAGGTGTTTAATTTGGCTGTCGTCTTATGTTGAGGTACTGCAGCAAAAATAGGTAAAATTCCCAGCCCTTCCCCACAAAGCGCCGTCTGTTCCAGAAATAGTTGCGATTCCTCATTGATTTATTTGGCTCTCTCTCTTAAATGCCGAAACAGAGGGCCTGTGGAAAACAGAGCTCTTAAGGTACTGTCAGAAAACAACTCCTGTTTTTTAATTGCCTGTTAGTCCTTAAAACTGGTTTCTGACTTCAGTGGCTTAGAGAGCTGTGCAGGTTCTGGGTTTGATCTGTGTATTCTTAATAAAACTTCTGCTTTCCTTGACCAACGTTTCTTTTTGGGTTTCAGTTCACAGAAATGATGTCTCTTGATATATCTGACAGTGCTCAAATCTACGCTGCGTTTGTGGTGTACCTGGACCTCTTAGAAGGTAATTCAATTAAGTGTCTGGATAGACGTTTCCATAAATGTATTTGCCTTTAGGTGCTATTAAAGTTTATCCACTAGCAGGACCTTTCCTACAAAAGTCCCTGGCGTTCTTTTCATGACTTAATGCAGTGATGGTTACCTGAGAAACAGGTGATATTTTGACGCTGAAGATTTCTATCCTGTGCCAAGCCGGAGCCTTCACGAAGATTTGGGCTGGTTTTGTCCAGCGGTTACAGGTGCAGGTGCTCCAGGGTTCTCGGCATGGAGGGAAAAAAAAAAAAAGGGGGCAAAAGAGGAGCAGGGGAAGGAAAAAAGGTGTAGGAAGGTGAAGTTACAAGTTCAGTGGTTGTGCTGAATTGAATCTATGGATAGAGTTGTCATCCATAGATTAATGTCAAGTTTACTAAATCAGAGTATTTCACTAAGGTTACCATTTAGTGAATGGCTGATGTGTGCCGGCCTGAATAGAGTGGTGTTTTCTGGAAAGGGCAAAGATTCCTATAGGAGGGAAGGTAATTCGGAAGTCTGGTGGCAATAATTATGACAAATGCAGTGCAGTCTTCTGGTGCCTTGTAAGAGTGGAGCAGAGTTACGTGATATATGGACTTCTGCCAGCGATTCTCCCACATTGGCTTTATTGAAAAGGGACTGTGCATAGGCAGGCTGCCAGCCTAATAAAAATACTTTAGTTTCTCTTGGAGACTGGTGGTTCTCAAGGTCAGGGAAGGGAGGGATTTTACAGGCCGGAAAGCGCTGAGTTTGTTATTGTTACACCTCTGAAGAAAATGCCTTAATAGGCTTTGAGAGAAGGCTCCTGTAGTTCTGCAGCAAAAACTTTTAGCCTTATTTCTTCAGGCAGAAGGGAATAACTGTGTATTATCATTAATCATGCTTTTAGCACCTGCTCCTTTGCAGTTTAGGGCACTGATAAAGTCCAAATTTGGATTGTGGTTTTGTGCTGCAGATGACTAAAGCTGCGTGTTTTTATCTTCTTTTTTTTTGCCTTTTGGATGCAAAGCTTTGTCAGACAGATCCCTGTTCGCCATCAGTCAGTGTAGCTCTGGAGTCAGCAGACTAGTACGGCTCCCGTGGGTTTCTTTAACAGGATTGTTTCTCAGAAGGGAAACTTGGTGGTTGAATGGGATAGTTGTCTCTCATGGGAAACATCCTGTGAGGAGACAGAGGGGAAAACAGAACCTTAGATGTTACCTTTCACACCAAAGTTGATATTTGAATGATTAAAACTTGTGTTTTGTGTTCTGGTCCTTCTCATCCATGATGAACCTTTCTAGGGAGAAACTGGCATGAAGTGAAGCATGTTGGAGTAGCAGAACTGCAACTCGTATGTTTACACGCACGTGAAAAAGAACAGGACAGTCTCCAAGTGATGGTTCCGGTACCTGTGCACGTATCGTTAAGCCATGAGAGGTGAGGATGTGGTCAGTGTTTGGCTCATGTTACCAATAAGGTAAAAAGAAGGATAGGAAGCTGAAGAGGGACTTTTTCCAAGGGTGTGTAGTGATAGGACAAGGGGTAATGGCTTTAACTGAAAGAGGGGAGATTTCGATTAGAAGGAATACATTTTTTACAATGAGGGTGGTGAGGCACTGGCACAGGTTGCCCAGAGAAGTTGTTGCTGCCCCATCCCTGGAAGTGTTCAAGGCCAGGTTGGATGAGGCTTTGAGCAACCTGGTGTAGTGGAGGGTGTCCCTGCCCATGGCAGGGGGCTTGGAACTAGACGGTCTTGAAGGTCCCTTCCAACCCAAGCCATTCTGTGGTTCTGTGTATTTAACAGGCTGCTGCTGTCTTGGTCAAAAGGGAAAGGAGGGAGAAAACAAAGGAGGATCAGAGGAAAGCGGTATCTCAGCCTGTAAGCAGAGTTATTTTGGGTGCTGCAAACATACATGCGAAGTTGAGATTTCCTGAATTTTCTAAGCTGCATCAGTCTCTGCTGCTCCCTCCCTGGAAGTGGTATGCCTTTGATGTCAGCTTCCCACAGCAAATGGCTCCTTCTGCTGATAAACACTTCATATTGTTTAGAAGTTGCATATGCTCAAGGAGATAACAACGGATATCGAAGTATGGGTTTGAGAGACAAGGTTAGAATACAAGACCTTCACAGCTTATGCTGTGAACATTCTTATGCTTTTTTGTAGTCTGGGAAATCTAGCAATACATTCTGCATCACTGGGCTTTAAAGTACCTCAGAGGAAAGAAATACTCTTGGACCTATCTAAGAATAAAATTTTGGGGTTTTCTTTGGTTTGCTTTTTGTTTTGAAATTATAATTTGGCTACTTTCAACCGGAAGTTTTGCTCGCTTACCCAGAATCTGAAGTCTAACTGTCCCTTGAGCTGTGATTTCCTTACACATGCAAGACTAATTTTCAAGTGAAGGACAACACAGCTGTGATTTTGTGGTATTACAGATACTTGCAGCATGGACAAATTCTGCTTCTGCTTATAATTTGACAGTATAATTTAACTGGCCCTTAGAGCAGCCTCACACATAGAGTATGATTTTTCTCTCTGGTAACAGCCATGTTCTTTTACAAGTATTTACCATTCTTTCCTGTGATGTCTCTGAAGACCTGAACTACTTCAGCTCCGTCATATGGTAGTACATTTTCCAACTTGTTCTGTTCCTGCTCTTGCTAGGAGCATGTGCTCAGATCTTGCTAGTGTTTGCTGTTTCCTCTTGCTCTGTTGGCAGCAGCCTGACACAGTAGTAGGTAGCTAATGAATCACAGTTTGCAGATGTGTGTGTCTGTGGACTCTAGGAACGATGCTTTAGACATGCTGTGGTTTTTGCTTTTTTATTTTTTAGGTTTTAGAAGTGACAGATTGGTCTCTTGCCAACAGACTTCCATCTTAATTCTGCTATGCGTTTTCCTAAGAGAACATCTTCAGAAGGAATTAACTTGTGAGGGAGAAGAAAATGACTTACGAGATATTGATGGATTTAAGTATTAACTACTTGCTGAAAAATCTTCTCTTTGCAAATATTGGTCATCACTCTGGTGGGCTTTGTCATACGGAGAAGTAGGGTGTGATGTCCGCAGCAGAGGAGAGCTGCTGAGAGGTCTTGCAGGATGAAATGCTGAGTGTCATTCGGCCACTCTGCAAGAAGCAGATCACTGTACGTGTGTGAGAGGGACGCACTGCTATTCACAGCTCACACTAGATTTTAGGTGGGAAAAGAAGGCAGCGAATTAGGATGTGGGATCTTTGAAAAATTCCACCCATGTGCTGAGTCGTTGTGCTTGTTTAATGTAGTAGGTTTCCACCGAGGTTGGAAACTTTGATTCCTGGTGTTGGATCAATGCCAGCAAGTATGTTCTAATTGGCTTTTAATGACAGTGAGATATTGCGCTGCATGTATGTCCTATCTTTTACTGTTTCATTGGGGCTTTTCATTTGGAGCCTCTGAACTTGTTTGCACTGCGGTGATGCTGTTTGCTCTGCTTCTGGCACCAGTGCGGGATGGAATCCATTACTGGAAGGATGTGTGTTAGAGAAGCAAAGAGTGAATGCATCACATTGATGATTAAAAGTACAGTTTGTGACTAGGTTTTGCTACAGAGCAACTACATAGAGCGTATCGTCGCTAAAATGAGCTGAATGCCGAGCTGCAACACTGGGTGAGTCCATTAAAGCCCGTATGTGTCCGATGCCCAGAGATGCCCGGCAGGAAGATGATATATGCTGGTATTGGCGTTACCGAACGTGCGTGTGCGTATGCACGCTTGGCGTTTCCTGAGCAGGTCACCACTGATCAGAGGGGCCTGGCTTGGTTGCGTAGAGAAAGGCCAGCAGCAGCTCCTGGGCTCCTTTGCTGGGACAGTACGCGAAAGACGGGGGTACAGACAGTAACTGTAGCTCAGAGTTACGTAGCATAGAGCATCTTACCTAGCAAGATGATATTTTCTCATTTGGCTTCCCGAGCTATAGGTAGACAGGACAGCTTTTGTACTTAGCTGCTTTGCTGTTTCCTTCAAAGCAATGCTTTGGGTTTTTGTGTTGCCTGCTAAAGGTAGAGGAAGAGGTATGAGTACAAGTGAACACAGCTCACTTCTTGTTGAAAGTAAGCCTTTGGAGGGGATTGGGAAGGTGAAAATGTTCTGTCCTCAGTGCTGGGCCTGGAATTGTGCTAACTGCAATAGCAGCGAGCAAATGGCAGTGTTTATGGGCAGCATTTCCTTGCTTACCCGGGAAGGCCTGGGTAGGGGCTCCCAGTGTGGTTTTCCTCTCAGAGCCACTTCAGCCAAGCTCTGCCTTCCCAGGTGTCTCATGAAGATTCCTGCTTGGCTGACACTCAGAGGAGTGTGTCCTTAGAAGGCCCCAGTACAGTTGCTGTGGAAATTACCAGCAAGACATGTAAGCAAATGATAAATATGAGTGCCCTACAAAAAAAAAAAAAAATCCGCTCCATGTTTTTTACCTTATTGTAAGATTTCGCTGTGTCCAGTTTGTGCATGACAGTTAACTGCTTAAGGCAGAAGCTGTTCTGCTTACTAAGCTTGCTGTCCACTTCTGCAAACAGCTTGATGGAAGCTGATCATCTTGCCCTGCTGGTGTAAGGCTGCGCGATAACTCACTGAATCACAAAATTATGGAGCCTAGACCAATCACCACCAACGCGCTGCTCACTACTACAGATGACACCTTGGTGCACGCCAAGTGTATAATCGTCAGTACGTTCCAGAATTATGGCTCCTCAAAGGGCACGAAGCGGTTAAATACAGGTGGTCCTGCTTCAAAGCTAGCAGAAATGACTTGCATAAACCAAGCTCAGCAAGCCTAGGAGAGCTTGCAGTGTTGACGGTCTGCAGTTGGACTTGCTGATCTTAAAGGTCTTTTCCAACTTCAATAAATAAATCTGGCACAGCTAGATTTTTCTAAATAGGATTGAAAGCCTTGATCCTTCCAAGGACCAGGGAGTTAGATGCCAGATCTAATGGAGTTACATGCTGTCTGTCCTAGATGAATAACATTGTCTAAGCAAAATGTTACTAGTGAACTGTCAGATCAAATGATACATCACTGCCCTGTTTGGTTTTTGTGCACAAATGTTGGAAATGAAGGATGAAGTCAGTTGCAGGAGGTTATGGAGACTGCAGGGTTTGTTTGAGGCTAAGAGGGAAAGGGTTATTTTGTTAAACTGATAATTTTGGGAAAAGAATACATAAATGTTTCATCTTAAAGCTGATAAGCGTCCTTAAAAGCAAATCTGAGGACTGGAAGTGATTGATCCTCTTCTAAATCTGAGGTTTGTGAAATAGATCTTGCTCTGATCTGAAGTGGTTTTGCTTGTCAGAAGCACTGTTGTTTCAAATGCACTGGAAGCGTGACGTGCTCCTCATCCTGCATCCTCTTTGCAGCTTTGTGAGTAGCTCTTCTGCTATTAGCATTATTTGAGTTTACTCGTACAGTAAATCACACATTTAAAATGTAATTAACAGCTTCTAATGGCAAACTCTTTGCATGAGCCACATCAATCACTTTTAAACTATCAACAACTGAATTGGTTACGCAGTGCTAGGCTTGAACTTTCTATCCTGTAGAACTCTGCTGAATTCTGGTTCGTCCTGTTTGCATATTTGTCTTGTTTTCTTTTTCAACCTCCATGGAAAAAAAGACTTCATATTGCTTGGGGTTTCAGTTCCTTTTCCTGATGGGTGAGGCACGTGGTATTTTCTTTAGTTGTTTGTTTGTTTGTTTGTTTCCATTACAAAAACATGAGTTTCTTCTAGCATCCCATGTTCCTGTAGTTTGGAAACAAATCCTAAGAAACAGTGGTCTCCATTTACACCTCCCACCACTACCATGTGCTTCTTCCCATATATTTCAAGGCACTGAGTTAATACTGCAGCTGGGTCTGGAGCAGCGTTCCTGATGGTGAGCCACGCTGTGCTGCTTTTGTAGTGCTGGCCAAATTCAAGGTGTTGTGCTTTACGAGAGGTTTCCTCTGCCTTGGCTCTCTTGTCACAGGCCCTGTGTGAACAACTCCGGTACAATGGCGCGCTCCGCTGCACGGAGTAATGCTCTCTGGAGCGGTACAGAGACCAACTTGTATTGACTCTCCAGCCTTGCCTTGCATGGAGGGGAGGGAGCTGTTTGGGCTGGCCAAGCCTGCGATGAATTATTCATCCAAGCATAAAGGGCAGATTGAAAGGCTTTGGCTTTTATGGTAGGGAAGGCAGCAGTTCCATTTCAGTTCAACGGAACACTGTGCAGCCTCCATGAAATTCCTCTGAGCTTTCCATGTTTCCACTGCTTCTCAGAGGTGCTTGCATGGGATGTATCACTGAAATACTCTTGTTCGTCACAAAACTTACTGCTCGTGTTGTCTTTCCTTTGTGATTCTGTTCTTTTTAAGTTTTTGGACCGTCAGTTGAAACCTCAAGCTACAGTTGCCTGAAGTTCACCAGTTGTGTACTGGTTTCTTTCTCTGGAGTGGAAAGGACAATGTCCTTTTGCTAGGAAAGACGGTACCAACTTCTGATGTGTGTTGAAGGCCTATCTAGTACGAAAGTCTTTTGTTAATAAAAAATTAAGATGGGGGAAAGATGGAAAATTCTCCTCTTTTCTTTGGATGGATTTGTATGGGTTTCTTTGTTTTGTTTTGTTGTTGGGTTTTGGTTTTAAGCTGTTAATTGCTACAGCAGTAGAAGACTACATAAGTTCATTGTTGCCATTCAGTTCGAATGCAGCAGTAAGGGCAGATGCAGGATGACACTCACAGTGCTGTTTACCTTAGCTGCAGTTGTCCTGGCATGATGTTAAATACGTTAAACCTGCCCTTATGACTAATTCTCTAATAGAAAAAAAGAAATCCCTACTGACTACTTTGCAGGTATCTAGAAAGCCTTTTCTAAAGCCCTTTTTCTAAAGCAAAGGACTTTGGAAATTCCAGCTCTTACTTTGGTATAACAGCGTCTCCTTCACGTATTTGAGATTTAAATCCTTTTAATCTCTGGCAACGTGAGGTGAGTGTGAGGTTGTTTCCTAGGTGGAAAGCTAGGAAAGCTCCTGAGGGCTTCATCCTACTGGCATTTGGCTCAGTGGGAGCAGATCCTCGCTGGCAGCGAACATGCAGATGCCGTCAGTTTTTAAAGATGGGTTTTCAACCTATTCTGAAAACTTTGGGTCTGTATGATCAGCAACAGGGAAGAATTCTTATTAAAAAAAGAGAAAAATTTAGTCTTACTCTATTTATGGGACTTAAATAAAACTTTCCAGTGTTTCTTGTGGTGTCTGTATTCCCCTAGCTTATGTATGTTATTTTTCTTTCACAGTGCCTTTGCTCGAGACCTACCTCTTTGTGTGGGAAATCTAAAGCTTCAGTGTTGCCTGTTTTAACATTCCATGGCTTTTCTTCATCGGGAGGAGGAAAGAAGCGAGAGGAGTGATTCCAGGATGTTTTAACTAATGGACTTCCCACTGTGCATGCAGCAGCACATGTGATTGATTGTTCTGTGAGCTCTCTTGGGGCTTTAGATGCCTTTAATTTTTTACCCAGGTACTCATTGGCGTAAATCCTGAGAAGGTGGCATGTATAGGGTCGACTGTCTCTGATCTTCCTAGCCAGGCTGAGCCTGTGGATGGGCAAGTCTGAGGTGATGAACAAAGCTGAGCCTGTGGATGAACAGTATTGAAAATGTGCTAAGCTTTCATTCAGAAAATAACACTGCAGAACAGTATTAACTGTTTCTCAGCTGCACCTCTTCTCGTGTTAAGTCTCTACATTCTGCTTAAAACTCGATGTCTAGCCAGTGGAGTGGGCATACCTGAATGCTTGCTGAAAAGGAGGAGCCAAGTAGAGCCAGGCCATGCCAGGTGCTTGACACCAGGGCTTCTGTGGGGTTCACACTGTTGGAGAATGGCCTGTAAAGGCTGGGGAACCAAAACCAGTGTCGTGTGGACCCCTTGGTATCACTGGGAACAGTGTTTGCAGAACGTGTCCTAACGAAGTTGTGGCTCATGAGGAAAAGGATGCTGGTGAACGGAGGTTATCAAGACTGTTGGTGGAGTATGCCAAAGCACTGGATGTGCTGAATTCCCTGTTCCAGAGACTTTGATACTTCCAGAGTATTTGATACTTGCAGAAACATTAAATCCCCTTTTACTTAAGCAAAAGCCATCTTTTATAACTGACATCACTTGTATGGTGTAGCAGACATACTGGTTGTTAAGGAGCTTTTCTGTAACCATTAACTTAATCCATTCAGTTATTGTCCTGACAGCTGGCTAGCTCTGTTGGGGTCAGGTGTTACATATGGGCTTCTCGTTTAGGATTTTGTTTTAGTCATTGAACTCAGGTGTTGTGTGAGATGGGCAGCCCAGAGGCCTGTATCTCGAAATAAAGGCTTCTTGCTTTGTTTAGGAGGTCAAACGTGCATTCCTTTGAATTTCAGAAGGCCAAGAACACTTCTTGTTTGGTTGGTTGTTGGTTTTGTTTGTTTTTTTTTTTTTTACGTAGATAGCGTTAGGTACATCAAAAGGATTAAAACTCTCCCTTTCCTGCAGTATTTCGTTGTGGCAGGTAGCAAGCGCAGTGAAATCAGCACAAACCCAGATGTTCTCAGGCTTCTCCTGCTGCAGAGAAACTTTGGGAACATGCTGGATGCAGAGGCTAACAGTGATGCCTTCAGGGGAGGAGAGGAAACGCAGGCATCTGATACAGACTTCCTGAATTCCAAAGTTTATTCTTTTAGAAGATACCCTCTCCCTAATCTGCAGATGTGCTGCATGGCGTTATGGCTACTTGCGATACGCGTGAATGAGAGCTCTCGTTTTGGGGCTGCCTGTGTTGACAAAAGGAGGAAGAGGAGAATCTTGCGTTTGCAGTTGTGATTCTTTACAATGATAAGGCTGGTTCCCCGTGTGCAGTGGGAAGCACTGGGCTCTGTGGGCAGCAGTGTTAGCGGATCGTCCTGAGGCAATGGCATGTCTTTGTGCTCTTTGCATAAAGCCCGGAAATGGATCTCCTGAGAAGTAAGTCACAGATGTGAAGAAATGTTCATTAATCTTGTTGTCGGGACCTGGCTACTTTGGGGGTCATGGTGCATCTTCTAAGTGCTCAATGGGGGGAAATAAAGGTTCAGATGTCTGTGCTTGACCATATAAGAAGAAATCATGAGTGATGGGAGATCTAGATCTAAGGCCTCACTGTTAGATCCATTCCCTAATAGACTAGGAAGAGAAATGGTGACGGTTACTAAAGGAGCTTCTGCCCTGGCTGACAGGACAATACAGGCCACTGCCTGAGTGCGCTTCCAGATATGGGACTGTCCACCGTCGACACAGGTTTGATCCCAAAATATCTCTCCCAGGTAGCTGCGCCCTTTTATTTGGCTTTTTATTGTTATTTCTATTTCACATTCCCAGGAGAAAGAGATTAACAGCCACTGTTTCATAAAAGCCATGGGTAGTTCTGTCCTCAGTGGGGAAAAAAGCCTGGCCTCACTGTTGACAACTTATTCGGAGCTTCCTCCAGGCTGAGATGTGACAAGTGGATTCTTGCCCTGTGCATGTGTAGCATGTCTGGAAGGACATCTGGAATCCTGTCCTAGGCCCTCGTCACCCACCAGAGCTACAGCAAGATGTTGTGGTGCTGGAGGTACCCCTAAAGAGGAGCTGGAAGTGACAAGAGCAGGAGGTGCCCAGCGTCAGCACAGAAGTGCAGCGCTTCACTGCTGTGCCTTCGACGTTCAGCTCCTTTGTGCTTGCTTGCTGCAAGCCTGGCCCTGCTTGTGCACTCCGGATCGCTTGGTGCTCACTGCTGCAGCTCCAGCAGGCGCGGGACCCCTCTCACTGGGTGGTGCTTTCACTGGAAGGCCTTGCCCTATTTGAGGCATTGCTCACAGTGGGATGAATTTCTTTCTCCTTGCAGAGCACCTCCATCCAGGAGTTCCCTACAGCTTTGGAAGGCAGGCTGGCGTTTACTCTCTCCTTGATACCCACGGTGCAGTTTGTGTTCCCACAGCAAGGCCCTCAGGCTGGGGCACCAGCCGAGTAAATGTGCAGACAAAGCAGTGCCAAGGTGCTAGGGAGCAGAGAAGTTACTGTCACATTGCTTGAAGTAAGAGTCTTTTGCAGGTATATCTCTTCTGCCAGTGGCCAGTACAGTATCTCTTTGCTTATTTGTTCTCCTCCTATGAGAGGTTCTCACCTCACACTGATGGTAGGAGACCAGAATATGGCTTTTCACAGCCTTAGTGTCTCCATTGCATGAAATGACTGTGTTGTGTCGCCTTGCCTTGCATTATACATGGGCCAGTAGTGAAAGCAAAAGAAAAGGCACTACTGGATTTAGCCAAGTTGAATTATGAACAGTTCGGAACACAGATGGATACTTGAGAGGGTCATGGGCTTAATGGCGTAGGCTTTTCAGGCTGCTGCTTATTCTCTGCCACTTTCCATTTGGCTTTTATTAAGGGATCAAAGAGGTTGGGAAGGAAGATGATGATTAAAGTTTGAAAGCTGATGCGTTTAGAAACAGCCTTATTTTCAACTACAGTGCCCCGCTTCAGAAATGTGTGTTTTCTGGTGAATCAGATCTCAGGGGCACATGAAGTGAGGGGTGATTTATTTAACTTTTTTTTTTTTTTTTCTTCCCCGCTGCATAGCTGACCTCTCCCAGATCATAACCTGTCCTGGTAATCCCAGATGAGCCCTCTTGCACCCGACCTTTAGGTGAAGGAGAAAGCTGCCTGTGGAAATGCTTGCTGTGGGAAGTGTTACTGTTCTGCCCCGGGGCACTGCACTCCTTCAGTACTTGCTCCCCAGTCAGACCAGTAATACAAGGACTCCAGGAATCGGTGTTGTCCTCAGCTCTGAACTGAAAAGCAACTGGCATGTTATTCTTAAAATAAGCCCAACAGGAAAAATTGCATAACTTTGTCTTGAATTTTTAAGGAAGATGTTATTTATGCTGACTGCCTTGAAGAAGAACATTAGTCTTGTGGCTTCTAGTCTAGACAGGGAGGTAGAGAAACCTGGCTTCAGTTTCTGGGTCTTCCACAGTCTGGCAGAGAACTGTAGCGCAGACACTGGAAGACTTATCTCTACAAATGGAACAAGTCTTAATTATTTCGTTCTCTAATTGAACACCATGTGTTATTCATTGAGATAGATTTTATTTTTTTTTTTTTATCTAATGAAAATAAGGCCGTTGGGGATTGCCATGCTACCATTGTGGTAGCTGAAGGATGGTCGAGGCATGTGCGCAGTAGCACACTAAAGCAAAGCTTAGAAGCATGTGTTGAGCCATTTCCAGTTGTCAGAGTGGGTCCAGAGGAGGCCACCAAGATGATCTGAGGGCTGGAGCACCTCTGCTATGGAGACAGGCTGAGAGAGTTGGGGCTTTTCAGCCTGGAGAAGAGAAGGCTGTGGGGTGATCTTCTAGCAGCCTTCCAGAACTTAAAGGGCCTACAAGAAAGCTGGAGAGGGACTTTTTACAAGAGTGTGTAGTGACAGGACACAGGGCAATAGCTTTAAACTGAAAGAGGGGAGATTTCGATTAGACAGAAGGAAGAAATTTTTCACTCAGAGGGTGGTGAGGCACTGGCACAGGTTGCCCAGAGAAGCTGTGGCTGCCCCATACCTGGAAGTGTTCAAGGCCAGGTTGGATGAGGCTTTGAACAACCTGGTCTAGTGGAAAGTAGTGTCCCTGCCCATGGCAGGAGGTTTGGAACTGGATGGTCTTGAAGGTTCCTTCCAACCCAAACTGTTCTATGATTCTGTGTATGTAACTGCGTATATTTTTATAAGATTCTTTGTACTTGATTGTGTTGCTTGATTATACCACGTTGGATTTTTATTAGAGCGGATATTATACCTTCTTTAGTGAAAGCAAATTTGCAGAATAAAAACAGGCTGAAGAAAAATAGCAGCAGTTCACTCCTACCTTTGTGCTCTCTGTAGGTTGCTGTGGAGTCCTTCCTAATCAATTCTTTCCTCTTCTAGGATGAGAGAGATCCTGAAGAAAGCGTCTCTGCCACAAGAGGATCCCGACACCCCGCTGTCGGTTACCTTGGCCATAGTTGAGTCAGATTCCACAGTGGTCTACTATAAAATGACTGATGGCTTTGTAATACCAGATCCTCCTGACGATACTGAAGACGTGGACAATAAACAGTGGAGAAAGAAAAGAAAGAAGCTTTTCAAGTGATTAAGACAAACAAGACTTTTCTTGAACTACTGTCCTCAAACCTAAACAAATCCAGGAACTTATGTATGTAAATTAGTGTGCTGAAATCTGCCTTCTGCACGTCAGGCATCTGTGCGGGGAGAATGGGTCATGCTTTTGGGGCAGATTGTTCCTGACTAATAAATATACCCATGAGATGTTCCAAAGTGAGTTTCTCCTTTGTATCTGCTCAGGTATATAACACAATAAACACATCGTTACCCATGTTGTAAAGGTCGGTTAAAGGTAAATCTTAAGGGTTTCTGGCAGAAGTACTGACACCAAGTTAAAAGCTTTGTGGTTTACAGAGTGTCTTTGTCTTGACACTGTCAGAAGTGCTCCTGCTACCTACCAGGTTACGTTTCTGAACACTTACTTTCCTTCCTCTGCTTTTGGAGAAAAGACTTTTCCACAGAAATACCTTCTTTTAAATTTTTCTCTGCAGAGGGAAAAACTGCCTGTAGCAATCCCGGAGGCTACTAGAACAAAGCGTAGACTAGTACAGAGGGCTCTCTGGATCTGCCTGAAGGACCTCTGAGCAGAGGAGCCCTTCCCGTTGAGGTAGGTCATGACTGGATCAACCACACCTGAAAGCGTTGACCCAGGGTGGCGTTACCCACAGCAGCAAGCAGGTTTCTAAAACTATTATAATTTCTAGATTTCTTTCTTTTTTATTTTTGGACAGCTTCTGCTTGTTAAACTGGCTGCCCAAGAGGTGCTTCAGGTAGGAGTAAGTTAAGAGGAAAAAAACCCTGGCTTTCAGTTTCTTCTTTGGGAATTTTCCATGGCTTTCACATAGAAATCTTCTTCAGGTTAAACTTGAGAGTTTCTTGGCAATCAAACAGCATCCCAGAAGCAGCTTCTTGAGTACGAAAATGTCCGTGTGACATTTGCGTGGCCAGGGACCACACGTTCAACGTGTGAAGCACAAGAGCCCTTTTTTTTGCGTGAGTATAAGAATGGGAGAGAATCCAAAAAACCAAGCTGGAAATGAAAGACCATTTAAGCTTTACTTATCCCTATGACTAGAGTGGATGTTTCCATGGTTTCATCAGCTTCACAACTAGTACCATTGCCCGGTGGGGGACCGAGCTGACTTGGGGAACGTGTTAATCTCTGAGGAACGGGCTGCCGCGCCTGCCCAGGTGCTTTGCTGAGCCCATCACAGCCTCACGAATCCAGGGAGCTGCTCCGAGCACATGAGCAACTCTCTTGATGTTGTCCCTTGCTCCAGTGCTACTTTTTTATCTTTTTATTGATAATATTTCTCACTGCTGTGCGTTACAATAGTGCTGTTTCTTACAAGTAGCTCCTCACGTGTGAGCTGTGGCTCACTGAAGTGAGAGCTCTGGCAGCTGCCACCAGCTCAGAAAGGTTTGTGTCGGGCTGGTTTCCACTGTTAAGCTGCTCCTGCGTAGGGTGAGCTTGGATGAGTTTCGACGGCGTGGATGTGTACCCCGATCTGTTAATCGGACAAGCCATATGTGAGGCTGCGCCTGTTTTATCGTAGAATCACAGAATGGTTTGGGTTGGAAGGGATCTCAAAGACCATCTAGTTCCAACCCCCCTGCCATGGGCAGGGACACCTTCCACTACACCAGGTTGCCCAAAGCCTCATCCAACCTGGCCTTGAGCACTGCCAGGGATGGGGCAGCCGCAACTTCTCTGGGCAACCTGTGCCAGTGCCTCACCACCCTCATTGGAAAAAATTTCTTCCTTAGATCTCATCTAAATCTCCTCTCTTTCAGTTTTGATGGATCAGAACCAAATGGTTGCTTTTTTTTCCCCTTTTCTCTATCCTTGAAAACCACTTACCCCATCTCCAGAAGCTGAGTTGGAGCTGGAGCTGTATCTGGGGGCTTTGATTTCCGCCACATGTCCTGCTGAGGAATGATTATACGGGCCTTTTTCCAGCTTCCTTAGATTGTGATGGGTCTTCATTTCTGAGGAAAAGAAAAAAAGAAGAATAAATAATATCACTGCACCGTCTGTCCCTTAGGTATTACAATGTAAACACGGGAATGTTAAATACGCTCTGAGCCAGCTGTGCTGTTCCTTTATGTTCCACTGAATTATTTCTCTGTGTCAAGTCAGCAGCCTGGTGTTCCAGGCGCTGAATAAAGATGGGAAGAGACTTCTCAACTTCCCTGGGAAGTGTATCAGTCCAGAGCAGTAGCACATTAACATTCCTAAATCCGTAGGATCTTGGTGCCGTGCCTAAAGTGTTCAAACATCACTGTGCTTTGAGTGTCTGTGTGACCTCTGTGGGAGCGTGAGCCCTCACATCTGGCCTTGACACCTTTGCAAATTCATCTCTTATTTCAGTCAGGAAGATTTTACAGGCTCCATCTTGCCATCTTTTTATTTTTATTTTCCAGTTTTATTTATTTACCGCGCACAGCTTGGTTTGTTTCACCCATCGCCCTTCACCAACAGAAGGTATGTTTTAAAACCTGAAGGATATAATTTTCCAGTAGATTGTTGTTCCAAGTCTTTTCTCTCTTCAGAGAGACATTTGCATCGAAGCTTCCCCACCGAGTAAAGAATGATAGAAAAGCAAAGCGATGTTTTGGCCTGGATTTGACGGCGAGACTCGATGCCCAGTTACATAAACGAGCGGCCGCTTTGGTTTATGCAAACTGTGTTTCCTTGAGGCATTTCTGGCACCGTCACCCAAACTGTCCTGTATTCAGCCTGGCTGTTTGCAACGCACGTGGAACATTTTATCCTAAAAACACGGGTCGAGAAGCAGGAAGCCTTGCCTGATGCATACAGAGGAGCTGCGGTAGCGAGAAGTGGCCCAGAAACACGCGCTACGTCAGACAGCTGCTGAAAGCGAGCGACTCCTGCGACTTTCCTCTTCTCCATGCCAAATAGGCAGAAGACTCTTGGAGTCACCTACACCTGGAGTCACCTACACCTGGGCTGTGCACGTGCAGTGGGTAAGCTCCACATGGAGCAGCCAGGTGAGCAAAGGACACGAGAGTGTCGGCTCACAGCCTGTCCCTGCTTGCCAGGACGTGCCTGCGTGGCAGCACCGTGGTGCCTGGCAGCGCTGCCCAGCAAGCAGTGACCAGACGAAGGCGTGTAGCTTCCAAACCTTACCCTAAGCAGGATCCTGTCCTCTACGAAATGGCCTTCAGCGTCCCTACAAAAGACTTCTCTTTTTCAGAAATCACTAGAGGAAAGACACGGTCTCCTCTTGTAACCGTCCTCAGGCTGGGCGAGGTTTTCCACAGGATCTTTTCCTTGGACGCAACATTGAGATATCAATAACATTACTAAAGCCAAGCGATCTTCATCTTTCTCTTTTCTGGGTCAGCAAACAAACAAAGCTTTTTTGTTTCATTTAAAGCATTTTTTTTTTTCTGATAAAGTGTCCGTATAAATTCATCAATCATCCTACTATATTGCAGGTCCGTAGGAATTAGATGTTTAAGAGGTTGTCCTAGTAGTTTTCAGGCTTCTAAACTCTATCAACTAGCCTGCTTTTTATAAACGGGCTTACTGTTAATCTCCTCTAGTCCTCCAGGCATGTTTCGGTCCTCCACTATAACCCAATAGCTTAAAACTTCCTTAAGTCATTAGCCGAAGTGAAAACTGAGATAAATTCAGGCCCTACTGACGGAACGTTCTCAAAGCAAACAGCCTTCCACCTCCGCTTTCCTTATTCCTGTTCTACTCGCGTTTTAATCCTCCTGTCGATGAATCGCACTTCACGCAAGGCTGAAGCAGTAGTGTGGGACGCTTCAGCTCTTTCCATCCCTTCCGTTAGGAGACGTGTGTTTTTCTTCATCTCTCTCCGGTTTTGCTTTTTCAACGGTTTTCTTACTGCCTTCCCTATCGCTGCGGCACGCATCGATTTTGCAGGACTGGGAGGAATTTGGTGCGGATCCCTGGTGCGGATCCTGCCTCAGCACCGCCGGCTACAGCCGGTACTCGGCAGGTGAAGCAACACCGGCTGGGATTGCACAGGATCCCGCCTTATCCCAACCAACAGCAAGTTACCGTGCTGGCAAGTAACCCTCATGCAGAAATGAAGATAATTATGAGCAATTGGAGTTTCCTCACTCTTCAAAAGTAGCTGCAGCTGCACCTCATATTCCAGAGTAACTCAGGGAGCCGATTGCTTTTCCGATTTCTCTCCCTCATTTCTCAGATGCTCCCACTTTGGTGGCACCGTGAGCCCGAGGAACCCCAGGCTCAGCCACTGCCTTCAGCAAACCTGACAGCCCATTGCTGGGGCAAATTAATGAGTGCTCCAACTCCTGATCAGCTGCCGGCTGTGTTTTGGGTTCTCAGCACCTAAGTAGGCACGTAGTGATAGGACAAGGGGCAATGGCTTTAAACTGAAAGAGGGGAGATTTAGATTAGATCCAAGGAAGAAATTCTTCCCTCTGAGGGTGGTGAGGCACTGGACCAGGTTGCCCAGAGACGTTGCGGCTGCTCCATCCCTGGAAGTGTTCAAGGCCAGGTGGGATGAGGCTTTGAGCAAACTGGTGTAGTGGAGGATGTCCCTGCCCATGGCAGGGGGGTTGGAACTAGATGGTCTTGAAGGTCCCTCCCAGCTCAAACCATTCCATGGTTCTACAATTCTGTGTTTACTGGCTAAATCTGCTGGGTAGAGCAGGCTGAAGCCGGCCGGCTGTGTTTGCACCAGAGGGCGCTTACGGACTGCTGGGCTGCAGCAGTCCTCTGCTGGGAAAGCCAGAGCTCTGTAGAACTCCCCTCATGCTCCGCTGCCCAGTTCTCACACAGAAAAGGAGGAAAAAAGCCCTGCGAGCAGCAGCCCCTGCGATGGCAATCCTCCCTTCTCCAACGCTGAAAGGATGCTACGAAAATGCTGGTTTGGGTTGAGGCTGAAAGAAACAGTGGTTCAGTCTGAAAACCGGACTTGTGCTCACAGATGCTGGCAGGTTTGGTCCTGGATCTCCCAAAATAACTGGCCAAAGGGCTGTGAAGGCCAGGCTGCCCTTGCCTTCCTGCCTGGAAGCTGGGACACACACACGCAACGTCCTTGGTGGGGGACAGTGCTGATGTCCCTTCCCCAGTGCGCTGCTGTCTTGAGAGGTGAAATTCTGTGCCCTGAGCTACACGGGGCACAATAATTCAGTTATTCTCATTGATTTAGAGGTCTGCAAGTGCCTTTCCTGAAGTAATTTTGTATTCTCAGACAGAAGCGTTGAAAATCATGGAAACTAAACACATCCAAAGGTGTTTGTCTGCCCGTGCCGCTGATTTCCGCAGGTGGCGGGTACCGAATCCTTCCATGGGCCCAACGACGAGATAATAATGGAGTGAAAGACAACAGGATTTTGGCATTCCTAGAAAGCTCAGCTGAGCCTCCCTGCTTATTCATAGCATTACGTGACTTAACGAGGCAGAATGGTAGAAGGTTCAGCACACCAATTCTTGCTCACTTCTCCATCTAATAGAAAAGACAAGAACTTTGGGGTGTTTAAATCCCTCCCTACCGTCTGGATCCTCCGCAGCTGATTTTTCCACCCTGGTGCCTCAGCGAAGGAGGCAGGGTGTGAAGCAAGGGCAGCCTTGCCAAGTGTTACAGCAAAACACCACAAAAGAGTCTTTTTAGCCTGCCGTCACGCTTCGCCTCCACTGTCTGCATATATTGGTCTTCTCAAGACCTGCCCCAGTCCTTACTCTTTCCCATTTAATTCCTCCTCATATGATATAAAATCACATCTGCTGCGTTAGGATGTTGACCCCAGCACGATGTGCTGTGCCCACCTCCTGCACTCTACCTTCCAGATTTGTACATGCAGCTTTGGAAAGCACAGAATAAACCTCCAGTGGGAAAAATCCAGCTTGAAACTAGCTGTAAAAGATCATATCTAATATAAAAGAACCTAAGATGACATAAATAATATAGTATCGTATGAAGGAAGTGGCCGAGAGAGGCTAGAAATACTTGCTGTGCTTAAAAATATGGTACATTCTGCAGAAAATAGTAGAGCAAGAGAGATAAGTGGTTATTCTCCCAGGAAAATTTGATTTACTGAAAAAATAAAACTGAAAGTAGAAGGAACGAATTAAATCACTTGAACTCTGGCATTTAAAATTGCTTCTTTCATTTAAATTATTGCTTCTTTCCCTGAGCACCAGGTAGCTTCTAGTTAGGCATTTACAATCATCACTGTCCTAAGAAGGGATGGGCTCAGCTGATACTCTGACCAAGCTATTGCTAAAGGACAAATTATCAAATTAGAGAGCGATCGTAATTACTGGCAAAATGAGTTTGGAGACGAGATAGTATGAAAGATGAGAAACTGTTTAGGAAAGAATTCATGAGCTGTACATATCAAGGGAAGTATCAGGGTGGAGATTACGCATGGATTTGTCCGAGGGTTGACCTTGGGTCTGGTATTGTTCACTGTTTTAATTGATAGTGTTAGACTAAACACAAGCACAAAGTCAATTAAGTGTCAAGGCAGCAAAAAATACAGAAGAGGAACAGAATATCAAGTGAGAAGGAGCGAAAAACACTGAGAGCCAGGGGGAAATGCCTCTGTCCACCCTGCGGCGTTGCACATCCAGGTACAAATTTTGTGCTGTAAACTTTGGCTTAGCAGTTAGGACAGATGGAAAGTGGGCTTTGAACGTATCAGCCCCTCTCAGTGAAATGCCACCGAATAACGCGGCCATGAAAAGACAAAGGACCCCTAGGACCTCTCAGGCAAAATATTTCCAGTAGAGATGTGTGATTACATCAGCACTTGCCCTATCTCTAGGATACCTTACGCAATGTTGGGTGCCCAGGTTCCATTAGCCAGGCTGGGTAACAGTGGACACCTCCTGGAAGAGAAGTGACCACTCTCAAAGGCTTCTTCGTCATCTGATCAAAGCCAAATTCTGGTGGAAACAGAAGCCCAGGCATTGGGTAAGGCCGCAGAGAGGAACATTGGGTCAGCAAACGCTCAGCTGGCCCCTTGGGCCACTGGAGGAGGAGATGGTTACTTGGAGGAGGAGACGGTTACTTGGAAGAGGAGATGGTTACTTGGAGGAGGAGATGGTTACTTGGAGGACGGCATGCACAGACCTTTTTCATCATGGCGAGAGCAAGAGAAAACAGTTCCTGCACGCAGGCTGCTTCATCCAGCGTGGATGTTACATTGGGATTACGGGTTTGTTTTCACAGGAAGGGGAACGACTGGAGTATGTGAATAATGAGGCAAGTGATTACCCTCTTGGCTTGTAGGTCTCAGTTGGGGGGAACTGAGAAAGAGGGTCAGGAGAGTATCTGTGTCCAGGAATCTGGTCTCAAGACCACCGGGAGAAATCCAGGCTAGGATCAGAGCTAGCTGGAAACGTTTCTAACCGTTTCGTGCTGTGCAGGCGTTGCAGTGGGATGGATCCTGTTGGCATGTGTCGAAGGAAGATTTCTCTCCCATTCCACAAAATCATAGTTTTTTAGGAATATGAGAGAAAAAATCCTGATGCTAATGTGGGGCAGCTTGGGCACCTGAGGAAAAGCGCTGGGGAGAAGACCTGAAACTTTGAACAAATCCAACAGAAAAGCAGAGCAATGGATGGAGTCCTTTTCTGCTACTATCCCTCTTCATCTGCAGCACCCATCCAATTCTGTCTCCATGGATGCTCATTAAAGACCAAAAACTGAAGGAAAAACCTCAGTAACTCTATTGGTTTTGTGCCTCATTTGAGAGAAAGGATACCAAAGGATGAGGGGTTTTGACTTGCTACCTCTTTTTAACAACTCCATAAGAAACAGGAAGATCCATTGCAAACCCAATCAGCATCTGCTCTAAAAGGAAGTTTTGAGGAAAACTTTTTTTCTCAGCTGCACTTGGTGGAACTGCAAGGGTTGGGACTCAGCCCCATCCCAGCTCACCTCAAGCACAGAGGTGGGATCAATTTATTTCTAGAGACCTAAAATGAGATTCAACAATATGGGGTTATGGGATTTTTTTTTTTAGAAAATACGTGAACAAACAAACAAACAATAAGGAGCCTAAAAAGAATGAGAAATACAGGTATTTATGCAGTACTCTTCCAGCAGCACATGACATCAGTGGTTCTCTCTTTTATTTTCTAATAGCCAAGCCTCCTCGGAAAACTAGGTCTTGGTCCAGCGTGGAGGTAAGCAAATAACTGAGATCGGAACTCAGAGGAAATTGCCAATTATTTTGGGAAAGGGAAGACCAACAGAGATTTAGAAAATGCACTTCAGCACCAACACTAATAATAAACCGTGACGCTTCATCGCAGACCCGCTTGGGAAGGGGGCCGGCAGCGAGGACGAAGACGGAGCTAAAAGCGAGATTGTTGGGCAAATGGAAAGGCTGAGGCATCCTGAGTAGGGTCTGAGTGTGGGAAGTTACCTAAAAATAAACAAACAAATAGACTCCTGAAGCTCTGAAGATTTCAGCACCATCTGGAGACTCTGGGAAAAGAGCAGCAGCTTGCTGGGAGGTAGTAAAGAAGAGGGTTTGTGTACACACAGATGGATGTATAGAGATGTGTATCAAAGCAATGCGCATCACTGACAGAGGTGAGTCCAAGGCTCAGAAGTCGAATCCAGTCGGAGATGTCTGAAGTTACACTTTATTTGGATGAGGGCTCGGATTTGGGATATTTTGGTTTACTTCTACCCCAGCTTACTGCAAAAAGCTACCCCTCGCTCACCTTGCGCGTCGCCCGTGTCCCTTGCCGTCCCGTGGTCATTACATTAAGTTTGATGGAAGGAAAGGAGAGAAAAAAAGTGGCATTTACCCCACTGGGACATTATAAAGTGATTTGACATTGACATGGGATCTTTTGGACCAGAATCAATAACGGACCCAAGCAAAATTGTGCACGCAAATCCCAGAGCAGCCACCACCTGAGAAGGGTACAGAAAATCCAACAGAAAACCACCAGAGTTGGAAGGGTGTTGAAAAACCCAACAAGGTTTGAATATATTGGCAGAAAAACAGTCCTAGGCAAAAAAAAGAAAAGATGTTTTTGCCGCTTTGCTGGGCTGAGATGCCAAGTGCTGAGAGAGTCAACACTCAACTGGAGCACAACTCCTCGTGCCAGAAACACCGAGTGTCGTGGAGCTGTGCCGGGCCCCGGCTGGGAGACCTTGACTTGTAGTTATCTTTATGTTGTTTAATGCATATGATTTGTCTCTGAGATGAAAAATAAATAAATTAAAAGGAGGTGCAGGGCTTTATCGTTGTGATGAATTTATTTCAAGGTGGTCTTAAGGAGTCTGGAGTCTTCAGGAGAAGAACCACATTGCATTCCAAAGAGGTGGGAGCACAACAGGTCCCTTCTCCTCTTTAGGTCCTGGTTCAGCCCCCTAAAACAAGATTTACTTCAGGATGTGGAGAGTTAATGGTGTAACTATTGCTTCTGCAGCAGGTCGAACCAGTGAAGTGCAGTTGAATTGCTCGGCGTGAGCAATTAAATTAAACGAAATTAAAAAGTTAAGCTCTCGTTATCTGAAGCTGAGCACTGGAAATTAACAGACACTTAAAGCCCTAATCTCCGCCCCTCAGATCTCCAGCTGCAAAAGGGAGCAGCATCACCCCTGCCTAATTTCCTCATCTAATTATGGAGGATTACAACGCTTACAGCTCACTAACGCTTGGGCATCGTTTAGATATTCTGGTGAAACAACCCAAAGGTGAGAGCTCAGTATTCAGCGCCGCGTCCGGATGCTCTTCCATTAGTAACATGCTGATGAGAAGGGTAAGAAGGACTATTGAGGGACTCCTTGTTTACCAAAAGGGAAAAAATAGTATTGAAATCTATAATAAAAGACTGGTTTAATACTTGTCCACAAGAAGATCAAGCCCAGGATGACGAGAAGATCAAGCCCAGGATGCACAGGCAGCCTGAATTCTAGGATCTCCTAGTGCCAGAATTTGGAACCCTAAAACTTCCTGTAACAGACCCACATTCCCTCTTGCCATGTGACACGATCCAAGGTGGACCTCACTTGAGGAGAGGTCACTCCTCTTACACCCACCACAGCTGAGTTACAGCTGCTTGCTGGTGGCCAGCAAATTTGGTGAGCTCCTGTCCCAGCTCCACCACCAGCATCTTTGGGGGGGTGGTTACATCAAATCCACCCTCCTCTGCTTCTGTGCCTTTGGGGAGTTAGCCCCCAAAATCAGTGTTTGGCAAACATATAACTGTAACTAAGCCTTTTTTGGAGGAGGAGGGGAATGTCAAGCATCTCCAAGGATGGCAACATTATCAGCCCTATGGAAAAGCAGCCCAACTGTCCACATGTCCAGTTTTCCTGGTGAGCAGACCTGGCTGCAGCAGCGTCTTGACCCCGGCGAATCCCGGCATGCTCCCAGCCACCAGCATCAACCAGCATTTGTCACGTGAAGCCAGAGAAACCCTCCCTCTGGGATGCGGTGTTGCTTCCCCGCACCAGGGCTGGCCAAAAAAAAAGTCTAACTTAGCAAAAGGTTAATATTTTAGTACAAATGTTGGTCTCGGGGAATAAAAAACCAGGCACCAACTAGTGCCTCTAATCACATCGTGTAAAGCATTAGGGAAGAAAACATGATTTTAATGGAAAGCTGGGACATTTCATCATTCATTTTTTGCACTGAGCCAGGCTTTCATCTCCGAGTAACTCCCTCGCTTGTGCATCTCTACGCTGGCGGCTATCGTTCCGCCGGCAAACCCTCCGCCACCTCTCCCTCCATCCCACCTCGCTCCATCCGGGAGCCAGCCATCCCCCTTCGCCGCCTTTGTGCTCAGAGCGAGCGCCGCAGCCTGTCGGGGCTCGCCTGCCAGCGGGACTATATTTAGCTGCCGTGCGGCGGCGTTTCCAGCTTTCTATTTTTGTAAATGCCATTTCCCAGGAAAAGGGCTGAGCTGCCTCCCGTCTGCGTGAGCGCCGGGAGGCAGGAGCTGTATTTTTGCTGGATGATGGGGCCCGTGGTGCAGCACGGAGGCTGCGGTGGTTCCTCCTGGCCTGGGCATGGCTTGGTGTGCCGGTGCTGGCGCTGGTGCCCGCAGAATGCCAATGCACAGCGCATTCCCCTTCCCTGACTGCTATTCCTCCTTCTCCTATAGCACCTGGAAAAGTTTTCCTCCTCCTTGCCTACATCTCCCCATTGCAATCGCTCGTGGAAAGGTTTGCCTCCTCCTTGGCATCCTTGCTGATGCCATCCCTGCTCCGGCTGCCCAGCCGGGCACCACCTGGCACAATAAGACAATAAGACTCGAGGCTGGGTCGCACTTTGATGCAGCAGTCGCTATCTGCTCGTGTGGGGCTGGATGGAGGTAGCACATAAACACGGAGATAGTATATAGAAAGCACAATAAGGCCATAGGGAAACAACAGGAAATAAATCCCATAGGGAAATATCCCTACAGAAATCATTCACATCATTCTTTCAGTTTCTTCTTGGTGGACCAAGAGGTTTGGGCCACAGAGGGTTATTTCTGAGACACCTTAAAAACTAGCCATGGGCAGCAGTGTCCCCTGGAGAGACAATGACTGGTTACCGCAGCCCTGGGACCATCGGCGTGAGATCAAGAGGGATTTGGACGATTTCCTCCATGGAAGTGTGGAGCCACTTGCCTCCCTCCGGGCACCTTCCCACCTGGCAGCAAAGGCAGTTTTGCAGCTTTCTCCCCTTATAGTAACTCCAGTAACAGACTTTTACTGTGTTTTCTTTGACGTGAAGAGCCCTTTTATGACCGTGTGATGCGTCAACCCAGCACAGCCCCAAAATACAGAGCATTGCAACGCGCTCGGCTGGTCTTGCAGGCTGTAAAAGGTACCTAAATCTCCCATTTCTTGCCAGGTCTTTCATGCAAAACCTTTCCAAGGCATCACTGCGAGAGGTATCGGGCAATGCCTTGGCAGACCCCAACCCTGAGGGAGTCCCACCAGCAGCTGCAGCAAACGAAGCTGAGAGAGGAAAAAGAGAAAAAAAGATGCTTGAAACACCAACACACTTCTGGGGTCTGATGTGGTCCGTGCAGGGTTTGTCTCTAGTGCAGCATCTCCTTGGCCTGAGACAAAGCTCCTATCTCCTTGAATTTGTGGTCAACAGATTCTGGCCAGATAAGCAGAGTGTCCTGAAGAGCCTCTCATTAGTGCTTTGTGCTCAAGGTAATCCTGGTTTTCCTTTTCTTAGTGTTCAACAGGCAACAGGTACCTGAAAGGGCATCTCAGGGCTGGGTTTTCCGGGCTGGGACAGCTTTATCCCACCATCACAGCTATTTCGAAATATTCCTAAACGTTAGCTATGCCAGCGCAAGTGACGGAATTGAAGACATGGAGATTTTTAGAGAGAGGCTCAGTGAGCTGGGTTGGCCAAGCAAGAGCTGCAATTGCACAAGAAAGGGACATCTAAACACTTTGGGCTGGCCAAACCCACTTGCCAACCAAACGCTTTTTGGTTTTTCCAAGTATCTGAAGAGGACGTACGGCCCTCAGATAGGAATCGAGAAGGACACCACAGCGTATAGCGTGGGGACGGAATTTAGGGTTGCTTTTTATTGCCACAAAGAAAGAAAATTCCATGCGGGGCAGAATTTGCTCGCTGCCTCTGTATTTTTTTTTTTCAGAAGCCAAACTCCTGGCCCACGGCGGGGTAATTCAGCCCGTACGGCCGGGTGATTCACGCCAAGTATGCAAATGGAGCGGTGCCATCACGCTCGGGCATGAGAACCGGAGGAACCTGAAGCTAAAACCCACAGCTCAGCGATTACTCCGAGCCCTCTTGGACTGATGGGGCCGGCACACACTGACAAGCCACCACCTGACGCCCCATTAGCATCCAGCCAAGCTGAAGGGGAGAAGCGATGACGCCAAATTCAGGCGCACCGGTCGGTTTTCCAAAAGCTAATTTGCTCTTTGTGACTTGTGGCGTAAATTCATTCACGTAGAAAGGACACTGGTGCCTCTGGAGATGATATATTTAACCCAGCGCTGTCTCGAAGCCGTATTTAGCTCTTTCTTACACAGTGTTCACACGAGAACATGCTCACGAGGACCGGCAGTTTGCTCAGGATGCCTTCATCCAGAAGGGAACACCAGCTTCCAGTGGTTCATTGATGGTTTGTAATAATTTCAGAAGCTGCACATTCCCTCTTGTAACCTGCTTTACCTGCAGTAAAACATAGAGGTGGGGAGGAGCAAGGAAATTCTGCCCTGGTTTTTTCATTCTTCTTTGCAATAAACCCTAGATTCTGCCCCAAAACTGACATGTTATGATATCCTTTTTGGTTGCACTCTTGAGATCAGTGCTCCATGGTGTACATACTCTTTAAATATTCCTAAATTCCTTATTTGCTTCAGTGGCTTTATTCCTCCTAAATTATCCTCTGGTTTTATGAATATTTCTGTCGTTTCCTCCTCCTTGCAGGGCCCAGGGCACATACATAGGCCGACCATAGGGTGAACATCCCATAGGTCGGGTGTTTTCCAGTATCCTCATGACCAGCTTGCACATGACAGACAACCAACTGCCCCAACCAGTGCAACTCGATTTGGGATTTCAGTGCTCAGGCTCAGGGCTGCTCTCTCATCTGGGATCTCGAGCAAACCACGCAGAGCCTGCAGATACCACCGGGTATCTTGATGGTTAAAGATGTCCACAAAACCAAATGTTTCAGCTGCAAAACATAAAATATTAATTTAGAAACTTAACATAGACCATACGCGCTCCTGGGTGCACAAAGGTGGAATGCATCCCGATCTGCAATGTGTATTTACAGCCCAGAGCTTCCTACCTCTTCCCCAGGTCATGCCAGCTGGAGAAGCCCCATCGATACCCTCATTTCTACGTAATGCTGGATTTTTGTGCAAAGGGATCTATTGTCACGGCCTGAGAGCCAGCACAGAGGGCTGATGGCACTGGACCTTTCCAATATAGGGATAGAGCAGATCTAAGCACAGTTACCTTAGTCTATGCTTGTAATAGAAAATCGAGCCCATAGGTGCCCAATAAATTATTGTCAAACTTCCTGGCCCCACCACGAAGTCTATTCGTCCACCTCTTCATCACTCAAGAGCATCCAAACTGAGAGAAGTCATGCTCTCTTGAGCCTAGTGAGTGAAGAAAAGCCAGAAACCACCTCAGAATTTGACACTGGAAACTCCATTGTACCTGTGTCCCTGCCCAGATGAATTTCTTTCCCCCCCTCTACCTCTTCTCCTCACACGTTTCTTCTGATGTTATTCCAGGACCAATATCAGGCTCCTTTGATGCACTGAAATTCCCCAAAGAACAATACTCAACTTTTGCACACAAGCCTTATCTGCATGTATATATTCCTCCTCTCTGCCTCCAAGGAATAGTTTCCTGTGATCTTCCAATGTTTATTTAGGTCATTTTTGTCTCGATCCAATTTTCTCTTTGGAGAAGAAAGCCTGCATATGTTTCTTCAGATGTCACTCTGCCTCCTGTACAGTCACAGTAAATATGCAGCTATGAAGTCTTTCCTCTGTGTAAACATCGAAATTCAGAGAAAGTCTTCAAGATTTACCCCTGGGGTAACCACTCCCCTTGAAGTCTGTATTAGCTTTAGCCTTCACTTCAATTAGCAGCATTAACCCAACACCAAGGCAATTTCCAAAGCCTCCACCCAAGTTTCTACTACTGGGTTTTGCTTCTCCCGAAGGCTCCAGAGACATATTCTGCACATTTGACGCGAGCGCAGAGATTCACTGTATCCATAGGAACTTAAAATACACTTTTTACAGATCTGATTTCAGCTAAATTCAGCCCTCTGGATACAAAAGTGTTGAAGAACAGGAGCTGCCGGTGTCTGGAGGCAGCCCTGTCCTGCTTCTCCCTAGGAAGGTCCCCTTGCCTTGATTACCAGCTACAACCAGCCACTACAAGACTGCAAAGAGGAAAACAAGGCTGTGTTTTTGTCTAATTAGCAGAAGGGTGATAGTTATTCCGAGGCTGCCAAGTCTGTATTAGAGAGTCCGCTGAATTTCTGACGGTTTCCGCAATTTGCCACGGCCCAGGTATCACTCGTGCACACACAACTGGCTTGTTCTTCAGTAGAACAGCCTCCAGCAGCACCCAGCTCAGGAGGAGGAGGGCTTCTCGCTGCCTTTCCAGCTCTCAAAGCCGGAGGGACTGGAGGGAAATGGGGCTTGAGCCAACCTCTCCCACGTGGGATAAAAAGGACAAATAAGCATCCTCATGATTCAGCTCACAGGCTTTGGGAGACGCTAAATTTCTGCCCAGGGTTGCTGGTCTTTTGTAGGCACTAATCTGCTGACATGGCAACTGGATCCACTTGGGTGGATCCTCAGATAAGCACAAATTTCCATGGCAGGAGTCTGCGTGGGCAAAAAAAAGCCCCTTTGTGCCAAGGGAGCCCGGTGCCAAATTTTGCTCATTGTAATCTCAGTGAAACCACTTATCTGAAAAGGCAGGAGGAAGCTGGCTCCAGTTCTTTGCATAATTAAAGGCCTGGTGCTCTGGGCACGTACCTTTGGAGTAGAAATCTTATTCTTCCACTTCTTGGCTCCCAAGGAAACATGACTTAACTACAGTGACTTGGAAATGTATAGGACCAGGACCTATACATCCCTCGCTTGCCATCTGATAGGTCCAGCGCCAGCTCCCAGCCAGATGCATTTCAATATTCCCATCCATGCTGAAGGGAGCAGACCTGGAGATGTTTCGCTATGGCCGCTCAGTGGTTTGCCCACTGGAAGTGATTTCTGGCTGATAGAATTTACTGTACATGTTCATTTTTTCACCCAGAGAAAAACATTTATTTAACTGAGCCCCTGGGAAAGAATAAAGGTTGGACTGTCCTACTTACATGACATAATTTGTTTTTAAAGTTTTTTTTTTATTCCTCAAGTGGGCATGGGTGGCCAAGTCCAATCATTTTCTTCTTAACCTCCATTTGTAACTTGTCACAGTAAGGTGAGAAAAGGTCTTTATGTTCTCCCTTGGAGAGCAAGGCAAATTCTTAAAGGAAAAAAAATATAATTATGATATAGCTCTAGTGTCCGCTTCAGCAGCTTCACGACATGGGCTCTCGGCTTGTTTCTCACCGTTCAGTTTTACTGTTCATGCTCCCTGGTTTTTACATGGCTGTTCCTCCTGTGAGGGATATTCCGGCACTTTTTGCCCACTTTCCTTAATTTTTCACCCAGAAGCTTTGCCAAGAGTAGATCCCCACAATGCCTGCGTAGGGACAGGTCCCATTTCCATAACGCTGGGATGGGAAAGGCAGCAGCAATAATCAACTATAGCTGCCCAAATTTTGGAGGAGAGCCTTTTAAAGAAAGACTGAAACCCATTGAGCTGAAGACCACCATCTTCACAGCTCACCTGCACGGTCCTGTGACTACGACCGTTAAAACTCGTGCTATTTTAACGTCCTCCTCAAAATGCTGACCTAGCCATAAATTTGTGGGATGGCTTTATCAAAAGCAGCAAACCTGGATGTCTTTTGGCTCTGCCTCGCTGGCGCAGGGAGAGGGTCTGATCAAGCCAAGCCAGCGCTGCCCATGGGAGATGGGGCTAACGCTTGAGCCTGCTCGCATCACCCTGAGCTCCTGGAGGTGCTCCTCATGAGATGGGTTTGTACGGCTCTGAAAAGATGGATTTTCCTAACCTGCTCCCCAGCTCACAGCGGTGAGCGCTTCTGCTTGTGACGCTGATGAACAGCCCTCATCCGCTCACTCAAGCAGACAAGCTGTTTTTGCATGAGTAACCCTGAAACTCTTGATGGGATTGAAAGTCTGGCGATGAGAAGGTTGTGCTCTGCATCCAAATGGAGTTGTAATTTTACTGCTGGGTCGTTTGTATTCAGGCACTGCTGCTTAAGGACATAGCTACAGGATCAATGATGCTAAGAAAGCAGCAAATTAATCAACAACTCGTTTACGATGTCAATTCTGTCTAGAAAAATGACTGTTACTCCTGGTGCTGGAATAAGCCTGATTGTTCAAGGGGGTTGGAATGCGTCTTCTGTGATGTTCGATCCCTGCTGAGGTGCTGTGGGTAGCAATATCCAGCAGCATTATCATGGGCAGGTGTTAGACATCGCCTGGATGACTTTGTCTTTACAACATGGTACCAGCATATCTGTGCCGGCGGTGGGGGAGGACGTGAGACTTTGACGCAAGAGTTAAATCCAGCCCTTTTACAAGTACGACATTTCCACTCCGATGCCTGCCAGTGCACGGGGATGCTCCGGCATCACACACACGGAGCCGGGTATCGGAATCATCCCAAGCGCCCCGCAGCAAATTACTCGTGTCGTAGCTCACGAGCCTGCAAATACACATCAGGTCGCAGCAGAAACATGAGACGTGGTGACAGTCAGTGGAGAGATGGTGTTAACGAACATGAATGCACTTATGGCCTTGTGCTCCCGATCTCTATTCATAGAGCTGAGGGTGCTGACCCCTCGCTGACCTACGCCGAATTACCGACAGGGAAGGTCTACACCTCACTCACCTGAGGGGCTTTGCGGAGGATGGAGAGCGTGCCCCCGGTATTAGCGCAGATGTAGGCTGCTGCCAATGAGCTCAATTAGTCCACTTGTCGACAGGGAATGGCCAGCAAACACAGAGATGACACCTCAGCTGACAATCGATCTCATTGTAGACAAACTCATCTTCTAGCTGTTGGTTCACCTTTGGACCCTGTAGGTGGGTTTGGGTCTTTGTCTGCATTTATAGTTGTGTTTATTAACAGAAGTTGATTGGCAATAAACTAATATAAGTTCCAACATGACTACTCTAGTTGATACACCAGCTTGAGGTGGGAAAGCCTCTATCTGATGAACCATCAGCAGATATAGGTCATGCGGGTCTTTCCCTTACTCACTCACTGCTCAGTTGTGCTGATACAACCCTTCAGGCAAGCGTGCTCTCCAGAAGCCTGCAGACCTCCTTCTTTAAGTCTGAATCACTTCAAAAACTGCACAGAGGAAACAGGATGAGGGTCCTGGCTCTTTGTTTGTGACCCCTTGAGCATAAATCTCGGGAAAGCTTGGTCTGCAAATCAAGGCTGGGCTAGGAAAGACCATATCTCACCAAAGGTGAAGCTCATTGGCAGATGTGCCACTACTTGATTTGCATGCCAAGGTGCTATGGACCAAACGTGAATCTCTGAACTGTATTTTTCAGAAACTAAACATGAATGCTTGCAGGGTTGCTCTTTGTATTGACATACACCTCTTTGGTGCTCAACCAAGGTCCTAATCCCAACCTGTTTGAACAGAAGAAATGGCAATCTCAGCTGAAAAGCACATATAAATGCAAAGGATTGAAAGAACAAGACAGTACTGGCCAGCAAAAGAGTCTGCTGGGCACTGGCCCCATTGCAGCTAATGTTGTGGAAGGGGCAATGGCAAAAAAGACCTCACAGGTCATGCCATCCTCGTGAAGCCTCATGAAGGTGAGAAGGAAAGATGGGTTCAGCATGGAGAAAAGGTTACAGCAAAACAGACTAGGTCGGCCAGGCAGGCTTGCACAGCTGCGCATGATGGGAATTCCCTGATATTTATAGTGAATATATAGTTTCCAATACTCCTCAATACTCTCCTCCTTAAACCTGGCTGCCTCTGCGGTGCCTTGCAAGGTTTTACCCCAGCGACCGTAAAACCAGCAGGTCTGGGAGGCACCACCGACACCAGCAGCGGGTCTGCTCAGATCTTATAAATCCACAGCGCTGCCACTGAACCTGGCTGTTGTCCAAGACTAAATTTTAACCCATCAAAATCGATGCTCTGAGCGTGGATATCTAAACCCAATTTTTTAGGGTTCATCTGAGACAAATATAAGAAAAATGTAATAGTATAACAAGCCAGCTCCTATTGACTTCAGAGGGAGCATGGATGCAATTCGACAGTGTTTCAAGCCCATGGAGCACCTTCCTTCTGACTCCAGCAGCCTCAACATCCTTTGCTGGTTAATGCACTGTAGTGCATTAGGAGTTACTCATGTCTTCGTGGTTGGGAACACGTGAGCCCTAGAGCACTTCCAAGCTGCTTATCTCCAGCTGTACAGCTTGCGGGCTGCAAGGGCACGAGCAGAAACCCAGTGGGGATGACAATCCTGGGATAAGAGCTCAAACTGGCATGTACCTGGCTCAGCTTTGGGATGGCATCAGTGGATGTTGATCCTTCTGCAGGAGAAAGCATGCAGCCTCCAACAGCCCCTTGCAGCCGTCAGCATGGGAACGGCACCAAAAAGGGATACTTAGCAGATGAAAGATGTTTGTTTTCGACGTCGTCTAGCTTGGGTATGCTAATCCATTTTGTCATCCCTCAGACTTGGAAGTGACTATGTAATAAGGCCTGACAGAGAAACTGTCAGAAAAACGGGCAAGCAGACCACTGCTGTCAAACAGTTGACTTCCAAGCTCCCTTAGGTCTCTATTAATCCATCATTACACACTTTTGCAATCAGTCTTTGGACCCAAAGAACGGATGACATGAGCGTACACCACATGAGCAGGTTTTAGTTCAGTCTAGCCCAGCTGTCCTCTGCCAGCTCAAAAATCACACACTGAATATGCACACACCTTCCTGAAGAAGTCTGATTGCGGTGGTGACCACATGTATAGGCAGCAGACACATGCAATAGGACAAACTGGTTTTGCTCCAAGAAAATGGACAGGAGCCCTAGCAGGTTTTCAAGTCAGAAATTCTCCTTTTGCTGGTTCCGAATTACAGAAAAGTCCACAAACTAAGCGCAACCAACGACAAAGGTTTTGTCTACCCACAGCCCAGTTAATTCTACCCACGAGCAGGATGAAGCTGGCCTGACGAGCCTGTCCTAAGCAGTATTTCACCACCACTTGACATTTCAGTCTAGAAAGGTGCTCAGCTTCTGAGGGGTTTTGTAACAACCTACTTCTTGATTATTTACTGTGCCTGGGGACTAAAAGAGAGACACATCCCCAAAGCTGTCCACAAAAGGCAGAGCAACTCTTGCCTTGGATCTGCCCCTAGGATGTCCCAGTTCTGCACAGGACAGAGATTGATGTGGCACCTATTCCCACCCAAGTGACATCAGGTTGGATCAAATTTAGTCGACTTCTGCATCCTAAGAAATTCATGGGTGAAGAAAGGAGCTGATGTAGAGTGAATAAAGTTGTTCCAAAAAATACCTCTTATAGTAAGGATGGAAATTTAAGATTCTCGTTACTCCACTCCCTTGTTATGTCAAGGCAGTAGAGTACAACCACCACTTGTCCTTTCTTTCTTCTCTAGAGGTCAGTTCAGTGGGAACTCTGACCCTCCCAGAGCAAGCTACAGTGAAAAAATTAAATGACATCTTACATCTGACAGCAAAAATATTTTTTTCATGTTAGAGACTGATGCACAACTACGTGTTACGGAAGGCAGTCACCATTGGTTCACCCTCCCTTCAGGACGCCATTGCCACTATAGCAAAGCTGAAGCCTGGAGCAGGCCAAAACTGTATTTCAGAAGCAGGAAGACATCTGCCACGTCAGTGTTAGAGTTTGAAGGATCTTCTCTCCACAAGTTGGAAATACAACAGAAAGGTAAGTCAAGTCTACCAAGCCCAGTAGCATCACTAAGGACTTTGACATCTGCTACACCAGCTGTGCAGTAACACCTCCAGAAGAAGGGTGCATTTTTACTTTGATTTTGTTTTGTTTAAACAGCATCTGTGTACTCGGTTTGCCTGCTGTAAAGTCTGAGCCAAGTGTTCCTACGGGCTCAGTAACCCCACCTGCAAAGAAAGAAACGTCCCAAACAGCTTCTGAACAAGACGTGAGAGATTCCCAATTCATCAACAAACAGAGAAAAGCAAAACAAGCTTACAAAAACCCCACTGCTGATGTCGAAGAGTAGTGTTTCTGTGATTTGAAACCTCTTTTTATGGCCTTGAATGGGCTAATGGGGGCATTATCTTATTAGTTCTGATGATGGAGGACGTACAGGACACCTTACAAATGACTTTGTTTTCAGCTCTTTCAGATGCAGATGTTGGCAACACAGGGATTTGGGGCCAGCCTGGCTTTGGAAGAAATCCTATGTTCTTCATCAGTACTTTATCACTACAGAAGATACACCTGGAGACCTTTGAAAACTCAGAGAGTGACACTTTGCCCCACTGAGGATACACAAGAGATAAAAACGAACGCTGGGAACAAAGGTGCTGATATGTGCGTTATTCATCCTATGGATCGACACATCCCAGTGCACATGGCATACAGATGCAAGCGATAGTCTTCGTTTCATTGTTTGCACAACCTCCTTTCAGCTCAAAAAGAGCTCATCAAAGCCCATGAGATCACGGCTGGAACTTAAACACCAAAAAGCTTTCAGCAATGATAACGCTTAAAGAATCAACTTCCGAAGAGTAAGGCGGGAGAATGGAAATGAGACAAGGTTTTCTTCTCACCACTGCTTTGATGGACAGCATGAGCCTGCGACACGTCTCGTTTCTGCGTCTTCCGAAGCGGAGCCTGTGGAAAAAGCAGGGTTTGAGACCATTTGTTTGAATTCTCGGCAGCTGCTCCGTTCAGCCACGCTCGAACGTCTCACTTATTCTTTGCAAGTCATCTGTAAACAGCCAGGGAAAGGGCTTTTTGTTCTCACAAAACGTTCGGGAAGTGCCTCTGTGCGCCGAATATCCAGAGCTGCGCGCGTACGAAAACGCGTTGGTCCTCCCATTTGCAGAACCTCCCAAACATCATTCACAAACAGCAGCTGGGGTGACTGGGTGCTTTGGAAACTGCCACTGTTGAAAACAGTTTTTAGCAGTTACTATCTGCATATTTACAGAAAGGTACATTCAAAAAAACTAAAAGGAGATCTGTGAAATAAGAGGGGGTTTTTCTGGTCCTTTGTACAACTGCCAGATACTACTTGCAAAAAAAAAGCGTCGCTTGAGGTTCCCTGTATGTGTCATTCAAAGTTCATAGATTTCATACATTTCATAGATTTCATAGATTTCTAGGTTGGAAAAGACCTTAGAGATCATCCAGTTCAACCGTTCATCTGCTCGCGGGTGCAATTCAACAAATTCCTTGGCTAACGTCGAGGTCCAACAGGTCCCCGTCCTGCTCCGTCGCTGTACCTTTGTCCACGCCTGCCAGCGTTACTGCGGTACCCGATTGAGCAGCCTGCCACGTGACAACACGTCGGTCCCTATGTTCATTCAGAAATCCGTGCCTGGTTTTTGAATCCAGTCGTTTAGGACGTCCTCCTCTGCGGTGTACTGATTGCGGTGTACGTCACCAGGCAATTGCCCGCTGAAATCCAACCGAGATTGCCAACGGTGTTCCCAGCCCACAATTTTCACGTATCAGCTGTACAGAGCACTTGGAACGCTGCAATGGGGTATAAAAACTCAGGGTAGCTGCAGAACAACAACAAAAAAATTCAGCTTATCTACATTTGTGCCTTGTTATTCCCTGTCTACGAGGTACGTTCCCTTTTCCCCAGCCTTTAGGGAGTGCTGCTTCACAGCCTCATCCCTTCTCATGCAAATAAGAGCACTCTGTGCATGAATAAGCAAAGAAGATTCTATTTTCCTCCCACTTTAGAGAATTCAACCCATCTGGAAGCAGAAAGGACGTTACGTTACTCAGGCGATGGCACCGGGCGGGAGGAAGGAATAGCAATAGCAACAGAGACGTGTGTGAAAGTTGATGGAATACATCCAAACTATTTTGCAAGCACTTAAAACACTAATTAGCGAGTCTAGATGCAACGAGGACGGCAGTTAAAATTAAACAAATAATTTGGCAGCTAATGCTGCTGGGCTCGCTTTAGTACAAGCAGCGCCTTTGTATGGCACTAGACAAGAAATCTACATTCACGTCCATCCTCACTCTCCCTTTCCCAGTTCTCCTATTTTTTGTGCAACATGATCCTGTCGGTTAATTGTTAGAACAGGGGGAAACATGTCCCTCTCCAAAAAAGCACAGCTAAGTTTAAATAAGGTGTAGCCATTCCTTTTCCCTGCATCAGAAGTAGCAAGAAACCCAAGCTGTGAAATGCTGGTCAAGGAGTTTTGAGCTGCCCAATCTCAGCTGGGTCGATGCCTTTATGATGACTTGTATTTCTTGGAATTTCAGCAGAAAAGCAAAATAAAAGTTTCCACTAATAACACCTTGGGTTTGTTGCCTTTCTTTCTATTTAAAGGAGGAAAAATCAAAAGAACAGTCCAGAAAGGTAGAAAGCAATGATGATTTTCCCCATCCTTCAGACACAACATAAGAAGAAGGATTTGCTCATTCACAGCAGAATGAATCCCATCATCAGACCACCACAGTCTAAATGCCAATCTTGCCACCAGTTCACAAATAAAACCCTGTTGGATTGGCCACCTGAAGCATCTCAACCTGTGGTCTCATGAAAGACCACCTTCTGTCCCTCTCATGCCTAGGTTGGCCACGTTCTCCAACAAAACCCGAAATGGCAAAGTTGGTGTAAAGATGTGGCACCTCTTCCTTCAGGAATTTGCTTATCCCCCAGTTAACTGGGGATTGGTGGGAACTTCTGTACATGTTGCCCACAGATGCCGCCACTGCTCCTAGAGGAGCGCTGGTCTACTTCAATGGGGGAAATCTCCAGTTTCTGGTGAGGTTTTTTTTCAGTATATACATCCAAAACCAAGAGTTCTCATGGCCAACACAGCTTCTCTGATAAGTCAGGGTGAGGAAAAAGCAAGGATTGTCAGTAGGTTAATTGGACCATTTATTGCACATAAAACCACCAGTGACCAACGTGTGAAGCCAGACCATGAAGTAAGTGAACCAAGTCTTTAGCTTGTGTCAGGCACTGACCAGCCATGCCAGGGAAAAAACCCCAACATTTTCCATGACAACAAGGGACATTGCAAAACAACAGATGCGCCTCACAAGTCAAAAAATCCTTCTTCCTAAGCCAGAGCCCCCCTCATAACGCCCCGCTTTCCTCACCCACTGTCCTCCACTTTAATATGTGGCTTTCATATGACAATCAAGACTTCCAGTTTCCTCTAAGTCAGGTGAGCAACAGCTCCCTTTCAGTTTTTCCACCTTTTTCTGTTAGAAGGAGAAGGGAGGGAACCTGCAGGTGGGCTTGGGCTGCCATCCAGCTTGGCTCCAAGAGCTTGTGTGTACCGAGGTGGTGTATCTTGACATGCAGCCACTGGAAACAGTGAAGGTGCAGTTGAGAGAAAACCCTACCCAGCCTCGCTGCTTCCATCTCCTACGTTTCCTCGTAGGTGGCAATCATTGCCCTTCTGCATTTGCCTCCTTCTCCAGCGCTGTCTGTCTTACAAAGCAGGGCAGCAAGGACAGCAGCTTGCCTTATTTCTGAGCAGAGAACCTCTTTTGATGGTTTCTTGTTCCAATTTCAAGGATACCCGTGGTCCACGATCCCAGTTGCTTTTCTTCACAGGAGACCAGCTCCTGGGTAAGTGAATCCAGACATTTGGCAGCTCACGCACTTGTTGGTGGGGTGAATCCCTCCTGTCTCCTTTGGTGTGGTATCACTCCCTGGTTTCCCTCTAAATGCATCACTTAACATGAAGGTCTGACTCATTAGGTGTGATAAACTTCCCCGAGGGGCATCTGAATAATAAGGACACCTGAATAATAACAGGGGAGTTTCCGATCGCTGGTCTCTTCCTGCTCCTCACGAAGGTGGGGAGATGGGCTGGACTCGCACTACCCCTGCGCCATCTCCGGAACCTGCACAACGGGAACAAATCCAGAGTGTCTCGAATTGAGTGAATCAATCGGGATTTAAGGACGTCACTTTGAACTTGCAATAGCCACCCAGCTCCAGGAGATGTTGCTGTGCTTTCAGCTAAAGGCCTGGAGGAGATGCACACGGAGCACGGGGATTACTAAGAGTTAGGGAAAATGCAAGCGCTGCTGGAGCGAGTAGCGTTAGGTAGTGTGTGAGTATGGGTGAAAACAGCGTTTGGGGCAGCTCTGCACTTTGCAGGCTGCTACGTGGAGATGCAGGAGGCCTCCGGCAAAAAGCAGACGGGTGGTAGCATCAAGGATCGGGCTCCCTTTTCTAGACATCTCTCATGCCTCAGACTGTGTTGCTTTTTCATACTCGGTGGTCCGATGCCACGCAGAAGGCAGGTCACTGCTTTAAATAAAAATTCAGTTCTTTTCAATTACCTTTAAACCTACAGTAGGAAAAAACCTCACGAGCTTTCCAGTCCACCACGTGGCCACTTAAACACAACCCCCTGGAGAACAAGACAGGAGATATATAAGCTTCTTCTAAGCTTTTAAACAAGAGCCTGGGTCGTAATTTCTCCAAGCCTACGAGCAAAGTCGCCAGGAAGGCTGGAGAAGGTACAGGGCTCAAGTACAGCGTGACTGAAGGAATTGTTGACGTGCCCAAATGTCCTGGTTTTACTGGGTCTGTCCTGGCGCACCAGCAAGATTAGTCAGTGCGCTGCCTTGGGGTTTGCTTGGGGCAGAGGGTTCGTGTTGTCTTCTGTTGCCCCCACCCAGGCTGCAGCCCTGGGAACGCGCTGGTTCCCAGCTCCTGGCAGGAGCCAGGGACAGCCGTCTCTTCGCAGGGTCATTCCCTGTGCTCGGCGTCACCCGGCATGACCCAGCTTGGGTGCCTGCCGCCTACATTTGTTTGTAAAGTCTGGCCACCCTACGAGTAGAAATGAGGACAACCAGAGAGAACAGGAGCACGTAAGGTTGCTTCGTGGCCACGTCTACTCTGGTTGCACAGAGGGAGCTTTGACATTGTGTTGTTCGACTTGCAGACCAGAGAGTGTTGGCAGCCCACCTTGGCTCTGCTGGCAGCCAGGAGCATCATGGTGACCTGTTGGCTTGCTCTGCTGTATCCTCTTCATCCACCATAGCATCACTGACCCTCTTCTTGCTTCCAAGAGGGTGCAGGACAGCATCTGCTGTCCTGTGGCTGTTGAAGAGCACCACTGGAGCTCGGTACTGCTGCACGTGTTGTCTTCAACCCAGACACATGACATCTGTTGGTAGAACTGTTCCCCTGACCCATAGCTTCTCCCAACACGAGCTGTGGAAGCCAAAGTCCCTTTGAGAGCAACAAAAAGGGTATTTGGGGTAATTAAACTCGTCTGGGTGAATTGCGCTCCCCGCTCCAAGGAGATTGCTATGTCATCGGGGGACAAGCACAGATGTTACAGCAAAAGTTAAGGAAAGCTGATGATGATAACAGGCACAGACACATGGATTGCTGGGAGGGTTGAGTCAGCCTTCATTTGCCCGCAGCGTAGGGGATGGGTACGCTGAAAGAGCTGTTTGAGAAGTGAACTGCCCTCCAACGCCTAACTCCTTTTAAACTCAACTTGATTTGCACTGTTCAGAGGTAAGTAAAATTCATGCAGGGTTTTCCCAGGTAAAGAGGGAGCCAGGCTATCCGGTTCCTATTCATCCAACCACTTGTGTGCAAAGTTATACACATGTCCAGGGTCATCCATATACAGCCAAGTACCTGGAGCACACATCGAATGTTATTATTAGAAAGGATGTGAGTGTATGACTACTAATGCAAAAAAACCAATAGTGTCTAGACACAAGTCTGACAAAAACAATTCTTTAGCCCCGCTCAAGACTCTGCTGCAGAGGGGAAGCGACGCGCTGGGGGCACGAGGTCCTGGTTTGTGCCCAATATAACCACTTACTGCAGATGGGAGAGGGTGCTTAAGAAGTCTGGGCACCTTCATGCTTTGCACCGAGCTTTGATTCTGGAAAGGAAAGCACTCCTCACGACAGAGCCTGGCTGCTGCTTCTTCTCTAGCCATCCCTCAACCTTCTGGTTTGTACTAAGAATATGGCAAAATAGACTACAAGTATGACTAGGATGTGCCAAAATCAATGAAGAGCAGGGAGAAAAAGCACTGTTTTTAAAGCACTCCAGTTTTGTGACCAAAGCTGGCTGTGGGCACAAGGAATGGGATGTCTGACGATCTAGTTGAGGAATACAGGGGCTCGAAACCTCCATTTGCTGTTACTGCTGCCCATCCCAGGTGGCTGCACCTCAGGACAAGGACTGGTGCAGAAGTAGCAGCTGGCTCCAAAAGCATGGCATGGGAAAAATGAATGGAAATATATACTTTGTGGTGACCTCTGCATTGGCACACTCTGAAACATCAGCTAGAAAAGCATGACATAGAGGTAGTGATGGCAAACACTGGGGCAACCCCAAGTACCAACGCTAAGCAACTGAGGTACAGCTGGGCATGTGGGTTGGGGGTTAATTTTAAAAGTATTTGCATGCACTGAATTGCCTTAGAGTTCTAAACAGCCTTAAGGATGTTGCAGAATTGGAGCTGCAGCTCCAGAGGCTCTCGATCTGTACCAAATAGCTCTAATGAAATAGGGCCATGGCAGGGGCTGTTTGATCTTTAACGAGCTCCTTGGTCAGGTTTCAGCTCACACCAAATATCACTCTTCCAAGCAGTATCTGGTTACTAGGAGAGCACGAGCCTTGGGCTAACCCCAGAAGTCAGTAGGGACAAAAGTCTCCCTGTTTTGGGCAAGAAAAGCATGGGAACAGGGAAGGAAAGTGAAGTCCTATGGACGCAGCCTGCACAAGACCACTCATGTTCAGGATCGGGCCCTGGCCTGTTTTCTTTGAGAAGCATAGAAATAGCCAAAGAAACTGCAGAACCCCCAAAAGCTGGAGGATGAGTGGGTAGGTCAGGCTTGGCCAAGATGCGGCCAAGCACCAGCTCCACTCAATACCAACCTTTCTGATAAAACGACAAAAATCCCTGCTTCCCAGGGCTTGGCTCCACTTCCCAAAAGAGCCATCGTAGCTACATAAACCAGCTCTCATTTCTACACTTTTGTGTAAACTTTTCCAAGCTCCACTGCTCCAGGTCACGAGCTGGGAAAAGGCTACCATCCACCTCCAAATAAGCCCTGTGTGTGATTTGCTCTCCAAAGAGCTGCCCTGGGTGTCTTCCATCACTTTGGTTTCTTCCCTCCATCCTCTAACACGCACCAAGAGCGCTGCCATCAATCTGCTGGCTTGCACCCAGTTGCAATGGGGATGGATTTGGGCAGACAGATGTTCAGACCCTCCACCGTGTCCTGCAATACTGAAACACCCGTAAGTGGAACGGGTGGGCTTGAAAACACCTTTCTAACCCACCAATGTCTCTCTTTGCATGCACGTGGGCACCTATAAGAGGCATCTTTATCCTTTGTCCATGAGCAGATGAAGCAATTCATGCAAAAACATTCACTGCTGCGTGCACATCGGGGTTTACAGACGTGGATCTCCTTGCACCACTGACATACAGCAAAGGCCTGAAGCAGATCTGATTTTACACCAGAGTCTGGCCCTTGACATTTAACTTGCGTGACAAAACCAGAAGTTGAGCGTCAACTATCAAGATTAGATCCCGACGTCAAAGAGTTTCAAATTAGAAGCACAGACAAAAGGGGAACCAGCTCTACCTCGCAGCAAACTCCTGTTTCGCTTCCTGGGACTCTCTAATCGCTACTATTTTTAATTGCATATTTATACCACAGACTATTTCTTTCCCTTTAAGGAGACAGGAGTGAAATCAGCTTATAATATTTCAACATCTTTTCATGGAGGTGTCGAAGTAACTGCCTGCTCATCTTTACTTTTTTTAAATGTACTTTAGAGCAGCAAAAAAAAAAAAAAAAAATTTATTCTCTGGTAAATACCAGAGAAATGGAAGTCAGTGTGTCAGGCCATAGCCTCTTCTTTTCAATCCTTGATATATTTTTGTTTTCAAACCCTGCTTTGGTCCAAGTTCTGGGGAATCATCTGAATCATACTGGCCTCATATTGGGACTTATTAAGGTTATATACAGGAACACGTATATACAAAGTGTTACAAATACACAGGGTTTAATGTAAAGCCTTCAACATCTACATAAAGCAAGAAAAAAACAGCTTTAATATAACAGTGCCACCTCCTCTGCTTTCTAACATCACTCCAGGCTTCCCCTCACCCCCTTTAGGAATGAAGAGATTCTTGTTAGTGCTAAATTTTAAATTTAGGTGAGTTGTCATGATGTTACTGAAGATGCTCAGTAGCACCATGGCTCAATTCACAAAGTCCCTGAGCTTCCAGGTCCCTCACAGCTGACCAGGGGCAGGCAAAGTCACCCTGGGAAGACAGGTTTGCTACCTTGGCCCTTCCTTGCCCCACGTGGCAGGAGAAGTGAGTTGCTCGTTGCAATCCTTCATCTTCATCAGTTCTCCCGGAGCGAGGACACAGAAGTTCATCCCTTGGTGTTACTCAAAGCAGCTGTCTCCTGCTGATCCGTGGAGACACAGGCTGCCTCTCCTTGTCTAAGACAGTGGTGAATCAGACCTGGTTTTTGGCAAGTCCCTTAAGAAAGTGTCAGGTTAGGAATCCCCTCATGCCATTCGGTATCGCAGGTGCAAACACGACCAAATGAAAACGTAATGCACCTTCTGCTCAGTAAGAACTGCTCCTTGTGACGGGGAGAGACTCTCCGTTTGCTTCAGTAATGGGTCCAGAAGGATATAAATGAAACAGTACTCCTTCATTTTTACCATTTATAACCAAAAAAGCTATTTCAATAGTGAAAAAAAAAAAAAAAAAACAAACCCTGATGACAAACACTTTCTTTCGCTCAGCATCTTTTGCTGGCAGGTTTCAGTAGGCTGCAGTTAAAGACGGCTTCATCATCACCCCCTGGGCTGGAAGTGAGGAAGGCTTCACTAAGATGAAGAAGCCAGGCAGATGCTAACGTTTAAATTCTCACTGCAGCCAATGTTGAGAACCCAAACAAGGGGATCAGACACCTCTGCGTCAGCCTTCAGACATCTTAAATTAAGTAGTCAGAAGAGAAACCATCTAAGGCAAGTCTAAGGGAGTTGAAAGCTGTTAAGAATCAAAACTGAAGCACTGATAGACTGAAACCTTGATTTACCCTAAGGCCAGCAGACTCCACCACACCACATTTATCCATTTTATGACTGATAAACGTGAATAAAAGTGGGTTTATCAACTAAGGTATCACTGCTGCAGGAAAAAAAAAAGATCCTTTATTGCGCAGAAGGTTCCTGTTAGAGTCTGTGACCAGCTGCAATATTGACTTTAGGACTCGACACTTACAGAGCTGTCGGGAAACTCAAAACAGGCTCCACCTAGCAGGACTGTTCAATGGGGAATTGTGGCCTTTGACAGAGTTGCTAAACCAGCTTCAGAGCAGCTTGGGTTTAAATAAACCTGGTACTTTCAGGTCAGGGTTTTTGTTGAAAAGGCTTGGATAAGGTGCTCCTGTACTTGGAAGTTCAAGGATGAAATTGTGGCAAGAGAGGTGGTACTGCATCTTTCAGACTTGCAAGAGCTGTACTCCTTTAGTCCACAGCTTCACCTTTCAGATCTTCACCTACCAAAGCCTCAAGGTAGATTCGGGAAGACGGAGGAGGAAGAAAGCAAGGCAGTTGGAAGCACCCTGCCTCCCATAACCCTTAGTGAATGAGGGAGGAATGAAAAAAAATGAGGACAAAACCCCACCCTCATACTTCTGCTTCCAAATTTAAATTTTGTCCAACTGAAAATCCAGAAAACTCAAGTTTTCACCATTTTTTTCAACCAGTTGTAAACTTAGTTTAATTTTTTTAATTTGCTTTCTTACACTGGAGACCCTTATTACATTTGGGAAGGCAGAGGAAGAAGAAAGGAAGAAACCTATTTAAAGGGACATTTTAGGGATAAAATACTTTCTGGAGGTGGCCTTTTTGGGAATTGGCTAAGGCACGTGGACAAAATATCAAGCATGACCAGCAGGTACCTGTAGCAATAGTACATGGAGAAATGTGGGGTTATTTTGTTTTGGTTTTAATGCCTTATAGGATTAGCACTTCAGGCAATCGACCTCAGAGGCACCATTTGGATATCATGGAGCCATGCAAAAAATTTACATAAAGCCTAAAAAGAAAAAAAAAAATTTTTTTTAAAAGTCAAGGAATAGTGCTAATGCCAGTCTCAGATGACCTGTGGGCTCGATGCTCGGTCCTTCCAAACTATTTGCTTTGAAGTAGCAATTCAGCTTCAGAGCTGATCTAAATTCTCTCCTGAATTCTCTCAATGGGCCATGGGTGCTGAAGGCTGTTCCTTTCATCCCTCCTGTGCATACCAAAGCAGAAACTCCTCTATTTTCAACTGGGAATAAGGGAAGGAAATCTCTTGAGAGGGCTTCATGCTCCTGTTGGTGCTCCTGCTCAGGCTCTAAATACATCTGCAAAACTCTGCTCTTAATGGCTTAATAAAAAAAGCACCATGACTTGTTTATGCAGTTTGCGTGCACTGAATTTATTTCAGGAACGAACGAGGATGCTGGCACACAAACGGTCCATGAGTGCATCTTCCATCATCACAGCCCTCCTCACAATGACAGAGCTGGCTACTGAATCAAAGTCTATCTCCATCCCTTCAGCTGAAAAGCAACTAGAGCTCTGTGCAAAAATAATTGTCTGTAACAGGTGGTCTGCACCGTGTGCTCTCAACATTTGACACCTAGTTGACACCAGCTTGTTTGAATAACACAATTATTCATGTCAAAAGGGACCTTGGGACATCTTTAGTCAACCTCATTCTCAAAGCAGGAGCAGGAGAGGTGCCAGGAGGGATTCTTGATTAACCCCACTTGTAACCAGCCTTCAGGTAGAGTACAAACCACTACGCTTTGACCCAATGATCTGGCCAGTTTTCCCACACGTCTAGTAGTCCACTCACTCAGACCATAACATCCCAGCTTGGATACAAGAAAGCCAGGGGAAACGATGTTGAAAGCCTGGCAAAATTCAAGGTAAACGAGGTCCGCTGCTTTCCCTCATCCACAGATTCAGTCATCTCTTCTCAGTAGGCAATCAGGTTGGCCATCCATTATTAACCCTTTGCAAGTGCACGCTGGCTATTGCCAGTCATCACCTTCTTCTTCCGCTGCCCACAAATGTGGATTTGCTCCATGATTTTCTCAAGGAGCAAAGCAAGTCTGAGCCCCATTCTCCCTGAGCAGTGGGCAGCCTGGGACCGAAGGGCAAAGCACTTTTTAGGTTGTAAATCAGACTCAAGAAACAGCTACAGAAGCTACCAGCTGTAGAAGCCACTTGGAAGCAAGCTGAACTTCAGAATAACAAAAGCTGGAAAAAAAAGAAATGTCCCAAGATACAACAAATCCTACAAACAAGCACCAAAACCCAAAGAAAACCTCACCCCCACAAAAGCCTGCCTGTATAAATAATTCACAAACAGTCAAAAAAACAACACAGGGAACCACCCACTTCCCCAGAGTGCCAAAAATGGAGGGGAAAGACAACAACAACAACAAAGTCAACAGCCACCCAAACAAACCGCCCAAACCCAGAAACAACAACTCTCTCCCTCCTGACCTGCTGAAAGGACCAACAGCAGTAATGTTCCCTGCTGAAAAACTGTCTAGAAAAAAAAAAGACTCAAAAAAAGACGGAGACCAAACAATAGTTTGTTGGTTTCTTGGAAATATTTATGAACAATATTCAGAGGAAGTGTTCTCAAGGGGAAGTCACGTAACCAAGCACAGAAACGAGGCAGAGATGGGAAAACAGATGGATCTGGCTCTCCAGAGGGGATTTCTGATGCCTAACGAGTCCAAAGTCATCAGTTCATTCCCACCACGCACATACATCAAGCCTCTGACAAAGAACAGCCTCGTACCTCAGCTACTGACGCTCCTGATGAGATACTTTAGCTGGCAAGAGTTTGATTTATTAACTCCAGAGGTGACTGATGCCAGTAAAGATAAAGTCATCCAGTTTTCAGAGGATTTTCCAACCCCTTCGCCTTTTTTAGTTGAATATCAAGAATGTTCTTTAACTAAATACCCATAGGATGGTTTGCTGATAATGGTCCTTTCATTTATTTGCTCACAAGTGAGAATTTTGCACCAAAGGGGACAATTTTTGCACACAAAGTGACAGGCCACAAGGCAGGTATAGATAAGTTAGAACAAAATAATGCAATAGTTATGAATTCTGGTCCATGAAAACGTAGATGTCTTTCTAATTTAGGGTCTGTTTGAAGAAAACACAATTAAGCACTGGGGTCATATTAAGATTTTAGTATTTTTTTTGCTCTAATGTTTTGTTTGACCACAAGTAGGAAATAATTGAGGGTATCACAAATAGAGCACCTTGTCATGCATACATCAAATACATCTTCTATGTCCCTCACCAATGTTGACATTAAAAACCTCACTGGGAACCTCTGAGCAAGCAGAGTCCTTACACCAAATGTCTACAGGGGAAACGAGTCCACCAGGAATAAAACACCTGCCCCACATGGCTCTTTGAAGTCCATATGGACTTGTACAAAGTCCATATGGACCAAGTACAGCTTTCTATGTATTAGTAATTCAAGGAGCTGCTTACCACCTGCATAAGACTATTTATTTGGGGGCCTAATCAGTATGTTTAATACAAGCAAGCATCTCTTCAGCCCAAATTTCAGAGGCTGAGGTGACAAGTGGTGCATGTTTTGCAGTCCCTCCAGCACAGCACTGTTGCCCAGGCCGTGCAGCTGGGACACCCGGCGTGGTTTTCACACCAAACGAGGGCAGCATGGTGTTTCATCACACAAACACAGGTCGGAGCTCTTTCTGAAATAATTTGTGCCCAACAGGTAAAAATAAAGCTGAGACTGTTCTCAGGCATCTCTAATTTCTGCACCAGCAAAGCAAAGCTCCAATAATGGATACTCAGCATCTGATGGTGTCCTCCTAGCTCTGCTCAGAGCAGACACAAGACATCTATTCTTGCAGCTGGATCTGAAAGCTTTTGCTGGTTTTTGTTAAAAGCTAGCTTCAGACAGGCCACCTCAGGACTGGTGGTCCTCATCCCCAGGATGGCTCAGCATCCCCTTGCAGGCAGAGGTGAGCTACTGGGGTTCATACGACGCAATCACACATTAAACATAATATTTCCCAATCTGAGAGAACCGCTTAAGGGATATACAAGGGTTTTTTCACATGAATTTGGAGATTTTTTTTTTTTTTTTTTACAATTAGGAGACCCAGCAGACCTGTTGTGGACATTTATAATCTGTGTCACCAGGCTATGCAAGCCCTGTCCAAAAGCAGGGATGCAGCAAATCCCGCTCGGCAGAATAGGCTGTCCTCTGCCCTTCTCAGCCAGTTATCCAGGTCCTTAACTGGAGTATGATATCATTGCTTTGCCCTACTCCAGATTTATCTACAGCAGAAGAACAGCATGATCACATCGGTCACAAATGCGTTGAGACAAACGTGCTGTTTCTTACTAGAAATATTGATTCAGGACTTCATGCGGCGCGCGATCTCCGAGGAAATTTAAAGGAATTCCAGGCAAGTCTCTGTGCGCCCCCCCCCCCCGCCCCCCGCAGCCAGCCAGCATTTATTAATCTTAGGAGTCATTTAAAGTTCCACAGGAATAAAAGACAGATTTTATGTACATTTTAAATATACTGTATGTTTGATACTTGATATCCTGCATTAAGTTTCCAGGAGACATTCCCGCTACGCTAATAATTTATTATCACTAAGTAATTCCCATTTTTCATTCACAATTTACAGTATTATTGAGTCTTTTACTGCATTTTTTTTTTTTTTTTAGAGCTCATCAAGTGTTTAAGCCAAGGAAGAAAGGAAGATCGAAAGAAACTAAGCAACTTGCTGAAGGTTTCTAAAAAAAAAAAGTAACAAAACCCAGGTGTCTGCACATCGGCTCAGCACTCTGATAAACACAGATTCATTTTACAGCCCTTCAAAGGTCAAAGCCAGAAAGAGGTTGCAAAGAGGAAATAAAAATATGTGTATGCAGAACACTTTGCACACTGAACCGAGAGATACACAGACATTCAAAAAGCCTGAATAAAAGCAATAATATCACTTGCTGACCATCAGAAACTGAGCAATGACCTGTGACTCCACGGAGGGAAGTAGCACCAGACCTCACTTGTCTTCAAATCTCACACTGACAGACCAACCTTGACGGGGGGTGGGGGGGGGGAGGAATGGACCATGATCCCAACAAGTTTCCAAAGACCAACAGACCCTCCTCTAACTCCAATTTCCACTAGCATGGCTCCTCTACCATCTGCCTTGCAAACTGATGTTTAGAAGCGTTAGAGATTTATTATTGCATTAGGTAAAACCACCAGCCATTTTTCTCACCAGTTGGGATGGGATAGGATCCGTTTTGCTACATCACTCAAGCAAACAGGGCTGCCACAAATTATTATTATTATTTTAAGCTGGAAGAAGTTAGAGTCTTTCAGTGCTGGAAGTGAGATGATCTTTGAAATAAGATCCTGAGGAGATCTTATTTAAATGACAGTTTTGTTTTCTTAATGTCAGCAGGGTAATGTCACAAGAGAAAAAACATGATTTTGTTTCTTTCTCACTCACACACACCTATGGAAAAGGACTGCCTTCCCACTGCGCAGTCAAAATTTTTCTTTTAGAGAAGCAGATGTGGTCACTGCAACTCCATTTTAGATTCCATTTTGCTCCATTAACCTCATGTTCATTACTGTGGGGTTTCTTAAGATTTGTCTGCACACAAACATTTCCTAGTATATTTGTACCTCCAATCAACTTGTACCTCTACATTGGGTAAAAACGTACCAGAAAACATCTCTGTGAACATCAGCCCTTACAACTTTCCAATCTTCAGCTCCACCAGTGCCATTGCAGCCTGTTACGCCTCTGTCAGATTCCCGGTGCCAGCTCTTTGCCTTCTTTCCAGAGGTGAAACCATGAGACAACTTCAGCGTTCACTACCCCACGAGGTAACCAACAGATGCATTCCATTTCTCCCCAAACAAGCTCAGAGTGATCATGTTTTAAGAAACACATTGCACACATAGATCCATGACATTTTGGATGGCCCCAGAGCATTCGATATTGTACAAGTGTGGGGAGAAAACACCCCACCCACCTCTTTAGTAGTATCAAAACTATTCTTTACGATGAATCGCATAAAAGCGACTCCTGTTGATGCTCGAGCGGAGAGTCTCAAGCACCACAGGTCAAACATTGGCCAGACGAGCCATTAGAAGCAAGCAAGGAACCTCAGCACCTCTGAAACCAACTTAATAACTGTTATCTTCTTGAAGAAGCCAAATTTTTAAAGAAATGAGAAGTTTGGCTCCTTCACTGAGGAAAAACAACAAACAAAATCCCTCCAAAACCAGAATGCAAAAACTGAACTCCACCTTTGAATCAGAAATCAACTGTAACTACACTGGCGAGAACTCAAGCAGTATAAATGTCCCTGCTCGCCTCAAAGGTCCTGAAGACACCTGTGAAACAGCCGGGAACTGGAACAGAGGTGATGAAGGAAAGGCAGGAGCACTTTCAAGACTCAATAACCAACAATTCAGAAGCCTGCTGTCTGCCTACAGCAGCTCAAAAGCTCTGGATATCCAAGAATCCAACCTCCTCCATGCCAAACAAGAGCTGGGAGAGCTTTTATCCCAGATGACATACCCTTCCTGAATCTCCTGAGTCCTCATGAAGCTCCTACAATTGTATTTTAAAATTTTAGCACTTCAGGACAGGTTAACAGAGCATCCATTCTTTTTCCTCCTCTCCTTGTCCTTTCTCTGTCTCTTCTCATCCTTGCCCTGAGCAGAAAGAGAACATCTCCTGCTTGAAGGAGCATCTCCAGCCACATTGAATGCCTGCCGTCAGCAACAACAGGAGGTCAGTGCACAAAGTCATTATGGCCGCTTGAGTCAGCACTTGTGTCTTCCAGATGAAAGCTTCCTGCAGGCACTAATCCTGCTCCTCTTGGCCCAGCTGCTCACAACCCCACAGCCAAGCGATGCTGCTGTTATCACACACCAACTTTACTTAATCCTTCCCGAAAGCTGCACAAACCACGGCAGAGGGGTTGGAACTAGATGATCTTTAAGGTCCCTTCCAACCCAAACCATTCTATGATTCATTTTATGAACACATGAGACCAGGAAACCTGCCACCACAGTGAGTTTTTATAAGCCCTGAGTTGCAACACCTAGGCCAGCTCTGAAAGAGGCAGCACTCCGGGTCCTCACACCCTGAGCCTCTTCTGGAAGCTTTCAACTCTAAGCGATGCTACAGCTGAATGCTGGGAGGAGACTTTACTTCTGGGAGAAGGTAAATACAGCTCCTGGTCTTTGACAACGTGACTGCTGCATTGGATGGTGAAGCCTGATGGGCCTTTGGTGCAGAGATATAGCTCTAACTCAGTTTTTCTGGGTCACCCGCCTCCATCCCACCAGGTTCTCCTGGCAGAGACACACTCCAGGAAGGGACATTCAGTTTGGACGGATAAACAGTAACGGTTGCCAGCAGGAGAGATTAACTGTTATGGTGAAAAGGTTGGCAGCAAAGCTGTGCTGAATGTTTCCAGTGAAACCTGAGACTCAGGTACTGACCTCTGACGCCAGGTGAGCACAGGAGGAAGCAAAGCTCACGCCGGTTCAGAGATGCACCGTTTCGCCATGAATGGAGACCCGGTTTGAAGAGTTGGGCTCTGGAACAAAACGCTTAATAGCAAGTGAGATTCACGTTAAAACAGGCCAAGTGTTGGGTGGTTAAAAGCAACTGTGGCAGCTGATGAACTTGATCTAGGAAAATGCAATGTACCTTCTCCAGAAGGCACTTTGCAACCCAAAACTTTCCACAATTAAGGACCTTTAAGGGCAACGTTTTACAGAAATGGATGAATTTTGAAAAACATCTTTTGCTTATGTTGTCTTCCAGGGACACAAGCCAGGTAGCTCTTGGTTTCCGGTTAAGGAACTTTACTGCGTTCGAAGTTCCGAGTCCTCTACGTGTGCTGGCACCTGCTTTTCCCTGCTCCAGCACCCCAGCAGCTCACAGCCCCCGGGCACTTGCACTCCATGTGCTTCCACCATGCTTCTGGCAGAGTGAGGAGATCAGTCCAAAGTATCAGGTTTGGGAACCAGAGGAGCAAAGGGTAAATGGAAACACATGCAGCATTATTCACATGGCTAAAATGTACCCGGAAGTTTCCCATGACTCACATGCTTGCCTTCCTTTATATATATATATTTTAAATAAAGCTTGGCAGCAGTTCAGACCTAGGATTAAAATAACAGCTTCGTGCTATCCCAAAGCAAGAGCAGAGGGCACCTCTATGCTTTGCCAGTCGCTCTTTCCCTGCTGCTGGCACAGACCGCATGAGGTCTGGCTCCTCCTGAACAAGCAGGAGGCAAGAAACATCCTTTTTCACAGCCATTATTCGGAGACATTCATAGAATCAGAGAACTATTTGAGTTGGAAGGGACCTTTAAGACCATCTAGTTCCAACCCTCCTGCCATGGGCAGGGACACCTTCCACTACACCAGGTTGCTCAAAGCCTCATCCAACCTGGCCTTGAACACTTCCAGGGATGGGGCAGCCACAGCTTCTCTGGGCAACCTGTGCCAGTGCCTCACCACCCTCAGAGGGAAGAATTTCTTCCTTAGATCTCATCTAAATCTCCCCTCTTTCAGTTTAAAGCCATTGCCCCGTGTCCTGTCACTACACACCCTTGTCCAAAGCCCCTCTCCAGCTTTCTTGTAGCCCCTTTTGGTACTGGAAGGCTGCTAGAAGGTCTTCCCGGAGCCTTCTCTTCTCCAGGCTGAACAGTCCCAACTCTCTCAGCCTGTCTTCATAGGAGAGGTGCTCCAGCCCTCGGATCATCTTTGTGGCCTTTTCTGGACCCGCTCCAACAGCTCCATGTCCTTCTGATGCTAGGGACCCCAGAGCTGAATGCAGTACTGCAGGGCGGGTCTCAGGGCAGAATCCCCTCCCTCGACCTGCTGGCCACGCAGCTATCCCCTCTGACATGCTTTGGAAAGCTCAGTTTAGGAAGTTTTGAGAACCAGCTACCAGTTCCTAATATCAGCGCTGATGACCTGCACTACACACAAGTCCATAAGAAGAAGGTCCACATTAGGTGATAGCATTAGACTGTAGGAGCTTTGAGTTGACCTCCAAAAAGTTACAAAACTTGCAGTTAAAGATCAGCTTCTGTAAGGCTGCTATTGCAAGAGAATCTGGCTTTTCATTTAGAAGTAAATTTCCTTCCCCAACTATGAGGGCCTGAGTGTTTGAGAACAAGAACTCAATGTTCAGAAGCCAGTAAGCAAATAAAGACCCTGAGGTTTCTTTGTATTTAAAAAAAAAAAAAAGTTATGACTGAGGCCTGACTCATGATTTTCAAATTCTTGGAGGTAGCAAGCTTAGAAATTCTGTAGTCTCTTGTGGATTGGGACTTTCATGAGTTTCTTTGGGCATAGCTAACAGAAGTTTCACACAAGCCTTTCAACCCCATAGCCGTACTATGCGGAAGGCTGTTTCGTTGAACGCAGTCCAGGAAAAGCTGGTCTGTGACTTCTGCAGGAGATATTCAAGAATAATACATCTGGCTGTTTTCAGCAAATCCAAATCTCTATTGGAAAGCAAAGGCATATTCCCAGTTTAAGCTCTGCCGAGCATCAGGGCAGGTCCCAGCGGTGCAAACCCGCAGTCAAGAGCGGAATGTAGACCTTCAGGCTAGCCTGAAGCACACAGAAAGCCAAAAACTTGGCTTTAAATGTGCTGCTTCACTTTTAAAAAGAGTGATTTATATATATATGGGCTTGCACTCTTGGATGGCATCTTTCAGTCCAATCACAGCGTAGCGTTCTTTGCGCGCAATGCTTCTGCGCCACTTCGAACACCTGAGGTCATCCAGTGCATAAAGCGACAGGAACCTGGAGGAGTTTCAGACCTACGGGCTGGGAGGAGTTGAGCCTCCAGGACTCCGGATACCCAAAGCCTCAGCCATGCACCATGGTCACAGGACAAACATGACCCTCACAGCACGGTCCCAGAAGGACGGACTCATCCGTGCCGCATGCCGACATCATGGAGTAGGTAGGGTTTAGGGGTCTCTTTCTCAGGAGAGAAAGCAAGAATCATAGAATGGTTTGGGTTGGAAGGGATCTCAAAGATCAGGGTGAAGAGGTTTTCTTCGCAGTAGATACCACTGGTACCTGCCTACACTTTGTTGTAACAATTCATGCTGTAGGACATCTCTGTTTCCCACAGCCCAGCGCTCTCCGGAGCACGGTGTGCTGTGCCTGCAAGTCGATAAGGCTGCTTTATGATCTACAGCAGCTGCTTTTAATTAAAGCTGCCTCCTCTGCATCACTTCTAGCCTCATGCAGACAGGAACACGAATGATTTCATCTTCTCCGATCCACTAGATACCAACCTCACAATTACGAGCTGCCATTAATAAGGAAGCTTCTCCCACCGCTCCTACTGGCTCAAGCAAAGTTGGAAGAAGAGAAGACACACAGCAACAGCAAACTAACCCTCCACTTCACTACACCGACTAAGCAGAAAACTAATTAAGCATCTTACCTTCAAACTTCCCCATCTCAAGAGCTCCTGAAGGGCAGCAGCAGAGGATAATGAGAAGTCAGTCCAAGTGAGCCACTGGCTTGCAGTCACCTTCAGGACAGCAGAAGTCAACTTTTAGTCCTTTGAACTAACGAGACAGGTTCTAGTCAGTCAAGCACAGTGTTTCTTCCTGGTGGGACTCCATCCTTAATTCCTACTGAGACCTTCTGTGCGGGGGGTGGGGGGGGGGGGGGGTGTGGATTAGGGGTCCAGTCACACCTGGAGTCACTCCTCCCACCACAGGTGGGAAGGACATTAAAGGGCCTTGATTGCCCTAACCACTCTCACCTGGGCCACTTAGCCACCTGCCCAGGAGCCCCCAGGCCATGGCTGAGCTATGTCATGGGCTGTGCTCCTGACTTGCTGTCTGTCCTTCCTGCATTGACCTCAGCCTAGACCTGCTGCTCTGCGTGATCATGGGGCTGTTGGAAGCCTGTTGCTGTGGTCATCTGGCCCTGTCACCTTGCTCGGGCACAGGTGATCACTGTGAGTGCCCTTAGCTCCTGGGTCATGTCCTCTCCTGGTGCAGCCTCCTGCTGCTCCCTGATGTCAGCTGAGGACATCTCAAACCCTGAGCTGTGCACTGTGAAGCCTGTGGTTCCAAGGAAGCTCCAGGGGCTTCAGAGGAGCCCTAGGCCTGTGGGCAGGAGGAGCATGGCATCCCATGTGGAGCTGGCCCAGGGCTGCCCTGTAGCACCTTGAGTCCTGTTTGACCTCAGTACCCCTGCTAGGTTTCCTGGTCCGGGCAGCCCAGAAACCTCATCTCCTGCCAGCTAGTCACATCTGCTACGAGCCCCTCAAGGCGGGAAACCCTAAGCTGGCTCGTGGACTTGGGGGCCTGGGGTCCATGATGTTGAGGCAAAAGTGGTGTTTTATCTCCCTGACCTGACCCTGGGATCACCTGTGATGGCTGGGAAAATTGCAGACAGCTTTTGAACAAAGCCAGGCTCAAACCAAAGCTTTCCATGGGCGCAGAAGTCCTGCCTCATGCTCTTCTCACCCATATGCTGTTTCTGCAGTATGTGAGGTTCAAGCAAGCCAGTTTATTGTCAAAGCATTTGGAGGGGAAAAAGAAAAACCTCAAAACTCTTGACTCTGCATTGCAGGTAGGGAAGACAAGCAGCTTTTAGGACCACCTTTAGCAGATGTGAACTTTGGAGCACCGGGGCATTTATGCATAATATTCTTGTTTGCAGAGTGGGAGACCGACTTATTCCCCATATAACTGGGACAGCAGAAGGCAGGGCTGCCAACAGCCTTCCTCACCCATCATGTCATTCCTGCCAGCCTGCCTATGCTTGAGGGCTCCTAAAATTCAGGTTGGAACCACCACAGCTACAGTCAACTCAAGGGTCCCTATTGGGGGTCATGGCGGGAGATGTCAGTCTGCAGCAGAAGTTACGGCAGACTCGATGGTGCTCTGCAGTGAGACATCTTAGTCATGAAAACATGTGAATAAAGAACATTAAGCCTTTAAGTCCTGATAAGAAAGCTTTTTGGTCACTTTAGGAGAGCAGGCAGTTTCATCTCTTCAACGTGTGGGATGCGCAGTGTCTTATTTCGTGTGTGCCTCCAATGTTGTCATAGAAGCAAGTAACATATTTTTCTGATGCAGATCTACTTTGGTACACCCCAAGCGGGTACATTCTGTGCTTAGTTTCTGTCTCCAGAGGACAAGCACAGCAATCTCAAACCTATCTGAACTTTTAGGATATGGCAGCATGCTGTGTATTTCAAAAGGACCTGTGGTATCCATCCCGAGTCAACATTTAAATCGCAGGGAGTGGGTGGTTGTACCAGACAATGACGCCGCTCGATAGGTTTTGACCGTTAATTCAAAAGTTAAACCATTAATTTATTTGAAAATACCAAGTATTTTTAGAAACAATTTGTACATTCAGCCTCTAATGTAGTTAAAGGGGGAAAGACTTTTCAAGACTACAGTTGACGTGGAATTTGACTCAAATTCAAAAGCTGAATGAGCCCAACTCCATGCTTGGAATTTATTTTTTTCATGTAAAGATTCAAAAACTACATAAAACTGGGTGCAACCCCTGAATCTTTCTCCCATCGTGGAAATCAAAGTGATAATCTAACTCCACTTAATTCTCTGTAACCAGTTTGCTCATACTTAGGGCACCCACGAAAACAGAACTCACAGCAGGGCACTTGAAACCAAGCACCTGAGCTTGGATGGTGCTTAAAGTCATGTCCATCAAGGGCCTACACCCCATCGGGGTAAGGAGAACACATTTGCCTACAGAGAGGATATCAGTCTGCAACCACTTGGCTCAGTCCTTAACTGCACATGGCGAACCACCTCCAAGCAGATCATGGCTTTGAACTTCTCACCTTAACGAAGAGTCCTTCTGGAAGGGCTGCGTCATACCGACTCTCTTACACCCTGTTCCACCACGAGCTTTCATCTGTTCATGATTTCTTTGTCTGTTTAGTAAGGATGGTTCACTGTGGAGCCTGTTTTGAAGATAAGCCTACTAAGAAGCTGGATCTGCAAGACACAAGACTGCTTAATCAGCTCTGGGAAGGTGTTCCTTGTTACACCCAGCTGGAAGATAGGGTCCCAGTGCTTCGGCTTGGGAACCAAACCCATCAGCCTTTGCTCAAAGCTTGATGTTGTGATGATTCAAACGAGCATTTCTGCTCATGGTCCAGCAGGAATTGCGTATCATGTTTTCTGTGTATTGTAGCTGAGGGAATGTTTTCCATAATGTATGGAACTTCAATCCATGTTTCTAACAAGGCATGTCTCTTAGAAGTACAGAACTGCCTCCCTTGTCAAAGGAAAAATAACCACCCAGGACATAAAGTACTACTCAAAACTATCTTGGAACCAAATGTTTTAACTCCTGGAGAAATGAAAGTCTAGAACAAATAAGACTGCAACACGGGGATCCAGGAAAAATAATACAAACCGAGCTTCTGGGATCCCTTTCTTCCTTCTCACCCAGGTGCCCTCTGTGAAAGCATCAAAGTGAAGTAAACGGCACCCAGCTGGTCCAACCTCCTTCACCAGGAGCTTCCCTTCACCCTGCACAGCCACCTCAGAAGGCGATGGATGGAGACACTGTCCCTCTCCGGGGGTAGCAGGACACCGCACAAAAGCAGGCATTTGCTTTGAGCTTTGCATGACCAGATATTTGCAGCCTGATGCTCAGCCCTCAACCTGGTGCCCTCAAAAAGACTCTTGTTCCCCTCCCACGTGGTTGCCCATGCTCAGCACTGTCTCTGCAGGCATTTCCCAAGCTGTGCAGCCCCTCCGTGGGCTAAGCCTGGGAAGAGCCAGCAGCCCCTATCCCTTTTATCCCGTCTCTGCCAGGAGTCCCCGGACAGCTCTGGTTTCTGCCGTCTCCCCTCGTGCATCTCTGTGCCTCCCCAAGGTGCACAGAAGCTGCATTGACAGCTCCACGCCTGCTCCCCAAAATCCCCCCGAAACCCCCTCTTTCTGGCTGAAGAGGGAAATGGGAGGTGCTGGCCCTTGGAGGTGGGGCAGGGACCTGCCGTCTCCGGCCGCAGCCCAGGATCGCCTCCGCCTGTGGCAGCTTTGGGGTGAATCCAAACTCGGGTAAAACTGCTCTTGCTTTTTCCACGGGAAACAGGAGCAGATTTTGGCTCATCGGTACCATTATTTTGGATGATCTGGCAAATGGGATTTTGTGCTTCCCTCTGGTGCAAAAGATGTCAATCAGGGCTCTGGTGGAGTCATGGATGAGATCTAAAGCTTCGGGACACCACTGTGCTCTCCGGCAGCAACGGCTCCGAGGAGCTGCTGGAAGCAAGGCAGCCTGGTGAGCTTCCCGTGTGATTTGGAGGAGCGACCGGAGGGGCAGCAAGCAGCCCCTCGGAAGCGAAGCTGCCTCTCTGCTTACACCAACCCACGGCAGTGGTGTACCAACAGCAGAAGCCGTGCCCTTCAGCGCAGCCAAAGCTCACTTACAGTTCCCATTTCAGCAAACTAAACTTTGGTTCTCCACATGAATCTTCCTCAGGTCCAACCTTCAGGTTCACCTTCAGTGAGGACACTTCGGCCTTCTCTGTCCTACCGAAAAATAGATGGAAAGGGGTAAAGATGAAGCTGGGCTCTTCTCAGTGGTGCCAGGAAAAGAGGCAACAGGCACAAACTGAAATATATGAAATTCCACCTAAATATAAGAAAAACTTGTTGGCTGTGAAGGTGGACAAACAAGGCAATAGGTTGTGGAGTCTCCATCCCAGGAGAAACTCAAGCACTGTCTGGATGTAGTCCTGGGCAACCTGCTGCCACTTGTCCTGCTTTGAGTGGGCAGGTTGGATTAGACATCTCCAGAGCCACCTGGAGATACCTCCAACCTCAACTATCTTGTGATCTGGTGATCTTTACTAGCTGTGTTTCACCCAAAAACATCATTGTAACTTTCTTGAAAGGAATTGCCAACGCCTTTCTGTAGAATATGGACGTGTTTTCACAGCCTTTTTGGCTGAAGTTCGGGAAAAAACTTGCCTCTCCAAGGAGGAACCATAACCATGCTCCTCTCCCCGACCCTTAAGCAAAGTTTTTCCGAAACAGCAGCCTAGTTTATAGTTTAATTTTAATTATCTTTTTCATAAAGTAATGTCCCTATCATTTCTTATTTTCTATTCTTCTGTGTGTGGCAGAAGGCAGAAATCAGAGGACTAAAGCCAAACATGGGAGAACCGGGAAGCAGCTTCGGAGTCGCCGCGTTACCTCGGGGCTCTGTCACATCCATTATTATTCATTACAACAACCTCCTGCGGACTAACGAGCACGTGTCCTAGCAGTCCTGCAGTCACCACAGGGAAAATAAAGAGCTTTGGACAGTTCTAGGAAGGGTCTCAATTTTGAGCCAATTTTATATCACAGCCTATTTTTGGTCAGCTCTGCTCATTCCAGTCCTCCTCGGGGCTGACCATCAAGCCTCCTTGCCCGTGGCTCATGTTCCTGGTCATAAAAGCACAGGCCTGGAAGCTCTATCAGAGTCAGGGTGAAATCCAGACCTGAGCCCCAGTGAGTTCAACGGGGCCACAATTACTTAAATATCTAAGTTCAAATAAAAATATGTACTTGGGAAACCTTATCTAAAACTTTATCCAATCACGTTTCAACATTTAGTGCCAGTAAAAAAAAAAAAAGATATTTTTTTTTTAGAAAATAGGTTTTTAGCAAAATAAAGACTCATGTCATTGTTTTGCAAGCGTAGCCGACCTTGTGCTAATTAACGGCGTTTAAAGGCACACAACATAACCTCATGCTAAGCAAAACAATGAGCAGCCTATAAATAAAAAAGAGCCACTGCTAAATTTCACATTTCCAGCTTTCAACTTAAAGATTTCCACGGGAGCAAGAGGTCACTTCACTGGCTATATTTATCCCTTTAAAATTAACAGAAAGGAAAAAATAGGCCCTTTTGCCCTCGAACGGGAACATAAGGTCGGGATGGCAAGCGGCGCTGGCAGGGGTGGGGGATTCTGGCCGCGTCCGAGGCTCCTCGCAGCTCAAGTCATCACCATCAGCACGCTGGCACCACCCTGGGCTCCAATACGCTGCGTCCAGTGGGCTGGGAAACAACGTTCGTCTCGTGTCCTGAGTCATGGTCCTGCTGTAGACCAAATCTCCATGAGATTTCAAAAAAAGAAAAAAAAAAAAAGAAATCACGTGCTCGGTCTTTCCTGTCGATTCCTGGCATGCGAATGCTAAAAAGATCAGGAGAAAAAGAGTCACTATTTTTTTCCAGAAACCCTGGGGAACAGAGACGTGAAATCTGGGAGTGATGGCACTTGTCACACGTCCAGATATTCTGTTGATCCGAGGAGCTGCTTCTGGCAAAGGGTCGAGCCATCTCTCCAGCCCTTCACCTGCAGCAGGGTCCATCCTGACCTCCCTTTGCAGGCGCTGTGACTAGGGTCATTGTTGTGGGCACTGCTGTGGCTAGCCTTGATGGGCATTGTCCTTGTGCTGAAAGGAAAACAGACCCTGGCTCTGTTTTGGTGTCCCTGCTCTCCTCCGATGTCCTCTTGGCTCTGCTCAGCTCCAGCCAGGCTGAGGCTGGTTCATCTCTGTGGGGAAACCAGCATGGAGCCTACCAAAACAAGGGGATGCTGAGCTGACGTTACTGTGAGCTGGAGGACAGGTATGGCTCAGAGGCCAGCCCAAGCCAATGCTCCACAAAAGGCTCTTTTTTTCTCTCTAATCGGACATATTGCTTGGACAATTCAGGTGTCCCCAGTGCTGCAACAACTGAGAATGAAATTAGAAAGCAGATCTTGGGTTGGTAAATCTGGTTTTGGTGCTATCGCCCTTCTGAACATGACCCCAGTTGCAAACCCAAAGTGGCAGATCATGAGAATCACTGGAAACAGTCAAGGGAAAGAGATAACCATGACATAGCAACAACACGGGCTGAGGGGTCTTTGACACCAGTTACAAATGCTTTGACGACCTCATCCCTGAGGGACCTGACCACGCTGAACAAGGTCAGAGACCCTGACCACAAGCCTTCCACCTCTTGCTGGCCAAGCTGCACTGTGGGGTTTTCCAAAGCACTCCTAGTTAGTCTGTCCTCCTGGCCACAGCAGTCCATGGGCAACCTGCTCCTGCCTGTGTCCGTGTTTGAGCCGACTGGAAAACCCCCAGCGAGTGAGCAGTCAGGACTTCTCGCCTGGCTGAGCTCAGCAGCATCACTGCAAGAGGGAAGTGAGAAGACTGAGGATGCCCCGTCCACCTTCTCCAGCTGAGTCTAGCAAGCACCTTGGCTGACCAACACCTGCAGCCCAGCCGCTGGCCATCATCCCTAGGAACAGCCGGGCTGCGTTTCCAGTTTTCATCCAGCAAAAGGGATCGTATTATCTAACAAGCAAGAAGCATCAACTATACTCTTCGATCATCTCCAGACTGACTCCCACGGCACAATTTTAATTGCTGAGTCAAGCAGCTCAGATTTGTCCCAAGGCCTACAAAACTTGAGGACACTGAAACCCAAGAAGTACATATCCACCTTGTGTCAAGCTTCATCAGCCTGTAAATAGCAGTGATGGCTCTGAAGCTCCCAGAGGAACAGGGGAAAGAAATGCTCCTTCCCCTGAGTACCACCAGGCTGAAAAACAGCAGCAGCCAAAGGTCCCGCTGTGGGGTGAGGTTCCCCCCCTGGGGCTGCAGACATGGCTGTTGAGTTTGAGGCTGCTCACTGGCATTCGGAAGGAATTCGTTCCGCCAGCGGAAACTTTTGTGGCCGAAGCAGTTGGAGAGGGAAAAGCCAGTGAAACTTCTGCCTTTCTCTACAGAAGGTAAACTTAGGAACATGACTTATACGCATAATTTAGAAAAACCAAGATAAAAATCAAGCCAGCTTCTTCCCCCAGAACTTTTTTATGATTATTGCTTACCGGGACAGCCAGATGGACTACGTGCCGTGTTCTGAGCATGGACTTTTCTGGCTAAGCTGAGAAACCCACCGAGTGTAACTTTTGACCGTGTAATTTGTCTTCTCCGAACGGCGAAGCAGGAAAGAAGAGGATGTGAACTGCGACGCATTTTTGTGCATGCGGACTTTGATGACTAATAATATCCATATTACGGTTCAACAAGACCTTTGGCAACTGATTTGTCAAGTTGGGTTTTTTTGACAAGAGGTTATCAGAGGATGACAAAGTTAAAAATCTCAACATACCACAGGGGCTGTGCTTCTACAACAGACAGTGAAAACTAATTTATCCCTAATTTGCCCTTGGTCTAAACTAAACCGAAACGAATGCTGAGGTCTCATCTCACCCTAGACTGGCTTCTAGCTGACAGCTCTGAATAATTCAGGAGAAAGCCTCTCCCCTGTCAATCACTGCTGCAGACACTTCCCAGCACCACCGGCCCCTTCGATATGCACACCCCGGGTCCTCGCTCCTCTGGCAGACACTGCCCACCCGGGGCAGGGGGAAGGGCAGCAGTGCCATGGGTTGGGGAGGACCATCACGTCAAAATGAGATTTCTGTCTTCCGTGTTGATTAGGCACTTCCATGTGATGAAGGGAAAAAATGGTGAGCAGCCCCGATCCCACATCTTGATGGACTAAAATAGGCAAATGACTTGGAGGTACAAGGTAGGAGCAGAAGGCTGGGAATCAGATGGTGCACAAGCTCCTGTTGGTTTCCATTTGTACCCCTTGCAGAGAAGTCATGCCTTCAGTTCCTGAAGACCGAGTCCCTTCCACTGTGCCACAAATTCATGCCAAGCTCTTGATATGATTGTGGTAACATCTAAGCTATCTACACAGTTTTCTGCATGTGTCCATGCAGTTAGACCTGCCACAGTGCTTCTGGTGGGGGCTGCAGGGCAGATTAAAGCAAGGGTTTTGTCCAAAAGCTGGAGGAGCTGGCAAAGGAGCAGAAGACAAAATAAAGTTGCAATGTGCCATGTCTAACTTTTGAGTGGGCGACTCTTTTGGAGCTGCTATTGAGATTAGGTCAAATGGCTTACGGCTCACTTCTGGTGACTCCTCTTCATTTAGGGACCAGTTAGTACCAGATCAATGTGACGAGCAGCCAGCGCGTGTCATTCCCAGACGCTTTATCCCCATGGAGGTCTCCTGCCACCGCTGCCGACACCTTGTTTGCAGTGAGACCAACGGCCTGGCCGTTCACCTTTGGGCTCCATGGGAAAGGAATTGCAGGAGGAAGCACGGAGAGCTCTGCTTTTGTCAGGCAGTCTCTGGCAGCTTGTCAAACTGGCAGCGTCCAAGTGCAGGCGAGGAGAAGCCTTTTAGCCTGGTTTCCTGTGGAAATGAGGCTGTTAACCATCAGACCGCCACCGGCTTTAACCCAAGCTAGCTAGCAAGCTGCCGTAAAGATCTTAAAAAAGCTCTCAAGTCCTCTAAATTTCACAAAAATAGAGAAGCACGTAGAGAAAAGTGACGTTATTGATGCTGCTGCAGAGGGAAAGGCAGGGAGAGATTGCCTCCTAGGTGTTGTCTTCAGCAGACGCTGCTGGCCATGGATGTCCTCACCAACTAATCCACAGGCACGAAGCTCTAGGGAATGGTTTGTGTTGCCTTCTGCCTGGGTGACACTAAAGGAAAAGAAGAGGCACGCAATTGCTGTGGGGGCTGCAGGTGACATGAGAGAAGAACTGGGGAAAGGAAAGGTCCAGGAGATAAGGAGAGGAGAGCTGAAGCTGTTTTGCAGAGAGCTTAGCATCTGGCTGATGTGTATTGGATGAGGTTTGCTAGACTACAGACCATGGCAGTGCAAGAGGTGTGGTAATGTAAGACAGCCCCCAGGAAACCAGGCTTCATGGAACAGCTTGGATTTTCACTCTTTTCTGGGGTAGGAATTCATAATATTCCTTCTTTTATTTTAAGCTTTTTTGTTTTGGTTTGGGTTGATTTTTTTTTTCCCCTTTTTTTGGAGAGGATTAGAAAGTTGGCTTAAATCTGTGTCTTAAGTGATCCCAATATAATTTTGGGCTCTCTGATTACTAACTAGAAGAAAAATAAGATGCTTGCAGATTTCTTGCCCACCTCACACAGACAGTGTCGCACCGTCCCGAAGCCAGAGAATGAGCCTGTGACACCGAGAGCCAAACCGGATCCCCACACCACTCTAGTTCCTGCGCTGATGCCTGAAACCATATTGTACAAAGCCATCAAAAAACAGCTACAGAAATCCAGGTAGAAAATCCATTTCAGGCACTATAACAGACTTTTTTCCCTATCCAACCTATTCCAAAGAAAAAAAAAACCCTTCCTAGTATAACCTATACTTCAAGAAACACTTTTTTTTGCTTGAGAGGGACATGTTTGTAGCTTTGCTACAAAGATTTCTGCATAGCGAGTGTTGCTCACCTGCTCATTCAGAGCTACAGTGGAAACTTTTGGATTGTGATGGTAAATATGACCTCTTCAGAGCTTTAGAGCCAGTACTGTTCTTCCTGTACCCCTGTCACAACCTCCGTTGCAACTCATGGTCCACGTGCACTGGAGTAAGCACCTGGTCCATTTCTGACTTGGCCATGACCACAGTGTGGGGAAGGGCCATATCCTGGCCCTGGCTGTTGGTGTGGTTTCTTGCTGAAGGCCACCTTCTTCAGCAGATGTGATTTGCCTGAATTATGGTTGTTTTTCTGCCTGAAGAGAAGAGAAGAAAGACTGTCACCCTTTCCCTTCTTGGCCCAGCACATTCAGCAGCAACAGTTGGCAGCCAGAAGACCTCATGCTGGATCTTCTCCTACCCTGAACCTTCTCAACAGCGCTGAAGCTAATGGGCTGGAGCAGGTAGGACCAATGCAGCAGAAACAATCTTTAGAGGGTGCCCAAGAAGCGGTACATTAATTTGTCTATGTTTAAAGCCAGCAGCTACAAAACAGTCTCAAAGCTTTGCACTTTCAGCTTGATCACATTTAGCACCATAAATAGCAGGGAGGACAGGGAGTGCAAGAGCCCGTGCTCGTTAATCAGAGTAGGACAGCACTTAAGTAACAGGCTCTCACGCAGAAAAATAGTGTTTAGCTTAGCTCCTGCCGTCATTTGTGTGCCACGGATTAGTGTTTTTGCAGGGAAAAGGGTCGGAAAGCTGGGCGATACGCTCATGGGTCTTCCAGCTTCAGCATAAATACATCTCATGTTCAGCTGCACTTGGCAAACCAAGGGAAGGGACTGCACTTGGCAAACTAAGTCGTACTTAGCCTGTAGCTAGAAATGTTTATCATTTGTTCCTGAACCAGCCCTGAGTATGTCATAGAATCATAGAATCATAGAATGGTTTGGGTTGGAAGACACCTCAAAGATCATCTATTTCCAACCCCCCTGCCATGAGCAGGGACACCCTCCACTACACCAGGTTGCCCAAAGTCTCATCCAGCCTGGCCTTGAACACCTCCAGGGATGGGGCATCCACACAGTGGATGTCGTCGCAGTGGAAAGCGTTGCGCTGGTGTCAGCTGAAGTACGGAGGTAGGCAATTATCTCACAAGGAGTCCATGGATCCAGGTGTAGCTCGTGTGAAAATACCTGCCACTCGCTGCAGCCTGGCCCGTGTGAAAGGCCGAGCTGCTTTGCGATTTATTTTCACAATTCCTTGGGGTCAAATCATCTCTGCGAAGGAGGATTTAATGAGAAGGACTGACCCATCCTGCTCCTCCTGCTATTTGATGACGAAATTTTAACCAGCATCTCCTCAGAAGACAAACTACTACTCAGGCCAATTTTGTATAATCGAAATTTCTGTGAGATTCACATCACATCCCCATTTCACATAGAGAAATTCGCACCGGCACGTGCATGCCATGATTAGCAAGCCCTGTCCCATAATGTAACGGCATCCTCTACAGCCACCAGTGCAACCAAGTCATCAGCCACCCTTCTTCACTTCAGGAACTTGTCCCAGGAGAGGAGAGCAGAAACATTTCTCTGAGCAGAACAGGTCAAATCCAGCAAGTTCACCAGGGGAGTGTTTACCTGTATCTGGATTGGTGGCAGCTCCTCAGGATCCCAACCAGAACACTCACTCTGAAGACCTGGTCATCTAAAAGCCTGGGAGGACTGGAAAGCACACAAATAGAGTCAGCCTGTCTTCACTAGTGTGCTAAGCCATGGTTTGCGGGCTCCCGAGCTCTACCTAAGGCCAAGCATTTTGTAGGCATCATAGAAGAGGGATGGAGAGAAATGGGTTGTAATTCCAGCAAATCCGTGAAATTCTCCAGCCAACTGTGGCTAGAAGCATCTTTGACTCAAAGCTCGGAGCCTTTTGAGGTATCCCTCCTTCTTCCACCAAGAGAATGAGATGTTCTTACGGAAACAGGAGCTGGGGTGGGACGCAAGCCTGCACCTAAGCACCTTCCAGCCTCTCAGCACACTTGCCTTTGAATCTCAGATTTAAAGCTCAGACTCTTCTTGAGTGAAAAGGATAATGACCAGCACACACCTTAAAACAATTTGGCCCGGGCTCTGTCTTTCTTTTGCCTCAAACGGTGAGCTGCACTTTCTGCAACTTTAATTGATGCCGTCAGATTGTGATGGCAGCTTTCCATTCCAAATAGTTAATTTTACTTTATGAGATTGATCCCTTTAGTAATTTGTTCTTTGCAGTTACTGCAGATGGTAACGATCAGAATATTTAAAATATTAGACTGCAGCTTTTCTGTAATGGCCAGAAAGAAAAAATAATTAATCTGGACTATCAGAAGGTAATGACAAGGTGGATGTTAGAGCCTTTTCCTGACAGGCAGAGTTCATGTTCCTGGCCAGGATTTGGTGTATATTAGGAGAGAAATTGCAGTTTTATTTTAAAATTTGAAGGACTTGTGGTCCTGAAAGCCAGAAAGCTTCTTCTAACTCCTTCTACCCTATGAAAAGACATTGCTTCTACCCACAGCCCTTGCCTTGCATTGCACGTAGACAGTTCTGAAGAGCTACCCAGACCATGACCTCTTACTGCTTGCGGCACCAGACCGCAGTCCAAAAGCGACACTCATCCAGGGTGATAGGCCTGGATGTTTTCATGTTCTTTGGTAGTATTGTTGTGTTGCAAAACCACCTAGTCTCACCTATTTTTCCTTTACAGCTTAATATGGCCTCGGTTTATATCATCTGAGTAATTACCAGTATGCAGGATTTTCGCTCTGTGAAGCACAGGACTTCTGAGCAGACATTTTAATTCCTATCAGCTGTCATACCCTGCAAAGATAATTAAACACTCTTCATTTTTCCATTTAAAACGATATACAAATGCTGGACATTAAAACCAGAGAGATTTCCAAAAGAGAACATGCGGGTAGCTTCAAACTTTCCTTTGGCACCCAGCCATCGGCAAGGTTCAGCAGAAGTTCACCATTTCCCATTGTGTAAGGCTATTTGTTTAACATTTCTTTTGTCTGAAGTGGCCTTGTCAAGGGAGATCTCTCCATAATTTTCATTTGGCCCTTCGCTCGCATCTGAGCTGTCACTCCTGTAGAAACAGTTTGACTTTAGGCTTAACCGGAATGTAAGCAGAAGTTGATAAAGTTTTAAAAAACTCATGTAATTTCGCAGCTTAATCATAAAGGCATCCTTCAAAAAGAGACTGGGCAGCCTCAGAATCTCATGGTGTAAAAACCCAAAGACACTTCCAAGGACCAAGGTTCAACAACTTGGCTCCCTTTGCCTTTGTGGACAGGCTAGCCCAGGTTTTGCAGCCAAATACCAATCTCTGTAATTATATTTTGACTAGGTAAAAAAAAAGAAAAGCTTCACATTGTTTTGAGTGAGGAACGTATCCTTCATCACATCCTGTCCTGCATGGCCATGCTCAGCGGGGTTACACGCTCATCACCCTCCCCTCCTCCAGCGTGAAGCCATCCCCATGCTGTAGGTACACGTCATCCACAATGCCCCACGGGGTCCCTCTGACACGGCACGTCCTCGTGTGTTCTGTATGGTATAATGACTTCCCCCTAAACGAATTAATGTCATCTCCTGGCAGGTCTGTGTTTCAGAATTTAACTGGGGGCCGGAGTCAGAGTCGCCGTTGCCGCTCCAGTGACTGCGCCTCGGGCCGTGGCTGTACGCGCAACTGCTCCAATCAAGGCCTTGAGCTCGGGCATGCACCTGTCTGTGTATCTCCTTAGCTAGCTGATATTGAACCAGAATAGTGGTATTTTCCCTTATTTGAAGACTGTATTAAAGATAACATGGCAAGTAATTTTGTCGAGAACTTTTGCATTGTTATATTGACACACAATGTCACTAAACATTGTACAGATCCACCTCTACTAGTATTTGATATCCAAATGAAAGAAAAAAACAACATTACTGTTGGCATAGAATCACATAGGTTGGAAGGGACCTCCAGAGGTCATCCACTCCAACCTCCTCATCAAGGCAGGTCCCGTTTAGAATCATAGAACCATAGAACGGTTTGGGTTGGAAGGGACCTCAAAGATCATCTAGTTCCAACCCCCCTGCCATGGGCAGGGAAACTTAGAGTTTTCTTCTTACAGCAGGTTGCTTGGGACCACGTCCAGTAAAGTTTTGAATATCTCCAAAGACGAAGGTTTTACAACCTCTCTGGGCAATCTATGTCAGCATTTCTCTATCCTCACGGTAGAAAATTCTTTTCTTCTATTGAGTTGGAGTTTTCATCTGAAAGACATGTACCATCGAAAAGAAAAAAAAATCAGCCCTAGCTAGATCTAGAAGCTATGGTCATTTTTGATGTGGTTTGCTCAGCCTTCAAAATTTCCTCCTTAGCATTTTTCTGCTGCAAACAAAATTACATTTCTCTCTAATCTACTCAATTGTCTCTATACCTTACTTGTGTCCTAGAAACTGCCAAGGCTATGTCTCATTTTAATTTCTTGATGGCCTTACTCAAAGGCCCGCTGACTTTGTATGGAAGTCCAGTGTATTTAAAAAAATCAATTACAGAAAATGATGCGGATACAGAAGATTTCCAGACAGCTTCTTTGGATTCCGTACAAAAGAGTTAAACGACTGCAGCGAGAGCAGTTGCAATCAGCGGGGTTGTCTCTCCCAGGCTTGGTGCCTATTAAGTAAGTAATGTAAATTGATGCAAGGGATGCAAATGGAACATCCCCAGCAGAATCCTACGCCAGCCCTACACCGCATCCCAAAAAAGCGCTGCCCTCCCAGGGATGCACCCTCCCCCGGGCCCCGGCAAGTCGCTGCTGTTCCCCTTTTGCTGATCTCCTGCGAAAGGGAGGAGAAAACAAGCTCAGTTAATGCCCTCACTAGCTAGGAGCGACGGAGCACACTCCTCATGTCGCAGCGTATTTCATCACCAATATATCTTTAATCTGAAGACACAGATCTCGATTTTTAAAGAGACTGGGAGACTTGCTGGTGCAAGATGCCAACAGCTACCACCGTACTACGGCACTGCGTGCGAAAGGGAGCTACGGCTCAGACTGATGCTCTCAGCTTGCAGCTCTCTTTCTCTCCCAAATCTTTGATTTTTTTTCTCGATTGCGGTCACTAGACTGGCCCTCGCTGCTGACAAGCGACGCGGCAGCAGCATCTTTCTGATGCTTCATCTCATCTACCGTGCTCTTCCACCGTCGGCGGAGATGCAGCGATGCTAACACGGTGCACATCAAATGTCAGCCAAGAGACAGGCTGTCCCCAGAAGGAACATCATCTGAATTGATGAAAGGCGAATAACTTGATGTGATCACAAGAATTAACAATACTAAATGTGTCACCGAGAGGCTTTTGGCAAGCTCCTGATTGTCACATACATTCAATGGCTCCTTGCCACCATATTGTCTTCTTCGATATCCTTAGAGAACAGAAAATAACACAAGTTAGCTCTTCCCTGTTCTCATACTAGAGTGATACATATCTATCTATACACTATACATCAGAAAATTACTATTTTTGGCATCTATAATTTGAAAGATTCCTCCTCTAACAAAATTAAACACCTCTGGGATGTTGGCCCACGATGTTGAAGAGCTGCTGCTTATTGTCTCATAGGAACCCACATTTCTGCGGTGGGAGACACTCGGAAGTTTGTAAATGAAGAGTTGTTTCAAATTTGAGAGTTAAATCAGAAATACCTATTATTTCTATGAGATTTTAAAAAGGCGTTTTTAAAATTATGCATGGCATTGTGGGAGAGCTTTGGCCGATCCCTTCCCACCACCATCCAAAGCGATACGGTGTGAGGGGCAACGAGGGGGGCTCAGATTTCAGAAAACCTGAAAGCGTTATTGAAAGCGGAGGAGTTTATTTGCCATTTTTCCGATGGGGAAAATCAAAACGGCATGAGATACAAACACACACCTTTAGCATAGCACATTTCCCAGTTCACGAGGAAAACTGAGCAGTAATTTCCAGCGGACTGGAAGGCAGCGGCGCTATTTGCAGCGTATCCATGTAGGCTCCCTCTAACACGCGCCACGAGCCGTAGCTGTTGGAATGATTTTTAGCTACGGCATTCTTACATGTCATGGAAAACATCCGGCTTCCTGCAAAACAAATCTGCACTCTGACAAGACAGTTGTCTCGAATACGTATTTCTTTACACGTTAGCAGGCAGGAAGTTTGAAAATGAAACCATGGAATACACTCAAACCAGACCAAAGATGAAGGTCTAGTAGAGGGTCTGTTTATGTCCAAAGGGGCATAAAAAGTTCCTTCTCTTTCCCTGTTTTTATTAGTCTTTGCTTTTTTTCAGGGCTGAGCATAAAATCCAGTCTCTTCCCTGGTTCTCTTACTATGTGACTTTGCCTGTTGCAAAGAGTTGTTAAGGAATACGATTAAGCTGGCACGTCCTTGAGTAACGTTAAGCTACTTCAGATATATTCCTCCTAATATACCAATTCTTTTCTCTGTATTAAGAGATTTATAAATCTCTTCTTGTTTGCCTCAGAGGTGTTTACTCCTTTACACCTTTATAGTTAGACTATGTGTATTTTGAATTTATTTTTCGTCCTTCTGCTTTGACCTCCACCACACTTCCTTCCCAGATCCAAAAATCTTGTTGATGATCTGGTCTGTTCTCACTTGTTTTCCCATGAGGTCATAACTCCGGTGTGTTTTTTGCTCTCGGAAAGGAAAAATCCCACCTGGGGTTTCAGGAGAGGTGCAGTTGCTGTTGCAGACTTCTCAGCCAGCCGGCCTTGCCTGGTCTGAGCCCATGGAGAGCTCATGGCAGGGTCATCACCTATGAAATGGTGCTAAGCTTAGTCGTGGTACTGCTGTTTCCAAGCTTGGAGTTTGTGGCTATCTACGAAGGCTCACACATACTGTCCCTGTTGTGTATTTGCTGCATCTCCCCGAAGCAGACTGCGGCCCCTCCTTCCCCATTTGTGCATTAAACTCACCCAGAGTTGCACCCTAGGTGCACCAGAGGCACTTCAGTGCTACCTTCTTTGAGGCCTAATGCGTTGCTTTGCTCTTCTAAAATACCACATCCCACATCACCTCTCCACTATACTCAATACAAGGTCAAACTAGCAGTTGCAGTTGCATTCTCTCTTCTATCCCTAGATGATCCTTCTATCCATAAGCTGAGCTTCAGAACATAGAATTATCATCAAAAGGGCATTTTCACTCACCCGCTTTCTCTTCTTCCCAGCAAGGAATTTCTGCAGCATTGGCTTAAAAAGTGATAGCTGGCAGGTAGTTTTGGAGCCCACCTCGCCACACTTGTGCAGTTCTGCACGGGCTCCTCCAGCCTGTTGCAAGAGAGACCCTTGGTCCTGCATGGAGGTGCAGAGGGACACTCAGTGAGGGCTGCGGAGGGAATCCACAGGACTTTTTATTTTGAATACTAATAAATTCCCACTTATTAAGCTAGTTCTCAGCTCCCTTGCCCTGTTTCTGGCCATGTGTCCTTTTCTGAAACCTCCTCCTTGGTTTTCACTGTCTTCTCCATCTTCTCATGCCTCACTGCTGTGGGACTGTACCCATCCAAAGGGCAGAGCTCTTGTTTCCTGTCCCTTCCTGGGAGGCTGGTGGTGTAGTTTTTTTCTAGCTGGAAGGCACCTATCTCCCTCGGGGAGGTTATTCACACTGCCTGGTTTCATGCATCCAGCTTTGGTGCCTCAGGAGATGCTGAAAAGAAAAATCTTCATCAGAAAGCATAGCTTCGCTGGACTGAACCACACGTGAATTAGGCTCTGCTGACTCTAAGTGACTATAAGTGGCCATTTGAATTAGGCAATAAGATTAGTGCCTGCACCACTGCTCTAATGAACTTCCATCACCTGTCCAGCACTTGCTCCAAGTTTGCCACTTGGCTTTGACACAAAGGTGCAAAGAGATGAGAGTTATAGCTCACCTAGATATAGAAAAACACAGAATTTCATCATGCTTAGGTCTAAATTTTATTTTAACTGCTTGCAAACCAAGGTCAGGGTGCTGCTGCCTTGGGATAAAACTGTCATTGTGGACCTTTCCTTTATGTTGTCTGAAGGACTAAAGGAACTAAACCGTTCTAAAACACTTAATTTTGGTGACAGACTTGAGGTTAACACAACAGGTAGGGAGGGAATGAAAATGCATGGAGACATTTATCACATCATTCAAGACTTTTTTTGCACACTGAAGCAATAAAGCTAATTCAATACGCCATTTTCTGAAGAGATTCTTTCTTCAGGTCTCAAACCGTGCATGCCTGCCAGTCCATCTTTCCTTTGCAAACAAATTATTTTAATCTTTGCAGAGCATCACTTTCTCCCACCATCAGCTTTCCAAGAGGGATGTTCAATTATCTAAATGCTGAAGCTGGTTTGGGCACTTGCCAGCTTCAAAGGTCTCATGTTCATTACACACCGGACTGCTTTGAAGGATGCCTTTCATCTAAACCATTCCATCCTTTAGAGCTACATTTTCCTTATATTTTCTTGAGTCTTTATTTCTAGAAGTTTCTTTCACTTCTCACTGGCATCCAAAGGGAGGTGGATTTTGTGGCAGGGCTGATGTAAGCTAAAACCAAAATAGGAGCATCATGAAGACAAGGGAGGCAACCGTTCCTCCTTTTTGCTTTTGGCAGAAGATGAAGTAACGGCAGCACATTGCAGCCCGAAGACTTGTACAAATATGAGCTCCAAAAACACACGCAGCCACCTTAGGAACAAAACTAACCTGGTTTAGAGCTATTGCAAGGTTGACGAGGAAGCTCTTCCAGTCAATCAAACAACCTTCCCTGCAAACCTCGACCTGAAAATGAGCTATAGATGCTTCCCAAACTCCGAAGACTTGAGTTCCCTTGTCCCAGTGATTTACACTTGCCTTCCGCTTTGCGTTCTGCGATTCAGGCAAAGACCAGAAAAGCTGCTGTGACGCTATCGCTGCTCACGATCTGTAGCCCACATAGAAATAGGAGCTCTCCGAAACGTCCCCAGGGAAAACATATCGGCTCACATTTCGCTCGGCTTTACTCATTCCTGTAGAGTCACTCTACCTTCAGGTCCTTATCTGCACCGATGTATTCGCTCCGTCAGCAGCTCAAAGGAAGACACGGGTAACTTCCTCCGATGTCAGAAGATACACGCCTGGAGTTTTACTCATCCAAGGTAATATTTCTTTATTAAGAGCACCTTGAAATCCTGGTCCCAGTCAGACAGCAGTGGCTGAGTTAAATCATTGCTGATGGGGAACTTTTGTCCTTTCACTAAGACACATTTTAGTCTTGGTTTCAGACATAGTTTTTTCACCTCTGACATCCATGTGCATAGTATCTAAAGAACTTAGTGGGACCATCCGATGATGTGGAGGTACAAGTGTGTTTTTGTCGTTGAGTACAAAGTTTGGAGTTAAGGGAGGAAATCGGCTTCTTGGGAATTATTTGCTTGGGAATTACTTGACAAGTGAAAAAACATTTTAGATGATTTACAGGCTTGATCCAGTGTAGATTAACTCCATTAAATTCTTATGAATAACCTAATTGCTTCTGTAGTTCTCAGCACCTAAATCTCTGCCGTCGTATCACTATGCAAGAAAAACGAATGATAAGATCTATTAGGAGTGTGCTGGAGGACTATTTTACCATCACTTTTAAAGATAAAGAATATTAAAATACGGAAAGTAACGCGAGCAACAATGACAGTTTAAGCACAGTAATATACAGTAGGCAGAAAACAGCAATGGTCACTCGCTAGAAATTTCACAGACAATTTTCAGTAGCAAAACAGCTACTTCTTTCTCATGACCCCGTCTTGCAACCTCTGCTGTGGACAGAACTATTGATCCAAGAGAGGATGTTTTGCTCAGAGGCTTGAATTCAGACTCCCTGTAAGCCGGCAGCTCTGCTCCAAGCATGCTGCCCAGCAGTGCTCCAGCCAAGTAGACATGACCTTGTAATTCACAGCCTCCTTTTTTTTTCTGATAGACAAATCCTAGCCCGACCCAGGTACTGGTTTTCCTTCCGGCTGCATACGTACAGGTAGCTTCTTGTGAGTATATTCAGAAAATACAGTTGCTCTGTCTCACATTCATCCGGATTTCAGGCCAGCTTTCACTTGCCTTCCAACCTTCTTATCATCTGCAACTGAGTCATCTCCCATGCTTCCTGTAGCCTGGATTAATTCCTCCTTTGGCAGACGGGATTTCCCCTCCTACTCTTCCTCCACATACTCCTTCAGCAAGTCATCTCGCTTCCCTACCTCAGCTTTTCCATCTCTAACATGGGAATCAGTACGCTTCCCTTCCTTGGAGCTCTTCTAAGAACAAATCCACGTCCATCTGCATGATACTGTGATGACTGCCACAGAAAACTATGTGAGCAACATAATCCATTCTGTGCTTTCACAAGGGTACTGGCGAACGAATAAATGTGTTGCATTTCTCTTCCCAGCTAACCACATCTTAGGAACGGAAAGTTACAGTCACACCAAGCAGATGCTGATGAGCAAGCACCAGCTGCTCCACAGACAGGGCTGGAAGGGGGCAAAAATTGAAGTCTCCTCCATGGAGTTGAAGATTTATGGGGCTCAACCTTAGAAGAGAGAAGATGCTGAACGGACCAAGCAGAGGCCAGCTGGTTTCTGAGACAGGCATCCGTGATGAAGAGTAAAGCTTGGAGGCACTTTTAACACCTCATTCAGGAACCAACCTGAGATTTTAGCAGGCAACCCTACTAACTGCTCTTCCTCTGCAGCCCTGGTCACACTACAGTGACAGAAAACACGGTCTCCTGAGAAAAACTGCAGCACTATAGAGAGCGCTGAGGTTGATGAAAACATCATCCAGCTCTTGGCTTGGCACCTGGGCTGTGCCAATATTGACCAAATCGCTGGCGTTACTGAACAGGCTCCCTTTCGTTTGAAATGCAAACAAGTAAATATTAGTGCTACCTCTAATGAGACCTGGAGAACGCACATACTGAAAAAAAACCAACCCTCTTCGTTACCCTCACGCATTGCTTAGAGCTTACGGAGCGTTTGGAGATGATGTGCTGGATCTCAGCTGGATTAGACCCAACCATAAGAAAGCTAAAAGAAGAAACCGCATGCAGTCTATGCTAGATGGTAGCCTGCGAATTGAAAACGAGAGAGGAATGCTCTGTCTTCGTGTTTCATCTGTATTTTCTCAGCTCAAAGGTCTGAAAAGCTCTCCGCGCGCTCACGGGCGTGTGAGAACATCGCAGCGCTCCCAGGACGGACGTGCCTGGCAAACCGCACGGTACCGACCCCCCCATGATAAATGGGAGGGGGCCTGAAGACACCTGAACTCTCTTGGCTTCCAAGGACGCTTTAAACTGTTTTCACAGTCACACAAAACCAAAGAGGATCCAACCCTACGCAGACATTATACGCATTCTTTGCAACGGGTATGGGCTCTTTCCTCAGAGGGTAAATAATATATTTACAGCCTATAAATCTTGGGAAATTGCTTTCTCTTTCAGCAGTAGATCTACTTTCCTGGCCTGCTCCAGGGCAGATTGGGTAACAGTCTCCAACTCACCTCCTAGCCCACCAGGTTTATGTATTTATAGGACATCTTGGAAAAGATTTTGTGATTTACATGGGATTTTCTGCCAGAGAGGATACTGAATGCTTCTACAATACAAACAATGTTCTGCCTATATCATTATGAGAGTCTTTTGTAATACTGCTTCGTAGTTTTACATTACGCAGACTTTTTTTTTTGTTGGCTCCATTTACATCTGGTATCTTTTATGGGCCCTGAACCACACACATTTCTGAATCGTTTGCATTATTCTTAATACCATTGTGGCCGAGATGAGAGCTGGGCTTTTACACGGCACTTTACTAGCAGGACATGCATGTTGAAACAAATCGTAATGCCAGGGATTTGTATCTTCAAAGCACTGTTGGAATACAGTGAAACAAAACTTTGCACCGTTCGGGTGAGGAACCAAGAAGCATTTATTCCTGTTTCACTGAGGACTGAGAAACTGAGTCACTGAAGTTGACGTCGTGCCTGAAGAAGCTCAGCATACAGCCCAGGTGGGACCCCAAAGCTGGTCCTCACCTCGCAGTCCCAACCACGCCGAGCAGGGAGAAGGCTCCTTGTATTTTGCAAATGGTTAGTCGCATTCGAAGAAGCCTTAATCCTATTTTCAACCATAGAAACGTAATCTTCAGTGCAGGGCAGGGGAGGTGATGTTCCCACACGAAATTATTGGGCTAAATTTCTCCCTGCCCAACACCATGGAGTCGGGCGAGGGTGAACCTCCTCCAGCCCTTACTTAGCTGCACACACAAATATATAATGAGCTTACACATGGTGTTCAGTCTCCCTTCTGGTCACGGTGTTAAAAAAAGTAGATAACAGTTAGATAACGCTTAATCCAGTTAAATGGAACAAGATTGATGCCGGTAGCTGTTTTCTGAAAGGAAGTAGAGGAGCGCAGGTGGCTGCAGAGGTGAGTTGAGTAGTCTCGTTCCCCACTTATCGGGATGTGTGTTAGGACATTTAGGAGCCTGATTTGGTCCTCATTGAAACAGAAAACAGAAAAACACTCATCCTCTCCTTCTTGATAACTGAGATCTGCTCAGTTCCTTATTTGCTCTGTTTTTCTTTTTTTTTGTTCACTTAACTGCCCCACCTGCAGCTAAAGTCACAAGTGTTGGCGTCTGTTAAAGAGTACAAATAGGTCAGCCTTTTTCCTCCACCTTCACCATATTAAACCAGCTAATAAAATATCTGGTCTTGCTCATGCAGACACTTCAAAGCCTGCCGTGGAGTAGATCAGCATAAAGAGGACATTTGAAGACAGGGCAAGAGGAAGAAGGAATGGAGGTGACGTCCATGCAGACCACCCCGCAACACGGCCAAGCGACCAACGAAGGCCTGCTGCTGACGGATACCTTCGGACATGCTGTTCTCAGCCAATCCTTAAATTTCAGATTTAATTAGATTTTTCAGGCCACTCAAACATATCTGGGGAAAGGAGTTACATGGGACAGATGCACGGGGACAATGAGAAAGGTTTTGAACAAAGCCAATGGCACAGTATTCTTTCATTTTTGAAAGGCTTTGGTGGATGGACATCAGGTACCGAGAACTACCTTCCCCTTTTTGGTCAACAGTAGAAGTCACAAGTAGTGCAAGCTGGAGGTTCGGCTTTGCTCCACACCTTCGAGCTGCCAACAGCAGCTCATGGGGGAGAGCACAGTCCCTCGGCAACCGAGGGAGGAAATAACACTTTGTATTTCTTTATTGGAGCTGCACAAAGGTTGCACAGACGATGAAAAGCAAGAGTTTTCAAACTACTGTTTAAGAGCTCCACCTCTGAACGTTAACAGAGGATTGTTTAAGCTACTTTAAAGCGTTTTCTTTCAATCTGGCTCAACCCAGCTTTTCTTCAGCATCGCACCTGGACCTCTGAGTCACAGCAAACTTCAGAGACCGGCAGGTCTTCCCCTCTCCTGAAACACACAGAAACACACAGACCCATACACAAAACAACAAACCCAGTAACAGATGTTTGCACCATTTCATGTTGTGAAAAATTACACTGCTACAACGCTCGGAGGTAGGTTAATATCTCACTTACAGCTTCTTCAGACTCCCAGGGCAGGACGCACCTTAGGGAAGATGCCTCAACATTTTTCAAAGCCCGGAGCCCCCCATCCCACCAGCAGCGGGCTGCAGATGTTGCTGGAGCTAATGCAGAAAGGTTGACAGCTTTCCTTTCTTCTCCTGTATCACTGCCAGTAAGACACTCATCGCTTACCCCCCGCTCAGAGAAGGCTGCATTATCCCTATATTTGGCTCGATTGTCTGGGTGGGTATTAATGCCACACGCTTCAGATTCCCCACGGCCACTGGTGATGGACATCCTTGTGGGTATACACTGTTTTTTGCCATTTAGTTGGTTCACCGTGATGCACAAGCTCACCCACATGCTGACTTGCATCTCTCCTCCTCGCAGAGGTCCAAATGTGGACTTTCATGTGATGGGGAGAGCAGGAGATGGGCACCCTATTCGATCCTGCACAAGAATGACGGACACCAGTAGATCATAAAATCATAGAATGGTTTGGGTTGGAAGCGACCTTCAAGATCATTTAGTTCCAATCCCCTGCCATGGGCAGGGACACCTTCCACTACATCAGGTTGCTCAAAGCCTCATCCAACCTGACCTTGAACACCTCCAGTGATGGATCTTCTGCATTTTTAACCAAAGATGAGGCCCACCCCAGCATCTCACTGGGATGCATAAATTTTTGAGCTGGACATGGAATCTGAATTTCTAGATCCAAAATAGCCCCCGTTGTTTGGACATTAGCTTGAAACAATGGAAAGCCCATTTTTTCATTCTGCTTAAACATGTGTAAATAACACCCAAACTGCGTGTCATATTTTAACAGTTCAATGGAAACACTAACTCTGATTTGACCTCAAACCAAACTCAACTCACCTAGAGTGAACCCCTACACGATTTTCAATTTTTAAGCACCATGATTGACTATTATGACTTTCTTGTAGATTTTTTCAAAGTGTAGTCTCAGATATCGGCCTTTTGATTGCCCCTATTACCATCCCAATTCCTCTCTCTGCCTCTAAGCTACAGAGACGATGAAGACAAGACTGCTGGCAATATCCTCCCTGCCTTTTTGGAAGGAAGATTCTTCTTTCTACTAACTTTTTTCCTTCTTCCTGCAAAAGAGAAGCTTTGAGCAGCCCAGGGAGCAAGTGAGTTTGTTTTGATAACGAATTGAAAGCACTTTTTTTGAGTAATTACTGCTGAAGTGGTAGTATTTCCAGTTATCTCCAGATTAAACAATGACTTTGGGAGGAGGAAAGACAAAAAGACGCTAACAAAGTAGGCGAGCAAGACAGGTGAAACATTTCATGTGTTTTTTGAGGGAAAGCTCCCTAAACTGATGATGCAAGGATTGCCTTCACAAAGACCATTGATTTGCCCCCTGAGGATGGACTCACCTTAAAGGGTTTAGACATCAGAAGTTGGGTGTCTTTGCTCATGCTAGTTATCCAAGTGAAACCCAAGCCTCCAGGAGGTCATTCATTTCATCATAAGATAACGCAGCCTTTGGAGGTCCTTATTTCTCTCCAGTGACTTTAAAGGGAGCCATGGATGACTAAGCTGTAGCACGGACATCTAAATTTGAGATGCCTAGCATAAAGTAGACAAATCCTACCCTACAGCGCCACATCATGCCCTATATATAAAAATTACAATAAAAATGCATTTGTGATTAACCACATATCTGTACAAGTCGTGAAATTCAAAGTAATAGTTCCCTTATCAACTATAACACACACTTTCTGTCAGTTTAATGTTTTCCGTAAAGGTGCGTAGCAACAATCGCTCCAAAAGAGCTCAGTGTTTTGGACAGAGTTACAATTTCTAAGGGAATCATAACTTTGCCTTGATTTGAATGCAATTAAATTCCCTGCCATAACAGCAGCATAATAACAAACAATGTTTTTTCTTTATTTCCTCAGCTTGGAAATTAAAAGGGAATAACACGCAATGCTGCACAACGCAATAGACCTGCTATCCCGTACGGACAGCGGTATTCAAAATCAGTGTATTCTCCTTTCTGGTACGAAAAGATGATGCAGACACATCCATTTATACATTTCTTTTTAATGCCCACTTTCAGTGCACGAAAAGAAGGAAGTTGTGCTAGCAGGTGAAACGTGGCCTCTTAGCCACGGCTTGTAGCTTTGCTTCTCAGGCCCACTCTGTCATTTAGGCTGCTACGCTGAATCATCGTTTGCTCCTGTCTTCTCATCTGTAGAGGAGGTGTTGAGACCTGAGACCTTGATCTCACAATAAAAGTTGCGTTTGGGTTTAACTTTGCACGTGGTGCACGGTCCCTTGCTGCAATGCTTGGGTGGACCACAAGAGATGACTTCACCCGTGCCTGCTCTTACTGTTCAAAGCAGTCCTTCACCTAGTTATGTACTTGGAATAGGCTTTTTCTGGTGCATCAAAATATATGGAAAGTCCCCTAATTCTTCATTATTGTTATACTCACCAGTTTTTGCTTTATGTCCTTGCAAACTGTTTTTATGGGCCCCTGAAAGATCGATTTACTTAAAATTTAACAACGCTTATCTCCTAATGTAGTAGTCTCAATACTCAACATGGGCAGTTAAGATCTTATCCTAACAAGTAAACTGCTATTATTGTATCACGGCCGTCCTGCCAAGGAACCATCACGTAGCAACTCTTATCTCCCATCACACCAACCCAACCCTTTCCCAAACACCCAGAGAGCAAAACACAACATAAAATACCCTGTATGAAGGATGGCTTCCCAGTAACCCTTCCCATTTAAGCCAAGGTCTTGGCAGCTGCCTTTGAGACATTTTCCAGAATAGCATGTCCAAATGGCTGTGGTCTGTAGTCATCAGGAGCCTGTACGAGCTGGTAGTGCAGACCTCAAAACATTGTTGTACGAGGGGTCTCTGTGCAGGACGATGTCTCTTTTACTAACTTCACTTAAAACTCCAACTTAAAACTGGGCTCTAACTTCCAACTGAGTGTATTCCTGATGGAGGTGAGGAGCGGGAGTGCATCTGTGCTTTGCAAACACCTGGGCTAGAAGAAGTGGCCTACCTGTGCCCCATGGCAGGGGTATGGAACTAGATGATCTTGAAGGTCCCTTCCAACCCAAACCATTCTATGATTTTAAGAAATGCCTAGTGAGCTGTGTCCCTCAATGCTCCCATCAGGAGATGGCCACCATTCCAAAGAAGGAGGTAGAGCTGCTCACATAAGTGCTCTCTCTATAATTTAGCGTCAAAATGAGCTGTGTTAAAGCTTAAGAGGCTTAAACAGAAAGTCATGTGAGCCTAACTGGTACTGAGAAACAAGTGTAGACTAGAAGTAAATGTTCTTGGTTTTTTGCTGCTAACTCAGCAACAAGCATAACTCAGCATGTGTCATCCAATTCTGCACCTTGAAAGTCAAAGGGATCTTTTGGTGGTGACCCAAAGAGGACCACAGTATCCAGCTCTTGCTTGTCATTCATTTCCTAGGTTTTCGTCTAGGAAACGGGGAGATTGCTGACAAACTGTGGCTCCAGGAGTGCAAATCAAGTCGATCTTGGTTTATCTTATTATAGCACAGACACATGGCCTACAACTCCAGTTCCAACGCGAAACGTATTTTAGGCTAAGAAACTCAAATTTGTGAACTTTAGCAGTATATGTGCTGCATCCAAATGTTGAACAGCTAAAAACTGAAGTTCCTGCTTATTCTTTCCTTTCTCTGCCTTTGCCTGAAATTAATAGACAGCTTTGCAAAGTTGTTAATCTGGAATTAGGACCTCAGAATTGGATGCTCGGACACGGATCTTTTATTTTTGTTTACACAGCACCCAAAACGTGCCTGGCTTATCTGAGGGCTTACCTACCTCTTTTGTCTTAACTCCCCTAATTGCAAGCCCGGGTATAAAGAAAATAATTGAATCTGAAGAGTAAATAAACAAACATTGTATATAGAACTGGGATCAGGAAAGATTTTCTGAAAATTCCCAGGGGGATCTATAGGTTTCTGCTACAGCTGGGCTTGCTTTCTGTCCCAGGTTTTAAATGTAGGCCCTGTTCCATGATGATAAAAACGTGAAAAAGAAAATCCAGGAGAATTATGCAGCTTGAAGTAACGCAGATTAATCTTTGACTCTTTAAAAATATTTCAGACTCCTTTTTGCCCTCTGAACAGGTGTGCTGCTCAGTGAGGTGAATGAGAGCAGTTCGTGTTTCCAAGGGCGTTATTTATTCTCAGATAATTATTTATTGGTTAAAATGCATTAATACGCCGAGAACTTGTGATCCATTTTTTTTCTTTATTGCAGGTCAACACCATTTCCATTTTAATAACGATAGTGAACGCAATGAGCAGGGCCAGACTGTGCAAAACAAACATCTGCTAATTTGTAATCATTTAAATATATAAAGGGAGACTTTGATGTTAACACACCATTAAAAAGGAGCCGGGAAGTTCACCCGTCTGTTGCTGTGTCGTTTGTCAAGCAGCAGAACAGCTCAAAGAGCAGCTCGTTGACTTACAGCATCAAACCCACCTCGGTGAGTTTGCCATCTCATAAACATTTTTGCTATGTGATGTCTTCAAATTTTACAGGACCTGGAAAATCCATGGGAGGAAACTGAATGGACACAGCTCGTGCCTTTCTGTGCCCTCTCTTCGTTATCCAGCAGCACCAGCTACCTGGTCCGTGGGAGTCTGACTCCAGTTCTCCTCCAGTCCCTGGGGATGGAGGAACGGCTGCATCACCCCAACTGCCAGAGTCCTTTCACAGTGACTGTATTTTCCAACCCCAGGGATTACCTTTACGAAGACCTTTGAGTATCAGCACATTTAGGAAATAGTTCAATGTTTTGGAACTGTTATTTTTAAAGGGAAAACAAATTTGCCGTTGCGGAGTTTACATTAGCATCCCCCAGGCAAGGTCTAGACGATACCAATTAATCAGAATCTTTAAACTGTTCCTGGCAGCAGTTTGTGCAGCATTTCAGTTTTGCTTCTGAACTCATTTTAATTGGGAAAAGTGTGCAGCAACTTCACCTATTCATCTGTAAGCCGAGTCGTGACTTCTCTAATTTCTCCCGTTTCTGAAATGTAGAGCTTCATTAAAATATCCAGAAATCACCAGTACCTTTCAGAAAATAAAATAGAATAACTCAGGCATTTGCGACAATTTTCAGGCTTGGAACACAGACAGTTGTTGTGCTGGTAACAACTCCCTGATTAAAATAACGGTTTATTTTTTACCAGTAAAGGGTGGGACACAGACACAATATGCCCACCTTTGGCAAAAAGGAGTGAACTGGATTCCCATTTTGGGGAGAAAAGAAGGCAGATAGATCCCTACAAGCATCGCTGTATTCATATGACTTAGGCAACACACACTTATGTCACTGCAGTAATCTGATGAAAGCCAAATATCCTTTTTTATTTTTTTTTGCATAAACAGGCCAAATTGACATTTCTACACCATTTTAACGGCTCTCTTAAGAGGCTTGCCATTTCCAGCGCTCCCTTTTGCGTTCCACATCTCCAAGGCTCGTTCTACACACACCCCAGCTGTAACGCTTTTAACTCTCCCTATATAGTTGTGTAGGAAAATGTATGGAAAATGCCCTTTGGTGAACGTAACTGGGCTATGACAGCACAATGTGAGTACAGGCGGGAGAAAACAAGTCCATACCCCCACCACGACTGCATCCTCATTGGAAATAACATACATCAGTCCGAGTGAAAACCAGGCTCTAATCCAACGGATTCATCGGAATAGAAATGAAGTGCAGATCAAGTAGCCCTGCTCAAAGAGGTCTCCCTGATAAGCCTGTGCATCTCAGTGGCACACAGCTATTGCCTCAGAGAAGAAAGGGTCCCAAAATTTATTGTGGCAGAATTTGGCCCAGAGGTAGAACTTCTTTCAAAAGAAGACAACCAGGTGCAATCCCTGGAGCCATTGACTCTCTCGATACTTGTTTCTATCCTCATCCTTCCTCTTTCCAAGAGTTTTGAGGGGCTTGTGTGTGGGGGTTTTTTTTATTTTTCTTATAATAGTAATTTTGACTTTGCAAATATTTGTCTCTGGCTACTCTTTAGACCAGAGCTCCCCTAGATCCAAGTCAATTCATTCCCACAGCAGCAAGAGAACTGAATCAGGAAAGCTGATTTCTTCTGTATTGTATAGAAAAGTCAGGATGAAAGTTGTCGTCTTCTTGCGGGAACAACCTCCAGCCCTTGGTTTTGATATTAAAACCATAATTTATTCTCAGGGTAATGAACTAATATCTGGTTCAGGCACTACTAGGCAGGGACAGAGCACCAGGCTCAGTTGACGTGGGCTACCCTTGGTACCAAATACATTCTGGATTGTTTAAACTATTTATCGTTTTCCAGCTTCTAAAAATAACTAGTATGCAACGTCTCTTCTCAAAACTGGGTAAAACAAACATGAGAAATCAGGGAAATAACTATTTTCCGCTTTTAGACCTATCTTTGACTACGTCAGAGTGGCAGACAAAGACTTGATCGACAAATCTGTGCATAAGGAAGTGGATTACATGTAAATAATTATATTGTGAACATTAACTAGCTGCACACATCACAAGGAAAACATCAGGGAGGTTTGTTTGTGAAGGCTAAACAAGACATGTTTGCTTTATGCTGTTCTTATACGGTCATTTTTATTGGAAGCACAGTTTATAGCAGCATAGCAATAAAACATTTTTCACTGTAAAAGCTGCACACATCTTTGGAAACAGTATCAGGCTCTCTGAAGCGAAAAGGGTGACAAACAAAATTGGCCAACTTCGAGGCTGTCAACCTAGAGTTGCAAATATTCCTTCTTTTGGAATCTCTTATTTCCACCTTTCTGGTAGTGATTTCCAACACAGAGAAAAATAGATTGCTAGAAAGACGAAGGTGGAAATGACTGTAAATGACATCTTGGCAAGGATTCGGCAAACAAACCGTTATTTATTTTAACATTTTCATAATGGTGAGGGAAAAGTGTCCTTAGATGAAAACATATCTGCCTGGATCATCGAAAGATACTAAAAGTGTAAGTGGCGAAAAGAATCCAGGCTTGCTGGAGTCTTTCTAGTTCACTTGGTAGCATTTCCTGGCAGAAACAATCTGAGACAGCTTTTATAACCGGATCTTCAAGGAAGCTTCACCTCAACCTCCATTTTTTTCCCCAGTCAACAGTCATTTTCACGAAAAAATATGCCTCTGTGAACACCAAACCACAGTTTCGTCCGTGAAAATTTGGGGGCATGCTGCGATAAAGCTGACACGCATCGCGTTCTTGGGAAAAACCCCTCTGCCATAAGGCGGAGAACCACTCTGCTGTCCCATTGTTGAGCGGGAGAAGGACACCAAAGGCACAGGGGTCTGTATTTTTGCATCTCTGACCTTACCTAGGTACCTGGTGCTCTCCCACCTCAACGGACTCGGACTCCTGCCCGGAGATACTGTGGATTGTGGATGCTCGAGATGCTCTCTGGTGGGCGCTGAGCCTCAGGAGAGGACAGTCCACCCACCGAGGTGGGTACGGACTTTTAGGAGAGGGAGTGGGGAACCTTCTGAACGGCTCACTGCGCTTGAAACCAGGCAGCGCGTCCATGACGGTTTGACCCGAAGAATTCCCGTCCCTGCACGTTTCCCACCCCCGCGCGCAAACGACGTTCCGGCGCAGTAATTAAGAAGCACGGGGCTGATCATCACCGCCGCTCCGCTCCTAACATGGAAAAGGACAGATTGCCTAGCGGGAAATTTTGGTCAGGATTCCCAAAACGGCTAGGAAAACGAACACAGCGTCCCCCGTGCCCGTCGGTTGCGTTTGAAACAAAAGCATGCCGAAGGGGCGCGTTTTTAGTATGATTTTATTAATTTACGGGGCGCGGGGCGCCGCTACCCCTCAGGCCCCGGTCCCCCGGGCCAGGGCGGCCGTTTCGGTCGCTCAGCCGGGAGGAGCGAGGCGGGAATCACCCCCCCCCCCCCCCCCCCCCCGGGCGGCCCGGCGGCGGCGTGAGGGACGGGCGGTGCGCGGGAGGCTCCTCCCCCCGCGGCCTCTCTCCGCCTCCCCGCCGTGACGGCCGGGCGCGCCCCCCCCCGCCCCGCACCGCCCCTTCCCCGCCTCGGCCCGCCCCGGCTCCCCGGAGAGGCCGCTCCGCGCCCGGCTGCCGCCGCCGCCGCTGCTGCCGCGCTCGCACACTTAGTTGGAGCCGCCCGGCCCCCCCGCGCCTCCCCGTCCTCTTCAGCCGCGCCCGGCCGTCGCGGGAGCGGGGGGAGCCGCTCCGAGGCGGTGGCTCCCGAGGTGAGCGTCCCCCGGGTGCCGGTGGAGGCGGGGGGGGAGCAGCCGCGGGCGGGGTGGGGGGGCCGGTGGGCGCCGCTTCCCCCGCGGAGGCCGGGGCCGGGCGGCGCCCCCGCTCCGGGCCGGGCTTTGAGGGGGGGGGGGGGGGGGGGGTATTCCCGCCGCCTCCCCTGGCGGCCGCGCAGCCTTTTTATTCCTTTATTTCTCCATATCTCGACTCCCCCCCCTTCCTCCGGGCGATGTTTTATTCATGCTCCCGCCGGGGCTTTGTACGGGGAGCGGGCGCCTTCCTCCGCAGTTCGCCAAGTGCTGCCAGATCCCGGTGCCGGGGGGGGCTTGGGGGGGGTGGGCTGGGGTGGGAGGCGAAATGGCTGCGGGGTCGGTAAGGTTAAACCGAGGCGGGGGGCTGAACGGCGTCTCTCCGCTTCGGGGGGTGCCGGTGTTCCGGTGGGGGGGGGGGGTGTCTCTTGCTGCGTTTCCCTCCGTTTGCGGGAGGGACGCAGCTCGCTGCGGGTCTGCCGGCTCTCTGTAGCAGATTTTAAATATGTGCGTGTGTGTGTCTGTACATTTTCTCTTTAAGGGTTCGGCAGCAACGCCGGGCGGCACTTACACCATCACCGAGTTAACTGTAGATGTCAGACTGTGCTTGCACTGGTGTGATGTCACGTTCGTAATAAGGCGCAGAAATGGTGAATTCGGTGTGGGCTGAGCGTGATGGAGACGGCCCAGACCCAGCTGGCGTGGATGGATTCGGTGGAGCTTCTTTCTTCCCTGGTGCAGGGCCTGCTGCGTAGGTTGTTCCCCGGAGCCGGCAGGTTTTAGAGGCGCTGGGATAATCGTTAAGAGGTTTGTAGGTACTGCGGACTCAGAGGGGCAGATATTTGTGCCCGGAGCAGAGATACTTAGCTTGCTTTCCCTTACAAAGGTGTTGGGCTGTGTGTCAGTTCGAGAGGCTGATGCCCGTCTCGTGCGTAACTTGGGCGATGAGGCTGCCGCCGTGGGTATCGGTCAAGAGGCTGAGTGTTGCTGCGTGCTGTAGAAAGCCGGCTGCGATCGATAGGCGGGTTCGGATTAGCCTCTGGATTTCTCATGAGCTGATTGTGGATTGGTGAACTAAACCCCTGAGATGCCAAAAGACGTTCCTCACCTTATTCAGTTTCCCGTTCGCCTGCCCCTTCACCTTCCCTGTGCCCTGGTTGCTTGGATTTCCATGGAAAAATCCTAGTCCTGGGTCTGTTCAAAGAAATACCGTGTGTTTTGGTTTTCCTTTTCTAATTCGCTGTTTGATAATAGCTGTGTGTTTCTGAAGCTCTCCCGTGTGGGGGGGCCGGAGGTATTTGCCTTTTTTTTGGTCCAAGTGGAGCGCACCAATGCTGCTCGATGTCGTTTAACCTTATATTTTCTTAAGCGTTGTATAACGAGGCAGCTTGATTTGTTTAAGACTTTGTGATGATGTAAGACAATAATAATTATAAATCTTGGTGTCTGAAGAATCTTTAAATAGTACTGTGTCTCGGGAGGTACTTTGTGTGTGTTTATTCCCGAGAGGCGCAGGCACAGATGAGCAGCGTTTGATATCAATCGTGTTGGGTTTGGGGTGGGAGGGCAGGAGCAGTTTGGCGCTGGTACTTCAAGTCGTGATTTATGGGTGTGACGTCACGCGGTAGATAAGCTTTTATGGGATCCGCCATGTAAATTATAGCCTTTGTTTATATACGTGCGATTACTTGTTTTGAAAAATCCACGCTGTATAGTTTGCTTAATAGCAAATGGGCTGGAGCCGTGAACAAGATCGAGCAGAACGTGCTTTAATTGCGCAACGTCGTTCGGCGGCTGGAAACGTTTCGCTTTACCTTGTGCTCGCGGCCCGCGCCAGGTGCGAAGTTGCCACGTTGCATCTGCACGTGCCACCATACGTCTTGTACGGTCGTCGCTTCCGAACGCAGCGGCCAGGTGCTTTTGTTTTCTTCTTTCTCCATTATCATCCCTTTCGCTTTGTTGGGTTTTTTTTTTGTTTTTTTTTTAAAAGGAGCGGGGTGGTGAAATGAGTGATTCCGACGAATCCGCGCTGGAGAGAGCAGCTTGGTTATTTAAGGCTGCTGTCGTTTGTTACGCAATCGGATTAAGAAAGGTTGAAATGATCATTCAACTTTGGGTAAACAAATGATGTATATAGCAACGTGGATTAGGGCGGCTGGTCACGTCGGGGAGGTGCGCTGCAGTCAGCGTATCGCAAATATTGGACAAAAACATAATGAGCCGACACGGTAACGTCGTAAATACGTTTTTGGTAAACTTCTCAGGGTTGTAACGCGCTTACCATTGATTGTATGTACTCCAGGAGCTTCTGCGGTGCCTTAGGTGCTGCCCGCATGCATGGGCAGACTTACTTTCAGCTTCATTTAGTTGACGAGCAAAGGCCTCGGCAAACGTCTTTGTGCACGGCGTGATCGCGCCCGGGGTGCCGTGCGGGCTCGGTGCTAATTGCAGCGTGGGAGTTGGGTCTAGGGAGATGACCGACGCTTCTCTAGATGCTTTTAAAATAAAATAAAAAAACCCAAATCATTCCAGACACGTTTGCTGAAGCTGGTGGCCCCTCAACCAGTCCATTATTAGTTGGCTATTCTTGTTGTTGTGGAAGCAGCGTCGCTGCAGGAGAGATTATTTTTTTTTTTAAGGCTCGTCTCCCTGAATCTGCTCAGAGAGGAGGCCATGACGTTCGCGCTGCGCGGCAAAGGTCGGCGCAGGCGTCGCCGGTGGATCGGAGGTGAGACCTCGCCGGGAGAGATGAGAACCGATATAGAAAGGGGAAGGTGGAAGCCTGGGATGTGGGGGGAATAGCTGGAGGAGCTGCTTTTCGGTGGTACAGCAGGGACCTCGCTCGGACCCCCCCCCCCCCCCCCCCCCGTGTGGTTGCAGTGGTCTTGTGTGGGATCTGGTGCTGTAGGGGTGGACCTCGCTCTAAAAATACTGTAGCGTGAAACACACCCGCTGTTGTGATGGTGCACAATGGCATCGGATGTTTGGGGAAAGGCGGAATCGCTGACTCCTGGCAGTCGGTTTTTCCAGAGGCCGTCTCATTGACAAAGCCCTTCCATCTAGAGGTCCTTCCATTCCATCGCACGAGCCCTTCCATGCTTCCTCTCCTTCAGGGAAAAGTAAGATAACCCTTGAGGATGCCACTCTTCCATCCTTCAGCAGAAGATGATGGAACAGCACTACGTTTTGGATACGTACGCAAAAATACTCCGGAAAGGGACTTTTTTTAGTATTATTTTCACGTATTTCCTTGCAGCCTGTGTTTCATTCTATATAAGCAGGCATCTAATTGCAAAGGGATTTCACAGGCGCTTGCAAATATATATCACTGCGTGACCGGCTGATGTTTGTGCTGCACAACGTTATTTGTGACTAAATGTACACAAGCACGGTTTGGGTACACCGGAGTCTAAGGAGGTGCTTTTGGGAATAGGTAATATTGTTCAGGCTGTGTTACTGCGGGATGTTCGGAGAAGAGGCGGTGTGGAACGTGAATGTGCAACTGGTGATTTTAAGACTATTTCTTTTACTGGTAGTAGTCTACTTCAGCTCCGATTTATTAACTGGATGGTGTGTTGTCATCTTCAATTTTGTGGATGAATAAGAGCAGTTATTCTTGGTCAGATTAGAGATCTGTCTAGCTCGGTGTCTTTTTTCTGATGGGACCACTCTCAGGTCTCTAGGTAAACTGTAAGTACAGAGGTCTCCTCCTCGTGGTAAACCTTTCCAGCAGTCATCGTTCTAGGAAATCTTTGGGCTGGTATTCCATTGAGGCTGTTGTGTTTAATAGCTGCCGATGGATTGTCTTCTCTGAAAAAATGTTTAATTGGGTTTGAAAACCTTTATGGCATTCGTGTTCACAGCATCCTGTGTTGGTGAACTTTTGGTGTGCTTGCAGCCCAGAAAGCCAACTGTATCCTGGGCTGCATCCAAAGCAGCGTGGGCAGCAGGTCGAGGGAGGGGATTCTGCCCCTCTGCTCTGCTCTTGTCTCATCAGATCCTCCTCCCCTGCAGTATTGTGTTCAGCTCTGATGTTGGAGTCCCCAGCATCAGAAGGACATGGAGCTGTTGGAACGGGTCCAGAGGAGGGCCACGAGGGTGATCCAAGGGCTGGAGCATCTCTCCTGTGGAGACAGGCTGAGAGAGTTGGGGCTGTTCAGCCTGGAGAAGAGAAGGCTCTGGGGTGATCTTATTGCAGCTTTCCAGAACCTAAAGGGTCTACAAGAAAGCTGGAGAGGAGCTTTGGACAAGGGCGTGTAGTGACAGGACAGCGGACAATGGCTTTAAACTGAAAGAGGGGAGATTTAGATGAGATCTAAGGAAGAAACTTTTTACATTGAGAGTGGTGAGGCACTGGCACAGGTTGCCCAGAGAAGTTGTGGCTGCCCCATCCCTGGAGGTGTTCAAGGCCAGGTTGGATGAGGCTTTGAGCAACCTGGTGTAGTGGAAGGTGTCCCTGCCCATGGCAGGGAGTTGGAACTAGATGACCTTTAAGATCCCTTCCAACTCAAACCATTCTCTGATTCTATGATTGTGCACTCTGAAAAGGATTTTCTTTGTTTTACAACTTACTGTTTGAAGTGCCTGCCGTGGGATTTTTATCTGAATTCTGGAAGAACATCTTCATTTTCTGATTTTCACAGGGAAGAGTACTATGTATAGGGATGTTAAGAGGTCTTTGAATGTATACAAAGAGAACTGCTATATGTTTACAGTAAGATACGCTCCCAGCCCTGTTTAGTCACCTTTCGTAGACAGATACCGTTACAGCTGTTGCATTTAGGTGATTGCACACAAAAAAATGTTCAAATACAAGCAGTGATGTATTTTCTGCAGCTATACATCCTGTACATAGGTTGCAGTAAGTCTTGATTCAGAACGACTCAGACTACAAAAGAGTTGCTATATGCCAAGGAGCGACTTCAGCAGCGTTGCTTGGAGTTCTTGCCAAAGTAAACCTTTAGAGGTATCTGGTGCAAACACTTTAGGGGATGCAGAAGGATCCCCTAAAATGGGATCAGAATTGAAAAATTGTATTAAATAGCTTGAAGTTAAGAAATACCGATTCCTGTTACGGGCAGCATCGTGCGGTAGAAACAAGGACTCGATCCCTGAATTGTTCTTTAGGATAACTTTCGACGTGCCATCAAGGACCATTTCAGGAATAGATGGGTGTTAAAAACTGTGGTTTAATCCCTACTTTTCCTTCGTGTAGTAGCCAGGTGGGATCTTTTCACTGTGAACTGACCTGCGGCAATTGCTGGTCCAGGAGTCCGGGTGGGTTGTAGGAGTCATCTGGGTTATGGAGTTTGTTGTGCTGGTGGTAACAGCAGTGATGTTTGATGTGTTAAAATAAGCTCTCCAAAGGTTCTTTGTTTATTATAATGGCAGCTTCTGAAATCCTGTCGTTAAAAATGAGTGAAATTTTCATGTTTTTAAAGCGAACAGGGAATCTTCATCTTGTCATTTCTACTGTTATTCCACCCTTAAGCCGGGAGAACTTATGATTAAAGTGGGTGGAATTTCAGCTTACTGGTTTGTGAGTGGGATAATAGTAGTTGAGTGACCAAACAAACGTTTTCTGTTTGTTTTTAAAAATAGACACACTTACATAATGATCCTATACATAATGATGGTACGTGCATATGGATATTAATCCAACAGCAGCCCTTGCCTGCGTGTCTGCTGTCACTTGCTTCAAAGAAAGGTAATTCTGGAGTGAAGAGACGCCAATGCTGAGTGATTTAACTGGAATATCAGTCCAGTCCTCAACAGCCTTTAAAGACAGGGCTCTGGGTTAGAGGTTTTGGATTTTTAAACTATTATAAGCTCGTAATTTGTTACCTGAATCAGGGAAAACCATTCTATTTCGTGGAGCAGTGTCTATCTGTTTGTGTCTTGAGTTGTTTGCAGAGATTCATCTCTTAATGTGTGGCGTGTGCTTGGTAGAACAGAGGCCCTGTTTTTTTTGAGGAATGCTGTTGCTAATAAAAAAACCCTCAAGACCGGTGAAGTGTCTGAAAGCATCAGGATCACATCAGGGTCTTTTCCTACGGAAATGGACTCAGTTTGTTTTTCTGTCTCTAACAGAAAGTAATAGACTTTATCCATCAAGTTTAGAAAAAGAGAAAAAGCAGGTTCACTTGAAATATGGATTTAATAGGAAGAATTTTCCGGGATCTATATATACAGGTGGGTGTTTTCCCAAAAGGGTGTGTTGGGGATTGAGGCCGTAACTATGTTGTTGCTAACCAAAATTCTAGCCCTGAACGTATCTATAAATACCACAGCCTCACCCTTTGACTCCGTGAAATGATACGTAGCTGGAATGGTTTCATACATCAGGACATAAAAAGGACCTTGGTGAACTCATGCTTTTATAATAAACAAGGAAAAGTTTATCCAGGTTGCCCAATAGAGGAGTTTCTCGGCACAAAGACGGCATTTGATTTGGTGAGGGGGAGGGATGTACCCTTTCGACTTTTCTCCTTGGGGTTTTTATCTGATCCCATCCCACGTTTTTATGGAGAGAAGCAAAAGAAGCGTTAACGCGATTACGCACGTTGAACAGAGAGACCTCTGCCTTTTAGAGTCGGGGCTAATTAGGTTTGCAGTGCCTGTGCAGTTGAGGGCGTTGGGCAGGGAGATGGTTAGAGCAGGAAGGCAGAGAAGAAGGAACAAATCGCTCTCCCTGCCTTTCTGACGGCAGCAGCAGCGTTTTGGGTGAGCTTTGCAGGTTTCTGGAGGACGTGCTGGTGTTGGTGTGCCGTTCCTGGGAAAAGGGGCTTGTTGAAAGGGCCTTTCTCTTTGGAGAATTCCTTTTAAATTGCGATTTGATAAAGTTCTAAATAGAGGATGTGTGCACATCTCCGCTAGAAAACAGTCTGAGGGAAGAATCAGCTGGTGAACAAAACAAATGGTGTCGTCTTAAGGGCTGATAACAGGCTGGAAGCCCATTTCAGCTCCAACTTTGAGGGATGACTAAGATGTTTCTCTCTTCTGGCAATACCCAGTTTGGATCCTCCTGCTTAAAATTTTGCCTCCAGCCTTGCTCATCTCAGCTGCATCTTAAAGGGAACGCAGCTGACGGGCGATCAACGGACCGACGCAAGGCGCAGGAGTTTGGTCTTTTGTTGTAGATGGATTTACCCGGCGCTGGGAAGCTGCCTTCAGCAGCCGGCTGTTCTCCGAAGGAGGACTTTTAAGGATGTGGTTGGGGCTGCCGAGTGTGGTCAGCCGCGCGATGCTGGAGGACGAGGTACTGCTCCTTTTCTTCCAACGCCGTTGCGCTTGTTGCGCGCGCACGGTAGCTGCTGCGGTCTGGTGGGTGCCCGGAGGCTCAGCTTTCTCTTCTGAGCCTTTATTTTTGCAGGAATCTGAAATAGCAGAAGCGAAGCTGCTGAATAAGCCGGACTGAATCCAAGGGAGCGAACCTGGCCGCTCCCCACTTCGCCCACCGCAGAAATGCATAGAGGAGAAACTCATACGAGTACTTTAAGGACTCGTTTTATTAGTAGGTGAAAGAAAAGGCAACCAGGGTTTTCTGTTTTCTGTTATTTTTACCACTCAGGGTTCTTATGGACATAGTTGTTTTTTTCCCTTATGATTTATATTTTAAAATTCCTACTTAGTTTTCAGGTGTGGGAGCCTCTCATTGAAGTGTCTGGCCAGTACTACTGGAACGAAAATCAAAACCTCCCAGTGAGGGAGCTTCTGAGATGATTTCTATTGTTTTTCCTCTGTTTAAAAAAAAAAAAAAAAAAAAAAAAAATAAGAGGAAGCCGTATTCATTCTGCTTGGGTCATGTCAGATAAAGTGTATCTTTGAGATTAAAAAGTCTTGATGCTTGTGGGAGGAGGGGAGCGCGTCTTTCTTTTGTCTTAAACGTTGAAGCGGAGGGTACTAATTAACCACCAAAGAAATTGGGTTTGGGGGAGTTTGCCTTTGCTATGGCAGTGAAAATGTTTTGTTTGGAAGAGCTGTGCTAATTACACCCGCCGGCGTTCGTATAGAGAGAAATCAGCCCCTGGCTGCCCAAAATCTACCCGTTTTCAGTCTGCGGAAGCATGCCAGCAAAGCTTTTTGAAATGGCAACAGCCAGTCGGTATGTTCTGGAGCAGATTGTGTACCGGAGACCGCGGCACAGCCCTGAGCAAAGACGTCAGCAGCGAGGAGTGCCTGTCCTCCCCGACACAAACAGACTCACTCCATCAGAGCGACGGACCCGCTCGAAGAGTGACGCAACACTAATGGGCAGATCGTGATGGCTGTCGGCTCCGAACATAGGGTTTGTTGGTGGTGTTCTTCCCCGACGACGGGAGCTGACTCTGAGGTGGATTTTCCTATAGCTGGCGTTCCGCATCTTTGATGTTTTGGCAAGAGCGAGACTGTTTCCTAAAAAAAAAAAAAAAAAAATAAATAAAATAATAATGGAATCAGAAGCCTCGGGCGTAGTGACAGCGTTTAGGAGAGTAATAAATGCTCAGCCTCGTGAAGCTACATTTAGTTGTACATTTATTTGGAGATTTTTACGAGCATAATGGAAAATTATGCACTTGACTCTTTACTGAGTTGCAGTGGGATTCAGGGGACTTAATTTCCCCAAGACTGTGAAAGTCCCGGGCTTCGTCATGTCATTTTTTGTTTGCCTTTACACTTCTGTGCTAGTCTCAGAGCCTTTTTTTCATCCGCAGCAGATGCTTGAGTGCTGCCACAGAAATAGTTCTAAAGCCAAGGATTTGAGAGAAAAAGAGCTGGAGCTTCTTAGACGTACGAGGACTGGATGAAGTAGGATTAATTTGGCATTAGGGCAGAAATTTGTGGAAGGAGCCCAGTCAAGTGACTGTCTGGAGAGAGGGGGGAAGGTTCATGGAGTCAAAATCACTTCTTGAGCCTAAGGAGGATCAAGCTGACATCCCTGTAACAGGGGTTTTTGCTTGACCTCCCCGACAGACTCCGAGTAGCTGTCATGTGCTTCCCCCACAATTGCTTGGCCTTTGGCAAGTTGGTGCCTTAAGAAGAGACTCTCAAAGCAAACAGCTTTCCAGAAGGTCTTTAGAAATTTAATACTACAATTTAACGAGGTTTGGGAGTTACCTGTAACACAAATAACAGTGCTGACGACTGCTTTTCAATTATTAATTTTTGTACAGCGTGTTGTTGGCCATTAAAATGGGTTGTCTATGCAAAGAGGTTCCATAAAATGCAAATTATTAGCTTCTATGTGGGTCAGAAAACATTGCGTACTTGGCGTAACTCTTGTAGTTAAATAGACTCCTTTGTTAAGCAAATAATTTAAGCACTGGTTACTCTTCAGTGTCAAAACTGTACATGAATTCTTGCTGAGTGTAAATACAGCGTTTCAGCTTTGAACGATGACTGCAGGATTTGGCTTAAAAAGCTATTTTTGGGCCACGGGCACAGCCCAAAGCCGGGGAACGTACGTGGCTCCGCTCCTGGAATGGCGTCAGGATGGAGGATGACTCAGTCACCCCTGCAACTTCCTTATTGCTCCAGAAAGGTAGTGATTTATGGCAGGTCTGTGTCAGCAGTAAACAGCCATCCGCCCCGCGCTGATTCAGCCGCTCCGAAAGCGGTGGTTAAGGATGCGCGCCCCGTCTTTGCCTACTCGCTCCCTCCCAGCTCCCTTCCCACCCATCAGCTGCAAGAGGGTGTAAACAACCCCGGAGCTCTTTCCTCCCTCGTCCTTCTGACGGGCAGAGATCCCGTTCTTGCAGATAAACGTGCGCGCCGAGATTTGGACGGCGTTCCTGTTGAGTCAGGGAAGTTTGGCTCTGCAAAGCCGGCGGGCGGTTGGTCTTCTGAGGGCGCTGAGGTTGAAGCAATAGCAAACGTGGCAGAATCAGCACGTAGTGCCGTTCCTGCTGGGTGAAAAATTGGTCCAAACCCTTCCAAGCCCTGCCCTGGCCTTCCTTTGTAGGTAGAACAGGTGTGGCAGCAGCACAGGACCAGAGAAGACTGCAGAGAAGTTCACCAAGAACGTTCATTAAGCGTGACAGGTCGAGGACTCTTGTTTTTCTGGGGTTTGCGTTGGCTTGCAATAAATGAGGAGGAATTTCTTTGCTGCTGTTGTTACGATTAACGAGAGTAAGGCAAGTAGTTGTCGTGCTGCTGGCTTTCCCCTCCTGCCTGCCCTCCAAAAGATACCCCGAGGTGCAAAAAACCACTGGTCTAAATGCCTGATTTTTGAAACAAAGCACTCAATTTCAGATATGTGAATGATCCCAGCAATGCCAAAGGATGATGATGGAGAACAGCATCCTAACAACAATACCTCCTGCCATCTCTTCCATCCTGCTTTCCCAAGAGCTACTGCAGTCCTGGGAAAGCACGTGAAGAACCCACTTGCTGTTTCTTGCCGTCACAGCCCTTTTCTTTCTAGTGGAGGGCAAATACCAGGACGACTGTTGTGTTCCTGTATTTTTTTTGCCTTAAGACAAATGTAGAAGAAACAGCTCTCTTTTCTTGGACATTTTTGCATCAGCATATGCTTTGAAGAGGCACATAACAGGCTATTGTTGGCCATAACCAGTGTCAGCAGCTTCCCGAGACGTGGTCTCTCGTGAGCAGGAGGTCAGTTTTAATGTGGTCCTTGTGAGAAGCAGAGGTGGGACAGAAGACCCCAGGTGAATTAACCGTGCCAGGGAAACAATCCTCCAAAAAGAATCTGCTGTGGATTTTCTTAGATCAACCCTGCTTTTGGTCTTGGTAGTGACTCTGAGTGTCCTCAGGAATAAAAGCCACAAGTAAGAATGGAGATGGCCCTGGGTTCTTGGCTTTGCTTTGATGGAATTGTACTGTCCTGTTTGCAGACAGGTTCTCTTAATGAGTATATTGGTGACCTCTGTGCTTTTCCAGGCATTCAATTTCCCATTTCTCTCTTCCCTACCTGTAATCTTTCTCTTTACCCGCCGCCAACTCCTGCAACATCTCATGAACGTGCCTGAAATGTGTTTCGTATCGAAATGGTTTTATTGCTTTGAAAATGCTGAGGGTGGTTGGGTGTAAAAAAAAAAAAAAAAAAAAAGCTAGTGTGTGAGCTTCGTGATCTGCTGCTTCTGTGCCAGTAAAGTCAAACTCCATGGATTAGGCTTGGGATCTGTAAGGTCTCTTCAAAGTTCAAGCTGAGCTGAGGTGCCGCCTGTGGGAATGCTGATCTGGTCTCAGAGTTGAGGGGAGTAAAAAACCCAACCCAATGTTGGAGGAGAGGCAGGGACCTTTCTGTATCATCAGACTGCACGACTGGTTTTGTGTCTTGATTTGAATGTCAAAGAAGAGATGGAAAACCGAAGACGGGAGTGACTTTCTGCCTTAAGGTAATATATGCCTCGTGGTGGTAGGGGTTGTGAGCTGGCTTGCCAGTCTCTAGGTCTTCGTTCCTACCTGGTCATCAGCCAGCATGTCTAGTAGGCTCAATTGTTTGGTTAGTCACTGGAGGTGCTTTAGGACAGAGTTTAAAATTGATGAAAATTACAGCGGTCTATGGTCCTGCGTGTTTTGTACTTACCTGGAAAGTTGGGAGTATACCCTGGGTGCTGCATGCAGCTGTCTTTAGCAGTTCCTGTGGTTTTTATCCCCTTTGCTGCTTTATTATAGATCTATACCAGAAAGACTTGGATGGAGTGAGTGCCCACAAGGAAAGTTTTAGGGAATATGGGGAAAAAGTATAAAGAAGAACAAGCATGCACCGGAAAAATCTACTTCAAATCATGTGGTAAGGAGGGAAAGAAAATGTATATGCTTGCAGGTCTTGCAGTAGTATCAGAAAGATTTTGTGGTGTAGTGAATGGTGCACCAGGATGGGAGCTGGGAGACCACGGCCCTTTTTCTGGAGAGGCTGCGGAGTTGCCGCAGCTGGAGTTGCCCGTTCGGGCTCTTGGCAGCTGCGGTGGTATCTTTGTGGCACGCGTCGTGGTAGGACTCTGACCTTGTTCTGTGCCTTGTTATCAGAAAAATAAATCCCTTTTATCAGCTTTGAAAGGTGTTTTTTAATATTTTTTTTTCCCCTGGAGTGAAATCTAGATTATTTTTCTAAATCCTTTGATCAACTTGAACCTCAGTAGCTTAATTCTGTTCTCATAACAGATTTGCCTTTCAAATACTATTTTTAAGTTCGTAGTTATGAAGAAGACTGTTTCCTATTGCTGTCTGTGACAAATACTAATGCTCCCAGTCCAGTCCGGGGGCTGGGGTGTCCATTCCTATTTCCTGATGGCTTTCGTAGCTGTTCTCTCCTCGCTTCTGCAGGATGAAGACAGTGCTGATTGATTGCAGGTTTATATTGCTAATAACTATAAACAAGCAATTCTGACTCATTGGTCATGGAAGACAGAAGTACAATCAAATATTGTGGCTAGGTTAATTTGTTTATATAGAGAGAAATTATGCAAATATCAGTGCAGACTAGGTTTAGCCCCTGTGAGTGCTTGCATTCAATACCCTGGGGCCAAAGCTGAGTACTGCTGAAGTCATGGAGAATTTTGCTGTTGAGCTTAGCAAGTCTAGGATTTAGCTTCTGAACGTTTAGAGGCACAGTGGTTTTTTAATACTGTTAAATGCCGCAGAAGAAGGATTCTTGGTGACTTTACCATTAAAGCCATAATCAGTGACTTCCGAAAGGACAAAGTAAGCTGAAAACATGTCTTTCTGGCTTTCTGATTGCACTCTTTAGAAGGTGTCCAGCTCTCCTGCACATCTGGCTTTCGGATGTCCCCCATCCTTGACTCCCCTCTTTAGAAGGTGTCCAGCTCTCCTGCACATCTGGCTTTCGGATGTCCCCCATCCCTTCTTATAGCCCCTACCTACCTCATACAGACTGGAGCCTGCAGGCACCTTGGCTTTAGCATGGACTAAAAATCAATGTTGAGAAAGAAGTTCAGAGCGATGGTTGGCCACCATGGTGCCCAGCAAAGGAGGTGTTGCATGGACTCTCTCTTAGCAGCACTGCAGGTGAGGTTGGCTGACTCTTCGTTTTTGGGGTAGGAGCAGAGCCTGGGTGTGTTGTTTCTGGGTCATTACCATCAAGAGTTGGTATCAATAAGCCAAGAAGTGGTACAGAGAGCAGGAATAGTATGTCTGTTCATAAATGTATTGAACAAGGAGGTGGCAAGGTAGAGGGCTGGAAATGAAATGTAAAGAGCTGACCAGCTGGTGGCACGAGGCTGGAAACGTGAGCAGGGGAAAATGAGACGCTGACTAACGAAACCAGAAGGTGCTTGCTGTTGAAATTGTGTAAGGGCACACACGTGCTTTGCATTACCATCTCAAGGTGTGTGACCGAGGGGACAGAAATCATCAAATGCTTCCTTCTGCTCTTCTTCATACGATGGATATTAGGAATGAAAGCTTTCTGAGTGAGAACAGTTTTCTGCAGGATGCTGGGCTTCGTGTTGCTTTTCCTTTTAGAGGCAGCAATGCAAGCAATGAGCCTGTCGGAACAACCAGGACACCCAAGGCTGGGTCTTGGGCTGGTCACCCCCCGATGCCAGTGACACCCCAGGTTCTTGTGGGAGGCATCGAGGAGTGCCTGGCTCTTTGCGCATCCTTCTTTTTTAATGGGTGAGAGATAGTTGGGCTGGATGCAGCCAGGAGATTCTTCAGTTGAATCCTCCTGAGCAATGTCACTAGCTGTGGGCAAGGGAGAAGAGGAAGGAAGGAAGGAATTCGGTCTCAAGGTTTTTCCACAACCCTGAAACATTAAAGATCAGTCAAAAAGGTGATAAATATTCCTGTTGCGAACTGCAGTGATTTTGCTCAACGTACTTCACTGATTCTTCCTGTCGTCTTTTCCTGGTGGAAATGTTAATATTCCACTTAAAAGCAGTGTTTCTTCTGATCTCCAGCTGCACTCGTTTGTTCCTCAAACCTTCTTGCTTTCTACCACAAACCACGTAGATAACTGGTGTTACGGCAAAATAATCATCACTTGTGTTAGCTCCCACGTTCTCAGCAGTGCGAGCGCGCAAAAGGCAAAGCAACAGCAAGAAAAAAGATACTGTATTTGATTAAAATCCGTTTCATTGTGGTATCTTAACTGTGTATGTCTTTGTGCGGGGGCTAGGGGTAAGGATGGAGTTTTATAGATGAGCTTTTGCTTGTTGAACCTGGGATGGGGCTCGATGGAAGAAGTCATGGGCTCATCGTGGCACTGATGTAGTCTTGGGAAAGAGGGGCCAGTGGCTGACCCTGCAAACACTGGCTGTGGGAATACGTTGACTCTCAGGATTTCAGTAGCTTTTACTGGTTAATAGTCCTGCTAACATGCTCGCTTTGTAGGATCGAGGCTTGTTCGTGTTCCTGGTTTAGGGCCACCACCTTTACTGTCTTGTGTTGCGCAGCAGACCTGCGAAACCCAAAGCAGCATGAGTTTCCGTGGAGTTTCATGTTGCCGCTTGTGTTGGCAGGCAGTGTGTTTGACAGGGTATTTGGCAGGACACCAAGGAACAGGAGCTATCTTGTAGGCCAGCAGATGTACTGGAGGTAAGGCACTGTGCCTGCTGCGGCAGGGCCTCGTGTCTGGGACTGAGTGCTTTAGTGCTGGTTTGGAGTGGGGAAGCTCGTGTGTGTAGCATCTGCAAAGTCCTAGGCGACATAAAGTTGTATCGTGGGTGTCGTCTTTATTGGTTTAACATTTTTAAAGAGTTTCTAAATCTATAAAATGCTAAAAGCTTAAATTTAAAAAACCTCCACTTTTAAATAAGTTCCTTGGTTAACTTGACTTGTACCTCAAAATGATTTCTTTATGGTGGAGCTTCCCCTCGCTGGCACTAACGCCATTTCCCATTTTGGTTTGCTTTTCTTAAATTTCCCCTCGCCACTTTACTAATCGTGTTACTCCAGTGCAAGGGAAACTCTGGATGAGATCAGGTGTTGTTCTGGGAAGCACAGTTGTGAGCCCTTGGCGGGAAGGTTGTCTTCCCAAAGCTCACAAGGTAGAGAGGAGCAACCAAGGATGAGCAGAGAACACGGATATGGTGCTATGCCGGCAGGAGGGCCTGGTGGGCGATCCTGTGCCGTGATGATCCATCCATGTTGACTTGCTGTGTTGTGTTTTGTACAACTTTAGTTACACCTTGAATCGAAGAGGGGAAAAGGTTGTCCTTGTACTTGGGTTGGGGTAGGAGAGAGCATTACGTGATGGTTTTGCTGCATACTTGACCTGTGTTCCTACCCCCTTCCCGGGTATCCGCTTTTGGTTTCTGTTGGGTGCAGGATGAGATGGACCTTTAGTCCGACCCAATGTAGTTGTTGAGAATAATTCTGTGTTGTCAACTCATCTGTAAAGTCTTGTGTGGGCTTGTGGGTTAGGCGTAGAAGAACTTGGAGGACCGAGAGGTTCGACTGCAGACTTTCTGGAGAAGGAATTACCTCTTTTATTTATTTCTGTACATTTTATTTGTTTCTGTACATTCCCCAGCTAAGCTTATTAGATAACAACAGTTCTGGAAAGCAGAGGAATACAATGAAAGATGGCTATTAGGTTAAAAAAAACCCACTCAAAAACCCAACAAAAAACCCAAAAAGATCTATTTCTGCCACACATATAAGAGCAGAGGGCTGGAAAGGTGGAGCCTTCTTTTGCCTGTGCTCTTCTACTTGTCCTTTGGTCTATCGTATATGAAACAGTACAAAAACCCAAACCACCTCTACGCACCACATGATGAAGAACGAGGGAAAGCTCAGTGAAATTCCAAAGTATTTCCCTCCCGTTCATAAAAAGGAGCGACTGTTCTGTTGGGTTTCATAGGGGGTTGCCTGACTTTCATCCCTTTTACCGGGTTTTCTCCTCTTCCTCTCAAATGAGTGCTGAAAGAAGCACTGGTGTGTTTGCAGTCCCCAAGGAACGATGGATTATCATCCGTTACGGATGCACGTACGATACTTGCTCCTTGCGTGTCGGTGCTTGGTGACTGTGGTGTATGAATGCTTGCTAGTGGGAAAACTCACTTTCGTGTATTTTTACACTTAATGATCGGTTTTGGTAAACCCCCTTATTTTTAGGTTCTTTTAAGCCAATAGAAAAATGAACTTATTTTGAGAGTTGGTCTCTTTTTTTTTTTTTTTTAAGATTGCACTTTTCCCCCAAAGTCTGCAAATAGCATTTTTCACCGTGTTTCCTGCCTCCTCACTGTATGCACAGCCAATCAGAAGACTATTTTTTTTTTCTCTAGTTTGAACTTTTACAGGAAATTAGCAACGTATTCTGTACTCTGTTAGGTTTCTCTCTTAGCTGAGGACACCATAGAGCGACAGAAATGTTTAGCCAGCAGCTTTTTAGGCATAAAGGTATATTTATAATGTTAATAGTAATATTTATTGCAGTTTTTAAATAGGTAGCAGTAGGGATGAAGATACAGATTGCAGGGAAGGCCAGCTGCCCAAATAAATACCCAGTGTCCCCCGATGTCCCTGAGATGAGTGTTGGTGTCACAGAGCCACTGCTTGTGACTCCAGGTTTGGTACCTCTTGCATGTTCCAAGTTAATTAGTGATTTGTGTGCAGGTCGCATTGATTACGTGGTGACTGCGTTTAAGGAAGCGGGTACAGGCATGGAAAGATTTTTGTGGGAGCAGTATATAGACCATGGCAGTGCTTTGGCTTAGGTTTGGTTTCTCTTGGCTCCTTCTGCTTTGCCTTGCGCACCAAAGACTCCTTTGCTCTTAACTTTCACTTTTCCTGCCGTTAAACATGTTAATTGGCCTTTAGCCAAAAGAAGTGGAAGCCAGTCGAAGTATTTGAGCATTGTGTGTGTTCAAGCGCTTCTTCTGGGATGATCTTCAGAAGCGTGAAGCATCTACAGCAGCGAATCTGCCCGAGCATCTCCTGTGGTCTGGAGCTTTGGAAACCCATCTGGGTTGTGGTTTTGGTGTCAGCAGTTGCCCCGCTCACCGTGACTTTCCTTTCTCCTTTGTCAGCTTTGGGAGGGAGCGAACTTGAGGCAGAAGGAGAAGATAAGTGGAGGCTGAAATGAATATTTAAGCACTTCTCGATTTGTTTCCCTGACAAATAAAATCGCCGCTTGACTTTTGCAGGAGGAGCGTTTGCCAGAGCCTTGCCAAATACTCCAAAAAAGGAGCTGGAGAATGTTAAACGCAAACCCCACAGCATTTGATGGGAGTTTATTTTGTTGTTTCAGTAGTGACTCATCTCCAGAATGATCCATCCACTTCACTATGTATCTGGGGGGGAGGAAAAAACCCTGGCAAAGGTCTCGGAGCCACCTACGAAATGCAATGTCCTTTTCAATTATTACTTAAAGCGACTCAGTATCTTAAGCCCTTGGGCAATTTGGAGAGTTTGCGGTCAAATCTTGTTCGCTTTTTGTTAAACATCCTCTATTTTTAAAAGAGTGTGGGACGAGGAAGAAGTGGTAGGTATGATATTTTTTTTTTTTTTCTTTTTCTGGATGGACAGGATTGTTGTTTTGGAAACCTCAGGGGTTGTTAGGACATCACTTCTTCCTTTTTGTACATCCCATCATTGCCTAACTGACCTGAAAATTAAAGATCAGCGTTTTAGTGTGTTTGTTAAATACTCTGCTTCCTGACACAGCCGTTCAGAAAGCCAAGGGCTCCCGTCTCGATTTTTCTTCCTGCCCCTACTCATCGTCCTCGGAAGGCAACGATGATTACGAAAACAGGAAAGGGGAATGATAAAGTGTGGGAATGAAGCAGGCACTGAGTTAGCAATGCCAGAAGGAAACGACTTTCTGACGACAGCCTTGCTTCTGGTGAAAAATAAACCGGACGTGAGCTGCCTTAAAACGCGTTGGAAAATGGAATTTTCTCTCTTGTTGAATTTTTCTGTGACCTCTTTGTACAATTTTTTAATGCAATAGAGTAGAAAGGACAGGACACCGATTCTATTGACTCAATACTGGCACTAGTGTGTTAGCGAACACCTATGCAGTATGTATGGACTAAATAGAATCATAGAATGGTTTGGGTTGGAAGGGACCTCAAAGATCATCTAGTTCCAACCCCCCTGCCATGGGCAGGGAAATCCTCCACTACACCAGGTTGCCCAAAGATGTAAAGGGTTTGTTAGCATGTCGTCTGCAGGCAAAAGAAAGTGGTGATGGTGATGTAAGCTCCTTAGAAATCGAGTGAAGGACCCTGTTTTTTTTTTTTCTTGCATCATTCCGCAGGTATTGTGCAAATTGATGGAGTGATAATTTTTTTTTTTCATAATATTCCCCCATGTGATTGCAGAAAAATAGAACTGTGTTATATGGCAAAAATGTAACATGGGATGTGAAAGCCTGTTGTCCCTTTACTGCCACTGCAGAGCCTGTCCCAAGAGTTTGGAGGACTCTTGATTCATCAGATGTTGCATGTGCTCCTTCCATGTAGATGCCAGGTGGTCAACACGGATGCGCTTTTGACTCTTCCATGCGGTACTAACGTTTCCCTCTTCAAGAGAGCGTAATGCTGAGAACGAGTGGTGTCCTTTGGCTCTTTGTGTCAAACGAGTGAAACCAGAAATTGACAGCACCACAGTTAATGAGTCCACCATGAAGGTTTTGGGGTGAGGAGAACATCTTCCAAAAGCTGAGAACAGTGTTGGCCTTGGCCATCTGTGTAAACAGAGATGGGGCTATCACATGAGTTTTTTGCAGCTTTCTGGTTTCACATTTCAACTGGAAAAACCCTCTTGAGCACAAAACTCCAAAACTTTTGGAAAAGGTTGTCTGGGTGAGAAGAAACAGTGCTATGGCAATTCCTTCCTAAAGGGAAATGTCAGCCAGAGGTCCTGCTCCAGACTTGGTCACTCTGAGCGCGGTAGTTTTATGTGCTCATCTCCAAGCAAGGAAGAACTGAATTATGGGATATGATCACCTGTGTCTCTAAGCCTTCAGAGCTCGTGATGGAGTAACAAGCAGTGAGATCCAAAGGGTAGTACCTGAGACAGGACAGCATTTAACCAAAAGACTTGGCTGTAAAACTACTCGATGTATGTCCCTTCTGTCTTTCAATGTTGGTCTGATCCCATGCAGAAGACTTCCTAAAGATCTGGGCAGTGGTACAGGCAGGGCTTAGTTTAGCAGCAGCGTGGAGGAAATGAGGGCCAAGTGTTGTATTCGACTGCAATTTGACATGTATCAAAGTAATATAACATGTCCTAAGTAAGATATATTTTCTAACAAAAAGACATGAACCGTTGGGAATTTTGGTAACCGTATGAGAAGCTGTGAAATTGTTTATTAGGAACAGTGTATCCTCTGGGTTTGCAAAAAGGAGTTCTGTTTTTAGCAAGAGAAAGCTATATTTACCTGCAGATCAACATGATTTAATGGTTACCAACAGATTACACGGGAGCTTTCTGTAATGAGATAGCTGCCCGTAAAAACAGAGAAGATTATTTGGGTTGCCTCACTGAGAATTTTCGTTATTTGAATTCAAATAAGTGTATCCTGCTTTGTGCAGATAACTGAGTAACGATTTGTGTCATGTCCTTATCATTAGCTGTGGAGAAGATTGAGTAGGTTGGAGGTAAATTCAGTATTTTCCTGTCCAGCCCCAGGTGTCCATCTCTTGGCCAGGAGACTGAGACAAGGTACCTTTTCTTCTCAAATCGGGGGTATGAAGAACGCCTCCAAAGCCAGTCCTTTTCCCACAGCAGCCAATGGAAGATGTGCTTTGGAAAAGGATTAGGTCGTTGTTACTTTTTTGTTTTGTTTTTTTTCTTTTCATTGTTTTCTCCGCAAAAAACATCCATTATTTTTGAGCCTATCTCTTTCTCTCCATTGTCATTTTTTTGTTGTTTTGAAGGACTTAAGATATTTTTTCCCCTATAGGAAAATTTATTAAGCCGTCCAGCCAATGCTTTTTTGAAATTCATAGAGCAGGTGAAGTAATGGTAGAGTAAAACCATCCACCAGTGAAAATACTTGATCTACAGACTGAGTTGTTTCTGAGAAAAGTTGAGTAATGCTTGATTTGATTTTGTTTTGTTTTGCTTTGGTTTCTTGGCTTCCAAATCAGTGTTGAAAAATACCTGCCAACTGTAATTATTTTGCTGGAAGCTCAGTACAAGGTCTAATTTTACTGGAAGCCCGAAGGAGGGGAGGAGACCAGAGCTGGAGAATGACATCTGATGTTGAACGATGGTGATGTCAGACATACTTAAGATAAACGAAGTTGCTGTTAATAAAATAAACGCGCGATGCTGCTTTTGGCCCAACGTGGTGAATGGACTCCACAGAAGACTCGTAGCAAGCTGGCCATTTTGTTGCTGATCTAAAAGCCTTTGCTGGTGGTTTTGGCCATCTTTCACCAGAACCTCTTGGCACGTGTGTCACCTTGAGCCCTCAAGTTGATTGTGGTTGGAGTGTGTGTGTGTTTAAGTGCTTTGGTTGAAGAGAAAATCAGTACTGTTCTGATAAGGAGACTGAACGTATTAAGTTGCTTTAAATACTAACTTTCCTTAGTAGGATTGAGATTTGCTCTTTCCCATTGTTAAAAACTCAACTGTTGTGTTGGTATTTCTCCATCAGGGAACCTCCTCCTGATGCAATCCCAGCATTTCCAGATGGGTCTAAACACCTTCGTGATCCAAGTTTTCTGTTAAGAAGCAGAGAAAAGAAAGAGAAAAGGGAGGGGGGGAAGCAAATTTTCAAAGTGAATCAACCCAAAGAGGAGACTGTGCAGGGAAATATTTTTTTTTTTTCCATGTTATCATAGAATGGTTTGGGTTGGAAGAGACCTCAAAGATCACCTAGTTCCAACCCCCCTGCCATGGGCAGGGACACCTTCCACTACACCGGGTTGCTCAAAGCCTCATCCAACCTGGTCTTGAACACTTCCAGGGATGGGGCAGCCACAACTTCTCTGGACAACCTGTCCCAGTGCCTCACCACCCTCAGAGGGAAGAATTTCTTCCTTAGATCTAATCTGAATCTGCCCTCTTTCATTTTAAAGCCATTGCCCCTTGTCCTATCACTACATGTCCTTGTCCAAAGCCCCTCTCCAGCTTTCCTGTAGCCCCTTTAGCTACAAGGGGGCTGCTTCTAGCTACTGGAAGGCTGCTAGAAGGTCTCCCTGGAGCCTTCTCTTCTCCAGGCTGAACAACTCCAACTCTCTCAGCCTGTCTTCATAGGAGAAGTGCTCCAGCCCTAGGATCATCTTCATTCTTGACTTTCTTCCACAGCTAGAGCATCAGAGGTGTGCAGGCACAAAGAGGTAGCTTGTTGCGAGACAGGTGAGTTACACCTGATGGCTTTGTGTCAGCTGGAAAAACCCAGTGATTTATCTTCACGCCCGAGAGGAACGATTTGAGAAGCATCATCTCTCGTTCTTACAATTTGAGTTTTCTTGATACGATTTCAGTCATCGCTCTGCAGTTCTCCCTGTGCTCAGGGTGAGCTGCCTTCGTGTTGTGGGTCTCTTCATTGAGTGAAAGATCAACTCCTCATGTCAGACCCCCAAATCTTTTGCTTGACTTTCATCAGTAGTTATGTATCGTGTGTGCCTTCTGGTTTTATTACCCATCACGAAAGCATGGGAGGGGTTTTAACTGGGGCACTGAGATTTGCAAAGTATTTCTGAAATGAGACGGATGATGAAGGATTGATGTTTCAGATGTGCTTTGTGTGATGTGTTTACGGAGCAGAAGGGTTGCGGCCGGAGCGGTTAACTTTGTGTTTTAATAGTTTAGGCAAAAATGTTTGGAAACAACGCAGTGGGAAACTATTTTCGTGGTGTTCTCAGGGGGGGGAAATGAGCCATCCAGAGCGTGCTGGGCAGGACAGGGATGATGCTGGGCACAACTCAAGTTGTGTAGCTTGCCAAGAGTATGAAGAAGGATGAACAGGTTATGTGGGGAAAGAGACTCTCTCCTCCCTCACCTGCTTTTTCTTCAGGGCGAAAAAAAACTCAAACCCATAGTTTTTCTCAATTTACCTATTGCAAATAAATTTGCAAGGTATTTATAAACCACAGGGTTTGTCTGATTTGTCTGGGTAGGCAAATCAGCGGAATCTGTTTGGGGAAGGAGCCAGGGAGGCTATCGCTGCCTTTCTTTTAAACTTCAGGTACAATCTTAAAATTAGAGGTTGCTGCAAGTCCCCTCCAGCATGTTTGGTATAATTTGATATTTACGCACCGAAAGCCTGTCTAGACTCTTACCACTTGCGTTCATTACATACGGCATCAATCACTGCGTGTCTCTCCTTGTGAGTTTGTAGATATAAGATCCATCTTGATCTGTCTGTGTCTCCCTTTTCCCCATAAAACTCCCCAAAAAAGGCTCACCCCCTTTTCCCCAGGAGCCCTGCAGAACCCCGAGCACCCGTCTCCTCCGCGAACGTGGTCCGTTTCGCCGATGCTACGGACTTGCTGCGTGGACCTCGACCGACTGCATCTGCTTTTATAAAACCATCTTGCAAGCTGAGGGTGGTTAACTGCGTCGGGGGGCTTGAAGGCTGATCTATTTTAATCTGGATCCTGCCGCGGTTTATGTTTAGTCGTCTGTTGGCCCCGATGTAAAATAGGGATTGTGGTACCCACCATCTTTGGAAAACCGATGGTGATGCCTAGAACGAGCAGCATTTTCCAAGGCCTGGATGACAGCAGTCGTAGCGCTTCTCATTAAAACTTTTTTTGAGTTTTCTGGTGGATTCAACAGAAGTAAAGTCGGTTTGAATAAGAATTGCAAAATTGTCTTCTGTTTGACCTTATGCTAGAATTTGTTTATCTTCTATTTTATACTTTAACGATAGGCTTTTTGGAGGAGACTGCCCTTGCTCCATGTTTACACTGTCCCTAGCGCAGTGGGATCCTTTCCCAGGCTACTCCTACGTGCTACAGATATTTAAGTAATACTGAATTTTCATGCAGCTCTCTCTCCTCCACAAACTGCTTTAAACCATTCAACTCCTCCTTTCACCCGTCTTACCTGAAACCCCGTGAATTATGCCTAGAATTGTTTGGAGCTCCCTGTTTGGTAACAAGAAGCACTGTTTGCTACCTACCGGTAAATCCTCTGTATTAAACAAGAACAGAAGCTGTTTTCAGTGTTCTGAGGAATTTCAAGAAAATTTCGACAACAATTTTCCCCTTTTCTTTTTCTGAACGCTGAAATGTTTACTTCTTGTCTTTAATCTTGCAGAGACATCCTTCACAGAACGGGCGTTTAAGAAAGAGGCGAAGCCGAAATCGGTAGACAAAGGATTAGAAAGTCGAATCCCAGTTTGAAAGGTAGATATATTTATTCTCTGCGTTCATACTGGTTTACTAATAGCCACGGCATTTGGGTTTTTGTCTCTCTTGCTGCTTCTGGAAGTACTCTGCGTATTTAATTAACAGTTTCACGTTTGAATTATTCCCCAACAAAGTCTTGCTTCCCGTTATCCGTCTCTTTTCTTCTGCTGTCATCTGGAGCTCTTCCTTTCAAGCACAAGAATTAAGCAAACCCTGGAGATCTCGTTCCTGCAGACTTTTGTGAGCGCAGCCTTCACTGCATCGAAAGGCTCCGACAGCCGCACGCGCTTCTGAACCGGTTTCGCAATAATTGGTAGGAATGTCGGCGCTCCTGCGGTGTGTTGTCCCTTCCTGGTGGAAGGAGGTTGTTTCGTTTCGGATATGGTTGGCCTGCCTGGCAATGCTTTTCCAGTTGCTGTCTGGAGTATTGAAATGAAATCTCGTCTCTTATTGCCGGCGTGTTTGGATTCTGCAAGGTGCTGGTTTTCATGAGCGGCTGGTAGTGAGAAGGATAATATAGATTATTTTTTTTCTTTTTTTTTTTTTTAAAAAGGAAATATCTTCCTTCCCTTACTTATAAACAAAACACATGCACACGAAATGGGAAGATTTTATTTGCTTTTCGGGACTGGAAGCCTAACAAAGCAGTGATAATTGGATTTATTGACTTTTTTCCCCCTCTGGAAGCAACACAGTGGTTTGTTGTTGTTTTTTTTTTCCCCTCTAATTATGTTCAGGTTGTGCTCTGTGAAAATTACACTGCCTTTCTCTTCCTGACCCATGGAAAAGCAGATTTCCCTGTCGCTGGATATGTTTTCCCTCTCTTTTACTGCCTGTCTCTCTCAGCCTCGGATGCAGTTTCCCTGATCCGTTACTCCTTGCTGCCGCTAGACTGGGCGTTTGATGGTCCCAGTTCCAGCCGCGTGGTACAGCTAGTTCATGGTAACCATTCTTGTTTATAGAAGGGAGAGGATGCTCGGAGCATAAATCCATGATCCTGTCTAGCTTGGTATTAGGATTTCCCAGTGTACGCTGATAAATGTGTCATTGTGACATGAAAGCAATTCTCTGTGCATCTTAAGAATCATAGAATTGTCTGGGTTGGGAGGAAACTTAAAGATCAGCTAGGTCCAACCCCCCTGCCATGGGCAGGGACACCCTCCACTACACCAGGTTGCTCAAAGCCTCATCCAGCCTGGCCTTGAACACTTCCAGGGATGGGGCAGCCACAACTTCTCTGCCTTACCATGCTCAGAGCCAAGAATTTCTTCCTTAGATCTCGTCTAAATCTCCCCTCTTTCAGTTTAAAGCCATTGCCCCGTGTCCTATCACTCCATGCCCTTGCAAAAAGCCCCTCTCCAGCTTTCTTGTAGCCCCTTTAGGTACTGGAAGGCTGCTGGAAGGTCTCCCTGGAGCCTTCTCTTCACCAGGCTGAACAGCCCCAATTCTCTCAGCCTGTCTCCATAACAGAGGTGCTCAAGCCCTCGCGTCATCTTTGTGGCCTCCTCTGGGCTCGCTTCGATAGCTCCATGTCCTTCTAGTGTTGGGGCCTCAGAGCTGAATGCAGTATTCCAGGTGGGGTCTCATGAGAGCAGAGCAGAGGGGCAGAATCCCCTCCCTCGCCCTGCTGCCCACGCTGCTTTGGATGCAGCCCAGGACACGGTTGGCTTTCTGGGCTGCCAGCGCACATTGCCAGCTCATGGTGAGCTTCTCCTCGACCAGCACCCCCAAGTCCTTCTCCTCAGGGCTGCTCTTCATCTGGAGGCACTTACAGCTCATGAAACTAAACTCTTTGGTTTAAAAAAAATAGACATGAGGAGATGGGGAAGTGATAAGGGGTCTAATAGAAGATCTCCCCACCTCTCTCCAGTGCAGGCATCCTTGTAGTCTTTGAAAGGTCTTGGCCAAAACTGCCTTGTGTTCCTAGAGTAAAAGGGAGAGCCGACATGCTCTCATGAGTCCTGCAAAGGACACACAAACCTTCCTCTGTTCCAGATCATCCTTTTTGACAGTAGTACCCTGCTTTAAAATGCTTGTTTAGTTTTTAAGTCAGTAAAAGGCAGACCACAGAATTAAGACGGGTGAGGTTTTCTCCTCACTTGGATATCCATTTTTAAACATGCTTTTGCAGCCTACTGTCGTTTTTCTTCTTCAAATCCCACACTTGTAGAATACGTATAAACCCAGTATTGTCATTAATGGTATGAGTGGTGTTCTAAATATCTTCATACACTGGTTTTGTATGTCAAAAGTAGTTAACCTTCATTTCAGAGGTGTGATGTTTCTTTAGCAAGAAAATAATTGAACAGTGTGGGAAGATGCTCCCTCTAAATACTGAAGGGATGCCCCATTGTAAAAGAAGCTCAAGTGCTTGTTAAACAACTGCAGGCAGATATATATTTTTTTTTTTAATTAAATAGAAGAGCTCATTTGAATGTTTTCCCGAGGGTGCACCACTTCAGCGAGTGGGCTGGTTGACTCGTAAGAATTAAAGCATTGGTATGGGAAAGGAGGCCCTGGAGGATATCATGTTGAGTGGGGATGTTGAAAAGGGTGTATGAGTATTTGAAATTTTTTGGATATGCATTTGCTGTCATAGTAAAGTTTCCGATGAGGCAGAATCATAGGATGGTTTGGGTTGGAAGGGACCTTCAAGATCATCTAGTTCCAACCCCCCTGCCATGGGCAGGGACACCTTCCACTACACCAGGTTGCCCAAAGCCTCATCCAACCTGGCCTTGAACACTTCCAGGGATGGGGCAGCTGCAAATTCTCTGGGCAACCTGTGCCAGTGCCTCACCACCCTCATTGTAAAAAATTTCTTCCTTATTTCTAATCTAAATCTCCCCTCTTTCAGTTTAAAGCCATTGACAATCCTTGATCAGGTGAATAAAAGTACAGTAATGGATGTTTATGTAGTCTAGGCCATACTTTTTTTTTTTAGTAAGTTTGTGAAAATTGAAGGTAATTTGTTATGTTTCTTACGGTTTCCTTTACAAATAAACATTTAAGAAGCTATGAAATAGATTGATATGCTATTGATATTGATTATATTTGTCAGTGAATCTGGAGGTAGTGCTTCTCTGGGCATTTGGGATATATTTGGGAAATACTGAACCTCTGAATGTGGGTTTTTGAGGGTTTTTTTGCTTTATTGTTTTGATTTTGTTTTGAGTTTGTTTTTTTTTTTTAAAAAGTTAGTAGTATTTTCCTCCTCCTCTTCCTTTTGTTCACCAAACCCTATTACTGCTGGCAGCGAACGCTTCTTGCTTGTGCCTAGAATCCAACTGCTGCCATTGGAGTTCCTGAATGGGCTCGTGCCCGAGCTTTTCATATAGCTGGAGGAATTTGGGAAGACTTTGAATTTACAATTTCAATTTATCATTGTCTGTGCAGAGCTTTTCTTCTCCAGTCTGCCTTCCTGTTACATGTTTACTTTTCACAACTCGAGTGCCTCTGGCTCTGCAGTTGAAGTTACGGCTCTTTTGTAAGAGCAGGGGAGTTTTTTTTTGGTTTTATTTTGGCTTTTTTCCTGAAATACAAATTATTTTACAAAGTGGATAATGCACTGAAAAATTCTGGTATGTCTCATATGCGATTATATCTGTATATAGGACAGATCACAGTTTATTTTATCAGCCCTGAAATCGTTGTTTCCAGTAAAAGTGCTTTCTTATTGTGTTGAAAAGTTGTGCCCCTTACATGTCAGCAGTGATAAGTGATATGGTCTTTGTATTCATAGAATCATAGGATGGTTTGGGTTGGAAGGGACCTTCAAGATCATCTAGTTCCAACCCCCCTGCCATGGGCAGGGACACCTTCCACTACACCAGGTTGCTCAAAGCTTCTTCCAGCCTGGCCTTGAACACTGCCAGGGATGAGGCATCTACAGCTTCTCTGGGCAACCTGTTCCAATGCCTCACCACCCTCAGAGGGAAGAATTTCTTCCTTAGATCTGATCTAAATCTCCCCTCTTTCAGTTTAAAGCCATTGCCTGTCACTACACACCCTTGTCCAAAGCCCCTCTCCAGCTTTCTTCTAGCCCCTTTAGGTATTGGAAGGCTGCTAGAAGGTCTCCCTGGAGCCTTCTCTTCTCCAGGCTGAACAGTCCCAACTCTCTCAGCCTGTCTCCATAGCAGAGGTGCTCCAGCCCTTGAATCATCTTTGTGGCCCTCCTCTGGACTTGTTCCAACAGCTCCATGTCCTTCTTGTGTTGAGGACCTCAGATCTGAACGCAATACTGAGGGGGGGGAGGGGGGGTGGTCCTCACAAGAGCAGAGCAGAGGGGCAGAATCCCCGCCCTTGACCTGCTGCCCACGCTGCTTTGGATGCAGCCCAGGACACGGTTGGCTTTCTGGGCTGCCAGCGCACATTGCCGGCTCATGTTGAGCTTCTCCTCAACCAACACCCCCAAGTCCTTCTCCTCAGGGCTGCTCTCAATCCATTCTCCACCCAGCCTGTACTTGTGCTTGGGATTGCCCCAACCCACGTGCAGGACCTTGCACTTGGCCTTGTTGAACTTCATGAGATTTGCAGAAGCCCACCTTTTCATGGTATTTGTTGAGTATTCATGGTAATTGACTATATAATCTCATACTTTTTGGTTCATGAGAGAGAGTTAAAAAACATAATGAGTAAACTGTGCTATTACCAGTAGGTATCACTTTTTTTAAGATGCTATGTTAAAATGTGTTTTACTTAGTCTGCAAAAATTTACTTTTATTATGGTTTTCTGTGCGCATTGCAATAGCATTGACACCTTTAACTGATGCTCCCCAGCTCTTTGCTCACCTTCGAGAATACTTGGGCTTTTACAAGCTGAACAAGACGTGATATTTTTTCCCCCAAAGAATTTCTACTATGAGCTTTTTTCCTTGGCAGAAACCCAACTTTTTCTTAAAAATTGTATCTGCACTTACACAATGAAAAAAGCTACAATTTTTTCTTGAGCTTTTTGTCCAAGTACTAATTATATAATTTGTATAAAAACATCAGACTTTGAATGCAGCAGATTGCCATTTTAAAGGATAAACCTCATGTACTATTTTTTTTAAATACCATTTAAGAAAAACCCTCATAAGTAACGGGTCTAACATTCACAATTCTGTAGGAACGTCATTCCTAGGATAGCCAAATCCCTAAAGCTTTAAGCTTCTCTTTGATCCAAGGGATTAGCAGGGATTTCCATTTTTGCATGGCAAATTTTTGGGCTGTTAAGGATGCACAATGGAGCCATGTTTCCGTGGGACAAATATCACGTAGGAGTAATTTTGCTCCTGATCCTGCTCTGCATCTGCGGTCCTCCATGCTGGTTTGCACAAGCTGTTTCAGATGGCTTTGAACATTGCTCTCCAACTCAGAGGAGTGCCCTTGCTCTGCGTAGTTGCTCAGGAAGATAAAGGTCATCACCTGTTTGATGACCCAAGCTGTCACCTGCAAAAGCCCCTCTCCAGCTTTCTTGTAGCCCCTGTAGGTACTGGAAGGCTGCTAGAAGGTCTCCCTGGAGCCTTCTCTTCTCCAGGCTGAACAACCCCGACTCTCTCAGCCTGTCTCCATAGCAGGGGTGCTCCAGCCCTCGGATCATCTCCGTGGCCTCCTCTGGACCCGCTCCAGCAGCTCCATGTCCTTCTTGTGTTGGTGGGCCTGGAGCTGAATGTAGTACTGTAGGTGGGGTTTCCAGAGAGGATTAGGAGTATTTAGAAGAATAGAAGGTAGGTGTTTTGTAAGCCAACAACATCTGTATGTAAGAGGAGGACTGATTCGTATCAGCCTTTTATGCAACTCAAGTTGCTATTTTCAGTATAAATACTGTTAACGTGCTTGTAGCGTCTCTTCTCGTGATCATGAGCAATGGAAGAATCATGTTGAGCGGAGTGAGGGTTCAGCTGTCCACTGAGCTGTGGCATTTGGAAAAGCTTTCTCTCAGGCCAGAGCTATTTTAAATTTAAAAACCAAACGATAAAATGGTATCAGGCAAAAGAAATGCTCAAATAAAGAATAGGAACTGTCTCAAAGGATTATCAAAAACATCAATCTGCTGATTTCGGGTATCCTTCAAGAGCTTCGGAAGCAGTGTGGATGTGGTCAGCTGGCCCAGAGCTGTCATCCCTGTCTGACCTCTGTTCTCCTCGGGTGACTGTGCGGGAGATGAGCTGGGGTAGGTTCTGTTGGCACAGGACATCAGTGTTGTAGCTCGATCTCATTCAGTGGTGTGGTTGCTCTTCATCTTTATTGTGTGTCCCCGAATCAGCATCTTTTGTTAGAAATTCCCTGGTACTGTACCCGGTGGAACGAGACAAGCTACTTTGACGTTAGTGGCTGTTAAACCCCAATTTTGTAAATAAAGTACTTCCAGTAGACCGTCTGCAGCTCTCCATCTGCACAGAAGAATCAAGGAGGCCCTTGGTGAATGCTTCTTCGTCCTTCCAAAGGGCTCTTGTTGGTAGGGACTAAAGCAACAAAACTGAAGATTGTGAAATACGTGCGCTCAGAGCCAAATATTTGAAGGGGCAGAGAGAAGTCGTGCGAGAACTTCCGTCAAACTCCACGGGCTCTTTTGTTATCTAAAGCAAGAAAACAAGCTTCTGCTCAGCAGATGAGAGCAAAATTTGAAGCGGGGATAAAAAATGCACGCAAACCCAACAAAAACCTCTAATGCCTTTTTTTATGATGTCAAGTTGAGCTACTCTGGTGGTGTTTTGCTACAGGTAGTTGTTTGGTTGTTTATTTTCTGCAAGGGATAGGATAGATGTTATTTATGAATGGCATGAGCAATCTTTAAAATTTATTTTATTTTTTCCATCCACTGTAACGTGAAAGTTTAACGGTGGAAACCTGCTATTAGTTAAGAATATTAGTAGTATCTGAAACTTTCTGTAAAATAATTCTTTCCTGTAGGTTTTTCAGTGTGCTCATCTCCCACTTCAAAGTCTCTGGTAGTGTACAGTGGGAAAAGTTTTGCTTTGCATAATAAGGATATCATCAGTGTGTAAGAAATGCTTAGTTTTTACTGGAAAAAAAAACCAAACAACCTTCCAAGCAACACCGTGCTAAAAGTAGCCTTGTTCATAGCAGATACCAAACTGATGCTCCTGGGACAACTGTGTTTTTAACTAAAACCTGTATTATTATTATTATTAGTTGCAACCAAAGATACTTGCTCTGTTGCAAGATGTGTCTTGATGCTTGAATCTGATGCTCAGCCAGCCAGTTAAATATATTAACAGTACTTTATATTTTTATTCTGGTGTTTGAAAAGAGCATGGCAAGCAGAACCTGAATAGGATGCAGCTCACTCTTTCTTTGGCGTAATGTAACTGGAATTTTACTGGGATTTCACAGCTTTTTCATAACCTGAACCATCAGAGCAAAACTCAGCAGAGGCTGCTGGCTGTTGCTTGGCATCAAGGAGGAATTGCAGAAATCTGAAGGCTTGGGTTATTTCTGTCAAAAATGAAGTTTCCCAGGTTTAATAAAAATTCATCTCGAGTCGTTGCGAGTCCCCTGGCTTAAGGAGTTTGACGTGGACGTGTTGCAGGGGTGATGGGCTCTTTCCCCCCCACTGTCTTTCCTGTCCTGCAAGCATTTCTTCACGTCTCCTTGGAAGGAAGGTGCAGAATAACAGAATATCCTACTGACTTTCATTTAGAAGTGCCATATGATACAATTATTTAGGGGGGGAGGTCTCATTTGCATTAATATAAATCAAGGCCACTTGAGGTTTAGGTTAAAGGCAATAAATAAATGTAGCTTTTATACTCATAGGAAGTATTTGCAACAATTTCAAAATTATTTTAAAAGACAGGGTAATTAACAGAAGAATGGTTTTAAAGTTTGCCTTACAACAACTCTAGAAAGCCCTTTTGATGTTTAAGAGGACAAGGGATGTTTTCTGACCTCGAAACCAGCCGGCAGAAGCTCTAGCACAGAGTGTTTTTAAATCTGTTTTAGCTGGGAGAGCCCGGCACCACGGGAGGAAGAAATGGGGAAAGGATGGACGTTTTTGGGAATCTAGGCTTTGAAATACAAAGATACATGCATTTGTGCTTTCTAAATATTTTGTTTGACTTTATAGAAGGTGTATATATATAATATGTACACACCTATATATAAAATACATGTAATAAGTACACACATATAAAAATTACATAAAATATGTACACACATATAAAAATGTATTTGATATATATTGAATATACATATTATTATGTATATTCATATACACTATATATATATGATGTATACACACACACTTTTGTAACGTTTTCATGTCAAAGGGAAGGGTATAGAGAAGCACACGACCACATATTCAGAGATGCCTGAAGATGCACCACACGAGCCGTGGTGTTGCAGCCTGTGCCACGGAGCGCGATGGTCTCTAGCACAGCTTCTGCTCCATCACTCGTTCATAGCTTGTACTAGATTTGCCTTCTTTACCTTGGGGAGTTGGAAGATACAAAGATTTCTCTCTGAACCAGGCGTAAAGGTGTCTAGGGAAGCTGAAGGTGGCTGAGCTTTTATCTCTAGCAGGCACTACTTCTTAAGAAACAAGGCCAAGTGCAAAGTCCTGCACATGGGTCTGGGCAATCCCAAGCACAAGTGCAGGCTGGTGGAGAATGGATTGAGAGCAGCCCTGAGGAGAAGGACTTGGGGGTGTTGGTTGAGGAGAAGCTCACCATGAGCCAGCAGTGTGCACTGGCATCACAGAAAGCCAACTGGATTCTGGGCTGCATCCAAGGCAGTGTGGGCAGCAGGTCGAGGGAGGGGATTCTGCCCCTCTGCTCTGCTCTCATGAGACCCTCCCTGCAGTGCATTCAACTCTGGGGCTCCCAACATCAGAAGGACATGGAGTGTCCTGGGTGTGTGGGAGCACCAGAAGGTGATCCAAGGGGTAAGAATGCATTGCCTTGAGTCTAGGGAAATGGGAATAAATGTGTAGGAGTCTGGGTTGTTCTTCCATTCGTCTTACTCTGCTATTTTGATTGAGCCTCCTCATCCAAAATCCGAAGCCTATTTACAGGGGAAACATCTATCAACAGGGCAAGTTGTGGAATGGCAATTTTTGAGCTGAAGACTTAATGAAGGGATGTTAGCAAGGAGCTGTCTGGTAGCATAAGCTGACAGCGTTGCTGTTGAGGAATACAGATTCTTCCCTCTTAAGGAATGATCTGAACGTGCATATGGAGTCTCTCATGCTAAGGATTAAAGATTGATCTTGGTAAACGAGATGCCCTGGTCTGTAGAAACTGGGGAAGAGGAGTTGCCACTCGTGGGTCTACTGACAGAACGCGGCAACAAGGCGCTCGTGGGTTTTTTCATCAGAGGTTATATAAGAGACAGGCATCATATGCAAGAACTGGCTTGCATATTATTATGCCACATCATGACAGCTCTTCCACGTGTTTTCCACTGACTAAAACTTGCTGTGAAATGGTGCTCTGCCTTCAAGAGGGGGTTATTTTAGAAATTGTGAGAGATCTACCAAATTACAGCGTATCAGGGTGAAGCCTTCTGGTAGTAGGACCAGTTGACTGCTCATGTCTGTAAACAAAGTGTGTGTGAAGATGATTGTGAGGTATAATCCTGGTCACCAAAAATAAATATTTGAGTGTCTGTTACATCTCCTCTCGATATACAAATCAATACAAATGAATCTTTTTGTTGTTTTGATTTAGTTGTTTTTAATTTGTTTAATTCAGCATGCAGAAGTTCCTATGATAAATAATGAAATGAAGGCAAGAAATAAAATATTACGGTGCCGATGTACCTTTACATGGTATTTTCTGTCACGTTTTCACAGTGTCTAAATCCCAACGATAGGTTGTCATTGAGCTGTCTACAGGAAAGCCCGAGTCACGGTGTGTACATTATTCCTTCTAATCTGTGTTACCTTGTGCTTGTCAAGATAAGTTTATTCAACTCTCAGGCAGCTTAATTGTCTGGTTTTTCTCTGGCCCTTTGGGATTCTGCAGTTTTCTCTAGTCTTGATTAATTTGCACAGTTTAATGCCACCCTTCATGTATAGCTCTTCCCTGACCACTCTTTTTTGGAGATGCGGTTTAGCCCGTCTCAGTATTTAACGAAGAATGCTGATGTGGGGGTTTGGGGTTTGGTTGGTTTTTTTTCCAGTATTGAAGTTTTTGCTGTGTGATTGGAAGGGAATTAATGAGGACTAAACAAAGGCAGGCAGGCTGTAGGACTGCTCGGCTCTTTTGAGTAAGGCTCTTTCTCTGGAGCTTTCCTGGAGGAGTCCTTTACTTGTGCTGACATTCAGGGGAGCCTTTTGAGGGTAAACTTGGCCTTGTGAAGATCTCCCTCCTCGTCTTCTCCCTCCTCTTCTCCTCTCCTCCCTCCTCGTCTTCTCCCTCCTCTTCTCCTCTCCTCCCTCCTCGTCTTCTCCCTCCTCTTCTCCTCTCCTCCCTCCTCGTCTTCTTCATCTCTTTCTAACAGACCTTCCAAGCCACATGCCAGGGTTCAGCCATAAAGTCCCTCCTTGATGCTGTCATTGGCTTTTGAATGTTCAAATAACAGCAACGTTTTCTTTATCCAAAGAAACTGAGCACATTGACTTCCGTGACTCAAGCTAGGTTAATTTTTTTTTGATTTAACGTGTTTCTCTAGTTATTTTCAAACACTGTCATTAATTCTGATTTCAAACAACTTTTAAGGCTGATCAATCTGTAATTTTCAAGATCATTCCAGAGCGTTTCCCGCTCCTCTCTCTAGCTGGCTCGGATGGAAAATGGAATATTTTTCCCTGTTAAATTTTGAGGAAATTAAACATTTAGTGTTCTTGCAAAGTGGGGAGTAGGACAACGTCACGGGCATGCTACGCACCTCGAAGGCTGCCTGGAATATACCCATTAGCTACCAGCTGTGCAGCGGGGGAGAAGCGATCGGGGCAGTATATTTATTTTAAGTATTCAGTTGGATTTGCTAAAATAAATAGAATTTGTTCCTGCCTGCAATCTGCTGGCCTGTTTTGGAGCCCCTTGTTTGGTATTCCCAGACGTGCCATCCCATGTCATTGGTATTCTGCGAGGGTGCGTGGCCGCTCGCAGGGAGTGAAATCCGTGGGGCTCGGGGAGCAGGGAGAGGGGGGGATTGTCAGCTTGGGCTGGCTTTTCACTCTCAAACCACCAAGGAAAGGCGAGTGCTGCGGTGAAAATACAAAAGCGGTGGATTTTATCATGCAAAAATCGGATTGCCTGCTCCCCTCCTTCTGAAAAAAGTCTTCTGTGCTCTGAAATACCAAGCCTGGTCGTTATACACAAATAAGAGATCCGTCAATGTCCTTCTCTCAGCCTCTACTCTGCCTTACATAAACCCAGATCCTTTTATTTATTTTTTTTTTTCTAATAAGGCACGTAAGCAGCCTTAAATGAAGATTAATGTTCCATTAGACTTTTATCAGTTACGTTGTAGGCTGAAATGTGCTGGTCACATGCCGATTGATCTTCTGTGTCAAAGAATAGCAAAAATCAATATTTTAAACTCTTTTTTTTTAAACCAGTATGTCTACAAAATACTTGTTTGCATCAAGTAACTCCCTTGTTTTACTGAGTCTCTCTTTGGGGATCCGTGCGCACTGGGGAAGTAGATTGCCCAGAGTGCAGATGTTGGGAAGCTTGGCTTTCAACCCCGGGCTACATGAGCATCCACATCATTCCTCCTGTCGTATTTTAGCTTAACTTTATCATTTGTCCTTTGAATTCAGAGGCCTGTATAAGATTTTTTTTTTTTTTTATTGCCTAAAAAGAGAGGAGAAACCCATCTGATGGGTTACAGCTTCCGTTCCAGCTGGTACCGTCTGTGCATGCCAGCTGGCAAACACCCGAGGAATGGCCGTTCCTGGTGTTGCATCTTGGCTGTGTTTGAAGTTTGATCTCTGATTCTTTCTCGGAAACTCTTTTTGGGATGCTTGGAGGGAGTTGTTGGCTTTTAGGTAGTGAAATCCAAGCGGCTACTTTGTGTGCCTTCAATATAGAGCCTGAAGGTGACCAAGGCTGCTTTGCCCAGGTTCTTTGCTGCTTTATTTCTTCACTGGGTAGCCGTCGAAGGCTGTGCCGTGGTCAGCTCAGGCTGACTTAGCCCTACAAAAGTCATCTGAGTGATGTGATTCACGTTAGCTGAGGACTTTGTAGAGAATCAAAGTTTCTATGTTTAATTCCTTCACCGTTACACTTGTAATTTCTTTCACTCAACTGAGCTGTCAGAATAAGAGAGTTGCTAAGCAACTTCTTCACTTCATATCATAGAATCACAGAATGGTTTGAGTTGGAAGGGACCTCAAAGACCATCCAGTTCCAACCCCGCTGCCATGGACGGGGACACCTGTCACTAGATCAGGTTGCTCAAAGCCTCATCCAACCTGGCCTTGAACACTTCCAGGGATGGGGCAGCCACAACTTCTCTGGGCAACCTGTGCCAGTGCCTCACCACCCTCAATGTAAAAAATGTCTTCCTTAGATCTCATCTAAATCTCCCCTCTTTCAGTTTAAAGCCATTGCCCCTTGTCCTGTCACTACACACCCTTGTCCAAAGCCCCTCTCCAGCTTTCTTGTAGCCCCTTTAGGTACTGGAAGGCTGCTAGAAGGTCTGCCTGGAGCTTTCTCTTCTCCAGGCTGAACAACCCAAATTCTCTCAGCCTGTCTCCATAGCAGAGGTGCTCCAGCCCTCGCATCATCTTTGTGGCCTCCTCTGGACCTGCTCCAACAGCTCCATGTCCTTCTTGTGTTGGGCACCCCACAGCTGAACACAGCACTGCAGGGGGGTCTGATGAGAGCAGAGCAGAAGGGCAGAATCCCCTGCCTGGACCTGCTGCCTACGCTGCTTGGGATGCAGCCCAGGATGTGGTTGCTTTTCCGGACTGCCAACGCACATTGCCAGCTCACGTTCTTCCCTTATTGCCATGGCATCTCTCTCCTTCCCCGGTGTTTTTGGGGACTTGAGAGGGTCTCTTCCATCCTGGCAAGCAGTCGATAATTCCCATAACCTTACTGCGAGGAGGCGGGATGGTGGTAACACAAAGCTGATCTCACTGAATTTTTTCTCAAAATCGGTTCTTGTGCTGCTTGGGTTCCTCGTGAGCTCTTACGGCAGATTTCACACCAAACTTTCCTCTCTTTAGCTGCAGTTGAGGCACTTTTGCGTTTGCTTGCTGCACCGCAGCGCTGTGGGAACTCGGTGTTTTGAAAAAACCTCTTCCAGGAGTGGGGATGGCAGCGTCATGGATGGGAAAGCCTTCTCTTTTGTCACACAGCAAAATAACGTGATGAGAGAGTTATGTTACAGCAACCTGTTTGTCAGAAAGGAAAGAGAAATAATTTCCAGGCAGAATGTCCTGATTTTTTAAAAAATTTTAGTTTTAAGCTTTACAATGTATTTGGAAACCTGAGCACTTAGACTTTGCTTCTCTTTTAGCAAAGGAAAAACAACCAAAAGAAAGGAAAACGTGGCGATTTTTAGCTTTTATTTCAATGTATTGCAGAACTTGTCGGTCTTCCAGATTGATGACGGTCACTAGGAGGATTCTCCACGTTGGTTCTGGTGGCTGTAGGAGAAGGTGCAGCTGTGAAGGCCTTTGCACACAGAATGGTTCTTCTGTCCACGTCGTTCTGTGCAAAACCTTGATGAACCAGAAATACCATCCCTCTCTGTGCTCTTTTTTAGCTTCAGACCCTTGTGTTGATGTTCTGGATTTAGCCTTTAGAGTTTTGAAGGTCTGAACTTCACCTTGATGAAGTACAGTTTATTTATGAGCACTGACATATGTATTAAATGATTCACTGTAGATGACAAAACAGTGGCTTTTTGTCATGTAATTTTTGAATTATCAAATAGAGACAAAGTAAAGAGAGAAGAATCCTGTTATTAGCTTCTGGGGTCGATGCTTTTCCACTCTCTCTATCCTAATGACGTTTTTGCAGTGGGATGTAGGCACCTTTAAATAGTCTCTTTAAAATATAATTTGTAAGCGCTCAGCTATCGTAATTCCGCTGCACGGAATTTGCATGTAACGTGGGGATGGAAAAATACAGAAATACCACCTGGAGGATTTATGGTGTTTTGGTGCATTTCACTCTGGAAGCTGATTTTTCCTGAGACCATGTTTGTCAGTTGTCTGGCAACGTGTGACTTATGGATGCTATAAATGATGCATTTACAGTGATGTTGTTTGGAGTTAAATACTGCTGTAGGGAACTGGGCTTGCTTCTATGGCTTTTCTTCGAAATAACGTTGAACCAACTTCCAGTTACAGGCTCTGTGCTCAGCTGTGACTGTCCACGTTCATGGGCTTGGTCCCAGGACCTTGTTCAAAACTGGTTTATACTTGAGGCTGTAGAGCTGCACTGGTTTTTTGTGGTGCGTTCACATTGTTTAGAAAAAATAAAATTAAAAAAGAATGGGTTTATTGTGTGGGTTTTTTAGCGTTGTAAAAGGGAAAGCCAAGATTAGAGAGCTGAGTGGGATTTTTGTGTGTTATTTAAAAATTTTTGAGGTGCTGTTTTACTTTAAAAAAAAAAAAAAAGGGGGAAGGGAAATATTTTATTAAAAAAAACGTGTAGTGATTTTTGCCTGAAGGAGGATCGTGGCAGACCAGAGCCAGATGGGTTGTGTGTCTGTGACCAGGTCTTCTGCGAAGGGCTCAGCAGCTGTGGTCTGCTTGCTGAGCTTTTTTGGGATTTGAGGAAACCATGGGTAAGCTTTCTGTCTATCCCACAGGCTGAAGGATTGTTTTTTTCACAGTCATCTAAACCCAGTTTTTGTGTTTCGGGTGCCTCACTCTGCCCTGCTTTGCTCTGATGGAAACAGTTTTATGTGTTTTAAGCTTCTGGTAAACTCTAATTTTGAGTGTTAGCTTTTGGAGAAGTACTACTACTTGCAATATTTTGACTCCCCCATTTTCTTGGGTTTGGTTTGTTGTTTTTATTATTATTATTTCTTCTTAATTAATATCAAAGTCAAGATTTTTTTCAATTTAGTCCAGAGAGAGCCTGCCTGCTGTTAGAGTTCATAAATGCAGTTCTTTTTCTAATTTTAAAAAGAGACCCTTCTCACACTTGAAGCTAAAAGAGGGAGAGGAAGGCTGTAAAGATATTGCAGAGTTGACTCGCAGGAAAGCAGCTGCTATTTTCAAGTGCAGAAAGCTCAACGTGGGAGTAAAGGGGCCGATGAGCTTAACATTGTACAGCTGTTGGTTGGCTGCCTTGTAACTTCGGGTGCAGCTGCGTTGAAGTTTCAACGTCGTAGGGAATCGCGGATGAAATGGTCCTGCTGGACTTGTCCTGGCTGAGGCTGGTGAACCCGCTGAGCTGGAGATGGAGACGACTCAACTCAACTCATATGAGTTGCTGCAAATATTCCTTGCTGGATGTGAGGAGGGAAATAACAATGAAATAAAGAAGGAACGAAGGTATCAATGAAATTTAACCAACACTATATTACTTCTTAAAATAATAAACATGCCAGGGCCAAAGGCTTTGAGGTGAGTCCCTAAGGAAGATGATACAGCCATATGATGTCCTTGTAGAGAGGTTATCAAAAAACCCCAAACTATGCTATGCTGTTGAGTATAAGCGCTGTTGAAATGTGACAGTTTTCGTGGAGTTTCTGGACAAATACCAGCAGTAGGTCAAAATACTCAAAGTTTGAAGACTGCTGAGGTGGCATTAGCAATTCTTTGTGACTATGTGGAGTATGTGTTGTTCCTTGGCCCCTCATGCTTGTGACAGTATAGGATAAATAAGGCGCTGAAGGTCTCAGTGCAGTGGACATTGAATTGGAAAAGGAGCAACATTGGAGCATTTGAATAATAAAATAATTGCAAGGAGACTTCATTGTGGGCAGAAGGAAGAGGAGTCCAACTAGGTCCTGGAGGGCCAGCTCAATTCATCCTCATGAGAAAGGAGACCTGCTCGGAGCGTAGCAGAAGAAACTGGGAAATACTTTCCGAATCAGGATTGTCCTTCTGGTCTCAAGATGATTAAATGGGTGCAGTGGGTAAAATTTACCCATGTCTTTGAATGTTGTCCTCTACCCTTGGATATGAGTGATATGCCCAGCGTGGGCCTGTGGAGAGCTAGCCTGGGTGATGCATTCACGTCCTCGGAGCCACCTGCTTTACCCTCTTCAAAGCCAGCCAAACAGTGTATGTACTCATGTCCTTCTTGCTTTTCTAAGTCTTCTCAATCTTTTGTAATCCATATTTGTGTTTTCTTCAGGGGACCTATATTATTTCCTTCCACTCTTGCAAATCAAAGTGTTGCGTTCGCTTTTCTTCCCATCCCTTTCCTCTTCCTGGGCGAGCATCTGCAGAGCTTTAGTGGTTTTGGGTGTCTGCACTGGCATGTTTTTGCGTGGCTTATCCTCAAGAGTTGTAATCCTGTAGCCATTTGTGTTATTCTGACAGTGCAATTCTTAAAAAAAAAAAAAAATATATATATATATTGCTATTACGTTTCAATTTCTGCTGATTGTGTTCAATGGTATTTGGAACCTTTTTCAATTATTTAGTACGTGTTTCTTCTCTACTCCTACAGCTGAGCAGATGTATTTTTTTCCCCTGCTCTATATGGGTTTCTCTTCTTGCTTTGATTCCTGTGTTTCAGCTGTTGAGGTTTTTTTGTGTGGTTTTTTTTTTTTTTGTCCCCCTCTTCTATTCATGCTTTGGTTTGGCAGAAAAAGCACAGTGAGAGCTCAACTGTGTGGCTGGGCGACTGTGAGAGGGCGTGGGAGAACACTCCGTTTGCCGTTTCTTTCGGATTATTTCCTCCAGCTTGTTCGTGCTCGGTTATCCACCTTTCACCACTGCAGGACCTCAAGCCAGCAATTCATCTCCCTGACTTTAGTAATGTCACGGTCACGCAGCTAGGCTGGTGTATGACCCCCTGCTCCTCCCTAGATGACTTGATGTTCCATGTGCTGTGTGGAGGGAGTTGGGAGCAGTACTGAAGTACTGCATCCAGCTCTGGAGTCCCCAGCAGAAGAGGGACATGGAGCTGTTGAAGCGGGTCCACAGAAGGACCACCAAAATGATACAAGGGCTGGAGCACCTCTCCTATAAAGACAGACTGAGAGAGTTGGGGCTGTTCAGCCTGGAGAAGAGAAGGCTCCGGGGACACCTTCTAGCAGCCTTCCAGTACCTAAAGGGCCTACAGGAAAGCTGGAGAGGGGCTTGGGACAAGGGTGTGTAGTGACAGGACAAGGGGCAATGGCTTTAAACTGAAAGAGGGGAGATTTAGGTTAGATCTGAGGAAGAAATTTCTTACATTGAGAGTTGTGAGGCACTGAAACAGGTTGCCCAGAGAAGTTGTGGCTGCCCCATCCCTGGAGGTGTTCAAGGCCAGGTTGGATGAGGCTTTGAGCAACCTGATCTAGTGACAAGTGTCCCTGCTTATGGCAGAATGATCTTGAAGATCCCTTCCAATCCAAGCCATTCTATGAATGTATAATTTAAAAAAAATAGGAGATGGTTTCTATGTTTTCGATCTGATGAGGTCTGTTGCTGCCTTGACTGCTCCTTGTTGTAACACAGGGAAGTCGGACACCCCGTCAGCATCATCAGTGGGAGGAGAGGTCTGCAGCATTCCCTGCTCCCGTGCTGCCGATCCAGCTCTGGCCTTACTGGTTGTGTTTAAGTTATAACTGTGTTAATACCAACTGAAGAGATTTCAGTTGGTTTTGGTGAGTCGTTTGCTTATGTCATAGGCTGCAGTGTGGTTTAGATCTCATTTTTTGAGTGTCCAGGCTCAGTTATGCTCATACCCATTCACCATCTCACCGTTGAAAGGAAGGCTCTCCTTTACTTGCTCTGTCAGCATTAATGGAGAGTATGAAAATAGAACTTTTGATGGTCGAAGTTTTTTTGTTTTTTCTTTTAAATAAAAACAAAACCAACCAACCAAACAAAAACAACCCCCCAAAAAAAGGGGAAACAAGCCCCTACCCAAAGCTGTGACTTGGGTAAGCTCCTAAATCCGTGTTGAGGGAATGGATTAAGGAAACATTTTTTTATCGGCGCTGAGCCTCCAACGAGGATGTCCTGAAGCACCCGAGTGCTGGATGGGGAGATGGGATCAAAGAAGCGGATGGATCACAACAGGCTTTACAGGAGCGGTGACATGTCTCTTTTTGTCCCCGTAGCCCAGTTCCTCTCTTGCCTGGGTTTTTTCAGCTGCCTGTTCTTGGTGGGAGGTTTCTGAAGCTCTCCTGCTCCCGCGCAGAGCCTACTTTCACTCCTGTCCAACCTGGGTGAGCCACCTACCATGGTTTTGAGCAGCATCTCTGCACTTATTCTGTCGTTTTAAGTGTTATCAGGTTAGTACAGAAAGATTTTTCTTATTTTTTTCTTTCTGTATCTCGTCTCCAAAAAAAGGAGGCCCCTTTAAATTATCTCGTGCTTTAATTGCCGAGAAGCAGCAGAGATGCATATGGCAAACGTTTCCTTGCTGACTCATTAACAGCAGGTCCCCGGCATCTCCCTCCCTTGGCTTCTGCAAAGCCGAGTTGTTTTGTTGTAATTTCAGCCTAAAGTGGCACACGAAGTAGCTCCTGCCACGGCTCGTCGGATGAAAAATGCCTCGGAAGCGACCCCAGGGTGCAGATCGTGGGCTCCGTATTGCTGCGGAGAGATCCAGCAGCCCCCCTCCAGCTTGCAGCTGCTCCCCTCTTCCGCTGCGGTGAGGAATAAGAAGCAAACTTGCTGCTTGGCCAAACCTCCCAGGGATCAAGGAAATGTCTCCGGGTGAAAGCTGGAAGTGCACAACGTAACTGGAGAGCGTACGTTCGAGGCAGGCTGGAGGGACTGCAAGTGCCAAGATGAGGTGGATTATCATTGAATCATGGAATGGTTTGGGTTGGAGGAGACCTTCAAGATCATCTAGCAGCAGCAGGTGGTAGGTTAGCCATGCTCTTCTTCCTCTCTCCTGCCCGGCAGAGTACTGATGCTTTCAGTGCACTTTCAGTCTTAGGTCTCCAAGGAGTTTTGGTGTAACGGGAGATGCCACATCCCGGTGTCAGAAAGGAAGTATTCATCTCTGCTCTTCCAACATCACTTTGCACTGCCACCACCACCTTGATGGGCCAAAGAGCAGAGATGAAGGCTCCTGCATGCACCTCGGCTCTCAGAGAGTCTACAGGTCCTTTTCCTGGGGAGTGTAACTGTGCCAGATTTGTGATAAGATGATGCAAAAAGTGCTTTTACTGAGTTTTGAAGGATGCCAATCATCACCACACAGAGCGGAGAGGTTGCATCTTGCACAGCTGGAGGCATGTAGGAGACCCATCTCTGTGTGATGATTTCCACCATCGTGGTGGCACGTGAGAAAGACCAAGAAGTAGTTTGGGAAGGAAAGAAAAGTGTGGAAGAACAAAGATTAAACCTCCAGGTCTAAAAAGTCCAAGTAAGTCTGATACCACTAATGTGATATTAGATACTTGATGCTGTTACTATTGAAATAAAGAAGTACGTGCTTCGTGGTTTCAGGACGGACTTGTTGAGCCACTGCTTTTTTCGGGAGAGAGGCAGATCTAAAAAGAGTTCAACTCCAGGCCAAAGTCAGTGTTCACATCTGGAGGTGCCTTCCCCACTACTGGTGGGAAGAGGGCAGGAGGAATTTAGGAGGACAAAGCTGCTTTTTCACAGTGTGGTGATTATCTCTCAAGGTTTTCCTCCAAAGCAAACAGTTTTGTTGATGGTGCAGCTACAGCCACGGTGTCATTTTATTTTAGTCTAATTCTAAATGCTGGGGTTGATTGGCTCAGTGTAATGATTGCATCTTTATATAATTTTTAGTAAGGCAAAGCAAGGGGAGTGAGTTCTCAAAAGGGAGATGGTGCTCAGACCTGTACTTACATGTGTTCAAAACGTTGTATAAATCACTGTTCCTGTACCTCAGGGCCTTTCACTGTATCTTGTTCAGTAAAAATCCATGAAGACACACAAAAAATTAAATAGGAGAGCTTATTGTTGGTTTTCTTTATACTTTAAAGGTGCCTGGGCATCCTACCCATGGTGGAAAGTGCTGGAGATGATGCTTAGATATACCAGACAGTTACGTATTGAGGAGAATTGAACCTCTCCCATCACACCAACGTGCCTGGCTGGGCTGCGATCATCAGCACTAGCAAAATCCTTTTGGAAATAAATCACGAAATAATCTTTTTCCATGAAATTTGAGTCTTAGGAAGTGACCTCAAGCCACCTAAAGTCAGTGGAAAGAGTCTTGTTTGCCTTTAATCAGATCCCTCAAGCTGGTTCCTCTTGGGTTTTCAATCATGAAAATAAAGAATATAAATATAAGAAAGATAATCAAGAATATAAATATAAAGAGATGAATATCTTGATTTTTCTGGAAATCTGATTGAGTAGCAGCATCACCTACTACAGTGAAGAGAAGCTGTGGCACTGCTACTTGTTGGAAAGAGGCTGTGGAGGTGAAATATGTTGTAGGAAAACTTTGCTTTCTCACTGGCAATTTAACCATCTCTAGTGCGTTTTTCCTTTGTGTTCCTCCAGTATCACCAGCCCAGAGTCTGGTAAAGTGTCGACTGTCTTCAATATTTTGTCTATTAATTCTCCTCAGAAGAGTCTTCAATACTTCTAGGAAGTATTAATTCTCCTAGGAAGAGGAGAAAGAGATGCTAGAACTGTGTTCTCTCATGGTGGCAGTAATCTTTCTGTGACTACTTCTAAGCTATTGGAGGGATTTTTTAAAAAACAGAGTAAAATTTAATTAATTTTCTTTGCAAGCATTGAAAATGGTAGGTCCTGTGGCTGACACATCTTGCTCCTGGGTTTTCACACTGGTGTTACTTTAACTCCACTCTGCGTGAACGAGGAGGAAGATTGCGATGCCATTCCCCTTCTCTTCCTCATTTTTGTTTTACAAATCTCCCAAAGATTCTTTTCCCAGGGCCTCCCTGGTGCTGTTTATCCTGATGAGACTGAATAAGGAGAAAACACTCCCTAGATGTGTTGCGTTGCTGCCGAGCAGTATTCTGTTTGGAAATCACTTCGTCGCTTTCCTACATCAAAAAACATGTGTTGGGTCAGCAGAAATGCTGGTTGCAAACAAAAGAAAAGCAAAGAAGAGGCTAATTTTGCTGATGAACAAAAAAGTAAGATAAGCCTCAGCAGGGCAAAGTCTGTCCTGTAATAGGACAAAGAAGCTGATGACATGAATTAGTAGCAATAATTCAAACCAGACCTTCCTTGCTGGGAAAAAACTAGGTAGATGAGCTTCTGTGGTTTTTCTGTTGGGTCTCTTTAGCTGTCAAATCGCAGTATTCTGGTTTGCTCCTGAAAGAGTGAATGCTTAAAACATGATTTCTGCTGAGCACGCCTTCCCAAGAGAGGATACACGCAAATGGCAGTTCCACCATCCAACTGGGTAGCCGGGCTGGTTTGGTTTCTCCATTGGTGATTTTAATGTAAAATGCCGTAAAACCGTGGCGCGCTTCCGTTGCGTTTCCTTGCGCGTTATTGGCTTTATAGCACTGCGCTCGTTCTTCTCCCTTTCAGCGAGACGACTGCCGCGTTCGCCCAGCTGGCCGGAACAGCGTGTTTCCAGTAGGATGCTCATGTGCGGTAATAAACGGAAATTTTTGCGTCGTGGAGACAAACAGTGCATAGAAAGGCAGAAAATGCTGAATTTCATGGCTGTTAGTATCAACAGGCGGAGGGGAGCGTGTTCTGCCTATGGGTTCAAAGGAGTGGAGCATCACCGCTCACTTTGACTTTTCTTGGAAGGATTGAGAGCAGCCCTGAGGAGAAGGACTTGGGGGTGCTGGTAGATGAGAAGCTCGCCGTGAGCTGGCAATGTGCACTGGCAGCCCAGAAAGCCAACTGGATCCCGGGCTGCATCCAAAGCAGTGTGGGCAGCAGGTCGAGGGAGGAGATTCTGCCTCTCTGCTCTAATCAGACCCCCCTCCCTGCAGTATTGTGCTCAGCTCTGGAGTCCCCAACATCAGAAAGACATGGAGCTGCTGGAATGGGTCCAGAGGAGGCCACCAAGATGATCCAAGGGCTGGAGCACCTCTGCTATGGAGACAGGCTGAGAGAGTTGGGGTTGTTGAGGCTGGAGAAGAGAAGACTCTGGGGAGACCTTCTAGCAGCCTTCCAGTACCTAAAGGGGCTGTAAGAAAGCTGGAGAGGGGCTTTTCGCAAAGGCATGTAGTGACAGGACAAGGGGCAATGGCTTTAAACTGAAAGAGGGGAGATTTAGATTAGATCTAAGGAAGAAATTCATCACTGTGAGGATGGTGAGGCACTGGACCAGGTTGCCCAGAGAATTTGTGGCTGCCCCATCCCTGGAGGTGTTCAAGGCCAGGTTGGATGAGGCTTTGAGCAACCTGGTGTAGTGGAAGGTGTCCCTGCCCATGGCAGTGGGCTTGGAACTCAATGATCTTTGAGGTCCCTTCCAGCCCAAACCATTGTGTGATTCTGTCATTCTTTTTCCCCTTCTGCCACTGCAAATTATTACTCCTGAGTGTTTGCAGCTCTCATTCTGCTCTAACCTTGCCCTGTTCGTTTAGCAGGTTGGTGGGTTACTTTTCAATATAACTGTGCTTTTCACCAGCAATCCTGGTTTGCATAATTTGAAGGAGAAAGAGAACTTATCTGATATTTCTTTTTTTTTTCTTCCTCCCCTTAGGCCATTGGTGCACTTCAAAGGTAAAAGCTTTGCCTTAAAAATGTCTTTTGGCCCTTGGAAAAAAAAAAAAAGCCACCTTTTTCTGGCAGAGGGGTTGGAGGCTGAGGAAGAGGGATGTCTCTCGGGGAGATCCTAGGTTCTAACTTCCATTGACCCTCATTAAGGACAAATTCAGAAGACATTGCTGCTTTCTTCCTTTTTTTGGGAAAGAAAAAACCAGATTGAAATCAAACAGGCCTATATCTTATCGGAAATAAGTGTAATTAATAGCAGTAAGTTAAATCCTTGGGTTCTGCGTGGGCTATGTTGTTTTACAGGAAAAGCCAGTGTGATTTTTCTTTGTAGCTTAGGGTTTTTTCGTGGTTGCACAAAGCTCATGGCTTTGATCTCTTGAGCTTTGTGAAATTTTAACCTGGTTTCCTGTGTGGTCAACACAGAAGGAAATTTTTTACCTCTACCTGGAGCCTGAAGAAGGTGAAAGATTGGTTATCTCCGTGTGGTAAAGAGGAAAACAAAGGCACCTGTGATAGTAGAAGAATTAACATACATTTGTGGTAAAACACTGGAGATCCTCTGTTTGCTCTTAAGTCTTTGGTTTTCAGGTGTGGAAGCAAAATGTATTTTGTCAAGGATGCAGCCTTGGACACGACCTTCAGAAATGAGACACGAGGATGACAAGTGGATTAATGAAGTGTTGAAAGAGCTGGTAAAAAAAACCCCAACAAACCACAATATAAACATGCCTCAGAAAAAAAATAAAATTACTTAAGGTTTCCAACAGCAATCTCTATCCTAAGGATTGAGCTCCCTTTTTTTAGCTCAGAGGAAACTTGGGGTACAAAGTACAGCATCTGGGAGCGTCTAAAGTCTTCTCTTGACCCATGTGTAAGATGTTGGTCTTAAACCTGCTGCATTTAATTTGAGGGTGGTGTAGATGCTTTTGATCCGCCGGCGAGATTTTTCTCACTAGCGTTTCTGGGATCGGAGCTTGCAAATTGCCTCTGAAATCTTGATAATTAATGATGGTGGGTGGTGAACATGAGCTGCAAACGGGTTGAGGTTTTCTTATTCTTTTTAGTTTTGGCTTTTAAAAATCTTTATGCCCCCAAAATGCTCAGGAAGACAAAAGGGAAAAATTACATTGGTGTGAAAGCAGGGGAGGAGGCGGAACGGATGCGTTATCCTGCTGCCGTGGGAAGTATTGCGTGTCACATCTTCAAAACCCTCCGCCAGCATCCTACCGAACGAGCACCAGCACCTTAGTCCGGAGCGATACCCGAACGTCGCTCCTGTGACCTTTGGAGCAGGGGAGGTTTCCCTGGGGCCGGAGGCTTTGGAGCATCACGGTGCCAAGTATCTAAGATTTCATCTCTTGTAAAATCAATGCTGCTTTTCTCTCACGCTTTATTTTTTAATTAATTAATTTATTTATTTATAATGATTTATTTTAAATTCTGCGAATTCCGGGTTACGTTAGTTATCCGTGTCGCAGCATCGTCTCTCTCGCTGCACTACGTTTATAGTAGTCTAAGAAATGTGCTTGGAAATACGTTTTGGACTTACCTTGAAGGTCATTTGGGAGTAGCTTTCTCATCCCAATTTATTGGCACCAGGAGAAGTTGCCTCCCTCATCTACGTATTAGTCGTGTGTTTTTTTCAGGTACTGCTGTGTGATTACTGGTCTTTAATGGAAAAGGGAAAACTTCCAGCTCTTGTATTCCCGTTTTGTTTCCTTTAATCACAGCGTGCCTTCGAACGTGACCATATTTTTAGCAAGGCTGGTGTGTGCTACCAAGATACTGCAGCAGAGATTCGACTGTGGGTATTTTTCTTTCTTCCCTCCCCCAAAGCTTTATCCTTTGGCGTTCACGTTCTGCCGCTCTCGGCTCCCGATTGCTCTCACAGCTCTCCGGTGCGGCGTGACGGGACCATCACCCTCCTGGGTACTAATCAACAATTAAGTATTTTCCATTTTGTTTTGCTGTGTGTTGGCTGTGTATGAGGCTTCGCAACAAAATCCCATCCCAAAAAAAACCCCAACCCACTGCTATGGTATGAAATACGTTTGGTTTTTTATTACTAAGCAGCTGTTTCCCTTTTGTAAATGGTCCCTGCTGAGACATAGAAAAAGAAAGAGGAAAAATAGTTGAGGATGACAACGGCGTAATTCGCTCAACAGGTACTTCTGGGAGCGCAGTTCGGCCGTTCTGTGGCAGATGCTGGGTTTGTGGGGTGCAGTGATTTCCCCCACGGATAGCCTGTTAGTGGTCCCAGCTACACACCTCCTTGTCTTTTCGGGGGTTATGCTGGGTCTCCCCTTGCTCTTTGCCCCATAACTGGCCACATCCTTTTCCCCGGGGTAATCTTAACTGGTTATGTTTGAAATTGAAAATCCAAGTTACTGTTTTCAATTTCTGCTTACCTTGAGGCTCCTGCTTTTATTGGGAATCTGAACGAGGTACTCCGTGGTGAAAAACTGGATGATTCTTACCCTCTTATTTTTTTCAGCTGGTCTTTTAAAAAGCTATTGTCTTCAAGCAAATTTGCATCCTCTAAGAGAATTTGTTGACATCTAATTTCTGGTCCGGTTAGCGTTTTTCCTTCCCAGTCTGCTATTTCTCCTCCATCTCCCGCACCTCTGTGTGTCTTGACCTGCCTCCTGAGCAAGCAAAGTATGACTGTTGCTTGAAATCCTTAGGGATCCTCGTTTCCCACCCCGACGGTGAGACGAAGACCTGTTACCTTAATGCAGGATATCATGCTCTTTGGACACATGTGAAGATGAATTGTCGGCTGGGAGTCTCGCTGCGTTGCAAAAAATTCAGAACCACTAATATGATTTACAGAAAATGAGTGTATCAGTATTGGCGATACGTGGCTGCGTAATTAGAATCATAGAATGGGTTGGATTGGAAGGGACCTTCAAGATCATCTAGTTCCAACCCCCCTGCCATGGGCAGGGACACCTTCCACTACACCAGGTTGCCCAAAGCCTCATCCAGCCTGGCCTTGAACACCTCCAGGGATGGGGCATCCACAACTTCTCTGGGCAACCTGTTCCAGTGCCTCACCATCCTCACAGTGATTAATTTCTTCCTTCTATCTAATCTAAATCTCCCCTCTTTCAGTTTAAAGCCATTGCCCCTTGTCCTGTCACTACACACCCTTGTCCAAAGCCCCTCTCCAGCTTTCTTGTAGCCCCTTTAGGTAGTGGAAGGTTGCTAGGTCTCCCCAGAGCCTTCTCTTCTCCAGCCTCAACAACCCCAACTCTCTCAGCCTAAATTAGGATGACTTGCTCTGGATATTGACTGCTCAGATGTGCACAGAAGGATCTTGACAGCAATTTGTTTTTTAGCAGGACTATAGCTTTGTCTGTACATCTGACAAGGAGACAGATTAAAACCATTTGAAGAATAACCTTGGAGATTGCTTCAGGAAGCGGCAAGTTTCCTAGCTTAATACTGACTTTTGCTGCAAAATCTAGGTTTTCTTTAAAAAAAAAAAAGTGTAACCATATAGGGTTGAAAAAAAAAAATAGCTCGAGGAGAATCTACTCACTCCCTTCCACTAACGTGGAAGTGAGTGCATGAGTGCCTTGTTTAAAATGCTGTGTTTTCGGGTGAGTAGCTAGCTGCAGCTAAGGGAGAAGAGAGGGATGGGGTAATTAGAAATTTATGCTCAAGTGTGCAAATGTGGGAGGAAGGAAGAAAGGAGAAAGTGTGTTGGGGAATGTACTGAACACAAAGAAAGGAAAATGCATGTAGAGGTGGGACTGGGAGGGTTAGCTGCTTAGAACAGGGATTGAGCGTATATTCGTTGTACGCTTTGAGTGGAACGCCCTCGTTAAATGGAGAAAAGCCCTTTTCTGTGCAGAGCAAGACAGAAGGTGGAAGCTGGTCTGTGTGAGCAGCCATGCGAGGTGGTTCTGCACCCAGAGTCCTTCCCCTTGCATGGTAACAGCCGCCTGTCGGGGGACATGCGGCTGCAACGGCAGAAGCAGAATCACTTTCGGCCCAGCTGGCCACATCCTTGTTTCCCTGATTTTAAGGACAGGCAGGAAAATCCCTCCGAGGACGTCTGAGCCCTCCTAGACCACGTCCTGACGCGTCGCGATGCTGCCTTGGCACGGGCAGATGTGCTGTTGGTGCTGAGTGCACAGGGACATCAAAGATTTTCTTTGGGTTTATACATTTCTGGTGGGACAGGTGCTGCTGGACCCTTGGTAGGAGAACCCTTCTGCTGTTACAAGATAAAATTCTTGTGGTTGGCGGGGAGTAAAATGAGCCACATCCTTTTCAGTAAATACCCAGCAGTAATGAGTTAAGAAATCGTGCGTGTGATCTTATGCTACAGCTGAACAACTCAGCGAAAAGAGGTGGTTCTCGTTTTCCTCTAGCTCTTCTCCTCTTCTAAAAGGTTTGGCAGGTGGAAAGGCAAGCCCGGTCATCTCACCCGTCTTTGAAGTTGGATTTGTTTGAGTGTGGAACCATTTGGTTGTTAAACAGTTCATGGTTTTAATTATATTTTTTTAAAAATATAAAATATTGCAGCCATAAACTAGCTTTTTCTTCCTCTTTTTGTTTTAGGTGACATCTGGATTGTTCAGGGGGTGTTATTCCATCTTAAAATGGGGATAGTTGCCTTTTTGAGCAGTTGGAGGTTTTATGGATTCGGCAGAGCAACGAACACGTAGAAAAAAGATGATACAACTGGCTATCGCCTTTCACGTCTATTAACAGAAGATCTTTAATTGATTTAGGGAGGTTATTTTGTCTGAACACTTGCAATTAGCAGCTCCTAATCACTAAAACACTTTCTAAGAAGTCTGGCTCGATGGGTAGATTGGTAAAAGGAACAGGAGGAGCAGATATCGCTGGTTCCTTATCTTCTTTCCAAAAAAAAACCCTGCTGTGTTCTGCAGGAATAGCTGAGTAGGTGGGTGGGAAACATATCAGTGCGTGTCTTGCTTTCTTCAAGGGTTGGAAGAGACTTTGAGTTCCTGTCCCAAGGTAGGATTGGCCTACCTGTGTCTTGGCCTCTCTGTGTCTGGTGTTTATTGAATATGGTTTTAAAAATGTAAGATGATAGAGACCAGCCTGTGATCTTTTCTCCCCAAACCCTGGTCTTTGTCTTCTTGAAGCTCTATGTTTACAGGTTGCCTTTTGTCAATGTTTTTCTCTCTCTTTTGCCATCTTTAGGTGAAAGCATCTTGACAGCCACGCGGGAAGGTGGATTATTTTTCGAACGATGAGCGCGCGTCTCTAGACATGATTTGTGGCTCGGTCCAGCTGGAGCTGTCTGAATGAAGCTATGGGCTGTGCCTCCGCCAAGCATGTTTCTACTGTTCAAAACGAAGAGGAAACTCAGAAGGGGAAAAACTATCAGAACGGAGATGTGTTTGGTGGTAAGTGTTGCCGGATTTCATCTTTCTCCCAACTTCTGGAAGGTGTATTTGGGAGCCTTATCCTTTCACAAAATATAAAGGAAAATGCGTGTTAAAATAAATCATGACAATAGTGCAGTTGGCCCCCCCCAAGGGACAGTACCGTGACAGCTGAAACAGAGATCAGGGTGAAACCCCTTAGTGGAAAATTAACATTCTAAGTGATGTACAGTACTGCACTGTCTTTAACTCCGTGCATCCTGGAATAGTTCAAAGACAACCAGTGACATGACCCCCTCATATTTATATACATGTCTCTGTTACATATTTGTCATTAGGTACCAAAAGAGTTGACTCATTTCCTAAAAATAAAAATCTATTCAGTAAGAAAAATAATTCCTCAATACTTTTGTCCTGTAAAGCAATAAAACATTAGTTCTGAAATCCCATAGCAAACAGGGTTTGGAGGTACAATGAAACCTCTGCGAGGGATTCAGTGGTACTGGGAAGCTTTGAACGTGGGATGAAAACATCTGTGTGGGAAGAGTGGTCTGTGATCCAGCTATTAGTACAGACACTTGTGCATCAGGAAAGTTCTGTGAGGTAAAACATAGAGTCAGCTTCATGACTTTTCCTTTTTTTTTTTCTTCCTCTAGATTCTATTTGTATATGCTAGGGTGTTTTGTTTTTTTTTCCTAGCTAATGATCTAAACAGTAATTCAGGATTTTAAACAGTAGGAATTCTCTGGAAGAGTGTTCAGAAATGAGATTTCTAGATCTGCCCAGATACCTATCTGAAAGTGAAGGCAGCTGTGAACAAGCTAACTTGGTACCGTTAGTCTTAAAATAGGTGCTTTGCTACTGAAGACGCCAAGCTTCCCTTCTCTGCTGGTTTTTATAGCAATTGTTTGTGGAGAAGTGGGAATGACACATCCAGCAGCAAAAAATATCTCCCCTTAATTTCGAAAGCAATGATATTTTACTTTTTCAACCTTTCTGGGGGCTGGCTTGCTCCCAACAGTGGGTCCCAAGGTAGGAACATCTAGAGGCATAATCTGAAAGTAGTTGTTCACTGAGCTTCAGGCCAAAGGGATGGGTGATTCTCCCGTGTGTGCTCCTTCACCAAAAGATGCTGGTTTGGGAACTGTGAGTTCAGTCTGTTGCTTTTATTTAAAACAGGCTTCAAATGCTATCACGGACAAAAAGCTCCATTAGTTTCTCAAAGGAGCTTGAGTTTATATTTTAGCTGATATTTAGTGAGGGAGCAATTTTGGCAGTATGTGTCTCTGCTATTTTTTTTTTAACTGCATCCTCTGGGCTGAAAATCATAATTTTAATGACAAGAAACCTAGAGTGACTTCTGCAGGCAGAGGATCAAGACGACTGAAGGGATTATAGAGCTGGAATGGTGTCAGCAGTATCATTTAGAGCATCCCCCATTTGAGGGCTGTTAATCATTCCCTAATTTACTGAAACCTATCAATATCCAGAATACTCCCTGCTGTTAACTGTTTTCTGGCACATAGTTTAGTTTAGGTACGCGGTTTGTCATTGCTAAAGTTCCAGGTCCATCCTTATTTAGCAAAGAGTTGGAGTCTGTGGCTTAAATGACTTGTTGAACGGTAACCAGAGTGAGCACAAGAGCCATGTTCTCCCCTTGTTGCCTCCAGATCAGGAATTGAGCCTATGAGAAAGGTGAGCTGGAGTGCACCTGGCTTGACTGCTGTCCTTTGGGAACCTCTGCATGAGCAACAGGGTGCTTAGATGCCCAGAAGCAGGAGGCCGCTTGCTTCACGTGTCCAGTGCCTTGCATAGTTCCTGAACGGAATTTTTCTGATATAAAAGAGAGAGGCAAGAAAATTACACCTTAACATCATATTTATTGTTCTTCTTAATCTTCTGGACTCGCCAAATGCCTAGAGCTCTTTTGTAGGGGATTGAATACTTCTTCCACGTTGGAAATCGTAGTGGCGATGTCATGAGTTAGATCTGAAAGCTCAGAGTATTCTGCCCACTTCATTTTCTATTAAACTTTCCTGTTGGTCATCCCAAATTAATTCCGCGTAACATGTTCTGCAGAGTTATTCCTGAAGTCCTCAAGGAGGAAGTCAGTGCCATATCAAAGGGCTGTCGTCGTCAACTCCCTGCAAGGAGAAAGCGTAGTCTTGCTGGGTTTGAACAGAACTAGGATGACAAATCTTAGCAGAATACGTACCTGGAGATACAGGAGGAGCCACAGAGTCAACAAAGGTTACAAAGCACTGCAGTGCTTTCGTCATGCGTTCCCCCGTCCCGTTCCAGGTGCCAAGAGCTGCTGAGTGTTTCCTTGCTTGTTGCTGGAAAGGGACAGAAGTGTCTCATCCAGCCAGTGGCCAAGAGCAGAGTATCAGCAATTAACTGCAGAGTGACTAGGCAGAGCAAGGTCAAGGTGAGTGGCAGGGAAATCAGAGGTTCAGGAGGAGGAAGAGGGTGATGGAGAAGGAATTGGAAGCAGTCGGAAGAGAAGTAGTTTTGGGGAAGGAGGCAGCAAAGTAAAAGGAACAGAGATGACGAGTTGAGTCGGAAGGTGGTTGATGCAGTGGTAGCGTTGATAACGTCCTGAGAATATTGGTATCCGTCAATGATGATGTTCATAGATGATGAACGCTTGCAGTGTTCGCATCCGGGGACTAATCTGGCATAAAGCACCTGTGCAGAACTAGCAGGAGCGAGCTTTGTAGCTGCAGAAGCCTACGTTGCCTCTGATGTTTCATGAGGGGAGGAAATCCTGAAGGACTTGGAACAGCAATGACAGAATGAGAAGAAAACACCCCAGTGCTGGAGCTGCCTTCCCTGGGCAGCTGGTGTGATCCGAAAGACGTGGCTTACGGTATATTGTCCCTTGCTGTTTGCCTAACACCTGAGATGAAAACGGTGCTCCTCTTTCGTCCTTGAACATCACCTCCAGTCAAGCTGCAGGCAGGAGGAGTCAATAGGAAGGATTGTACTTTCCAGCTTGCTTTACGTTAACTAGGTCATTTTGAGTGAGGGAAGGTAGGAACATAATTTATTTAGTTCCAACCAGTTCTACTCTTACTTTTGCCTTGGGCTGCTGGGATTTTTTGCTGTTTAGGGATTTTTGTCATGTGTGGTTGAAAGCATTAGCCACGTAGCTGAAAAGCCTTTCACTTTCCCATGTAACACCTTTTTTCCACAAATAAGTGCAGTTGTCCATGTGATTCTTCTGTGAGCTCCATCTTCTCTGTTGCTCAAGAGCTTTCTTGTTTTGCTCTACTGCTATGACTGCAGCTCCACAAGTAGCAAGTGGAGCTACTGAGGAATCATAGAATGATTTGGGTTGGAAGGGACCTTAAAGATCGTCTAGTTCCAACCCCCCTGCCATGGGCAGGGACACCTTCCACTGCACCAGGTTGCTCAAAGCCTCATCCACCCTGACCTTGAACACTTCGAGGGATGGGGCATCTACAACGTCTCTGGGCAAAGAGTTCCAGTGCCTCATCACGCTCAGAGGGAAGAATTTCTTCCTTAGATCTCATCTAAATCTGCCCTCTTTCAGTTTAAAGCCATTGCCCCTTGTCCTATCACTACACGCCCTTGTCCAAAGCCCCTCTCCAGCTTTCTTGTAGGTCCCCTTTAGGTACTAGAAGGTCTCCCCAGAGTCTTCTCTTCTCTGGACTGAGCAGCCCCAACTCTTCTCAGCCTGTCTTCATAGGAGAGGTGCTCCAGCCCTTGGATCATCTTTGTTCTCCTCCTCTGAACCTGCTCCAACAGCTCCATGTCCTTCTTCTGTTGGGCGCCCCAGAGCTGAACGCAGCACTGCAGGGGGGGTCTCAGAAGCGCAGAGCAGAGGGGCAGAATCCCCTCCCTGGACCTGCTGCCCACGCTGCTTTGGATGCAGCCCAGGACACGGTTGGCTTTCTGGGCTGCCAGCACACATTGCTGGCTCATGTTGAGCTTCTCCTCAACCAACACCCCCAAGTGCTTCTCCTCAGGGCTGCTCTCAATCCATTCTTCGCCCAGCCTGTACTTGTGCTTGGGATTGCCCTGACCAAGCACAAGCACAGACTGGACGGAGAATGGATTGACAGAATGAACTGGATGGTCATTGTTACTGTCGCAATTGTTTTCCAGCTGGGCAGTAACAACTACCGATGCCAGCCTATGGTGATCCAGAGCCAGTGGCTACTCTGTACCATCTCTGCTGTCAAGATTGAGTAATGACAGAAGTTTCAAAGGGCAGAGAAGGAGTTAGTCATAGCCTGGGGTATAAAGTTCCAACTTGTAAATGATAGAAAAGAGCTGTAACTAGAATGCGGGTGTTTGCTGGGAGAGGAGAGAAGACCTGCCTGACTGTTGTTAATCATGGATTCTTGCCATGAAAGAGGTCCGCTGTATGTGTAGTTGTCTGAACAGAAGAAGACATCAAGATAGCCTCAGAACTGTGTAAATGGTTGCATCTCCAAGCTTCTCATATGGGGTAAGCTCATGATACAGGGCTTCATTAGTAAAGGAAGGATGGAATGGACCCAAGTAATTCCTGTACCTTGGCTAACAATTCTGTGTTCACGTTGGCAGAAGTTGCCAGAACAGCATCGTTATTGCATTGCCAGCCTTGATTTCCTTTGCTATGAACACACTTCTGGTCCTTCACCACTTTTTCCTCTTCCTTTCCGGGGAGAAGCAGGCAAAGAAGCCATGCAGGAGCTACAAGCGCCAACATGGCTGCAGCCTTGCCCTCTGCTTTTTTCTTGTCACTCAACTTGCATGAGCCTTACACTTGTTTTGCAGTCCTCCCACCAAGCCCTCAGAAGGTGGCCTGTCTTATAAGATTACTTAACATTTCCAAAGCTTTCTTCAGAGGTTATGATGTTTGTCCTAGGGTTTATCCACCCTTCTGTAGAAGAATAGGAGATAATTTCCAGGTATACAGTGTTTGGATAGGTTTTTTTTTTTTCTAATCAGTAGTTTTTGCTCGGCTGTAGCATCCAGAGACTCTTTTCTGAGCTGCAGTTCTGCTTCTGTTCTTCCTCAGAGTCTCCAGATGCTTTTTCCTTCTTTCCCTGGTGGGCTGGTTGAAGCCAACCCACTATTGACTATTTGAGAGATCATTGCTTCTGTGAGGATTTGGGGTTTTTGACTTTTGAAAATCATTTCAGGTTAAGATTGTGCTCCAGTGCCTTATTTCCTCCCCAGCTTTTAACCTTTTTTTCAATTGAGCGGACGTTGAGCCGGGTGTCCACTGTGAATTTGAAACTCTAGCATTTAAAGCCGAGAAACCCACCATGAAACATGTAAATTCTGTAAGAACAAATTCTGGTTAACTGAAAACAAAACATAACAAGATTTGCATCTTCTCCCAAACTGTGGAAGGCACGCTGCGTTTTACTGTAACATATATTTAAATAATTGAGTTAGCAGGCCTATCAAAGGAGATGTTCTAGAGAAGATTGACTATAATATGATTATTATGTCTTGTTGGTCTCTAATGACTTTAAAATCCCTCTAATAAGGGTAGTAACAATAAATCTTCATTTATTCATCATTCCACTTCAAAGTGGATTTCCAGGGCAATATATAAGAACTGGAATAATGTAAATACCAATGAAGAACAAAATGCCGTGGTAGAGCCTTGAGTGTTGTTGATTTCAGCGTATGTTTTAATAATATGACGTCTCTTGTAGATGACTTTTATTTGTGCTTTTTTAAAAAATCATGGAGTGTTCATTTTGGGAGGGAGTTATTGACGTAATTTTTTGTGTAAGAAAATAACTGGTGATGTGATTTGTTGTGGGGGGAAAAAAAGACCCTGATTTTAGAATCTGTTTATTAATCTGAGAGACTAATCCAGACGTTTGTATGGAGCTCTTGGGTGCTTCGCAAAAGTGAGAGTAAACACGTCAGGTAGGAATCTTCTGACAAATCGGGAATACCCATGCTGCAATTGCCAGGTAGGATTTCTGTTATTAACGGCAGCTCCAGTTGCTAAACCAGTCTAAATAAAGCTGAAGGCAAAGTACAACAGTTGATAAACCGATTTATCTCAGGACAGCTGGGAGAGTGCAAGGAAAGGAAAGCTTTAGCGTTGAGGTATCATCACGAGATTGAAAAACTGATCCATGGAAGGAGGTAGCTTTGTTTGGCTTCTTGTTCACCAATACCACCATTTAAAACCCCAAACCTCCATCAACTCATGGTGAGTTTTCTCACATTGGTGTTTTCTTTCTACCTCTATGTTTTATGGGCTTGGCTCACTTCTGCTAACCCCTGCCTGGTGACAGTCAATTATTTCTTTCCTCACGTCTGCCCTGTCACATGCATGTGGGTATCTGTCTGCTGCCCAAAACAGCAGAGCTTGGACTTCTTTTGATGTATGGTGCATTTGAAGTAAGTGCCGAAAAATGCTGAAATACTTGAAACTTTTAAAACATGTCCTCTGTATACAGGAAGAGAACAGCAAGGGGAATTTGGGACTATGACTTACCTTTCCTAAATACGTGGCATATCCAAAAATATTGTGCCCAAACCTTCCTAGAGATGAGTTTGTTTCGAAGACTCTTTCCTCGATCAACAAGGCTAGAATTACTATTGTATTGTAGAATTTTAGAATGGTTTGGGTTGGAAGAGACCTTCAAGACCATCTAGTTCCAACCGCCCTGCCATAGGCAGGGACACCTTCCCCTAGATCAGGTTGCTCAAAGCCTCATCCAACCTGGCCTTGAACACTTCCAGGGATGGGGCAGCCACAGCTTCTCTGGGCAACCTGTTCCAGTGCCTCACCACCCTCAGAGGGAACAATTTCTTCCTTCTGTCTAATCTAAATCTCCCCTCTTTCAGTTTAAAGCCATTGCCCCTTGTCCTATCACTACCTGCCCTTGTCAAAAGTCCCTCTCCAGCTTTTAGAAGGTCTTGTAGCACTAAGCTTCACGCAAACACACAGCTTGCTTTGCCTGGCAGCATTTATTTTATTGACTGTGTTTGACAGCTGGTTAGTGCTCAAACAGTAATTGCTCCAGCTCGTTTGGCTCTGTCCTGACATGCTTCTGCAATGTCAGCTCTCGCTCGTTCTAGGGACAGTAGTGATTATGCATGAGAGGACCAGCACCACGCACTGTCCTTAATACCATACTGGATATTTTGAGACAATAACCTTTTTTAAAGACGTTTTCAAACATGAACGAGTATCTCTGGTCCAACCACAGGCACTCGTTCCGTGCGGTGCGTGATCTGAACTCCATGGAAGCGAGTGGCACATAGGTGCTCGCTCTCTGAAAACCCGGTCTCAGGGCTGCAAACCTTTAAATATCGCAGGGAGTTTCAAAGGAGGAGATTTTCATTGCTGAAAGAAGAGCAACAAAACTAGTGAAGGGTTTAGAGAACTTGTCCTATGAGGAGCGGCTGAGGGAGCTGGGACTGGTCAGTCTGGAGAAGAGGAGGCTCAGGGGGGACCTTATCACTCTCTACAATCACCTGAAAGGAAGTTGTAGGGAGATGGGGAGCCGGTCTCTTCTCCCACGTTATGAATGACAGGACGAGAGGGAATGGCCTCAAGTTACACCAGGGGAAATTTAGGTTGGATATCAGGAAAAATTTCTTTGCAGAGAGGGTTGTGAAGTATTGGAACAGGCTGCCCAGGGAGGTGGTGGAGTCCCCATCCCTGGAGGTGTTTAAAAACCGTGTGGATCTGGTGTTGAGGAACATGGTTTAGGGACCCTGACAGTGCAGGGTGAGTGGCTGGACTCGATGATCTTGAAGGTCTCTTCCAACCAGACGATTCTATGATTCTATGAAATTCAATTCCAGCTGAGCTCCTGAAAGGGTGGCTTTCATGCTGTTCATGATTTCGGCAGCTCACGTTACAAAGTGGATCTTGTGTCAATGCTTGAAAGCTAAAGAAGAGCAGATGAGCGCGTTGCGGCGAAGGGCTGAAGTGCAGGAGCATCTTCGGGGATGATACCGGACTCTGGTTTTCCTCACTTTTTTTTTTTTATTCAGTCGCAATGATATTTTTTTAATTTACCATCATCTTTGTTTTATCCTCTCTGTTCCAACCCAGTTTGCTGATGGCTTGCTTCTTATCTAAGTAATCACGGGTCAGTCCTAAACCTGTGTTTCAGGAAGTGAGAGAGAAGAATAGAACCAAAACCCACTTTGGCGTTATGTTCATGTGGGAAACGTCATCAAATTGCCTTTGTTATCTCGGATTATGATGTATTTGTGTAACTCTGAGAACACCCTTGGTCAGTCAATGATTTACCATTTTATTCCCATGAGGAAGCAAGAGGGTTTTTAAAAAAATAAATAAATCAAAAATCATAACAAAACCAACCCCCACCCTCAGGTTTTGTCTGGTCACGGATTTGTGATCAACGTGCACAAAGAAAGTGTTTTCCACGTGAATTGAAACTGTATTTACACTTTTTGAACATAGAAGTGGCTCATCTTTATTTGGAAAAGGTACTGGTTTGTCAGTATGAGGAGAAAGCTCTTGTGGGCTACGGGTTTGCTTGGAGAGTAGTAGCAAAACAAGCTCTTCATCCCACCCCAGCAGGTAAATATCTAGAGAGAGATATAAAGAATATGAAAAGAGCCTTTTCTAGAAGGTGTGATGGACCAGCATCTCTCCTGGAGCAGGATTGCTTCCCTCCCTGTCCTTGTCTCACCCTCAGGGCTTTTGTGACATACAGAGCTTGCCTGAGGGCTTTGTACAGGAGAGAAGATACCTACAATGTGGGGTTGAGGTCCTTCCAGGACATGTGACCAGGGGCAGGACTGGAGACAGGCAGACCTGCTCTGGCAAGGACTGAAGGCCCAAGCCTTCAGATGAAACAGAGCTCCTGGATCCATGGGCAGAAGGTGCAAGTGGGGATTTTGCAAGGCTGGTCGTGGCCTCTTAGTGCACTCAGGGCCCTGACAGCATCTGTCTGTTAATGTAATGATTGTGATAGAACTAGCACTCTCTTCTCCTACTCATTCCTCTCTTGTTTTTACTTGCAAGTGGAGAAATGCGGTCTGGTGGTCCTCAGGGATGAGATCCAAGTCAATGGAAAGTTTCCTGTAGGCTCCAAGAAGATACCTTGCCATTTCTGGCCAGCAGGTCGAGGGAGGGGATTCTGCCCCTCTGCTCTGCTCTCCTGAGACCCCCGCCCTGCAATATTGTGTTCAGGTCTGGGGCTCTCAACATCAGAAGGACATGGAGCTGCTGGAGCGGGTCCAGAGGAGGCCACAAAGATGATCCGAGGACTGGAGCACCTTTGCCATGGAGACAGGCTGAGAGAGTTGGGGCTGTTCAGCCTGGAGAAGAGAAGGCTCTGGGGTGATCTTACAGCAGCCTCCCAGTACCTAAAGGGGCTGCAAGAAAGCTGGAGAGGGGCTTTTGACAAGCGTGTGTCGTGACAGGACAAGGGGCAATGGCTTTAAACTGAAAGAGGGCAGATTTAGATTAGATCTAAGGAAGAAACTTTTTACAATGAGAGTGGTGAGTCACTGGAACAGGTTGCTCAGGCAATTTGTGGCTGCCCCATCCCTGGAAGTGTTCAAGGCCAGGTTGGATGAGGCTTTGAGCAACCTGGTGTAGTGGAGGGTTTCCCTGTCCATGGCACGGCGGTTGGAACTAGATGGTCTTTGAGGTCCCTTCCAACCCAAACCATTCTATGATTCTAACAAGACTGATTTTCAATATCTAGTTTCACTGACCCAATAGTGAAGAAAAGGAGTTCAGAAGTGATGACAGAGTAGCTCTGTAAGTACTTGGGTGTTGGAAGATTGCTTAGTTGTAAATCATTTCAGTGAAGTGAAGCAACAGTGATTGAAGATGTTCCTCAGCCAGGGATAGTAATCCCTGTGCACCCATCGCTAGTGGTAGCGATGGAGTTCCCTTTCAGGGAGGGTTGAAGAGCTTGTCCCCACCTTGCAGTGGTTATGATGAATAACTCCTGGTTTGATAGGACTCCGGGGTCCATCAGGACTGGGCATGACCGAGTTAGCAACTGTCTGAACATAGGTAAAGACATGTCAGACTTCCCTGTTGCTATCTTTGTACCTCATGCAGCTGTTGCCACCTTTCCTACCATCGACCTTAAAGCTGCAGAAGCTTTCGGGTTATTTTAAGTCGGAAGCACAAAGAAAGGAGAAGAAAATGCCGACCCTTGGAAGCTGATCACGTCCACCACCGGTGAGCAAGCCTGGGCTACAGAGGAGATGGACCGAGCAGATGCATAGAAAGAAATGGCTTGTTTTTACGTGCTGGAGGAGCTTTCTCAGCCGTCGGCAGGGTGAGGTGGTGCTTGCTGAGCTGCTTTGGGGAGACACCGCCTTTATTATCAATCCGGTGGCTGATTTACCAGACAAAGCCTTCCCGTCCTTAGTCATGACTTCTCCCAGCAGGAAGCCAGAAACGAGCAACAAAGAAAAATGGTGCATATTTGGAGTTCTGTCTCCTATTATCTCCGTTCATTCCTTTGAAAAAAATCAGAAGGGCCCTAAATAAGATTACTTTCCCAAACGGATAGCGGATCTTTGCCGTATAAATGTGGCTGATGGTTTCCTACCTGTAAGCAGAGAACAATTGGCTGAATTGAACAAAAGTTCTTCTTTTTTCTTGCTGCTTTTTGGGATTATTGTATCAGCTGACTGAGCTGATATAGCAATGTATGGCCCTTAGCTTAAACCACCTTTGCCATCTAGCCAGAAGATGCTAAATATTCTTCTTTGCAGCCCTTTAACCTCACTATGTGGTCCAATATCAACCATTTAACGTAAACGTTTAACTTAACGTTTGGAGTGGTTGAAAATGAGTGCGGATGATTTCGCAGTAGGAAAACTGAAGAAAGAGGGGGTGACTCCTACTTTATTTCTTGTGAAACTGTAATTTGGTAAATTTTTCTCTTGTGTAGGGATGAATTTGAAATTACTTGACACCTTATAAAGGGCTGGACTTAAAGCCGAGCAGGTGTCTATAAGTGAACTAGACAGCCTTCAGGCTCTCTACGTACCTTCTTCTGGTAGTCAATTGTTTTGCAATGTTTGCAACCCCTTGTCATGCTATTGGATGAAGGAATCATTCTACAACATCACTCTCCTTAGTGTAAATGCACTGTATTTTAACAGAACGGCTCTGGTACAGCCACTGTTTGTTACCTGCTTTGCAGCCATGCCTGGGTTTCCATTTCCAGGCTGGTGTCTACTGGATTTGGCATGATACGCACAAGGCCAAGTGCAAGGTCCTGCACGTGGGTTGGGGCAATCCCAAGCACAAGCACAGACTGGGTGGAGAATGGATTGAGAGCAGCCCTGAGGAGAAGGACTTGGGGTGCTGGTAGAGGAGAAGCTCAACACGAGCCGGCAATGTGTGCTTGCAGCCCAGAAAGGCAACCGTGTCCAATGGCTTTAAACTGAAAGAGGGGAGATTTTGGTTAGATCTGAGGAAGAAATTTTTTACAATGAGGGTGGTGAGGCACTGGCACAGGTTGCCCAGAGAAGCTGTGGCTGCTGCATCCCTGGCAGTGTTCAAGGCCAGGTTGGATGAGGCTTTGAGCAACCTGGTGTAGTGGAAGGTGTCCCTGCCCATGGCAGAGGGGTTGGAACTAGATGATCTTGAAGGTCCCTTCCAACCCAAACTGTTCTGTGATTCTATGGGGGGCTCTGAGGGGACCCCTGAGTCTCTACAAGCAGTTGATACATGGCGAGAGTTAAGATAGTTTTATTTTTGGAAATGACCCTTCCCACAAGCTGTTCAGCTTTGTGAAGAGTGTGGTCAGAGTTGAATCAAAATAAAGTGCATGGGGTACACGTTTCACGATTGCATCAGTGTGCTATAAATAGGGGCAGGCATCCGCCTTCGGTATTTGCCAGAAAGAAGCCAGGATGTGTTTTCCGGCAGCCTTGGATCTGGAGGAAATCCGTTTATTTTCCGGTACAAACTTATTTTTATTTTTACTTAATCTTTTAAAGACAGAATCCTCGGTATTCATTGCCTACCTGTAGGCGCCAACGAGGAAAAATCATGGTAAAAATGCTGCGTGCTTTCACTTACTACAATATTCCTTTTGGCGTTTTCCAAGCGAAACATCGTGGGTATTTTATTGAAATCCTATAACCCATTGGTCATGGGTTGTCCTGGTCCGAGGCCCAAGACTGACAGTGTTATGTCTGGAGCTTGCATTAAAAAAAAAATTAGAAAAATTTGGAAAAAAACGTGGAAAAAATGGAGGGAAAACTTGGAAGACATTAAAAAAAAAGAAAAAATTGGGAAAAAAAAGAAAAAATTCGGGGAAAATGGAAAACAAATTGGAAAAAATTGGAAAAAAAAATTTAACTATTGGAAAAAAAAGGGAAAAATTGGAAAAAAAAAATGGAAATGTTAAGATTTCTGTCTCGTGGGCTTGTAAAAAACCAAAGCCTGGCTTCTGCTGAGTGGGCGTAATCGTGCCGTGCCACGTGCTTTTTCTTCTTATCTGTGTAGGGGGTGGCTGTGGTAAAAAGGATCAGGTTTAGGGTGCTCTTAAATTATATATTTCCTTTCTGCTCTCGTGACGGGAGCGCTGCAAGGGGCTGGTCGGGCGACAGAGGTGTGGAGCACTCTGTGCTCTGCCCTACTGGGAATTAGCATGAAGTCGCCGTTGTTTCGGGATTGATGGTTTCAGGAATGATCTTGGTCTATTCAAAGGGGGGAAAAAAGGAGGTGTAGGTGTTTTTCATGGAAGTCTAAATTGTATTAATGGTTGTATGTATTAAAACTACGTACGTTTTATCCCCTGTATTTCGTCGTCAAGTATATATTGAATTTCATACTGAGGGAACTGGGTGCATCTTGAGATCTTTTTAGGCCGAATATACTCAGCTAATATAAGTGCTCTAAGCATATATTTCTTATTTTGATATTTTTTTTCATTATTTTTAGGGTTTTTAGCTATTATTAAAAACTGCCTTTTCTAACGCATTGATATTTTACTTTCTTTTCAAAAGTGTTGCCCGGAGGGAAAGGAAGGAGACATGGCAAATCACTAGCTTTTTTTTGAATTCCTTTTTCTTTTCTTTTCTTTTCCACCCAGTCGTCTTTGCACTTCCAGCAGATCCTAAACGTGTGCCTTCATGTATTATTTGCACGGAGCAGCTTCGAGGTGGCCGCAAGACAGCTGGCAGGGCACGGGGACAAGTACTTCTAGTCTCCTAAATGGATTGTGTTCATGAGGATGGTAGGGAGGAGATTGTCAACGATACGAGACGGCGTGGAAGAGCACCAACTACATGCTGTGGAGAATTAGGAGTTAATTCTTGGCATTTATGGTGAGCTGGAGATGTTAAACCAGCCATCTCTTGTGCCAGGAAGGGGCTGGGAGCCAGGCAGTCCCTCGCTGCCCGGTGTCGCGCCGTTTCCAGAAATTTCTTAGGGTGTTCCCATCGTTACCGTTGGTTGCTTGAACGATACGCCTCCAGCGGTGCTGGGTGAGTGGTAGGTGTTTGCTTTCAGGGCTTTAGATAAAGCTTTTGCGACGTGGATGCTGCTCGGGGAAGTAGGTATCTATCAGAGATAACAAATTAACTCTGAACATTGTAACCAGAGTAAAATATTAATCTTTCCGATAGGTTGATTTCATAGCTCTTTGGATGGCCCGTAAGGAAAGTAATGTAATTAACTTCTGTATCTTTTGCATCTGCAAATGTGTGCTGTGTTTTATAAATTAAGTTTTTCGTTAGGCCTCATCTCCCCACTTCATTTACAGAAATACGAGCAATGAGGAAAAGTTTGTACTCCTCGTGAATCTCCAGTACCTTACTGGTCCTGGATAATTATTCTGTCCCTTGCATGAGGCAATTAATAAAAATGAGATCACTCTTCATTTACACATGTTCTTTGTGAAAATTTGGTAGACTAATAGTAATGGGAGACAGCTACTATGCCAGAAAGGATGTGAAAATCCATTTCAAGTCATACGTTGCAGGGCTACAGTCTCATTTAATAGTTGACTGATTGCGAATGGCGTTCCTCGTTAAGTAAAGAGGAATCGGCTCTTTTATTGACAAGGAAGCTGAAGACACCTCATCATGTATTTGCAATAATAGGAAATGTGTCGTTTCGGTGGTGTGGAGTGGTAATGACTCATTTTTTTTCCAGGGAACTCTTGGGGCGACTCAGTTCAGGAGAGGTCTTGGTGTCTTGAGCAATTGGTTGGGATGAGCAAGGCTGTAAGGAGCAGGACCTCCATCGTTGTGCAAGGGATGCTCACAGTAATGGTCAATTAGTTGTTTTTTTTTCTGGAATCTGAATAATTCCTGACAAGTTCTGTGCTAAAATGCTCCATTTTTGCAATGGAGTACGTAGATGGATGCCAGCTGGGGAGAGAGAGCAGAGACCGGGAGTTTTGTTAATGATGTTGAAAAACCTGAAAAGAATTAAATATTTAGTGCTTGGTGGGTTTTTTTTTTTTTTCCTTTCTAAGCGAGAATTTTTAAAAGGAGCAGTAAACACCTTGAAGTAGCCTTTCCGATCTGGCTGCAGTGTGGGCCGAGATGACAACTTTTGGGTTGGTATCAACATAGTTTCCAAGATGCAGCGCGGAGAAGCAAGAGGACAGCACCTGCCTCTTCTCCATGGCTGAGAAGGTCTTACCGCCACTGCCTACGAGCTTGCTAGATTTTTGTCTCCTAGTTGGATCCTAGAAGAAGTTGTAGCCCTTCTATGTCATATTTGCAGGTTTGCTCCCCAGCTGTTCCTCTTCTCTCTTGTCTCTCCTTCCACAACCAAGAGGTCCATGGCCAGTAAGCCGATCCTTCAAGTGGTTTCTGAGCAGCATAGAGTGTTTTCTTCAGCGCAGGGTCACACAATTTTGTCTAAAAAGAAGTTTGTGGTATTTAAATGTAGTAAGTGATTGGAAATGCTGAACTTCCAGCTCCTTCAGCCCCTGTCGTGGCAGCGGCATGCTGGGGCAGGACAGTGCAACCTCAATCCAAAACCCCGCCTGGTGGTTTCATACGAACAGCGATATTTTTCAAGGCCCAAGACCCTTTGTTTTGTTCCTGTCTCTTCTTCTAATTAATCTCACTGCTGCTTGTTTCCTCTCCTGCTTTCATTTCTCAATTTGATCTTTTTAGTGGGCTAGATAATTGCATTTACTGCCTCTCCTTCCTGCCGAGCACCGTGCCTGTAATCTCCTCCACCTGAGAAATGGTTTCCTTTGAACAACCCGGTGTCTGGCTCAAAATTATGTGTTAATTAAATGGAAAAAAAAAAAAGAAAAAGTACATATATATATATGAGTTAGATATATTTTCAGCAAGCGAAAACCTGGGTAGCTGAAAGACACGGCCAGCACTGGTTTTTGGCTTCTTAATTACAGATGAATGCACAAAAGTCTTTAAAGACCCAATCACGTGGCTGTTTTTTCAACACTGTCTTATATACAGAGTTTCCTCAGATCTTAAACACAAACAGGAGTTTAAAATATCTGGAGATTGTGTGACTAAAGATGGAAATTGTGTGTTTAGCAATAGCTGGACTTTCGGATGTTGAGGTTGTATTTTTAAGAGTCTTTCTGAGGTAACAAAATGGCCTCTGAGCTTGTGGTACATTTCCTGATGCTTGAACCAGCCGCTGGCAGCACGTACCTGGCCAGAGGGATCCGTTGGTGGAGTTGACCAGAGGGAGCCGTGATGGAGCAGAGCAGTAGCGGAGCATTGCCGTCCTTCATAGGTTCCAGGAGAGTTTAATATTTCTGCTCCTCCCCCTACCACACGCACACACATCCATGATCCCTCTCATCCCCAAGAATTGTTTTTCGAGTGGTTTCGGGTACTCACAGTCTTCCACTCGTTCATGCATCTTTGCATACTTCCCTTTGCATAAAGAGAATTAACCTCAAGGGCCATGGAAGAGCTCTGAGCTAGAGCAGAATAAACCTTTAGGTTATACCCTGACTGGGGAAGTGTCCTATTCCCTCATCTTTAGACCCCAGAGTGGGTGACTTGTGTACAAGGAAGCCAGTTGTGCACACCATGGAGAGCCGTCATTTCTTTTCCACGTGATGTTAATGGAGAGATAGTGTATGAACCAGAAGTCTTTATGGAAATACGACTTCCCACAAAGCAGCTCTGTTGGTTGCACGCTGATTGGTTGCTCTCATGAGACCCCCCTGCAGTGCTGCATTCAGATCTGGAGTCCCCAGTGCAAGAAGGACATGGAGGTGTTGGAGTGGGTCCAGAGGAGGCCACGACGATAATCCGAGGGCTGGAGCACCTCTGCTATGGAGACAGGCTGAGATGGTTGGGGCTGTTCAGCCTGGAGAAGAGAAGGCTCTGGGGAGACCTTCTAGCAGCCTTCCACTACCTAAAGGGGCTACAAGAAAGCTGGAGAGGGGCTTTTGACAACGGCGTGTCGTGATAGGACAAGGAGCAATGGCTTTAAACTGAAAGATGGGAGATTTTGGTTAGATCTGAGGAAGAAATTTTTTACAATGAGGGTGGTGAGGCACTGGCACAGGTTGCCCAGAGAAGCTGTGGCTGCCCCATCCCTGAAGATGTTCAAGGCCAGGCTGGATGAGGTTTTGGGCAACCTGGTGTAGTGGAAGGTGTCCCTGCCCATGGCAGGGGGGTTGGAACTAGATGATCTTTGAGGTCCCTTCCAACCCAAACCATTCTATGGTTCTATGATTCTATATGTGAGTGGTTTTTTTTCCCCTGCCAAAGTATTCCTCTGACCTGCCTACTACAAAGGCAGACCTAGCCCATACACCGCAGTGCACCCGTCCCCCTCGTGCAATGTGATAAAAAATTACACATGCAACTATAGTTTTCACACTGCTTGGACTATGTGACCGTCCAAATGTAGAGTAGCCTTGGGAAGTTTTTGACCAAGATGAAACCCAGTAGTAGAAGAAACCAAGCAATGACTTCCTCGATGCAGCTACTCGTGTCCTGCATGCAGCAGTGCATCGCTACGAGTCGTGTACCACGTTCAAAAATTAAACCTGTAGAAACAAAGGAGCTAAATTACGGCTTCGTTGTTGTCTGCCACTATATTAGATCCGGGGGAAGAGAAATCAGAAAACCCGAGATACATCAACTAGGGCATATAACGAGCAGTGGCATCGCAGACGTTGGAATGGCACCTTCTCCTGCAGGCAGAAGTGATGCTGGACCTTTTGTGTGAGAGGACAGAGATACCCAAAGGATCAAGAGCTGCAAGCAGTTTGCAACACTGGAAACACCTGACAGCAGCGATGAAGGATGGGTTAATATGGCAATAGGAGTTTTTTGCACTTCTGCAGCAACAAAGATCAAGGTGACGTCCGTTAAAGTTAATGGAGCTGCTCTCCTGTCAAACCTGTTGGTGCCAGAACAACGCTGTTGAAAGCAGTCAGGATTTGGGCCTGGAAAGGGGTAGCCTGATGAAGTAAAAGGGAATATGCTAAATTTTTCCAGTTTAGTTTCAGGTAGACGTTACCCTTGAGGGAATTAATGTGTCATAAGGCACTGGGTGTGACGTGGGGCTGTAGTAGGAACCACTTGACAGCTTAGAAAAGAGCTACCCTTGCCTTGCCTGGCTTTAGGGCAGGTGTCCTTCCAAAACTGCCAAAGTCCTCCACGTAGGGTCTGTTTTTTGTTATCCTGAACGTCTCAGGCTCCTTTTTTTCCCCCAAAACCCCAACCCCTAGCAGTCGCATCCGCCTTGTGCAGAAGCAATAGTTAGCATTCCGACTGAACGTGTGTTAGGATTGTGTAGGAAGAAGGAAAAACACTTGAGGGTGGTCTTTCCAGATGTGCAGCAATCTGTGTGGTACATTCAGATTTTTAAACAGCTTTTCTGTCAGGTGATTTATATTTTGTTGGTGGAATGAGTGTGTTGCTGGTGCACCTGCACTCTGGTGCTGTCCGCTGCCCCAGCTTCCAGCAGTGGCTGGATTTTAGATTGGATTAAGGTATGGGTAACTTCGTTTGGGAAATCTGAATGAGCACTTCCAGAGAGTCCTCTGAGAAAAATAGATTGGCTTCTTTCCTAAGGTCTTTTTTTCGATGTGTTAGCAAGAAACAACATGTTCACTAAGATCAAGAATTGCCTGGGAGTCGATAGCGCTGAGGGTCAATGACAGAGGAAGACGACGGGCTGCTCACCCAATGCTGGTTGATCTCTGATGAAATTTCACTCCCAACCCACGTCCAGGTGGATAGGAAATCCGCCCCCACAGCTGCGAATCTCAGCAATTAAGGCAGAATCAAAATAACTGTAGAATCAAAACAACCATGTAGAGGCTGCCTTCTTAGAGTGCTTGAAGCTGGAGCTAAGAAGAAAACTTAGATGTCCTCCATTACTTAATAGGTAGTTCGAGAAACATTGCTTTACAGAATTTTTGCAACTTCTTTCTCTAACCGTTGACTTTTTTTGGATCTTTGACATAGCTTCTGCTGGTACCCAGGCAGCTGATAGCCACGTACAGTATCAGAGCTGGAATAACCTAAAGAGCTCATCTCATCCCTCTCGTGTTCCAAACCAGGATGGGCTTCAACCTGTGGCGCTTGAGGCTGATGACTTTTTAAAGAGCTCTGATGATGGGAACTGCAACCACCCAAGCAATTTTATTCTACTCCTTGACTGTCCTTGCAGTTAGTGATTTCTCCTGGCGTCTAGCCTGGCTCTTTCGAGATGTTAAGCCCACCGTTGCTTGCGTCCTACCAGTGTAGCTGTAGACCTCAGAGTTTTCCTCCTTTACGATGGTCCCGTAGATGATGTTGGGCGTGTTTTGTGTTTTGCATCTAAGTGGCTCACCTGCTGTTTATATGTTTCAGTTAAGCGGCATCAAAATCTCTTACGATTTTGAACAAATATTTTTAGGAAGAGCAATTCAGTCCTATATCTAAATATAACTTTTAGCTTTCAAGTCTTTGAGAGAGGAGAGCGCGTGAATCTTTGATCCATGGCATTTCTCGTGATCACAGCAGTAGGAGTAGTTTCTACACCCGGCAGAAAGAAGTATGGTAGAGAGAAATTTGTTAGACACAAAGCTTACATTTTACAGAATAGGCACGTGTTTTATTACGGATGAAGGATAAATCTTGGTGTCTCTTGATACAAAGGCAGGAGATACTGGCCAGGTTGGATGAGGCTTTGGGCAACCTGGTGTAGTGGAGGATTTCCCTGCCCATGGCAGGGGGGTTGGAACTAGATGATCTTTGAGGTCCCTTCCAACCCTAACCATTCTATGATTCTATGATACTGAAGAACAAATTTGAGAGAATGACAAAAAACCCAAAAGACTGAAGGTGTGGTTAGAAACTTTCTTCTCGGTGATGTGGCTGAAGTGCCACTTACCTCCTGTCTGATACTTCATAAGTCACTAAAAATAGAGAAGAGAGGCTCACCCATCGTCCCTGTCGATGACAGCAAAGCCAAATCTGTTTAGTCCTTAGATGTCAGAAATGGGAATGCAACATAAAACAGCTTATTTTTAATTTTTTTTTTTTAAGACTTGATGTTTAACAAAAACTTTTTCTCAAAAAGTCACGATGAGTCCGGGTATATTAGATGGAGTTATGCTTTTTTCTGGTGATGGTTTTATTTATTTTTTTAACGGAGCCAGAAATAGCGTCATTCCCGATGTTGCTGTGGTAATGGCACTTAGAGCCATGTCTGGAAGTGCTGGAGACATTTTTCTCATAGGAACAACCACAGTTTTCCTCCCGCCTGCCCCCCACCCCCAGTAATTGTTTCAATATTATAAGTTGATATACTCATTTATCACTGAAATCGTTATTAATGAGCTCTGGTTTTCTTTGTGACGTTGCCATGGCAACTGGGTGACATGTTTGAGTAGAATTCTCAGTTTCCAGATGGAGATCTTCATTCATAAGATTTGCCTACTGAGAATTTTTCCAGCATATTCAACTTAAAAATTCTTCCTCCCTTGCCCTCACAAAGAGGTTCGTGCTAGAGGCATCACTGCTCTCCGGTTTATATCCTGGGGTGGATTTTGTGGTGGGTGTTATGCTCGACAGTATTTCTGGCTTTTATTTGTCGTTCATTTATGTTGTTTTTTTTTCGATTCCATTGGGCTGCCTTTCTGCAACGCGGTATTTGCTGCGGCAGTCCCGGAAACCCGTTCCTCACCCCTTTGAGTTGCTGGAAATCTTCCCTTTTTTTGTAATAGACCACCCAGGGGAAGACAGTGCTTGATTTTTACTTTTACACTTGAAAGAATCATAAAGATCTATTTCTCTTTATATACCATAGAGCACATTGAGTTATAACGTCGTAAAATTTTTATTTTATTCTCTACTCGATTTTTAGTTTTGCACAGGAAAGAAGCATAAAGATGTTTCACTTCTGTTTGTTTTTGAGGAAAATTTGTATTTAGGAAAAAGAAAAGGGGTATTACTCTTGAGCAAGACAGAGCAAGGTAAATATGCATAGAACTTCGTATAATTTACTTTCTCCTGAACTTCTTACAGTTTTAAAGGTCTTGTTGACTATCAGACTTGATGGAGATCAAGTAGGACCTAATTAACACTTCAGGGTTTCTCTGGATTCACTTCTGATCACTCAGACCAAAATATCTCAAAATGCTGTATTTACTTCAGTAGAAATCAAAAGGTAAAAATCAAAAGGTGAATTTAGCATCCTTTGCTTCTTCAATTCCAGGTCCACTCTTACCTTATCAAGCAAAACCTGGTTAGCAGTTTTTGCAGGTACCTAAAGGTGTTACCTTTAGGGGAGGCATCAAAGACTCGTTCCTGCTACCAGTCTTTAATCTAATTTTCACATTCATTTAAAGCCGTTAATGACCATCCACTCCATGACACACTTCAAGGTCTGTCTGTTGCTTCAACATCCATTCTTTTGCTTTTGCAGCACTTTCATCCTACGGTGCTGCAAGAACAAGAACAATCTCATAAATAGCTCAGAACTTGTGGTTTCTGAACACCTTATCTTATATATATGTCTTCAAAAGATAACATTTATCTTCACCTAGTAAACAAAGTCTATCTAAATAGTTGTTTCCTCCCAATAATAACGTAATATGTTGCAAGACTTGTCATCTCTAAGTACTTATTTGAATTTAATTGATATATTTAGTATATTTCAAATAATGAATGTTGTCTTATCTGTGAAGAGCGAGGTGTTACGCATCGGTCTCGTTCTTCTCTGTTACACCAACTAGCAATGGCCTCCCTAGCCAAGCTGCTCACTATCACCTTCTCCTCCTTTGCACCCTTTTGGTTGTCCTTTTGGTTGACTTCTCATTGTGGTCAACAGTCTTGACTGGGCCCATAAAAATGAAGAGATTTTTACAGCTTAGCTTGATCCAGGGGAAAAAAATAAAGTAGGAGTTCAACATGAACGTGAAGGATAAGATTTGTGTCACTGAGTACTATGACCTGTGAGGAAAATTTGGTGTTCTCCTCAGATAGCAAAAAGGTTGCGGGTATAAATATCAATGTTCTAGCTGTGATTCAGGTAGTTACTCCTATTTAAGCAGCCAAGTTCAATGTCTGTTGAGATTAGTCAGAGGTGGGACTTTTCCTCAGTGCATTGGCTAGTTCAGAAGGTGGATGTTTCCAGGTATTCTTCATCGTACCTTGGAAGCTGTAGGGCTTGTAGTCGGCCAGATGCTTCTCCTTTTTCTTTCTATGACAGTATTATTACTTAGCTGTTTTCTTTTCCCCTTTTGAAAGTGAAATCATATCTATTTATACCTTCCTCCAGCAAGTGACTACTCAACATGGCTAATGTTGCCAATGTATTGTATTTGTGCTCTCTATTTTAAGGAAAATATTTTGCCTGCCATAGGAAATTACGAGCACTTATGAGTAATAATAGTGCTTCAGACTTAACATTGCCCATCCATTCCCTTCATCTCTGTGTGTGTCTGGGAAAACGGTTGGTGATGGCTCAAGTCCTCACTTCTGCTCCCGTGAACCAAAATTCGGTTGATTGCTCGCTTTCCACAGGCCAGCACTGGCTCAAAACACATGGGTTTGATGGAGTTATTGACTGCTTGGTGCTCCTGTCTGTTCATCATTTGTTTAGGCACTGCCTTATCCCCAAGAGGTGATCTCTTAACGTGCCTCATCCCCAAGAGGTGATCTCTTGGCCTTTAAGGCAGGTCGTCAGGTTTAGGTTGTGTCAAATTTCCATTTGTTTTGGAGTTGAAGTAGAGGTTTCTCCTGCCCAAACACATACCGTATAATAAAGCCATGACATTAATATTAATTTTGGAAGACACTTTCTATTGATTCTACTAACATCTACAGAAGTAAACGTCTTCTACTTTGACTTCCTGATTTTTTTAATTTTCTCCTAAGGAGAAGGTGGATTTCTCTGAGGTAAGGCTTGCTAGTTGGCATGGTGTATTCAACTTGTCCCAGAAATGTAGTGAAAAATGACTGTTTTATTTTTGGAAGCCTTCTTGCTGCTGCGTGTCTCAGGCATGAACTGTCCAGGCGTCTGCGCTTCTCCTGCGGTTGGTAGGATGGAGGGAAGAGTGATGCCAGCTGTGCTTCACAGCACAGATAATTCAATAGTTAGTGTATTCATAAGTAAAGTATTGGGGGAAGCACATTTACTAACAAGGTTGTAAATATCTGTGGAAATTTGCTCAAAGAAATTTGCTCAAAGTTCTTTGCCACCATTTCAGGGCTACTTGACGCATCTGTCAAATGAAGCAGCATTTGAAGGATCTGTCCCCATGTTCAACATAAATTTAAAATTACATTTTTGAGAACTTCTGTTGATAACGATCTCTAAAACAACTCACATGGAGCTGAAGCTGGAAAGGAAGTGTGGCCTAGAAATTCACACAACCACAAAGAGTGGGAACAGGCTGCCTGGGCAGCTCAAGTTTTCCTTAAATGTCCCATGTCCATGTTGTAATCCTTACCCTCACCTGGTCTGACTCTGTCCACAGGTTCTCTAACATCTATTCTTTTTATGAATCCTGCACAATTCAGGGAGATCTCCGCTGAAGTTAAAAACAAGAGAAGGTCTAAAGAAAACTTTGGACCGATACTTGTTGAGGGTGGTCATCTGACTAACAGGGATGAAGAAGATGTGGAGGCATTCAACCCTTTTTTTTTGCCTCAGTCTTTAATAACACTGATAGACCTTGGACTATCAGATCCTTTGAGTCAGATACTATCCCTCACAGCATCCTTCTGGCCAAGTTGACCAACTGTGGGATGAGCGGGTTCATGGTGCGCTGGGTGAAGAACTGGCTCAAAAGGTTGCAGTGAATGGGGCTGCATCTTGCTGGTGACCACTCACCAGTGGGGTTCCTCAGGGCTCAATCCTAGGGCCAGTGGTGGTCAATATGTTTATCAGCGATCTGGAGGCAGGAGTTGAATGCACTGTTTGGTGATTATACCAAACCAGGAGGTGCTGTTGACTCTCTTGAGGGAGAGGAGGCCTTGCAGAGGGATCTAGATAGATTGGAGCATTGGGCTATGATTAATGGGATGAAATGTAACAAGTCCAAGTGCTGGATTCTGCACCTGGGGTGGAATAATGCTGGGCACAAGTTTAAGTTGGGAGAGGAGTGGCTGGAGAGCAGCCCTGCAGAAAGGGACCTGGGATGCTGGTTGGCAGCAGACTCAGTAGGGGCTCGCAGTGTGTCCTGGCAGCCAGGAGGGTGAACCGCACCCTGGGGTCCATCGAACACAGCTGGACCGGCCGATCAAGAGAGGAGATTATCCCGCTGTGTTCAGTGATGGTGCAGCCTCACCTGGAGCACTGTGTGCAGCGCTGGGCCCCACCACTTAAGAAGGATGTGAAGGTCCTTGGATGCATCCAGAGGAGGGCAACCGAGCTGGTGACAGGGCTGGAAGGTGTGTCCTGTGAGGAGCAGCTGAGGGCTTTGGGCTTGTCTAGTTTGGAGAAGAGGAGGCTGAGGGACAACCTCATGGCTCTCAGCAGCTTCCTGAGGAGGGGACATGGAGAGGGAGGTGCTGAACCCTTCTCCCTGGGGTCCAGGAGCACAATGCATGGGAATGGTTCAAAGCTGCACCAGGGGAGGTTCAGACTGGATGTTAGAAAGCATTTCTTCACCAAGAGGGTGCTCAAACCATGGAACAGGACAGGTGGTTGATGCCCCAAGCCTGTCAGTGTTTGAGAAGCATTTGCACAATGCCATTAATAATATGCTTTAACTTTTGGTCAGCCTTGAAGTGGTTGGGCAGTTGGACTAGATGATTGTTGTAGGTCCCTTCCAACTGAACTATGCTAGTTTGGTCTAGTTGCCCGGTAAAAGCAGCACAGATTTCTAAGTAGAAATGGTGCAATAATTACAAGTGTGTTATCACAATGATGATGAATATTGGGAAGACAGTAAGTTCTTATCTCACATGCCTGAGCAGCGATGCCTGGCAGCACTTCCTTACAGATGGAGAAGAAATACAGAGTTAAGTTTCCAACAAAAACTTTCTTCCTGTCTTGCTTCCATCCTATCGAACTATATCCGACTTTCATATATAAATCCAATTATACTTATTATCAATCATGGGCTCGTCAGTGCCCTGGTCCACTTACTGCAGGAGGTGGTGTCTTCCAAGGAAGCATCCCTTACATACAGTCCACGTAGGATGGTCTGCTGCTCACGTGTGTGCTTGATATTTGATTGCAGTTAATCTCTTGGAATAAGCAGGAGACAAGTTTCAGAGGCTATTTTTGCCACTGAATGTCAGGACTTCCATACCTGACTTGGTTTTTTACATGACTAGGGTGAACATAGAATGATAGAATGGTTTGAGTTTGAAGGGACCTTCAAGATTGTCTAGTTTCAACCACCCTGCCATGGGCAGGGACACCTTCCACTAGGTCATATTACTCAAAGCCTCATCCAACCTGGCCTTGAACACTTCCACGGATGGGGCAGCCACAGCTTCTCTGGGCAACCTGTTCCAGTGCCTCACCACCCTCTGAGGGAATAATTTCTTCCTTAGATCTAATCTAAATCTCCCCTCTTTCAGTTTAAAGCCATCGCCCCTTGTCCTGTCACTACACACCCTTGTCCAAAGCCCCTCTCCAGCTTTCCTGTAGCCCCTTTAGGTACTGGAGGGCTACTGGAAGGTCTCCCCGGAGCCTTCTCTTCTCCAGGTTGAACAATCCCAACGCTCTCAGCCTGTCTTCAGAGGAGAAGTACTCCAGCCCTCGGATCATCTTTGTGGCCTCCTCTGGACCTGCTCAGGCAGCTCCATGTCCTTCTGATGTTGGAGGCCCCAGATCTGGACACAGCACTGCATGGGGGGGATCTCAGGAGAGCAGAGCAGAGGGGCAGAATCCCCTCCCTCGACCTGCTGCCCACGCTGCTTTGGATGCAACCCAGGACACGGTTGGCTTTTTGGGCTGCCAGCGCACATTGCCGGTTTGTGTTGAGCTTCTCATCCACCAGCACCCCCAAGTCCTTCTCCTCAGGGCTGCTCTCAATCCATTCTCCGCCCAGCCTGTACTTGTGCTTGGGATTACCCTCACCCACGTGCAGGACCTTGCACTTGGCCTTGTTGAACTTCATGAGGTTCTCACAGGCCCAGCTCTCCAGCCTGTCAAGGTCCCTCTGGATGGCATCCCTTCCCTCCAGCGTGTCCACAACACCACACAGCTTGGTGTCATCTGCAAACTTGCTGAGGGTGCACTCGATCCCACTGTCCATGTTGCCAACAAAGATGTTGAACGTGCCTCTGTCTCAGTTGATGTGGCCTCTCTGCGGGTTGCAGACTTCCTTTGCGCTGTTTCCTCTTCCTCATCTGTTTTCCCGGTCGAATCCATATATGGCTCCCTGGGAGCCTGATGCTTTTTCTGCCTGAGGGTTTTATTGCTAATTGCAACAGAGATCATGGAAGGAGTGAGAAAAATGTACGTTAGATATTACGGTCCATCAAGTACTTCTAATTCCCAGGCTTCTTGTGTTCAGCCTTCTTGGCTTTAGGAATTGTCAGCTCCCTAAATTCCATTTAAAGCAGATTAAAAAAAAAAATTTAGAGGAGTTGTTCACATTTACCGGTCTAATAATATTTTCTTAATTTCTTCTGTCTGTTTTGAGGCTCTGCGTTGGAGACGCTGCTGTTTGAGAAGTTTGCAGTTTTATTTAAATTCTACAATAAACAAAGCATGTAGATATGGACTAGGCCAAATGCTAAACCATGTTGTATTAAAAAAAAAAAAAAGATAGCTTTTCAAATTTAGGTTTATTTAACTTATATACTCTGTGGTTAACAGTTTCCTGTGGACAAGCTTCCTTCTAAATAATTTTGATTTTTTTTTTATTAGCAATACAGTAACTCAGAAAAATCCATTTGTTTTGTTTTTCCCTGAGCAAGTGAGATAAATCACTTAAAAACCCAAAGAAAAAGAAGAAGGTTTGTGTGGATTCTTGTAATTTACCCAGATTTTGCCTTTTATTCCTGGTGTACTGTCTCTCCTTTTGTTTTGTGTTAACTTTTTTCACTTGGGTGGGGTCAAGTTTCTTTTCTGCATTAAATATCCTGGTTGAGGGGCAAAACTCTGGGTGTTTTCCTATGGATTCACGTGCTACAAAGATGACCAGAGCAAAAAGCTGTAATAAGGGCTGAGAAAAGGCAGTGCTGGTGCTGCAACCACTGTGTTCTGAGGCTAGAAAGAAGAATCACCAAACCCATCTCGTCCTACCAAATAAAAAAAAATTAAAAATATCGCTTTATTCGAGCTTGTAGCGCACTCGTATATTAGATAGTAGTGCAGTACTGATACAGAAGCTGGGAATTTATTATTTGGGGAGTTGAAACACCTGGCTGATAAATATCAAGGGCAAACAAGGAATCTTAACTTTTCTTATTCCTTATTTTCACGCTGGATTTCTATCTGGGTAACGTTCACGGGCAGGAAAAATGGCCATGGTGGGGAGGGAGTGGGGAGAGGAGACTGCTCAGAATGGGACCTTTTCTCCAAAAATCATAGAATCACAGAATCGTTTGGGTTGGAAGGGACCTTAAAGACCATCTAGTTCCAACCCCCGTGCAATGGACAGGGACACCCTCCACTAGATCAGATCACCGTAGGACTGTGCATCGTGGACCTTTTGCTTTAGCTCTGTTAAAGCAGTGCCAGAAAAACCAAATTTAAAAAAATTGCAGGGGATTTTGGTGTGGTTTCCCCCTTCCCCAGCTTTTAACTTAAATTTTAAGTAGCCTCCATCAGCATTGCTTTTCAGAAGAGGGTTTTTTAAGTGCAAGGACCATCCATGAGCAGGCTACTCTCTGTAGGAACTACTGTACATCGCTTGTTTGTCCACTGAGAAAAAAAAAACAGAGAGGATGCAGGACCCACGAACATGTTTGTATTAAACACATTATACAGAAAAATAGGGATCTGGGGGAGAGCGTAGTCCCCTGTTCGTGGTGCCATGGCTAGACCCGACCATGGAGCTACTGAACAATTTCTGGAAAGCAGAACTGGAAATTCTTCCTGAAGCTTCAATCAGGAAAAACTTCCTCAGTATCAGTCACATTTAAGCCCTTGAAACGATATATGTGTAATTTTTAGCTGCTTTGCTTAATTAGGGTCTTTTCTAGTCAGCTGTTTTGGTTTTAGTTTGTTTTTTTTTCCCAGCTGCTGAACTACACTGGTTCAAAAATTTTTTTCTTTTTTTTTTCTTTTTTTTTTTTTTCTTTTTTTCTTTTCTCGGTGCTCAGATGAGTATAGGATCAAACCAGTGGAAGAGGTCAAATACATGAAAAATGGGGGAGAAGATGATCAGAAAATAGCAGCCAGGAACCAAGAAAACTTGGTAAGGATCGAACTTCTCGCTTATCTAACGGAATAACGTGGCTCTGCTTTTGTCGGGAAACGTGCGACGCGCAGCACGGTCTCACGCGCGGCGAGAGGATTTTCTCGAGAACGTCGTGACTCTGCGAAGCTCACGTCAAAGGTGTGAAATATGACTTTTTCCTGCTTGTCCTTCTGAATTAGGCTCTACTTGAGCTTGGAGCAAGCGCTTCCATGATTATACTCGCTCGCCTCCTTCGCAGATCCAAATAGACGCGCTCCGAAATGTCTGTGTCTGGATTGCAAAGGAGTTGGTAGTAAAACAGCGGCGCGCTGCCGTTAAGAAAAAAGGACCTATTTATGTAGATGTTATTTGCTCTGCGCTTCCTGGTTTTACATATTTTAAAATTCACAAGGAAGGCGGTTCGGAATAGAAAAAGTGATATATTCACCTAACACAGCAGTCACAAGAATCATTTTGGGTGTTTCTTTTTCATAGATTTCATAGATTTCTAGGTTGGAAAAGACCTCAGAGATCATGGAGTCCAAGCATCCCTAATCCCCATTAAACCATATCCTCAAGTAGATCATCCACCCTATTCTTAAACACATCCAGGGATGGGGACTCAACCACCTCCCTGGGCAGCCTATTCCAGTGGCTGACAACCCTTTCAGAGAAGAAATACTTCCTAACATCCAACCTGAACCTCCCCTGACTAAGCTTATGCCCGTTTCCCCTTGTTCTGTCACCCATCACTAATGTAAAGAGCCCTTCCCCCACCTCCCCACCATCCCTTCTCAAGTATTTGTAGGCTGTAATCAGGTCTCCCCTCAGCCTCCTCTTCTCCAGGCTAAACAGCCCCAACTCCCTCAGCCGCTCCTCATAAGTTTTATTTTCCAGCCCCTTGACCAGTTTAGTCGCCCTTCTCTGGACCCGCTCCAGGAGCTCAATCTCTCTCTTAAAGCGAGGGGCCCAAAACTGGACACAATATTCCAGGTGCGGCCTCACCAGTGCCGAGTTTTCCCTTGATTGGAGCACCTTGCCAGCTCGTAGTTCCACTTACGGGAAGGAAATCACAGGTAAACTCTTCCTACTACTTGAAATAACTTGGACTCTGTTGAAGAGGCCTAAAAATCACGGTCGAGTCACTTCTGGCTTTTCTGAGAAGTTGTTTCTTCTCTTCTAAAGCTGAAGGAACGTCGATTTTGTAATTGGCTGACTGGGGCTTTGCCCAGTTTAACTTTTTGAAGACATCCCACAATTACAATAGTTGGGTGCAAAATTTCACGTCAGGTTCCACTCTTTCATGCAGCTTTTCTTCAGGTGTGGTTGTTGGGGTCAGTTTTCTTCCCCTTCCATCAGTAAGACTGAAGGGGGAACCTCATCAGCAGATTTCATCAGCGCCGTAACTGTTACCACCCAGCTGAGGATTTGCCTTTTTGCCAGCGTTGGGCAGCTGCGCAAAAATCCACTGTTTGGGATTTTTTTGTCCTTATGATGTAAGCGAGCTCCAGGTGTCCTGGATAAAGAAATTCTTTACATTGAAGGTGGTGAGGTACTGGAACAGGTTGCCCAGAGAAGTTGTAGATGCCCCATCCCTGGAGGTGTTCAAGGCCAGGTTGGATGAGGCTTTGGGCAACCTGGTGTAGTGGAGGATTTCCCTGCCCATGGCAGGGGGTTGGAACTGGATGGTCTTTGAGGTCCCTTCCAACCCAAACCATTCTATGATTCTATGGTTCTATAATTTATATTCCCTCGTTTAGATGCACGTACTTGCTCTACACAACTAGACGTGCATTCCTACAGTGAGTAGCAGAGTTTATTTCACTGGATGCTGTCCTAACCTTGTTGTTCAAGCACACAACACGATTTCTGCTTTGGTTTCTGGATTTTGCCTCCTGCAGTTTGACATTGCTGATGCTCCGGTGGCCAGCGCGACTTCAGCTTGCAGCAGGATTTGGGTGTTTTTTTTAGTGTCTCCAAAACATTGCTGAGAATATCACCTTTTCTAGCAGCACCTCCAGTACTTTCAGCTTCATCGCCAACGTAGGCATGTTTGTTTTGAACTGGAAGAAGTGTGACTGCGGGAATTTTTTGCTCGTTTGTTGGTAAAGGGAGAAAAAGGAAAAACGAGCACGATCCTCAGGGTTTTTTGATTAAGAAAATGGAAAAAAACTAGCAGGTTAAATTTTAAGCTAACCTTTGGGTTTAGTTAAATTTGAGTGTTTGCAGAAGGTAATGTGCCACTTGAATGGCAAGGAGGAGTTTAGGAAAGCTTAGGTCTGCGGAGGGGACACTGTTGCTGAAGCTGTGTTCAAAACTAGGTAGATTTTGCAATTTTGGTAGTCCCTGCTTTCTTGTAGCACCTGAGTGTTATCATAGAATCATAGAATGGGTTGGGTTGGAAGGGACCTCAAAGATCATCTAGTTCTAACCCCTCTGCCATGGGCAGGGACACCTTCCACTACACCAGGTTGCTCAGTGTCCCATCCAACCTGGCCTTGAACACTTCCAGGGATGGGGCAGCCACAGCTTCTCTGGGCAACCTGTGCCAGTGCCTCACCACCCTCAGAGGGAAGAATTTCTTCCTTAGATCTAATCCGAATCTCCCCTCTTTCAGTTTAAAGCCATTGCTCCTTGTCCTGTCACTACATGCCTTTGCGAAAAGCCCCTCTCCAGCTTTCTTGTAGCCGCTTTAGGTACCAGAAGGCTGCTAGAAGGTGTCCCTGGAGCCTTCTCTTCGCCAGCCTCAACAACCCCTACTCTCTCAGCCTGTCTTCAGAGGAGGGATGCTCCAGCCCTTGGATCATCTTTGTGGCCTCCTCTGGACCCACTCCAACAGCTCCATGTCCTTCTGATGTTAGGGACTAAGATAAACCTGATTAAATTTAGGAAAATACATTTCTCCAGCACAGGGCTTATTATTTTATTGTTGATGGGTCATGTTTGATGGGAGCAGTGGGTTTCTTGGAAAATATAACTTAATATGGAGTTGGAAGTCTCGTCAAGCTCTTTCTTTAATATCTATCAGGACAAAAAATAATAAGACGATAACACAAGGAAGTCTTCAATCAGACAGGATGTATATACTTTAAAATAAAAACCATCCTGCACACCAAAAAAGGCTTTATTTGCCTTTTCCTCATCTTACTATAAGGAGATTACATTGTCTGTAATGTATGCAGCTTTTTAATCCTGGGAATTGTCAAGTCCTCGTCACTCCTGGATTTTTTTTGAAGGGGTTTCACTGTTTGAGTTCTCCTTAGCAAACATGTTTTAGTTCACTGCTTAGAGATGGGTTAAGCTACCCATCACTCAGGCTTTAGTTTTCTTAACGTGTGAAAAGTTGGCAAGCGCTTACATAATCCCGTCTTCTCAGCAGCCATTTCCAGGCAACAGAAATTTTAGGACCAAGAAAAGGCGGTGGGAGAGTCAACCAGCCCTTTTCCCTCCTCTCTTGTTTCTTAATCCCACGTGTCTTTATTGTCCCAGGGCTGCTAATTGACATCTCCTTCAGAAACGCAGCCCGGATGAGATGTGCAACCTCAGCATCATTGTAGTCTGTTCCCTGGGAACTGCTCCGGTGTGGCTTATCTTATCCTCTGGTACTCGTGCTTGAACTATGTTATTCAGATGCCATTGAATTTTTCGGTCCCATTATCATCACTTTTACTTTTTTTAAGGTATTTTGAAGTCTCGCTTTAAAAAAAAAAAAAAAAAAAAAATCTCTGCTCAATTGAAAATAAAACCGCTTCCCTTATTTAGGCTCTTTGATGTGGTGCCATCTCTGCCTTTGGTGTTGCAATATTTCTGAATCAGAGAGGGAAAAAAAAAAAGGTCAAGCAAGTAGATAAAGAAAATGGGACGATGTGGCAGACACACGGCAAATTGTCATTTTTGTACCAGGGTCTTGTGATCAGGGTCCCAGGATTTTATTCTATTGAAGGAGAGAGCTGGAGATGGGCTGGTAGAGGTGTGGGTATCCCTTGGAGAGATGAGGTTCTGTCAGTCTATCACCATCTTCTCAGCTTCAACCTGAGGTTTAAGCAGGGCTCAAAACTTGAGCAAGGCTGCTGTTGTCAAACAGAAATACTCCCGAGATGTGTTGACAATGGGAACGGCTGTGCTGGGGCCGTACACCAGGTGAAACAGAAGATGTTCCATGTGAAGATGTTTTCTAGCAGAACCAAAGGCCTTGATGGGGGAAAAGAACAGAAAATCAGAAACGATAAAAAGCCGAGCTTGTTTCAGATTCTGTCACAGTCAGTTATTGTTTTCCTGCTGTCCCCTCATATCCATCGGCCTGATTCACGTCTTTACCCAGGTTGTTTCTCGTGTTCTCCACTTGCTGCTAGAATCTCTCTGGTCCTGGTTTTATTCCTGGTACCTCAGCTCCCAGCATCTCCCTGAGCATCCTGCCTAGGCATCTCCATCCTCAAAAGGAAGTTGGATGCGTTGCACTTGGTGGGAAAAACCTCGAGCTGCCAGTCACACATCCTTGGAGCCTGCAGATGGGAATGGGATGTAGCAGGATTAGGTGCTGGAGACCCAGAGTTATGCTGCGTGTGGGCGCTCTGCACCGCATGCTTTGATAGCTGCTCAGCTAAACCAGGGATGTTCGGAGTCAGATCTGTAAAGAACTAGTAGAAGGATGAAAGAAGTCTTTTGTCCTGGTTTTCAAGACTAGATATGTTTTTTAATTGTAGAATCACAGAATGGTTTGGGTTGGAAGGGACCTTCAAGATCATCTCGTTCCAACCCCCCTGCCATGGGCAGGGACACCTTCCACTACACCAGGTTGCCCAAAGCCTCATCCAACCTGGCCTTGAACATTTCCAGGGATGGGGCAGCCACAGCTTCTCTGGGCAACCTGGTCCAGTGCCTCACCACCCTCGGAGGGATGAATTTCTTCCTTAGATCCTTGGGACAGAGGTGAGCTTTCCTGTGGTTCCCCATCTTTTTTTCTGGGGGACTATGGGTTTTTTAAGGGGTTTACAATGAGAAGCATTGAAAACAATGTTTTTTTGAAAACAAAATTTCTTTCTTACAAAAGAAATAAGAGTTTTACGAACTTGGAGTTTATCACTCAGCAGATCTGGATGAGGTTTTTTGACCCTGAATATTGGCAAAAGCTAATCATGGCTCATCAAATACGGCACCTGCCTGGTTTTCTTACTTTAGAAAGCTAAAAGGTGAAAAATGAGGAAGTATTAATACTTTAAAAGTCTAGATCTATTATAAAACCTACTGGCTACGAGCAGGTATGACAGGAATAAATAACACATTTGACCGTTTCTAAAGCCCTCTTAATTTTTTGGTTGGGAAGAACTTGCTGTTTCGCTCTACACCATCATGTTCAATATCCCAAGTACAACCGTAACAGCTTATTTAACATTCCTAATAGGAGGAATTTAATCGTCCTCGTTTCCATCCTCTCACAGCACTAAGGGCTTTCTGTTGTAAAATTTTATTGCCAGAAAAGGTAAAATAAGGAGGTGTGGCGTGTTCGTGGAGCTTTGACAGACTTAGGGAGCCGTATCAGTGTTCCTCTGAGATGGTTTGTAATAGTACACATACCTCTGAAAAAATCAAATACGTAAAATTACCTTTTTATTGTGTTAGGTCATTAACTCGGTATTTATTGCGGTTCAGTTTTGGGATGTTTTTGTAACTTTTACTAATAGAAATCTTTTTTTTTCTGGTCTGCATGGACACAAAAGGCTACTTATTAGGATTTTTAGGCTTTGTTATCCAAACCCTCAAAACAATTGAAAGTATCCTCAGTTTTTTGTCCTGAAGCTCCGTAGTGAAATTGCGTTTTAGAGCTTGAGATGAATTCCTGCCAGAGTTGGAAAAAAAATTGCCCGTCTCTGTTGCTCTTGCTCTCTCTCTTTGCCTTTAATAACACAAACAGTGTATTGCTTTCTTTTTTTTTCCTCCAATAAATATAAATTTCCACTCCACTTACCTGCAAATATAATTTTTATCAGCCTTGCATGCTGTTATTTCCTACCCAGGGCTTGAGCTTCTCAGCCCAGCCGCTCTCCTCTAGTCATCCTACAGCTCCATGATCCTGAGTATTGCCAAACCTCAATACCGTAGCTCCGTGTTCGACACCCGTTATCATTTTTGGGGGTGCCTTGTTCAAAGCAGACGGTAGTATCTGATAGATGATGTGGATGGAACTCAAAGCGTAGCCGAAAACGGGGACTCAAACTGGTTTCCCTGCCCATGGCAGGGGGGTTGGAACTAGATGATCTTGAAGGTCCCTTCCAACCCAAACCATTCTATGATTCTATAACTGTAATGGCTACATAAGATGTCATACGTCACGGCGAAGATGCTGCGTGTAATGTAAATATTTGAACAGGTACGCAAAATATGTCTTATAGATACGTCAGCCGTAAACATTTTGTGATGTGTCTTGCAAATACTGGCGTGTGTCTGAATTTCAGATGGATTTAGGAAAATAGCTGTTGAATTCTGTTGCCAAGCCGCCTAATCTAGGCGCTAAAAGAAACGAGAAGAAATAAGCTGGCTAAAAGAAATAAGCTCTGGGGATGAATTTATTGGGGGTATTTGTGGTGTTTTCCTTTCTACACACACAAAATACCACAAGTGGAAATTTAAGCATGAGAATACAATTAATTCGGGACTTTAAAGTGTTTAAAGGCACCGCTGCTTATTATTGCTAGATAAGCTTTGAATTGCTGTGTTTGAAATGTGTAACTACATATTTATCACAGCACTGTTGTAGTACATTGGGGAAGAGCTTTGGCAAAATTAAAATTAGTATCATATTAACATATACTGCAGTATGAAGATTTCAGGCTGTAGTTTCCTAATTATTTATTTTAAACCATTTTGCAGTGGTGGTGTGTTTCAAAACACACTATTTCAGGATAGAACTTGCTTGTGCTCTGCTTATAAGGGGAAAGAACCCAGAAATGCCCAAGACCAACAGCCCTCAAGCCCTTAGAAAGAAGAGGTTTTCTTGGGTTTTGTCTACCCTGAAGTGTTTTGGCGCGTTAAATCCTGCGTTGACCCCTTGTTTGCTTTCGGTGCTGTACGTGGCATCATCCAGGAGCCCCCATCCCACCACTGGCACAGCATCAGCTTCAGGTACGAGCGTTGGGATGATTGCGTTGTGTTGGCTCATCACCTGCTGTCAAGGATGGGTCTCTAGATATCTTTCTAGGTATGAAGGAGGCTATCAACTTCTCTGCCTCTTGCCACCCTGTTTTCTCTTCTCCTCTATTCAGATATGAAGTTTCAGCTCAACAAAACGTTTGAAGATGTTGTTGGCTTTTATGTTGGGATCCAGGCGGGGAGAAAGGCACAAAACCGCTGAAAAATACAGCTTAGGTCATTCTGGGAGGGTCTGGTCTTCATCAGCAGGGTCTGGATCGGTGTGTTTTAGGCTGCGTGTGCTCCCAGGTTCTCTTTTCCAGGGAAATTAAAATTCTAAAATCATCCTTTGGATTTTTTTTTTTTCCAAAGTCTGAGATCCTAAATGAACGCTGCCCTATCACTATCACTACTAAATAATTACAACATTTCAATTTTCATAAACCAGCTTCTCCAGTGGATTTTTGGAAGAAATGCATTTGCAGCTGAAACAGAAGTGCACAGAAAGGATATCGTTATTAGAGCCAGTTATTTCAAATATCGTGCAATTAGTTTATTTCCATATTGCCCATTTCATTTCAAATTTGCAGTGATATTCTTCAAAGAATGGTTTCTCATAATGAATTTATAACAGTTTTAGCTCGTTCCACTTACGGGTCGCTGCATATTGTATAGACATCAAAGTAAATGATTGTACTGAGTATTAATATTCTTTTTCTTCTAGATTCCATTAAAAATGGTTTTGGGGAAAGAAGTATTAATTTTTCCTTTAGTGTTTAAATTTTTTTTGAATCTAGAAAATAAGTTGACACTATGAAAAATATACTTCTTTCTAAGCATATTAAAATAACAGTGTCCAGAAGCAAGATGTAGTTGCAATCTTGCTAATGTTTGCTAGTGGGAAAAAACAAGTAGTAGTGAAGGTCTATTAAGAGCCTTGGGCAGCTGTCAGGAGGAAGTTTCTAGGATCAGCTACGTCGGTGGTGTAAAGAATTCTTACAAAACCTGCAGAGATGTTCCCATCGCTAGTGGGAACTGATTGTTTTCCGTGGTCCTGTTTTTTCCATGGCTGTATGATTTTAACGGGTGGGTTTCTGCCTGGGATGTTTTTGCCCTCTGTGGGGAAGCTGATGCTGTTGAGGAGGATGATGGACACGAAGCTGTTGGTGAAACAGAAGAGTTGGCAACAGTGGTGGGGTTGGGTTGCTTGTTGGGAGTGAATGATGCTGCTGGTTTTGAAATCCTCTGCCAATAAGGTCCCTTCCAGCCCTAACCATTCTATGATTCTATGATTCATTGCTCTGTTCAGGGTCCTCTTAAAAGTCTTCTTAAGAGTCTCCCTTCACCATCAGCTGCTGGTTGACAAGCAGCTTTACCAAGGAAGTCCTATTTCTCAGGAGTCCTACCTAGGACCTAAGCTGCAAAACTAAAAGCATTGCTGCTTGTTGGCTGAAATGTGTTGGGCTTCTCCAGACCACGTCATCTAGGTTTTAAAAATGTCAGCAGCTGAGACCCAAGCAGGATGCCGCTGCGGTGGCAGGTGGGTGGACACCATAACGTCTCTCTGTAGCCCTGAGTACTCTGGCCCGCCAGCAACCATGAGCTTGTGGGCATTTCTCAAACCATAGTATCATGGAATCATAGAATGGTTTGGGTTAGAAGGGACCTTCAAGATCATCCAGTTCCAACCCCCTGCCACGGGCAGGGACACCCTCCACTACACCAGGTTGCCCAAAGCCTCATCCAACCTGGCCTTGAACACTTCCAGGGATGGGGCAGCCACAGCTTCTCTGGGCAACCTGTGCCAGTGCCTCACCACCCTCAGAGGGAAGAATTTCTTCCTTAGATCTAATCTAAATCTCCCCTCTTTCAGTTTAAATCCATTGTCCCTTGTCCTGTCACTACACGCCTGTGTCCAAAGCCCCTCTCCAGCTTTCTTGTAGGTTTCCTTTAGGTACTGGAAAGCTGCTAGAAGGTGTCCCCGGAGTCTTCTCTTCTCCCACCTCAACAACCCCATCTCTCTCAGCCTGTCTTCATAGGAGAGGTGCTCCAGACCTTGGATCATCTTGGTGGTGTCCTCTGGACCCACTCCAACAGCTCCATGTCCTTCTTGTGTTGGAGACCCCAGAGCTGAACCCAGTACTGCAAGGGGGCTTTCATGAGAGCAGAGCAGAGAGGCAGAATCCCCTCCCTCGACCTGCTTGCCGCGCTCATCTCGTTATCATTTCTCAAATCCTCTTGTTATCATCGTCCTTGTGCTTGAAGTTATCAAGGCCATGGGCGTTGTGTCAGTGTTCTGGACACACAACTTGCAATGCTGTAGTGCAGAAAGGAAGTATAGAAATGTATAATATTCCCTATAATAGGTTATCACGCGCTTTGCGGTAAACCAGCCTGCATTGCAGCCCTGCCAACATCAGCCATTTGAAAATGAGTCAGCTGACCAAAATATATAGATTATATCTAAAATGTGTTGTCTAAAAACGTCATACATAACGCTCTGGAAGTTTTTGATTTAAGTGTTTCTTCTGTGATTGTGAGAACTGGGAACCTTTTTTCCTCTTTTTTTTTTTTAGAGCTGAGATTCCTTTTTATTATGTTTTTAAGAACCTGACCGTCTCAGAACTTGAGGAACTGAAGGTTTAAGAGAGATGAGCAATAAGATTTTTGGAAGCTGTCAGCAAGAGAAGCTCTCTGTATCCTCTGTTTGGGTACTTGCTTTTCAGTGGTTGCCTGGTATTATTGAATTATTAATTCTGCTGGTTTGGAACAGAGGGTGAGACAAGATACGGGCAGGAATGGACACATGCAAATGCCTAAAAATCGTGGAAAGTCGCTGTCAGAGAGTAAAGCTGGCAAAATTATAGCAGATGATGTTATATGAGTTTGGTCAAGCTTTCTTTCAATTCAAGTGGCTCCTGCAGTTGAGGTGGTTGTGGAGAAAACGTAGGGCCCAGGATTTACGTGTCTGGTGAGATGCTGATTTCTGATTATTTAAGTACACGGAGGTAACAAGCAAATTTATCCGTAGATATTTTCATTAGATATTTAGCCGAGCAGCCTTCATGATCCCTCAGTTTTAGTTTGAATATTGCACTGGAAAAGAACGTTTCGAGGTGCTGAGAGGTGGGGTGTGCCATTTTAGACCTCAACCAATACTGGATTTATTAATTTTGATTTGCTGAATCCCTTGGAGGGGTGGGACATTCAGTGTTGGTTTTCAGACAAGTTCTTCTTTCAGTCGTTGCTGCTTTGCTGAAACTTGTTGATAGCATGGCTGTTTTTTTCCGTGGAAAAAGTGGGGTTTTTTTGGGGGAACTTAGAGCATTGATTAATGTCTCTAAAGACAAGTTTAAGAGGTGAACTTGGAGTCAGTCAAATGAACTGTTGTCTGCTGTGTGTAAAAGATCTCCAGCACCCAGTTCTCGGGATTGTGACAGTTTGATGTGGGGGGGTGTTCTGGTGGCAGGGGAGGGGATTTGCTCCCTGTGCCACCAGATCTGAGTCCCATCCCCCTCGGGGGGTTGAGCCAAACCGGCGCCTCTGCGAATGGCCCCATTTAAGTTGGGACAAAGGGGCGGGAAAGGGGCTTTTGCCCAGGGGCGAGGAGAGGGGCGGGGGGCGCTGCCCTCGCTCCCGGCTCCCGGCCGGGCGGCCGCTCGGGCCGGGCCGGCGCCACGTGCTCAAGATGGCGCCGGGGGAGCCGCATGGGGGGGGCTCGGGAAGGGCCCCGCTCCCGGGGTGCCCGCCGGGCCGAGCTCCCCCAGAGAGGATTAAGATCTAAGAGAAAACAACCACAGCGACCGGGTCAGTCAGGATGGAGCAGGAGGAGGGGTGCTGGAGCTGAGGTTTCCCTCGCAATCGGTGTGAAGATGGCGGGCGGGCCCCTGCAGCCGGGGTGTGCTCGGCGGGGCAGAGACCCACTCGCGGCCCGTGGAGAAACCCACGTCGGGGAAGAGATGCCCGAGCCCAGGAGAGGCCGTGGAGCAGGGGGTGCACGAGCAGGTACTGTTAATAATGGGCAGGGGATGCACGGCGGGGCCGTGGAGGCATCTGGGGTCCGTGGGACGCCCCGCGCCGACGCGAGGGGCAGCAGCTCCCTGAGGGGCCGAGACTGGTAAAGCCCGAACTGGTGCGATGCATGGGGAAGGATTTCAGTCCTGCGGGCAGGGCTCATGCTGGAAAAGTTTGGGGACTTTTTTCCTCGTGAGTAGGGGATCCACCGAAGCAAGGGAAAAATGGTGTTAAGACTCCTCCTCCTCTAAGTAAGGAGCGGCAGTAACAGCATGGATGAACTGACCTGCACCCCCCATTCCCTGTCCCCCTGCGCCGCCGGGGGGGAGGTAGAGCCGGGAACGAAAGGAAATAGGGAGTGGGGAGGTGTTGTTTTAAGATCTGGCCTTGTTTTCTCTTTCTCCTCTCAAGTAAACGGTTTCATTCCCGGTTTCACTGCACGCCCTTGTCCAAAGCTCCTCTCCAGCTTTTTTGTAGCCCCTTTAGGTACTGGAAGGCTGCTAGAAGGTCTCCCTGTAGCCTTCTCTTCTCCAGCCTCAACAGCCCCGACTCTCTCAGCCTGTCTCCATAGCAGAGGTGCTCCAGCCCTCGGATCATCTTGGTGGCCTCCTCTTGACCTGCTCCAACAGCTCCATGTTCTTCTTGTGTTGGGGGCCCCAGAACTCCGCAGAGACTGGACTACCCAGGCTTTCTACCAGCTTAGGCTTGCTGGGACAGTGCTGTAGTGAAGCGGTGTTTGGGCCATATGCGAGCAGAAGACATCCTGATTTAATGATGTCTTCTCTAGAGAAAGTGAAAAAGAACTGGAGACTGCTACTGGGAAATCTCATTAGCTGTATTAACTGGCTCCTTTAGCTCATTAGCCTTAATTACTGCATGGACAGGGTGATAGACTTAGCAAATCCAGATCTCTCCAAGACCTGGTGTGAACTTTACCAGTTCAGATGGTTTTTTTACCAGATGTGAACTGGTAAGGTGCTCCCCAGTTTGCTCTCCTGCTGCCACATGTTTTGGGACTGTTGGGAATGTAACGAGGATCCTCAGCCTACGTGGGTCCACCTTGCCAAAGGATTTTGCTGGTGCCAAGACAGCCACCACAGAGGTCTCCAAGGTGGTGAGTAGCCACAAGGTGGTCCACAGGGAGGAGCTGAGTGAACCAAGAGGGGGAATTTATTCCTGGTGGTGGATGAAAGCGGGGTTGTGTAACCTACACACATGGGTGGGGGAGACCTGGTGTTCATGAGATGTTGCTGATGCCCTGTACAACGCCCTTGGTAAAAAGAAACTAGAAATGTGATAGACCTGTGAAGGGGATGAAAATAAAGGTAATGTTTTCAGGATTTTTCTTTTCATATTAACTGAAATTGGAGAAACTTTTTTCTTCTTGTAAATGAGAAACTTTTTTTTTTTTTTGTGATTTTTTGTTATTTATATAAAATACCTGGAGTACTGGTCAGGCACTTGCCAAATAGAGTCAGCATAAACAGTTCAGCCACCTCGAAGGATAAAACCACGAGCGTATCTCTCCATCTGTTCTGTGTGTGCTTAAACTTGGCCTGGAAGGGGCTCAGCCTGAATTTTTTATTATTTTTTTCACTATAATTTCACTTTTTGGCTTCGGTTGATCCCCTTCGCTTCTGCGGAATAGCCGAGAGCAGCTGCTCTGCGGGCAGCTGGGGCTCGAGTGCGTGTGTTGGGAGGGATTTCTGTGTTTCAACTGGTGGAAAGAAGAGGAGAAAATTGGATTGGGAGAAGGGGAATTGGTATTTAAGATCATAACCTTGAAGGGTATGGGGATTTTTTAAGTGAAAAGAAAAACAAAGGCAGGGAGGGGCAAAAACCTGGGGAAATAAATTTATGCTTGTAAAAGCTGGGCAGATAATTCAGGTTCTTCTGCATACGGAGGATGATGTGGTTTGGAGTTACATGTAGGTATGTTATAAATTAATAGTAATACATCTCCTGTATCCATGAATAATTTTTAATCTGATGCACTGCTTTACACAGAGAGTAAAGTAACGCTGCACTAAGCTAATAGGCAGCTTACCAAACAGTGCTGTGGTTGTGCTCACGGGGAAGAAAACCTTTTGTTTGGCGTTAAATTCACAGAATCACAGAATGGTTTGGGTTGGAAGGGACCTTCAAAATCATCTAATCTCAACCCCCCTGCCATGGGCAGGGACCCCTTCCACTACACCAGGTTGCCCAAAGCCTCATCCAACCTGGCCTTGAACACTTCCAGGGATGGGGCAGCCACAGCTTCTCTGGGCAACCTGTGCCAGTGCCTCACCACCCTCATTGTAAAAAATTTCTTCCTTAGATCTAATCGAAATCTCCCCTCTTTCAGTTTAAAGCCATCGCCCCTTGTTCTATCACTACATACCCTTTTCAAAAGCTCCTCTCCAGCTTTCTTGTAGCCCCTTTAGGTACTGGAAGGCTGCTAGAAGGTCTCTGGAGCCTTCTCCAGGCTGAACAGCCCCAGCTCTCTCAGCCTGTCTCCATAGCAGAGGTGCTCCAGCCCTCAGATCATCTGGGTGGCCTCCTCTGGACCTGCTCCAACATCTCCATGTCCTTCTGGTGTTGGGAACCTCAGAACTGAACGCAGAACTCCAGGTCCAATGACTATGTAATACTTTGCTCCCTGGTCCCACAAGAAGCAGAATTAGAGTTCAGACGCAGCTCTCGGGTGCTCCACTTTTATCTCCCACACTTGATCTGCGAGAACCGACGCTGGCTACGTACTTCTCCTTGCTGCTTTATCTCCCAGGGAATCTTGCCATGGGATAGCATCAAAGGCGGGCGGCTTTAAATCAAATAAATAAGCTGCTTGGGTAGTCTGTGCATGGGAACACAAACCCAATGCTTTTTAATAAGGTAATAATATTATATTTGTGTGTGTGTGTATATATTTAAATGTAGTTTGTATTACAGTTTGTATTACATTACCTGAAGGCAGCAGCTGGGAATCCGAAGCGGCTGCTCTGCCTGTAAACGCAGCAAAAATGGGCTCATATGTTACCGATCCTTCCCCAAATTTTCATCCAAACCAGCATTTCTGTTCCAAAATCCGTGTACTTCCAGGGGAGCGACCTGGGGGTACGTTCCGAAATCCCAAGGTGGGAAATGAAAGGCAAACTCTGGGGAGCGTGAAGGCATGAGCGTGATGTGCTGCCGTACTCTTCCCCCAATATTTGGATGTCGGACTCCGCAGTGCAAGAGGACAATTGGAGTGGGAGTGGGATGGAGCATGCCACCAAGCTGCACTTTTTTCCCTGGTTTTCTTCTTTGCTTTAGCCATTTGTAGAAACGAAGCTACTTTGAGAGAGAGAGGAGGGCCAGGTTTGACAGTCAGGCATGGTGGAAACCAGGAGATGATTTCAGGGTCGGAGAGATGCTGGTAACTTCATACTTGTGCCGGTGAAACGCTGCGGGTTTGCTGGATCGCCCTCTCTTTTTAGACTTGGAAGAGCGTGTTGCCTTAGCAAACGTACCCGACCTGATGGGAAATCCTCAGTCCTTTCAGGGGACTGATGGGGCTCTGAAATAACCAGCTTCACGTTGCTTGATGGTCTCCAAGAGTGAGTCAAGGTTGAAACATGCTGGATTTTTTCTTTATAAAGGCTTGACTGGATGCACAAGTTTAGCAGCTTGTGTATTTGTGGGATTTATTGCTTCTGAAGATCTCCTGGTTCTCTAAGTCATTCCATCCTGCTCAGCTTTTCCAAAGATTTAACATCCATATGGGAACACCATCTCTGAAGCGACGTTCACACTCGTTTCCTTCCTATCAAAAACATTCGGCAACGAAAGAGGACTCGGGCAGATGCGAGGAAATGGTGGCATGTCTTACCAACGTACAGCTTGTTCTTAGCCGGTTGTGTATTGAGTTTTCTGCATCCTCGTGTAGTTTTTTTTTTTGTTTTTTTTTTTTTTCAGAAAAAAAGGAAAGGCAAGCAGAAATCTTTTACCGAGCTAAAGGCGTTGCAGCAAGCCCAGCCTGAGCTGGCCACCAGCCAAGACTTTACTAGCCACAGCCTGCACGCCTCTAACTCCTCTAAGAACAGCCTCGGTGCTCTTTTAAAGAAATGTGTAGTGTGTCCCCCCGCAAAAAAAAATTCTTTTTTTATCTCCATCTTTGTTGTTAAAGAGGTGGAGTTTTGGAGTTTAGAGGGGATTTTTTTTTTTTTTCCCTCCCCCAACGACGGTGTCCGTTGTTTCGCCTGTTCCTGCAGCGAGCTGTCGCTGATGCTGAGAAATATTTTTTCGGACTTTAATGCGGTGAGTCAGGGCTTAGCCAGAAATTGGTCATGGGATGGAAAGGGTACGGATTGTCTGTTACCCCGTGTCTAGTTTCAACGGTTTCAGAAACATGAGCCATTTCTCAACAGATGTTAATTAGACTCATAACTCTTTCTGAGATGATCTAAGGCGAGGATTAATTATGAAAGTTTCTCGGTGTTAGAACATGTTTTTTTAAAGTTTGGCATGCTTTTGGGTTATGATTAGCATGGAAGAATTTTCCTCTGCTTAAAATCCCTAAATACACCATTCTATCTTGCTATGTAAATAACCATATTTAGGAGTTTATCTAAACAAATCTAACAGTTACCTGGGAAAAACACATAAAAGGCCCAAGCACTACCGGCCGATTCAAAGTGGACTTGCATATTCCTCGTGGGCTTGGTTGTGTTTTGGAAGCTGTTTTTCTGGCTGTACTTGATTTTTCACTTAAATAAAACTCGCCATGGATTATCTACCTATCTTCATGTAAAAAACAAGTGACCTAACGAAGCGCCCTTACACGCTTTTCCTTTTGTCTCCATGCCCAGGGGTCTTGATGGAGGTGGGGATCCAATGGTCCCCGTGTTACGCCACCGCCATGGTTTGTTGTGCCGGGCTCTCATCTCTGAACCTATAGCCTGAGCTTTGAGGTGTGTAATTAGTAAATTTGAATATTTTTAACGCCATGGCTGCATGTCCTGAGAGGGTAGAAGGAAGCTGAGCTTGTTTCGACAAAATTGTGGGAGCACGAAAATAGCCAGTTCATGGCAACGCTTCTGGAAGGTGAACCGAAGTAAAAATGGTCAGATGGAAGGCTTGGTTGGACTTGATGGCCTGCAGTCACAAAAGGCTAGATGGCTGTTCAGGAGGGCCTGTTGTGATAGGACAAGGGGTAATGGTTTTAAAATAGAGGGAGGTAGATTCAGGTTGGATATTAGGAAAAAATTTTTTACCATGAGAGTTGTAGAACACTGGAACAGGTTGCCCAGAGAGGTGGTGGATGCTCCATCCCTGGAGACGTTCAAGGCCAGGTTGGACGAGGCCCTGAGCAACCTGATCTAGTTGGAGATATCCCTGTTCCTTGCAGGGGGCTTGGACGAGATGACCTTTGAAGGTCCCTTCCAGCCCTAATGATTCTATGATTCTATGACATGACGCGTTTTCTCGCCATCTTCCCTGTCTTCTGTGCTCCTTGTTTTCTTGGGGGTAAATTTTAGCATATTCTCAAAGCAATAATATCGGGGCGTTCCTGGTTAACGATCCCTGCACCAGTTTGGAAAACTTGGCCAAGTTTTTGTTTCGTTCACTTTTTTTGCTTCGTAAAGCCCTTTTCTTACGATTAAGTCACACAGCCAAATAACGATGTCATTTTTTTTTTTTTTTTTTTTTGTCTCATACTTCTGTGAGTGCTTTAAAACAGAAAAGGTTCAAATCTAGTTTGAAGTTTGTTTTTTTCTAGAAGAGCCCTGCGTTAGCCTGTCCTTGAGCTTGGGTAATGTAACAGAAAATCGTTGGGGATTTTTGCTTGTAATAAATTTAGACTCAGATTCTTATCATCTGTTAATGTTTTTAATAATCTGACGCTACAGCTCTCCCTGGTATTATGGGCTGTACTTATGACTCCTGCATTATGTGCGCTGATGATTACTATGAGAATGCAAGTTATTGAATCGATTTTATGACGGTGGCGCGGAGCGTCAAGCTGAGTTCATTTAAGGAAAAGCAAAGCGATGCGAACGCAAAGCTCTGAAGTAACCACAGAGTCTTTTGTGTCCTGTTGGGTGACGAGCCATGGAGGGGTTTGGAATTCAGCTTTCTGCTGAAACTCTTTTGTGAAGTGGGGCTCCAGCATCACTCACCCTCCCGTCCTCAGCGTCCCCAAACTTGGCCCAGTTACTGGCGAGACACAATGTGTTGGATCCACTTTGAGTTTACGAATGGTGACAGATTAATTTGGAAAGACAGATTACAAACATGCGTCACGGCCGCAGTCTGAGGCCTGTAAAAGTGATGTATGGCTGGTGGAGAATGATAAAAATTCATATCAAGGGAACAGCTTAATTAACTATTCTTGATTAAAGTAGTACAGTATGTGAATTTAATAGCTTGTCTTCAAAAGCAGAATGTGAAATCACTTATTACTTTGGTGTATCTTGCTGGCAAATTGTGAGCTGCCAGAGGTTCTCCGTGATTAATTGAGTTTAGAGGAACTTAACACTGGGGTGGGAGATACCAAATAATTATTCTGCTCTTGCTTCAAGCTCATTGCCTCATGTGAGTAAAGAAATTGTCAGGAACAAAGTCGTGGGAGTAGACTAGGAGTAGGATCGATGGCTGTCAGGAAAGGGGAGGCATATTGGGATTGCCGAAGCGAGGACTTCAGTTGAGTACCACCATCAAAATGTTGGGCGATGAAATAGTTGACAGCATTGCCATTCAAACTTCCAACTTAATGGTCAATTTGTATGTCATCATGGTTGTTGGAGTCATTGTAGGTATGAAGAATAGAAGCTTATTGCGTCTCACTTCTGTCATCTTTTAGGTTGAGCAGCTCTAGTTCATGAAGTGTGTTTTCGATGGTCGTGCTTTGTGGAGCTCTAGTTGTTCTTCTGGTTCTTGGAGGCCTTCTTGATACGTGTAGCTGAAGAATGTCACGTGTTCTGCAGCCTGTTACACCTTTTACATGCGTTGGTATGATCCTTGTCTGTTTTGCAAGAGCGTGCTATTGATGGCTTGTGTCCAGCAAGCTTCTGGACCCTGTTCAGCAGAATTACTACATAAGATGGTGTTTCCATGTTGTATGTATCCAGTTGGTTATTCCTGCCCAAGTGTCGTATGTAGTGCTACGGCCCTGTTTACATAATCTCCTCTCTTTTTCAGTACATCTCTCCAAATTGTCAGGATAACTTTGAATCTTGCAAAGTACCATCTTTCCTGACTTAATGCTCTCCATGGTTTTGGAGAGCAGTCTTAGTCTTCCAATTTATTATTATTCATCATCCCAGTCCCTAATGAAAATCCAACTCCAAAACACATACCAACTTGATGCATTTCTCCTTTTTAACAATGTGCTGTTGTAAACTACCTTCTGTGTGACTTCCCAGTCAGCTTTGCCCTTATTCTAGAGTGCTTTCATCTAGTAGGTCTAGACAGACAGACGTGGGTTTCCTAACTTGTTTATGAAAATGCCCAGAGAGATGGTGACAAAAGCCTTACGAAAATCAAGGTGTATCACATGTTCACTGCGACTAATACAACTGAAATACAGTATTTACATAAATATGAGATTTATTTTTTTTAATGTAAGCTTCAAGTACTGTTAGTTTACAACATTTTTCGCATGTAAAGGTTTTCCCTAAAAATTCTAATACTACAGAATGGATGTTTGCCTTAAAATACAAGCTTAGGTTGTGAAGCATAATTGAAAACCAAAGGGTGAATTTTGGGAGCAAGTTTTATTGCTGGGCATGAAGGGCATCAAGTGCCTGCCTTAGACGAAGCTTCAGTGTTAGTCAAAGCTCAGATTCAGTCTGATTAATTAGCACTAATGTGTGAGTAGTGAACTTTAGCATTATATGATGTCAAAATGAGCTTAAAAAAGGATCTCCACATCATCTCATTTAAAATAATATAAAAACCCTGCCCTACGTTTCTTTCAGAATCAGTACCTTAAAAATATTTGTACTTGATCTCATTTGAAGAACCTTCCCGATTCCAACTAGAGACAGTTTTCAGGGCATGTTTTCATTGTAAATAGGTAAATATGCCATTTGAGTGGGTGAGCATTGCTGCTGCTTGAAAGTGAGGTGGGTGAAAAAGATGATTGTAAAGTAGCTGTCCTGGCTCTGAGACTGGACATCTCTACATCAGTGACTGACCCAAGATGAAGAATTAGGTTTCATTCCTAATTTTTTCCTGATCCAAGATGAAGAATTAGGGTTTTGTTCCTAATTTTTTTCCTAATTTCCTAATTTGTTAGGTTTGTACATGGGATCTTAAACTTGACTCTAATTAGGGAAGGTCTGCGTCCTGAATAAAGCAGCAAAAAGGTAAGGTTTCTCCAAGAGATACTTATTCCTCCTGGTACCCTTCTCCTGGCTTACTCCAACACGTAGGCTTGCTGAAATGAATAGAGCTGGCTGTAGCTGACGATATTGTACCCTACAATATGTAAATATAAAGCCCAAATTTCTGAAGGGCATGTCTACGTCAAGACGTTTTTCTTGGAGCCGTCTGTGTTGCAGAAGCTGCCTCTGCGGTTACACCTAATTAGAAGCCACCATTGGTTCATGTTTTACGAGGGCTTTGAAAAAATTAGCAAAATCCATTAATACCGTGGTCAGTGAACTCGTCTGAAATTGCCCAACGATGCTGTTATTTATACGCAGTGGAAAAATCGATAAATTTAATCCAAGGTAAAACTGTCTCGCTCGCTACAGGAGAGGGGTTGGGGCGGTTGCCGAGGACTGGAAATCGTTGCCTCATGCTAATTGAATAACATCCAGCAGTTGCGTGGCTGAATCTTCCAGACTGGTTTGACTCACGGGGACTGAGTATCTGAACGAAGTGTATATGTCATGCTGCAGTCCTACAGGATTAAGAACACTTGGATTCGTTTGATCTGATGCGTTCCAACGATATTAAAGAAGGCCGTTTTTTATTGTCCTTTGCACCTTGTATTGCCCTGGCTGTGGAAGTCCAGCATCTTCCTTTTTGGAAACGGAGCTGTGATATGACAAATATTTCTGGCTGGTATTTCTAGCTCTGGCAGGGCTTGAAGAATTCTTGGCTGGCTTTTACGGTAGGCTGATGGCTTAGACCAAATATAACAAGAGGCAGAGTACAGCATGTAGAATTAAATCGTGTTGCTTGTTATTAGATTCTTCTTGTCTTGAAATTTTTCACTGTATTCTGGGTTTTGTGATAAATAGTTATTCCAAAATGTTTCTGTCAATACTTAGACGTTAAATAATTTTAATCAAAGCATCTGAAAGATCCTTTTGTCTTTCAGCAAGATAATTACCCTGGGAAATTTGCTTTCATAATCCATTTGGGAAATCCAGTTTATTGAACCTTTGGGAGGTAGGACTTACTCCTGCTAACTGTGGTTTCTCCTCTGGAAGCTTCTTTGCGACCGTGTCTACGCGCACTATTTGTAATCTTGCAAAGACCCAAGTTGCATAGTTTGGGATCTTTGCAAAGGTACCTCATGGGTAGGAGAAAAGGGAAGGAGAAGGTTATCGTGTGAATGCAAAGCCTTGGATCGACTACAGGAGAGACATCTTCGTTCCTGCTCTCAGTAGGGTTCGTTGATAAGTAAGTAAATGCTGACAAGGTAAGAGTGGGAACAGAGGAGGACAACTAACGGCGCACAGCTTTCCAAAGAGGTGAGCTTTGAGGTGGAAACCAAGATGGGGGGAAAGTTTCCCTCCATTGTGCCACCTCCCTGATGCTTTGGCTGTGGTGCTCGCCGGGCTGCACAGCCATTTGAGTCGGTGGGTGTGAATGAACCCTGCAAAAAGGACTTAAAGTTTTATTTTCAGACAGATCAGTGAGTTGATAGGACTCCTTACAGAGCCAAATGAGTCTTCTTCCTCACAGGAGTGTACCAAAAGTCCATGGCTGAGACCCTTTTGGTGGCAGACCTCAGTCAAGTGGCCAGAAATTGACTGTGAAACTGCACTCTTAGTTAGAGAGGGACCTACCAAGAGGTAAGTAAATACCTTTTGGTACTGATAAATATTCTCTGAACATACATTGCCTTATTAATGCTGGCCAGAGTTGCTGATCGGGCCGGGAGAGCGTGTGCTGAATGTCCACGGAGGCGGCTGTGCAGCTCCCCTGGGTCCCTCGGGGGATCTCGGAGACCAAAAGCCGCCCTCCCAGCAAGCTCACAGCAGTGTGGCTAACGTTAATTGAAAGGGATTTTAAGCTCCAGGAATTTGAGGCTTAAACCATACTCCAAATTTGAGGATTAGGAGGAGACTGCCTAATCATCCAAGTGTTTGTCTCTCCCAGCTAAGCCTTGATAACGTCCTGGGCGTTCTCTGCACCCGCTGGCCAGTTAACAAATTCCTTAACGTGCCCTTTCAGAAGCGAGCAGACGGGGGAAGTAGCTGTGCACGGGCTCAGGCCGAGGTTGGTGTCATCACAGATGGCTCCCTTGGTGCTGTCTGAGCAGCGGGGAGGTACGCAGATGGGCTGGAGAAGACAGACCATGGGCACAGGAGCTCACAGGTTTGAGGCAGGCAAGCAGTGCACATCCAGGCCGTTGCGTTTGCCGAGGCAAAGGAGCAAGCCCTATACATAGTAACAGAAAGGCTTTAATGGTCCTAGAACATTAATAGGACGGTGCAGTGTTACTACTCACTTATTTATAGCTGCAAGTTCAGGGCGGTGTGTGAGTGCCTGTGTTTCGTTTGGAAGAAATGAGTAGTCTTGGCTGAAAGTAGCGTATTTCCTTCTGCTCGTTACACTCCGTTGATCGCTGTTGGTTCAAGCAAGATCTAAACATCATAAAATATGCTCCCATCTTGTGTTCCCCCCATCTGTTGTTGCCCTTCCTTTCTCTGATGAAGGTTATTTTGTCAATTCTGCCTCTACGTGGCACGGGCTTCTTGAGGTGGCCTCCATGCTGTTCCTGTGACTGGTTGTTTGCCCGTCTTCCCCTTCGGCTTTCCTTCCCTGGACGCCTTACCCAGATGTTTTAAACTTAACGTAGCAGTATCGCAAAGAGTCCTTCCAGCATAAAGTCATTTGTTGTCATCGAGATGTTTAATAGCGGCAAAATTAGTCTTCAGCACATGTGGTCTTCTGCTGGAAGAGTCGTGCAGAGTGTGATTCAGGAGAGCAGTGTTATGGGCATATGGACTGTTTAGCTAACGGGGGTTTAGGCACCTCCATGAGATGAAATGGGCCCTTAAGGGGGATTTAGGCACCTCTGTGAGATGAAACAGGCCCTTAGATGGTTTGCAGATGCAGGAGCAAAGTGTACCCTGCTTGGAGTTTACAGCAGGAAAACTTTTAACGATGCATTTAAGCACATGATTCTTCAGGGACATGCTCCATCACGCCCCATAGCCTCAGCAATGTGGGAGACTGTGCTTTTCATGAACAGATTCAGGGAAGGAGAGCAGTTCTGCATTTCACTGGCAAGGGAAAAAGTGATCCTGACACGCAGTTCACACCTCAGTTTGTTCCACAATGGCTTTGCCGTCCTTCAGGTCGAGAAGTTTTGGGTAAGCGTTGTCACATTTGGCTGCTAAGTGCCAAGCGCGATGTTTCCAGTTGTCATCGTGAAAGTTACACAATCTATTTGTTGGTGTTCCTGATGGTAAGCCTGCTTGAAAGTCAAGTGTGCTCCTTCCTAGGTCTTGATGTTCTAGGTCTTGCTAGGTCTCTGGTCAGTTTTAAACGCTTTACAGACGTGGACCAGAGAAAAGCCAAGGAAGGAACACAATATCGTGGGTCTCTGCTACGGGTTGTTCAAAAAATTGAAAGTTTTGACAGAACAAGTGACTTAACGTGGTCTTTGGTTGAACATGGGTAGAGGATCTGCAGAGAGCCCTCATCACCGTGTCTCTGCTCCTCTTCGTTTTGCCAGAGAGATGAACAAGTGAGAAATATTAATCACAGCCTACTGGTTTCGATTTCAAAATAGATTTTATTTGTTAATGTTCTTAGCAGCAATCAGGGAAGATTCTTGGCCTGTTGCAGCTGTTGTGCTTTTATACGGCTCATAGCGTTCTAAAAAGGCAGAGGGATTATGGGGCTTTGGTGACTTTAGTAAAATCTATTTTTGCTGTTAGGATCGTTGATGTTGTATATGGCTTGAATTAAAGTTCTCATTATCACATTAAGATTCAGCAAGGAGTTAATTAAGTGGAGGGAAGTAATTGAACGCTAATACTACAACTCTGAGGCAGGATTTCCATACTAAACTCTAGTTTTCCTCTCGTCGTAAATGCCGTTCCGATGAGCGTGCATCAGACTGTGCTTCTGACTCAGGCAGAAGGTTTTTGTGTTTGGCAGCGCTGCACCTCGTGGTAGTACCACATCGGTCCATCGTTTTCTGAACGTTCCTGCGATGAGACAACCCTGCTACATTTTAAAGATTCTTTTCTTATCTTTGCACTCACCCGACTTGAAAAGAAAATAAGAGTTTGTGTTAAAACTTGGTATCTGCAGTCGGCTGGAAATCAACTTTCAGACCTGAAAGCTGGTTTTGATTAGAAAGAGCAAAATTGACATGATTTGGGAATGGCTGTTTTACTCGTTGAATGTGATTTTTGGTAATTTTGGGAGTACTTGTTTGACTGTGAGTCAAGGAACATGTGCATAATTCACTTTCTAATAATTCTGTTAGCATCAAATAATTCTTTGGTAAAACAATCCAGTGTTTGAGCCAGGAAGACAGATGATCTCTACCAGCTCTTTGGCTTGAGAGAGATCTTGAGTACTGTACCACAAATTTTATGTACCCATCAGAGAAGTTGAGCTCAGCTTATTTCTCCTTCAGCATTTATTTACCTTGGGTTTTTGAAGTATGAATGTGCAATCTACAGGTGTCCCCTGTATATGTGATAATAAACCTTAATGATATTTCAGCAGCAAACTGCTGAAAAAATAGTTGGTAGAGCCACGTGCAGCTTCCATCTGTTTTCTTATGAGTCTCACATAGGGCTGCTGCGGGCAGAGAAATACCATCTCTGAATATGGTAGGTTAATCTCAGAATCAGAGAATGGTTTGGGTTGGAAGGGACCTTAAAGGTCATCTAGTTCCAACCCCCCTGCCATGGGCAGGGACACCTTCCACTACACCAGGTTGCCCAAAGCCTCATCCAACCTGGCCTGGAACACTTCCAGGGATGGGGCAGCCACAGCTTCTCTGGGCAACCTGTTCCAGTGCCTCACCACCCTCAGAGGGAAGAATTCCTTAAATCTAATCTGAATCTCCCCTCTTTCAGTTTAAAGCCATTGCCCCTTGTCCTGTCACTACATGGCCTTGTCCAAAGCCCCTCTCCAGCTTTCTTGTAGGTCCCCTTTAGGTACTGGAAGGCTGGTAGAAGGTGTCCCCGAAGCCTTCTCTTCTCCAGGCTGAACAATCCCAATGCTCTCAGCCTGTCTTCATAGCAGAGGTGCTCCAGCCCTCAGATCATCTTCGTGGCCCTCCTCTGGACTCGTTCCAGTAGCTCCATGTCCTTCTTATGTTGAGGACTCCAGAGCTGAACACAGTATTCCAGGTGGGATCTCATGAGAGCGGAGTAGAGGGGCAGAATCCCCTCCCTCGCCCTGCTGCCCATGCTGCTTTGGATGCAGCCCAGGACACGGTTGTCTTTCTGGGCTGCCAGCGCGCATTGCTGGCTCATGTTGAGCTTCTCCTCAACCAACACCCCAAGTCCTTCTCCTCAGGGTTGCTCTCAATCCATTCTCCGCCCAGCCTGTACTTGTGCTTGGGATTGCCCTGACTCACGTGCAGGACCTTGCACTTGGCCTTGTTGAACTTCATGAGGTTCACATGGGCCCATCTGTCAAGGGTGTCAAGGTCCCTCTAGATGGAATCCCTTCCCTCCTGCATCACCTCTTCGCAAAGCCACACCTCATAGGTGGGAAAGGACATGGAAAAGTCTCAAAATGAGCTCTACTCACCTATTCCAGAAAGCAGCAAATCATTTCTCCAGGCACACGTCAGTGCCAGCTGAGTGTGGCTGCTGTGCATCAGTCCCAGCAGTGGCAGGGCCATGAGATGTGCCACAATTGGAGTATGGTGTCTGCTCTCTTGGCAGGGACTGGCAGCAAGAGAGGACGTCGTGTAGACTGTGCAAGATCAGGCTGGCCAGGGATAGATCTTTCACTCGCCCACAAGATTTCTATGGCTTCTTTATCAGAACATGAAATAGCATTGTGGAACTCTACCAGATTAGTCTCTCGGAAGCTCCACATGGCATCAACCACCACTAAAGGAAGGTATTTTGAAATGTCATCTAATTGCATCACCTGAGGGCACATATCCAAACCACTTCAATGGATTTGTGTCTAACCTGTTCTCCAAACTCCCATCCTGCAGGTTTTCTCACTAGGCTGTGTTTCCTTTTGCCACTTCCCTAAAAGTTTAAACATTTATCCTACCACCCAGCTTAAACCCTTGCCTGATGTCTTCTTGCATCTCTTAGTGGTCATAGAGAAAAACTGATTGTCATGTCTTTTCAAGCAACCTTTTATTTATCAGATGACTTGTGTTTTCTTCTGTATTTTTAGACTAAACAAATCAATTCCTTCCATCTTTCATTACAGCTTACGTTTGCTAAACCTCCTATTCTTGTCACTCCCCTCTGGACTCTTTCCCATCTGCTTACAGCTTTCCTACAGAGCATGCTCCCAGTTTTGGTCGCAGGATTTAAAGCCTCACTGGAGTCAGGATGCATCACGTACTGCCGTATTTCAGAGCAAAAGAAGCTCCTGGTTTTAATGTAGTATCTCAAACCAGTGAGATCCAAAGCAGCGTGGCCAGCAGGTCGGCACCTGATCTAGTGGAAGGTGTCCCTGCCCATGGCAGCGGGGTTGGAACTAGATGATCTTTGAGGTCCCTTCCAACCCAAACCGTTCCATGATTCTATGATGGACACATTAAAATGAGAGTGTACAGAAAAGGGCATATGAGGCCCACAGTCATTTTGGGACTCTTAAATATGTGTTGGACATCGCTATTTCCAGGCATGCGATTTGATTTTATGCTGGTTCTTCACCCAGTATTGGCTTGAACATCTTCCCCTAATTTCCAACATCTCGAGCGTCTCCAAAGATATTTCTGTTCATCCTCAATGGAACATATTTACTTATTGGTGCCTCTTTTTCCTAACGCTGAGGAGAAATGCTTATTTGTCTGCTGTTTTTCCAAGGAAACTCAGAGGAGATAAACACTTAAAAACCCAGCCTCCATTAGTGATTTAAACAGCTCATAAAATTTTTAAACCGTTTATGGTTGTCTTTCATTCTGATGTATATCGTATCTCTTCTCAGTATCACTCTCATATAAATTTGTTTGGAGAATCCAGATAAAATCAATGCTTATACATCCGAGGACTGGAAACTCAGTAAGTGAGCTGGTTGCTATAGTCTTTGTGAAATAATAATCATTTTTTCTACTATTCAAAAGTAACAGCTAACTAAACCAATGGAAAGGTGGTACAAAAACACATAAATCAGATTTAAGGCTCCTCCAGCCATAATACTCCTCATGTGTGTCATAGTGCATATGTCATATTTAATAATATTCAAACTATTATGTCTTTTAAAATGTACGTTTTACCCACACGCGCTGAGATTTGCCATATAGCAAGAACTGTAACTTCGTTCTCTTGGGTCTTAAATCTTCCATCTTCTGCAAATTTGAGAATTAAGGCAAATAAAACAGACGTTGAGAGGAGCAAAACACAGACATTGAAAATACCTTCCAGCGATGGCATTTACATAATTGCAATCTACCAAAAATCGAAAAACTTGAGCCTTGGACAGTGCTGGGAGAGTAAGAGCTTATTGTAGGGAATTCTGGCTGGTTTGGAACAGGCGTTAATATGAGGGTTTTTTCCCTTTGTCCCCCGCACAGCTCCACAAGCGGGAAGTGTGGCTAAGCCAGCGGCGTCCGTCTCCAGGAGTGCGACCACGTGTGGTGTCTGGTGTTCCACGTGCTCGGAGGTGTTTCCCATGATGTCAGCCTCTGGCAACTGGAAACACGTTGTGGGAATAACGGGTGCGAGACCCGTGTGTTAGTGGGGCACGTGGAGACGGTCGTTGTATTTATGCTGTTGCTTCGTACGTGAGACTCGTCCCTATAGACTGTGAATGCCCAGAACCTTCCTGTTGTAGATGCTTTTGTAGTGATGAGTAATGCTACTCTGTTTTCGTCATCTCACCTCTCAGGGTTACCTCGATCAAATTTTTTTTGCTACCATTTTAATCTGTTTACATTTGGCTTAACTGTGTCTTTTAATCTGCACCGTATTTTCTCATTAGTTCTGTTTTTCCTCTTCTCTTAATTGTAAACAAGAAACCCAGAAGAACTTTGTCTTTCACTGCTTTCCCTTGTTGTTCCATCCTTTGTATATCTCAAGTTTGAACAAGAGGGGGAAAAGTGTCTTACGTGTATCCTGCAAAATCCCCCGTTAAGACTGGGTTAATGGAACACTCTTGTCCTAACATCTAGGAGGATCTCAGCATGCTTTATGGAACTGCTTGGATGTAATAAGAAACGTGTAAGGAACATAGTCTACTCAAAACTTGCAATTTGCAGATAAAAGCCAGTGACCAGTGTAACTGCAGACGCTACAAGAGGAGACACCATGAACATGCTGTTGTGTTGCAGATGGAGGGAACCAAGTGTTATTTTAATGCCTCCTCAAAGTGACTGTTCAATAGTCACCATCTTTTCAACAAGCCCAGCCTAAAGTGTAACCCAAAACTTAATACTTGAGGTAGCGTGATGTGCACATGAGGTCATTCAGAGCTGTATCAGTCATCGGTCTTGGTTGGTTTTGACAGCGCAGGAAGATCTCGGGAGGCTTCGCTTGCCTGCGCCTGACGTAGAGGCATCTCTCAGGGAACTGATTTTCCAAAGGGCAGGTGTAGAGCATGTTCCAAAAACAGGCCGAAAAAGTTCAGGTTTGTTTTTAGAAAACCAACGTTTCAAAAATTTAACAAGCCACGAAAGAGGGCACATCTTGTTCTCTAGATGCGTTCTCTCGTATGTGTTTGAAGGGCATAAAGATCTTCAAAAGCATCCCAATGAAAAGCTCTGCAAAAATTGTAGTAGCAATCACCTGCTCGCCGTTCCAGCAAAGTGCCATCTTGGAGCAAAAACTGACGGATGCGTGTCCTGCTGCAGATGGGCTGCGTCACGCACCGAGTCACTCTTCAGACTCTTGACGCCATTTGTTCCCGGCGATAAATGTTTGACAGACTTCACGCAATACTGTCGTTTCATGCTTAATGCCAGCTCTTCCCGTGTTATTACGCTTGGTGGAAAACTGCCTTCAGGAGATACGCCTGAAAAACTCGAGGGCATGACTAATGTAGACATTTGCTATAAATAACTTCCTATCTGTAAAAGCTTGTTGAGAGACAGCGAGGGAATAATTGACGACACAAACTGCACAAGCAGAGGGTTAATTTTTGAGCCAGGTTTTGTTAGCCAGGGTGGCTGTGTGATCCAAAAGAGCTACGTGCATGCTCTGTGGGCTGGAGCACCTCTGCTATGAAGACAGGCTGAGAGAGTTGGGGTTGTTGAGGCTGGAGAAGAGAAGGCTCCGGGGAGACCTTCTAGCAGCCTTCCAGTACCTAAAGGGGCTACAAGAAAGCTGGAGAGGGGCTTTTGACAAGGGCAGGTAGTGACAGGACACGGGGCAATGGCTTTAAACTGAAATAGAGGAGATTTCGATTAGATCTAAGGAAGAAATTCTTCCCTCAGAGGGTGGTGAGGCAGTGGAACAGGTTGCCCAGAGAGGATGTGGCTGCCCCATCCCTGGAAGTGTTCAAGGCCAGGTTGGATGAGGCTCTGGGCAACCTGGTGTAGTGAAGGGTGTCCCTGCCCATGACAGGGGAGTTGGAACTAGATGATCTTTAAGGTCCCTTCCAACCCAAACCCTTCTATGATTCTGTGATATACCTGCAAAACAGCAAGTTGCCAAGTGCACTGAAACCTCTTAAGTTTCCTCGAGAATCAGTCTAGTCTTGGAAGTTCTCAGTAATGCAAATTTTAACTTTTCTCCATGTATTTTTATTTTGCTAGATAAAACTTTCGACCACTCTGTTGTACCAAAGCTATTAAAGATCTTGTGTATTACTGAGAGTTGGAGAGCAGGTCTCCTTTCTGCCCACAGCATTTTATTTGCAGTATTTCTGGGTATCTTTCGATGTGTTTGGCCCTCAAGCAAATCCCATGTCACCATATAACTCTGAGGGACAGTTTTCAGCCTCTTGCAAAGTTGTTTTTAGCGGGGATGTTCCTCAACTTCATTTCACAAATTGCTTCCTGCTGGAAATCTTGCAGGCACATCCCTTCCTCCGTGTCCCATCCTGCTCATGTTCCCGTTCCCTGTGAAACGCAGGGTTTTATTGCGTGAATAAGTAAGACTCCTGCTGAAGGTGCAAGATAATTTCACTTTTGAAATGAAACTGCATTCAACTGCATTCATTTATTTATGTCTGTGGTGGTCGTTTTCTTATCCTGGCTGACCTTCTGGAGTACCACGGAGGCTGAAGGAACCAGAAAATCCTGATGTTTAGGTCATTATAAACCTCGTATTTCAGGACGGAGGCATGTTTGAAGTGACCCTGCTTCTCATTTTCTGTAGAGGACACCTTAGAGTTTCACAATCTAGCTGCAGAAAGGAACTTTGAGATAGAAATAAACATTTTTTTCTGGACCTTGGTGTCACCAGGTGTATAGAAAGGAGAGAATTCAAATGTCTCATCCCTGTGGAGGGATGTGTAAAAACACAACTGCAGAACTGCAAGCAAGGTGCAGGTAAGAGTTTCCCTAGAGAATTTATTGGTAGTTATTATATTTATCATTTATGTTCCTTATTTGTAATTTCATCTGTTTACCTGCCTTAATTTCCCATCTTCATGCCAGCTGCTCCCATGTCTAAATTTCATTTCATCTACAGCTTTCCTGGTGTTTGGTTACTTGACAGAATTAATTGGAATTATCATAACCAATTATTCCAGACTTCCTCATATTGACTGGGAGGGAGAAGGAGTTGAAAAGCTGATGGGGAAGTTAAAAAAAGTTGTAGATATTGGATGTAGTAAATATTACTGCCCTTGGAAAACCCTTTAGTGATGGGAATTTCCCTTTTTTTTTTTCCCTACTCTTTAATGACATTCTTCGTCAAAGCTCAAAGACTTTGACTGAGAATGAACTATATTTAGATACTGCAGGAGAAGTCCTTCAGCTCTCTCCAGAGGGAGCTTTTTCCTTCCTTCTTCCATTTTATTTTTCCTTCTTTTTTTTTCCCAACTTTACACTTCTGTTGGACTTTTCAGATTTTTTGAGATCCTGTGGCTTGAGTTGAGTGTAATGGGCATGTTAGATGTTCTTCTAATAATCCTTCCCCCCAGCTCTCAGTTTTTAGCATCTCAAAGGCATTTAAAAAAACAACTAGAAATCAGTTACTGCACCAGTTCATCTTGCTTTCAGCCAAACAGCTGATCCAGGAACAAAAGGCAGACCCAGGTGGCAACCTCAACAGAAAGATGCAGGTAACCTCAGATTAGTTGTCCTTGGAGAGGGAGCTCAATATTGGAGAGCCGGTGGGGCAAGAACTGAAATGGGGCCAAACCTGCAGACGGAGCAGGTTTGTTACCCTGCCACCAGTCAGTGCCGTGCTCTGCGAAGAGGTTGGTTGCTTCCTCCCTTGGATGGGTAAATTAGGCTTTGTTTAAACTGCTCTTGGAGTTTGTAGCATGTTCTCAGCTAATATCCATTTTCTTTTTTCTTCATCTCCAAATTCACCCAGTTTTCTTGTAATCCTCACTCTTCCATAGCATCATTTCATTCTCACTCATGCTTGCCCTGTATTTCTGTGTTGGCCCTTGGATCATTTTAATGACCTCCTCTGGACTGGCTCCAACAGCTCCGTGTTCTTCTGTTGAGGGCCTCAGAGCTGAAGGCAGTACTGCAGGTAGGATCTCACAAGAGCAGAGTGGAGGGGCAGAAGGTGTCATCTGGACATAACTCAGGAGTATTATTTTATGAATATTTGAATAGCTGTAAACTACCAATGTTGAGTGAAACACGATCACTCTCTGGAAGGACCTTTGATGTTTCTATTGACTTCAATATATCTTAGTAGCAAATCCAGAGAGACAAATCCAGCTTAAAAATGATACTAATTTGGGGGAATGTGCCACTTTCGAACATTGTTGGCTCCAAGATACGGTCACAAGTTGGATGCTTCAGCCTCTTCCAAACTGAAAAACATCCTTGAACCGGAGAACCTGATTTTACTTACACTAAGTTTTACTGTTTTCTAGGGTATTTTTTTCCCCAATTGGTTGTATATTTGTTGCATTATTGTAACTATAGAGGAAAAGCAATTTAAGACCAAAACGTGACTGTAAGTTAATGAAAATTAGCCATTAGATTAGGTAGTAGAATTCCTGTGCTGTCATCTTTAATTGATTTCTTCCTGGCCGATTTAATCAATTAAAATAATGCCTAAAACAATGTATAGCCTCTTTGTAAACTAAATCAGCACTTATGGAAGCATCTCTTAAAAATCAGCCCTTCTCTAGTGAGCTGTGTGGAGAGAGTTGTGAAGGACTGTTAGCAGCTTACCTGAGTCCATCTGTGACGGTCTCCCGAAGACGAGCAAAATACTTCCGAGGAAGTTCACGTGTCTCTAGAAATGGGTTTGTAAGAGGGGAAGCATCAAGGGAAACGTTGACAGATATTTAATTAGAATGGCAGTAGTGGCGGTTGCTGTGTTAATAGCATCTGGCAGCAGAGTCACCGCCATCTGTTAATGCCCTGAAATTCTGATCCGGCACGTTCTTTGTGGAGGAATTAACAATAATTAACAAATCTATCAAATGAAATCACCTTGATTGGGTGACGGCTTTACCTTGATAATGATTAATTGTGAAATAATGGGGAATAAAGTGTCCACTATTTGGTTTTTTACTATGTACTAACTAATGCCGTTATCCGTGTACAGCATCCTAGAGGGTTTGCTTTTAAGCTCGTGGGGTGAGACATCATTTAGTGCATCTCCTTGAAATAATCCTTTTAAGCAAGAGCTAGATTAGAACCAAACTTTTGCATCTTAATTTCTCTTTGCAACAGATTAGGACTCTAAAAGGAGTCGCGGTTCTGCCGATGCACACAAACTTATTTAGTGTTAAATAAGGGAGAAAATGAGGTTAAATCCATAGAAGTGACTCTTCAACCAAAGTCAAGTCAGCCTGGAAGATCTGACTACATTAAAGCATTCCAGGGTGGTTTTTTTTTTTGTATGCTCCACATTAGAATCCAAAGCATTAATTTCTGATGAGTCAGTTTGTCTTCAAACTGATGGGGGAAAAAAAAAAAATTCTATTTGTTTGTATTTGGAAGAATTATTTTTGAATATCTGTTTTCATCAAAGTCGATATTTCGGTCAGTGTAATGAAATATCACTGCCGTAAATAATAGCTGTAAACAAAGCAACGGGTCCTCTTAACTCCTCTTGTTCTGTTCATTCCTGCTGAGCAACAGATGGAGAAGGTGGCATACTCTGATTAAATAGAAGAATTGTACGTGATAGGTAGTTGAGGTGTGTTAATTATGAGAAGCAATAGGAGGGAAAGAGTAAATTTTGGGATCTTGAAGTCAAGTAAACCGGAATTTTATTGCCGTCTTCCTGTGCGAGGCAGTTAATGTTCTGAATATTGCTCTGGGACCCACAGAGACAAGACGACGTCTGTTTTTCTTGTGTCTTTCTGTTTGTTCCTTGTTTGTGACAGAAGTTTTTTTAGGCTGGGATTTGTGCTGATTGCAGCTACTGATAGAGCCGCACTGACGCCAAACCACAAGCAGAGGTGTGGAAAGCCGAGTTTGCGCTGCCGTGATGTATCACAGCTCCTGACGAGGAGCTGCACATCAGAGCCTCCCTTCCCTTTCCACTGAGGCAATGGATTCGCAGCGTTTTTTAGGTGGGGAAAGGTCTGTGCCTTCAGGGTGACAGTATGCAGAGACAGAAGGTAGCCCAACATTCACCTTGCATTGCAGTCGGTGGGCAGGAGGTGTTACGGCTGTGGAACATGGCTACAAGTGGGCCATCCGGATGTGCCATCCCAGATGTGTAGTGCAGACCATTCCTGATTTCTGTCTCTGGAGCAGATGAGAGGATAAAGGCTCATCTGGTGCACAAGGTTGAGATTTAGCTGATTTCTGGTTGTGGTGTCTTCTCCATGAGACCAATCCTTCTAGCTTCATTTTGCTTGACGGTAGTAGGAGTTTGCTTGACAGTTCTGTGAGCCATACATCAACTCACATGAGCTGTATGACTATGTACATGCACGTTGACCACACACGCAACACGCGTGTACGTAGTCATCCCCAGGTCGCACTGTTACAATTAGAAGATGCTTTGAAAGCAAGTGGTTCCGTCTTCTTTCCTGCTGCTTTGACTTGACATGGTGGGATCATGGCCAGGCAGCGACTGGTGGGATGTGACAAACATACAGAGATGCTTGTTAAGGCTTGGAAGAAAGGCTTGTTTCTCTCTCCCTGTTATTGTCATGCAAGACACCGTTTTCTGTTCAGGAGGATTAGAAGATACACGTTAAACAGTGTTAAATGTGCCGACGCAGTTGATGTTTACAGCCCTTGTAGAATTATTCATTAAAATATTAACAGCCAGACAGCCTCTTTTTTTTTTTTTTTTAAATTCAGTGATTTAGTAGCCTTCTTAAAAATCATGTTGTGTGATTCAGACATTCAAAGACTAAATAAGACAAAACAAAACCACCAAAATTACCCATGAAAGCGCCAGTTCTTGGGTTCACGTCTCTTAAATCATCATGGACATGATGTGCCTAAGAAATTCAGGCGGATTTGTGGAGTGGGTGAGCTGTGAGGTTTGACTCAGCCCTCCCGTCTGCACCAGCAGCTTTCCCTAACATGCAAGGCCAAGAAGGTCTGGTAGGGGCTGTGTCCTTCCCGGGGTTTTTACAAGCAATACGTACACGTGCGCGCTAAGCTTGGGTTTACAGAAGCTTTTGGCGTGAGTACAAGACATTACCTTGAAATGCTGGCTCTCAACTGAACTCTTTTCCCTCCCCACCCCTTTTTTTAAGATGTTTCTAATGGCTCTGGTCCTCTGTGGAGGACACGGCCATGGTGTTCTCTATAAACATGTTCTGGTTTGCTTCCTTGGGCCCCTTGTGTCCAATTTTCTGGCTGAGCAGGTCAGGTTTGCCGTTGCGTCTCTTCTCACTGGCCCTTTTCATGTATCCTTTCTCCCACGTTTGGGAGAAACGTTTGGGAAAACCGTTGGGTTTTCCACGTGATGGTAACATTTCTTACCTCTTTTCTGAGCAAACCTACAGGTCTGGGCTGACTCTGGGGCTTTGCCTTTTCAGTGCTTTGCCTTGCTCTGTTGAAGGTGCCAATTAGCATTATTGATACAACTCTCCCAGGAGCCCAGCCACAGCTGCACACCTCGTTTTCCATGGACCGCTGGAGAGTCATTAGCCAGCATGGTGTTTGGTTGCTCCATGTCCCGTCCGGATTTCACCTGGTGACCCAGAGGCAAACCCCCAGGCCACCAAGCCCATGATGTTTAAAAGTTACCTGCCCAAGGTCATTGCATTAATTGTGTTGCCTTTAATTTCGTTTTCAATGAGCTTTTCTCGTTCAGTCGTGCAGGTAGAAGAGCCTGAACCCAGTGGAGAGCGACGCCGTGATGACAAATGCCTGTCGCGCTTTGTGTGCTTACTAAATATCTGTTGTGTGTTTTTTGTGTGTTTCAGGAAAAAAGTGCCAGTTCAAATGCAAGACTTAAATCTAATAAAGAGATCCCAGGATTAGTACATCAACCCAGAGCAAAGTAAGTTCAATTACTTTCTTTTTTTTTAATCGTAATACAAATAAACACAGGATTGAAGCGGTGTCTGTGAAATTCCCAATTATTGCCTAGCAAAAACCAGTTGGTGGTTCCAGCAGCCCTAAACACATTTAAATGTCATTTAAACAATTTAAATAGAATAGGTAAGGGCACCTGTGTCCTGATACCAATGACATGGTTGGGTCAGTGCTCGTGCTGGCATCCCTGCAGCATCCTCTCCTTTGCACGGCTGAGATGCAGGACTTAAAAAATGTGTGGGATGCATCGTGCCGTGCCTTAGAGGAGTACCACACCACGTCATTTCTCAGCTTTCCATACAACTTACACATAAACCAAATTGTATATGCACTAGTGTGCTTAAATACCATCAGTTAAATTCCTGGGGAAGTTTTTTGCTGGCTCTTGGCTTAGGTTAGCAGCTGTGCTGCCTGGGATTGGGAATGGTAAACTTCTGCCATTTGAAATGGTCAAGTTGTTTCTTCCAGTGAGGGTTGTTGCGTAGCTGAGAGTTTCTCCATCCTTCGCTCGCGATTCTGTGCTGTAGCCAGGCTGAGACCAGCCAGCGTTACGTACGCCGTGAAATATGTAACTCCCGTGACAGAGCTGGTTATTGATAGCAGGAACTCGTTTCTTATCTAAATCACCATTACATTTTAATCACTAATTGGATTGAAAAGAACAAATTACGTGGAGCTGTATGTCGGGTTCGTAACGAAGAAGTGATAAAGCTTTGCTGTTGGGTTTTGAACAATAGCAGAACTGCTGTTCTTTATGCCGTGCCTTCGGGGCACTTATTAACTTCAACTTGCTGCATACCAAGTGTGCCGTACGCGGTTTCATGTCTGGAAACTTCAGTCATTTCAATATAATCCAGCCTCCTTTGGAAAAGGAAAAATTGAGTGCTTCAAATGTAATTGAGAAGAAATTCACGGTAGGGAGGTGGAGGTAGAATCACCCTTTGGCAAAGCTGTGCTTCATTATTGTGGCTTGATCCTTCCCAGCAGGGTCAGCGCTCTATTTAAGATGGTCTAAGAGTCAGCTTGGGCTAAAAAAGGGATGTTTCTTTTCATGGGTCATCTCTTCCAGTCCATCCAAGGCAGAGGGACTGCGTGGGGTCGGGAGTCCATCCTTTCATCCAACTCTGATTTTAAAAAGTTCCAGCAGAAACTTAAAACGGACCTTTCTTCCCCAAAAAGCCTAAAGATGGCCCGTTGGCAGAAGTGAACGTTTCTGTCGCAGTCCTGCAAAAATAAGGGAACGTCTCGGAGAGTTACGGAATGCAGCGTCAGGTTGTTGGGTAGAACCTCCACTGTTTGCCCAAGCTGCGGCTGTTTACCCAGCGTACCGTTGGATTTCTGTTTATTAAGTGGCTACGTGGGTTTGAGTTGCTAATCACCAAGTCAGCAAATAGCTGTTATCACACGCGATTTTTTTTTTTTTTAAGGTTTATCATCTGAAAACTCTGGCAATTCTGACTGCCATGGGGGATGGTGTTGGGTGGGAAAGGGCTACTTAGCTAAAAGAGCAGAAATTAATAGATAAATCACTAGATAGTTACATCTTGTAGGACTGCTCTTGTAGAACAGGTGTTACTTAAAAAACCAACAGGGACTGTGTACCAAGTTAAGATTTTATGTACAATGGAGGGAGTTTTAAAATGTTGGCTCTAAAAGGAAGATTGTGAGGGGTCTTCCGGTTTGTGGTAGGATTTAGATTTTTACATCTAGAGCCCTGGACTCTAAAACCAGTGTACGTAGGGAGCCAGCAGTAGATTTACAGGAGTCTTTGACAGAGGTCAAGGGATTGGTCCTTCCTCTTCACACCGAGTGTTGATACCTTCTGTACCTTCATGGGGCTTCAACCTCGCACCCTGCCCTCAGCTCTTGGACACTTCCTCTGCTTCTTCATCCTCAAAACTGACTCTGCTGACATATTTAACCAGAAAAGTGATCATGTATGCCCCATTAAGTACATTGAGATGTGGTCATAACTCATGGAGTAACACAGCCTGAAGCATAAAATGAAAGTAGCAGTATTTCATACCATTTTTACCCTGCTGGATCATGGAATCGTAGAATGGTTTGGGTTGGAAGGGACCTCAAAGATCATCTAGTTCCAACCCCCCTGCCATGGGCAGGGACACCCTCCACTACACCAGGTTGCTCAAAGCCTCATCCAGCCTGGCCTTGAACACTTCCAGGGATGGGGCAGCCACAGCTTCTCTGGGCAACCTGTGCCAGTGCCTCACCACCCTCAGAGGGAAGAATTTCTTCCTTAGATCTCGTCTAAGTCTCCCCTCTTTCAGTTTAAAGCCATTGCCCCGTGTCCTGTCACTACATGTCCTTGTCAAAAGCCCCTCTCCAGCTGTCTTGTAGCCCCTTTAGGTACTGGAAGGCTGCTAGAAGGTCTCCCCGGAGCCTTCTCTTCTCCAGGCTGAACAGCCCCAACTCTGTCAGCCTGTCCTCAGAGGAGGGGTGCTCCAGCCCTCGGATCATCTTTGTGGCCTCCTCTGGACCCAGTCCAACAGCTCCATGTCCTTCTTGTGTAGGGGACTCCAGAGCTGAACACAGCACTGCAGGTGGGGTCTCACAAGAGCAGAGCAGAGGGGCAGAATCCCCTCCCTGGACCTGCTGCCCACGCTGCTTTGGGTGCAGCCCAGGACACGGTTGGCTTTCTGGGCTGCCATCTCCTTTTATTAGAAACGGGACCTATGATGTTGCAAAGGCAAGAATATGTTTCTAGTACTTACCTACCCGGAAGGGGCTGTGCTGCCCTATAGCCCCTCTCTGAGACACCTGAATATGCAGGTGACAGGCTGGGCTGCCCCAAAGAAGCATTTTTTTTCCCCCATCTCAGGTGGAAGTGGGAACCTGAGGGCCAAGCAGACAGCTGGGGACAAAAACTCCCACAGCCCCTGAAAAGTGAATTGTTCCCTCCCCTGAATTACCAGCTTTAGGTTTTAATGCCTCTTCTGAGACCTTCTCGTCTGAACTGAGCCTCCATTTATGTCCGGCATAAGCAAATCATTGTATACGTTCATCCCGATAGCAAGCGCAGTATGAATGCTGAGCTTTGTAGGAAAGTGCAGTGTGGTGTTGGGCACTGGGGAGAAGTATTAACTCATTACAGCTGCAAGAATGATGCCGAGGAAGGGGAGTCTGGGGTGGGAACTCAGCGAGCCGAACCAGCTTTGATTGTCGGAGAAAATCTCCAAGAGAGTCCTAACCGTTTGGCAGCACTGGTAACACTGGCATCTCCCATCTTTCCTTTTTTACATCTTTTTTTAGTCTCACATTGAGTCCCTGGCATTTTTCCCCAGCCCCCCATGCCCCCAGGTGCTCCTCCCTGCTGTGGTCCCAGAGGATGCTCCAGCTTCACCTTCCCAGCGGGATATCGTTATTTCAGGAAGGAGACTCTCACCACCCCCTGGGATAAATAAAGCAGACACACCCCAGATACTGTCTGCGGTGCATCCTCATCCTCGTCTCCTCCTCCTTTCCTTTGCATCCGACCTTTGTGTATTTTTAACTCCCAGGTGCCCCTTGGGGAAGGGCTGCTTGTCTTGTGCCACCATCAATGTTTTACAGACAACAAATTAGGAGTATTTTCCAGCTCTCTTTGCTAATGCAAAATCGCATCGCTGACCCTGAGCCTCCTGGTGCTGCACAATTAATTGAGGTGAATAATCTGCTGAGCCCGCTCAGGGAACAGTAAGGACCACCCGTCTGGGAGGGGAAGGACCAGCCTGGGCTTGTAGACGTTCCTGAGCGTTGAGTGCAGAACCCGGCTGTAGCAGGGCTACAGGCAAGTCTTCCAGTTCAAGGCTTTAATCTCACATCGTAGGCATCTCACTCTGTGATGATGTTGGCAGTCTTGGTAGACCTTCTGTCTTGACGCAACAGGGTCTTTCACGGCCCAAGGGACAGTAGTGGACTATTAAGTTTCTGCAACCTGCCTAGAAAGGGGAATAGTCTCTGGATGCATGCAGGTCCTAGGTACCGTCCCGAGTGTAGCACGCGTACGCAGAACCAAATGCAATAATTAGTCTGTGAGCAAACCAAAAAAACTAAAAAAAAAAAGATTAAAAAATTGTCATTGTAGAAAGTGATTTATTTTATGCAGTGGTAAGAACTTCTGGCTGAGTCCCTCAGCAGCTCTGAACTGCAGCGTTGGTGTTCAAAATGGAAGAAATCCTGTTGGTACTGATCCTCTTCCTTTGCCTTTCAGCATGCACATCTCTGAAAGCCAACAAGAATTCTTCAGAATGCTTGATGAAAAAATTGAAAAGGTAAGAAACAACAAAGCAACCTTATGTTTTCACTCAGGGGTTGGACACGCAGCTTTCCCAGCTCCGTGGAGAGGACAACCAGACGCGGTCTGTTGCAGCACTCCACGTTCTCCAGTACTTGGAGGGACTGTGGTCTAAGGTGCCCCTTACCGTGCGTGGGTTAGATACTTCAAGAACAAAGAAAACCAAAAAAGTAGAGAAGTTGCAGGAGATACTGGAAAGAAACCTTTGTTTTGTGGAAACATCCCCAGGCTAGGATGAGTGGCAAATCAACTCAACGCAAACGTTTCGGGTATATATGGACTAGTGGGTGGAGGAGAAGCACAAAGGAGAGGTTTATGCCTTTAGTGATTTGATCTTTCATTTAATCTCTGTGGGAGACAACTGGAATCTGGTAGTATCTGAGATCCCCTCCTTATTTTTTACTGAATCTCTTCAAAATCACTCCTGGTTCTGAGTAGTGTGGCTGTAAGTATGGATGACCCTGCCTCAAGACCTACGCTGAGTAAAATAATGATGCTGGAGATGTTTTGAAGAGGGTGAATAGTTCTTTGCATATCTCGTCGTCTTGATGGCAGCTTTCGTGTGTTCCACAAGTCTTTTCCATGAGAATCACAGCTTCTTTGTGAGATGGGAGCAAACCGTTACACCACAACCTAGGTGGGAAACTGGGACTTGAGGAATTAAATGGGCTGTTTGGATCTAGAAGAGAAGCCAGAAGCAAGATCTCAGCCTTTGCTTATACCTTGAGCTGGATGTTTGCTCACCAATATACAATACTCTTTACACTTCATATTTTAATACTTAATATTAAATATTTGATTCCCCAATTGGAATAAAGTAATTTGTGCTCCTAAATTGTAGTGTTAGGTTGCAGAGTAGGAGGGCAATTTTTCCTTGGATGACTCCCAATTTCTGCTATTTTTGCTGATACTCCTGGTCTTAGGAATTGGGATGCTAGAGTAGGTGAATCTCTTATTCATTCCAAGCAACAAATTTGTTCTGCTACTCTAAAAAAAAAAAATTAATAAAATCATGAAAGTAAAAAATGAAAGGGGAAAAGTAGAAGTGAGGAGGAGTTTGCAAGTTCCTGAGAAGAGTATTTCTATATTAGTATTATCAGGAATAAGATTTTACTTAACCTATATGCTTTTAAAAGTGGAATTTCTACATATCCATAATATAGAATCACAGAATGGTTTGGGTTGGAAGGGACCTTAAAGATCATCTAGTTCCAACCCCCCTGCCATGGGCAGGAACACCCTTCACTACACCAGGTAGCTCACCCACCAAGCTACATTTCTTTCAAATAAATGCATTCACCCTATAAATATTTAGATGCTTTTCCTGGACATCATCACCTTCCATAATGTCTAACACAGAATCTCCAGTGAAATGGATTTTCCAAAGATCTGTCTTGCCTACAGCCCAGACCAGGGCTCTTGTACTAATTCATCTTCTAGATCAAGCGGTTGCCTATTTAGAGGAAATACAAAGTTTTATCTGTCAGAGAGAGAAAGACAGCTCCTGTGCTGACTGTTGATGGCATTTGCAGGGGTTAATGCACAGCTGAGTATGGGATTTGCTTTCTCTGGAGACCTCCTGCACCTGAGGAAGTAGTCTTCTTAAGAGATTTTTTGAGGGTTGTTAATTAATCTTTGGTCATAATGAATTGGTTTTGTAGGTATCTGCCGTAAGCGCCAAAAAGATTGGAAAATATGAGGGATGTTGTTTGATTCCCTAAATAGCATTTTGAGTTCCTTCTCCAGGGAAACGGAGGAGAGCAATCGAAGGACTAGAAGAATTAAATCACTGAGCAGCTCACCAGTTATGGCTGAAATAGTCTGTGCAAGCGGGTGGGCGTTGCCTGTGGTTGATGAGGTCCCAAAACATGTTGTAATGGTCACTTGGTACCCGTGACCATGAGTGCTGTTGGATTTGTGATGGAGACACCCTGTCTCTCACTGACTTCCTGGGCTGTGTCTACAGAAACTCTACAGTCAGAATCTGCAAAACATCCCTCGACTTGCATTGAAATCCCAAGAGGTTGTTAGGTCATCTGATACAAACGAGTAACGGCGACTCTAACATGGGTGCTGAGAATTAGAGAAGAAAATTAAGTGGGCGTTCTGGGCTCAGGAGAACGGTTAAATGGGCAGGAAGGTCAGCTAGAATAAAATTTCTGCAATCAAAGCGTGAAACGGAAAGAAGACAGGCTGATGTTTTAGCAACTGAAAATATGAAGTATTTATGAAGCCTGGAGATCAAAAAAAAAGCCTTAATGAAACAAGCTGGAGAATTTCTCTCAAAGTCTAGCCTCTGTTGGTACCCAGCATGAGATCCTGGCTGCCCGTGTGGGCACAGCAAAGCTGAACTGCCTTCTGCCCATGCCACCCAGAGGTGAGAACCAGAACATCAACCCCAAGGTGTGGAGCTTCTGTCTACCAAAATTTGGTGTCAAAACGCTGCGAGGCATTTAGAGGGAGATGTCTCTTCCTGTCTGCGTGAGTGTCCCTGCTCGGAGAGCTAGAGCTGAGCTTGCACGTACGGAACCACGTGCGATTATGGTAATTCAATTTGTAGGGTTTGTTGGAAGGAAGAACTACTGGAATGAAGACTCAGTACTGAATGCCGAGGTAGGACTGGCTGAGAATGTAAAACTCAGGCCCACACGTAGGGTTAGATGTTGGTTCTGCTGGAGTCAACACAGTCATTTCAGAGGCACCAGAGTTGGAGTTAAGAATAAAAAACTAAAACCTTATGAGAAGCTGAGGATATAAAGTGATGTGGGAGGTTGGGAGAAGCTGGGTAGAGTTAAGCAGATGACAGCACAGGAAGCAGTAGTTATATGTCACATGTATATGTCATATGTATATGACAGACCACGTAGCGCTTCTCATGGTGGTGTTTCTGAGGTGTACAACATGCATCCAGACAGATAGGAACCAGGTGTAGGAACCAGGTGGTGAAAAGGTTGAACAAACCTCAGCGCAGCTGCTGAGACGCTGGTGTAGAGGCAGAGGGTGAGCAGAGCTTCTGCAGGACAGCAAGGCTGGATGTGCACTGCACTGGGAGAGGAGAGGGAAAGACTGAGTCACCTGTGAGCAGCATGAGGCCCAAGAGTTTGGGTGAAAACTGGCTTGGAAATCATCCTGGCAGCCGCCCGCAGCCGCAGCGAGTCCTCGGGGGGTTTCACACTCGCTGAAGTTATTGTGAGTAGAGTCCCGGGCTTCACTTTTGGAGACAAAAAGGCATGTCTGTACAAAGAGGTCAGGAAGAAAATGGAGCTGAGACAGGCAGTGGTGAGGAGGCAGCTCACCAGGTGACAGCGTTATCATTTTTTGAAAACTGGGCTTGCCTGAAATCACATAAATACATTCCAGTAGCGGATGAGCAACAGGTAATAGCAGGAGTTAAGCTTGAGGAGAGAGCCCACCACCGAGTAAATTAGGAAGACATGGGTCAGAAGTTCAAGTGAGTCACTTGACCTGTGAAACGAAGGCAGAGATATGACTCTGGAAACCCGAGAAGGAAGCAGAGAGCGACTGGCACATCCCTCCTAAAGCCGCTGGGTAAATCTGAGATCTGCTGTGTGATGCTCAGAAGAGGAGAAATGGGCCCCACCAGCCGAGCCGGGATGCAGGAAGTCGCTGTGCTCATTGCGGAGTGATAAATCTGGTTTTTAAATATTGTCTGTGATTAAGAAGATAGAAATGCATCCCACTAAGAGCGTCTCTGGCTGCAGTGGGAAGCGGTAGCGAATTTAGTCCATTTCTATTGGCATTCGGGCAGATAAAATAGTCACCTGGGTTCTCTCTAATCTGCCAGTGCAGGGACTAATTTGATCAGATGTTGTGTATGGATTCACTAAGAGTCAACATGAAACACTGAAGAAGAATTACCGTGCCTCTCCTAGAAGTTCTTCAGCCTTTGGGATTTATTTTTGCTTCCTTCCTACATCTCAACTTTATTTGGACTCTGATCACGCCAGGGACACACAGACTCCACCTTACCCCCTGCGAAGAAACCCCACATGAATTGAACAGGATGGCTCAGAGCGGAGAACTAGTTAATCCTGGGCATGGTCTTTGCAGGCTCAAGTCCGCAGACTTGATGGAGACACAAACTCCCCTGCAGTGCTGTGTTCAGCTCTGGGGCCTCCAACACAAGAAGGACATGGAGCTGTTGGAGCGGGTCCAGAGGAGGCCACTAAGATGATCCAAGGGCCAGAGCACCTCTGCTATGGAGACAGACTGAGAGAGTTGGGGTTGTTCAGCCTGGAGAAGATTCCAGGGAGACCTTGAAGCAGCCTTCCAGTACCTAAAGGGGCTACAAGAAAGCTGGAGAGGGGCTTTTGACAAGGCCATGTAGTGACAGGACAAGGGGCAATGGCTTTAAACTGAAAGAGGGGAGATTTTGATTAGAGATAAGGAAGAAATTTTTCACTCTGAGGGTGGTGAGGCACTGGCACAGGTTGCCCAGAGAAGTTGTGGCTGCCCCATCCCTGGCAGTATTCAAGGCCAGGTTGGATGAGGCTTTGAGCAACCTGGTGTAGTGGAAGGTGCCCCTGCCCATGGCAGGGGGGCTGGAACTTGATGATCTTTGAGGTCCCTTCCAACCCAAACCCTTCTGTCATGGGGCCCTGTCCTGCCAAGGCTTGCATGAAAATATTGAAATAAAAACGAAATTAAAAGCTGTGACGTATAAAATGTCAAATGTGGAAAGTTTACTGTGTTTAGCGCCTGCTAGTGAAAACATCTTGATAATGGCCAGCACAGGAAGTGATCTGAAAAATGCCTCTTTCTCTGAATCCTACGTACAGAGCGGCAAAACAGTCCTCAGAAATTATCTCCTTTAAGTATATATATTATTGCTGTAGGCTGTGGCACAGTGTGTAGGCAGCTGTCTCGATGTAGGATAAACTACCAAGGCTAAGGTATAACTGAACAGTTGACAAGCAATTTCTGGGATTATATCTGGGGTTGAAACCCTCAGAAGAGAAGCATCTCTGGACCCAAAGCCAATCCAGGTAAGCTGCACCAGAGGAAACCATCGCTGATCCCATCATCATCAGCTGTTTCCTACAGTGGTTTATGAAAAATAATCGCCATGCAGACATGCTCATAGAATCATAGAATGGTTTGGGTTGGAAGGGACCTTCAAGATCATCTAGTTCTAACCCCCCTGCCATGGGCAGGGATACCCTTCACTACACCAGGTTGCTCAAAGCCTCATCCAACCTGGCCTTGAACACTTCCAGGGATGGGGCAGCCACAACTTCTCTGGGCAACCTGTTCCAGTGCCTCACCACCCTCATGTTAAAAACTGAGATTAAAAAGCATCACAGCACGTGAAGATGTCTTGCTACGAACTCTCGTGCGGGCGGTGGATACCCCAAGGCTGGAGCGTTGTATTTCCACTGCCGCAGGGGATCTCACTTTGGATTGAGAAAGAAATTGGTCTTGGCAGGGGTTTCTCCACTGATCCATGCACCTGGTTGCCCAGAGCCGGGTTGGAGACTACCAGTTTGTTGTTGGAGGCCATGGGAGGAGAGATGCCCAGCGGCATCTCGCTCCATCCCCTCGTTAGGAAAACCAAGCATGACCCAGGGGGAGGACACAACGCGGCAACTTGTGCCGTGATTCAAGAGTGCCGTTAAAAATCGGAGGGGGGGGAGTTGCTAACCGGAACGTGTGCAAGGACAGAATTCTCAGGCTGAAACTCATTAGCAAAGTGGATTGCTCTTAATGACTCTCTTAATTTTCCTCTAACAAAATAAGAAACGGGCAAAAATTCGCACGGGATACAATTATGTAGTGCCGCCTCCCGGCGTTTTCTTCCCATCCTTGCCGCGAAGGCTGTAAACAAAACCAGATTGATGAAAAGGGTTCCCACCGCAGCGCCGGGCTAACGTTTCCCAGCGCCGGCCACCTCCTCTGAAAGGGACCACTGTGTCCTGCCGCCTCTTTCAGCCTTCCCAGAAGAAAGGGCCGCTTGGTGCAGCTCATTTCCCTCTCCCGGACCGGCCGACCTCCTCTTCCTCCTCTCCTCGCCAGGGCCGCGGCACGAGGATGCCGGTGCCAAACTGGGGAGCGGCGGCGGAAGAACCATCTCCTGAGCTGCCGTCTCGCCCTCGGCGACTCCGCCGGCCGCACAAAAGCCTATTGAGCTGGGAAGGCTTCTGCATTCGGGCAGCGTGGGGGGTTGTTTATCGGCCTGTCACCCCCAACAATGGAGAAAAGGGCTTTTCCTGTGCGTGTTTTTTTTTTCTTTCTTTCTTTTTTTTCTCTCAAAGGGTATCGTCAGCTGCGGGTGGTGCCTTGGTAGGGGTGTCAGGATGGGAGGGAGCGCGTTTCTAGATGCGGAGGAGCGCGCCGTTAGCTCCGGGTTTGGTACGAGCAGCAGAACACCAACGTGATTTAGTGACCTTAAATTCACACACTTGTGTTAAGGTGTTTTGAGGTTATCTTCAGTTACAGGAGAGGAAAACAATTTCTTGGGAATTACCTGAACTTCGATGAGTGTGTTCTCTTTCTCATCTTTCTCGGTGCAGATCGTTTACGCTCTTAATCATTAAAACTTATTTAATAGCCCGTGCTATTAAGGGCTGTTAAAGGATGCCCCATACATTCCAGTTATTCCCATACCCTCGTTTTCCAGCCACGATGCTGCTCGATTTGGGGGAGTTGTCACCTCCTCTGGTTTCTTTTCCTTCCAGCCACACATCTGCTCCCCCAAAAAAACTCTAATCATCACTTCAGTCAGCACTCGGATACTGCTGGAGCTCCTCTGCTCACGTGGTGGAGCTCATCATCTGACTGCCGCTTCACCACGTTGGTGTTTCTTCTTCAGAAGACCTCAGCAGCGTTGCAAGCTGTCAGCTCCCAGTTTTGAGTGAGGTTTTGCCCAGTCCCACCAGGATGATTCCCCGTCTCAAGTACAGCAGGTCTCTCACTGATGGCAGGCGCAGCCGCTCGAGATATCACCTCCCCCAGCATCTGTCAAACATCTTCTGAAACAAACAGGGGACGCACAAAAAATGACATTTTTAAACGTTTTGCTGGACTGGGGCCATGGTGCTTAGCAAGACCAAAGCAGCCTTCCTCCTCTGCCAGTGGGGAGATGGAGACCTCTCCTCTTCTTCCTGAGGAGCACCAAGGAGAAACCCCTGTGTGTCAGATTTATGATGCAGCAGGGAAGGCAGTGAGGACAGGGAACTTTATTCTTTCTCTGATCTTCCTGAGGAAGACTGACCTCGTTAATACTGATAAATATTCAATTAGGGAATAAGCTTGAGACAAAAGCTTTTGTCTTACAAAAATAAAGGGAATTGTAGGGGTTTTTTGCTTCCCTGTAGCATGGTTTCTCCCCCTCTTGCCACCGAGCGCCTGCAGGAGCCTTTTCTGGGCCCCCTCACCACATCCTCCCCCTTCCCACCAGCTGGCACGTCGGCGGGGCCGCCCATGCCGAAGTGAGCGCCAGGACGAACCCAACTCTGGAGAGTTTCCCGGCCAAAAACGCAGTATCCTTGGAGCTCCTCGTCTTGCTCCTCGTGGTTTGGACATCGAATTAGCAGATCGAGTCGGGGTTGCGGGTGGGTGCCGCGCTCGGTGGGTGGAAGAGCGGCGTGTCACGCTGCAGGACGGCGTGGGAGGTGTTTCTGGTGTTTCACACCCTCCTCCCACTTTCAGCAGCGCTGGCGCTGCCCACGCACGCTCGTGGGAAGGAGCCGGCTGGCGGGGAGCTTGGGATGGCGGTGGCTCCCTGCCCGCAGGAGACTGAGGGCCACGGCCATGAAGGCCACCTCCAAGGCACCGACGTATCTCCATCCCCACCAGCGTGAAGATGGAAATAAAGCATCTGGCAGCAGCAGTCCGGCTCGTGGCAGCCTTCAGGGGGTGGGTGAGAGGTGGCATTTCCCCACTGTGACAAGGACGTCTTCAGCATGTTGTGTTTTAAGTGGTTTCTTGTCATCCTTTTGAGGAGCGATGAGCTTGGTCGCCACGGAGCAAACCCAGAAGCAGAAGAACGACAGGAGGAATGGGACGGAAAAGATCGCTTCAGTGTTTTGGGTCCGTTTGAGCCTTTCATAGGACCGATGGCCCCTGATGTGGGGCGTAGTGGGGAATGATGGGCCATGGGGCTCCCTCTTGAGCAGAAGGCCAGGAGACCAGGTAGATGAATCTCCTGGAAATGCCCTGAGCCTCAGTCATTGTTCGCTACCGATGACTTTCGCAGCTCTGAAGCACGTTGGACAAACCCTTCGTCACCACCGCCTTAGTCTCGTGGTTTTGTCCAAGTGCATCCTGGTCCCTGACATGGAGTAAACCAATGGATTTGGGCTTTGCCGCAAAGTATTTCGTCATTCCTTCTTTCTGAGTCAAATCTTTTACTTTAAATAATGTTGGGGTTTTTCTTTCATTCTGGGTCGGTGATTGCTGAATTGAAATTTGGGCTGATTAGTCTCTTGGGGTCTTTTTTAACATGCTAAGAAAGTGTTTTTACTAATAGTATTGGGCCACGGAGAGCTGTTAAAGTGCCGCACGTTCCTGGGTATGGACCCTCCAGCAAAGCCAGCTCCGCGATCCCACCAGCGTCGGTGGGATTTTAATTGCAGAGACATTTCGGAGCCTTTGTTCCCGACGTGTACCCCGCCTGTGCATCCCAAATAAACAGATTGCTGCGTCAAGAAACATCTCTCCCTTTTCTTTTTTTACTTCTTTCTTTCCCCACCCTCTTTCCAGACCAGTTGTGATTCGTTGGGCTACTGGGTGCCCCTTGAGTGAGAAGTTTCACCCGTTTTGCCACTGCTGAGTTGGTCTCTTCAGCTTAGAGGGTGTGGTGGAGCTTTTACACTTTCTTGCAGGTCTGAGACTCTCCTGTTTCTCCTTTTCTTCTTCGCCAGCCCTTTGCTTGGCTGCTGGGATTTTCCATGCAAGCGCTCGGGTGATACACCCGGCACACGGGAAACAATCCAGAGGTTGAGATTTTCAACGCTACTTTCAAGGCACTTGTTTTACGCGGGGTATCTTGGGTGGCTTGTGTGTTGAAAAGCTCAGCTCTGGCTGTTTCTCTGTGGACAGACAAGGGCAACGGGTCTTGTTGAGTCCTCTTCTGCCTCCTTGCAAGACACAGCTGGTGAGGGACAGGACGTGCCTTCTCCAGACCTTCCCAAGGCTAACACCTCGATAGATGCTGCTGCAAGTCTTGGGTTTGAGATGGGACAGAAGGCGTAACACGATTGAGCTCTAAGAAGTCCGTGTTTTGGGAAGCTTAGCCTGTTTTTGCCCATTGTGCAAGTGTAATTTCAATATAAATGGTATCTTTTGCTCTTACGTTGAACTCTTGCTGAGTAATCGGATGAGATGTTCTCGCTCACAACAGCGCATTGCTCGTAGGATTACGCGCTTCGTCGCTTTTGCCTCAGAGATGGTGTTTCTACAACAGATCTGTAGGGTTGTGTCCATCAAGGTGTATCTTTACATAAAAGAGTTTCATAAATTGATTTATTGGAACCTCCTCCTGGAATTCAATGTAAGAGATGAAATTTATGAGATTAACCATGATGGAAAGGGAAGAGTCTCCTGTCCTGGTTCCATGCAAACCTTCCAGAAACGGTTGGGGGACTTGGGCAAACTCCATTCCCTATTTTTAAAGGTTTCTACCTATCTCTCAACTTCAATCTCCAAAATTTAGAGAACTGATGTGTATTATTAGTAAGCACTCCCTTGATTTATGTTACTCCTCTCTTCGAGTAGTCATTTACAAACCATCTGGCTTTTCTCCTTCCAGGGTCGGGATTATTGTTCAGAAGAGGAGGACGTCACATAGTGCCAATTCTGCCGCTCGCACCAGGAATACTACTGTGTAAATAGATTACAACCCAGTCGAGACCTTTTGGAAGTCTTCTAGAGCGAACAGCACTACATAACAGAAGAAGATCATTTCCACATTATATGCTCCATTCAGTTACAGTGTTTCTTAATGACCAGATGAGGAATAATTGCTAAGAACTCGTAAGGAACTGTTTTTGTTGCTGCTAGTTAAAACTCGTCGCAACTTCTCACTTCTTTTCTGTGTCCAGATACGCAGCAAATCCTTAAAAGTTAATCCAAAAGACGGTGTTGATTTTATGGAGGCTTCTGGCCTGTTTTCTAGCAGCAGATGAGGTAGCGTTACACAAAGCTTCCGTAAGTGAACGTCCAAGCATCTAAGAGACGCCCTTAAGCTGCGTGTCAGCCCGCGGTGGGGTCGGAGCGCTTATTAATGCTGGTGATTGCAAGCTTTGGAGATGGGATGTTTTTGCCATGGCAGGCCTTGTTTTTCTCTGCTGAGAAGGAGCTGAGAAACTATTATCCATTAAAAGCATGTTGTCACTGAAATACTGGAAGCGATGCAGGAGCAGGAATTTGTATTTTAAGAGGAAAAAGAGTTTCATTTAATAGGTATCTTAATCGAGGACTAAGCTTGCAGTATTGGCTTTGCTGAGCACGAATGGGAGTGTGATCACAATCATTTTGGATCTCTTTTTTTCTAAGAAAATAAACATTTTACTGTTTTTATGTATTCTCGTCTTTTACCGTTCCTACGACACGATGTTTTCCGAGCCTGGGGACGAGGAAGGCGAGAGCAGCCCTCCGTGTTGATGAGTCCATGGATCTAATCTCTTAAAGCAGCTCTGTGCCAACTGGGGGTATCTGTTGCGTGTCCTGTAGAGTTTATTTTTCCATATTATACGGAGAGGATATTGCCTTCTCGAAAGCAGATGTAATATTTTTAACAAATGCTGTCATGAGTAAAAGAAAAAAAAAGAAACGTAAGGAAAAAAAAAATTACAACTTTTGTATTTATTATTTCAAAGGAGATTGTTACCTGTGCTGATGTTTCTTCCTGCTTTGACACCATCTGAGGGCCAGGTTTGCACTGCAGCCTGTGGAGGAACTTTGTCAGGACGTAGGTTTCTGCATCGTATGGATTTCGTTGCTCTGATGTGTGTGATGTATGTGGAATTAATTGCATTAATAGCATCTTTTGCTGATGTGGCCAATACTTGAGCGGGGCACTCAACCCAAAGCCCATTAACACTGGCTGGTTTTCACTGGACCTTCTGAAAATCAGCTCCCTTTAAAGGGTTTCAAGTCCCTCAAAAATCACCTGTGACTTCTGAAAATCTCTAAAATATTAGGGAATTTCTTGACTAAAGAGATTTCCTCTAGCATTCATGCCGAGTGAATGGTAGATCCTCAAGGTGGTACCCAGTTGCCCAACTCTGTAGTCCTGCTTATGATTTTTTCCATAATTTATGTCAGCTCTCGAGCAGGTAGCCGCGCTAAGGAGAGTTGAGAGACTGCGCGTTTCAATTATTTAAACACTTTAATTAATAAAGAGTCCTGGGGCTTGATCCCACAAATCCTTCTCTCAGAAGTGCTTTATAAAGCTTTCACAAGTAGTACAAGAGTGATGGGATTGGGTCCGTCCTTTTTGAAGCACAGTTCATTTTCTAGATGCTGAATATCTTGAATGAATTTCCCCGGACAAACCCTGTGTTACGGCCACATCGTGGTCTTTCAGGACACCAGACTCCTTTTACATAGAGTTGCTTTCAGCCACCTATTGGTTTTAATAGATCTTTTTTCTTCTTTCCTTGCTGAGGATAGGGGCACCAGGCAGGTGGGCTTTGCTGGAAGCTTTTTGAGAGAGGAAAAGCAGTTCCCATGGTCCCATCTTTCCTGTGCACTTAGCGTGACCCTCGTATTGAGCAGCAAGTGCTTTACTCTTCTGTGTAAATTATAACCTGACTGATGTGCCTTTAGATGACAATACTCCCCCTCTGCTCTGCTCTTGTGAGACCCCTCCTGCAGTACCGGGTTCAGCTCTGAGGTCCTCAACACAAGAAGGACATGGAGCTGTTGGAGCGGGTCGAAAGGAGTCCACAAAGATGATCCAAGGGCTGGAGCACCTCTGCTATGGAGACGGACTGAGAGAGTTGGGGCTGTTCAGCATGGAGAAGAGAAGGCTTCAGAGAGACCTTCTAGCAGCCTTCCAGTACCTACAGGGGCTACAGGAAGGCTGGAGAGGGGCTTTGGACAAGGGCGTGTAGTGACAGGACAAGGGGCAATGGCTTTAAACTGAAAGAGGGGAGATTTAGATTAGATCTAAGGAAGAAATTGTTCCCTCTGAGGATGGTGAGGCACTGGAACAGGTCGCCCAGAGAAGCTGTGGCTGCCCCATCCCTGGAGGTGTTCAAGGCCAGGTTGGATGAGGCTTTGAGAAACCTGGTGTAGTGAAGGGTGTCCCTGCCCATGGCGGGGGGGTTGGAACGAGATGATCTTTGAGGTCCCTTCCAACCCAAACCATTCAATGATTCTACTAGTGAATGCCTGCACAGACTGTCCTGCTGCTGCTTGTGGAGGCACGCAGAGGGGCAGGAGGTTTGGGGAGAGTCAGTAGTTGTCTGTCTTTGGAGTTGACATGCTCCAGAACTGCACCAGGCTGCTGGTGGGATTGGTGTGAAGTCTGACAAATTTAGATCAGCTCTGTCCTTCTGCAAGACACATAGGCAGAATTGAGTTGGGGTTTTTTTTTGGGGGGGAGAGGGTTTTGCCTGTTCATACCAAGTCAGCAAATCCTTGGCCGTGGCACATCTTGTGACCGTCACGGTGTGCCAGGCAGATCCCAGGAGCTTCTTGATGGCTTTCAGCTGACTCAGCTTCTTGAACAGGCAGGAGGAGATTTGCGCTTAAACTCTTTGGGATATGGAAAAGCGAAGATCAGCGTTCGTTACGTAATTAAAAGGAGCCACGCTTAGGGAAAACTTCAACAAAGCAGAAACCTGTTTTCTAGTCATGAATGTCTGAAGTCTATGGAGTATAAGATGGTTTCTAAGCACGTCAGGCTTTGGGTTGACTTCCTTCTCCCTGCACCTCAGCTGCCAAGAGCAGTCTGCTTTGCTTGTTGAAGGTGGATAACCATCTCCTTGAGCCTTGAGCAGCGACTGGCGGCAAAATCGTGGCCAGAGCAAGTGTGGGGACCCGACTGCCACCATGCAGGGTTTGGGAAAAGGACACGAGCAACCAAACCCCCTTGTAAGGAGTTGCACATGCCACAGGCAGATCCATGAGGTCGCTTGGATCAACGTTGCTTTTTAACCTGCTTTAGCTCTTCCATCTTTGCCAAGTCCTAGCAAATTTTGTTAAAAGTCTAAATATACCCAGTGGCTGAGGATCTGTAATAATTTAAGCAGATTACTTCAGCTTAAAACGCATCTCTCCCTGAAGCCGTACTTCCACGTTACTTTACTCCGCTCAAATATATTCAGCGGGTTGGAAAAGAGGAGGGTGGGAAGAGAAGGAAAACGACTTATTTCTGATGTGCTGTGCTTAGTTGTAAATGGGGTTTTCCAGTTTCTTTTAAAAGAAATACCAAGAAAAGTATTTGGGGGCCAGACTTCTCTTTAGGAGGCTGACGCGCTGTTTAATAATCTCCAAGTTGTGTTCTGGGATCTTGAAGAAAATCGTGGTGGAAGAGGTTTGCAATCAACCTTCTTCCCTTGATATCCTTTTTCCTTCCTCTAAAGCCCTTCGAGCTGTGTTGGTTTTCCTCCTTGGAGCCTGCCCAAAGCTTTAGCCCCAGGCAAGAGCGAGGAGAGGAACTGGGAAATGGGAAGAGTTGCCCAAGAGGCTGGCAACCATCCCTGGATCTAGCCTTGCGCCATGGCTGGTGCGTGCAGAAGCTTCCCAGTTACCCAACCCAAGGGACCTGTGTCCTAAGGGACCCATAATCCTCCAAGGGCTGCCTGGGTGGATGCTCCGTCCCAGGTGGGCATGAAGCCAACACGCCAGAGCTGTGTCATGCTGCGGTGTCATCGTCACCATTCACCTAATGAGCAGGGCTTGCTGGGGGCCGTCATGATTGGACTTTGATGTTTGCGGGGCAATTTGGGCGCAGTTTGCAGTGGTGCTCATAGGACATATTCAACCTGGAGAAGGACACCTGGGGCAAAAAAAAATCTGTTGACTGTCTGGCGCTTATTTTTGTCTCCGTCACTAGTAATTAGGGATGGGGACACATTTTGCCTTCAGTCTAATTTCATGAAGTTTTGGCAACGTCTTCCTTCTGCCACTGCCCGTCTCCGTGTTGTATCTACCACAACATGTACGCTTTGACCAAAAAAGATGATGCCTTTTTTTTGTTCTTTTATTATTATGAGTTTCTCTTAACCTGTGCCCCCCTCCCAAACCCTTCCACCCTCCATCGTCTGGCTCACCAAGGCGATAGGTCCAGTCGTGGTGGGCAGGAGAAGGTAGAGGTGTTACCTTCCCACCTGGAATGTAGTGGTGTGTGTGAGGCTTAGTTCTACTCATAATTTTCTAACGGTGGTCCAAGGAGGAGCTGGCTGTTTTGCGTCCACTTGTGCCTTGCTCAGTTTCGAAGGCTGGCCTTCGGTATTCCTGAGCGTTTTTCAGGGGCGAGGGGAAATCCTGCTCCTGGGTGCCAGCACCAACCCTCAATGCCAAGGCACTGTTTTTTTTTCTCAACATCATCACACTATAACTGAGAGCAGCATATGACACAAGGCATGGCTTGAATGATGGGAAGCTGCACCTAAATTAGATTAACAAACCCAAAACCATATTAGTTCTTTTTTTTTTTTTCATCTCAGAAGGCATCATTCATCACTGGTACTTTTTTCCCTCGGGACCCCCAACAGGAGATGTTCTGGGCCAGGTCTCTGCTGTAAAATGAGGGACCCGGAGTGGTTTCTCTCCAGGGCCAAGACTTTGAGGAAACCGTTGAAGGACTTAAGCAAAGTCCCAGCCTGTCCTGTTTGAGGAAAACGAGCAACACCCCCTTGCAGGACCAAGGCTTGCATGGTTGGATGGACTTGCTGAGCTACTGCAGGATGTTCCATGATGTCCACATAAACTAAGCTCTGTAGGGACCACTGGAGAGTGTAGATGATTGAGAAACTTTGAGCTTCTCTAAAATTTTGCAGAGATTCCCTCTTTATTGTGAAGAACCGGGCAGGGTATTAGAAGCTCTCTGAGCTTTTGCTGGTGTGGCTGGTGCTTTTTAGGACGTTGTCTTGGACTTGCCGAGTATGTTCAGTAAATGCCCTTTCCTCTGATTAATCCTCCAAATTTCTGTTTAGATTTATCTTTTTATAAACAAGTCTGGACTGACCAGAGCAGGATCCACTTTGACTCCCCAGGAAGGACTCCTGCCTACAAATGTTTTATTTGCCTGGTGCTGTTGGGAGGCACATAGACATTATGGTATCATGGGTGAAGAGCAGCCTGGAAGCCCTATAGAGAGATGGAGAAGATGGATGTGCAAATAGATGTAACAGAGAAACCAGCCTGCAGACTTTGGCCGAGATGCCCTTTAGGATGATCGTCAAAGCAGAAGCAGCTGGATAATCATCTGCCATGAGTCCTTTTGGGCCATGCAGAACCCAGGTTGACTCCACCTCTCTGGCCCTTCACGCACAGCAGGAATAGCAGTGCTTTCCAAAGCCCTACTGCACAAATAAAATCTTCATCCCACAAACACCTTCATCCCATCGTCCCCGCGCACACTCGGGCAGGCTCTGACCTTCTGTGCGGCCGGTGGAGTTGTGCATGGTGCTGCCGAGCAGCCGTGAAGGCGACTGCTGTAGGAGAAAGGAGGTGGCCATCGGCAATACCTCGTGATTTTTTTGCAGTGTGCCTTTTCGTTGCTGTCAGGGAGCCCAGGCGGACGCCTGGCGCTGCCCACACAGCACAGCACCTACTTTAGAATCTGACTTGGGAGAGAAGAGTGAATGGGTAGATGAAGCACCAGGGAGACATGTTTAAGCTCCAAAGACTTTCGTCATTGTACGAAAATTAGACTGAAGATAAATAATCGTTTTCAGCTATTTCCGTTTTATCAAGCCTATAAAACAATAATTACGTGTCACTTTGATTTTGGAGCTAGCGATGACTCAACTCTAGATCAGCTTGGCTGACAGGCCAGATCTTCAAGATAGGAGAAGCTTTCAGCTAATGTCTGCATCCACCGAGGAACAAATTTCTTGAAGCTTTAAAGAGAAGGAGGTGATTTCTAGTCGCCGTTGGCATTTCTGTCCCACCAACAGCTTTGGTCAGCGCTGCTGCTTCGTGGGTGCCAGTCCAGAGCGTGACGTCACGTAGGCTTCCTCTCCAATGCGCGTGGTTTATACTCACATTTTGCAACACGTCTTGCCACGTTGGCCGTGTCCCCTTTGTTGTCTAAACCGAGAGCTGGCAAACTTTGGGATCTGATGGGCCATCGGGTGCCTTCACCTCCCCAGCGTGGAGGGAACCTCCCTCACCTCCACGTCACGGCAGCCGGCGAGGAGCAGCAGTGGAGCTCATCCCTCGTTCCCTGCCGTCACCAACGAAGAGCACCAGCCTCCACGAAGCCACATTCCCGATGTAATCACCTCTGTAAACTTCAATCTCCTAACCCTACAAACGTTCCGCAACATTTTCCAAAGCCAACACCTTCTATAAAGGTGCGTGACTACAAGAACCCCTTGTGGCAAACGGGACGGAGAGTTGCCACCTTTTGGCCCCTGCTCTGATATCAAATTTCTGATACCGCTGAGAAACTCTCCCTTTTTAGGCTGAAATGTTTTCCTATTTAGTTTCATTCTGTAGATGTTTGGGGAAGAGGAGACAAGGAGCACAGGGATGGTTTTGGAGGGGTGTGTTATTTGCTTTCCTTTTGGGGAGGAAACCTTGTGGTCAAACACCCAAAAGTTTGAGTAAGCAGCGAGTGAGAAGTCCTGTTACCTTTATTGTCCTGTTGTGGCAAAGGGAAAGACATCCCAGCTCCAGGGAACTGTGAAATGTGACAGTTGGTAGAATTCAAAAACATTCATTTCTCCACTTTAAAAAATATATAATTATTAGTTTTTAATTTAGCTGCATGCCTCTACCCAGGACATCCAGGTAAAGGCTCGCTTTGAGCTTGAAGATGGCAGAGTCATCATCATCATCATCTTCTGCTTCTTCATCATCATCATCTTCTTCTTCTTCCTCTTCTTCTTCATCATCATCTTCTTCTTCCTCTTCTTCTTCATCATCATCTTCCTCATCATAAACATGTGTAAGACTGTGAACCCGCTTCATAAAAGCAAACTATAACACCATCCCCATGGACACCTGTTCCCTGTCCCCACAGCAGCATCTCGGCAGCGTCGTGAACACCAACAGAACATTTTAGGGGAAAAGCGTCCCTTTTTTTCTTTAAAGCTTTGCCCACGTTATCAAAGCTGCTGCTATTCGAGTGCAGCAGTGGGACCAGGACGGTGCGGACGACGCCACCGATGACTTTCACCCTGATTACTGAAGAGCTGGTTGAACGAAGAAGTTGGCCCCAGGGTGAGGTGAGCTCCAGGTTTGAGTCCGGAGCTTTATCCAACGGTTACGGCCGTCATAGAATCGTAGAATGGTTTGGGATGGAAAGGACTTTAAATTCTTCTCTCTAAGGTCAACTCGCTTCCTCCCCGCTGCTCTGCCGTCCCGGGTGGTTTCTGTCTAAAGAAGGAGACCTGAGCTTTGAATTCAAGCATCATTAATAACGGTACCCTGCACGCCCAGAGCTGGAGCAACGAGCATCCTCCACCACTGCAGACCTTTTCCCCTCCCTGCAAGCCTTCAAGGTATGAGTTGCATAGAAAATTTGTTCCCCCTCTCTCTCTATATATATATAAAAGATTAAATTTTGAGACAAAAAGTTCTCGAGCGCGATCGCTGCGAGAAACTAGAAAGCGACGTGTGGGAACCGAGTGATATTCTCGGGTTTTTGGCATTCTGCTTTTGTGTCTATTAATAATCCCCCGGAGTGAGTCATCTGGAGATGCATTTATTCACTGAGTCGGAGAGAGCTGCTCCCCAAAATAGCAGCTGTGTAATTTTTTATGATGCTGTAATGCCAGCGCGGCGAAGATTGACATCATTTAGCGGCGCTGCTCTCTGCCTGGCAATCGGATAACCCGTGTCAAGCCCCAAAATAAACGTGGAAAGCCACGTGCTCCGTTACATAAAACAGCCGTGAGAGCCAGCCCGCGTCGGAAATGCCTTTTTGCCCTTTCCTGCACAACTTTGGCCTTGATTTTTTCCCTTCCTTATGTCTTTCTAAGCTGCTTTTGCTGATTTTCTTAAACGAGAGCGTGAGGAGCGTTGGGCCAGAGGAGGGATGGGGAAACAGCTTTTGGTGGGAGGGGAGGCTCACCCACGGCTCTAATGCTCAACATTTCCTCTGTTATCCCCCACCCATGAGAAAAGGCCCATAAAGAAATCCTGAAATGCATCAAATTCAGTGTGTTGAGCTCTGAATTGCTCCTCTTTTCTTCTCGCCCACGTTGCTGCTCCACCAGCTCCACGTGTCCCTGCGCAAACTTCTGAGCATCCCCCTCGGCCGGGGCTCACACCCAAACCCAGCGACTCCTTCCCGGCGCAGTGCATCACGAAGGGTGTAAAGGCAGAGAAACGGTGGAGTAGGGTTGTGTTGTGGAGGTTTTTTTAAGGATGAAACTGGCTTTCTCTGTTTCTTCTCATTCTCTGCCCTGCACTGCTGCCATCAGGGCTGTCCTGGTGTCGCAGCCGGTGGGACGTCCGAACCGTCCCGGTGCTCTCCGAAAGCACATATGGGAATCACCAAGTACCACACACACTTTTTTGCACAATTTTGGCTTAAATGCCTCTGCAGGTGGACCAGCCCTGGTATCAAATGGCACTGTGCCCTCCAGCAGAGGATTGATGAAGGTGAATTTGCCCGCGCTGGGGTTTAATAGCTTGGGTGAACTTGCCCTGGTGAACGGTGTTTGTATTACAGAGACCGTTCCAGCTGGAAATGTTTCTTAACATTCTCTTTTGATGCAGCACTTCAGAAGAAAATGGGACTCCTGCCACCAGCAGCTTCAGGCAGACGTGAATGATGGGGCTTGGGATGAGCAGCAGCTAAGGCTGAATTTTTGTCAGGGCCACTGAAGTCCTCCAGCTTCAGGTGACCTAACTGGGAAGTAGAAATGTGAAAATCGAGTAGCAGTCCATCAATACAACTGTTAGGATAAAATTATTATTAAAGATAGTTTTAATAGGAGGTGTGACGTTCTGGTGCCGCTGTGCCTCCCTTACCCTTCACACATCTGGGCAACGAGTGTCCCTAAGGAGCAGGAGTATCAGGAACGTGGTGAGACTCAGAAATACGTAACGATTGAGGCTTTGAGCAACCTGATGTAGTGGAAGGGGGGTTGGAACTAGATGATCTTTGAGGTCCCTTCCTCCAAACTGTTCTATGATTCTATAACTAAATATTCCTAATTTCTTGTTATAGAAGAAATATAAAGAGGAGCAGGGATGATGGCACACCTTGGCTGTAATTTTGTATAGTGTTTTTTCCGTTAGTTTTTACCTCCCAAGCCCCCCGTCCACCACCCGCGAGACCCTGGCAGCAGGGAGGGCAACAGCCTGAACCCTCCTGCGCTGAGTCTCAGGCCCTGGTTTCCCACAGTGAGTGTTACGTGCCCAAGAGGACCAGGGTTCTGCAGAATTGGTGCTTCTTCTAAGCAACCGCATCCCTGTGCCCGCACGGGCGGCACGGTGGGTGACCCGCAGCCATAGGTTGGGTGCGGGACGCTTGCAGAGGATGAACGTCTCCACCTGTTTTTTGGGTGTTAGTTCAACGCTGGATTAATGGACAGATGGGGAAGAATGTGAGTGAGCCTGGGAGGCAGGGATGGGGCATCCCTGCAGGAAAGGCAGAGAACACACGAGGACTATGAAGAAGAGTGGGAACATGCAAAGGGATGAAATTGCAAAGGGCTGCTCCATCACGCTCGAGATGTTAGTTCTGAAAGGTTTGGTCTAAACCCCTCTGCCCCGTTCCGGGCTCAGCCCTCACCCACAGTCATCCACTCCAAGGCGATGCCATAGAGGAACACGCCCCATCTCCATGTATTTGTCTGCTTGTAGTCACAGCAACCGCTCGTACCAGCGCTCCCTTTTCCTCCTTCCACCTCCGTCCCTGCGTGTGTTTCCTGGTGGTAGTCATTTTTCTCATTTTAATCTTCTCTGCAAAAACCTGGGTTGGTGTTGGGCTCCCAAGTACATTTCTCATTTTGCCCTTCTCCGAGACACGTTGCCCTAGGCCATCTGACCTGTTTGCCTGCTCATTCCCGGTAAAACACGGAGCCTGTAAGGACCACAGTGGCTGCCAACACAATTACAGGGTCAGCAGACATGGATTTGAGGCACACCTGCTACTCCCAGAATAAAGAGATGCAAAGGAAGCACACAGGACTTCAAGCGCGTTACTTCGTGGTGTACCCCATGGACCAAAAGGCTTTTGGAGTATCCCAGCTTCAAGCCCCTCCAAGGGATAACAAAGCAGAAGGTGCCTTAGCTCCAAAATACTCCAGTCCCTGAAGCCCTGATGTTTCCAAAACAGCAAATTGAGGAAATTTAGCACTTCAGTGGCAAGGCTGGTAATGGTTTCTTCTTGATGAAGATCATAAACACTGCTGAACACTTGATGAGGGCTTAAATTTAGGGCTCCTGCATCTTTTTATTTTCTTAATCCTAACATCCATGGAGGAAAAGCTCATAGGAATGGAGGTGTCAGAGGACAGCTGGTAACAGAGGAAGGATGATGGAGTACGTTTCCCCTGAGACTTACCTCATCAGGCCCAAGAGACACCCGTTTCATTAGAATTGGGAAAAAAAAAACATAACACCAAACCAACAACAAAAAAATCAGGATCAGAAATAGTAGAGGAATAGATTTAAAAAAAATAAAAAATGCCCAAGTCACAGAATAATAGATGTTGAAACAGAGCTGGTTGCTGAGAGCCTCTCCAGTCTACTTCCAGTTTCACACTGAAATGGTGGTGTTCTGGTTTTATATATATATATGTATATATAGGCCAGGTTGGATGAGGCTTTGGGCAGCCTGGTGTAGTGGAAGGTGTCCCTGCCCATGGCAGGGGGGTTGGAACTGGATGATCTTGAAGGTCCCTTCCAACCCAAACCATTCTATGATTCTATATCTATAAAATATACATATTAGAAATATATATTTTAGCACTGATTCTGATTACATATATTAAAACATATATTTATATATATATTAGAAATATATTTAAAAAATATGTAAAGAAATATATCCTGCCTTCCATCCGCTCCTCCGAAGCTGCTTCCTTGCCCTGCGACAGCCAGGACGAGGCTGCCTACTCCCAGATGCAGAACTCTCCCAGGTTCCCATCAGGGCTTTCTCCTGCCTTTCAAAGCCCCCCCCAAACAGCAGCTCTGCCTTTCGGGGTGCCAACCACTTCCCCAGGGCAGGAGCGGCTCCGTCGTGCCGGACACGGGACAGTCTCGGAGCGACAACCAAAGCCTTGCTAAAAATCAAGGCGAACAGACCTGGCTGGGAAATTCAGAAATTCAGAAATCAGCATCAACTGAGCACAGCTTGACCAGAATATTTACATTTTATTAAATCTTTACAATCAGTAATTATAATCAAGTACACAATTATGTACACAGATTATATACATTTTAGCCCAGACTTTTACATCACAGTACATAGTCGCCCTTAGAAATATCGTATACGCTTATCACCAGACAGTAAAACCCAACAATAGTGTTACAGCACCTGTTATTAAACGTCTTTCATAAGAAAATATACGGCTGTAAATTGGGCTGGCTAAAAAAAAAAAAAAAAGAAAAATGTCTTATAAAATCTGAACATACAATATTTCATTCACAGAATGTTGTTTTTTTTTTTTTCCCCTACGTTCTGACTTGTCGATTCCGATTTTAACCTCTCAACACACACTTACTCATGCCTACCGCTATGCTGGCAGGAGGAGGAGAACCAAAGCTGGGCTCATTTTGAAACTTCATTAAGAAATAATAAATGTAAACAATTGAGACGATTCCTTTAAGATGAAAGAAGAAATGAATTGGCTGATCTCAATTGCATGGCATGGAGTAAGTGCTAGGTCCAGCTGTGATTCCTCAATTCTTCAGTGTTCAACACCATACAAGTGAATGTTCAAAGAAAGACGGGATGTACTGATCAATAACGTACAAGCAATGCTCCACATGGAGGGAGCAGACTTCTAAAAATTTGGGAAGATGGCTTGCTCCCTTCTCCGAAAGCTTTTGTTGGGTCTTTTTGAGGAATACATTCTTTTCGCTTTCAAAGATGACAGTGACAGAAAACTGAATTATTTTCAGATTGATATGAAAAGGTTAACTACACCCTATTTCCTCATAAGGAAACAGAAAGTGAAAATAACCTGAATAAAACTGCCCTCGCCCTAATTTAGTCCTCTTTCCCAAAAAAAGTCAACCTTACCCGAGTCCGTTCTGTAAACAAAGCTATGGCTCTCATGATGGTTTCAAAGGTAAAGTAAAACAAGCTGTAACAAAAAAAACCCCAAAACCAACCCAAAAGGAAGGAGGCAACTGTTGTCTGAGGTAGGCCACCACCCAAACGATGCTTCAAATCCATACGGAGGTCTGGGATCGTTCGAAAATCCCTGAACAGGAGAGCTAACGTCTGCTGCTTCGTCAAGAGATGTAGAAAAAGCAGTTAAATAAAAATGAGCTGGTGGTGGCAAGGAAAGTTAACTTCTGATAAAATGTTACAGCTACACCTAAATTTTCTGCAGGTAAAAAATGAAAACCTTTAGTTGCTTAACGTAACGAGCAGAGAGCCTCTACAGCTATAAAAATACTTCCATTTCCACCAAAAGAGCTAACAAGTATGAAGATGTAGTCCGTGTCGAAGAGCGCGGGGCCAGAAATGCTCCTTTTGTGGCACGAAGCACTGACAGATGAGAAGAATTCTGAGAGTGGAAACTTTTGATGGGCACCTGATGGTTTTGAGCCTGCAGCCGACTGCACTTGGCCACGTCGCTTCGAGCCCGGGCGCTACCAGGGGAGCGCGGCGTCTCTCGGGTGCGGGCTGGGGCTCCCAGTAACGAAGGACACTTAAAAGGCTCCCACCATCAAATGCCTTACATGGAGAAACTCAGGTTACCAAAAATATAAATTAAAAAAAAATAATAATTTCTCAACTGCAAACCCCAGCTGCTTCAAGCCCAGTCCAAACCTCCATACAGTTATTTGTGCAAAGGAATCAGAACTACATTTAAAAGCTAATTTATTTTAAAAGGACACTTATTTGCTATTCCTCCTCAAAACAGCCTCCTCCTCTAGTGACTTCACGTTATCATTCAGTTGATGGATGACATTCCGATCGCCTGCCACGCTCTCAGGAGGTGCCTGTGCGTTCCGACACTCTCGAAAGCGTGTCTGGAAGTATCCATGTATACAACACGTGCCTGGGATTCCGCCACTCACGCTGTACCGGAGTATCCACAAATAAATACAGTATGGCTGGAGCTAATTAACAGTTGCATATTCAGCACGTGGAATTTCACCAGCTAAATGAAAGGTGCAATTCAGATTGGGGCTTTTTGTTTGGTTTTTTTTTTTTTTTTTTAATTCCACTGTAAAGATGAATATAAACCTCCGTTTTTAGCCTGGTGCAGCACATCGGCAGTATTAATTTATTCTTTAATATAAAACAATTCTTGGAACCACAATTCACTAAAAGCAGTTTGTATAAATCAAGTTCATTAGGTTTTGGCAGTTTCTTTGGACACAGTCAAAACGTCTCTCGGTTGTTTCAACATCCCCGTTTTTATTCAAAGAACCTCTTTCCTAACAGGGATAACAAACCAGGACCCGCACTTACCTCTATCCAAGTCCCGGAGCCCCCAGTAACCCACCAGCTGTCCTCCCAGCTCACGCCACTGCACTTGGAGCTACGGACCCAAACGGTTGCGCTTCGTTACTGGTACGTACTGGCCTCGTTGCCTTAAGTATCACACGTACGGAAGTCGCGTATAAAAAGAGTGACAACCAAGTCAAGCTGCTAGAAGTCCAACTTGTAGAAAAAGGAAGATTTTCGTGAGAGCTGTAGTGTCTTTTCAGAAAATATTGCCAGTTTAAACGCCGTATCTTGGGGCAGATTGAGTTTTTCAACCTGGAAGGCCACAGGAAATACCTGAAGCTCAACACCTGCCTTGTCTACTTTACCTTGACCTCAAGCGTAACCCTCACACCATGAACCTTTTATCTGGGAGACCTCAAGGCTGCCTTAAGTTTCCCTGATGGAACCTGCTTACAAAGTACCCGTTGCCATTGGTTTACACAGTTTCTCCAGTTGAAAGTGGAGCAGAAGGGAAAACTCGCACATCATCGTGGCCATTCTTCATGGAAAACGGATGGAAAGAGTGATGAACACCACTACTACGTCTCAGTACGATACGTCAGGACAAAAATCGAACCGTTTCTAGCCTGCCTCAAAGACACGACAACTGGAAACCATTTCACACCCGCTGCTATCAGTGAAGGCTTTCAACTCAGTAGGGATGAGTAGGGTTGAGCCTTCGCTCCAACCGGACCAGTGGCTGACCTACTGCCTTCAAGCGCTCTCATCGACAACCGTTACGCGGTACGTTAACCCCGCTGCGTTCAACTTGTGCTTTCCAGAGACCTCTCGGAGCCTGGAACGCAGAAGTCGGGCTGGTTCCCTGAATGAGCCTCCTGGGTTACAGCCCCGTGCAGAGGAGCCAGACAAATGCTTCAATTGCACATTCCCATTTTCAAACAGGAAAAATTAAAACAATACAAAGAGCGCGTGCTGGATTTCTGTGGTAACTTCCAGGTGAAACCTGGGTGCTCATCACAATACTGAATATGTTTTCTAGTTCTCGGATATCAGGGCCTCACTTCTACCCAAAAAGTTCTCCACTTGTTTACTAACAAATAAGTTATTATTACAAGTCATAGCTCATCCTTTTCCATCATTTCAAACGCTTCTATATCTTCATTCCAGTCTGCTAATATGGATTCCATAGGTTGGACTTTATTATCCCAGTTAACTTTGGAATTTGACTCTGTCTCAGTCTTTTGTTCCTGAGGCTGGTGATCCCCTTGCGTACATGCTGGCTCCGGAGCACTAGCCTCCTCGGTTCCAGGGGTGTAGGAATCCTGATTGGAAATGGAAACGCTGTCACTGTCTGTGTGAGCAGGAGATAAAGAATCGGGGTCAGTAACATCAGGGGTTTCTCCTTCTTCAGGCTCCTCACCAACATCCTGAGGCGTTGAAGTAGCTTCTTCTGAATTCTGTTTATGTGAATCGTTTTCAGATAGTTTCTGGTCCATATTCTCCATTTCCAAGTCTTTGAGAGGAGAGAGAGAAAAAAAATTGTTTTGGAAAAAAAAAAAACCAAAACAAACCAGAAAGGCAGCATTTTATTTCAAAAGCAAGGTCACTTCCCTGGGCCTCATTTCCTCAAGCAAGTGCAGACTTTCCATTGATATGAAAATTTAATGTTATTAAGGAACATTTTTTACAGAAGGAGGGGAGGAAAGACAATTAAACGCATTTTAAATGAGGGCAAACCATCTAGTGAGACTAGTTTTGGTTCCTCAAACTTGAACAGTGACTTCTGGGTCAGTGCTAGTTGAGTTGCCATCCTTCAGCCTTAAGGAAACACCCACTTTAGCATGAGATTTTAAAGCACTCCCAGATCCACCAGCATCCCACATCTAAGCAAGTGGGGGAACGGACAGAACTTCATCAGTTCACTGAACTGTGAATTAAAGAGAGAGCTGAAGCCAAACCCTCCCTCGTCACGTCCCCACTCAAAGCAACTAACATCCATATCTCCAGTACCAGTTTAGCCTTACAACAGCTCTCTGACTTAACCATGCAGATTTCTTTGGAGTTTGATGTTTCCAGCTGGTACACAGGACACTAATATCTCAAGAATTCTAAGGAGTTTAACTGCATACGTCATTTTTAACATGGGATACTTACTGCTATCAATAATGTAGTTTGGAATCGTTTTACCTTTAAAGATTGTTGCTGGGATTCCAAACGGAAGCACGAGGAAGGGGGAGGGAAGAAGCAGATACGGATTACAAATTCTTAAATGCAGAGCTATCTTTTGCATTTAGTGTTTTGTTAGAGCAGCTGAACCCCAGTTATGAACAGGAGGAACCTGTAAGCAGCTACGGAGAAACAACACTGTAGCTTTTGGCATTATCCCCTTTGCAAACGTGCAGAAAAGAAAAACTGTCCCTGTTTTACTAGAGATGCTCCTTTTTACGTACTCTGCTCGGACAGAGCAGTGCTACGGGGAAGGCTTACAGAAGGAAAACCTCCCATTTGCTGCCCTGTGCAAACATTTTAACTGGGAATGTATGAGCTTGCAATTTTCTTGGGTTATACAAGAAAAAACTGCAAAACAGCTGAGGTCAGCAGCCTTGTTTCTCATGATAACCACTTCTCCTTAGACAGGCAAAAGAGTTGTAACAGTTGTCTCTCTCCTTCTGGGTGCCCAGAATGTCACTGGGGAGCTGGATGAGAGGCATTTACAATGTAGAGCACTGAAAACACTTACGCTATTCCTGACACCACTTCAAAGCAGATGATGACAAAAAGGGTTCAGCAGGAATCCAAAAGGCTGAATTTTCTCATTAGTCAAAGCGACACTTAACTTAGGAACAGCATTTCTGGATGTTAATGTTAACTTGGGTGGGGGGAGCAGATAATGACACCTCTCAGCTAATGGCTTGCTCATTAAAAAACAAGTACTGGTGTCAAACAGAAAACTAGAGGTGCCAAATAACATGTTGGCACCTTTGGGTAGCAACGGAAATCACTGTTGTACATTTCCCGTTGTCCCCCAGCACGGAAGGAAGCTAAAATTTGTATAAATAACCTCTGATCTTACCTCTGTCTTTCGCTTTATCAGAAAGGAGCACCTCCACAGCCTCATACTCCCGGATCGCGTCCAGGATAATGTTCCCTTCCTTGTTGAAGAGGAAGAGCATGGGAATCGTGATATCATCTGTATTCTTCCCATCACCAGCCATTTGGAAGAGAGGAGCTGTGTCACTGCTGCTTCCCTCGTTGTCATCTAGCCAGACACAGGCAAAAGGAAGAAGCAAGTACATCTCCTGTTAGATGAACAGACCACAACTCCGAACTGCTGCGGACTTTTTCAGCAGCTTTCGACTGCCCAGTCAGCTCCAAGGAGTCCAGGCAGGAAATAATAAGTTGGTTGTAAAAAGCAAAAAGCCAACTTCACTTGTTTTCCTTAACATTTTTCATTTGTATCTCAAGCCTCCCTCAGCAGTTATTCACAGGAGATGGCACTATTGCAACACTCGGCGATCCTTAAAATAATCTGCAAAACGCGTGGCAATCACCCATCCCAATTTGTTTAGCTACACTTTCTGCACAGAACCAGACAAAACATTTCTTCATTTTCTGAAAGCACCATTTCTGTGTTAGAATCATGGAATCGTAGGGTTGGAAGGGACCTCAAAGATCATCTAGTTCCAACCCCCCTGCCATGGGCAGGGACACCTTCCACTACACCAGGTTGCTCAAAGCCTCATCCAACCTGGCCTTGAACACTGCCAGGGATGGGGCAGCCACAGCTTCTCTGGGCAGCCTGGTCCAGTGCCTCACCACCCTCTGAGTGAAAAATTTCTTCCTTAGATCTCATCTAAATCTCCCCTCTTTCAGTTTAAAGCCATTGCCCCGTGTCCTGTCACTACACACCCTTGTAAAAAGCCCCTCTCCAGCTTTCCTGTAGCCCCTTTAGGTACTGGGAGGCTGCTGTAAGATCACCCCGGAGCCTTCTTTCCTCCAGGCTGAACAGCCCCAACTCTCTCAGCCTGTCTTCGTAGCAAGCTGGAGTACTGTCATCTCAGAGAGTTTAACAGCTGCTTGTCAGCTCTCCAGTATCTTCAAACCTGTAAAATACGGGTTACGTCTACCCAAACTTAGGATCTGAAGAACTTAAAATTTTATTTACCAATAACAATGCCTCCTATTGCTCCAGCTTTTTGAATGTTTCGTGCCTTTTCGGCAAACATACACTGGCCTCTTTGCATCAGAGCAATTTTCTCTTTCACTGCCTCAGGATTAGTGATCTCTGAGCATCCGTTATATGGCTTAATGGTTGCAACAAATCCTCTTGTCTGTTTGGAAAAACAAAAACAAAAGAGAATTAGAGCAGTAGGTTCAAGCTTGTGAAAGATTCCTAAGCATTTTCCAGTCAATCTAATGCATTTAGTGTTGTCTTCCGTCAGTGCAGGCAATCTTTACCCTGAAGCTGGACTTCTAAGAAGCAAAGAATGAAACGGAGCGAAAATCTAATTCTCATATTCAGTGTATTTTGTCTGTATCTGTGAATTGCTGTCTCTGGAAAATTGTCTTCCGTGAACTGCTAGTCTGGAACTTCTCTTTGGGGCTGCATCTTGCCCAATTGGAATCACTGGGTTTTCCTACTGCTTCCAGTAGGGACTGTTGCCTGTGCCTTGGTATTTTTTAATTCCATCTAGATACAGCCTTTTATAAAAGCTTGTGTAAGAACAGCCTACTGTAACTCTAAAAGGGCTTCTGCAAATGCATAGCTGACACGGCAGGAAAACCTTCCCTTAAATTAACATCTCTTCAGATATGCACTGCAGATTATATAAATTTCTTTCCAAAAGTCACACTATGTATGCATTTTAAATCCTAAATCATGACTGATGACTCAGAGCAGAGCACGGGCCACAGACTGATAAGCCCCTCATCTTAAAGGCTGTCACTACTGTCACTGTCATTGCTCCGACCTGTTCTTTTAATCACTGTAATTAATTGATCTCTGGCCACACTGGAGCAGTACCAGTACTGTAAAATTTAGGCTCATGCAATAAGGAAAGCAACAGAAAGCCAGGAACGGATCCCATATACACCTTACATACCCCTGCTTTGTGTTTGGACAAGTCCATCCCAAATTGTGCTGGTCCAGCAGTCAAGACCACCCTGCCAAAGAACGGATGGGAGACAATCTGAACAGCACGAGGAGGTAGCTGTTGCTCTTTCTGTTGCTGACTGGAGAGTTCAATCATTTCCTGCATGAACCGTAAGCCATCTTCAGCATCAAGCGAACTCGCTGCCTGAGCAGTAAAGAAACAATAAACAGTTTCTTCTGAAATGTTTGAGAAACTTGAAAGAAACAAAATAAAAATTGAAGTTATGTTGGCTTAGACCACTGCTATAAAGATTTTAAAATAACAAAGTGGATGCTGACTGGCACTCTTTCATCAGTTCAAAGAAGGAAGTTAACCTTTTAGTGTCTCTGCCACACTGAAGACTGAAAACATACAAATATATAGATCTCCTCAACACTGAACACTAGGATTTTCAGACAAGATGCTGTTAGCTACATCACTTGGACATAAACAGCCTCCCTCTAGTTTAATGGAAGATTAGTTAAAAGTGTCGCTGAGGCAAAACATTAACAAGCATCAGCCTGCTAAATATAGTTGCATATCCAGCTCGTGTGCCTCCTTCCACAGTCTGGCTGTCCCTCCTGAACCTCTAAGAGTCAAATATCATCACCAGTAGGATTTTTCGGCAAGTTTTCAAAAAGTACTGTCAGGTCTTACTTGCACTGCATGCTGTACTAATTGCACTCTTCCATCTTTCAGGTGGATCAAACTGACTCCCATCTTCTTCAGTATCTCCAAGTGTTCAGGATTACTGGCCATGAAATCTCTGGCTCTCAACGGTGGTTTTGGTCCACTTCCCAAACTCTCTTCTCTGCCAAAAGATATTAGAGATCAAAGCTTTAAAAACCAGATTATTCTTGAAACATAACCTTCACGTTATTCCTACCACCCCGAGATTAGAATTCTTTGGAATAATGTTGAGTACAAGCGTCACTAAAAGTCAACTTCTCAGTCAAACTAGCTTTTTTTTAAAAGTTGTTGATATTATCAATAATTCTGTAAGTGCACAAAAGCACAGGCAATGTTGATAACGAAACTACCATATATAAATCAGAGAGATATACTTCCTGTAATACCCAGGCCACAATTCCCACTCGGAATATGTGTCTTATTAAGCTCCTTTTGCTTTGAAAGGCTCACTAATTCCTGCTGGGAAAGAACTAAGTCTTGCTGATGATGCCAGACAAAACATAACTGATTTTTCCCGTAGCTAGGCTATCCATTCCAAAAGGACTACAAGCTCCAATAACACCTCATATTTCTCCTTCCATGGATAACAGACTATTCCACTCACTCCTACACTTACAAAAGACAGAAAACATTCATCTTACACTCTGGAAATACCCCTAGGACAGCTTTTATCCACCACGTTTTTCAAAGGTTCACGAATACTCTGAGCAAACATAGGGTCGTTTGGGAAAAGGATCTGGGTGTTGGGGCAGGTCCAGTCGAAGTTGCTGTCATCCAGCTCTGTGTATTCGGTAGTCTGAAACGAGAGAGACAGATCATCGATTAGAAACACAGGTTACATTTTCATACAAGGAAAATCAACAGGCAGACCTCCCCTTCAGTAACCTGTGTGCTCAGCACACACAGCAGCTGAAGGCAAGAAACGTCCTGCAACCACACAGATTCCAGGAGACAAGAAGCCATCACTCTCCCGTGTCACACCTTGTAATGGAGCGTAACCAGTGCACTACAAGCCTCTTCTAGGGATGGAGAGATAGTTACATAAACACACCGCCAGTTCCAATTTTTCACTTACCAAACTTGTATCCACAGTTTCTATAAATTTTTGGCTGAAACAGCTAATCCTTTACTGGCAAACAGTACTTCTCAAGCCCGCTCATGACATAGCTAATGCCCCTGTGCTTTTATGTGCTGGAAAACTAAAGTAGTTATGAGTTCATTTAATAATTGCCTTTATGCTGAGTGGACCAGCTGCAAGCCTTAGGTAGTTCTTGCTTTCTTACCCATAAAAATTAACATAGCATTTACATCTGCTTGCAAAAAACCCCAAAACTGTTTGCAACGTCTTAGCTAATTAAAGGCTCCCTAAAAACCAAGACCTAAAAGGGTATGACTTTACTGGAATAAACATTTTAAAGTACCTATGCTCTTAGTGTGACAAATAGTAGTCACATCACTTAAAGAAGGTCTTGCAAGCACCAGTGCAAGCAACAGCGGAGTAAGACACGACCTTTCCTGTTCATGAGAACAAATACAAACAGGATGTTGGGCTGCTATTACCATCTATCTCTCAGACATTTCGGCTGACTAGCGCTGTGTTTATATAAAAAATAACTTACACATTCCAATTTTTCTTTTCCATTTTTTTTTCCCCCATCAGAAATTCCATAAAGGAGTAACACACTCGTCTTTTAGCTGTTTAACATATTTCGTTGACGGCATTTCCACTTGATCTTTCCTACTTGTTAGCAGCTTTGACTTAAAGAGTTAAGAAAACTGTGTTTGAACAAGTCACTCTGTCTTCTTTATTGGCCTTTTATTAACATTTGCTGTTCTCAAGAATCACATCTGTCAGGCCAGCACTTCACAGAGCACCAGCTGTGGGAATCCTGTCCATCTCAAAAGTATCAGCTTCTCATGTTGGGAGCAAAAGTTTATATAAAATGCTCCTTCGGACTCTTCAGAGATCTTTTTGCGCAGTTTAAAAAGCACAGTCTCAGTTTCCAAAACTCAAAAGACAATAAATGCTCAAGGAAAGAACATTCAGAGAGGGTGCAGGACCTTCACCACCGAGGAGCACGAAAAACTTACCCCCCATTAACTGTATCACCAGTGTCAGACATCAAGAGCAAGCAATTAAAAGTTTCTCACTGTCTAAGGCTAGAGTCCATAAAACAGAGCGCTTTCTACCCAATTTTAAGATTTCTCCAGGACACATGGTGTGACTCACAACATTTTCCTCTGATCCAGGCATTGTTGTAAAACACACAGTAAAGGGTAAAACCAGAGGCACGCTAACAGAAGGGAATTTACAGGAATTTACATCCCTGATGCCCCAGACACCTCTCTATTCACTTCCTCACGCATTTCTTTTGTTTGCCAGTAGTATTATTGCCTTAAAGATTAATTATGTCACCTTATTCAGCACAAAAACAAAAGAGACAGTATTTACGATGCTTCACGGCACAGTTCTATTACTACAGGTTATTCTGGAAGGTTAAGTAATTTATAAACCCATAAGTTTCTCACATTTACACAATAGATGCCCATTACATGGACTAAGACAATTATGCCAAAAGCTATAGCTGTATCTTGTCAAACTGACTTTGTAGCGGTCTCAGAAAACCCTTCCAAATTTGCCAGGGGTTTGTGTAGTAAAATAAGCAAAAAAACTTGGCCATGTTGTTGCAAATGTTTTAGAAAACAATAATAGAAAAGATGAAGATAAAAACATCATAGTGTGTTACTTTCAAATTTATAGAGAGATGGGGAATGATTTTCTTTTTACATATTGCTGATGTTCCACAGCTTTTTTTCTCAAGGATTCAGAGGTGCAGAATCCAGTCATGGAAATATTATTCATACTCATGTGACTGTCACTATTAATATGGTGAAATAGTTCATATTAAACAAAGTGTTAAAACTGGTGTACTTCTTCAAACTATGATTTTTCTTCCATTTCCTCTCAAAGAAAAAAAGGAACTGCTTCAAAGCATCACTAAAACGGACCTCAATTTGAGCTGGAACTTACTGTATTTTTTTTAGAGATGGTTTGGTTTGTAGTGGAAAGCCAAAGTGGTAATAGATGAGCTTCTGTAGTAAAGATATAATCTTCGATGTCGAAAATCATGTCTTCCTTATCAGCAAACAGCAGGTAAAGATATTTAAACATCTCAGCCAGAAAGAAAGAGTCCATTCTATGGGAAGAAAAACAAACAAACAAACAAAAAAGATGTCCTTTAGGAAGATCCCCTTTTTTCTAAAACACCGGTAAAACAAATACTCATATTGCTCCATCTCCGAAGACTTCATGACTATTATTGTTGAGCTTCCAATAGCATTCCCTCCCTTTGGAAGAAACTGTGTTTGGAGGGCAATGATTCAGCATTCAGTACAGAACAGCATTATAGAAAAAACAAATAAACCTCTTCACAAACTTCTATATTTGAAGAGTATCTTGTTTGACAGTAATTCATCTATTGCTTTGAGACAAACGAAAATGAAATGTTATTAAACTAAAAATATTCTTACGTTACAAATTATAAAACTATTGAAATAGTTTATGGACTATGACAAACAGGTAATTTCAGACTTGGTAACTGAAGATAGTTACTCAAAAGTCAATTAATTCCATTATACAAACAGGGTAACTACATTTTTTTTCCTATAATCTTTTTATGAAAAAAAATTATTGCGAAATCTTTTACCTGTCTTCATGACTTCCTGTACGAACATCCTTCATTGCAGCAAACCCACAAGGTACTCTTGCATACTTGTTCAAGTTCTCAATGAGTGTTTTTCCTACTTCTAGGTAGTAAGGGTCCCCAGTAGCCTATAAAAGAAAAACAAAACCCAAAAATCGAACATAGGTGCACTGAGACTTACTGTACAACAAGCAGCTTTCATTCTCCTGATGCTAATTTATTCATTCCATACCTTCTCAGACACCAGTAAAGTCTAATTTATTAATAGTGTTAGAGTCACAAGAGAGACTTCTGAGATACTGCTGCATAACCTTGTACAGATATGCAGAAAAGCACCTGGAAACCCTTATAGAAACACAGGACATTAAGGCACTGCTCTCCTCTGCAAGGTGCAAGTCTCTAAGATCTCTTTAAGAGCCCAGCAACACCTAAATCTCTTTAAAAACACGAGCCTTCATCACTTAGCAGTTTTCTTTTGAATTCTAGGCGTATAAAACAAAATTTCTGGAACAATTTTTGAAAACCGATACTTTCCTCTTGTTTGTATACAGAACTGGCTCCAGTAGGTAAAATAAGCTGGAGATAGGCTACTCCTTCGATATTGAAATAAAACACCAACAAAATTCTAGGTGCTAGACAAAGTGACCAAAAGTCAGAGGAATGAAAGTGATCTTACCTTATACAAGAAGTAAGTGCTTTCGGCAAATTCGGGCCTTAAAGGATGCTGAGCCCAGTGAACTCTAAAGTCTGTTGTGAACGCCTGAGGAAGAAAAAGAACAGCCAAAAATAAATGCAAGAATAAAAACCAAACAGGTTTATGTTGAATCCTACGTTACCTGTACTACAGCAGCTAAAGTACACAGCAGTGGAGCACCGAAGGCCCAACATCAGTCTCAGGAGGCTACAAGAACCTCTGCTAATTAGCATATTCGAGGCCAAAACCTAGCCCAGTGCTCTAGCCCGCTTGGCATGAGTGAGATTTAAGCTCATCTTTGTGCAGGAGTCCAGACACCACCCAGCCTCTTGCCAAGTGTCCAGCAAGCGGAGTTCTGGCGAGAGGAGCCAGAGGAGAACTTATGCTCCAGACCCAGGAGGCAGCTGGCAGCCTCTGATGGCTCCGTCGGCACGGGCACACAACTGCTGCAACCCAACCGAAGCAGCCTGGTGAAGGGCTGCTACATAAAGACAACCTGAGCTTTGGCAAACACCATTTTTGCAAATATACCAACCACCTGACTCTTCCAGTGCATTAAACTGTCGTTTCAGGCTGATGGATTTCTTTCTAACATAAGAAATACCACAGACCAGAAGTCAGTTATCTAAAAATTTCCTAGTCTATGTACTCACTCTTAAAATGCACTGGCAAAAGCCACTTTTGTGATGGTTTACATTCACCACCAGTTCACATTAGGGTTTAAAATATGTCTTTGCTAAAGCAGATGGCATGTTGGCTTAAATACAACGAACTGATCTTTCAAAGTTTCCTTCCTAAGAAGAAAGCATTGAAAAAATCAACCCAAAAAATCCCTAAGGAGCCAAATCATACCATTTTAAAAGCACTCAAAAAATCATTCCAGTGCTTAGAGAGCATTCTTTGGTCTCAATTCCCACGTTAGGTGAATGTGATGTTAATTAAAATGTTTTCTAACAGGAATAAGCTTACACCAGAGAAAAGTCAAAATGAGAAACGGAGTCAGAAGCCTTCTCTTGTATTCTGGGTCATGGCAGAATAAAAACAAACACTTCAGCAGGTAAACAAGCTCTTGTGTGCAGAATTAACTTGCTCAAAGACTGCACTTGCAAGATCTACAGAGAAGTTTGGGTACTTGTTCAGCCTGGAGAAGAGAAGGCTCTGGGGTGATCTTACAGCAGCCTCCCAGTACCTAAAGGGGGCCTACAGGAAAGCTGGAGAGGGACTTTTTACAGGGGTGTGTAGTGATAGGACAAGGGGCAATGGCTTTAAACTGAAAGAGGGGAGATTTAGGTTAGATATAAGGAAGAAATTCTTTACATTGAGGGTGGTGTGGTACTGGAACAGGTTGCCCAGAGAAGCTGTGGATGCCCCAACCCTGGAAGTGTTCAAGGCCAGGTTGGATGAGGCTTTGAGCAACCTGGTGTAGTGGAGGGTGTCCCTGCCCATGGCAGGGGGGTTGGAACTGGATGGTCTTTGAGGTCCCTTCCAACCCAAACCATTCTATGATTCTACTTACTTTCAAGTACCTGATGCAAAATTTCAGAACATTCTCTCAGAACAATTCAGTCTTTAGTTTGCCTCCTTGGGTTAATAAAGATGACTGTGATCTTCAGCATTCAACGCTATGACATTGCTAAGCAGCTCCTACGAATGTGTTCATACAAGTTTTGCATGCTGAAATAAGTCAAGGTCAATTTTGGAAGGCCGAAATATAAAGTCTATGCAATTATTAATAGCAGCAGCTTCCTATTATTGTGTTAATTACAGCATAACTGAAGGAAAAATATTTCATATGCAAAACAGTTGTCACACATGCAGAACTGGAAATGACAGAAACTGTGGAAATGAGCCTTTGGCTTTAACGAGGCATATACCTACTATTTTTTGAAATGGATATCTGAGAGTGCTCAGATTGAGGTAAGAATCAGTTTACATGATCGAAAAATTACTACCTTACCTCTGGAAGAAAATTATGCTTTTTTATGACCTGGTACAGCATCTCATGAGTTTCAATAGCAGGTCTGATGTCGCCTTTCAACACCTAAAATTCAATAATAAAATTAATATTAATTTAACATGCGTAGGAATAATATTCAAAGTTAGAAACACTCACTATGTTCATGGAAAGCTACAGACCAATTTCTACATTTCCAGCAGCTACACACTGTACATATTACCCCTTTCAGTGTAAGCCATAGATATTCCATAAGAGCTCTTTAAGCAAAATCAGACTAAATGCCCATGCAGAAAAAAATCTCTATCATTTACAGAGAACCGTGGTGGAAATGGGATTTGGTTTGTTTTAAAGACGTAAATGGCACACAAACCAGAAAATTTGTCACTAGACTCCTAAAGAGGCAGCTTAATTTGAGCGTTTTCATGCCTAGGAGTGAAGGAAGCAAATCACACAGACATACTTTTCTTGACATAAATTTTTCTTGACGTAAACTTCTTTTCTTAACGTGGCCAGAAACGCACGTTAACTCGCATCACAGCACTGGAGTGGCAGGAGGAGTGAGTATAGAAATCCTCATTTGGTATTTTTGAAAATCAAATTACTAAGTTGGACTTGTCAATTATACAACCAGTCTATTGAATCATCTATTACAACCATCTGCGCATGGGTTTTAAACCTTACCTGCAATCCAGGGAAGAAAGCTAGCAAAGAATCCATCCAGGTCCTGGCATTTAGCATTGGTTTATGGATATGAACATCAAGAAGAAGAGGTGGTTGGCTAATGTATCTCATTATGGCATCGTAGTGCTGACAAACATCAGAAAAATCATGAGTTTGTATTATCAATACATTTTATAAACCAGCTATGGATCACCAGACTATGGCTTTTTTTTTTTCCATGGAAGAATTGGTACTACACTCCCAATCATTATTACATTTGGCAAGGCACAGTAGTTTCTAGTTTTGCAAACTGAAAAGATGTGTTGTAAACACTGAAAAGCTCCGCGGTACATGCAATTCACACCACATTTTTCCAAGTAATACACAGACACAAAAGTATATTCAGCAGCTATGTGATAAACAAGTAATTATCACAGTTAAGGCATGTTTGTTTTGGCTGAATCTTTAAGTAGACACTAAACAAAGCTGAAATTGCTCTCTCTGAACAGGAGAATTCAAAAGCAAATACATCTCAGGAGGAGAAAAGGAAAAGGAGGTAAAAAAAAAGAAAGAAAAAACAAGGCAGCTGGACTTGATTGCTCAGAAGTTTAAAACCCACAAGCTCACTTGTCAACTTTCTGACTTCCAATCCTACATTCCAAGATAACTGCCTGCCTTGTTCTCTGAAGCACAGCAGGTACAATCACGAGCACATGAGCCAAATCGATAGGAAACAGTTCATAGACATAATTGAGGCAAAATATAATGATGGCAGCTGCAGGTTAGGAATATGAAATAATCATTACACTTCAAGCGCTGCAACAGGCCTTGAGCTACTGAATTATCCCAATTTTAATAGTGCTTATGATATAAAATCATGCTACATGATATAAAATCATTTTATGATATAAAAATGTTTTTACTAGGTATTGCCATTTTCAAAAGAAAGAATACTTTCATAAAAGAATAATGATGCTCACAAAGTTTCTTGGTAATCATCTTATGCATTCAGTAACCTAAGTGTGGTTTTCAGCTTGTAAGTACACGTGATTGTATCCTGGGCCTTAGGATCTAAAGTGCAATGCAACATCCACACTTTTATTTTCAGATCTTTTTTGTTCCTCCAGGACAGAAAGAAATTGTTCCATGGCTTGCAAGGAGAGGCCCTTATGTTGTTTTACAGAAACATTTGCAGTACTACACGCTCCAAGGTGATTGTCATATCCAGCTTCTCCTGTACTGGAACCATGGAAAGAAGTCCAGAAGATCCCGATGTTGATTGAATGGGGTTAAAATAGCTGCTCAGGTGACAGTTCACCAAAAAAACTCATATTAAAGAGACCTGGCATTAGACACATGGGAAGTCACAGAAATTCTAAGGATCTTTTCATAGGCTTCTCGGGCTAACAGCTGACTGACGATGCAATTAGTCTTCAATTTGTCTTTCAGAAGGCGCAAACCTGAGCAAGGTGCTAACTTACCGTGTTAAATCTTTCCAGGAAACTGTCATCTCCCAGTAAGACATAGGCTTTTAATAAATATTCATAATATGAATCTATTCCTGCTCCAACTCCACTATCTAGAAAGAGCAGAAAATGAAAAGGTGGTTTGACTTTAAGTAGCTATAGGGGATGTTTTCACTTGGTTTCACTTTGGTTTTAAAGGCTCTTTCAGTAAAAGGAGAAGCCTCCTGTCACTGGAATTAAGGCACAGATGGATGCAGAGACACAATACTGAGTATCTATGCTGAAGGCTTTGCAGAAGTGCACGTAAAAATACAAACTAACATGCATCAAAGCCAGTTATTTCGCTTTTCTCATACGAAAATATTTCTACTGGCTGCCAAAAGCAACCACAGTCCTATTTATACTGTTCCTATGTATTTATAGTAGAATTTCTGAAAATTTATCCCAAGGCATTCCCCTCTCGGTATTAAAGTGATTCAAAAACCACTTTCTTTGCAATGAATAAAACTAGTTTATCTCCCAAAATGTCCTTTCAGAGCAAGGCCAGGCTTCGTTGTAGCAGGTTTTTCCAGCACAGAAATTATGGAAACTCCACCTGCCTATCCCATTAATATTTTTAAATAGTCTGGATAAATGTGTTGGGGAGGGTATGTCAAGGGGGTTTTTTCCTGCCCAAAACCACTGATTCTGAGTCAGAATACCACGTACCTTTGCGGACCCAGTCTCCAGTGTGAATGTTAATAGTAACACCCACTAAATTGCTGCTGCGCTGTCTCTTTTCCCAAATAAAATCAAGCGCTTTCCGCGCGTATTCCTGCAAGGACAAAAAACCTTCATTAAAGGGAATTATAGAGCAACACAGAATACTAAAGTCTCTTTTTTGTTTTGTCTCTTGAAATGAAGATGCTATGAAGTAATACTTCATAAATGCTTCATATCTAACAATTCTAAAACTCAGTATTATGTACACTTCAATAGTAGGATGTTCAGCCCACGTTTTATATAAAGTTATTCTGTTGCTGATTAGGAACAACAGTGCTTGACTACACAACTTGAAGATCACCTACCCAACAAAAATGGCTCTAAATTGCCAGACATATGCATGGGATTTTAGGGGGACAAGTTTTACCAAAATACTCAACCTATACTGCCGCTTGGTTCCGCGAGATGAAGTGAAATACCAGGGCCATACTGAAAGATTTCAAAAAATTCTAATCCAAAAATAGCTTGCCTTTTTCTTTTTTTTTTTTGTATCAGATGAAAGAAACTATACTTTCAAGCATTTTCATTTAGCTTTCTGCTGACAGTATACCCCTAGGTAGGTCTTGCACATGTTCAGTGGGATTATACAAATGTAGGTTTTATTTTATTTATTTTTAAGCTGCATTTTAAGGGCCAAGTGTCTCACTTCTCTTCTTCCTAGTCCTGATCCCTCTACCCAAATAACTATGCAAGCATTATCCTTTAGCTACTCTTCAGTATGTTTATTTTGTTTACTTCTGTAACTACTTTCAAACAAAATTACTTCCTGTTTGGTTTTTTTTTTAATCGAATTAATACTTAGGAAAAAAGCCCACAAACACAACAAATCCGAACACACGCAAACTTTTTGTGCAGAACAGCTAAGATATGCACCCATCTGTCAAACTCAAAATTATTATTCCAAAATTACAGAAATGTAACAGAAGACTAACGAATACCTAATCCCCAAAAATAAGATATCATGGAAAGCAAACCTCAAATATAGATGTTCCTGTGAACCGGCTTAAAGCTGCAAACTCAAGGATCAAGGTACCTGCACAAGCTGTACAGGTATCAGTTTCTGTTCCTGTTCGTGCTTCTGGATGTCTGACCCCAAATTTTAAGTTAACCTAGAGAAAAGTAGAGATTATCATCTTTATTTTTACTACCTGAAAGAATTTATACTCCCTCTTTACAGACAGGTCTGTAGAGCAACTATATAACCTATGCTTTTTCCAAAGAGAAGAAAAAAAGATCCCACAGCCCCCTTCACTTTTGCTCTGCTTTACCACACACTGTCAACTCAAACACGCACATAAAATTATCCGGATGGATCGAAAATACTCAATCCTCCAAATCAGGACTGGCCCAAATACCTGTTGCCTGGCTCACTGGACATTTGAATAAAAGAATACCACCCTGAACATCTAATTCTAGTGATTTATTTACCAGCAAACCAGGAACTCGGAACATCCCAAGTGCTCACGGAAGTTGCGCTCCATAAATATCTCACTACCACTGGCTCCAGAGGACACCTGTTAGATGGACTGGCTTTTATTGCAAACACGATGTAACTTTCCACATTCTGGAGCAGACTCTCTCAGCAGAAGATTGTCAAGCCCTGAACATTTTGAATTAGGCATTTTCACTAGAAAATGCTGATTTGCTGAGCCCAAATTTTTAATTTATGGGAAGGTTTCCAATCAAAGCCACATCCCACCAACTCAATGGATGATATGCACAGGAAGTAGTTTTCTGTCATTCGAATAATATGTATCACGCCTTGTTTGAATTCAATGAAAGTTTTACATTAAGTGAATGTTTTTAGATTACAGCCACCTTTACCCTCTTAAAAATGTGGATGTAGACCATGAAGATTAATCAGTTTTGTGCTAAATTCACTTGCAAGTTGCTCTTTCACTGTCTTAGTGAGAGATATGTACCAAACCAACAATTAATTACTCTCCTCAGCTGCTTGGTGGTGCCTGTAGTAGTGGGGAGCAAGAAATCAGCAGTGATTAGACAAGATTTCTGCAGTTACTACTTATCCACAACAATGGATTGGATAGAATTGTGTAGAATTTTCAGAGCTGGAAACGTAGGGATTCAGAAAGCCTAAAGCTGTATTTTAAAATTCTAGGCAGCATGTACTACACATGAGCAATTTCTCAGCTTGTGGTTTTCTATACACTTAATAAATACACAAGTGATTTCAGAAACCATGATAAAAACAACAAAAATTTTGCTTACAGAAGTAATTCTGAATCGCAGAAACCAGAGAACTTACTCTTGGATAAGGGAGACCACTAGTGGTGTTAAAAGCAGGTAAAAGCTTGTAGCCCAGTTCCTTTGCCATGTGCAGAAGTTCCCCATTGTACCACTGCATATATTCACCTTTTTCTTTCAGCATAATCGCCACCGAATGCCCACCTAGGAGACCTCTGAACACAAGAAAAATCATTTAGACAAGTATGTAAATGACTGTGTAGCCCTTGCTCAGGGCTCAGTCCTAAACAATAGCGGAATCATCGATTCACCAATACAGTTATTCAAAAAAACCCAATCAACACCTCTAAAATCTCATATAACAGCGTAAAGCCAACCTGCTCTGATCCTACTCAGAGCACCAAGTCAGAGTGGAGACCTCCAGAGGTCCCCTCCAATCTATTATCCCAAGTATTGAAACGGTCTATCTGTTAAATCAAGTATTGAACAGCGTAATCTTTAAGACAGTTTCCACTAAGAAAAAATACTGCTACCTCAGCAGGCACAATTTTTTTTTTTTAATCAAAAAAGCTACGCCTGCAGCAGTTAGATGGAGGTCAACTTGATTCAGTGCCACTGCATCAACTCTTGCCTAGCATCTTCAAATCTCTCTGAGGGCGGGTGTTGAGCTATGCTGACAGAAGCAAAATTGTTTTAAATGAGGTGAAACAGGACAGAAAGGTAATGCCTTAAGGACATTGAGCTAAACCCCACATTTTTTAAGAGTTTTGAAAAAATGAAAGTTACTCACCCAAGGACTCTGATGTTGGTTTCAAAGACAGACACGACTATGTCGTTATCTAAATTAACATCCTTTATTACTTTTTTCACAGCCTCTTCAAACTCTTTGGTTTTATTTAACACCTGGAATACAAACACAGCCAGGTGTTTAGGTTCCACAAGAGCTAACACGGTCACACTCAGGTGTGGAAGAACAAGTGCAGTGAAATAAAAAAGAAACCATTTAACATGCCTCAGGTTGATACTCTGGTTCTGCAGGGGCACACTCTGCCCCAGTGCAAACACACATTTCTGTGACTGTTTTTCCCATGAGAGACATGAAAGAGAATAAAAGCTGTAGGCAAAGAATAAAGTCACTGAGAATGTACCTAAACTATTATCCAGGGATTTATTTGTTCCTTCCTCTGCTCTCACACCATGACTGCAGTGCAACGGGACGCAGTGGGCTGCTATCCATGGACCAAGGACTCACATCCTAAGTTCAGTGAGTCATTCTAGCTGTCTCCCTCCTCCCAACAGTTTTCTCCCTGTGCCTGAAGAACAGCTCGGGCATTTCCTACAGATTTGTGGTTTTTTTCCACACTGACTTTCTTTTAGTTCAATCAACCTTTAAGAATCTTTGTGACTTAGCCAATTCGTTACTGTAAGCGCCTTTAAATTCCACAAGTGGAATTGCCCTAAGAATTCCACACTGGAATTGCCAGTCTTGCCCTAAGACAAGAAAACAATAAATAAACCACAGTAACTCATTTGAGTGTCTGGTAGAGACTGTGAGTTTCAGACTCCACATTCCCCATGTTTGTGGTCTCGATTCAAAAGAACTAAGGGTCACCTCACAGCACATCATAAAGAGGGAATGTCTTGCAGAGAAAGAGCATCATATGATTCACGCATCGAATCGGTGCACTCAAGATTTTCTGAGCTTTTTAGATTTGTTTTACCTGAATTGTTACCATTTTGAACGGCCAAAAACGTCTAATTTGTGAACTCTATTTAATGATGACAAAATACACCAAAAAGATTGAAAACTAACAAAAAGTAGTTTATTAATGACTGGAGTCTTTTTAATAAGAGATGGCAGAGTTGTGGCTGCCCCATCCCTGGAAGCGTTCAAGGCCAGGTTGGATGAGGCTTTGGGCAACCTTCAGTAGGCATTAAGAGATGCTCACCCATAAGTCAGCACGTTGGTTTAGATGGTAACAGGAAGCAAACTCCCATATTTTTTGTTAAGTTAGCAAGATAAAGTATCAATGAAACGTGAAGAAACTGTTCTAGTATCCTTTTTGCAATGAACTCCAAGCACCACCAAGGCAGCACTTTGAAGTTCTTACAAGCAATAGCCACTTGGAACAGGTGGCTAGAGATCAAAGGCGAAGAAAGATTAGTATTTTTAATATCTAAATTAACAAAACAGAAATCTAAAAGTAAGCTTGAACATCAGAAGACGACTTCTTGCTCCATCAAAGTTTATCAATAGATTAAACTTACCACAAGAGTGTCCAAGGTATCAATCAAGGTCAGTGAAAACCTATGAAACAAAATTTAAACCAGATTTACTACAGACCTGTATGTGTAGAAATTAAGTAACTGTTAATAGTAACCAATACCATTAGAAACTAAATTCTCACAGACCACTAGCTGCTAAAAAATTAGTCGTACACAATACATTTAATATCAAAACACTCTACTAAGTTTCTTCCCTTTGTCAGTGACCGGTTGAGGAGCTGACTGAAACAAGTTATGATTATAAAGATATCTTTATTTCCCACAAAGCTTTCACACCTCTTGTAAGCAAACTAAATTTTTATTTCTATTTTCCAATCAAACCTACTAAGAAACACAAGTAGAATGGTTCAAAGTCTTGGTTTCCAACCTCTTTTTTAAAAAATGAAGAACGTTGACTTAAGTGTAATAACAACAAGATTGAGGAAGATCAAAAAATCATTGCGAGCTAAATTTCTCCGACCAGGAACTGTTCCAATTAGCTACTTGAGAAAAAGCTGCAATTTGTTGTGAGTGTTAAAATTAGTGGTGAGAGACTACAGAAAACGCTGTTATTTTGTTATGAAACTTCCATGTGGGATGTAAGGGAACAGGAAAAGATACAATAAAGGGCAGTAAGGGGGGGCTGAAGGTACACAGGAGCTTCTGTACTGGGAACAAGCGAACAGACCAGTGCTCTTCAGCCTGCAAAAGCTTAATTGTCATTAAAGAAAGATTTTTAAATCGCCCATGGCATGAAGAGAGTGAACGAGAATCTGTTATTCGCTGTTTCTTGCAGTAACTTTCACCTGGTGCCACCCAGCTGTGGCAAGTGGCGGGCTTAAAATAAAGAACTACTTTATTCCGTGAAAAAAAAGAACATCAAGTCACTGAACCCGTTGTCACAGGGCGCTTTATAAAAGCCAAATACTTACAGAGATCCAAAAACTGATGAGATAAAAATCTATAGAATCAAAACCTTTGAATGGCTTTTAAAGAGACACCACCTAGTGCCCCGCTGCAGCTGGATCCATACTGTCTGAAACATGACTATCACGATATAGCTTGTCCTGTTCGTGTATTCTTCTCTCGGCCTCTCCCAGTGCCTCCCAAGCTGAGCAGACCTTTGGCCTAACCTGATAAAGTGGCTCTTACGTTAAGAAACACAGAACAGAATCTACAGAACACGACAATATTAAAATTGAAAACTTTGGAAATGGATACGACTGCTTTTTGAACAACAAGTCTCAAGAATTTCACGAGTCGCCAGTGTTTGAGAACCCGTAGGAAACGCGCGACTACACATGGAGCATCACTGAAAATCTAATTAAGTGGCCACATATTATAATCTTCTTTAATTTGTAAAGATGTAAGCTACAGGGAAGGCCAGTGTGCAAATATACTCCTTGGCCCTCCAGAGAAACAGAACTGACCCAGCTCTTCCACCCTGTTGCTTTGTGATTGCAAAGGCTTGTACAGAACATGACTGGTGAGCCAGCTGGGAAGAAAAAGGATTGTGTAAAAAAACTTGATATATAATACTATAGCTGATTATTAGGAACAGAAAAAGCATGTGTACAGAAAAAATAATAAATACTTAACACTACTCGATGCATCTCAGGGGCTGAAAGGTGTCTGTGCTCAAATAATAGCACGTTACCACGTAAAAGAAGGTCATTAAAAAGCATGCATGACCAGCATGCATGACCAGCATCTTTGTTGGTGACATGGACAGTGGGATCGAGTGCACCCTCAGCAAGTTTGCAGATGACACCAAGCTGTGTGGTGTTGTGGACACGCTGGAGGGAAGGGATGCCATCCAGAGGGACCTTGACAGGCTGGAGAGCTGGGCCTGTGAGAACCTCATGAAGTTCAACAAGGCCAAGTCCAAGGTCCTGCACGTGGGTTGGGGCAATCCCAAGCACAAGTACAGGCTGGGAGGAGAATGGATTGATTGCAGCCCTGAGGAAAAGGACTTGGGAGTGCTGGTGGATGAGAAGCTCAACACGAGCCGGCAATGTGTGCTGGCAGCCCAGAAAGCCAACCGTGTCCTGGGCTGCACCCAGAGCAGCGTGGGCAGCATGTCAAGGGAGGGGATTCTGTCCCTCTGCTCTGCTCTTGTGAGACCCCACCTGGAATACTGTGTTCAGCTGTGGGGTCCCCAGCACAAGAAGGACATGGAGCTGCTGGAGCAGGTCCAGAGGAGGCCACGAGATGATCCGAGGGCTGGAGCACCTCTGCTATGGAGACAGGCTGAGAGAGTTGGAGCTGTTCAGCCTGGAGAAGAGAAGGCTCCAGGGAGACCTTCTAGCAGCCTTCCAGTACCTAAAGGGGGCCTACAGGAAAGCTGGAGAGGGTCTTTTTACAAGGGCGTGTAGTGATAGGACAAGGGGCAATGGCTTTAAACTGAAAGAGGGCATTTTTAGATTAGATCTAAGGAAGAATTTTTTCACTCAGAGGGTGGTGAGGCACTGGAACAGGTTGCCCAGAGAAGTTGTAGATGCCCCATCCGTGGAAGTGTTCAAGGCCAGGTTGGATGAGACTTTGAGCAACCTGGTGTAGTGGAGGGTGTCCCTGCCCATGGCAGGGGGGTTGGAACTAGATGATCTTTAAGGTCCCTTCCAACTCCAACCATTCTACCATTAAAAATACATTTTCCTGACCCTTCTTCCTCATCAGTTGTATCTCTCAGTACATCCAAGGCAGCAGGCTTATACAGGAATCTCTGGACGAAGGAACTTGCGTACGTAATGAAAAATAACCAAAATGACATACTCAATATCCCAGAGTGAATAAGAAGCAGTATTTAAGACGAGGACTTTCATTAACACTATTCTGCTTCGGGACATCAAGCAGCGATACCAATCAAGGAAGGCATCAGCTATTTGTTATCATGGATTTGCTCTATAAACAGCACACACGGAGACAACATTCCTTGTGGGAAAAATAAAACCCAACTACAAACACATTTAGAGTAATTCAACTTTGTCTTTGCCTGTTCCATTTCAGATGGAGAAAAACAGTCCTTAAATCTACAATTTTGCCAGTCAAAGGATCAGCACTCTGTATTATAAGCTATCTTAGAAGGGAAAACATGAAGAATTTTCATGTCTGGAATAACATTTTATACTTCAGCAAAGGCATCAGGCTACCACGCACATGATAATCATTTGACTAACTACATTTTTCAAAGAGCTTTTTACTAAAAAAAAACATTTGAATATCACTTCAGGCCAGCATAATAGATAATAGTTCGCTGTTTACTGATAATTAACCCTTATAACCCCTATTTAGTAGTCAAACTTACTAATACCATAAATGTCAGCTTTCCTGTGGAAAAATACTTGGAGAATGATTAAAAAAACCACCTATCTCCGGATCTCATTCCCTGATCAATTCTCTTTTTCCGATGAAGGTACAATTTCACACCAGTTAACATCATGGGAGGAAATAATCAAAGTGAGTATTTCTGCCTAACTTGCAAGTAGTTCACAATTAGAGCTCTCTTTCCAATAGCTTCACCCCTACCCCCACAGGAGAACTTACAAGAGAAATCATGGATTTCTCTGCACCCATAGCATCTTTTTCAACAAATTTAAGTTTGTGGACATGGGCAATGGCTTTAAACTGAAAGAGGGGAGATTTAGATTAGAGATAAGGACGAAATTTTTCACTCTGAGGGTGGTGAGGCACTGGGACAGGTTGCCCAGAGAAGTTGTGGCTGCCCCATCCCTGGAAGTGTTCAAGGCCAGGTTGGATGAGGCTTTGGGCAACCTCGTGTAGTGGAGGGTGTCCCCATGGCAGGGGGGTTGGAAAGAGATGATCTTTGAGGACCCTTCCAACCCAAACCGTTCTATGGTTCTATGACATGTCAACTGAAGAAACAAGTTTTATGGGCTGCAAATCTTATTTATAGTCCTCGATGTTTACATGAGACAGTAACCATTTCAAACACTAACTTTCCCAAGGCATCATCCACGTCCCCTCGACTTGGTTCCTGACCCCGTACTCGTCCACGACAAGTTAAAGGCATGAGTTCATCCGCTGGATACGCGTGTTCCTGTAGGGAAAAAAGACAAGGGAATAAGTTATTACTGTTACAGCCGTTCCGGCAAATCCTCAGAGCCCGTTAAAAGGAAGTCCAGTTATGTTGTACTTCAGAAAAACTGAATGACAATGACAGAATCTCTGAGGTCATCGTGTCCAAACCCTCTGTCATGGTGTAACCCAGCCACTAAACACCGGGTCACCCTCCCTCACCCCTGGGGAACAAGGAAAAGCATTACAGAGGAAAAGGGAAGGAGACTTGTGGGTCGAGATAAGAACAATTTAATAATAATAATAAAAATATAAGATAATGTGTATATATATAGTGATAATAATATACACAAACAAGCAATGCACAGTGCGATCGCTCACCACCCACTGACCAACATCCGTCCCGTCCCAACTGGTGATTCTGAACAGAGAAGACCCAAACCCGTAATCCTGGGAATTCAAGAGCCCCGAAGAGAGCTTCCTGGCCAATCCTCATCTATACACTGAGCATGATGTTGCACGATATTCAATATTCCATTGGCCAATTTGGGCCTCAATCCTAAGCCTAAACTCAAATCCTAAACTAGGAGTTGTGGGCCCTTTGTCCCAGCCACGGTCCCTCCCAGCTTGTTGTGCACCAGCACCCTGGCAAAACACAGGAAGCTGAAAAGTCCGTGATGTTCATAGCTGTTGCTAAGACATCAGTGTGTTATCAACATTCTTCTCCTACCAAATCCCCCAAAATTCAAAACATAGTGCTATTCTAGCTACTAATAAGAAAACTAACTGCATCCCAGCTGAAACCAGGACACCCTCTACTCGAGTGTGGCCACCCAGACCCAGTTGACTAGGTCTGTGTCCAGACAACTTTTGAATACACGAAGGATGGAGGCTCCACAACCTCCCTGGACAACCTACACCTGCGCTCGGTCACCTTCACAGTCAGAAAGTGTTTCCTGATGTTCAGAAGGAGCCTCTGTGTTTCAGTTTGTGCCTGTTGCCTCTAGTTCTGTCACTAGGCACCACTGTGTAGAGCCTGGCTCCAACTTCTTTACAGGCTTCCTTCAGGTATTTATCTACATCGATAAGATCTTCCTGAGCTTTCTCTCCTCCAGGCTGAATAGTCCCAGCTCTCTCAGCCTTCCTCACAGGAGAGACTTCCAAAGACTTAACCAGCTTTGCGGTCTTTTGTTAGACTCTCTCCAGTATGTCCATGTCTGTCTTATAGTGAGGAGACCAGAACTGGACACAGCACTCCAAGTGTGGCCTCCTAGTGTTGAGTAGAGGTGAAATATCCCTTCCTTTGACCTGGTGGTAACACTTTGCCTGAAGCAGCCAAGGATACCGTTAGCTGCCCTTGCCACAAAGGCACATTGCTGGCTTGTGGTCAACTTGGTGTCCACCAGGACCCTCAGGTCCTTCTCTGTAAAGCTGCTTTCCTTTGGGTGACTGGAAACGATTAAACTGTGAACAGAGCAACAGGATCTCGTTCTCCTCCTCTCTCTTTCTCCAATCTCCAAGAGAAGTCTGGAACAACTAACGACACATCTAAAAAAACCCCACTGATTAACTGGAATAGTTAATTGCTTGCTTTCTGCAACATCATGCATATGACCCTTCCTATAATATTTCTTACAGTTATCATCTCAAAGATGAGTTTAAAATCTAAAACTAACGCAGGTATTATCAAGTGGCTTATGTTTCACGGAGAAATGAGGGGGAATTAGACTTCAAACTCACTCTGGAAATTTCCCAATGAACATAAGTGACTCAGGGTCACAATCGGTGACGGATAAGAGAACTCACTTAGAAGGTAAAATAATCCATCGGTAAATCACCACAAAAAGCATAACAAATGATAACATTCACAAAAAAAGCTTACCAAGATTGGGCCTTTTACAAATATAACTATTTTTTAAAAAAAAAGAAAAGAGACATTGCTAGATTTTTTTTGAAAAAGCAACCGTTACTTTCCATATTCCTAGAAAAAGCACTCTGCGAAGCAATCTGTACTGTAAAATTATTTCTCACCAGTCAGGCAGAAATAACAGGAGTGGCACCATTGCCCAAGTCAAGCCCACTGAATAAAACGTCTGTTCCTAGCCCCTCTCAAGCCTGTGCAAGTTCTGTAGGTTTAAACTACCACCAAAACGGGATATCAAACGAAAAAGGCACAAATTTTATATTCATCACTGTGTGACAGAAGGGGGTTACCGAAAAATTTTCAGACATTGAGAAAGATGAAGCTTAAATATAAGTAGTTTCAGCAAACATGCACGAAATTGCCTCTCCATTAGAAGCCCAGTACAAGCAATTTGGGAGGGAGCTTCTCTTTTGGTTTCACTGGGAAACTGGCTGCTGTACTGCACTCTCTGATTTTACTTTTAGTGGAGAACTAATGTGGCAGGATAAAAAAGTTCCATTACTGCACTGAAACTGCAAGTAAACACATTCAAAGTCTTTCCAAATACCTGGTATAAAAAAAATAATCTATATTCAAACATGAAACAGAGAGGAAAAGAAGGAACATTCTTCTATAAATAAACAGCTTTTACAGCAACTTCTTTTGAAACTGTATCGTTTGTTTCCCTATCTACCAACCTCCCAAGTATTTTGGTCTTTGCACAACTCTTTGTTCTCCTCAAGTTCAACTACAAAAGCCAGAATCTAGATCATTTTAATACTGCTCAGATGTTTCTGAGTATCTGCGCAAAGTATTCAGAAAAACAGATTGAAGAAGCACACGACAAAACATCAACACTAAGATCTCTGCCTTAAATAACAGCGAAAAAAGGTGGTAAAAATCCTGGAGAAAATGGACTTTTTAGTCTCACAAAATCATAAGGAACTAAAAGCATTTTGAAAAATAAAAGTTCATTTATTCTCCATCTAGAACAGGAAAGCCTACTGGGTCCAGTGATTTCCCAACTGGTATCTTCTCCCCTTTCAAGTAACCTCAAAGTAGTAAGAGCCATCAACTACAAAACATGGCACAAATGTTACAACAACCTAACTTCTGGGAAACATCACACAAATGGAGCTCAACAGATACTCTGGCACTTCTACATGTTCTGACCAAACAGATGATGGTGGTTCCTTGTGTCAGGACTGTAAATTCAGGGCAGCACAGGACTTGAATAATGAAAAAAAAAAAAAGCATCGCTACTGGTGCTGTACACCAAGAAATACCTACTGGCCTCGAGGGACTGACATTTTCACTTATTCTTTCTGATGGTCAAGAAGAAAAAAAAAAAATCCTGATTATTACAAATATTGTTGAAGGACTGAAAAAACCCAGCAAGTTTTTACTTCAAGCTCCTGTTAACAACTGAAAAAAAAGAGACAAGGGAGTTTCCCACTTGCACGCAAACATGAATTTTTCAGTCTTCTGACCCATGTCTAAAATGCTTATTAACAGAAACAGAAAATCGAAATTTTTCAGCTGGCTGTTTCAACAGCAGCTGCAAAACCACTGAATTCTCTTGCTGACAGAATCAAGTCTGATACTCTAATCTTTTCTTCAACTTTAAACAAACAAGTCATATTTCTCTGTTGGTTTAGTGTTCCGGCATACGTGGCAAGTAAATATCCTTTTGGCTTCAAAGTTTCCAGGATAGCTGAAGTCAGTTTTCTGTTCCAACCAGAATTTTCTTGCTTCAGATGTAGCAAGACACCTACCAGTTTCCAATTTATAACACAATAAACAGAAGGAGCACAGATCCTTTCTATCAGTATATAACCTTTTTATCCAATTTTGCCAAATATGTATCAGTTTTTACTTCAGAATGCCACGAGAAACCCCAGCCCAGTCTTTTTCAGGGACTCAAATAACAACTTTACAAATTATCACCAAAAAGACTGACGTTTCTTCAACTGCCGAGGTGTTAAAAGCAAGAGCTAATGTGAAAAACTACACCCACTTTGAAAAGACCCCTGCTTGGCTTTCTATCCATTAGTTCTATAACTCTCATGTACAGTATATCACAAGCTCTTCATCTTTTAACACGTATTAAAGTGTTAAACCATTCTAGAGAAACTGGGACATGTGGCAAGACACTGTCAAGAGACAGCGGTTTGTCCGGCAGGAACTGGTGCAACTTCAGCGAGAGGTTTCTGCAACAGCCACAAAGAAGGTACAGAAAGATTGTTAACGTAAAGTTAACGAATCCACCTTTTATGTTCATCCTACTCACGTTTACAGTTTCTCCTCACAAGTGGAGATCACTTATAGTATGTTTTAAAGTAATTACTACTTGAGGAATTCAGTCCACTCCAAGTAATTCCTTATTCTTCAGCATATCTAAACTAAGCCGACGCATTTCAAGGCTGACTAGAGTGCGGAATGGCTCACGTATCCAGAGCATGAACACACCTGCACAGAAAGTCACAAGTCGTGTTAAAAGAAACCACAGCGAGCGTGGCTCGCTGCCATATGACAGTCACATCCTCAGAAGAGGCCACAATGCACAGACATAACACCAGATAGAATCATGGAATCGTAGGGTTGGAAGGGACCTCAAAGATCATCTAGTTCCAGCCCCCCTGGCATGGGTAGAGAAATCTTCCACTACACCAGGTTGCCCAAAGCCTCATCCAACCTGGCCTTGAACACTGCCAGGGATGGGGCAGCCACAGCTTCTCTGGGCAACCTGTTCCAGTGCCTCACCACCCTCAGAGGGAACAATTTCTTCCTTAAATCCAATCTAAATCTCCCCTCTTTCAGTTTAAATCCATTGCCCCGTGTCCTGTCACTACATGCCCTTGTCCAAAGCCCCTCTCCAGCTTTCTTGTAGCCCCTTTAGGTACTGGAAGGCTGCTAGAAGGTCTCCCCGGAGCCTTCTCTTCTCCAGGCTGAACAGTCCCAACTCTCTCAGCCTGTCTCCATAGCAGAGGTGCTCCAGCCCTCGGATCATCTTCGTGGCCTCCTCTGGACCCGCTCCAACAGCTCCATGTCCTTCTTGTTTTGGGGACTCCAGAGCTGAATGCAGTATTCCAGGTGGGGTCTCACGAGAGCAGAGTAAAGGGGCAGAATCACCTCCCTCAACCCTCCCTTTCCCTCGAGCAAGGGGATACCAAGATCCCCTTGTTGTTCTACAAACCCCATTTGTTTGTAAAAAACCAACCAAACCGCACCTAATGCATCCTACTGCAGAAGAAATATTTCACAGAATTTTCGCCCACAAAATAAATATCACCAATTTTATTCTCCAGAATCTGATGACTACTGACAGCTCTTCTTGAGCTTCCTTTCCCTAACGTTTTTAGGAGTTTGGAATTTCAAACAAAATAGTTTATCAGAGATGAAAACTGTTCCTAGCTTAATGTGAGATAAAATGTTTTGAGGAAAGATCCGGCACAGATTAACACAGCTGCTGCAATTCCACCATTCTGAAAGCCATCACAACCCTCCTGACACTGCTCTTCCTGAAACTACCACTTGTTCCTTTCTTTTTAAAGGTTTTACACGTGCTCTTATTTGTTTTAGCTTCCTTTTCGCCCCTACCTCCCTGCTGTTTCTCTAGAACGTCATGTACTGTAGGTTGCTTTCTCTGCCAGGTCAGCAATAACAGCTCTGAAAAAATTCAACAAACGGGTATTTTACTTACCATATAATTGCTATATGCGTGATCAAACATTTCCAGCACTTGGTTTCTAAAAAAGAAAAGGAGAAAAAGCATTAGTAGTCGGCCTAACTTGTAGATATATTTATTTTACGTGTTTGAACAGCAGCCAAGGTGAGAAACGCTGCTATACAAAAAAGCACTGGTGTTTTTTGAGAGGCAGCACTACCTCCCATCATTGCTAACTGTTTTACTGAGGAGCCCTGCGAGGCAAAGCAGCACACTAATTTCTGAGCTACCATCAATGTAATTTACAATCTCTGCTGATAAGACTGAACAAAGAGACAACAACGCCACAATTATATTCTAAATATCTGATTTAGTTCAGTGACTTGGAAGTTTAAGAAGTAGTTTTAACTCATCACATGCATTAAGTCATCAAGAGAGCAGAGCGTGATTTTTTTTTTCAGACTACGTCCAGTTTGCAGTTCTGGGATCTGTTGCAGCAGACAAAACCCCAGGGTCTGGCACACAAGTGCCAGGTCCAGATGAACTAAGCTGAACTGAACATATAGCACTGTTCAGGGGTGCAGCATACAGAAAGCTTAAAAAATTATTTCTCTCCATGTAACTTACACTTACAGGGCCTTTTCTGCAAGAATCTCTGCAACTGACATGATCTTGTCATTAAACAACTACAGATTTCTGTTATTCAGAAATGCCCCAGCTCGGTGCCCCCAGGTACAAACTGGGCATTACCTGCACCCGCCTGGGGCGTCAAATGATACAGAAAGTTTGAGTTCTGAATGCAAAAGTTTTAAAACCATCAGTGAACAAAGGTTAAACTTCTCATGTAGTCACATGAAGGAAACATGTAAAACGTTAGTATTCAAAAGCACCCTGAGAACCCAAAATGAAAAACTCTAGTAATTATAAACGTGATCAGAGTTAAATATCAACTTATATCTAATGATCAGCAGCCATGAAAGCCTCCGTGGTGTTTCTCCAGCAGACTTTCTGCATCATTATTCTGTGCAACTGACCGGTAGATGGGAAGAGGATGATGATGATGAAACTGCCCGAGCAATACAATGAGATCACGATAGGCTCGTTTACATGTTTGTCTAAAAGAATCCTACTCCGCACAGTGCAATACGTTGCTGTAATCTTTATCCTTCAACCCAAAAGCACGGAATCACAGAACGGTTTGGGTTGGAAGGGACCTCAAAGACCATCTAGTTCCAACCCCCCTGCCATGGGCAGGGACACCCTCCACTACACCAGGTTGCCCAAAGCCTCATCCAGCCTGGCCCTGAACACTTCCAGGGATGGGGCAGCCACAGCTTCTCTGGGCAACCTGTGCCAGCGCCCCACCACCCTCAAAAAGGCATATTAAAAGAGAACCAGCTTCTCACACGAACATGCACGGGGGACCAAAGCAGTTAATCTTATACACAGGAGCAAGAACGCATGTAAACATTTACCTTTTTTATGACTCCCCAGACACTCGTGTTCCAGAGGCACAGCCGTAATTAGATCAACTGACTATGGATTTACCTTTGATCACTTTTACCCAGAATTGCACACAACCACTGGCCGCAAGAGACCGGAGCTCCCAGGGTAGGGCAGGCAGAAGGGTCTGACCCCACACGCCGAGAGGCGAAACACCTGGAGCGACCTGACCCCAAATCCCAGCGCGGCTCCGGCGCACACACCTCGCACACTGACGGGACAGCGATGCCACGCACCCCGCGGAGTCTTCCAGGGGGAAAAGGCAGGGACGGGAGAGACGTTCCCGAGGCACCGCCGGGCGAGGGGCCCACCCGCACCCGCCGAGCACAACCCAACCCGCGGGGGCAGCGCAGCTCTGCCCGCCCCAGCACGGCGAGAGGACACCAGGGCACCGCAAAGCCACGGCGGGCGGTGGGCTCAGGGCCCCGCCGGCCACCGCCCCGGCCTCACAGAGCTCCGGTGGGCCTGAGGGCGACCCGCCGCCGCCGCCGCCGTTTCCCCCCACTCCCAGCCCGGCCCGCCGCGGCGGCTCTCACCCCAACTGGCGCTTCTCCTCCTTGCTCATGGCCCCGGCGCCCGGAGCGGCCGCCAGCACGGAGGAGGCGGAGAGCAGGCCGAGGGCCAGGAGCTTCCACGGCCTCCTCCAGCGAGGCCCCCGCTCGCCGCCGCCCGGGCAGCCCGCAGCTCCGCTCATGGCCGCGGCCGCCCGCCCGCTGCCGCTAGGCCCGGCTCCGGCTCCGGCCCATCCCGCCCGCTGCCCGCCCCTCACGGCGCGGCGGCCGGAACCGGCCCCTCCGCTTTCCTGTGGCGCCGCCACTTCCGGGTCCCCCCGCCCGCCCACGCCGCGGCCGGGCCCAATAGGAGCGGGGCGGGAGCGCGTGACGGCAGCGGTGCGCCCCGCGAGAGGGCCACGTGGACAGAAGGAGGGGCGGGGAGGGAGGGGAGGGGAGGGGAGGGGGGGGTGGGGGGGGGTGGTGGAGGAGAGCGGTGCGCAGGCGCGGTGCCGCCGGACTACAGCTCCCGGCATGCACCAGCGCAGGAACGGGTAGTTCGCGCTCCTGAGGAGAAGGGCGGCGGCTGCCGCGGGGGCGGCTGCGCCGGCAGCCGGAGGCCCAGCGGGTAAGCGAGGCCGAAAGGCAGCGCTCGGCCGGAGAGAACGCACGGCGAGTGTCGCAGCTTAGCCCCGGCAGCCGCTTGAAGTACGTTGTTTTAATACAAACCCCCCCCAAATGACGTTACCACACGCAAAAAACCAGCTTCCCAGCGATGGAAGGGAAGAGCTGCTTTTTATTGTCACGATAAGCGTTTTTTACAAAGTTATAAGCAAGATAGAACGTGTTTCATGTCCTGTCCTTCAATAAGTGGCCACCCCATGAAATCAAACAGCGGTAACATCTCCCCGGTACCTCAGGGCACCTCAACCGTCCAGGCAGTGAAAAGTCATTTATTATTGTGCCAGCTTTACAAGCAAAATAATTCATGGCAGGTAAGTGTAGGAAATTCTAAGAAAGCGACCAAAATTACTGACTGGGTGGCTTGTTCTTTTTTCCATCAGTGGCCCAACGTAAGCGTGCGGATTGCTGACCTCTAAACCGCTGTCCCCTCTACCCGAGGCTGATTCCAGACAAGAAAAATGCGACTCTATCCATTTGCAAACATCTGAATGTACAGAAAACATCCACCAAGGCAAAAAAAAAAATCAGTCCCCTGGCTATGAGGAACTTTGAATTGCAGGAAAAGGCGATGTACGGGCTAAATCTTCCCTGTCCTTTCCCATCCTGCTTGTGAAAAACAAATGTGCTGAGCATCTGTGTCCAACAACTCAATTCTTTAATATTACAAGAAAATATTACCCAGGTCTAAGCCTGCCATAAAAGAACTCGAAAATTACTACGATGGGAGTGTTTATGCTAAATACTTTCTGTACGGATGTATCTAATTCAAATTAGTCATAAAACAGCTTCTGTAGGAGGCTGCAGCCTTTTTCACAGTCGCTGTCTCGCTGCTCCTCTTTGCATAAATCACTGTGTTAAAAAAGTCATGTTTGGTAATTTTAGCAAGGCTAAAAGAGACTGCTGCTTAAGCGTAAAGCACATATTATAAATCTGAAGTCACTCAGCATCCAGTACCAATTAGAAATAACTAATGATTTTTAAAAATAATTGGCTGACAGTGGTTTGTGTGTTTGCAAATGAGTCTTTTTGCATGAAATATAAGGAGGAAACAACTGAAAAGTATTTTTGCAAGGAAAACATCTGTGGCCTTAATGTCTGTATACCGCAGTACGGCTTCTGGAATAAACAGGAGTTGCATTTATTTTCCATTAGTGACGTTGCAGTTGGTCCAGTTGCTCAACAACGTTCCTCACTTATGCAGTAATATTTGCCTTTTCCTCTAGTGTCAATTCTCTGTTAGTATTATAGCATATTTTGATAGCAGTAAATAATAGACCTTGCACGGTTTGTTGAAGTTAAATGCCAAAAAGCATTGTGCTCTCGGGACTTTGTTACTTCTTCCCATGTCTTTATGGGTGTAAATCCTACAGTCCTTGCTGTATGTATCATTAATCTCTTGTACTGTATTTCATTTATTCAGAAATAGTCTGAAACACCAGGGCAAACTTTTAAGGTGCCTTAAACTGATCTCTGAAGTGAGATCTTGAACTCTAAAGCCCAATTTATTAAAACGCTGGTTTTAATTTCCAAGCTTTTCTGTGCACAGTCTGTAAATCGTGCGTGTGACTAATGCACGGAAGCAACTTTGTGCATAATTGTGATTTGATACGGATGATAATATGCCAGCTATGAAAGCAACAGGTCTCATTTTAATAACTGCTTTTGAAACGTGATCCTGCCCTCCAAAATCCAAGCACACGGGAATAACCTGTGGCTGCTTTTTGCTTCAGTTAACGTCTGCGTTAGAAATAATAAGCAATGGTGGTTATATTTCACAATTATTGACATTTATTACATAATTTCCACACCTAAAAAGGCCTACAGAGCCGGGTAACTCAGTAAGAATGGGAATGGCAGGACTCTTAATATTTGGTAAGTGAATATATTTTATGGTGGGAAGTAAACCAGAAAGATGCTGCCTAATGGTCATAGTTACTGTAAACATTCTCATCTTTCCCTTCCATAAAACAAAACAAAATAAAATAGCCATAAAGTGCTCTGGAAGGCTAAATAACCCAGAAGTGCAGAGTGGGACTGAGAAACCTGCTCCCATATTTTCCCCATTTTAAATATAGCAATAAGAGAAAAAAAAAAAAATCAGAACACTTGCTTGTCTTTAACATCCGTCAAAACTTTAAAATAATTAAGTCATCAGTTTGCAGAGACTGCATAGAGTGTGGCTTTTGAGCAACCTACTGAATTAACTACTTGGTTCTGTTTAACCGCTAAACGCTTTCTTTATTTCCCCTACACTGCATGCAAATACGAAAAGCATCCTCGAACAATAACGTATGTACCAACCACCTAAGAATCGCGGCAGTACTTGCCAAATCCATGCATTTAAAACCCACGAGCTGCTGCCCTGCTAGAACGCCTAAGAACAGTTCAGATGCTAAAATCACTTTATTGTTGGGGGTGAGCTGCTTTCGAAGCACTCAGCGGTCCCGCTTTCAGACTTTTCCTACGACCACAAAAGGGAGCAGATTTTAAGCGAAAGATGAGGTTCCCCAACAGTAACCTGCTTTCAAACAACGAGGGCTTGAACTGGAAAGAAACCTATCACCCACCACTCAGGAAGGGATCCGTGCTAAGACTGCAGGGGCTGGCAATACCACAGCAAAGCCCATTTCCCGTAGCCCCGAACCAGCTGAGTATTGACAATTAAACTGGAGTAAATAAATCCTGCAGGGCTGGGATGAAAAACGTGTCTTACTCTGCAGAGTTTTGCTGTGCGTAACTGTCGTTTCTGGTTTCTTCTGTGAAAATATCGTTTACGTCTGTGCTTTGTATTTCTGCGTGGGAAGAAGGTTCATCTTCTGGCTTCCCTTCACCCTCACCAGCCTCTCCAGCTCCTGCGACCTCTGCGGCGCTAAGCTCGCCCTGCTCCAGCGCTGAAGAAACCAGCATGTCCAGCAGTCCTGGTTTGGGGTTTTCTGCATCCAAAATGGGCACTTGCGTTGTGTCTGCACTTTCAGCAGGAGTATGAAGAAAGCTCTCAGTCCCTACCTCCACCAGGACAGCTCCTCTTTCCTCCCCATCTAATATTTTGCCTTCTGACACCTTTTCAGCGTGTTCCTCTGGCTGCCATCCATTCCTTTCGCCGCTTCCCGCACCCGCGTACCCAACGCTTTGCTTGATGCCCACCTCTGCCCGTGCCTCCTGCGGCGCGGCTGAGCTTCCGACCAGCCACTCTGCTCGTGCCACACTGCGGGCCCCCTCGCACGCATTCACTAAATTCTTACCACTCGTCCCCAAACTAGATGAAGATGGTCGGACCCACGAGAGCTCCGCGCATTCCGCTGCGTCTTTATTCACCGCGGTCTGGCTCACTTCAATTTCTGCCGCAGCCATTTCGCTCAACTCGTCGGAACATTCATTGTGTTCCTGCAACTTTAATACCTCACCGTCCCAAATCTCCTTTATGTTCTCAGCCGGAGTATCTGCTGGTATCTCAACCTTCACCATCAGCAAATTCCTTATCTCATTCACATCATCAGGGGATTTACAAATCTTTTCTTCGGACTTGCTTGCTTCTTCAGGATTATCCCCAAACCCTCCCTTCCCTGTGTTTTCATCCTGGGAAATAACCCTTGTCTCAGTATGCACTCCTTGGTCATTGCTTTCTTTTTTACTATCCTCTTCAAACCCTGTTCCTACTGTGTTTTCACTCTGAGATGATTCTCCCACAATTGCTTTTTCTGCCTTAATTTGCTTCTCAGCACTCGCTAAAATCTCTGCTTCTGCTACATTGTCATGCGGGGAAGTCAGCTGCATCTCAGCTACTTTTTCCTGCGTTTTGCTTTCTTTTTCAGCGCCGCCGACAAACGCAGCATCTGTTGCTGTTTGACTCTCAGGAGTTACCTTTTCCTCCACTGCTCCTTCATGTACCTGAAGTTCTTTTTTAGGGCTGGCTCCAAAATCTTTCACCGTCGTTTCAGTCCCAGGAGCTACTTTTTCCTCCACAGCTTCTTGTGTCTTAGGCTCTTTCGCAGTGTTCGCTACACACTCTGCTTTCACCATGTCTTCATTCTCCAAATCACTTTTTCCCTCTGCAACTTCTTGGTTTTCAAGGGCAGCTGAAAGGGACTCCTTTTTTTCACCGATGTCTGCAAGGACCACTTCTTCACTTTTGCGTGCCTGATCACCAGCAGAAGTGACTGCCCCTTTGTCTGATGACTTTCTGTCATCCTTCTCCCAAGAAATTTTTTCCGTTACAATGAGCGTTTCGTCACTTTGAGTTTCAGTGTCTGACGTTTCTGCTCGGGCACTGGAAGGTTTCTTCGCAGGAGTGGTTTGTGCTGATCCCGAAGGGGTCTTCAGGTCCGTCAAGCTGGACACGCTTTCACAGGGCAAATTCAAGTTATCTTCAAAGAGGTTGTGCTTCTTCATAACGGCAGCTTCTTTTATCACTAAATAAAACAGAAAGATCAAACTGGTTTGGAAAGACTGGCAGAGGTAAACTGAAGAAGGCACAGCATTTTCCTGAGTGTCTAATGCTGTACGTTTTGGTATTACAGACAACAGTCATTTTCACTTTCAACTTGCTTTTAGTTCACATTTCTTTTTGAGGGTAGGGATTTTTACTTTATTTCATTTTATTAAAGGAACTTCAATATTGACGTAAGCATTGCTGTAACAAAAAACCACCAGAATATACACTGAATATATGAATGAAAGTGTACTCGTTACATTGATTATTACGCTGATATTTTTGAACAGGAGTGCCAAAGAGGAGCTATTAAAATTTACTGAGCAATCTAGAAGCTCATCCAGGGTGCGGACAGACAGACAGATCCAGAGGGATACAAGTATTTTATGTATCTGCCATCAAGAATAGTTTCGTTTTCTGACACAAAAGCAGGGAGCTCTGCAGGGAGTACTGCACTGGCACCAGTGATGTACTGGAAACTGCATCCAGCAGTACATTTCATTTGGGGAAATTAATTTTTGCTACCCTCAGAGATTGCTCCAACTCCACAAATGAGAGAATAATTTCACTCCTTGGCCCAGGGAATCGAGATAAAATGAAGCTGGCATAATTACCTTTTGTTAGAAATAGGCTTGTGCCAAGCTATCACTGTGAGCTGCCCAGGGTTAGTAAAGTTGCCCAATAATTCACATTTTAGGGCTTGCTACGCATCTTTGGCGAGCTGAATCCAAACCCCGTAGCACTGTAAGCCCCAGTCTTTGGGAGAGGGAGACTTGGGTCTGAAACAGCCAGGTGAGGACTCTGGGAAGCTCTGAAGCAAAAACTCACCGGCCAACGGCCAAAATGTTATTACTGTCACCTCGAGAACGTTCCCACCTTTCAGGGTTTCCTCAAGCAGTGTCTGATATAAAATCTCTTCATACACGTTCTCCACTTGGATCACGCTAGTGTAATCGGCAAAAATGTACTGCTCGTATTTCTGCAGCTCCTGCGCAGACACAGAGGAAAGGAGGAGATAGATAAAAATTAGAGATTCTGAGAGTTCTACCTCAAGAGAGCACCTTGGAGATGCCATCCAGCAGGTCTTGCAATGCTCCTTGCCAGCTCTTGAGGGGAACTATTTAAACTCTGACTAAATGAAGTATGTTTGTTCCCAATTTATTACGCAGTTATCAAGCAGTATTCTTGCACTACAATTCCATTTAAAAGCAGTGCGGATCATTGCCATCTGCCCTACGATGAACAGTTCCGAAATAAACAGCTGGTGAGAAAAAGCCTCACGCACTGTTTGTCCAAGGAGGCAAATCCACAGCGAGCACGGGAGATACAGGGCTTGGTTTTGTTTTTCTAATAGGTGTGTAACGTTTTTAGCTCCCTGATTTATATGCAACAGGCTGTCTGGACAATAATTGAGTCATTACTGCCAAGCAGCTGCTTGGTGGTCTACAAAAAGTAAATTAGGTGACCTCTGCCCACCTCTAGACGAGGCGCCTACAGACAAACAGCTGGTGGTTTTCAAGTAAAAGGTCAGGAGTTGGACTGGGCACGTCAGCCGTGCCACACGTTCGCTCCCAGAGCTGGCGGCTCACTTCTGCAGCGGCGCAAACACAAAAGGCTTGTGGGAAGTTAAACAGAAAGGGCTCGGGGGAGGTTTGCACCACCGCTGCGTCCGTCCTGCATGGCAGAGACACGATGTGGGACTCCACCCTCTCTAAGTACATTCATGGTGGTGAAACGCTTGTCCCTGGGCACCGACACCGTGTCTTGAAGGCACTGCTGACAATCCACAAGAGACGATTGTTTTGGAGATAGTAAAGAGAGTGACATGCAAAAGAGAGTGATTTTTAAAAGATTTTTCAAAGCCCTAAGTTTTAATAATCCATACTTAAAGATTTGCAGGCATGACTTGGCAAAACACTTGGTTTTAAACTTGGTTTTGAGACTGAAACAAGCTGGAGAGCAGCAGCCAGAGCAGCACACCGGAGGTGAGCGCTTACAGCCTCTGGGAGCTGATGGACATCACAGGAAAGGGCAGAGATGCTGGGATGGCCCGGGGCGGTCATCCTGCAGCAGGTACAGTGTAAATGCAAGAGGGTATGTACAGACTATTATTTTTTCAGTCAGGTGAACAGAGTTCTACCTGGCCCCTCACGTAGCCACACTGATAACATCTCCACGGAACTCTGGTAGCTGCCCTTGCTAAGTACTAACCCACTCATACGATTAAGGACAACAAGAGATCTCTCCTCATATTTGTTTCCTTGTTGTTGATGCAATTCCTGCCACTTAACATCACTGAAAGCAAGCGCACAGCCTGGCCCGCCTGCTTGCTGCTCCTGCTGCCCAAGCAGCCATTTGGCTTGGGAGGAGGTCAGCAGAGGCTGTGGAAGGCCACGGCCGTGCCTTGGGGTGCTGCTGAAGAGGAAAGTGCCCTTTCCCATGGAGGGAATTTCAGCCTGCAGCGGGGCTGCTGAACACCAGGACAAGCTCATAACCTACAATCGTAGCTGTCAAGAGGAGTCCAGTTTGAGTGGACTTCAGATCTCTAGGGAAGAAGTTGAACACGGATGGGCAAAGGTCTGCAGCTATCTTTGAGAAAGAGAGGTGCATATACGGTTTCCCTGTTTCCTGAAATCTTCTCTATGCTCCACATCTACCCAATCCATGAACTGGCAAATCCAAGTGTCACTTGGCTGAGCCGGCAGCCAATCTGCACAACTTCCCAAGAGGAAACAGCTTCACAGAGGTGAGGATTTACTGCCAAGGTGTTCATCCTTCCCTGCCTTTTTTTTTTTTTTTTTTTTATCACAGAAACCTACCGGTTTGCACGTTGAAGCCAGCGTCTTCTGCATCGTGGGCAAAGTAATCTGCACCAGCGCTTCTTGAAATATCTTCTTGCGGATAGTGCTGCTGTCGTAATCATATTGCTGTCAAAACAGGCAAAAAGAGAAACAAGCCCAAACGTGTCTGGGGTTATTCATCACTCACGGGAGGAACTGGTTCCTGTTAACCTGTAACTGGTGATGGGTGAATCCCAAAGGATACCAATCACAGCCGCACTCGGGGTTTGAATTCTCGTGCAGGTTATTTCAGCTTTTACAAAAATTCCCTAAAATTTGGTTCTCTGGGGTCATTTTTTTTCTACCTAGGCAAGAAACAGCCCCCTGGTTGCTCTCTCTAGGTGTTTCAGCACTGCCTCTTCTGAGAGCAGCGAAGGCGAGGGGCAGGCTAATTCTAAAGCCAATAAACCAAGATTTGCCCAGATCCACAGCATCACCTCCAGCCGATTTAATTGCAGCTAAAAAGACTGCACATGTAAATATTTTTACAAGAGTCTGCCCAGAGGTAGGTTTTACTCCCAAAAGAAGCAGTTTTGCTAAGTGCCACCAAATCAGCATTCCCGGCTGGATGGTAACAGACACCTTCTTTGAAATACTGAGATAAATTCACATGGAATATATTCTCAGTTCCCAAAGAGGCGGAACCCAAGGTCTTCCCGTGCAAATGCTGCAGCGTTACGTTTACCTTCAGGACTCTCAGCTTGACTTTTTCAATGGTTGTTGCAACTTTTGCTGAGTCTGCCTGGCGACTCGGAGAGAACAACTGCTCAAAAGTGTAAACTGCGTTTTCCATCAGCTAAAAGTAATAGTTAAAAAAAATCTGTTAAGGACCAGTAACATAAAATTCCTATACACATTCAGAAGCGTGATAAATGAAACCATTAACTTAAATTGCATTTTTAAGAAGGTGAAACGGAGAAAGAATAACTGTCCTAAAAATCAATAAATATTTCAAGTACTTTACATGACTGTGGAAAGGGAAGAAAAACCTTGTTTGGTTTAGACTGCAACACTCAAGTTTTGGAATGGGAAACCAAAAAGAAGATTATCTAATGCCAGAGAATAAGAAAAGAAAGCTACCTCAGCTTCCATCCGAAGTTTACCGGCAGGTCAATACTAGGAAGTCTGCTAATGTAACTAAAGAAACAGTTGTATCACAAAACTCACTCAGGGCAGATTTGTTTACATTGTCCAAAAATTTCCTGCTGTATTTTAGTTCTCTGAAGGCTAACATGCAGAGAAATGTTGCAATAAATCAAGAAAATTCAGCCTTGGTGTCATTATTATGCTCTCATAGCTTTCCTGTATAGATTTAATCTCATTGTCACCATCTGAACCGATGGTGACAGAGACGAAAAGTAGAATTGATCACAGGCAAAACTCATTATCCCTAATAAGAAGACTCCCACTGACTCCTACCACACTCTAATGGTCTTAAGTCATTAATACTGCAGGTAATTTTTTAAAAAAGTAATTAATCAGTATTTCCTTATGATACAATTATCAGCAAAAATCGCACAGAGCACAATAATTTCTCACAGACGTCTGTCAGGCGGACATTTGCCAGATTTTCAGGTCATCCAGAGATTCATTAAAAACATTCTCTGAAAAGATATTTCAGACAACCAGTTCTGCAAGCAGTTACTATGTCTACTTAACGAGGTTTTGCCACTATGTCTACTTAACGAGGTTTTGCCTTTTTCAGCTGCAAATTTACTATATTCTTACTGGAGAAGCACAGGGACACCCCCGGGGAGGCTGTCCATACTGCCAGCTCTTCCTTCACCTCACACGGGACCGTCCCAGCCCATATACCTATAGCCATGTACCATAAAGAACTTTTTGTAGTCTGTAAACAAATATCTACAGACGTATGGATAAGACATGCTTTTAACTCCTCCTTGGCTAGTAATATTTTCATGAATTGAAACAGGCCGAAGGTTGATTTTTCTGACCGACTTTGCAGATCATGTAGGATTGGACTACGCAGACTGCATTTATAAATGGAAATGGAGAAGATGGAGGTTCACCCAATCTGTGTGTGCATCAGAAGGCTGTACAGTAAAGGCTCGTGCCCTGCAAGACCATGGATACATGAAAAAGGATCGGTGTAGAGTTAAGTGTGGCTAATTCAAAGATTAACTACGCATTTTTTATTTCAATTTTTATTTGAAGCAAATCATAAATTGACGTAGTCCTGGTGAAGTCACTAAAGCCACTTGCTTTATGCCAGCTGAGCGCTGCGCTCCCAAATTTCCTAAAGTTGGCCACTAGAGGATGCCAAGCTCCCAAGCCAAGGAATCCTGCTCCAGCCTCCATCCGAGTTAGACTTAAGCCAAACGCTCCTTTTATGTTAAGATCACACGACACAGACATGTCTGACCTTACTACTTACTATTTTTATGAGAAATACCAGCCTTTTAAAGAGAGAGAAGAAATAACATCATTTTTTAAATTAAAGCACAAATTGTTCTAACTTATTCATTGTGAATTTTGACTCCTGTCCAGGAAAAAAAAGACTGCTTGGTTTGGAGGGGATATATTTTCTGTCTACTCCTTTGTCTTGACTCATGGTCCTCACTTATCGAAAGACATTTAATTTGGCAGCGTTTTGGAATGGTCCCCCCTGAAAGACCCAGACACGAAATCAGAATTTTCTTTCTGAATAATTCTTCGGCTGCTGATCATGGCTGTACTTAGAAGAGCTGCTGTTAGGAACACCCATTCCCAGCACCATGCTACAGACTCGCTTTCCATACTCGTAACTGCCACTCCACAGAACTGGACCAGCTCCGTTTCACAAGGTGACCAACTCAAATATGTAGTTTCTCAGCTATGGATGAAAATCACAGGATTCCACACAGAGCTACAAGGCCAAATCTGCCTTGTGATCTGGCAACGGAAAGAAGTCTACTGGCCAGCTCCTAATAGATTTCTGGCCAGGCATCCAGAAGAAATAAAAGCAAAGCAAAATTATAGCCTACACCAACACACACTAGAGGGGAAAAAGAGGTGGAGTTCTTTTTCCATCTGAAATGATGGAGTCACTTCAACCACTCCCATGAGAAGTGAAGCTGGTTAAAGCATCTACATGCAGCTACATCCTGAGACGTCATCTGTGTCCAAGTAATTGCCAGTTTCTAACATTAATTGCCTTTAGTTTATATTCGTGAGAAAATAAACTACCAAAGAGCAGATGTTCCATTTTGGTAAAATATATTTAAGACCCTTCCTGAAAAATTAACCCTTGAGAATGGAAATCAGGTAGATTTTAGCCACCCCATGGGTTACAAGCACAACTTTCCCGGGTGCTGAGACACTGAGAATTTGGAACATGAAAGTTCAGGGGAAGAGATGATCCATCCAAAATTTTTGTGCCTTGCTGAAAGACTCACATGCATGCAACCTCAGAAATACAAATGTGAAACAGCTTCTAGCTGTGATTTTCTTAGGTTTTGTTATCTGTACTTTGATTGAGAGATATCCTGGGACAGCTTTTGATCAAGATTACTTTGAAGCGGGTTAGGACAGACCTAACCTGTTCTCCCAGGAGGAAAAACTGGATCTTACAGTACCTCCTGCATGAAGTTCTGCGTCCTCTGAATCACAAAATCGATGTGATAGACCTTGAAGCGACTCTTGAGGTCTTGTAGGAGCTCCTGGAGGAGGTTCACTTTCAGATAGCAGGGCTCCATTTTCACAGAGTTGAATGGTAGGTTCATAAGCTGATCCACGTTCTGCATTCCAGTGGAGGAAGAACAGGTTAGGAGAGAAAGCAACCAGAGGGGAATCTTTAATAGAGAAAGGAACAGGTTAGGAGAGAAAGCAACCAGAGGGGAATCTTTAATAGAGAAAGTAACAGTGGCCCTAAACCAAATTCTGGTATCTAGGCTCTAGTTGCACAAATACCACCAGACCTTCTAAATGACAAAACCAAGCACTAACACACTGTCACCTGGGAAAGCAAACACTGCTGTCAGTCGAGCTCTAGCTAGAAGGTCCTTCTGCTAATGTAAAAGGCTCCAAAATGCATTTTTGTCTTACCTCCTTTAGCTTCGTGATGTCATTTGTCTTCTGGAAGTCCTGGATGATTTCATTAACTTCTTTATCAAAAAGCGAGCGGACTTCAGTGAATCCAGAACTCACCGGACCCATGAGCTCCTCTAATATGGACGTGAGAAATGGCTGGATGTTTTCTGTGCAGCACTTCTGGGCAGGCTCAGAAACAGCGGCTGGAGTGTCAGACAACACAACGGTTGCGTTTAGGTTACTAAGAGATGTAGTGAAAAAAGCCATCTAATCTGAACTGATTTACTTAACAATGAATTAAACGACTTCTTCCCTGGAGTCATACCTCCACAGAGATGATGAGGGTGATGAGAGCTTACAGTTTTATGGGTGGCAGTGAGATATCTTTTCCCAGGCCCCACCCAACCAAACGCTGGCAGCTCTGGGGCACTGTGAGAGCAGAGGAGAGGGCAGCTGTCGGTACCGACAGACACCCAGAGAGCGTGGCCACAGCGACTCTACGAGGAGTTATCCGAGCTGAAAGCGTCCTGGTCTGGTATGTGAGAATATCAACAGAACATCTTGAGTTTTACCAAAACAGCCTCTATTTCATCAGCTATTTGTTTATTTGCTAGCTTCAGCAACGTCCACTAACGTTTTGCCTACTTTTTACATTTTTTATATTCATAGCAAAATTCTAATTATTTCATATTAGTTTCAAACCACCTAAGGAGCCTGTTGGATTAAACGTTCTTTGGCAGCCTATGAATTTATCACATGACCAGAATCTGTTTTTGTGGAGCATTTCTAGAGACCAGGTCAAAACCACTACAGTTTTAATGATGCTCATGCAACCTGTATCTCCATTACATAAGGCTGTCCAAGTGAAAACCAAAGAAAGTAGAATGAGCAACTCCGATCAGGACACTCAAAACTCATCAGCTCCAGATCCAACTTGAGAAGACCTGGTATTTCCACAGACACAGTGGCCACAGGTACCAGTTCCCATCAAAGGCAGCAGAGGCTCAAAGCATTTGTTTTCTAAAAATTAGTGTCTCCAGTTGGATTTTTGAAATCGTATGAGGATTTCAAAACAATGACATCTGGTAATGCGAGCAACGCAACAGGAAACATGAAAAAAATTGCTCCGAAACACAGCTGTTCCTCCACTCACCTTTGATTTTTCCAGCTAAGAAGTTCTTGGAGTTCAAAATCTGATCCATGTCCGAGCGAATGGTTCCCTCAAGAGTTTTTGCAAGATCTCTGCATTCTTCTTTCAAGGTACTCAATTCTTCTGACACCTGCTGCTGGACTAAGCCATAAGTTTCTTCTACGATCTAACCCAAATTAAATTAAGAAGCATTGATGAGAATCAGCACACGCAGACAACAGCTATGAGAAACGACGACTCTGCAAGTATCAGCACTTACACCAAACCAGGCCCGCTTCCTATCATTCCTCTTTCCTTTCATTTTAGGCAGGATCATCGTCTGAAGGTTAGGCAGGAGTTCCTCCATCACAAGGTTGCTCAGGATCTATATGGTCAGAAGATAAAAATGACATGTTCACACACTGCTCTTCACCTGCAAACTGAGCACTCACATCACAGAACGATGTGCAAGCACCGGCAACCCCAAATATACGATGGCTCAGCTATTCCAGGTTGCTGGAAGGACTGGATTCAAAATATTAGGGATGCCTGAGGGAAGCTCTCTGCATTTCATCTGAAGCATTTTTCACTGAAAGACTTGGAGAGACCATGCAGCAATGGACAACAGATAAACTAAGGTGCTGAACTAAGACGCCTGTTAAAATTTACTACATGCTGTTATGAAATTGCCCTGCGAAAATCAATGGAGGTAAAATGATTGATATCCACTGAGCAATTGGATCAAAAACATTTGAGAAATTGGTTTGCTGACTGCTGCTTCCTCAAACTGACCTTGTTCTGGGACATCTACGCTCTCCCAGAGGAGGGAACACCAAAGAGAAATTGTTGTGAAGAGTCATCAGACAAAGGATGCTTCTGATAGGAAGATAATTGGCCAAAAAAAGAAATATATGATTGTACCAATGTGAATCTCTGGCACTTTTTTGGGTGAGCACCAGCCTCATAATTCAAACAAGAAAAGAAGGAGATCCCAGGAAAAACAGGATATAAGGCAGAAATGGAATCCAGTAATGTAGCTAATCTGTGAAACAAATAATTCTACTCTATCTGATTTTTTTCAAAAATGTGTAACATGATCCAAAAGATTCATTGGCTCCAGCTGAATCCTGAGGCAAAAGGGATAAAACAAAGAGCTGTTGGAGTTCATGAAAAACTTTTCAAGCAATTACTTTTGTTACTAAAAGACAACTATACTGGTTTAAAACCTTCACATTGTACAGTTCATGCATGTTAAAGTCTCCTCCCAGCACCTCCAGACTCTTCAACAAAAAATATATGAAATACATGACCTAAGAAGACATTTTGTGACAAAGATGCACCACAGCAGAAAGGCAGGGAGAAGAAAAGTGTCAAGGGGACTTCTACACATCAGGCACTCACGATGGAATGTAGGAAAACTGAGGAAATGTATCATTGCCCTATTTTTTTGATTATTTCTGGGAGTGTATTGTCAGTCTGTCATTGCTGTATTTTTCTAAATTGACACCAAGTCCTTTTCTCCCTCAAGAACGTTTTCACTCTGAAAGAGGGTTCAGTGATTGTAGAAGAGATGCATCACCCTCCCTGATCCCAGCATCGAACCGGCAATTTGGTCCTGCAGATGGTTCCACTTAGAAAGACAAGACATCAGCCTGGGAATACAGATGATACCAATTTGGGGGAGTGGTCAATCCGCTGGCAAGCAAGGCTGCTATTCAGAGGGACCTAGATTGGATGAAGAAATGAGTGGACAAAAACCTCATGAAGTTCAGCAAAAGCCAATGCTTAGTCCAACATCTGGGATGGAACAATCCCGTACCCCAGTACAGGCTGGCAACAACTGGCTGGAAAGCAGTTTTGTAGAAAAGGACTTGGGCATCCTGGTGGACAAGAAATTTGACATCGGCCTTCAGGGTGCCCTTGCAGCAAAGGGCAACAGCAGGTCGAGGGAGGAGAACGTTCCCCTCTATTGAGCACTTGTCAGACCGGACCTGGAGCGGTGTCCAGTTTGGAGCTCCCAAGTACAAGACAGATTTTGACACACTGGAATGAGTCCAGCAGAAGCCACCAAGATGGTCAGGGGATAAAGCACATGGCACGTGAGGAGAGGTGGAGGGAAGCGGGTTTGCTCAGCGTCGAGAAGATAAGGCTCAGGTGGGACCTTATAGCCGTCTACAACTACCTAACGGAAGATGTTGGGCAGATGGAGTCAGACTTTTCTTGGAAATGCACAGGGATGGACGGCTACAAGTAGCAACATGGGAAAGAGTCATCAGGTATTAAATGTTTTTGACCACGAGGGCAGTCATGGGAACAAGTCATGCAGTCATCAACCTTGGATATCTTCAGAACTCAACTGTACAAAGCCCCTGAAGTTGGCTCTGCTTTGAGTGGGGGGCTGGGCTAGATAACCTCTGGAGATCCCCTTTTAACTTCATTATTCTCTGATTCTGTGCTTCTCCTGATAGTGTAACCCAACTTTGTACAAAAGAAGCACCAAAGTCTGGCTTCTTCAATACAGAAAGAATGTGAGATGGGTTTCTGGTTTCATTCACCGGCACCCATTTCAGAAGTTTCCTTCAGAATCACCCACTCTGTCAGGCTTTGCACCTCCTCTGCCGAGACTTAAACCACAACTTCTTTCCTGCCCATCCCACTCAGATGCACCAAACTGGCCATAAATAGAGAGTTACAGGCACACATCTGGTTTTGAGAGTCTAGGCTTTCCTCCCCATTTTTTTTATTTATGGACACCGTCTCTCTGGCCTGAGAAAGCTGTAAGACCTCTCTTTCTCCTGCGCTTTCCTCTTGCTGTTGGCCAACAAGGCAAACTATGCAAGCAGAGGGAGGCAGGTCATCATGAGACCTGCCCTATTTCTAGGTCTTTGTGATCTCAGGTCTCTGAACACGTTTCCTATGGAGGCATCTATCCGTGCTGGAGAGATATGCTGGGTTCTTGAATTTCTCTACTTAAAACGTCTCCATTTTGCACTAAAGACCTCAGTCTTGTGTTTGGTTCAGTCATTACTCATCCTCATGACTCAGAGGAGGGAGGGAGATCTTTTACTCCGGACACGTTTGTTTTCTGTTCCTAGATCTTGCCCAGGTATGTTTGAACTGGCACGCAGTTACAGATTGGCACAGCTGCCAATTTATGACAACAGAGGCAATACTACCGTGCGTGTGCTACACAGAACAGGACATAACCCTTTCATCAAGGATTTTTATCTGTCCTGACCACACAGCAGACATGAGGTTGTCCACAGGCTCTTGAGAGCTTTGAAGTGCAGTAGATATCCTGCAAATCGCAGAGAAGTATAGCAACCCTATAAAAAAGGAGACAAAATCATAGAATCATAGAATCATAGAATGGTTAGGGCTGGAAGGGACCTTCAAAGGTCATCTAGTCCAACCCCCCTGCAAGGAACAGGGATATCTCCAACTAGATCAGGTTGCTCAGGGCCTCATCCAACCTGGCCTTGAACGTCTCCAGGGATGGAGCATCCACCACCTCTCTGGGCAACCTGTTCCAGTGTTCTACAACTCTCATGGTAAAAAATTTTTTCCTAATATCCAATCTGAATCTACCTCTCTCTATTTTAAAACCATTACCCCTTGTCCTATCACAACAGGCCCTCCTGAACAGCCTCTCCCCATCTTTCTTGTAGGCCCCCTTGAGGTACTGGAAGACCGCTATAAGGTCACCCCGGAGCCTCCTCTTCTCCAGGCTGAACAGCCCCAACTCTTTCAGCCTGAGGAGCTGAAAAAATGCATCTGGAGGTCCAGTACCCTTCTCATACCCTCTGGGAAAAGGATTACTACCTTGCTCAACAGTTTCAGTCATGCCTCACAGCCAAACTACCTGGTCCTCCATCCTCTCTGAGCCAACACAGAGTGCCAAACCACCACTCAACTTCACATTGCCACCACGCTCAGAGTGCCGGCGCTTCCTGACATTCAACCTCACGTCTGACGGCTGCCCGAGCGGGTTTTAGGCGTGCACCAGCAACACGGTAGGGAAATGGCAGGAATTTAGACTGCAAAAGGAAGTGATGAAGGCTCTGACTGCTTGCCACGTAGTGTGAAACAGAGCACCTCCGGGGCACAAGATGGCCCCTGCAGAAATATAACATGGATACCCTACTTATTAATAAGTAGGTGCACTGTAGGGGGTTGGGTGTTTTAATCCCTTTCTCCGCTATCCTTGATTTACCAATATATTATTTCCACATATGTGTAGTACTGATTAATGGAGTTGGGCTACTGGGAAACTGGTGTGTCGTAGTGCCTTCGCTACGGGGCTGCGCTGCTGCTTGTAACGAGCACTGTCAAAAATCTGCATGTATTTCAGCACTCAACCTACAGAAATACCCTCTACAACTGAATTTATCCTTTGCTGGTAACGAAGCCTTAAAAATGAAAAAGAACAAAAAGAAAACCAGGAAAAGGAACATTTATGACACACACAAAAATGTAGTGGGTCTGCAGCCAAGCGACTGGGTACGTACTAATATTACATCCACGTCGCAGAACTGCATGAGCTAATGCTGCGGAGACTCCGGCAGCATTAGAGAGATTTTTTTACAGCGACAAATTGTAGCTTGCTTGTTCCAAACCATTCACTTAGCCTGGATATTTGCCTAAAATAATTATTATACTTGGTCAAAGCAGGCATGAGAACACACTATACTTACAGAATGAATTATTGCTAAGGAGATAATAGCGTAACCAGTCTGGATGTCTTCTGATTACAGTTCTCCTGAGGTACATGGGTTGTGAGTAAGTAGTTGGCAAGCAACAGGAAAAATAAAACATCAAATGAAACCAGCACTATAATAGCTCCATAACTTTAGGGAGGAGGGGAGAAGAGAAAAACCTTCATTCCCTCCACTGGAAGGATGCAACTCCTTATATTAAGGAATTTATTATCAGATGTTAGCAGGAAACTTTAATCCCTGACATGATGGCACCGGGAAAGAACCTGTTTACAGATTCTTCTCCAGTCTCCACATTTTTCAGCATTTCCAAGGTAGACTTCTCCTAAAAGCATAATCTTGTTTCTTAAAACAAAACCCTGGATCATGAACTCTCCATCAGGCTTTTTGCCATTTTCCCAAAGGGAAGCCAGATTTCATCAAAGAAAACACCCAGCAGCTGGTACTAAAGTAAATATTTGCTGCTGAGTGCTCAGTGCTTTGGAAAAAAAGTATAAATCAGGGCCCAAATAATGTCTCAATTGCACTAAAAGACATCTGGAGTGATGCCAGAGGGATCGGTGGAGTTACTTCAGCTCCATCAGTGCCCCAGAGCTGCTCACTCAGGTGCCCAAATATGGACCCAGACTCTGAGCTTAGCATCTCAGTTCTGCAGAACTGAAGTTACACGAACTTTTGGTGTTTAAGTGTGTCTGTTGCTATGCAAGACACTGTTTCAGAAGTCTGGCACAGTAAGCAGGTCTACTACTTTATCTGCTCAGGCCTAAAACCTTCACTCCCAAAGACTGGGGAAAAGCAAAATCCTTCAAAATTTACGTTTAGGTGCTATTCTGTTCTTCGTAAAGCCTGATCTCCTCTGGTGGCACCTGGAGGCATCACGGGACAAGCAACGGGCAACTGTTGCGTTCAGTAACAAAGGTAAGAGCACCTTGTTTTAGACACAGTGTTTATTCACCAACTGACCCCGTGGCAAAAAAATCAAGTAGATGGATGAGCTTTTTGTGGAAATGTGGCCATCCCTGCATTCCAGCACAACACAACAGCTTTAGTGCACAGCACACTTTCTTTCCGTTTCCAGAAAAAAAACTCAAAATGGGGTCTATTAAAAAAGAATTCTCACTTACATATCAGTAAGAAGCATCTTGAAACCTTAGCTATTTCTATACATTAGATTTTCTTTTTTAAAACATCATTTTAAAACATCATAACCATCAAAGATGATGAAGGAAGTGGAGCATCTCCCTTATGAGGAAAGGCTGAGGGAGCTGGGTCTCTTTAGCTTGGAGAAGAGGAGACTGAGGGGGGACCTCATTCATGTTTATAAATATGGAAAGGGTGACTGTCATGAGGATGGAGCCAGGCTCTTCTCAGTGGCATCCCATGATAGGACAAGGGGAAATGGATATAAGCTGGAACATAGGAAGTTCTGCTTAAACATGAGGAAGAACTTCTTCCCAGTAAGGGGAACAGAACACTGGAACAGGCTGCCCAGAGAGGTTGTGGAGTCTCCTTCTCTGGAGATGTTCCAAACCTGCCTGGATGCGTTCTTGTGTGATCTGATTTAGGTGGTCCTGCTCCGGCAGAGGGATTGGACTGGATGATCCTTTGAGGTCCCTTCCAATCCCTAACATTCTGTGATTCTGTGATTTTCTCCCAAGAGGCTTTACAACCTTCACTCTCCTCAGAGTTGCCGTATCCAAAGCCAAAAGCATATCAGGAGGATACCCTTTTACCTCTTTTTCGTTGCCGGTAATCATTTCCCACGTCCCATAGTGGCCTTTCTCCTGCCGGAAGAACTGAATGGCTTCTAAGAACGCCTCGACTTCATACGTGGTCTGCTTGAGAAAATCTAAAGAAGACAAAAAGTAACACAAAGGATTTACCCATAAATAACGTTTAAAAAATAACCATCCTGTTTTGATTCATTTTCCTGCTCCATGTGCATCTAGCAGTGATATTTTCACATCTTTTGTTAAACCCGGATCTCTGAAGACCTTGGGCTTTCATTCAGATTTAGAAGCGTTGAACGATCCCACCGCGCATATGAACTATCCCAAGCCATCCCATCTGAGCTGCTGAGTTAAACCAACACCAGCAAATGTTAATCCGAAGCACGTGGTAAGAGTTTTACTTATGGCAGCAAGCCTTGTCTGGGGGGGGCTTTGACAAGGGGGCCATTAACATCTGAAAGCTCATCCCTTGCCTTTATGCCTCTGAGCAATGCAAGATGGTACCTGGGAAGACTTTGACAGCACGTACCAGGGCCAAGGGTTGGGAGCTTCTGCTTCTTCAAGGCAAGAATTAAGAATGTGAGATAAGAATTTAAGATAACGATAGTCAGCTGATTGCGGCACCCACGCCGTTGATAAATTGCTAAACCCTGAGTTAACGCTCCCCAATAATCTTTTATTTCCTTTGTTTTATTAAAGAATTGATGATCAAGATGGTTTCACATGGACGTGCAATAAAATAGACCTGGACAAAGTAAGTGGCGTGCTCATACCGATTAAGCACAAAAACTTCTGACAAAATCGTGCTGTTGTCCCTAAATATTTCAGGAATGTTTAACCACAGCTCTGGAGTATCTGGTTGTCATCCATGGCTACTGCTGCTAGATGGTAGCTCTTCCCAAGAACAACGTGGTAGCCTGGGGACACCCTCTCGTACAAACGAGACCACAGCACAGAAAAACCTGCGAAGTGGCTGAGCTAGTTTGCTCTTCCAAACTCTGAATAACCAGTCGTTCCACAAAAATTACATCTCAGGCAATGTATTCCTTCCAAACTGCTGAAGGCTTTCAAGAGGGTTGCAGCCAACGCTCTCCTTCGCATGAGAGCTCACAAACCCACAGCTAATTAAGACCGCAAGAGCAGTCACACAGCAGAACTCGTTTGTCATGACTTGGGGAGAAACAGCCCCTCTGCTTCCAAATGTGGAAAAGCTCCCCAGAGCAATCAGGCTGTTGACAAACCTGACTATGAGAAACCACCACCGAAATACTTGAGGAATTCAAGTCTTGTGTCTTTGCTATGAAGCAGAGCTTCAGGATTATTGTGAGGATTATCATCTTAAGGGAAAGCTTTGATCAGCTCAAGTCCTGTTGTCCACATGTCAGGAAGAAAGGAGGGAAGAGAAAGAACGTTAATTCTCTCAAAGGTGAGTACGCTGCTTTAAAATATACTGATATGTATAAACAATTGTTAGGTGAAGAGTCAGACAGCAAGTTCTCAAGCCTTGCCTGTCAAGCAAGACGCTTCTTTTGACTCGTTCATGGAACTTCTAAAGAGAGAAGCTTTACAGGAGGCTTGCATAGATGCCGAGGGCGATACAGGGATTATACAAATTATGGGAAACAACGACGGATTAACACTACAGTGACGCCTGAAATATCTCCTCCATGCGCTTTATACAAACCCAAAAGCTCCAAAAACCTATAATTAATTTCTTCAATGCTTCACCCTGGCTGCTCCTTCAAAACAGCACTGTACAGATTTTATCTACGTGGTGGGCAACCAAGTTTCAGATCTGCTACGAGCCCAAATGTCAGAATTTTCCCTTGCAGAGTTTCCCCTGGGCACAGTAATTACTTCAGGAAGGTATGTCATACACACTGAGGTGCAGTAAACCCTCTCTCAGTGCCACTCCAGAGATGCTGTCCCTATTTTGCAGATATTTGGTGGTCCAGAGAGATCACACAACTTCTTCAAGCTCATGCGACGATCAAACAAGAGGAAAACAGCCAGGTAAAATCCTAACCATACCTTCACTGCTACCTCCGTGACTTACAGCATTTTTAATAGCTAGTCACAAACCAGGATGCTAAAATATCAGTAAAAGAGTTGAAAGTCTGGCAGTTTACCGCCAAGAGAACATCCTCTGATGGCAGCTTTAAGGAAAGAACAGAGTCTTCCACCTGAGAAACTGGTGGAGCGTTGTATCTGACAGCTTTTGTACTTGCAAAATTAAACTGTGGATATTTTGATGAGAAGAGGGCTGGGCTTGGCTGGAGGAAGGGAGAACTGCAGCTCCTGCAGCCCTCCGATCGTGACTCACATGTTTTCCTTCTTCGCAGCTGCGCTCCCTCCTAACCAAAAGGGACAACAGGCCATCCAAAGGGCTGGATCTTGGACGTGCTGAGATGATGACGCGCCAATGCTGACAAGAACCTGCCCTTTAAGATCATCAAGTTTTACACTCCATGCTCAAGGGGGGTATTTTCTCTCTGTTCTGACTGTTCCCAACCCCATAGAGAAGCAGGGAGAAGGTGCTAAAAATCCAAGAGTGATTCATTTGACTAGTTCATGGGAAAAATATCAAGCCGTAAGTACCATAAAATCCCAATCGCGCATTCTTTCCTACGCCAGTAAACACAAGAGAAAAACACAATTAGGGCAGTCTTACTACAAAACCAGGTCCAAGTAGAAAGGAAGCTTTATCCTTCAAGGCTACTACAATTGCTTAATTTAGGCAATTTCACTCCCACTTTCCATAGGAGGAAAAGATTGCATCAGGGATAAGGCACTGAGCAACTAGATCCATCCAGCATTGCGCTGTGCAGAAGCTGTCGGGCGGGCACACAAGACAGAGGCACATTCATGGGATACGGCTCAAGAAAAGGGAATTGTACCCAAGCTGAACGGAGCTGTGGAGCACATCCTCCAAGATTTTAGCAGGGAAGAGCCAGGGCTGCTGTAAATCAGACCTAGCAGTTCATGAGAAGGCTAGAGGACAGCGGCTGGCTTGGCAGCCAGCTCCGTTATGCCACAGCAAAGCAAGGAAAACAAAGAATAAGCTGTTGGGGTAGCCCCGCTCGCGTGCAAGAGCGGGGACGGTGCGTGGGAGACGGAAGCAGACGCTGCAGCTGCACGCAGGGCAGGTGGCGAACCCCAGCGCTATCAGGAACGATTGTTCACCAGCAGAAAGGACAACGTGTGCTTCGCTCTCCCAAATGCCCTGGCAGGGGCTGCCCCTTCCACACGTCTGGCTGGCACCCGTCGTGAGTGACGCGTCTGTTCGTGGAAAGCGGAGCGTGTTAGGGGAGCTTGGTGCGGCGGCGGTTGTGGGTCGTCCTTATCCAGCTCCCATACAAAGCCATAAATTTTACTGAATGTCCTCCAGAAAAAGCCCGGTGAGGCTTTACAGGTACCCAGACTGCTGCTATGTGCTTAATCCAGGCTGGTCTGCACTTGGAAAATTACCCAAGCAGCTTCTCCAGCTGCTAATGAGTATCATATCAGTTTATCTGTGGTGAGTAAAACAGAATTCTGTTTGCTCTGTTGAATTTTAAACCAAGCAAACCCACCTGGAGACTCTGTCTTTACATATCCAAGTGTGGAGCCTCATTTTAATAACAGGTAAAATTTGCTAACGGCTGATTCCTTCTATAAACATAACAGAGTAAATGCTATAAAGGTCTTTCTTAAAAGACAGAAGGACATGTAGAAACACCATGGCTTTATAATTCTCCCCAGATTTGCACACCTCTCCAAGGCATGGCCGAGTTTGTTGAGTCCTGCAGAAAGCTGACTGTAGGAATGAGCTTCCTTGCAGTGTATGAACAGTTGAAATCCCTCTTCAAGACAAAAATAATAAATCTCAAACCTTAACTCATCAAAATGATACACAGAGGAGCAGGCTACTCGACACCCACGGAGTAGCACCTGCTCCAGAAGTATTAACTTAGAGGGTCCCATTCCTCATTTCAGCTGCATCCGATGTTCCGGCTGCTGTGGGACTCGCCGTCTCCTGACGAGTTGCTCCAGGCGATGAGCTGCAGCTCCTTCTCCGGCACTTGGGCAGATGAATGTTTGGTCGTACGGGCGACTAATGACGACATCTTCAGTTCCAAGCTCCTACGTGCTCTCCCACCCCAGCAGGACAGCTGCACCTTTGTTTGGAGATGGATGTGTCGCTGGCACAATGTTTAAAAGCCCCTCTGGAAAGGCTGTTTGAACAATTTTTCTGGCTCACTAACGCTTCTTGTGCGTGTCCAAAGACAGCAGCAGAAATTAATTGCACTGGTGAATTTAGTCTCGTCTGTAGCCGTAGATCAACCTGTCTTGTATCAGTCAAAACACTGAAAATCTCTGGGCAAAAACTTCTAGAAACAGGCCTTGTTACCAGACAGGATGAGTGCCGCAGACCTCACTGCCTCGAGCTAAAATTGTGGATTTTCAGCAAAGCTGGAGAGTATTAAATCTGTATTCGAACACTCCAATTCAAATTTTCTATCTGCATGCACAGCAGATTGCTGCGCCGGGTCTCCTGCCATGCTAAAAAGTGAGTATTTCAGTTTCCAGCTGAAACCATGTCCCTCTCTGAACACTAATTGTCATTAATGAAGCTATTCAAACTCCCTACTGTGGCATGAAAAAGGAGGCTAAAACAGTCATCAAACTGCAGGAATGCCAACAGGTGTTTGAAGATGGATGGTGTATCGTTTAACTTAAAAAATATAAACGGCTACAAGTAAAGTCATAGAATCATGGAATGGTTTGGGTTGGAAGGGACCTCAAAGATCATCCTGTTCCAACCCCACTGCCATGGGCAGGGACACCTTCCACTACACCAGGTTGCTCAAAGCCTCATTCAACTTGGGCCTTGAGCACTTCCAGGGATGGGGCAGCCACAGCTTCTCTGGGCAACCTGTCCCAGTGCCTCACCACCCTCAGAGTGAAAAATTTCTTTCTTAGATCTCATCTAAATCTCCCCTCTTTCAGTTTAAAGCCGTTGCCCCTTGTCCTGTCACTACATGTCCTGTCAAAAGTAAGCAGACAGTAAGAATCTTCCACCTCCCAGAATCCATGGGGTGGTTTTGCTCCACTGAGACTCCAGCGGGTCACGGCTCCCTTCTGCGCCTTGGCTCATTCTGCAAACCAGGACTCTGATTTTTGGACGCAGCAGCGGCATGACCGCGTTCAGCTGCTCGGAGAGCCAAGGAACTGCAGGCAGGGTGTTTTATGATGTGTAAAAACTGGGTTTGTCATTCTTCAAAACAAACTGAGTGCCCCTATTGCAATCCAGTAAACGTCCTTCTCCCGTGTGGGCTTTTATTACCATACATTTATGGCTTTTATTGTTAATAAAAGTAAAGGGGCATATTGAGTGTGGACAAAGTGCTTTAGCAAAGCTAGCGAAAGCACTGAGGGTAATCCAAGTTTTCTGGCTGACATTTCACAAAAGGCTGAGGCCCAAAGACGTAGATGAACAAGTGTTAAAACAGAATCCAGGAGCCTGAGCTCAGAGAACACGGGTTTTAATTAAAGAAATGCTGATTCTGACATAACGCCCATCATCTGACTACGAAAACTCAGAAGTAATCCACCCTGGCTTCATCCGTTTCCTGCAGCACAAACATCTACGTATAGGTTTCTGAGCTGGAGAGCTGCCTACAGTTTGCTAACAGATTCTGCATTCAGTGAATATTATTTTCCATACGGTCCCTGAATTCTTCCCGTAGGTAACTATAATTGATATCAAAGCAACGTGGCATCTAACGATGGCCGTATTTATAAAAGATGATCATTGCTGGAGCAAGTCCAGAGGAGGGCCACAAAGATGATCTAAGGGCTGGAGCACCTCTCTGATGAAGACAGGTTGAGAGAGTTGGGGCTGTTCAGCCTGGAGAAGAGAAGGCTCCGGGGAGACCTTCTAGCAGCCTTCCAGTACCTAAAGGGGCTACAAGAAAGCTGGAGAGGGGCTTTGGACAAGGGTGTGCAGTGACAGGACAAGGGGCAATGGCTTTAAACTGAAAGAGGGGAGATTTAGATTAGATGGAAGAAATTTGTCACTCTGAGGATTGTGGAGCACTGGCACAGGTTGCCCAGAGAAGTTGTAGATGCCCCATCCCTGGCAGTGTTCAAGGCCAGGTTGGATGAGGCTTTGAGCAACCTGGTGTAGTGGAAGGTGTCCCTGCCCACGGCAGGGGGGTTGGAACTAGATGGTCTTTGAGGTCCCTTCCAACCCAAACCATTCTGTGATTCTATGCAAAGGCCCACAGGCAGGAAGGCAGCCTTGCCTGGCTCTTGCCTACCATCCTCAATAACTGTAGCTTTGGTCAAATGTCTCCTCCCAACACCAGTCACTAACAACCTGATACATTTTTTAGTTCCCTTCCACACAACAGCAGGGCCTGTGAATACCACCTCTGATCTTCAAAAAGCACGGGCTGACGTTAGCTAAGGAGTGGGGAAGGCAGGAGGACAGTCACTGGAAGGAAATGAAGATGACAGAGGAGTGAGTTTGGTGGCCTTTCACTGATGGGGAGAATGTTTGGCACTTACTATAGTATTTGGAATATGATGAATTAGTAGAAACTGCCTTTAATTTTGCATGACCTCACAGTGACATTTCCTTGCCTCCTCATCTATTTGGTGCAAAGCTGGCTCAGGTGAAGGCAGTGCCAAAACATCTATTTTGTAGCTCTTTCTTGCTGGTCACCTCATACAGCATTTTCCTGCGACAAGGAAAATCTCTGTACAGATGAAGGGCCTTCCTTCTTGCGATACTACAAACAGATAGTAGAAGGTGGATAAAGCTGAAAAATATTTGGAATTTTAAGTGTCTTATCTTTGGTTTTAGCAGTCTCAAAAGATGGTGCTTGCACCACTTACTCTTTCCACTGGACACTGGAATCTGTTCCTCAATGGAACAGATTTCATGCTGAGAAATGCAAATTACATTTTTCCCGATTTTCTTGTCCTTCCAAGTGATCCTCCTCTCACCTTGGCATTTGTTTCTTTCAAACATAGATTGTTGGTTTTCCCAGGCTTTCCATTAAACATGTTCTTTAACAACAACAACAACAAAAAAGTTTCTAACTGAATTAAATTCAGTTCTTTTGGAACAAAAGCTGGTATAAAAGAAAATACGTAACCTCAAACCAGAGGGAGGCTGCTGAAAGCAAAGGCTGCTATTTTCAGAAAGTGTGGTGTCTTAGCCGTGTAAATACACAGAACATTTCCATCTCTTGTACTGGTACTTCAAAGAAAGCTGTTGCACGCTGCCGGCCGCCGAAGGATTTGGGGTGAAGGCAGCTGGAGAACATCAGGGAATAAGAGACATCCCTGCAGTTAAGGAATCATTCGGCCAGCCTCCCAACACCGCTGTTAGGGGATGCCCATCAAATAATAATGAATGAGCAGGACAAAGAATGATTTCCCTTTCTAAGAGTGATCTTTGTAGTACAAGTTTCCTGCAGAAGTGTTTTTTGTAGCATTTCTGGTCATACATGCCTGGAATTTATCTGCTGTGGGTAGGGACTGCGGCGATTATCGTCTGTTGCTCACATAGTTTCTGTTTAATGACGAGCAACTTTCTACTGTGAAGCGTACGAGTAACATCATCACCCAGAGGCTGATGAACAGGACCCAGAGAATGGCTAAGAGAGAGCAAGACCATCCCATCACCAGACTGTCAGAAGGCAAGACGCCACCACCCGAGTTCCCGGCATGTTTGAAGAGCTGTTGCTTGTAAGATATTACAGAAAATTGGTAAGAAGGGCCACGGCCGTCGACTTCAAAAAAAAAAAAAATAAGGTTCTGAAAATTTCTGTCTCCAAAAAATAAGCAAATGGTCCCAACCCAAAGGGGACCACAGGTAAGAAAGTGAAAGTGAATCCATCTGCTTGAACCTGGGGAGATGAGGAGAGCTTGGAAGTGGCCCTCAGGAAAGGATATCGTGCCCAGGGCTTGTAACAAACGCAGCTACAGCACCTCTAGAAATGATCCTCTGAATAAAAGGACACATCATTTACTTTTACAAAATGGACTCCTGCCACATCCTTATCCACCTCGAGAACGAGGCGAAGTGTAACGCCCTGGGTCTGAGAAGCATCAACCTGACAGCTCCGACGTCTTCCTGAGAGCAATGCACTGCCGTATTATTCATAGATCGTGTGGTACAAAGCTGCTAACCACCAACAGAAGCTCGATGAGGTCACTTCCAAACAGGATACAACCCTGCAATAATACGCTGTATTTAGAGCAAATAAAGTTTTGCAGCGCGAGTTCCCTCCGAGACCATCAAACCAACGTTCAGCGGGGTTAACCCTTCGCTTTGCAGCACGCGATGCCTCTACTAAAGCTGTCCAAAGCAGCGTGAGACATGAGTGCACCGTCATAAACACGCACGAAGAATCATGGTATTGTGGACACGCTGGAGGGAAGGGATGCCATCCAGAGGGACCTTGACAGGCTGGAGAGATGGGCCTTGTGTGAACCTCATGAAGTTCAACAAGGCCAAGTGCAAGGTCCTGCATGTGGGTCGGGGCAATCCCAAGCACAAGTACAGACTGGGCGGAGAATGGATTGAGAGCAGCCCTGAGGAAAAGGACTTGGGAGTGCTGGTGGATGAGAAGCTCAACATGAGCCGGCAATGTGCGCTGGCGGCCCAGAAAGCCAACCGTGTCCTGGGCTGTATCAAAAGAAGTGTGGCCAGCAGGTCAAGGGAAGTGATTCTGCCCCTCTACTCAGCTCTTGTGAGACCCCACCTGGAATACTGTGTTCAGCTCTGGAGTCCCCAACATAAGAAGGACATGGAGCTACTGGAACGAGTCCAGAGGAGGCCACAAAGACTATCAGAGGGCTGGAGCACCTCTGCTATGAAGACAGGCTGAGAGAGTTGGGGCTGTTCAGCCTGGAGAAGAGAACAGCTTCTGGGGTGATCTTATAGCAGCCTTCCAGTACCTAACAGGGGCCTACAGGAAAGCTGGAGAGGGACTTTTTACAAGGGTGTGTAGTGACAGGACAAGGGGCAATGGCTTTAAACTGAAAGAGGGGAGATTTAGAAATTTTTAGAAATTTTTAGAAATTTTTCACTCAGAGGGTGGTGAGGCACTGGAACAGGTTGCCCAGAGAAGTTGTGGCTGCCCCATCCCTGGAAGTGTTCAAGGCCAGGTTAGATGAGGCTTTGGGCAACCTGGTGTAGTGGAGGATTTCTCTGCCCATGGCAGGGGGGTTGGAACTAGATGATCTTTAAGGTCGCTTCCAACCCAAACCATTCTATGATTCTATGTTACCTCTGACAATTCCTAAGCGCTTTCCAAGCCAGTTACCATATTCCTGGTGCAAGTGAGAATTTTTCTGCTGCCGAACTCTGAAGCTGGAGCCCAAATACAACCTGACACCCACACAAATGAGTGTCTTCACGGCTCCTAAAATAGGCTCAGGTGGTGGGCACCAGGCAGTGGTTCTTCTGCACCACCCCACGCTTGGTAATACCTAAGAAAAGAAGAACCAGCCCAGGGTGGGAAGGTGAGAGGTAGGAAGACCGTAATCACAATTAGGATATTACCACATTAATCATCTCGGTGTTTCAGAATGATTGTAACTCCTACGGATTGAAAATCCTACCCACAGCGTAGGCAAGTACACTTACTGGAAAAGCGAAAGCCATGCTGATGGGAAGGACTGATGATGTGGAGCAAAAGCATCCCAGAAAGAGGACACAGATTCTTATTTTCAGCAAAATATTCTAAATCACAACCAAATTGTGCCCTAAAACATTTCACGAGTTTCGTGGCACCCCACAAGCCTCATCAAAGATATTCAGAGCAAAAATGGTTTTGACTGTTACGTGACAGCATTACTATTTCTACGGAAGATTACACACCAGTTTTGAAAAGTCCATTTGGACCCCAGACATCTGCCTGGTGAAAGACCAGCCACGGTTTCAGCCGCTCATGTAGCTCACAGGAGATCTCACCTTATTAACCAGAAAGTGATTTAATTAATCAAAGTGCAGGCGCTGCAGTGAGAGGAGCCAAGAGGCAAATCCCAGGTTTGAGTCAGGCAGGCAAAGGGCAGAATACTCTGTCTCCCTTTGGACCTTTTCCCACCCCAAATGCCCACGCAAACCTTCAGAAAGGTCTTGCTTCCATCTCAGTGCAGAAGGACATTTTTCTTTAAGGTCAAAAAAAAGCCTTTTCCTCCTTCAGTTCTATTTTAATTGCTCCTTCCACACATCATCTGAAAAAGGCAACGAGAAAATCCTTCTCTTCAGCTGCCCTCTCCGGAGAAGAAAAGCCACCCTGTTTGCAACATGAAGACTCAGAAATCTTTCCAAAGCCCTATGTGGACTCGTGACAGCTGCTTTGCTGTGTATATGGAGATATATATCCTTCAGCTTAAGTATTTAATGTCATCTTCTCAACCTTTATCAATGCTTCAGTGATTATTTTGAATTATAGCCCAAGAGTTGGTATGTACTATATACATACAACACAGGAAAACTAGAAATAACTATGAGAAAAAAAAAAAAAGAAATGTGGACACAGCTAACGGCAACCCTAAAAGCCAGAGATGGAGAAAAAAAATCTGAAGGCATCCTAGTTGTCCTGACGTAGCTGTGACAGAATGCCCTGCATCGACTTGAAAGTACATTTTGTGTTTCTCTCTTGCCTAATGTATTTCTTCATTGTTCTTTCATGTATTTATTTTCCTTTTTTTTTTTTTGTTATTTGTGGTGAAATTGGAGATGACAGGATACGGTTTTGAAAGTCCCTTAGCTTCCTGTGTCATGAGGGTGATCATCAAGTTAAGGATGTGAAATCAAACCAGGTGAAAGACAACAAAATCATGAAGAGAAACTCCGCGTCTCCCAGAACTCCCTAGTTGTATTTTCCGTCTCGTCACGCAGACTTCCCTCTATCCCAGCACCAAGCGGTTGGGCTTCTTCACCTTTAACAACAAATACCAAGTGAAACCCAACAACTGGTAACCTGGTATAGGAAACGAGAAGACCTCCTAAACCAACAAAAAATTAAATAAGAAACAAGAAGACCTCCTAAACCAACAAAAAATTAAATAAGAAACGAGAAGACCTCCTAAACCAACAAAAAATTAAATAAGCTTTCCAAAGAAACTTCAGTCTGGTTTTCGGGGCGTACAAAGGATTAAAGCCTGGAGAATGGGGAATATTAGAGCACTGTGAATATTTTGAGCATTTCCCCCATTATTGCCATTCTGGGACGGAGAGCGCTTCCCCATTGGGGGTTAAGTGCCCATTTCAGCAGTAAATTTCCCCCAAAATTTGAGGTGGGTGGTTCTCACCATTTCACTAAGAAAATAGGGATGGAGAGGGAAGCAGAGGAAGGCCAAGCTGTGGATGAAAGTGGAGGGATCATGGAGATAAAGGTGAACCAATGAATTGGGTGCTACAACCCACACCTAAACTGGGAGTAGTGGTTTAGGAAATTGGAGGAAAAAATGAAGTAGCTTTCTTCCACAGTCCACTTCAACTCAAACACAGCTTCTTTAAAAACCTGAGATGTATTTAAAACTCAGAATTACATGAAATCCTACACTGATGAAGGCCTGAGCTTCACAGATGCTTGAGAAGACAAAGCTCTCTCAAAGTAACAGTGAACAGTCAGAAAAACTCAGTTAAGGCAAAACTTAGGGAGAGAAAGTTAAAAAACAATATTATGGGCAGAAAATTCTCCTTCCCCACCTGCCCCCACTGACAGCAGGTCCAGACATATGTTCCCCATGGCAGTAACTCTCAGATGCCCATGTCTCTTCAGTAGCTGGTTCGGACCTATAGCCCCTCCAGTACTGGTCCCAGTCCTACGGTCTCTCTGGTCACCGGCTCCCACACCTCCTCTCCTACACTTGCCAGATGGTCCAGCTTGAAGTTTGCTGGTGAGTGAACCACAGAATCATGGAATGGTTTGGGTTGGAAGGGACCTTCAAGATCATCTAGTTCCAACCCCCCTGCCATGGGCAGGGACACCCTCCACTACACCAGGTTGTTCAAAGCCTCATCCAACCTGGCCTTGAACACTTCCAGGGATGGGGCAGCCACAGCTTCTCTGGGCAACCTGTGCCAGTGCCTTACAACCCTCTGAGCGAAAAATTTCTTCCTTAGATCTAATCTAAATCCTCCCTTTTTCAGTTTAAAGCCATTGCCCCGTGTCCTGTCACTACACATCCTTGTCAAAAGCCCCTCTCCAGCTTTCTTGTAGCCCCTTTAGGTACTGAAAGGCTCCTAGAAGGTCTCCCCTGAGCCTTCTCTTCTCCAGGCTGAACAGCTCCAGCTCTCTCAGCCTGTCTTCATACCAGAGGTGCTCCAGTAGTAGGAAGTGGAAGGTGTCCCTGCCCATGGCAGGGAGGTTGGAACTAGATGATCTTTGAGGTCCCTTCCAACCCAAACCATTCTCTGATTCCATGATCAAGCATGGGGCTTGACTGGACAAGTGTATTGACCAGCCTCCTGTTCACACTCAACTGATCCCTTTTATCTCTTTTTTCCCCTTTGTTATCCCACGCTTGCTCCTCTGCGATCCACTTTGATCCTACCCTTTTCCCACCTTGGGTCCTTCCCCTAAACATCCCATAATAAATCTCGCATATTCTCACAGTCTCCTGGAAAACATCCCATAATACGCTTTACACAATCTCCAAATGCTCTTCCCCTCCATCCTACAACGAGTCCTGTACCTGCTTAGGCAATGACAGCCCTTCCGACTGCGAGGCGGTTGGGAGAGCCGCTGGTGGCCCACCTGGGTGGGTTTCACAGTGGGACCGTGAGCTGAGCCCCCTCCTCTGAGCACCAGGGCAGCCCAGTCGAGGCCCCCTCTACACCCATCAGTTTGTTTTGGTTCTGCTGCTGCTCCCTGGGCACTTGTGTTTTCATTAATTAGCCCTTAATCACCCAACCTCGGGGCTTAAAACCCAAAAAGCATTTGATCCCTCCCGAGATCCTGAAGCATCACGAAAGCCATCTTGCAAAGAGCAAATAGTGGGGGCTGCCCAGATGAAGCACTGAACTGGGATGATTTCTGCACACGGATTAATCACTCAATCAACTTGCAGAGTAAGGATAATTCAGAGAATCTCAGCGTACGCATCCAGTTTGCTAGAATATTTTCAAAGCCATGACCAGTGTGGAAACCGGTCCACTGGTCAGGTCTGGATTGGCTTAAGCTCATTTTAAAGGATTTAAATACGCTTTATCCAAATTGTACTCAAGAAGGGTGTTAAAAACCTACATTTTCCATTGATAATGAAGGAAATCCTCATCAATTAGTGAAAAGGACAAACACAACAGGAAAATTTGAAGGGGGGAGGAGAACCCGCAGTCCGTACATCTGAATCATATTCGCACGCGGCGATCTCTAAACCCAAACGCTTTTGTAATTATTCTCCTGACCATGAGTTCTGACCAGAAAACCCCGAAACGCGGGCTGGACCAGTTATTTCTAACAGAGGGACTGGAAAGAGAGGAAACAGCTGAATGCCAGGGCAGCTCCGCCGTGAGACCGCACGCTGATTCACTCCAGCTTTCTGGTCAGCAAGAGCCACTGTGTAATTCTGCTTCCTGGGAGAAAAGAGACGTGAATCAAAAACTTCTCGAAGTTTTTAGCTGCAGCCCAGTGTGATCTTTTCCTTTCCAGAAGTGGGAGATTATAGAAAAGACAGAAAGGCAACTTCTGATCAGACATTACATCTGTCTTTCTCCTGCCCTTGCCAAATCTGCCCTGGCAAAAGTCAACTCGGCGCTTTTTAGAGGTGGGGCGAGCGCTGCCTTGGCCGCTGCTCCTTATCCCACTAAACTATATTCCACAACTGAACTCGAAGGATTTTTCACATTTTTTCTCTCTTAATAAAAGAACACACAGATCATTTTCATGTCACGAGCCTTACGACCCATGGTATTCCTGCATGTGCCTGTAACTTCGTCAGATAGCTGGTTTTTGTAGGCAGAATTGTTCACAAATAAGGCTTTAAAAAGTACTAATAAAGTCACAACTTTCAGTCATGTAAGAACAAATATAAATCAATACAAAGTCCTTGGAAAAAAAAAAATAAAGCCCTGAAGAAGGTCACTCTATGGGCAGAGTTAAGGTTACCGGGGTGCTGGTCAGTCATCATTTTTCCACCTAGATTTCTAGGAGATGGTATAACTCCAAGAAATCCAGAAAATAATGGGCTCCTATTTCCTTAGCTGTAAAAACCTATTCACTTTTACTGGTGTAACAGTAGGTCTTACTCCAGACTGTCTTCATCTGCCAATCAGCCTGTTGAGCAGAAATAACGGGACAGAAAGGATGAGCCTTGATGAAGGCACTCTGGTGTCACCAAGCATCTTCTGTCAGAGAAGAATTTGACCACGGAAAAAGCTGAGAGAGATAAATCCTGGAAGAGATGAACAAATGAGCAATAGCTGAGCCATATGAAATAAAATAAAACACAGGCTCGCAGGCACTGGAGATGGAAAAGACCTATTAGGTCATCTAGTCCCAGCTTCTGCCAATTCAGGATTGGCCCCTGGAGCAATGTGCTGAACTTTAAGGAAAAAAAACAGGCTGCCAAAAGCTCTGTCAAGCCTGTTACACTTGCTCCAGAAGAGAGAAATGAAAAACCCCAAACCTAATCAACAGGCTCCAAGTCATGGAAGACTGACGGTGCCAGGAAAACTTGATTGTATCCCCAGCTCCTCACCAAACCCTGGTGAGGAGCAAAGGGGTGGCTTTCCGAAGTCCGGAGCGCGTTCATACCGTATGACCGCTGCAGCTGAAACCAGGCTAACCAATACCAAAAACGTGCCCTCGGGCACGCTACGGGAATTCGGGTTCCTCTGGCAGCTATATAGGGAATATTTATTGAGATTTAAGCTATTTGGAAATGTCAAGTGAAGGTGTGTTCCTTCTAGATTGGTGCCTCCAACCCATGTTAATCTAGCTGTGAAACAGTCTTTGCAGTCCCCGTGCCTGGGGACTTGCTTTGCCAGGGTGTTTTGGCCCTCAGCCTCTCCACACCTACACAGATTTGCATCAGAGCTGCTTCCTCCAGTTTGTAGGAGGCTCTCAGAGCTAGAAGGGCACGCTGCATCTCACCACCTTCAGCAGGAGCTGGGAAACGAGCTGGAGAGACGGACCACTGAATGCCAGGGGAGTGTACACCACCTGGCTCGCATCCGGATCAAGAATCCTGCATGTCCTGTGAAGAAGGCACCTGCCACCAGCCACCACCGAGCACCGTGCAAATAGCTGTGCATCTTAGAGAGCTGCTTAGAAATACAGTAATGTGTGTTTTCATCATGGGAATGGCATCCTGAAAGAGACCAGGAATGCTTTTGGCAGTGGAGACAAGGGAAAACACACACTGGAGGGAAGGGATGCCAGCCAGGCTTGAGAGGTGGGGCCATGCGAACCTCATGAAGTTCAACAAGGCCAAGTGCAAGGTCCTGCACATTGTTCAGGGCAATCCCAAGCACAAGCACAGGCTGGTGGAGAACGGATTGAGAGCAGCCCTGAGGAGAAGCACTTGGGGGTGCTGGTTGAGGAGAAGCTCACCAGGAGCCGGCAATGTGTGCTGGCAGCCCAGAAAGCCAACCGTGTCCTGGGCTGCATCCAAAGCAGCGTGGCCAGCAGGTCCAGGGAGGGGATTCTGCCCCTGTACTCTGCTCTCCTGAGACCCCCCCTTCAGTTTTGTGTTCAGCTCTGGGGTCCCCAACACAAGAAGGACATGGAGCTGTTGGAGTGGATCCAGAGGAGGCCACAAAGATGATCCGAGGGCTGGAGCACCTCTGTTATGGAGACAGGCTGAGAGAGTTGGGGCTGTTCAGCCTGGAGAAGAGAAGGCTCCGGGGAGACCTTCTAGCAGCCTTCCAGTACCTAAAGGGGCTACAGGAAAGCTGGAGAGGGACTTTCTACAAGGGCGTGCAGTGACAGGACACGGGGCAATGGCTTTAAACTGAAAGAGGGGAGATTTAGATTAGATCTAAGGAAGAAATTTTTCGCTCAGAGGGTTGTAAGGCACTGGCACAGGTTGCCCAGAGAAGCTGTAGATGCCCCATCCCTGGCAGTGTTCAAGGCCAGGTTGGATGAGGCTTTGAGCAAAGTGGAGGGTGTCCCTGCCCATGACAGGGGGGTTGGATCTTTGAGGTCCCTTCCAACTCAAATCATTCTATGATCCTATGAAAAGAGATGGCAGTTGAGAAGCATCTGGGGAGGACAGCGTGAGACTGAAGGTAATGGGGTAAAGATAATAGCCAAGAGACAAAAGTGACTGCTAAAAAATAAAACATTGGGAGCCACTTCTGTAAGTAAAAGTGACTTCACAGACTGCGTTCTCAATTCATCTATATACAAGCACAACCTTCAGGCCCAAGTAGCTGAGATTGTTGGAGAAGTTCCTGAGTGTTCCCATCTCCCACCAAGGGCAGCAGGAGCTGATAAGACTCAAAAGCGACACTACAGGCATGAAAGAGCCTGGACACCAGCGAGGCAACCAGGTCAGCTTGATGGAAAACACAGAAAAGTCATCTGAAAAACAGGGAAGCGTTTCTTTTTCTGAAGGATACAACTCATAAATGCTCCTCCAATTTCATGGGAGCATGGTTATTTCTACAATCCTACCAAGACACAAGTTTATGGGGTTTTTTTTAAGTTTTCCAGTCTAACATGCTCAGAAAGTGAGATTTCAAGTTTACCCTTGTGCAAACAATCATTCCTGTGTCTTACACACCGTTCATGTTCCTCCTACAAAGCTTAACAACGGCTGGGGCTTGAGCTGCCATCCAAACGCCTGCGGAAAACATCAGATGTTTGACCACGAGTGACGTATGTGTAACATCACAGAAACGTACTGGGAGACCACGTTCCCTCCACGTTGTACAAACCTGGTCGTCTACATCCACGACGGATTTGTCAAGCTTGCAAACACAGGTGGGAGTTTGCCGTGCCGTATTTATTTAAATATCTCTTATGATTTTGCATCGTGATACTGGATTTAGATGAGTGGTCAGAGCGCGGAATGCCACTTTCAGAGCAATTCCCATGTTTTTCTACCCAAGCTGACTACGCTGCAGCAAAAATCTGCCTAACTTCACTGCCAGCAAAGCAAGAAGAAGAGGTATGTCAACACATTCCTCAAGGAACTGAAAGCAAAGTGTCTTTCCTAAGTGACTCGCATTTTTCTACAGCTTTTTTACTATAATTTGAAGCTACTTAAACCTTCACGGGGGTGAACGACGTGGAGGAAGAGGTCCTTTGTGCACTCACCGTGGTTTGAGTGTCTCACGCAGTCCCCCAGCACGGCACTGAACCGCCTCTGAGCTTCTGGCTCCGGGAAGCAATAGTAGCTGTGTCGGGCGAAGGGCTGCCACAGGTAAACCGGGAACTCCCTCGGCAGCTGAACGAAGGCTTGAGCCACCTCCTTCTCACTCGACCCTACACAAAAAAAACACACCTCCATGTGAAATCTGCAGATTTCTTTGAGGAGTTTGGGTCTTTTCTTCTGCTTTGGAACTAGATGATCTTTGAGGTCCCTCACAACCCAAACCATTCTATGATTCTATGACAGAGAGAACAGGTCCTTGCTAGCAGGGAAGCATGAGGTATGAAAAAATCCTGTCTTCTCTTTGATCCAAGCGATTTGGCACGGAGGGTAGGAGGACACAGCTGGGACGGGCAAACTCAGCAGGCACCAACCACCTCTCTACGTTATACCATAGCAAAGTGATGCCCTCTTGTTTTGTATTCAAGGTGGACATACGCTACGTATTTCTGGTAAAATTCTGGAGTAACTATTTTATTGGATTGTAACTGCTAGGGAAAAGGTTTTCATGGCAAGTAAGTAACTTAATGGGCAACACTGGTCTCTTCCACAGAGACTATATGATCCTATATGGTCTTACATATAGAAAAAACTGCATTAAACCATGTAGGAAGAGCAGTGGTTCCCTGGCTTCCAGGGTTTCCAAACACAACTGCAAGACGGCCTTATGAACTGGCACTTCAAGCTCTTGAAGATGAACCAAAGAAAGTATTAAGTAGCTTCAGTTTCCACCTGCCCTGAGTCACTGCACACAGAAGATGCTGTGCAACACTGTCTATAATGGATGACCAAACCCACTCTTGTCTCTGCGCCATGCATTGAGAGCCCAGCCACAAGTGGATCATCTCAGAGGGTCTTCAGCATCGCACAGAAGGGGAGAAGGGCCACAAAAGACTACCTGAGCCACTCTTTGTGCAGGGAGAGCCATGGGAAGCCCACAAGGCCTTGGGCTGCTCCATGTTGCTCAACCCCAACTCCTGTGGTGATACAGAGAGGACATCTCTGCCTCATGCTACCCTCTGACCACCCTACGTCTTGGGAAAAAGGCGTAAGGGGGACACCTCCCAACAGTCATAACTTTAAGTGGCATCAGGCAGGACTCAAAATATAAATCCTTGTCTACACGTTGCCCTTTCCTTATGTCGCATCCCATTTTCCCAGTCTGACTCTGAAACATGAGATTGGCTCCTTTAAAGCCCAGATTTTCTCCATCTTCGTGGAGCGGGGTGGGGGTGGGCAGGACCACAGCGGTTCCCATCCCAGAAACAACAAATTCAGCAGCTGCAACCTTCCTGTCCTCTCTGTGGGACTTCTTATCAACTGTGAGTCAATACAGACAGCTGGCATCTAAAAATGGAAACAAATAAACCAGGAATATTAACAAAGCCCGGGAACAATGGTGGTGTGGTTCCTGCCCTGCTTCTGCACAGCTTCCAGCACCTTTGTGCCGGGATGCTGGAAAAAACAGGGAGCCAGCATTTCTCTGAATGTTAGCTTGTAGTATCTTCTGTGTACGTCCACTCTGGAGCTGTGCTTTGACCGAAAAAGGGCTGTGTGCCCATCATCTTTTTAAATTTAAAGCCAAAGCCTGCCCAGAAGAGATGTGCGTAAGGAAGAGGGAGTTTTTGGCAGTTCAGCTTCGAGCGGGCCTTACCAACAGGATCTGGGAAATGTTTATCAGACAGCAAGTTGTAATCTTCTTCTGAAGTCAGTACTTTGCCTCCTGCAGGAAGAACGTGATATTTAGGGCTGGCTCCTTTCTGGTAGGCCTGGAAAATCAAGAGAGAGGGAGGCAAAGAGAGATTTAAGGAGAGGGAACACAGAAAATATGCAACTTATTGACAAAGCTAATGCACGGGGATACTCCCCAAAGGGGAAGTTTTTATGTCAGACTGAATTTTGGATATATTCCCCAGCCACGTCAAATCTAAACCATGGTTAAATGTAAAAAAATGCATTTAAAAATACCCTCTCAGTGCTTATCGGCCATATCCCTAAAAAAGAGGCAGCAGCAGCGGCAAATTCACGGGATATCAGTTTATTTGGGAGCGGAAGAATGTAGGAGGAAGAAGTATTTACCTCTTTGGTGTCAAAGCAATCCACGGTGTAGTCGTTTTTGACGACGACGTATCTGTCCTTCCACTTCTTCAGATCCTCGGCAAAATGCAGCAGCTCTGCTTCGTACAAGACCGTCCCAGCTTCCAGCGGGGGCTACAAAGACAATTTTTGAGATTTGAAATCACTGGCCACTTTGAAGCTTTTATTTCTACGTTTCCACAAGGCTGCTACGAGGCCTTTTGAGTCTTCAAATGCAATTTGGAGTCACAAACATCTCCCTGATCCGGGCAGCTACTACACACATGATCAAATTCTTGCAGCCTGAGGTGAGGAGGCAGCAGAAGAGCTCTGCCTCCTAAAAATACTTCCAGATTTCTGAGACAGAGACGTTCTTATTTACCTTTCGGGTGGCATGCTGCACACAAGATGACTTGTAGTTCATCATCTCCCATTTTCCACTACGTACTAAAACCACTTCATTGATGCAGCAAAGAGGTTTTTTATAAAATAGTAAATTATTTCCCATTTCTTTGTAGCGTTTTTGCACCTGTGCTCCTGTAACTGCCATGCATCTTTCTGAAAGACATGGCTCTTCTATCATCCCACCTTTCACATCCCACCTCGTTGCTTTACCCTCGTCATTCCAAAAGCATTGGAAACCCGTGACTTCCAACACGGACGAAAAATTTAGACAGGTATCTTCTTAATATTGAAGGCTGGTTCTCTGCATTTTCCTCTAACAAAGAGACTTTCATCTCTCTTTTTGTCTCTCCTCCTCGAGCAAAAGCCAGCTCTCCATAGCTCAATTCACAGAGGGGATTATCACCATCTTCTTTATGGAACTTTATGTAGCCCCTTTATGTGGCTACAGGGTTAATTAGGTTTCCTACATAAATTTCTGCCCAGAACGTACGATTTCTGTGCCAAGATTCTTGCAAAACCTGGTTTTGTCCAAGTGTCCAACTCTACCTTGATGAAATGCACGCTTTGTACCAGAAACTCGTGTCATGGTTCTCCTCGCGCTACGATGAGACAACCAAGCGAGACCATAACAAAGAGGAATTTTAAAAAACAAACTTTAAACCTGCACCCAAATGCAACTTTTCTACCTAAAAACCTAACTGAACCAAATCCAACATCTGTGCTTGCAGAACTACCGTGTACACTTGGGTTATACACAAGAAAATACACACAGAAAATGCCCTAGATAAGTATTTATTATGCATTCAACCATCCAACACAAGAAGCTGAAAGAACACTTCTGTACTGGGCTTGCCTATACAGAAACATTCAAATAACTTTAAAAATCCTTCGGGTTTGACTTTTAGAGGCTTTGAGCATCTGTACCACCTGTTAACTGTACTTGAGGGCATTCAACACCGGGCAAAACAAGAAAACTGAGCCCAAGCCAGTAGCTGAGACACTTCCAGCTCACGTTTCTCATACATGACGACTATTCCATGTGTGATTTAACTAGTTAATGCATTAATTATTTCATGCAAGAGACCAGAGCTGTATGGCAGCTTGAGGAAGGGGAAGGGCTCCCGTGCCCCCCTACCTTGGTTTTCAGGAACTGGGACTGGGAATCCCGGTGCTGCTCCAGCTCATCCTGCACGTGCCTGCAGAAAGCCACCGCGTACTGGCGCCTGTAGTGCGGGCTGAAGTTTTTGATGACGGCCTCTGTTTTTCCTGAAGGAGAAATAGAGATTTGATTGTATTTAACGTACATCAGCTCAGAAATCATAATGCAGAACCGAAACGGTTATCACCAGCGACCCAAAATATTACCCAAGCCTACCAATGGCCACTTGCTGCATGGCAAATCAGGAAACCCTCGGAGATGTGTTCAGCTGTTGTGATAACCAAGCAGAGAGGGAATTTGTCCAGGTCTTACCCATATAGAGAAAACATTGTTTTTTCCTTCTAAGAGTGGGCAAAACATATCTCAAATCCATTTCTCTAAGAAAAGATGCCATCTGCCTCTCCCTAGGACACAGTGCCACAGGGCCGTGGGTGTTTGAGAGCTGATAAGGTTTTTCAAGAAACACATACTCAAGTGATGCTGGCTACTGTTTAGCCCTATTAGCCAATTTTATCACATAATCAGATTTTAAAGCTGACTCAAAGCTCCTACAAAGGATGTTTTCTAGGCTCGGGCACTGCAGTCTCTGTTTTAACGTAAACAGATACTCAGTCACGCTGCAATAAACACTAATCTTGTATTGTCTTGCTATGATCAAGATCCCATCAGGAGCAATAAACACTCGGACAGTCTCATTTCTGGGAACCTTAAAGCCATTTACAAGTAATTAACTCATTAACTCTATCAAAGAAATAACAACGCTTTACAGACAGGGAAGTGAAGCTAAAAGTTAAAGCCATGCGCACGTACGTGACCCAACAAGTCGGTGGCAACGTGAAAACCAAAACCTGGACTATGATCTAGAGAGCTTCCAGATTGTCCTGGATACTGGAGAGATCCCTTTCTTCCTTGTATTAAGGAACCCCATAACAAAGGGGTTTTTCTGAGCGTAAACCAGAGAAACTTGATTTCACACCTCAAGCAATTCGGATGCTTTCAAAATTTTATTTTGTCCCTCTCAGGGAAAAAAAAAAAAATCAAATTTTCTGTATGAGACAAAAAAATGGTGGTTCCCAAAGTGTGATTTCTTGAAGCCTTTCGTATACATGGAATTCCTAAATCAGGACTGGCATTCAGGCTAAAAAGGGGAACCAGCAAGAAGCACCGTGACCTCCAGAGTCCTGGAAGAGCTGAAGGACCTGCATCCCATGATTATGTTCCCAGCTTGACAAACTCCTTCCAGCCACCCACCAGCACCACCACCAAAAGGGACTCACTGGGAGTTTCCTGGATGTTTCTATATTTTACACAACGGGCTGTGAGTCTGTAACAGCTACGATGAAATCAGAGAGAGGTCTGGACAGATTTGCTGTTTCAAGCATAAAAGCATAATCCTTCGAAAGTAACCACGCAGAACTTCCTGGATTACTATGGATTTTATTGCTATTTCTCACCAAAAAAGGGGGGTTAAATGACAGCGCAGTTCCCTGGATGTTCATCTTTTTAAATCTTAAATAATTTTAAATACGGTTAAAGGAAGAGAAAAGCTGTGGATCGTTACAATACTAAGTGTATGGGATTTTAGGGGAGAAAGTACATGGGATGCTCTGGTGTAGAAGATGTCATGGCCCAAGATTCACCATTTCTGGCTACCTTATTTCCATTTTAAAACCCCAAATCTGTGTGGCTGAGACTGCCATGGACAAACAGGTAGTTTGCTAAGGAGTTTGCAGAGATGGACAATGGCAAAAGATTTTGTAAGGTGCTTATTTCAGGTGCAGCTCCGATCTGCTCCTAATGTGGGACAAGACCAGGCTGTTGGAGGTAATCTCATTAATCCAGGTAGCCACAATATTTAATTACTCCGTAACTTCCCGGTAATTACATTCACATGGCTGTAGTTAGGCGGACGTGCATGCAAAAGAGAAAGTTATCCATCATGCCCCCTCCCCATCCCTGGGCGGTTCTGCCCACGCCAAACCAGCCCCACCGGATGAAGATGGCCGCGGTGGCGCAGAGGAGAGAGCGCAGGGAGGACCCCATGCCCGGGTGCGCTAGGCCAAGGGATCTGGAGAGGGCTGAGACGGAGAAAAACGGCCCCATGGACCGTGGTCAGCGCGGTGGGGTGGGAGGAGGTGCCGGAGCGGGGACTGCCCGCAGCCCACGGGGAGGGGCAGCAGCCCCCCACAGCCATAGCAGAGTGTGGGGCACAGACCCACCGCAGCCCGGGGAGAGCCCGCGCTGGAGCAGATGCTGAGCCTGAGGGAGGGCGTAGGGAATGAGACACATGACAAAGCAGAGATGCATCTGAAGCCCATGGAGGACTCCACGCCGGAGCGGGTGGCAGCTCCCTAAGAATTCGTGACTCCGTGGTAACAGCCCGTGCCAGGGCAATCCGGTGGGTCAGGATTGCATCCTGTGGGAAAGACTCACGGTGGAGAAGTCTGTGGGCTGTCCCGTGACGAGGGGATCCACTGGAGCAGGGAAAGGAGTGTCAGGAGTCCTCCTCCTTTGGGAAAGGAGCGGCAGAAACATTGTGTGATGAACTGACCTGCAGCCCCCCATTCCCCATCCCCCTGCACCGCTGGGGAGCAGGTAGAGCCGGGGAGAAGGCAGGGGGAAGGTGTTTTTGAGATCTGGCTTTGTTTCTTGATATCCTCTCAAGCAACTGTTAGTAAAATAAATTTAGAAACCAGCCTGCTTTGGGCAGAGGCATAAACTTATTCTCCAAATAAGGACAAAGCTTCCCAAAATCTTCTTTATAGCATTTTTTTTCATTTTTTCCTCTTTTGGTCCCAGCCAGCAGTAGGATGTTGTTGGCCTCAGCCCCAGCAGAGTTTCCTGCTCAGGGTTTGCCCCTATTTTTTACCATGTTTTTTTTCTTTTCCAGCTTGCAGTGGCCTCTTAATGTGTTACGGAGAGCTCCGGGACACTGGACCTCACTTGCCTGCTGCCTGCATCCTGCAGTAAAAATTTGTAGAGGAAGTGGGACAAAGAACAAAATTCTGGTGTTGGGAAAAAACCCTCCAACAATTGCAGGAAATACCTGTGATTTTGGCAAAGTCTTTCGATTATGGGTAAATGGGCTCAGAAGCATGATTCTTCAGTGTCAAACATTTCTTAGATTGACTTAAAGTCCAAAAAGAAAGGAGCTATGCAATTCATAATGTATGCAAGTGAGAAATATGACATCGGCATAATCTTTATGTGCAGACTATATTTACAATCAACCAAAGCATGAATTGAGAAGCAAATATTTCAGGCTATTTATTCCAGTCTTTGCACTACTTGTAGCAAAGGATGTCTGTATTAAAAATACTATTCCCTCTTAAAATTAGAAGAAGAGGTTTTCTTGAAGAGATTGTGAGTGGCACCACAGGAGGATCTGGCCTTGCATTGTTTGGTTGAACAGGAATTGCAATGCTACCTGCGGGTGGGAAGAGAAGCAGATGGACCCTTGATCCATTGTTCGTCGATGGATCTTTAAACTCTTTTGGTTTACAGAAGATAAAAATACGCTATCTGAAAACAAACACGATGGGAACAGTCATGAGTAATAGAAACTCTTCCCATGAAATGATAACACGGGGTAACTGCAGATAAAATACTCCAGGGCAGCAGAAAAATGAATTCTCCCTCATTCTTTTCCAAATTTAGTGAGGCTTGCTTAGTCAGAGCTGTTTATATGGAGCCAGGCCAACTTTCCCACTTGGTTGCTCTGGCACCAGCGCAGCTCCAGCCCGTATAAATATGATCTGAAACTCGGCAGCTAGATGGATGTTTATCCTAGAAGAATACCTAACTTCATCATCTCCAGCAGAAGCCTGCATGCAACTGAAACTATCAGCAGCAAAAGATGACAGTGATGGAGGTGGAAGGACTTCTGTCAAATTAAGGTGGCAAGGGTCTGCTCACACAGATGTTCCCTCCTTGTTGAGTGTTTAGATCTTGCTAAAGAATAAACTTCTCAATTGATTCATGATGCATCTCCTCTTCTGCCGAATCACCTTTGCACTTGACCACAAGTTTAGCATCGAGTTATGATACGTCTTTTAAGACTAAAAACAAATGTCATTGTGCTGAGAAGCAAGAAACATCTGCCAGTTGCCCCACTGGAAATCAGGAATTCTCCCCTAAACTTGTTTCTTCCCACTTCTCCGCCGCCTTTGACCTTCTTAACTGTGTGTCACCCATGGTGGACACTTGTATGCAACTCAAGTGATCAGACCCACAGCATGTCCTCAAATACATGACTTTGTATTTTGGGTTTCACTGCTTTCATTGAAATAAACTGACACACAACTTTCAAAGACAAGGGCACTCTTTGGCAAGTTCTCCCATGAAATTTCTGCCGGTGTAGTCATTGGCTTTCAGCCTGGTGGGACGGCCGCACACAGCCTGGCTAACTCGCCCTGCCACGCTCCTTTGCTCTCAACGTGTTGCCAAATGGCCACTACGGATGCAGGTCAGGAAAATTCAGGAAAAAAAGGTCAGAAAACAATAAGTTCTTGGCTGGCATACAAGAGAGGGGTTGGTCACACTCACTGGACTCCAGCCATTTGGAAGTCAGGATGAGAAAGAGGTAAGGACTTGCCATAAAAGTTGTTATTCCACTTAAATATGGTGTTTGGTAGTAAGATGACCCTTCCAAGGGTAGCAAGATGACCTCTTCCTAGCACAATTGCTTGCACTCAGCACCTTCTGAATGGGGTTTTCAAAAAATACCACCATCAGTGAATACAAATCTCTTTGGAGGTCTGGGGGATTTAAGTTCTTAAACCATTTAAGCCTGCTGGAAAATATACTTTGTGCCCTGAGGGACATGAACTGTAGAAAGGGTAGATGATTTGCTGCATCAAAGCAAACTCTAGACAAAATAAAACCTAAAAGAAACAATAAGCCTTGTGCACGCTGAGTGCCAGTACACCCAGCACTTTTAACAAGTGTGAAGTACTGAGACACGACAGGAACAAATGACTTAGTCCTTGGATTTCTCCAACGAGGCCACAAGCAAAGCTGTCAGAAGTAAATATAAAAAGATCAGTTGGCCAGCCAGGACTGCAACCCAACTGGGGACATGGTTCTAAACAATACCTACTGTGTGCATTAATGTTAGTCAGCAAGTTCAGTAACAAGCTTTAGAATTACTACCACCCATCCATCCATCCATCCAGACGTATAATCTTATTTTTATAGACCATCAAGGTAGGAGCAAAATGAGTTAACAAAATTATTTCAGTGTTCAGCTCATAGGTCAACTTCATCCCAAGTCCAAGATAAATGCAACCTCTGATTGAGACAAATGTCTGAAATTGTAGATGCTCTACTTGAGCCCTGTGAATCGGAAACGGGTCGGATGCTCGCCGTGGAGAGAAGCTGCTTCTGCTGCAATACTGCACGTAAAAGCTGCTCTTCCTGAATTCACCCACACATTTCAAACATCATTAGCACTTATTAAATACTTCTGGTGACCAGAAAACCTGTAAAAGCAATTCTCTTTGGCATATCCTCTCTAACAGTGCCTACCACCTTCCAGCTCTCTGGGAGACGTAATAGCGCAGCGGAAATTACCAGCGATTCCCTCTTTCCTACGGTCTTTTCTTGTGCAATACTTAAGGTACCACCTGGAAATTGTTCCTGTTTAAATCCAAGTGCCCCCAGGCTTTATCTCACGGGTACAGGGAAACAATATAAAACACTCTCTTTGCTGTTGAAAGCAGAGCCCAGTTTAATCTGTATTTATAGAAACAGCATTTCGATTATCCGTTGAGTCATGACTTAGTATCTGTTATGCAAAAAAAGGGATGACAGACACAAACCCCATGTTCTGATTTGGCTGCATCACCTCTCCGCAGGTTTATCTGCACTTGCCCAGCCAAACCCAGAAGTTCTCCAGTGGAGCCTCTCCTCTTCCCTGTGCAGACATACTGAAGAGCACCATTTGCACCCGATAAAATATCGAAACCAACTATTTACTCTCAGCCTTGCTTCGTATTAATGGAGGCTACTCTCATTAAAAACTTGTAATGCTGTAACTACACCAGCGTGCACCACTCCCAGATTATCCATCTGCAACGCGGATGCTGAATGGCACTGGTAAAATTCCAGTGAGTCACCCAAAACTCAATCCATGGGAGAGAATAACACCCATCACACCTCAGATCATCCTCCTCCTAAAGCTCACCATGTAAGCACTCCTTGGGTGCTCAACCCAACTTCCCTATAGGACAAGTGGGAAAGTCGAAGCTGCCTTTTGGAAAAAAAATTTTAAAAAATCAGATTTCGAAGCAAGTTTGCTAATTGAGACCGTGAGTGTGGAATTTGTGCTCCACCAGAAGCAAAGCTTCTCTCCCAGGGCAAGCGAAGCAAAGATGTTTGCAAGTTGATGTAAACTTGATCCGAGGCAAAGGAGGAGCCAAAAATAACAGGCTCCGTTCCAGCCTTGCAGATCTCCCTTTCTACAGTTTTACTCGAGTGCTTAGCTCTTCCTCAGGTGCTCTGCTAAACGAGGCTCAATTTTATACTGAGCTGCACAATTATCCCGCAGATTTCAACAGGTTTGTACACTGATAATGTTCTTCTCGGGCAACTTCATGAGCACGAGGGAGCAGACAGCCCTGGGCGAGACAGAGCTCATAGGCTCTAAAGAAAAGGCGTGTTTTCTTCAGAGTATTTCTGATTTAACTATGGATCCTGCCATTTTAAATTAATTCTGAATACATTATTAAAAACACAGAGCAAAATACAGAGCACTGATCCTGCTTAAACACAGACCGGTTCTTGGGTCAAGCTCAAGAGATTCGTTCCTACTTTCCTTTCCCCTTTCCCCTTCCATCCCAGAGCAGGATTAAGAAAATCCTTCTCAGCAAATGCAGAGCCAGGACTATCAGAGCTTTGATCTGTGGTTAACCATCATGAAGTGCATCTTCCACGCCTTCGCAAGCATCTGCTGTAACCTGAAACGCTCTGGAGGATATCTCGATGGCACTCACGTTATTTCCATGCTACGTCCTTTGCAAGAAGCACGCGATTCCCTCCGACTGCACGACACGTTGCCAGGGTATTTTATTTGAGACCAGCTGCCAAGATGGAAATGACCAGGGAGATGTATTTTAGCATCAATCAGCGATTGCAAAGCAACGGGCTGGGGTGCAACGTGTTTCATGCACACTTGAAACGCAGAAGTAGCAGAGACGCAGACATCTGAAGATGTGACTTGTAGCCATCCATGCACAACGTCTTTCATTGGGACAACGCATGGGATTCTTCCACCACTGAGTACATCTACTCCTTTTCACCTGCGCTTCACAGACATGTGCCAGCCCTGGGACACCACTCCCTCCAGCTTCTTCACACCTCTTCCCGTACGTGTGTCATCTCTTGTGCTGCGGGATATGGATGGACAACCTCTCTCCAACAATCTGGAGATGTGTCCTGCACAAGCAGCTCCACCAGCATTGCAGAGGAGAGATGCATTAAACATCAGGAAGCCATTGGCAGTGCTAAAGCTCTCCTAAACACGTAAACCTGGGGCAGCAGATAAGGAAAACAATGGGAAGGACGGGGAATTTTAACCTTCAAACGTCTGAATTGCAACCAGTGACATCAGGCACTCCTGTTCCGAAGAGCGGAGGCCACCAGCCGGCAGCTCTGCCACACTCCCATCACCAAACCATTATTAAGAGGGGAAACACGATTTCACGAGTTGCTTTTGTACTTCTGTCAGGTAAAAAAAATCCTAATAATCACGAATTACATAAAGGCCAAAGCTCGTGGTTAATCAAGCAGACACAAGCCAACATCAGCCAAGGGTTTGATTAACACTCTGTCAGACAAGCTTATCCTCAAGGCTGCTGAAATCTATCCTTGATTGGTAATGGGGTTAGAAGCAGCAAGGCTCCGGCTCGAAACAATTACTCACAGTCAAATTCGACAAGAATACGGTCCGAAAATCCTTTATTTATAAGCTTATTTCACAGCAGCAGCAGAACTAGGGACTTAATAAAACAAATGAACCCAATCTAGCTCCTGGGGGCCACAAGAAGCTAAACTATGCTCTGTAGGAAGTTAATTTGGTGAAGGTCAATGGTTTCCAAGTTTGGGTTGCTTTTTTTCAACTCTGTGAGCCACAAGCTGAGCCACTAATGGGGAACCGGACACCAAGGAGGTCTTGAGCAGCTTTCTCCAGTCTGGATCTCAGTAGCACATTACATGTCATGGTAGGTCATACAAGAACATTTCTTGGGAACATTTAAACAGCTTTCCAAAAGTGTAAGCCGATGCTGCATCACCCTTTAAATCAGGATGATTTCCTCTCTTCCTTCCCTTGCGGGTGACAGGCCAGTTACTTCATTGCCTGACCATCCGCAAGATAAAAATAATGAAAACAATTCTCCTGTCGGAGATACAGATAACAGGGATAATAACCTTCACAAAATACTAACTGAGGGTTTTTCCGAATATATGGATATTCATACACACGCACACCCCTGCACAAGATGCCTGGAGTGTGCACAAATAGATCCAGGAGATATTTTTTCTCATTTCCTTTTTCTTCATTCTTTTGCCAAAATTATGCCACACTAGAAAGGTCTATTACAAAATTACTCAAGGGCCTACATGACATTGCACACAGGTATGAGTACACATCCACATCTTTCCATGCGGGACCTCATACATGCTGACATCACCTTACGTTAGTCTTAAAGCTCCCTTTATTCCCTTATAACTCCTTTCACCATCAGTCTAGAGTAAGTCAACCCAGATGGACTTCTCACGAGTACCCAGTTTCCCATGAAGGCATCACTTTTTAAGGACTGTACCAGAAGGCTACATACGGGTCACAGCAATCCCAAGTACAAGTACAGGCTGGGCAGAGAACGGACTGAAAGCAGCCCTGAGGAGAAGCACTTGGGGGTGCTGGTTGAGGAGAAGCTCAACATGAGCCGACACCGTGCACTGGCAGCCCAGAAAGCCAACCGTATCCTGGGCTGCATCCAAAGCAGCGTGGGCAGCAGGTCGAGGGAGGGGATTCTGCCCCTCTGCTCTGCTCTCAGGAGACCCCACCTGGAGTACTGTGTTCAGCTCTGGGGTCCCCAACACAAGGACACAGACCTATTGGAGTGGGTCCAGAGGAGGCCACAAAGATGATCTGAGGGCTGGAGCTCATCTCCTATGAAGACAGGCTGAGAGAGTTGGGGTTGTTTAGCCTGGAGAAGAGAAGGCTCCAGGGAGACCTTCTAGCAGCCTTTCAGTACCTAAAGGGGATCTACAAGAAAGCTGGAGAGGGGCTTTGGACAAGGGTGTGTAGTGATAGGACAAGGGGCAATGGCTTTAAACTGAAAGGGGGGAGATTTAGATTAGATACAAGAAAGAGAAAGAAATTCTTCCCTCTGAGGGTGGTGAGGCACTGGCACAGGTTGCCCAGAGAAGCTGTGGCTGCCCCATCCCTGGAAGTGTTCAAGGCCAGGTTGGATGAGTCTTTGGGCAACCTGGTGTAGTGGAAGGTGTCCCTGCCCATGGCAGGGGGGTTGGAACTAGATGATCTTGAAGGTCCCTTCCAACCCAAACCATTCTACGATTCCATGATAAGGCCATTATCCCATGGCAATATTTTACTCCATTTCTCTTCAACAAACACACAAACCCCAGAAAATGGAGAAGGGTTATGTGTGGTAATGAGATGAGAATAAGGGTATTGATGGGTCCCCCTTGCAAGTTTTCTCACTGAATCGTTAAGCCATTTGATTCTCTTTCGGCTCCCACATGCACTGAAAAAGAGTAAACGTCATGAACTGCAAAGGACAATATTTCAGCGAGCCTATGTGCAAAAGAAGATTAAAAACAAGATTAAACCCTGAACTAAACTAAACAGAGGCCTCAAAGTACAGGTGTTAGTCTCCATGGCTCTCCAACACCAGAACGACATCTCTTAATTTTATCACAGGAAATAATTTCAGCCTCAGATCTCCTCCTTGCCCGTTTTGAACCCTAAAAGACCAACTGGGTAAGTTGGGATCATTTTCCAACTTCATCTCTTTCTCTTAGCCTGTGCCAACACCGCCTTGCCTTGGTCCTCTGAGGGACAGCAGCCGAGGAAGGACATTTGGAGGGAGACTGCAAGGAACGCACGCATCTTCTCCCTGGGAAGGGTACGTTAGAGGAGCACTCTCGGAGACGCTCTTCTTCCCATTTCCAGCTTAGGAGCTTGCAAACGCCTTTTGCTGTTGAGATCTCTCAGGCAATGTCCTCTTGCGGTCTTTTGACACGCTGCTTTCTTGGTAAATAGGTATTTTTAAAATTGCATCTCTGCTACAGCATCCCAGGAAGTTCTTTCAAGTCAAAACCACAGTGACACTTGTGCTGCAAACTTCAGTAAGCAGAAGGGGAAAAATAAGAGATGTGTACTTCACATAGCAAAGGAGACAGAATTATTTGTCATTATTCGATCTACTGACAACATAAGTGTTCGTATGGACAAAGAGACAACTCCTTGTAAAAACCAAGAATCAATCTTATTGCACTTCTCTCTTTTTTAAAAAAGGGCAAACAAATTAAAAAAAAATATAATTAAGCCTCTAATAGAACTCTCTATTACAGAAGAAGAATACGTAAAATGCAGTTCACATCCTGAGGAAATTTTTACCCCACCTCTCGCTTTACAACAAAAATGGGAAAATATTTCATTTGTAGTGCATTTTTAGTTATTTGCTTCGTGTTCTCATTAATTTCTTGCTATAATACTGCAAGATGAACACAAGGAAATGGACCTGTTGTCACAGCAAAACATTGCTGGGGAGAGGATGGGAGGACTCACTTTATAAAACCTAGAGGTTTGAGTGGAGCATCATCTCAGAATCTCCTTAATGTGTCAGACATTTTGTTGTTACAAAGCACGGCGATACAACGGGACCGCTTTCTGATGCCACGCGGGCTGTGTTGGCCATAAAGATGCTACAAGAGGAATCAGGAAGTAGGAACTGTGTCAGGGCTGACACAACCTACACGACAAAAACGTTATTTCACGGCACTACGCCGTAGGGTGCAATGTCATGATCCCAGCAGAGTCTGCATGCTTGCCCTGGTAAAGCCAGAACTATTCACTATGACTTTGAGTAACCTGTTTTGCATATGTATTAAACATACTGAAGAAAATATTTTCATCCTATCACCTGTCCATCTGTCCGTCCTGCAGCTGCGGAACAGCAACCAGTGTGGACTAGTGGTTTTAAGCTGGGGAAATGGATCAGCAGATGAATGTTTCTTAGTTCTGGCATTTCTAACTGATTTTTCCTAATATATGGTTAATCTTTCGATGCTTTAGCTAAGCCAAACTGGACAAATTCTCCTTGCTGATAGTCTGTTCTCACGTTCAGAAAAATATGACAATATCCTTAAACACATTTGCTAAATGTTTAGAAACGAACAGATTAAAACATTATTGTGTTCACACTTTGCAAGAAGTACTTCCAAGCATTAAAGGGTTTATACTCAAGCAAATAAAAGTCTCCCCTTTTACAAACAAACCCTTCTCTACTTCTCCGCGGATGATAATATCTCCCAGCCAGCAAAACCACACTGTTCACTGAATTTTTAATGCTACAGAAGAGACAGGAGGAAGCGTTGGCACCTCATCCTGTGGGGAAGGAGGTTCCTTCCTACGGCTGCAAAAAAGCATCAATTAAGCTTAAGAGTCTAAGAAAAAAAGCGTATAATTATTTACATGACTCTGCTCACCAAATCCCATGTAAAACAGCCTCTTTTTCTGGGAATATTACAGATGGAGAAGGGAAACTACAGCTCTGTGATGCAGCAGATAAGCTTTACAACTCAAGTGAGTGGAGAAACACCAAGAACTCTGCTTATTACCGCGGTACTGGGCCATTAGCCACCTGGATCAAGGGTTCTCCAAGGTGAAAGCAACGTCTGGTTTGACACGAGGGGAGGAAGACGCACTGATGCTCAGCTGAAAACAGAGACCTCAACTGAGTCTCCTCTCACCCTTCAAAACAATCTTGGTCTGAACGAGTACGTCTGGTTTTCTCACTTATGCTTTACTCAGACTCTACTACAGCGGCTGCTACTGTCCACGAGTCCCAGTTTGGGAGGGGACGTAGCCTTTTGCTCTCTTCCAGCTGTGAAATGGGTGCAAAGCAAACAGACTTGGCTGCAACGGAATGAAGGAGGTCTTCCCTTCCCTTGTGAAACCACTGCGACCGCCCTGAAAGCCCCTGCTAAATTTAGTTCAGGGACAATTTGTGTGCAGAAGCAGAGAAAATGAGACAAAAGAGCGTGAAAAGAAAATAAAGGGGAACAAGCAAACAGAAGATGGGAGATGGTTCTCCGGCTGTCTGGGGCTTCTCAACACGTGAGACCTGGTAGTGGCCTCCTTTTCCCTCTCTTCTCCCATCCAAAGTTGAGCAAGGCCATAATTAAGATCCCAGTATTTCCAAAGCACTGTAAAAGGAGGAAACAAAGTGATCCCAACATTTTCTTTTTTTTTTTCTACAAAGCTAAAAGGACCCATTAAACTTAATCATTCCTTACTTGGCAGAGTTTATGCCTTTGATTTTTCTCAGTTAAAGTTGGGACTTGACTAATAAAAACATACTTTCTGCTTGCAAATTCAGAACTAATTCTGTAAATTTTATCCGGAAAAGAGTTCAATTGAAAGCAAACCAGCCCCTAACTTTCTGCAATCACAGCAGTATCGAAGATGAAGGATTGCCTTCGCGTTCACTCTTCCTACAACCAGCCAGTGCCAGCAATCCAGATTACCAAAGTACAAGAAATACTCCCAGGTTACAAGGCCATAGGTTAGGCGAATTTAAGGGAAAAAAAAGGAAAAAGAAAAACTGTATTCAAAAAGAATTTGATGTAAATATAACAGAGGACACACACAAAGCAAGAGCCTTATCTTATAGTCACTCCTGTGCAAATGCTGGGGTTGAAGGTCTAATTACTCTTTGTCCCAGCAAGCTGTTGAAAAGTATTTATTTTCTTTTTCAGATGTCTGTTTTTAGCTGTAATTCAGAGAAACGCCAGAGCCCCGCTGAGTGTCCGACTGCACCTTCCAGACAGGCACAACTTGCTGTGATGGGAAGGTGGAGTCTCTAAGTCCTCTTGTTTCCTCCGTGGAGCTGATTTCACTAAGGCCCACTTATCCACGACGGAATCAAGCTCAGAGGGGTTACAATCCAGCCAAATGTTGTACATTATTCTTCTTCTGCCTGGACAAGTTTCCGTTCCTCAAGAGCTCATGAAAGCATCACTGAGAAGACAATAGGGTTAGTGCTGGTGTTTGTTTTTTCCATTCCAAAGAAGACTTCCCGGGAAGAAGCGCCCGTCAGCTATTGTCTCTCTCACTAAACGTGTGTTTGAGTCTCCTCAGCTGCTCAGCTCTTCCGCCGCAACATTTCAATGCTCCTTCCTTTTCGAAAAAAAAAATTTAAAAAAAAGACAAGTTGCCTCATTTCCTCTCCATTTATCTTTCACGTTCAGCAGGGCTTGTGACAACACAACACAACTTGAAAGGAAAAAACCAAATCAAAACCACCTTCTTCCAGTACAGTGTTTGTACAGTAGTCTCACGTGAGCTTTTGGGCTCGGAAAAACAGTCCAGCAGGTTATTATTAAGAAGAGGAAATGTGCTCCTGAGAATTTATTTGGAAACGGTTCCATGAGAGCTCTTCTGTTGCTTCATAGTAACCCTGCACCCCTCAAGGTCTTCAGCAGGACCTCCGTGTCTGGACACACCAAAAGTACTTGTCTGTACGCCACGACTTGTGGCAATGTGTAACTGGAACGGGTTGGAGGCCTGGTTTTACATCTCTGGCAATCTTTGGGGGCAATACCTCAATTAGTGCATTTAGCAGCCTGCTTCCAGCACTCTTGCCTTTGTACAATCAATTATGGAGCTCTGGTTTTGTAAGTGTTGGTTCTTCCATTATGGGTCTCCATAAAGTTCTCTCCATCAATCCAGTCTGAGCTCCTACCAGTGTAGATGCTGATACTTCTTCCTCTCTTTTTGGAGAAGAATATAGTCCTCTGTTTCGTTCGTCCATATCAAAACTTCAATTCTTCAACTTTCCGTGTTTTGTAAAACGTTTTATTTAGGAGACTAAGAAAAAAACAGCCCTAAGAATGCAACATGCAAGAGCTGATAAGAATAAAAGACAATAACTTTTGCGCGATAAGAGTTTTATCTGGCAAATTGATGTGTATCAGATTACGTTTTCATTTTCTGAACACAAAAATAATCATTAGTAATGTTATTTTAAACATATTTAGCTCCTATCTACTTAATTGCACTTTAAGCACACTATCACAGTTCATTTCACCGGGAAGCCGCCAGGCAGGAGTCTCATTTACAGACTCACGAGTGGGGAGAAGGATGCTAAAGGCACCTTCTGCGGCAAAAAGGGGTGACAAAATGTTCATGTTAGTGCAGGTCTTCACAGGAAAGAGCAGATTTTGGATAATAATAAACAACTATGATTACGTGGTGTCGCTTCGAAATTTCCAAATTATATGACGTGTTTTTCTCTGTCTCTTTCTCCAAACTCCTCAGTTAAGTGACTGTAGAAGATCAAGGAGAGCCTATGAGATGGTCCGTTTTTTGCTTCAGCCTCTCCAGGGCTGCTCTGCAAAAATTTGCCACAAGCCCATGTAAGCGTCCAAGACCCACAACTGCCTCCAACAGAGTAATGCTCATTTTGAATCTCATCCAAATTTGAATTTCTCCACAGGCCGCCTGCTTTTACTGATTACAGCTAAATTTCAAGCCATGTTTGCATTCTTCAATGGTGGCTTAAAGTCAGCCTGTGTCCTTCTGAGAAATAAACACAGGGAAAGCCGCGTAAATCCATTTTCTAGCTTCATTTGGGCTGATGGGATTCACCAGCCTGATGAAGTGCAGGATGAGCACTGAATTTCTACGAAATATTTTCCCACCTAACAGCATCCAGAGTGTCTTCAAAACACCCTCAAGAGCTCTTGAATCCACAACAACCTTTCAGAGACTTTTCTATCCCTTCCCACTACTCATAAAGACCTCTACTATACAGTGGAATCATCTTTTCCAACGAGATGCCACTCAGGCTGCAGTAGTAAAACTTCTTTTCACCCTGAGACTCTACTCCGTTGCTATTTACCCTTTCAAGCATCGCTGAGCAATGATCTCACCAACAGTTTTGCCATGGGTTTTGCATAAACCCAGCAGCTTCACACGAGCAGGTAGGGTCTCAGTTAACTAAAAAGCAGATCGGTGAAAAGGATGATAGAATAGGAACGGGCCAGGGATTGTGGCCCGTTTATTCACAAAACTTTATTCACAAAATCCATCAATCTGATTCATGGATTCTTTATAATTTCCAATGCAAAACCAGGGCCAATAGGAGATACAGCGATGAAAAAGTGCATCTTCTGGTCTCCACTTTACGCCAAACTTGACTAGCAAAGACACACCAAACCTTTGAAAATAAGCCAATGAACCTTCTGGCTCCAAAAGTTTGCATTCAGAGGTCAGGACAACAAAACTCACGCCTCAGATTCAACACACTGGTTTCCAATTTTGTTTGGAGAATGTGTGCATTAGCTACTGTCCACAAAAAAAACATAGTCTAGGAGATGATCGCGTTCTTACAACCTCTTTCGAATCACTAACGAGGTCAGGTCCTTGTGCTGTAGTTATTGCACTTTTAGAAGTACCTCTGTCACTAAGAGGGCAGTATAGGTGGTTGAAGATTCAAAGGTATTTTTGGAAAACTACTTTTGCTGGCACCAGTGTGAGGCAACTTCTTGTGTTTCTAGGACTGCTGGAGACCAACCACCGGCACCAGGTGGGCGCTGAAGCCACACTGAAAGTCCAAATGCCAACTGAAGTTCTAAAAATTACAATTTTTGCTTGGATGTATTAAAAATATCTGCTTGGTGGGCTTCAGAAGAACCTTCTGCAAGAAAAACATGAAAGCATCAGATCTTATCTCATTCAAGAATGACTAGTACAGAGCAATGTGCAGCAAGTTGGAGGAGATAATGCAGCCCTGGCTTCAAGATTGAGCAGATATCCTAACATGCTTTAAAAACTCTTCACTTCCTAGTGTTTCTCTAATTTGTAAAATGCTGTGTTTTAAAATGAAAACACAGAATTATAGTTCATAAAGGAACACATAAGGCACAGAAGTAAAACTGCTTCACTGGCCAGCACACTTTTTCTTTTTAAAGTTACTTAAATCCAAATGAGTCTTTTAAATGCATTAGAACTACGTTTTTTGCAAAACTGCTCTGGAAAACTCGTTTTTTGAACATACGCTCTTCTTCGCTTGCCTAGTGCATATAAATGGCATATCTTCTGGTTAACATATCATCCAGTCCAGAATAATTACACATCAGAGAGCTGCCTAATAAGCTAATCTTTAAACTCTACAGATCTAAAAAAAGATCCCAAGGCCTGTTTTATGAATCTAAAACGGCGTCAGCTGACAAATAATGGCACAGTCCGTATTATTGTGGTTGCAACCAAGAACCACATGAATCGATGTCATGGCTCGTTTCTGCATTATTCAAGATGACAGGACTTCTGAAGGAAAGCAAGAGCATGTTCTGTACTTGTGAGAATCCACTACGAAGAGAAAAGAAAATTAGCCACACAATAACGTAAAGAAAATACGGAATATAAGCGATCCTGCAGTTTATCAGCAGCCTATATTTTACTGGAAGGCTCCACAAGCTTTTAAAAATCCACCAGCTGCTACGAGAAGCAACAATGAACAGAAATACTTGGCTTTACAACTAAAACTAAGAGGGGACAGAATTGACAAAGAAATATTTTCAGTTACCATAACCATATTGTTCTAGACTTACATCAGACAAAAGCTATTTCAACAGGAAAACCTGTCTTAGCCAACAGCTGGAAAACTCATAGCCTTATTCTGGAAGGAAAGGGGACTTATTACTTTTTACAGATGTCTCCATTCCCATCATCCAAGAGAACATAAATATGTTCTAAAACTATGAATAGAGAGATGGGCCCCATCTGAAATACGGCTTTCACATCCTCCCAGGGCTACGCACGCTCGCACCTCTGGCACCGATCCAGCCTACGCTACTACACGTAACGGTCACGGAAACCCACCCTGGCATTTTGTGTAGCACCCTCAAACTCAGCTTTAAATTTGCTTCTGGATCAGCGTCCCTTCCAACAGCAGAACTCCGGCCACCTCCGCCAGCGGAGGGGCTGGATTTGACTTTTGAAAATGGCTCTTTTGCAGGCAGTAGCAATGAAAACCCAGCCAGGGTTCACCCAGGCCGCTCAGCCCCAGCACCTTTCCAGCCCTGGCTGCCAGAGCACCCTCCCCAGCAAGTCTGATTTCGGTTTGTAGGCGTGAAACTAACACCTGCCAGTGCCAAGCGTTCCGGAAAGAGCACAGCAACTTTTCAGTTGGCCACACTTCCTGCTGCCCAAATGTTTCAGGCAGCTCAGGAAAAACCACGTAGTGACTTTAATAACTAAGAAACCACAAGCTCTTGCTCAGAATTACCAATAGTGTTCTATACTCTTACCAACACATTGTTTTTGTACGTTTGTTTACGTTGGTAACGCCCTGGTATCTCAGTGCGGTATCGGCTTTAGACATCCCCATTCTGGTATGAGATGTGCTGAGCAGCTTCGTGATTTTTTCCATGCATGAAGGAAGTCAGTGATAAATTCAGACAAGGGCCTTCCTTCTTCATTCACTTCGAACCCAACTTCTTCCTCCAACAAACACCAGTGCTGCTTCTCACTGGGCTGTTTCGGTTTATGAGTTGTCACCACTATTTGGCCACAGCTCCCAGGGGATTATCTCAAACGCATCAAGCCCCAGATGCCCAAAATCTTCTACAGAAGTTTCTTTTGTTGCAGATCTCGGGTGTGTTTCACAGCGAACACGGCCTTGATTTTCTTCTGGGCACTCTTCCTCCCCACTGCTTCCCTCGGGTTTGGTGAGACATCATTTGAAAGCTGGGCCCACCTGCTCTCAGCTAAAAAGTGGATGAAACTCAAGAGCAGGAGGGAGGGATTGAAGCTCTGGTAGAGAACAGTGAACTACATATAAGAACATGGGGATCTTTCTTCTAGAGCTTCAGAGAAAACCCCATAATGAGGACAATTGAATAGGCAAAGGACCTGCTGTGCTAATGAAACACCCGCCGTCCCTCCACCAGCACAGCAATTACGTACCACGAAACCAAGCATGCATGCTACAGCCGTTCCCTAAGGAAAGCATCTGCTACTTAATTAAAATACTTATCTGAAAAGGAATGAGAGAAACAGGAGCTGAATCCCATTACCAGTTCAAAAAATTCAGTGTGGCCCACGTACCAGACTGGTGAAGTATCACACATCTAGAGGTAAGGCTAAATCAGGATAAAAGTTTTCAAGATGCTTTGATTTTTCAGCCTGGAGAAGAGAAGGCTCCAGGGAGAACTTCCAGCAGCCTTCCAGTACCTAAAGGGGCTACAGGAAAGCTGGAGAGGGACAAGGGTGCGTAGTGACAGGACACGGGGCAATGGCTTTGAACTGAAAGACGGGACATTTAGATTAGATAGAAGGAAGAAACTCTTCACTCTGAGGGTGGTGAGGCACTGGAACAGGTTGCCCAGAAGAGTTGTGGCTGCCCCATCCCTGGAAGTGTTCAAGGCCAGGTTGGATGAGGCTTTGAGCAACCTGGCGTAGTGGAAGGTGTCCCTGGCCACGGCAGGAGGGTTGGAACTGGATGATCTTTAAGGTCCCTTCCAAACCAAACCATTCTATGATCTTTTCTCTTCCAAAAGCACCCTAAAACCCACCATCAACTCAGATCAGCTGACAATGGAGATGACTTTGGACCTGCTCCTTGCAGACACATCAAATGGAACCCTGACATCTGGACACCTCTCTCCAGCCATGCTCACAAACCGTCACTAACCTCAAATCCTCCTCATGCCAGTAGTTTTGCTGCTGCTTCCTGGGCTGAGAGCAAAGACTAATGGAGCACAAGCAGCAGTGGTTAAATGTACTTTTCTTTACAATCACATCTAAAATTACCATCTTTTAATCAACTCGATACGGTACCTGCCTCATTCATTGCGGAGCTCTGAAAGTTTCTGGTGTGGTGAGCTGGAAATTGCAGGGACTTGAGTTATATTTAAGGCAGGTAAATGCCACCCCAAAGAATGAGTACAAAATGTAAAGCTGGACAAAATGCACATCGCTTATGGAAGAAGGTCCCAGGTGGCTCCTGCCTCCTTCTTTTTCTGATTTACAGAAGTGCTAAGCACCCTCAGCCACAACTGAACACAGCCAGAGCCCGGCTGGAAATCTGGGGAGAGAACTGAAAGGGCCCATTCCCTGAAAAATTAAGCACTAGGTTTGTCAAGCCTCAAATCAATAGCCATAACTGCTCATACATGAAATAAAATGCCCCCAGCTACCACGGTGTCTCAGCAGGAAGATCAGCTGATTGATGTCTGGGCAGCATTTTGTAGCTTGGCAAGCGTACAGGAAATCTCCGAAGGGGAGGGAAAAAACCAAACCAAACAACAAATCTGGGGCTTCCTACTGAATGAAGCTGATAGAAAAATATTCCCAAAAAGCTGCCTTTGCAACCTGGCCTCCCTCGAGCATCAGTGGTGAGCTCAGGGCTTCAGATCTACGGACCTTTGGACCTTTTCAGCTAACGCAGCAAGCTTACACGGTAGAAAGTCACGTTTGCTCCGTGGCATTGCCTTTGTCTACAGCAGTGAACAGCTGCTGGTAGCTGTGGGTTTCGCAGCTATTTGCTGCACAGGGGCAAATGTGGAACAACGGGGTTTAGTTCAGCAGGTAAAACACTGGCAGCGGTTAGAAACCCCGCTCGCTCACCTCTGGTTTCCCTATTCCAGCTCTATGGCCTCCAAGCCCCTTCCTCCTCTTGCAGGATACGCTTGAGCTGCTCAACAGAACATTCAGAGAGAGGAAAACCACGTTTTCTGTTAGCTTAATTTAAAAAAAAAATAAAAAAAAATTAAAAAGCTCATGCATTTTAGCTGGAGTTTTCTCAAAAATGCAATTCGAGGCAGACGCTCAGCATGGAAACTTCAGTCTGAACAGCTGAAGACTGGCAAAGCCTCATTTGCAACTGGAAACAGTGGAAAGTGTCTGGCAGACTAAACTACAGACAACGATAGGACTTTACAGAACACCCCTAAGAGCAAAAAAGGGGTTGGGCTTTTTTTTGTTGTTTTTCCTTTGCACAGACCTTGCTGTTAAATCCTTGCCTGGGGATGATGAAAGCTTGCCTTTCCTCTAGTGACCACTACAATATATGGAATATCAAGTGAAAACACACAAGGATCCTCCGTATCACGTTCAGCAAAAGCAAGCCAGTCTTTAGACGATGCTCATCTAAGATATTTAACATCCTCAATGCTGCTTCAAGAATCAGGTCTTCAGCTATCAACATCACAACAAAGCTCTGCAGAGAATCACAGCACAAATAGCAACTGTGGTTTCATGTAGAGGAAGGAAAACACCGCGTCAAGCTTTAAAAATTACTTCCTAAGATAAGAGATGAGAGAGGTTGTGGAAGAGCACTGGCTAAAAAGACAGGGATGAGTGAGCTGGATGCTGAGCGGTGGGATGGTGGTGGCACCTTTTGTAAACGTGAAGGAATGACACCTGTGTATCTCTGAAAAGAGTAAGGAAAAGCTCCTTGGCAGGCAACAAGTTTCCACATATGGCACACGAGGACAAAGTTTTTAGCTGGGATCCCAAGCACACAGAACTAAAAACCAGGAGTAAATCCAGGAAGGCATTACTCCAGCAAATGAGCTGTCCCAGGCAGCAAGCAGGGGATCTTTGGAAATGGTATGCATGGACAGAGTGGGCTTTTGAGCTCTGCGAAACCTGCAGCTACCTTGACCTGGGGAGCATAAACCTTCATGGGAAATCCCGATGTGTTTATAACATGAAGAACCTTAGAATCATAAAACGGTTTGAGTTGGAAGGGACCTTCAAGACAATCTAGTTCCAACCCCCCTGCCATGGGCAGGGACACCCTCCACTACACCAGGTTGCCCAAAGCCTCATCCAACCTGGCCTTGAACACTTCCAGGGATGGGGCATCTACAACTTCTCTGGGCAACCTGATCCAGTGCCTCACCGCCCTCAGAGGGAAGAATTTCTTCCTTCTATCTAATCTAAATCTCCCGTCTTCCAGTTTAGAGAAGCTGTAGACATTTTACCCTAAGGTTGGCTGTGAAAGTCTTCAGTGAGTGCGAGTGCTTAAGGTCCTGCTGGTCCCTCGCACGTATCACAGCCGTCACCTCTGGCTGGCTGGGACACATCAGCACGGTGCCGCTGGATCCGTCGCAGAGGCCTGACCCTGCACTGGGGATGGGCACAGGCTGCTTCTCCTAGTCCTGGCACTCCCTGGTCCTACACCTTTGTCTCTCTGGGCCTCTGCTTTAGTTGTTTGTGTTTTGCTGCTGAACCAGTAAACAGCCCAGAACAAGGACTGGTGTTACGCTTCGCACCACGAACCCTCTTTGCGAGGACCGACACGTCCCCTGCGCAACAACTCGCGTGCAACTCAAGCGTAGAAGCCCTCTCCTGCACACTGCCTGCTGCAACGCGTGAGAGCCACGCTCCAAACTGCCGTGCCCTCAGAAGCACAGTACAGAATGAACCAGGAAAAACCAGTTGCATTTTTGGGGAGCTACGAACCGACTGTCTTACACCATTACCCATGATCTCCTCACAAGCCCACTATCATTTGAAAAGGCATTGCTGGTGCCAGTGTTGTCAGTGGAGAGTTCAAAACCGGGCCAGGCACTGATGTGGGTGGCGTTTCTTGACGTGCCACCTGGCCAGAAACCGTAACAGGGAGGAGGCTCTATGTTCACTGTTTAAGCAACGACATGTAGAAAAAAACAACCTGAAGATTAGCTGACACACTCACTTGGCATAAATCTCAAAAGCAGAATTTACTCTGAAGGACAGATCATGGCTCACTCCTGGGAAGAACATAAAGCCGGAAACCTCTGCTGTTATTTTGCAGCCTGGAGTTACTGCCTGGCTGTATCCCATCGCTGCAGCTATCCCAGCCCAATGAGCACGGTTCGAGGCAGTCCCGAAGGAGTGCACGCTGTTCTGACCTAAAGGGTTGGCACAGCGCTCTCCGAAATCCCCAAGCGTGACCACGCACCTGCAACAGCCAGCTGCAAACATCTACCAACCACCACGGTCCCGCTCTGATGGCTGACGTGGTGCCTCCCCCTGTTCACATCGGATACGCCACACATTCAGTAGAAAACTACCTGGAAGACCCTTGGCTGGTTTGGCACAGAACAGGGATTAAACAGAAACACGGAGCGTGTCCTCCACGACGAAAGCCTCTGTAGTATCTTCACGGTCCTTAGGAACAATGCTGCTCAGGGCAAGGCAGAAGAACGGGCTTAGAATCAAGACCAGGACGAACAACATCAAAAAGTTATTCTTAATAACTATTTATTGGTTTAGAAAATGTATTTAGAAACTAGATTAGCTACTCTATGCCTTATTTCACTTGTTTCCTAGAAGAATTTCAACCACACAAAAATAATCTACATGTTTTTGAAAACTATATTGCTTTTAACTTTTTTATCATCTAACCAGAAGAACCCAAGAGTCAGCCTTGCTTTTGTTTTTCACTTCCTAATACTGCTAGCGAAGACATCTACCTAGTTGGCAAAAAAATGATGCAATAACCAAATAATAACTTTGGTAGCACTACAATGGCCTAATATATAGGTTTAAAGCTTTACTGCCATTGAAAGTGGAAGAGCAACTCTTCATGTCTAATATATTATTAATATCACAGAAGAATGAAGATTAAAGGCTTATGATTTCAAAAAATCAACACATCAATAAACACCTGGAGAAATTAATTCACCAAAACCTTAGGTTACGCGTATCAAGTTAAGTATTAGTATAGAATCAGCATCAAACTTTTTTTTTTACATATAAGACTAATAAAAAAAAGACTAATAAAAGTTTTTAGAAAACCCAAACAGGCCAAAGCTCTTTCTTCACACAAGTTTGAGCCATTTCCACAAGCTTTAATCTTGCTTTTATGTAAGAGTTGGCCTCGTTTCATCCCTGTCCTTTAACTGCAAAAGCAACTAAAGTGCTTGCGATCCCGTTCAAAAACTTGAAGCCACTCGTAATCGTTGTTTAAGTGCGAAGAGAACAGCATCTTTATTGTATGCAAAGGAAAAAAGCTGTAGAAATAAATGCTGCTGTGCTTTAAAAGCAGCCATGACCACATTGCTTATGAATATCATCCTTCCTGATCTAGACACTGGCTTTTCAGCTGTTTACTGCCCAAGGGCATCGACAACAAAGCTGCTTTAATCATCTCAGAGCTTGCTTTTTCTCCCCTGAATATCAATAAAATTTCTATCAGATGCAAAGACTGTCTTATAATTTGCGGCCAAGCTGCGCTAATTAAAGAAGCTCCAATCTTCAAGATTTCAGAAAATGCCAAGTACAAAAGAGCAGCAGACTCCACACTTACAGCGTGCCTCTCAATTGCAGGGTTTTGTGCAAATGTGAGCACATTTCTGACTTTTTCTATTGAGAGGAAGCTCTTTCTGTTGACACCTCTGCCTAATTCAACGTTATACATCATTTCTTCTACACAGACAGTAGAAAAGCACAAAAAACACTACGTCTTCCCCTACCACCCCGTGGTTTCCCTTTACTCATACTACCCAAAAAAAGACCTTCTTTCCCAGAAAGAAACCACCTTTCCATTTTCAAACGTGAGTTCTCATGTGAGCGATATGGTTTGCTTTGGTGTAAGGGAGCTTGAGATGATCCTGCTGGCGGGGCAAGGAGCCTAACCCGGCTTTCCAGATGCTTTGGCAGAAGGAGGAGCTGTGCCACGAACCGGATAACTGAGATTTCTGGGTTTATGAAAACCTCAAGCTATTTACAGAAGGTAAATGGGATGTGATCACAGACAATCCTTGCATTGACGACCCGCAAAAACAAAATCTTACCTCCCTCTTTGATTAGGGAAGTTCTTGACCATGTGTGACCGTCAACTTCCAAAATTGCTCGCAGTACTTTTGAAAGAAGTTAATAAATGGGACTATATGAGCAATGGAAACCGAACAGATAAGGTATCTCCTGCCTTAATCTCCCAAAACTGAAATCTGGTAGTTACCAAGTACAGTAAATTCTGTTCAAGTTGGGTGGTAAATACCTTTCCCATCAATCATGTCCCTGGACGCCTTTCCCTGCATTCAGTCTAAAGGTAAGATAAAGTGCCTGGCCACCCGAATTAAAGAATGTAAGAACCCATAAGAAGCTGCCTCTCTTTTCCAACACAGACAGGCACCCTTTATTAAAACTATGGGATGAAAATCTGCCACTGGCTCCAACAGCAACAACCTCCCTGAGAACTAAAACTTTCAAGAAAGCAAGTAAAGCCAAAAGGATTTTTCTTCAAAATCTCATTTCTTAAGGTCTTCAAGAACTTGGAAACTTAGCAAGGTGCATATAATGAAGAACAGAACCTCATATCTATATGGAAATTTGAATTTCCTAAGCATTTTACTTCATTTTTTCATTCCATGGGTATTTATGTCTATTTGGATTGGACTAGATAGCACTTGCTAAGTGCTGACTCGCAACCATGAATTCTGGATTCAACACAGGTTTGGAAAAGAAAATATCACTGTCTGTTCCTTAGATTTTGGGAATCACAGAACAATCGCATCAGCTTTTACCATAAACCTCAGAAAAGCCCTCTCTAAGAGCTACGAAACAGATGCTGGTTAAGTCCAGAGAAACACCACGCTCCTGCGCTACATGGTGCTACAGCCACGGTCACCTGTGGAAAATGAGAGGATTTCCAAAACACGGCAAGACATGGCTTGTAACAGGCTGCAAAAAAAAAGGCAGTATGTGTAGCCAGATGTTTTACAAAACTCTGTTATACTTGCAGTCATACACCAAATCAAAACCAGAAGGACTACGCGACAGTTTAAAGCAGAAAAATCCAACATCCAGTCTGAGTGCCTGTCCAAAAAAGGCCAACTTTTCCACAGTTAATTCCAAGTTATTCTCCAGCATCCCTGCTCACAGCTATGTGCACGTTGGCTGGCTGCTGGGGAGAATTTCACTCCAAGCTGTATCAGGCACTTGGGTTATCTCCCTCTGAGTGGGTGCGACTTATCTCCGTACGATCCACGGCATTTGCTCAGACGGTTTCCTGTAAAGCTGGTGACCAATTTCCTTATCTTGTCTTTGAAGTAAAGGGTAAACTGGGCTCCTCTTCAGCCTCTAAAACTTGATAGAATAGGAGTCATCTATCTGCTTTTTCCAAGTACGCTGCATCTTGTAGGAACACATCTCAAGTGTTATATCCTTGTGCAAAAAACCCCGTCTTAATTAGTACCATACCGAAATTCATAGGCAAAAAGAATTACTAGAAGAAAATTTCTTACAGACATTAAGTAATGGCTTTCACTGTTGACTGAAAACAACAGCTGGAAGGTCTGCTCGGCAAAAAAAGTCCTGAACAATGAGGAAAACCCCAGGGTGCATCCCTGGGTGCTGCAGGGTCACAGCACCATCGCTGCGTCCCTCGACTGGGCTGTCCCATCTATCTGGTGAGCAAAGAGATGGAGAAGAACAGAAGGAAGGAAGGAAGAAAGAAAATCCACATTTAAAGAAAGAGATCAAAAGCAAATGGCTACAAAGCCTGGCCTTCTGGATAGCTTGAGGTTTACAGAAATGGGTAGATTGGATACAGTCAAGCACGCTGAGCACCTTTAATAAAAAGACAACCTTCAGAGAAGTTCAACTCTTTGTATGCTAAACTCTTTCGAAGATGCACCTGTTGAAATTACTGGCATTGGGTGCTTGAAATCTCTCCACCTCTCCAAATATAAAAAAAAAATTGATCCCAACAGACCACAGGTGACAGAGCAGAGCCTGGTCCCCTATGACTGCTGCTGCTCAAATTGCAGAAATGGAAAATCATTAAGACTCTCAGGGCTGTTTCCACCTTCTCTTCACTGTGAGATCTGCTTCCTTGATTGTTTCTTGTCTAATATGAGCGACTCGAAGCAAAAAATTTCTATCAGCAATCTTGAAACCTCCAGCACAATCCCTCAGGTCATACTACTAAGTTGTTTTAATAGGCTCTTTCATCTTTTTCCCCAATGTCATGATTCCAGCTTGAGTCCATAATCCCCATGACCGCCCTATACCGCTCCCGGTTGGGTGTAACACTCGTTAAATACCATTAGACAAATCACGCAACCAACACCTCCCATCACAAGTTTAGCCCACGCCTCATCAAACCCAGAGCAGGAATTTTTTTAATAAACCCTTTTCACATGACCAACTCTCAGTCTCCTAATTATTACTGCCACTTTTTAAACTCCATCTACTTCACTCCCATGTAGTCCCACCAAAAACCTTCAAAGAAGGATTATCTCCTCCACAAGTCTTTTCTTCTTTTTCAAGGGCTCAGCTCAAAACCTAGGGGAATCACTGTAAAAATTTCTCTTCATTTCAGGGGTCTTTAAATAATTTTACTGCTTATAAGGTCTGCATATTTAAAATATCTTAAGGAGCTTAAATAAATGGGGAAAAAAAAGTATTTTTCCATAGGCATGGTTAGAAAAACAAGCTCGTGCCACCCCACAACAGAAGACACCTTTGAAACTGCAAAGGTTTCAAGACTAGTAACACTGCCTTGCACGTGGTCTGGCTTTCTGCCCCGGTCCTCCTTGCAGAGATTTTTGAGTATAAAAATCATTCTGCAAAACATCATCATCCCCGAATCAGTCTTCAGGCAACTTGTGAAGAACCTGTCCCTGATTCAGGCTGCACAAGGACGATCCCTGCCCTCGCAGTTCCCAACACGGCCTCACGTGTATCGTACCGCTAGCAGACGAGCAAAGACCGCTTCAAAAATTACACCTACACCTTGGCATCACCTGTTCTCTTCTCGGGCATTATTTGCTGCGGAAAACGCACATTACCGTGTCAGTAATTTTATTATCTGACTTTCAGGTATGGCTCAAGATATTGCCCCATGTACCAGCAGACACAACTCTCAACGATTTGCAGTTTGGCTGGTTCCAACTCCTTCCTTAAGAGCACAGAAGATGACGCGGGTTGAGGTGGAAATCACAGCCTTTGTGTTCAGTCACCGAGATGCTGTGTAAGATGCCTTCATGATTTTCTCTGGGATTCGATTCTCCGACCGAGCTGATGAGGCTCGTGTATATTCACCCGTGAGGAACGGCACAGAGCAAAGGGCCATGCTCTGGTTTATACAGACACCTACACGTATGCTTTTACATATATTTTTTAACTAACTTTACATGTCACATAATTTTTGTCCTTGTTTTGCTCTCCTCTCATCCCTCAAACAATGTGAGCAAGCGGACTTTTGGAAAATAGAAAACCTGCAGATTTGTACGTATGTTGATGAAAAAAACGTTACCAGTTTATTGCTGAAAACTGCATCCCCGGCTTTAGCCCTCAGTCCCTCATTTCCACTCATTATATCATGTTTTAGCTTGAATCTTGTCTAAACAAACTACCAGGCTTTACAACACAGGGACACGGCTTCAGACAAATTATCATTGGTTGAGGAGAAGCTCACCAGGAGCCGGCAATGTGCGCTGGCAGCCCAGAAAGCCAACTGTGTCCTGGGCTGCATCCAAAGCAGCGTGGGCAGCAGGTCCAGGGAGGGGATTCTGCCCCTCTGCTCTGCTCTCCTGAGACCCCCCCCTGCAGTGCTGTGTTCAGCTCTGGGGCCCTCAACACAAGAAGGACATGGAGATGTTGGAGCAGGTCCAGAGGAGGCCACAAAGATGATCTGAGAGGGCTGGAACACCTCTGCTATGGAGACAGGCTGAGAGAGTTGGGGTTGTTCAGCCTGGAGAAGAGAAGGCTCCAGGGAGACCTTCTAGCAGCCTTCCAGTACCTAAAGGGGCTACAAGAAAGCTGGAGAGGGACTTCGTACAAGGACATGTAGTGACTGGACACGGGGCAATGGCTTTAAACTGAAAGAGGGAAGATTTAGATTAGATTTGAGGAAGAAATTTTTCACTCTGAGGGTGGTGAGACACTGGAACAGGTTGCCCAGAGAAGTTGTGGCTGCCCCATCCCTGGAAGTGTTCAAGGCCAGGTTGGATGAGGCTTTGAGCAACCTGGTATAGTGGAAGGTGTCCCTGCCCATGGCAGGGGAGTTGGAATTGTATGATCTTGAAGGTTCCTTCCAACCCAAACCGTTTTATGATTCTATTTTACGGCAACAAGAAATTAAATGACACCATCATGACAACAACCACACAGCGACGCCGCTACACATTCAAGCAGTCACTTTTAATCTCCGCCCCACGCAATTTCGGCGAACCCCCTGTGCAGGAAGCAGCCCGGCATGCCGCAGAGCTGACATCCCACCCAAATAATTTTCTCTGCTGCAGGCTGAGGTTAGCGTGGCAGGAACTAACTTGAAGGACACCAGCACTCAATCGCAGCAAGCTTCTGCTGCGAAGACAAGGAGAGCGGGGCATGAGTCATCGCCAAATTACGACGAAGATGCAAAATCCTAGCACCAAAACCGGGACATGTAGATTGCACTTATACGTTTGTTTACCAAAACCCTCGATGGGAGTGAGCACTAGAGATGATTGAGACCAAACTCTCACTTGAAGTAATACTCGGGATGTCCTGCTGAGTCTGCTGATATTCGGGCCAATATGAGTGAGCATCCCAAAATGTGCAAAGTTCGGAGAATGTTGCGTGCCGCAGTTTTGGAATAAGATGCGGGAGGCAGCACTCTCGAGCCTGCCATCTCGCCACCTCCCTCACCAGAACCCACCCATTCAAGCACTGTGGACCAGTTCTACTGATAAAAAGCAAATAACTCTTTTCCCTTTTTACTAACGACTCCCCTGCATCATCTTTGGAGGAAAAAAAAACCCCAAAACTCCCAGTCCCTCAGTAAAACCCACCTAACCTTTAGAAAGCCAGCTAAAAATGTGCTGCTTTCTCAATCTACGCAATCAGTGATTCAGCCTGCTTCCTCTTCGAACGAGGAGAGGTCACCACGCGCTCGCTCTGAAAATACACATCTTGGTTTGACGTGATGACAGGTAGGTGAGGTCTGAATCCTGCAAACTCCAGCCTCAGCATGAGCAGCAGGTTTGGCGAGCTGGCTGGACCACACTCTGTTTCGAATTAAGATGCTCTTCCCAATCCCTTTTCCTTCTTGGAAGTACCAATTTATGAGCAGCCTCCGTACAAAGTGCCTCGTTAATGATTTTTCAAAGCAAGAGTATAGAGTGAGCGATCCTCAGTTCCAGCAAGAACGGCAGACTCAAGCTGGGGGATAAGCACCGTGGTTTCATTCCTTTATTTTTACAACCATTTCACTTTATGACTTGCCTCTGCACAGACGTGACAGGCAAACTAGAGATGGGTCTGAAGAGCTGCTCAGCATTTTGAAGTGACAGAGCACAGTCTCAGACACATCCACCCAGTCCAGTTTCACACGTGTCTAAACAAACACGGATCTCCCACCCCTCTGACATGAGTTCCCTGTTTATTCTAGATGATGTCCAGAGCAAAGACCTTCACGATTTCCTCTTGCACAGCTGTGAAGAAGCTCATAAGCTCCCTGAATCTCCTTCTTTTTTTTTTTTTTTTTTTTTTTTTTTTTTTTTTTTTTCAGTAATTAGACATCAGCCCTTTCAGGTGCTCAGAACTGCCCTCACTCGGTCAGGGATCAGAAAACTTGAAATGCTGAACTATGGAAGTGCAATTTTGGCTGCAGCATGGGGATGAGCGTAAAGAGAGAAAAAAAAAAAAGAAATCCGTGGGGATTGCACCCTCATGGCTCTGATGGGACCTCAAGCCACCCTCAACGGGGCAGGAGAAAGTTGCAATACTGAGGGGACACTGTAGAAAAATCTCCCCATGTGAGGCCTGCAGCTTCGCCGATTGCTTTTTGGGTGAAAGCCATTTCATATTCAGACATTTTTCCCACTATGGGAAGCTTTTGAAAGATCCACTGTGATTTCGAAAGAGCCTTAAGAGAGGATCAGTTCAACATTCACACTCCCTTTACATCGCACAAAAGGGCAACAGAATGAAAGGATGAGCTCGGCTGCGGGCACCACCCAGGAGTCACCCTTCGGCCTGAATCATCATCGCTGAGTTCTGGCTCCCAGTCTCCAGACTGGATCCCAGTCCACAGCAGTGATGATTCTGGCATAATACGTAATACACTGGAACAGGGCTTCCTTTTCACATGCAAACTTTTATTTCGCTTGTAAATCTCCAGCTGTAAAATTTGCTTTGTAAATACTTTACCTGTTACCTTACTGATAAGGAGCGTAGGTAGACAGGCAAGAGCAAGATGTATTTCATCTTCTGACTACCCAAATCACAAAAATACCCCCAAAAGTACAAAATTACGCTCTTTTCCTTCATAATTTAATATGCACAAATTAAAAGCTTTTCTTTTTGTTGCTTTCTCTCTCCTAACATCTTAATGGGATACAAAATTACTCTTACTCAAGTTTGAATAGTTTACCTAAAAATCCCCCTAGCAGTTTTTCCACTGCCTTCAACAGGCTTTGTGAAAAAAAAAATCAGGTCTCGATGCGATCTACCCTGGTGAAATCTAGTGCCTTCCAAGTTTCAGCTGCCAGTGCTGAGGAACTGGGACCTTACTGGCACAGCGACACTTTCAGCTCGCATCTCTCCACACTCTTGCAAGTTTTTACCGTCTACCCTTCGGTATAACTCACTCCTGGGGAATTTTTAAAGCATTGCTGTTTTTAAAAAAAAAAAAAAAACAAAAACAAAACAAAAAAAACAGTTGCTCGAAAGCCCATGGCACACTGTCCCTCTCCAGCTCCGTGCCCAAACCCCACCGCGCCCGGCTCCACCTCGGCATTTCCTCCCCTCCAGCTGCTTTTCCACGAGTTTTCCGCGGAGAAAGCACGACGGCAGATGCAAACACTTTTTTTTTTTTTTTTTAAAATACAAAATAAAACATCCTCGGTCGGTCTTGTCAGAGAAAAAGCCTCCCCCCCCCTACCCCCGCAGAGCCCTACCTCGGATGTAGGCGCACTTGCTCTCGTCCAGCAGGCTGGAGGCAGAGCCGCCCATGCTGCCGCCGGCTCGGCTCGGCCCCGGCAGCGCTGCGGGTCGCTCCGCCGCCCGGCCCGGCCCCGCGCTCCGCGGCCCCTTCCCCCGCAGGCGCCGCCTCCCGCCGCCGAAGGAGGCCGGGCCCTGGCGCCGGGAGGGCTCCGGCGGCCCCTGCTCCTCCCCTTCTCTCTCCCTCCTGCCCTGCCCAGACGCCGGGGTCGCCCCTCGCCCATCCCGGGAATGGAGAAGGCGGCAGGAGGCTCCAGCAGGAGTTGCGGAGGCAACGGGACGCGGGGTGCCTCGGGGTATGAGTGTCCCCCCATCTATTTTCTCTTCCCCACGTGGCGCTTGCTACTCTCATCCCGAAATCCGCATCCCCTCGGAGACACGCTTAGGCTCTTTAAACTTTTCCGTTTCCACTGAGGCTACTTTAAAGACCGCTGATTACACATGTAGTAGGTGTCGTGGGATTGTAGTCCATGAGAAATACTCTCCCAACGTTTTTCAAGAGGGAAGAACCACCTGAAGCGTCCTTCAAATGGGACACCTTCTCCTCCAAGGCATGCTGAGACACCACGGGATTCATACAGCCCAGTCCTCAGGGCCATATCTTCCTGCTCCAGTCAGCCTCCTACTGGGAATCCCGGTAGCCTACATAGGTTGCTATTAAACATGCGATTCCAGGATGAACAATAAACCTATGTAAACAGGCACTAAAATGCATGTCACCTCAATAAATGAGCAGTGTGCGCTGGCAGCCCAGAAAGCCAACCGGATCCCAGGCTGCATCCAAAGCAGTGTGGGCAGCAGGTCGAGGGAGGGGATTCTGCCCCTCTGCTCTGCTCTCAGGAGACCCCCCTGCAGTGCTGCATTCAGATCTGGGGTCCCCAACACAAGAAGAACATGGAGATGTTGGAGCAGGTCCAGAGGAGGCCACAAAGATGATGCGAGGGCTGGAGCACCTCTGCTATGGAGACAGGCTGAGAGTTGGGGTTGTTCAGCCTGGAGAAGAGAAGGCTCCAGGGAGACCTTCTAGCAGCCTTCCAGTACCTAAAGGGGCTACAAGAAAGCTGGAGAGGGACTTCATACAAGGACATGTAGTGATTGGACACGGGGCAATGGCTTTAAACTGAAAGAGGGGAGATTTAGATTAGATTTGAGGAAGAAATTTTTTACAATAAGGGTGGTGAGGCACTGGCACAGGTTGCCCAGAGAAGTTGTGGCTGCCCCATCCCTGGAAGTGTTCAAGGCCAGGCTGGATGAGGCTTTGGGCAACCTGGTGTAGTGGAGGGTGTCCCTGCCCGAGCTTATACACAGGTGTCACTTGCTGTGAAATCACTCGAACATCGCCCAGTTTTGCTTACGTGGACTGTGCAGTAGGTACGTTTAACACTTTGCTGCTCGGTTGATCGCAGGATACTTACAGATTTTTGGGTTGAACCTTAAACCCTCTTGAACGAACACTAAACTCGATCGGATTTGACATATTGAAGATGATATGTAACATCAAGGTCAGTATTCTGCTAAACGGCCTCTTCCTTCAAGAAAGCCGATCGAAGGCGACTGCAATAAAAATTCCCCCTCTGCGCACGCGTTAGTTGTTCCGCAGTGTAACGGAGCAATTGTTCAACGGCCCTGAGGAGACCAGGTTCCTCTAGAGCACCACTAAAACGGCGCTTCACAAGTCTATAGACACCTCAGCTGAGAATGTAACAGTAAATCAGCGGCACTTCTGGAGGTGGAATGTGAGTCAGACTCTTATTATTGATTTATTTGGGTGTTAAGGTCTGCTTGAGAGCTTTGCCCTTGCTGGCAGAAAGGTGGATGCTGTGGTTTGCTCGCTGCACATCTTCGAGCCACGTGAGCAGACAACGGTGAGGAAATACCCTTCACTGTCGTGCATTTTAAAGGCGTTAACTCCGAGGAGAACTTGGCTTCCACTGAGTGTGGTGTATCTTTCATCAAATGTATTGGAGAAGCCTTTCATAACGTACAGTCACATGTAATAGGCAAGTCAGCTCCAGGAGTCTGGAGAGATAAACTATGGAAAATTCATGAGCCGTAAACTGGATTGCTATTCTGTCTCGTCATTTAGCAGATGAAACTATGCCAAATCCCAGAAGTTTATACCCAAGAACAGATGTCAGCGTGCATACTGAATGGGAAACCTCCCTGCCTAATTACAGCTCGGGTGAAAACAAAACGAGAAGCAAATAGTTTTTTTAATTATAACACTTTGTACTTCGGTAATACCTGATCCCCAAGATCCCCACGCATTTCACAAATGCTTGCTAATTAAAGACCATCATTTTCCTTTTGAGATAGGGAAATGCTGTGTTTTCATGGCAAAGTTCATATCCTGAGCATCTTAAAAAGATACCATGAGAAATGTGAGCAAAGCCAGGATCAGATAGAAATGATTCTCTTTCTATCCTGCTTAATAACAAAGCCATCCTTCTCTAAGATAAGAAATTGGCCATGTTAGATTTTAGTCTGATGTAACATATCTGCACTGCAGTTATCGATGATAAACTAAGACTATCCAAACAAAAATACCACTGGAGGCAAAACAAGTGTTTCCCCACTTTTTCTCCAATGAAATCCTGATCTTTGAGAGTTTTTTTTTTTCCTTTACTCTCCCGAAGAGTTCCTTCTCTAAACACCTGTTTTGTATCGTATCCGAAAGAGCAACAGGATGGAGCTCTGCCATCCTATAGAGAGAGTGAACTCCGGAGCGAACGGGACCAGGAGAAGCACCCCCTCCCCAACAAAGGAATGAAGATCTGTCTCCGCTGCCTCTGTGACTTCACTTGTAGCAGCTTGACATCAGGAGAGAGGTGGTTTCTTGACGTTGTTCATCAAACACACAGTCCTTAACATGACCACAGGGCTGCCAAGCTGCAGATGTGTCATAAGAGAGACCGATAAAATCTTTGCCACTACTTCTCCTGCGCACCAACGCTTGTCTAACTGTAAATAAGACATGCAAAGGAACCAGGCTGCTTTGACATGCTGCATAATGGCCCTCGACTGTGCCCTTTGCTTTCAAGAGAACCACGAGGTTCATCTCACAGCTTTCTTGGTTGCCTCCAAAACACAGTTCGTTATCAAACAGAAGCTTTTGAGTTAAATGAGTACGAAAGCCATTGGCAGAGAAAAGTCATTATCCAAAACTACCTTGTAAGATTTCTCCAAGGGAAAGTAGCCATTTTAACACCACTGATTTCTGTACGCAGGATAACAAGGTGCTGTTGACAAAGACAGCTGCAAATATAATAAAACCATCATGAATAAATAATAATTATCTATTGCTAGAGGAAACTTAATCATTATTGTCAGGCTGCAGAAAGTAGTACTGGGAAGATGTGTCAGAAGATAAAAGCAGCCCTTTTCTCAGGATTCTGAATCCTTTCCATCTAAGTAACACAGAAAAATATTAATCTTATGAGTTATTTTCAGAGGATAGAAGGTCTTAAGATCTAGCTGGGGAAGATACTCTAAGGGGATCACAACTGGTCTGCTTGGAGAGCCAAAAATAATATTTTCATAAAATAGCCTTAAAAGAAGTCAAGAGTTGGTTGTTCTTTGGCTACTACCCTAATTCTGAGAGCCCAGCAAGAAGCACTGCAAACCCACAGACAGAAGAGTGGATTTTAATAGATTCTTAGCCACAGAATCATGGAACAGCCCAGGTTGAAAGGGACCTCGAAAGATCATCTGGTCCAACCTTTTGTGGGAAAGGGAGCTGAGAAGAGATTATCCAGCACACTGTCCAGTCGTGTCTAGAAAACCTCCAGTGATGGGGACTCTACCACATCCTTGGGGAGGTTGTTCCACTGATTGATTGTTCTTACTGTAAAAAAATATTTTTTAGATCAAGATGAAAGGGAAATGCGTGGAGACAGTATATGAAGTGCTACTATATTCTAGGGAAGAGAGAAAAATGGTGGTTATGGTCATTATTCAAAGAAAGAAATCATAGAATCATAGAATCATAGAATCATAGAATGGTTTGGGTTGGAAGGGACCTTAAAGATCATCTAGTTCCAACCCCCCTGCCATGGGCAGAGATAAATCAGATAAACCCCTTTGTTTTGGCGACTTCAAAACGTATGGATGACCATCTAAACTACTCATGAAGGAGGAAGAGCAAGGCAGAGGTGTATTTCCATAGCAGATGGTATCTTGGTCGTAAAATTATATCATTTGTATCTTCATCTCTATCTTTCAGTAGTTCTGTGAAAGGACATGGTGTACAAGACGGTGCAGGAAAAAACGCAACCAGCCCACGTAGCGCACAACCTCCTGCAGGAGGAGGCTTTGCTGCCTGCCTTCCTCACTCCTGATTTTCTTCCCAATTATGTTTTATTGCCTTTCAACATGTAAACAACGTTTGTTTGAATACTCATTGAATACCAGTGCTCAGAAACCACCAAATCATAAATAACTTTCATCATTTTACCCTGCTTGGTTGCAAATGGTTCATAAATGTCCATTTAGTCCACAGCATTGAATCTGATCCATAATCTGAGAGGGTTTTGAAACTTTTCAGCAATGAAATGTTCTTCCAATGTATTAACGGTGACACGTCAGAGTTCAGTAGTTCTCCACCTGCATTTAGTGAATATATATACCTAGCCCACGGTGAGGTTCAGCTAGACATTAGCGTCGCTACAAATCTAGAATTTCCATCCTCGGTATCCAAACAGCACACATCTTGTTACTCAAAAATAAATACTTTTTAGTGGAAAGGCAGAAAACTTGGGGTAAAAACGCATTTTTCTCAGTTGTCAAAGAGTGAGGTGGGGCCATGAAAGCTATGCTGGAAATGAGGGTGAGGAGCTTTTCTCTCTTTTGACACCTAAGATGCTTGAGTGGGAGGATTTAAGCAGCTGGGCCTTGAAGACACTAGGTAAGCAGAACATAAGAATGCTGTTTACATAGAATTGCTTCTCAAAATTTAGGAGAATGGCATGATGCTAGTGGTATAGACTCAAGAGAAAGTATGTTCTTTTCTTTCCTATCCATAAGGGCCCTTCAGTGTGTCTTAGGTTCCCAGTTCACATGGAATACAAAGAAAAACTTGTAAACATATTCTGGGCAAGTTATACTATTTATAACAAAATACACAAGCTCTTAGTACTTTGGGCATTTTACCAACTTGGATGTCAAGGCTGCTTTTTCAAAATGGATTCTAAAATTGATTTATTCCAAATAAACAGATTCTCTCAAGTACAGCTCTAGACAGTGGCTGTGGAGAAGGAAAAAACGCTCTGCACACCATGAGTACTTAAGTAGAAAAATCCTCTGAAACCAGTAACTTCACAAGAACAAGAGACTTTGCCTTACCTTAACTTTGAAATAATTTATCCTCCAGCTCTGTGATAAAGAGTCCCTCTGGTCTTCTCTCCTTCCCTTTCTGGTTTTACTGCAGGAATGCTGTTGGCCCTGTCACCTGCCATGTCAGGAACCCAACGAGAACCCTGTTTTGAGCTTGTTCTTTAGATGTCAGCCTTGTCTTTAGACTCTTCAAAGCTGGAATCTGCTTTTGGAAGGCTGGAGAGGCAATGCTGGATCTAGAAGAACAGGAAAGTAAAGAGGTGCAGCAAACCCAATACAAATGGGAATCGGTAAGGAGGAAACTCATGATTGTTAGGACATGACATGGGACTAAGGGGATCTGGGAAAGGAATGAAGACCCTGAATAGGAGTGTGAAATTCAGAATCTTTAAGATGTGATTCTTGGTTTTATTGCCTATAAATGAAGAATCCTGGAGCTGAGAATCACCTCCAGCTGTTGCATACTTCATTTGCCTGTCTCAGTGGCCAAGTAATTACAGAGTTTTGTATATATGTAAACTAAAATAAATTATACGTGTTGAACTCTTCTTGTTTACGAAACAGACAAATCATATTTGGTAAATTCAGACACCGTTTCCTCCTCTGCTTAGCCACTAGGTTATGAAATCTGTTAAACGACACAGCTAGAAGTGATCATTCCTGCTCAGCTGCCATTAGAGGCTGGATTTTAATTAGTTAGGACGTTCTTGTCAAAGTAGCTAACATACAGGCCTTTGTAAATTAATTGTTGAAGCAAGCTTCCTCATTGTCAAACAAGACACATTGATTTGTTCCCTCACCTTGAAACTGAGGTGGAGTATAGAAACCAGTAAAAAACCCGTAGTTGACTGCACTTTTCACTGCCTGGCGCTCACACGGCTACAGAAGAGCAAAGGCACGGCTCAATCTGTTGATCTCAGCAGAAAATCCAGGATAAAAATCTGTCTGTTGGAAACCCAATGGATTCTTTACTGTCTCAGACGGGCAGCCGCACCTGCTTGGGAAGACAAAAAGGAAAACCTTCAGAGGTGGTGGACATGAGTCCATAGGGTGGAATTTGAAGGAGGCAGCGTTAAAGGCTTTCGGCTCAGGTAACGGAGGAAGGCTCAAGGCATCCCACTGCCTTTAAACAGCTGTTAGCGAGGCAAGACATCAAAAGCTAGGAATTAGATCTGTCATTTTTCTTCTTCATGAAGTAAACTGTAGTGTGACTCCACTCAGAGGAGTAAGAAACTCTGTTTCCATTTGATTAGCAAAGATGTGACCGAAACGTTCTTCCAAAGTGAGCTGATGTTCCTGCATTATTAACGACCCTTCAAAAGTACAGCAGGCATGTGCTGCAGAAGCTGAATGATCCCGCAGACATGATTAACGAAGGAGAGGGCTAAATCCCCACGACATCTGGATTTGCTTCTTCTGGGCCCAGATGGTTTTGGTTGCTTTTTATTCCGAGTATATTCATTAAGAGTAAGCACAGGGTTTAAACACAGCCTTCCTGTTCCAAGTCTCCATTTTCCGTGGAGAAGCTTCTCATTGGGAGCCTATCCAAGAAGGCATATGTAGTGACTGAAATGGGATTTGCTAAACCATCTTGCACACTGAATGGGCTGCAAGAGTTCAAAAGAATACACAAAGGAAAGCTGAATAGTTTGGATTTTTGGTATTTTTTCCCCTCTCTCTCAGAAGCGATTGTCTCGTCTGCTTCGTTTTCTTTCTAGATCATTTTATAAAAACTTTAGCACTACTATGTTTTTAACTTACAGTGAATGGATTCCAGAACGTTTACAAATTTTTCTGTTCATTAAGTTTAGATGCTCAGAGCATAAGTCATAGAATCACAGAATGGTTTGGGTTGGAAGGGACCTCAAAGCTCATCTAGTTCCAACCCCCCTGCCATGGGCAGGGACACCTTCCACTACACCAGGTTGCTCAAAGCCTCATCCAACCTGGCCTTGAACACTTCCATCTAAGTCCATCCATGAAGCCTGGCTTCTGACATGGGAAAAGCCACGTGGTGATGAGCCTTCACAACAAAGGACACCATGTACTAATCACGTCGGTGGGTGAGGCACCCGCTGATCCTTGTAATCCTGTTAGCTTCATGCTCCTCTCCGGCTCATCTGCAGTCACACAAGAATTAGCCCAGACAAGAGAAGGACATCACCTACTCGACTGCACCAGCACGTCCGGGGGCAGCTCCCCCATTCCAGTATATTTTGTGTCACGCTATGTTCGATAACGGCGCAGGATCTGCCACAGCGATGCCGATGGGTATATAAATCACACCAAGCATCTTACAGTAAAGCAGGACGCAAGAATCTTAGCAATGAATTATTACCAAGACTTACCTGGGTAGCAATATCTGGACACAGGGTTTTTCGTTATCCTTTAGGACAGCAAATGTAATTAATTCATATATTACTTACCTGGGCACTGATTTTCTTACGCTTACTGTATTGATCTTCTAGTTGTTACTGTGGGTAACAAATAATCTGCATTTTTAGCTCGTTACCTGACTTGGGTTCTCTCAAAATAGCGTCTTTGTGTATCTTTGTGAAACATATATGTCCATCTAGGACAAAATGAGTTGCATTAGCTTTGCTTTATTTGACAATCTTCTATGTTAACTATATGATTTTATGTTAACTAATGCTAAAAAACATAAGGAAAAAAAAACCCTGAGAAAAGTAAACTCCTGCATTATTGTCACGCAACTCATATACGCACGTCAAGTGCCTGGCCAAGCTAGGGGTGTCTGTTACATCTCTGAAAGTGGTTAACACTAATCTGTGTAACACCAAACACCCTGCTTTGCTGTAGGAGCAGTGCAAAATATAGTCTCAATCTGTAAAAATTAGACAGTATCTAATATCTCCTTTTGCCCTAACTTGTGCATTTTTGTATAATAGCAATCTACTTACAATTGATAAACTATCAAATTAGTAGTGAGTCTCTTTTTTTTTCAAAGCAATTTAAACGTTAGTGTTTATTTCGCTTTTGTAGGAAAGCATAATACTGATTAAAAAAATTCCCAGTTTTCATACACGCATCCATCATGGTAAGTCCCACAGTTTAGCTGTGCATTAAACATTCAGGTGTATTTAATGCAGTAAAGCAGCCCTCCGCAGAAAAAAAGATCATTTTGTGACTTCTTTTGATAATGTTTAGCAGAAACTTATATTCTTTGGGTTATCTATGCGGTTCAACTTTACCAGGTTGGGTTTGACCACAGTTGGTTGCAATAATGTTTGTAAATGAAATGCAACTATTGCTTTTCCTTCCTTTTCTGTTTCGTAATAAAGTTAGTATTTCCGTAGGCACTGGAATCTTCATTTGCCTGACATGAGAGAAAATAACAACATCCTTCTGTTATTCCAACTTTGAAACATGATGATTAGGAGTATTATTATAGATCACAGGAAAAATCTAAATTGGAAGAGACTTCTGGAGACCATCTGGTCTCCAGCCTTCTGCTGGAAACAGGGCCATTGAGTTAGGTTGTCCAGGGCTCTGTCAAGCCAAGTCTTGGACATTTCCAGTGAGGGAAATTCTACCACCTCCCTGGCAACCTATTCCTGTGTTTAATTGTTCTCACAGTGAGTTATTTTTTTTTTTTAACTTACATACAGACAGAATATCTCCTTCAAGCAACTTGTTTGTGTTAGCCTTCATGTGTTTTCCCTTGACGTGTTCGGATACGCACATTAGAGCTTGCCTGTCTAAATGTCCATCAGAACAAACAGCAGTGGCCTTGTTTTATTTCTGATGTCCTGCTGGATATTTAGTAATTGAACTAGCTGAAGGGCAGCTTTTGTCCAAGTCTTTCATTCCCCTTTGCACAGCCTGCGTAAGTACCGGACAGAATTGGGTGGTCTTTAAGCACTTTGTCAAGGACCAGAGAGCCAAGTAACACGGAAGAGGGCAGGAGGCTGAAATTGAGGGCACTAAGGTTCTACAACAGCCACCCACTCCATTTCAAAATGAGGTTTCTCAAGGCCTGCACGTGGGTCGGGGCAATCCCAAGCACAAGTACAGGCTGGGCGGAGAATGGATTGAGAGCAGCCCTGAGGAAAAGGACTTGGGGGTGTTGGTTGATGAGAAGCTCAACACAAGCTGGCAATGTGCGCTGGCAGCCCAGAAAGCCAACCGTGTCCTGGGCTGCATCCAAAGCAGTGTGGGCAGCAGGTCGAGGGAGGGGATTCTGCCCCTCTGCTCTGCTCTCCTGAGAACCCCCTGCAGTGCTGCGTTCAGCTCTGGGGCCCTCAACACAGAAGGACATGGAACTGTTGGAGTGGGTCCAGAGGAGGGCCACAAAGGTGATCTGAGGGCTGAAGCACCTCTGCTATGGAGACAGGCTGAGAGAGTTGAGGTTGTTCAGCCTGGAGAAGAGAAGGCTCCATGGAGACCTTCTAGCAGCCTTCCAGTACCTAAAGGGGCTACAGGAAAGCTGGAGAGGGACTTCGTACAAGGACATGTAGTGACAGGACAAGGGGCAATGGCTTTAAACTGAAAGAGGGACGATTTCAATTAGATCTAAGCAAGAAATTTTTCCCTCTGAGGGTGATGATGCACTGGCACAGGTTGCCCAGAGAAGTTGTGGCTGCCCCATCCCTGGAAGTGTTCAAGGCCAGGTTGGATGAGGCTTTGGGCAACCTGGTGTAGTGGAGGGTATCCCTGCCCATGGCAGGGGGGTTGGAAGTGGATGATCTTTGAGGTCCCTTCCAACCCAAACCGTTCTATGATTCTATGACTTTGCCTTTATAGAATAATTGAGCTGTAAAGGTCCCAGCCACTGCCTGAGGGCCTGTATTCAACCCTCATTTTGTGCACACACATCATCGCTGTCGACTGAAAGCAGTATGCAAAACTAACCTCGTAGTCCTGCCAACAATTACCTGTTACTTGGCGCACTGCCCAGAATAAAATCTTGCAATGTTTTAGACTCTGTCCTCTATTTCTCTGGTATACTTCTACAGCTATTTAAACAACTGCCAAAAAGAAAAGAAAAAAAGAAAAAAAAAAAAAAGAGAGACGAAAAAATGTTTACATTATGGAATAAGCGTGCATAATGGTTTGGCTACGGTTCCCTTCTCCTTCCCTAAATACTTGAGAGAATAACAAGAGGAAATACTCAAAAGAACCAGAAATCTAGACAAAGGTTGTGAGGTCAAACTCTCACTTGCTCCTCCTTCCTTCTCTTTATCGCTGCTAGCCACGCGGCTGCTGGCTCTCAGCTGAGGGGATTGGTTGCACTGTTAGTCCATGGACAAAACAAATAAATGATAAAAAAAAAAAGAGACCAGCCTTAACTCTGGCCACCATCGATGGTGGTTATCACTAGAAGGAGGTTCACAAATGACAGCTGTGCCTGCCGTGTTCAGGTGTACCTGCAAGGGAAGGTGAGGAGTAGCGTAGTTACAGCTGCTAGGGGAGCCGCGGTGGAGGAAAGACACAAAGCCCAGTCATGAAGATTGTCACTCGTGGGGCACAAAGGTCTTCCTGCCAATAGGTTCTGATAGCAGTGAAATAGGAGAGAAGTTTGGATATGTGAATTTAAAGAGTTCAGTGTAAGTTTCCCATCAAGTGGCAACCTGTGCGAATAGGTGAAGGACTACAAAAGTCCACCAAGTGTGAAGATGTTCCTAGGAAGCACGCTACGTTTGAGGATAGGACAGGTACAAGTAGTTGCCACTAAGTGCAGTTCACACAAATGCTGGATTTGCCACTGCAGAAGGAGTCGGCAGAACCTGTCCGACAGCGCTCCGGTGTCCTGTGTCCTGAAGGTCCCTGTTGTCTGCAAAGCAAAGGCACCTTCTACTGGAGACAAAGTTCTCACCTAGTTGCATGTTGCCTAATTCAACACTCTGGGAGCAGAGACAGCGATGCCAACTCTATCAATTCAGAGTCTTTGTAAGTGAGTCTTCTAATTTAACAAGGAACTAGTTGACTGCAGAGACTGGTATCACATGGCTGTAACGAAGTACTGGCGTGACACAACGAAAATAAAGGAAGCTATACAGTTCCTGCTGGGTTTGCTCTCACACAGCTAATTATAGAGGAGTGAGAAAGATTCTCCTTCTAACTGATCAAAGGCCAGAGTTGCAGACATGAACGACAGGAATCAGATTTTCGGTCGATATTCATATATCCTGTTGCAACAAACGTTGAACGCACCAGCTACCGAAATCATGGATGCTCCGTTGTCCACTCTAACTCTCTGAGGTTATGCAAAAACATAACCTCAACCAGAACTTCAAACTAGCTTTTCTCTTCCTATTTTACGAAGATGTTAACGGTCCAAAAGCTACTCCTTGCTATCTGGCGCCCTCTCCCGCACATTGACTTGTGTAGGCTCTTCTGGTCACAAAGAGAATCTCCCACAACATCCTCCTTCTCCGGTAAGGTCTTTCAGCACAAAAGTCCCTATCGGCCTAGCAAACTTACCTCCCTATTTTTCAGATACCTAGGTTGTGGCCACTCATCACACTCCGAAAGGCTCCCAGGCAACCCGAGCTTTGTTAATGAAGGGTTATCAGGCAATTAGTTTTCTTCAGAAAGCAAAATCATTCCTAGCATCCTCAATTCACCATGGTCCAGCTCTCCGCTGGTTGTCTCTGGTTTACTGACAACAGTTACCCTCACCACAAAATGCACTGAGCTGGTGTTAGTGTCTTTATCTCCTCAAGGTAATGTGCCTTAGAATCATAGAATGGTTAGAGTTGGAAGGGACCTCAAAGATCATCTAGTTCCAACCCCCCTGCCATGGGCAGGGACACCTTCCACTACACCAGGTGGCCCAAAGCCTCATCCAACCTGGCCTTGAACACTTCCAGGGATGGGGCATCTACAACTTCTCTGGGCAACCTGATCCAGTGCCTCACCACCCTCAGAGTGAAAAATTTCTTCCTTAGATCTAATCTAAATCTCCCCTCTTTCAGTTTAAAGCCATTGCCCCTTGTCCTATCACTACACGCCCTTGTAAAAAGTCCCTCTCCAGCTTTCCTGTAGGCCCCATTTAGGTACTGGAAGGCTGCAATAAGGTCACCCCGGAGCCTTCTCTTCTCCATGCTGAACAGCCCTAACTCTCTCAGCCTGTCTCCATAGCAGAGGTGCTCCAGCCCTCGGATCATCTCCATGGCCTCCTCTGGACTTGCTCCAGCAGCTCCATGCCCTTCTTGTGTTGGGGACTCCAGAGTTGAACGCAGTATTCGAGGTGGGGTCTCAGGAGAGCAGAGTAGAGGGGCAGAATCCCCTCCCTCAACCTGCTGGCCACGCAGGTCGTCTTCTACTCTTCCCATCATGGGCTTCAGCTGAAGTTGAAGCAAATTGCTTTGAGTCTCACCACCTTCATACCACCTTCAGCCTTCTTGCTACTCCCCGTGGTAAACGAACAATAACTATGCAGCAGTGATTGTCCCTGAACTCAGTGGAGGCAGGAAAAAATCAGACAGGTTTTTCGTCTCTATTCCGAATCTGAAGTGTTTTGCACAGAAGGCCCATTGTATCTGCAGCAGAGAAAGTTCAGAGAGGTGTGACATGACCTTTTCCTCCTGGCAGCAGGTTCTCAGGTTGTCCAGCTGAGATTATAACCATCTAAAACAGCAACTCTGAGACAGAAAATGTGCTCAATGTATGGGTCCTCTTCTTCTGGTATGAGAGAGAATGACCCCACCTCTTTATCTGGAGATGGAAATGTATGGTCCCGACTCCCACAACAGGCAAGGGATGGGGCACAAACCCTGAGGAGTTTTAAGAATTCGTACAAGAGGAAACGATGCGGGGCTAGCACTTCATCACCACAGCTCTACATCCTCCTCTCATGGGCTCATTGCCAAACCACTTTCTCTTCTGTTTCCTTCCTCCCTGTTGTCTTTTTTACACTCTGTCAAGTTGTTCACACTGCTTCGTCATCCCCGCTCAATGTTCCAAGATTTCTCTTCATGATGTTTTCCTAGTTTATCATCAAAAAGCTGCAAGAAACTAAGATGAGAAATTACGTCTCATAAAGATGAGAAGAACACAGAGAACGCTTTGACTTTTGGCTAACACTCTGCTGCAATGTTTATGGTATTTAATCTATACATTTGAGAAGGCTTTTTACTTGTAGGTTGGGATGAGAAGTAGATGCCTGTTTTCAGGAAAAATTCATAGATACTGGCCATCCATTTTCTGTAGGTGCCTTTGGAAAATCTTTCTGCCGGGTGGCCTGTTTGATTATTCACTGCTCAATGGCTGCACCATCCTACTGTAAATTATTTCACGAGAAAGGGCAAAGGAACCCACTACCACTGAGCTTATTACTAGTGATGCCTGGAACTCCTTTCAAAGAGTATTTTTTAAATTGTTTCCAGGGTTTGAAGTAGGCTTGTTTTAACTTTTCTTAATGAAATGTTCTCTATTCTTGCTAAATTGTTACCAAATATTAAAAATTTGTTTTCAGCTGCTTTGTGGAAACTTAAATCCAGCTGCTTTGGGGAAGCAGGTATGTGTACTCTGTAGTTTCATTGTCCAAGAACTCTGTATCACTGACTTTTTTAGACACAGATATTTTTTTTTCTATAGACTTCCTGGTCCAGTAGTGGATGAAGCCTCCTAAAAATGCACTTGTAATTTTTGTTTGTCTGACTAACCTATGATCTGATGTTATATCTCCAAGGTGAATAAGATAGTGTGGCTCCAACTGTTGCTGCTGGAGGTAAGTGTTTAGGACCAAGACATGTGCTAAGCCTGGAAGTTGGTGAAAGCTATTTCTATACTTGCCTTGTGGATTTAGGTCATCCTTCGCCCCCAAAACCCTCTGATGATGCACACCAACCAACTAGACTTCTGCAAAATAAACCATTGAAAGTAGCAGGAAAAGGAACCCACAAAGTTTCATGAATTGAAACCATCCCTGTGTATGATTTACTTCAACATACCTGTTCCTGAAACAGAGTAGGCAGTTCTGTAAAGAATACAGAAGAATGTAACAAAGCTCCCAACGATGCTGACTCTTTTAAGGTAGTAAGTGGTTTGGTATCTATGGACAGTTTCCTCCCACTACTGCTGAGCTTATTACTAGTGATGCCTGGAGCTCCTTTCAAACAGTATTTTTTAAATTGTTTCCAGGGTTTGAAATAGGCGTGTTTTAACTTTTCTTAATGAAATGTTCTCTCTTGTTGCTAAATTATTACCAAAAAACCCTTATTTTTGTGGCTCGTGGCTAAAAAAGACGTTAACTTTCTCCAACCTGCTTCCACTAATTTCAACATGTTTCAAATCTTTGGCTTTGACCTTTGAGAAAGTGTAGTTTTCAAAGAGACTCATGTTCTTTCTGAAAGTAGGCATGATTTATGCATCTTAACCACGTAGATACTACAGAATCACTACCTGAAGAGAATCACTACATTCTATTTTCTTCCTTCCTTCCTTTCCCCTCAATTTTTTTATTCCAAAGTTGTAATTGAGACAGATTTAAAAAAAAAAAAACAAAAAAACAAAAAAAACCCAAACAAATAAACCCAAAACTAATGAAGAACTGTTTTTAAGAACTTAAAATCAGGTTTTTGTCCTTCTGATTAAACCTGTCAAATCATATCTTCCTCAATTTCCTCTTCCTTAGCTTTCTAAGCTCAGCTTCAAATTGTACTGCAGCTTACTTTTCCAAGTTTGGATCCGGGCAGAAACCTAGAACTGCAGCTTTAGCTCACTCTATACACCTATGATTCAGAAGACCAAGGCTATTTTGCTAGCTTAGTCAATTCTGACACATCTAAGCGCAGGGAGGACAATTCAGAATACCTAAAGAAGGTGCTTAGAGCACGTTGCGTGGAAAAAAAAGCCCAGTTTAACATTATGAGTGAAAAAAAAAATAGCTTTTTTGACCTATTAGTCACCCTGGAGCATTCCCCTGTTCTGCATTCTTTGCAATGCCTCTCTTTTTCCAGTCAGTCACACTGGCTACGTAAGAGAAGAGTTCGTTAGTGCTTCTAATTTTTATGGTCGTGGTGTTCCCACTGTTCTGTTAATTAGATGAAACCAGACTCCCAGTGAGACTGTAACGAGAATAAACATCGTAGTAACCTGTCAGCTCCCTCTGAAACCGCTTTCGATGGCTTTGTAAACGCGCTGCCCCAAGAGACCACACCGCTGCGTAACGTAAATAATCTGGGTTGGTCACACGTGCTCATATATGTTGCAACAATCAATATAGAAAAATATACTCAATGACAGGGAACCTGAGGCACAGTATCAATCTTTCCAATCAACTAGGCATGAAGACGGCAATGGAAACAGAATAGCTTTAAACATGCATTAACACTGCCATTTTTTAACTGCACAATGCCAATATTGTGGGGAATTGTCTCCTGTCGGAAGTTTAAAATGACTGTACATGAACACTCATCAGTTGCTTTACCTGGAAAGATTGGCTTGTTCCATTTTCCCCTCTTTGCCTTAAGTAGTTTGTAGCCTTCCCACTGCTCGTTCTAAAGACAATAATAAATTCTGTGACCTTTTAACAAAGACTCTCAGCTCTAGGGGTTTCACTTCCAGGCAGCTAACTTCTAAATCTCTATTCTGACAGATTTCATCCCAAGGAAAAAGAACAGCGCGAAAGTCAACGCTGAGCTGCCTTTCTTGTCTTACTGTATGACGCTATTTTTCTTTAAATTGTGTTCTCGCTTGTCATTTGGAAGGCAAAACTTTTCCAAATAGCAGAACCACAGACTTTAAAACCAAGTAACTACGTACAGCCAAGATCTTGCTTCCACCTCTCAGCCTGAAAATAGTGAAAGAGGAGTGGAAGTGGAACCCAAAAAGGGAAATTATTTCTTCTTTAGACTTCTAACATAACGCCTGCCCTCAGCAGCTATCAAAGTCCACCGTGGATCCCCAATTCAAAAGATGTTTAGAAGATTATCTGGCAATTGTTATCCTTGTAGAAGATTATCTGACAATTGTTATCCTTGTCTTCAGGTGTGGGAGCTGATTCACAAACCTTAAGTGACTTGCTTAGGTTCACCCAGGCAGCCTGTAGCACAAGCAGAAATTGGGCTGGGCCTCCTTGGGAAGAAACTAACTGCAAAATTCTTTTGAGGAAGTCGGACTGAAACGTGAGTGTGCCCAATATGCATTACCACCCTCAAACAAATTAGAGCTCTGTGCCCCAAATTCGAGGGCTGTCCAGACTACAGCAGCAGAACTGTCTTGGAGTTAAGCAACTCTTGATGTTTATGAGAAAAGAGTCGTGTTAAAAAGAAGTGGGCAGAATTTCTTTGGTGAGTCACACGCTGACTTGGAACAAGAGCACAGCTGGCACACACCTCTTTTTCCCAATTTCTGGAGGTCACTGCTTGAGTTCAAACAATGGAAAAAACAGATGAGTTAAAAGAAGGCATCTTTGAATTATATTTGAATCACATAGCTCAGGGACAGTCTGGCAAAATTTAACCAGCCTCTAAAGCGCGTGGCACAATCATCTGTTTCGCTTCTCCACTGATGGAAATTAGCCCACACGTGATGGTACAGTCATCTGGGGGTCGCACGCTTTGAGCAGCTACAAAACAAGGTAAGTCTGTGCTACGACAAATCCTTTAAAATAAGGTATAAAGAGAGGGAAGGAGTAGTCATTCATCTCCTATAACTGATGCCTACACCAGGGATGACTAAAACTGTATCCTGATTTTTTTTTTTTTTGCCCTTCTCCTCTTCTTTGCCTACTTCTGTCCTTATCTTTGTCTCTTTACAAATATTCTCTTGTTCATCCCTTTTAAAACGGCCTTGTAAAGACAAACACAACGGGCCAAGACATCCTCATGCTTACTTACTTCTGGCATGCTTTTCAGGGCAAGCATAAACCTTCCACAACCGCAGCAAAAGCGCTCTTGGTCAGGCCATTGACTAGCAGGACTGTACTAGTAATTGCAGAAAAAACTCCATTTGCAGGACTAATAATTGCAGAAAAAAAAATATTTCTATCTTTGATTGCATCTGTTTCATATAAATGAAATGTGACTAAACTTACTTGTGCCCTTCCTTAAAGAGATCTTTGCAGATGATGTGAGGACGGGGTAAGAATCTCGGTTCTACTGTTGTCTGATGTGGAAACTCCACCAGAGGGCATCAGACAGTTGTCTTAAATACCAGTTAGCTTAACTAGCTCGTGTGAAAAAGCTCTTACTCGCACCTAATCAGAGATCAACAGCTGCGTTAACCAACCACCAGGTAGCCCTACAGTACAGAAACATTCAGTGGCAAGTTCAGAGTTTCCATCTACGCTCAGCTTGAAGTTTGCTGCTTCTGTTCCAGGTCCAAGGAGAGCTCGTACGCAGGTGTCGCTTCTTCCTGCAAAGGTTGCCCGGTTTCTGATCTTACTGCTGTGCTGTCTTGGGTCACATACCTAAAAAAACACCATCTAGAGCTCTAGGATGAGAACACTGATTGTTAAATTTGTTCTCCCGGGCACCACGTAGTTTCTTCACCACAAATGAAAAGTTCATCAGTGCAAGAGATGGCTTTACTACGGGTTAGCCTCAGCCTCCAGAGCTGTTCCCCCAAACCCCACCACCCTCCACGCTTCAAAAGCCTTTGACCTTGTCTTTGCAATGCATACATAGTTATAAAAAAAAAAAAAAGCAAACTATTTCAAAGCATTGTGTACAAAATTTCCCCTGTGGGAAACCACGTTCGATAGGTGTTAAGCACACTCGTTTCCTTGCTGCAGAGGATAGGACGTTAGGAACGTGTTTGCTGAACCACAAATTAAAAAGCTGTAAAAATGGTTTTATCTTGTCCTTATTTCTGCTGAAATTACCTCTGCTAGGCGCTGGAGCTGAAGCATTCTGCATTCCTCTTTGCCCAGGGACTACTTAGATCCTTCTGAAAGCATGTGCAATATCTCCTCAACTATTTTGAGGAAAAAAGAAGGTTAAAAAAACCACTAAAAATGATCTCTTTCCTCTCAATCCACTTGTTATAATGTGAAATGTAAATAAAGTAGCAAAAAAGGAAAAATAGATGGAGCTTGACGTGGATTCTGTCCTCTTTACTGCCCTTTTTGCAGGGAAATGTAACCACAGGAATAGCTTCTGTTTCACTAAAGCATTTAAAAAAATCCTCCTTTGCAAATCCAACAGAGAAATGTTAAGCCTTTAAAGCAGATTTGCAATGATTCATTTGTAATTATTTTGAAACAATCGCTTAATTGAAAATTGAAAAAGGAAATTACGGCTTTTGGTTAAATACTGGAAAGTTACCAGCAGCACAAAACACAAACTTGCTTGGAAATCCAAGTCCCAAGAAGAGGTTCTGGCACACTCCAGGACTGGCTGGATATATCCCTAGTGACTTGCCCGAAATATCTTGGGGAACTTCTCCAGTGCTTTAGCTGTGTGTTCTCTTTGCTGCCAACCCGCACTGCGGATTTCAGACACAGTAGTTTGACACACTGGAAAATAAAGGGGGCCTGAATCATTCTATCAAAGAGCAGGAGTAGAAAAATTCCTGGTCCTGTATCCCCCACTACAATTCTCTTTCCTGGGGGGGGGACACGACTTTTTCTGCTATTCTGTCCCCCCCTCACTCAGAAACTCTCCCACTGCTGCTGCTTGCTAAGTTCCTGTTTCCCAGCACAAACTGGCCTTGGCCCCTCGCCATGCCACCAGTGGGAAGTGTGTTATGGGACGGCAGGACTTTGTCCCTCCAGAAGAGAAGAAAGGATGAAGAATCTTTATTGCACATGGTGGTAAGAGACCAGAAGAAGGTCAGTGACAGTTTGCCAGCCACACACATACCTTCATCTCCTTCAAAAGAGAATAAAAATGCTCAGTGGGAAAGCAAAGAGTACTCCCAGGCCAGGAGTATAAAGTCTTAGAGCAGTTACTATAGTGAGTGGGCTTCCTTTTCATGTTTTTGTTTCTAGACATATTCTTAATTAGAAGACTCCTTTGATGTAGCATTCAAGAGGAGCAACATTTTATTGCTTTCCTAGTTGCTTATGAGTGATCACTATTTTGTCTTTATCTCCCAGCCCCAGATTTCTGGGAGTAGAAGGGTACCCTTTAACAATTTATCTTTTATAGCCTGAATTTTGAATAGCCATTAGCCACACGGAACATGTCGTAACACCCACAAGTAGAAGGAAACCACGTGTGTTTAGCGTGTTACTCTCATCCCTTGAAATAAGCTGGGCAAGAAGAACATTCTGTTGTCAGAGATGAAATCACTGGTGAATTCAAGCCAAAAATTTCAGTGTACTCTGGAAGTACAGCTTAGAGGACAAGAAAGTAGGACCAGACACACGCAAGAATCCACACCACAACGTAAACTGGCAAAGTCCCATCTACGTTACGGCACCTGAATGGCTGTGAACAGTCAGAAAGTGGCTACTTTGGGCACGTAAACAGCTTCTGTCTGTTCAGTTCTGGCTTTCTCTGGCAGCACATGCGAGAAGAAACAATTATCACCTTCGTTTTTATCGTGGCTAAGCAATATGTTTTAGATAAACAGAATTAATTCTCTTCTCTTACTGCATTAGAGGGATAAAGGAAACGCCTAAAATAAAGTTCCCACGAAGTGAAAATATTTTTAATAAGCTGCCTAATTATCTGATTAAGTAATTACACTCTGTCTCCCTGAATTTTTACACCTGTTAATACACTGTCTTAAATATCAAACTTGGAATTAATACCAGCTATTAAGTGCATGCTACCCCGTCCCAAAAGTCCAACGTAAGCACGTCTTTACAAACGACACCTCAAATTAGCCGGCTCTGTTATTTCAGTCAAATGTCTTAATATACCTTGAAGACATTTCATAAACTAAGGAGACACGGAATGTCTACTGGAAGCAGGAATATTCTGAAAATATGGTGTATTTTTGAGCACAAACCCTAAGGCTATAGATTTTGTAAATACGGGGGTTTTTTTTCAGTCTAAGTGGGTTTAGGAGTTTGCCTTTCGAAATATTTAAGAATCTGAATTTCATATCCTAACTTTTTCATTTGTATGGCCATTGCCGGAATTTGGGGGTGTGCTATTCTGAACTATGTTTCTTTTTTTTCAACTGGCAAAATCCTTTGATGACTGCCTGAAACTTCATTTTATGAAGTAGATAACATTATCTTGCAGCTACTCCTAAAGTTCTTGGCTAGTTTTGACCTCTGTTTTCACTTCGCTGATACGATTACCTTCAGAATAAGGCAATTTAATGGTGTTATGAAAACACTGTCTGGAAAATACTAAATATTCCTGAATTATTACCAGTTACTGATACCACTGTACATTGTTGTTCACCAGTTGGTGGTTGTATGATTGTTTGGCTCGTATCTGGAGTGCTTCATGCCCCTGCAACGACCAAAGCTATTAGACTATATTGCCTGTTAAGAGTTGAGATAATTTTTTCCTGCGTGCTCTCTCATCTTTGTCATTTTACAAGTGATCTGCATTAGAGAACGTGGCCTGACACTGCTTCCATCAAAGCTGGTGACATATTTTATGCCCCTTCCTGCTGAAAATCTGTTGCCATTCTGCACGCTGCTTCAGAAGTGCGTGGCGGTCACGAGTTTATTAAGGCTATATTAGGGTCAGATAAATCCACTGTTACTATCTGCTTCCATCTCTGCTACTCCTAGATCAATCAGGACTTACAAACTGCTATTTTTAGCAATATCTTTCCCTCTTGGGTCAGCACTGATTGTCCAAACGCTGGCTACATACTGGTTTTCAGTGACTTTATTGAAATCAAGAACTTAATAGTGGTGAGGCCTGAATACTTAACATCCCGTAGTGTCGCATGCAGAACTTCTTTTCCAAAGAAATAAAGCTGACAGAATCCCAGAATCCCTAATTTGTGCATTTTGATCCTTGAGTAGCATGGATTCTGCTACAATTCCCATTTATTCATGTTACCTCTGGGAGTAGTTAATACGCCACGGCTTTCTCCTTCCCGCTTATTTTTGTCTACAAGTCTCAAAATAAAGCCACAATCTTTTCAAAGTTCTGAAAATACATAACCAGGGTGTTACATTGCCTATCAGTTCAGGAAATTAACACAGATTATAGCACAGCTGACTGTTTCTGACACACACTGAATTATTTCCATCGCATGCACAAAGAAGCATCCAGAATGTGTGACCTGCTACTGAAACAGATGATAAGCCTGTGTCTCCAGATGTTTACTACTGCTGAGCATCACCTACTACGCCGTTAGCAAGTACACCCAAGGTAAGTCCTTACATTTCAAGACGCCCATTTGAATGTTGCAAAAAGTGATATAACTTCTGCCTTAGAAGGAAAAGTATCCTCTACCACTGATTTCTTTGGGTTTAGTAAACCCATCTACAGCCAGGGAGTCCTGCACGTGGGTCGGGGCAATCCCAAGCACAAGTACAGGCTGGGCAGAGAATGGATTGAGAGCAGCCCTGAGGAGAAGGACTTGGGGGTGTTTGTTGATGAGAAGCTCAACACGAGCCGGCACCATGTACTGGCAGCCCAGAAAGCCAACCGTGTCCTGGGCTGCATCCAAAGCAGCGTGGGCAGCAGGGCGAGGGAGGGGATTCTGCCCCTCTGCTCTGCTCTCCTGAGACCCCACCTGGAATACTGTGCTCAGCTCTGGGGTCCCCAACATAAGAAGGACATGGAGCTGCTGGAGCAGGTCCAGAGGAAGGCTACGAAGATGATCCGAGGGCTGGAGCACCTCTGCTATGAAGACAGGCTGAGAGAGTTGGGGCTATTCAGCGTGGAGAAGAGAAGGCTCCGGGGTGATCTTATTGCAGCCTTCCAGTACCTAAAGGGGCTACAGGAAAGATGGAGAGGGACTTTTTGCAAGGGCGTGTAGTGACAGGACAAGGGGAAATGGATTTAAGCTAAAAGAGGGGAGATTTAGATTAGACAGAAGGAAGAAATTTTTCACTCTGAGGGTGGTGATGCACTGGCACAGGTTGCCCAGAGAAGTTGTGGCTGCCCCATCCCTGGAAGTGTTCAAGGCCAGTTTGGATGAGGCTTTGAGTAACCTGATCAAGTGGAAGGTGTCCCTGCCCATGGCAGGGGGGGTGGAACTAGATGATCTTTGAGGTCCCTTCCAACCCAAACCGTTTTATGATTCTATGATTCTACTTTGAGCACGATGCCTTCATGAAAGTGAACTATCACTCGATGGAAGGGCTTAATTCCTGCTGTTACCATATCTTTGTGCAGCTCTCCTACGATCCAACAAAGGGCTTTTCCTCTGGATTGCTACTGGATGTGTTCACCAGATTGTTGTAGCTCCAGCAAGCGGAAGGAGGTACATCGCAGTTACAGCCGCACCGCGGCAACAGCACATCGGTCCATCTACCAGTGCCAACAGCATCTGGCAGTTCAAGATACCACTGTCAAGCAAATGTTTCTTGTTAAGGTATCTTAGTTTAGTTTTGAAGCTGGAATAAACATTAGCATCACATGCAAGTATACAGAGGGTTTTCTCGTACCCTGAACTCCCTCTAGAATGTGGTCTGCCACAGTACACTCTGTGCTGAGCACCCTTGTTTTAATTTCCCTCCTTTCCCATTCGTAATAAGGAATATTTTTCATGAAAGATCACACAGCTCTGCTTTATCTTTAAGGAATCTGAATTTTAAATTGTAGCAAAAATATCAATTCTGGGCCAGCATCGGTTCAAGAGAACAACCTCCGTGCCTTTTCTTCCTGCCTCGCTTGTATCTGATCTGATCCTAAAGAAAGCTGCTTTGTATATACTTTGTAGAATAGAATCATAGAATGGTTTGGGTTGGAAGGGACCTCAAAGATCATCTAGTTCCAGCCCCCCTGCAGGGAAACCCTCCACCACATCACCCCTGTAACCTGCACAAATGCCTCAGAAATCTCTCTTGCTCTGACAGGGGGAAGTAGCATGGGAAAAAGGATTGAGCATTTTACTAATGTTTGGACAGACAAGTCCCTCAGCCTACCTGGGACACCACCAATTACCTTTCCTCATCTTGCCAATCCACCGCCCATTTATTTTTCCATTGCTATCACCTATTTATCCATTCATCTTTCTTTATTGTAATGTACCACAGCAGCGTAATGCACCAACATGGACATTTCCTTCTACCTTCTCCCACCTTTTGCATATTACTTACAGTTCCCTGCCTCCAGACTTTTAAGAGAGTACTTTATTTTCCTTTTTCTTCTCCCTATATACTCGTTTCTAAAAGGCAATGAATGGGTGACCTTCAATCACTCTACCAGGTAATAAATATTTTACCTTGGAGGAGGACATGGAAACAGCATGTCTCAGTTGACTGCAGCAATTTTCTTTGCTATTATTTTGCTGCTGTGAGGAGCAGAAGAAATGTTTCCATTACACTAGGAACAGTGGAAACCACAAGCTGATGAAAGCTTTTTCAGCTATCATGCTGCATGGTTTTTCCTACCTGCTGCAGAGCAAGCTGCAAAGAACAAAAATGTTCACGAATGCAAAGGTTTGAAATATTCTCCATATCCCAGGCTTTCTTGTCTGCACTCAAAGTGCAAAATCACTGAATGATGGGGTAACTTGGGATGGAAGGAGACTTCAGGAGGCCACTCTGGAGGCCTCCCTGACCTTGCTCCAGTTTGTCAATGCCCTTCCTGTACTTGGAGCCCAGAACTGGACACGGTATCTGGGTGTGATCTAATGAGTGCTCAGCAGAAGGGACTAATCATCTTGATCTCCCTGCCATGTTCCTGGCTGTGCCACCCAGGCTGCTTCCCCCCAGAGGCTGTTGTGTCCTGGCTCCTACTCTGAGCAGGGTACCTGGTATGGAGCAGAACTGTGCATCTGCACCACATTTTCCCCTTGAACGGGAAGCCTTCACCTTGATGTCATAGCAGACTGACAGCCTGCACTTCAAAAGTAGCCAGTGGCCATTTTTTACATCCTTAAAAGTAGCAAGAACACTGCATGGCAGAGAAGATCCACGGTGCCACTATTAAATGGTAAATACAGGAAATAAAAATCAAAATCAGATAATCTTATAAATACGGTGAGTTGGACACCACTAGCACAATTCGACTGTGCTGAATTTCTTTTTGTCTCCCCTTCAACAAAACATCCTTAAAAACGTTTACAGTTTGTTAATTTACACGCCACTGTATAGCTTTGTGTTTTACCAGACGCTTCCAACTCACCTTGCGCTCCACCTGCCTTTGGAGATCTGCCTTCCTTACAGCTCCACGCTTCCACTTTGCAAACCTTATTTTTGCAACATTCAACGACCTAATATTCATTCAGCTTTTTTCATCCCCAAAATAATTTTACTAACAGTGGTACGTTAACAGAGGGACTTCTTCACTCACCGCAGCACTGCAGACAATTAACGAGCGGAGCAATTTTCACCAAAGGACACTTTCTGGTAGAGCGATGGCTCGACAGATGACATCTTCCTTTCCTTGGGTGCTGACAAACAGCTGGAACATCAGGAAAACTTCAGTCATTAATTCCGACTAGTTTCATTCCAAAGAGACTAACTTACCAGAATGGCTTTTTCTGTTCTTTAACATTTAAGGAGCTCAACACAACCCACTTCAGGAAAATAATTCTTTAAAAAAAAAAAAAAACAATCAGGAAGAAAAAAAGGACTGTTGAATCCTGTCCGCAGTTGACTCCCTCTGAGATTTAGCTGTGACATTTTTGATCACGCTTAGAAAACAGAGATGTTCTTGCTGACTGCCTCACCAAGCTCTTGTGAGGACTTAATTAATCGGCCGCGGCGTAGGTCGTAAGGAGCGTGGGGAGCGAAAGCATAAAAATAGTTACTTAGAACGACGAGAAATAACCCGACATAGGCCAGGATTTCTTAAAAATACGTTAAGTTTTGCAAAGAGGGGGGAAAAGTCCAAACCAGGACTTGGTTTATATTCCAATAGTAAGTGTAAAACTCTAGGAAAACTTTAAATCCTCGGTATCGAATTGCTTTGAACGCTCCATACTGAACAATCTTGAGCGATGTTGCTGCATCGCTGAAGACCGAAGCATTAATTCAGATTTACGCCTCGCAAGGTGATCCCCGCTCACTTTTTGCTCGCGCCGGGCTTAATTTAATTACACGGAGCGCACCGCTGTAAAGCAGCTAATGACGAGACCAGTAAAGGCGCCGCTGAAGACCCAAAGCTCATAAAAAACCCCACAAAAGCTCATAACAATAAAGCTCATCAAACCCTCGCAGCGATCGCCCCCCCCCCCGCAGCTTTACCTCAGGGAGCGCGACTCCCGCCCCCCCTCACCCTCCCGCCAAGCGGCGCCCGCGGAAAGGAAGGGAAAGGAAGGGAAAGGAAGGGAAAGGAAGGGAAAGGAAGGGAAAGGAAGGGAAAGGAAGGGAAAGGAAGGGAAAGGAAGGGAAAGGAAGGGAAAGGAAGGGAAAGGAAGGGAAAGGAAGGGAAAGGAAGGGAAAGGAAGGGAAAGGAAGGGAAAGGAAGGGAAAGGAAGGGAAAGGAAGGCGGCGGTGGGTAGCTCCGCCGCCCTCGCTGCCGCCTCGCCCGGCGCTCGGGACCCGCGGTGGGGGGAGCGCGGCGCTGGCGCCGACAGGCGGCGGGGAGCGGGCGCCGGGCGGCCGCAGCGGAGGTGCGGGGAAGGCGGGGAGAGGAGAGGAAAAAGGAGCGAGCGAGCGAGCAGCCGCCGCCGCCGCGCCCCGGCACGCAGGGAGAGGTGGGGGGAGGACGCTGAGCAGCCCGGTCTCCGCAGCCCCGGCCATGAATATGTAACTCCCCTCTCTTTCCCGAGCTCCATTGCGGAGGCTGCCGCTCGCCATATTGTGCCGCGGGGGCCGCCGGCGAGAGAGGGCGGCGGAAGCGAGCGGTGCGGTGAGGTGAGGCGGGAGCCCGGCGGCCCTGAGGCGGGAGCCCGGCGGCCCTGAGGCGGGAGCCCGGCGGGCGGTGAGCGCAGGGCGGCGGGTTGCAAGCTGAGGCGGGGCGGGCGGCGGCCGCGCCCGCCACCGCGGGGTCTCTCACCTGGTGTGGCAGGAGCGGGTGCGGAGCCGCGGGGTGCGCGGTGCCGGCAGCGGTGCCTGACCCCGGTGCGGAGGAGGGGCTGCGGCTCGGTGAGGTGGTTGTTATGGCGAGGGGCGGGTGTCCCGTAGCGGGCATCCCTCTGGGCTGCGGGGGGCTGTCCGGAGAGGAGCTGCGGCCGGGAACCGCCGGGCATCGCGGCGCAGGTGGGTGCGCTGCCCGCCCCGAGCCCCCGGACAGGCCGTCCCCGCCGGGCCGGGGCTGCCTGGGACGTGCCCGGGCCCCTTCTGCTGCCCCCCAACCTGGCCCGGGGGGTGCGGGGATCTGGAAATGTATGGAAATGTGTATGTGTGTGCGCACACGCAGCCCGGAATCCGCAGGGAGCGGTACCAGCCACCGCTCCGTCTCGCAGCCGCGTACCCTAACGCCATCCCAGAGAGCGAGGCAGTGCCGGATGCCTTTACTGAGGAAGAGAGAGCTGATTAGCAGAGTCACAAGCCGTTATTGGCTTTTTAATGAACTGCCCCCGCTTAAAATGCGATATTCAGTATGATTTATTGCTCTGCGTTCCCAGTCTTTTGTTTCTCCTAAAGCCCGTGCACGTCGCCGCACTGAACGGTATTTCCAAGGCGTGATGCGGATGAACCGATCCTGGGAAGGACCTGACTGCTCTTGTGATAATGTCACCGTTTTCACCAGGGCATCAGGTGGAGAAGGACACTGTGTCGGGAGCTGCGGATGTGTCTTCTCCCTTCACACTCGCTCTCGCTGCTTCCGATGCAAATTTGGCACCTGTTTCTTGCCAACTTTTATGCTCTAGGGTAGCTGGCTCTTCGGAATCCTTTGCCTTCCTTGGACCCACCCCATTGCATAGCGTGTATATCAAACAAATGCTCTGAGCAATATTGTTGTTCTTGGGATTTTTGTTAAGCTCTTTGTTTTCCAGACCCTCTTCTATGGAATGTAATTGGATCAAGTGCCTAATTCCATAGAAATCCAGAGGACAGTTAGTGGAGAAAGCTGATTTCCAGGATGATAAATCATGCTCCAGTGCTGTTTGGAAGTGGTTATGGGTCTGTGTAATAACTCTGCATTGCACACAGGCTTTTAAGGATTAAAGGAAATTGCTTGCGTTTGAAAAAAACGGTGACTGGTGTGCGGGTGAAATTATTTTTGCTTGGGGAAAATTCTTTAATCAAATATGTCATTCATTCAGTGACAAAGACTCGATTTGTCACAGGAGTTCCCTGCAGAGGTGCTCTCATTTGCATTCATCTATGTTTTCAGGAAAAACTTTCGTAATGAGGTAATTTGACATTTTTATACATCATGTCAAGCTCGGAGCTGGCATTCAACTTGTCAGCGAAGACAGAGGCGCTCGCTTTGAAAGTGGCGGGTATCGATACCGATATATTTGGTGTTAAAAGCTACACTTGTGTGAAGGCTTAGCTTTGTCGGGTTGGAGATGGGAGGAATTTTCTCTGGACAGATGATAAGGTGAGCCACGCTGTCGGTAGCAGGCTCTGTGGCCGGCTCTGAGTTTGTTATGATGCTCTTCAATGATGATATCTAAATAAATTTAGAACATCTTTAGACCCTATTGACCCTACGAATTGTTATTTGCAATATTTAATAAACGCCTTATTGTTTTCTGCCTTCAGCTTCATACTAATAGTGAGACACAGATTTATGCATTGGAGGGGTGGTGTTTTATTTTGGTTTTTTTTTTAACTTCTTCAGTGGCCAAAATTCTGACCTTGGGCAGGAAAGCTTTGAAACACCAGCCCTGCTGCAGCTGCCAAGAAAAGCACTGCCTGTCATGTCTTAGAGTTGAAATATTATGCGAGCACCGGCGAAATAAATTGCGTGGGGCTGCCTTTATCAATGACACTTTGTGTTTTAAGAGTGATGCATGGTAATATGTTGAGCATCTTGGGTGACTGGAGCAGAATTCTGGCATTTTGAGGGCTGTGTTCTCATTAAATAGAAATATGGTTGGCACCTGTAGGAAAGCCATCAGTCTTATATATGAAATAGATGTGGAAATACGTGACTTTCTTCAGCTTCCTTTGAACGTTTCTCTTTCCCGTGTTATAAGAAGGAGCACAATGGGGGGAAAAAAGGCATGGGGAAAAGGGAGCTTCAAAAATGCAACATAAATCTGCAACTGCTCAGTTGTATTTTTCTTAAAAGGAGCAGTGGATCTACTGTTACTGAAGCATCACTTCAGAGAACATGAGTGAAAGAAGCATCAGAGTAACAGGATTCCTTCCACTTTTTTTTTTTTCTTTAAATACCCGTCACCTACTTTTTTACTGAATAAATCAGCAATTTAATAATGATACAAAGAGAGGGAAAAGATTGGAGAAGGGATGTTATTGACCCTAAACTTGGTTCTGCTTGTTGGTGAAAGTAACTGGCCTTTGAAGTTTACCTTAAATTCTTATTTTTTTTGAGGAATGAGCAGCGTTTGGTCTTACTTACGGAGCTGTTTAGACTTGTTGCAGTGGAGAAATATTTTAGGAATTATCCCTGTCTGCCTTCACCTCACTTCTGGATCGTGGAGCTCGCTCTTTGAACAGCTGGGAGTTAGCAGTTGTATTCTAACTAATTAAAAACCTAATCCATTCTCGACTCTTTACCACTCAGGGATAAAAATTGAACTGTTTTGGATGATTACTGGGTTTACACTGTGTATGCATTGCTCCTGCAGTACGGTTTACAAAATGTACAGTTTTATTTCAGAGAGAGTCCTCAAACACAAATTGATGCTAGCTGTCACCCAGCTTCAGATGAAAGCTGTCTGGTTGCCAAATTGACAATTTTGTTTCTATGTATTTATTGTAGGTATTAAGTCAATCATACACAAGATGGCTCGAGTCTTTCTTTTTTTGTCTCTCAAGTGTTGTGGGGGAGTTTATTTTCTGTTTATTCATGACCAAGCCTTCTTTTGTTCTCATTAAGAAAATGACATCACTATTGGTTGTGGCTGCCTTCGCTATGATAACTGGGAAGTGGGTGAGAAACTTGTATGGCTATCTAACATAGCTCTGCAAAAACTGAAAACCGAGCCTGTTTCTTTATCTGATACTCACAGAATTTCTCCCACAATATAAACTCATACTGCTGCTTACTGCCATTTTTATTGATAAATGTGATGGACAGTAGGTATGTTGTATACTGAAGAGAAGGGTATCAAAGTGACTCACTTATGTGATCCCAGTAGCCCGGAGAGGGCAGTATGTTTGCCCAGTTTACAGTATATTTGGCTTGAACTTCTACAATGTTTCTTCAAATTGCTTAGAAACATCTTGGATCCAGTAGCACTGTAACAAAGCAGCCAAAGCAGTAGTCCAAGAAGCTGATGAGCAGCCTTTCATGTTTTCTGCTGGTGAAATGAAAAATAACGAACCCACATTGATTTCCCAGTGGAAGTGGAAGCAGATCTGTGCTGGCTCCTAAAGTGTTGCAGTTCAGGGTCTAGCGTGGTCATTTCAATGTGCCTTCAGTTTTACACTGTCTTGGCAACTGGATGATGAGCGAGCTGTTCTGCCCTGCGCTCAGGAGTGGCATCCGAAGGCTGGAACAGCCACCATAGTGCAGTGGGGGGAGCAGGAGGTACAGCCCTGAAGAGTACTCTAACAAATTAACCATGGAATCATAGAATGGTTTGGGTTGGAAGGGACCTTCAAGACCATCCAGTTCCAACTCCCTGCCACAGGCAGGGTCACCTTCCACTACACCAGGTTGCGCAAAGCCTCATCCAACCTGGCCTTGAACACTTCCAGGGATGGGGCAGCCACAACTTCTCTGGGCAACCTGGTCTAGTGCCTCACCACCCTCAGAGGGAAGAATTACTTCCTTAGATCTAATCTAAATCTCCCCTCTTTCAGTTTAAAGCCATTGCCCCGTGTCCTGTCACTACACACCCTTGTCCAAAGCCCCTCTCCAGCTTTCTTGTAGCCTTTTTTGAGGGGCACAGCAAGAAATCGGTTAGCCTCAAAAGACCTGTGCCAGCAGTGCTGTGAGGGTAAGAAAGTACTGTAAAACCAAAAGCAGTGGTTCTGAAGCAGAATTCTGTGCTAAGGGGGTACAATAGCAGGGGGTGTGGTGGTTTGGTACAGTCACATCCATGTAAACGTGGTGTTTTACTGCAGACCGTGAGGTCCGGTGCACTATAAACACGTCACTAGAGAATGAATTTGAAAAAAAGGATTAAAAAAAATCTGATCAAAAATATCCCAAGGTGATGCGTTTGTATGTGTTTAGTTGCTTTGGCAGATTCAGCCTTTCTGGAGTTCGAAGGTTTACTTTTGTTTGTTCCCAAAAGTTTTCAGTCCTTCATCCCTCCTACTCTGATCTAACACAGCACTGACATGGATTTTAGAAAGGAAGTTTTGCTTTTGTCTTTCACAGTTGGTTATTAATTCTGAAGTCTAAGGTTGATTTCACTCTAAGAGCTTAAGAATATAATTTTTGAAACTCGCCCGGGTAGTCATACACGCAATGTACAGTAGCGTGCTTCATAACATGAGAAACTTTGCCTAAAATTTAACAAAAAAATGAAAAATTTTCTACTTAATCCCTCCGAGAGAAAACACATCTAAGCTTTTTAATTTAGGAATAGCCTGGTTTTGAAATGGGATGAGTTTGAGCGTTTGTAGGTATGACAGCTAGAGGAAGATGGCTGAATTCTGGACTACCTGGAGGCAACTAACATGATTTGGAGTTTGTTCTCTGGAAACGGTGTGATAATTTTGTGTATCCCAGTTTTTGTAGCTGAGCAGATGTCCAGGAGGGTGTGATACAGAACTGTAAATAAGATGTTGAACGCTAAGGCCTGAGATTATCGACAGCAATGGAGTGATCCAGGAGGCAGTGTGAAAAGGCCATGGATGCCACATCCTTCTGTCATGTCATGAGGAAGAGCATTAAAGGGGGAATGGGGAAGGAGACTTGTGGGTCGAGATAAGAACAACTTAATAATAATGATAATATAAAATTAAAAGTAATAGTGAGTGATAATATATGAATATATCTATAAAATGTTGATAGTAATATATACAAACAAGTGATTTGCAGTGTAATTGCTCACCACCTGCTGACCAAAGCCTGTCCCATCCCAGCCAGCGATCCCAAAAGAGAGAAGGTTCAATCTTCTGCAAACAAACTGCAATCCCGGACAAGTGAGAGGCCTGGAAAGAGAGCGCAAGAACTCCAACAGCGAGCCCCACAGAAGAGGAAGAGAACTTCTTCGTGGTCAACCCTCATCTATGTATCAGGCATGACATTGTGTGGTATGGAATATTCCATTGGCCAATTTGGCCCTCAATCCAAGATCTAAACTCAAATCATGAGCCCTTTGTCCCACCACGCTCCCCCCCAGCCTGTTGTGCTCCTGCACACTGGCAAAAACACGGGAAGCTGGAAAGTCTTTGGAAGTCTCAGCGCCAACTCTAACCATCAGTGCGCTGTCAACATTCTGCTCTTACCAAATCCCAGACCAAATCCAAAACACAGAGCTCTTCTGGCTGCTGAAAAGAATAACTCTGCCCCAGCCAAAACTTGGACACAGGTCCAGTAAATTGTGAATGACAACTAACTGGAAGATCCCACGTCTTAAGGCACCAGGCAAAAGGCTTTTTTCCTTAGGAGAATAAATACAGTGAAGGAACTGTAAAAGACAAGGTGCTGGCAAGCTGGCGTGTTTCAGAATTGTCATTATTCTGTTTTTTTTTTTTCCCCTCTGTCAGATGGCATCTGCCCAGTAGCCCGCTGGATGTTCCCTAATCACAGCATTAGGTAGGTGGTGTTACCTGGTTTTCAAGGAAGGAGTTTTTTCCTGTTGAAGAGAAATGCCTGTTAAGTTTATGGGGCAGGTTGTGAGAAGATGGGAGTTTGGGACTAGTTATCAGGAAAACTGGAAACTCGGAACTAGTGTGGTTGAGAGGAAGAGTCATGTTGGGAAAATGTCTGTAGTGTTACCGGCTGTCGAGGCTGTTAAACTGCGCCAGTGCCTCGGATTTCTCTGCATTCCTCAGTTTTATTGGCTGCTTTGGGACATTTTTGAGTCAGTGGTCTTGAATTCATTATACAACTCTTTTTTTTTTTTTTTTTTTTTTTTTTTTTCTTTTTCTTCCTGCTGGCTGATAGCACTCTAGGGCAGAAATGAGGTTATCTCTTTGCTAACTGCTCTTTATAGACTGACAAATTTTGCATCTCTCAGTTTGACCATCTGGAAAAGCAGAGCTTTGTAATACTCGCTTTGGGAATAAACACAACTTCCCTAATCTTTACATGCTTCCAGCCTTGAGTGCCATAAAGTCACTTCTCGTGTAGTCGAGTTTCTTCCAGATGAAAAGCTTCGTTATTGAAAGTAGTGGGATAAGAGGAAAAAGTATGAATCTTTCCAGAGTGACCTTTACAACGAATTTCAACGAGCCTCACATTTTGAGAATCAATTTTAAGTGGCAAAGGAGAGAATCCGACAAACTGTCTTACAGATGATGTGCTTTCAAGCAGCCTGTAGAAATGCATACTTACAGCTTCTCCTAACACACATCCTGGTGACACAATACTACAAAAGAAAAGAGAATATGTTATTTTTTCATGCAGAACAGGCTGGATTTATATTTTAAATGTAGAACTTGGCACAACCTTGAGCGTGGAGAACATCTGGTGCTCATGTATGTGCAAATAATTTTATTGTATTAGTAACTACATTGTGCCATCGATTATCTAACATTCAGTGGGAGTTAGATGTACCCATCTGAAAGTAAAATTTGTGTTTCATTTTAATAGTTTGCTGATTTTATTGTCGTTTAATTGTTTTCTCAGCCATGGTGGGGCTATATTGATAGAGTTGATTAAAATATTTGAATGGCAGTCTCTTTATTTCTGGAAGGCAGGATGGCAAGGAACCAGGTGCAAAATTAAAATGGGATTGTCAGGATGGTTAGCACATCGTGTCCGTTTCTCAGTGTGAAACTGGAATGACTTGAAGTAGTGAAAGCGTAGACCTGCTGTAAGTTGTTTCATCATGTTAAACATCAACCGTGCCGCGCACTGCGGTCAGATTGCTGGCATGAACGTACGTTATTATTGACGGTCATGTGTGGCCTCAGGATAGTCCCAGCCATTCATAGAATCATGGAATGGTTTGGGTTGGGAGGGACCTCAAAGATCATCCAGTTCCAAGCCCCCTGCCATGGGCAGGGACACCTTCCACTACACCAGGTTGCTCAAAGCCTCATCCAGCCTGGCCTTGAACACTTCCAGGGATGGGGCATCTACAACTTGTCTTCATTTTAGTTCCTGTTTCTTTTGTTTACCTCAAATAAAGATTTCTGGGTTTGTTCTTTAAGAATGAAACACGGAACCCCTTCAAAATGGATTTAAGAAGAAAAAGGAGAGAGGACACGTAAATGTGTGAATGCCTCATGGCTAATAGCTTTCCTCAGGGATGGGTTATAACGTCAGCCTTCAAGCAATCATAAATGTGGTCTTTGTACCATTATTCAGGTGTCCAGGGTGGAGTGTAAGGACAGCAGTTGACTCCGCAGTGGAGGTAGATGGGAGTTTCTCTCTGGGCTGACGTGATCTTTGCTTTTGCTGTAGGTTTGGAGAGAGATGGAAGAGCAGAGGCTTCCTGCAGTGCTCTGGAGGCTTTAGGTGATTGCAGGGGGACGTCAGGGTACCAGTGCGTTGCCTTGTGGTGATTGGGAAGGAATTGGGGGGGACTGTGCTGGCATTTGTGAGGATTTTTGGGGAGAGTGAAGGTGGTGGTCAGAGTTGTAATGATGCAGACGGTTTTAAACGTGCACTACGAAAGCCCAGGTCAGGATCCAAGGAAGATGCTCTGACAAAGAACTGGATTCCTTTCTTATTTCCAAGCGACACTGTTTCCCTTGGAGTTGCTGGTGTGCTGGCTTCATCTCTTTCATGCAGTAGCTGTCTCTTCTCCCTCCCTTTTTTTCTGATTCAATCTTTCTATCCCACAAATAAGAGTCCAAGGACGTGTTTGTTTGCAAGCTGATACATCGTGAGGGCAGAAAGCACAGTGTAAATACTCATTATTTGTTATCAGGTTTGACTTCTGGAGCATGTAATTGCTGTTTGAAGTTCCAGCTTCATAGTTTGTATTAATTTGGCATCTCTAACAGTCTTTTAATTGGCTTTGATTGTGCTTTGCAGATGATAGACTTGTAGTTAACGCGTACAGAAGCGTTTTAAACGCCGGCTTTGTGTGAGCACTGCTGACCACTCGTTTCTAAACGTAGTAGGCATTTACCAAGGAGCTCGCCTACACTACTATAGTGTATTAACTGATAAACAGTTTGGTAATAATTTTGAAATCAGCCCATGAATGTACTTGTAGATGTTCCGTGATAGTAGCTGAAACCATTCCCTTGATAACGTTCGTTTTGTAATCTGTATCTGATCCTCAGGAGTTTGCAGGTTGGCTACGAGTTCCTCACCACCTACAGCTCTATGCTAACAGCTACAAATGTTAGATTTGGGCAGGTACCTGCAGCTCTCCAGAGGCCAGCTTATCAGTAGGTGGGCAAAACCCATGGCATTTCTGCTTGGCCAATTGAAATGTACTACAGCAGAGAGAAACTGTATTCTCCAAAAACATCCGTGTGGTGTTTGGGGGCTTATTTGTCAATTTTCCAATTTAGACAAAAATACTCGGTTGTGAATTTTACTGCTGATTCCAGAAGTTCTCGGAAGATATTTAAGGAAAGTGTTCTTTTTCTTAAATATGTGGCTATATCACATGTTTATGGAGGAAACTCCCATCTTAAGCAGACTTGCTGGATATTTTTTTATAACGTACTAGGTATCCGATGCCCCAATTCCCTTGTTGCTGTTTTCACACAGTTCAAACAAATGGATTCTACGTTGTATAAAGCCCGTGGTCACTGTAGTCCCAAAACAGCCTTCTGATGTTTTCTTTTGTGGGTAAGGAGGATGTTCCTATAATAATATTCAGCCACATAGACTGTAAGAGGTGTGTGGAGTGGGAGAAGGTCCCGTTGAGGTTTCTTCAGCTTTTTATTACGACAATGTTTTATTGGCTGGTTAGTGTTAGTTGCTGTTGGCTTTTCTTGGCTGTGTCACTTTCTGAACAGCAAAACTGACTATAAATCATAGAATCATAGGATGGTTTGGGTTGGGAGGGACCTCAAAGATCATCCAGTTCCAACCCCCCTGCCATGGGCAGGGAAGCCCTCCACTACACCAGGTTGCCCAAAGCCTCATCCAACCTGGCCTTGAATGCTTCCAGGGATGGGATATCTACAACTTCTCTGGGCAAACTGTTCCAAAATGTCTCCGATAGTCAGTTGACCTCACCATTAGAATAATTTGGGTTGGAAGAGACCTCCAGAGATCACCTAATAGAACCTCCTGGTAAAAGCAGGGCCGATTGGATCAGGTTATTCACAACCACATCCAGTTGAGTTTCACTGTCTCCAGGAGTGGAGATCTTTCAGCCTCTCTGAAGGGACCTTTTATGAGTGATCCTTTTGCTGTGGGTTTACGCTTTCAGTATAGAATTATTTCTATACTTTTTTCTGCTTGACCCTTACCAGTTTATTCTGTCTGTCCACGTGCCTTTGTCACGGCAAATACTTTCTCTTTTTGTTTTTTGGTTGCTTATGTAGTTGCTGCTTTATGTCTGGCTCATGGCATGAGTGCACAGCACTAGCTGCTAAACATTTTAAATGAGGTTTTGATGACAGTAAGAGATGGTGAGGGATCCCAAATCGTATCTCATCTCTTAGACGTCTGCAAGAGTGACAACTTGAGCCTTGCACGTCGGAGGAGAGCCGCGCTACAGCGGCGCTGCGATGCGATGGCGACTCTGAACACGAATCGATCAGCTTGAATTTGTTGTTAGCACAGACCACGGCTGATGGTGTCAGGAGAAGGTGACTGTACGGGTGGCTGATACAACACTGAATTCAGTTTGCAAAGGTAGAGAAGTGAAAACCGTCCCAGTGAGGGACGTTGCGACATTGAGCTTGGTACTGGGAGGACAAGCACTGATAGCTGAACGAACTAAAAACATTTTAGTAAGACATTCCTCTCTTGAGCTTACCCTCGTTGGAGATCACTAGGTAATTATAGTGAGTGCAGTATAAATTAACCGAGAGACAACTCGAAGAGTGGTGACAACACGAGTGAACAAGCAGAAGAGGAAGGGGAGGTGCAGACAAATGCAGTGACATAGTTGTTCAGGATCATCGAGCAGTTCATTTCAGAGCTGGGAACAAAATCAGCCCCGGGCCAGAACCTGATTCTGTCTGTCTCTTGGGGGTTTTGAGATCCAGCAATGAAAAAAACCTTCGGAAAAGAGTGAATGCTGAAAGCACTAGATTGTAATCTAGTCCTAGTTGTCCCAGATTACAACTGAATGTAATCTGAGCTACCAGCGAACTGCAGTGAGGACTAATTCCTTCAAATAGTGTCTATGCAGAACTGTTGTTGTTTTGGTTTGGTTTTTGTTTTTTCTTCTCAAAGCAAGCTCTTAGCCAGAAAGTAAAAGCAGAAAAAGCTTAAATTTCAGAATGCTTGATTGAATAAACCTAAATGAATGACTGAATCAAATACTTTGTCAAAACATGCAGTTCATCCCTAATACTAGTTACAATATCAGAGAGAGTAAAATATAAAACTCTTATCCTGTTAAGCTTCCAAGTAACTGCACTATGATACTTTTGAAAAAACTAATCCTTTGGGAAAAAAAAAAAAAATCAGAATGGTTGAAGGTGCTGTTGAACTTGGCGTGCCAAATAGAGGTCTCACTCTCTTACTGTTTTAAGTCTAAATATTTACCATTTAAAACTTGGAATAAAAATAAAAATCAGTTGATTTCTAAGGATTTAATACTGGGTAAAAATGTGGTGGTGTTTTTTTTTTTAAAGAGCCTGATGCAATTTTTTTTCCTCAAAAGTGTTTTTTCTTGAAATTATCAGAGATGGGTATGCTGTTTTGAGTTAAATAGAGGCTGGTACAGTTGTGGCCACACCTGAGCTGGGTTTGTGGGTTATCTCTTCCAGCTGCTTGGTACCATTTCACCGTTTCTCTGATCTGAAGGTGTGCTGACACATCCACATGTGTCTTTGCCTGGGCTAAAGTAGGCACTGCAAAGCATTTTGGAGAATAATTCAGGTTGGGAGGGATCTCTGATGGCATCCAGTCCCCCGCTCCCTGGGTAAAGCAGGACCACCAGCAAGGTTAGTTCCAACCTAGAGCTCAGGAAATCTTAAATTTTCACAAACAACAAATTTTGAGAAATAAGACTAAAGATCCATTATACATTGGCAAATCTAAGGGTGGTAAACCTCTGGCAAGGTAAAGTTGGGAAGAGTAGGAGCAGGCAGATGGTGCTGCCAAGCTCTTTGCCTGCCTTGGAGCTGGAACAGCCCGTCTGCCCGCAGCTCTGAGTGATCTGAAATGTACTTGTTGCCAGTCGGATTTTATTTTTACTGGACAGTTTTAGGAATGAGATACCCGAATGCCCAATCTAGTGTGACTCAGGACTACACCTGAGCAAATAATTCAGCGTATGTCAGTGTAAGAGCTTGTGAAGGGGATGTGGTGTGTGACAGGTGCGGATGTTGCTCTGCTGGAGTTTTTTTTCTAAGCATGTTGGAAGGACTCTCCAGCATGAATTCCCCCATCAGTAAGCAGGCAGGAGATCAGAGGGGCTTTCCCGATGGGGTCTTTCATTTTTTCCTGTTATTTTTTTCCTGTAACAGTCTGTTTTCCAGTGCTTCAGGAGCAATTAAACCCCAGCCATTTGTCTTCAAATTTGCTTTGGAAAATAGTCTACAGATGGATGAGCACCAAGAGCGAGATTTCCAAGGAAAACAGGCTTAAATAGCAAGTCTTTCAAATGAAGTGATGCAGTGCCTTTTACTGAAGCCAGCAGGCTCATCTCCCAGCTCTAGTTAGGGAGCTGTTTAGCTTGTGGGTGATGTTTGGTTATCTAAAATCCATCAAAACTTTCCAAAGCTCCTTAAGAACAGTGCAGGTGGGTTTTCTTTACTTTTTGGTTTTAATGCTCTGGCAATGTGGAGATCCGAGAAAACATCCTGGGTACAAAGAAATCCAAATTTACACATAATCTTGAGCAGTCTCCCTGTTTCATCTTCCAGTTTGCTTCTATAAAAGACAGGCAGCAACTAGGCTGGTTTTATGCCTAAATACTAAACGTTAGCTCGTGTCTCTTTTTTTCAGATGCTGTTTGGAACAGTTTATGGGGTTTTTTTAATGACTGACAAGAGTGGCCCTCTGGCTAGAGCATAAATCACAACAACTAGCACTTACCAGTGGCTCCAGGAGAAAGATGTTTGATCTGCCTACAGGAATGTGGCTTCTCCCCTTCGTACATCACCCTGTTCTCATGTGACTGGTTGTTTTCCTCTTATATCCAGAGGCTATAGACAGGTCATAAAGGTAAAAAATGATAAAAAGTATGAAGTTGTGGTGTGCCAGAAGTTGTTTCGAAAAGTTAATGGTGAAAAAAGGCACACAGGAGGTGTCTGACCTCACGTTGTTCCCAATGCTGGTGCAGGTGATGATCTGTGAAGAAGAGATCCCATCCTCTTCGTTTATAAAGCGGAAAAGAGCTGAAACGTTGAAGAGTTGAAAACTTAAGTAGGTGTCGTTGTGAGGAAATCTGCTTCATATTTTCAGTGGGAAAAATAAGCATGAGAAAATTGTTAAGACCTTTTTTTAAAAAAAAAATATGGCAAATGGGCTGCACAGGAATAGAGAACGATGTCAATGAAGATCCAACTGATCTTAAGAGTCTGAGATTTCAGCGGAATAAATTTCCAGACTGAAGAACAAACCTGAGGTTTTACATTTATTCTTTGTCATCTCTCCCCTTGCCAGTAGTAGTAGTTAATAAAAAGTCTGCTATTCCTTCTGTGTAGAAACTTTCCACTTTATATTTTTCACACTGAACAAAGTGTCAACAATGTGAAAAAAATCTTTCTTTGGCTCATGAGAGATTTTTCCGAATTTTATAGCTTTAAAAGGATCAGCTGGTCTGGCCATATCCTGGGCTGCATCCAAAGCAGCGTGGGCAGCAGGGCGAGGGAGGGGATTCTGCCCCTCTGCTCTGCTCTCGGGAGCCCCCCCCTGCAGTGCTGCGTTCAGCTCTGGGGTCCCCAACATCAGAAGGACATGGAGCTGCTGGAGTGGGTCCAGAGAAGGCCACAAAGATGATCCGAGGGCTGGAGCACCTCTGCTATGGAGACAGGCTGAGAGCTGGGGCTGTTCAGCCTGGAGAAGAGAAGGCTCCGGGGAGACCTTCTAGCAGCCTTCCAGTACCTAAAGGGGCTACAGGAAAGCTGGCGAGGGGCTTTGGACAAGGGCGTGTAGTGACAGGACATGGGGCAATGGCTTTAAACTGAAAGAGGGGAGATTTAGATGAGATCTGAGGAAGAAATTTTTTACAATGAGGGCGGTGAGGCACTGGCACAGGTTGCCCAGAGAAGCTGTGGCTGCCCCATCCCTGGAAGTGTTCAAGGCCAGGTTGGATGAGGCTTTGGGCAACCTGGTGTAGTGGAGGGTGTCCCTGCCCATGGCAGGGGGGTTGGAACTAGATGATCTTTGAGGTCCCTTCCAACCCAAACCAGTCTATGATTCTATGACTTGACTTCCTTTACACCTGGAGTTAAAATAATAAATATTTTATTATTTCCACTTAATAAATATTTAAATATTTCCACTTAAATAATAGTGGAAATTAGAACACAGAGAAATACTATTCCTTTCCTCCTCCTTTCCTCCTCCTTTCCTCCTCCTTTCCTCCTCCTTTCCTCCTCCTTCCTCCTCCTTTCCTCCTCCTTTCCTCCTCCTTTCCTCCTCCTTTCCTCCTCCTTTCCTCCTCCTTTCCTCCTCCTTTCCTCCTCCTTTCCTCCTCCTTTCCGTATTTTTAGGGCACAGTATTTATATAGTAAAACTTGGAGTTGACGGTCTCTCATCTCCCAGTTAGTTATTTTGATGCCTCCCCAGACCCTTGTTGCTTGTTAAACATAATAGTGGACACGACTACCTCAGGTTGGGCACTTTATTTTTTGTGCCCCCCCCATATTTTTTTCATAAGGTGGGAAAACTTTAATTTCTGTGCCTGGATAAAAGTAGCTATAATAATCCTTGCTGCACTGCTTCTCTTGCTTTTCCCTCAACAATTAATTAAAACTTACAAAATAACCTTGTTCTCCAGAGAGGTTGACCCTTTTCGTACAGAACTTGATGAACTGGAAACTGGATGATGATGTTCCTGGTAGGTGCCAACAGAGTCTGCGTTTGGCTGCTGATTCGAAGGGTTTGGAAATACAAACCTAGGTTGAAAAAAAAAAAAAAAAAAAAGTTTAGAAAAGAAGGAAGAGAGCACTTTTTTGCACCCAGCAGAAATGTCTGCAACTGCAATTTTGCCTCTTACACAGTTACATTTATTTTTTTTAAACATACCACGCAGTCTGGAATACATTTTCCTGCTTCAAGGCAGGCATTTTTGGAGAGATGGGGAGAATTGCCCCCTCTGCCCCAGTGTGAAAATATTTTCTGTCCAGAAACATGATTTTCTTCTGTTATTCTCACCTGACTGTCTTTCACGTGTCTGTAGTAACCATGTGTGGTAGTTTTGCCTTATCTCATACAACAATCCCAAAGTTTTCATGGGAAAGCATGACAATTGCTCTGCGTGGTCCTTTTCTTGTTTGTTTGTTTTTTGTTTTATTTACGGTTGGTTGTTTTTATTTTTTTAATGAAGAGGGGATGTGTGCCTTTGCCTTAAGCAAATTCTGCATCAGTGGTTTTGGTTCTGGAAGGGATCAGTCATCTTTTGAGTGCATTGAGCCCTGTCCGTGTCCAGGAGTGCCTGCCCACCACTGCCCATACAAAAAACCAGCGAAACCGTGATAATGTGTATATGATTTGGGTTTCTGAAAGTTAAAAAAACTTCTGACTTTGCCACCCCAGGCCACTGCAGATCGGGTGCATGTCCACTGAAGCCCAGCAGGATTGCAGAGGAAGACTGGACCTCTAATAGAATCACAGAACAGTTTGAGATTCTTTTTGAGAATCTTTTTGTAAGAAAGAATGAATTTTATTGCATTTTTTTAAAAAAAACTTTAAATATCTCTGTATCGTTTAGCGCTTGTGCGTGCATATGCCTAACTTCTGGCGTAGAATTATAGAATCATGGAATGGTTTGGGTTGGAAGGGACCTCAAAGACCATCCAGTTCCAACTCCCCTGCCGTGGGCAGGGACACCTTCCACTACACCAGGTTGCCCAAAGCCTCATCCAACCTGGCCTTGAACACTTCCAGGGATGGGGCAGCCACAACTTCTCTGGGCAACCTGTGCCAGTGCCTCACCACCCTCTGAGTGAAAAATTTCTTCCTTCTATCTAATTGAAATCTCCCCTCTTTCAGTTTAAAGCCATTGCCCCTTGTCCTGTCACTACATGCCCTTGTCCAAAGTCCCTCTCCAGCTTTCCTGTAGGACCCCTTTAGGTACTGGGAGGCTGCAATAAGATCACCCCGGAGCCTTCTCTCCTCCAGGCTGAACAGCCCCAACTCTCTCAGCCTGTCTCCATAGCAGAGGTGCTCCAGCTCTCGGATCATTTTCTTGGCCCTCCTCTGGGCTTGCTCCAGCAGCTCCATATCCTTCTGATGTTGGGGACCCCAGAGCTGAACACAGCAGTTACCCAGTGACTGGGTTGTAACTGATCTCTCAATATTCTCTGGACTTCTGCTTGGAATGTACTTTCGGGAGGAAAAAAAAAGGCATCACAGTGTGCTTCCAGCGAACGTGTCGCTAATTTTCTGTGTGCATGTACAATTTTGACCTTCCACTCAGGATGTAGACCCTACCTGTTCATAAATGGGTGTTTTATGACTGTTTTTCGCATCAGGTGGCATTTGCAGCTTTCACAGCAGCTTTATGGCCTTCAGTTCTGTGGCACTTTTGTTTAACAACCTGCACTGATTTTCGCCAAGCATCCATGGCTGACCGACTCCCTCAATTTCTCTGGAGCGGTACGACGCGTGGGATTCTCCGTGTGTAACACAGCAGAGCCTGGTCCATGGGAGTACAACGTTCCCCCTGTGCTTCTGCGTTGTTGGCACAGAGACCGCCGTGTCCCAGCGGAGCCGGGAGAGGGTCAGCCGGATGGATGTGAGTGTGCAACTTGTTGCTCTTTTTCTTCCCAGCCATGTCTCAAGCCGTGCAGACCAACGGGACGCAACCCTTAAGCAAAACCTGGGAGCTCAGTTTGTATGAGCTGCAAAGAACGCCTCAGGTAAGGCGTGCCACGGGGCTGGCCGCATGCTTTTTGGAACGTGGAGCTTGATGTTGAGGATTTTCTTTTTCCTTTAGGAGTCTTAACTGCCTACTCGAAATGATAGAATAGTTAAAAAAAAAAATCCTCCCAAAACAAAACCTCTCATCAGATTTAAAAAAAAAAAGTTTGATCTCTTCCTGTTTCTTCTTCTCTTCTCTTCTCTTCTCTTCTCTTCTCTTCTCTTCTCTTCTCTTCTCTTCTCTTCTCTTCTCTTCTCTTCTCTTCTCTTCTCTTCTCTTCTCTTCTCTTCTCTTCTCTTCTCTTCTCTTCTCTTCTCCCCCTCTTCTCTTCTCCCCCCTCTTCTCTTCTCCCCCTCTTCTCTTCTCCCCCTCTTCTCTTCTCCCCCTCTTCTCTTCTCCCCCTCTTCTCTTCTCCCCCTCTTCTCTTCTCCCCCTCTTCTCTTCTCCCCCTTCCTTCCTTTCCCCTTCCTTCCTTTCCTTCTTCCCCCTCTTTAGCAGCATGGTTGTATGTGCTTCCGGTTGTGCATCTGTCTTGGTTTATCTTTTTACTGTGTTTCTCTTTAAAAGACTAGTAAACCATGCAATCTCTGCAAGGAAGTGCCTAAATTCCATTCAAGAACTTTCTTTTATGTTAGGAAGCAATCACCGATGGCTTGGAGATAGTGGTGTCACCCAGGAGCCTGCACAGTGAACTGATGTGTCCCATCTGTCTGGATATGTTAAAAAACACCATGACGACAAAAGAATGTTTGCATCGCTTCTGTGCCGACTGCATCATCACAGCCCTCAGGAGTGGGTACGTCAATATGGCTACAGGGAAGAGGGATTTCACTTCAGAGGAAAACGTCATCAAGGAAATCCTTCCAAGTCCTGGGTGTTGCTGTGGACGTTACGTGCGTGTGCCCTGCCAGTTCCTGAATGCACAGGGCACCTTTTGTGTTTCATTCCTGTGTGTTGAGCCGCCTGTGGCAGAGCAGACTTGGCCTTTTCCTTGGATGAAAAATCATCCCATAACTTGTTTTTTTTGCAAGGGGTTGAAAACCCCTTTTATCTTCTTTTTTTTTTTTTTTTTAAGATCTTACAACAGCGAAACAAAAAATATAGTACATTGCTTACAAAAATGAGACTTATTTCCCTCATTCTTCCTTCTCCTAACAATAATTTCCAAATTGTGTGGCCTTTCAGGAGTAGTCCTGCTTCCAAGCTGCACCCCTGAAACAACCTACAACTGAAGCACAAATAATTTTTCTTGTATTCTTCAATTACAAGCTCGTGTTTTCCCAAAAGCAACACAACTCCGAGATAACCAACAGCAATTAAGTCAGTGATGTTGAGAATCCATTTCTGGTAACGGCAATTACCTGTGTGCATGTCACACTTAATTTGCTGTGCCTGTGTAAATTCTGAGGAGTAATTAGCAAAGGCACGTTAGAAGGCAACAAGAAAACCATCAGGAGTAGACACCAGCGTTTCGGCTATTGAGGCCCCTTCCTCTTAGAGAAGAAAAATGGTGTGAACCTGACATTTTAGTTAAATGAGAGCAAAATGGTAGGAAGGGCAAGACTGCTTTAGTTTTCCCATTAATTAGTGCTGGAACCATAGAATAGGGTCCTTCATCTCTGTTTTGTCCTGTGAGTGCTAGAAAGACTATGCCTTAAATAATTCCCACTAGATGTGCCTTTTTTCTAGGTGAAAATCCAGCCAGAGGCTTAAGGGAAGAACCAGTTTGCAGAGTGGAACTTTTCAGTCTAAATACAGTTTGCTTAACCATACTTTTTTTTTTAAAAAAAAACCCAAACAGTTAAGCAGGGAGATGCACGTTTGGGGGATTTTGTTTCAATATCTGGAACTACATGATCTGTCAAAAGATAGAAGCCCCGTTCCAGATTTACTATAAATGTTGAGTCTCGGTGAGCACTTTGACCAAAAATTGCAGCATTAAGGCAGACTGTTGTTCTTGTTTGTTTGTTTTTTTTTTCCTTCTTGTCCCTGTCCAGCAATAAAGAATGTCCCACGTGTCGTAAGAAGCTGGTTTCGAAAAGATCGCTGAGACCAGATCCCAATTTCGATGCTCTCATCAGCAAAATTTATCCGAGCCGAGACGAATACGAAGCTCACCAGGAGCGAGTGCTGGCCAGGATCAGCAAACACAACAACCAGCAGGCGTTAAGTCACAGCATCGAGGAGGGACTGAAGATTCAGGCAATGAACAGGTACCTCATTTGTCCACGTGTGACCTTCGTTTGCCTTAACACTGAAAACACGCTGTCTGTCCCCGCTCCCTGTGCCGCCCGACATTCCTCTTCTCTCCTCCCAAGTCTCCCAAAAGAATTTTTAACCTTTGGCAAAGTAAGTGTTAATCTTTTGGCTACTAACAGAAACCTGGGTCTCGCTCCCCGCAGCTTCTGCGTCAGGTTTCAGCTGAGCTTTCCCAAACTGTGGCTTTTGCATCTTGATAATAAACAATTAATAATAATAATAATGATAATACAATGAACCCTGTACCAACTGCCAACCTTAGGCTGCCCAGGGAGGTGGTTGAGTCTCCATCCCTGGATGTGTTTAAGAATAGGGTGGATGATCTACTTGAGGATATGGTTTAATGGGGATTAGGGACGGTTGGACTCGATGATCTCTAAGGTCTTTTCCAACCTAGAAATCTATGAATCTATGAATCTATGAACATATCACCACTACATGCAAATAAACGTACGCGATGCCAGAACTAGCCGTGGCTTGATTGGCAAGGCTGGAATATACAGCAGAGAAGTTCTGTGTGTGCATTTAAACTGGAGAGGCCCCAAATTTTATGTTGTGGGGAAGCACGGTGTGATTTCTGTTTCAGATGCCATGTGGATTTATATTTAGATGAAAATAATGGTCTGAAAAATAAAAATAAATGTATGACATTAAAAGCGATCTTGAAATGTGTCTAAAAGGTGTTTGAGGGATAGGGACAAATCTTGTCTGGTCTATGAGAATCTTTTTGTAAGAAAGAATGAATTTTATTGTATTTTTTTGAAAAAAACTTTAAATATCTCTGCAACGTTTAGCGCTTGTGCGTGCATATGCCTAACTTCTGGCATAGAATCATAGAATCACAGAATGGTTTGGGTTGGAAGGGACCTCAAAGACCATCCAGTTCCAACCCCCCTGCCGTGGGCAGGGACACTACTTTCCACTACACCAGGTTGCTCAAAGCCTCATCCAACCTGGCCTTGAACACTGCCAGGGATGGCGCAGCCACAGCTTCTCTGGGCAACCTGTGCCAGTGCCTCACAACCCTCTGAGTGAAAAATTTCTTCCTAATATCCATGAGGGAGCCCAGGAGAGGGAGGAGTCGTATGAGCATTGTAAGCCTGTGCGTTGGGTGAATTCCGAGCGCGAGTTAGCGGTGGTTTCCTATTTCTGCTCAGGTTACAGAGGGGCAAGAAGCAACAGATCGAGAACGGCAGCGGAGCAGAAGATAACGGGGACAGTTCACACTGTAGCAATGCCTCCACACACAGCAACCAGGAAGCGGGGCCCAGTAACAAGAGGACCAAAACGTCGGATGATTCTGGGCTAGAACTGGATAATAACAACACAACTGTGGCAATAGACCCCGTGATGGATGGTGCTAGTGAAATCGAATTGGTCTTCAGGCCTCATCCAACCCTCATGGAGAACGATGACAGCGCACAGACGAGGTAAATGTCTTCTATTCCTCCTCATGTATTCTCCTGTTATTTTCTGGTGCTTTTGTTTTCTGTCACTCCTTGGGGCTTTTAAAAATCAATTTATTTTGAATCATAGAACCATAGAATGGTTTGGGTTGGAAGGGACCTCAAAGACCATCTAGTTCCAACCCCTCTGCCGTGGGCAGGGACACCTTCCACAAGTCTCATCCAACCTGGCCTTGAACACTTCCAGGGATGAGGCAGCCACAACTTCTCTGGGCACCCTGTTCCAGTGCCTCATCACCCTCATTGTAAAAAATCTTTTCCTTATATCATACCACATCCTGTTTGGACATCCATATGGACATCCTGGAAAGTCCATATGCACCTTCCCTTCCTCCCGTTGCAAGTCAGGTAGATGGTGCTGCTCAACTATTATCAAGAATGCAGCAACAATCTGGTTTAAGCCTTTGATCACAAATAAAGACGTTTTTAAAGGTTTCTAGCATTGCAGTTCACACTGAGTACTAGGGCAATGGTATAATATCCGCCTTTTTCTACTTAATCCTAATATTCTTTGGGAATAAACAAACCTTGCATAGCATCAGCAGTTTTTGGAGCGGCTTTGTGTCAGCGGGATTTGTAGGCTGGAAGTTTTTCCTGGCATTTTTTTTCATGATCCAGTCCAAGCACAGACTGCAAATTTTGGATGACAGCAACGAGCAGTCTCGTGGAGTTTTCTCAGATCCCTTCTTGGCTTTGTCTCCTGATGAGACATCTCTCTGTAGTGCCTATAAATACTTGAAAAACTTCAGCCAGCTTTTCTTTTTGGTTTGGAATTGCGACGGAGTTCTGGGGGTTGTTCCGAAAGGCAAAGCTAGACTGCTGGGAGAGGCCTCTGCAGCGTTTGTGTCAGCCTTTAATTCCCGCATGGAGAATCGAAGTGGGAACAAGTAGTGAGGCAATAAGGAAGAGTAACTTCCCTTGTTGTTCCCCATACCTGCAACTCAAACCTCTCCGGTTATCTTTGTGGTTGTTGTCACAGATACATCAAGACCTCCGGCAATGCCACCGTGGATCACTTGTCCAAGTACCTAGCCGTGAGGTTGGCTTTGGAGGAGCTTCGTAGCAAAGGAGAGTCCAACCAGATGAACCTTGACACGGCCAGTGAGAAGCAGTACACCATTTACATCGCGACCGCCAACGGGCAGTTCACTGTAAGTAGAACTTGTGGCTAGGAGGAGAAGCGAGCACCCATACGTCTTTGATCCAGATTTGACTAAAATCTACTCGGACGGACTTTTCCCGAGTTGGCCTAGGGGTACAACTCATAGCACCCCGTTGTTTATTTAGAAGCAGGTCAGTTCCCTGGTAGGAAAACACTTGGTGAGTGGAAAAGGAGGCGGATAAACTACTTGGGGAAGAGATGCCAGCAGCTACTAGCTGACTTAGGCCAGGTGAGGACCTCACCTTTTGTTTTACACTTCAAAATTGAAGAGGAAAAACATTCATTCATCTGAGACTCTGGTTTCCAGAGCAGGCAGACGCTTCCCGGCGCTAGGAAGCGCTGTCGTAAGGCGGCATTTCTCCCGCTTCCGTGTAGGCTTCTACTATTCCACTATGGAACAGCTGGGAGCGCGCTTAGGGAAGAATCCCTCCTCTGTCACTGACTTCGGAATACACAGATGGAACATCATGGCAATAGCGCAGTTAGCTTGAACTCGGCGCTGGGTCTTACACTCGAGCGTTTACGGGAATAAAACGAGTCTCCTGGTTACGAGAGAGATGCTCTGCCATGAGAGTCTACTTTCAGACATGACTAGAGACTGTCCCTTGGATGAAAGCAGAGATGACGCTTCTGCTGTAGATCTACCACATCTATCACATCTACCACTCCATTTGCAAAGAGAGGAAAGAGGGAAAACTCCAAGTTCGCTTGATTTACAACTATATTCACTTTGCAAAAGTGTTTTCTCGGAGCTGTTTTAGTGACATCAGGAGTTCAGAATAGCTTTCATGTTGCTTTTTGACGCCGAGTGGTTAACTAATACCTTGCTCCACATTATCAGTGACAATTCTTTAAGTCAGTGCGTTCCTCTGATTTCCACAGTTCATAAAATCATAGAATGGTTTGGGTTGGAAGGGACCTCAAAGATCATCTAGTTCCAAGCCCCCTGCCATGGGCAGGGACACCTTCCACTACACCAGATTGCCCAAAGCCTCATCCAGCCTGGCCTTGAACACTTCCAGGGATGGGGCAGCCACAGCTTCTCTGGGCAACCCGTTCCAGTGCTCCAGTACTACCTGTGCGAGCCATCAGATTGATTTCATTTCTGTTTTGGTCTTCTCTCCTAGGTATTAAATGGGTCGTTTTCCTTGGAATTGGTCAGTGAGAAGTACTGGAAAGTGAACAAACCCATGGAACTGTACTATGCACCAACAAAGGAACATAAATAAGCTGTGCTGGAAAACTGAGATGGGACTAACTCTTTTTATAGCTGTGACTTTAATATTAAAAGAAGGCACCACCGTTATCTTCATGGACAACACGTGTGATGCCTTCAGGCTCCCTCAGTATACTTATTAATATGATTAGACAGTATTCTGGGTTGTGTTTAATTTAGTCTTTGGTTTGGGTTTTTGATTCTTCCCTAGGAGACTAAATGACCTTCTCCGGTGCATTCCAGTGTTTGACATGCTTTTTTGTTCCTAATGCATGAGAATTGAACGAGTGTTCCAGTTTGGAATGTCTTAATTTTGTCCAGGTAAATCTGGATTTCTTAACACATTTGCCCCGGTTACAGTAGCCTCTGTGAAATACTGAGCATGGGATGGCGAAGCCAAACAGTAACGTACGCCGAGGAGTGTGTGAAATGGTGTCATTTGCTCCTGGTTATCCATAGAAAAGGTTGGTAGAGAATTGATTTCTGGTAGTCTTGCAGCTAGAGGTCATCTGATTCCTTTAAAAAGATTTATTAATTGTTTTCTTGTGAACAAATAGAGCTGTCCTTTAAAACCCAGCTGTTTTCCGGGCTTAATCCTTCAATACAAGGGGATTCGTGAGATTGGCTTGCATTTTAACAAATATTTCGGTCAAAAAAAAAACCCAGACAACCCAAACCCGTAACTCTTCCCCATGTAGAACATACCAGTCTCGATGCTCACTGCAGCCTCCTGTCTGGCCCCTGGTGCAGGGTTGTCCTGTCCTCACCAAACTCAATTGGAACAAAATCTTCAGGAATTTTTACAGCCCTACTCTGTTCCCTAGAACAGCAGATTTTTCTTGTGAATGTATCAGAACGTCCTTTAAAGAATCGTTCTGAAAACTTTTTGAGTTTTTTACAGCAAATCCGCGAAATTCCAGCACATGGACATAATGCAGCATCGAAATTCTTTGATTTATGGGATTTGTGCCACCCCAGCTGTGAGCTTATCCAGCCTTCAGTTCGAGCAGGGAGGACTTCAACCATAAGCTGCTCAAAGGTTATGGTTTTCTTTTTGTTTTCTTTTTTTTTTTTTTTTTGCCATAGCTTTAAGAAATATGGCTTAGCACTTTGGAAGACAATTTTAGTACTTGACAAAGTTTACCGTTTAGTGTCTTAAATTTAGGTTCAAGTTTTAAAACTTGGCAGTGGGCCGTTGTGCAAAGTCCAGGAGCTGCTGTTCGTTTGCATGGTGAACTCCTCTTCCCTCGCTCTGGACCTTGCTGTCCCTTCATGGGGGTGGCTTTACCTCTTGGCCTTCTGTCTTAAGGGCAGCGGCGCGACCGTGAGGTTCCCTTCGCTGTAGACTTGCTGATGAAGCCTTCACCCATTTGCACCTGAAGCTAAAAGTTGCTGTGATAGGTGAGAAGTGATAGACTTTCAACCACACAGTATTGCTCCTTCTTCGTCTTGCCCGTAGTTAGGATGTTTTTGGCATGTGGTACGTAAGTATTCAGAGGTTTGGAGATTCTCTTGGGAAGGAACTGCCCTTCCGTCGCTTCTGTTTTTCAGGCCTCCTCGCGCTTGTAACGACGCGTCCGTTCCGACTGCCATTTCGGATCAGCTTTATCCCGATGTGAAAACTGCACAGGCTTCTTTGAGTAACTTCATTTCTCTTACTGGAAAGACTTGGGGGGTTTTGTGACATGAAACAGAAGTTCTCCAGCCTCCAGAGAACAGAGAGGGGGCAGTTTTTAAGGAAATAACGTTATTCATGAGTTTCTGGTGAAATGTTGCATTGTATAGACTAGTAGTGCATGTCCACTAAGTATAATCCGGGGGGGTGGGAGAGCAGGGATGAGAAATGCTTTAAAATTCACGGGGAAACGTCTAGATTAGTTGCAGCGTACCTTCCCGTTGTGATAGCTAAGGTCATGTCCAGTCCCTTCAGCAAGAGGTGTTTGTGAAGCTGAGCACTCCGTCTAGGAGCTGGCTGTCACTTTGTCCCCAGTTCTTTACAAAGCCTGGGAGAAGGTGAAGCTTTTTTATTTTCAAGTTGTAGTGAATTTACTGAATATTTATGTTCTTTAAATATTATATATATATATAATGTAGTTGTTTGATTAAACCATTGATTGCACTGTGACTCTTTAGTGCTATAAACTATTTTATTTTCAAAATGACTCGACTCTTCCACCTTTTAAAGCCATGTTGTTTTTTACGTACGTGACGTGTGAGGTATGGGTAAACGTAATTAGCTCTAGTATCCAACTAAAGTCACCCTGAAATTCTCCAACTGACAATAAAAGGAGAAATGTTGTCAACAACCTACTGGGAATTCCTAAAAGAAACACCTTTGGATTGGTTTGTTTGTTGGGGTTGTTTGAAGGGAAGGGTGAGTAGGTGCAGCTGACCTCCACCTTCTTTTATCCCTACGGTTATTACAACTGTTCACCAGAAGGATGCACCTTGAGTTAAGAAGGAACACGTGTGTACACCAAGAGTAGGGTTTCTTGAGATGCACTGAGCTTAAGCTCTCTCTGGTTGTGGAAGGAGGTAGGTCCCTTTCAGGCTACACTGCTGCTACTTGATGTGCTGACACCGATTCTCAGAGCCTTCTCTGAACAGCTTCAACTCCCTTGAAGCGTCCCTCAGTCTAAACAGAAAACACCCCGAGAGCTCAGGTGCTCATGGGCAGCTACTCTGCTGTGTGAAGTGGGGAGATGGACATGTCCCTCAGCTAAAAAGCATTAGAGGTGCCACTGTACTACCCATACTGGCAACGAGATCATCCCCTAAAACTCCATTTTCCATCACCCTCTGGTATTTGTTCTCCAGCGTGCTCGTCAGCTGATGACCTAGTACTGACTGCAGTACCCTGATGGTTCCAGCGGTTCATCAGTTCCGATTTTCTGTTCAGCACAAGCTGCTTGCAGCAACATCTCCATCTGACAAAGATTTCTTGCACCTTGAAGGCCTGTTGGTAGTGACAGTGGCACAGAGTGCCTGGCAAAGTGCTACTCCAAGTATCAGCTCAGGCCTGAGGGCACAACACTAGTGTTCCGTTAACTAATTATTGCAGGACTGACCCCACCTGATGAGCAACTGTTGAATAGAAAGAGAATTCTCACAGGCCTGAGTTACAGCCGCCCCTTCTGCTGGTCACGTACAGCAGATGGAGCTCCTTGTCCCAAATTACAGTTGCTTCTGCCCCTCTGACAGAGGAAAGAGGCCCAAGTTGTACAGACAAACCTGAACTTCGCTGTCTCTGCAAAGCCGTCCAACAGTCTCTCCACTTAAAAAAATAAATACTTAGTTCCAAACAAGGGAACGCTGTTAACTTTTCTTTCTCCTCCCAGATATCTTTCCAATTTGATTTCAAGTTATGTTTGGAAAAGAACTAAGCACTAAGTTTTTGAAGGAAACTTGTAATAGATTGCTGAAGTGCAATCTTTTCTCCCTTTAGTGGTCTCCTCATTTTTTAATTGGGACAGAATGAAAGTGACTCATTACCAAAGCAGTCCTGAATTTGAGGTGATGGTACAAGAGGCAGAAACTTAATTCTGGCCTGACAGGAGCTCAGGGAGTTTTGCATGATCGGGAGCATATCAGTGGTGTTACTCTTGCTCAGTGCTCAGGAGAGAAGCAGTGCTCTTATTGTGAAGTTTCAGACATGGATAAATAGGAATAATAACCCCTTGTGTTCTGCTCTGGGATAAAGCTGGTGCCGGGGGCCAGGCTGAACACAGCTCTGGAAAACGGCAAGGACTAGGTCAATCGCGATGGTTGTTCCTGATTCAAGTGACACGTATGGAGGAGGTATCTCAACTCGTTTGGGGGGAAAGAAAAGACAAAGTCGAGCTTGCTTGGCTGGAATGCTGCCATGTATTTCAGGAACCCAGAACCGGCCACCACCACACAAGAAGCTCATTCACAGAAGAGACCTTTTTAGCAAAAGCTAAGGTTGTACTCTAGCCAAACTCGGAGCAAAGCTGCACCTAGAGCCTGGGGTGCCTTCTCACCGTACCTTTGTGCAGAACGCAGCCAAGTGTCATCTCCAACCAACCAACCGCCTGGAGGGACTAACACAGTTCACTAGAGTTTGGTTATAAACGGAGCTCTCACCAAGTCTTGGGACAAATCCTTTCCGTTCCCACTTGTTTAGGTCCGCGCTTGTAGGCAGATGTACGGAAACAGAACCCAAATTCCGTGTGCGATCAATCTGGAGTTAGGAGTGCAGCGAGCCAGGGCTTCCTGGCTTGCTTAAACTGAGATCACACGTTATCCCGTGGTATTTTATCGCCTTCCCATGCCCTCCCTCTGAATTGTAACCAGCCAGGTTTTAGGAATGATTTATTTTAGGAATATTCCATTTCCTATTAACCTCACATTCAGAAATGCTCACGACTTTTGGCCCCATCCACCCTTCTGGGCGCTGTGCTGGCAAGAAGGCTTTTCCAAAGACTCGGGAGCAGCCACAGTGCCTCAGTGTGGAAGTGGATGTGAGTAACTGTCTCGGAGAGCTTCTCCCAGTAACACCACCTTGACCACACACTCTGCGGTCAGGGGTAGAAGTTGTGCTACGCAATTCTAAAACGTCTTTTCAAATTAAAACAGCAGGTAACTCAAGTGTTCCAAATCCAGTTTGGTAAGAAATACTGGCTTACTTGAACAAGGGGTGCTCCTAAGGCTGTAATTCCTGATCTACGGACAAAACGCTCTGCATTACTCAGCCGTGCAGTGAGCCAGGTAGTTTTTTGTGAACGTGGCAGCAGCAACTCCGGATTTATCATCTTCCAGGAACTCGGCATCTTCTGCCTTGCCATCTGCACCAGCTTGAACCTGTTCTCCTGCCTGAATATCTTCAGTGAGATGGAGAGGGCCTTCTGCCTGCGCCCCCGTGTACGTGGGAGTGCTGTACTTCATGAGGACAGTCTTAAATTGCGCCAGGGGCGCGTTCGTGCGCACTCCCATGGGATCGAAGTGGGTTCTGCTGACTCTGTATCCAGCTTCGGAGAGATAGTTCAAGAACTTATTTAACCTGGAAAAAAAACAACCCCAGACATTGAAAAAAGGGTTAATGATCCAATACGAGTTATGTGTCAGTTGTCACAGTGACGTAAGGCTGGAACTTAAACGGAAAACCTTACTTGGGCATGTTCATTCCTTTAATGCTGTGCCTGTGGATGTTGTAGTAAAAGGCTGGGTGCTCAGCACTGCCCTCAGATTTTTGTCGCTTGGCTGCATTTCGAATCACTTCCTCGCTTTTTCTTTTTCCTGAACCACAAAAAAAGTGCCAGTGAAGCCACAGACAGTACATCCAAAAAAGAAAAAAAAAGCCACATAGCAACTACTCCACCTTTGTGTCTGCTTTAATCAGCTAGTATTTTGCACAGTTAAAAAAATCCAGTCTGAATTTAATTAACATGCCATTTTCAGCAATAACAAGTGAAGTAGTACCTGAGTATTGTTAAACATGGAAAAAAAATACGTGACCGTTAGGTTGACTTAGCCATCACTTAAACTGTAGTTTGAATTTGAAACTGCTCCAGCTACACCAAAACAATCCACTTACCAGGTACCAAGTAGGATTCTGCAGAAGTATTTGGTGTTTTGATATATACGCCACACTCTTCTAGAACACAATTAAAAGTCAAAATTAGTTTACTGTAAGGCAGCAAAATGGCAAAACACCTTGGTTGAACAGAAAGAGAGAATACCACCTTCTGGCCTAAAGAAGGACATGTAGAAAGAAGCATAAGAAAATGGGTAACTTTTACTTACTAACTTGGTAACTTGAGTTTAGAGGGGATATTCAAAATAAGATTTCATTTAATGAGTAGAACAGCATTCCCATACAGAAAGCCATTTCTTTTGGCACATGGATTTGGAATCCCTGCAGAGTATGCAGAGCGTGTCAGCTGGGGTCCTCTCTTCCCAACAGCACGCGCTCACAGGTCAAGATCAGGGTACCCCAAAGAACTAGTCGACACTAAGTATTTCCATCTCCTTCAGGGAACGTGCTGGATTTCATGGAGAAGTTGTAGATGCCCCATCCCTGGCAGTGTTCAAGGCCAGGCTGGATGAGGCTTTGGGCAACCTGGTGTAGTGGAAGGTGTCCCTGCCCATGGCAGGGGGGTTGGAACTGGATGATCTTTGAGGTCCCTTCCAGCCCAAACCATTCTGTGATTCCATGATTCTACGGCAATCACCCTGTCTGCATTCCATTTATTTGCTTCGGGATCTTTCATACTGATTAAAGGTGTCTAAATCCAGCGCTCTGCCCCTGACAGACTCTGCTTTTTACAGCACCAGAGACCACCTGACTAGAGCTGACAAGTCCCACACTGTGTTCAATTTTAGGGATCCGCTGTTACGTTACTGAAGAGCAGCATCTCTCTAAATCACCACAAAACCAGTCCTTTTTGAGAACAGTCTGCCCTTTTTCTTACCTTGTTTGTTCTCATCACAAGGACTGTGGGTAGGGAAATGTTTTAAAGTTGTGCACTCTGCTTCGCAAACCAGTGTCTTCAAAAGTGGCTGAGCTTCATCCAAACCGTACTGGGCAGCCTCAAAGAGCATTCTTCTGAGGAATCCAGTGTTAAAGAGGGCTCCTGACCTATGAAATACAAGTGGAAAGTTAAGACTTGTTAAGGAAAGCAAAAAGTAGCTCTAAAAATCCCTTGCTCAAATTGATCAGCGTTACGCCCAAGTGCCGCAACAGGCCATGTTCTTAACTGAGCATCACTGAATTGCTGTGTTTGCAATGACAGTGACATTGGTCTCATGTTAAAAAAAAAAATCAAGATCTCGAGATATTTATTATATGACTGAACATGTGACCCTCAGAGGTCCTTCCAACCGAAATTATTCTCCGATTCCATATGGTGTTCTGCACTTACCAGAGAGGACCAAGAACCACCGCCGTCTTCCCAGGCATGCTGCCGTGACAGTCACACGGCAGCTGCTGGTAAGGGTTTTCTGCAACAGAAAAAGAGGATTTCAGTTGTTTTGGAAGAGTCAGCCATGCCTGCTGCACTGGAGAGAGATGACATAGATAGGAAGTAGTAGCTTATCCCAGTGGAGGCATTGGGAAGGGCAAGGAACAGCAGAAGCGCGACGCCGTTCTCGTTTCTGTCAAGCAGGGCGTATGTGAATTTAGTGATTGATGACTTCACCTTTCACCACCGCTAAAACACTGAAGAAAAAAAAATGAAAAAGCCACAGAATTCCTGTGTTTCTTGGCAGATTTCAAGGACCAAGGAAGCAACTGGCCTTCCTACACGTACGTAAGTAGCTGTTTGGGTTAAAGGTAAATGTCAACAACAAAAATTTCAGACATCAGCCAACTGCAGCTACAAAACACCGCCCACCTACAAGTTTTCTACGCCGTAAGCAAGTAAGGCATTAAGTAGACAATTCATTTACTAATTAATATCTGGAACACTCTATCAGTTACTCATTTCTGCTTCTCTCTTTAAGGTTTTTTATCTTTTTACTAACGAGCCCATTGCACGCTCCTGCACCTGCCTTAGAGCAGGGCGCTCAAAGACACCCCCAGTGAGCAGTTAGATATCCAAGAACCGGTAACTTTGGAACAAGGTTCTTCCTTTTATATTCCTTCAAATTACCATCTGGCCAGTAGCTACCTCTTAGGATGGAGCCACGCTTTTCTCAGTGGCATCCAATGATAGGACAAGGGGAAATGGACACAAGCTGGAACATAGGAGGTTCCGCTTAAACATGACGAAGAACTTCTTCCCAGTAAGGGGAACAGAACACTGGAACAGGCTGCCCAGAGAGGTTGTGGAGTCTCCTTCTCTGGAGATGTTCCAAACCCGCCTGGACGTGTTCTTGTGTGATCTGATTTAGGTGGTCCTGCTCCGGCAGGGGGTGGGACTAGATGATCCTTTGAGGTCCCTTCCCATCCCTGACATTCTGTGATTCTGTGATTCATCTTTGTCTCCTACCTCTGCTGACTTGTGTGTTGAGACAGCCCAAGAACAGTTGGTTTGTAACCTAGAGACTGCCTGGATTTACCACCACGTGTTAGATGAATTCCAGGAACGTTGCACACCTTTCCTACCACATCTACCAACACGTTTCCATCCCACAGCCAGGCAGAATACACCCTCCTCAGAGGGGAATTTGATGCTCTTTAATCCACTACATTTTAAGGTAACTGAAATGAACAGCAGAAAAGCAATCTGACACCAAAATCTTATCAAGCTCCCACTGTATGGAGGAACCAAACGCTGTCCCGCTCTTCATGCCCTTCACTGAACGGATAGATCCATGAACATACCAGGTGTCCCAGCAGCAGCTTAGCAACAAATCCAGTCCATTTACAGCAAAATCCATGCAGACAACTAATCTAACCCACGACCATAAAGCATGGTATCGTCTCCACCTCATACAACACGGTGGAGATAACCTTCTCCACCTCATACAACGCACCCATTGTTACATTAAAGGTAATTACTACTTTACTAAGGGCCTAAACAAGCACAGAACAGCCATAAAGGAATTAGATCTTTTAGAAAATGCGAACAAAAAGCCACTTACCTTCCACCATATTCCCCTCTTTCTGAAAAATCCTCTCTTCGCACCACTGGCAATGGATGAGGTATCTTATTTTCTTCGCTGAATCATCGGCAGGGGATGGTCCTCTCAAAACTCTGACCACGACTAGAACAAAATGTTCCAGAGCTACTGCGAGTAAAACTTCAATGCCTTTGTTACAGCGAGCTGCAGCTCTGCGAGGGAAAAACAAACACAAAACCAAATGGCACTGAGTTCAGCAGGCTGAGATTGCCACGGGCACCTGAACCTGCTGGAAGATTCTTGAGCTCATCCACTTTCTAGGAGGAGATACTAAAGATCAGGAGAACGCGTTGTTGCTTAAGTGCCAAGTTTTATGTCTTCATTTATTTAACAGACTGAATTTACTCAGAATATCTATATGCAAATGACTAATTTCACAAGGCAGTAATTACATCTGTCTTTCTAACCTCAAGCACGAGGATCTGAAGTGAGCATCAGCTTCCGCTGCAGCAAGTCTAACTCTAATGCTCAGCCAGAAGCCATCCAAGCAGTTTAATTAATACCTACAAAGACCTATGCAGCACTAAAATGACCACAGAATTAACAGAGGAATAAAAGACTTTGCAGATAGGCAAGTCTGGGTATTGCTTTTTACACAACCATCCCTCCCCACCATCCCCACCCCATTCCCCATTTACACATTTTCACCTTGCCCAGTCCCTCAGTTTAAAATTTACAGTATCCCACAGCAGCACACAAAGTAAGAAACATTCATTTCCTAGCAAGAAGTCTGCCTTTTAGAATTAAGGAATTCTGGAAACTGAACAACCTGCAGCAGCAGTCTTAAGTTTTGTATGGCTGCAACAAGTTCCTACCAGAATTTGAGGGAATTTGTTGTGGCAGTACCTTGTCACAGCAGCAATTACTACCCTGGCTGCCAGCTCCTTGTAGTACTCTGTTCTGACAATATTACACCCATAATGACGCAGGGCAACGTGCTGAGCCTTTGCATACAGGGAACTGATGTCCGTGGATGTCAACGACACAATTCCAAGATTTCTCACGTTCCTGAAGGCAGAATCCAGGTAGTTCACAGAAGTTCCAAAGGGGTCCAAGTGGCTGAAAAGAAAGGAAGTCCCACTAGGTATCTCTAGATGCTCAAAAGTTTAGCTTTAATCTCAGGAAAACACAGATTTATAAGCTTCACCTATGGTCCTATTTAAAACAAAATGAGAAAACAGGGCTAAAATGTACAGCACACCTCTCATGAATTACTCTGGAATATTTCAAGTCTCAAATTGCAAGAGCCAGGGCAGCACTGTCCTGGAAAAAAAACCCACATCGCCACAAAGCCAGCAAGTGTTTTTGTTTTTTTTTTTCATCCTGACCCACTGACTAATTCGAGTTACAAGAATCCTGGCCTGATGCTACCCTTCATCCTTAAAGCAAAGGGAAATTTCTAAACCCAAAAATATCTTCCAATGTATGCATTCCAGTTTATGTACTGAACAATTAGACTAATTTTCAGTCTGAATACCTGTGGCTTAATTAGCTCAGATCTGGATGGTCAGCAATTAAAAAAAATCCAATCACTTATTTTGATGTCTGTATAGGTTTTGACTGTAAACATTTATAAACCCAACTTGGAAGAATTTCCCTACCTTAACTGAAAAAGAATATGCTTCGAAACAGATTAAAACGAGATATGCAATAAGGTCCTACACAAAAATATGCAAAGGTATGAATTTTCAACTAATTCCAAGTTTTAAGGGGGAAAAACAGACAAAAAAAGGATTAATCACTTCTCTTTATCAAACAGAAAATGAAGTTATACCAAAAATAGTTTGGCTTAAAATTAGCATGTACATTCACCGTCCATTCTGGATGTCAGAATGGCTTAATATTATCCCAGTGATTTCTAAAACATTTAAGATTAAAGTTCTGTTCCCACACTGTTTCTGGGCCAACAGAATTACATTTAAAATACGAAGTGACTGTTGGTTGCTTCTTTCATTCTGACTTCTCTAAATAATCATACACTGGGAGATGGGGTGGGGTGTGTCATTATCAAACCAGAAAATTATTAACTTACATAAAATCAAAGGATCTCAAATGCATGATGACATTGGCATCCATTTTGGTCACCTCAATGGTGTCAGTATTTTCTTCTCCATCTCCCATAGCTTCGTCATTGTCTTCTTCCTTAGTGTTCAGTTTCACCTTCATTTTGTTTAAAAGGCAGTTTTCCTGAATCATTGTCACAGAATTTTCGTTACAATCGTTAATGGTAACTTTCACAGAACTCCTGAGATGCTTTGCCCATTGTAATCCCATTATACCTAAGGAGAGACAGAATTGTAACTCCGTGACGGAATAAGGAGTTGATTTCTGGGTCGCTGAACTTGCCAAGAAAAACACAAACACACCAACAGGCACCGAGAAGATTTTTAGGCTGCCTCCAAACGTTTATTGCAGACTTGTGTGGTGAAGTCCACGATTACACTGCAGAAGTGCAGCAGAGGATGCACTTGTGAAGTCTGGCCTAGTTCAGAACGGTGACAAATTATCAGATTTTTATGCAAAGTGCTGAGCAATTACTGCTGTTCTCAACTACCACCTGAAGTTTTACAGTAGCTGGCCGGTGAGGCAGCAATCCACATCTCCTCCGATTTGTGTTCCGGGTGGTAACAGACATCGAGATTACTCCTTTACATTCAGTTCATGTTCAGAATTTTTGTCGTCCATCATTCTGATAAAGAAGTTTGGATTCAGCACCATTTTAAAACCACAGGTTGATTTTACAGCCAAATTCCACAGCCAAAGAGCCACAAAACATCCGTGACCTTGGACACAAGTTTAGGAAGATGCTGCTTCATGGACATTAAGGCAACTGATTTTAAGGAGACCATTAAACTTTGGTTTAATATTTTTCAAAAGGCCTAATTCCAGTCCCTTAAAGGCTGGGGTTTTTTTTGTATGGAAGCTAATGGCTGCCTGCCTAAGCAAGAAAATTATTATCTATTTCACATTATTTCTGAATACATGATGTCAGTTGCTACCAATTTCTTCGTGCTGCTGGATATTAGCCAAGAGAGTCAAGAAATTGCCCTTACCCGTGGCACCAAAAGCATCCAAACATTCTATCGGTTTACGTTCCTCAGCTAGAACTGCTAGTGCACAAAATATCAACTGCCTAGAAATAAAACAGAATGGTCACAGTAAGTTTTTTTTCCTTCCTTTTTTCCCTTGAACATAATACTAGAATATTTAAGCTAAACTGTACCTCTTATATTGAAGAACTGTATATCAAAACCCTCAACTATTCTTAAAAGTTTAATTCTACAGCAGGATATTCATAAAGGAAGACCCTGAATCAACTCACTAGTTACTCTGACACTGGAAAAAGTGGCTAGCATTCAAAAGTAGTGATTTTCTTACTTTCCCAGCATGACCTGAGACTACCCTGACGGCTCTGTGTTTAAAAAGATGTCAGAAATCACTGCAGAGCAATGAAATTCCACTGTGTTGAGGGACAGGCCTTGTTCTTTTAGACATGGCCATAACCTTGGCTGCAAGGGCCTCCTTCAGAGGGATGTCTTGGCTGCCACAGATGTATCTGAGCCAACTTGAAACCTGGAGGCTCAAATCCGAGCAGCACTGAGAACACGAGGGGTCAAGCAGGGGCTGAGGCCCAGCCCCACGCTTTGGTGTCACTGCTCGCAGACACATACAGACACCATTTATGACTCTCCTTAAAAAAATTTCTCCTGCCCTCTGAACAGAAGTTTCGTGGGGTTTGCTTTTCGGAACGCACAAGTATTTTTCACTACCAACTCACCAACCCTCTGGTGCGTCCTCCCACTCCCTGTTCTCTCACCTGTTGAGTTTCATCTTAGGATTAAAATAGGAATCTGTTTTCTGAGGTGTGGAGTAATTGGGAAGAACCCGCACGTCTGTGGCTGACTCTTTCAGTACTTCAAGAGAAGGCTTGGGAGCAGGAACTGAAAGAAAGTAATTGTGAGGGAAGAAAAGAGTTAATGAGAATTGAAATTAATGTTAACACATTCGATTAATTAAACTGAAAACTTGCTCCCATACAGCAAGAAGTCTGGATTACACATGGATCAGTTAACAAGTATTTGGGGGGAAAAAAACAGGCAATAATTTATCTTCCAGTCCCAAGAGTGGCAGATAAGGATCAAGCTCTACTCTACCACCATTTTTTTCCCATAAAACACTGGATTTGTTTCTCAGCCGGGCTCCTATGTACCCACCCAAGTTTAAGAAAGCAAGCCCCTGAGCCTAAGCACATTTGTTTTGCATATTCCAAAATAACACATTGCTAATTAATTAAAACCCTATTAACATATTAACACAGTCCTGAATGTGTACAACGAAGTGCAAAAATCCCTCAAAATCCTTGATCTACTCCCTGTAAATTATCAAACAGCTTCATGAGATGTGTACAAACGGCACGAGCTGCCATGTGCTCCACGTTCATCGCCCCAAAGTTCTGCTGACGTGCCTCCAAAGCATGGAATATCCAACCTCTGAATTTCGCCTCTCCCCAGGAGGAAAAACAGCCACGACATTTTGTTAAAAAATGACAAATGGGCCATTCTTTACTAAGGGCTCTGAAGGGAACCATAATTAATGTTTCGCAACACAAACTATTCAAGTTAAAAGTATGGAATAATTTAAGTTAAAGGTATGGAAAATTTCAAGGCCAGGTTGGATGAGGCTTTGGGCAACCTGGTGTAGTGGAAAGTGTCCCTGCCCATGGCAGGGGGGTTGGAACTAGATGATCTTTGAGGTCCCTTCCAACCCAAACCATTCCATGACTCTATGAATATCATATGGATGGTACTATTAATTTACTCCAAGACACTAAACTACCACTCCTAAACTGCATATTGGCAACAGAAAGAAGTGTGACCCCCATAGCTCCCAGTCTCATCTTTATTATAGTGTATCTAGATAAAATCCACACATCTACACAGAGACAGTGAAAAAAAAATCAGATGTATTTTCAACAGTAACAGTCTAGGCTGCAGAAAAAAACCCTTCATTCTTACACACCAACTAATTAATAATGTGCTTTTTACTTAACTGCTTTAGAGAACAGACAAGTTGCAGAAATAAAGATCTAGCATTCCAATTATTTAAAATGCTTCAGATCTAGTTTATACAAGTTTAAAAAAAAAAATCTCATGCTGGAGAAAGTCAGCCAGGATTGTCATTTACCAAAGAACTACTCTCCAGGACTGAAAAAAAAAGAGTCATTTTGTTTTGTGAATCCATGCTGATGCCATTTGGGTAAAAAGCAAAGCATTTTTATATTGCAGAGATTTACTCAAGACTGATTTACAAATACACACAGCCAAGTATAAAGGCATTACATTCTCCACTTAAATTTTTGTTTATGGATTCCACATCCTCCGTTCTTTTGGACAGAAGCCTACATTTACAACATTAAACTACTTGTGAAGGGAATATTATTGATCAGTAAGAACAGAGTAGCTTGTCAATGCAGAGAGTAAATCACAACACTGCTACATCTTTGAGGAAACAAAAGTTCTGAAATATTAAGGGCAAATTTCTCATTAGTAAAGCTAAATCTGTTTCAGAATTTTCTTCACTTTTTTCACTCACATATCAGTTATTCCATGTGCTAGAGAGTCTAAAATAATTGAATGTTTTATAGAAAAACCTACCTGTGATAAACCTTGATTCAGTTTCTCCTTTATTCACATGACGATTAATATGACCTATCATGTCAGTTCTTCGTGTGATCGTTGCTGAACAGATGATACAGTGGTAATGGGCTCCCATCTTTGAAGAGGCCTGTAAAACACAAAATGTGCAGTTTCAGAATACATAAAGATGGTTAAAGCAGAACTATACCTCAACACAGGCATATGAAGAAGTCATCTGTTACCTCTAGCACATACAAAATATTCTCAACGCCTTATCTCTCGCACACAAAGCTGCTGTTTACCCTAAACTGTGAGTGTTTTACACGATCCAGACCTACAACTACATTCACCTACCCAAGGGTTCTATCAAATACTTACGTTCCAGACCGATAAGCTTTTGGCATCCCACACTGGATAGCAAGATGTATTTTGAGGCTAGGTAGATTGCAAAAGTTCCCTTGAATCACTCATTTCCCCCTTTTCCATAGAATCATGGAATGGTTTGGGTTGGAAGGGACCTCAAAGATCATCTAGTTCCAACCCCCCTGCCATGGGCAGGGACACCTTCCACTACACCAGGTTGCCCAAAGCCTCATCCAGCCTGGCCTTGAACACTTCCAGGGATGGGGCATCTACAAATTCTCTGGGCAACCTGTGCCAGTGCCTCACCACCCTCAGAGGGAAGAATTTCCTCCTTAGATCTAATCTAAATCTCCCCTCTTTCAGTTTAAAGCCATTTCCCCTTGTCCTATCACTACACACCCTTGTAAAAAGCCCCTCTCCAGCTTTCCTGTAGGTCCCTTTAGGTACTGAAAAGCTGCTATAAGATCACCCCGGAGCCTTCTCTTCTCCAGGCTGAACAGCCCCAACTCTCTCAGCCTGTCTCCATAGCAGAGGTGCTCCAGCCCTCGGATCATCTTCGTGGCCTCCTCTGGACCTGCTGCAGCAGCTCCATGTCTTTCCTGTGTTGGGAAGGGTTGTTTTGTAGGGTAACAAATACTTCTGTGATTCAGCGTTTTTACCTGGTCTCCAACGAGGTTTGGTTTTACTGGATGACAAGGTAAGTGGCAGATGCACATTCTATACCCTGGAAAACAAAGTTTTGTCACATCTCAGTACAGTAAGTAAACAGAATGCACGTGTCCTGTACCACAGACTCTGATTCAAAGCGTTCTTTATTTTTATTGCATGGTCTCTTTTAAGATTCCCAAATACTGCCACAAGACAGCAACAAGAGATCATCACCAATTATTTGAAGAACTCACTTTCTGCGCAGAGAGATTTATCAGCTAATTCTACATTATCAATTTTTAAAATATGAAAAAATTACATCCAGGCAATTCATTTTAATAAATCCATTATCCTCCTACGAAGCTACGGCGACTCTTCAGGCTATATGGCATATAACTTGCAGAAGTACTTACTGGATTTTACAAAACTATTGTTATATGGCTAAAAGACCTGTGTGAAGACTCCTAAAAAACACATGCTCCACGGTTTGAAGAAAAACCAACAAAAAAGACATCTGCTAGTGCACACAAAACCAGAATTCCAGTCAGATCATTTTTAATTTAACTTTAATCTTGTCCATCTTCTGATCAGTTATTTTATTTCCTACAAATTTAAACACCTAGTTCTTTCAAAACACATACTGCTCGCTTTCTTTTCCTGCTTAAACTTCCTGCAGGGATTTAAAAGCATCTTACAAGCAGATCACAGAGTTTATTAGATAAAGCTACTAAATACTGATAATAAATACTGAAGTATTTCTCTAAAACCATGGAAAAATCTTTATGATGAGCCAAAAACGATCATGCGTGTGTGCGTCTTATTATTAAGAATACAACCAATACTTTTATTAATTTTCATTATATATATATTTTCAATTGTCTAGTAATTTTCATGACATGCCAAGCAATATTTATTACTTTTTTTTAATGCAAGAAAATCCACAACTCTAACTATTTTAGCATGTAGAATACAGACCTATTTTATATTTTACATGCTCGGTCAAAATTCATTAAATCCAAATATGGTTCTAGGTCAGAGCTGGCGCTTAAGTTAAAAGGAATTTAAAAAGATGAAACACAGAACAATGTCCTACATACCACAATTTCTTCTGGTCTTTACAATTCAAATACGATTGCCATTACCTTCAAATTCAACAGAAACTTTCCAGTGCAAATTCTGAAGGTGACGATGGAGCTTATGGCTATAGCAAGCCCTGAATTTCTCCTCAGGACACAACGGACAAGGCTTCTTTTCATCTGAAAAGACAAATACAGAAGCAGTCTAAGAAACCCATGAAATGCAGTTATCACTGATGGTACCAGAGATGCATGTTAAGAGAAAAAAGAACAGAAGTACTGCCCATGGGAGTCAGAGATGAATTCCCCAGGGTATATTCTATTTCAGGAATACACAAACATCAAATTTATTGATTGCCTCTTTCTACTCCACAGATAACAGACAAGAATCACTATTACTTCAAAGATTATTAACTTCTACAACCTTTAGTTTTTGTTTCCTAGTATTTTTTACTCCAGCAACATGAAGCTAACGCAACTTCTGGAGAGAATTGCAGAATTAACAGAATTTCATAGATAAAAGTCTAGAGACTTGCAATGTTTCAAAAGAACTCCAACGGAGAGGTTAGAACAAGAATCTGTCTTTCCACCTCCTCAATCTTGGAGGGAAAACAAGCACCTGGTATCTTTTTACGCTGAAAAAAAGATAATGTACTCTGTTAAAATAACTTTTCTTCTTGGAAATCTGGCATGAGGGACAAAAAAGCAGAGGCAAGGCTATCAAAGGTGTTGAAGCACTTGAAGTGCTAACATAAATCAAAACTACCTATTGGGAGATGTATGTTGTAGAGCTCTACATAGAATCACAGAATGTTGGGATTGGAAGGGACCTCAAAGGATCATCTAGTCCAATCCCCCTGCCAGAGCAGGACCACCTAGATCAGATCACACAAGAACGCGTCCAGGTGGGTCTGGAACATCTCCAGAGAAGGAGACTCCACAACCTCTTTGGGCAGCCTGTCCCAGTGTTCTGGTACCCTTACTGGGAAGAAGTTCTTCCTCATGTTTAAGCAGAACCTCCTATGTTCCAGCTTATATCCATTTCGCCTTGTCCTATCATTGGATGCCACCAAGAAGAGCCTGGCTCCATCCTCATGACAGTCACCCTTTCCATATTTATAAACATTAATGAGGTCCCCCCGCAGTCTCCTCCAAGCTAAAGAGACCCAGCTCCCTCAGCCTTTCCTCATAAGGGAGATGCTCCACTCCATCATCTTTGTGGCCCTGCACTGGACTCTCTCCAGCAGTTCCTTTTCCTTTAGGAGCTGTTAGATATCAGACCACGTAGAAATCTGCCGCTGGTCGTATCGCTGCTGAATGTCAAACAACTTCTCATGAAGCATTTAGCAGAAAACCTTGTGTATTTCTGGATAGTACACACTGAATACTGAAACATACCACACAACACGGGGGTCTATAATAATAATCACTTTTCTTAGGCTTGCACAATAGTGAAATTCTGTTTTTATTACTTTCTTACGAGTGGATTGCTATGTCCATGCAGATTGCCATGTCACTGGAGCAAAAGAGGCAGCCCACAGCTCACTGAGTAAATCACCCGTGTTCTCTAATGTTGATCAATCTCTTTTACCGCCTGACGATTCACTGAGCATCAAACACACGAGGCGATGGTAATCATTACGAAAGTTTTTGGCGTATTTGTTAATTAAATTAAGCAGACGTGGAGCTAGGCTATTATTTCCATCAGAGGTCACTCTGAAAGATGATTAAGGTGCAAGAGCCCTATGATGCAGAGCCTACAAGGACCTCGGTGTTTTTCTTGATCTGTGAATAAAAATTAGTTCAGCTGCAAGGGCTGCCACGGCCAGCACGAAATATGTGCATGTAATCAGAGAAAAACTAAAAGTTGTAATAAATACAGATTGCAGTCTTAAGCAATCCTCCAACACACACCTGGGTCAGAAATGAAGAGAGTGGGGGAAAAAAGAAGAAAACATCTGAAACAAAATACATATTTAAACTGATATTTAAACACTGCAAAGACAACATGTTGTTAGCTTCCCTGTTATCGTGGCACTTGAAGTAAAATAAAAATGAGACTAAACTGCTGATGTATAGCTCGAATTAACGTTTTGCTGATCCATGCACGCTGCCAACGTCAGAGATGCTACAATGCAGAGGAAAAAGATGGAAAGGGATCATCATTAAATTTACTGAAGGCAGTACAACACTCAATAAGCAAGGGAACAAATCATAAAGCTATTTTTTAGGACAGGCTTAGTCTTCAAGCACTGTGAATATATACAGTACACTAAAAATAAAAACTAAGAAAAAGATGTAAATACCTGTAACATGAAGATCTGTGTTCTGGGATACTGCCATGGTAAACCCACCTTCCTTCAGCTCAGCTAGTTTCTCTAGATCAGCAAGATGTCTTTGAATCGATATATGTCTCTCTAAAAAGCAGAGATATTTAGAAGTTAAACATTCTTCGTTAAAAAATTATTTTTAGTTTCCTGCTATTTTTCTATGCATCATTTCAAATCTAACACTATTAGAGAACAAGTGTAGTAACAACTGGAATACTAGTTTGTATACTTCAACTTCCATGGTAGAAGAAATTACTGCAAAATCAATTCCTGAACGGTTCTTTAACAAGATCCATATATTTCTCCTTGCTTTTTAATGCTGACACGCATGGAATTTCTCAAATTCATTTGAGAAAACAAGCTGAAAAGATTAAGTCACACTCCATTTACTCCTGATTTCACTGATCCGCACTGTTAGTGAATGCGCATCATGCACAAAGCAGTATGAAAATATCCTATGAACTGCCTGGTAAAACGGGGAATATCAGCCAGAAGAGGACAAATTGTAAGTAACAATCATTCACTGAGTAGCCAGGACATATTAAATTCTAGCACTTTTTTTTTTTTCCCCTTTAGGAGACTGTTTAGCTTTTAAATTCACCTCCTGATTTTTCAACTTATCGGTCAATGGGAACAGCGGAGAAATTTGCTAAAAAAACAGAGAATTAGCTTATCCAATAAATCAGCTTTATGGGTTTCAGCACACAGAACATCCCAGTCTTCACTAGTACTGATTTTGTAGCAATTTTAAACCTCTAGGATGTTTTTAAAAGATTTGTCTTCAGGTTTTCTTATGTGAAACAAAAGATCTATTTCTACCTTTTCTCCTTTCCTCAAGCACATAACACAAATATTCTTAAGAGTTTATTAGCAAACCTCTTGGATAATCAGATGATATATCCAAAATGCTGCTGTCGGATTCCCTTGTGGATTCTTCCTCTGTTTCTTTTTCTTCGGTTTTCAATTCTGACTCGGTAACTTTCACATCCAGGTTGTTGCTTTTTACTATCCCAGAGACAACCACGCCATCTTAACAAAATCAAACAAACAAAATAGTAAAAGTGTTGTTGATATAACTTAATTATACAAATATGTTCATTTGTTTCCAACAATTCGGTGCAGCTAACAGGCAAAAATGACCACAAGTGTGAAGAAAAAAAAAATATATAAACAGTATGTTGGAGAATAATATAAGGTTAATTATTGCTTATCCTTGAAAATCACTGTGAAATAATGCCATCCTGGAAAGCTGAAACTATTGGCCCATCTGTATCATCAGATGTAAATATTGTTAACTTTAAACATGTTACTTTTCAGCAAAATGCCGTGCAAGCAAGACAAAGCAGGCAAGGAGGAGGTCGGAATACTCCTAACGATATTCTAGCTAGAAGCTCAGAAAATTTGAAAACAGAAGTTTAGAGTTGTTTATGACTCGTTGAACAACACGGGGTGGGGGGGGGGAAGGAGTAAGAAGGAATTTGCTACCATCAGGGCCACCATCAGATGGTGGTTAAGCGCTGGTACCACCAGCATTTGCAAATGAATGACTTCTCCGCGGTACTGCAGATGGGCCTACTGAAGAATTTCAAAAGGACTTAAGAGGCTGAGCAACTGGGCAATAAAATGACAAAAACCAGCCAAACCATGGAGACAAAAACCCTCCCATTTCACATATGAATGCATTGACTCTGAGCATCACCAGGCAGGGCTGGTGAGCATCATCAGTGAGGATCACCACCTTGGGATTTTAAAATACAGTTTTGACGAAAGGAAGAGGCATAAATCCTCAGAATCCAGGGGTCCCTCTCCCCACCAACTGCCATCAGGAAGTACTAGGAAAAGATGGAGAAAAAGCCACGCTCAGCCTGCACATCGAAAGGTATCGCCTCTGATCCCTCAAGCTTCCAAGGGACACGTAGAACTAGCAAAGTTTCAAAAAAAGGATGACAAGAAATAACAAATCTATGGCAGAAAAGCAACCGAACAGGCTTCGGCTTTTCGGCCTGGATACGACAGGTGTCTGTAAGATCATCAGATGCAGAGAGAGCACAGAAGTCAACCACTCGCTGTCTATTCCAACACAAAAACTGGGATGCACCACGTGGAGATACCGGCTGGAAATTCAGAGCAGAAGAACGTTCTCTACACGAGCCACTGTTAACGCTGCTGACCTCCCTGCCACAGGCTGCTGCAAGTCTGCAAGTCCAAAAGCGAGAATTTTATAGAAAAGAAATCCACTACGGGAATTTAAATACGAAAACACGACCTTTGGCTCGAGAAAATAAGGAATTACAAACCGGTTTGTGTTTGAAGATAGTTCTGGAGGGTGCATTAATGAATGTATGGTCTCTGTACTGGTGGTCTTCCCTGGCCATCTACTCCCGGCCACTACTGAAGACAGAAAAAGGGCTGGGAAGATCTTTCATCATTTCTTATAATTCCCCTGGTTTTCTTTGTTTGTTTGCTTTTAAACATTGCAGTTGGATACAAATTTTTGTCATTATTAAAAACAAACAAACAAAAAAAAACAACAGAGGAAATTGAAGGAATACCTGAGGACAGGGGTTAGAGAAATCGCTTAGAAAGACAGAAGCACGGAATAAAATTATTGTACCTACTTTAAAATATACCAAGACCAGTACTGCTACTCAGAGAGCACTGCTGTATTTCTCAGATCTGTTTTTAAGCTGATAACTCACCTAAGACAGACTTGCATTTCCTGCCTACTTCTCAATTCAGAAGTTGCCAGATGCCTGAGGAATAGTTTCTATGCACTTTGTTAATGGAAAGACAGAAAGAAAACGAAGAAGAAAAAGGGTTTTTGGCAAGAAATCTGCAAGAAGAGCGATGATTATGAGCACATGTGCTGTGAGAAAAACTGGTAGCAGTTACAAAAAAAAGCAGCTTGCCACCAAAGCAAGATTGCAGGAGGTTTAAAACGCATTAGGAACCACCGATTGGGCACAAACATAATAATGCTTCAAAGAGCCTAAATTATACTTCTTTAAAAAAAAAAAAAAATAGAAAGATCAATTCATTTCAACTGCAAGACTACGACTGGCATGGATGCCGCATCTGGCAGCAAAAAAACGAGGAGAAAAAGGCATGGGGGGCAGAGGGAGCGCATGGCACCCACGGCCTCTCCATCCCACCTCCTGGTTTTAACAGGACCTGGCGGACCACGGTTTGGAATAATTCATCCTCATCGCCACCAGACAAAAAAAAAAAAACCTCGTTAAAGGGAGGGGAAGGCGACACCAGCCGCGGCTTCGCTGGGTCAGGGCTCGCCGAACGGCGGCACGGACCACGTGCGGCCCCGCCGCCTCGCCTTCCCGGCCTAATTCCACACAAAGTCGGGAAAACGGGGAAAACGGGGCTTCGTTCCCTTCGCTGGGGTTCCATGGCGCAGCTGGAGGAAGAAAGGAGACGGCTGGAAGCCGGCGCCCGGCTGTGAATTCAACACCCACCCCCCCCCCCGCGGCGTTCCCTCACGGCGCTTCTCCCTCCCGCGCTTCCACATGGCGCCCGCCCGCAGCACCTCCCGGGCACGGCGGGGCCGCCGAGACGGGCAGCAGCCGGGGGCGCCGCTCCGCGCTCCCCTCAGCCAGGCACGGCAGGCCCCGCTCGCGCCACGCCGCCCGCCCGCTCGCGGCCGCCCCCACACCGGCCCTCACTGAGCGCCGCCGCCTCGCCGCCGCCGCCGCCTTCAGGGTTCTCCTCATCGTCGTCTTCCCGCTCCGGGGACAGCGAAGCCTCCGCAGCCTCCTCCGTTGCCATCTTCTCCGCACAGAGAACGGGTGAGCGTCCGCACGCCTCTCGTTGGGGCGGGCAGGAGGGAGGCGGGCGGGGCGGCGCGGCACGTCCGGCGGGGGAGGAGGCGGGACCGCGCCGCCTACATCTCCCGGCGCTCCCCGGGCTCCTGTTCCCCGGGGAACCGGGCCGTGCCCAGCGCGCCCCGCGGCGGGGAGGGACCGGGCCGGGGCAGTCCGCGGAGCGTTGCGCCTGACGGGGAAGTGTCCGAGCTGCCCGGGGCGAGGGGCGCGGAGTCGCTGCCCGCCTCAGCGGGAGGGTCGCTCCGAGCTGGGTCGGGGAAAGCTCTGGAGAGCTCCGGCGGCGCTTGCCCTTCCTTCAGGCCGGGGTGCGGGGGCAGGAGGCGGCTCCCCCGCCGCTCCCGGCAGCGCAGCAGCTCCTGCCGCCGCCGCCGCCTCAGCCCGCCCATGGCGGAGGGCGTCCTGAAGAGCCGAGTGTTTGCTCAGTCTTTCCTGCTGCGGGGCTGATTCCTTCAGGTAATGGACCCGCGCTCTAGAAATTCGCCTCTGGAGCTTCTGGTGAAGCTTTCTTAAACCTCGTCATGTCGCGATATTACCTCCGCCCCACGGTGGGGGCGGGCTAAGGGGAGAGAGCTGTACTTGGAGCTGCTTTAAAACCTGATTGTTGTGTGACTAAACGTTGCAGGGTGTTTGTTTCTGTTAGCCTGGTGCGTTTGGTGGTACAAAATGTGCGTGTCTGGAGCAGATCCCGAAGTAATTCCTGTCTTTTTTTTTTTTTTTTTGTGAGTTCTCGTAGCAGTGAGATGTGGATAACTGGCCCTGGTGAAATCCGCTGTGGTTCTGTGATGGGAAAACAGAAAAAGAGTCTCAGAGTATTTCTCTGTATGCAGTTAATCATTTTTTTAATGCCAGCTGGAAATAAAAACTTGAAATAATTAATAACGGTCAAACTGTTTTGTTGTTTTTTTTTTCTTAGGATTTGAAGATGTCTAAAAAGAAACTGAAGAAGTTAACTGGAAAGGAAGACTGTTTGGATGGCCGGGATGACAAAGTAGGAACAGCTGTGTTATTACTGTTATCACTATTTTATGTCAAACCCCCATGTTCAAGAGAAGAGTGTGAGTTGTTTAGCAGTCTTGTGATGGAAGGGTGAATGGGATTTAAAGGTGGGGTCATTAAGAACAGTAGGAGGGTTGAACTGGTCAGATAAATGCAAGTTCTAGCCAGATAACTGGTTTATGTCTTTCTCTAGAGGCTATGAGTAGTGGGAGTATCAGAAAATAAGAGACTTTATTATTTTAGTATATCTTCCTGGTGGAGGAAAGTTGAGCTTAAAACTGTTACCAAAACCCCTACTGTCTTCCTGGATCATTCTCTATCTTGGATCATATATCTTCATTTTCCGATTAATCCCAAATTGTACTTTGCAGTATTTTAGCAAGCAACTCTCGAATATTTCCTTTTAACCACTGAGACATAAATCAATGACCAAAATTCTTAGTATACTCTGGTACATATGTGTATCTAGTGAGTAAGCTTTCACTGAATTGCTGGGAAAATGCAGGTGCTACAGGGCTGATAATCTTTCTGGTCACACTTGTGTGTAGCTTCCTATTCCTTTTTTTTATTGTTTGTATCCCCTTCTGAGAAGTTTTTTCCTTCTGATAGTGTAATGCATATCCAATAAATCAGTATTTTAATAAATCCACACTTAAGCTTGCTAGATTTTTTTCCTTTGTATTTTGTAAGGTATATATGAAATAAGAGAGCCTTTATCTGTCTTACCATAAATGTTTTCAAAAAATGTTTGGGAGTGTTTATAAGTGTGCATGATTATGGCCTTATAAACTTGAATTACATGTTAGAAGCTTTTTGCTTGTGTAGACAGTGTTCAAAGCCAAATATTTGTAACTATTTTTTTTCCTCCTTAATTCCTTACTATTATTGATTTTGTCTTTTAACATTAACTTATCCTTAGGTGGTTTTTTTTTTTTTACTTCTGTAATACAAAGAGTAAAAAACTTGGCTTAAAGCCTCATACTACAGCTGTATTGTCATTGTTAATACCTACACCAGTTTGAAGAATACAGAGTTTTAGCTGTTACATGACCTCGATCTGTTTGAGACAACATTAAATATTGCTATATGCAGACGTTGACCAGTGCAAGCAACAGTCAGAACCCAAACTATTAGTAGCAAAACCATCAGGAAACCTCTGAATAGTAGCAGGTGTTTGTTCAGTGTGATCACAGTATGGGTAAGAGGTATGTTCAGCTCATACAGGTGAGAATGAGCCATTTTACATAGAGTAATATTCAGGCATGATTGTGGGGGGGCTTTGGGTTTTTTATTGTGTGTTGTGTCAGGTTACAGAAAGCTTTATGCCTGTTGGCTTTTAGTGGTTTGGCATATAATGCCTCAAGTATGAGCAAAAGGACATTTGTCACAGTATAAATTAAAACAGCTTTACACAGAGCTGTCTGGAGGAGTCAGCACAGCTGCCTTTTGGTAACGTGGTGCCTGGGTAATGCCAGGTGATCTAAGAGCCATGGAATTGTAAACAGGACACCTCAACAAGTCTGCTCTGAGAGGACATTTATCATAAACCAATGATGTTAAGAGGAAAGTAACAGTTAAGAAAGTTTGCTTAAGATGACCAAATTCAGTGAAAATCAGGGAATTATCATGAGACTCTTGAGAAAACAGGAGCTAGATTGAAAAGAGCTACTAAAACACATCATGAAAACTTGTGGTTTGAGGGGAATAGGCCATGAAGAGAGAAAGCAGTAACAGAGCAGCAGTCAAACTGGGTGTGGAAATAACTGAAATTGGAGGAGAATGGGAGAATGTTATCCCCCAAAGTTCAGCTTACATTTCTGTAATATCAGAGCAGCTCTGAGATGAGACACAGCTGCTGCTCCCAGGAACAAACAAGGCCTATGTAATACCCTTGAAATGGGGAGTAGAGTGGTACAGAGGTATCATGGCTCATCCCTGTTATCAGGGATAAGGGGTGCCTGGTGAAGATAACCATATAATTGCCCTCAAGGAAGATGAATCACAACTGCTGCCTCAGCAGTGATGGTGAAATCCTGTCCTTTAGCTACTAAATCACACCCCCACCTTGAAGGCTACCCGCCTCTGAGCTGTGACCACCCCTCACGAGAGAAATTTACACCAATCCTAATAAAGATATGTATGACTAAAGTCACTCGAGCTCCACCTAAAAGAAATGAAAAAGTATAAAATGGCAAAAGACAAAGGGGATGTTAGGGAGAGGACTCCCATTGAAACGTCTGGGATCAGTCAACGGGCTGAACCTCTCTTCTCCCCCCCATAGGGACGCCTGTTGGGTAAGAGCTCTGTGTTATGTGCTTAGTTACTAACACCTTGCTAGCTAGTTAGTATTATCACTGATCAGTAATAGTTTTATATTATTATAATCAAAGTTGGTTTTGTAGTCAGTCACTATCACTGGCTATCTACGAATCTATACCCTGTCACGAATAAAATGATATATACAAAAGTTCCAGAGACTTTTGCCCTTATTATTATAAGGAGGTTGGGCCATAGTACTACTGAAACTGGTGTACTCACCAAAGCTATTTACACTGACAGACCGGTCGTTTTGACCTCTTAACGGGACACTGGGCTTGATGCTGCCAGGAGTTGTCCCACCAGCATCACAACCTCCACCTGCTCTATGATGGAACGCTGTTCACTCCACCAGCAACGTTCCAGCTGGTGGAGTGACCATACAGGGGAGCATCTTGTAGGGTCCCCCATCCTGGTAGGGTGTCCGTGCCCTCGTGGGGGGCTTTGCTCACCAGCGTGTGCATTAGCAGAGTGTAGGAAGTGATACAGCCGCACGCACAACTGGAGCACCCGCGTCCTCAACAGCGTGGGCACGTGTGTCAGTGTATCATGTAGGTGTGTGAGATTAGAACTTTATGGTACCAAGTCATCTGGTCTGATACCGTGTTGTAATTGTCTGTTATTAATAACAGTTTTCCTGTTGTATTTCTGGCATTGACCCTGAGTGTGTATTGCCTTGATTGCCAGTTAATTGAGTTGTTAACAAACCAATAAACCACTTTGATTCCTATTTGGTTATAATCATGTGAGTTTAACAGGTCTTTCTACAGCAAGTTGCACTGATATGATTCTCAGTGGCAGCAGTCTCCTAAGTTACGATTTACTTGGTTTTGCTGCTGTCAGAACTCCAGAACCAGCCTCAGTCACAAGTTCTCAAGATTTAATTCATTAGGACTCCGCTGGTTTCTGCAACCCTCTTATTTTTTTAATGAAGTGCTTTCTAATGTGGAAGTAAAATAGCTACGGCCTCCTAGGGCTCTGCAGGCCTCTCTAGGTAGGAAAATGTCTGCAGCAGTGACCTAACGGCCTCGCTGAGACCAAATTATTGAAAAAGGGAATTATTTGTGAAAGGACATACTGTCTAGAGCTTCCTTATCTGAAGTAATCCTTGTGTTTTCTGTTGTAATTCCCCACACCTTGCTATAGTTTTGGGAAAACAGCCTTAAAACCCAAAGGTATGTAAAAATTAACTGCCTGGTTGGGTAGAGTTTGTATCAGACAGCAGAGTCTGTTGTTTTGCTGCTCTCTGTTCTCTCCTGTAGTGCAATAATAAACTGCCTCCTGTTCTGACCTGATCAAAGTCACCTTCCAGTTATCCCATAAGATGGATGCCACATGGCTTGTGCTATAGATGTGCCAAGCAGTGGCATAACTGCCTGTTGAATGAGGACTCTTCAGGTTCTTTGTTTGGAGACTGTCTTTACTCTCAACCAGGCCTACATAACTGTGGTTTCACACATTTATTACCTAATTAATAAATCTGATGAGGATCAATAACGCATCTCTTCTGCACAAAAACCTCCCATAGAAATACCCTCTCTTTAGCCTTACCTAGGGAGTAGTTGGAAGCAGTCTTTAGGTAACTTTATTTTCCCTGGGGATTTTTGTAAATAGACAAAAATGTGTATTTTACATACCGATTTACTTGCAGAATATATGAAACACATGGATCCTAAATGTGTTTAATTATTTGAGTTTTCTCTGTTTATATCCCAGGGCTGTGTGCCACATGCAATTTTTCCCCTTGTGTGGTTCTTAAATATAATACAATCTAAATACTAAATTAGAGCAAGGTCTGGGTCTGCTTTTTCCAAGGTTAATTTATTCAAAATCGTAGTGAATCTAGTATGAAATAATGGCTTGTTCCATCTTATGCAGTTTTTTTAACTGCAGTTTCCTCTGTAAGCCCTTACTTTTTTTTTTCCTTCTTTCAGAACTCTGAAGACGCGAGATCTTATAACCATACTATGAAAAGAGAGTCAGAATTTGAGAGGTAGGTTCTTGCTCTGTCATTAAATGGAACTACTAAAGAAAAAAAAAATCTGTGATTGTTTTAAATTTAAGAATTTTGTTCGACTTGTTCACCAAATAAAATATGGTATTTTAACTGTTGAAGTGTTGGTGTGGCATTGATGGGTGGATTCTGTCTAAGGTAGGCAGTTGGAGATAGTTGAGAAAACAGGGTCCCCAAAAAAATTTTAACTCTCTGATAAGATGAAACTGGTCTGTAGAAGGGCATCTCTCAAACCAGTAGATAGCGAATGCAAAAAAAGCTTTTTCTCAATTTTGTAAGCTAAAGTAGCTGTGCAGCTTGTAAAAATGCAAATACTAAAAAAGCTTGTAAAAATGTAAATACTAAAAAAGCTGTTTTAAAGGACAGATGTTGCTGTAAGCTCATATCTGAGAACATACCAAACTGGTGTTCATAAATATTTAGCTGTAACTGCCTAAATCAAATGTAGATGCTTTTGTTGGGCTTTTTTTTCCCCCGTTACATTAACTGAGCTAGATTACATGACTTTTTTTGCAATGTTTCTGTAGAATCAGACTAGAGAAAGATGAGCAGGAAAAGAAGCGAAACCAAAGTTCGAAGATTTCTCCTGGCGCTGATGGAAGATCCCAAGGAAAATCTCCAAGCAGAAGCAAAACCACAGACAGTTCTTTAATCCAAACTGAGAAGCAAAAGAGAATAGTTATACATTTTAAAGCCAAAGAAATTAAACATGGAAAAAGTACCCGCACTCCTGAGGTAGTGACTGCTAGCAGCGAAAGCCGTAACAAAAGTCGTTTTGATGGAGAAGAAGGAAGAAGACTCTGGCATAGCTTTGCAGTTCAGAGGGACAAGGCCATGAAGAAGAAGGCAGAGAAAGCTCAACTCTGCAAACCAAAGTTAAAAGCAGAACAAACTGTGTTGGAAAAATGTAAGTCGTCTGCGCACAGTTTGCGTGTACCCCATAAAAAGGCAGACGGATCAAAAAAACGGAGTGAGGATGTCAGAATTCCAGAAAAGCCACCTGACGCCTCCGCAGGGCCTGTGGATGACGATAGACCTTTTATTAAGAAGTCAAATAAATTATCTAGGACTTGGGAAGAAGAATATGAAGAAGAATACAAGGAGTTTCCTAAGAAAAAGCGGCACGTGAGCAAACACGCGCCGTCTCGCTGTTCAGCTGAAACACCGCAACAATGGGACTCCTGGAAACGGAAAAAAACGGAACGCCGATTCTGAAAAAGCTACTGGTGGCTCGAGGGCTGAAGAAAGGGACTTGGAAGCCACAGCGTTACGTTTTAAGCAGGTATTGAGAACCCAATGCTTTCTATTATGCAGTAGATGTTTCAGGCCAGTTTCCGAACAGCAGGAAGTTTTTATATAAGCAGGTTCTTTTCTTACGGATTTCAGACTGGATTTCCTGGCTAACTAGGTGGGTTTTTCGAATCCCATTGTAAACCACGTTAAAATGTTTCTCTGCTAAATGCTTAAACAAAACTAGAATAATAAAGGTTTTGCATATTAGGACGGTGTCTGCACATAGAATCATAGAACCATAGAATGGTTTGGGTTGGAAGGGACCTCAAAGATCATCTCGTGCCAACCCCTCTGCCATGGGCAGGGACACCCTCCACTACACCAGGTTGCCCAAGGCCTCATCCAACCTGGCCTTGAACACTTCCAGGGATGGGGCATCTACAACTTCTCTGGGCAACCTGTGCCAGTGCCTCGCCACCCTCAGAGGGAAGAATTTCTTCCTTATCTCTAATCTAAATCTCCCCTCTTTCAGTTTAAAGCCTTTGCCCCTTGTCCTATCACTACAAGCCCTTGTAAAAGTCCCTCTCCAGCTTTCCTGTAGGCCCTTCAGGTACTGGAAGGCTGCAGTAAGATCACCCCGGAGCCTTCTCTTCTCCAGGCTGAACAACCTCAACTCTCTCAGCCTGTCTCCATAGCAGAGGTGCTCCAGCCCTCGGATCGTCTCCATGGCCTCCTCTGGACCCACTCCAACAGCTCCATGTCCTTCTGATGTTGGGACCCCGGAGTTGAACACAGCACTGCAGTGGGGGTCTCATGAGAGCAGAGCAGAGGGGCAGAATCCCCTTCCTCGACCTGCTGGCCACGCTGCTTTGGATGCAGCCCAGGACATGGTTGGCTTTCTGGGCTGCCAGAAAGGCAGAACATAATGTGTTCTTAGCTTTCCTTTGCTGCTGGGCGTGTGGAATACTTCAATTTAGGTAAAAGTCAACAGAATTTTTTTGAGCTGACCTGATTATATCAATTTTTGAATGAATAGACTGAACTAATGAAAACTTGCCTGCCAAACAGGTGCTCATTGCTGGCAGAGTGATCACAGAAGGGTTCGGGTTGGAAGGGACATCAAAGATCATCTAGTTCCAACCCCCTTGCCATGGGCAGGGACACCTTCCACTACACCAGGTTGCCCAAAGCCTCATCCAGCCCAGCCTTGAACACTTCCAGGGATGCCTGGAGAGCTCGTAGATTTGGACTGAATGTGCACATTTCCTGCAGAACTCCATGTTTGGCTGTGATCGGTTCGTTTCCAAGTTCTAGCTTGTGTCTGGCTCTGCCCCTTGACTTTATCTTGAGTGTGGTTACTTTTTTGTTGTTCTCGTTAAGATTCCTAGCAACATGGTTTCAGGTTGTATTACAGTAGCGGGATCGTTTTGTGTGTACACAAAGTAATTGCATTCAGAACCACGGAATCCTTGAGGTTGGAAAGCACCTCTGGAGATGGTCTAGTCCAGCCCCTTTGCTCAAGCAGGGTCAGCTACAGCAGACTGCCCTGGACAGTGTCCAGTCAGGTTTTGGATATTTCTAAGGGTGGAGACTTCATGACCTCTCTAGGAAGCCTGTTCAAGAAAAAGTGGGGTTTTTTATGTTCAGATGGGATTTGCTGTGTTTCAGTTTGTGCCCATTGCCTCTTGGCCTGTCACCAGGCACCACTGAGAGTTTGGTTCCATCTTCTTCACGCCCTCCTATCAGATATTTATACACGTTGGTAAGACTCTTCCTTCTTTTCTCCAGGCCAAGCGGTCCCAGCTCTTTCAGCCTCTTGTATGATGCGCTCCAGCCCTTTCATCATCTCAGTGACCCTTGGTTCAACTCACTCCATTGAATTAATGTCTGTCTTGTACTGGGCAGCCCAGAGCAAGAATAACACAGTCACAAACCCACAAGAGACTGGAAAAATAGGCTTACTGTGTAAACTGCTGTATTTATTTTAGAAGAAAGCCAGCTTTCTAAGCCCTGTAGTAATGCTACTATAGATGCTTCAACATGGATATTGAAAATATGTTCTGTGTTACCTGTTCAGTTCGCTTGGGAATATTCAGCGTTCTGTAAAAAGCACTCTAAAAACTGATACATGTTCTACTTCCATTCTTACTTGTTTCTAGAATTTCGAAGTCCCATGCACGTCTGATTCCTACCAAGAAGGTGAGGACACAAAGTCTGCCCAAAAGGTTAGTGATGTGCTTGTTTCACGCTAAAGAGCTATATTCCAAAACTCTTGCCATGCTTGTTTCTCAGACTTCCTTGATATTTTGTCGTGTTGGTATGGTTTGTTTTAATTCTTCCTACAGAGCTTCGAGGTCTTCCCACCCCTTCAAGACAGTCAGAACCCAGAAACAGACCAAGAGGTTAGTAATGCTTTGATTTAACACTTCTCAGTTGTGTTAAAAACCCGTGTAGCTGGACAACTCCACGAACTTTTCCTAGTGTTTTGCATTGTTGGCTTATGATCCACACCTCAAAATGTGGAGCATTTTTTTCAAATACTAAATAAACTTGCTCAAGTACTGCTAGTCAGGAACTTTCTGAGATAGAAGAGTTGCCCTTCTGTTACTCTCAGCAACACAGGGGACCTTCATAGTTGCTTTTGTACTCTGGCTACCTCATTTTGCATCCTCTAACTTTGAAGTTGGAAGAGAGGCATATTTTTTTGAGAAACACGTGTTGGGAAGTATGCAGTCTGCGTAGCAAAAAATGGAACAAAGTTTTTGGGTACCAGGTATAAAGGTTGCAAACAAATCTTCTTTCTAGGCCGTGTTTTGGACATCTTTTGTGGACGTCTCATAGTGGAGAATGTGTAGAAGGTTCTCATGGCTTTACATTTGCTGTACCAAGTTAAAATATTTCGTGCTTCATTTTTAGTCAGTTTTAACACTAACAGCATTAATGCAAAAGTGTCTTTTTTTGGGAACAATTCACAAGTGATTACTTACTGATTTCCTACGCACAAATTTTTTTCCTTGGTAGATGCAGATAGTTGAAGACTTGCATGTTGCTCGTGTTGAAAATAGGATGGCGCTGTCTGTAATACAGACTTGTGGAGAACTTACGAGTATGGAAATAGATCTTCCAGAACAGAATTTAAATATTTCTGCTGGTATGTCCTTATTTCTGATATTCTTTGGTATCTTCTTGCAACTATTACCGTCAGTTAATGGTCTGAGTAGAGAGTACACAACTGATTTTTTTCACAATTGTTTTTTTTTTTTTTTCCCCAGAGGCTTTTACTTCTGGTCTGAACATATTAGTGGTGATTGACACAAATATAATGATTAGTCACCTTGAGTTTGTCAAATCCCTGAAATCTGAGGACATACCAGGTATGTGAATAGATGGTGATTGATAAGGCGTTTTAAGAAAAAACAGATGTTCTCAGAACTTCAGGCTACATGAAGAAAAGCAAACCTGGGCTCTTTAAAGGCAGCAGGTTTCACACAGAGGCAGGAGACTCACACTTAAGAGGCTGGTTCTATGAACCCACATGGATTGAACCCAAATTCTATGAACCCAAATTTTCCTCTTAAGGAAAATTCATCTATGGAAGTAGAATCTACTGTGCTTATACCTACATACCTACAGAGAATGGTGGTCAACATTCCCAGGAATGTGCATGAATTCTTAGGGGTAAATAAATCTTACCTATTGTAAGAGTATACTTGTAAGCATTTAATGCATTGTTAGTGGTAATGATGTTTTCTACTCTCCTTAGCTTTTTTTTTTCCCCCCTAGAAATCTAAAAACATTTAAAATCTGCTAAGCAGTCAGTCAGGGCTTAATTTCTGCCTTGGTAAAGGTCACAGAATTCATGGGATGTGTGAGCAATTTCTCAGGAATTCAGATTGCAACCCCTGGCTCTGCTGTTTGACTGTAGTCTGTTGTTAAGCTTTCATGTTAGCAGGATTAGGATCATGTGTGTCAGTAGTTGGTATTTGGAATCTGTCAGAATACTTCAGGTGCTTTGATGCTTTCAACTAATCAATACACTTATTCCAGCCCCTTGGAAAATAACTTTAATAAGGGCCTGAGTAATTTTCAAGAGTGTCAGACTGTATTTCTCTTTCCCATATTAGGAATGCTGTCCCGTTGTGTAGACTGGGATGCCTATTTTAGAATACTACAGCTCCCAATTTCTGGTCCTGCCCCAGACCTGCTTTGCAAAAGGTTCAGAAGGTTGCTGACTCCTGACCTATTTATTACAAAGCAGATGGATATTAATGTGTTTTTTCAAAATTGTATTCTTATAACATGAATGGGAAAGGAAACAGTTGAAGTATTTGTCGCAAGTGGACCGAGGGAACAGTCATCAAATTTTTGATTTACTTTGTATTTCATATATAATAGTTTTAAAGTTCAGACTGTATTTGATACAAATAAAACCATGATCCGATATCCGTGCTTCCTGTTCCTTCCTTAGAGAATGCTGGTTGGCATTTAGCCCAAACCATGACTCCTTTTATTTGACAGATTTTTTTTTTGTGTGCGTGCAGCGACTCTTGTGGTCCTTTAGGTGTTTCCAGCCTGTTCTTTCAGCTGCTGTCACCTTGCTTTAACATCTTTGAGTGTGTAAAAGCTTGTTAGTCACTGCAAATGTATTTTACACCATTGCTACACCCTATTGTCAAAGTATTCCAATGATTACAATTGTTTATTCCTTTTGTTTGCCTGATATTGTCATTTTTACATGTAACCAAGACAGTGCCAGTTTGAGGTTAGATTAGAAAGAAGGAACTCAGCCTTTTTCAGTTGTTTGTTTTTTAATGCTAGCAAGGAATGTGAAAACTACTGGCAAAAAGATAAGGGTGAGCTGACGTAAATATGATGTTTGAATTCAAAGTTAGCTGTAGTAGTTTGCGTGGCTTTTCAAAATGTCCTTGCTTTTTGTTTATTTGTTTGTTTTTTTCCCTTCCAGGGGTTGCCAGACTTGCATTAATAATTCCTTGGGTCGTTCTGCAAGAGTTGGATCACTTGAAGAAGGGGAAAGTGTTGCAGCACGTTCGGGAAAAATCTATCCCTGCAGTCCAGTTCATCTACACGTGTCTCAAAAACCAAGATTCGAAATTGTGGGGGCAATCCATGCAGCTGGCTTCTCAAAAAATGTGTAATAAGTGCAATCAGTTTGTTTTGGGTACTTAATCCTTGCAGTTCAACTAGTGTGAGCCTTAGCCTTAAATTTTGAGTTTAATACAGTCTTCTCTCTGCAGTTTGCTAATTAAAGTTAATTAGTTAATAGCTTGCAGCTGCCTTCAGAGCACAGCCAGGGCTGTAATATGCAAATACCTTCTTCAGATCAGGGCTCTGTTCGCTGCTGTTTTATCAGTTCCTTCTCCCTTTTAGCTACAGCTCTTGGTAAGCAGGGGATTACTCGATGAAAGTTCATCTAGTTACTTTTACCTATGAGCTACAGATAAGCTGTGTGCTTTTGGTTTTGCCTTGGTCATCGTGAAATCTAACATACTCCAACTGATTTTCTGGCAAAACCATAGCGGTTTTGCGTGGAGTAGTACCTAAGAATAACAAAGCTCAGATTTGTGTTTAGATTACACTTCTCTGTGCTTGTTTGGGGAGTATTAAATTTAAAACCAGTACCGTTTTACTACATACTACACTGAAGTGTTTCTTATGTTGTTACTTCTGGACATGTCAGCACTGTCTTAACTGAATTTGCAGATGGCCTGAGTGACGAGAACAACGACGATCGTGTTTTACAGTGTTGTCTGCAGTACCAGAACCTCTTTCCTCAAGCTGTTGTCATACTCTGCACGTGAGTTCCTGTGTGGTTTTAGGTCTCTTATGAAGTGTAAGGTAGCCTCGTGCCAAATACAGCGTTTTCAAATCGTATCTTAAAATGAAGAGCTGCTTCAGGGGGACCTTATCGCTCTCTACAATCACCTGAAAGGAAGTTGTAGGGAAATGGGGGTCAGTCTCTTCTCCCACGTTAGGAATGACAGGATGAGAGGGAATGGCCTCAAGTTAATGCCAGGGGAAATTTAGGTTGGATATCAGGAAGAATTTCTTTCCAGAGAGGGTTGTGAAGTATTGGAACAGGCTGCCCAGGGAGGTGGTGGAGTCCCCATCCCTGGAGGTGTTTAAAAACCGTGTGGATTTGGTGTTGAGGAACATGGTTTAGGGACCCTGACAGTGCAGGGTGAGTGGTTGGACTCGATGATCTTGTGGGTCTCTTCCAACCAGATGATTCTATGATTCTGAAACAAGCTTTTTGAGGAGGAGTCACTCTCTTGAAAGCTCAAATAGAAGGATAGAATAAAACACAAAGACTGTAGATGTAGTCACCTTCATGGGCTTGAGGCCTGAAGGAGAATTAAGATTATTCAATGTTCAATTTTAAAGCGTAGCTTCCTCAGAGTTTATTCCGACTTCGCATAAAAAATATTATTGGAGTTACAAAACTGAAAACAATATTTGTGTTAATTTGTGTTAAGGTAATGTTAGGTTTCTCTGAGTAGAGAACAGGAGGTGACTTGAGAAGTGGTTTTCATCTGAAAATCCTTTTATCCTTTCATCATTTTTGAGAAGGTGCTAGGATCCAGCTACCGCATCGTTTTAGTAGTTTTGCTGGAGCAGTGTGTGTCTCAGGGCAGCACTTAATACAATGATTTGGTCAGTAGAACAGTAAAAAAGGGTGTGGAAAATGAGGATTTATTATATATAATTATATAATCAGAGAAGCTATTACTGTCTTAGAATCATTGCCGTGCTTGCATTCTAAGATCATAGCAACTAGGCAGCATTGCTGTAGTATTTAAAGCTGGTTTTTTAATAAGCAAACCTAGAGCCTGAAACACTTTTCAGTATGTTTCTATTTTTTAAGAATAGCTGCTTTAGTTAATTTTCTCATCTAATTTTCTGAACTGTTTCTAATTGTTTCAGAAAGAAAAAAAAGCCATAATGAATAAGCTTATCGAGGCAATTTTTTTCAGCATGTTGCTTTTATCACTTACTATGTAATGATGTCAGTTTTGTGTAAACAATTGATTCTCTTCTCCTAGAGATGATAAAAATTTATGTAATAAAGCCATCGTGAGTGAGGTCAAGGCATTCTCTAAAGCTGATTTGGTTGCTGCTCTACAGAACCTGAACATAAATAGGCACCAGAACTGTGGTGAGCTGCCACAGCCTAAATGTGGTGAGTTTGTTTAACGTGCACGTGTGTATATGCTGCTTTTTGAGACGTGTAATAATCAGTGTACAAAAGGGAGAAGAGTTTCTCCTATAACTCCAGTTTTCCTATACTTTGAATCCTTGGGAATGGTTTTTGTTCGGGGCAGGTTTTGGGTTTTGAAAAGCAAACAGTTTTCTGAAAGTTTGAGATGTTTTAAAACATCTGTCTCTTAGAGTTCTAGGAAATTCAAATACGACGTATTTTTTGTTTTCTAAAAAAAAATACGGTGTGAATTACCTGTGTTTACAGTAATTTAAAAGGTGTCCTGAAATTTTCAGACTGAAAATAGGTTTTTCCACTGGAGCCAGTTTGAGTCCTATTTTAGTAGCTATAAAATTCAGTATGCCAAGATCACTCCTCACATTTTATACCAATACCTTCACCTTCATCTCAAACAGTAGAACTTGATTCTTGGGTTGCCTCTTCATTTTTCCAAAGATGCAAATACAGCTTACAGTATTTAGAAGTGAGCTTCTTACACTTGCTGATAACCCCCCTGGCTGTACATAATCTAAGGTATTTAAGGAAAAAAGAAATGTGGAGTAAGATCACAAATGAATCATGCTCTGGGGAAATTCATCTTCTTGGTTAGTAGCTCGTAATTAAAAATACCCACAGTACAAGTGGGTATAACTAGAGGTACTTGAAGCCTAATTAGATATCTGCTTTATAACATGAAGTGCAGTCTGTTTTTCTTTATGAGCTCGAGTTATTTGTGTACCAATAACATAAATGAGGTATAGGAACAGTTGCAGTGAGTACCTTTTATTATCGTTGGTTTGACAGATGCAGAGTCCCACAAAACAGAAAGAAGTGATGCCGGTCTCGCTGCACCATTCCCAAATATACTTCCAGACCTTGAAAAGAACTTGGGAGAAGCTTTATCTTGTATTTTGGAGACCGAAATGAAAATTGCATTCGGGAACCTATGGATGGAGGTGGTTTCTTGTGTCATCTTGCTTGATATTTGGAGTGTTAAGGGGTTTAAACGTGTGTGGTATTTTAATGATGTTAGTAGTTGTGCTGAGCCAAACAGCAGAGTCATCTTGTTCACTGATGTAACAGTTCAGTGTTCAGTTTTACTCTTTCATTTTATAACAAGATTATTTTATTTGACCAGTAAAGTCTGTGCAGTATTTTAATGGTCTTTAATAATACAATAGCAGAGGTGCTGGCTGTTCAGTGTAAGTTATCAGAACTCCTGTATTAGTTGGGTTAAATTTCTGTTTCAGTTTTTCTAGGATGGTTAAATCGCTGTGTTGTTAATATGTCCTTCAAGAAACTGTTCCATCATGTTTGATATGATATTGAGACACTGTTGTTGCAGGCACTTCTTCCCCATCAGAACAGATGTTGTTAGGTACCATGTGGAAAAAATCCCTCACAGCCAAGTTGGTTACAGTACAGATACAGAATTTCCAGGGTGTTAACAAGAAACTCCAGACATTCACTCTTTCAAAAGTATTTAACAGCAAATAAATACTGATGTACCAGGCACTTTCAAATTATCCATGCTTTGGTTGAGATTCCACTTTATAGCTGGTAGGGGTTAGTTAGAATTCTAAATTTATTGCAGATAAACCTCTGTGGCTTTAAAAAAAATGAAAATCATTTGCATGAAGTGACTGTCGTTTCACAAGCTAGAGCTTTGATGAGCTGTTAAGCTTTTAGGTGTTTTTGATTAACTTAGTTGATTTCTGTTAAGATCTTTTCAAACTCTGGTTTCGCTTAGTGGTAATAAATTTTAATTTTATTGCAATATGTGTGTATAGTCACAGCTAGGAAAAGTGTGTTTATTTTTACTTTTTAACATTACTAGAAAGCCAAAGGCCTGTGTACTGTTGTTCTGGATTTTATACACAAGTATTTAATGTACACATTTATTTGTACACACTTAAATCACTTTAAGAGATAACTCTGGGTATTCAGAGTCTTTGAGAAAAGAGGAACCAAAAATCATGAAAATCTTTAAAGATCATTGTTGCACGCTGAGCAGTTTTACATGAGCATTTTTAACCCATGATGCTGTTGAATCAAATCTTTTTTTTTAATAGCTAACTTTGTTGAATCTGAATATAGCCTTATTTCTGAGGAATCCTTGAAATATTCTACTTCAGCATGTACAAATCATAACATTATCAAAGAATAGAGCAGTTGGGAAATGTACAGGACTATGTCTGTTTGAAAATCAGCCTTTGAATTTATAACGTTTTGTCTTTCAGATACTGTACCTGAAGCCACCGTGGACGTTAGCAAACTTGCTGAATTGTTATAAAAAGCACTGGATGGCTGTTTTTGGTTATGTTGTACCAAGGAGTTTGCTTTCAACCGTTGAATGTCTCTATAAACACCTTTGTACAGGTAAGAATCTCTGAGAACGTTCATTGTAAACTTGTAAAAAAACCTCACTCTTCTGGTGTTAGTAGTTAAAAAAGTAGATACTTGGAAAAGGCACATACTGGGTGTGTTGAATAGTAATGGGTTCCACCCTCTTCTGCTCTCTTTTCCATTTAAGATTGTCCAAATGGAGCCATACCCTGGACAGTCTTATCTGCTTTTGTATTGATCCACAATTTATTCCCCAAATGGGTGACAAAATTCCAACACTGGTTTTGTAGCCTTAAAGCCAGAATTGAGCTGAAATGGATGAGCTGTAAATTACATTTAGAAAAAAAAAAAGGAAAAAAAAGGAAAAAAAAAAAAAAAGGGAAAAAGAAAGCTTGTACCAAGATCAAGTCTGTCCAGGCTTTGGTCCCAAATGGTCTAACTATCACCTGCAAAAATCACAAAAACAATTTCTGAATTGTTTTGAGGTTTGTGGAGGTTTTTTGTAATTCAATATTCTGCTGCCTTTTTTCTGCTTTTTATACAAAGACAGTAAAAGCAAATGTATGGACACTATCAGCATGTAAGAATTTGTCATACATCTCTAGGTGCCTACAAAAATTGGGGGAAAAACATTTTAATGAATATATATGTTAATGGTCACCAAAGTCTCTGAAGTATTTTTAAAAAGCAAATAATCTTTTTTTGTCCTTTGCTGCCATGCTGTGTGTGGCCAGATGATCTGCATTTGCCAGATAAATTATGGAGAAGTAATATCTACTTTGTGGTAGGTGAGAACAGGGAGGTTTAATTTCAAACAAAACCAAAAAACAACACAACCAACAGCTGACTCATTTATTTAAAGACATCTTTAAGAATTTGATTTTAATTTAATTTGATATCGCTCTCCTGGGATATTGCTGTTCTGCAGGATTATTTCAGATACATCAGTTGAGCCTCTTGCCAAATCCTGGATAAATTTGGAAGACTTGGGAGGTCTTAGCCTCACATACTGTTGTTAATATTTCTCTTGAGCCTGTTTTATCTAATGCTCCTGAACCATTTTGAAGAGTTTATGTGCCTTCAGCCCATTCAGACATTTGAGTATTAAATTTACTGCCTGAGATTGGTGCCTCGTAAGATTGATAACTCCTAGTATCTAATTCTTTTTTTTTTTTAATTTCCCATATTAATATCTGAACATCAGGTAAAACAATCGATTCCTCAACAGCGGGTATCTTACTCCAGGAATCCAAAAAATTACTCCACGCTTTCAGTTCAAGGTCAGACTACAATGGTGTGCTTCCCCAGGCTTACGCTGGAGTGAGCAAGCTGTGCCAAACGCTTGCAGAGGTAAGGGCAGCTTTAGTACCCCTTCACCTAGCATCTTCTTGAAGCTGCTTCGTGTTCATCTTGCAAACCCGGCTTAGATTTCTAAATTTTCCATGTAATTTCAACAAATCCTTGCAGGAAATGTTGTTGCTAGAGTGTTTTCAAAATTAATAGGCCCCAAATTTAATGCTCATTTTTATGTAGCAAGTATCTGCCTTTATGTGCTTGATAGATTCCCCTCCCTAACGTAAATGTCTTAGTGTTGGGAGGGTGACTGAAAAACATTATTTAGCTGCTTTCAGGAAAAAAATGTCTTCGTTTTCTATTGCATTTGTAGCTGATAGGAAAGGGCTGTAAAGATTAAGATTAAAATTTAAATTGTTTCTACTTCTGAGGTGGATGTGATACTACTGTTTCTAGAGGTGCTCTTTCAGCTTTCCTCGTCTTGGTAGCTCTGGTGCTACAGGTGAAGAAAGGACTCACCTGTATCTTGTGCTTTGGGATAGTTCATGGGGGATGTCCTGATACTCTTTGTGTTCTGAGAAGTATGTCTTTACTCCCAGCTCATCTTTGAGTTGCTGTGGAAGAAATGTCAGTGTCCTGATTTGTGGCTGTTGTTAGTTCCATATATAATGGCATAAAGTGTGGAATAATGAGCATGGATGACGTGAAATATTTCTATATATGGGAAAGAGTACAGGTCAGGATATCTGTAAAAAGTTCTTTTCAGTTTTGGAGAATGCTGAAGGGGAAAGGAAGAAGAAGGTGGTCAAGGAGAGGAAGGATGATTTGGGGAGTCTTGATTGTCTGCTGTGCTGTAACTTCTGTGTGCGTTGCAGTCAGGAGCTTCGTCTGCAGTTTGGAGCTGCCAGAAGCAGCAGCCTTTCTGCCTGAAAACTTGTTCTGACAGGTGTGGGACATCCCAAAGAACTGCCCTTATACAGAGTAGGTTGTACCAGATCAGCTTCAGTTTAACCTGGACAAATTTTCTGGACTGCTTTACCAAATGAGAAGATTGGTGCTGCTGTTGCAGAGGAAAATGTGCCAGCAGGTGGGATAGGGAGCAAGAATAAGAAGCAATTCTCGTTTATACCAGTTTACTGTGCCTGCTTTAGTCTTCTATCTGTAGAAATAGCAAGGTATACATAAAGACTGAGAGATGCTTTAGAGACTGTAATAAAGATGGTTATGACTGGAAGAGATCTGCCTTGCTTTTTTGAGCATTGCTTTAAAACAAAAAAATAGAAGTGTTGACGTTTTCTTAAGTTAGGAACCAAATACACTCATCATTTGTCTACTGAACTGTTTTATAAGGTGAGGTCAGAAAGTCAGCAGGAGTTCTCAGAAGACGTCATGGTTCTTTCAGAAAACGCTGTGTGTGAAAAAATGGAAGCAACGACACCAAATCTTCAAAGCTGTGGAGAAAAAAAGTTACATCCAAGCTTTCATGTGGCTCGAGAAAACAGGCACCAGGAAATCTGGTCAGTGCTTGAAGGTGTATGGAATACAATAAACTTGTACAGGTACGGTGTGCTGGAGAAACTCAGAACTTGTACATAACCTTGCATAATTCTCAAACACACACACTTTAGAAATTGCTGCTTTTTTTCCTGTTTTAGAGAAGAAGCTGTTAGTAATTAATCAAACTTGACCAAAAAAATCACACAACTTGTCGCACAAAAGTTAGGAGCGTGCAAATTGTTATGCGGATGCAGTCAGTGACCTGTCTGATGCTCTTTTTCTGTACTGTGGCTGAAACAAGTTGCCTTACAGAATGGTGTTGAAAACCCTGTAAGAGCCACAAATGTGAGGCATGCATGGAAATCTTATCTTTAGTCATAAAAAAAAAGGCATTCAAGCTCTAAGTTTTCTTGTGATTATTTTCTTTCCAAAACCTGTGAAGGTATAGTAGCCTATGCAAAATTGTTTGCTTTTTGTTTCCAACTTTAATACATTTGAAATATAGTTAAGTTTTCTTGCTAAGCAAAATCCTTCATTTTATAAAATCCAAATGCAGAATCTAGTGATGAATTTCCTTTCTCATATAGACTTAAAATTGCATGAAATTAAACCCCCTTCCATCTAGCTTTTTATTTTGGTTATTTTTGAAAAACCTGCTTGAAAATCACCAAGATGCTTTAACAAAGTCTGAATGGTCGCTGTGTTTTCTTTTTGTAGTCTTAATCTGAAATCTTTTCAAGGGGAGGGACTGGGAGTTATGCCTACAATTGTAGGGTATAGTCTTTCCACTATTTATTCTAAAACTGGTTTAGACAACATATTTTAGTATAGATTTACTTCTGATCTTTTTTTTTATAGTCCACATATACTGCTTACAGTAGATACTGGGGTTCTCTGAATTTTGAGGATTTTTATGAACTGCTTTTCAACGTCTCTTCTTTCTTTCTAATGTTAGCAACGAAATTTTCCAAAAGTTGGACCTTAACGCCGGAACTGTGACTGCAAAGTCTTCATTTGAAGAAGCTTTTTTAGGTTTGCAGAAGCTGTTGGCAGCTGTGAATGATATCCGTGAAGGAATTAGTAGGTAAGCATGTGAGCTAGGGACAGTAACAGGCACTGAAAGTCGTAAAGATCACTGAAATACTTTGATGCCAAACCACAATTTATTTTGTGTGCTTAGTTATGTGTTTTTCAGTAAAAGTCTTGATATTAAGCCTGCCTAGAACCATTTCTTGGTAGCAAAAGAATAAGAAACTGTCGCAGACGTTCACATCTCTTGTAGTGAGTTTTCTCTTTTATGACTTGGGACTTGTTTTCTGGTGTTTGGTGACGAGCCACTCGCTTCTGTTCGGAGTGTAACTGGAGCTATGACACGATCAACTAATTTATTAGCTCTCATGGCAAGAACTTTGAATGCCAGGTTGGACGAGGCCCTGAGCAACCTGATCTAGTTGGAGATATCCCTGTTCCTTGCAGGGGGGTTGGACTAGATGACCTTTGAAGGTCCCTTCCAGCCCTAACCATTCTATGATTCTATGAATAATTCAGAACACTTATTTTTCAAATGCCAGATTTACTGGAACTGTGACAAATTTCCAGTACAGTAAAGGACATAAAGTTTTGGGATTTCACTGTTAACAATTCTAGAGTATTCTTCATGAGTCAAAACCTGTATTGCAGCAGTAGCAATGACAATCAATCAGCTGCACTCTCAGTTTAGGAAGGATAATGCTCCCTCTGTCTTCCTTCTCCCTGTTTTTAAGGAGTGCAGAATAATAAAAATGAAGCTTCAGAAAACATAAGGTTAGTCTGTTTGGTTTTTTAACAGCAGTGAAGTTTATTCACCAGCAGGAACAGCTGCAGGAGGAAGCTTTACGTTGTCACTCTTAGGATCGTGGAGTTCCTCAGTTTCCCACTGCCTGTGGTTAAAGTTCCAGTAACTTCTGTGAGCATCCTAAAGGGTTAACAGGCCACCAATCCGAGTGGCTGGAGCTATTTAATTTGGGCACGCTTGTTTTTTGCATAGGAACTACGAAAATAGGTTAGAAAACTGTGAAATAGAGGCATCCAAACGGTTGGGCTTGCCCTGTGCATTAGCAATATTAAGTAAATGTTGAGCTATGTTACATTTCTACTGTAGGCTGTTACAGCATGCTTAGAGATCAGCTAATAAGCTAATAATTTATTTCAAGAAGTGTTTTTTCTATCATTCCACCGTAGTAGTGAGCTTTTAAACCTACTTAATCAGTACTTAGCGGTGTTGGTTTCCTGAAGGATCACAGTCCTTATGCTGTAGTCATCACAACAGTCCTGCCCAGTGTGGACTTATGGTTATCCCAGTTGAGGATAACCAGTGTGAGGTCTGCCCTGTCCAGACACTTCAAAAGTCTGGAGCAGGGATCCAGAGCTTTGTCACCTGGGACTTGAACTAGTTTTCATCCGTAACTGCCGGGAGTATTTTGATTTTTTTCAATAAAAATTGTGATAGAAACATGCAAACATTTGCTTCACATGTCAGCACTCCCAAATAAGTTTTTCTGGCTTTTTTTCATTATGATCGAAAGAATATTTCTTTAATTAAAGTGTTTCAGTAAAATATATATCCCATAAGTCCCAAACAAGCTCCAAGGTACGCTCCTGTGAAGTACTCACGTGAGTGTAACGGACCATCCCTGCGTCAACAGTATTACAGCCGAAGTTACAGATCTGATTATTTTCTGTACAGCACACTAGTCGTGGGACAAATCCACCCAAAGAATTGTCATCTGTCTTTCAAAGAAAAATGGTCTAAAGATTACAAAAGTAGAAGCAGAAAAACATGAGGAGAAATGTGGTAATTGATTCATTTTCGTTGCTGATTGTTTGGTTTAGTATTCCCAGTTGAGATTAGTGTTCAGTAGGGGCAATGTCAGTTCTTTCTCTAAAATTTCGTTAATATAAAGCAGGTTACTGCTAAACTTGGTTCTTTTCATTCCAGTCCTAAAGTTTTTCCAAGAAATCTTGTGGTATTGGTTTATATATGTGGTGGGTGAGATTTAATGGGAATAAGGTGTTTCAAAATCGTTACTTCTGTGCTACAGAGGTGTTTCATTAGAACTTTCTGTGGCCATAAGAGACATTTTGTATTTCTTTTAGTGAAAGCTGCTTACCTCCAGTATTTCCCCTTATGGGAGAGCTCTCTGAAAGTAAAAAGGTCTAAGATTATATCAGAGAAATCTGTTTTACAAAAGATATAGTGTCTTGATTAGAGCCACTAGTGTCTCTGGAGCAAAGATAAACAGGATCCTGTCCTTTGACTTTATTTCAAATGGAGAAGCTATTTTCTGTTTCACTTGATTACCATGACACTCCATAATGAAGTGAAATGGCTTTAAAAATTCCTTTCAGACTTTTTAAAATTTTCTTTTCTACCCCTAAACCAAAACACAGTATTTATGCATCCAGGCTGGTTCTCAGAGTGGAGTAATTTCCTTGCAGACTCACGTTTGGAAATGCCTCTCTTGAGTTTTTTTCAGCAGATTTGCAGAAGGGGGCATCATGGGGCAAGAAATTCAGAGAGACCCTGACATGTACTCTCCTGGTTTAGCCTTGAGTGTAGATATTTAAGTGAGTTTGAGAATTCTGAGTAGGTTTTCTAAAGAGTCAGAAGCCATATTTATGAATCATTGTAGGTTTCTGTATGTTACAGGGTATTAAAATAAAAAGTCTGAAGTTTTCAAAAGTGAGAGGGAGGCTCATTTTGCTTGGGTCACTCAACCTTTCTGAAAGTGAACTTAAGAGTATATTTATTTTTCCTGATTTTGGAAAAAAATCCTTTCGGTGACTTGTGGTTAATCTAACAGTGTGATTGCAGAAAAGGAGGCATCTGGAGAAAAAGCAGTGAAAAAGTTCTAGCTGGAATATTTGGAGGTAATACAGCTTTTAGTGATAAAATACAAGCGTTGTCTGTGTTACCTTCTATTCCTTGCTGTCCAGAATGAAGAAAGAAACTGTCTTATGGAAGTTTGGGAGTTTTACAAATAACTTATATTGAAAGTTCAGATTTTCAGGTTGTTAAAAACACAATCACACTTCTTGAGATAAATGTGTGTAATGATACCCTTCCTCATAGGAAAAAAATACTACACTAGTGGCATTACTACAGCATTCAGACTTGATGACCAGAACATGTTTGTGACAAATATAGATATTAAAAAATATCCCTATTTTCCACTTTTGACAGCAAGAGGGTATTACCTATGTTGATCTATATTACATTGATTAGCAATGAACATAGATTATTAAACCTCTGAAATTTGTACTTCAAGTAAAATTGTAAAATCATGACATGTTTTTAAATAATTTTGGGCTGAGTAATATTTCTGACTGCTTTCAGTGGTGGTTTGTACTTGTATTTACGTTGTGTATTATTTGGGTTGGGTGTTATTTGGAACCAGTTAATTAGGGCACCTAATTTAAGGCCTCTTAAATTAAAGCTTTAAGGTAAATTAAAATCATTATCTTTAAAAATCTTCAAAATAACTTCTTGATTTTTCAAGCAGCTCTTTGAGGCAACAGAAGTATTTCTACAACTCAGAGTTTTCAAGTTTGTGCCAAATCTTTTGTTGCTTGTAGAAATTCTTCCACTGCTTCTGCAGGAAGATGTTTGAGCCCTTCATCTTTGGAGACTCATATATTACATTCAAGGGTCTGTATGCACTCTTTGGGAATTTACACATCTTCATGTTTCCTTGCCTTCCTAAAGTTACTTTTAGATAAGAAGTCCTCCTTAACAGAAAAGACAAAGAACGTTTAGTCTTTAGTGAATTGATACAGTTATTTCTAGTTGGATTTTTTTCATCTGTTCGCTGAGAAATAACAGTTTTGTTCACACACCAACTTTAAAATCACTCACAATTCACAGCATATGCTCCTAGATACAATACTTATAAATATTTATACTAATAGAGTGTCAGCTCTAAAAATATTTATCTGTTACTTACTGCAGTAAGGAACCTGAGTTCTGCTTTCTAATATTTTATCTAAATGGAATTTTTCTCAAATTCTCAATGGTTTTGTTTGTTTGGAAGGCGCTGATTTAGACAAGGGCTCCATAAACATTTGTAAATTAAACATGTAATTTTTTAAGATCTCAGTAGTGCAGGAAAACGTTAGTGTATCTGAACTGATCACTGAATTGTATATTTTGGGATTAAATAATTTAAAACCAGTTCTACAGTTTTACTAATTTAGAAACAGAATTCTACAGCTGTAGAGAAACTGTTTCCTCTTTCTTTATTCAGCTGGTCGGTGGAGGAATTGAGATTTCTTTTCTTGGTGTCTAGTTAGAAGATTGTCTTCCTTCCCTTAGACTGCCATGGCATTTAGTAATTTCTATCCTAAAGTCTCCAGATTAAGAGCTCTACTTTTAATCTTCGTCCGCATGCAGTCTCCTTCTGGAAATAAAATGGGAATTAACTCCCAGTTCAAGAAGTATCAGAGTTTTCTACCACTAGTTGTTTGATTTTTATTTTTTTATTTATTTAGATGAAACCTGAAATATTCTTGACCCACTAAAGGAGAACAGTTAAACTACTTTAATGTAAAATTCAGCCTCTGAGCGCTGGGCTTTGTGTGGTTTTCCAAGGTGAACAGGATTTATGGATGAGAAATGGAAATACTGCAGTTAAGCAGCAGGGGACATGGGCAGTGTCTGACAAAAGGTCTTCTAGTTCTAGCATTTCCTTTCCTTGTGAATTCTTTGCCATCTTCTATTACCTTTGAACTTACCTGCAGCCTTCTCTGCTGGCGGGGTCCGAACGTGTCCTTTACCCTTCTGCCTATTTTAATGAGAGCTGTAAGAAATTTCAAAGTTTCGAGACCTCTGCCTGTGTCAAATATGGCTGAAACTGGCCAGTGCTTAACAAGGTGCAGGGCAGAGGTGGTGCTGTGGCAGCTGCTTAAGTTGTTGCCTTTAAACCAGTCTCAAAAGCAGGAAATTTTGAATAAATGAGTTAGTGTTGTAAAAGCCACGGTCCTTTCTGACCTTGTAAAGCCAAGAGAACAGGCATCTAGGCAAAGTGGCTCTAGGATCTGGCATCTGAAGTGCTTCCACAGTAGAAGAAAGCATAAGCTTGACTATTTTGGAAAATATCCCCTTAATTTCCCAACAGGTTAATGTTGGATCAACACACGCCAAGGGTTTTGTTCTGGTAACACCAGTTTGAGTCCCTTGTTGCAGGGCAGTGTAACGAGGAGTTGTTAATAAGCCACACTGAAGTTTTGCTACTCCGTTTCTCATCTCTTTTGCTTCCCTGATCTTCTGACAACGAGGTTTAAACGGGGCTTTTAGTGGGTGAAGTTGACATATTTTGCAATTAAGTCAAACGCCTTTTTGATTAACCACAGGGATTTATTGAATTGGCTAATGCTTCATGACAGTCTTATCGGTCTTGCGCCACGGGCGATCACGGAGAACTGCTGAAGAGGGATGGCTCAGCGTGACAATCACTGAGGTACAGAGGTCTGGCCAGATTTGAGAGTGATTACGTAGGATTTTAGTGTTTGGGAGCAGCTGTTTGTTTTTTTTTTTTTTCCTTCTATTTGATAAGTTAATTTTCTGATCCTTTCCAAATAGGCTTTGCTTGTTTCCCAGGTCTTCTCTATCCGCAAGAGAGGAACCACGTCGTGAGCTATTTCCTATCCTCTTCCATTCTTGATTATCATAGAATCACAGAATGGTTTGGGTTGGAAGGGACCTTAAAGACCATCTAGTTCCAACCCCCCTGCCATGGGCAGGGACACCTTCCACTACACCAGGTTGCCCAAAGCCTCACCCAACCTGGCCTTGAACACTGCCAGGGATGGGGCATAAAGTGGTTAAAACCAGTGGAGACTGGCGGTGGTGTGAAATCGTTGCTCTGCAGACAGGAATGTGTTAGAATTTTCTCCAGAAAAATACATTCCAAGACTGGAGCTTGTATTCCAGTTCCTGGTTAGCTGAAAACAGCACTAGCCGTGTTTTCTGAATGCTGACCTGTTAAGAATTTGTGGGGGAAGTTACTGCGCGAGCTCTTTTCTCGCCAACCTCTTCTCAGTCCTCCGTGTGCAGCGACGCTTCTTCCTTGAAAATAACAAATGTCCTTTATTTGAAGATATTCTAAAGCTCGGAGCCCAACGTCCAATTCTCATTTCCTGTTACAAACTCAGACACAATTGCCGTGATAGTCCAAGCAAACTCCGTAAAACGAGTCACGGGATTAACATGAAGTTATATGTTCATTTACACGTTTTATTGTGGGTTTTTTCCCCAAGAACCAGAAGCACAGCCCGTTTATACGTCCACCTGGGGTCTGGTAACTTACTGAGCTGACCCAGTAATGTTAGCAGCTTGCTGGTACGCTCTAGTCCACAGGACAGAAAGGTTTTCCAGTATTATGTCCTCAAAAGAAATGATACAATTAGTGGTGAGGGTTACCTTGTCGAGGGCGTAGACTGTGTGGTTTGGGAAGCGTCAACGAGATAATTTTTAAGTCTGCAGCATCCTAATTGGTGTCAAGATTCAGAAGTTTTCATGAATGTGTATTTTCTGTAGACATAGTTGAAAAGTGCTCCCTTGGGTGTCTGTGATGCACAGTACAGTTACAGTTCCAGACAAACCGGAGGTCTGAACTTGGGATTCCGCTCTAATATTACTTTGAAAATGATTTTCAGACTGGTTTTCTTTAAATGTAGTCTTGCTGAGGACGATGGGGTGAAACACAAAGCTTCCAGCGCTTCTCTGCCCTGGGGAGTTAGAAGCAACAGTCAGGCGGAGATGCCGTTTGGTACCACGGCTCAATCCTGCCTGACTTTCTGCTCTCAGTCTCTTCCTTCACCTTTTTGTCGCTCGGATGTACGTTTTTCCTCCACAAAAAGCAGAAACCTGTAATTAATTCTGGAGCCCCCAACATAAGAAGGACATGGACCAGTTGGAGAGGGTCCAGAGGAGGGCCACGAAGATGATCAGAGGGCTGGAGCACCTTTCCTATGAGGACAGGCTGAAAGAGTTGGGGCTGTTCAGCCTGGAGAAGAGGAGGCTCCGAGGTGACCTTATAGCGGTCTTCCAGTACCTCAAGGGGGCCTACAGGAAAGATGGGGAGAGGCTGTTCAGGAGGGCCTGTTGTGATAGGACAAGGGGTAATGGTTTTAAAATAGAGGGAGGTAGATTCACATTGGATATTAGGAAAAAATTTTTTACCATGAGAGTTGTAGAACACTGGAGCAGGTTGCCCAGAGAGGTGGTGGATGCTCCATCCCTGGAGACGTTCAAGGCCAGGTTGGATGAGGCCCTGAGCAACCTGATCTAGTTGGAGATATCCCTGTTCCTTGCAGGGGGGTTGGACTAGATGACCTTTGAAGGTCCCTTCCAGCCCTAACCGTTCTATGATTCTATGATTAATACAGGTCTTTCTTCACCAGCTGCCTTTTCCCCTACCCTCCGTCTTTCCTGTGGAAAGCTCACCTGGCTGGTGTGGTGAGCTCAGCTGTGGCAGCAGTCTTACCTATCCTACACCCTTCCCTAGGTGTCCTTGGAAGAGCAGGAAGAAAATAGAGTCACAAACCTGTTTTACCCCCACATATTGTGTGGCAAAACGTAGCATCCTTCAGGTGAAGCTGTTAGGAACATCTTACACCTTTATGTCTGGTACGGTTTTGCTTTCAGTTTTATGAAGACAAACGTGCACGCTCTCCTCTTTTCCGCGTCAAGGAGAAGGCAGAATGGTTCCAAAACCATCAGGAATGGGAATGACACTTTCTCAGGCTCGGAGCATTTATTGATGTCACGGGCGACTGATGCGGACCGCTGAAGCTGCCGTATTGTCCCTTGCGGACACGCTGCTGGCTCACAGCTACACGGAGCCGGTCGGTGGGAATCCGAGCGGCGACGCGCTCCGAGCTGCCAAGATTCCCGGCGTTGCCAAGGAGGTTTGCCAAATCGGCTCTGCCAGGGCTTTACGCTGTCAAAGCCCATCGCCTTCTCGCTGAGGTAGCAGTTGAAGGCTCCGAGGTATTTTTAGGAAACTAGTCAATTGGTTCTCTTGCTGATTTTTAGTCGGTGGGTTTAGTGTTTTAGTCCAAGAAGGAAATTCTGGTATATCTTCCTACAAAGAGGGAAAGAATGTGGGGTTATTTTGGCAACAGCGATCGTTCCTATGGAAAATCAGGATGAAAATAAGCAGCGGACTCAGTAGTTACGATAAATCCTGTGGTGTGTCATGGCCTTCTAGCCTGTTTAAGACACATTGTCTTTTTTAGCCGAGATTTTTAACTTATTCTGTTAGTTTTCTGGTCTTTTTTCAGTTCCTAATTAATTCATTTAGAAAGCCTTACGGCTTGCAAGGGGAGGGAGGGGAGAATTTGGGCACTTTCCCATGGGAAAGTAAATAGAGCTTCCCCAGAAGAAGATTTTTTTTTTTTCCAGTTTTTTTTTTTTCCAAATCCAGTTATTTTCTTAATCATTTACATACTTAAAACTTCACATAAGGCAGATTTTTATCAGTATTTCTTAATATAAATAGAGTTTACATGTTTTTTAATGTGTGTTTTGTAGTGTTTAAGAGGGTTCTGTTTTTTCCCTAGTGAATGCAAATTAAGTTACACGGAGGTATAACTGAATTCTATCTGCTTAAATAGATTAGGAGAATGAATTTTTTCCCTTATTGGCTCATTTTTGGAGCCTCATGGAAAAAGGGCATACATCTCTTGGAACTTTACGATGACCTCGAGACACCAAAGCTGGTGGTTTCTTCTGCTTGTAAGGTGGAGAGCAAGGGCTGGATTTTGGGATGGACTGAAACGTTGCCTCGTGGCTAAATAAACCACCAATATTTCACGTGATGCACGGTTCTTCACAAAAACACCCCTCTCCAGCTGTCAAATCCTGTTTTCTCAGGAAATTGGTGGAAATTGGTTATTATTAGAAAGAGCAAAAATAGGGTGAACATCGTAGCGTTTGAGCCGTGCGGTGGAATGCTGGAGGGAATGGGTTAAAGCTGTGGGAAAGCTTCCTGCTGCCTGTCACTTTGCTGGTGTCAAACAAAAGGCTTTGAATTATTGCTGGTTTTCTTCCCCTCTGGATGGAGGAATTAGTAATTAGCAATTAGGAATTGCTCATAAACACATCGGTTGCATTTTTAATTAGGAAATTAAAAATTTTTTTTTTTTTAAAGTTGCAATTTTAATTAGGAAAAACCTTCGCAGAAAGTCCTGACAGAAATAATCCGCTCATTTTATTCTTTTAGAGGAGTGGAAGGGAAGATTATTCAAGATCATAATTTTCTTTTTGTTCAAAGAAGTAATTATATCTTTTTTTCCATGAAGCGCTTCCGACTATTTTTGTTCAACTCTTCCATAGAAACCTTTTATATTTGCTTTAAAAAAATCCCAACCCTTTTCTTTTTCAGAATTTTGACCCCAACCAGTAGTTTCCAAGATATTGGGACCCTCTATAACTTCCTGATAAGCAACGAGGTATGAAGTTTTCTTCAATGTTTTTTATCAGATACAATTCTATTACAGTTTTTTTTATTTAGAGTAGTCATGAGGTATCTCATATTGCGTTTTCACTACGCTAGAATTTTGATGATTGCTCTTATTTATTAGGTGTTGGGCACAAAAATATATTTTACCAGCGAGTACATTGCATTAGGTGATTCTATGGAGAATCTTGGCTGCAGTTCAGGGGGAAAAAAAAAAAAAAGATAAATTGAAATTACCAGTTATTTGTGAAGTTTTAACGAATTAGTGATGAAAGATTTTGAGAAATTGAAATGAATGTTTGCAGTATTTCATATTTCAGATTTGCAGTCCTCTCCTATACAGGAAAATATATTTGGGGTTTGGGCCTGTACCCTATATAGGGTGACTGTAGTTAGGGAACTACTGTGAGTCAGAACTTACCCTCGTTTGCTATAGAGCTATAGGGTAAAGTAAGAGATATAAGGAAGATATAAGGAATTAAGAGATACAAGGAGATATAAGGAATTTCTTCCTTAGATCTAAGGAAGAAATTCTTCCCTCTGAGGGTGGTGAGGCACTGGCACAGGTTGCCCAGAGAAGCTGTGGCCCGCCCCATCCCTGGAAGTGTTCAAGGCCAGGTTGGATGAGGCTTTGGGCAACCTGGTGTAGTGGAAGGTGTCCCCTGCCATGGCAGGGGGGTTGGAACTAGATGGTCTTTGAGGTCCCTTCCAACCCAAACCATTCCATGATTCTAAGAGGGGAGAAAGAATATGTATGGTCTTTTTAGATTTGTACAGAAAATTGTTGGAAAAGGGAGCTGGAGTGATATCTGTTGCTCCCATTATACACCATCATGATTGTTAATTTGTCATATTTGATTTTATATATATAGCATGACTTTTTATGTACTGTCTCGACTTGAGAGCTTGTTAATACATTAACCATACCTGTTACACCAGCCGTACGATTTTATCGGTACGTGATACTTGTAAATTCCTGTGTTAATTCTTTGTTCTTCATTTTAAGCTAAACAGCAGTGTAAAATTCTCTGCTGAGGAGCTGTACGAGTGTGTTTCACAGGAGACATACCGGTAAGCGGATTACTGACCACATGGGGTGAGGTTTGAGACAGCATTTTACCAAAGTACCCCAAGAGAAATTGTGTGGATAAATAAAAAATCACCCTTGTAGGAGGGACATAGGGAAGACGGGGATGTTTTATTTCCTCCCTCCCCTTTTTTCCCCCTTTTTGCTATTACAACAGAGTAGGAGAGGACAGAAATTAAATCAGAGATGAGCCATTGACCTCTCCACAATGATTTTTCAGCTGTTTGAGGTGAGATGTTGGTCCCTCTTTCCTCTCTTAGTTTGGATTCGTGGCTTCGCAGCAGACAGAGCCATGTAGGTCAGTGTCCTTGTAAGGTAGAGCATGCGACCGCGTTTAAATTGATGTGGTCGTAACTGAAATCCTCTTTTGGGGAGGTACTTCTCGTAACAGAGCTCGTTACTGGGAGAACTTTGCTTAGCTCAGCAGAGGAGAAAACCCTGGATTCTCAAGGTGGTTCAAGGGATTGAACTGCACCATGAAATGGGGCATATCTGCAGCTGCTGTGCTACATCGTTATTAAAGTCATAAATTAAGCCATTTGTTAGTACAGCTAGAAAAAAAAAAAGGAGAAGCAAACTTACGATTCCAAGTGCTGTTTCCATTTTAAAAGGCTTTTTTACGGTTCAGTCACAGGAAGATAAATATTCTATTGTACAGCTGAGTTAAAAGCCTGAAACTTTAATCTAAAAATGAGTGTCATGCACACCTGACAGCTCTTAACTGTAAAGTTTGACTCATAAAAGGTTTCTTTCTGAATTTGTGTAATTGAGAGCTTGTAAATCCAGGTTCTGTGGGGTTTTTAAAACACCATAATGTTGGGGTTTTTTTAATAAATGTTGAGTAGATAATAAAGACAGCTAAATATTTCTTTGATGTTCCTGTTACGTGGATATGAAGGAGCTGTGACTTGCCAGGATATGATGGCATGGTTCCATCAGCTGCGTAAAAGCCTTGTGGCTTATTTTAAATCTGAGTAGGCAAATCGTTCTAAAAATCTTCCCTTTGCCTGGTTTGATACTGGTTTCCTAAATCTTTTGTGAATTTGTGAGCGCGGATCGCTAGGTCGGGGGAGAAGAGTTAGGCAGGGAGGGAGAGAGTCAACCTCTGTGTCAGTAGAGAAAAGTAATTTAGAAGCTTAACTGGCTACAGTTGGTGGCCAGCGCTTCTGTAGTTCCCAAATTTTCAAACATTTGTGGGCATATCCATCACTGGCTGTATAAAATGTACGGCGTACGTACAGCCTTCGGCGTTGCGCTAAGGGTAGTGAGGGAGCGCGATTTCTTTGATGTTCAAAAGATGTCCCTGGATCCGTGTTTTTACCAGAAAGCCGAAACATCTCCTCCATTGTCGTGATTTCTCTGTGCCTACGGTCAATTGCGTGGCCAAGACAAACGTTCTTGCCACAACTTTTGATTTTCTGGATGAGCGGTACAGGATGAGGGTGTTTTTGGGGCCGTGTTTTTGGGCCGTGTTTTTTGGGGCCGTGTTTTTGGGGCCGTGTTTTTGGGGCCGTGTTTTGGGGCCGTGTTTTTGGGGCCGTGTTTTTGGGGCCGTGTTTTTGGGGCCGTTGTTTTTGGTGGGCCGGCGTTTTTGGGGCCGCGTTTTGGGTACCTCCTTTGCAAACATACAGAGCAAACGAAGCAAAGCTCAAGATGTGTTGCTAGAAATTCCATCCACATACTTCCAAAGCACTACTTACGTCTGATTGCTGTTTTTGGTTACGGCAGCAATGAGACTATGTGGTGTTACAGAAGTGAAATAAATGTGACTCTACCCAATAAAGCAGAGATATGAAATGGGTTTTTTAAAAGCACTCCATTAAAGATGTTCCAAGAGCAAAGGCACGGGAACGGAGACTGCGTCAAGGCCGGCTGAATTACTCGAGTTTTGGCAGAACCATGCTGAACAAAGTGTTTCCCCTGGCTCCAACACCAGCAAACGTTTTTGCTTCAACCCAGCCTCTGAATTCTCTGGGAGAGAAATTCCTCTCTGGAACGTTTGTACTCTGACTGTTCCTTTTTCATGGTACGCCAGAGATGCTCTCGTCTTGAAATTTTGATCCAAAGGGTTTCTCCTTACCTGGAGAAGGAAAAGGACAACGTGAAGCTAAATAGCCAAAGCTGTATGCACAATTCTCCTGCTTTCCTGTCTCCAAGTGGTGCTGTAGGCTTTGCTATCACAGCAGCCTTTAGAAGGTGCCAGCAGAGAACTAGGGGCCAGCTCTTTAGGATATAAACGAAACAAAAGACTGACCCTGCCCTTCCACGCTTTCCCTGTCCTTGTACTGGCAGAGACTAAGCAATGCCCTGTAAGAAGGCAAAAAAATACCCCCTGTAGGGAGTCAGATCTGATTAACATGGCTGTCCGGGGGAAGCGGGAGCCTGCGAGGGGGAGATGGGGTTATACAAAGATAGCAAAGGGCAGACCCAGCTGCTGATGTCTCCCTTGGTACGCATTCTTCAGACCTGATAAAGCCTTAGGAAAATCCTGGTGAATCTTCCTTCATTGGAATGAAGGAAGGCACTGGCACAGGTTGCCCAGAGACGCTGGGGCTGCCCCATCCCTGGCAGTGTTCAAGGCCAGGCTGGATGAGGCTTTGGGCAACCTGGTGTAGTGGAGGGTGTCCCTGCCCATGGCAGGGGGGTTGGAACGAGATGGTCTTTGAGGTCCCTTCCAACCCAAACCATTCTGTGATTCTATGAAGTTAAGGGTTAAATTCCTCTTTTGAAACAAAAGTCTAAATAATAATCGGCGGCGTCAGGAGATTCATTTTGTGTGGAAGCACGGGAAGACGGTTTGAACTGAACCTTTCAGAATCCCCGTTCTGTCAGGAAAGCCCATCTCGGGGACCTTTCAACACTGGTTATTTTTTAAGAAACTACCTTTGCATGACATCAGCACCTCGTGTGCGGGGGGCTGCTGCCAGGGTGCCAGTAGACGGGGGGATATGTGATCCTGGGGCAGAGCGGGCGCTCCTTTTCCCCAGGGTGGGCAAGGGGAATTTTTGCCTCTCTTGCACATCCTACTCAGCAGGTCAGTGTCTGGATTTTATGAACCCAAACGTGGGGGAAACGCCATCCCGGAGCTGGTTGTTTTGCTCGGAGAGGTGGAAGCTTTGTGTCGCCGTCTTGCAGAAGAACATGGAAATTGGAGAGGTTTTTCACCTGGTGAACTAGAGTGGCTGTTATTTAAAAATGCAACACTGTTTGCCAGCCTGAAACAAGAGTTGCACACAGTAAATGTACACTTAGGGTTTTTTTTTTTCCAAAAAAAATGTCTTGTAGTCCTTTTTCCTCAGGGCACGTCCCATATGGAATATGGGACTATAAGTCCCTTTAAGATTAGCTAATGGAAACAATATTTAATTTGTAAGAGCGTAAGCATCTGAAATGCTGTCTCCGATTGGTGACGCTCTGCAGATTACAGGAAAAATTATGGATGTCGGGCAAGCGTGAGAAGACCAGGAGCTGCAGATGGAAGTCAGGTTATCCCAGAAGCCCAAAATCAGTCTCGGACCATGTTGTAACTGTGGCTAGAACTTGTTTCTGTCTGCAACACGTAGGAAACGTGTAGTTGACTTGCAGCTTGAACACGTCCGGTAAAAACCAGTGAGGTTTTATATTAGTGGAAGGCTCAGTTTTGGGTTGAAAAGAGGGAACTGGTGTCTGCTGCATGGCTCAGAGTGCTCCTTTTGAGAGATTTAATTGCAGGGAACACGTAAGGCTTGGCCACCTCCGTAACAAACGTGCTCTTTTGCTGTGGAGATTAAAAACACGTCGGGATTTCCAGAGGTACGGAGTACTCTGCTTTTAACAGAACTCAAGTGTGGCATTAGAATCCCTTTGGATTTTGTTTTCAAGGAATACACCGAAAGATCCCTCTGTGTCAATAGGCCCGTCGTGTCCTGCTGACCTGTGCCTTCTGTTCCGCAGGGAGCGGCTGGAGGTGGGCTGCGGCCAGCTGGCGCAGCTGGAGCACGCCGTGAAGCAGTGTCACGCCGCCGTGCACGCGGAAGCCAAGAACAGGGGCTGGCTGTGACACCGGTGCCCAGGTGCCCACCCTGCCCTCGCCTTGTCCAGACAGAGTCCAGCTCCCCCGGGATGCGAGGGGGAAATACTGGAGGAGCCCAAAATCTGCCGCCTTTCTTCTCCATGGTGCTGTTTATATTCGAGTTGAAGGAAAAAGCCCTCACCGAGTTACGTTATGTACATTAAATGTTGGAATTTTGGCCAAGAAGCGGCAGCTGGTAGAATTTTGTGGCTCAGGTGAGGGGCTCTGGAGTGACCAGCAGATGGGCCGTGCTGGTGACCAGCAAATGGGATGTGCTCCTGGTCTAAATTCCAAACGTTTGTGTTAGGAGCCAGGTCCTATAGGAAAATCCAGGTAAGGCATTTGTTTTGCTGGTACTTGGGAAGTGACCAGAGAGAAAAAAGAATATATAGTGCTACTGGGGGGTTTGAAAGGAAAGCAGCTGAATATGGAGTCAGGTACCCGGGATGCTTCCTGCCCCTACGGACATGGGGGACTAAAATGCAGGTGCAACGTACATATCCTATATAGGTACGTATCCTATATAGCGCAGTCTATGTGGCTGAAGAGAGGATATAAATGGGGAAAGAAAGAGATGGATGCTCTTTTTAAAAAGAAAAAACCAAACCTGACCCCATGCAGGTGTGTTTGTCCTGGAGGAAAGTGATGTTTTTCCTTTGTTAAAACACCCACCTCATCCTCCTGCAGCGGGACCTGCTGGCAATGCTCCTTTGGAAAACCCGGCCTCTCTTCTGCTGTCTCCTCTGGCAAAGGCAGGAGTGGTTTTTTTGGGTTTTCCCTCTGGGGGGTTTCCTCAGTGACTCACCTCCTCCTGCTCTCCAGGTGAACTCTCTGTTAGAACGCTCCGTTTGTTGCTTTTCCGAACGGCTGTAAGTCCATGAAAACTTTCTAAAAGCCATTTTCTACGCTGCTGTGGGCCTTGGAAGCCACCTCTTGTGCGGGTGGGACTGTACAGAGATGAGACGACTGGCAAAGTTCTAGAAGCGTTTATTTTGATACTGACTTTTGGATGTGCATTTGTAAAAATCTCGATTGTAAAAATCTAATTTATTGTTACAGTAAAAGGCGGTTAATTCTTTGACTAGTTCTGTTTTCACTTTGCCAGACTACTGCGGATGCGAGTGCAGTGCAGCCCTGGCCCCAGGCACCTGGAAGCCAGGGAGCCGCGCTCGGTGGGGTGGCCCTCGGAGCAAAATTCCCTTTGAGGAGGATTTTTATTCCAGGAGTTACCCCGCAGTTGTGGATAAGTATGTTACACTCAAAGAAGCTGATGTTGGCGGTTTGTATCACAGCTCCAGGAAGGGGTGGCTCCAGCACACGATGGCTGTCATGGCTCATGTCTACTTTAGAGAGACTTTAATCAGCTGACACAGATTAAACTAATTTTGTTACTTCCCCTCACACTGGCCTGCCCAAACCCACCCGGTGTTCCAGCTCGGAACTGTCACTGCATCTCTTTGGTCTGGTGTTTCCCTGCTCCATGGCGGAGATGCGCAGGAGCCTGCTCATGCCCCGCTTCAGCAGAAGGACCTCGTGTGCCGTGGGGTGAACAACCTGCAGCAGAGCCCTGGCAGGAGCTGGGCAAGACCTGAATCAAGCAGCGGCTGTGATGGTGGCTGAAATTAGTGCCATGGCTGGTGGCTCGATTTCCTAAAGCTGCTGGATTAGGGCCAAGGACTACAGCTGAACGAGCAGATGGAGTTTCTTCTAACACTACTGAAGTGTTTCTTTTCACTGCAGCATTACTTACACCCTTCTTCTTCTTCAAGCTCGCTTGGCCCCTTGCTCACCTACCTCTGGAGCACCGTTTTAAGCTGCACAGAGCTTTTAGTAAACTGATCCCAAGAGCAGCCTGAATCATAGAATTGTCTGGTTGGAACCTTCAAGGTCAAGTCCAACCACTCACCTGCACTGTCAGGGTCCCTAAACCATGTTGCTCAACACCAAATCCACACGGTTTTTAAACACCTCCAGGGATGGGGACTCCACCACCCCTGGGCAGCCTGTTCCAATACTTCACAAACCCTCTCTGGAAAGAAATTTTCCCTGATATCTAAGTAGCCTGTAAGTAGGTTACTCTGCCCGAGCCAACAGCAGTAGTGCTGTAGGAGCCGGGTGCTGGCCACATGCTCCGAGCCTTGGACACCTAATCCTGGAGGGTAACACTCCCATTGCAGGGTGCAGGCAGGAGCAGGTGCAGTGCAGCTTTGCCCCCTCTCTGCTCTTCAGCCCAAACTTGAGCCAGAGCAGGGGCAGTTGAACACCCTACGTTGTTTGAAACCTCTGCTCCGACTGCAGGCTGCCCGTTTGCAAAGAAAAGGACACGGAGACGCGTCACAGCAGTGCCGTGGTGCCAGGGTTTGCCCAAAGGTACCTTTAATTGTTTGCAGCAGCAGCAGCAAGCGGGCAGTGCTGGCTTTGGCACCGGGAGTTAGATGTGCAGCGCTACACGTCGGACACGAGTCATCCTCACCGGCGCTTTATCCGTCGAGGAAGTGAACTAAACCACGGTACTACGAGCACAAACGCAACCCCGTTATTTGTGTATCACCCCTTGTAATTAATATTAGAAAAATAAACTGAAGGCAGTTACTAATCAGATGAGTTGTTTGCCTTGCCAGCTGGCAAGAGGTTAAAAACCATGAGAAAAACCCCCACGCTTCAGTTTTTGTTTTACAAATGGTAGCTCACCCCTAGTAACAAAACTGCCCTACACAAGCACCGCTGCGGCTCCCTCGAAACACTGGGAGCCCAAGGAATTCTCCCAAAGGAATTCTCCTGTGCTGGAGAGTCACGGCTACAAGAGGGTCAGAAAGCTGCTTGGCTCTAGGGAAGGTGTTGCTACTGAGTTACAACGTTGTAGCAGAGTTTGGAAAAGCTCAGCAGCTGGAGTCCAGGGCAAATCAAGCTCTCCCACTCAGTCTCTCTGCTCTCCAAGGTTGTCTCTTTGCTTTGTTAACCATTTATCTGCTGTTCGTGTTCAACAGATAAAATACTCTGCTGAGTATATAAAAACTGTTATAAAAAGGCAATCATAAAAGATAAGGTATCGGCAGGCGTGTCAGCTTTTTTAATAAAAAAAATAGCCATTATATCTATTTAAATAAGGCTTCTTGTTACAGATTGTTCCAGTTACTGAAGGAAGAACCAAGGCCTGCTGAAAAACAATGATCCCCCACAAATCTTAACTTCCTGCCCCAAGAACACATCCTCCAGGAAAAGTCATTTCGTGTGCAAAGTGACAAAACATAAACACTGGGGGAAGCTCCTGAAATGATATGCCCAGTCTAGTTTCTTTTGCATTATCTTTGAAAAAAAAATCTTTTTTTTTTAAAAAAAAAGAAACAACACACACACACACCCCTAAAACAAAGTTCTAAAATACACAAAACCCCCTTCATCTCGATATTCTCTCCAAAACAAGTATGTACAGCACGTTAATAGCAATATGCAAAAGCTCTGTGTTGCTGTTGGCAACGTCTATGCCCTCCCGACCCTACTCCCGTGTACCTCTACCGAAACACAATTCCATCACTAAACCTGTTAGTTTGAAAGGGAATTTAATTCACTTCGAACTTGTAGATTTTGGTGTAGGGGCTCCACTCGTTCGTCTCCGGATTGTAGACTTCCACCGTGTTCAAGAATTCATTGCCATCGAATCCCCCGACTGCATAAATCCTGTTTGCCACCGTCGTAATGCCGGCGTTGCTCCTCGGAGTGGTCATACTTCCCATCATCTTCCACTCGTTCTTGGCAGGGTCGTACATCTCCACGCAGCTCACCGCGTGCGAGCCGTCGAAGCCTCCACCAACGAAGAGTTTTCCTGTCGAGAGGAAACAAAGTGAATGTCCCACGCTAAGCAGCGGCCGCGTCACCAAACCCAGCCTCCTTCCAGGGAGCCAAACCAAGGCAAAAGGAGGAACTTCAGGGAAACCTGAAGTTCCCATCTGAAACTTTGGCCTTACGCAAGGCCTGAAGTTGCAGTATCGACCTGCTTTGGGTCTCCTGATCATAGAATGGTTCGGATTGGAAGGGACCTCAAAGATCATCTAGTTCCAACCCCCCTGCCATGGGGCAGGGACACCCTCCACTACACCAGGTTGCCCAAAGCCTCATCCAACCTGGCCTTGAACACTTCCAGGGATGGGCATCTACAACTTCTCTGGGCAACCTGTGCCAGTGCCTCACCACCCTCAGAGGGAAAATTTCTTCCTTATATCTAATCTAAATCTGCCCTCTTTCAGTTTAAAGTCATTGCCCCTGTCCTGTCACTGCACACCCTTGTCCAAAGCCTCTCCAGCTTTCCTGTAGCCTCTTTAGGTACTGGAAGGCTCCTAGAAGGTCTCCCCGGAGCCTTCTCTTCTCCAGGCTGAACAGCCCCAGCTCTCTCAGCCTGTCTTCATAGCAGACGTGTTCCAGCCCTCGGATCGTTAGAGCAACTGGAAGTTATTTCAGAGTAAGCAAGTGCAAGGTCCAAATTGAAACAAATGTTCTGGAAGCTGCACGGTGATGTTTTGGAAAGAAAGAGGTGGGGGTGAATGGCCTAAGACAAAACCAAGTCTTTTCTGTTACGGTTTTTAATCAAAATTGGAGGCCTAGCAGGGTTCTTTCTGTATTGTTTGCTCCCTGAGAGGGAACACGGCTGTGTGCTCTACTTGCTTCGTAGCTTAACGTGAAAAATTCGAGCACGAGAGGTTGCTGAAGCCTGCGGAATCCTACCGTCATGCACAGCCACTCCAGCTCCTCGTCGAGCCACGTTCATGGGCGCAATCAGGGTCCAGGTGTTGTTCTCCGGATTGTAACGCTCCACGCTGTTCAGGCAGTTCCAGGATTCCGCTCCTCCGATGATGTACAAATACCCACCCAGCTCACACACTGCGGACTGATGTCTCCCTGCAATCAAAGAGCCCGAGTTACATCCCAGCACCGAAATTTGAAAAGCTTTTTGGTTTGGTTTTGTTTTAAACCTGCTGTTTTGCCATCATCCTTCCCCCCCTCCCGCCTTCCCACACTACACAACAAACTTACGGATGTTAAGGGGAGCACAGCTCGTCCAAGATTTTGTTATGGGATCAAACACATCACAGTTCTTCAGTCCCTTTTGGCCATAAGGATCTGAGCCACCAACAATGTACAGTTTTCCGTTCAGGGCACACACTCCTATCCAGGTAAGAGAATAATAAGTAAGCTAATAAATGGCTCAATTTCAAAAAACCAACCCAAACAGTCGGTCAACTGCAGACGTGTTACCTGCGTTGCAGCGATTAGTTCTCAGTTCGGAACAGGAGTCCAGTCATCTATTCTGGCTCATACATTTCTCCAGCTCAAGTCATCGGAGTGACCGTTTGACCCACCCACCACATACAGCTGCCCCTAAACGGAAGAAAACAAAGACCCTCTTCACATCTAAGCACACAACAAGTCAAAGCACTTCAGTAAATAACCACAGTTCAGCAACTTGTGTTGCCATTTTAGAATCGTAGAATCATCTGGTTGGAAGAACCCTCAAGATCATCGAGTCCAACTGTTCACCCTGCATTGTCATGGTCGTCCCTAAGCCAAAAATTTTGTAAAGTTTGCCGTGTTTGTCCCCCCCCGTTTACGCAAGGTCCCGTTTCACCTCGTCCCCACCCACCACGCACCATTAAAACTGCCATCTGGAACCGAGCCCTCGGCGTTCTCATCGGCGCCACGAAGGTCCAAGCGTCCTTCTGCGGATCGTAGCACTCCACTGTGCGCAAGCACTCCTCTCTGTTATAGCCACCTAAACCACAAAAGGTCAGATGCCACCACCACGTACCCAAACATGAACCGCTCCCATGTCAACACCACTGACTCTACAACAGAGCGCACGTGGCCGTGCCGCTGTCTCCCCCAGACCACGTTGCTGATAAAGAATCATCACTAATTTTTTTTCACCTGCGGCGATGAGCTTGCCGTTGAGTTCGGCCGTGCCCAGGCCGGAGCGGGCGTACTGCATTGGAGACATGGGCTTCTCTATGACATCGTTCGGCTGCAGCTCGAAACTCAGACTCTTCAGCAGGCGTGGGGTGCTGGTGGGAGAGCTCTGCGGGCTGTTCCGGCCGTGCAGGAATATCACGCACAGCACGCCGTCCAGCACGGCGAGACACAGGTAGGTGTTACCTGTCGCCAGGAGAAAAGGAGAGACCGCTGATGGAACGACATCTTAGGTGAATGCTAACCAGGGGCTTCTGATTATGCTTCTCCCCTTATGAAGTGTGAAAACTTTAGGGTTTTTATGGTTGCTGGTTCCAAGTGTTAGGCTAGTTACTGAAAAATACGAGTTTTAGATTATTAAAACAATATTAACATAAGACAGCACTCTGAAGACACGCTAGGAGAAGGTCTCCTCGCACGCACGCAGCAAGGAGCTCTGTTAATTAATCAGACAGTGCTTGTCTCCTTCGGGCTTTCTGTGAATTACACACACCGTGGGATCTGGGATGGCCCCGTTGATAAGGAACTGAGATGGAAGTGAACCTGGTTTGTCCCCAGAAACGTCCCACCAATTACTGGGCCAATTACTCGATTTGCATCATCAGTAAGAAAAAGCACTTCTGCCTTTCTTACAGATGTTGAAGGAAATGCCCAGGGAGTGAGAGGCAGCAGGTACACACCACCAGCCGCATCTTTTAGACAAACCGTGCCCCAGCTACTCACTTGATGTCTTCTCTGAAGCAATGATTTTCCACTCGTGTTTAGGACTCTGAACAGTAGCGTTCGGAGAAAGACTTCCAGAGGAGCTGCTACTAATCTGCTTGTGATCATTCTCACGTGGGGGCTTCTTCTGCAAAATCAAAAGGCAGCTACAGAAACCTAGCCAGAGACTACACCTCCTTCTACCTTTGCTTCTCTGAGCTGACAGTAACTACTCAAGAGAACGCTTCATCTACCACCTGCGCAGAGCATCGTTTATAGCACACCTCGATTCTCAGCAGAACGTCTCGCCCGCTCAGCAACAGGGGCCAAAAGCCACCCTACGCCTTCTCTTGGCACTTGCTTCCTCCTGTGACTTCACCTTCATCCTGCCAGGGTCTGACTAGAAATCCATCCGATTCCCAGAAGAGAGATGCATTCCCAGCAAGATTTTTCAATCTATGGAAACACTGCATGCCTTTGGAGGAAGCGATCTACAAGCTGAAGCCTCTCTCACAAGCTCTGCTTCTGGAACGGGAGTTAATTATATAATGCTATTTGGAAGTGAATTAACTATTCTCTTCATTCCCTGAAGACATTAATTTCGCCTCAGTTCCTCTCTCGGCTCAGATTAGCTGTTTCTTGGATTTTACTTCCCTTGATACTCCTCACTAACGGGAGATTTCTGCTTTCGTTTCCTCTTCAATTACATTTATTCTGCAGCTTACGTGATTCTGCTCAATTAAGAAAACCCCCAGAATTTCACATTTCAGACTACACCGCACAGCTGGCTGGGTCGTTCAGGCTTTTCCTGAACCCTAAGAACCAAACAGAAAAGTTAACGTTCTCCAGGTCCTGTCCAGCAGCAAAGTTTACGACCACATTGCCAGTCTGCAATGCCTGCAGTTCCCCAGAGTGTGATCCCTACAGAAATTATCCTACAGCTTCCAAAATAATCATCTAACTCATAGATGACCTTACACAGAGGAGTTTGAGCGCTATACTGGGCTCACCATGAAAACCAAATCATCTGTGGAGGAGCTTTTTTGTTATTTCTGAACCTTCAGCCAATTAAGAGCTTACTCTCTTATCCTGAAATCGCCTCAACAGTCACAGGAAATTGCAAACTTCTGCTAGTTCAAAAATTTAAAAGTCACCCATTTTTCCAGAACTGCTATCTATGGGTTTGCTGGTGTTAATTCTTTCAACTGTTTGGAATTTCTGAAGTTGGAAATTCTTATTATCAGAAAGGATTTAAAAAAAGAACAAGTTGAGAACTCTTGGCCTTATATACAAAATGAACTTTTTGAACATTCGCTTCTCAGCTTTTAAGTATTACATGGAGCAGTATCCTGAGGTAGTGACGTCTGAAGGTTTACTAAAAATGATTAAGACAACTAGAAAATTAGCTGGCTTTCATTTTCCTCTCATTTCACTTCTACAGTCCACATCCTGGGACGGAGAGTGTTTTACATAAAAGTAGCTAAAAAATTTCAAGAAGTCTACTTTTTCTATCAGCACATTCCGCTGCTGGGAGTTAAATATTACAATATTTCTTGTAACTTCTAACTCAGTGAATATAAACAACCTTGATTTGTATAAAGCAACTGATAACTTGCATCTCTTAGCTCTTTTTTATTCTATGTTTCTTACACAGCCTCCATTGTGCTGAGCTGTGTGTTTTTCAGGAATTGAAAATAATTACGTATCTGGCTGGAACCAAAAAAAAAAAAAAATAAATAAAATCTCAAAATCTGAAAAAGCACAAGACTGATTTGTACACAGTCAAAGCATCGGCTGCCTCTAGATCCAAAGTTACCTCCTGCTGCTTATTAAAAATCTCTGCTGCACGTTACCCCGCGCAGCTGAACAAAAGAAACGGACGCTGGCAGCCGAAGGATTCGAACTTATGTCTGGAATCTTTTCCCATGCCCAAATTTAACAGGAGCATCAGCCATTCTCCACCGCAAGCCACGCGGTCCACAGTTCCTTAGTCTCTTGAGTATCTCGACAAAGCCACAGCTGACTGCTTTTTCTACTCTTCTTTCGTTTATTTATTCTGAAGCCAAACCTAAAGCACTCTGTTTGCCAAGGCTTCGAGGCAGTCTGCTGAGGAACCAGAAGCAGAGACTAACTCGTGGCCTCCACGACAGGACACCTCCTCATCACGTATTCCCCCGGTAAAGCTCCGCTGCTCTCCCTGCTGCAGAACACCAGACTTCAGGTGTGCTGTAAACTGGCTCCAGTCCATCTGGGGTTACCTCAGGCTGTCTGCAATTTGTACCTGCACAAACTGAATGTGGTCATCATCACTGCCATACACTCAGCCTGTCCATCTAGCAGATTTCCATCAAGCAGCTTGTGATCAGCTGAGTAGTACAGCGTTTGAACCTGCAAAAACAACAACAGAATACCCATGTGGCTACTGTCGCCATTGCTCCTTAGCTACAGGCAGGTTACAAAAGGCAGCGGCCAGCATACTTCTCGTCATCTCATCTCAATCTAGCAGAAGGACAAAACTAAAAGGAAGCAGATGTCATGGTGGCAATCTTCAAACATGGGATGGAGGTTCTTTACTTTCTCGGCTTGAGAGAAATCTTCGTTTTCCAAGGACTTCTACTGTTTTTTTCCAGCACAGAAACATTAGACAGGCAAGAGGCACATTAATTTGCAGAATTACACAAATTCACAATCTCATGCAAGCATTTTCGTTAGCCCCGCAAACAAGTTTTCTGCTTTGAAAAATACACATATTTATCTCGATCAAAAAAAGTTCAGAGGAGCCAGGAGTGGACTCTAAGAGAAAGGTAAGGGGATGAGGGAGGACAAGACAAATTCAAGTTCTGGAGGAAACTCCTGTCCACAGCTAAACATCAGATGCAAACCGTTTCAGTGAAACGCATCTGAATTTCAACACCATCAACGCTTTTTAAAACGAGTTACTCCAAAAGGAAATACACACTTGAGAATATATGACAGTATCAACAGGTACTTTTGCCTATACAACTGTTTCCGAAGATCTATCGTGCTTGTGGTAACAAACTGGGAAAATGCTGACGTTTCACGGGTTTTTGTAAAGTCCATTTTCTCCAGCCAATTAAAAATTTAGACTCCCCGCTAATTTTTCCATTAAACACTGCCCAGGCTACATCTAGCGTTAGTATTCACGAGTAAAGCCATTCAATAACACACAACTTTTAAAATAATGTATCCTGTAAAGGAGTAAGTAAACACCATTAAATCATCATCATCGTTCTCTGCCCACAGCGGATTTTCTTAGGAGAACTGGGGCAGGACTGCTGCTTCTGTACGTGTCAATACACTTGAGGTTTCTTCTGGTTCTTCAGCCTTGGAATCCTAGTTTGTTAATAAACCTATGGGGAGATAAACCAACGGGGAGGAACAACCATTAGAAGCTTTTACCTACTTGGCATTTACAAGCAAAACCTGCAGAGGGAAACATCACGAATCTACGGCAAGTTTCAGTACCACCTCCCAGTTCTAAAGCAAGATACATGCCACTTGGAGGTTACTGTACAGCACACAGTGAGCAAAAAAGGAAAGCGGAAGACCAGACTGAACAGTTCATTCAGCTCACCTGAACACCCCCCCCAGTTTCTCAGCTTAGGGGTACCTACAGTAAAATTTAAATTCTTTAGGGTCATAGTTAAAAAAATGAAAAAAAAATAATTAAAAAAAAATATAAAAGAAAAAAGGGATCATCCTTCATATTGGCTTTTGTTTTGGTTTGTTTTAAAAAAGATGTTTAATCCCATTTTCTTAAAGACTAACCTCTTCCATTAGATCTTCCAGGCTGTCTCCATTCTCCCAGATGCTGCGCTGTACCCAGTTGATTACCTTTGTGTACAGTTTGCCGTTGCTGGGTAGGCCAACATTGTCTTCCAGCATTACTTCAAGCTGGAATTAGAAGAGGAAAGGATGATTTACTCTACGGGTATTACCCTGGTACTTGTAGCATGCTGTACTTCACACAGTGACCATCACTCTCACTTTATCACAGAGCTGGAAAACACCATCTACGAGGAGCTTTCAAACCTGGGCCACTGAAACCAGGGAGCACGTTTAAGTACAACTGCGGTTATCTTTTATGCTCAGAAAGCAGGAGAGTGTGTATTCTCTCAGTTAAGGTTCACAGTACTATGAATATACTCGGAGAGGGGCTTTGGACAAGGGTGTGTAGTGACAGGACAAGGGGCAAGTGGCTTTAAATCAAAAGAGGGAGATTTAGATTGGATATAAGAAAGAAATTTTTTACAATGAGGGTGGTGAGGCACTGGGACAGGTTGCCCAGAGAAGTTGTGGCTGCCCCATCCCTGGAAGTGTTCAAGGCCAGGTTGGATGAAGCTTTGAGCAACCTGGTGTAGTGGAGGGTGCCCCTGCCCATGGCAGCAGGGTTGAAATTGGATGATCTTTGAGGTCTCTTCCAACCCAAACCACTCTATGAATATTACACAGATTCAGAATTTTCTTGTTGGTAAAAGTCAGAAAACAAAGTTTTCCTACTCCCTAAAAGGAAGCTGTGACAGTTGTTCCTTGGGTTGCTTTTTGGAAATCACAGAGCACAAGGAAGTCTAGAAACTTAAGCTAACCTTTAACCGTGGAAGTTTGAGAAATTCTTCCTGTTCTGAAATCTGCAAAAGATGTTCCTGAATGTAGCCATCGATCTTGTTCAACAAACGCAAGTCTCCCATACAACTTGCAAAGTTTCGGTACGAGATGCAGCTCTGAACATCCATCTTGGAGAGCAAATAGTCACCACAAACCTTTCAAGAAAAAAAAGGCTGCATCTTAGTTTACAAGTAGATGAGATTTTTCTATGTTCAAATTGTCCATCCCAACATATCTAGCTGCAGAACAGCGACTGTCTCTTGTCATCCCCCCATCATAGGGCTGTAAATGAAATATATGTGTATTCCTACGGAAGGCAACATTAAACCAAGCTCTCCCAGGAGTCTGTGGATGATGCTTTTTTCACTTGGCACTCCCACAGATGCTCAGGTTTCATTACACCCCAACACAGCCGAGAACTGTACCTGCTTAACTCTTTCCATCTTCAACTTCTTCGCTGCAGAGTATACATCTTTCACCAGTTCTTTATCAGCCTTTAACCTATTAAAGAAAGAAATTTATCTTCGCTATTCGGATTCTTCAAAATTAAAATCTCCTCTCGCTAGTTTCCATGGAAACTACTTACTGAGCAGTATAGGCATAATTCAACAGAACTTCAACAGCTTCTGGATTGAGATCATCGAATTTAACATGGAAATTCCATGAGAATCACTATCACTATTGAAGATTTCAAACAGGTAGGGGCTGCAGCAAGCCAGCACGGCTCGGTGTGCCAACATCTCGTGTCCGCATACCTTTATGGAAAACACAAGTAAGAAACCCACATGCTGGTAAAAATGTTTTTCAAGTACATAAAGGCCCACCCAAGTGAATGTCACAGTTCAATTTTTCAACTCAATACAGTCTCCAATTTACATCAGCTGAAAAAGCGTCAGCATCACTTCTCTCCAAGTATATCTGATTTTTTTATTATTTTAAACATCTGCATTTTTTTCAGAAAAATCAGATTCTAAAAACCTCATGCTTCACAATCTATGAGCATCACACAGCGCAACAAAACACCCACTGCATTCAACCACCATGCTGGGACAGAAGAAAGGTACCTGGAGACGGACGTCGCAGAACTGACCGCTTTTACGTAAGGCATTTAGTTTGGCAACAGATGACTCAATGAAGTTTTCGTCTTCAAACATCAAATATCCATTAGGAATCATTTTGGTGTTGGTCTAGCTGAAAACAGAAGGTATAAAGTTTAGAGATCCAACATTTTGCTTCAGTACAGAAGTACTATTAACGCATTGTTTGCAAACTAACATTCATGGGGAATTTTTTAAAAAATCATCTCAAAAAAAAAAAGCCTACAACAGTGCTACTGCTGGTGAGTACACGTGGACAACAATCCACTGGATTGACCGGATTAATGATTTTGAGAGAGTGAGGCCACAACTTTTAACTTATCCACATCACTTCAGTAGATATCAGCTCCAAAACTACATGCTGAACCTGTGCTAGCTCCATCAGAGCAAGGTGGAAGCCACTGGATTAAAAAGAAGCTTTATTCCCCTCTATAAAGATCAGGTTTGGGAGATTCATCACTATTTTCTTCACTGTTCAGCTTCATTTTTTGCACAGACCCAAACCCAGCTACACTGAAAACAAGAACTGCTAATTTCAAGTAACTAGTGAAGTAGAAGAATAGCTATATAAATAATTTTTTTTGTTTAATTTAATGAGTAATGACTTAAACATTTTAGAGTAGCTGGAAGTCAAGAAACAACATTAGCACCAAAAAAACAGACAGAATTAAAAATGTTCTGGACAATGACCAGTTTTTTTTAAGTCATCATGAAGCTAGAACAACTTCCCCTGAAGATCTTGCCCATATACAAACATATCACTGCAGGTAAATTGGACCAAGACTGGAAAAATAACTTCAGGAAACTAACTTTTGAATTCGGAGGCTATTTTACAGTTATTGAATTGATTCTTTTAGCTAAACACTTTTAGGAAAGACCACTTTATAAATAGGAAGCTAATTAAGAATACTAAAATATGACCAGAGGCAGCCTAATGAATTTGAAATAATAATTTTTTAAAAAATAATCAATCACATTTGTAAGTGTGAGCTGCTAACATATGCAAAGTATACTTTCCTCAACAATTTCAGAGGAAATAATACGGAGGATGCTAATAATGTTACCAGCAACAATTTACAGTTCCATCTGAAGTTTAAGAAAATTCTGAAGATCAGACTAAACAAGAAAACCCCCCAAAATAGAAGAAGTGGATGGCAGAAACCTAATAGAAGTAGCGAGCCCCACACAAAGAATTCTAGTGTTAATCTGTTGGAATTCACTTACTGCTGAACAGCATTTGACCCTAAACTGGCAACAATAATCTCAGTTTCGGAGATGATTATCAATTTGTATATTGATGATTATCAATTTGTATTTTTGTGCTTTACTGGAAAAAAAAAAAAAAAAAAGAAAAGGGCAGCAAGGTTTTAAAGTCACGGGATTTCAGGAGGAATATCAACCACTGTATACGCAGCTAACGGTATCAACTTACCTAGCAAATATCTTACTGTAAATTGTTAACTGGGAGATCTCGAAATAATCCAATGGTATCACTGTGGTAAACCGGAGCACCTCAGTTTCGGTATCTTCTGGTAGGGAAGATGTTTGTTGAAATGCAAAAGCAGAGTGATTCCAAAACTATCAGGCTTGAAGGTGATGTAATGAAGTCCTTAAGAGCTATAGACATGAATTTCTTCTGTGATAATCATGCATGATAACCTGCAAGAAAGGAGAAGTTCTCAAAGACGGACAATAGATAGTAGTACCATGTATTTCGGATGAATTTTAAGTCTCTTAAAGTAGAAGTTCCTGACCCAAACAAACAGTTTTTTCTTCACAAAAATAAAACAGCCGGAAAAAATTCCATACTGACACCAATACATTCTCGTGCCTAGCGAGAGGGCCACCACATCCATTTTTACACCCACGGAGACAAGAAACTGGCTGAATTAGGGCTTAGAGAAAAGGTCAGAACAGCTGAATCCCATTTTTAGACAATTCCTTACCAACTCGAACCTTCAGCACTTCTACATCTAGATCATTATCGCTTCTTACACAAGTAGGTAACTCTGAAGGAACACAACAAAAACGACTGAATTTTAAAGAAGAAACCAATCCACACGCCTCCTACCTTTTCCTGTGCTCATCTACTTATATCCTTCTTCTACTGAATGCCTAAAATGGACTGAAGATGAATTAAGGATACGTCTGAAATGACTGGGCATGTCTCCAGCCTTCGGTACTTCCAAAAAAATGATAAAGTCAGAAATGACTATTTCGATGGTGACTTTCTTCGATGAAAAGTCTCTTTGCTCCCCTGTGAACAGAATCTGTTAAGTTCTGGTCAGGTTCTGCAGCACCAGTGCAGACTGGGGCAGCTTTGTTGGGATTGTGCCTGTGGGTGGGCTCTTTATACCAGGCTTTTTCAGGGAGGGGAGAGAAGGAGGAGGAGCAGCAGTGGGGAGGGAACAGGCAACAAACACCCACTCTGGAACTTTCCATGACCCTGATGCCACCTCAGGAAAACATCAATCACTTCATCCACTTGAGTTCCCCGCCACAGTTCAAAACTATATTTGTATCGACAGATTAAATGCCACATTGGGAATCAGGTTTCCTAAAAATAGGTGCAGCTCGTTTCTCCTCCTCAAAAATTAAGCGTCACCTACATTGTAGACAAGAGAGCCTCGCAACTCTGCTTGGCCAGCGCTTACACACGGGATGGTTTCGTCAGGAATTGTACCCCCTTTGGTCTCTAAGCAGATCAGCAGCTCCAGCACGAGGCTGACTCCAGAGCGGCAGTGGGCATTATCCCACAGCGTAGCAGAGCAGGGAAAGTGCTTCATAGAGTCATAGAATCGTCTGGTTGGAAGAGACCTTCAAGATCATTGAGTCCAACTACTCACCCTGCACTGTCAGGGTCCCTAAACCATGTTCCTCAACACCAAATCCACACGGTTTTTAAACACCTCCAGGGATGGGGACTCCACCACCTCCCTGGGCAGCCTGTTCCAATACTTCACAACCCTCTCTGGAAAGAAATTCTTCCTGATACCTAACCTAAATTTCCCCTGGTGTAACTTGAGGCCATTCCCTCTCGTCCTGTCATTCGTAACGTGGGAGAAGAGACCGACCCCCATCTCCCTACAACTCCCTTTCAGGTAATTGTAGAGAGCAATAAGGTCCCCCCTGAGCCTCCTCTTCTCCAGACTGACCAGTCCCAGCTCCCTCAGCTGCTCCTCACAGGACAAGTTCTTTAACCCTTCACTAATTTCATTGCCCTTCTCTGAACCTGCTCCAGCACCTCAACGTCCTTCTTGAAGTGAGGGGCCCAAAACTGGACACAGTACTCCAGGTGTGGCCTCACCAGTGCTGAGTACTGGGGGACAATTGCTTCCCTGCTCCTGCTGGCCACACTGTTTCTGATCCATGCCAGCATTCCGTTGGCTTTCTTGGCTGCTTGGGCACACTGCTGGCTCATGTTCACTCGGCTGTCAACCAGCACCCCAGATCCTTCTCTGCTGTGCAGCTTTCCAGCCACACTTCCCCAAGCCTGTAACGCTGCAGGGGGTTGTGGTGGCCCAAAGGCTTCCATCCTTAACAGCTTCTTGCAACCCTGAAGATGAACTACTTCGGCAAGAGATAACTGGGTAGAAAGAATGAAATCTCAGTGAAGTTTGGCTACTAGAACAGACATGAAGACACACACATAAAGCAGGAAACAACTGCTCCAGAGCAGCAGTGTCTGGGACACAGTACCCCCTCATGCAGGGAGGGCTACGGGAACGCTCCTCCAGGGACTACAACTTCCTACACCACACTCTAATTTCAGCACACTTTGCTAGGAAAAAATTTCCACAGATTAAATGCATGTTCTTTTTGTAATCGCACCGGCAAGTTCCAAAATGCAACCCAAGATCTATTTATCAAATATTACTTAACTGAGTATTTGTAAGCCAACACTTCTCTTCTTGGTGCAACTACTATAACCATTTCGGTTTCTAAAGCAAACAAAACGCTTCACTTCTTACAAACAGATTCACCTCATCTGAAACGTTCTCATCTTCAAAGATGCAGAGATATTATTTCAACACAAGCGCTGCAGTGAATTAACTTAGAAGAAGCTATTGGAAGTTACACTTCACCAAGACTATCCACGAGTCTACAAGAAAAGTATCACTAAGAGACTTCTGACTTTATCATTTCCCATTTTAAACCCTCCACTTCCACTGCAGAAGCATCCAGACATGATGGCTAAACTGACCGAGCCAAACGCAAGCTACAGCGGGCATCTACCAAGGCAAGTTGAGGGAGACAAGCCCAGAGCTCCATGCAGGAGCTGCACCGGGTGCTCGGTGCAACGTCAGACCAGTTTGGTGGAAAGGCTGGGACCAACCCCACCGCCACTTGCTTGCCTCTGAGCAGAACGCGACACGTGGCACATCAGAGCATCTTTAAACCAGTCTTTTGTCCCTGCCCATGGCAGGGGGGTTGGAACGAGATGGTCTTGAGGTCCCTTCCAACCCAAACCATTCTGTGATTCTGATTTTCTCACTGCCCCATCTCTCAAAGAGGTTCTGTTAACCAAGCAGAGGTCCACACTTACCAAAACAAATTAAACATACATCACTGCCACAGTGCAGATAAACAGGCCACCCGTCTGCTCCTGCACCACGTTACGCATTCCTCTCTTCAATATTCATCGGAATTGCTGTTAATTAACCAGTAGTGAGGCTTTGGGGAGATTTTTGAGTTACACGACAACTATTCAAACAATTTCAGCTAAATTCCAGAATCATCCTCGCTCAGTTTACATCTCCGGGCACGTTCTGTCATGTTCTGCTGTGACGGAAGAACCTTATTTCAAGTGCAGTGTATTAACTTTGTCTGGTGTACTCTGCTGACGGCCTTCAAGACCTATAAAGGGCACTCAAAATAATTCTGGATTGAAACAGAAGATTAGTCTTTTAAAGTCCTCCTTTGGGCTTGAGGTCCAAACCACACATTTTGCACTTATGCACCTAACAGTACGGTGCGATCTGAATATCTGGGAATTTGGATGTCTTAATTATTGCCACCAAGTTTCAATACTGTGTGTGTGAAGCATGGCTAGTACTACTCAAGATGGCACTAAACAGCACAAGCACATTGATCACTTTCTGCCTTCTTTTTGCTTTGGTATACTACTGCTACAACAAAAAGCAAACAATCAGCCAAAATGCAATGAAAAGCCGAGAAAGCTGTATTTCTGCTTTAAAGGTTATAAACAAGTATTGCAAACAAATTCCTTAAATTATTTTAAGCATCTAAATAACTTTTTGTCATGACCTTCCTCTCTCCCTTTGCTTATACTCCCTTCTAGCTCACCACCCCAAGAACTGCCCACAGCTTTTTTATTAAATTTTCCAGGATTTTTATTTTTTTTAAATCAAGTGTGATGTTCACACTGTTGGCTAGGCAAAGTATGAAGTCTGATGCCTCTGAATCATTATTTTTCAAACTCCATCGAACGCAACTCAACATCTTAAAGCTACAGAATCAGCATTGCAGAGTGGGAACAACATATTCCATTTGGGAAAATTCTTACTTGAGAGCAGGCCTAATTCCTGCACTTGTTTTTAAAATGAATCAAAAAATAAGAGCGACATAGAAACTCTGGATTTCCATTCTAGTTTAATATTGAAGATGGGTGCTGGTGCTGAGCTTGGAGGCACCACCTTCACTCAGGAGTCAATCATCCTGGGTGTCATGTACCTAAACACAGTGGAGGAATGCCAGGACTCAAACATCTGCCCCAGTTGCTCCATTTAAACACAACAGTGGTCTAATGACCATGTTTCCTGAACACTCACTGTCACGCAGCGCGAGATTTGTGTTTGCTACATATATGTAACCACTGGACCATGAAAGATTCACAACACTCAGAGGTAATTCACTCCGTGTAACTGACTCCAGAAGAGAAATTTCCCCCTTTTAAACTCATCTTTCCATTTACATTTAAAGATGCATTGAAAAAGGTTCACCTAAACAACAATACTAAGTGTTCTCACCCTTCACTCCACTGTCCTCTTCACACGTATCTCACAAATGTAAATACTACTGAAATATGCCAATAAACGTCACAACTACTACACTTTGAATTGTTCATTGTGTTTAGAATTTAGGTTCTCTTCATCCCCATTTTTTTTTAAGCAGTCGTTCTCCGCAGAAAACATTCCACAAGATGATTACTGTTGAATTTCTCTGAGCTTGAAACCCTAAAATCGTGCCCTTGGACACTGCACTGCAGAGCTGCTGCCACGGGCTGTGGTCTCAGGTGAGGGACCAAGGAGACAGGTCGCAGAGCCGCACGCTGAGGCAGAAGTCACCTTGCCCATGACCTAACAACACAGCTAATATTTATTTTTCCTCCCATCCGAGAGTTCTCGTCTCCAGTATAGGCCGCTGGTACTTCCCACGTGCAGCAGTTACTAAGAAAGTAAACAAAGCCCTTACTTTGTGCCAATTTTGCACAAACTTTTTTGTCAGATGAAGGCATTGCCTCTTCACTTCACAAGTAAAACACTAACTTGGGGGAAACGCTTTTTAATCTCTTGATTAAAAGTCAGTGTTTGTTGATATAATGATGGACAGTTGATTGACACTTGTTGGTACAGTGAAACAAAAGTGGAATTTAACACCACAGTTGGTGCTTTTTAGTTGCTGTGGGCTTTCCGGCCTTCCACAGCCTAGTGCAGAAGAAATGTAGGTCACACCTACGACTACTCATAGTCCATTACCTGTATCAGAAGATAAAACCAGACGTCCTGAAAAATTTTCTTTCCTACTTTGGCATCTATTTATGGTAAAAACACGTGATCTTTTCATGCCTGAGTTTGCATTTGGGCAAAACATCACGAACCAACACATGCATCAACATACTTTACAGCACTAAACAGGCTCAACTTCTTTACATCAGTGATTTAAATAAGGCTCATAGAATTTATATCAATTTTGGTTTGCATATTCACTTTTCAGTTCTTTTCCACTAAAGATTTAGTCTCATTGGCAACTGTGAGCTGTAAAACAAAAATTGTTCTATTTCGCTGCAAATCAACCTCAGTTGTGCTCCCACCCCAACAGTGAGTAGAGGGATAGAACATTTGCCATCACTGGTTAAGAACTGAAGGGCAAGAGAAGAGTTCTCTAAACATTTTCCGAAATCTTTTACATGCAGTCCAAGAAGACGTAATACTTGGACTGTTCTCCAGAGAGCTCTTTCAAACACACACTTATGTATGCAGACTTAAAAAATTCATGAGAAACAGGTTTTATGCTTGAATGTCACTGCTCTTTCAAAGACAACTCTCAGCTGTAACACACCAGCTTGCCCATTTAGTACTGGCTTCTAATGCTACCTGATACACTGCTTTGGATATACTGTTTCACCGAGTCTCAGCACTGGTCATTACATCTCCTTTCCACACCGGTTCTGTGTTCCCTGTTCTCCTTTTCCATGTTACACTTCTTTTGTTGTTGTCACAGTCTTTATCTACACCTCTTTTTCTACCTTCTGCCTCACATGCACTCTCTTAAAATCCGAGCTCTTTCCTTTTTTTTCCTCTCCCTCCATAAGGGTTTCTTTTTCCCACTAACACACACTTCCCACAGTTCTTCAAATGTTTGTCACACAACCAGCAAACTGGTGGTGTTTTCGTTTGTGTGTTGTCTTTGTCTCCCACCCCTCACTCTGGGCAGTTTTTGCCTTTCTTATCATCTCCTGCTCCTTAAGAACTCAAGCTGAGGAAAACAAAATTAGACCTCTTTACAGTAGCTGAAGTACTGTTTCCTAAGTGGAAAGTATTCCCTGGCTGTTGCATCCTGTGCTCCAGGAGTTAGGCTTGTGGCTACGAAACTCGCTTTCTAAAATTAAACCAATCTCACAACAAAGCACCACATCCTGCTTGGTTTATTCTGGAGATCCCTGAGAGAAGAGAAAAAATGTGGTGTCTACACACCCATCACTGGAAAGAAACAAATCCTCCCCTTCACAAACCACGACAAAGATGGAGATACTGAATTTCCACCACTCTATCACCGTTCAGTCTTGCTCTCCTTCTCCTCAGTACAGAACTCGGATGCCTCGCCTCTCACTTCGTCAAGGTTTTTCCACCCTGCGTCAAACTGTAACCAACTCAGTTTTTATGTCTCTGGGAGTCAGGAACAGTGAAGCTGCCAATGCCAAGATATTTTCGACCTTGAAGCACCTCCGAAAATTCTAAAAAGCTGCTGGGAATTTGTGCACGCAGGCAGGAAACACTGTACTTCTCTCCCACCCTCTCCTCCTCAAAAAAAAGAAAAAAAAAAAAAAACAGAACCCTCTTCTGGCCATTCATCCCCATCACCTTTCTCCAGACGCGCTAACGCGGCCCGACAGCCCCTGCTCTCGCTGCATTATCGCCTATTTCCTAGAACTGGAAGAGACGACAGGGAGGGTCACGATATTACGTTCTTCGCCCCGAAACGGCTGTTTTTTCCACCAAAAGCCCAGGATTTCCGCGGTTCCCTTCCCCTCCTCGCTCACTCTGAAGGGTTTAAGAGAGGTGCCACTCCGCGGTGGCGGCGCGGCGCTTGGGAAGGCGCGCAGGCAGCGCCTGACCTTGGAACAATCCCTGTCGGTGCGGGGAAGGTCTGATTTTCTGGGATGGGAGGTGGGAGGGAGGGGGTACGCGACATTCCAGCCGCCTCCGGAGCCCCCACCCCGCGGTAACCCCCCCGCCCAGTCAACCGATCTGGGGCCACCGCGGCCATTTTCACAACTTCGCCCCGCCTGAGCGCGGCAACTTCGAGCCACAAGAAGCCGCGGAGCCTGAAGGGCTCCCGTTCCTCCAGCCCAGGGCGCGGGGAGGGAACGGGCCGGCCGGCCGGGCCGCCGCCGCCCCCCGCGCCAGCGCCGAGCGGGGAACAAAGAGCGGCGGGGCCGACGAGGCGAAGGGAAGCGCAGCTCCCGGCCGCCCCCGGCCTCATGGCCGCTGCCCACCCCGCCCTCCCTCGCCACGCCGCCGCTCCTTCTTCCCTTCTCTTCCCTTCCCTTCCCCTCCCAGCCGCCGCCAGCCGCCTCGGGCCGGCCGCCTGGGACGCCCCGCCGTACCTGGTGCCTCTCAGCGCAGACGATGCCGTTCATATTGAAAGCCTGAGGGGGAAGCCGACGCGGAGACGCAGCCGCAGCCCACCGGGAAGAGGGAGCGGAGGGCGCAGGGAGAGCGAGGTGAGGCGGCCGGAGCGGAGAGCGCGGGCGCGGCGCCGACGGATCAACCGCTGCGGCAGAGCAGAGCGGCGGCCGCACCGCCTGCGCTGGCGCGGCACTGCGCGCCGGAACCCTCCGCCTCCGGCGGGGCGGGCGGGAGGCGGCGCTGAGGCAGGGCGGCCGCGGTCCGCCGAGAAACGAGTCCGGCCGCGGAGCGGAGCGGGTCGGCGGCAGGTGGCGGGGCCGCCGCGGAGGGAGCGGCCGCGGGGCGGGAAAACCCGCGCGGGAGGAGCGGGAGCGGCGCCCGCCGCGTCCCTGTGAGTAACTGCCGCCGCGCTCGGAGCGCGCCTCGTTCAATAATGTCGTTTTTGAAACCTGGTGTTGCCTTTTCTCCTCAGCGATGCCTTCCTGTCATCGCTGGGATCTGTACACCCGCTTTGCCAGCTTTAATTTCCAGGTTTAATGCTGGAAGCTCTCCCTGGCCGCCCGCCCTGCGTGCGTGAGGGCGGCCAGGCTGGGCTCTCTCCCGGCCCTGGCTCCTGCAGAGCGGTTCCATCGTCCAGGGAAAGGCGTTTTCCCCTCTGGAAAATGGGGTTTAAAACCCCAAGGTCACCTGGAAGGCAGCAATGCGCTTCGCTGGGCTGTTTCCCCATGTGTCTTCTCCTGATTCAGAGGCCACTCTGGTCAGGAACGAAGGAACCCGTAGGAGATGGTGTTAGATGATCTTCAGGGTCTCAGGTGTCAAATGTATGACATGTATGATAGTATTTACCCATTTCTCTAAGGTTCTTCCGGAATCTGAGTGGAGAAGCATATTTCGAAACACTGAAGCTGGATGATTCTGAGGTTTCAAGCAGAAAGCACTTCAAAATATTGAAAATAATGGTCTTAGGAGAAGCAAGCAGACATTTTTACAAGGGTATATAGTGACAGGACAAGGGGCAATGGCTTTAAATTGAAAGAGGGCAGATTTAGATTGGATATAAGGAAGAAATTTTTCACTCTGAGGGTGGTGAGGCACTGGTACAGGTTGCCCAGAGAAGCTGTGGCTGCCCCATCCCTGGAAGTGTTCAAGGCCAGGCTGGATGAGGCTTTGGGCAACCTGGTGTAGTGGAAGGTGTCCCTGCCCATGGCAGGGGGATTGGAACTAGATGATCTTTAAGGTCCCTTCCAACCCAAACCATTCTATGATTCAGCCATAGATATATTCCTCACCTATGCAAATCCCTCCTCTCTGGGCCCTCTCTTCAGCTTCTCATTTTGCCAGCAGCAAACAAGCCCATCTTGGCTTCTCACCTTTTTCTGATACATTTCCATTCCCTCCTCTTTTCGACATCTCATTCACCAGCCACACCTCAGCGCCTGCTTTCCCACTCACTGCTTTCTTTTTGAATGAAGCTTCTTATTAGGGCTGTGCCCATCAAAGGCTTTTGTGGTAAAGCTGGGAGGGAGAGGGAGGTGAAGACAACTGACAGGAACTATGATCTAAAATAGTGCTGGGGATGTTCCTTAATTAAGTAAATCTCAGGATTACGCAAGCTGCTGTTCCAGTATTCTTAGGAAAGGAGATATCTTTAATGAGTCACCGCTAATTTTGGTTATCAGTCACTGCTAGTGACGTGAAAGAGCAAGCCTAGCATCTTCCTGACAGTACAGAGTTAACAGATGGGTGTTTCCAGTTCTTTTCTCAAAATCCCTGTGACAGGGGGACACGTTTGGGATTTTGCAAACCTTGGCTGGACTGGGAGCTCAGGCAGCATCTCCTTCCGGCCAGTTGCATTCTGATCACCCAAACTCACCTCCCACTGCAAAAATGGAGTTTTTCTTTGCTTCTTGCTTTATGATCAAAATGAGTTTACATCATTAAACCACTGCTGTTGCAGCTGAGATGTGACTCTGTTTCCTGTGATGGTAGAAAAAAGACTTCTCTAACATGCAGATAACTTTATTTCGATTTGCTAGATACTTTGCAATCCTTCTGAATGAAACTTACGCTAAATCTTAATGGATTTATAAAGAAGAACGCTTTATTGAAAGGGACCAGTGAGATCAAGCTGATACCAGATGACTGAGTTACTGGGAGCTGAACCAGAAGTAGTTAGCACACGTGCCACCACCAAAGCAGTGATGTTGATTAGAGTCTTAGATCTTCTGGTCTGACAACTGTCCTACCCTGTAACAGTGTTTGTAAGACGTCGAGAACACTCCTTTAACAAAACCACTTCTTTATTTTTGTATTTTTTTTTTTAAATGAGTAAAGTTATGCTTGTGGAGGCTGTGGATGTTCTGCATACCTGTTGTCTCCCACCACGGAAGGTACAGTCTTCCTAATTAATTAATGGGAAGCCCTCTCCTCGAAAGTGTTCTTGCTTTTCATCCACATGGCGTGTTACTCCTGAGTCAGATGGTTTGTAGGTGTCTCTGGCTCTGGTGTGGCTCTTCTTCTCGTCCCTGTCTCGTTATAAGGGCCTCCAGATGTTTCATCTAAAGATCTGATGTCTAAAGGAAAGGCTGAATTTGTTAACTGGATATTGCAAGGGCTAAAGGTCGTAACATTAAACTCTGCTTCTGCCAAAGCTTAGTCAGGAAGATCAAGTGAGAGGAGAAAATATTCTGTTTGGTGAGAGCAAGATGCATGCCTTGGATTGCTGCACTAAAAATGGTGAAAATGTAGAAAAAAATATGTTAGTCCTAGAACAAGTCCCATTTTCATGTAAGCTGCTCTACAACACGGAGTGTAGAGGCTGTGTTGGAATTAACGATCTGCACTGGGCTCTTTCCTGTGAATTCTGGCACGTTTGCCGTCTGGCTGGCAGATAACAGCTGCTCCGAGAAGGGCAGTTCCTTTTTTTCCTTTTTCCTTTTTCCTTTTCCTTTTCCTTTTCCTTTTCCTTTTCCTTTTCCTTTTCCTTTTCCTTTTCCTTTTCCTTTTCCTTTTCCTTTTCCTTTTCCTTTTCCTTCTCCTTCTCCTTCTCCTTCTCCTTCTCCTTCTCCTTCTCCTTCTCCTTCTCCTTCTCCTTCTCCTTCTCCTTCTCCTTCTCCTTCTCCTTCTCCTTCTCCTTCTCCTTCTCCTTCTCCTTCTCCTTCTCCTTCTCCTTCTCCTTCTCCTTCTCCTTTCCTTTTCTTCCCCCTTCCCTTTCCTTATTCTTGGGCAAAGCAATGATCATTGTAGGAAATTCAGATGTAGTACGAAAAGAGTTATTAAAAGGCTCAAGTTTTAATAGCTGTGGCCTTAAATTCTAAAGGCAGGCTCTCTGTCAAGTCTCTGTTCATCTTTCTTGCACAGTGTAAACATTCCTTCTTCCTTTCAGGAGACACCATTCTTCCACCACAGTGACCTTCCTTGATTTCAAATAGTTTTGTGTTGGACAGAAAACCAGAGACTGACTTCTGCACCAAGGCTGTGAGTGATGTCTTGTCTCATTTCCATTAAGCAAACAGAAGTCTTTTTAATTAATTACATTGGATTAAGTCCATAGGAAACAGAGAGAGGATTCGGACAGAGCCACTAGTTCATGTCTTAAAAAAACCCCAACCCTCTTCTTCTGACTACCTGTCCTTGAAGGATCAATCCTGCAATCTCGAAACCACAACATTTGGGAGGAAGCATTGTGGGAGCTCCCAGCTGCAAATACATCTTGCATAGAGAAAATAGCACAACTTTTGAAAAATTATAGCTTTTGTAGCTCTTTCACGACAATTCTCACCAGGCGACTGTCAGCACATCCATTCTGTGCACGGAGATGCCACCTTTATTGATGGTAGAAGTTATTTTTGCTTGGCCTGGGACAATCGTCACGGTACTTAACCCAGACGTAACACCAATTTGAAAGTACGGACGTGCTTGTGTAAATTGCATGATAGTATTCACAAAGCAGGATCTGTCCTGTCGTCATTCTCTGAGCAAAATTTGATATTCAAAGCTGATTCCCCGGCAAAGGTGGAGGGACGTTTTAAGGAGACTTGCTCGAAGTCTGGTCCTTTGGACTCTGCGTGCTCAATCTGAAGGGTTGGTCAGGAGTCAGCCTTATGAAAAGTCTCTAGTTTGTGGCTTTCCTGTAGAACTTGAAATTTTGCTATTGGTTCTTTAGGACTGGAAGCTTATTTAAAACAGAATCACAGAATGGTTTGGGTTGGAAGGGACCTCAAAGATCATCCAGTTCCAACCCCCCTGCCATGGGCAGGGACACCTTCCACTACACCAGGTTGCTCAAAGCCTCATCCAACCTGGCCTTGAACACTGCCAGGGATGGGGCAGCCCCAACTTCTCTGGGCAACCTGTCCCAGTGCCTCACCATTAAAAATTAAATAAACTCTCCCGTGCTCTCCAGCTGTATTAATTTATGGTTGCTGCATGGTGATATTTGCAAATATATTCTACTTGTTCCATACACCTGTGTGTCTTTCTTGCTTCTATAAGGACAATAGTTTCTTTGGCTGAAACATCCTGTTCGAAGTGTTAGGATAAAAGGCTGTAAAACAGTTGGCTCTTAAATTGTTTGCCCTCATGACCCTTAAGCTTTGTGCCAGCTTCTGGCTGTGTGTGCAAGTAAGAGCTTTGTACTGTTTGTCCTTGGTGTTGCGTTCATGAAATATGCTTGTTGGCTGTACTGCAGTCTGGTAGCTCCCAGTTTGCTTTTCCTTCTTTTTTTTTTCCCCCCACCCTGAAACTATGTCATCGATTTCACTCATCATCCTAATGAAAAATTCAAATTTGAAGGAAAATAATGTAGAAATCTTCAATTACAGGAATGTTTCTTGAAATATTCAGAGCGGTGGCGCTTGGAAATCTCTGTAAAACAGGCAAACACACACCTGATTGCCTCCAACTCCAAGTAAATCTGTGGGTGGAATAAAGGGAGATGTGTAAGGCCCAGCGGCTGCCGCTTGTGCCGAGGAATCGGTGACTCCCATTACGCCACCGCGACTGGAAAAGGCTGCCTCTTGCCAGTGGTGTGTCATTCACGGTTCTGCAGGCTTTGACACCCCTAATCTGCTCGTTAGGTGGTGATTGGAATTAGAAACACTGGAATACAACGTTGGGAGCAGGCACAGTGCCATCCCGGCAGAGCGGGAGATTACGGCTGCGCTCCGAGACAGACCGTTGTCATTCCTGTGGCTCCGAGGAATACACTGTCTGCCCTTTCCATCTCCCAGACAGGTTAGCTTTTACAATAAAATAAAGGCCATGAGTGCAGGAATGATCAGGTAGTGATTTATCTGCTTTTCTGGGAAAATAAAAGAGAATTAAACATCCTGTTCTGTCGTGAGCTCAGAAAATGTTCCAGGCAATGACCAAAGATTTGTGCTAGTAGGTCCAAAGCTCCTGTTTCAGTGCTTTTTTTTTCCAAGCAAAGCTCTTTTTTCAGCTTTTGAAGAAGAACCCAACGCCCTTCAAGTTTTTATTTTTAAATTAATGCTAACATCTAAAGCTCATGAGAATAAAATTGATTTAAGGGTTGGACTGTGCATTTGTAATCTCTGCACCAGCAGAAGAGCAGCCTTGTTTCTAAAGTCCCTTTAACTCTGCTTATATCTTTTAGCCACAATAATGCCATGACTAACTTCACTTCAAAAAAGGAAAAAAAAATGTAGAAAAAGCCTTTATTTCTTGGGAAAGGAAAGCTTTTCCCACTGGATGCCCATGCTCACAGGAAGGCAGAAGGTTGATGAGAAAGCCTCCTTTAGGGCTGTTTTTCAGATGCGCGCAGGAACAAGCCAAAGATGAGTTACATTATTTGCTTCTTCATCAAGAGCAACGAATTAATCTTTAAAAATTTATCCCAAAGAACACAGAAATTTATTATAACTGTGTCCTCGCTCTTTATTGTGCTGTGGCTTAACAGTGGTTGAAAAAAATAACCCTCCTATACATAGATCCTCTTCGATTTCATCAGTGTTATGAGTTCATTCATGGAGATTTTTTTTATTTAACACTTGGGACAACTCTCTTTTATTGGTACGACTGGTTTCCAAGAGAAGGAGACTCCACAACCTCTCTGGGCAGCCTGTTCCAGTGTTCTGTTCCCCTTACTGGGAAGAAGTTCTTCCTTTTACGAGTCACGATACTTTCTTTCTTTCACATGAGTCACGATACTTTGCAATTCTGCAACGCTTTCTATTTGAAGAGCTGGGAACTGTATGTAAATTAACTCAGCAGCATAGAGATGCATAGGAAGAGATGGCTATTTAATATTTATGCTTTGCTTTTTTTGTTTTTTGCTTTGTTTTCCCAGATGAGCGGAGGACTGTCTGATTCACCTGAGATCACAAAAGTACAAGGACTGGCAAAGCTGACAGAAACCAAGTTTCCCAGCCCTTCAAAATGAAAACGGGGGCAGTCTGCACTCATCAGAACTTTGGTGGGGCTTCTGCAGGTGCAGCATGTGGTACGTGTCCGATGCGTGGCGCGCTTCTCTAAGGGTGACCCGGAATACCTGGGAGGGGGTAAAGAGAGAGAGCTGAGGCAGAAGGCAGATGATGGGGCTGATGTTTAAGGGCAGGCTGGAGAACTGCCTGTTGTGCTGGGCCAACACTGAACTGCTCCCCTGTAACATGGGTAATTCTGGCCTGTCAACCCAAACACTCCCTCCTGAGATCAGCGCGGGGGCTGGATCTTCACTGCCCAGATCTCCTGTGTCCTGCAGGGGTGGTAACTACCTGGGTCTTGAGCTGTTTTCTCCTCTCCTTGGAGCCTTGAAGAAGCTAGGGCTCTCCGGGATGCATATGGGGGACACATTCCTTATGTGTAAGGAATGCTACAGTCGTTAGGGGCTGTAAGGGCTTTAACATATTCCTTATTGCAGTGGGACTCACTTTAAGGTTGGGCTAAAAGGGTAATGGGGCAGCTGAGGCCCCTCTGCTTGCACGCTTCCTTTGAAAACCCAGCAGGTCACTGTTTCCAGCTTTTATTTTTTTTCACATTCAGCTGGTAGCTTCTGATTGCGATGCTAATCCAAGCAAATCTTTCCAATTAAACGGGAGATGTTCGTATTTAATGTCTGCAGCACGACCTGTTTATACTTAAGGAAATTGTCCCATTAAACACAAGTAACTGCAAGTTTCTCCTTAACAAAAATATTCCATTTAAATACAAGTAAACAGGAACAAAGTGGTCTTATTGTAGAGCTAGTCAGCACAGGTATTGATTTAATCAGGAATCAGTTCGTGCACAGAAGCAACCTTAGCTTGCTGACACCTTGTAAATCCAGCATAATGAAAATACCGTGCACTTTGAAGGCGTGCACACAGGTGTAAATAGGGCCAGCACTGAAGGATTTATGGAAGATAGAGCAGCACAGGGGGCAATTGTAAAGGCAGACAAGAAACTGGAGTAAGAAACTACTTTTCCTGGAGCAAGAAACTACTTTTCCCGCAGCACCAGTGTCCCTCCAAGAGTCTGAATTACCGCACGGCCTTGAGAGGAGCCAAAAAGGCTGCAGGGATTTAAAATTCCAGAGTGATGGCTGCCGATGGGAATGAAGTAAATGCAACGAGAGTATGTAACGTGCACTCAGTGTCACATGTGTCTGCTCTCCTGGGGACTGCAAATTCCATTTTAAGGTCATACATCTCACTTTTTGGCTCCATCCTTTTAGCACAGAGAATGATAACTGCTGCAAGCTGCCTCGTGTTACACTGGAGTATTAATAGCGTCGTTATCTCGCCAAACACTGTAGTGAAATGACCAGCTTATTCCTTTAAAAAAAAAATATATATGTAAATATAGTGCCATTCCAATGTGTTGTGTATTAACATACCAGGATACTCAGGAGAGGAAGTTAAACAATAAGCTCAGTTTTGATTAAGATGAAATACCATATTTTGGCCCTCACGTTAAGGACTCAGTTATTTTATTATCATACCTAAGATGAAGAGTTTGTAACATGCTGGTATGTAAATGTTTATGGTGCCAAGATAATTACTGATGTGTGATAGCCATGTGTATTCTGTTCCAGCTTCAAAGGTCTTCAGCCATCCCTACGAGTCAACATCGAGTTCCTACTCCTATTATAGTTAAAAGCATGTTTACCTTTGAACTGTGTGGGAACAAGAACTGGCCCCTTGGGTAATTGTGTGAAATAACAGACTTTATTAACATTTACTTCACTCATCTGATCGGTGAGTTGATTTGAACCAAATTACTCAAGTAATTGCAGCACGGTTTCCTGACAGTTTTACATTTTTAATTATCATGCAAGCCTCTAATGTTAGGAATGATGTATGTTTAGGAAAAAGAGAGAAAGGTATTAGTGCTTTTCTACAAGCCGTGTTCAGATAACACACACAGGCAAAAAAAACCTCATATAGCTGCTCCAAAATATACAGTGTGTGTCCAGCTTTTGTGAATTCTAGAGCAAACGAAGCAGGTGATTGTTTTATATCAGTCCAAAGAAACATTTTCACTTCGTGTCGCTGAGACCTGAAGTCCTGAAAAGAAAGGGAGAACGTTGTCTTGCGTTTTCCCGAAATAAGTTAACTGATAATGTATCTTCACCTCTTAATTTTTGCCTCTTGTCCATTGCTCTTGTTTTCTCTTGTTCATTTATGGCCTGTTTTCTGAGTGTCCTTTCTTCAGTAATTTTCATTGTCTGCTTTTATGTCACTTGGCAAAAAACAAGGTGATAAATTGCAGATTCTTCATAAGAGGGAAGAATCACCAGTGGCTTTACCCTTGTGGTTCTTTTATGGGATGTCTTATCTTTTCCTTTGGATTATAAATGAGAGAGATCTGAAACGTCGAAATTGATGGGAAAGGGGAAGGGGCGTAACCATTTATAAAGTCGCAGCCACGATGTTGGGAAGGAGAACACGTTTCACATCTGTAAGTGAAAGCTGGATCCCTTTCAGTTTGGCAGTCATTCCCTTTTACGAGTGAATCAGGCTTATGCCCTGTCGTTATGTGGAATTCTCCTATAGTTACTTTTTTTGCAGTTTTCCCCACTGTAATATCTGATCCCATCACCGAGATTAATGATCGGAGTCTCGCAACAACTCAAATTTATAGACCTCGTTTCACAGTTTAAGAAACTGAGGCTCAAAAAGGCTGAGCCACGGCTTCAAGTTGCAAAGGAAGAATGCAGGAAAATTGGGAGTTCAATCTGGATCACCCAAGTCCTATATCAACACTTTCACCCTAAAGCTGTTGTCCTGTTGTGGTGCAGAGAGTAACCTAAGTGACTCGTGCATGTGCACTTCTCTTTGTCTTCGGTATAACCGTTTAGAAGAGGAACACCTCATGAATATGAATAACTCATCATGGTCTTAAGGAGGAAATATCCAGAAAGATGTATTATTGTTTGGATAAGATTCAAAACGTGAGATTTATTAAGTCATCAGTGGAGGCTGATGGCCAAAATAGCTGGCTAGCTGCAGTTGTTGCTGTAGTATCTTCTTGTACTTCCTAGATACCTCTTTGAAAAGTAAAACACTGGGACTGGGAAACTGTATGTTTGGTGAAAGAATGGGTAACGGCATGATCATAGGGATTAAAAGAAGGAAGTATTTTCAAGCTTTCCAGGACTTCTCAATTTCAGAATAAAAAAAAAAACAAAACAACCAAACAAGAAAAAAACAGAACAGAACAGAAAAGGAGATACTGACACTTTGTGACATCTTTCCTTTCAGCTGTAGCCCTTACATGATTTTCCTTTACCCTTTTGCCCTACAGATTCAGTTAATCTCCATCCACAAACTCTCTCTTGTGACAAATTTGACTTTGCCATTCCCGATCCTCCTTACTTTGGGACTTGCTTAGCTCATGGCTATCCACAGCTATTTTTCCAGTCTCCATTCACATCCTCAGGCACAAACCCTTCATGTATTACCAACCCCTCAACACCTCTCATTCCTGAACTCTCTCTGCATGCTCCCAAGCTCCTTGCTGCCTTCCTCCCTCCCTCAGAGTTCAGGTCAGAGAAGCAGCATCCTTCATCTTCTGCCTCCTCTTCCTGCAGTGGGACTGGGAGTACTGGATGAGAATGAGGTGCAGTGCAGATTTTGGGGACTGGCATGGCATTGCACTTTTGGATAGGTGGCGTGCTTCACTCTCAGGGGGTTATCATTTCAGTGGTGGATCTGTGATTCAAAGGGATGGAATACAGAAAATGAGCCAAAGAGGAAGAGATGCAAGCTGCAGCTCTGCTAACTGTCCCTTCAGGAGGATGGGAAAGGGTGACAATATCAGCTGTCACAAGGAGGAATCCCTTCCTTGCTGCTGGGCAGGACTTTCCTGCACAACAGTGGAGATAATCTGCAATAGTTTATTGCACAACCTCGGATTACTTGGAGGGACTTTTTATTTTTCAGGAGCAAATCCAAAAACTGCAGTGACTTTGGGAGATTTCACAGGACAAGCACTTCAGCACATGCCTCCCTTAGACACAGAGTTATGGGGTTCGGAAAATTAGGGTTAAAAAAAGGAGCAAAGGGGACATATTCTACAGCCTGTAATTCCATTCGTAATGAGGACAGGAGAGGTTTTTTTCTGTGTTTTGTTTCTGCGGATTTGTTTCTTACAAAATAGGAATATGGCAAATGTTTTCCTTCATTCTGTGTTACCACGGTTGCCGTACATCCGCAAATCCAGCTGAAGAAACAACCGGCTGGGAAGAGCAACCCTTATGGCCTCACCAGAAGGTTGGTTTTTATCCCTCCTCATCACACCAATGCAATTATTTGCTGGGACACGCTGTAACATGGGAGAATGAAATTACCTAAGCTAAGAAACAACTTTTTGTCTGAGGAGGTTTTTCAGGTTTTCAACCTGAATCATTCAACAGATTTGAGTTTTCATGGGAACGGGCAGCTGGGTGGCAATTCTTACACCTGCTTTTGCTACTACAGCCAGCGTACAATGGGCTGCAGTGTCTGGATAGCAGCACTACCTACAGTGTGTTCCTAGATATCACTGGCTTGATGTTTAAGAAGACTAAGAGAAGGCACAAGCAGTGCCATAGTGTCAAGTGGCTGCATGTAGTTCTTTTATAATTGGTAGGTCAAAGTACGTACGAAGTAATGAAGGTGGTGGGTACATGACAGACTGTTGCTCATGAAATCCTCCAGTAGTAGGGACTATATGTTGAGACAGGTAGGAGGGAGGTTTACAGCTTTGACTGAAGAAAGTACTTCTTTACAAGGCGTGTAGTGATTTTCTAAAATCTGTATCCACAGGAGGTGATGGAGACCGAATTAAAATGGGATTAGACAGATTCATGGATGCCAGGTATACATGAATAGCTGCTACAGGGAACAGGCAGAGATGTATCCTGTGATGTCCCTAATACGGTTGTGGGTGTTGGGCAGTAGGAGGGACCACAGAGGGTGGTCAGGTTCATGGGCTCTCACAAAACAGCATCTCCTGCTGTCACCATTGGAGGCAGAACCAGGCGAGATGGACCATTGGCCTAAGGGCGTTTCTTCTACCCACTGTATAAACAGGGCTGGAGTTGCTAGATATGTATCTCAGATATTTGGATTTGCTTTAGTTTTGAGTAGTACAATGCCCAATAGTACGGGAACAGAATACTGTAGCAATAAACACAAGAAAAAACATTGTTAGAGGTATTGGGAAGCAAACTACAGCCAGGCATGAAAACAATAATTTCAAACAGAATCATAGAATCATAGAATCGTCTGGTTGGAAGAGACCCTCAAGATCATCGAGTCCAACCATTCCCCCTGCACTGTCAGGGTCCCTAAACCATGTTGCTCAACACCAAATCCACACGGTTTTTAAACACCTCCAGGGATGGGGACTCCACCACCTCCCTGGGCAGCCTGTTCCAATACTTCACAACCCTCTCTGCAAAGAAATTCTTCCTGATATCGAATACATACTAAAGATGAGGTTACTCTTTCATGGTCCAACACTTTTGGTCTCAAATAGAATTTGTGCCTAAGAGAAACAACCAGTGTTCTTGCTCTGGTTTCCTTAGAACTTTGGAGGTGTGGAAATGAGCGGGTTTGAGGGCACTTACAGAGTAAATTTATTGACCAACATACTCTTTGTGTTGTTAAACACTCACGATGTAGCAGTGATTGGCTTTGAACCTGTTCTGGTCTACAAGTGACCCAATCTACTGCAAACACATCACTCATCCCTTTCTCGGGACATGACAGGATATTTGGAGGGACAAAGAACGCCCATTTAAAGATATAAGATGAGACAGCTTGTATTATTTTTAAAATGTTGGGTCAGAGTCCTCTCTGGCTCAGTACATTCGCTGCATATTGATTTTCCTGAAGTTACATAAGGCATAAAACCAGCCCTTTGTCACCAAAAGTAGTACAGCTGTTTCCAGGACCATGAGTCATGTGTATGACTTCTCTTTTTAACTTCCCACTGGCTTTTTAAAAATATACTTTAAATCAGTTTTTCTTTTCAACACCAAAGAGAAACAGCAAGAAGTTCTCCCTAGAACTGAAGATTTGGGCAAAACATTAATTTTTCGTATGCTAAGAAGGTTGTGTTGCGAAGTTGTTTTAAACTCTGACATTGCTACAATATTATAGGACACCCAAGAAGTAATATATATGATTACATACATCTCAAAGTGATCTTGGAGGTACTAGAATTGTCTTATTTAAGCAATAGTAAAACACAGCTGCTGGAAGGCTGCTGGAGCTGGGTTGGTTGGTGGGCTAGACCTTCTCTGACCAAGTTAGGCATCCGAGTAGTTAAAATGTGGGTTTCTACAACACCTTGTAGAGGAAAATTAGTGTTAGCAGCAGTGGGAAAAGTTGAGAAGTTTAGGCTGCACTCCCATGTTTGTGGCAGTGTGTTCATACATAGTTAATTACATATTGAAGCTTATGAAGGTGAGTAGACTGAAAAAATAATAAACACAGGTACGGAGTGAGACTGAAATTCTCATTGAAGTATTTTGCATAATCCCAGCTGAATTAGCAGAACGATTGGTGAGGCTGAAAGCCAGATTTTGCTTGTCCTTTTCCTGTAGTACTTCAAACTCCTTGGTCTTTGTGCCACACCGATGTGAGAGCATTTGCTTTTGAACCTTGCTTCGTTTTGCTCCAGCTTTTGTGCCAGGGATCTAACCTAACCTGGATGTACCTCCAAAGGGAAGTCTTCGTGCTCTGCTGAAGCAGTGCCATCTCATCCCTCTTCTGGGTCCCTGGGGTGGCATGCAAGGGCTTGTTTGGACAAGGCTGTGGCCAAAATGCCCTAAACTTCTCCAGTGGTACAAAGAAGCTGAAGTCTTCTCAACTGTTCACTTAGTCTCCCGTTTTTATAAAAATAACAGGGAAAGACGGTGTGGCAGCAGCTTGTTTTAAAAACGACCATGTTCCTTGTCAGACTTTGTGGCTGCATGTGGGAATGTTCAGCTCCCCGTTATTTAATGCTAGTCCCTGTGTGATTTGCCACAAAGATGCAGCGGGTGGGGGAGGAAGGAGAGAATACAGGGATCTGGAGCCTGTGTCCGTGCGTAGTCCTGCCGTGACTCCAAGACGGAGCGGTCTAGGCCGTGCGTGTCGCCCTGTTTGTTATCACGGTACCTCCCAAGTGCCTGCAGAGCCGAGCCAGACACCGCGTCCACATGAAGGAAACAAGATGTGAATAAATTATGTGATTCCTCCTGAGTCACCTGGCAATCTGTGCCACATCCAGGGAATTTTATCCATTAGTTTTATGGGTTGCAGTCCAGCCTCTTTACCACCAGGCTCAAGAAACAAGGAATTTATGATGCCTCTCCTCAGCCTAACTCCCTCCTACGGGTTTTAAAATCCCACTGCAGTGTGCTGACTGGCTTCCCAGGTGCTGTACCAGCTCCCAGATGCTCGACTCGCCTCTCAAGAGTGACATTGAGAGTCAGATAAAGTGGACTCTGAAGATTAAAAGCACACCAGTTCTAGGAACTGGTGGGAACGGTGGCTTTCCAGCAGTTTAGATTGGATTTGCTGAAGTCACATCACTTGCACATGTAAAACGATGCAATAGCCACATAGTAGGTTGTATTTGTATGATAAAGACATGAAATCTCTATATTTGCACTCATCTCCCCTAAGACTTTTGATCTTTTTTTTAGGCTGCCCAGGGAGGTGGTTGAGTCCCCATCCCTGGATGTGTTTAAGAACAGGGTGGATGATCTACTTAGGGATATGGTTTAATGGGGATTAGGGACGGTTGGACTTGATGATCTCTAAGGTCTTTTCCAACCTAGAAATCTATGAAATCTATGAAATCTCTTTTGTGAGCTGAGAAGAGAGCGTGCGTCCTCCTGACTGCTGTGTTCCAGAGCAAACGTAAAAATTCCGTCAAGGATTAATGAGCGAAATCTCCAAATGTTTTTACAGGTTCAGGCATCTCGCACACTTGCATAAATTTCAACGAATTAGTAAATTTTAGTGAAATTAATGGCAGGGGCCTGGCAATGCAAGAAAGGCTGAGATGTTCCTTGGTAGTTCTTGTATGTATTATGAACCTCTCTGGTTCGCTTCAAAGCTTTTCACTTTTGTGTTTGAAGTTTGGTGAGAAACTCAAAAAAACCAAACCTGCTGCGAGGTTTTTACAATGGATTTTCCTAAGGCAAAAATCAGTGGATCAGCTTCATACTGCCACCGCAGTTTAGGCAATTATTGCTCCATTTAAGAGGACAGATACTAGGTTTTAAGTCAAATTGTATCTGTGCACCCAGAAATACGTACAAGAACATGAACATCATTACTTTTTATGTCCGTATGTACATATATACACACACATACACATGTGAATTGCACAGAGACATATTAATGCATAGGTGGGAAGTATGTTTAATTAAAGAGAGATTTCGATAAGATCTAAGGAAGAAACTTTTTCCAATGAGGGTGGTGAGGCACTGGAACAGGTTGCCCAGAGAAGTTGTGGCTGCCCCATCCCTGGCAGTGTTCAAGGCCAGGTTGGATGAGGCTTTGGGCAACCTGGTGCAGTGGAAGGTGTCCCTGCTCATGGCAGGGGGGTTGGAATTGGATGATCTTTGAGGTCCCTTCCAACCCAAACCATTCCATGATTCTGTGATTCTTCCCTTTCCTTGGGCACAGCCCTACAAACAAGCACATGCACAAGTCGGTTCAGGATCAGGCCCTGGCTCTGCCTTTTAAAAAGCAATGCTGCTGCTTAGCAACCATTTTGTGCCTGGATGAAAGGAGAAACCTGGCAAATCATAAACAAATAGGAAGATCCATGCAGAGGCCAAGTTAAAGAAAGTGGTATCCTTTCACCTAAGTCTATCTGCTCTTCTTTTTCATGGTAAAAATTTCTGTGAAAAATAAGAGGGAGTATAGGACACAAAGCTTTAAAGGAGAGATGTGAAAATTAAATAAATAGGAAGTAAATATGATCTACAGGATGTTTTCAGCCATATGGAAAATTGAAAAAGATCTCCAGAGGAGATAAAAATAAATTAGTTCAGTCTTTTAAAGACAAAATTTAAAGTGGATTCAAAATTTTCTTTTTTTTCCCCCCATGAGTACTAATTACAAATATGTATTATTTCTTCCATAAAACCTAATGTAGAATAGGGAGGCCAAGGTGTTACTTTTGATATCTTTATTTATGGTTATTTCTAATCGTGTGAACCAGATGTACTCATGCACTGCAATTTCATTAATGCCCCAGGCTGACTAGGTGAGCTCCAAAAAGACAGCCACAGCCACCAGACTACAGAGCTGGTGCTTTTGAGTTTGCTTACTGACATAGCACGTGCTCTCTGGCAGACTGCTTAGAGCTCAATTTTCAGAGATCTTTGTGTCCCTAGAACTGCAGCTGGCACCCAGACATCACATTTTCAAAGGAAAATCTAATGAAAGGAAAGTTAAGTGCCTAAATCTCAGGGCAACTGGATGCTTCATCTATTAAGGTACTTTAAAAAATCTCATTAGGCATCTAAGTATCTTCAGAAAAATCTAGTCCTCTGAGGTTGAACAAAATCCCCTTGACATCTATTGTCTCTAAATTGGAGAAACATAGATTTGACAGATGGACCAGTCGGTGGATAAGGAATTGGCTGGATGGTCGCACTCAAAGAGTTACAGTCAATGGCTCAATGTCCAGTTGGAGACCAGTGACGAGTGGTGTTGCTCAGGGGTCAGTACTGGGACCGGTGCTGTTTAACATCTTTGTTGATGACATGCACAGTGGGATCGAGTGCACCCTCAGCAAGTTTGCAGATGACACCAAGTTGTGTGGTGTGGTCGACACACTGGAGGGAAGGGATGCCATCCAGAGGGACCTTGACAGGCTGGAGAGGTGGGCCTGTGAGAACCTCATGAAGTTCAACAAGGCCAAGTGCAAGGTCCTGCGCGTGGGTCGGGGTAATCCCAAGCACAAGTACAGGCTGGGTGGAGAATGGATTGAGAGCAGCCCTGAGGAGAAGGACTTGGGAGTGCTGGTGGATGAGAAGCTCACCCTGAGCCGGCAATGTGCGCTGGCAGCCCAGAAAGCCAACCATGTCCTGGGCTGCATCCAAAGCAGCGTGGGCAGCAGGTCGAGGGAGGGGATTTGGAAATTTTTTCAGAGAAGCTTTGGAAAATCACTGAAACCCAGGAATCTTTAGGAGCACGGTGACAAGTTTCCCATAAACTTCCATTCCCAGAAGGGAATGGAATATATTTCAAATTTTTAATATAACGATAATGCTTTTTAACTTACATTAAGAAGAAAGTGACACACTCATACATTTAAGACGTTTTTAGTGTAGATTTTCAAACCTTACAAGCATCACGTTTTGGCCCTGGAGGCTGCTCTTGTCTAAACTGATGTTGACATACTCACTGTCTTTGAAGGGCTTCGAGCAAGGAAATGATGTGTAAGCTGGAGGCATGTCTGCAGAAAGCGTTCTGTGTACATAATGCCATCATAAACAAAGTTAAGTGTTACAAAAATACGTTTATATTTTCCAGTTATCTGCCTGTTTTGAAGTCTCAATATCAAATGTTGTAAAAGCTTTCAGGAATGTAGCAATTAGTGCTGATATTTTTAAGCAAGTGAAGCTGGTGTCATCACTAGATATTGGGTGGGCTTTGATTAGAGACAGATCAGTGCTATCGGTTCTGTTTAAGGGAGATGAAGCACTGCCAAGCTTCGTGATGATGCTCCTGTTAACATGGATCTTAGAGATAAACTAAACCTCTAAAAAGTACTTTTCAAAAAAGTGCTTATAGCTACTTTTGGTTAAAACAGAGTTAGAAATATCTGTTTTCTGGGCAGCATCTTTTCAGATACAAGAAAGCTGGAGAGGGGCTTTGGACAAGGGTGTGTAGTGACAGGACAAGGGGCAATGGATTTAAACTGAAAGAGGGCAGATTTAGATGAGATGTAAGGAAGAAATTCTTCCCTCTAAGGGTGGTGAGGCACTGGGACAGGTTGCCCAGAGAAGCTGTTGCTGCCCCATCCCTGGAAGTGTTCAAGGCCAGGTTGGATGAGGCTTTGGGCAACCTGGTGCAGTGGAAGGTGTCCCTGCCCATGGCAGGGGGGTTGGAACTAGATGATCTTGAAGGTCCCTTCCAACCCAAACTATCCTATGGCTCTATGAAATTACAAGGTTGCATGAAAGGGAGGGAAGGCTTCTTCATCACTAACAGCAGCAACAGCTTTCATTTCTATAGTTTTGCACCACAAAGTTAATGCTAATCTTGAGTATGAAAGTGGCTGAAAAGAGACTTCCAGACGACTGGAGGAGATTGTCACAGAAATGCCTGTGGAAAAATGTTGTGGTTAGCAGGGAGCCTTCTCTCTCAGGCAGAACGAGTCCTTCTCCAAGACAGCTGATCCTTGGCATGTGCGAACATAGTAAAACCGAGAGCGACTGCGCTCAGAATGAAAAAGGGAAATTGTGTCAATTAACTTTGGTTGCATTCTTATCAATGTTTATCAAGGGAAATTACTCCAGGGTGAACGAGAACATCAAGTACAGGGCACTTGGCAAATCACCAGCAAAGTTGAACATTTATGAAAATTTTATAGGACTTGTAGATTGTAACTGGTGTCTTTCAAGGCTGACTACCAAGGAATATACAGAGAAGTCATGTGGTGGGAAATTAAGTTTACAACCCCGGTCCATGTGAGTTGATTGAGGCCAGATAACGAAATTTAATCTGTCCGGCTTCTTGTGCCTTATATTCTAATTGCAATTAATAGCTCTGTGTACATGAAGCCTCTTAGCAATTAGCTTGGAATCAGGAGTGTAGTTCAGATATCACTTAAACTCGAAAAGTCTGTAGGTCCAAAAGCAATCCGAGGGTAAACAAACACACCTCCCTCGCTGAAAACAACAGCGCAGGAGGTGTGTTTGTTTATCCCCAGATTCTCATGCTTGTAAACTCTTGTGCAAGGACTTCCTGAAGAACGAGTATAAAAGTAAAAAATTCTGCTAAGTCCTAAAAATGCCACGCTAGCGAGACCTCCACCTTCAGGGTGGTGACAGAGCGAGAAAAGTCATCTGTAACAGCAAAGCTCGGAGAGAGCTGGTCTGCCTGACACGGGAGGGGCACTATTGAGCATGAAAGCTAAATTTCGTGGGAGCTACTTAGTCTGGCATCAGTTTACCCCCTGCAGTAGAGATTTTGATGTTTAAATGCTCAGCTACATCCTGCTTATTTTACTTTAACCTCTGAGTGAATCAGGGGGTCGATAGGGAAAAGCCCAACCGCTCCAGCTTCACGCTGCGAAACACGAATCTGATGCTGGTCGGGAGGAAGAACAAAATCTTCCTCGCGTCGTGGGATTGAGATTCTTCATTTAAACTTTATAAAGAGGTAATAAACCTTGCCCCATCATTGCACGAAGGAGGCAAGTGTTATCAATCTCATGAGTGCTGACATCTCAGAGAGATGTGAAGCAACATAACCAGTCGAGCTGGATCCTTGTTTTAATCAGTAGGTCACATCCTCAACGTAAGAAGATATTAGTTTTAAATATTAACAGTTCAAAATACGAAACCTGTCTCCAGTGGAAAAATAGGTTGTTTAATTTGGGAATGAATACAGTGATTCCCTTTGAAATGCAAAACTGGCTTTGGTTGTACCAGGGTGAATATTCAAAGTACTTCTTATTAATAAACTGCAGATGTTCACTGCCCAAAACTGGATGCACAGCAGTTGATGGGCTCGATACAACACCGACAAAATATAATGTATAGTAATACATGCAGATTCCTCCAGAAGGGTACTAGAACCCCCTGCTCCAAATCTGTTTACTCTCTGCGACTGTCTTCTCATGCCTTTGCAGTCCACCCATAACAGAAGACAAGCTGGATTTTGCCGGTGAGCTAATTTCATTTGTCATTGACATCTTTCCTCAAGGTACCAAGGAGTTATTTTGGTAACATCTCAAATTCGAAACTGATATTTTAATGTGACAATAGTATTTAACATACAAGAAGGCGTTAAAATAGAGACTAAAAATGTCAGGTATTGTGAGCGGTGTTTTGTGGAAAGGCATTGTTCACTCGTTTGCCTCATTCCAATATTTTAAATTTTCAGCACTGTGGGGTTCAGTTGCCTGTCCCATAATTTGGATAATTTTACCTTTTTCAAGATTTGCTCTTATATCACTATAATAACAAACACTGCCAGTTTTAAAAACAGCTATCATCTCTTTCCCTTCGCAAGTCGTTTGCATTGAGCAAAACATACGGCAAATTTGCAAATAGGAGAATGTGGGTTCAAATGTTTCTTCCCTTGTCCCTCTTCATCCTTTAACAGTTCATTTGGGGTCTGGGCCTTCAGACTGGCAGCACGCCATCGATAAAGAGCCATGGCAGATGCTTGGAGCTGCACGGAGTCAGCGGGATCAGGCTGGCTGCTCTGCTCCCCCGGAAGGGAGGAAAAAGACACAGTGCAGCTGGGAAACACCGATGGGGTCCCTGGCTCCACCACACGCAGCATCCATCGGCGTAAAATCCATTACCGGCCTTATGCTGGTGGGAGAATTCAGAGCAATTTGCCTTTGCTTCTGGTTTGGCTGAGATTGGGTTGTTGAGGGTCAGGCAGCAGCAAATCTTTCCTGGTTCCTGCTGCTCTCCGTGACCTCCCGGCAATACAGAGCTGTAAAACCTGGTAGAGAGCTTAAGGCATAATTTTGGTACTGGCTGTCTCACCTACGGAAAAGTGGTAAAGGCACTATTTCAGTGGCTGGCGGGCAGACCTGGGAGCAATTACGCTCCCCAGTATGACCCATCTGGCATTACTAAGGCCCAGCTCAGTGCTGGGGATCCAGTGGGAGACTGCAGCTGGCTCCAACGGGCTGTGGAGCGGACCCTACATACAAAACATGGCATTACCTTAACTTTGCTTTTTCAAACAGGCTGCTGATACTGAGAATTAGATAAATAAATACCTAAATGAACTGTTCAACATCATGATAGCTGCCCCGTGGTAAACATATACGTTCATATTAGAGAAGTGAAATGTAATTAGGGTTACTAAATGCTGGGAAACTTAACATTACTTGGGTTATTTCGTTATTCTTAATGTATTAATCAAATCCATCTCAACTATGTTATTCACTGACTTCACTAATAGTGTCTCATTTGCCTTTCTTCTAAAATTAATATTTATATTCCATGCTTAATATATAACCTTTTTAATGAAGAACCTCCAAGTTGGAATGAATTCGTTGGAATTTATTTCTCTCTTTGTAGTTACCAGTTCTGGGAACTGTCCCACCAAAGAACAGCTGGGCTTAACATCTGATATACTTTTTCACTTGCAAAAACACGTCAATTAACTAGAAAAAGTGCATAAACTGGCTGTAGGCTCAGCAACTTTATTTTCTCTAGTGGTGGCTACTAGTCAAGTGTTGCTATCTTTAAGCACGGTTTTCCAAAAATCTAGATTCTGGGTAAGTGTACTGCTCTGTCTTTTGTAACTATAAAAATATTTGAAGATTTAATAGATTCTGCTTCTGCATTCCATTGATGATGATTATTCACTTTCTAAGGACCAGCTTTGTTACAGGGTGGATCTAGGGACACAGTAATTATTCTCTTAGAGATTAACGCTGCAGAGAGTTTTAGATGAAGAGGAAAGATAATGGGTGCCACCTCATTTCACACTTGCCGAGCTTCAGTCAGGTCCATGCTGTGTGGAAGCTCTCGGAAAGGGTTTCGTAGCTAATTTACAGGTAACCCAAAATGCCCAGTCTTAATGGCATGGAATAATTCCATTTTTTCAGCTGCTGTGCTTCCCTCTGGAAGATCCAAGGGAGCAAGAACAGCGTGCCAGAAGCTTCAGGAAAACTGTTTTCTCCAACATCTTGTATGCAGAGCAGAGGAAGACCTCTGGACCTCTGCTGAGGTCACCAAGGTTTTTTCAGAGAACTCTTTATTCCTCCATGAAGTACTATTTGCAAGATAGAAAGCTGTAGCATGTGAGTTAAACAAAAAGCCAGTTTATAGCACTGATGCAGTGCTCCATAGGGACTGAAACATATATTCTCCAAGTAGAATCCATAATAACCCACAAAGTCCCCAAGCAAGGAGTATAGCAGGTTTATGACTGCTAAGAAAACATGGGTAGGAAACCTAGATGAGATCATAAATGCCAGTATAAAATGAAAAAGATGAAAATGCTGAGCTAAATATATGTTCTTATGTTCATAAACGTGGTGGAGTCTCTGTCATGCAAAGCATTTTATTTTGTGTCTCGATTTTAACCTGAGGCTGTAACAGCTACTATGGTTTTGCATCATTTGTCAAAATGACACGATTCATCTCAAAGCATTTATATCAGTTTATCTCTGCTGACTTCACTGGTATTATATCTTTATCTCTCCCCTTCCCTCTAACAAGAGGTTCCTGAGTTTTTGTTCTCACTTTAAACACCGAAAGAAATACCATATTCACCTTTCTGTTCATATAAGCCAAGTCCTACCCTTTTAGGGTCGAATCCAATTTTCATGAAGTCAACACAATGTTTTTCATTTATTTCTATGGGAACAGGATTAGACTCTCATAGCATAAACTAAATTAGGTATCACCTCATAGTACATACATTGTAAATTTTCAAGAGACTTCATGCGTTCAGGCAGTTTGAAAGCTGAGGACGACATAAACCATATTTAGTAGATGGTGTAAGAGCTTCTTACTTAAAATCCATTAAAATAATTTCATGTGAAAACAGCCTGGCTCCAAACGGTATCCAGGACATTTCAAAAAGTTGGCGATACACAGCCAGATCTCATCTGACACCATGGGAGAGGGGGGGAAAAAAGGGAAAATAAAAAAAGTTGTAAGTATTTTGAAGACTGTAATAGTTCAAGATAGAAGAAACATTAGCTGTTAACACAATCAGTGGGAAGCATTATCTGTAGTGAGCAAGTGTTATTTTTTGGATGGGTTTGCCTGAAAGAATTCTGCCTGTACGTCTCTCCAGGAAATATCGGATAGCTTATGAATCTACTAGGCAACAGTAATTAATAGGAGACACTTAAAACCACGAAATCCCTGGTGTGAGATAAGGTTTATTCAATTTTTTAAAAAAGAACTTGGTAGGCTTTACATCCCTCTCGGGTGATGACAATTATTCATGACACTACGTTTATGAAACTGAGAGCTTATATGAATGTGTGAAAATGCCACTGAACTCCTGAGACCAAACTCCTAAGTATAAATTGAAAACCAAACTATCAGAGTGTGTAAAGAATGAGCGATGAAGCATGACTGGATATGCAGAAATATTTTCTGATCATTGTCTACCATAAAAAGAATTACTTAAATCACTATACCTCCACTGAACTCAGTGAAATACAGATATTTAAGGGGCAGATTATGTCTTGGGGCACCATTTCTGGAAGGTTTTTTTCTTTTTACGTGACCTATTTTCAACTACATCCCCATTTTTATAATGACAGTGATGAAAAGGTAACACAGAGATGAAGAGCTCTTAGATTTTTGAAGCAAGCAGGATGTTATGTGGTGCATAGAAATTAGTTCTTATGGTTGGAGAACAGGGGTATCTGACTAGTAATGGCATTATATGTTGAAAAACCAGATCTGTGATAGGCTGAGGAGTCCAGATTCCAGGATAAACAAAAATCATGACTGTAGCTTGGGTTACAGAAGCATTAGCCAAAGTTTTAGTTGAGTAGAAGCTATCTCAAACTGATGAAGCAATAGGAACTCACTGGGCCTTTGTATCAGAAAAAAAAAAATGCAGCCTTATTCCTACGACCTTTTCTTTTCGTTCCTTGAATGCAGAGAGCTTTGGTGAGGTGACATTACAAAACAGTCCTAAGTCCTAAGTTCCTAAGCTTGGAAGTACAATATTTTGCTCGTTTCTTACGACGTGCACCCTGACCGAGCTGGGAGGCCTCCTGACTGTTAAGCCAGCAGATTCTGAGAGAAGTGTTTTTGTTTGGAAAGGCATGATAAATCCCTATCCTGTGACCTCCCTCTAGAGATTGTTTAAGAATAACGAAGCAGAGCAAAACCAATTCGTGGTGTTTGGTAGAAAAACATTGCCCAGTAGGACGTGATGAAATATAACTAGACAAAAGAGTTTGCAATTTAACTTAAACATTTAGCTTAAGATATTTAATGACAAAGTTTTCACAATGTTTGTACTCGAAGTATAATTAATCTGTCATGTGAATACTCCATGTATTTGGGAAATAGCAGATCTAATCGAGAAGTGTGTATCCAATAATAAGTACAGTGTGACAGTCCTTCTGTATTTACTCTGCTTTATTTCAGCAGTAGCCGTCAAGTAAGTAATCTTTTTTTCTCTGAAGTCACCTAATACTTTTTTTCAACTACAAAGGTACACATTTTTTAGCTGATTTGGAAATTCTTGTACCGTATCATGGCAGATTTCTGTCATTTTAACTCGTAAATCAGCGACGTCATAGATCAGCACTAGTACTTACAACCTGAAATTGCTATGGGCAGATGTGTGCAAAACAGAGTGATTTAATTCTATTCAATAGTTGAAAACGTAACGTTTGATGGTAAAGAATCATTGGTTTGAAGGATGAGATTTTATTTCTTACATCTATAAAGTTATCAGTTCCTATTCAGGTTGGCACGTGGTGGCCAGCTAGAAATGTGTTTCTGTTCTATTCCAGAAGGACAAGTATTTCTACTCCCAAATGTTTCAGTAAAAAGAACGAGGATTGAAGAGGTTTGAAGACTGAACTCTTCCTTTCTCTCCACGGCCCCTCAATCAGCTTCTTACATCAAGGTTGTGGCTGACAGACAGCTCACAGTAAGTCCTGAGTACGTACTGCTCAGTTCTAGCAGGGCTGCCTCTCTGCGGAGGTTGGAGAGGTGACGTGAACGGTACCTGATCTGATGTCTGAGAAGAAAAAGAAAAGAGCAGTGGAGATTGTGTTTTGAAAAGAAAGAGTCTGTCGTAGGAGGTTCTTTAAGAAAACAAAGCATAAATCATAACACCTACTTGCATGGTAAGGGAGAAATGTACTCGATCATGCTATCATGGATAAACAAAACAAGGAGGTGAAAATAGCAGGAGTGTCTGAATAATGACAGGTTTGGATATATGGACAAACCAGACTATTCAGGAGCAATGAAAAGAGATTTCAGAGCAGACTTATTTTCTCTTGCCATTTCCAGCATGCAGACGGTGCAAATAATAATGGGAAATGCAAACTGTGCTGCCAGATCTGTTCTTCATTTTTATTCTGCTTGATGTTTTTAGGGAAGGGAACATCTTGCACTTTCCTGGATGGCTCAGCTTCAGTTTCTGTGACAGTTTTTAAACTACCTGTCCTAAAAAAGCACGTCACCTCAATAAATGGAGGTGAGCAAGATACAGGAGCATTAAAAGTAAAATATCAGAGCTGAACATTGGTATAATTATCTGAATTAAAAGTGATTTCTGGGTAGTCAGTGCATGAGTAATAAAGGAGAATGCAAGTGTTGCTGTACCAGATGTAGCACACAAACATTCACCTCTCCTCCTGAATTTCAAGATCTGCTTCAGTTGTCTGGCTAGCCAAGGTTTTTCTGGGCAGACTGGTGTAAGCACGCAGATGTGATGGCCAGGACAACTGCCTGCGAATCATAGAATCATGGAATGGTTTGGGTTGGAAGAGACCTCAAAGATCATCTAGTTCCAACCCCCCTGCCATGGGCAGGGACACCTTCCACTACACCAGGTTGCCCAAAGCCTCATCCAACCTGGCCTTGAACACTTCCAGGGATGGGGCAGCCACAACTTCTCTGGGCAACCTGTTCCAGTGCCTCACCACCCTCAGAGTGAAAAATTTCTTCCTTAGATCTAATCTAAATCTCCCCTCTTTCAGTTTAAATCCATTGCCCCGTGTCCTGTCACTACACGCCCTTGGAAAAAGTCCCTCTCCGATGTGGTATCATTGTACGATCTTCTGTATTTATGGAAGATTAAGTCATTTAAAAAAACCCCCCCAATCCCTAAAACCCACATACAAATTCATAAACAAGTTACTGAGATAGAAAACAAGACACAGTACCCCTCCCCTCTGGCTTTATCCAAGACTTCTTTCACCTTTGTTCTGCTCTAGCTCTGGCATATCTAGCCCAGCATTTACTAATCACCAGGAAACAAAACGTAAGGAAGATTCTCACATTTAAAGCCTATGTTGATCTAATGTGCTCCAGGAAAAAAGCTTACTCAAAGAAGTTTTACAAAAAAAAAAAACAAAAAAAAAAAAACTGCATTAGTAGATATTTGGAGCTCAAGCTGGGTGTGTTATGTAATAGCACTTATGGATCCAACTGTTTCACCTATTTACCCATCCCTCCGAGCGCAAGACGCAGTAATTGTTACCACACCTTAGAAATGTTCCACGGAAAGGTGTGGTCTATTGTTGTCAGAATTACATCAGATCTTGAACTTTCATCCACGGTGAGGTAGTTAGAACCTGCCAGGAACTTCAGCAGAGAGAAAAAAGAAATTTGGAAGAAGAAAGTAGAGAAAGACTGCTGAAAGCTTACCATAAATAACTCCTTTTTTTTTTTTCTTGTTTCAGGTTATTGAAAAGATTTACATAGAGGTTTGTTTGGAGAACTGGAAATAGGAGAGGAGAAGGATGCTGGCATACATCAGCTGTTAACAGTATGCAGAATATGGGTCTAAAAAGAAGATTTGCTAATGCTTCAGGCAAAGCCATAAAGGACAGGAAGGTATTTGGGAACAGGCATAGCTCATGCGACCGGCAGTGGTATGCAGTCTTCTGAACACTGGCCACCAGTTTAAATTCTGGCCAGGCAGGGTTAGACATTGCCACGGCCAAAAAACTGCCAATTGATTTAAGCACGATATTATTAGATGGACATTTGATAAGTTAAGGCATATCTATAACTTTAATTTCACTTCTCTAGCTGACAGATTCAGCCCAAATACGGGTATTAACATTGTTCGGTTCATGTCTGTTTTCCGAGCTGCTTGTCAAATTAGGAAATGTCAGAGTGCACTGAAAAAAGCAGCTTTTAAAAAAAAAATTAAATGAGAAGTATTCAGAGTATATTCCAATTTTCTAAAGGGGAAAAAAAACCCACTAAGTAGCCTGCAGAAGTGGTTGTAGTGCTAGTTTTATCAGTAGATTTGCCATAAATCCACGGGCTTATATATAGAAACAGAACTGTATGAACATTCCGTGAGAAAAAGGCTATTTTAGTCTGTTCATCCACTAAGGAGATAAAGCAGACTGTTATGTCAGCCTTGACAGCAACTCTGAGTTTTCCTGGGTATGTCTGAGAAAAGGGTTTTATAACCATCACCATATGGAGGTATGACATGTGATGCAGCCTAAAGCTATTTCCTTTGAAAGCAGAGCTCTAGATTCCTGCAATAAAGCCACGGCTGTAAGAGCTCGTTGTGAACTTGACAAAACAAAAGTATCTGACATGGGTTACAGGACATTTCACCGGAAGAAATTTGCAGTTTCCTGTTAGTACCTCCAGTAGGATATACAATAACCATACATTTTAATTTACCTGGGAGTTTGTTTGGACTGAGGACCTCTGAAATGGGCTTTAGGTGGCTCTGGTCCTACAGGTAGCTGGTTAGTCCAGAGCCACGTGAGACTTACCAAGCCAAGCAGACACTGGGGTTGCGAGACTATTTCAAGCCTTAGTGGGGCGAGAAAGGACAGAAGGCTGGGAAAATGTCTAAATCGAACAAGTATTTGTTGAGCCCACTGGAATTTTTTTGAGCAGAAGAGGGTGGTGTGCTGTGCTGCCCTGGAGCTCTGCCAACTACTCCAGGCACGGGGATATATCAGACAGAGGGGTTATGATATAGAGTGCAGAATTCCTGTTTCCTTTATGCTGGCATCCATTAAATCGATATGTAAAGATCAGGACGGTGGTTTTAACGGTGAAGACATCTTCCATGTGCTTGTGCTTTTTTCTTGTCTGTACCATCCCACACGTGTGCTCCTTTGTCCCCTTGCTTGCATCTCACCACAGTGGATGAGGCAGTGTGTAGTGCAACATGCACCCACTAGTATGGGTGAACTCCCTCTCTATTTTAACTAGTGAGCAGAAGGGAAAATATTCACAAAAGCAAACATTAAACCAGACTGTTGGAAGGCATGGTGATGGCTACAGGTTGCAACAAGACCAAGAATCTTAGTTACTACATGTTCCAGCCAGATCTCTGTGTTTGGTTAAAATAATCTACGTTTATACTTAGTTTGAATAGAAGATCATAACCATAGTGGTATTTAAAATGAGCAGATATACATGTCAGGGCTTAAATTCGGTGAAGAATGTGAGTAAAATAATTGTTGGCTCTCTTTCTTGACCAGGAGTTACTATTTTATTAATTGTGGGACACAGGTTTACACAAGACATTGTCCTGAGTAATAGCAGAGGTAATCATTGACATCATGCAAAATAGTGCTGCAATGTTAATGAGTAGATTTTTTTAATTAACAGTCTTTAGGGGATAAGAATCATGGCCATAACTATGAAAGCATTTGCAAGTAAATGTAGTGTACACAGCCAAAGTAAATCTACTCAACGTCTGGAGCACAGCAGGGAGAAACAAGCGTTAGGAACTCAGTAAGGTGATGGGGCATTATAGAAGGGGAAGAAATTTCCTCCGAAAGGGGAGCGCTATCTCCATCGCCGCATCGCAGAAATCATATATGTTAGATCATCACACATCCATCAGTAGGTCAACACCATTTTATCAGACAAAGCTCTTGCCACGGACCTCGAGCTGTTTGGCCCAGGCTTTCTGCAGTGCTGGATGAAACAACTGTGATGGAGTACCGGTTCTTGTGATTATTTGCAATGAGATTCCTATGAGGACAGGCTGAAAGAGTTGGGGCTGTTCAGCCTGGAGAAGAGGAGGCTCCGGGGTGACCTTATAGTGGTCTTCCAGTACCTCAAGGGGGCCTACAAGAAAGATGGGGAGAGGCTGTTCAGGAGGGCCTGTTGTGATAGGACAAGGGGTAATGGTTTTAAAATAGAGGGAGGTAGATTCAGGTTGGATATTAGGAAAACATTTTTTACCATGAGAGTTGTAGAACACTGGAACAGGTTGCCCAGAGAGGTGGTGGATGCTCCATCCCTGGAGACGTTCAAGGCCAGGTTGGACGAGGCCCTGAGCAACCTGATCTAGTTGGAGATATCCCTGTTCCTTGCAGGGGGGTTGGACTAGATGACCTTTGAAGGTCCCTTCCAGCCCTAACCATTCTATGATTCTATGATTCTATGATTCTATTATTTGCTACTGGTCAGTTTTTATTTATAGGCTTACAGCATTTAACAGACAGGGCGAATTCAGTGGCAGCACAGTGAGTATCTGCAGAAATATATTCACATGAATAAAACAAGTTGACAGCGATTGACATTACAGATGATTAAACTAGAAGTAGTAGGTAACTAATCATATCTGTTGAGCAGCTGTTCAAAACTGGAAATGCTTTTAATTATAAATTAGGTAGAACTGTCCCTACTGTTGACATTGAGTCCCATCACTCAGTGGGCTTGGGGCGCAGAGACCGCGGGGAGCAGAGCACCTTCTCCATCCGTTGCTCCGCTGTGTCTGGATGGTGGCCGTGCCAGGAGCTTCCCTCCCAGGACCTGCCACCACGGCCCTCCCATCAGCACGTCTCTCGCGTGGAAACGTGGAAGGAAGATATTGCTAACTAAAACTCAGCAGGCAGGGCAGCTGCATGCCTCAGTGGACAAGGCAGGGCAGATTTGGGGCAGATCCGCAGTGCAAAACCACGTTGGTCGTGGGGCTGGAGGTGGGTTTCACTGCTGCATGGGGAGCGATGCTGGAGCTGGGATTTCTGGCAGCCCCTCACCCAAAACCAGCCTGTCGTTAAATTTCAGGTAAATTAATCATCGTCATCAGTTGTTTTTTGGGTTTTTTTTTTGTGAGAGCTCATGTAGCTCGAGCCAAACCACGTTTCTTGCTGCAAGTGCGTGAGAAGAGGCAGTGCTGCAACGGCCATTCGTGTCTCCGTTGCAGCGCGGGATATGAAAATCGGAGGGCAGAGCAAAACCCCAATTTTCCTTTTAATTTTTCAATTTATACTTTCAACTTTTAGGAATAAAAGGATCAGTAACATGAGAGGAAGGGCGGTGTTTGCGACTCATGCGTTCGTATGCCTCGTGCAGACACCGCAGACATGGTGTGAATAAGCATTTCGCTTAAACTGGGCTTACTTAGGTTGCAAATCAGCCATGCAGCTGTGCTTTGCTTGAGCCAGGACACTTGCAAACCCTGCCTGAGCTTCTGCTTGCTAACAAAAGGCCCTTGAATGCAAAAACTGAGACGGGAGAGCCAATTCCTGACTTTAAGCAAACTTCCTATTGTGTGAAAAAGGGATTTCAGAGCTAAAAATGTTCAGTGTTAACAGTTCCAGCCCGATCCAAAGCCCACCGGAATTGGTCTCAGTCTCACCTCAGTTCAATGAGGATGTTTACATCATAAAGTATTATTTGGAATAAAGCAGCAGGAGGGAAAAAATAAGTCTGAGCTAAGAGTACCTAAGAAATTCAATATATTGTGAAAATGGGCAATAAAAGCTGTCCTAGCACACTAACCATCCCCCCATTTGTAATTACATTTCCTTTTCGTCTTCTAGTATCCCTCTTCAAGAGTATGCTTAAAATTAACTATGCTATATAAATTGAGGAGCCATAATTCATGGAATTGGATTGAAAAGTTGTATTTGTTCGCTGTCTTTGTGGAAGGAAGAGAAGCCAGAGCTCAGGCCTTGAAGTGGGGAAGAAAAGTGGGCACTTTAAAATAGGGCATACAACAAAAAGGGAATACACAACGGGTATAAACATGTGGAGGGATAGGAAAGGACTTTGGAAATCATGTACATATAGAAATATAAGTATAACCTAAACCCTAATACTGGAAGCTGGTCATACCAGCTGCAGACTTCTTAAAGTTTCTAGTATAGCAACATGTTTTCACCTGCTTCATTTTTTGGGCAGAAGTCCTGCATGACCTGTTGCTGCTTGAAGACTACTGTTAGAAAACCTGAGCAAAAATTCCTTGGCTTCTTCAAAGCATTGCAGGAAGGTAGAATGAATATACCCTTCTCCTATAGTAAAAGCACTCTGGTTATGCTTCTTAAAATGCTAATCCAAAAAGTAAAAAAACAACTGACATAAAAGACAAAATTGGAAATGTGAATGACTCTTTCAGGATCCCAGCCATAACCAGAGCAGGCTTACATTTTCCTTTGAAATTGCTCATTCAGTACTCAGAAATGTTTATTTTTCAACTTCATCCTGCAAACATCTAAAAGTATTAATTTTGTACTTGTGAATGGTTGTTAAATTCAGTGGATGTGAGATCACAGTCTAAATTCTGCTGAACTATTTCATGTTTAGTTTACTAAAGCTACCAGGTCTGGGGTTGTCTGGTTGCTGTTGAGACAGTTTACCTAGGAAGATTATAAGCCTATCAATCAAAGCATTTCCAAAAAAAAATCAAATACAGCTGTTTTCAAATCTGCCTGGTTTTGCTGAAAAGATCTTGTCACAATTAAACAGATCTGATGCTGCGTGACCACTCCTCCAGAAAACGGTTTCTGATATAAATGTAATAGTTCAAATAATTTCTCCATTATGTGTCGCTTTCCTGCAAGGACAGCAGGAACGTTTTCCCTGAATATTCATCCTGCTTAGATGCTTCCCAGATTGCTATCTGTAGCAGAAACACTGCGCTCTGCAGAAGGACCCAAAATGTTTTCTGGAGGCAAGGTTTACCATAGAGGGGCTCCAGGAGTAGCAAAGAGGCTTCTTCTATTTTTTTTTTTCTCCTGAATATTAGCTTCTCTTGATAAACAAATAATAAATGAATGTTATCATCTCTTACAGAATGTTAAATGCCCACCAGATGATACCTGTAGTTGCTGGAAACACCTAGTAATCCTGCCTTCCCCTAGGGACAGTGGGAAGAGAAACGGTGTTTAGTTGGATTCTAAGCTACATGGTGAAAAGGTGAGTGTAAACTGGGCATGCGCTTTATAATTAGTTTCCAGAGATTAATAATATGCTAATGACCCCAATTCCAAGAGTTAGTCTTAATGCACACAGAGGGCATGCGGGTGTACTGGATTCATAATCTCAGCGGTACAATAGGAAATACGGATTCTACAAGAAAAGAAAACAGTGTTAGAGCTATTTTAAAAGAGATTCTAGTTTTGTGAGTTGAAAAGGAATATATGAAAAGAAGAAAACAAAAAGACTAGGACAGTGTGAAAGACACTAAGTAGCCTCAGCAAACTAAGAAGTGACAAAGCAAACGAGGAGGATTTTACATGTGTGTTTACTTCTGCTTCACATCTCATCACATTACTGGGTTTTCCTATTATAAGATATATTCTTTCCCAGTCACTCGTATCTACTGGTGCCTGGTGGGTACCCATAACCTCGTTGCTGAAATGGAGCACAACGTTGCGTTGTTGTGTGTCAGCTCAACGCCACAGCGTTCTTCACCCTCCCCTTCCAAAAGGCATGACGAGGGCAGAGGAGAAAGAAATCCCAAAGGATTAGATCAGTGTCAGAGCATTAACACTTAGTTGATGACAGCTGTAAGGATTAATTCAAGCTGGTTAAATCCTTCTTAGCTAGAACAGGAACCAGCAAACCATCTGGTGGAAAGAGCAGTATGACAAGGCTAAAAGGAAATACTGTCTGAGTAGTCAGAGGAAAAATAAACCTTTCCACAGACTTTTGGGAACTGCTGTGTTTCCTAAGCATCTGGCCACAGCAAGCGACTGTTTTGATTGCAGTAGTTGAAATAAATAGTGTGGTAAAATATTATGTTTGCAGCTCAGAAAAAAGCACCAGATTTTAAGGTTTTAAATTTACTATAATATTGCACAACACTTGTGTAGAAAGACTACATAAGAAAACCCAAAAAACCCCCCAACATTCTGTGGAAGACTTATTATCCCATCCAATCTATTTTCCTGCTAATGTCTGCTCTATTGCCAGGTGACATTATTCTATTTCTTCATTACTGAATGATCTTTACAAGTAAATCTCGTTTCCCCCGCTGTTCTCAGCAGTCCTTTTTCACTTTGGGGGGTGCTGCTGGTCTCCGTGCACACTTTGCTTTTCCATGAAGGGGAATAAACAAAGTGTGTGTGTGTCATCACAAAGACAAAACACAAGTGACCCAAATTTCCAGATGAGGTTAGTATCACACCTCTTGGGGGTGGTAAAGATGGGCTGGCCTACAAAGACAAGGTGATCAGCCTCGTAAACTGCTTTGAGGTTACCTCTCCAGGAATTAAGAACGTTTGTCTCTGGAGAAGATCAGACAGTGTAAATTGGATTTGAGGTGAAGCCTCTCCTCTGCGATGTCACTCCACTGATGTTTATACTAGAAATAAGGTCTTGCTTCTGATGGGTTTAAGCTTGGTTCACTTGTTTTAGTCTCCTTATAGAGAAATGTGATGAGACCTTGTAAGCATTCGATTTTCTCCATATTATGAGGTGCATGCTGCCACTGTTGACTTGTATAATTCGGGGCAATTGGCTCGTTGTGATTGATTGGTGGCGACTCCGCAGGCAGTCTCGCAGGAAGGAAGTTTCCAAAGGGCATTTAGTAAATGTGTTTTTCATCTGTTTTGATCTGTTAGTTGTTCCCTTTTGAAATCTAGAAATTGTCTTGTTTGTTCATCACAGTCTTGAAATGGAAAAGCGTTTCTGCAGCTTGTGCTGTTGTTCCACCGCAAGGTTTTGCTAACGTCCTGGTTACAGAGAGCTTGTTTGTCTGCGGAAAGTTGTCATCCTGCTGCTCCCCAAATACTGCCATGCAAAGGAATTTGGAAATGCAGTAACTGGCATGTAAGCTAAATGGCTTTGCAAATATAAGAACTGAGCCAAAATGTTTGATTTCCTGATAGAAAAATACTGAAGCGTTGGTTCACGCTCCTCTTTTGAAGGTGGAAATTCTTGGTGTGAAGATGGCAGAGTAAAGCTGAACGGAAGAGTCCCAAGATCTGTAAGGCTTGTCTGGTACTTGCAATGAACCTGTTCTGTGCAGGGCTAGCAGCAAAAAATGTCAACATGCTTTGAGTCTGTATTGCTACAACAGGGACCCAAATTGTCCTTAAAAATGCTGGCATGGACAGTAGTCCTGGTCTTGAGCCCAACCTTTCCCTCTGAATGCTCCTGGGTTTGAAAAAATGTTTTCAGAACACATCGTTTCATCGCTGCTCAGAGGTTTCATGGATATTAAAAGATTGTTTTCTCTCAGTGGAGCCTAAAATAAAGATAAATTGGGAATTTTTGGATCCAGATTTGAAATAAGAGGATCAAAGGAATCAAAATATCAGCAAAGATAAAAGAGTTTGTTTGTCGATGTCAGGTCTTAGTGCTGATACTGAGGGCTCTTTCGATCCTTGGCAATATCAAGCAGGAAGCATCTGTGTGTGCTTATCAGCTTCTTCCCAACACAAAATCACACATTTCTGGCCTTTGCCTTATCAAAGATAGGGAGGAAGATGTCTCTTAACAATGTCTGTCAGTCAGAATGCTGGACATACCCCAAGATCTGGAGTGACTTGGTTTGTGTCTTTTAGACCAGTTTATGGGCAGTTTGTCCAATAACGTTAAAACTGGGTGAAAGATTCAAGCCTTCCTTCCCCTTTCACTTTGATCTTGATGATAATCTATCAGTCTGATCAACTATTCTCACGAAACAGCTGTGCCCTTAGCGTGAAGATTAACAGGAATGAGTCATCGTGGCAAGCTTACGGGAATCCCAAAGGAAAAAATTATCCTGGAATATTGAGTCATAAAAATGTATCTTCACAAAACATCTTGATAAATCATAAACTGTACAGCAGGATTCCCAATGCTATCAATAAATGTTTACCAATTACTAATTATTAATTGCTAGCTGCCACTAAGCGCAGTGGTCCAAGTATATCAGCTCAAGACAGAATAGTAAATGCTATATAGTTTTTTGTGGGTAAAAGTATATTGAATAATTATTTTTAAAAATTTCACTCTGCTTTTAGGCATCATGAGAACAGACATGCTGATTTGACCAAGGTATTGCATGGCCCACTACTTGGACTCCAATATTGGACAGAAGTGGATGGATGACAAGAAAAAAGTAAAAACAGAGTAAGTATGTATGTCATACCTTTCCCTCTTCCTCTCTCCTTCCTGCCTATCCCCCTGTACTCTCCTGCCCCGCAGCCATTTTCGGGCAAGGCTGATGGGATCTGTCAACTTTGTTATCCCAGCTGCCTTGCCATCTCATGTAAGCTTTTTGCTTATTAAAAATGCAAAAGGCAACAAATAGGAAGGACAGCAAAGGTACAGAAGGACGTCCATGTGAGGTTTGATTGAGTAGAACTCCACAGCCAGAACACAAATGGAGACAGTTAATTACACAGCTTGTGATAGACCTGTACAACTCTTCACCGAAGGATGCTGTAGATGCATAAAATTTATATTAGTTTGAAAGACATTTGAACAAGAGCTTTGGAAAGAACCAATAGCCTTGGTTTGTTCTGAACCTCACTTGCCTTAGCTTCGCTTTTTCTTCCAGTGCAAGAACCAATGCGTGAGATGTTGGTTCTTATTCACGTCTTCCAGGCTACTCGAGAGTACACAAACAGAGAGTCATAGAATCATAGAACAGTTTGGGTTGGAAGGGACCTCAAAGATCATCCAGTTCCAACCCCCCTGCCATGGGCAGGGGCACCTTCCACTACACCAGGTTGCCCAGAGCCTCATCCAACCTGGCCTTGAACACTTCCAGGGATGGGGCATCTACAACTTCTCTGGGCAACCTGGTCCAGTGCCCCACCGCCCTCAGAGAGAAAAATTTCTTCCTTATCTCCAATCTAAATCTGCCCTCTTTCAGTTTAAATCCATTGCCCCTTGTCCTGTCACTACCCACCCTTGTAAAAAGCCCCTCTCCAGCTTTTCTGTAGGCCCCCTTTAAGTCACGTCTTTTCCTCATATGGAAGTTGTTTCATACATTTAATCGTCCTCCTTGCTCTCTTACAAACCTTTTTTATTTTTAACATTTTGTGTTTGACCAAAGCTTCACAGAGTACTCGGTGTGAAAGAACCATGGATGTCTGTAACGGCATAATTTTATTTTCTGTTTCATGCTCTATTGCTTTCGTAATAACTCCTGAGACCTGGCTGTCCTGTCTGACAGCTGCCAACCACTGAGTTGATGATTTTATGAAAGTCTTCATCTAAACCCTAATTCTTCCTGTGTCCATTTTCCTGTAGCTACACAAAATGTTGATTTAATAATTCCAAAACTGATGAATAATATTTTTCATTACAGCTATTTACAAAATCATACTTGTATATGCATGCTGAACTTAATTAGCTTTAACAGAGTGATTTCAATCTGTGTCTTTAGGTATCTTAATATCTTTTTTACATTTGGCCTGGAATGAGTGTGAAGTATCTTGTTGTGGCAGTTTGAGGTCGCCATAATCATCGTTGTGTAACACAGAGTAAGTGAAACGGAGCTATGCCACCTGCAATTACACATGCTTTTGATGGATAATTAATGAGATGATACCTTCAAGTTACTGAAAAGGCAATATTAGTGCTTCTTTTTTTTTGTCATTCTGTCACTACAGGATTGATCATAACTTCCTTTTCCTTCAGTCTGACTCTCAAGGTCTGGATCTCTTTTTCCCATAGCAAAAACTTGCTTAGTGGTCTCAGGGAAGAAGCTTTTGCCTTTGGTAAGACATTAAGTCAAAAGAGATGTTGTCCTGGTTTTGGCTGGGACAGAGTTAGTTTTAATTTTTAGCAGCTAGAGGAGCTCTGTGTTTTGGATTTAGTCTGGGATTTGCTATGAGAGGAATGTTGATAGTGCACTGATGGTTAGAGTTGGTGCTGAGACCTCAAGACATTTTATAGAGAAAAAAAACAATGGCATATCTTGACTTACTGCCTAGTAAGAACATCACTATCTTTGGAAAGTTTTTTCACTTTATTCTTCGCATTATAATTCCTGTATTTCAAATGGATCTAATTCCCTGGACTTTTATTCTATATATGGTTTATGGATTGTTCTACAAATCTTGTGGCATTTCATTCTTTACCGGCTTGATATTGTTAAAACCAGTAGCAAAATGTCTTTGAAAAGCTGGGAAAAAAATGAGGACAAGCCAGCTCAAATGAATTTCACTGTCTGGAGCACAGTGTTCTTAAGGATGTGAAGAATCTAATAGTTACAATATCTTTGAAATCGTCACAGTTCGTCATCCTCTATTAAAATACTCTCATGAACAAGTTCTCAAGAACTTGAAAAGATGACACTATTGCAACTTCTGTGATAATCAAAGCAGTTAAAGAGTTTGATGGAGATGTGCTTTTAAATGGGCCCATCAGTGAACCCATCTAATTCTACAGCAGATACACACACCAGGGAATGTGTATGGCAGTAGGTATCACGTTCTGTTAGGCTGCAACAACGCCAAGACTTATGCACGTGTTAACTGGAGATCTGGCTGCAATGGATGGAAAAATGTCTGCATAAATCTTAAGACAAGCTTCTCCGAAATGCATACTAAAAAGAGGAAAATAATGTAAGATTCTGTGTAAGTTCCACAAAGTTCTTCCGTGATCCGGCTCTTACATTAGTTGTTCAAATCAGATCTTCCTGAAATTTGTGCAGGTGTAGCCAGGAAAAAGTTCCCAAAAGTGTAAGCGGGTGCTCAATGACAACATACAGCGTAATTACAGACAACAGTACTTGTGAGGAACCTGATTTTTTTTTTTTTTGATACTTATTTTTAGGACCATGTCGTTCTGATTTTTTAGCATGTTCATTTTCATGTCTCTGCTCAATGCTAGAGAAGTAACAACTTTTTGGAGTTGTAGAGTTGGGTTCTAATTAATTCCAGCATTTGTAGCCACAAGCACTCCATAAAATTGTTTGGGATTACACAATAGAAGAAAATTAAAGGAAAAACACACAGCAGCTTCTGTTCTGATGTTGTCTGTTGCCTGAGCTGTATGTTGAATGCCAGCACAGGATTGCCACAGGGCACAGGATTTGAGGTCCTTTCTTGAGTAGCCTTTTTTCATTCCAGAAACAGAGTTAAAGGAAATACAAAAAAACTTCAAAGTTTGTCAGGCAAGAATTTGAATGCAGCTGAGGAAATGGTAGGATGAATCATCACAAAAGGAGGTTGCCACAGCTTGATGGGAGGTTATAGTGCTGGTCTTGTGACTCCCAGCGAACACAAGTGAGGGCTGTTGGTCACTTTGTAAGACACGTGTGCTACAGGTAGAGAAACCTTCAAAAAATTTGGAGAAAGTCCCTAAGAAGGGGTCACTGCACAGTTATTAGAAGCTTATGGAGGAGATATTATGACTGCAGGAACATACTGGGCCAGTGACAAGGCGCTATAGGATAAACCTAATCCGAGGGGACGGCTCACAGTGGCGAAAGCTGGTGCAGGGGGAGTCGTGAGGTGGAGGAGTGGTCCTTCTCTTGGTGATTTCAGCAAAGATGGAAGCTGGGGGGGAATTAGCCTCGTGTCCTGAAAGATGCAGTGGCATAGAAAGAGAAGCCATGCTGGTGGGTCAGGCATGATCCCAGGATATGAATGCTGATGGCTTTTTAACCCTACAGCTGCTTGCTGAAAGGAAAAAAAAAAAAGGCGCAGCAAGCAGAGAATCTCATGCTTCTCATTGTGTTGGCTGCTTGAGCTTGCACGCAAAGAGCTTGCTCCTGTTGGCACAGATGAGGAATTAGCTGGTTTTGGTCTGCTGAAAAGTTGTTTGGCAAGCTGGCTGGCACTGCAGGCGGGCAGGCTTCATAATTTCACCATTCTGTTTCTGAATCATAGAATCGTGGAATGGTTTGGGTTGGAAGGGACCTCAAAGATCATCCAGTTCCAACCCCCCTGCCATGGGCAGGGACACCCTCCACTACACCAGGTTGCCCAAAGCCTCATCCAACCTGGCCTTGAATGCTTCCAGGGATGGGGCATCTACAACTTCTCTGGGCAACCTGTGCCAGTGCCTCACCGCCCTCAGAGTGGAAAATTTCTTCCTTATCTCTAATCTAAATCTCCCCTCTTTCAGTTTAAAGCCATTGCCCCTTGTCCTGTCACTACCCACCCTTGTAAAAACTCCCTCTCCAGCTTTCCTGTAGGCCCGCTTTAGGTACTGGAAGGCTGCAATAAGATCACCCCGGAGTCTTCTCTTCTCCAGGATGAACAGCCTGAACCCTTCTCCCTTCCCATTTTTGCTTTTTGAGGTCTTACCTTCCTGTACAAGAATCAGCACCAGTGACTAAGTGGCAGTAATTATATGGTTTCGCGACCTGAGAATAGGACCAAAAACTAGAAGTTTGGTGAGTTTTCATCCTACTGCTGGCCTTAACTTGCACGAAATTGTCAGTCGAGGACACAGTTAAAGTGGTTTGTAGAGGATGGGACTGAACCGTGGCTTGTCTGTGGTGCTTCAGTCAGGGTAAACTTTAGATCTTGCTGCTGCCTTTGTCTTCCACATGTGTAATATATGATGAATAATGCTCCTTACTGCTTACAGGATTATTGTGTGTTATCCAACATGTATGTCAAGCACTTTGAAGAGCCGAAACATTGCCTACCTGTTATGTACAAGTGACATTCTGGTAGCTGGTGATGACATTGACTTCGATTCCTGATTCTGATCTTGGGCTTTGTGTGAGTCATTTACAGTTCTCCAGCAATCAGAAGCATTGAAGAGCTATTAGCAGGGAAATTTTTATTAGTAGAATATCAGAATCAGGCTCAAGGATTGCTTTCTAGATACTGTGATTCTATGTTTGATTTCATAGAATCATAGAATCACAGAATGGTTAGGGCTGGAAGGGACCCTCAAAGGTCATCTAGTCCAACCCCACTGCAAGGAACAGGGACATCTCCAACTAGATCAGGTTGCTCAGGGCCTCATCCAACCAATTATTATTTCCAAATAATCATTACTGGAATTTCTTGAAAATGTTAATATTGCCAAGAAATTGGTGCTTTATGCTTAAAGTATCTCAAGAAGATGATTAAGGAAATGGAATTTGCCAGCTTTTATTTGAGGCAAAGTTCTGACAATGGCTACAGATGTCGGCATGTTTACCACACCTCAGACCAGTGGAAGGGATCAACAGCTCTTCCAGTCTGAAGAAAAACAGTTGGAATGAAAAAGATGAATTGCATCACGAACACAGCAGTAAGATACTGTGTTGGTTTTTTAACCAAAAGCCTTGCAGCAGACAATATATTTTTATAGCTTTTTTTTTTTCTTTCTAAGATTATTGCAGTGGTTAAATGGTTAAACACCATGTTTATTTTCCATAGTCATGTGGCTAAAATCTGCCTCCGAATATTTGCTTTAAAACCCTGCTTCCCAGTAGCAGCAGTACTCCTTGCAAGGTTGGAAAAAGAGGTGTCCTTTAATAGATGCATTGGAAAAGGCTGTCGTACGGTCGACGTATCATACCTTAAGGTTTGTGCTTGAGGTGAAACGTGGCCAGTGCTGTAAGGCTCCTGGATGGATGAGTCAGAATGGACGTCAGTAGAAATGCACTTCCCATCAGGATGGCGAAACCACTGGGAAATATGTGGGGAAAGTCATGAAAAGAATGTTTTAGAAAAAAGGTGATATTCAGCTTCCCCAAAGAACTCCTGGACAAGGTGGAAATCGTCTCCAGACAGAACAGAAAAGCACTTCTCTTGTCTGAGAACTTTTGTGCCTCTAAAAAAAGAAGACAGCATATACCCAAGTCCACGGAAACCAAGAGTAATTTACGTATCAGGTTCAGCAAGTTCATTGCAGTTCAGATTTCTGCTTAGGTGAAGAACTTCGCTGCTCTCAAGAAGAGCAAACCCCAGCCTTTATGCTTCCCACTCCCTGCTGCAGCTGCCTGGTGAGCATCTCTTCCATGTTTACACTAGGTGTAAACTAGTTTGCCTGCATGACTGATCAAATAAATTGCATGGCAGCTGATGTGTCCCTGCTTATTTCCTTATCAGCAGGAGATAAAGTGCAGCACTGCTGTATGTAACTCTTTCAGTGCCGTTCTCAAATGTCTCACCTACTTAGAGCAGCGTGCTGGCTGCAGCTAGTCAAGACTTGTTCCCCTTAGTCCATAAGGTAGCAGCAGTGGATCTTCCAAACTCCAGTTGCTGGCCCACATGTTAAGATTTTTTTTTTTTAACATCTATTACAGTCACTGTCTAGAACAGTAAATATCATCATATCATCACCACTTCTGCTCTTGGCTTTTCACTAACACATGGCTGCGTGAGTGTCTCAGCGACAGTTTGGCATTATTTTTCATCAATGAGCATTCTCTCAGTAGACAAAATTAATTGATAGTTTCTCTGCACTGGTCATAAAACTTGTTCCTCAGATAATGATGAGTCTGGCACCTTAATCTGTGTTTGCATCTCTTGTTGTGCTATTTTTAATTAAGAATTTTAGCCTCTTCTTAGCCAAATAGACATTTGTAAACTCAGTACTTCTTTAAAGCTTTTTTGCTAGTCTCCTCTTGAAGGAAGTACCTCTTGTACCACACAGAACTGCTTAGAAATGTCATTTTTATTGACAGCAAAATCGGTGAGAGACTCTAGCTTTGGTAAGCATAATAAGGGAACACATGATAAAAATAGAGTTTGCATTTGAAAATACTGTGAAAGCTGATGAAAGCTCTTCTCCTGAGATGAATTTTTGAGGATGTATTTGTTATTTTTTCCCCAGAAGTTGCTCAACCCTATGCCCAGACTGTTATTCAGTTACTCTCTCGGCTTGTTCTGTGTTCTAAGTGTGTAAGGGTTGGCTCCGTGCTATGCTGCACGTGTAGCTAGGATGTAATATTCTCAGTACCTCTGCTCCCCTGGACATTTTGAAAAACCAACACAGGAAAAAATACATCTAGGGCTCTCCTCTAACATTACTATCTGGTCTGTTTATGCAACAGGGTCAATAAAAGCTGATTGAGATTGGCTTTCTGTTGCTTCACTCCTCTAGTTTTTCCGATGCGTCCCTCGCCAGATGTAGGTTACATTCCTCTCCAGCTGTCAATGCTGGTTTGCCACTGCTGGCTCTAAATCAATACAAATGCACTGGTATTTCCTGTGTCTGTATTTCCTGGGGCACTGTAGGGCTCGGAGGTGTCGTCATGGCAGTAACTCTGTTGGGAGATGGTGGAAGAGCGAGGTGTGTACGCTGATGTGCCGTGTTCAGTGTATGAACATCGTCCTGTAGTAAGGTTGTTTCGCAAAGTACCTGACACCATTCATAAAAAACTGGTTTGGGTTGGAGCGAGATGATCTTTGAGGTCCCTTCCAACCCAAACCATTCTGTGATTCTATGATTAAAGTCCTGTCTGCCTGAAATGCAGCACTTTTATCCTGTGTGCCATTACAGTTAAACACCAGTTACAATTAAACGGATATCACACTACTATAGGGATTTTATATATGTTTTAAAAATCACAGAATCATAGAATCATAGAATGGTTTGGGTTGGAAGGGACCTCAAAGATCATCTAGATCCAACCCCCCTGCCATGGGCAGGGACACCCTCCACTACACCAGGTTGCCCAAAGGCTCATCCAGCCTGGCCTTGAACACTTCCAGGGATGGGTCATCCACAACTTCTCTGGGCAACCTGTTTCAGTGCCTCACCACCCTCAATGTAAAAAATTTCTTTCTTATATCTAACCTAAATCTGCCCTCTTTCCATTTGATTCTATTTAATAACCTCGCATTGGTTTGCAATTTTTTAGTTCCTTATAAATCTAGAGTATGGTATTTCCTACTGACAGGTTAAACAACTTCCCAGCTTCCTTGCTTCACTTTGAGTCTGCTTAAAAGCTCTTGAGATATAAAGTGTGAGAAGCCAACACGTAGGTACCTACATTGCCGTTATTTCCCACGGAATTATCATTTGTTACATTGGAAATGGTCAACATGGATAAACCTTTACTTGGAATAATGTCTCTTACTGCTTGATGTTAAATGGTTAAAAATAACTGCCTTGCAACTTTTTGACAAAAAAAAAATTGAATTTGGGGACAAATTCAGCTTCAGTGCAAATTTTTGGTTAACTCTGCTGACTTGAGTGGCATTGGGCATGATAGGGCTGATGAGGTACAAATTCTGATCTTGCTTGTACTGTTTCATGGAGACCTGATGTAGAGTTTTTTCTCTGTAGCTTCTGCACCTGCAAATCCTTTTTAGGCAAGTTGACATGGTTTCTGAAACATGGCATTTTTGGAAGGAGTCTTAAGCTGTTACTCAGTCATGCTTACTAAATTGGTAAAGTAGAAAAAAACTTTTGTTTGCAACTACTTGAGAAACTGGAAATATTGACATTTTCCAGGTCTCTCACTCTTTCTGCTGCAAATAGAAATACAGCCAGTGTCACCCACAAACTGCAAACATGCACAAACTGGGTCAGATTCAGTGTCCAATTCGGAGTCAACCGAGTGTGAAAATCTGTGGAATTTAGGATTAAATGTTGACTTTTCCAATTATCCGTGTTCACAAGGTTATTAACAGGAAGGAAAGGACAGTGCAAAAGTCAAGGAAAAGAGCAAATGACAAAAATTTCTTGCTGGATCAAACAGTTGCAAATTGCCAACTGCGTTATTTTCCCAAAATTTTCTGAAGATTTGGATGCGCGTATTGATCTTTTTTCTGTGCTAGTATTTCAAGCATGGATGAAGCGCAGGAATGGAAGAATGATATCAGTAGCACCTACTGATACCAACTGTTTTGATGACATGAAAGTGAGCTTGTAGTTTCTTTGGAGCATAACTCTTGCAGCTGTGATGTGGTGTAAGTACGTAAGGGAGAGGAAATCAATGGCCTGGTTAAGAAAATTAATCTTTGCCTGTGTTTCCAAGGCAACACAGATAAGGAAAGTAGTAACTGCCGTGCTTAGAGAAGGGTTCCTCATATTCAAAGGGGACAATTGCTCTAACAAAATCGAAAAGATTCTCTTGCAAAAAAAGATATCTCTAGCTAAAGAGATATTAATTACTTTTTAAGCCACACTGAAACTACCCACGTGAGGAAAAGTAAACAGTGAAGCTTAGGACTTGCCCAGGTGAGAGAGTTACTCTAAAGTAGGTGGAATAATTTACCATGTGGATACTCTTAATCATGTGTGAAGTACTTTATTTTTAGCACAGAGGAAGGTGTTTTGTCTTTTCTGTGAACAAGGACTGCATCCTCATGGGAATTTAGATGCCCTTAGCAGAATATCGTTTTGTTGTTTCAGTACATTCTTAAACAAAACATCTACCAAAAATATTTGTCTTTTGACAAATTCACATTATTTTAGGATCTAACTGAAATAAACAATACCAAAAAGCTAGAGAGGAAGATCTTTCTGTTGTAGCTTAATCCTCACCTCAGTAATGAGTCCTGCTAAGACTACTTATTTAGTTTTTATATATATATATATTTGCAAATCCTGGTCAGCAGATTGGCTTTCATACTCAGAAGAGCGTGTTTGGAAAAAGTTGTGTTGTTGCTAACATCTGCTCACCCTTTTGGTTAATTGGAAATTAGTAGAAATACCAAAAGTTCATGTAACTGTTGGCATTGATGCAGTGGAGCTTCTGTAAGCATTTCACCACTTAAAATCCCACTGGCAAGGTCTTGCTGATCTGTATTTTAAGAGAATCTCATGGGTTTTGCTTGTTTGATTTTTTTTAACCTTTCTTAGTTTTTTTTTTTTTGTATATATGACTGCTCCTAGGTTAAGATCAGCCTCTGCTCATGTTTTTCTCTAAAAAAAGGGTCTGTGCCCAAACTGTATCATGAAATAGGTGAAAACAAGATGAAATACCTAAAGACTTAAGTAGAAGTGAAAAATTTGGAGAGGGGGTTGCTCTAAAACTACTTCTAGATTTGCACTTTCCGACTGCTCTCCCAACACTCTCTTAGCTCTTAGCTGAGCCAGTGCCCCTCACTTTCCTCAAGTGAAATAGTCGAATCGGCTCACTCTCCTGGATCGATTTCTGCAGGCTATATTTATTGCATGGTTTCTTATAATAGAAAGGAAATTAAAACTAATAGTGCTTCTGGTTGTTTTCTGTTGATTTAAGATCGCCTCATTGAACACAGCCGTAGCAGTGATGCGTGAAGATGATGTTTAGGTGCTTTACATGTTTCCCTTTTGCCATCGTTACTTTCACGGATTTGAAAAGACAGCTGGAAAAGGGCTTTTTGGAAAAGGAGAGGGAGGTGAAGAAGTGGCAAACTGACCCTTTCATTATACTTGAGGGCAAGAAAAGGTTCAAATAGAAATCTGAATATCTTTCAGTTTTTGCTAAAATCTTTTTTGATGCAAAACCTTGTGTGTTTTGAAATGTCTGGAAGCCTGCTTTTCTGTTGGAAAGCTTTCAGCCAAAGAGCCTTCAGAAGCTCTTTCTGTCGTTTACATGGTGTATTTTTTCTTCAGCACCTGGATGGAGTTCAAATTCCTGTGGATGCTTTAGCATGCCTCTCCATCGCCTAAGTCATTAGTGACTTAGCGTGACTTAGAGATGTCAGTCCAGTGGAGCTCAACGGCGGATTACTGGAAGGCTGACCTTATTCCAGCCTGCCCTCTCCTGCACTATTACTGCTCCATCGAGTGCTCTCGCTGACAAATTATTAGTCACTTTGAGCTGACAGCAGCTGAACTGCTCTTTTACTGCTCTTTTACCTGTAAAATGCTGGACCACAACAACAGAGAAATGCTGAAATACTCACGTTTATATACATCAATATTATGTATCAATATTATTATGCATCCATTGGTGAGGCACTGGAACAGGTTGCCCAGAGAAGCTGTGGCTGCCCCATCCCTGGAAGTGTTCAAGGCCAGGTTGGATGAGGCTTTGAGCAACCTGGTGTAGTGGAGGGTGTCCCTGCCCATGGCAGGGGGGTTGGAACTAGATGATCTTGAAGGTCCCTTCCAACCCAAACCATTCTATGATTCTATGATCACCGTTCTATGATTCTATGATCACCGTTCTGTAGGATTAGAGACTTGTGTGGTTGCATTTGCAAAGTGTCTTTAATAACATATATAGATTTTAACCAGGAATAGTGGTAGGTGACAGCATAACTTGGGGGGTAGGGCTGGGGATGTTGTGCAATTTTGCCTGCTTGTTTATTTCTAATTGAATAGAAATCCCATCTGTAATGGGATTACAGTATTTGCCAAGAACGCCAGTGGGCTTTTAAAGCATTGACTTTTTGACATCACTGAAAATAGGAAATGAGATGCTTGCTTGCTGTGGCTCATGGAACATAAGTCTGAATAATTAAAGTCATTAACATACTGGGCTTATTATTATTAGCCTTAGCTAGGAAGACATACAGTGGATACAGGCAGGGTGTGTGCATGTATAGGAAGGAAGAGAAGAAAGGAAGGAAAAGAGAAAGGACAAGAGTGAAACGGAAGAATAGAGGCAAAAAAAAACCAAAAGAATGGAAGTACAGGAAAGGAAGACAAAACAAAGGGGAAAAAAATAATATCTTGTGCATTTCCTTGCATGTTTAAGTGTTAGGCAAAGGGAGGAAATCTCTCAGCTGGTGCAGCGTAATGCCTGGTAAGGAGCCTCCCAAACAATGCTCTTTGAAACAACAGCAAGGTAATAGATCTAAAGATTCAGATTGCCTTACTTGACCCGGGTGATGTGGCTGTTTTGCCAAAGCTGAGAGATTAAGGATCAAAGGAGACACCAGCTGGACAAAGGTCTTCCTGAAAGACCGGAGGGGAGAGGTTGTTGACTCCAGTGAGATGACACGTACTGATTGAATCAAGTTCCTTGCTAAGCAGGGTGTCACTTTGATTCTAAAAAGATCAGGATTAGTCAGGTGCTTGAAGGAATTGTCGCACACAAGGAAGGTGCTAGGAGTGTGCGTCTTGGGGTTTTTTTCACTGTCTTTATTTTGGCAAATCAATGCCATGTCGCAGTGATGAATCCGCTTGTGTAAACCAGCAAACTCTTTCTGCATACTGGTACCCAGATAGCAACGGTATTTCCCAATCCTGTAGAACATCACAACTGTACCACCAACCAGGCTTATAGCTACCTGTGTCGTTTGGCCTTCCCCTGGAAAAATGGAGATGTGGATGTCTGACTTCAGAGCCCTCAACTTTTAGTTCGATTTCAAGAGATCGTTTAGTTTGGCCACATGCACCGAGGAAGCAGTTCTGCAGCGAAGGGATTGAGGCTGGTAGAGGAAATCATAGAACCATAGAATCATAGACTGGTTTGGGTTGGAAGGGACCTTAAAGATCATCTAGTTCCAACCCCCCTGCCATGGGCAGAGAAATCCTCCACTACACCAGGTTGCCCAAAGCCTCATCCAACCTGGCCTTGAACACTTCCCCAGGTGGGGTCTCACGAGAGCTGAGTAGAGGGGAAATCACAAACTGGGAGCTGATCAGCAATGCTCAACTGTGGTTGAGAAGGTAAATATTGTATGAGAATGTGAAATAAGGAGCTTTATTTGAAGAAGTGTAGTAATGTATCTGCCCTACCTGGTAAGACCTCGACTGGAGAACTGGGTCCAGCTTTGGATGCAACATTTCAGGAGAGACATGGGTTGACTGGAGAGCGCTGGGAGGGACGCCGTGAGAGTGGCCAGAGATTTAAGAAATATAATTCTTAGGGAAAGATTAAAACAACTGATTCTTTCAGTTCAAAAACAACTGACGGAAGGAGAGTGGGACATAAATCCTGTAAGACTTTAAAAGACTGCTGCAAAAAGAAAAGAAAATGGTATGTCCTCTGTGTCCACAGCAGACAAGACAAAAAGATGACTCTAATTACATTAAGGGAGACTTGGATTGTATTTTGGAAAAGCTCTTCTAGCAGTAAATGTGATTAAGCCTTGAGGAGAAAAACCCCAAACACACAGGGAGCATATGGAATCATTTTACCACTAGAGGATTTTAAGAATAAGTTTGACGAACAACTGGAAGCGATTGTATTGACAGAACTGATCCTGTGGGCCAGAGGGCAGATAAGACAGTCTCTTTAGGGTCCTGCTTCTTTGCTTTTTGACCTACTTTTCAATTTGTCAAAACAACTTTTGAGTTCTTGTTCTGTCCTCCAAAGCACCTGCAATAACTTTGCAAATGTTGTGAGCAAACATTCGTTATTCTCATCCCAGTCAGTGCTTCAGGATACGACTTCTAGACTCACCCTAAACAACACGATCCCTCTTGCAATACCCTTCAGGTTTGAGAATAAATCTTCCATTGGTTGCTACAGTTGGAGAGAAGTTTTTTTCGGCCAGTTGCACACCCGTGATTTGGTAGCTACACTCCGGGCAATAGAATCATAGAATCACAGAATGGTTTGGGTTGGAAGGGACCTCAAAGATCATCTAGTTCCAACTCCCCTGCCATGGGCAGGGACACCCTCCACTACACCAGGTTGCCCAAAGCCTCATCCAACCTGGCCTTGAACACTGCCAGGGATGGGGCATCTACAACTTCTCTGGGCAACCTGCTCCAGTACCTCACCACCCTCAATGTAAAGAATTTCTTCCTTAGATCCAATCTAAATCTCCCCTCTTTCAGTTTAAAGCCATTGCCCCTTGTCCTATCACTACACACCCTTGTAAAAAGCCCCTCTCCAGCTTTCCTGTAGCCCCTTTAGGTACTGGAAGGCTGCAATAAGATCACCCCGGAGCCTTCTCTTCTCCAGGCTGAACAGCCCCAACTCTCTCAGCCTGTCTCCATAGCAGAGGTGCTCCAGCCCTCGGATCATCTTTGTGGCCTCCTCTGGACTCGTTCCAGTAGCTCCATGTCCTTCTTGTGCTGGGGACTCCAGAGCTGAACACAGTATTCCAGGTGGGGTCTCACGAGAGCTGAGTAGAGGGGCAGAATTGTATTCCTTGTAAGAATGTCCTGTGGGAATGGGCCTTCCCAAGCAAGGGGGAGAAACCTCGGTGGCTTCCCCTTCTGCCACTGGACCACTTGTTCCATCCAAGAAAATAAGTCCACTGCTTTGCCATGACTTGTTGCCTTTTTTTTTAATCAGCCTGTCTTCTCGTATCATATTTGTTTGTGCGTGAGTTTTCAAGGGATTAAAGGTTGACTGACTGGTCTATTACTGGTCAGATTTCCTTTTGCCCTTTTTTTAAAGACAGTGGTGTGTTTGCTGAACACGCTGCAGCTCAAATCCTGTTTTAGCAAGCTTTGGTAAACAGCCTGTATCTCTTCAAGGACACAACACATACTGGGCTTTCTTGGAGACACCTCGTCTAGCGATCTGTGTAAAACAAGGGAAGAGTTTAGCCCAGCTCTTTGCAGAAAGCCCTGCACAGAGCTATGTCCTGGATGGGAGCAAGGCGAGTCGAAGACTGCATGATTGTTGTAACTGCACAGTGGTTGTACACACTTTTGGGGCAAAGAGACCAAAACTGGTGCTGTTTTCTGTTCTGTAAATGTTTAAAAGGAACTATGAGTGTTTACAAGTTCCGGGAGCAGATCTGGCACTTTCAAGAGTGCAACCTTGATTCAAACTGAAAACAAAACATGAGGAGAAGGGGCAGTTTTTAGCTGTCCTCCTGACTATGGGGAAAATGACCTTTCCAGATGACAGGTCTCCGCCTGCGTTGCTCCTTTCCCCAGGCAGGCAGCCCACTTGATAGCAGGTTTTCAAATGGGTATGGCAGGAGGGAGTTGTCTGCTCAGCTTTGTGTAAACAAGATGCAACCGTTGCTCCCTGGATGCCTGCCAGCAGGGCCTTAACCCAGGCAAAACAGAAATTCCTGGCTTTGAACTCCGTACCTTCTATTTCCCAGCAGGTTTTTTATGAACTTGCTTATTTTGTGGCCTGGTTGACATCAGGGTCGTTAAAACAAATAGATTTCAGGTGATTAAAAACATCAACACGGCGTTAGCGCGAGGAGTAGGTGAAGTGTGAAGCTGAGGGAACACGCTGTGCAGCCTTGAGAAGGGTACCAGAAATAGACCATTCCCATAGTAACTCAAAACTATTTGTGCTGTTTATCTCTTGTATACAAAACAAGCGGTGGTAGGTCCAGTTTTATGGAGTACTCCCTATTTTGGCCATTCATCAGATGTTCAGGACGCTTCGAAAGTAGCCAACAGCAAGCTGGCTAAAGATGTGGAAATGCAAGATTTCCATCCATCTCTCTGACTAGCTGTAAGAGAGTAGCCTTGTATAAACATTGATAAAATAAAATAAACTTGCTAGTGGTTTGGGGAAATTCTTCCCATAAACAGAAGAAACCATATTTCTGCTTAGTCTGCATTCAAGACAAAAATATTACAACAGTGTCCAGGAACAGCTATGGGATAATCCATGATAGCTGCAAAAGGAGCAAACTTCTGATTTACTTTGAGGAGTTTGTGCTCATATTTTCTCTTGCCTTTGGGTACATCTATCTGTTTATGCTTGTGTCACTTGTTTAATAACACTTCTTGCTATAATATGTAGGTGTTTTTATGGGTTTTATGATACGGTTTTTGTATGCCTGGCTTCTTCTCCACTTCTCCCCGGAGTACAATCACCTAAGGACAAACCAGGCAACCGTTCCCCTACGAGGTACATGTGGTGTCCTTAGGGCTGCTCGGTTCTGGCTCCCAGGCTGCCAAAAAGAAGCAATTTCCAAATGTGGAAATCTCCTGCTGCTCCTGGCCTGGGAGATGATGCGGCGTGTCACTGCTGCCTGACGTGTCCTCTGCCTTGCTTCCTTGCTTCCATTCCTTCAGTGCTACAGCCTAACTGCCTTTCCTTAGCATTCCCCAAATCTCAGGACAGTAGGAAGTGAGGCTGACTCTGCCTCAACAGTTTTGCATGTATCACGTGCACATCAGTTGATTGTCTACTACAACAGACAGGGTAATTCCCACTGGGATCAAAGATACCATCTGCTGCCAGATGCCTGGAGAGCTAAGTAGCATTTTCGTGTGTGTAACTCTAGTGTAGGTGTTGAGACCCTGATTTTGGGGAACGGAAGCTGACTATGAGTACATATGTCTATAGAAAGCTCTGGGATGAGAGGTCTGTGTTCAGGCATGCCTGAAAGACCTCTGGGGAGAAACAGTGGCTGGATTCAGCCTGGATCCATGTGAGACACAACTAGATCTACCTGCCACAGAGCGATGACTGTCCGGAGGGGGTCTGGACCAGGCTCAGCAAGACAAGGTAGTCACCGTGCGTGCTCAGGATGCTTTCCAGTATGATCGACTGTTGGCAGCATGCGCCCTTGGCTTAGTTTCATATGGAAACACTTCCATGGCTCACTGATCTTGTTCTGGAGTGACCTATTGATATGTAAACCAAGCCTGGATTGTACTTTGAAGGCTCCAAAGGAGGTCACTAAGACTGCAGTTGATTAAAAATTTACTTTTTTAAAAGGCGTGACACATTATGTAGGCCACGTGTAAGATAAGGCAGAAAGACAAAACACATGAGGTTTTAGGAAAACTTAGGAAATATATCAATATTGGTTGTGTTAAAGAAAAATAACTTGGAAAACTTTTTTCCATGAGTGGAAGTGAACTGTTGCAAAAATGTAAATTTAATTAGTTATATAAAGATATTCATTTTACTGCATAAGTAGAGATCTAAAGCAAACTGAAGATTATAGAGGAAGTCCCTTAATTTGCAGATGGAGCCTGTTACATGCTGCTTTTTTTAGCTGTTATGCAAATACCCTGGGTAGTAAATCAATGTTAACCCCACCTTTTGAAAGGTATTCCTCACTGTTTTCCCTTCTTAGACAAAGTTTGGCTAAGGGTTTGAAAACGTGGTGGTGGGTGCTGCCTCATAGCCAATGGCTCTGCAAAGGAAGAAACAGCCTTGGTGTTTGTTACAATATCAGAGAAAGAACAAATATTAGAGTTCAGACAAACTAGATGTTTGCAGATTTATTTCAGTGGCCTGAATGAAACTCGAATTCCAAACAACTGGCCCTAATTTATTATGTTCATAATACAGTGAAGGCTTTTTCTCACAGCAAATGTTCTTTGTTATATTGATATAAGTGACTGTGTTCAGGTCCCAGAAGGAAAATATTTTCAGTCTGATGGTTTCTTTTCAAACAGGGCATTGAAATCTCTCATGGGGTTACTCTGCTCATAAGACTTGCTGTCTCTGGAAAGAAATCATTCATCTGAAGCACAAGTCCAGAAAAATAGTCTATGAACAGTTTCTTTGAAATGGTGTTAGCTGAATGGAAACAGTATTATTGAGGGAGGAAGGGAAAGAACATTGTGATCAGTTTTCCATCAATTACATTGAGCTGAAATGGTATAAACATCACAGATTTTGGGAGATGTGTTGTCCTGTTCTTCTCCCCTCTTCCTGCAGAAAGGCTGCTTGTGGTTTTCAGAGATGCTGTAGAGATGTGGGCTAGAGAGCGGGCTACTGATGATCTTTTCTGGGAAAGCTTTTCATTTGGGATCACATTTTTCTAACTAGAAATACAAGCGACTCAAATTAGAAAGAAATAATTTAGTGTTTCATGCTTGTGTTTTTATTAAAAGATTGGTTTTGTCCTGGGAAGACCTTTCTGTTTTGCTGTTGATGATTTATTTTATTATGGATTGCAGTGTTAATAATTTGCAAGATTACCTGGCGAATGGAATAGATGTTTCCATCGAACGTTTTAGAAAGAAAACAAAACAAATCAACATTAGAGGCTGTGGTACGCAGGGTCATTGATTGATGTGCTAGAGCTGACAATAAACAACTGACTCATGCACAAAGGCAGCAGCTCGCTCCAAACGTTGGGCCAGCTGCTCAAGCAGGGTGGCTGTACCCCTAAACCTGTGGTGGACCTGTGGCACGGCTTCTTGAGCCCCAAAGATACCATCAATGGTATTATTTTAAACCATAACAACTCCCTGTTGCTCATTAACCTGTACTTTAGTGGAAAAGATGGCGTTTTCCCACTTGTGCTATGAAATATTTTCAGCTTTTTTTTTTTCCCCCACTTGAATTTAGAGTGGACTGTTGCCATTTGGGGCAGAATTACAGCATTTAACACCTTAAACCCGCCTGCCTCCTCCCCAGCAAAATAACAATATAAAAAATGAAATTAAATGCCGTGTAGATTGGAAGTGAAACTCCTGAATACCTGTTCTTGACTGTTTTGCAGGCTTATTCTGTGACATTGATCAAATTGCCTAAAAGACTCTGTTCATTTTAGGGTTCACAGTCGTTCGTGCAAATATAAGCCACGACTTAGGTCTTATCATTAAAATCCAGCTTTGGAGAAGATGGGAGTCACAGGAATTGCTCATTCTCCTGCTTTTTTTTTCCCCAAAAGTGGAAGAATGAGCAGAATTCAAAAGAAAATTGCGTTTCCTGGCAAGTAGGCACGGCTGGGCTGCTTCGCTAGAAGGAATCCAGCTCTCCCTTTCAACCAGTTTCTGTAATGAAAAGCTTCAGGGGAAGGTGGCAGTACTGGTGCTTTACTACTCTCAGGAGGAATACACCGTCCTTTACTACTCTCAGGAGGAATACAGCGTCAAGGATGCAGAGAATCCGAGCCTCAGCAGAGGTGCTTGTTTTGCAGGAGTCCTGCACCAGTTGCCCATCGTCTGTCCATGAGCATTATCATCCATCATGATGCATTCTAGGCAAGATGGGATTTTTTCCTCCCCTCTAAACCCATTAAAAAGCCCTGCGTTTTCAGGGACGTCTTCCTCACTCTGACACGGATATACCTGCATCTTAGTTTTAATACTAAACCCAATGTCTCACTCTTCACCAGTCTTAAACGGGTAGGTTGTAGGTGCATGAAGTTCTGCTCCAAAGCCTAATCTGTGTTTAGCAAGTGATTCTTGTTTCTTTGTTATTGTTTTGTTGTTTTTTTTTTTTTTTTTTTCAAGTCAAAATCAGGATCTGAGCATCTCTAAAGACAAGGACATCTAGCTTTTGTGTCTAGCTGTGGATCCCAATTTTACAGTTAGACTCCCTCCATATTTTCTTGAGCTGTTACAATGCAGAACCCCTGTATCTAGTTGGGGTTGGTTTTAAGCAGCCTTGTTACCGTATGAAATACGCTAAGTGTTACCTGGCACAGTAGAATGTGCCCAACACTCCATTCTGCACACCTGTATTTTGAACAGAGAAGCTGGTGTGTTTGATTGCAGGTCCAAGGAAGAAGTGTTGCTACGTTTTACTCCTATGACATTAGCCCACATTTACGTTGTTTGCTATTAAATAGAATCATAGAATCATAGAATGGTTAGGGCTGGAAGGGACCTTCAAAGGTCATCTAGTCCAACCCCCCTGCAAGGAACAGGGATATCTCCAACTAGATCAGGTTGCTCAGGGCCTCGTCCAACCTGGCCTTGAACGTCTCCAGGGATGGAGCATCCACCACCTCTCTGGGCAACCTGTTCCAGTGTTCTACAACTCTCATGGTAAAAAATTTTTTCCTAATATCCAATCTGAATCTACCTCCCTCTATTTTAAAACCATTACCCCTTGTCCTATCACAACAGGCCCTCCTGAACAGCCTCTCCCCATCCTTCTTGTAGGCCCCCTTGAGGTACTGGAAGACCGCTATAAGGTCACCCCAGAGCCTCCTCTTCTCCAGGCTGAACAGCCCCAACTCTTTCAGCCTGTCCTCATAGGAAAGGTGCTCCAGCCCTCTTATCATCTTCGTGGCCCTCCTCTGGACCCTCTCCAACTGGTCCATGTCCTTCTTATGTTGGGGGCTCCAGAACTGGACGCAGTACTCCAGGTGAGGTCTCACGAGGGCAGAGTAGAGGGTAATACCAATGGTATACCAGGAGTCACTCCTACACGTCAAAAGATTACCCTGTATGCGTCTGGTTTAAGGAGAACAAATAAACCTGAAACTGCAGAGGGAATCCAGCTGATAGGAAAATGGATTCTTAATTGAGAATGGTTTTCCTGTGGCTTGTGCTGAGGCTAGGGTCCTGTGTTGCAGTGGTGGAAACTTATAATTTAGAAGCTCATTTTAGCAGTGATGAGGATTTGTGCCAGCTGAGCTCCCTGTAGATATGAATTCCTCAAGAAATGATGTTAAATGCTGTGTTGTTACTCACCCCTTTGCCCTTGGTTAGGATTGTGAACATGTGAACATCTTAGCAAAGAAGATATCACGTTTGACACCTGAGCAACCTGGTCTAGTTGGAGATATCCCTGTTCCTTGCAGGGGGGTTGGACTAGATGACCTTTGAAGGTCCCTTCCAGCCCTAACCATTCTATGATTCTATGATTCCATAAATCTAAAAAGAATATTCGCTCAAGCAGAAAACCTCAAATCCTGTGTGGCCATTCCTTTTGTATAAACAGCTTTCTGTGACTGAGGTTTCTTGGATCTTTTCTTCTGATTTGTACATAATCTTCTATGCTGAAAAGGAAGGAATACCAATCTTCCACGGAGCACTGCGGAGGGACAGGACTGGGAAGCGTGAGTTCCCACGGGGCGAGAGAGGTGCTGACGGGCTGCCTCGCTTCCATCACAGTGAAGTTTGCTCTCAGCTCCATCCCTCGTGAGCTGCCACCTGCAAGTTTTGTTGCAATTCAGCCTTTGTAGTTATTGGTTATTGGAAGAAAAGACTCTTTTCCCCTCATTCTGCCCTTCACTCCCCCTCACCCCAAAAGACAGAAAGCCCAGACCCTAATGAATGCAGAAACCACTTAATGATAATCTTTGAGTGTATCCTGAACTTGATCAACAGTTTTTTGTGAGGCCTTGAGGGATAATGGACATTAGATGATGACTTACTTGGTAAGAGATGCCAGTGTATACTTTTCTTTTGTATGAAGATCAAAACAAAACAGCCCTAAGAGGCCATCTTCTACTGCCTTCTGTTTTGAGGCCATGTAAGGTGTATTCTGCAAGATCCATCAGAGCAGAAGTTCTCACTTCCATGTTTGAAAACTGTCTTTGGGAACACTTCCACTCTTTCACGGTAGCATGAGCTCTTGTTTTCTCTCCATCATCTTAAACCTGATAGTGGGGAACAGAGTTGGGTGCTGGGACTACAGCAGGAGAGAGAAGAAGAGAAGTAAAAGCTGTCTCATTTCTGGGAAAGCTTGTGCAGTTGAGTGCACAGCGTGGAGGCACATCCATAAATATGTGCACATCCACGGGTTCTGTGTCCAGGCCCAGATGGGAACACAGGGACACGCCGAGCTCCCTTTTATTGCTTAAAGAGAGGGTCCGAGGTGCCACAGTGTAAACACTTTAATATCATTCACTCTGTTCGAATATTCTGGTAGATGGATAATTTAATACACTCAATTTTAAGGGTCAACACTATTTCAACAGGTGTCAAAGAAAATAGTTTCTAAAATAAAATCCTATTATCTCCTTACCACTGTGGATAATAAAAATCATAGACATTATTGAGCTAAAATTCTTGTAGTGATCTTCTAAATTGCTGCTATATAATTCATAATAAAATAGTGTAAGATCAAGGCAAGGCTAAAAATTCAGTAGATGAATATGATGATGAATATGATCTGTGACTTCATTCTAATGATACATTACCCATATGTGTGAAGTGCTGTTACAAGACAGACCATCTTCTTGTACTGTAGAGGCATAACATGATTGAAATTCTACGAGAAAAGGAGACTTACTTTTTTGCCATTTGTATATTAAAAGCTTTAAAGCCTTCTGCAAGCTGGATTTCTGCATTTATGATGTAATAATTTGACATTGGAATCTTATATCAAGCAGCTCAAGGGAGATGGTGATATACTGGCATTGCTTGAACTCAGTGAGAGGCACTATGTAAACTCTGATTCTTCGTGATGATGAGCTAAACCCAGACACGTAGAGAGTTTAGTGTCAGCTATTCTTGCACCAGGGTCACCTTAGGTTGCCCAGTTAAACCTCAGGTCACTGTTCCAGTTACTGTGACTGCAAGAAAATAGCTGAAAACCAATAGAAAGGGAATAGAAAACCCAGAGGAGAAATCAGATTTATCAGAGAGAATTTCAGTTGAACGAGTACTTTACAAAGGGAAAAATCATTAAGATAATCTTGGAGATGTATGAGGACTCTTTCTGGAATAATGTTTGGACCTAATCCTGCAAGTCCTTGGTCACATAAGTAATCCTGCCTCACACGGGGAGCGTCACCTGACGTCAATAAAATGATTTGCAGGGGAAAGGATTACTCACATGACTAAGGGTTTGTTTGTGTACTTTAATTAGTCTCTCTCTTTTTTTAAATTTTTAAATGTCAGGAGCCAACTTCTCTAGTATTTTCCCTTCCACGCTCATTTTGTTCCAAATAGCAGATCAAATCCATTGGATCTAAGGAAGAAATTCTTCCCTCTGAGGGTGGTGAGGCACTGGAACAGGTTGCCCAGAGAAGTTGTGGCTGCCCCATCCCTGGAAGTGTTCAAGGCCAGGTTGGATGAGGCTTTGGGCAACCTGGTGTAGTGGAGGGTGTCCCTGCCCATGGCAGGGGGGTTGGAACTAGATGGTCTTTGATGTCCCTTCCAACCCAAACCATTCCATGGTTCTATGACTACTCTGATGTTTCCAATATAACTACCAAGTGGACTTGTTTCCAGCAATTTCTTATCCCCGTGAGCAGCTGGCTAGCGCTGTGCTAGTAACCGTTCAGACGGATACCTTCACTAGCAACAGTACAAGCTGGTTTTGACTGTTTCCCCTGGATGATAACAGCAATTATGGCTGGGAGAAAGTGCACAACAAGACCTGATGTTTTCTTATAACATGAGAAACAGACTCCAACCAGAAAAAAAAAAAGAATATGAAATATATTGGTTCTTTAAGTGTGTTTAATTGCTTTACACGTAACAAAACATGAAGAACTAGTTCTAAATAATGTTGTGAGGCAGAATGCATGTGGCAGTACTGAAGGAGTGTGCTCCTTTAAATAAGAAAAAAAAGAAAACAAACCCACAAACATACATATTCATACATAACTGGAGAAACATGAATCTTTTGAAAGGCTCTGGTATGTGGCCACCTTGAAGCTACGAAAATCAAACATTAAACCAAATGCCTGCGATATTGCCAGGATAAGTCAAAAGAGAAGAAGAAATTATTCTTTATTTCAGAGATTGGCAAGCTAATCATAGTACTTTATGCCTTTGCCACTTCAAGATTTTACCACTGTAAAACGGTTGCAGGAGGGGGTTACCTTTTGAAAATAAACAAAATCTGCCTTTTCTGATCCATAGCCATCCACGTTTGAGGAGAAGCACACAAGAGCAATGTAACCACAGGAGCCCTTTGCCTTACACTGAGTTTTACCAGACTTCAGATCATCTAGAAGATCTTCACCTAAAAATCAAAAGCTTTTGAAATTAATTTTCCTAATTCAGATGTCGGATATGCTAAGCTGTAGTTTTCCAGACCTCTATTAACACCCGTGTTGGAAGTTGGTGTGTTACTTGCCCCTTCCTAAGTTTCCAGTTTCAAGAGAGATGCCACATGCCGTAGTTCCATCGATCACATCACTGAAATCCTTCAGAATCTGTCACCAGTCTGCTGGATGAACACAGCCTGATCCTGATGTCAGGTCACAGGTCATTTTTCGTTTTGTTCAATGACCTCTTCTTTGCCTTTTACAAATTGTTTCTCAAAAGATTTGTTTTGGCCTGCCTTAATGTTGGTTTTTTTTGGTGTTGTGTTTTGTGTTTTATGTTTAACCTGCCAGAGTTTGCAGTGCTTCCTGGTGTCTTCATTTGTACTTGACTGCAGCTTTTTGAAGGATATCTGCTCAAGAACTTCCCTTGTTCTGTTTGACCATCCTTTTTCTCTTATCCCTTTCTCAAACCTTTTTGATGAACATTTGCTTTTACTTCCAATACAGTGCTCTTAAGTTGTCACAAAACCTGCAAGTATTTCTCTGTTAGCTGCCCTTTCTCTCTATTTTTAACAAGTTTACCCACTTATATGTAGTCTCCTCCCTGAAGGCTCTGGTGGTTGCTTTGGCTTTCGCTCCTGGATCTCCTGGATCTCCTTCTCCTGGGCTCCCTACGCTGCTGTTCCACAGATGTGTTAGGATTGCTGAACTGGTAGTTTGACTAGATTCCCAATGAGAGAAGACTTTCTGCAAAATCCAAAGATTTACTGCGGAACCGGAATAACGAAATTTCTTGGAGAGCTGGAACGCCAGTTGTGTTTTATTGCTCTGGTGCCTAAGCTTTGCAGATAAGGCTCAGATGTGCTTCACTGAGTGTCTTGTGTCATTCTGGTGAATTAGCAAATGATCTATTTAAAAAATGTAAAAACGCCCCCAGAAACATACAAATCCAAAGAACAGGAGTGTGTGTTGGAGGTTAATTTTTGTTAATGTAGGTTTGTGTTGGGTTTTTTTTTGGTTTGTTTTTTTTTTTTGTGGAGTCCCTGCTGGCAGCTGGTAAGGCTTAAAGCCTCCTAAAAAATGAAAAACCCCAAGTCCCCAAAAACACTGGCATATCTGATGTTCGTGGGCTTTCCAAACATGCGAGATGGGAATTGTGCAAACAACTCTACAACGGGAATTTCTGTTGATGTTCTTTCTTCCTTATCTTGGTTTAACTTTTCTGTGTGTTGTTTGTTTGGAGACTATAAAGGGAAAGAAAGGTACGTAGTTCTTTTTTCAAACAACCTGTAGGACCTCAAATATGCTGTGAATCTCTTTGGAAGCATGAAGTTTACTCGACAACTTTGAAAACAAAAGATAAAATACAGACTGTCAGTGTTAGTATCTTCTTGCTGGTTAAAGTCAAGAGCTCAGGACTTATGAATACTTTATTATGTCTGATGGCTACTCTTACAGCATCAGGTATTCATATTTTTGAAAAAATTAAATCTTACTCTAGCAGGAAATGAATTTTTTTTATCAGATCAGACAGATAAATAGATTGTCCTGCTTTTAACCTGGGTGTGCAAATCACTGGAAAAACTCAAGGAGTAAAGAAACTGAAGGAGGTCGAAACCACAAGGTATTCCAAAGAACTATTTTATAAGTGTTTGTGGAAGGTGTTGCCGTAACCTACGAACCAAGACACCTTTTGGGCTCAATAGAAGGAGAGAGGTCTCTAAGTTGGATGCTTTGAGTAGCTCAGGAGACTATAATGATTAAACAGAGAGCTTTGACACTTAAGCTAAGAACAGCTGGTTTGCTTTTCCTGTAGTTCAGTCCAGAAATTTGGTCAAAAACTACAGACTTTTCTCCTCCTGGGGACACTCCTGTAGAAAAGCTTGCACTGGATTCCACCATGGTGTAGATTTTATGTTTGGTTGGGTTTTTTTCAGCTGAACCTTAGCTCAACCACTAAGTAAATAAAAATAACAACTGTTTATTTTTGGAAACAGGTTCAGCTTCTAGAATATTATCAGATCAATCCTTAGAGCAGGTAGTAAAAGGAACAACATACCCTTGTCTTTGAAGAAGTCAAAGTCAGGTGAGGGTAATTCATTGCTCCATACCAGGATTCCAGCACTCTGTGACACCGCGTTCTACTTTTGTCATCATTTTCCACTTTCCATGACTGTTTTTATTGGTACTAGTTATTCAGCTAATGTAATTTACTGCCATTCCCTTCTTTTGTCTGAATAACTGATACCTATAAACAGAGGAGGATTATTTTTTTCAGCCTTCGTTAGCTGCAAGCCTTTGATCTTCCACCCCCTTCATAGCAACCACAGTGAAGAGTTGAGTCGGTTGACAAAACCGATGTACTGAATGCTATTGTAGATGACTTTACTGATGTTTGATTGCAAATAATTAAGTGGTTTATTAATCCTTTGGACGCTACTAAAGAAAAGCTAGTATCTTTGCCAAGCATTGTGGTGCAAGTTGTTGTGTGTCAGCCTTAAGCTGGAAAAACCTCAGGAGTTTCATGGAAACAAGTCAGAATGACTTTCTTTGTATCAGCAAGCAAAATCTCCTGCTGTCTCTCTCCTAAAAAGCACCTTGGAAGGTCTCTTCTTTCAGTGCTACTGACTCAGGCCTGTTAAAAGGGAGAAGAAACATGCGTAGAGTGGCATGTATCTCCTGCTCTCCAGATGTCCACAGTGTCGGACAGCAGAGCCCGGGCTGTTAAACCACTGTTGCATGGTGCCGTGTCCCTTATCGCTTAGGGCTCACCGGTGTGCTCGGCACCAGCCTGTGCTGGATGTGATCATCGCCCTGTGAAGCCTCTGGGACTCAGAAGACCTTCAGGCACCTCCTTGTCCTCTGACCTTGCCCAGGAATCATGACGCAGGCCTGCATATGTCCACAGCTAGCCTGGTACACGAGGGGTAGGTGAAAAAAGTAGCTGTTGCTGCCTCTTCTCCCAGTCTCCTAAAGAAAGACATACGTTTTGCAATGAGAACCATTGTGAGAGATGCCTCTGCTTTGCTGCTGCCCAGCATGTCAGTCTGTGCCTTCCTCGGGCTCCTTCTGCTCCTCATGTAGTCCGAGATCGGGTGAATCCGGTCTGGACCTGGACCTTAAACTTTCCAGGGCTTGATAACAGAGCTGAAACAGTGTTAAGAATTTGCAAGTTGATACTGATTACTTCCTCAGCTATTTACCTTGCTGGAGATAAGCAGGAGTTGTTACCTCAACTTGCTATTTTGGTTCCTCTGTAGAATCATAGAATCATAGAACGGTTTGGGTTGGAAGGGACCTCAAAGATCATCTAGTTCCAACCCCCCTGCCATGGGCAGGGACACCCTCCACTACACCAGGTTGCCCAAAGCCTCATCCAAAGAGGGTGCAAGTCGAGCAAGATAAGGCAGTATATTGTACTGATAATTGAAATTACAGTGGTGACTTTCTTTTTAACCCACTTGCAAAGGATTGCTTAATAATCCAGGAAGTCTCTTTCCATTTTTTTCTTTTCAAAATCTTACTCACTGCACTAGAATGAAAGTTATTTATTTTCAAAACCATAATAACAACATGTATTTATCAGGTTTAGCTACAATGACCTTGAATGTCATTTTTAATGAGTAACAACAGTCAACAGAATACCAACTCTTGATAATCTGTAAAAGACATTTAAAAAAAAAAAAAGAGAAAGGTTAGGTAAGGAAAGCACACAAAACCAGGTAATAATCATATAAAGAATCCTGAGTTTACTGTTTATACTATTACTGGGAGTTAAACCAAGTTAATATAGCCTTCCAGTCCTTCTTTCAAAATTAAGTGTTGTGGATTTTTTTTTTTCTTAACTAGAGAGAAGGACGAAGATAAGGAAACTGAAAAAAAGTCAAACCAAGGTCAGAGATTTAGTCCAATATAAAAAGAATATAATTCAGTAGGATATTGAACAGTGTGTGTTGAAGGGGAGGGAGAGGGCATCTCTCTGGAAAAAAAAATTAAGAAAATTAAGAAAAACGTGAAAACATTATCATCAGACTTGTTTATTTTACAAACTTGCTGTAATATGCCTGCCCATTTCTTGCTTCCTTTTCATAATCTGGGTCTAACTGGTTAATTACTGTACATGGTGGTTGCCTGTGGCTTTGTTCTCGTGGTCGACTGCACTTTTAATTGTCAAGGGCACCTACAACGCTGTCCAGGTACCGTTTTGGTCTGTAGTTACAAAACCAGATAAACTTGGAAAAACTCCGCTGTTCACAGAAAGGGAACTCACAAATGTCACTCTCGAATAAGTCTGAGCAATTAACTCTAAATTTGCATTCTGCAACATTTCTTACAAGTTACTTATCAAATCAGGGAGCAAGAACAATCACAAGGGACTTGGAACCAAACTTACTTCAACTGTAGCTTCAGGAATTAATTTTGGCTAGCAAGCCAATATGTCAAACAAGCTTATCGAAAAGCAAAAATAAGTATTTTTTTTAAATTTGAAAACATCCGAGAAAAATCTCAAACAGACACACAACCAAAGGGAGTGAGATGTCGTTGGGTGAGCTGTGCAGCAGGTATTTCACCGAACTGTACGCAGCACTGAGCGTGTGGCAGAGCCTAAAATCAGGCTGGACATCTGCAGAACTTCTGTGCTCTGCAATGAGGACCCAGCGTAGCAAAACACGGCTTTACGTGTATGTATGCTGGGCACTCCCTCTTCTGGATAATCTTGTAGCAGCTATGCTGGTGGAATTTCCTCCCTACTCTCCTGAGCCTAAAAACTCATCAGGGCTGAAATTACAGTTGCATATGTGCTGTTACCGGAGGAGCAAGCACAGGAGGAGCAAGCAAGCACGGCGAGTGATAGAAGGCCTATGACCTAGGAGGTCTTAGGGCAGGTCACAAGCATATGGGTTGTTATCATTTGTTTGGAGGGCTTGTGTCTCTTGAAGGTAATGGTGGCACAAAGGGGACCGGCTCAAGTTTGGGCAGATGCTGTGAGAACCAGCGTTTTAGTACTGACCACTTCAAAAACTGAAAATCTGGATCCGAGCATGATGCTCTTCCTTTGTAGTGAATCACACTGGAATAATGTTTTGAATTCCCTAGATGCCGGGCATCCAAAGCTTTGATCACAATCTGGGCACTGTAGCCCAGACTCATCACTATGAAAATATGGTTTTCATTTAGGAAAGCAACTGTGATCTTGCAGTTATATCATCTGAAAAAGATAGGACTCTGACCCTTCCCCACCTCAGCCACAGGCTCTGGGGGTGTAATCTGGTCTCTTTTTGCCATAATTCCCTTTCTATAAAACAAGGCTGACAATAATTCTGGTTATCCTGTGAAGAAAATGAAGCCATATACTTGAGGTAATTTCATATATGGCATTATGAGCCGTAAACAGTCTTGTCAGGCAGAGAAACAAAAATTTTTAGATGAAATATTGTTATCCATTCATTTCTCTTGAGCCTGACTGTTCACTTCGGTTGGGGAGGGACTTTACAGTATCTCTTCTTGTAATCTTTGTGTTGCCTCCTCCACCTCCCTGCAAGCTCCACAACCAAGGAAAAAGCCCCGACTCTCCCATCACTTTCACCACTTCTCCACCTGAAGCATACTGGTAAGGATTGCCTAATTAATTCTTTAGGGCTAGAGAACATACCAACCAATTTCTTCCACATCCTGATATTTTGTACCCTCTCCCATAACCCCAACACTTGTAGCCTCCTCCACTCTCAGACCTTCAGAAATTTTTAGTCTTAAAGGCACCTGAAGAAAACAGAATTTTGGGGCAATCTGTTGTTCACTTCCTTCCTTCCACACCCGTTATGAGGTTACCGATGAGCTCTTGTATCTCCTATGCCCCCTAAACCAACAAATTCATTAATGACAAGTATAATTAAAGCCTCAGAGTTGTGTTTGGGCCATGGAATTTCGTTGCTAAGCATTGTGCTGCTGACAGAAAGGAATGCTTCAATTTGAAGCCCGTGAGATTTACAGGAATAAAGTAAAGCTTTGCTTTAGGTTTTCAAAAGCCCAAACTATGCCAGCGCATCCATTCCACATGACAGAACGATTATACTGGAAAACAACAAAAAAATACATATCCAATCTTTCGTATTTTGGCTGCAGGCGGTTCAGCTCTGTCTGGTCGAGTGCCCGTTGCGCGTTCTTCCTTCCGACACACAACCAGCTCTGGGAGAGCGATGAAAGGGGAAGGGGTCTGAGATGACATCGGGCTGGTTTCTCCCCGTGCTTGGACAATGCAAGAACATGCCCTGCATCAAGAGGGGTCTCTGTGGCTCGTCAGTCGCTGTAGGCAAACTCAGTCTCCCATTGTGCTGGTGCGAAATTAGAAATATTGGTTCATAACGTGTTGAAAGGTTTCTGGGCATCCTGAAAAAATGACTGAGTCGTCTGACATGTGGCTTTGTTTTTTATCGAGCGTTATGTCCATCTTCTGCAGTCGTGTATCAGGCCCAGCTAAACTCATACAATTTCTGAGGCAGAGCTCCATAATTTGGGAAGGGTTATGTTAATGAAATCAAACTGTTACTGACCCGCCTGCTGCATTTATCTACCTGGAATAAGGGTTTATATACAAGAAGGTGAATTGCTCCATATTTTTAGCCTGATAAGACCTTCTACAAGCAATGAAAACCCAGGGCTCTGAAGATTCAGCCTCCTCTTTCCACCCGTTTCAGTGAAACTATGCTGGTGTTTGAAATGCTTCATGCTCTGTGGATATAATCAATGCAGCTGAGGACTTGTTAACCCTTTGGCATGAGCAGGTGGAGTTTGAGGTCTGCCAAATTATCTGATGTGAAAGGAGAAGGTTGTGATCAAGTCAGGTACATTCTGATGAACTAGGAAGGCTGCATCTGGGTATTTATAAGTTCCTTTTTTCCACTGTGCTGGAGGATAATTTTCTTGTGTTTTTTTTTTTTTTTCTTTCAGCTGGTTGTACTGATCCATAACTCGCTGTTGAGACGCTCGGTCAAGGTCACACCGTAAGCAGTCCTGTGGTTGTGTAAGGCTCCAGCTCCTTCTTCTTCTCAAAGTTTTTCTTAGAATCACAGAATCATAGAATCACAGAATGTTTTGGGTTGGAAGGGACCTCGAAGATCATCTAGTTCCAACCCCCCTGCCATGGCCAGGGACACCTTCCACTACACCAGGTTGCCCAAAGCCTCATCCAACCTGGCCTTGAACACTTCCAGGGATGGGGCAGCCACAGCTTCTCTGGGCAACCTGGTCCAGTGCCTCACCACTCTCTGAGTGAAAAATTTCTTCCTTATGTCTAATCTAAATCTCCCCTCTTTCAGATTAAAGCCATTGCCCCTTGTCCTATCACTACACATCCTTGTCAAAAGTCCCTCTCCAGCTTTCCTGTAGCCCCTTTAAGTACTGGAAGGCTGCTATAAGATCACCCCGGAGCCTTCTCTTCTCCAGGCTGAACAGCCCCAACTCTCTCAGCCTGTCTCCATAGCAGAGGTGCTCCAGCCCTCAGATCATCTTCGTGGCCTCCTCTGGACCCGCTCCAGCAGCTCCATGTCCTTCTTGTGTTGGGGACTCCAGAGCTGAACGCAATATTCCAGGTGGAATACCCAGCCCCTTGCCTCTGTCACATACGTACCAGTCTTGCACACAAATCACGGCGTCATTTAGGTTGGAAAAGACATTTAAGATCACTGAGTCCAACTGTCACACACTTGTATCCGTGTCCCCAGCAAAGCCACTCATCTTCAAGCTGCACATTCCCAGAGGGGGTCACACAGACCTGTAGGGTTTTCTGTCGTTTATATTTCAACCAGTGGCTTCTGTAAAAGTGTTTTTTGATGTTTTGCACCCCTGGTAAATGAAGGACAAGTGTTACACACGCTAGCCTTGATAGAGCCTGAAATCTAATCCACCAAGAGCTGGTTTTATTCCAGATTTACCAGCATTTCTTGCTTATGTTGTTACCTGTTATTAGTGTTCTGAAATACACTAGCACTCCTTTTTTTTTTTTCCTCCTGGGCTGGATTTGCTGTGTGCAAAGGAAACAAAAGTATAGGAGAATAACTACAGCTCCTGTTAGTCGAATGTGGGATGTATGCTACAAACCATGCATGATGCAGTCACAGCTGCACAGATAATATACTGGACTCATGTCCTCATGTCTCCCTGCCTATTTTGTTACCTGAAAGCCTTTTTTCTTCTTTTTTTTTTTTTTTTCCCCCTCTCCTCTTCCCACAGGATTTCGGTTTTCTTCACTCTGCTCTGCCCATGGGGTCTGCCCCACTTCCTGCTGAAGAACAGGATGCTTTTGCTCAGCTGAACCATTACTCGTGCAAGGAAAGGATGGGGCAAATAGAAAATTGTATTTGGAGTACAGTCTTTCTCCAGTGAAATCCATTGGATGTTTGCTACCGACACCAGCAGGACCGTATTTAGACCTGTTCAGGCTCTCTGATTTTTTTCAGTTTGTGAAACACAGCTTGGAAAAAAAGGGTGTTTACTGCTTCCTGGTGCACAGATGAGCAGCGACTTACTTTGCCTTCAGCTGCCTGAGAACTCAGGTGATGAATAGCTGCCTTTCTGACCTCTCCTGACATCTAAAGAGTTGTGAGGGGAAAAACAAAGCCCTGTGCTAAGGAAGGAGGAGGAAGTTCGGGCTGTTTATGTGTGGTTATGGTTTCCTTTGTTTCTTCCTCTTTTACGTTATGCCTGAATTTATTTTTTTTTTCCCAAGTTGCAGAACGCAGACTTCACAGTGTTGGCAATAATATTCACTGAATACGCTGGGAAATATTGTTAATTTATTTTCTAGGGATTCAGGGCTGTGCTTGCGTTTTACTGAAACCTATAAAAGGTCCTAAGACCTGTTATATAATACAAATAGAACAGAATTGCATGGAATATAAAACATATTTGGTTGTTCGAATGGGTAATTTCAGTTCATGACAAGTAAAGGCCAGTTTCAAATGGAACTAACTGGTCTCAAGCAGTCAGTAAATCAATTAGGCTGTATGGGGAGGAGGGGGTGCACCCTTCACACGAACAGTGCTTTTCTACCCAGCATGCTCTGTCTTTGCTGAGCTCCGTTTCAGATGTTTTTCTCTCTTGGCATACTCTGTTTATAGCTTTTTCGTGCCTATGGTCAAAGGCATCTCCTCCCACTTCACTGTCTGGTTCACGTCACATTTAGTTTCTCATTTCCAGGCACTCTCTGGCTCCATATCTCCAAATGACAGGTAGAATATCTCAAACATTAACACTGGTCTTCAGTAATATCTGTCCTTTTCTTCTGGGTTCCTCTTCAGGCAAAGGAGAGCAAGGGATTATTTCTAGACTCTTCAAGCAAAGCTCAAGCAAAATAAAGTCACTTGTCTTCTGGGATGCACTGAACACATGCTTTTACAATTGTCTTAATAGATCTGAAGTTTGCTCTCTCTAAAATTGCTAGTCATGCCTCTCCTTCAGTCAGCAGCACTAATGATTATGGGAATTCATTGCCAGCCAGGTGAGGGAGTTGATTTGACTGGTAATTTGTTTTTTTTTTCTTTTTTTCTCTGTTAATTGGCAGATGGATCTACTGACTTGGGTCAGCTCTAAGGGCAGGAGCTGGGAAAGGTTGGTACATGCCTTTTTTGCAGCACAGAATTTAAATTGACCTTAAGCCCTTTGTAAATAACACAACTATTCTCACCTGTAACTTTTCCCTTTTTAAAGAAAGCCATGACCAGAGGAAAATGTCTTCTTGCTGGTGTCATCACAGTGCCCATCTCAGAACTCAACTTGTGTTTATTCCTTATGTGGAGGAGAAGGATTTTTGGAGCCCATTGCTGATGTTTAACAAGTTATGAGTGCTAAGTCAACAACAATGTAAGTCCTACATCTTTTTATGTTGTTATTTTCAAGCTCATGCCCTCAACAATGAGGTTACAGTAGGTTTTTTTTTCAATGAAAGTTGAGACACTGTGCTCAAAAAGGTGGGAACAGGTGAAAAACAAGAAGATTGTAGTAGCTAGAAGGTGTAGTAAATGCTAGGGTGTTGTAGTGCTGTTTGTAGCTGTGTGAGGAGGAGGGTGTTGTGACACAGATGTGGAAGAGACTGACTTGATCTTGCTGAAAGCAAGAGAGATGGGCCTGGTGCTTGGTGTAGCCAGCACTTCGGAGGAGCCTGGTGAGGGTGGCTGAAGGCTGCCTCTCTCAATCTCTTGTAACTGCGTGTGCTTTCTATCCCACTGTAGTCTGGCTGTAGAAAGGAGTGTGATAAAGAGCTTAGCACTTACGTGAACAATCTGCTTCTCTTCCAAAATAATAACTTGACTGCAAAATTGCTGCATGGATGCAATACAGGAAACCTTGGGAGATGCGTTTGGTTCCTTCTACATCTCCCAATACTTGTCTGGAGAAATTCACTGCGTTCTGTCATGGATTTGTGAGCCGAGGGCTGAGTAACGATGGCTTAAGGCACGGCTGTGAGCCCTTGCATGTTGGCACGACGTCAGTGGGGAGCGGTGCAGGATGTAGGTTTGCGAAGGTCTCAAAAGAGCCATCGCTCCTTGCGGTGCGTTTGGTTTTCCGATGACCTAAAGCCATTCTCCACCCATCTACGAAGTAATCTGTCTCTTGAGTTATTTGTCTGGATATCAGTCAAAGTAAGGAATATCCCGGTGGTCTAATTCTCTCCTTTTAGTGACTAACAAATTAGGAGATGTGTTCAGATAAGTCAAAAGGATTTATTAGCGTAGTGGTTCTGATAAAGCATTTTAACAGAAGTGGAAGGAGGCAGCTGGAGTCAGAGCTGTCACCTAGCTTGGTTTCTCTTGACCTATTGTGTACGGTGTTAATGGACGTGCATGTTTTCTGCCTAGGGGAAATTAGTCCCTTTTTCATGTTTTAGGTCACCATTTTCTTAAGGTGAAATAGCTGTGCCTGGATACGTATTTTTCATGGATCTAGGCTATTTAGTGCATCTTCTAATAATAATGCATATCACTTCCTTTTAGGAGAGAGCTTAAAACATTGTTCATCTCCTTTTGCCTTTGTGTTTGCAGTGTCCTCCTAGGGCGTGTTGGTTATGTACTTGCCACAGATTGTGCAATTAAAACATAGTACATCTTTGTATATAAATCAATGACTTAAAGCATTACAGAGCATTACTGTACTATTTAAAATTAATCTACAGGCTCTGAAGACTGTTTCTGTAGCACTAATTGTCCTCCTGGTATTACATGGACGTGCTCCGAAACGGTGCTTGCTTTTGGTCTTGGAGCTACAAAGCAATTTCTGGTCATTTTGAGGTGGCCAACTGCACCTTGAGGGCTGTGGAATTCTGTGTCGTTAGTGCAAGTCATGGATAGAAGTGCTGGCAGAAGTAAGGCTGTAGCTCTTAAAATTGTGCAGTGGCCAGACTGTTATTTTTCCCTGACGATAATTTGAAAGAAAAGAAATGTTTATGCTGGCTTTGAAATCTTTCAGTCTGGTCCCAAACCACTGACTTCCTAAAAATAAAACGGAAATATGCCAACACCTCGCTGAAAAAAAAAAAAGGCCCTTCCCCAAGCACGTGATAACACCAGTCAGTTTGCCTGAATACTCACAAATAATAAATAAAAAGAGCCACATGTCTGGCTGAATCGGAGAGCAATTAGGAACCTTGAATGAAGGTTTGCAGATGCTGGCTTTGCGATTTACAGTTTGCACGTTCCTGTTCCTACACTTTTTAAAGATTAAACAAGAGTATTAGATCAATGAGGGCTGTCAGCATATCCTGGTTGTCCTAATATCCTTACTTTTAGCTCTTAATAGTTCTATTTTGAGTAAGTGTTTAAACAGTGAAAGAGAGGAATTTCATGCCTTCTTGCTGAATCAACAAAGCCTTGAAATCTTCTGTTACTTTTATTTTCAGTTATTTATGGCTAGGGTTGTCTGCTTTCCAACGGTTCACTCTTGGATCCTGTAAATCCAGCTACGAGTCACATAAGATGAAAGAAGTAATTATGATATGAATTACAAAAGCCCCTGAACTTGTAGTTTTAGACTCACATCTGTATTACTTTATTACCTTTTCCTCTTGCTCCTGTTGCCTCAGTTCTTCTCTCCTTGGCCTGACCTAAAATGTTTTCTTTTTCCCTCTGTTCTAATGGCTGCCAGACAGCAGGTACGCTCCTGCTGATCAGTCCTGCTTTCAAACCCTGCAGCTCATGGCACCTTTTCCTGTAATTCTACTTGTAAGTAATAGACAGCCATGAATCTCGGTTCTTTCCTAACAGACTGGAGTAAATAATGGGCTGAGAAAAAGTTAATTGGACACCTTTAGCTTATTGGGAGGGAATAGAGTTAAAATGAAATGGAGAAGTATTCCCTGAGCTGTGCTCCCTCTCTTAGTACTGGTGCAAGGGAACTGAGGATGTCTGATGTCTACAGCATCTACGGCTGCCAGTGTGTTGAGGAAGGACTTTGCATGAAGGATTTTGGATTGGGCTTTCAGTTGGATGCCTTCCTACTGTAGGCTGAAGGAGATATCAAACCAAAGAGCAAGAAACTTAACACAGTCCTGAGAAGCATGTGGCTTCTCTCTCCCCGTGGAAGGCTGTATCACTGGGAAAGTGTGTCATCACTTAGGGCAGCAGCTGACTATAAGCAGCACAATTGCTGTGGCCTTGATGGTTGTTTTACAGGATGGCTGCTGCACTGGAAGGAAGGGAGTGGGCTGTGTAATGCAGGATCTGCCTCTACTTTTATATCTATTCCTGACAGCAGAATCAGCAGTCCAACTCATAAGTCTTCCCTTTCGGCTTTCCATACCACCTCCCTCTCCCCATCTTACAGTGGACAGAGAACCATTTCTCAGCCTTTGAATACCAAAATCCAATGCTTACTCTTCTTCTGGGGCAGAAATAAGGCTTCCAGCACAGGCTGGGCAAAGGGCCAGAAGCACAAAGAACCCCTGGCAGGACCAAGAACCCTGGTAGTGTGACTCCAAGACCCAGCGGGATGCATGCATATGTATTGCACAAGAGCTCTGGAGATCAAAAGTCAGCTCTTCAGCTGGGCTGGCTTTGCATGTGCAAAGCGTTCACGAGCACATTTTTTTGCATACTCTCACATGGTACTTCCAACAAAACGCAGAGAAGGCCATTTGTGGGTGTAGGAGTTTTGTTTGAATCCCTCTGATCGCTTTGTACCTGAAAATCAATGTTTAGTTCCAGGTTTTATGTTTGCTTAGCTACTCACAGGGTTGTTCCCTTACCCAGTGCTTAACATACTTTCAGGGTGATCCAGTAATATGCAAATGTTTAACCTTTATCCACTAAACTACTAATTTAAAAATAGAAAAGCACCAGCTTCTGGGGTTTAGTCACTGCAATTTTCCATCTGTTGTCAACTGTAATTGCAGGGCACATCGGGCTTGATTGGCATGGACAAAAAAGTTGCTCATTTAGTTTCTTATGTACCAGAAATTAAAAGCCAGTTTGTGTATCAAGTTTGTGACCACACAGCCATGGGGCAGTGTCAAGCTTCGAGTGCCCCTGGCTGACACAGAGCACGTTTAAGAAGCTCTAGATAACGTAGCTGTCTCTGCACTGGATGAAGTCTTCGTCTTGCAATAGTTAGGTAGATAACCAGTGGTGCCCACTAGCTATACAGAAGGCTATTAAGATACTCCAGATTTCTTTTTCCTCTGGCAGTGAGAGTACGTTTGTAAGTACATCAGTGAGGTGCTGCATACATATTTTCCTGGTAAAAATATTATTTGAAACCAGGTAGATTATAGGAGAAACACTTACAAACGCTCTCTCGCATTTGAAAGTCATCCTCCATTGAGATGAAACTCACCTGCCCTTGCAAATCCCTCCAAAATAGGTGTCAGCATGTAAAATTGTTTTTAAACTTGTCTGCTGTATTTGCAATTGCATCAATATGCAATAAGACTTCATGAGTTGTTTTGAAATGCAAATACATCTACACTTAAACAAAATAGAGATGAAGTATCACCCCAGCAAAGTCTACTCTATTTACTCATGAAGAAGGCTTCAGTCCTAAGGATGAGATGGCTCATACCCAACTTTAAACATCTAAAAATTCAGTTTTTTGTTTAGGGAATGTAAGTAGCTTTTCAAATAGCATACCATGAATTTGCACAACCACCCCGTTCTGCTTGTTCGGAAGGTGGGTCTGTGCTATCGGTATTTGTTACATCAAATGTGTTTGAATAAGTCCTTTTGTGTTTGTCTAATCAAACGTTATCAGTAAGTGAGCAAAGGAAAAGGGGATTTCCCTTTCCACAGGACGTCACCACAGTCTGCTGCTGACTGGGTGAGCCAAGCAATCTGGTTTTTCAGGTTTGATATTGCGATGAAAATAAAACAGGCCTTGGGGGAAATGGCTGATGGAACATTTTCTACTCTTTTCTTTCACAACTTAGCATATCTAAGAGACTGGTTAAATCGAATTATGTGGGTGTATGGCAATCCTGACACGGTTTTTCCCACAACCGTTTCCTTTAGGTTTGCACCAGTTGTGCTAGCAGTGCTTGCTCTGTTCACAGCTGATCTTGAAAAAAATTAACCAAACCAAATCAATCAATCAAACAAACAAAAAAACCCTCAAAAACTCAGTTACGAATTATTTTCTCAGGCAAATAATTTTTTATCATAATGTCTTGAACCCTTCCATATGACAACAATGATAAAATCAGCTGCATTAATCGTATTAAATACTCTGTTGTAATCAGACTTCACTGAATGGCATACTTGAGGACATTTGCACGTCTGAATGATTCCATGTCCTTTGACCAGCAGCTTCCAGAATACTCTGAAAAAGGAGATGAAAACCTTTTTGTGTTACATGAAAGAGTAAATTGTTCCTTGAAACACAGACTAGGAGTTACAGTCTACCCATCTGGTTGTTCATCCGTCTGATAAAAACCACTTAGATGATCAGGCCCTCAGGGACATGGTTAATAGTTGGTTCTCTACCTGGAGGTAGATGCAAAGTGGAGTGGCAGGTATCTGTCCTTGGATCTGTGCTCATTAACATCATTATCAATGTCCTGGAGGAAGCTATGGAGAGCTCTCATCAAGTTTGCAAATGGATGATGATCAGGCCCTCAGGGATATGGTTAATAGTTGGTTCTGTACCTGGAGGTAGATGCAAAGTGGAGTACCTCAGGTATCTGTCCTTGGATCTGTGCTCATTAACATCATTATCAATGTCCTGGAGGAAGCTATGGAGAACTCTCATCAAGTTTGCAAATGGCATCAAGGCATCAAGCTGGGGGTACCAGGTACCAGCAGGGCTGCTGCTTGGAGTGAGCTAGACAGCCTGCAGGGCTGGGCTGAGATGAAGCTTACGAAATTCAGCTCAGTGCAAAGCCCTGTCCCTGGGAAAGCAGTCTTTGGCAGGGATCAAGCCTGAGCCTGTCTGGCTGGGGGCAGCTCTACTGGTGCTGGGCTTCAGAGACAGCAAGTGGTTTTGGGGGGGGATGTCACAGCAGCCTCCAGTACCTATGAGGAGGTTATTGAGAAGCTGGAGTTCACTGTGGTGCAGGGTGGGAGGAGCATAACTTAAATGTGAGAGGTTCAGACTGGATGTAAGACTTTTCCACCATGAGGACAATCCAACCTTGAAGGTTGTGCAGTCTCCATCCTTTGACATTTTCAAGTCCCTATTGGATGAAGTCCTGAGCAGTCTGGTCTGACCTCAGAGCTGACCCTGCTTTCAATAGGAGCTTGGCCCAAAGATATGCTGAGATCCCTTCCAACCTGAATGATCCTATGAAAATTACAGATTGGAAGGATATCTGGAGGTCAGCTGGTCAAAGCAAGGCAAGCTTAGCTAAGGCTGAGTTGAGTTCTTAATAACTCTAAGCATGGACACTCCACAACCTCTCCAGGAGACTTGTGCCACTGTTTGACTACTCTCAAGCATCACAAGAATCTGCAAGAAATTGGGATTTGACGCAAGCTAAATGTCTTTAAATAGAAGTGTTGGTAATGTAGGTCAAGGTGAGGCCAATACAGATAGGTAGAGGAGGTAAGATCAATATGCATAATGTGGCACAAAACTTCAAGATACACTTAAAAATGGAAATAAGAATTTGGCATGTTGTTGATATTGTCATTGCTGATCTGGGATTAAATTCAAGGCCAGGTTGGATGGAGCCTTGAGTAGCCTGGTCTAGTTGAGAGGCGTCCCTGCCCGTGACAGGGAGGTTGGATTAGATGATCTCTGAGGTCCCTTCCAGCCTGTGCCATTCTATGATTAAATTGTCTTCCTTTGCTGTGTTTGGATAGGTTATCGTGGTACACTTCCCTTGTTTCTCTCTGTTCATTTCCTTCTGTCTCTCCAGTTATATAAAGCCACTTACATAGTGGATTCACGATGGATCTGCAGCTCAGTGAGTAAAGTTTGTGTAAGCAAATATTTTCCTCAACTAGTGCAAATGTAGTGCTAGCAGCTGTGCATTGTGTTGGGGTTGATACACGTTTATTGGGTACGGGGAGACCCTGGGGGACCTTATATTGCCTGAAGTGCTACGCTGGTCCAGGACAGTGGGTCTGAGCGCCAGAGGTGTTTGGCACTTCAGAAGAGTTTTGACGTTGGAAGCAGTACATACCTCTGGAAGATGGTTCTGCCCACTCTGCGTTGCACTGGAAACTGCTTTTCTGTTGTATCACTAACACAGAATCACGGGATCCCAGAATGTCAGGGATTGGAAGGGACCTCAAAGGATCATCTAGTCTAATCCCCCTGCCGGAGCAGGACCATCTAGATCAGATCACACAAGAACGTGTCCAGGAGGGTTTTGAACATCTCCAGAGAAGGAGACTCCACAACCTCTCTGAGCAGCCTGTTCCAGTGTTCTGTTCCCCTTACTGGGAAGAAGTTCTTCCTCATGTTTAAGCGGAACCTCAAGTCATTATGTGATATGTCGGGGGAAAACCAGGTCAGTGGAAATGCAGAGGTGGGAGGATCATTTCCATAATCTTCATTAATCCTTTCTTTTGAAGTCAAAATATTCCAAACAGCAGTAAACGTCCTTACAACATTTTGGCACTGGCAGCTGTGGTGTCTTGAAATTCATTGCCACGTCTGAAGAGATGTGAGTGGATAATTTGGAGCAGGGGGTTATAGTTCCGTAGGGACAACAAATAAGAAAGCAAAACAATGGCTTTGCGTGAGAGCCTGTTAAAACCCTGTCCGAGTTTTTCTATAAATAGTGTGTTGTTTCTCTCTATCATGTTACAGAAAATATTAAATCCAGCAGGGCTGGCATATAAAATCCTGACTTACGAGAACTATAAATGCTCTTGCTTTCTAAAGAGGTGCTAGAAAGGGGCATAGTCAGTAATTAGGGTTATTTAAGGATGGTCCCTGATCTGGGAGATACAAGAGGTAACGTGATGCGATGGACAGTTTTGGATGACACTCTGAAAGTCCAGCATGGGAAAGAAAGCACAGCAGAAGGAAAGGGACAATTTTTTGCAACAATTGGCTGTGTTCATGATTTAGTAACAGAGCTGTGATGCCTGCAGGGAAAAGTGAGCAAGGTGTGAAGGTAGAGTCAATATCCCCTAGGAGACCAATTACTGTAATGGGGAAAAACAGACAAAGATTTGGTCAGACACATGGTTCTTGAGTGTTTGATGAGCCAGCACTGCTGATTGCATATCACAGAATGTCAGGGATTGGAAGGGACCTCAAAGGATCATCTAGTCCAATCCCCCTGCCAGAGCAGGACCACCTAGATCAGATCACACAAGAACGCATCCAGGCGGGTTTGGAACATCTCCAGAGAAGGAGACTCCACAACCTCTCTGGACAGCCTGTTCCAGTGTTCTGTTCCCCTTACTGGGAAGAAGTTCTTCCTCATTTTTAAGCGGAACCTCCTCTGTTCCAGCTTATACCCATTTCCCCTTGTCCTGTCATTGGATGCCAGTGAGAAGAGCCTGGCTCCATCCTCATGGCAGTCACCCTTTACATATTTATAAACATTAATGAGGTCCCTCCTCAGTCTCCTCCAAGCTGAAGAGACCCAGCTCCCTCAGCCTTTCCTCATAAGGGAGATGCTCCACACCCTTAATCATCTTTGTGGCCCTGCACTGGACTCTCTCCAGCAGTTCCTTGTCCTTCTTGAACTAAGGGGCCTGGAACTGGACACAATATTCCAGATGTGGCCTCACCAGGGCAGAGTAGAGGCGGGGAGGAGAACCTCTCTCGACCTACTCACCACACCCCTTGTAATACACCCCAGGATGCCATTGGCCTTCTTGGCCACAAGGGCACATTGCTGGCTCATGGTCATCCTGCTGTCCACCAGGACCCCCAGGTCCCTTTCCTCTGTGCTGCTCCCCAACAGTTCAGTCCCCAACTTGTCAGCATTTAGCTGGCTAAAAGCATTTTAAAGCTGGCCAAGCAATTTGGATTCAGGATTGAAGGTCTGAGGCTATAAACAGTGTCTAGCAAATGCAAAAGGCCTTATCTGAAAAAAGTTCATGAAATAAGTGGGAATAAATAGATGGGTTGGTATATCTATGGTTTGGTGATGGTACGTGAGGTTTGTGAGTGCTACTACTGGGAAGCTGGATGAGAAGAGCAGGTTCTTGCAGAAAATGTGGGAATCCTTTGCTAATAGACTTAGCCTGAGGAAGACTTGAGTTTGTATATGTCTAGACTTTTGTCCTTTAAAGGTAAAAAAAAAAAAATCTATGTAAATTGATTGTTGAGACTGAATGGAAATTTGAGCTTTCTCTTCAGGAAGAAGCTGTACAAGGAGCTGGAGACAGTGAGTTTTCCTTCTCCCTCTTATTACAGGTCATAATTAGTCCGTTTGTATGTACTCCCAACTCACCAGCCTCCCCTGAATCCTCAGGCTGTCTGCAGAGATCCTTCAACCAGATGTGTTTACCAACCAGATCTGCAAATACTTTCCCTTTTTGTTATTTTGAGTGATTTTACCAAAACTAACAGGTTTTTGCCCAATGCAGCCTGAAAAGTTTCTTTGATGCTTTAGTGCTCTGTGCTGAACAGATTTCCAAGTTAAGATGTTATGAAACAGATGGAGAAAGACCATTTAAATGCAAGGCCTCCTTTCTTTTGGCCAATTAATATTGGTGAGATTTAGGACTCACATTTGCAGGAACACTCAAGCAATAATCTAAATTAACTAAAAGTGTGATTTTAACATGGATTAGTCAAACTGCATTAAGCCTCTGGGTGGTTAATCATAGTCAGAATTAAACTGGCCTTAATTTGATATAGCTGGCTTCATTTCCAAAGTCAAATTAAGGTTGTCTTCCCAACAGAAGTTTTATTAATCTGCTTTAAAAGGTAATTTCTTGAATGTCCCTGTTTACTCAAGCTCTTGATAAATATAGCAGCTTGGGAAAGAGTTACTGCTGTCCTGGCTTGGTTGAATCACCATCAGCATTGGTTATTCCCGTGTTCGGTGGTGTGCTGGCTTGTTCTTTTGGGGAAGAAGGGAAGAGTTCTACATGGAAATTTTCCCCTTTTGCCAAGAAAGTTTTACAAGCCAGTGCTCAAAATCTTGTCTTAAAGATCCTGCATTTTCTAGGACGGTGAATAATTACCGATATTCTTACTCTGAAGATATTTATAAACTTTGATTTATTTGTCCTGAGCCACTTATCAATCTCTACAGCATCACTTGTTTCATAGCTTCCTACCAACGTGATCTAACGAATGCTTTTGGGTTTGGCTTCCACAAAACGTAGCCTTATCACTGCTGTCTTCAAGGTGCAGGCTGCTTCCAGGATGTACTCAAGGTAGTGCTGATGAGCGAACCTCAAAACTTCCACATTCTCAAAGAGCTTGGATAATCATCAGAAAGTCTGGATGTTTATCTGAACCATATTTAAGCCATTCCAGCCCCTTGGGTCTGCAAATTTAGGTTAGAAATCTTTTACGTAAGCTTAACTCCTGGTATTTCCTGTTTCTGACCAGGCCAGATATGCTCAAGTGTCTCTTTGAGGTGATATTTGTCTCCTGTTTTTACTACCGTTATCAGGTCACCAGTTCTTGGATTCAGGAAGAGACTTAAAACATGTTCTTGGTCTTAAGTATAAAGCAAAACAACCCAGACTAGAAAATGTGCTTTAAAGGAGTGAGGTAGGCAAAAGGAAAAGAGAGACAGAAAGAAGTTAGGACAGCTGGGGTGCATGTGACTCATTTGAGACAGCAGGCATCTGGAGATCATGAGCCTTTGATTAGTTTGTGGGAGAAGAGGAAAGTTGCTTATAAAAGATAAATTAAATAGAGAAAAATGAATCAAGAATGTAAATGAACATGAGAAAGTGCCTTTAATGTGCACCATAAGTTGAAGATAAACTTTATCAAGAAAGGAGGAATCCAAATACTGTACACAAAAGTATGGAAACTGATTAAAAAAAAACGCATTCACTTCTGTTGAAGATCAGAAAGGAATAAATCTAAACTTACAGTACAAAATTACGGGCTATGTATTACCCTCTTTTTCCTCTTGGATGAGCTTGTCATCTTAATCAGGCCTCAGAATTCAGGCTTGTGGGTACTGGAAATATGGGTTTTCTGGGATTTCTAAAATCACAGGCCTACAGTTTAGGATGCAATTTCTGTAGGACTCACCCTAGGATCAAACTGCTAAAGAGCCAGAAGAGCAAGTGTGTCTAATCATCCCCCAAGGCTTTTAGGAAGTGCCTTGAGCAAGGACATTGGCATCTGAACTCCGAACCAACCATCCTGCCTGAGGCTTTGTGGAAGAACGACACGGTTGCAGGGCAAAATATTAATCTCAGCCAAGCTAGGAACAACAAGGAAAGAAGTTTTCTTTGTACATCTAATAAAATTTTAAAAAGAAGCTAACTATTGAAGAAGTATCTGAAATTTGCCTTTGAACTAGAATAGCTTTCATGTAAACTCAACTTGTCTTCTATGTGATAAAGCAAATATCTTTTTACCAAGTAGATATTATTTTAATCTTTGTCCTTGAAGTTAACAAATTAACTTTCTCTCTGATTTCCCCGTTTGTGACAGCCTCTGGCTGTGTTTTTACTGTCGTAACAGCTTCTGGCAGACTGCGTGTCTCTCACATCCACTGCAAAGTAAACAGGAATTTTTTCCAAGGGTAACTGGCTGGGCTCCAGTGGAAGAATGCAAGTTATTCATAAGTTCTGCTAGGCTCATTTCTGCTTAATATGGTCTGTTTTTATTGTGGATTTTATGAAGGGAAAAAAAAAAAGTTGTGAAATTTTTTGAATCCCCTGGGATTATTTTCTTCAAACATGTGGGAAATTACCTTCCCCCCTAACTCCCCTGCGCATAGTCACATTTCTATTTGTCCTGACTATGTTCATCTTTTTTCCACCTTTGGTCACAAGAGGCTGCCAGAAGGTTCCCAAGATGTGGCTAGGACATGTCATACTATTTTGAGGATGTAATCAAAGTTGCAGACATGCACAGCGATCCATCATGGTTCTGGTGAAGGTCTGCTGGAGTGCCAGCAGCCTTGTCTGCCCCATAAATTGCACTTCCCAAGCCCAGGCAGCAGCAGCAAGGGGTTTCTTTGTGCCTGGCATAACCCTGGAAGGAAAGGGAGAAAAATACTTTAGGGCTTCAGGGAGATTCAATATTAACGAGACAGATCTGGGTCAGGTGTATCCTGCTCAGTGCCTGTGTCTTTCATGGCCTGTGGCTCCAGCAGGTCCCAGGTATCCATGCAGCAAAACTCCATTACTGTTTTTTTTTTCCTAGTTTTTGTCTGTTTTGGTCTCTAGAGCTTCTGGGATTCCTCTGTGGTTCTTTCTGTTGGAATGAGCCAAGCAGCCCTTTGGTGCTTTCCCAGGGACCTCGTGGGAGTACGTGGGATTGTTCCTGTGTGCAGACAGAGCTGGGGAGGGTGGTATGTAGCAGTGGGGGAAAAAGCTATAAAGCTGAAGGCAGATGTCGTTGTAAGGGCAAAAGGATGTAAATTGTCCAAGCCCAAGCTGGAAATTGGATGGAGGCTCCTAACTGGAGTAAGGAGGTTCTTTGAAAGAGGAGTAGTAGGGAGTGAGGGAACTTTGATGCCTTGTGAAAGGGATTCTATAATAATTATTCTATAATAATTATACAGAAATACTGTTTGTGGCAAAAGGAGACTGAATGATGAACAGGGAGGTCCATTTCGAACCTGGTTTCCTCTGTTTTCCTGAGTACCCAAGAACAACTGTAGAGCTAGACTATGACTGAGGACTATCTGCACTTCACTGACTTTGCAAAATGGGTGGATTGTTAAGCCAAGTGAAAGGGTTATCATGACTCCAGCCTCCATACTGGATAAATCCACTGGTTGTAAATGGGAACAGCGCTGCACTCATGTCAAAGCATGCTAATGGGTGTAGAATTGAGGACAACATCCCATTAAAACCAATAATAAATTGAGTATTTCGTTTTAATATTGGTAATGTTTCTATAGTACCTTTCGGTTTGAAATTTCAAGCTGCTTTACCATCAAAACTGACTTAAATATTGCCGAACTCAGTATATAAATTGTATTTTGAGCAACCTGGTGTAGTGGAAGGTGTCCCTGCCCATGGCAGGGCGGTTGGAACTAGATGATCTTTGAGGTCCCTTCCAACCCAAACCATTCTGTGATTCTATTTTACCTGGTTTTGTGTATGGAGAATGCAGAAAAAAGGTGATTTGTCCTGGGTCACTCTGGGTGAGCCACAGAACCTTTTCAAAGCTGGATTTTTGGGTGGAAGACATCCTGTAGAAACTGATACAATGAATGATGGGCATCAAACTCAGCATGCAAGTGGTAAGCTTCACGGGATATTTTGTGGCTAACATGGTAGCAGCTGAGCAGAAAATGTTTTTCTTCAGCTGCCCTTTGGTTAGAGTTGAGCAGACAGGTTAACTCAGTCCAATTTGCTCCAATCGCCTCTCTTCCCATTTTCTGTTTTTCCGTTGACTGTTTGAGTGCCTGTCTTTTGTTTCCACTGATGCACAAAGGGGAGGTTTTAATTTCACATGAAAGAGCATATTGATGTGTGATGCCGGGGATTTACACCAGCATTGCTGGCATACTCGACTCTGTGTTTTGGCTGCCTGTATGTATTTGGAAATTCGGGTATTAAAAAGAAAAGGGAGACTATTCATCGTAATGCTCAGCATTATGTGCCTCTTCTGAATGTTCAAAGCACTGTCCAGACATCATCTAAATAATCTCATGATCTTTCCAAGAAATGGGAATGTAAACAGAGTTTATCTCCTTCTTTGACACCGCAGTAAGTTGCTGGAGGCCAGCAGTGGGACAGGCTCCCCTTCTCTTGTCACTGCCTTCGTGTTTTCCTTGTACATCGTACAGAATTCACTCTACCTTCATGGGTACAAATGTATCTCTTCAGGTTTGGTATGGGCAGCTTCCTTCCCCCATGACTTTCTTTTCAAGGCATACTGAATTCCTTTCCTTGCGCTGGGTGTTTTTATCCGCTTGTAAAATCCACTAATGCCTCCTTTGTGTAAGCCTTAGCCTGACCTTTCAAGCAATAAATGGGATCAGAAAAAAATGACAAAGCCGGAGTTCAAGTTTCTGTATTTCATACAAAACAGTTAATAGCATAATATTTAAAGCACAGAGTTTTCCTGCATCTGCTCTGTTGTTGCTTTAGGTGTTGCCTATCAGCTCTTTGAAACCAGAGCTCTGTATGAAGCTCTTGGCAGACATGGGTCTCACCAGCAGGAGCTGGTGTAATGTAACGAAAGATGAAGTAATGGCTCGTCTTTAACCATTTAACCATCTTAGTGCATGTTGATGGTCTGTCCGTTTGGGCAAGGAAGTTTCCAGCTCTTCTCTGGAAGCTTGAACTTGCATCCTTCCATTCCAACCACACAGGGTAAACACGTTTCCCACTCACGTGGCTTTTAACATGTAAGATTTGATGAAGTCATCCTTTACTTACCAGATGGATACTATAACAAGATCTCATTAGACAGATGGCACAGTGTTGTCATAGTTACAAAACTTCTAGTCACAGCAAGAATGAGAGATTTCTAGAAGGTGGTTTCTTCCATAAACCTCAGCAAGGGCCTCACGTTCAGCGAGTCGGCCATTCTCTCAAAATCGGTGCCTCGGCACTTCATCATTTTGATAATCCTTTTAGAAATAAAACAACCACAAAACCAACTTCCCCTGTAGGAAATATTTTATTTTTTTTTTTAATAAATGACTTCTTTGAATCCCTAGAAAGCACATTTTTCCTGTCTGACGTATGGGAAATGGAGTCCCTTCTAAATAATAACATCATCTACGTGTTTAATGTTCTGCTGTAAAGGCAGCAGCTGTGTGTTTGAGAAAGGACCTAGTGCCCAAGACAGACCTGGACATCCAGGGCTAATATATGTGCTCCTGTGGTTTCACAGACATTAGTACCAATAGCTGCCTAAATACAGCCCAGAGATGTCTACACTGCAACAGTTGCACAACTATTTGTTGTATGGATAGAGTTGCCAGAGATGGGAAACAGAAGTAAAAGATGTGACAGCAAAGTGGAGGAGTTTGGCAAAGTTGGTCCGTGTAGTGTGTAAAATCCAGTCGCTTTGGAGCTCCAACAGTTATCCAATGCAAATTACAAAAAATTTCATGTGGCCTTAAAATGGTCATTGCACAGCAGAACAGATACAGTCTCCTTACACAGCAGAAGAAAGTTTCCCTCTGTAAATATTGTCTCCTTAATGTTTCTCCTCAAGAAAATCTTGAAGACTTATGTTTCTTCTGCAATACAAAGACTTACAGAGTTAATTTGTAAAATATTTCCTAAATATTTGCTGAAAGAGCCTAAATTGCACCAGTGAATTTCCTGGATATTGAAAGACACATTTCCTTTGTAAGTTCCTCAAGCAGAATAACTTTTGGAATTGTTCTTCTTGATTTAAATCAAGTTGGAGTTTAAAACAAAACAAAAAAAACTCAAAGCAACAGCAAGACCCACTTGAGAGCAGCATAAACACGCTTGCTTCGTTTCTCAGAGTTATTTGACACAGAAGATAGACACAATAGAAGATAGTGGTGGTTGGTTTTCAGCAGGTTTTGCACAGTTGCTGAATGTTTCATTCCCTGCTTCCCTGGGTATGCCACGAAGGAGCAGTTCCCAGAGAGAGTTCAGTTCCTCTTTGGCCTCTGTTTCATTAATATTTATGTACACAAACACAGTGACATGCAGAACAATAGATCTTTGTACGGTGCACTGGCACACACAGGCATACGTGCGGCCAGTATATTGTTTTCTACGTGGCAGGAAACAATTCCAAAGCTTACTTTGCAGATAGCTGGGAAGAAATCATAGAGTTATGGAATGGTTTGGGTTGGAAGGGACCTCAAAGATCATCTAGTTCCAACCCTCCTGCCATGGGCAGGGACACCTTCGACTAGACCAGGTTGCTCAAAGCCTCATCCAACCTGGCCTTGAACACTTCCAGGGATGGGACAGCCACAACTTCTCTGGGCAACCTGGTCCAGTGCCTCACCACCCTCATTCTAAAAAATTTTTTCCTTAGATTTAATGGAAGTCTACCCTCTTTCAGTTTATAATCCATTACCCCTTGTCCCATCACTACATACCCTTGTCAAAAGCCCCTCTCCAGCTTTCTTGTAGCCCCTTTAGGTACTGGAAGGCTGCTATAAGATCACCCCGGAGCCTCCTCTTCTCCAGGCTGAACAGCCCCAACTCTCTCATCCTGTCTTCATAGCAGAGGTGCTCCAGCTGTCGGATCACCTTCGTGGTCCTCCTTTGGACCCGCTCCAACAGCTCCATGTCCTTCCTGTGTTGGAGACCCTAGAGCTGAACGCAGCACTGCAGGGGAGGTCTCACGAGAGCAGAGCAGAGGGGCAGAATCCCCTCCCTCGACCTGCTGGCCATGCTGCTTGGGATGCAGCCCAGGACACGGCACATTGCCGGCTCATGCTGAGTTTCTCCTCAACCAGCACCCCCAAGTCCTTCTCCTCAGGGCTGTTGAGAGATTTGAAGAGTTATGTATTTTGCTTCAGACCTCATCCCTAGGCAGAGTCAGGAAGATATTCTTACTTGTTTAATTGGACAAGTTCATCACTGGGCATGGGGATTATGGGGGGAACAGTAGGACTTTGCTGCTTCTAGTATTGGCTGCTAGAAGAAATTGACTTTCTTACAGGACTGAGGGCTGACTTATTTCCATGTTTTGACAGCCTATGTTCCCTCCTGTTAACGCTTTCTCACTTGAGGAAGAACTGGACTGGCAGCAGCCTCTGGTTTCCTCCCAGTGGTGTAAGTGCAGCTTTTTGTACGATAGTATTCTCTTTTTAATAACACAGAAGTTAAAGGTTAAATGCAGAGTTGTGACAATTAGCTGTCATTCTGTCTTTGAGCTGTTAAAGGCTGAAGTTTCACAGATGAAGTAGTATGGTCAAGTTTTGTTAGGACCGATGTAGTTGCCTTCTCTGCAAACAGCGTAAGTCTCTTCTGAAACTTTGAGGTGTAGATCTGTTTCTGTAGGGTCCTGGTGTCTGTTGAATTTCCGCTAATTTGCGGGTGCTAAAGAGCTTGTGGAATGGGAATATACTGGTTTCTTTGAGAGCTTGCCATGCCACATGCCTTGTGCTTAGAGGACAGATGCCCACTTCTCGGTGAGAAAATTAGTGAAGTAAAATAAAGGACTGGAAAATCCCCTAGAGTTTCTTGCAAATCATGGGGGTAGTGAAGAGTGAAACCCTTTCATCATGCTCCAGGTGTCTTCCTACAAGTGGAAAAGCTCTTATAGCCCCATAACACATGTTGTTCTTCTGAGTTCTGAGGAGCTGGACCTTAGGTTTAGCTCAGTGTTGACGTTACCTTCCAACCTGCCAAAGAAAGGCTTTGTCTTTCTGTCCTTCATAACAGAGTTAAGTCCTCAATTCGTTCTACCTCTAGTTGATCACTGTTCAAAAAGATTTTAAAAGCCTCAGAGAACTTTTCTAGAAGTGTGGGTAGGGGAAGAAAGAAAGGAATGTGTTGACCCTCAAATGTCTCTGCTGACAAGGCAGTGGTCAGTCAGGTTTGTGAGCAAGTAGGTGCTTGGTGTGTAAGAGCAGTTCTGCTGCCTGCTGGATGTGGCTACTGCACCGTGGGAGATTGAGTTTGAGAAATGCAACAGAAAAAGAAGTTTTGAGGGCTTTGAAAGAACAACATGGTTAGTTAAATCTGGGAAGGTTTTGGGAAGAGGCCCTGCTTGAGCGGTAGGTAGGACGTTATTAGAAAGAGACTTTCCATTGTTAGGTTGGACTTGCCCAAGTCAGCAGCACCTAAGGACCAGCAACTCTGTGGAGAGGTTTCTCATGGTGACTCTGCTCCATCAGTTGACCAACATTTGGGATCCTTGTTAGTGTTTCAGCACGTGGGGTATGTGATGAGGCATTTCAATATGAATTCTTCCACTTTGGTAAAAGGGGGAGCGTGGCACTAGTGCTGGATACAGACCCACTTTAAATGGGGAGAGTTAGGAGCTGTCATATGGGATCGAGAAGTTCCCTTTGTCCTGTGGTATGGCTCAAGTTTTCCTCTCTGGGTGATTCCTGGTTAGAAGTGCGGGTGCCTCCTGCATGCGCTAGAGATAATGCAGTCGCTCAGGACATCCGCTGTGAGTGTGCACCGTGACCGTTCGCCTGGGACTTCCAGAAAAAACTGCTGGATGGAGAAAGATGGCAGAAACTTCTTGGTGCTGCCCCTTTTTTCCTCCCCTCTCCCTCCGTTCCTCACTCTCCTCCATTAAACCCGTGCCTGGTTGGTTCATTCATCTCGGAGTGGATGTACAGTAGCATTAGCGTGGAGAAAGTCTGTGATGCAGTTTGACCTGCTGCGTCAATGGGACAACTTCATCACCTGGAACTATCAAGCTGGTACCTTTTAACAGGAGTTCTGAAGTAATTAAAGGGGGGGAAAAAAGAAGTAAAACTGTGTCACTGAATTGTGAGCCCATCTTCCTATAAAGCTAAGCTAAATTATTCAAATATCATCTAACTCCAGGCAAAATAACTCCAACAGCAGAGTGAGTTTGGAAGGGCGGAGAAGCACAAACAAACTGAAGAGAGGAAATCTCTCCGTCAAGTTCCCCCATGTTTGCCCTCCATGTTTTTTGTCTTGTGTTTCAGTGACTTGTTGCAAATGGGAAGAAAAACTATGCTTGGCATGTTGATGATCATGGAAAGCAGAGCTGTGTCCTTTCTGTATACAGAGCTCGTGCTGTAGATATGGATGAGAAATTTATCTCGGTTTGGAATGGAAAGGGTTTAGTAAGCTTTTGGGAACATTCCCAGTTCTTTCTTGTCCTTAATACTCGTAATGCTGCTTTGAATACAGAAGTGTAATGCTGCGTTGAATAAAGAAGTGCAGATAATCTGTCTTTATTAGCTGTTGGTGAGGGATTCTTTGTTTTCACGTCATTTGAATTTCACCGAGTTCCTGTTCCATTTGTCTAAGCAAGAGCTATTTACTGCTTTACAGTGCTTGGAGATGTGCAGCGTTTTTCAGTGTACGGCTTACTTAACCGTTGTAAAGAGATACAAACCCAATTTTGACCTTAGCAGTTAGAGTGGTGTAGGCAGGCTGTGGAAGGATACATCCCCAGGGATAGTTTTGGAAAGCATTCTGCCTACAGGTGAGAAGAGGTGGCAAGAGCACTTCTAGGAGAGCGAAGCAGGAGCGAAGCTGTTCCACTGATGGAATAACCTTACCATTTTCTGAGACTGCAGTCTGGAAAGCTGTGTGAGCCCCTGCAAACTGGGAAGGTTTGCTCTTATTCCACCTGCATTCCACATCAACAGGCATCCAAAAGTTTATCCTGACTGGTGAGGCAGGTACTTGTATAAGAGGAGGAGTGGGCTGAGTCGCAGGGAAATGGATGTACCAAGTTGTTTTAACAATGAACTGCAATTGTGACTTGGGCAAGTTCTTTGACTGCGTTTTTGTTCAGTATCTTCATGAATAAAATGTGCTTTGAGATCTCTAAATGAAACAAGTTATATAATAGATAACAGTTCTGGAAAGAGAGAGACAATGGAGACTATTTTCATGTAAATGTATCATCTGAGAGCAGTGGAACTGTTATGAAATTAAACCATCAGTGCAGCTTAATCCAAGCAAATGAACAAGTCTGTCTCCTCTTGTGTTTAATGAAGTGAGTTGTCTTTATTAGTATTTTCATTATTGTTTAACCAGGTTCAAAAGGTAATTAAAACACCTCTACTGGCAAATGCATACAGTAAAAGTGGGTGAGTTGGGACTTCTTGCCAGAAACTAGCATAATTCCAAAGTAAGAACACCAAATGGTCCAGCTCACAAAATGTAGGACTGTATTTGGAGATGATCAGAGTATGAGCATCCTTGGGCCTATGGCTTTCATTTGGGCGGAATTGGGGCTGGACTCATTTGCATTCATGGCAAAAAAAGTCTGGATTCCCACTTAACTTTACATTCAGAGTACTACCTGATGATACAAAGTGGGAAGACAAACTATGCTATTCAACAGGTAGTGAATTAATCACTGTCAAACTAAAAAAAATTGAAGTTACCTTGGAGGTGTTCCTGGAGAAAGTTGAGTTTTGCATTTGGCAAGAATTTAGGAAAAAGACCTGGGGACAGGAGAGAGGTGGTATGTTGGCACAAACTACCTTTTCCTGCTCTTTTGGCTCCTGGAATATCCAACTAAGAATAAAGGAATAATTGTCATTGAATCACAGAATAATTTAGACTGGAAGGGACCTCTGGAGACCATCTAGGCCCAGCCTCCTGCTCAAAGAAGATCCAATTAGATCTGCTTACTCCAGGCCTCGTCCAGTCTAGGTCTGATTATCTCCACGGGGATTTCACACACTGGACTTCTTTTTTCACAATGAAGGTGGTCAAAAACTTTGTACTTGACTGGAATTCCCCATGTTCCAGCTTGTGTTTGTTGCCTCATGTCATATCACAATGCACTTCCAAGAAAGTCTAGCTTTATCCTCTCTACACTTTCCCATGAGGTGGTTGTAGACATCTCCCCTTAGACTTCTTCTCATAAGGTTGAACAAACCCAATAGTTTCAACCCCTCATCACGTGTCACGGGTTCTGTTCAGGGGAATGTGGTATCTGGAAACTCACTGCTGAATTACTTCGTTGGCATTTGCTTGGAGATGTAAGACTGTAGACTTTGAGGTACCTAGAAAAAGCTCATTAAAATTTCAAGTTGCCTTTGTCATCCTCAGCAAAGCGGTCAAGAACCTGGGTCACAAAGGGGTTAAATATCTTGCCCAGGGTCCGGGGCTGAGAACAACATGCAGAAATCTTGAATTTCAGCCAGTAACCTGTAGCCCATGTTAGGAAATGCTTCACAAAATAAGTTTTTAATAGAAGTGGTCACTTGTTTTGACAGCGCTGGCTTAGTTTTGGGGTCTGTCCTTACCAAAAAAGATGGCTCTGTAGATCGATAAGATTAACAGTAAATCACGTTAATGCTTTGCAAAGGAAATAAATCTTCCTTAAGCAATCAAAGTTGCCAAAGAACACGATACAGAGAGGCTGACTGTAGCGAAATGCCGGCGTGCCAGCTGCGGCCACCGGACCCGTGCCTTGTGAACTTGAACGTCTCCCTTGGCCGGAGCAGCTCCATGCTCCGGCTCTGACAAAGCAGCGACGTATCCGTTCTTGATCGGTGTGTCCCATGAAAAGAACTGCTATGTTGTGTAATAAGCTTTTGTCACAAGATGAGCCACGCAAAAATCAGAAGCTTTATAGATTTAACGGCCTCTGTGGGTATTAGAGTGGGCCGACTGACAAAGCAGAGGAACAAAAGATAGCTCTGCATGGAATTATTACAGTTGGAACAATGGGGTTGCATACCGTTGGATTTGGTGCACGGTAGATGGGTATGAGTCACTGTTTTCAGATTTATTTCGGCTTTGTGTTGCGTAAGGGAGATAGCAGGGTACTAAAGAGGGAAAGTTGTATGGTTGGAATTATCCACACTTCATAGCTCATCCCAGCAATGTTGAAGTCATACGGCAGGCCGGTGCTCTTGCCAGGTTTTTAACTCTTGCACTGGAAATCTTTAAGGCAGTTCTTGGGGGGGAAAAGAAAAAAATTTCTATTGAAATGTCTTTGAGACTAAAAGATGGCCTTTCTTCAGAAAGTTGTGCTTAACCTGATAAATTCATAATGAGATACATGAGCGTTCGTGCTGCTTGCATGAAAGTTGAAAATGCTGTAAATATTCTAACTGGCAGCACCTAGAAACGGAGAAATGAGAACAAAAAACGTTCTTTTTTTTTTTTTTTGCTGGGTTGTTTGTTGTTAAGTGTTACAGTGTCTTTGCAAGGAAAACACTCTCATCTGGATGTGGTCTCCTGACATTGATTCAGAGTGACTGGGAGATGTCTTCTCCTGGTCTCTCATGCATACTGGGTAAAACCTGTGCTATAGAAACTCTTCTTTTGCTGAGAGGGTTGAAGCCTACAGGTTTGAGTTGTGTGTTCATGCCTTGCCCACCAGCCCAGATGTCCACGCTCTATGACACTTTGTCTTGTTCAGGCTACGTAGATTTGTTTTGAAAGGAACTTCGCAAAGGATGAACCTGAAGCTCGGATATTGGGCTAATATTCATCACTGGTGAGTCAGAAAGAAGTCAAATGTTCCTTTCTGGTTTAGGCATAAACATATCCATATTCATGCCAAGACCTTTTTTTAATTGGATCATTTTTTTTACTCCTTTCATTACCTTTCAGTATTCATATTATCCTCCAGTCCAATAGTTCTGCATCTGGCAATATGTAAGAGCAATTTGGATTTTTTGCTCTTCAGATTCACCGGTTTCTTACAAGTTCAGGCACAAACTTTTAAAAAAATGATGCCAGAAATTACCTTCAGAGCTAAAACATCCATCTGCCCACTGAATGACCAGTTCAGAGTCGAGTTTAGTAGCCACTCATACCTAACTGGGACCAGCTGGCTGGCTTCCTGCATATTTTGTTTGGGTTTATGTTTTTCTTTTTTTTTTAACTAATTTTTCCAACGTAAATAGGCTGACTCTTTTTGTGGTCTTTCTGGAAGCCTTCCTCTGCGCTTCCTTTCATTTGGAACATTTTTTGTAGGTTTATATGATCAAAACTGTGTACAAATGAGGTCTGACAGTGTCGGTACAGTGGTATTAGTACTTCTGTGGTTTTAATGGAAAGCTACTTCTAACATACCAACAGTTGGATTTACTTGTTTCTTTTTATTTTGTTGCACCACAGTAGCTACTTATAGACGTCTTGTTTCAGATCAATACATTCAAATATATATTTTTTTCTTTCTTTCTTATTTCCAGCTGGAAATTTATAGCTGGGATTTTTGTAACCGCTCCTCAAGTGCACATGGCTTTGTATTGTGAAATGCCATTCCGTTTCTCCTCTAATATCCTGAGCCATCCAGTTCTTTCTGGAGACACTGTGATCCTCTCCAATCCTGGAAATGTACTGCGTCTTTGCTCCATCTATGTCATCACTCTCTTTATTGTTAACCAAGGCAAAATGTTCATTTACTTTTGGGGCTGTATTTATGTCACATCTAACCTCAATTTCATCCTTGTTGCACAGTAAAAAGAGATCTAAAAGGAACTATTTAGCCTTTTAGGGGAAAAAACAAACATATGAATGCAGTTCATGCTCTACTTTTGCATTTACAGCCAGCTAAAAATCAACCTAAATGGTTCCATTTGTTCCTCTGCTTTCTTCATTTGACTTGTTTGTTTGCTTCCAAGTGTGGGAACGTGTATGTGAGTTTGTTTGCTTTGTTGTAGCCGTTTCGAGACGACCTGCTGATATCCTGGGGACCACTAATGGACCGCAGGTTGAGAAGCAGTGATAGAACAGGTCTGTATTTCCTTTAACAAATGTTTTCATGTGTTTCTTTTTATGGCTTTTTATTGTAAAACTCCTATTTAAAATCTTTCGTTTCATTTGCAAGATCCAACTCAACCTCACCTAAGCAATTTGTACTTTACCGTACATCTGGTCTCCAAGACATGTTTATTGTCCCCGTTCCTTTTTTTTTATGCTTCCATCTAATATTATTTCAGCCTTTTGCTCCTTTGATTAAAACAAACCCTAAGTCTTCGACATATTAAAGCTCCTGACCTTAACAGTTTCTGATTTCAATATCTGGTGTATGAAACCAGATATTGAGAAAGATACACTGTGTATTTAGAATACACGAGCGTGTTGTAGATAAAGCTAATTGTAAAGAGATAGGAATTAGTTGTGTAGAAACACATGCCTTGCTGCTGTTGCAAACAGGCTCTTGTGGATTAAAGCTTGCCTTTGGTTTATTAAATGTATTCACTCAGCATTCAAGAAAATATTACTTTACCCGGTGCAGAAGACCTCCTGCCTAATGACACAAGCAGTTTTGTACATGGCCACCTGTTATTTCCTTATTAACAGTTTTCCTATTTATTTTTGTTAATATTTAAGTATGAAAAGAAGGCACTGTACACAGGGAAAGCTCAAGAATCCTAAAGCTATACAGCATCAAGACATGTCATCCTGTTTTGTAAAATGTCAACAGGCAGAACTAGAAACTGGACGCCTTTCTCTATGGGATGCGCTCGGTCTGGGCAGCGCATACACAAACAGATGGCACGCTGGCTTGCCTGTCTTAGGCAGCTTTGGTGTCTTTCAAGCTGATTCTGCAGAGACATCCACAAAGTTGAGATATTCCAGATTCTTCCTTAGATCTAATCTAAATCTCCCCTCTTTCAGTTTAAAGCCATTGCCCCGTGTCCTGTCACTACACGCCCTTGTCCAAAGCCCCTCTCCAGCTTTCTTGTAGCCCCTTTAGGTACTGTAAGGCTGCTGGAAGGTCTCCTGGAGCCTTCTCTTCTCCGGGCTGAACAACTCCAACTCTCTCAGCGTGTCTCTACAGCAGAGGTGCTCCAGCCCTTGGATCATCTTTGTGGCCTCCACTGGACCTGCTCCAACAGGTCCATGTCCATCATGTTTTTGCATTGTCTTTGAAGTGGAAATACTACTTTCATATCCCTCTCTAGGTCTGCAGATGTACTTTATTGAAGGTCAATGAATGGGAAGCTGATTTTTAAGAATGAGTATTTTGTGTTGAAAACACAAGATGTAAATCCAAAATAGCTTCTGTAAGGAGCTGAGTAACTGTTTCTTGCAAATCTTATCATAATACTCAGCACTACAGAAAGGTCTGTGCCTTTAAATGACAGAAGAGATTTTCTACCAATCAAGTGTGCTTTACTGTAGTAGTAGTGCAAGATTTTAAACTTTAAAACATAATCTCAAGACTACTGTTTATGAGCACGTTTGGCTTGATTAAAAAATAGACATTACAGTCTTTGATTTGTCTGCTAGGGCAATACAAGACAAGGAACAGAAACACTCACTATTGTTTTCTGCTGCACGTGCCTCCGAGATGACCTGGAAGGACTGTGTCTTGGAGAGAGAGTGGCTGCATTTGCATCCCACGGTTTATCAATTGTAAGTACTCAAGAAACAAGTAAGAGATGCAAATGTTAAAATTGTTTCAAAATTCATGATTGCTTTTTTGCATTTTTTTCTTAGCTGGGTGGGAGAGGACATTTTTATAGGACTGGCTTTTTTGGAACCATATAGATGCTTCCAGCATGGGCAGTCTTCATAGTTTTGACTCCTTTTTGATTTATGAAAGTTTTGATTCTTATGTGATCAGCTAAATCTGAGATCTGGGACTAGTTATAAAACGTAGTGAGACTTGGTAACTCTGTAAGTGTTTGATCAGCAATTGCCAGGTGTGTTAAACAGCACCAGATGGTGGTGGGGTTTATCCATGAAGAACAGTAGGTTGTTCTTGAAAGAACAGGGCGCAGAGTAGATTGTCTTTATGGAAGTGATGGTTGAAGTACCAGTAGATGGCACTGAAGAATTCACAGCATCATTTATATTTCATAGCCCTTTACAGTAAACTTGTAGTAGCTGTGTATTATTTTGGTTGCCAGTTTGTAGACCACTTATATTGAAGGAGGTTGTTCCTCCAGAAGGGGATACTTTCTGTGTTTAATCAGATTACAGCACAAAGGTCTTTAGCTCTATATTTTTTTTCCAAATGCTGGGAAAAAGTATTATTTCCCACTACATTAATATACTTAATTCCAGAGTCTGCAATCAGATCCATGGCCTGCTACTTCCTGTATATAAAATATTTATAATCCCAGTTAGTGAAATTACAGTTGCTTCAATGTCAAAGCAAAAAAAAAACCAAACACAAATGTATTAAATCTAATTTTCTGCTCTTCTGCTAAGACAGAAATACAATGTAACTCAAAATACAGGCGAAAATGGGAGGGAAGTTGAAACAATTCAGTCTCGCTCAGCTGTTTTTAATTTAACCAATTACCTTCTGAAATTCCTCAGAACTGTTAGTGTTAACTTTTAACAAAGCCTGAAGCAAATAGGAAAAATACTAACAGTTTGGAGGTTTGCTGGTATAGTTTTAATATTTAAAAAGGGTAAAAAGCTGACCCAGAAAACTACTGGACTGTTTGCTTGGTGTCAGCTCTAGTAGAAGTCACAGGACATTTAACTCAAGACTGTGTCAGTAAAGAATTAGAGGCTAAAAATACAGTTAATGCCAGTCAGTGGGTTTCATGGAAGGCAGGTTTTGTGAAAGAAACGTGATGTCCTTTTTTGGCAGAATGATGGAACTGGTTGATTTAATGTCATATGACGTGAGTGAGAAAACCTGTGCTGGGCAGAACGGAGAGGTTGGATATTAGACGACCTCAAAACTGCCTTACTTCGAGGGTTTGGTTGTTATCAAGGCAGAGTCCCTTGGGATCACATTTCTTTCCTGCCTTCTGCAGTCTCCTGCTGACACAGCCAAAATCCAGAAGCATCCCTACAGTCCCTGCCCTGAGCAAAGATGTGGGAGGGTTTCCTCAAATTCTGTTGAAGCCCTCAGGGATGACAACTACTCAAACCCCAAAAACCTGATGCCTAGTTGGTCATTTAGTCCTTCCACCAAAGACTTGAGTAGTTGGCACTTGTTCAGACTTTGAGGGTCTGTGTTCTTGCCTGGTGTAGGGTGAGCAGGGGATGCCAGACGAGCATCTCCTATAAGCACTAAATTTATCCTTTTCCGTGCAGTGTTGCTACTACTGCTTTCACGTCTGGTAATGTCGCTGTTCCTTTTAGGTTTCTCTGTACAAGACAATTAAGAATCTGACTAGGCTTGTTGTCATACTGAGTATTTTTGCTAATCTTGGGTTAGGAACAGTAACGAGTTAATATCTCCCACAAAACTCGTTCTGTGCGTAGTCAGTCGTTCCTTGGTTCATTGCTGCCTACTTAGCTCAGAAAGTTCCAGGTGGGCGGATCAAGAAGTTTGGACAGAGATGACATCTTGCAGCATGTCCTATTGTTTCTGTTTAAGAGTAGGTAAAGGAAATAGCAGCATTAATCATTATCATTTCTAAACCTTGAAGAAAAAATTAAACTTCTTCAAAATAAGCTGTGAAGTAGCAAAGTATGGTATCGTATCTGTTTTACTGTTGGAGAAGCACAGGTTTAAGTGTGTTTTTCAAAGCCACAAAATGAATCTCTCTTGGAAGCAGGAATTTCTGGCTAACAATTCTGGTATTTATTCTTTTGTTCCCTCCCTCACCTTTTTTTTTTAATAATTAAAGGAGAAGAGGAGGAATAAGAACCTATAAAATAGTAGAAATGGATGTTTTCAAACCCAAATCTTTCAGCCCCATGACTCCAGTCTCTGACTAAGATTCCTTGTCAAAAAATATAAACGTGTTCTAGCAACGCAGATGTGTTTCCTCTGCCAGTTGGGTTAGCCTTTGTGGCACCGATTATCCCTTCCAAGCCGGCAATCACTTGGCAGCAAAGTGCCATTCTCACACGCTTTGTGTACTGCGTGTCCTTCTTAACTGGAGAAAGCAGCATCGGATACAGCATTTCCGTGTTCTAACCTCCAACACCAGCATTCCAGGCAAAAAAAGTCTGCAGCACGGGTGCTACAGCAACCCCAAGCCCTGAGGAGCTGGTTGTGCATGGTGGAAGCAGCCAGAACTTCTTGGACTAATCTGTTGTAAAGGTCTCCACCTCGTGGCTGGTGCTGTAAAACGTGCAGCCTTTTGAACTGGAATAACATCCTTTAATTTAAAACCTTAAAGTCAAGCAGTACGTTTTGCAGTTGTCATCTTACCTTGCTAAATAGCCTTTCACGGATCCTTAAAAACGTAGGATGATTACAGCCTACAAATACTTGAGAAGAGATGGTGGGAAGGTAGGGGAAGGGCTCTTTACATTAGTGTTGGGTGATAGAACAAGAGGAAATGGGTATAAGCTTAGTCAGGGGAGATTCAGGTTGGATGTTAGGAAGTATTTCTTCTCTGAAAGGGTTGTCAGCCACTGGAATAGGCTGCCCAGGGAGGTGGTTGAGTCCCCATCCCTGGATGTGTTTAAGAATAGGGTGGATGATCTACTTGGGGATATGGTTTAATGGGGATTAGGGATGGTTGAACTCCATGATCTCTAAGGTCTTTTCCAACCTAGAAATCTATGAATCTATGAAAGGTGGCTCTAAAGCGGTGGTCTCCTGAGCTCTCCCGTGACTCCGTCCCAGGATTCATCTGAGCAACCAAAGCGTGGTGCCCAGCATAAGGGAGATGAGATGTGCGAGAGTGTCACTTGGGTATTCTCAACTTGTATGCGCTTTCTTGCTCTGTAAAATGAAAACCCACGAGCTTCATCAAGGCTAGATTGAGCTACATCAAAACCAAATAGATCTTCTTTCTGTATGAAGTCGATTTTAAAAGAAGGTGACAAATCTAAATTCTATGATTATTGATATTAACTACAAATGAACAGTGGGTCACTTCTTGATTACATTCATCTAAACCTTTAACACGTAATAGGTGAGGCACTGGAACAGGTTGCCCAGAGAAGTTGTAGATGCCCCATCCCTGGAAGTGTTCAAGGCCAGGTTGGATGAGGCTTTGGGCAACCTGGTGTAGTGGAGGGTGTCCCTGGCCATGGCAGGGGGGTTGGAACTAGATGATCTTTGAGGTCCCTTCCAACCCAAACCATTCTGTGATTCTATCCTTCTGCAGAAATCCAGTGAGAATGTAAACAGCTTTACCTAACTTTCATGTTTGTACAGATAACCTCTTTTTTTCTTCCCAAACCTCAATTCTCTGGCAAAATTGCCCTGGATTGAAGACGGTCATACCACTCTTTACCCACGGTTTCCATTCCAATACTCAGAGGAATACAAGTCCTGATATCTTAATAATTGTTATGCCTTTGGGTTTATGCAAATGCTCCTTTGTTCCAAACCACGAGATCTCGGAAACGTCTTTGCATTCGATCACATACCTAATCTATACCTTTGTTGCTGTGTCCTGGCACCAGGAGATAGGCAGAGAAAGCAGAGCTGTAACTGGGCCATGTAATGGATTCGTCATTACAGGTGTATGACTTCAAAATGGGAATGTTGGCTAACAAGCAGCTTTAAGCCCAAGAGGGAAATGGAAGGTGTATCCGGGAAATAGCATGACTGTTAAGAGAGTAATTGTCTCGTTTGAGCGCTCTGCACATCCAGACTCCGTTCAATATCTAGAGAAACCAGCTTTAATCACTAAACCAAAAGTTTTCGTGGTGCCAGTGCACAGTTTATATCTGATGTCTTGCTCTGCAAGCAAGATCCTACTGCCTGGCCATTTCTGAAAGCTGTTTTGGTAGTTAAGGATGGTTAAAAATGCTGCAGAATAAATTCAGAATCAGTAAAATAAAACGCCTTTGTTTAAAACCAGTTACTGAAACCTTTGAATGTTTTAATTTGCAAGAAATGGTAAACCCTCTGTTGCCAGATGGATTTTTTTAACTGAAGATATGCAGGAATAGTCGATGATGCCATCTGCAGTACAGATTATTCTAAAACACATTTTAGATATTGCATACTAGTATTTATTAATGTACAAAGAAGATCCATTCCCGGCTCCTTGAGTTACTGAGCCTGGGTTTTGACTTGAAGACAGGAAGTAAATCTAACTTGAGTAGATAACCCGGAGGCAGGAATGGAGTGTTTAAGTAGGAGTTTGGCTTTTTAAGCATAGCCACCATCATTTTCTTACAGAAACTCAGAAACTTTTCTTGTGTCTAGGCCAGCAGCCGTAGTCACAGGAACAATCGGTTCGCCCAGCGCAGCTAATGTTAGTTATTCAGGATGGGAACTTACAAAGATCTGCTGGGCTCCTTCAGAAAGGGCTTGGCATCAAGTTATACAAAGTAAGGAAAACATGCAGCTCACTCTTTTGGACCAGAGACAAACCACGGGCAATGACCAAAGCGTCACTTGATGCTCTACTGAGTTAGAGTAGAATGGGGTTGCTTGTCTTGCATGCCCCGGTGGTTTGGCTTCAAACCAAGTTTCTCTCATGCCAGTTAGACTTTGGAAGAGAGGTTTAGCCTGTGACATGGCACTGGTAAATCTCCTTTTAGACTTGAGGTCTTGAACTAGCGACAGCAACCACTGCTGTGCTCTGACAGTGGCCAAGGGGTCCGGTGGCCACAGGAAAATCACCGCTGCTGCTTGTAACTGGCTTTAACCACTCCACCACTGGTACACCGGGGGTTTTGCCACGCTGCATCAACCTCATGAGGTCCATCTGAGACCTCATTTTACACCCACCATAGGTGCAGGCAAGCTTGTTGGCTTCAGTATGTATTTTGTAAGGTAAAGCTGAAAAGCCTGCAAGGGCTGCATAGACCAGCTGCAGCTGAGGGTATTTGTGCCAACAATTAGGTTTTCTCGAGTCTCAAAAAATGAGCTTGAAATCTCGCCAATGTAAATTGGTTTGTAAGTTCTCAGATAACTCCTGCTTGTGGTTAGTCTGGAAACATTATATGAACAGAGCTTTTTTAAGGGTACCAGGATCGGAGTTCAGTTCTGATCGGATGCAGGAGCTGGTGAAACGTGCAGGGAGCAGGAGAAATGGAGGGAAGAGCTGCCCGACAGCTCCGAGCTACTCCAAGGAGTCTGGCTTCTGCGTGTTGCAGCGTCTTAGTGAGTGGGTTTGGCTAAAAACCAAATGTAGAGTTTGACAACTAATTGATTTTCATTCATCTGCAGTTTTATATGGCAGACCACCTCTATTGTTTTAGTTAGGAAACATCGTATCCTTCCTGCCTGAATCCTTTCTATAGTCTCTCTGAGGGGCTAACAGACTTGCAGCCCGAGCATCCTTATCTCTGGAGCGGTAAAAAAAACCCCAAACAATAAAAAAAACCCCTTTCTCATACTACCAGCTTTTACAATTACATATGCAGTCACTAAATACCATATGTGATACCATTCTTTCTTTTTTATCCTTGCACTGTTTCATGAAAAGAACATAAGATTCTTCCACAGTTTTGTATGGGGGAAAAAGTTTCTCTACAGAGTGGTAGACCACTAAAGATCATAATCTGATCCTTAATGCTTCAGAGTATGTGATCTATAGGACACGTGCACGCTGAAATAGCACGAATCTGGTAAGGACAGTTGTGAATATGCATCGTAGCACGCCAGTAAAGATGCTGAGTGGTAATTCATTGTACACAAGGGATGAGGAGTATGAAATGATGCATGGCAGAGAGTATGTTATACTCAGGGAGACCTGTGGCTCGTGGTCTCAAGCTTTTATAGCTTGAGGGCTGTATCTCACTGGCATTTTTTGTTCAAGCAGACATTTCTCCTGGTTCTTGTAGTGCCCGAATAAGAGAAAATCCGAGTCATGATTCCATGGTAAGACGTATTTGTAGTTGGGGATACTGGAGTACCTGACTAGTGGCAAGTACAGAGCCTTGTAGGAAACACTGAATTTGAAGTTTTCAGTCTGACTAAAGCACTTCGATTTTCAACAAAGGAAAAGCAAACAGCTCCTAATAGCAGGGAGCTGATGGCTAAGATTGCTCAGCTGATTCAAGGGCTGTGCACTTGGATGTACCACTGCATTCTGGATGATGCTGGCAGTGCCAGGCTGTCACCTCACCCAACACTCATAGAATCATAGAATGGTTAGGGCTGGAAGGGACCTTCAAAGGTCATCTAGTCCAACCCCCCTGCAAGGAACAGGGATATCATCATCTTGGAGTCCCTCTCTGTGGAGTGTGTGTTGGGTTCTCGACCGGGTTTACCCTGCAACCAAACAGCAGTCATGATCAGAGTGGCGTCCGTCCGCTTGTGCTGACTCAGGAGGTTGTATTCTTTCCATCTGGGATGCAGAGCCTGAGTTGATACTTTGGGCACCGTTTGCCCTGCTGCATTGTGCCCTGCGTGAGTCTACTTTTAAAATCCATTCAGGAAAGGATACAGACAGTCTTATCTGGGGCTGCTCTTAGAAACACTCGAGTTCTTTTGGTTGAACAAAAACCAAAAGTTACCTCAAAGCAGACATTTTATCTAGAAAATTCCAGACCAGACCATGAGTCTAACAAAACAACGGAGGCCTGAAAACAGGGTTGTACTGGAAACTTCCAGGTAACTCCATGATAAATGATGAATTAGCCTAGCCACTGGAGTATGGAATGAGTGCATGTATGTAACAACTATCTTTTATAAGGGGAAGCCTTTTTTATCCCCCCTTCCCTATGAAAGGCTTTTTATTCCTATTAGGAATAAAAGCTTGAGTCCGTTCTTATTTAACTCATCCCTTTAACCCTAGAAAATGATATGCCTGACTGAGTTTTCCCATTTCCCAGCAGAAGGAGCATCAGGCTATAATGAAAAAAAATGGTGTGAAAAACATTCCAAGTTTTAAGATCATCTCCATTATGCCAAGAAGAGTGTGACTGTGGATAATATAGTCCGTCTTGGTTTTAAAACTAGCTCTCCAGCTACTTAGAGGTCTTGGCAAGTTATACTTGTAAGTACTGGTGAGGTGCTAACTTACAGGCTGGCAGGATTTTAAAGAATGCCTTGGTCTTTATGGGCTTAAATGTAAAAACTGAAACTGCAGGCTAAAAAAAAAAAATCACTCCAAAATGATGAACTTCTAAATCGGGTGACCTTGGTTTCTTCAAATGCCAGGAAAACACACTTCACATGTCTGACGATGTTTAGTGCTGCCTTGCTGAAGAAATTTAAAGGAGGATATTTAATAATGTGAGAAATATTTAAATCAGCCAAGTTTGCACAAAAAGAAAACCCACCCTAATATTGAGATCGGATCTGTGAGCTAATTCTTGTAACACTTTCATGGGGATGAGGATAGGTGGTGGGAGAAGTGCCATGTAGCTTTCATCGTAGGCTTAGCCTTTATAGACAGATGCCCGGAATCTGGATTTACATTTGTTTTTAAACAAAATACTTTTTTGACAGGCTTAAAAGGAGCAAAGCACGTAACTCTGGAGAACTAAACATTTATTTTCTTATTTTCCCCTTTGTTGGCGCGAACACCTGAAGGTATTTGTTGGTTAAGGTAGGAGTTTTATTTTGTGATTTATGATCGAGGGAGTCCAGATCTTGCTTAGTACAGAACACACCTGTAGGGCAGCTCTGTTAATTGGAAGGTCGTTCCGTCATGAAGTGTTAATCCGATGCTGTATCCTAATTAGCTTCTGCTGTGCAATTAAAAATAGAAGAGTTCATTCCAAGGCATGAGGTGCAGTAATTAAGCTCAGGGGCTGCAAATCTGCCAACGGCATTCCAGAGGATAGCTCCTGGTATGAGAGGAATGGGATGCTTTTTGATGTTATCTATTATTTGAGTATCTGTCATTGACCAAAGCTGCAACACAGCCACCCTGTGTAACAGAGGATTGTCACTTGCAGTAATTTCCTCTTCTTTTGGGAAGAAGAAGAGGAAATTACTTCTTTCATCTCAGATACTCTTCTTTGATCTGTGTGACTTGCTTCTAATATTAAGATAATCGAGTATAGTTCTTCCTGCTGAAAGGTGCTGTTTGCATAAAGTGATGGAAGTTTTGTAGATTTTTCAGAGTTTCAAAAGAAAAAAAAAAGGTGAAATAACGCAAAAGCATTAATGATGCAACATAAAACTGCTAACAAATGTTAGGTTTTCCCTGGCCAAATTAATTAAACAAATGTATCATTTCTGGGCCAGTTTTGAAAAAAAAACATGCTCTAAAGAAATGTGGGGTTTTTTACCAAAATGTAAAAAGTACACTTGCTTTTTTAATTCTCATATCACTAAAATCTCTTCATGCAACTAAATCTACTTTCCAGAAAACCCTTCTGGTAGAAAAGACTCGTGTAAATGTCACGTACAAAACATTTGGACATAGGGATGGTGTCCGCGTGTGTTTGTGTGAAATTCTGCTGATATCATAAAGTTGCTTTCAACCTTCACTGTGAAAAAATAATTTCATATTATATTCTCTAACTTTATTAAAAATAAAAAGCCATACTTTTAAATCTCTTTTCAAAACATTTCACTCCGACTTACCAGTAGAGGGAGATAGTGTTCTTGAAGCCCAACCTAAACTTGCTACAGTTATTTTCATATTACAGTGTGGTGGCCTCATTGTTTGTAAACTCTATTGAAAGTCCTGACATGGCCAATAGAATATCTTGAAATTCTCGAGAATATAGTAATTTTCAATGATAAAACATGTAGAGTACCTTTATAATAGTGCTGCAGGAGTTTTGCAAAAATTCCTACATAATTACTCAAGTGGTGGAAACGTGATCTTATCCATTTCGTTACGTCTGTACATCCAGTTTTCCAGACATGTAATTTGATGGAAGGTTTGGGAGTGCAATTTAATATACACATAGGGATATTTCTTGGAGAAATCAGATGAGTGACTTGGTGATTTTCCTCATTGATACCGGAGATCCGTGCTGTGTTATGTTGCACACGTCTGTTGTGGTAGTCTCTACTTTCTCTTATGGTTGCAGTGAAGCTCTCTAGTACTCCTTTATGGAAACCTAACTTGGAAAAGGCTCGGAAAAGTTATTTCAAAAAGGACCTTCAGGCAACAATACTGAAATCCTATATAAAATCCTGTCTTAAAAGTATAGATGAAAACTCAGAGGTGAAGAGATCTGTAAGTAAAGCCGTGGGGACACGCGCAGTTGCGTAGAACTGTTGTTGTATAGGTGGTGTTCATCACCCATGGCTAGATGTGAGTATCTGCTGCGTAGATGTCTTTATCTGAACTGGTCACCTCTGACTCTCCTTATTAACAATAAATTAAGGCCAAGCTGCCATTTACTGTATTGATCTGATCTCCATGGACCAGAAAAGGAGCTTAAGGTGCTTAGGCTGGATGTGGACATCTATGGTCAAGGGAGACATTTACATTTTAGGCGTCATGAAGCCCTCAGTGCCTCTTGCACTGTATTTAATGTAAGGTTTGCAGGATGACATGACTGTGGGTAAAAATTGCTCAGAATTGTGGATACTTAGCCTGTATTTCCCATGTGCAGAAATGTAAAAATTCAAGTGTAGCATTTATTGATCTTCATGGGGCCGATCTTGAAAAATTACCTTTATGTCACAGTTCTTTTGCTTTCAGTGTGTGATACTACTCCCAGTGTTTTCATAAGGAAACACATTAACTTGCTCATTAGATACTTAATATCTTGAAACACCACTGTGATATAGATTAAAAAGTATATTCCTTAGTAACTGTTCAGACATGATATAGATATTTCTGAACCTGACAACATTTGGATTGCAATTAAGAACCAGAAACGATTGTGAGTACGGGTTCTTTTCAGTCAAGCGAATGCCAACAAAACATCTTGCAAACAATAAGGAAAAACTTCTTAATTGGTGGTAGAAACTAAGCTGTAAAACCTTTTGAAAGAGACTAAAAAAACTTCTGCAGCTTTGCAACAGGAAAAATTGTACTGAAATACAGAATATTTTCACTTTCAAGGCTATCTCTACAGCAAATAACGGGAGTTTTGTATTTTCATAGTTTTGTATTTTCATATTTTCAGTAGCACATAGAATCATTCAGGTTGGAAGAGACCTTGGAGATCATCAAGTCCAACTGTTAACCTAACACTGCCAAGTCCCCCACTAAACCATGGCCCTAAGCACCACGTCTATGCATCTTTTAAATACGTCCAGGGATGGTGATCACTCCACCACTTCCCAGGGCAGCCTGTTCCAATGATTGACAAGGCTTTTTGGGGAAGAATTACAACCTCCTCGCTACAACCTCCTTTCAGGTAGTTGTGGAGAATGATAAGGTCTCCCCTCAGCCTCCTCCAGCCTAAACAACCCCAGTTCCCTCAGCCACTCCTCATACGACTTGTGCTCTAGACCTTCGATCGGCTTCATAGCCCTTCTTTGGACATGCTGGTGTTTCACAGGTGTTCTGCTGTTTCACTCTCTACAAATGTTCATGAAAGGAAGAGATCTATAATCCCCTTTTATTGCCAAAGAATCTTGAAGTACAGAGAAACGAGAATAATAATCTCAAGCAATGTGAAATTTAGGTCGGTGTTCCTCACTGTTTCTGCTACAGAGTTCCTGTGTGACTTCCAGCAAGTCACTTAGTCCTCCTCTGTGTTGATTCCTCATTTTTATGATGGGAATTATGGAGCTCAAGGTTGTGGAGAGTACAGATTTTGTAAGGACACGTTGATTGGAAACGCATTTGTACTTTGTGCTCAGAAGTGCTTAGGCTATGATGCAGAGTGAAGATCAATAACAAGATCAGGAGTGCCTTGTCCAGTAGGCACAGGCCTCATACTTTTGATTACTCTGTTTCTCCATCCATCATTTTCTCTACTCTTTTTGTTTCCAGGTGAGCAAGGAAGTAGCACAGCAGGTCCTAACCTGGTCCTGGTCTTGATACATAATTGTATTAATAAAGGCAGCAAGTCTGCTTCTGAGCCAGAAACAAAACTCTTGGCCACTGACTTTTACTTCTATGTCACGATCACAGGATGACCTGTTTTATAAAAGAAATGTTTCATAACCAAAAGCAAAGTGATTTCATCTTGCAGATGAGAGATGATTCAGTGCAATAGCAGGGTGAAATGGTCTCTTGGCTCAGGCATATGGTTTATTAAACAAACTACTCCAGTTGCTACAGCTACTTGCTGCTTATGTCGAGCTCTTTTTCACTATTCTGTGATATTCTGAAACGTGGTGAACTGTGAATCAAACTGGCATTTATATTCAAGCAAACTTCTGTGGAGCAGAGAAAGAAGATTGAAAATGGCAAATGATTATCTCTGTTGGACTTCTAGATTCTTTACAGTGTAAAACACACGGCACCTTAAAAATGTCACGTTGTTACAACTTTTACATGAAAAGCTGTCTGTCATCTAGAAATCTTTGTAGTACCCGTAGAATTGCCAGTGTTCACCAGTCTGCTCGGAATTCTCTGTAAAGCATTAACTGCCAAAGCCATGAACAATTCCAGCATCGCCGGCCTCGTGATGCAGACCGAGTTTAAAAAAGCAGCAGTAACCATAAAATACAGGATGGTCACAATTCAGCCAGACATAGGTGTGAACAGTTGGAAATGCAGTTCTGTTTCCAGCTTGGATGCTGATACCTGAAGGCTGGAGTAGGGAATATAACTGATTTCAGATTCAAACATACCTTTGGAAAAGCGGAGACCAGAGACTCGCAGTCCTTCAGAATCTGGATGATCTAACAAAAACATCAGTTCCTACCGAGAGATGATCATTCTAGAATCCCAGGGTCTAACAAAAGCAGGTGGTTTCTAGTCATGTGGATTTGGGAGAAAACTTACAATATCTGACCCATCTGAAGATTCAGAAGCCAAACAAAAGTTACATCTGTGCCATTTTTATATTAGATCATACTTTTTACGGTTTTGGCAAAGGTAATTGAGATATCTCGTAGGAAGATGTGAATGTACTGTGACCAAAATACTAAGAGGCATCAAGATTACTGGGTATAAAGGTTGTCTCGTTCTGCCTGCAGAAGAGCTTTGAGCTGTGTCAGGCAAAACGCCTCGGTCACAGAGAGGAGAGACGAGTACTACAAGCACACGGTCTAAATGTGAGAGCAGCTGCACGGCTGGAAAAACAGAAGTTGCTTGCTGGAAAAACGTCAGTGTTTACTTGACCACTTTGGAGTTTGAACTCTCATCGTGTAATGGCGTTCACGTGACCAAACGTGCCCCCAAAAGTAGTGTTTTCATGGTCTTTGTAGATGGAATGTGAAGATTTTGCCACGTATCACCAAAGATTCATCTATCAGTCCCTTCTCTTTCCCACTCCCTGTTTATCTTCCCTTGCCAATCTGTTGGCAGCGGCTCTAGTGAGCTGCCCTACCTGCTTTCAGGCTCCTCAGCACACCTGCTAACTCCTGTTGCAGCCTTCCCTTCTGGGATGGCATTTGTACCCTATACTTGCCAAAACCTGCCAGCACACTACTTCAAAGCACAGAATTTGAGACCCAAAACGTTATTTTTGGTTTCAGAGCGGTGAATGGCTTCGATAAAGGCAAAAGAAGGCAAACGACTCCCTTCTTTTCCACAACAATTAATCAAGTTCAGACAAAGAAGAGGCATAAAGGAGGAGTGGGGCTTTGAGGAGGAGTGGGAATAAAAGCTTTAAATGCATATGGAGTTTCAGAGGAAAAAAAATATTGTCAGATGTCTGTGACAAAACAGTTCAGAGTATCTGGTAATACGTGCAGGGTTTGCTGAGCAGGAAAGAGGTGTCGTGAGAAAGAGCTCTGGCAAGATGCAGCCTGCTGAGAGTGGTCCATGGGATCCCAGGAGGAGAATCTGCTTCGCTATCAGAGGCTCGCTCTGTGATTAGGGAGTAGCATCAGCTTTAAAAACAATCATTTTGGTACTCCCCTTCAGCTGGAAACTTCAGTTTTCGGAGCGGATGCTTGTTTGCTGTGAATGGGACTGAAACCGGCAACTCTTTCTTCATCAGCAGTCATTGGACATTAATAACTTTTAGCTGCAAATTACAAAATGGAGCAGGTTCAGACACAAGCCCAAAGGGTGAGAAGTACTTCATTTCCTTCCCGGTCTTGTAAACTAGTATATTTTCCCCACAACATACAAATTTTATGCTTTTTATATGAAGACAAGCTAGGAAGAGAGAAGTTAAATGACTTAACTCTTTACTCCACCTCATCTAATAATTTACAACTCTCCAGGATAAATATGTACAGTTCAGATGAGCATCACTTTGCTCACGCTCAGAGCATGGTGGGAAGGAATTAGATAATCACATCCACATCTGTCAAATTCTTCTATGGTACCAAATTGCATAACGAAACATCAAATTCCAGCCTCAAAACAGGCATGAAAAGAATATCCAAGTTATGCTCAAAATTAGGGAGTAAGCGTCAAAGACATTGTGGGATGTGCAGATACAGAAGAGGCGCTGAGACACCGTTGGAAATCGTGAGGGTGGGGGCCTGCTGCGGCAAAGCCAGGTCTGCGGGGAGGTGGGGGGGACCTCTTGCCCCTTGGTGTACCCCAATTTGGCTCCGCTTCCCTCCCCCTGGCCCCCCCATCCTGATAATCTCCAGGTGTTTCTGCTACAGTGTGCTTTGACAGTGGCACGGGCCTGACCTCGGAGTGTTTGCGCTCAGTTATTCTCCTGGCACGCTGTCAAAACTTCACTGTAGGGCATGTCAGAAGGAACATAGGGATTTTTTTTTTTTTTTCATTTTTTTTGAATAGATGATTCTTTGGCAAACTATGAAAACAATTTCATCGGACAAGGAAAAAAAAAAAATACAAATCGTTCCTCTTGCTACAGGGCTTTCTTCCTGCAAATTTCAAAGGCCTGCTGTGAATAATAGTGTTAGAGCTTCCAAACTTCAAGGATATTTTATAGTGGAAAGCATTAGGCAACTAAAATAAATATCAGTTTCCACTGTTAGGAAATTAAGGTTTTGCTTCACGCTGTACCTTAAAACCCATGTTAAAATGACATTTTTTTTTGAGATGCAGCGGTATGTGTCCTAGAAGGTCATTTTTTCTTAGAGGCACTATGCTTGTTCTAGCTTGTTTACATCTAAATGAGCCATAATTTAAGGCAGAAAGAACATCATGGCTTTCTTTGCGAGGAAAAACCTAACAGGAATCCATCTTCACAAAGAACTGATGGAAATCCTTCAATCCAAGAGCTGCCAGTCTCTAGAGTGTTCAAAATCCATCTTCCTCTTTCACGGCTTGAGCCCATCTCTACTTAGAAGATTTGCGAATATTTTTGACAAACCTGGTCCGAGTTTCCTGCTAGCGGGGTTACAGATGAGGCGAGTTTTCCGTGGTTTGGGGTTTTACTGCGAACGCTTTGCGCAGCTCTGGTTACGCGCTGCCTCCTCATGACATCAGTGCCGAAGGGGAGAAAGAATGTAAACATCTGGTTTTTATAATTCAGCTCCAGGCTTATAACCTGATCGGGATAAGCAACGTTTCTACGTAATTAATTTTCCAGTCGCAATATGATGGTTTCGAGCGCGCCGTTTTAGCACGTGTTTTAAGATCAGTAAAATAAGGAGATGAAGGAGGTGAATTCTGTTTCACGCTCAACTTTTCCAACCTGCGCCTCCCTCATCCCGCTGAAAACAAAGGAGGCGATTTTCCCTCCCGCTTGGCGTCCGGCACCATGTCCCACTGCTCATGGTGGCGCGACGCAGGTGCCGACGGCAAGCGAAGCTGGCGGCACCGGCGTTGGCTGGAGCACGGCGGAGTGGGCTCCCGGCTCAGTCCTCTCGCGTGGCGTTGGGTCAGCCACCCGGGACTGGGTTTTCGCAGGGATTTACGTGCCTGCTGGGATGCGGCTTCGTCCTTAAACAATCGAGGAACTCTGAAAGATAGAGCCTTCCATCGCCTGAGCGGGGCCGAACCACCATTTTAGCCACTGTTCTTCGTTGCCCGGTCTTTGGTGCCAGAGGCCACCTGTGGTCCTGATGACATTTTGGGGTCTTTCCTTCCCGCTTTAGCAGTCCCTGCGAGGATGCTTTCATAGGAGCGGAGGAAAACTGAGGCTGGAAGGGGCCTCGCGAGGTCCAGCCTCTGGCTTTCAGGCAGGAGCTGCGGGATAACGGAGCGGGGAGGCAGCGGGCGGCCAGGTGCGAGGGGCGGCCGCGGCCCCGGCCCGCCCCGCCGGAGGGGGCCCTGAGGTGAGGGGCAGGGGCCGCGCCGGCAGCCGCCGCTCCCGCAGCGCGGCCGGGGCTGAGGCGGCCGGCTCGGGGCGGCGCTGCCCGGGCCCTGCCCGGTAGGAAAGGCGGAGCGGGGGCCGCGGCCCCGCGCAGACAAAAGCGGCGGCGCTTCCTGCCCTCCGCGCCGAGCGGAGCGGCGCGGCGCGGGGCGGGGCGTTGCAAAGCGCCTTCGGCGGGGGCTGGCGGAGGCTGCTGCCGGGGAAAATGGCTCTCGGCGGGGGTCGCGGAGCGTGGCTGGGCGCGCTGCTGCTGCTGCTCGCCCTGTGCCCCCGCGCCGTGCCCGAGCCCGGCGGCGAGGCGGTGCCGGAGGGAGCCTCCACCCTCGCCTTCGTCTTTGACGTGACCGGCTCCATGTACGACGACCTGGTGCAAGTTATCGAGGGGGCATCCAAGATCCTCGAAACGTCGCTAAAAAGACCCAAGAGGCCGCTTTACAACTTCGCCTTGGTGCCTTTCCACGATCCAGGTAGGGATTTCTCCCGGGAGGGTGCGGGCGGGCGCTCCGGGGCACGGCGGGCGGCACACGGCGGCGGGAAGCGGCGCCGGGAGCCGGGCAGGACGGCGGAGGAGGTGCCGCTCGGGGCTGGCTTGTGTCCGAGGTCGGGTTCCTGCGCTTCCAGGGCGCCGGGGCACAGGTACTTCGGGCGCATCTCGTCTCTCCGCAGCGCCGGGTGAGGTTTCCTGAGCGCCCTCCCTGGCTCCGTGCGGACGGGCACCAGCGGGATTCCATGGATAAACCGGCTGGGAGCGCGCCGTCTGCACGGAACGGTCGTTCAGGGGATCAAATGCTCCTCTTAATGATTCTGGTAGGAGCTGGAGTGGCTTCAGTGACCCTCTCCTCCAGTAGAGAACACGTATACCAGTAACGAAGCCACTCATTTTTTTTTTTTTCCAGTGCCCTTCTATGGGAATACACTTATGAACGTGTATAATACAGTTGCACTTTTCCTTAAGTCTTCTTGCCTCCTGTTTACATTCGGAAACTTGCACCGAAATGATCCAGAAGCTTTGCATGGTTCTTACTTCTTTCCTTCATCCCACCTTTTTTGTTCCTTTCTGCGGTACATCGTGTGTTCCTCTCAGCATCTGTTTTCCATTCCCTTCCTATCCCTTTTCTCTGGCTTGCTTCCTCTTTCCTTGTCAAATATCTTCTGGTGACTTGAAGAGGAAATAGGAACAGGATGCCCCAGGCTGGTGATGTGTGTTGTACTATGCAGTCAAACCTCGTTTTTTTTTTTTTAAAAAAAAGTATCTAAGAGTGGGAAAAAGCCCTAGAAAATTACCTTTCTGGTTCTAGTTTCCGTGGAGTATCTCAGAATATGATATTCCAGAAGTCAATTCTTAAGAGTTCAGTTTTTGCAGGGATGTTATCAAATGAAAGCAGACACCCTTTCTACTTCCCTCAGTCGTAGATACTTCTGCCTACAAGATTTGTCTTTGCTATTGTTATAAATACCTAAACCAAACGCTTGGAAAACTAGAGAAAAACTTGTCTTTGCAAAAATTTTGCTGGTTTGTTATCTATAAGCTTGTATAGGTTCCCTATTTTTTTTTTTTTTCTTACAAAGAATCTGTCGTTGTGGTATCAGGGCGTCCTATCACAAAAGGGTCTGATTATGGACCTTACTGTTTTTACCTTTGGTGTAAATTTCTTTTCTTTCTTTTTTTTTCCTTTTTACTTTTTTGTTATTTTATGGAACAAACATGTATGAGACTTAAAAAGCATCAGGCCACAGAAGTAAGTGAGAAGGAAAAGATTTTGGTCAAGTATAGACCCTAGAACTCTTTTATGTCCTTTAGAAAATCAAGCTGGTGTCTCTCCCTGGAGCTCTTTCTCCTTGAGTGGGGAAGAAAATCTACATGATGGGTTGTGATGTTTTTATTTTCTCTCCATAATCCAACATTATACATCTTCCTTTTCTCTCACTGTAAGAATGGATGGCTCTTTTTTTTCCGAGGGCTTGGGTATCCACACCAAGCAGGAGGGCAAGAAGATGATCTTGAATGGCACATTCTTAGTTTGCGGGTTTGTGTGGATGGTCCTTTGTTCTTATGCATCCTTAGCAGAAAGAAGTTCCAGCTTTTATATCACTGGTAGTTCCAAGGTTTAGCTTTCAGCACAGGCCACTTCTAAATCCTTTGTTTCAATAGCTACTGTTTTTCTTTCTCATCCCGCATATTTTCTTTTTCTAATTCAGTTTTTCTTCAGCACGTTTTCTCCTTTTCGTTCCTTTTCTCCCATCTCCCTGACTGTCTTGCTTCCATGGCCTCTCTAGGGTCTTTGTTTCTGTTCCAGACCCACTCTTTTAATCAGACTTTGCTGTACCACCACATTCTTGCTCTGTACGCACCTCACTAGCAAGAAATCCACTGCCACCTTCCTCTTCTTTATTCACCTTTGTTCTCCTGCCAGACTTCTGGCTTCCTTACCTCCTCCCTCATTCCATCTCTTTCCACAGGAGACCCCTTTCCTTTGGCAACTGTTAGATTTCGTTCAGTAGAGTAGCTGAAACTTAAAGCTGCAGAGAGCTGACCTATGCAACAAAGAACTGCTGGCAAACGTATTTTGGTGTATCCTGTTACGTGTCTCTGTATCGAAGTCCAGCTTCCCTGCATAGCTCGGGGAGGGGTCCTTACTTTTTAGCATCATGGATAACTTGTGAGGTCACTTGTGAGCTGTTTGAAAGTGGAGAATGTATAATTTTAAACTTCATTTTGTCTTAATTTCTGAAAACTGTTTATCTACATCCTTTGTAGAGTTAGAAGGACACGCCACAGTCCAGTGACTTTAATTTCATGGGTGTAGTGGTTGAGACTGCTGGTAATCTGCTCTCTTGTATCTGATGATGGCCAAGCCTAGGCACTTGGAAAGAAAATGCAAGAAATACTCTTGTGACCAGTTCTTCAACATCTTTTTTGTTTTGAATCTATAGAGAAGTACCTTTTCTCAAAGAGCTAATAAAAAGTATTACTTGGCTTGTGTTTCACAGTGTCCAGTTCATTTACCTAGTGGTGTTCTTCATGAAGACTGCTTGACTGAATTGATGAGCATGAGATTATTATTTTTATTTTTTTTTTTTTCCCCAAGTTGTCTGGTTATTTGCTCAACTGATGATTTTTCTTCGAAAAAGAGCTTTGTATGTAGCTGCCCCACAGACGAATTCTTCTTGATGTTTTTGTGAGGCACTGTGGTCCATGAGGCAAATGAGACTCTACAAGAAGCACAACATATAGTTGAATGTCAGCTCCAAGGAGCTTCTCTTTGTGTAAAGCTGTCCTGATCCAGATACACTATTATTAATAGGTAATTACAGTTTAAAGCTGGTGCGGATTTGACTTTTAACTCCATGCTTTTCCTAATTTATGTTGCACAATTTATGCTGAACAGTGCCCCAGTCATTCACTTTGCAGTGCTGCTTGATTAGAACTGATTAGTGAAACAGCTCAAGTGCTTTCTAAGCACCATAAAGAGCTGTTGACAAGGAGAGTGTATTCACAAAAACCATACAAGAACCTGTCTTGGAAGAGTCCTTGACATCACACAAGGTGCATCTGAATTATAAATAGAGTTATTTAAGAATCTTCCTATGTTGTACTGGACTGCGTTGTTACCAAAGTGCTGCATGTTAATGCTGCGTTGTGCTATGCCAACACATTGTGCTCTTTGCTGATAGATCTAAACGTGGTGTTACAACTGCTGCAATGGTATTTTGCTCAGACTATGGTATTTTGGTAAAACAGTTATAATTAGCAAGTCTATTTTTTAAAGTGTCGAACCTGAGGTTTTTGGCATAGCCCAGACTTACAACCTACAGAAGGAATTTCGGATGGGTTTCCCATTCTGATACCGTGGTACCATCTGGCACCTCCATTTCGAAAAAGCCTTTTGTTTTGGATTCTGCTTCGTGTGTGAGCATGTGCAACGCTTTAACAGATTGCAGGAATTTTTCTGTTGTGGTTTTTCAATGCCTAAACATGATCACAGAAGTTTTGTCGATGGCGAAAAGGGCTGTTGACAAAGAAATCTCTTCCCAGGCTTGTGTTCAATGGAAAAAACTGAAGAAAATAATAATAATAATAAAAAAAAGTCCCAAATTAAGAAGAGTTAGCACTGGCAAATTTTGAATTGAAGCTAAAACTTGAGATCAGCAAATGCTTTTGTAGTTGTGTGTTGTGGGTCTTGATCTCCTACTAACTAACGCCTGTTGTATCCTCTGGAATCGGGATTGGACGTGGAATGTCTTTATTTAACATCTGTGGCCAGTTTTTCTATTTTTTCTTTATGCCATTAAGGAATTTTGGAATGGAAAATAAGCCTAAGAGGACAAATTCATCCCTAGTAAAGCTAATGGAATGATACCAGTAATAACTCTGTCTCTGCGTGATTTAATCAAGCATTCCTTTAGTGTGAATGACTGTTTTATAGTCTAAATGCCAGTGATTTATTCTAATTAGAAGAAAAATGGAGGGAATATGTAACCTCCAGACTTCCTAGTGCACAGGATGATGTTTGCATGTCTACAGAAGTCTGATATGAGCATCTCCTACCCCTTTTTCTTACAAATCAGGTAGGCAATATGTTGCCTACGTGAGAAGAGGGGAAACCTTCATACTGCTTTGTTCAGACGGGAAAAGAGTGTTGAACTGAAGTCACCCACCCAGGGTCACGTCGTAGAACTGTAGGGGAACCAGAAATAAAATTTTTGTTTTCCCTCCTTGATCCTACTCTTCTTTTTTTTTCACAGTAAAGCTCTGATTATATCATGGAGTAAAGGCACATAATTACGTTTAACTTTATAACCTGAGGTCTCCTTTATTTATCAGACTTGCTGTGCTATACCTGTAACAACGATTAGGCTGCTGAGCCACGTGCTACCATGGAACAAGTTCAGAAAATCATATGAGAGGTCTGAGAACTTTGGGTTTTGCAGGTTTGATAGTGTGGTTTGGTTGGTTGGGTTGGTTGTTTGCGTTTTTTTTTTTTTTTCCAGAAGTTATAATGAAGAAGAAATAATGTTTTTTCCAGAGGAGGAACACAAGACATTAAAATTAGGCTATTAATGGAATTAAAGTTTTTCATACTTCCTGATATAAAAAGCATTGTGGTTATACAAGTGGATAATAAAGGGAGATGGAAAGCTGTGTGCAGAAGTGGAGAAGTATAAGCTCTCCTTTACGTGTTAACTTCTGCTTTGAAAAAGACAGTTGTGAGTGATGAAGAATAAACTGACCTCCGAGGGCAGCAATAAAACCTCCACCTCTGCTCAGCTGTAACTCCTCCTGGTTTGAATTTCATGGCAGTGGCTGCATGGCCAGCCTTCCCCAGTTGAGCCACCACTTTGTCAGTTCTGTGTCTGCAGGTGAACAGCATCGCTGCCTCTTCGCCGCCCGGCAGGTTTCTGACATCAGGCTCTCCTGAGAGCTTGTTCTCCAACATGTTCCCTTGTGCTTGCCCTTTTGCATTCTTCTGCCAAATATTTGAGGTCTTTGGCCTCAGCCTTTACTCTCAGATTTATGGGTGTCTATTCAAATTTTCAGGCAAAAGCTGAATGTATGTAAAATCGATTGTCCAAAACCTTTTCCCATTTGGGAGAAGTTGAATGGTCCTTCTGGTATGGCCTGAAGAAGGTGGTCATTGTCTTTGGGATTCCTCCTGGTTCCTTTGGGTGGAGGAAGAAATGCTTCAAGACTTGATATTAGTTTTACTAAAGAACAGGAATGGGGCTGTGGAGAAGCCGTATGGCAGTGGTTTCCAAAGCAAGGAGGGCAAGTTTAAGGAAAACATGGTGTTTTGTACTGGTATCCGAGTTTGCCAGCGCCGTGGAAGCGGTGTTTGTACAAGGGATGGGGGCTCCTGCGGTGTGCCATTCCCTTGCACTTCTCATCCTAGGGGCCATGTAGGCCTGTTGGTGTCTTTGTGTTTGTGGGTAAGTAACACTTGAGGTTGGTCTGTTGTAAGCTGTGCTATGGTGTGGTATAAACTTCTGTAGCACTTTGGTGGGTGACATTACTCTGTGTGGGTGTAATACAATGGTTTTTAGTTGAGGTCTCAGTACACTTGGGGAAGTAGGGGGGTTAGAGAAGAGGCAGGGGGAGGAATATTGACCATGTCTTACAATATATCTTTTGCTTGAGAAGGGTTGCTGCCTTGTGCATGTGTCTTGGGCAGAGCAGAGCTCATGTCAGTCTGTTGTGTTCTGCAAACCACACGGCGAGATGGAAATGGGAAATTGCCTGTGGAGAACCGAGGAGTTGGCGGATTCTGGGTAGGTCTGCTTGTCTGCGGGCGGTGGTTCTTCCTGTCCACCTTCAGTGGGTCTCCTTACCTTCCTCAGTAGGTGAAACTGTTGGAAAGCTGTCTCGTGTTTGAACTAGATGAATTATTAGGTTGGCAAGAGGAGCAAGCTGCTTGCCAATGAAGTTCCTGTGGGCAAATGTTTGGCAAACGCTGAGTACTCATCAAAATCCCGTAGTTTTTATAGGAAGGAAAGAGAAGAGTTGCCCTAACTCTTTTTGGTAAGAGTAAGGTCAGAAGCAAAGAAAATTACTCTCTCCACTTAATTCAAATAGTCATCTCGTTTCGAGAGTTGAGTGGGTTTTATACTAATCCCAAAATCCAAAGTGGGGAAAAATGTGCTTAATTTAACAAGTCCCAGCTCCCTGTTCTGGTGCAGTAGCTCTACCGATGTATCACAGTGCATCAGATTGAAGTTGTCACAGCTCTTCTTTCACAGTAATGCTCTTTGGTGGCCTCAAATTTCTGAAAATCCTGTCTGAAAAACTCAAAGTTCTGTAAAGTTGTTTGATTTTGTTTTTTTTTTTTTTGAGTTGGTTTGTTTTGGGCTTCCTTAGATATCTAGTGACAGCAATGAGTGCATGTCCAAGTTTTGGGTTTTTCTTTCACATTTTAGGAGATGCACTGTAAATTCACAACTGTTTGGTGCTGCCTTGGTATGTCTGAAGAAAAATGATAACCACAACTGGGCATAATTGTTAAATCTGCCCTTTTTTGCTAGAACTATTGAAGTGTTGCTATTACTTATTGTTTCACCGTTGACAATTTCAGCAGGAAATACTCTGTTTCCTTAAAGCACAAATACTGCCTCCTTGTTGTTGTTACTACTACTCGGTTTTATTGTTGTTATCATCAGTGGAATGACAGTCACCAACTGTGTAATAGTGAAGAACTCTGGGTCGATAAGGATGGAGTTTGAAACGCCCACAGATATTTTCCATCTCTGCTGGGACTTCTGTGATAGCCCTACTGACCGCAGGTGAAATGAGTGTTTTGAAACCTTATTGTTGTCCTTCATGGTGACACTCTAATATCTGTACAATAAATTCTGTGTGATTACATGGCTGTTTTCTTGATCCTCTGGAAGCATTTGTCTGGGATCCCTCTAAAAGTAGCAGTTTGATAGATTACAGAAGATAGCATTGCCAGTGCCAGAAGCTCCAAAATCTTAACCAAAATGTTGTGACATCACCCAAAAGCCTACTAGAACATCACAATTTGTGTGTCTGCTGTCTTAACTCTGCCTGTCCAGCCCTGAAGGCATGCACAATGGTAACTTTTTCCCTGATTCTTCAATATTTTTTTACAAGGGAAAGGATTTTATCCTTGCTTTGGCTGGAAGATACAATAGTGATCGTCTTTTCCTTAGGAAAAAAGTGATAATGTTTCAAATGTTTCATTCTCTTCTGCTTTGAAAATGTGATAATGCTTCGAATATTTCATTCTCTTCTGCTTTGCGTTATGGTTTTTTTTTTCATGTTACGTTTGAAATTGTTGCCTACTGAGCTTACACAGAACTTACTTGTTCTGTTTGGCTGTGCTGTCCCCAGCTCCAAGTGGTGACAATTAAGTGAAAAGCTTTGTAGCTCATTAGGAATGCATCCCAGTGTTAGTCTGTCCCAAAAGTTACTACTGATGCCGTTAGCAGATGAGGCTTGTGTTCAGCAGTGTTGCGCCCGTTCTCTGTAGCTTCTGGAGTTTACACACAGGATACTTCCCATGTGTCCCAAATCACAGTTGCTTTTAGGGTGCCATTGCAAACTCAGCCCTTAGGTGTGCAAAGATGTAGCAAATAATTGCCCAGAGTTTTAGATTCGCTCCCCAATGTGGTGTTTTTTAATGACAACTTTTTATCAGTTGCCTTAGAATCTTTACATTACTTGTTATCCCTCCATGCTCCTGAAAAACTCCTTTCTTGCTTTCTCCTCCTTGTGAAGCAGGGAATGATAGTTACTCTCATCTGAGAGTATCTGGTTGCTACAGGGAGCAGCAGAGAGAAGGTGGATACCACCAGTTTCATTTAGTTAATGGATTTTGAATGTGCCTGAAGAATGACAGGAGGAACCCTTTAGCTGGAGAAAGCCCTCCGATGCCAGTTAGTATATATTTTCCAATCAGTGATTTGATTTTTGGCATATGCTGTAGGTTTTGGTTTTGAAAGAGACACATACATCAGAGAAAATATTGGGAACATATGTTTTTCAGTTTGCAAATGGCCTAACAATTTCTCTGTTGAAAGAGACTGATGGTGTTACTTGATCGGCTCACCGTGCCCTGATAAGCAACAGTTTGGTTAGAAGAAATAGGATGGATTTAATGAAACGTGCTCTGGGCTGGCAGCTTCGTATGCTTTCCTTACTACTACCAGGGAGAATTCGTTGTGCTCCTCAATTATGTTGTTGAATACAGTTCATTTTTTTTATAACTATCGTTTAGGATTTTCTGGTTTAGATGTGTTGCTCTCAGAGCTGATCTATGAGATCCTTCGGTTATGCCTATTGTGAATTCGTGCTGTGCAGTCATCGTTGGGTGAACTCTGTGCCCAAGATTTGCATTTTGTGTGGGGATAGTTTGCAATGTTATATTTGTCAGTGGGATTGGAGTGGTTTAGATCACACGTATCCCTTGTGGTCTATGGTTAAACTTCTGTTGTTGCCTTTCGAAGAGTACGTGCAACCTGTTCTTTGGTAACCGTAGATGTGAGCTGAGCTTTTCCCAGTTTTTGCCAGAGGAGGAGCACAATGACTTTGTGTTCCTGAAGCACTTGAATGGGATTGTGTTGTGTCAAGATACATGAAGCCATGACACTGAGGACAGGATTCATCCTGTTTCACTTTAGGCACTTAACTGAAGAACCTCAGCTGAGAGATTCAGGGGAGGTTCAGGTTGGATGTTACAAAGAATTTCTTCTCTGAAAGGGTTGTCAGCCACTGGAATAGGCTGCCCAGGATGGTGGTTGAGTCCCCATCCCTGGATGTGTTTAAGAAAAGGGTGGATGAACTGCTTAGGGGTATGGTTTAATGGGGGATTAGGGAGGGTAGGACTGGATGATCTCTAAGGTCTTTTCCAACCTAGAAATCTATGAAATCTATGAAATTAGCTACCCAAAGGCTCCTTCTGTAATTCACAAAAAGAAATTGGCACCTTTATGGAGCAATTCATTGCTTGTGAATTTTTAAATGCTCTTTGGAGGTCTTATTTGGTTTCACTGGCTGCAGAGGGAGCAAAGGTTAGTTCAGCTGAAGCCCTCAATTTAGGAGGTACGAAGTCAGGTAAGAGACTTTCAGTTTTCTCAGTTTTTCCCCTACTCTGGGGCTGACTGTCCAAATAATAGTCCCTGAGATATATTTTCATACTGGTTGTCATCCTACCATATGGATACTGAGTGCTCAGATGAGCCTAGCTCACATGGGGGAACGGGTTATGATGTCCTCCCTGGTTCTGATCTGGCTCCAGACCTTCAGCCCTGCTGAAAAACTTCTCCTGGTAGGACGTTTTGAGCTAAAACTGAGTAATTCTCAGAGGCAGCCTGCACAGGCAGCTCCACCAAAACCAGAGGGACTTCTGCACGTGTGTTTTGTGGAGGGTGTTGGTGGGTGCCTAGTGACATGGCTATTCAGAATGTCTTCCACCTCATTTGCCCTTCCCACAGGTTCTCAGAAGGGTTTGAGCGTTGGGTGTTCAGCAGAGACCACTCTGTGTCAGCTGGAGGAGTAACGCGGGCAGCTACGAGGCTGATCATCTCCGTGGGGATAAGCCACAAATGGGGGCTGTGATGCACGTTGGTAGTGTTTATGAAGGTCTGCTGACTTCTTGTCCTGTAGCCCATGCACTCTTCCATCCGTATTTTCTTCGGCATCCACGATGCTCCTCTTCACAGAGACACCACGTGCAGTTTGCCAGCTCTGCTCCAGTTGTAGCCCTCTTCCTAAAATACACTGAGCCACAGTTGTCAGTCTGCAAAACATTACTGGGAAAATCTGTGCACGTTCGAAAACGACACGTTCCCAGACACCGAGCTGCACGCATCGCATGCAGCGAAAGGTCGGCGGAAACGTTGAATTTATTTTCTGTCGGAAGCATTGAATTTATTTTCAGCCATGTGTCTCTAGCAGCAGCCTCATCCCTCCGCTCCGCAGTAGTGCCCTCCTCGCCACGCGCTCTCGGTGACACAACAGTCAGTGTGTGGTATTAGGTACAACGAGTCAACGAAAGAGCAATGAAAATTGGTGAAGAGAACCGATTGCTTTAGAGAACTTGTCCTATGAGGAGTGGCTGAGGGAGCTGGGACTGGTCAGTCTGGAGAAGAGGAGGCTCAGGGGGGACCTTCTCGCTCTCTACAATCACCTGAAAGGAAGTTGTAGGGAGATGGGGGTCGGTCTCTTCTCCCACGTTAGGAATGACAGGACGAGAGGGAATGGCCTCAAGTTACACCAGGGGAAATTTAGGTTGGATATCAGGAAAAATTTCTTTGCAGAGAGGGTTGTGAAGTATTGGAACAGGCTGCCCAGGGAGGTGGTGGAGTCCCCATCCCTGGAGGTGTTTAAAAACCGTGTGGCTTTGGTGTTGAGCAACATGGTTTAGGGACCCTGATAGTGCAGGGTGGACAGTTGGACGCGATGATCTTGAGGGTCTCTTCCAACCAGACGATTCTATGATTCTTCTATGATTCAAGCACGTAAGTGTTCAGAGCCTGTGTGTGACATAACGGGACACCCAAAATAAACTTGGATGTGGGAGCTGTGTGCAGAGAGAATTTTAGATGGTTCTTTTGAGGTGCCTGCACGAGCTGGCTCTTGAGGAGGACAGCGGCTGCCCTCCTCGTGGTGCAGAGCTTGTTGCAGAATTGCTATTGCGAGGGAGTGAGTTTGGTCTCTATTTCAGTGTTTTCACTGGAGGTGGAATGCTCCCTTCTCCCTTCCTCTGCTGTTTTTTTCCCAGCTGTAGGACTACAAAATAGGAAGACCTCTTTAAAAGATGATTTCATGGAGCCTGATAAATAGTAGAGCCAAATTCCCAATATCAACTTTATAACCGTAGGCTAAATTACAACTAGTAGAGCTTGTCTGCGATGAGATGTAACCACAAGCAGGATGGGACCCCAGGTTTTCGGACTGGAAAAACCCTGCTCAAGTGGAGTGGGTGGGGGTGGGTTTGCATAATAGAATGAAAACGAAGGAATGTCTTGTGTTGCCATAGTCCCAGCTAAATGTCTGCTCTGTTTGCTGAGGATAGCAGCTCTAATCTATGGCTGTAGGTTATTGCTGGATTCCTGCCACCGTGTTTAAATTAGATTCCTAGCCGGGGGGGGGGGGGGGGGGTGGGGGGGTAAGCAGGAAGCCATTGTAATTTTCATGCTTTGGACACCAGTGTATTTTCATGAGCTGAGGTTAAGTGTCTCTGGGGATGCTGAATATCACTGAAACATTTCCTGAGTTCTCTTAAGCCGTGCAATGGTATGTCCGAGTCTGTTTTCCAAAGGAGAGAGCTTTTTGTTTAGTTAGTGAGGTCTTAGTTAGTTCACCGAACTAGTATGTTTTGGCACTTAGAATTTATTGAGGAGCAGAAGAGGAGGAAAGTTGTGCAGCAAAAATGAAGTCCTCTGCCCTAGAACAGCCAGGAGTGCTGTGGGTTCTTTTATGCCCCCATATTAAATTGTGCATCTATTTACTAAAACCCTCAAGAGATTGTGACTGCGCAGCCGCTGCGTCGGAGCTAGGTTTTTGGGCTGTGAATCGGTGAGGTGGTGAGCCAGGCACGTGGGTTTAGGTAAAAAAATAAGAGCTGGAGCACCCAGGTAGAGAGTCTACCAATCTTGGAGCAAATCACTTGTGTTGTGGCACTTTTCTTCCATTTTCTGTGACTTAGCATGTACAGCACCAGCAGTGCCGTAAGGGTGGTTTTAATTAGAGCCCCAGTGTCACTCTAGCAAGCCGTGGTGTGGGCTGGTTGGGATAATGTTTTTGCCTGCTCTCCTACAGCGTTTGGAGAACGTAACGTGGTGCTTAGGCAGTGGTGCGTGTCCAGGAGTGTTGCCTCCTGATTTAACAACATATTTACTTAAAAACCTACATCTTGATGTCTTACAGCGTTTCAGATGAGTGGGCTTTTTTAGTGGTTTAGGGTTTTTTGTTTGTTTTGGTTTGGTCACATCTTCCTCTTTTAAATTTTACGTAAGCTAAATCAAAGCACAGGGAGTTCCTGTGGCTTAGGGTCCTCTGTGTTAACCACAAACCCACAAATCACTGATGTCTCCCTGAAATGTTTACTCCTTGCTTTCCTTTCTTTCCCAATCTGTCAGACTCCCACATCTCTTTATCTTCTCCGTCTCTGCCTTCAGCCCATCCTTTCCTCAAAGTTTCCATTGACCCTTTTCCCTCGGAGGTTCAGTGTTCCTTCTTGGTGCTCCTGGCCTTTATCTCCAGAATTCTTGGCTGTCTGGAGTATCATCTGCATGTAGAGACTGGATCTTGGTGATGAAACGTGGTGCTGCTGAAGGCAACGTATTGCCGCGCTGAAAGCAGTGCTGTGTTAGCCACGGATGGGGCTGTGCAGGAGATGATGGAGAAGTCTTTCCCTCGCTACTTCCAGCGTGTCTGATGGCTGATGTTTGCCTTAGCGTGAAGGACACGTGTCATTCTCACTGGCCATGGGAGCGAGTACACTTCTAGAATTTTTTTCTGGGTCTGAGTTGGACCAATGGACTCTGATACATTCTCTGAAATTTTGGCTCAATCTGCAGACATACATTTTCTTAAAGATGTAGCTGTATCGGACAAAAAAAAATGCCTGCTCTGTGCTATCTGCTTCCCTCTCCTTTGAGGTTATGGCTTTTTCTGATCCCCGGCCACCAGCGCTGCTTGGCAATTCCAGGTTCATCCCAAAATGATCCGGGTTAGCAGAGACGGCTGAAGCTTTGAGCCCTCTGGATAGAAAGTGTGCGTGAACCGCTTTGCGGAGCGGAGGAGGTAATGGTTTGTGTTGGGATGGTTCTGGAGAGCAGGGTTGGCAGTTTATCCAGCTGGGATAGCTGCGGCGGGACGGGATGAGTATCCCTGGTACTAACGAGCTGAATTGGACTGGAAAGATTTGAGTTAACGCAGGATCTGTGCGTGTGCACATCCTGACAGTCCCTGTCGATGCTGAAAATGGGAGGAAAAAAAACCACAGCTGCTTTGTGTGCCGAGCTTTGTTCTGAAAGTTCCTGCTGGTGCTCGTGCGGGGGGTGTGAAATGTGGAGATCGCGTCCTTACTGCAAAAACTCAGCCCTTTCCCCACCCTTGAACATGTCATTGAATATCGTTCTGTTACCTGGAGTGAACCATGGCGTACGGAGATAAAAATAATGCCTGTTGGCTAAATTGTGTTTTAAAGAATTTGGCAATTTTTATCGCTCGAAACAAATCTTCTAAGCTCCTTGTGGTTCTGCACAGCCACCTGTGCTGATACGTACCCGTGGTTTTTCCTTGAGAGGGAAGGCACAGAAATACTGCACAGTGTCGTGTGTGTAGGAGCTGGTGGAGATGGAGCTCCAGCTTAGCAGGTGGTGTGAGAGGATGAGTTGGTCTCTCTAATGACATCTCTGATGAGATGCTGCTGCACGCCTACTTCGTGGGGATGATCTTGTGTGAAGAGTATGGTTTGAGACGAAACAAACAAGAAAAGCCTTAAATTACTAAAGCATATTTTGAATTAACTCTTTAATTTGCAGAAAACTTGTTTAGAGGCAGATTTAAAGTGCATAAAACCTTGCAAACTCACAGTTTTGGCTGTGAGTATTTATGTGATGACTCAAGCCCATCTCACCTTTTGTGTTGTAGCTACATAACGGTTTCTTAGTTACTCGCAATGAAACTTCCCATTGTGTGGATATAAAAGCCATTTTTTCCACTTTTATATTCTGTCTCATTGAACAGGTTTTGATCTTGGCTAACATGGAGTCGATCCAGAGTAATTCTGTTACAGTCAGTGACGTTAGTTTGGATTTACACCAGTATAACTGAGGTCAGAGTCTGGCTTTGGTTGTCTGCTTTCTTAATTTGCTAAATATTTCATGTTTCCCAAATACCAAATCTCCTCCTCAGACCTTGCTGGCTCCTCCTACTTCCCCAAATTCCAAGAGTAACAACGTAGGTGAACTTTACTTGATGAAAGATTGTTTAAGCAGCGTCTGTTTTTTATTAGCTCAGCTGTTTTTCGTTTTTTTCAGCACTGTTTGAAGTTTCCTTGTACTCAGACTAGGATCTGAATTCATCCTCCTTTTCCTACTGGACTCGGTTTCGTCGATTAGAAGTGCAGTGTTTTAAATTATAGGGTGCTCTGCGATGTTATCATTAAGAATTGTGTGCCTCGGTGACATTTCAAAGCAGTTTTTCACTCTGAAGATCAGAAAAAGGGAAAAGCTCGTGCCTTAAGGCATTTACTGTTAATCAGCAACATAACGTGGTTGAAAGAGCTTAGTAAATGCGAGATGGGACTTTGGAGAACGAGATGAATGAAATTTTTCCTTTTTTTTTTTTTTTATTTCCTGACATTACGCTAGCTTTGTAGAAGTGTACTCCGAACTTTTATTACAGACTGTTTTAATTCACCATGTGTGAAAGAGATCTGGAATTTCGTCGAGGTTATTCTGTTAGTTAAATTGGGTTTATTATTAAGGTTAGATGTTTGGACAGTTTTATCTGTGTTTGTATTGTTTGGCTGGTACACTGGGACCTTGGTCCACATAATCATAGAATCATAAAATCATAGAATGGTTAGGGCTGGAAGGGACCTTCAAAGGTCATCTAGTCCAACCCCCCTGCAAGGAACAGGGATATCTCCATCTAGATCAGGCTGCTCAGGGTCTCGTCCAGCCTGGCCTTGAACGTCTCCAGGGATGGAGCATCCACCACCTCTCTGGGCAACCTGTTCCAGTGTTCTACAACTCTCATGGTAAAAAATTTTTTCCTAATGTCCAATGTGAATCTACCTCCCTCTACTTTAAAACCATTACCCCTTGTCCTATCACAACAGGCCCTCCTGAACAGCCTCTCCCCATCTTTCCTGTAGGCCCCCTTGAGGTACTGGAAGACCGCTATAAGGTCACCCCGGAGCCTCCTCTTCTCCAGGCTGAACAGCCCCAACTCTTTCAGCCTGTAACATTTGTATTCATGTCTTTACAGTTGGACTTCTGCTGTTACAGTATCTCTCCCTTCGTCTGATGACAAATATTCCTGCCCAGCATATCCAGCTCTTACTCTAGAGATAAAGAAAGGATGGGAGACAGGAAACGCCACCTCCTTCACAGTTTGGAGATGGTGGGCACACACAAACTCTGCCTGTAGTTAAGCAAAACACTTAAGAATGTTTTTGTGTATATTCTGTTGATTTTCATATCATTTTTCACATATGCTCAAAGTCTTTTTCTGAGTGAGGCCCTAAAGATTTTCCTCGGGCAACAAAGAGACTCTTTGGCAGAACTAGTGATTTAAAACCTGAGCGATAAGTCTTAACCATCCGGGTGCCGTTACTGCAGAAAACTGAACGAGAGCTTCCCAGAAAGACTGAATCACTCTTCATGTCTCTACCCGAATCCTAAATTCGACTAGTGACAGTCTTCAGCGTGACCGTACCGGTGGGCAGTTCGTAAAAAACAGGTGTTTCCTCAATCCCACACAACAGATTGTTGTTTAAAGAGAGTCTTTGTTCCTTGGTGTTAGTGTTCAAGAAAGTTAGCCTGCCTGGTGATGTATGAAGGAATTTCATGTTGGTTTATGAATGCCGTTAAGAACTGCATATCCTTGTTGTGGCTTTGAGCCTTCACCTGGATGCAAGAAATAAGGCAGAAACGAGAAGCTCTTGAGTAGCTGTAGCACAACCATCAGTTCGTGTACTTGTGCTTTCTTCTTAGAAAAGACTGAGCTATGGGCTGGACAACTGCTCTGGTTTCTCAGGCAGTCGGTGGTGGGCGCCTCGTGGCTGGAATGAGAAAGTTCTTGAGAGGATGTTCAAAAGCAGAAGGGAGGTTGGCAGAGGCTGCCTTCTAAAGAAACTGCCCTTCGAGGAAGAGAAGCTATTCCATTATCATGTGTTGTCTCGAGGCCTGAGACTTGCATGGAGCAGTGAAGTCCCACTGAAGGGGATGGCATTCAGAAGTATGTTGTCTTCAGATCTGAACTGCTTCCGCTGTTTGAAAATGCACGTGATTAAGACATTCCTTTTCTGACACTGTGCTTCCTTCCCTTATGGCGAGGTTGTGCCTGGGCAGCACAACTGCAAACCAGAGCTCTCCTCGCTATGGTGGCTACATCACTGCATCACAACTTTTGTTGGAAAAGTGTGTTTGGGTAAGTGTGTAAGTGGAGGTGAAACGGGCAGTTGAAGATTCAGTGTTGAGTCACTGGACTCGTAAGTCTTGTGGCCCATGAAGGACATCAGGCATGAGATGGACACTTGAGGCTGTGCCAGAGAGACCGTGCAGCAGGAGCACGAAGCAGCCCGCAGCAGAACAGAGACAGAATCCAACCTGTAAGGGCAAGATGAATCTCTTCTAAGACTAGCTTTGGCTAGAAGAATGTGTTTTGTCTGAGAGATGTATAACTGGTGCTCTTGTTCTTTAAAGAAAGATGAGTGACGTGTTGTGTGACAATTTGGGCCGCTGAAGTTATCAATTCATACAGCCTATTGAAAAATCATTCTTTTGCTTTCTATTTTTAATGATGTAGAAATGTTGGATGAGTTTTGTTTTCTAGCACTACCGGAATCTTATCAAGCTCTTATAATTTTACAAATTGTTCCGTATTACGTGCTAAGCCACTTGACTTTGCCTTGAAGAGGCTGAGGAGTGCTGTCTTGCCAACTCTGATACAACAGTAGTAGCGAACTGGTTGAAGGTGGACATTGCTCTAGTAACATCCAGAACAAACGCTGCTGTTGAGTAGATGGAGATCTTAAGCTTTAATGATGTTAGAAGACTGGATGTGTTGTGTCAGTCTGACAAAATAATATAAGAGGTGAGAAGCCCATGGAAAATGTGAAATAAACACCGAAACCGTGCCCCTACTCACTCAATTCCTTACTAGCACAAATGGGTGGGAAACTTTGTTGTATAAACAGGCTGAACAATTTATTGGAAACCATGGGGACTGCTTCCATTTTGAAAATGTGATCAATCTGTAAGAGTAACTTTCGTAACTCTTTAGCGATTGATTATTTTATTTCCGTGTGAGAGTTCCATGTTTTTCCAGTAGTCAGCTGAGTACATCCCAGTCTTGTTGGATGGACAACAAGGTGAAGACACCTTCAGCCGGACAGAAGGTGAAATTGGGAAATATAGGGATCAAGGCAAATAGGTTAGTCTGAGCTAACTCATGTCTAAACATAAATAGTGGTGTTATTTTGAAAAAAAATTAAAAGATGAGCAAGCAGAAAACAAGGTTTCTGCATAATGTATTCCTGTTTAGCCGATTTAAGTTATCCTCATGTGAAATGAGAGACTTTTGTTTAGGGTAAAAAAGTTGATGTTCTCTTTTTTTTTTTTTTTTTCCCCCCTCCCTCCCTCCTCCTCACATCTGCTTTTTGAATTCGCTTGGAGCGCGCTTGCGTTTTTACACTAGTAAAACTCGGTGGAATTTTATAATCCACAGATAATATTTAACGTTTCCCTCTCTCCCACAGCTTCCTAACAACTACTGAACACTCAAACCTGCATCAAGAGCAGAAACATTCTCATGATTTTTCCTCTTTCTTCTTCCAGAGCCACAAAACAGCTTTCCTATAGCCATTAACCTCCTGTTCCGTTCAGGCATCCCGCCGCCCGTTTGGAGACATCATGGCATGTTCCCCACGGTCCGTGCCAGGGCAACGAGCCCTGGCAAAGGGGCGATAGAAACGTGCCCAGAGCATGGTTCTGCTCCTGCCGCCGCGGCGAACCGCCGCCGGTTGCGCTGGGCTGCGGTGTGTAGATAAGCGTGAGTAAATCTGGGTGGATTAGTAGCTCCCCAGTGGAGCTCTCGTGAATCTTTCCATGATGAGCGACCTGGAGTTATTGCTTGTGTAGAAGAGTTGGCAAAAAAAAGGCAATGTGTTTCCTAAAAGGAACCAAATGCCACTTCTGGGACTTGGAGATGGCATCTGAGTAGGACTGCGGGCCAGGTGGCAGGGCCAGGCGCCGTAACCTAGATGTATCCGTGGTGTTTGTGGGAGCTGGCCTTTGTGGCCTTAAAATTAGTTTTTTATAAAATGCTTCTGGCCACTTAATTCTGAGTTTATCCTGAGTCAGACCTGCAGGTCTGGTTGCCTCCTCGAGTTGGTAGCTGCTTACGCAGGGAGTGAAGATGTTGCACCATAGTGCTGCTAGTGGGTAGCAAAGGCTCTTGCTTTGCCTGCTCAGGGGGTGGGAAAGGGTAACAGGTAAAGCCAAGAGTCTGGTGTTTTGGGGTTTTTTTGTGCCATGGGATCCACAAGATTGATAATCTATTCAGCTTTAATCCATACAATTTATGAAATTCTTGCATTTGTATCTTTTTTTATGGAGACACCAGCAACGTCCTTCAGCTTAGGACAGCATCATCTACTTCAAAAACTTCTCGTACCCAAGAGATTTTAGGTAGAGTCTGCAGGATGATGAAGAAAGGATCTGATGAGCTTTTAAGACGTTGGCTCCGGAGTGGAGCTCACACTGGGGTGGTGACGTGCTCTGCATGCATGGCTGAGCCGTTGGTGATGAAAGCCCAGAGCTGTTGTTTCACAGCTGGAGGAACACACTGAAATTGGTGCTTTCTGAACGAGTGTACGACTCTCTTCCAGCTTTGGTTCTCTCCTAGTCTTTTCTCAGTAGATTTTCAAAATTACGTTGTTATATTATAAAGTGTTTTGCTGGCTGAGATCTCAGTTCTAGACCAAATGTCTGCCAGCAGGAATGATGTTTAGATATGAATTAGGGGATTGTTTACGTACCACGGGGCTTCCACAATGTGGGGGATGCCAAGGTGCCCACCAAAGCTGCTCCGTCACTCACCTCCTCAGCTGAACAAGGGAGAGAAAACATAACGAAAGGCTCGTGGGTCGAGATAAGGATGGGGAGAGATCAATCACCAGTTACCGTCACGGGCAAACCAGACTGGACTTGGGGAAAAATTAATTTAATTTATTACCAGTCAAATGAGGATAATGTGAAATAAAACCAAATCTTAAAACCACCTTCTCCTCACCCCTCTCTTCTTCCCGGGCTCAACTTCACTCCCAGTTTTCTCTACCTCCTCCCCTCAGTGGTGCAGAGGGATGGGGATGGGGGTTGCTGTCAGTTTGTCACATGTTATTTCTACCACTCCTTCCTTCTTGGTGGAGGACTTCTCACACTCTTCCTCTGCTCCAGCGTGGGGTCCCTCCCACGGGAGACAGTCCTCCACAAACTTCTCCAATGTGAATCCTTCCCACGGGCTGCAGCTCTTCATGAACTGCTCCAGCGTGGGTCCCTCCCATGATATTCCTTCAGGAACAGAGGCTCCAGCATGGGTCTCCCGTGGGGTCACAATTCCTGCCAAGAAACCTGCTCCATTGTGGGCTCCTTTCTCCATGGGTCCACAGGTCCTGCCAGGACTCTGCTCCAGCATGGGCTTCCCACGGGGTCACAGCTTCCTTTGGGTGCATCCACCTGCTCCAGAGTGGGGTCCTCCATGGGCTGCAGGTGGATCTCTGCTCCACCGTGGACCTCCATGGGCTGTCAGGGCACAGCCTACCTCACCGTGGTCTTCACCACAGGCTGCAGGGGAACCTCAGCTCCAGTGCCTGGAGCTCTTCCTCCTCCTCCTTCTTCACTGACCTTGGTGCCTGCAGAGTTGTTTCTCTCACATATTCTCACTCTTCTCTCCCAGCTGCTGTTTCTGCAGCACGTTTTTTTTCCTCCTCTTGACTATGTTATCCCAGAGGTGCTACCACTGTCGCTGATGGGCTCGGTTGCCAGCGGTGGGTCCATCTTAGAGCCAGCTGGCTTTGGCTCTGTCGGACATAGGGGAAGCTTCTAGCAGCTTCTCACAGAAGCCACCCTTGTAGCCCCGCTGCTACCAAAACCTTGCCGTGCAAACCCAACACACGTAAGGTCAGCGAATTTGCAGATTCCCTTTCCAAAGTGACAAGTAAACCTGTCTGGCCTGCAGCCAAATCCTTGGGAGTGCAGACAGGATCAGGCTTCTGTGCAACAGGATTTATTTAGCACATGTTCTCAGAGGTTAATTGCATGACTAGTGGGGGTCAAGTTCTGGTTTTGGATTCTTCCCCCTAGATTCACAGGATGAAGTAAGTGCAATGCTACGGAGGGGAGAGCAACGGTAGGTTTCTTAGATTAGGTTAGATATAAGAAAGAAATTTTTCACTCTGAGAGTGGTGAGACAGTGGAACAGGTTGCCCAGAGAAGTTGTGACTGCCCCATCCCTGGAAGTGTTCAAGGCCAGGTTGGATGAGGCTTTGGGCAACCTGGTGTAGTGGAAGGTGTCCCTGCCCATGGCAGGGGGGTTGGAACTAGATGATCTTTAAGGTCCCTTCCAACCCAAACCATTCCATGATTCTATGATTCCTTCCCGTGTGGTTCTTGAATGGCTCCCAGCAGCTGAACTTACGGAGGCTGCGGTGTGCCAGTTAGGAGAGCTGGCTGTGGGGCTGGTCCTCCTCTGTACATCCCGTACCGCTGCCACGGTGAGAGCTGGGAAGAACCAGAAGCCACACCGCGAGGTGTTTCCCTGGCTTGGACCACAGAAGGGAAGGAGACACCAAAGACCATTGTCACCACCAAGCTATTTTGGCAGCCGTGGAGAAACTCAGCCTGGCTGCGTGACTCCTTTCTGCTCTTCTTGGGGTTGTGATGGCCATTCGAGTTTCCCAGGCTTGGTTCCTTAGAGTTCTGTGATAAGTTTATCCCTTACCAAATAGTTTCTGCTGCTAAAAAGTGTTTTTATTGGTCCCTTTTAGAAAATTACACAATTACAAAGGCAAAAGTTAAAGGATGGAAGAGCGCTGCTTCCAGCTGACTCCCCGGTTACCAAAGTAAACAGTGCTCTAATGAAGGTTTTGAGAGGCTTCTCTGACCATGAAAAACTTGCTATTTTTAAATCCAAACCACATTTTTTAAAAAATAGAACTAAAATCTTTCAGTATCCTCTTTTGCCCAGATTGACTCTGTCAGATAAGCAATTTTACAGTCATGTTTTCTACAGCTTTTTCCCATCGCTTTCTTGTGTAATAGAATCCTACAAGACCCCGGGTTGGAAGGGACCTCAAAAGATCATCTGGTCCTACCTGTCAAACAGAGCCTCGCCAGGAATAAGGAAAGTGTCTGTTAAGTAGAAATAGAAGATGAACTATTTTACAAAGTCTTTGTTGTTAAAGCTAATAATAGATTTTAAAAGGACCAAAAAGTCCGCTTGAACCTGGTACACCAGTAACTGACCTTCTTCTAATGTCTTTAAGTAAATGCTTAACTTAATATTAAAAACTTAACAAATTAATTGATGGTTCTTTATTCACAGCAGTATTTGAGGCGCCGTGAGAGCCCTGGGGGTGATAGTCACAACTGGACATTGTCAGAGTGAACCGTCAGTGTATGCAGACAGTGTTATCCGCCGTAAAATTCCCTGTTTTGGCAGCTGCATGCGGATTAGTTTCGTGAAGTGGACATTTATTTAGAATGATGCTTGGGGATTTGAATTTACAGTTACGATGGCTGAAAGGAAACGGTTCGGGTTTCTAATGGTTTTACACTGGTAATCCTTCAGCAATTCATTTTATAGCGTAATGCGTGGAGGGCAGTTGGGGCCAGTTCTGTCTGAAATCAATAAAAACTCTGTCATTGACATAAAAAGAAAGCAGATGCATTTTTAATAATAAAAAGAAAAAAAGTGGTTTTTTGGTGCAGAGCAAGCTCGTGTGCAAAATACTGGGAGTTTTGTGCTGAATGTGACAACTTCTTTCCTAGCAACTGATCTCAGGTTACTTTATTTTTGTTGTGCTTGGAAATCTCCGTCCTCAAAGGATGGCAACTGGATCCATCATAAAGCATTTCCTAGTATTGAACTGGTGATGTTTGTGTGCAGACATGTATGTGTGTGTATACACGCACACACGAGGTGTCATCTTGTAGAAGCTTGTTTTCATTCTAAAATCTTCTAAAATAATTTTTTTTCTTCTTGGTGTTCTTTTGAGAGACGGGTGGCTTGGTATGAAAACTGAGGAAAACTTATTTGGTTGTGTTTTAATTATGCAAGTGTAGATAGGTCTGTGGTTAGAGTCTCGTTATTGTCTTTTTGTTTAGGGCTAGTTGACTAATTATGTGATTTGCTGGTAATTTTCAGAGCAAAATTTAAATAAATAGCTTTTCAAGGATTGTGTCTGGCATCTGAAGGAGTTTTAGGTCAGTCTTTACTTTTTGTGTGGTTCTCTTAATGTTTCTTTTATGTTTCTGTGGAGGAAAACCCCTAAAACCTACCACACTGTGTGTGAGCTTGTACAATATGAGCTTTGAACAGTTGTGCTGTTCTGTGTTGTCCGAGGTCATGTAACCCCCTTGTCAAAGAAACTCCAGCAGACTCATTGAAGTATGTCATATCAGATTCCATCCATGATATTTATTTTTTTTTTAATTATCTTTTACCCTTTGAGGGCATTACAAGAACACAAGGCTTTTAAAGAACAGCACTAATACGATAACTTCTTCTGGAAAGTCCATGTTTCTGTGGTCTCTTGACAGTTCTAGGCACCAACTGATGAGTGCTGTGGTCTCCATAAAGCTTGCTGGAAGCATGGCTCCTTCTAGAAAACATTGACTCCTGGTTTATTGACAACTTGGTAGTAATTACACAAGTGAAGTACTGTTCCTGACCTGGAATATCACTATATACTACACAGTGTGAGTGTAGAGCATTTCTCATCACCACGGACTGAGCAGTACTGGGCTGTCCTGGTCTCAGGATGCTCAAGTTGCTGTTGGTGACTTTTTTTGCTTATGCCATCTGGTTTTATGTAGATGTGGGCGCTGAGCGTGTTAGTAATTCCATACCCTTCATGAAAACAATGTGGCTGCAGTTTCAGCAGGAAAGAGCCAGTTGCTTTTTCAGTTTTGATTATGTCTCATGATCAAAAAGCTGACTTGGCTTGAGTAACGTAGCCCTCTCCAAGGATCTCCCAAGTTTCTTTGAAGGAACTAATCTGTGAATATGATCTTCCAAGCAACAGAAGCTTTTAATTAGACTTTATAATTTGATTCATCTATTTTGGAAAAATAAAAGAAGCTGTGATTTAATTTGTTTACTTATTTATTTTTTGGACCCCTCCTATGGTGAGATACATTTGGGGACATGGTGGGAACCAGTGAAGAAAGAGAAGGAGCCTTATGGGTGAGCTTGCAGTGCCAAGAGGCTCCCGACCGCCGCTGGAGCTCGGCTGTTCCCGACCGCCAGCGGTGTGGGCAGCAGCTCAAAATGCATCTTTGCTAGATGTTGCAGTAAATAAGTTCATTTTGTAACGCAGGGCCGTGGACAAATTTTGAATTAAAAATCGAGTCTGAAGGAGTATTTGATTCGACTTCAGCATGTTACGGTTGTTAATCACAAACCAGCACTGTGAAACTTGCCGTTATCTTCATTCCTGCCCTGTTCTTCAGTGCAAGTTCTTTATGCAGCGCTGTGACGAGTGGTGATGGAGTGTCACCAAAATACCCAGACCAAGAGATGAGCCAGAAATAGACCTGGTCTGAACTGGAGTTCAATCTGCAGAAAGAATTTAAAGAGCGTTACGAACTGAATTTTACTCAGTTCAGATCGTCGTTAACAAGGGGGAATAAACAAAACCAGAAAGTTCATCTGATGACCTTTTCAGATGCTCGGTATGAGCTGACAGCGCGGGGCAGCTTCGGGAACTGGTTGCAGTACGGTGAGGAGCTGTGGTTGTCCTTGTCAGCTGCTCATTCTCTACTTGTAGACCGAGAGAAGCAAATTAGTCCATCAAAGCTCTCATGCTGTATAGTGTCAACAAAGGCTTTTTTTTTTTGTCCCCTTTGTGTCTGCTGGTGCTTTGCCTTGTTAGAAAAGCAAAGCAGCAGTAGGAGCTTCTGTGCTCTTGGCGGTGCTGGGCTGACCAGCGTGAAACCGAAACCTTCTGCGCGCAGAATTGATGCGTAAGAGCGCGGGCAGCAGTTCTGAACGTACGTGGTTCACTGAGATGACTCCAGGCTTGAATGTAGGGGACCACCTCGTTGTAAGGGACCCACATGGTCTCCGTGGCTCTTTTGGTCCGTTACCTCTCCTGGGGACTGTTGGCTGAGTTGGCAGCTGTGGCGGGGTGTGTTGTGATTTGGGCAACCATCCATCACGAGCTGGCTAGAGGCACCAGAGGCATGTCAGAACTGATGGCTGCTGGCCCCCCGGTGAGAACGGACCTCCAGGGTTGTTCAGAGAACCCAGGGAAGGGAGGAGGAAGGTGGGTCTCCTGCAGATGCCAGGATTCTTTATGTTTGCTTGTCCCCATGAGGAAAAAAAAACAAACCCGACTTGCTTTGTGTCAATCCTTTTAGATTTGTGACATTTAATAATCACTGAGATTACTTTAGATTTTAACCACATGGAGTCAACTTTTCTGGTTTCTTTGCCTCTTGCTTATGCGCCAGCTATAAAGAAAATCTTCTGGCCTAGGGTGGAACCAGAGGGGACGTTCAAGGGAATTATTTTCTTGGAACAAAAATCAACCTGTGGACCTATTCAATTCAGGTTTGCTTTTTCTTATTTCCAGCCTGAGGGAGTACTTTTTTCTCTTGGTGGTTCCACAGCCAGTGTGATGTAGTAGCACTCGTGCAAGGGGCTTGAGAAGCTCTAAGGCTTCATCACACGTTTAAGAGAGAATTTGTAGCAATCCTATATTTATTTTAATGCTCTCTGGGTAGAAAAGGCTACTCTGCACATCCTGTGGTTTTATTACTGTAGTTCTTAGAAGGAGGAAATAACAGTGTGCTGGTTGTTACTGTGCTGGGCAAACCAGCACCTGGTTTTTAATATTTGTTATTGTTGCATTTGGTTAATAACTTCTAGACAACTGCACTTGAGACTCATAAGCCAAACTTAGTGCTGGTTGCAGCAGACAAAAGAGAATATTAGATTTTATCCACTGTAGGTCTCCAAGCTAGCTTTTCTCTTCCAAGAAATGTAAATATATATAATGTCTTTTTTTTTTTTTTTAAACCACTGATTATTTTCCTTTTAAAAAAAAAGAGAGAGACAGGCTCATAAATGTTACCACAATGGGAAATAATATAAATATGCCACTTACTAAGGCACGTTTTTAGTAAAACTTCTGTTAAATCTTTGATCTCTGAGTTTTATCCAGGCTTTGGCCACTGCCCCGAGGTGACTGGTGAAGAATTTGATGTATGAGGGTGATGACCATCGGCTGTCCATGAGGATGGAGCTTCGGTAACGCCCCACTGATGCTGGGTTAGGCACCTTCGCAGTGCTTTGCAGTTTACGTGGAGACTCTCTGTTTTTTATTTGAATAGCAAACTCAAGAAAAACTCTGTGTGCAGTCTGACTTCTTCCAGCCAGTTGTCTTCTTAAGCTGAAGTTTGCATATTAAAGTTAATAGTCATAAGTCATGCGGCTCAAAAGCTGTTTAAAAAAAAAATAAATGTGACTGCATTAAGGAAACATGTGAGTTTGCTGGGTTTGTTTGGCTTTTTTTTCCTGCCTCGTTAAGAATCTGGTAAAAGTTACTCACTGGAGTTCTTGGGCTTTTCAAAATTTTCATGATATCCAGGTTAAAGTCTAAAAGCTAAAAGCAACCGAGTCACGAGGAAATATAATTTTGGAAGAAACTTTAAATAGTTTGTGACATATGCTAGTGCTAAACATCTTGGCTTACTCCAGTGCTCCCCGAGCCCGTTGCAGGGGTCTTTCCAGTGGGATGTGCCTTGGGGGACTTGTGATTGTAGGTGGCATCTCCAATGGTGCTTGTGCTTCTGGAAAAACTCAGCAAGATGTTTATCCACATGGCTCCCGTCATCTTCTATGAGAGTTGAGGGTCTCCTTCACTTCACAGCATGAAGCAGAAGGCTGTAAGTTTGTGGGTTTTTTTCCTAGGTGGTGGTTAGTAAAGCCTATCTAGTTTATATTTTGAAAGTCCACTGCTTTGGTTTAGTAGTCTACTCTAGAAATTTGTCATCAGTTAGAAGTGGAGCAGCATTTTAATCGCAGTCGTGGTTAAAACAATAATCCTCCTGGTTCTGTGTAAGTTTGTCAGGCGTTTGAGGAATAAAAATGTGCTCTATGATTTGAGAAGCCAATAAAAAGTGTTTCTCTTTTATTTAGTTGTACCTGTGACCTCGTACTCTGGTGTTGGAAAGGGCAAGAGAGCACTGTGAAACGCTGTGATGGCAGCTCGTTGAGTGGTCTGTAGTGGAACGAAGACCTGATGTTTAGGAGCCAGTTTGCTGATAGAAAATTAAAGGTTTCTGCTTGCATGCCCTTAGGACAGCCAGCTGGCTGGAGACTGGGGAAGAGCAACTCTATCATTAGTCTTATTTTCTTAATCCTTGGCAGATAGCTACTTCTGAAGGTCTTCAGAAGAATTATAAGCAGAGCTTTACAGTGAATTTGATACAGAGAAGGAAGCTTGAGAAGAGAGCGTTAAATCAGAGAAAGCTCAATGCTCAGCACTGTCAGTAAACAGCTCTTACAGAATAATTGCTAGAAATTATAAATAAAGAAACCAGTTTCTTTTGACTGCGGTGCTGGCTTCGGCGTCTTAGCTGTCCCAGCTGGGCACTCCAGTCCTTTGTCATCTCTTCACTCGTGGTGGTAGAAGTACTTGAGATTGTGTACAGGAAGACAGATCTGATAAAAAAAATATATTTGTGTGGATATATATATATATAAAAATAAAATATGGGCAAGTAGGGGTGTGTATGTATATATGAAACCTACATTAGTTTTCTGATCTCAAAAACTGTGACAGTTGCCATAGCTGGGAAGCAGCACTCGGATGGAAAGGCAAGATGGGAACTGCTTAAACTGGCATCACTGGTGAGATCAATGTATGTAACCATGCCCAGTGTGTGATTTTTATTTTTTTCCCCACTGTCATACATACATTTCAAGAGGTAAGTTTTGACATATGTTAGAAATGTGTGCTAGGGTGCCTCCACTACGTTACGTAATTCCCGTTGGCATCATTCGAAATCTTGCCTTCTTCCCCCCACCCCTGCCCCTTTGCCATACATGTGCTATCAATAATCCCAGTAAAACAGAACCTCCCAAAATTGTGTGAAAATAAGTCATTTATTTGACAGCCTGATGGTACAAATAGCTCACTTGCATAATTGGACCAGGAAGTTTTTATTCCTACTGCTTCACTCCAATCATGATACTTAATGTCCAGTGAAGGATGAAAAGCAATTGCTTTGTGTGTGCAACTTGCTGATGAGGATGTAGCCATCTCATGTATACTGCAGCTCTGAAAAGGATTTTTCACGGGAATATCAAAGTACACGTTTTTTAGGGTGTGCATTTGAAAAATACGCGTGTTTTACTGAGTACAGACCCTTATTTTTCAGATGCCCGGTGCTAAACTTGTCAGTCCACTTCACAAATAAAAAGGAATGTGGAAAATAATTGCCACTCAGGTCTTTTTTGTGCTGTAAGATGTGGGAAATTATATATTTCTTGAGCTCTATACTACATAAAGAAGAAATAACTAAATATACTTGGTTTTTTTCAGTTCTAGGCCACAGGGGGCCATACTTCCACTCCATTGCAAAGATGCAGCCCTGGTAAAAATCTGCACGACTCTGACATTGTAACAATAAACCAGTGGAACTGGGATCACACATTGTTGTGTGTGAAAAAACAGAATGTAGTAAAAGGCTGTTGTAATGACATTTGTTGTTAAAATACCAGAGTTTTGCTGCTGTTGTGTGAGCTCTTTTGGTGTGGTTTTTATTTTTTTGAGTTTGTAGTGTGCTAGTTCTTAAGTTTGTTTATTCTTTGGAAGTATCCAAAGGTGTGCTGTTTTTTAGAGGGAGTATGATTTCCATTTTTTGTCTTTTTTTTTTTAATCCTGAGTACTGTTTTACATCAGGGAAATATCCTTGCTCTGATTTAGAAGGAATTCTGTGGATGAGAACGCTCCACCGGACTTAGCATCTCTGCTGAAATTCCTTTGGCTACCAAGTAACAATTAGAGCTTTTTTTTTTCTTCCAGCACAAACAAATTCAGTGTCCTGAGTTGATGAGAAGGAGGTAAATGGCTTCCATGTTCCTTTTGCTAGATCCTCATAAAACAATCAGCTGTCCAAAACAGATATGTGGCACAGATGTCTTCTGTGGTCAGGATTAAGGGAGTGCCAAATTTGCAGTCACCCTCAGTGGTAATTACGTGTGAGTGTGTGTCACTGGGTGATTTGTGGTTTTCCCAGTGCGTTTGCTGTTTGGCTTCTATGGAAGCACGCAGCTGTCTGGGATGTGGCAGAAAGACATGGAAAAACACTGGGGCCTTTCAGAACGGCCAGGCTGGTTACTGGGGCCTTTTCTGCTGATGTACGAAGGAGATGGTTTTTATCAAATTTGCCCCAGAAAGGAAGTATGAAGACTCTTTATATCTGTCAAATGGACTGGCACCGAGTTTTACGTTGCCATGTTTGTTTAGTTGCTTAGGGGCAAGCTCAAACACCGTCGTGGTTATGTTGAGTTTTGTGACTGTGGTTTAGAAAGTCCTGGCTTTGTTCAGTAGTGTGCAACCGTTCCTTTAGAATACGTTCCCTTTCCCATGTCATCTGTTTTATGTCTGTGTGCAATATTCAGTCTTGGATCATCATGTCAGTTTGAAAGAACTGACCTTTACGTTGGCATTTGAGACACAGGAATTTCGTTACTGGCTCAGACACGCCGCTCGCTGTGTCTGTGTTGGGTTTTTACCTTCAGCACCATCGATTCCGGAGGAGCAGGGATGGGTTTGGAGGAATGAGCAATGGGGAGACCTTCGTAACAAACTACTCCCAAATATTCCAATATCAGTACCTAAAAATTAATTCATATTTCAGCATCAGAATGGACATAAAACAACCTCCCAGTACCTAAAGGGGCTACAAGAAAGCTGGAGAGGGGCTTTGGACATGGGCGTGTAGTGACAGGACACGGGGCAATGGATTTTAGCTGGAAGAGGGGAGATTTAGATTGGATATAAGAAAGAAATTTTTCCCTCTGAGGGTGGTGAGGCACTGGAACAGGTTGCCCAGAGAAGCTGTGGCTGCCCCATCCCTGGAAGTGTTCAAGGCCAGGTTGGATGAGGCTTTGGGCAACCTGGTATACTGGAAGGTATCTCTGCCCCCTTGGAACTGGATGATCTCTAAGGTCCCTTCTAATGCAAACCGTTCTCTGATTCTTTGATATTCTATTAGAATATTTCATGTGTCAATCTTTGCCTAAAGAACTAATGAAGTTAAAAAAAATATTTTTTTTTCCTTCTGCGTTGCTTGGTGCATTTGCAGGATCCAGTTTCTGAGTAAATGTTCTGTATTCAGAATGATGCATTTGTAACTATGCTGGATTTGAGGAATGTCTGACTTTGGTGCTTGACTTCTGCATGCAGTTATTGAGACTTTGGGCAACGTGGGTTGTGGATGAACGTGTAATTAGACTGATGAGTTCACTGGCGCTGCACACATACCATTAAAGACGCACAAAAGAGCAAAGTTGTGCCTTCACTGCTTTTCTCAGCCACCAAAACCTATTTTGAGTACTGACACATTGGCCTTTTTCTTTTTACCGTGTTTACTGTTAACTTGAGTGCTTCTTTGAAGCCGTACCATAGTTCAGTGCCTTAGTTTCAGCGTTGTTCAGATGAAGGCTCTTACACACGGTGAACTAGTACAGTGTGCTACCCTAAAACTGTTAAACCCTTTAAGTTCCTTCAGAAACTCTGCCCGAACTCATGCTCCACGGTTTATATCTTCCAAGTGCTAAGAACAGTTCTTCATCATGATCTGAACAATTCTGTGACAGTGCTGTGGTTTAGCGTTGCACAGGCGTTGGTGTCTCAACCGCGTTGAGTCTCAGACCTTTCATTCCATGGAGCCGTGTCCAGATTGATGGCTGCAACTTGATTTAGACTTCACAGGTTTTGAAGTTCTTATCGTATCGGTAATTTAACCTTCTATAAGAACTTTCTGTGGTGCTTTGTTAGAGGACTTGCCCTTCTTTCCCAAAGTCCTTTTAAGAAATGGTTCCTAGCTGGCAAATAAAGGACTTTGGGTAACGTTTTCTTCTCACTTATATCTATTCTGAATGCTTTGAAGGCCTGTGTTTACCTGCACTGATGAAATAATCTTGCTTGGGTTGTGTTTTGAGTGCAGCAGAGTGAGGATAAAAGAAGATGAACTTGGTGAAGGCAAGCAGGTCACAAAGCTGGTGGCATGACAGCGTGTGAAAGACAGTTGGTGCTGGGTTTTCTGGTACAAGTTGGTGAGCGTTCAGCTGGTGAGAATCAGTCACATCACCATTTAGATCTACACTGATGGGCTTGTAAGCTACGTGTGAAGAGCACTCATACAACTCAGAGAAGATCAGATCACATGGATGGAGGAAGCGATACCAGCCCAGAGTTGGATGGTTATTGCCATTCCAGATGCCTTCTGTGTCAGTAATTGATGAGTTTAGAGTTGGCAGACTGAGGGTAGCTGTAGGTTTCCGTGAAGTACCAGCATCTTGCTTACAAATTGAGGTATTATTCATGGTGTTTCTCATCTAAGAGCTGACCTAGAGATGGTTGCTCTTACACTGAGAGTGTTGGTGCCACTCATGGTGCCGCTGTTTGTCCCTTAGAGGAGATCATTACTACTGAAGATGTGAACGATCCTATTCCCTCCTTTCTGGGGCCTTGCTTGACTTCAGGGGAAGCTGATGAGCTCCGACCTTGGCTGCAGAGTTGGCTGGACAGATCCGCACTCTACACCTCCTGTGAAGTTCTCCGTTCTGTCCTGACAACAAATAATTCTCTACTGGATGCTGGCTGGGCCATCATCTAATGTCTAACCTGGGTGCCATTTCAGAGATCTGCTCTTTACTGAGCTCACAGCAGAGGGCAGCCAGAGCCTGGGCGTGATCCTGCGGGTGCTGGCAAGGGCTCCGGCTTGGCATCCGCGCGCGCCGCTGGAGCCAGCCCATCGGTGCCTGCGGAGAAACGCGGCGAAACTCTCATCCCATCTAAACTGGGTGTGCTGGTTTAGCTTAGCTGAAGTCATGTTGCTTTTCAGATCTTTGTTTTATAGGGAAAGAGAGCCTTTCCAAAGGATTTACTGCTCTAGAATTGAAAAATGTAGTCCCTCGATTGACAGGGAATAATGGAGCGAGTGCTTTTACTATATGTGTAAACCCGTTGTGTTATATGCTTTAGAACAATGGTTGGCAGGGGATAAATTTGAAGCAAAACAAAGCTTTATTACAGGCTTTAAAGAATACCCAAAGGAGGATGGTGCCAGGTGGAGGGGTAGGAGCGGGAGTGTGGTGGGATGAATTACGTGGAGCATCCTTATAAGAGCTCTTTGGATGATGGTGTAGCACTCGAGTAAATAACAGTCACAGATAAATGACTCAAAGCTATAAAAAAAAAACCCAAAACCAACCCAATACATCAAACTTGAGACAGTTTAATATTCTAGGCAAGGTTTCGTGTGATCTCTTGGGTGACTTTCAGAGGAATTGAAACCCACAGTGAGCAAAAGGCGCTGTTAAATAGAGGCCCCCACGCAAACGCCGGTGCGATTGGAGTAGACTTTAGTGATGGCTGTTGTTGAAACTCCGGCGAAATAAAACTTTGGACTGTTTAAAAAAGAAAAACGTCTCGATTATGTGGAAGATAAGTACGTATTAACTTTTATAGAGCTTGGAACGCGCTGCACGGTCTGCTGAGGCAGCACCTCCCTGTAAGCTACAGCTGTATGGAATCGGCACCGCTGCGGTCTCGTGCTTTCCTTTCACCCTGCCTGCGTAATCACACCCCATTTTTGTGTGCTGGGATCCAGCTGATCTCTCCCAGTGCTCCAGGGCCCTAAACTAGCAGAGATCAATTCCCTTTTTTCTTTCTGTGTCTGTCTATTTATGCACTGTTTTGTGTTTGCACTATTTATGCACTGTTCTGCACTATTTGCACTATTTATGCACTGTTTTGTGTTTGTCTATTTATGCACTATTTTGTGTTTGTCTATTTATGCACTATTTTGTGTTTGTCTATTTATGCACTTTTTGTGTTTGCCTCTTTATGTCGATTTTAGCACCCTGAAGCAGCCTGCTGAGCTAGATGAGCGCCGTTGCTGGCAGAAGGGGAGGACAGGAATGCCTGCCCAGGGCAGGGAGAGAACGAAGCGCACGAGTGCCAGGACAGATTAGGGTAAACTGTCAGGAAATCACAGCCGTAGGGAAAAACAGCTGGTTAGAATCACATTTGATACCAATTAGGAAGGGAATTGTTGAAGGGGCACAGGGAGGCTGGTGGTACAGCCAGTGTGACTGGGGAACGCTCGAGTATGTGCTGCTGTTACTCACACGCCCCAGTCGCCTTCAATTTGATGTCCTGCCCATTCTCAGGATACAAAGACATGGCAAACGCCACAAATAAAGCTGATTCTGCTTCAATTCTCTCTGGCCACTGCTGCTAGGTATGCTGAGGTTGGGCACTGGACTCACACTGGGCTTTTCCAGGTAGAGGGTACGTGTTCTTCCAGGCAAGAGATGTGGCACCTTTGGTTTTTTCAGTGATCAGTGAAGGTAGAATGTGTGTTCTGTTCAGAGAGGCTTCTCCTTCACGTTCATCTGTACAACAGTTTCTGGAAAAATACATTATTTTTTGGTGCAGCCACGTTTGTTTTGGGGCTTTTTGTTCCCTTCTGATTACTAAGAGCAATTAAATGGTTGGTCAAAATCAAATGTGAAAGAAGCACAACACACAATGCTTTATATGCCTGTCAATGTTGAAGACACCTAGAAGTTGGTAATACTCGAATGATATTAAAGTTGCTAGATTTGGAGTCATAGACTTCAGTGCTGGGTATGTCATTCCCAATTATTCCTTTGTTAAATCCTTTTAGTTTCTTGTTGTTTTGTGTTTTTTTTTTTTTTTTTCTACCAGATTTTCATGAATCTGAAATAGCTCTTCAGTGGAGGTTATCTTTTGATAATTTTGTGTTTTCCTCATATTTTCCAATTTTTTTTTTTTTTTCATCCTAGAAATTGGACCAGTGACGATAACCACAGATCCCAAGAAATTTCAGTTTGAACTCAGGGAACTTTACGTTCAGGTGAGTAACTTGTTCATTCTCTATGTGGTTCTAGCAAAGGCCTCGTTTCCTCCCTCTAATCTTTCTTCTCGTGTTAATGTTTCTGCTACAGTGCTTCGTCAGGGTGTAGGCCCTTTATCTCTGTCATTTTCCCTGCACAAACTGTCATCTTCCTGTTCTCTAGTCATCTTAATTTGTGATTATGATGAATTACTTTGTCTTAGTTTACAGCATTGTATGGGGACTCAGTTGAATAACACAAGAAAGAATAGTTAGATAATGCTAACATTTATTTTGCATTTTAATTAGTCCTGCCACTTGTTCACAAACACTTTTATGAACTGTTTTCCTGTGTTCTGGAACTTATTTCCCATGAAAACCCTTCATTAGCTTTAACGAATTTAGGTACAAAAGGACTGTAAGACCCGTCAAGTACAACTTTAGGTACTGCCTTCACCTCCGTGCGTTGCTTAACACCTACTGGTCCAAAAGCATCAGGTTGACTTGGGTACTCTTGTCCTACACAAACCCAGTGAATGGTTTCTGTAGCTTCGGAGACAAGCGGCGGTTTTTGAACTGGCACACCAGTATGTCTCCCTTGGTGGAGTTTCCCTGGGTGAGAATGTACCACAAACAACATCTGGATCAGATGATAGAAGGAAAGAGAACTATTGGAACGGAGTTACCCTTACTGAAAGAAAATATGATCCTATTGTCCTGTCTTTTAATCAAGCAAAATGCTTCTGAGCTGTGGAAAACATTGCTGGGGTAAGCAGTGCCAGACAGGCTCTCCCGTCTTAAAAGAACTATCTTTTAGAAACTGGCACATGGTGTAATCCCTGTAATAAAAGATTATTTGAAAGCCAATAGTGGTTTGGGAAGAGTCAGTAGTTTTGGGCTAGTTTGGGAACAGTGAGTAGTTTCAAAGTTGGCAGAAGGATTGAAATTCAGAGAAAACAATAGTAAATTTTCAAGGAGGCAGAAAATGCCACTCATTATGCTGTTCTCCTTCATAGGGAAATTTAAAAATCTTTCCAGTCTTTACTTTTTGTTTTCTAAATAGTGATACTGGAAAATAATGGCAGCTGTTTCTGAAAGGTACCTGATTTAGGTGAAGCTTTTGGGAATTTAAAACTCAAGCAAGTTGTTTATAAGTTTCTGTCTAATGAATTTAAGATTTCTTTCTTTAATCCTGATTGATTGCATATTTTGTAATTGCTTTCAAGATGTGCTCATTCAGCTAAATTAAGACTTTCACTGATTTACGTTCGTTAATTATATTGGTGAAGGGCCGAAATATAAATTGAATAAAGTGATTGTAACAGGACATCTTGCAGTAGTTCTCCCAGAAAATATGAACATTTCCTACATATCCTACAGCTTTCTAATTTCTGTATCTGTAATTAGATTACAGCTGTATTAGATACAGCTTTCACAAAGGATGCTAATTTGCATAAGCAATGTATTTAAATCTTGTCTATCTGAGGATCTTCTGCAGTATATTCACACAGTTTGAGTGTGACATGATACACATGCCGATGCTCTTGCACCAACAGTTCTGAAAAGGCCTTATTTGAGTAAAAATGACAATTTACCTAATAAAAATAATCTTTTGTAAGAGTTGTCAATAACACTTTGAAAATCAGGTACTAAATTTATCCTTTTGTAAGTGGATGCAATGCCATTTAAGTAAACAGTTACATAGATATTAAATTTAGACATAAGAAATGTAAGTAGTACAGATGAGCTGAGCTAAAAACCTAAATTTCTGGGTGCCTGTGCATGCTGAACAGAAAATGAGATGCTGAGCTTCACTCACCTCTGTTTTTCCAGAAAACTTCAAGATAATTGTAACCATGTTTAATTGCAATTTGGAGAGAAAGGCAGGAAACGTTTAAAGGAAATTTTTTCTTCTTTTTTTTTTTTTGTTTTTTTTAAATAAAGCTAATACCCCTTTTCTGTGTTATGAGAATAAAAAAGTTCATGCTTGTTCTCAGAATAACCACTTAGCTCAGCAGTGCTTTTCCTATTGTACGTAGAAAATAGATGCTGCCAAACAGAATATTACATGAGACAATAATCTGGTAGACTTGAAGTGGGGATAGAGATATTCTAAGTAGGTGTCTGTAGAAATTAGCTATTATTTTGACTTGACCTACAAATTAAAGCTTTATGTGGAAGAGTCTTTCGCTGAAGATGACGTTCGCTTTGCAAGAGCAGCAAAGAAATAACTTGGATATACTGAGCTGTCCCATAGGATTGTATAAGCATTGCCAAGACAAAGTTCTGAAGTGCATCAGAAGTGTTTTTGGAGAATTACTTCTTGAATTTCAGGCAGTTTGGAGCCTAACACTTGCTTTTCCCATAAAAGTAAGACTACATTTAGAAAGGAAATAAAAAGAAAAATGGCAAAGTACCTATGCTTTAAGATAGATGGGAAGTTTATTGATAATCTTGCTTTGGAATGGGATTAGAGGTACTGACAGATTAAAAATCATAACTCTCACGAACATTTCATTGAGGACAGAGGGAATTCTTAAGGACTGGGGGACTGTGGGAGGTAAGGGTTTTTCTGGTTTATGTGTCTGTGTGAATGTTTAACCTCAAAACATAATTTCTGGCATCTCAAGGATTAACATAGATACAACAATTGCATTATCTTTTTTCTTCTTCCTTCCCAGCATGTGGAGATTTGTATATAAGCATGTGTGAAGGCAGGTTGATAGTAAAAATAAAAGAAATAACTTTTATATTTAATCTTGAAAGTGCAGGGATCTGTTGCCATTTACAGGGGCAGGTTTTACAGTTTGCGTTCAGCTTTTTGGAAAGTTCCGTCTTCAATACGCCAAGTTAATTTTTATGGAAGTTAAAGTGAGCTTTTATTTAAACAATATTTTCCTCTAATTCTTCATTTCGGAAGAGGAAACTGATCCTTTCACATCAAGTTAAATAAAGTCATACTTGGAAGCATTTTGCTGGAACACATGGTCTGCTTAGCAACACGGGTCACCGAAAACGTGTCACCTGCGCCCTCTCTGCTGAGCTCCCTGCACTGACTGCCCTGCAGCATGAAGTCTGGGTCAAGTTCTTGCTGTTCCAGTGTCGAAAGGTCCTCCTGGAGCTCAGCACTGCTTGGCTGAGATCATTTCCCATCTGCGTCTACGACCGTGACCTCCCAGGACTGCTGCGTACTACCGGAGCGATTAAATTGTCAGCCAGTAAGGGAGCGTGTGAGTGTGGGAAACGGAGCTGTGGCAAGGGCTGGAGCTGAAAAAAACGTGGTGCCCCCCAGGAAAGATAAGAGTGACCACAACACCAACCCTTTTCAGGGCTAACGACCCTTCCTTTGGCTTTATTTTCCTTAAGGAGTTGTTGCAGTTGTTGCTCGTGAGTGAGTCTGTGGCAGCACTCTGCAGAAACCATGCAATGCTTAGGATAAAAAAAAGCACATAAATTATTAGAAGCTGAGAAAGTATCTATCTTGAATTTATTTCATAGAATCATAGACTGGTTTGAGTTGGAAGGGACCTTCAAGATCATCCAGTTCCAACCCCCCTGCCATGGGCAGGGACACCCTCCACTACACCAGGTTGCCCAAAGCCTGTCCCAAAAGAAAATAACTTATTTGATATGTTCTTTTTTTTTCTTAGAAAAATACTTTGTTTTTCTTCTAATTGTGAACAGGGTGGTGGAGACTGTCCAGAGATGAGCATCGGGGCAATAAAGATCGCTCTAGAGATTTCTCTTCCTGGTTCTTTCATCTACGTGTTTACTGACGCGCGATCCAAAGACTACAGACTGACCCATGAAGTACTGCAGCTCATTCAGCAGAAACAGTCCCAGGTACAGAGGGGGTTAACATTCTGAGCTGGTTTATGTATTTAATTCTCAATATTGAAGGGTAAAATTCTTCTGCGTGAGACTCACTGAAGTCTTTTTACAGAAGGGACCGTATACTGCCGTTCTAGGGAATTTTTTTTTTTTTTTTAAATAGAAGCTTAACTGATCTAATTAGGAAAAACCTTAAAGGAATATTCCTTTTAATGTTGTGAATTAAATAGTGTGAGTGACCCTTCTGCCAGTGTACGTGTTCTGAGTCAGCTTACCAGTTATGTGGATGTTTTTATGTTATCCTGAAATAAGTATTCTGTGAAGTACAAGTGCTGACAGGTGAATATCTCTTCTGAAGTGATTCTTGTCTGTTCCTTTTCTTCTCCATCGCGTTTTCCATCAGTGGTGGGTGCAATATGGCTGTCCTTGATGCAAAGTGATACGAACCCACACCAAGTGATACAGTGCTTTTGTTCATGCCTTAATGCTGTCTTCGCAATGTTTTCCTACGGTTCACGCCATGTGCCAAATGATTTTTAATATTTTATTTATTTTTTTTTTTTAATTACAGGTAGTGTTTGTACTGACCGGCGACTGTGATGACAGGGATCATATTGGTTACAAGGTCTATGAAGAAATTGCCTCAACGAGTTCTGGTCAAGTTTTTCACTTGGACAAAAAACAAGTTAATGAGGTAACTTTGCTCGAATTCTGCAATGTAGAGAGAAAACAAGACAAGGGGCTTATACTCTAAACCTTTAAATGACCTGATTGTGGGTTAAAAATTAGGGGAAATTCTAAAGATTCTGCTGTTGGTATGTGGACTCTCTTCCACATTTCCCTTCCTTCTTTTCCCATCTGCTCTATCAGGATGCAATTCTGCAGCTATTATTTATGTTAGGGAAGTGTGCAGTGCTATATCTAAACAGAACCTTTCCAGCTTCCCTCTACCAGTGCCAGAAGGCTTCCAGGAGGAGAGCCTTTAAAGTACGGAGCAGTTCTGTGCTCGCAGTGGCCCAGTGGCTCTACTGCTCTGGATGAGAGTGCAGTATCAGCTTGAAATGAGCGTTTTGTTAGCAGACAAAGGGGTGCTGAGAAGCCTGAACAAAAATGTTCCTCCCATTCTGGACAGAGAGTGGTGATACAGCAGGTTCCCATTGTTCACAAAGTAGCTGTGCTGAGTTTTTAATGGAGGTTATTGTTGCAGTGCTCTGGCCAGCTCTGCTGACTTTACCAGTAATGGTGATCGCTGACCCACAGCCTTCAGTGACTATTTTGTTTGAAGACTCCAGTGAGTCTTAGGCAGAAATGAAATTCCAATAGTGCACGAGAAGATAATTTGGAGAGAGATGAAATCACGTGTTAGTTGTCTGGGGAGGTGGAATTGTTTATAAATGTTGTAAACGTTTTCCTTTGACTTCCTGGTATAGGCAATAACTAGATGAGTTTTTTTAATAAAAATTCACTTTGGCTTGTTCCTTTTTCTTTCTTTCCTAGAATCTGGGCAATGACAAATGTTGGAGATACATTGCAATTTTCTACTGTTGTTGCCTAGAAAAATTGAAGTTTTTATTGGGGATGTTATAAGGTACCAACAATGATGCAAAGGTGATCAAAAGGGGGAACTTCCCAGAGGATTTATCCTCCCAAAGTTAGATAGCTTAAATGTCAGAGGAAAATAAATAAGCTGTTGGGACTGTGCTGTTCCTGACCTGCATGTTGTCGTAATATGTGTATGAAGGGTAGAACTTCTCTCTCTATGAGACCCCATGAAATCCCTGTGTGCAGAACGGATCATGATACTGCCAATGGGAAATGCTCTTTGCCAGGACTGCAGTTTTAGAATACAGCTTTTGTTTGATTGTGGTTTGGTTTTGTTTTTTTTTTTTTCTTCTGGTTTTGGGAGGTAGAAGTGAGCAGAAAGATCAACTTGTAGGTTCTAGGCAACACTTGTTGAGTGGGGCTGGTGTGCACTGGTGCGTCGGCTGGCTGCCCCTGCCTTTTGAACTTCTCGGCACTTTGCTGTTTCCAACAATACCAACTTCTGCTTGCATGGTTAGTCTGTCTTTGAATGTTGAGTAAGGCTTTAAGCAGGGGTTTCAGTAGCCACTTTCACCTCCTTCCTGCTTCATCTCAGCATTTCCTTTGAGCAAATAATGGGCTCCTCTTCTGCAGGCTGGACAGCCCCTGGCCTGCACAAGGGACAGGGGTTGATACCAACAAGTGATGGTATCAGTAGGTGCTGTTCTTGCAGGATGGTTTTTTTTGGGGAGGGAAGTGTAGAATCATAGAATTGTTTAGTTTGGAAGAGACCTTGAAGATCATCAAGTCCAACCGTTAACCTAACACTGCCAAATCCACCACTACAGCATGGCCCTCAGCACCACATCTACACGGCTTTTAAATACCTCCAGGGACAGCGACTCCACCACTTCCCTGAGCAGCCTGTTCCAATACTTGACAACCCTTTTGGTGAAGAATTTTTTCCTAATGTCCAATCTAAACCTCCCCTGGCACAACTGGAGACCATTTCCTCTTGTCCTGTCACTTCTTACTTAGCAGAAGAGACTGACCCCCACCTCTCTACAACCTCCTTTCAGGGAGTTGTAGAGAGCTATCAGGTCTCCCCTCAGCCTCCTTTTCTCCAGGCTAAACAACCCCCGTTCCCTCAGCTGCATCTCATAAGACTTGTGCTCTGGACCCTTCACCAGCTTTGTTGCCCTTCTTTGGACACGCTCCAGCACCTCCATGTCTGTCTTGTAGTGAGGGACCCAAAACTCAACACAGTATTTGAGGTGTGGCCTCACCAGTGATGAGAACAGGGGGACGATCACTGCCCTAGTGCTGCTGGCCACACTATTTCTGATACAAACCAGGATGCTATTGGCCTTCTTGGTCCCCTGGGCACCCTGCTGGCTCATATTAAGCTGGCTGTCAACCAACACACCCAGGTTCTTCTCTGTCGGGCAGCTTTCCAGCCACTTTTCCCCAAGCCTGTAGCATTGCGTGGGGTTGTTGTGACCCAAGTGCAGGACCCGGCACTGAGCCTTGTTGAACCTCATACAGTTGGCCTCAGCCCATCGATCCAGCCTGTGCAGATCCCTCTGTAGAGCCCTTCTTACCCTCGAGTGGATCAACACTGCTGCTCAACTTGGTGTCATCTGCAAACTTACTGAGCGTGCACTCCATCGCCTCGTCCAGATCACTGATAAAGATGGTGATGGAGAGAACTGGAGTGCGCTGCTTTATATAGTTGCATTTCCTTTCAGTGGCCATAGGCTGTGAGAGATCACCTAGATGAAAAAAACCCTTCCACATCACTTTCAGAAGTCATCCACAATAACTGCTGAACAAATTGCATTAAACCCAAAACACTCTGAAATAGTTTTAGTGACCTTATGTAAAATTACATCTGGGCTAAAGGACTGTGAAAATGAGTTTACCAAAACACTGTCACCCCAAATAAAACCTTCACTGCAGGTTTCAGTTCGGGATCAGAAATTCTGTTTTCAAGGAGCGTGTCCACCAATGTGGGGATGCAAAGGAACAGGAGATGTAGTAGTAACCTGCATCAGCCGTTTATGGTAGATCCTTCAGGCAAAATTCAACAGAAATAAAACTTGCCCTCCTTTTTATCTGAGTAGTCAATGATGTGTAAAGAATGAAGTTCATAAATGTGAAAATATATTCACTGTTTTGGGCCCAGACACAGCTAATGCTGAACTGTAGATTAGGAAGGAGCTGCAGAGTCACTGACTGCGAATACCCTGCCAAACCGATGTCTTGTTTTGTTAAAACATTTTTGATTGTTCTACCCCCAAAAAACCCAAACAAAGCTATTTTTAGTGTGTAAAGTTTCAAACCCTTACTGTCAGCCTTGCCCTTTGTGCATGGAGTGCAGAATGAAGCAATGTTACAAGCTAGCTGCGAGGAAACACAACAAAACAATCCCTGATTCTTGTCCAATGCTTGTGTTACCGAGAAGACTAAGAAAAACTGCCTTTTTTCCCTTCTGAAAAAGATGTTATGATCTCAAATGCTTCAGTTAACTTGGTCAAAATTCTTGTCAGTTGACAAAGCTGTGTTGAGTTCAGTCCAGCAAATCATGAACTACAGAAGTATCTCCACTTATTGCCTTAACGAAGCTCTTCTAACAGTGTGAGAGGAAGGTCTTATTTTGACAAACTTGCCATGGTTTCTGTGCATTAGATTAATAAGAATATTCTTAAAGTCCAAAGCACAAGTTTGTTTTTATTATCTAAAATTCTTCTAGATATTCCCTTAATTTGGGGGGATTAGGTGTACCATCATTTCCAGAGGTAACTCTGTACCCAAAAACCATGACAGGTTTATAATAGTAAGGGGCCAAATATGTTTTCATCTCATTTGCTAAAATTTGGTGAATTATCTGATTACAAGTCTGTAAGGGAGGAAGAGTATTTTGTGATTGGAGTCCTTAAAAGGGAAAGGTTTCCTATTCAGATTTTGGCTTTGAAGTTCTACTTTTGTTAAGAACTTGAGTACCTGCTGTTCTTAACGACAAATTAAGTAGTCTTCAGTTTGAAATTTTTCAAACTGATCTCAAGTTTCGAGATTTTTATCCTATGGAGTAAGTTCTGGAAAGAATGTCCTTCTGTCTGGAAGAACGGTAGCATTCTCATTTTGTCTCCAGTGTCTCAGAAAGGTTATGATGCTTGTTTTATCAAAGCATTTAAGTCCTGATCTTGAAAGGTGTTTCTTTAGGGTGAGATTTCCTGGGCTGCAAGGAGGTTCTGTGGCTGCGTTTGTAGGCTCTGGGCTTAACTTGCAATAGTTGCTCGAAATTAAAATACTCATCAAACGTGGGTTCAAGTCTCCTGTTAAGAACAGATTCTGTATTTTCATAGCCCTATCCAATTTTATTTGTATCTTTCCAGAAAGAACTAATTTTGACTTGAACTGCAGTTATGTTACACACTCACTTGTTCCCCTCATGATGGAGTACTATAAGGAAACTCCTGTAAATTATTCTCATGCCCAAAGGTTTGTACGGATGCCAGAACTGGTGTTAAGATGAACAGTCATGATCAGCAGAGTGTGGATTTGGTACAGCTTAAAAATAGTGATGATTTAACTAGTCATTGATGGTTCGGATCACGCCTCCAGGTCAGTTTGATTGTTTGTGGTAAAACTGAGTCATTACTGTGTATGATGAGTTGGACTGATCCATATGGTTGAAGCTTGGGAGTTCACAAGAACTGAGCTAGTGAGTAGTAGTCTTCCATTTCTTGGAGTATTGAAACACTTACATGCTTTTCTTACTCTAACCTTCCTGTAAGAAGGTTTTCCCTAGGCTGCTTGAAAATACAGCTTTCATACTGATTTTTAAAATAACTAGAAATGGATGATTCATATAGTTCCATTAATGGGCAGAGAACTGAGAATGACTGTGGAGGAGACTGGAGATGTGTTGACTTTGGTGGAAAAAGGGGAGGTGGTGTTGAGTGACCTGAAAGGTGAATGAGACTAGATTAAAAAAAAAGTTTGGAATTTGGGTGAGAAGCCTGTGAATCAAAGTGGTCATAGAATCATGGAATGGTTTGGGTTGGAAAGGACCTCAAGATCATCTAGTTCCAGCCCCCCTGCCATGGCCAGGGACGCCTTCCACTACACCAGGTTGCTCAAAGCCTCATCCAACCTGGCCTTGAACACTTCCAGAGATGGGGCAGCCACAGCTTCTCTGGGCAACCTGTGCCAGTGCCTCACCACCCTCAGAGAGAAGAATTCCTCAGATCTCATCTAAATCTCCCCTCTTTCAGTTTAAAGCCATTGCCCCTTGTCCTGTCACTGCACACCATTGTCGAAAGCCCCTCTCCAGCTTTCTTGTAGCCCCTTTAGGTACTGGAAGACTTCTATAAGATCAGCCCGGAGCCTTCTCTTCTGATGATGTGAACGAGAGGAGGTTGGGAAGTGGACTGAAGACAGGGATAGGACAAGGCTGGTAACAGAACACGTTAAAAGGAATGGTGCAATAGGGGTCCTTCTGTGGGCAAGGTGCAGGTGGTTCGTGTCTGTGAGATCATGTGGATCTGGAATGGAGTCCAGTATTCTTCACGTGAATGCTTTGCTGTGAGCAGAAGTCTCTAAAACCCACTGGAAAAGCATCCCATTTCTCCTGGTGGTTAGTCCTCCCAGAGGATGACAACCTAAGCGTTACGCCTACAGGGCTGGAGTTAGTGTTGAAGGTCTGCAGTGTGGATGAACCAAGTGTGTCTTTGGATGGTGCCACATGAGGAAGCAATTTTAAATTTTGTTTCATTTTGGTAAAAATGTAAAAGGTCCCTCCACTGCTTTACAAGAATAACATTAAGGTGACAAAGTCAAAAGCTGAAAATTACAGCTTAGAATTAAAGTTTTTTGCATAGCCCTGTTTCTTGCCTTCTCTTTTCCCTCTGTCAGTATCCATTTTCCTAGAAAAAGAAGGAATGGTTTCATGGCTGAATGCTGCCTCGGAGTGCATGAATGCCAAACAAGGGAGGAAAAAAAAAATAGTTCCAGCTGTCCTTTCGCTGTTTTGTACGGAACTGGGATTCTCTGGAAAAAATCGACTGGGATCATGTACATAAGGACTGTCATAAAGCAACTGCAAAAAAACTTTGAAGAGCTGGAGATTCCACGCTCATAAACTTCTCAATCGTGGTTTTTTTTATAGGTTTAACTATAGTTATATGTGTAATTTATGGCTTATTTTCGTAGTGTAATTTTCACATGCACTGTCTCGGTCATATCTTTAGATGTGCATTTAAAAGCGTTATTAGAATATTTTCCTCTTTAAGGGGAAGTATGAACCTAAATATACTTAAGCAATGAAACAGTTAACTTCAAATCCTGTTGCTTTGACTGTTTGAGAAGGATTCTTGAGACCCAGGATAAACAAAGGGGAATAGAGACCATGCTCCATAGATTTTTTTTTTTTCCAGGTTTCAGTATGCATTCCAAGAAATGACCTGACAGCAGGGCAGGTTGCAAGAGCAAATTCTCTGGAGAAGTGTTATAAATCATTTCTGTACTTGCCCTTCCCCCTCTAATTACATTCATCAAGTCACATTTTGGCAGAACAACAAAAGCTGCTGTTGTTTTGGGGGCTTTCTGTAAGGGTCCCAAAGGGAGAAAAAAAAAAAAAAATCTACTTCTAAACCAGTGTTACAACAGTATTGCAAATCTCTTTGGAATGGCGGGGTTGGGAAATGGATCTCCCAGAATTGCCTGTTGAACTTTGGGGAAAAATTTAACTATACAAGCAAGTTACTGCCAGACTTAAGACAGCTGGGTCATTCTGCTGCCTTCCCTTTTCATTTTTGAACTTGAAAAAACTCTCGAAAACTGAAGTTGGATTCCACTCGGAATTTAAGACCCTTACTTGCTCTCAGCAGCTTCTACTTCTGATATATATTTGGGTTAAAAACAAAGGTGTTCTTGCCTTTTTTTGTTGTTTTTTTTTTTTTTTTTTTTTTTTCTGAAGTGGCAGTTGCACAACATAATTCTTCCCTGGGATGATGCATTTTATTTTAAGGGCAATTTCTGCTCTAAGAGAACTCCTAAGTAGCCTCAGGGTCATCAGCCAGCCTGCATCCAATTAATAAACTTGAATTTTAGCTAAGGGTTACAGCAGTTGCTGTAGTATCTAAGTGCTTCGTTGCTGTAGGTGGTCACATAAGCCTCAGAGAGAGAAAGAGAGAGAAATGGGTTGTTGCTGCTCCCCTTTTGGTTAAGGAGCTCAAAGAGATGAAGGTGATGTGGCTGATGTAACAGCGTGGTAGTTAGGCAAAGTAATCACACGAGCTAAAGATACAAGGATGAGGACAGAACCCTTCTCAACTTAGTGTACAATTATAAGAACTGAAGGCTCTAAAAATCATACTTTATATAATGAGATATGTATTTATGTAAGGAAATACATGTCCATGTGCCTAAGGTCAGGCATAGCTGGCATAACGTGTGCTTGAGAGCCCGTGCCTGATGGTTAGTGTTGGCTGGACTTCCCTGAAGATGTTGAGCCAGCTCCACTTTGTATTCTTTACAGGTCGAAATATGAAACACGTATGCCTGCTCTTCAGAAATACTACACGTTTTCGTTGCCCTACTTACTTTTGCTTCATAGATTTCAGAAGTGGAAGAAGATGCAAACTCTTCTTAAGATTATTCTTTTTTTTTTTTTTCCAATGTAACAAACGGTAGGAGCTACAGAAGTAGGAGAATCCATGCTGACCGGTCCCTGTCACCTTCCACTTCATGTACCCAAAAAAATAAGGAAAGATAACTGAATTAAGTGTGTGTCGTTAAACTGAGTTAAGTGTGTGTTGTTAATACTAAAAGATAACCAGAACCAGAAGAACCTCATGACGTGCTTCAAAAATCAGATAAGTCTTCTCGTTGTATAACATACATAGATGGAAACCTGGTGTCCTTGAAATTCAGGTTATACACCTGAGGTGGAACTATGGCAATACTTGTCTTTTAATTTCACATCTCTTCCCTTAGCGGAATTATCAAACTATAGCAGATGTGTAAAGGTGTCTAGCAAACTCTTGTAGAGTGGAAGACTGTTTTCATTAAGGACGAAAACCAACTTGGTAAAGATATAAAAAAGAAAAGTTTGAGCTCAGTCTCTGTTCTGGACTCAGATTGGATCTTGGTAAATGTTCAAATATTTTTACATCCCCAGAATTTGTTTTCATTGCCTGCAAATTATCTAGTTCCAGCAGGGACCACAAAACTTAGCGTACACTCAGCCATCCAGTTGAAAATTCCTTTAATTTAAACTCAGCTGGTTTGAATTCATCTAAAAATCTTAAGACTGAGAGTTTTTTTTTCTTTGAGGCTGACATTTTGAAGCCTTCTGAAAGCAAAGGGATGTTAAAATAGGTTGTGTTTTTTTTTTTTCTTTGTCGGTTACTGCTTTAAAGAAATGAGATTAACTGCATTAAATTCACATTTATGTGCTAACTCAAACCTTAAATTGGTCTAGCGTATTTGATTTTTTTTTTGAATGAACGTTCTTATTTGTAAAATGAGTCAAAGATGAGAGCAGAGGGAGAAGAGTGGAGATGGAGGAAAATGTTACCTTCCCTTCTCTTGGAAGGAGAACATAGCTAATTGTCTGTGTTGAGATTTCTTAAGGAATCTAGTGATAGCACTTTTGATGGTCTTCAGTTATGTCAATACTATTTTTTTTGTTGGGCACTGGTAGCTGTATGTTCAAAGTGCTCTGTCTCAGACATGTCATCTCTCTCTGACTTTGTTAAAAACTAGTTTTATGGACAAACTTTCCCAACTGCACTGGGAAATGCCGTAAGGAGTCCCATTCAGGATGCAACTGTGGAAATCACTCAAACCATTGCAATTTACAACTTCTGAAAAGCGTCATCTTGTGAACGTGTACAAACTAGTTTTTGTTTTGGTGTAGACATCTGGATCACGTAGTGGTAGTTCAGCTGCACTTTAGCTTTGACAAAGCAATGTGGAAGCAAACCCCTTGGACCTTTGTTTGCCACTATTGACAGCCTCAGTGAGACAGCTAAATATGTGCCCTTCAGGTCAGACTTTTGACTTGGTTGTGTACTGATGAACTATTAGTGGGTGTTACTGGGGAGGCTTAGCTCCCATTTTTGGTAAGGTGTATCCCCACCTGAACGCAAACCAGCCTGGTCACACACAGTGAGCCCTGTGCTGGATCGTCTCAACAGTTTAGCCAAAAGCTAAAGAATTGGTTGCCTTCCACACCCAAAAATAGTTGCTGCCTGTTCTCTGCAGAATCATAGAATCACAGAATGGTTTGGGTTGGAAGGGACCTCAAAGATCATCCAGTGCCAACCCCCTTGCCATGGGCAGGGACACCCTCCACTACACCAGGTTGCCCAAAGGCTCATCCAACCTGGCCTTAAACACTGCCAGGGATGGGGCAGCCACAGCTTCTCTGGGCAACCTGTTCCAGTGCCTCACCGACCTCAGAGTGAAGAATTTCTGCCTTTGATCTCATCGAAATTTCCCCTCTTTCAGTTTAAAGCCATTGCCCCTTGTCCTGTCACTACACGCCCTTGTCAAAAGCCCCTCTCCAGCTTTCCTGTAGGCCCCCTTTAGGTACTGGAAGGCTGCTGGAAGGTCTCCCTGGAGCCTTGTCTTCTCCAGGCTGAACAGCCCCAACTCTCTCAGCCTGTCTCCATAGCAGAGGTGCTCCAGCCCTCGGATCATCTCCGTGGCCTCCTCTGGACCCGCTCCAGCAGCTCCATGTCCTTCTTGTGTTGAGAACATGCCCAAGAGCTGCTTGCAGTCTGCGATTTGAAGAAAGGTGCTTTAGCAGAAGTTGAAACCAATGTTTTTATGCCAGATTATTTTTTTCTGTCCAAAGACTGGCAAATTTCTGTGAAATAATCAGAGCAGCATCACAGTTGCAAGTATGCTGGTTGTTCTGGCAACAGACCTCTGAGGAGTTGGGGCGCAAGGCAGGTTCTTCTTTTCCCTGTGCCGTTGGAATGGGTGTTAGTATTTTTGTGGCAGAGTGTTGTCGGAATTGACTTGATGGTTAACTGAAATTACTTTTTTTTTGTCACTGGCAGGAGAAAGCAGTAGAAGAGGGTTGAGTTCACTTCACTTTCTTCACTGAAAATTCCTTTTCTAATTCAAAAGTGTTATTTATTCTTCTCTTATAGTACACTCAGCTGGTGTGTGTCATTAAGTAGCTGTTGCTTGTGTTTCCAGTGATAGGCTACGGGGCCTCATATAATTTACCTTTGAAAGAAAGTGAGCTTTTGGCACAATTTCCATGGCTCAGCTCTCCTGTCTGCCAAAAAGGATATCTGAGGCTCATGAAAGTATTTATTTTCATTAGATTTTTGTTTCAAAAGAAGTGGTTGCATGCTGATATATTTCCCACTGGAGAGCCTTCCCACTCGCCTCCCACGTTTGTAGGACTAACATGGTCCTACAGTGGCTTGAGGTGAACTCTGCTGTATGAAAGCAAGATTTGCTGTAAAGGAAATGACTACGGTGTATTGTAAAGGAAATTAATACCATGTAGTAGACTGAAGGATGTAATTAGGGAAAAAACCCACAACAAACACCAAAAAAAGTTTCAAAGCTGGAAGAACCTGTCTTAACTTCTTTTGCTGCAAGTTGTGTGCTATGGAGTTTTGGTGGCTGTGGTATAAGACATTTTCTTCCCTTTGATGGGTTGTTTTCAATCCAGATCCTTTTAATACATATGTCATTATAATTCTAACAATCTTTAAATCCCTTCCTATTCAATGCAGGAATGGCTTAGAGCAATCTGGAACCAGTTTCTTGTGTTGGCTTATAATGTGGAGAAATGGTTTGTAATCTTTAGTAGTGCTTACAGACTGACCTAGGTAGAATTGCGTGTTCTTTCCATATTTGTTTTCTGTTCTAGCTTATTTTCATTCTGAAATAATGGTTTTAGTAGAAAAGTGAACAAATTGTAGAGAATCTTCTCTCCTGAGGCTAGAGAATGAGAGTGAGCTAAGCTGCTCAAGGCTTGGACCTTCTAACTCTTTCCAACCATGAGTAGTAAGCACAGAACTGGTCTAGGAGTGCTGGGTGGGTGCGTTGCCATCTCTGCCTTGCTGGTTGCTGTGGTTGCTGCCCAGGAGGAGACGTGAGGTTGATGGTCATGAGTTGGGAATGAGGTAGAGATGACTAGAAGACCCCAAAAATGCGTCATGGGAGCTAAAACTGTTACCTAATTTTCTTGTTAAAAAAAAAAAAAAGTAGTAATTTGGGAATAACAGATTTTTTTTTTTTCTCCCCTTATATCTATATTACAATGTCATTTTACCAAACTTTCAGGTATGTAATATTAACGCCTCTGAGCTTGAGAATGAATTTTGTGTATAAATACCAATGTGATTCCAATTCCAATATATTGGCAAAGCTCCTGCAACAATTCTTCACCTTGTGACTTGATTTATTTTGCTTAAGTCTCTTGAACTGAGTTTAAGCTAGACTGGAAAATTCTTTTCTTCTGAAAATTCATATATGTTCATTAAATTTTACAATTTGTTTAAAAACTTAACTGTGGGGTTAAGATCCTGGAATTAAACTGAAACCTTTCCATATACCTCGTGCAAAAAAATGTGTTGTAGTCATCTCAATATATACAACTAGAACAGATTGAAATTTCTTTTGGAAGTGTTTTTGGACCCAAATGTATAATTTCTCGAGGTAAAACTTAAAATTGACTGGATCATTTTGAAGCCTTGTGATTCCTGTTCCAGACTTGTCTAAAGTACACAGAGTTGCTGAATAGCTGCTGTCACCAGTCAGAAACTGTGTTTCTCTCCTGGGTCATGTTACTTCAGGGGTTTTGAGTAGCATAGTTAATTTTACTGGGATTTTTGTATGTTCTTTTTAAAATATGCCTAAGTGCCTTGCTTAGGCAAACCCTTGAGGAGAGGGTTACCATGAGAGTTGTAGAACACTGGAACAGGTTGCCCTGAGAGGTGGTGGATGCTCCATCCCTGGAGACGTTCAAGGCCAGGTTGGACGAGGCCCTGAGCAACCTGATCTAGTTGGAGATATCCCTGTTCCTGGCAGGGGGGTTGGACTAGATGACCTTTGAAGGTCCCTTCCAGCCCTAACCATTCTATGATTCTATGAAAACATGCCCCCACCATTCCAAATGCTTTTTGTATGATGCCCTCACTTATTTATTTAAATATTCTTTCACATTAGCACAAAGATTGCTGGGCACCGATAATATAAAATATAAGAACAAGCACACTTATTTAAAACAGGCTGGTATTTTCTATCACCTATGATATAACCCACTTTTTTTAGGGAAAAAAAAGTATGCAAATTTTACCCAACAAGCCAAGGAAGTGAGACTCTTTGGGGCTGGTGTGTTGAATTGGGTCCTAGAGCCAAGGTCTTACTCTTGAGCCCTCCGTTGCTGATGGGTGACACGTCCAGGTTAGTTTGTTGCTGGTTTCGAGGTCTTGCACGCTGACCATATGAACTGGCATTATAGAAAGCTCCTTTAAAAGATGTTTCTGAATGCAGCCATGATTGACTGTAGCCTAAAATCATGGTTCACTGTTGCCAAGGATCATATTTGCAATGTCGTAGAGAATTGACTTTTCTGCAATGGGATTAAAAAAAAAAAAAAAGCCACATCCATCTGACCTACAAAGCTGATGTAGTGTAATTTTATTTGACAAGCCAGGTGTTTTTTTTAGGGGAGATTGGGTGTTTTGGTTGCAGTGGGTTAGCTTTGGCTCCCACGCTCCCTGCAGCCAGGCAAGGAGAAAAAAAAAAATAGGAGGAATGGGGTGAGAAAGCTTCTGCGTCAAGATAAAGGCAGGGAAATCACTGCTGAGGGCAAACCAAACTCGATTTAAGGACAATTAATTCGATACCAATTAAATTAAATTAAGTACTCATTCAGGTAGTGGGAAACAAAGACAAGTATGAACACCCTTCATCCTGCTTTCCCAAGCTCCACTTCACTCCTGACTCCTCTTCCCTCTGCCCAGTGCTGCAGGGGCTGGGGGCCGTGGTCAGTGCAAAGGCTTTTCTCTCTGCGGCTCCCTTCAGCCTCACGCTCTTCCTCTCCTTCACTCTGGGCTGCAGTCCTAGCAGGAGAAACCCGCTCTGGTGTGGAGTCCTCCACGGGCTGCAGGCCCTGGTCTCCTTTCCCTGAGGCCACCCTACTGCCAGCAGCTTGCCACCAAGACCAAATTCATGGATAAATCAGGTTATATAAACAAATTTTATAGGAGTGTCGTCTGCCTATGTTATGCTAATTTTCTGCTTGGGCAAAATATCATCTCATCTCCTCTTGTTCTACCACAACCCTAAGGTAAACCCTCTGTATGGTGTGCTCTGGGGAGTCTGGCATCACTGGTGTGACCCCATATCTGGCACTTTGGGTCGTGATGGTGGTGGTGGGTGGTCTGATAGTGCTCAGCTGCAGAGGCAGCAGTGGTTGAAGGTGTATAGGTGAGACCTTAGCCTGTGTCTGGGTTTTACCAATCTTTGTTTCTTTGTTGTTTTCACTTGAAATAGGTGATAATGTAGACCTGTGCTTTGCTCTTTTTTAAAATTTTATTTGATAATCATTGATTGAAAAGATTTAAGGTTAAGGGCTATAATTCTGTAAGGCACAAATTCGTTTTTGGCCACAAGAATTTCTCTTTTAAAGCATTGTTCCCCTCTATTCCTTGTTTTTCCAGGTTATCAGTTTTGTTATATCATGTATATTGATTCTTACATTGAACAGCAGAAGTTGAAGCATACCTTTGCTTTGGTGCTTTGTTTCCTGTATATTCCTGGCATGTCTTTCTGTATTCCTGTGCTCTTGTGCGTTCCTGATACAAGTTGAAACCTCATTTGTGCTGTCTCCAGAATATCTTTGTCGAAATGGGTGCACTGGGTGCTTGTGTTAGGCAAGTCCTTTACCCCTGTGTTTGCTCAGGGTGATGTGGTAGTTGTGTGTCATCAGGATCATAGGTGAAAGTAGTGATCTTCTGTTGTAATATAAGTCAACATGGAATCTCTACAAGACAGTAGAGACAGTATTTAACAGAAAATATTTCAACAGCCAATGCTGTTGCCAGTATAATAACAACTGTTATTTTCTCTTCTAGGTGTTAAAATGGGTTGAAGAAGCAGTTCAAGCCTCCAAAGTGCATCTCTTGTCTACAGACCATTTGACCATGGCTGTAAACACTTGGCAGATCCCTTTTGATCCAAGTCTGAAAGAGGTCACAGTGTCCTTGAGTGGTCCTTCACCAGCGATTGAAATTCATGATCCATTAGGTGAAGTAATTTATACCTTCTTTTGTGATGGCAAAAAAAGTGAATGAAAAAGTCAAATCATCTCTGCTGCCTCCAATAGGGAAGGTCTTTCACGTTTTGAAAACCAGTATCAAGATTTCAGGATATTTTTTTAGTTTTATTTTATTTTTAAAAGACAGGGTCTTTGGATATGTGCACTTCTGATATTTAAATTGTTTTCTTGACTTGGAGGAACTGGAAATCCTCCCTATTCTGACCATTTAATCTCACCTGCATCTACTTTCTTACTGTTTGTCCTTGCATTCCAAATTTCTGGATGCTTTTGTTTTGTTTCCCATGTATTTATGTAGCCACTCAGCTGTCATTTAGGAGTTATACGTGGTGGTTGTGTTTTATGTGGCGAAAGATAAACCAAAGTCTGGATTTTTTGAACTATGAGAGCGTTCAGAACCAAACCCCATCTCGTGTGCCGGTCTCAAGCTGAACATCATGTGATGGGAATACAACGACAGGTTCAGATGCTAATTTGTAATTGAAGATATTTTGAACAAATCTTCTGTTCATCGTTATGTTGATGCCTTAGAGCATCTGGAGCAGCACTCCAGAAATAAATTCAGATCATATTTTGTGTTGTCTGAATGTCTTTTGGCTAAGGATGTATGTTAAGTTCTAGTATCTCGGGAATATTATATGCACAGGATGGATTCCCTGCAATATAATCTGGTCTGTCCTCCACTGAGGCATTCTTCTGTGTTTGCAGGAAAGAAAATTGCTCAGTCTGTGATGTCTAACAGGCTAAATTCCCTGTGAGGATCTCATATGCATTCCTAGCCTTAGTCACATGCCAATACCCCTCTGCCAGGAGAACCTGGCTTCATAGTTTTTTCACTTGTGGGGTTTATCCTGCTTGAAATAGGTGTAGAGGATGGAAGGGTGAGTGGGCTGGCAGGTGGGTCACGGTAGGTCTGTTCTAAGCTCTCCTTCGAGGGAGCTTGCTTCTGTGCTGCTTCCTTCCGCTGAGAGCTGAGTATTTTCTGGGAAGAGGAGAACCTGTTTTGCTTGCCGTTTCTGGGTTTCCCCCAGCTCTGTGTTGTTGCAGGCTGTATTAAATTTCCTGAGTGAATGAAAAGAGTGAAAAAAAAATAAGCATTTTTAGTGTTCTGGCAAAGAATGACAGGGAATTTTGACTGTTGTAAATGGCATTGACTGCTAAGTAACAAGTCGAGTTTCAAAAATACATCAGTACAGAAGAACAATATTGTATTTACTCCCTGTTTTTTTAGGCAAGCAGATTGGTAAAGGAGCAGGACTGAATGAATTGCTAAATATCCACAACTCTGCAAAAGTGGTAAATGTCAAAGATCCAGAGCCTGGAACGTGGACAATTAAGGTAAAGTTACTGCAGAAATCATGTGTATTTATCCTATAGCTTATAAGGGGGTTAAATAAAATAGTATATCATCGTATATCATAAATATTAATAGATGAGTTTGTGTTATAATAAATGTCCTTTCTGACCTATGTGTTGTGACATATTCTGAAAGCAGTCATATGAAATTCTTATCAAGATGATAACATATTAGATGTTACTATCTTAAGTCAAATCCTTAGGTCATCCTTTTCCTTTGGATGGAAAAAGGATGAAGTGGGTGCTGAGGTTTTGGAGTCTAGTGAGCAGATACTCTCTGTAGAGAGCATGGGCACAGGCAGGCTTTGCTGTGTATTGCATGTTCGGAGGACTGGGAGCATTAGCAGGTACACACAGTCAATAAATATACATTTAATTGAAACTCCTTATCAGTAAATTATTTAAATGCTACAGTATGTAAATAAATTTGTTCATGTGAGTGCTATCCTAGTACATATAGTTACAGAATGGACCCTAAAGGATTTGGAAATGTTAAGAAGGTAAGAGCAACATGTTAGCAGTAATAGCCAAACAAGACAGGATCATAAGACTCTGCTGAAATGGTCTTTTTAGAACTGATTGTAGCAATTTAATGGGACCCCTTGATCAAACTCCCTCGGCCAAAGGCTGCTGCTCCCACAACAGTCTGTAGGAAAGTTCTCTGAGTGTTTGGCTGAAGGCTCCTTACACTGAGCACCATCAACGTGCCCTGAAACAGATGAAGTTTTGAGATTCTGAGGGCTGTAGCAAGCAACGAGCTCCTACGTAATGATACCTGAACATACTTGCTTCTGAAATGAAAGAACAGAAGCTCTCAGTGCTGAAAGGGCCACTTGGAGCTGTGGTTCTATGGGATTTTCTGTGGGTGACAGTGCTAGTTTAGACGTTTGCTGTTGGCCCCGTGTTCCCGCGGGTGCCGTATCGTGGTTGTGAGCAAGATGTGTAAATGCAATAACCTCCAAAAGCACTGGTGACCTGTTGCTGCACAAAAGAGCTGAAGCCAGTGTAGCTAAAGTCTTCACCGTTCAGAGATCAATGGGTGTATGTATAAAATAAGTGTAAAGCAGGAACAGCAGGTGGTTGCTTTGACTAGTGTCAGCTCCAAATTTAGCAGAAATTCGAGTTAACACAATATATCAGGCCAAAAATTGCTTATCTGAACCCATAATAGGGAAAAGGGATGAGCAAGAGCACTTAACTGTGATGGGGTGAACTTGAAGATGAATCTTAGGACTTCAATCAGCTGTTCAAAATGTAGTTGTACCAACTGTGAATGGAATGTTAAAACTGTAAGGATTGCACTATGGATAAGGTGGTATTTATATAAACTTAAGAACTAGCCCCAGCGTTGTTTTTTATGGTTAGAAGCTGATGTTTCTGTCTGTGCTTGCAGGACCAGAAACGCTGAAAAACCTGGTACAGAGATACTCTGGTGGCCTGAAAAAAAAATAAAATAAAAATTTGGGTCCTGCTGGACTTAGTAACATCAGACATATTGGGTCTTGAGAGAACTTTTCCTACAGTCAGTGCTTTAGGATTCAACTCTGTAGCTTTTTGGAGTCTTTTAGGTCAGGCGTGCAGAGCTGAGCCATGTGGAACCACTTGTGTACTCCTGCACTGCGCTGCCCAAATTTCTGGATTCCAGGAGTTGCTGAGAGAGGAGCTCGCTGCTTTTACAGGCTCAATGGGTAACACTCTTCAGAGCTCAGAAGCTCTCCTAAAGCCCAGGCTGGCACTCGGCGTGGTGCAGGCTGCCAAGTGGCTCAGCTGGATCCAGGCCACCAGGGCTCCACGAGATGCAAACCAGCCTCAGCCAAAGCATCAGGCTGCTCCTGTAGGGAAGGTTTTCAAGGTTCTAAGCTCAGCATATTGCTGTCTCCAATTCTGTGGATAATAAAGCATTCAGATTTTTGTATTTTGGGTTGAAAAAAAAAAGAAAAAAATTGTCTTGAATATAGTTGAAATATGTTGATTACTTTAACTTTTATAAACAAACCAGGTCTAAATTAGATCTATGCAAAGAGCTTATATAGGTTCTTGTCACCTGGAAGTGTGAAAAGTTGTCATTTTAGGATGATAACAGATCGTGGTGCGCAGTGGTATCAGCTGCTACTAAATCAACTGGAGAATGACCCCTCCAAGAAGATCCCACCTTAATCCACAAACAAGTGTCAGTGCAGTTCCAGTGCTCAGTGAAGTCTTTAAATCACAGGTTTGAGTAACGTGAAACCCACAGCGTGCAACCGAGTTGCAACTGGAGCAGACTGACTCGCTTAATAGAAGGAGGAGTGTCCTGTGGCAGGGGGGTTGGAACTAGATGATCTTGAAGGTCCTTTCCAACCCAAACCATTCTATGATTCTGTGAATTTGCTTTTGCTAAATCCCTCCCATAATGACGTGCCCTATGGACTCCTCTTAGAAGCCATCCTTGGAGTGGTTTGGGAGGCATCCAACATCTTGCAAATGAGTTACCTGCAAGCTCCAGGACAGCAGCATTAGAAGGCAGTTGTATCTAATTACTCTAATTACAGGCCTTGCCTGCCATGTGTTTTGGGTTGAAAACCTGAAAACGTTTCAGGGGGGGAGAGGGAGGGGTGAGAGGCCATCAGCTGCTGCTCTGTTCTGTCCTTAATCCATAGGCCATAGCTTTTTCAGCTGCCCAGTGCCACAAAAACTTCTCTGCTGCTTAGAGTTAATTGATCGTCTGTGTGGTGGAGAAAAGGAGAGGAAAAGCAACGAGAAATCAGCAGAAAAACTTGGCTGGTCGTGTGATTGAGATGGGTCTTTAATGACTGCTGTTGGCCTTACGCTCGTATGGCCAAGTGCAGCTGGTTCAAGGGGGTGTGATGACAAACCAGGTCAGAGTAATGTCTACTGAATAATCATGTTCCTCAAAGCCTAATTCAGCTGCATCACTGTAGAAATATAAATATAACCCTGCAATTAAAAATTTACTTAGTCATTGTAGCTTAGTTTTTCTGTTGTGTGACAGTTATAGAATCATAGAATGGTTTGGGTTGGAAGGGACCTCAAAGATCATCCAGTTCCAACCCCCCTGCCATGGGCAGGGACACCTTCCACTACACCAGGTTGCCCAAAGCCTCATCCAACCTGGCCTTGAACACTTCCAGGGATGGGGCAGCCACAGCTTCTCTGGGCAACCTGTTCCAGTGCCTCACCACCCTCAGAGGGAAGAATTTCTTCCTTATATCCAATCTAAATCTTCTTGACAGAGATGCTAATAGGAAAGGGATCCTTTGAATGAAATTTATTCTCAGGTGTTGGCATCAGACTGCCAGCTCCTCGGCATGACAGTGATGGATGCATTTATTGTTACTAGTAAATGGTCAAACTTTAAGGTTATTCTAGCCTTAAAAATGCACAGGTATCCAAAGGTTTGAATAATTCATGAAGAGAAATGTATTTTTCTACGGATCGTTTACTCGGCTTTAGTCACTGCCTTGTTTGCACCAAGATTTTAAGGCTGCAACTAAAGATGTAAAAAAAACCCCAAACCTTTGTGAAAAGTTTATTCACACCATAAATTCCTTCTACAGATGCGTAAAGCCGTAAAAAGAAAACTGTCACTGAGTTTGTCTAATGAAATTCTAACTGCCAATTAACGCTTGATAAAATGGGTCGTTTGGCACACTTAAATATTTCGTTGTGTTGTTAACAGCTGGTTTATATAAAAAAGGCTCTAGTAGGGATTTTGCTGAGGTGAAAGGCCAACCGAATAGAAGCAAATAGAGGTTGTTTTAATCAGATTAATCAGATCAATTTGTCACAGTGCCTAAATGGCTGTCCCTAGGCACTTAGTTACAAGAAACAACTGTTTAATTCAATATTCACGTGCAGCTGTATCAGAGGTGGTTACTGAGCTGGAGGAATCGTGTATTCGAGAGTGGATCAGATGATACTCTCTAGATGCTTAAAGCTCAGTGGAATTATTTCATTTTAATACTGATTTTATTTCACGTTGCAAGTCTCGTGTGCTGCATCATCTCCCTGAACAAAAACTCGGAGTAGGTTCTGCTAACTGCAGGTTTGATCTTGGCATACTATAGCTTATATACCACTCTTCACAGCCTTTGGAATGGGAAGAATTTTCACATTCAGAATTTTCTCCTGCTGTTCTGGTTGAAATTGTCCATGGGTTTGTCATTCTTAAGTCTGAAAAAACTAACTCGGTGCTCAGTGGGTTTGTTGGGGTTGTTTCTTTTTTTGTGCCTAATACCTGAAGGGTGTGGAAATAGGTGAGGACAAAAAGCTTTGTGTTCTTGTGCACTCTTGGCAAGTAGCAGTTGTCCTTTTCTTTCTCAGCATAGAATGCTAGAAAGTAACTTAAAGAAGACAAATCAAAATAATTCTAAGATTGGTGACTTGCATAAAAGTCACTGTACCATCAAACAACATAAAGATTTTTTTGAGAGTGGGTGGATGGGTGGGGGTATTTTTCTGATTTAGTTTTTGCTGGTTCAACCAGAATGCTAAGGTGGAGGTGGAGAAGAGAGGTGAGAGGTGCTTCTGCATCCTCTGCTTTCCCACTGAGACCCAGACTGGGAAAGAAGAGCGTCTTTAACATGCAGTATTGGTTGAGGTTGGTCTGTACTTGCTGCTCGTTTCATGGTGTGCAATGCCTTGTGAGTAAAATTAGCTTTGTGTATATTTGAAAAAGGAACTTAGTAATGAATAAAAAGGTAAGATAAATTATTGTAGCACTGGTAGTAGCTTGTTTTTTTATATATATGCCTCTCAGCAAAAAGTTTAAGCTGATTTTTCTGTTGACTTCTGTTTCATTTACTATTTTGAATACACTTTATAATGGTCAAAATACTGACTCCCAGACAGCCTCCCATTACAGTCCCTGGCGTGTGACAAGTAGCTGTTGTGTCTGTGTGTTTGTGTTGTGGTTTGCCTCTGAGACAAATGAGCTCTTTTTGCTGATGCTACAGTTGTAGGGCCCAGTATCTAAAAGTGAAGCTTTACTGGAGGTGGTTTGATTTACAACTTTTGGCTTAAGCCTCCTTTTTCTAATGTTTTTAGTGAAAGCTGAAGTCTGTCTGCTGAGCTTTACATGTCTTGAAGTGCTAATTATGCCCTTTGTTGCTTTTTCAGACCTCCAGCAGCGGAAGGCACTCTGTTCGGATCACGGGTCTCAGCACCATTGACTTCCGAGCTGGGTTTTCGAGGAAGCCAACGTTGGAGTTTAAAAAAACATCCAGCAGACCAGTGCAAGGTTCGTTTCTGGTTTAGTCCATGCCAAACAAAAACTGTTTTCGGGCCCCCAAAGTCAAGTGGAATTCTGTGATGGTCTCTCTGGTGAACCTTGTGATAACTTTGGGGCTGTTCTTTGTTGGTTCTTGGCCCTTGAATGTTTGAGAGCAGCCAACGTTTCTATTTTCTCATGCTACGGTATTTTTTTTGTATTGGCTTGATTTTTTTTTTTTTTAATGTCACATAAATCCAGATATTTTTAGCTATGAAGTGCCTCAAAGACACACTCTGTTTCTTTTACTTTTGGTGCTTCAGAAAAAGCCTTTGGCTCTGGGATGGTGAGGAGTTAATAGAGAGGTTTCAGCAACACCTGCTGGAAATCACTAATTTAAACCCTAATTAGTGCTGTGTCACCTGACAGCTAATAAGCTGAGCACAAGTTAGTTTTTCCTGCTTAGTAAGTAAAGGTTGAAACTCAATGGTGCATTTGTGGGGTAGTGGGCCATACATACAGAATTTAACCTTTTCTTTTTAAATGATTTATCTGTTTTTTTAAAGCACTTAAAAAAGCCTGTTTCTGTTTTTCCAGGGATTCCTACCTTCGTGCTGCTAAATACCACGGGGATCTTTCTTCCAGCTAGAGTAGACCGACTGGAACTTCTGAGTATTACAGGGGAACTTCTTAAGACCTTGCCTGTGAAATATTATCCTGACAGAAAGCCCTATGGACTGTGGAATATTTCTGACTTCATTCCACCAGATGAAGCTTTTTTTGTTAAAATAACAGGCTATGACAAGGATGGTTATCTCTTTCAGAGAGTTTCAAGTGTTTCATTTTCGAGTGTTGCTCCTGGTAAGAGATTTTAACTTGAACGTACATTTGTTGTATCTGAATTGGTTAAAATAGATATCTAATGACTTTTTCTAACTTACAAAAGTACTTTCTGTGCTGTTTCCTTCTGAAATTCTATCTCTGGATCGTGATGGACAAGTTATGTTATTATTTACAAAGTATAACTTTATCAGAAATTAAATATCCTTTTAATGAAAGGAAAAAATAAGATATATGTCAGTAGCTGTTAATAATCTTTTGGGGGATATTTGCTTTCTTCAGATGCTCCAAAAGTTACAATGCCCACCAAGACTCCAGGATACTACTTACAGCCAGGGTCTATTCCTTGCCACGTAGAAAGTCTTATACCTTTTACTCAGCGTTTTACTAAAAATGGAGTAAAACTAGGAGTGGATCAGTTCTTCAAGTAAGTAACGACCTTTTTTTTTCCCAATACTGTTTTATTTCCTATTTATATCCAATGATTTCTATTAATTATTTGCTATTATATGCTGCTTATATCCTATTACTTCCACTTTGTTGTTTTTGGTGGTATCGGGGAGGCTGTATTCTCTGGAGAGATTTGTTTTATATATATAAAAATGTGCACATTTGAGGAGGGCATACACTCTGTATAGATAAGATTATATGGTTCTGGCCAAAATCTCCCTCAAACATGCGTTCTTAATTTATTGTAAACTGGGTCTAGAAGGCAAATGCTTTTAATGTATATTTTTAAAAGTTATGTAAAGTAGATTGGTAACTAGCTTTTTTCTGGAACACCCCTCCCCACTTCCCCCCAGTGATACCTGGATGATTATGTAACATACATTAATTTGCTTTATTTTTAATGGGCTTTCCTGGATGCCTAGAAGTACATCCTATGACCTACCTTAGCACAGTTTCCTCTTCAGAAAATCTCTTTAAAACAGGGAAACTTATACTGAATAGATCAGAAGGCTTTTCAGATTTCTGTATAGATAATAGACTGCGTGCTCTTCTGCTGTAGAATGAAATAAGAATTACAAAAAATTACAAATTTAAATACTCATAAAGTACATCTTGTAATTCTGGTAGTTGAAAACAAAAGGGAAGTATGCACTGGAAGCGAGCGTCGGCAGCCTCTGTTAGCCTCTTGTAAAGCCTGAAGGCTGACTTACCAAAATAAATAAATTCTGAAGCTCCCTTGTGCACCGTTGGCAGTGTGAAATGCTGCAGCTCTTTTATTTTATTTTGTTGTTGTTGTTGTTGTTTTTATGAGGTGCCATTTACATTTAGTCAACCCCAGCACATACTTTAGCAGCTGTGTAATTTTTTCCATCCTTTAGCTATCAAACCACGTATTTCTACTCCTTGCTTTTCACATATCCAGCACCTTTATGATTGGGCTGCATTTTTCATTTTTGTATTAAGCACTGAATGAATGAACAGATCATCCAAGTTAATTTAACAAAATATATCTCAATCCAGATATTATCAATCACAGTTAAATAGGATCCAATTCAGCTTGGCTTGTCTGCATTTTGTCCAGCTCCTTAGTTAATGCAGATTTGAGCTGTATTGTTGCTCTACATTCAATGGGTTTGAATGAGTTTTGTTTTGGTGACAAGATGTCATCTTTACTCTTTTTTATTTTTTATTTAAAACACTTGTTTCATAAAGGAAATGGCTTATAAGTTGAATATTATAATTCTACCTCTAATATCTCTGCGAAAGTACTGTTAGAATGAATATAGGTTAAAGGGTCTTGAAGTGAACGTACTTTGAATTTTTCCTTTTTTTCTTTTTACTTTGATTTCAGAGGTACTATCAGCTGTAATAATAATAATTCCTAATTCTAAAGGAGCATCCTGTGTAGGAAAAAGAAATTTCTCTAAAATTGTCACAGCTTTTATTTTTTTCTTCTTTGAGATTTCTGCATCCCGTGGTGGTCTAGTAAGAAAATTTGGATTTTGATTAATATCTTAGTGCATTTCTGACAAGTCTCATTTAGGAGACCAAGACCAGTAGTTAAGCACCTCATTCCAGTGGGAAATCAGTGGGAACCAAGCACTAATATGTCTTTAAAATCCATTCTGTATTACAAATGGCAGATCCCACCGACTCTGCAAAGGGCAGAATCAGCAAAAATAACGAGTGACATTCTGACAAGAAGGTTGGATACAGTGTGAACATCACTGTGCTCTCTGCCATTTTTTTTTGCTGTAACTGATAACCAGGAGGTGATTTGGTCTTTGGATTTTGCAACCTGGCTAAGGCAGTATGGTTGTATTTTCCAAAGTGAAAATTTGACGGGCGAATTGCATATATTGCAAAATGATTTGGGGAAATAAACGACTCGATGCTGAAAGGTGCTGAGTTATCCCGGTAACGCATGTTGTGGAGAGTTGTGTGCACTTCCTGCTTTTTGGAGTCACTGCCCAAGTGTGCAGCAGATGCCTTGAGGTGTGTATTATGAATTGCTGCCATTCTTGTATTTAATTTTTTTTTGAATAGTCCACTGCAGCTCTCTGTTTGCCAAGCTTTTCCACTCTGGATTAATTTCCTGCTACGCTTCCGTTCTCAAGGCTTCCGTATTCGACATCTGGTGTATAGCAAAAGTCAGGAATGAGGAAGACTAGGATTGCATAGCTTCACTTTTAACATACTTTCTATGAAAAAGAGAAGTTTCTCACTATTTGCTTGGAAGAAACACTACCTTATTCTTTAGTGTTGGCCATTACTGCTCTTTCCATTTGCCAGCATTACGCTGGAAAATGTCATAGATTTGATATATGATATATTAGCTTATCTAGAGTAAGTGTGAAGTAAGAGAGAGTGAGTAGGAAGCCAGTTAAGGTCAGTAGATACTGTTTTCATTTGTGATGTAAGTGGATTGTCTGTCTCATGGTGCTACAGCATTGAACTTTCACATGTATTCCGAGTCTTTCTCTTGTCTTTCTACGTCCTTTGGGGGTTGATAAATCAACCTATTCTAGACAAACAAGACAGGCACAAAGGATTCACTAATTTAGGGTTTTCCCATAACGTGGCAATTACTTGCCAAAGCTATCATGGATGTTTTGGCACTCATCAGTTTTGTTTGTATGCCATAGCAACAGGCTACAGGGAGCACTGGGACGAACTGCTGTTTTGCTCGTTTATGTCATCATCTCTGTGTCTGTTGCACCGTTAGTTGTATCAAATGTGGGTTTGAATCTTGAGAAGCTGTACGAGTGTTTATTTTTAAGCACATGTAACCACCAGTCAATGTAGTTATGCCTTTATTCTCCTCTTGACTTTAACATTGTATGTGATACGTGGTATGATTGCCTATCCCTGGCAGTGCTCAAGGCCAGGTTGGATGGGGCTTTGGGCAACCTGGTGTAGTGGAGGGTGTCCCTGCCCATGGCAGGGGGGTTGGAGCTGGATGATCTTTGAGGTCCCTTCCAACTCTAACCATTCTATGATTCTATCAGCTTTGCCCTTGCTATGATTCACAGAAAAACTGCAAGTATTTAGAATCATAGAATCATAGACTGTTTTGGGTTGGAAGGGACCTCAAAGATCATCCAGCTCCAACCCCCCTGCCATGGGCAGGGAAACCCTCCACTACACCAGGTTGCCCAAAGCCCCGTCCAACCTGGCCTTGAGCACTACCAGGGATGGGGCATCCACAACTTCTCTGGGCATCCACAATTTCTCTGGATTCCTGTTGTATTATCTTGATCCCATCTCTTCTGTACTGCACCCTCTAGTTTCAGTCTTGAATCCAGCAATTCTGTCTTCATGTGTGTTGCACCGTTTATTTTTGTAGGGCTAGGCAGTCAATGTGCAGAATATTGGATTATCATAGTTACCACTGGTCGTGAGTTCAGGGGTGCAGCTGGCAGAGCAGAAGTCAAGAGTCATCTTCGTACAGACACGTCGCGTTTTGCTGGATTGTAAATGTTTGGGATGGAGGTAGTCCCTGCAGTTTAAAAACTACGGAGGGAGCTGCCCAAATGTAGTAATCTTGTAGTAGGGTAGATGCTGCCCTCTCTACTATATGAACCTAATAGTGGATTTGCATATAGAGAGGGGAAAGTAGATTGTATCCCTTTATGTGCAGCTCTTGTGTGTACCTGTGAGTTTGAGAAGCTCAGGCTAAGAGGATGATCCCGTTACCCTTGCTAGTAAGAGCCATAGGTTACGTACCACATGCTGGTTAGAAGCTTGTTAGTATTAAGGAAAGGAAGGTATCTTCTCAAGTAGTAAATATAACAGCAGAGGATGAGTAGCTGAGTGGATGCCTGCAAATACAGTAGTTTTAGTTATTGTGTGACAACTGTTGGTGTATATTAAAGGCATATTTGTAGATGTGTAAGTGAGGTGTTCTGCAAAAACATACATTTCCTAATACTCATGAAAAGCCAGGCAATGTATATATTGTTTCTTTAGATAAAAATCCATAAAGCTAGATCCAATTTGATTGGATCTTGATTAGAGGGTCTGTTTTTCCTCTTAATTACTGTGAAAATCTCCCGTGTCTGTAGTCAGGAAACCCAAGCTCTTGTACCTCTTGATTCCTTCAGGAATTCAGTGAGTGTGCCCCTTTTCTTCCTCCAGAGAATCATCTAGCATGAGCTGGGAAATTGCCACGGTCTCCTTGTCCGACGAAGGCTTTTACGAATGCATGGCAACCAGCAGCGCAGGAACCGGGCGTGCGCAGACGTTTCTGGATGTATCAGGTGGGTACTGGTCCATCCATCCCTGGATGTGTTTAAGAATAGAGTGGAGGAACTACTTAGGGATATGGTTTAATGGGGATTAGGGACGGTTGGACTGGATGATCTCTAAGGTCTTTTCCAACCTAGAAATCTATGAAATCCTTCTACACTGAGGCATGGTAACACGTTGTGCTGGAACGTTTCAGAGAGCAGTGGCACGTGGGGCTGGGCAAATACATTTCCAGTTCTAAGTGTATTTTTGATCAATGTGTGTTTTCTCACCCATGTACACAGGTGTGCTGATGTTTATTCAGCACATCTGTTTTAAATATTACCATCGGATTGATTTTGACTGGTTCCCACTATCAGCTGGACTTGCAGAATAGGTATGGCCTGTAGAAGCAGAATTTGAAATCTCAATTTTCAGTTGTTCTCATTTTTATTTCAAGCTGTAGCACTTATACGTTTACTTGGTCGTATGTATGTATTACCTGATAGAAGAGGAATTACAGAAGTTTTCTGTTTGTTGTTTTTTTTTTTTAACAAGATTCAGTAACTTGTTGGAAATCTTTTCTCAGATCTGTTAACTTGAATTTTTTAAAAGTGAATAACTAGAATGAAGGAAGTAATAAATGAGGAATAATTCGGGCTAATCACAAAGATAATTTTGAATACACAGTAGTATTTGGTTGCTAACCCAAAACCAGCTAGCAATCACTATCTAGCCAATAGATAATTTTAATCACTTTTTAGAAGAATGTAATTTGAAATGTTCTTAACTTCATAAAAATCTCAATTTAAAGGACAGCTAGTTATAAATCTGGTCATCCATTTAGCGTGCGTTGGTGTGCCTCATGGTAAAGCACTGATGTTCTGCTTGCTGAGGGAGAAGGAGTTTTCTTTATGGAAGTTAATGACCTGTTCAGTCTTGGGGCACTGAATGATTATGCCTCATTAATTATTACTGAAAGTCAGCTGTGGTAGGTGAGAATCCTTCCTGAGAAGTGGCATCCTGGTCAAGCTTTGGACATAAAAATGTGGAGTGGGAGAAAGGGAGAGAGTAAAGTTGGTCTGCTGTGAAGGCAAACGTAAAGCTCCGCTGCTCGTGCTCCCGTCAGTCTGACCACTAATTCCCTTACTCTCTCAGAGGAATTGAGATAAGGAACTGTAAACCAAGATGCCTTGGTTTTGGGCAACCTGGTGTAGTGGAGGGTGTCCCTGCCTATGGCAGGGGGGTTGGAACTAGATGATCTTTGAGGTCCCTTCCGACCCTAACCATTCTGTGATTCTATGCCCTCCAAACACGTATGGAGAAACCATAAAGAGAGGGATGGCCTTGAACGGCTTCAGCAGACAGCAGAGGTCTTCTGCAGGGAGATGTCCTGCCAGAAAAATTAAGAAAAGCTTATTTATGCATGTGAGTGGGTGGATGACAACCCTGTCCATATTACAGCAAACTTTGTCGCTTATTTTTTCACAGTTGTAATGCAGTCTAAGGGAAAGGGAAAAACAACTTCTATATTGAAACAAAAATCCATTCAGGTTAGTTAACCTGGATTATGAATCATACCATCACAAAACAGCGTAGGCCGGAGGGACCTCTGGAAGTTCCCTAGTTCAACTCACAGCTCAAAGCAGACTTGACTTCCAAGCTCAATTGCGTTTCTCAGGAACTTGTCCAATCCAACTTTGAGTGTCCCCAAGGGTGGAGATTTCACAAGTTCCACGGGCAGCCTTCAGTGCTTAACTGCCCCCACGAGGTAAATATTTTTCATGTCTGGTCAGGATTTCCCCTGTTGCCTGTTACCACCACAGACTCTCATCCTTTTTCTTTGTGCCCTGAGAAGACTCTAACTCTGTATTCTCTAAAACAACCCACTCGGTAGTGGAAGAGGGGGACTATATAGCCCTTCACCATCTCTTTTCCAGGCAGAGATGTTCCTCTCACTGCAGGATGAGCAAATCCAAAGAAACCAGTGTGCTAGCATTGGTTCCGTGCAAAGCAGAGTTTGGACAGAAACAGCCCTCTTGCACCGAGTGGTGAATCTGGGGAGAGGAACATCCTTCCAGTCACACAAAATACTCGAATAGAGTAGAACAATAACATCAAGACTTCCCCAAGCCCTAGCTCTAGAGGACTGTTTTGTATTTTGCCTACAAAAATCCTTCGGGTCGATAGAGCATTCCCATATGCTTGTTTCAAACCATGTTTTGGAGGACAAGAAGCTGTGATGTTCTGCCCCACAAATTGTAGGCATAAAGATTCTTAATCCGGAAGTCACAATAATCCTCCACAGAGAAAACTGAAAGAGAATCCTAACTTTTTTTCTTGTGATGCTAGTGACACTTGGAATTCAAGAGTGATGAGGGGAAAAAAATTCCTATTTCCTCTCATTTCCAGAGCACAGAGATTGAGACACACTCACTATGTAAACATGAGCAGTTTTGAGCCATGCAGAGGATTAGTATGAGAGAGATGCTTTGAAGGCTGAGATGCTTTGAAATCTGAGAGTTGTAGAACACTGGAACAGGTTGCCCAGAGAGGTGGTGGATGCTCCATCCCTGGAGACGTTCAAGGCCAGGCTGGACGAGGCCCTGAGCAGCCTGATCTAGTTGGAGATATCCCTGTTCCTTGCAGGGCGGTTGGACTAGATGACCTTTGAAGGTCCCTTCCAGCCCTAACCATTCTATGATTCTATGAAATCCTTGTGTACAAAAATTTGAAAGAAAATTACTTGAAAGTTCTTCTTTAAGCAAAGTAAACAATCTTTTTCAAGTCGTCTTTGCCCAGCTGACGGAAAGTGTATCATGGATAATCCATTTTGTCAACTGCTGCGTAAGAGGTATTGGAACTCTGTCAACGTTTTCTACTTTCAGAAGAAGCAAACACTTGAGTTTGCCTTTGTCTTACTAGTGGTAAAACTTCAAAATGTCCAACGGTTTCTTAGCCGAGGTGCTCTGAGTACAGCTCAGAGTTTTGCTGGAGAATGGCTACGTGCGTGCACTATTGTGGCCGGAGGCTGGTCTAGCCCAGAAGATAGAACCATAGAATGGTTTGGGTTGGAAGGGACCTCAAAGATCATCTAGTTCCAACCCCCCTGCCATGGGCAGGGACACCCTCCACTACACCAGGTTGCCCAAAGCCTCATCCAACCTGGCCTGGAACACTTCCAGGGATGGGGCAGCCACAACTTCTCTGGGCAACCTGTGCCAGTGCCTCACCACCCTCTGAGTGAAAAATTTTTCTTATATCTAATCTAAATCTGCCCTCTTTCAGTTTAAATCCATTTCCCCTTGTCCTGTCACTACACTTCACTGACATCCCAAAGAGAGGGATTCGAGTCCCGTACTGGCCTTTACGTTTCCTTAAGTAACATACTTGGGGACGTGCCAATGGAAAGCATTAGATTTGTCTTTTCTCCCAAAGAAAGGAAAACCTAAAGTGCAGGACAAGACGCTCCATTCCCAGTAAGCAAATCCAGCTTTCCTTGGCTCTCCTCTGCCCAAAGTAGAGAGTTTTGGGAAGGAGGGTGACTGCTGGTAGGGACTGTGTAGGGCAGCAGGGCTGCACACCCAGCTTGCAGAGCATGTGAGAGTTACTCTCTGCATAGAGAGCTAGTGTAAAGCTTGTGAACCTCATCTGAGACCCCCCAGGAGACCAAAGTGAGGAGTTATGGTTGGCTCTCAGCTTAGGAGTAACTTTCACCCTTAATAAATAGAGATTTTTTTTTTTTTTTATTCTGTATTTTCCTTGCTTTTCTTATTGTAGTTGTTTTTTGGTGTGTGCTGATAAAGATCTGGTCTTGCTCTTCCAGCTGTCTTATTTCTGCTAAAACATCCTGCTCAGAATATTATTCATGGCAGATCTTTCTTTTTTCAAGAACTCATCTAGGGAAAAACAAATGGAATATATAGATATGTGTTTCATATATACATAATGAAACATATATATATATTTTTTAATGGGAATGCATGAAGTGATACATAATATATTTTCTTTCTCTAACATTTAAATGGTGCCTCCTTTATCAGCGATATCTCAAGAAGGATCAGGATGACTGCTGCTATTTTAACCATCTGTGGTTTCAAAGTTTAATTCCGGTACAAAATTATTGCAGCTTCTTTCTTTCAGGAATGTGATCGAAGTCTACGGATGAGTAGAGTGGAAAGCAAATAATAACAAAAAGTGGAAGTTACAACATAAAAATATGTACAGATAGGAAGGAAAAGGTGATGAAATGACCTAAGATGTGAGTGAAAGCTGTTAAGGGACGTTGTAAGTGGCTGCAGCTCCAGCCGAGGAAATCCCTCCTGCCTGGCTGCTGGAGCTCAGCCCCATGCACCCAGTCCCTCCAGTAGCTGATGCCCCAGGCCCAGGGTGCCCACACCCCCTGCTCTGACTCCAGCTGGCACCCCGTCCGCTCCCGCTGGTTCTCCCAGCAGCTGGCACTTAGTCCTTGCAGGGGACACGCAGAAGGGAGAGGGAGTGGGAGTACAGAGAAAGGGAGTTAAAAAAAGACTTAAGAAGAAGACAGGACAGATTGTGGTGGTCAGGTGCAGGGCTTGCTCAGGCAAGAGTGCTGACTGGTCATGTTTTGCATCCAACAGGCCACTTCTGTGCCCCTTTCTGCCTCGTTCCCCCTTTGCTCCTCCCTTTGCTCTTCCCTGATTCACTTCCCTTACGTGTTCCTTTACCAGTGTGCAGAGCTTGACAGTGTCTGACCCCCCTGTATCTGGGACCCCCAGGTTTGTGTCCTTATCAGTTGCAAAATCCAAGTTGGCTCCTCTTTGAAATGATGCTTGTAGCTTCTTGATAGCCCATCAATTAGCATGATGAAGTTTGTTTCTTGTCATCATCTCTGCTGCTGTTTCTCTATCAGGTCTGTCACAGACAGACCCCTTTCCTTACTTCCCCTTTTCCTTATCCCATTCTCCAAAGTCCTTGATCAGATAAGCATAAGGGAACAGATGCTCTCTCCTTCCACATTCCCTTACAGAAACCATCATGGAAAGAGCTTAACAGTGATGCGTAGAGCAGTCGTTGACTTGGTCTCATTGTTGCTGTTGGAAGAGCTTGCTAGGAACATGTTTTTTTAATACACAACCCTGTAAAAATCCCGTGTGCAGCTCAGATTCCACCATGTGTGGTCACATCTCAGAGGTCAGATGAGAGCTGGTGGTGGTCCTGTCTCTTCCTTCTGTTGCTGTGGTGCTCTGATCTTTTGTTGGCCTTGCCCAGTGCAAGGTGAGGTTGAAGAACACAGCGCTACGTCCTCCCTCATACATGGTGTGATCTTTTGTCCTAGGTGATAATAGTTTTGACCTAAATCAGGTATGTTGTTGTGATGTAAGCTCCTATCAGCTTAGCAGCAGGGAATGAGGATGCTGCCCTGGCTTCTGTTTCATGGCTTCAGCGATGTGAAATGAAACTAAATATTAAAGCAACATTACATTATTTCTTTAAATTCTCATTTCTTTACACTATAGTTTTCTTGAAGTTGTTCATCAAGAATCCACAAACGAAGCAGAGAGTCCCAAATCTTTTTCTCTTATGATTTTTTTTTTTTCCTTCCTTCTGTTGTTTCTCCGCAGAGCCTCCACCCACGATTCAGGTTCCTAACAACGTCACGGTTGTCCCCGGTGCAGAAGCCGTCTTGACCTGCCTGACTCTGAGCACGGTGCGTTACAGTCTCACCTGGCAGAGGAACGGCAGGGACGTGAGGCTCACGGAGCCCCTGCGAGTAAGGGTGATGAGCAACCTGTCTTTAGAGGTGAAGACCGTAAAGCTCTCCGATGCCGGCAGGTACGACTGCATCGCTTCCAACGAGGGTGGATCTACCACAGCATCAGTTTTCCTTACAGTGCAAGGTAATAAGAAAACTACCTTTTTACCTTACTCTGGCATGGTTTATATTTTCTTTATCTTGTGAGCTGTCTCTTTTAGTAACTTCTATATTTGATTTATACCTGTTCATAAAACCTCCTGGAGACCGACCGAACATGATGTAGTTCTTCCCTGGTTTAAAATGGCAGAGGGAGTCGCCGGGCAGCGCGAGCCCCGTGCTGCGTGTCTCCGAGCCATGGTTTGATCCTCCTAGAACTGCCAACTTAACTGGCCTACGACTGCATGGAGCCTGAGGTGGTTTGGGTAGTGTCTCCTGCAGAGTAGAGCACAGGAATAGCTACACGTGCACAACTCCCCCAGTATTTATAGCCAACTTCTACTTTGAGAAAATTTTTGGGCTATGTGGATTATTTGTATTTTTTTTTTCAATGAAACTATAACTTTAGTTATAAATGTGTAACTAAATTGGAGAAAGTTTCTGTGTTCATCTGGGTTACTTTATATCTCCTTATAACAGAATAGTACTTCTACCTTTTCCCATGTTTTATGTTATTGTATCGGTTTTATAGTGCCAATCAATACCAGTTAAGAACTAATCACGATTTTATGAAGGCAAGGACTTCAAAAATATGTCAGAACTGAAAAAGATAGGCTGGGTGAGACCAAACAAGATCTAGATCTGTGCTGTTGCTTCATACCACCAGGAACACATTTTTTAAAAATACGTATAAATGCAGTAATTAGTCTTGGAGCTAATTTTTTTTAAATCTGACAGTACTGCAGATTTATCTCAGCTTCCCTTGGTCATGTCGGGGCACTCGTCTGTGGATAAGAAGAGAAAGAACTCAAAATGTTTTAGAAAGAAAACTATTCTTTCTACTTGTAGGTGACTCCGACGGGATTTCTGTGTGCTGGTGATACAGGGTCATGTTCTGTGCAGGCTGGGTAGCTTCACTAACTTTGCTGCTGTAATTCTAGTACTTTTTTAAAGGATGGAAAACTTAGAATTATGGAAAAAAGAAGCAATTCAATGGAATTGCCTGGCCTAGGGTGCTCCAAACCAGAGAAGGGTCAAACATGGTGTTGTAACACTTTACTAATGGGATGTAGCTTTTCGTGTAGGAAGAGCGTGTTGCTTTACCAAGGTGGAATAAGTAGATGTGCAATCAGTTGTGGAGGTCCAGATGCAGCAGAACGAAGAGTTTCTTCATTGATCAGTTTGAATTGCTGTTAGATGGCTACAGCAGAGCTATAACTTAATTTTCTAGCAAGGCTGAAGGGGGAAGGGCTCTTTACTCTTGTTGGGTGATAGAACAAGAGGAAATGGGTATAAGCTTAGTCAGGGGAGATTCAGGTTGGATGTTAGGAAGTATTTCTTCTCTGAAAGGGTTGTCAGCCACTGGAACAGGCTGCCCAGGAAGGTGGTTGAGTCCCCATCCCTGGATGTGTTTAAGAATAGGGTGGATGATCTACTTGGGGATATGGTTTAATGGGGATTAGGGACGGTTGGACTCGATCTCTAAGGTCTTTTCCAACCTGGAAATCTATGAATCTATGAAAAACCTTCAACCCCAATGCATTCAGAAAACTTAGTTTTAAATTCCACAGGATTTTTCCATGAAGACACTTATTCAAGCATGTCAAAGGCAGCAACAGAAGCGCCCTCCTGCCTTGTTCATCTCTTCCTGGGATTTAGATTTTCCTCCTTATTGTCTGTAGGCCAGCTGGGAGCTTTAACACAATGACCAAACTACTTCTGGCAGTTTTCTGTAGGAAAGCTGAAGAAGCTTATTGCTGACACAGCAGAATATTGATTTTCAAATCACTTATATATATGTATAGAATGATTCTGTGAAATAATTTTGACTGGTACTGGTATTGCTAACAGCTTTAAGACATGTCTGAGATGACCTCTTGGACAGCTTAGACAGGCTTAGTGGAGAGTCTGAGCTGTGTTTGCTTTCATTTCTGAGGAAAGATGCTTAGAACGGAATAAATATATCGGAAACACTGAGCTGCAGCTGAATTCAGATTTCTGCAGTAGTGTCTCCCTCTGGAAAAAGTAATCTACTGCCAAGTTTTAGATGGCCATGTGCAGAAGCTGAATGGCATCAGGATGGTTGTATGCACTATTGTTTGTGATCATTTTAGTTTGCTTGGACAAAATGACTTCTCTTGGATTTCTGAAGGTGCTCTGGTGTGTGATTGTGTCATGTACAACCTGCAGTACTCATTATGGTCCAGAATCATATTCAAAAGAACATTTTATATTTTGACAGCAGAAGAGTAAAGGGTGGCTGTATGTAAGAAGCAAAAACTTTACAGGGTTATCATTATTAACATTCTGCAGAAGGAAATTTGGAGTCTTGTTAATAGATTGAGGTGGCTTGTGCTTTGTGTAGTTGTAAAGTAATTCAGAATGTCAAATTAAATCCATATTGAAGCCCTTTATTATTGTTGGGACAGTTCCATCTACATCTCTGAATTTTGGATCAGAAGGGAATAAACACTGCTGTCATCCCTGTATTTTCTGGAGTGGGAGTTAAGGCAGAGAACAAATGTTGGTAGCTCTAAAAATAACCCAGCATCTGCTTTACATGCTTGAGTGGGTTGTAGTAAACTCTTGTTTCGAAAGCTTTCATTTGGATGCTGCTGTTCCTGAAAGAGAACATTATTCTGATTTTTTTTTTAATTTTTTTTTTTGTGCCAGCAGCTGTACAAATACAGACTGAAATCTTGAATGAGAGTTGACTTTTTGCCCCAGTTGCATGTTCTGTGTTAAGAAGTACACACTTTACTACCTCACTAATTGTTCCGGGCTAATACTGAGCGTAGATGAAGATCCTGTTTAAAACTTGTGCCTATTTGTGGAGCAGCCTTGTAGTGCTCAGAGTAGCCTGAAAGGCCACTGAATGTTTTATAAATTTCAAGGAGTATAAGCTCTGGAGCCTTCTAGGATTGTATTGGTGCTTTTTTTCCTCCACTACACCACGTTGCCCAGAGCCTCATCCAAGGCATCCTATCCATGAAACTCACAGCAACGCAAGAGTTTGTAGACATCGCTGCGGTCACGCAGGACTTCGGTCTGAAGAGAATTAGTCACACCAACACTGCAGTTCCTGAATTTCTAAAAGCAGATCTTTGTGATAAGCACCTACTCTTGCAGTATCTTGGTAGTTGGAAGCCCGGGGGGGTCAGTTCAGCCCCTTTTAACTGATGCTAACAAAACCGGGTTGTAACGATGGAGAACTGCCGGTGAACGGACTGGGCACAGGGATGGGGCTTCATCTGTTCTCTCCCAGCATGTGTGTGGATGCAGGAGGGTCTGGATGTGGTCTGTAAGGTTCTGAGGAAGTGAAATGCAACAAAAATCCAACCCTTGTGAAAATTTGCAACAAGCATGTGCAAGCTGCTGCCGTGGTTGCATTCCTACATGGCGGATTTTTAATCTAGATACATCAAAATAGTTGTTCTTATTTAGCCTTGTGAATGTGTTACTTGTCAGGTGAATAGTTTGAATCATTCAATTTTCTGAAAATGCTTAGTGTAAAAGGCAAGGAGGAGTCCTGAGGGTGCTGCCCAAAAATCTTGATACTTTACAAGTAATGGTTCAGCCAAACATCATCTGCAGGGTGGCTTTGGGGGGAAAAAAAAAAAAATACAGAAAATACTGAAAAAAAAATACTGGCAATAAGTTCATATTTTACTAATAAAGAGTGATAAAGTTTTTTATTTTTATTTTATATAACATTATGGTATTTGCTGTCCCTTTTCATGCTAAGTTTAAGTGTTTCAAGTGGTTTTAATGACTATTAGGGCCGTTGATGGTTACAAGTGTGAATGCTGCAGGCCGTTCAGAGAGTGCTCCACACTAACCTTTCTCTTCAGAAGCTTTACACGTGATCCGTGGTGTTTAAAAGGGTTTTTTTCCTATGCCCTGGGATGGGATGGGCACAGTAAAGAGTTTGTGCTTCTCTTGGACATCCACAAATCTTCTCCACTGTGTTGCAAGGAGCAAAGTCAAAGGAATCAGATTGACCTGTCATGCAAGAAAGCCCAAGAAGATGGTTAATTGGTGGCAAATGTGGCCTCCCTGATACTCAAGCTACCAACTAGAATTACAATTGTGTATATTGAGTTTTTTCAATTGATTTCATTGATTTTTATGTTAAATACTAATATTTCTTCCACCTTCTTCTGCTTAGATCTGAGATGCGTGCTTCCGATAATACCGTTGTGTGAAAATAACTGCATGGGCAAGGGTGTGTTGCCAAAGCACCGTGTGTGATTGCCATCTGAGACAAGCACTTTCCTAATAGCAACATGAGAGCAGGCCTTCCCCAATCCTGGAGCGTGCAGAATATCTCCCAGTGTCTCTTGGCAGCATTTAAAACGGAATAAAAAGAGCTGAGAAAGCTGCGCGCATCGTGAATCGCTTGAGGACGCTTCTGTAATTTGCATCCATTTCTTGCCTCCCTCTGCCCCCCTTGTATCTGGATTTAATCCTAGTGCTTCTGGAATTAAGGCTCTGCCTTTCTCTGGGAGCTCAGAGATTTCAGACCTGTTATGAAACACGGGAGAGGCTTTTCAGGACCCTGCAGCTTTTTATTTAAATCTACAAGTGAAAAACTAATGAATTTGGGGAAGGTTAACGGGCATAAATTTCAGAAAGGAAATGATAAGGCATTATGTGCATCTGTGTTTCCAATTTTGCAACCGTGTGCAAATCAGTTGCTCTTTATTATTTGATTTATTCCTTGTTTCTGGCAGCATAGCTGTGTGGTTTTGCACACACTTTTACTTACGGATCTCGGAATCCTTTGCAAGCTCACGTGTCTGGTTAATGACTGAAAACAGAGTCATCGAGTCCTGGCAAGAAGAGTTTTGCTCCCTGGAGCACCAGGTGCCATGCTGCATCAGAGAGCCTTCCTCTGAAGAGCAGTTACACGTATCTTTGAGAGAGGGGCTTTATGTGCTTAATAGGGACGTGCAGATAAGTTTGCGCGAAGCACTAACGGAGGTGAATTATTCATGAAAGTCGAACACAAAACGGAGTGCAAATATTTTAAATAAAAGTATACTAAAAAAGTTAAATCAAAATTCTGTCCATGACTTGCATGCTGATGTTGCTACTACTTGTATTTCAAAACTAGGTTCCTGGGGAACCTCGCTCTCCTATTCAGTAGGAGATATTGCAGGACAAATAATTCTATAGTTGGGGTTGGAACTAGATGATCTTTGAGGTCCCTTCCAACCCAAACCGTTCTGTGATTCTGTGAACTGTGCTTGTGGTAGACAACGCAAGTTCTGATATCCGTGGGACAGGTATGTCCTGGTATGTACTCCCCTGCCGTGCAGCCGTGACGTGGTGTAGTTAGTCCATGTTATCAAGTGAAGTTGGCCCTTCAGAGGCACCTTGTTAAAGTCAGCAGAGCGGGACTTGATTGATAACATCTATAGACTTCCCAGCCTGTGTTTCCCAAACTAACGCTACCCTTGATGAACCCTTCCATGTAAAAGGTGAAGAGATCTCCTGCTGTTCTTACCTGTGCTCTAAATTTGATTGAGCAGTTGGAAACCATTTCATTTCTCGTTTTCTCAGGTTTTCTATCAGTCACTACTCCTCTCTCATGAAGCGTGCTGAGATCGTGGGGAGGAAGGTTGTTTTCTCGAGTTCTGCGTTGTAATTTGCTTAAAAAGCTGCTGAGTAAACCCCACGGTGTTTCTGTCCTGCAAGGAGGCAGAACCTGCCTCGCTTCTGTCCTGGAAGCAGCACAATCTTCTGCAGGGAGATTACTTTTACTCTCCCAAAAGGGGTAGTTGGGCATAGACTTTTCACTCCATGGTCACCGGTAAATACAGCGTGTGGTCAGCAAAGGACAAAGCTCCTGAGATGAAGATTGATGCTACTGATCTAATAGTAGGTGGTGTCATGCCGTAACTATGGTGAAGTAGCAGCAGTTAGTACTACAAGCTGCTACTCTTTCATCCATAAAGCAGTGTGGACCTCTTTCTTGCCTCTGTAAGACGAAATCACGTGTGCCATAGAAGAAGACATCAGTTGCCACAGTGAATTGTTTTGGTGGTCCTTTTTACTGAGGGAATCTGTCTGAGGATGTGAGTGAGTGAATTCTATGAATTCTGTGAAGTTCACCAATCACTTTTCTGGTGAAAGTGCAGCCAAATCCCGAATATCCGTTGGCATTATTAGCACTGCAGATCCAATTGTCATTAATGTGATTGTGCTGTTAATTTCTTTCTGCGTGTGCACGTACATCCTGACTTCTGTTTTCACCGTTCAGGTTATATTCTTACCGTTGGCCTGCCAGAAGGCTCGTGCTCGTTGGCTTTCATTTTCAAGAGTGCACAAATTAGACTGAAGTTTGTCAAAATTGTTTCTGTGGCTGCTTCGCTGAGTTTTAAGTGTGCATTAAAAATCCTGAGTTAATTATTGCATAATTAGTGAGGGTGGTGAGGCACTGGAACAGGTTGCCCGGAGAAGTTGTGGCTGCCCCATCCCTGGAAGTGTTCAAGGCCAGGTTGGATGAGGCTTTGGGCAACCTAGTGTAGTGGAGGGTGTCCCTGCCCATGGCAGGGGGGTTGGAACTAGATGACCTTTGAGGTCCCTTCCAACCCAAACCATTCTATGATTATGTTCAAGTTGAATCCATGTGAAACCACTAATGTTCTCATCGTTTCTATTCCAAATAATGACCTGGCACCACCAGTTCTGATTTCAGCTTGGCTTTGTCACCTTGATGGACCAATGGTGCCCACGTTTGGGAGCTCCAAATTCTGCATCTCAGAACAAAACGGTGTAGGCATCATGTGAACAAATTTGGTGCTAGAGGAAGCAAGGAAACGAGTGGGCACTGACCTTTGTTAGGATTGCGTTCTCACTATATGACTGTTTGAAAATGGGAATAAAGTGATTATTATCATCTGTAAGTCTTTTCTAAATTGATATTTGTAATTGCTGTTTTTAATTTCTTTTACCAGAACCACCTAGAGTTGTCATTTCTCCTAAGAATCAGACTTTTACAGAAGGCTCTGAAGTGTCTATCAGGTGTTCTGCAACAGGTTATCCAAATCCAACAGTAGTGTGGACACACAACGACATGTTTATTATTGGTTCGAGCAGGTAGGGGTTATAGCTTGCTTGCTTTATTTTTGTTTTTTTCCCGTGCAGGAAAGAGGTTTTGAAGAATGCTAAAATATTCTGACAATTTCATCCACAGGAGTCTGAGAGTTTTGGAAATAATACCTCAACCTTCACCTTTATAACTCTTTAATTTCAATTTCCTCATCTCTCAAATAAAAATACTTTCGTTCTCTTCTTCAGTTTTTTTCTGAGATTAATTTCAATGCTTTTTACAAAATGCATTGATATTTTCTGGTAGATATACTAATATTGTTGTTTATCATAAAAAAAAAACCCACAAACCAATAACTGTTTATAAACATCTGGTCATGCTGTTGCTGCTTGGGGTGCAAATGTAACAGTTATTCTTTTTATTTTAACTAATCATTTTGGTTGGTCCCTGTGTGTTCCCAGGTATAGGCTGACACCAGAAGGCACCTTAATCATAAGAAAGGCAATTCCAAAAGATGCAGGAATTTATGGTTGCTTGGCAAGTAACTCAGCTGGAACAGAGAAACAGACATCCACCCTTACGTACATCGGTGAGTAAAAGAAATAATGTAGTGAAATTAAAAAAGCAAACTAATACATTCTCAGGAGGGAACTGTTCAACTTAGAATGGCACAGAATGTACTGGTAGAAATTTCAAAAAACTCAGAAAGGGTGTTGAACAGCTCACAAACACCCCTTTTATTTTCTGTTCAAGTCTGAGTAGTGTTATTAGGTGGTATTGGGGGCTTAATGTGTCTTCTTACACTGTTTTTACGAAAAACAAACCAACACCTAAATTTGGGTATTAAAGTGGGGTAGCCTTGCAATACTGAGTAGATTTTTGGAGAAGGAATCCTGTTTCTGAAAATTCCCGTAGTGTGCTTAGCCCTCTGGAATCCTAGTCCAACTTCTGTACTCTAAAAGCTATGTTATTCCTGAATTAATGTATTAATACATTATTGTATTAATAGCAGACTACTAATATTCTTGATGATCAACATCTGGCTGGAGTGAGAGAGACACTCTGGATTTCATCAAACTCTTCCAATTCTTTCCTTAAATTCCCACATATTCTATCCATGTCCGGGTGCACTGGACATTCCAGACTCTACTTTTTCCGTTTCCCAGTGTTTATCTGTCATCTTACATGATTTTTAAGGCTTTCTGACTTTTAATGCAAATATTCTTCCATATAACAGGAGGAAATTAGAGTATTTCATGGTTTATGCCTTAAAAATGGTATATGCTTTGGACAAGGAACTCATTTTTTCTGTATTGTTTGTTTTTAGAGGGCCCAACGTTGACCATAGTTCGAAGTGAAATTCTGGTTGCTCTTGGAGACACGACTATTATGGAGTGTAAAACAACTGGAATCCCACCTCCCCAAGTTAAATGGTTTAAAGGTGCACTTCTTACTTTGTGTTTGCTTTATTCGCTTTAGCAATAATATTTAGAACAATGACCTCATTTTCTCAGAAGCTTTATGTAGCATCCAACTAGTGACCGACCTATGAAATTCTCTAAATCTAGAAGATAATGACATTTGACCTCTAGGGCATAAATTCTTGCTCCTGTTCAAATACAGTGAATGAACATACTGTAGCATAATGAATAAAAAAAAAAAAAAAAGCTGAGCCTCTTGCCTACTTAAATAAGGTTTATTCTTTCGACAGAAAATGTTCAGCTACATGCTACAAAAATTGCAAAAAGTTTGTCTATTTTTTCCATTGGATGTTTGCTCAAATTGTTTCGCAATGCCTAGGGATTTTTTATTTGTTCCTTCTTCCAAATCTCAGAAGTGTCCACTGCAATTTCTTAAATAGTGGAGCAGGAAATTGGGTATCACAACTGCAGGAGTTTTCCTAGAGTTAAGTGGGAGTCCTCTGACATAGGATTCTCTGTCCTATGTCTCAAGACTGAGTATTTATTCTCAGAAAAAACAGCTGATGCCTGTGTGTGGTTGTATAAACCACCTGCCTGCTGGATTTCTGGAAAACCAGTAATCGTGTTTGGTAGATATTGCCAACAGATTGCTTGTCCAGTCCAGTCCTTCATCTCTGACAGTGGCTGGAGGGAAGCACAAACCCTCTTCTGGTCTGTTTGCAAGTAACCTTCCCTCAAAGAGAGCTACTTTAGACTCACTGCAGTTAATGCTTGGCTTGCATTTTAAAGCAGGAGTCAACAAACTTTGATAATCATCCCAAAGAGTGCACGTGGGCCAGTCCTGAATGTGGCTTCAACTGAGCTTGGGATGTAGCAGGGCTGTTTTGTAGGTTTTGCGGAGTTCCCACCTTGGTACGGAGCTGGCAGACGGGTGGCTGCCACATATAGTCTCTAGCTTGGGATGGAGAAGTATATCCTGGCACACTGTCCTTGTGGTGATCTCTGTCCAAAGCTACTTGGGTTTGTTTTCCCCTTGTGAAACAAATAAAGAAAAAGGGATTGTATCTAGTCTAGAAACAAATTTCTCCACTGAGTTGAGTGGAAGTCAGAGTACTCATCTGCTCAATCGAGTAGAGGCACGTTGTGAACTAATCTCAAAATTGGACACTGTTTTGTTGGAATAACTTTGATAAATACCTTGTTTTATTTCAGTTACTTTTTTTTCTGTCTGGACTTAGGTGACTTAGAGTTGAGGGCATCAGCATTTCTCATTATTGATGCTCAACGGGGTCTTCTGAAGATCCAGGAGACACAAGATCTGGATGCTGGTGACTATACCTGCGTGGCTACGAACGATGCAGGGAGAGCTTCTGGAAAGATAACTCTAGATGTTGGCTGTGAGTAGCTTGCAGTATCTAGGCAGTAAATATTCTAATTTCAGTGTCTGGTCAATGGTGCCTTGTTTGTTCAAACCTTTCTCACAAATACATGTGTTTGCTGGGAACATGGTTTTGGTGGTGTTCACTAAGCTGTTTCCTTCATGTTTGGAGTCCACCTTCCCTTAACTCTTCCTACTTTTGCAAAGCATAAAAGTTAACGAGAAAGAAGAGAGAGGCAGAGGAGGAGGAAGCTGTTCAAACCTCAACCCAACATAGTTCCCAAGTAGAAAATATTTATACTACCTCAAGTTACTATGTGAGGTTGTTGCAACTTAGCTCTTCCTCTTCTCTTGTCCTAATTCTTTCTAACTGCTTGTGGCCTGACACATCACGTCCCGTTAAAGGCACGTTCTTGTCAGGCACGTGCACTTTCTGAAGCAGTGAGCCACGCTGTCTGAAGGAGATGAGGAACTCAACAATGCCAACACTTGAGTATGTACGTTCTTCTGATGGAGGTGGCTGTATCTTCATTTTTTAGAGACGTTTAGCCCATTTCCCATTGTAAGTGCAGAGCATGCAAGACTGCTTTTGTAAGATGCTGCTAGAGTTGCCAATCTATTGTTAGAAGAATAATTGTGCATAATGGGACATGAATTTAGGTCGTCAGTAGCGCAAGCAGAATGCAGATGTCATGTTGCAACCCCGATTCACTCTGTGTAATCCTTTTTTTTTCTTTTTTTCCCCAGCTCCCCCAGTTTTCACGCAGGAGCCCGGCGATGAGTCTGCAGATATTGGCTCCAACATCACACTGCCCTGCTATGTCCAGGGTTACCCAGAACCAAGGGTGAAATGGAGGCGGCTAAATGGGGCTCCCCTTTTCTCAAGACCATTTGCAGTCAGTTCCATCAGTCAGCTCAGAACAGGAGCTCTGTCTATTAACAGTAGGTAGACTAAGAGATGCCAGAAGGAAATAGCACATATGCAAAGCATTTAAGTTACTATACTGCTTGGTAAAATCATTAACTTTGTAAAAAGGCTGGATTTTTATCAGAAATTGTGTTTCTGATACTGACCTGTTGACAGGCAGTTCAGTTTCCCATGAGTTATTATACTTTTTTATACTTTTAAATTATTTATTATTATTACTTTTTTAATTATTATACTTTAAGTAAATGTGGGTTATTCTCTCTGTTGGTACTGAGGAGCCGTAGATTTTAATTTCTGAGGGGTTGTTTTTGTTTTTTTTTTTTGAGAAGTGTTTCTGAACTCACTGTTTTAGGCAGGTTCTAATTCGGGTAATATCCAGAAATTCTGCAAGTGGCTTTGTGATTTCAGTTCCTTGGAGCATTTCAGTCACCCTTACACTAAGAGATGTTATTCTGTTTTCAATTAGCTCTCTTATTCATATTACTTGTGCACATTAATATATACTCTATTAAAGTATACAAAGTGATGAAAAATATCATATATATGTATATAATGCTTTTTTTTACTCAAGTACTTGCTTCTGTACTTGGATGGAAAGGAATGATGCCATCTATTTGAAACTGAAAGATAAAAGGCTAGAGTATCCATATATTGCAAACTTCTCAGTAGCATTTCAGATGCTGCAATCTCATCTCTTCCCCCCCCCCCCCCCCCCCCCCCCCCCAGGTTTGTGGGTCAGTGATGAAGGAACTTACATCTGTGAAGCTGAGAACCAGTTTGGAAGGATTCAGTCGCGACCAGCCACGATCACAGTAACTGGGCTGGGTAAGGCTGGTTAATGTCAGTGGTGACAGTGAAAGGAAAGGCTCCAGCGTTTCAATACCTGGAATATGCTGGAGGAGGTGATAACTGGTGGGGTTTGTCCAACAAATAGGATGTCTGTGGGTTATGTACATACCTGGCGACGTATCTATATGCTCCTCTCTATAGCTGTATTTAGACAAACTGAATCAGAAGACATTTGCATGGAATATTGTAATTTATTTCAGTGAATTTAGCATGTTAGAACATTGTCTTTTCACTTTATAACATGGACCTTCAAAAAGTGATTTATCCTGTGTTCTGTTTCTTATTCCTAAGTAAATTTCTTAAGGAATGAAAAGTCACTATAATGATGAATGCTGATGATGGGCTTTGTGCCATTTAATTAATTAGTAAAAAAAAACCCACAAAACATAACAAAATAGCAATGAACTTGCTTAGGTCAGTGTGTTGATATAACTGAGAAGGAATCTTAGTGGTCCAAGAAGACAGTAAATGTCTAGCTTTGACAATAGCTGTACTATTAAGGAGTTAGTTGTTTATTATCTCAGTTGGACAATTGGCAATAAAAAGAAAAACAATGCTATGGAATGTATATGTTTGCAGGAGGATAAGAATGGAGTCCATCTGCCATCTGAGAAACCATTTGTTAACTTAAAACATGTGGTGGGAATCGGTGGTGCTCTTTGCACAAGGAGGCTTCTGTCTGATGCTGCTGCAAGTAGAGTTAGTGACAGGACTGATAATAAAAATTCAGATTTAATTCTTTACATAAAGGTATAAAAATTCTTAATAATTTCTTCTTTCTTTTGCTCAAGTTACCCCTCTGATTGGAGTAAGTCCAGCCACAGCCAATGTTATTGAGGGGCAGCAGCTCACTTTGCCATGCGTACTGCTTGCTGGAAACCCCATTCCAGACCGGAGGTGGATTAAAAACAGTATGGTGGTAAGACTGGTTTCTTTCCTGTAAGATGTATTGGCAGAAAAAAATCTACAGCTGACATTTCAAACCATGATAAACAACTTGCTTTCATTTACAAAAGTTGATCTACAGATAGATTGATAGATTTTATGCTTAAAAATAAAGATGCTTCAGGAGATTGGACACGAAACAAGGATCCAACGTCATCGAGGTGAATTACAGCAGCCAGCCACCGCTCAGCTGGAGCTGCCACCTCCTCAGGAGAAGGCAGTTGGCTGTGTCTGTAAGGCAGTAGGTGTTTCTGAGTTTCTGCTGGCGTTCAGAGTACAGCCATTCCCCTCAGAAATGAGTTTATTGTTGTTCAAAATAGGAAAGTGGAAGTGTGGCATCCTGACCGTTATGCCTCTCTCATCACTCTTCATGGCAGGAAATTTCTAACTCTGAAGCACAGATGAAGGAATAAGAGATGGGAATGGGGGACATGAAGATCTAGAAAAGAACTTGGAACTGAAATATTTCCAAATTGTCCTTTATCTTCTATTTTACTTACTTTCCAAAGCAGTTTTTATGTTTTACATCATGACTTTTTAATGTTGCTGATGGGATGAGCGCTGCTCAGAGCATGAAAGAGCTTGTTTTCTTTCCCACTTGAGAGCAAGCCGTTGCCAGTTTATAACTCCTGCAAGCAGAAGGTGGTGTGAACACCATGCCTAGGTTAGTTGTCTGAGTGAAGTTCCATTTCTTTAGAAGCAGCCAAATTCCTGGCTTTAACATCCCTATGAAGCTCTGCTTTTTATCTTGCTTGCTAATTTCTCCCTCAAGGCCTTTCTCCACAGCTGTAATTAAAAAATGATAGCAAAATTTTTTGATTATTGTCACCAAGCAGAAGCCTGGCACTGCCTGACCCTTGGCTTGGGAGAGTTTTCTGCTCAGTTCTTGAAGTGCTGGGATTCGTTGGCCTTTTCATTAGACTGTGTAGGTGCAAGTAGCAAAGGCTGTAACTTGAAATACTGGCAGGATCCTCCTTGTCGAGTTGCTAATTCCTCTGTGTAGTAGTGCTAGTTTCCTGTAATTGTAAGCACGTGGCAAAAGCTGCACTCCAAGGAAAGCGTTGGAGTAAGTTATATCCAGAGAAGAATGCAGCTTTTTCTGAGCACAGCATAACTGGGACAATTTTGCATTTTAACAACCTTTCTGTAAGGCAAGTCTGTGTTGCTGAGCTCATTGATTTTTTTTTTTTTTTTTTGATGTTCCTATAGGTTATATCACTTTTAAAAAATTAGTCTTCTTTTGAGAATGTTATAACTTTTTTTTTATCTTTCACAATGGTATGCTTCAGAGCTGATCACTTCTACGTGATGGATATAGCGAGTTGGAAGGTTTTGATAACTGTATGTGGTGGGTTGGTCCTGGCTAGATGCCAAGGTGCCCACCAGAGCTGCTCTATCACTCACTTCCTCGACTGGACAGGACAGAGAAAATATAATGGAAGACTCGTGGGATGAGATGAGGACAGGGAGAGATCGTTCAATAATTGCCATCATGGCGGAAAACAGACTTGGGGAAAATTATTACCAATCAAAGCAGAGCAAGATAATGAAAAATAAAACTGAATCTTAAAAACACCTTTCCCCCAGCCCTCCCTTCTTCCCGGGCTTAACTTCACTCCCAATTTTCTCTGCCTCCTCCCCTCAGTGGTGCAGAGGGATGGGGATGGGGGTTGCTGTCAGTTCGTCACACGTTATTTCTACCACTCCTTCCTCCTCGGGGGAGGACTCCTCACACTCTTCCTCTGCTCCAGCATGGGGTCCCTCCCACAGGGTGCAGCCCTTCGGGAACAGACGCTCCAGAGTGGGTTCCCCACGGGGTCACAAGTCCTACCAGCAAGCCTGCTCCATTGTGGGCTCCTCTCTTTGTGTGCCCACAGGTCCTGCCAGGACTCTGCTCCAGCATGGGCTTCCCATGGGGTCACAGCTTCCTTTGGGTGCATTCACCTGCCCTGGCATGGGGTCCTTCATAGGCTGCAGGTGGATCTCTGCTCCACCGTGGACCTCCATGGGCTGTCAGGGCACAGCCTGTCTCACCACGGTCTTCACCACAGGCTGCAGGGGAACCTCTGCTCTGGTGCCTGGAGCACCTTTCCTCCTTCTTCACTGACCTTGGAGTCTGCAGAGTTGTTTCTCTCCCTTCTCTCTCCCAGCTGCTATTTTTGCAGTGTTTTTTTTCCCCCTTCTCCAATATGTTATCCCACTGTCACTGATGGGCTCGGACTTGGCCAATGGTGGGTCCATCGTGGAGCCAGCTGGCTTTGGGACATAAGGGAAGCTTCTAGCAGCTTCTCACAGAAGCCACCCCTGCAGCCCCACTGCTACCAAAACCTTGCCACGCAAACGCAATACACTGCTGAGAAAAAAAGGAAAAGCAAAAAAGGAGTCTGTTTGTGGAAGGAGAACAAGTCATTGCACTCACCAGGAGTGGATCCAGGATGAAACTGGGTTGCTGGAACAACCAAGAAAAACTGCAGTAAAATAATTCAGCTAAGTTTGATTTTGCACGAGGGGCAGTTCTGTTCGTGCTGTGGCAGTGCAGAATTGCCGTTGCAGATCTTAATCTCACTCTGGCAGGAAATATGAGGTGCTACCAAAATTCTTATTTCAAACTAGCTTTTTATGAAAGGTGGAAAGTAGGAAAATCTCTAGTAAAATTCTCCAGGAATTTTTAAGAATGTGAAACAGTCAAGTAAAGCCGCGCCGCGTCCCAAAGTAAATATTATCAAGTATTTTCTGCGGTAAAACGTTCCATGGCTCTGTTGGCAGCTGGTGCCCAACCCCTACGTCAGCGTTCGCAGCGATGGGAGCCTGCACCTGGAAAGAGTTCGGCTGCAGGATGGTGGCCATTACACCTGCATGGCCAGCAACGTGGCTGGGACGAGCAACAAAACCACTGCCGTGAGCGTGTATGGTAAGGAGCGTAATAAAGAGTCATGTCCTCGTTTGTAATGATGTTACTTTGTCAAGGAACGTGGCGGGAGATCGGATCCGCCGCACGGGAAAGAACTGGGTGATTGGTTTTAAAATAAAAATGAAAATTTCACTATTTTGGGATCATAGAAGATCGTCGTTTGTAAAGTAGATGTTTAAAAGGTTGGGCTGTGCAGTCAAGATCTCCAGCTTTATTAACAACACAGGTGCAAGTGGAAGTTTACTGGAAAACGATGGAAAACTGTCTGGGAGTTTCATGACTGACATAAGCAGGACTCATGGGAGGATTAGAATTAAAATGAGTTATGAGTTTGGCAAAATATCTTGGGTTTGGGTTTGTTTGGTTTGTTTTTGGTTTTTTTCTTTGATTAAAAAATACCTAAAATTACAGTGTCATCAAGACAAAGTGTTAGCACTGTGGTGACCCATCTGTTTTTCAGCTGAAGACACTTGTGTCAACTCTGTGTGGGGTCACAACCATCATGGTTTACAGTGTGGAATTTTCTGGCGTGTTAAATTAGTCATGGGATATTTATTTTAAGCTTCACTGAAGATGCTGAAACATCCTTTTACGTTAAGAATAGCTATTATTTTTAAATACAGACAAGTACTCAGTGTCTGATAAGGTCTTGCCTGTCAACACTAGTTTTTGGAATATTTTCAGAACTTAAGAACAGAAAGGAAGTTGTAGATGCTCCATCCCTGGAAGTGTTCAAGGCCAGGTTGGATGAGGCTTTGAGCAGCCTGGTGTAGTGGAAGGTGTCCCTGCCTATGGCAGGGGGATTGGAACTAGATGATCTTTGAGGTCCCTTCCAACCCAAACCATTCTATGATTCTAATATATTTGGTTTTAGAAAGATCTAGTTTTTTGGTATTGTAACCTTGATTCCAATCATCTTTTTTCTATTGTTAATTCAAAACCAGCTCAGTTAAGTAGGACAACCGAGGTTCTTGTTATCTCTTGTTAATAATTTTATGAAGTGGTCTGGTATTTTTATTCAAGTTCATCTGACAGTCGGTCCCTGCAGAAGCCATCACTGCAGCTAGCACAGCTTTTGAAACGTTCGTAGCAAAGATCAAGTGAGCTTGGCGTGTGATCCGTTCTTCACTCTCATATCTGCTCCGTTCAGAACATTGGCCAGTGGTGGAAATTGAGTCAGCACCAAAAATCATAGAATGGCACAGGCTGGAAGGGACCTTAGAGATCATCTAATCTAACCTCCCTGTCATGGTGCTGAGTCCATTCTTATGAAAGGTACTGTGTAGGTTGAACCACATAAAATATTGTTTTGGGAAGCTTGAAATGTTGTCAGAGACTGGAGAGCGAAGGGGAGAGTGGCTGGGCATGGTCAGTGTTAGGGGTCAGAGGAGGCTGAAAATTCCCAGATCCTGCTGCCTGTGTGAAGTAGTAACTGAACACAAGGATTTTATTGTAAGAGTTGTGCCATCGTTTGAAGTCTGTCTTCTGCAACGGTTTAATATTTCCCTTTATTTTTAGTTCTGCCGGTTATTCAGCATGGCCAGCAGATCTTCAGCACCATTGAAGGAATCCCAGTAACGTTACCGTGCAAAGCAAGTGGAGTTCCTAAGCCATCTATTGTCTGGTCCAAGGTAATGTCTCAACTTTCGTTCGTGGCGAAAGATGAACTCAACACGTTGTTTAGTTGTCATAAAAGCTGTATGCAAGACACACAGCCAAAAGCCTCGGCTGGGAGAGACCTGGAATTCTCTGTTTGCTCATATCTGCTTTTGTTTCTTGGAGGAGTGCTTTCTGGCTGTGGTCCAGCCATACATCAGTGTTCTTTGGAAGGACTTTGGTTATCGCTGTATCTTTATGTTTTTCACACTTTAGAAATTATTTATATTCCTGTGGTGAGTTGATAATTGCAGATTAGGCAACCTGCCACAGATTGAAAATTCGTTTTTGTTTTGGAGCCTTACTTTAGGATGACTTTTTCCTCCGAGGATAGTGTGTCTAATAATGACAATCTAGAGTTAACCACCTCTCACTTGTCAATTATGTCCCTGACAAGATGTCCACTGAGGAGGACCCCAGTCTTTTTTGGAATTTGTCTGAAAGTCATATTTGGGTTTTTTTCCCTACTTGAACAGCAGAATTTTTGGTAAGAACAGTTGTTTGGGGTATGCTACAGCTCACACGACATGGCTGTGAAGGCACTCTTGTGCCTCAGAAGTTGTGCAAGCGTGTCACTGATTGGGACTTTGTGAACAACTTTTTTTAGAAGAAGGAATAGAACAGCTAACCGTGTTGGTTTGGTAGGGAGGAAAGCACCGGAGGAGTGTTTTTCTTAATTACTGTGTATAACTTTCAATGCAGACAAGGAAGGGTCTGCTGACTAAGAAACATTTTGTATAATGTATATAGAATCCATTCTGACATCAGAAATCAATGTCAAAATTAACCGAGTTGAAATCTTGATTAATATATTTTTTTTTAAAAAAAATTCTTTTAAGAACCGTGTTCTGTAAAATGTAACAAGATTTCTGCATAAGAATCCCTGTGCTTTTGCTCTTGTTACTACTTACAGAGTGACACTCAAGGAATCTGAAGTTAATTGAGTTAGTTAATTTGTATGGATGGAATTTGGGGCCCAGGCTTCGTAGTTAGTATAAAATATTTTGTCCATCTCAGCCATAAACAATAGAATCAGTACTGTAATGTAAATTAAAATATTGCTCAGTCTACAGAAATGCATTAAAGAACGTGGAGCATATTGCACAGTAAAAATCAGACTCAGTGTTATATTGAAAATACAATAGTCTTCAGATGAAGAATCGGTCAGGGCAATGGGGTAAGCTAGGGGAGATGCTACAGGCACTAAGGCTTTAGCTTTTATTGAATAAAATTATTGTAATTTGCTTTATTTTAGAAAATCCATATGCTATGGACTGTTTATTATTTTTTTTTTCTTTCCACAGAAAGGAGAAGTAATTCTTTCCAGCGATGTGAAATTTTCAGCAGGGTCTGATGGAAGTCTGTACGTAGTTTCCCCAGGGGGTGAAGAGACTGGGGAATACGTGTGCACTGCGACAAATGCTGCTGGTTATGCCACACGGAAAGTCCAGCTGACTGTCTACGGTAGGAATGAGCTAAAATCACATCCAGTGGCGTTGTCTCTCTCTCCCCGTGTTGCTTTAGATGGTAAAACCCACTCAGGTGGATTGTGGGATACCCACAGTGCAAACGGGATTTGAACTGATCTCTCATCAGTGTTTTGACTTTGTCCTGGATCGCTGAATCCGCATACTAGGCAATTTTACAAATGGCTGATAGTCAAAGGCTTATCCTTCAGCTGGTATTGTTCTCCTGAAACCTCCCAATACCTCTTCCCTGAGGTCATGGACTAGGATCTTGGGCTGATCATAATTTAATCATTTATGGAAGTGAATAGGAAACATCTGTATAGAGATAGAAGTTCCTGCTGATATAACTATGAAGATCCATTAATCCCACTGGTCCCAAAGCTTCCTACCATCTCCCAGTATTATAAAAAAAATAGATTTAGGTGTAGGCTTGCTTTGCAAGGCTTTGATGTCTTGTAGATATTGATGCTGCAGTGTAACATAGTTCAGGTATTGGTTGCAAACTACCTGTGCAATACAGAGCTCAACATATGCATGAACTGCCTATATCTGTTGCTATCCGACTTTTTGGGTAGACAGGGAAGTCTTGCTGGTGTTTGTGGTATTGCATAGAATCATAGAATCACAGAATGGTTTGGGTTGGAAGGGACGTCAAAGATCATCTCATTCCAACCCCCCTGCCATGGGCAGGGACACCTTCCACTACACCAGGTTGCCCAAAGCCTCATCCAACCTGGCCTTGAACACTGCCAGGGATGGGGCATCCACTGCTTCTCTGGGCAACCTGTGCCAGTGCCTCACCACGCTCAGAGGGAAGAACTTCTCCCTTATTGCATGTAGGCATCAGCCAGTGTCTGAGCCACAGGCACCGTACATCAGCATTACAGTGATTTATGTCTATTGCAGACGTGGCATTAAAAACAGGAGTGTAATATTGTATACCTGATAAAAAAACCATATTTAATCTGAAGTAAAACTGTATGGTGTTACATTTGTACAAATATGTATATTCATTGCAGCTTCTTAACATGTTCCATGTTACAGTGAAACCGAGAGTATCCAGGCCTGGAGACCAACAAGGAGATGCATATGATAAACCCATAGAGATCTCAGTAACTGCAGGGGAAGATGTCACACTTCCATGTGAAGTAAAGAGCTTGCCACCTCCCATAATTACTTGGGCCAAAGAAACGCAGCTCATATCTCCGTTCTCTCCAAGGTAACAATGTTCAATGAAAACGAAAGAAAAGTGAAATTGCATCTTAAGCTTTCAAGATTTTGAAAGGGTGTGTGATTTCTGGTTGCCACAGGACCAGTCAGAAGGTATTAAGTTGTCCTGCATGAGGACCCTGTTTTAGTAGGTCTTGAAACTCTCCCAAACCAAGAGTATGTCTCTTTCTGAAGGACACTAAGACTGTGCATTATGGCACAGCTTCCATTCCAGTGCGTGTTTGTACACCATCTCAGGAGGCCAAGACAAAAGAGATCCTGTTACATTTGTACTGCGGTGGTGCTCGGAGACCCATGTAATCTGTGCATGATTATAAATGTTTAAAACCTGTTTTTCTTTTCTTAAGCACTTCGTATTTATGCTCGTGGGAGCATTGTGTGTTATTCAGATGAAGTCTGGGCTGTCAGTAGAATGCAGATGATGATAAATGTTTGGGAGTGCTTACAAGGGCTCATTGCTCGCTGTCTTTTGGATCCAAAAAGTCTCCAGATGTTCTCGAACATGTGAAAGCACAGCTAAAGGCTCATAAAAATGTTGAGTTGACAACCTTCAGAGACTGAAGAGTTGGGGACTGTCTTGTTTACAGCATGGGCCACAGCGTTGGAGTTCTACCTTATTGTTTTAGTATGGCACAAAGTAAGAGAGGAAAGGAGTAGGTGATTGTCCTGTGTTCCCAGTTGAAGTGCCAGGTGCTGTCATGGGCTGTGCTGGTGCTTTCTAGTCTTCAGGATGCCTCTCATCTAGGCTACAACTCTATTGATAAGCCAAGAAACGCTAACGCTGGCCAAACGCGCGCTGGCGCGGTTGCTGAGCCCGTTGTTTGGTGTCTCTCACTGGCCCAAGTGGAAGGAATCAGCCAGTGTCCGAGCTGAAGTAGGGAATCGTACGGACCTGGAGGTGAGCCTGCTTCCTTCGGGGTCCAATCCGCACCTCCGAGCCACCCGTCCCAGCAAGTCTGCAACAGCCTCAGCAACTAATCGCTGCCGGGCCAGCATGTTTGGTGAAGGAGGCTGGTGCACAGGGAGTTGATTTGTTGTTAGTAATCCGTGTGGAATTTTTCTGCTGTGTCCTGTGAGCATGTTGCATGCACTAACGAATCTGCATTCTTGGTCCCTTATTTGTCCTCGTTTTACCTCTGGAGACGTTGATAAATTAAACTACTTGCTCATGGCTGTTATGGAGAGAGCCAAGTTGTCCAGAGTAGCAGAAATCCAGCTCAGCCCGTTCCATAAAATTGTTTACAGATGTCAGCAGAAGTTAAAGAATTAGTCCAAACAAAACTGTTTGAGACCACCCATAGATGATGACAGAAATGTGACCAGTAAACAAAAAAAAGAGTGAAATCAGAAATGATGGAGCTTTTATCAGAAACTAAATGCAATTAGTGGACAAAATAATGAGAGATAAGTTGCCCCAGCCATCTATCTTTTGGAGTTATTTAAAAAAAAAAAATTTGGAAAATTATGGGCAGCAGAGGAGAAATCATAATATCAGGCAGATTTGGGTGGCCCAGAGGAAATATGCTTCACTTTCTTTCCATTCATCTCTCTGGATCATTGCGATCCCAAAATTTATACTCATATGATAACGTTGTCCTAATTAGAGAGTGCCAGACACAGGAAGACCGAGATGATACCACTCGTTCCCACCAACTTTGCCTAAATTCCATATATAACCTTGAGTGCCAGACTTGAATTTCTTCTTGTCAATTCTTGGCTGTCATTTTTTCTTCCCTCCTCATTTTTCCCCCCCCGTCTCTATCACTTTTCATTTCTCCATAAGAAGTTTGGCTTAGCTGGCCAAGACCATGTCTTGTAACGTTACACGCCTGTGTAACTACAGAGCTGTAGCAAAAATCGGTCCTAAGTGGTGAACTATTTAGTGATGAAGAGTGACAATTTCTGTAAACATCAGAATGGATGTGGAAACATGTGGGATTTGAATCGGAATACTCTTCAGAAACCCTCCTTCTCACTTTAACTCACCATTTTGCCAGGGTGAAATGCTATCAGTTAACTTTCTGACCCTGCTGAGCAAAAATTTGTGATGGGAGGTTGAAGAGCACCTTTGAGGGTGGTGAGGTACTGGAACAGGTTGCCCAGAGAAGTTGTGGATGCCCCATCCCTGGCAGTGTTCAAGGCCAGGTTGGATGGGGCTTTGGGCAACCTGGTGTAGTGGAAGGTGTCCCTGCCCACGGCAGGGGGCTTGGAACTAGATGATCTTTGAGGTCCCTTCCAACCCAAACCATTCTATGATTCTATGATTTCGTCTACCTGATTTTTTTGTTTGTCTTTTGCTTCTTCGTTTCTAGAAACAAGACAGATTTTAAAGTGTCCTGTCAGTAGCTAGAATCACATTTTGTGATTTGGATCTTGTTTAGATATTTGCTGTGTATTCCGAACGTGGTGGCTCGGCAAAAGTTAGATACAATGAGTAAGTGGAACTCGTAGTTCCGTAATACGTGCCCTGCAGAATGGTGTTATTTTAGCTTGTAGCAATCATGAGCAGTGTCTAAGTGGAGGTCATTCACCTTTCAATATGTGTTTATACACTTTATCTGCTTCTTATTTTTCCAGACACACTTTCCTACCCTCGGGGTCAATGAAGATCAGGGAGACACAAGTGTCAGACAGTGGAATGTATGTCTGTGTAGCCACAAATATTGCTGGGAACGTGACTCAGTCCGTGAAGCTGAGTGTACAGGGTAAGTTTTGACTTAAAGGATAATCATCTGCAAGTTTCCACGTGGAATTTAGCATCATGCAGAGCTTTTCAAACGTTTTCCCTTATGTACAATAAATGCTATTGACCTATATTTTTTCAGGTCGTATTGTCTTCATATGCAAGTTGTTATTGATTATGTGGAAAGGAAATATTGCATATACATGCATATCTATATATAACTATATATATACACACCTTCCTTTAGTGTTCCTTTGCCTCATGGATGAATTATAACACAATATGACATTTGACTCCTTTTAAGTCAGCCAGAGGAGTTTCAAGAACTGAAAACTTTTGTTCTACTGGACTTGGATGTTCTCTGTGCAAGAGGTGTCTCAGTAGTGAGTCTGCAAACAGTGGCTGAAGCTAGCAGAGTTGGGTGAGGCTTACAGATGTCAAGTTCATAAAATCACAGAATGGTCTGGGTTGGAAGGGACCTTCAAAGGTCATCTAGTCCAACCCCCTCTGCAATGAGCACAGGCATCTTCAACTTGATCAGGTTGCTCAGAGCCCCGTGCCATCAAGTTCTCACCAACTTGATAGGAATTACGTATGCCAACTCTTTTGGTAGCAAATGTCAAAGTTTGCTTGCATTCCTGCTCAGGAGACTGGTGTGCAGCTGTGTCACGTGTGGGTAGGCAGCTGCTCCTGGTTTTGTGCACAGCTATGTGTGTATACGTTGTGCTGTACCCTCCTTTGCAAACTAATACCTTAACCTGTCTTACTGGTCTTTGCATTCAAACCAGCACCCGGCGCTTGTGCCCACCTTCCTCCCTCTCAGTAAAGGTTCTAGTCACTCTTGCTCAAGCCAGGACCCGTGTCCCCTTTTCTCTCCTTCTTATCATAGATCATCACATTCTCACTCCCTTATCTCTCTCCTGCTTCCCCAACTGGGGCCCTAACCACAATCTCAACGTCATGTGCTGTCAGCTCCATGCTCTCTCATTTTTTCCTCCTCACCTGTGTCAGGCAGAAGCTCTGGTTGTGACACGTGTTCTTTAGCTCTGGCAGGAGGTACGTAGGAGATTGGGGTGCAGGAGCCATGGCCTGGCACAGCCCAGACAAAGCTGATCAGTGGTAATTGTGGGAGTATAGATAGTTCTTCCGTGGTTCCGTTGCTGCCAGTGCTCATTGCCAACACACGTCTTTGACGTGGATCACCTACCAGGAATGTACCAGATTGCCCCCAGCAGCTCTGAAACCTTCAGACTGTGTTGATGCAATTACAATGGCTACAACAGACTGTTTTCTGGTCCTGTGGGTAGAGGAGTCTGAGATCAGTGCACGTCTCTCTTTATCTGTAATCGTACATTAACAGAAATTCTGAAAATATGGCACTTGTTATTGTTTCAGACATTCTTTGTAAGTCTTTTTATTGTGAACAATCCTTAAAAAGAAAAACATTGTGGCCAAAGAGTTATGTTGGATTTATATTACTCTTTGGGACCAGCAAAATCTCTTCCAGTCATATTTTATCTCCTTATCCGAACTTTTATTTGGAAGCATACAGAGATCAGGGATTAGAGGAAGGAAATTAAAATGTCAAAAGGAAAATGTAATTAACTTTATCATAAAAGCTTTCAAATTGTTTTGTGTTATGAAGAGCCAGTACCCATAGCTCTTCAAAAGTGCTCAATATAACAATATTGTACTGTTCGTATGGAAGTCATGCAGTAGAATTTGAAATGTAGCTTCTTGAAATGAGTCCCCAACACAAGAAGGACATGGAGCTACTGGAACAAGTCCAGAGGAGGCCACGAAGATGATCAGAGGGCTGGAGCACCTCTGCTATGAAGACAGGCTGAGAGAGTTGGGGCTGTTCAGCCTGGAGAAGAGAAGGCTCCAGGGTGATCTTATAGCAGCCTTCCAGTACCTAAAGGGGGCCTACAGGAAAGCTGGAGAGGGACTTTTTACAAGGGTGTGTAGTGATAGGACAAGGGGCAATGGCTTTAAACTGAAAGAGGGGAGATTTAGGTTAGATATAAGAAAGAAATTTTTCACTCTGAGAGTGGTGATGCACTGGCACAGGTTGCCCAGAGAAGCTGTGGCTGCCCCATCCCTGGAGGTGTTCAAGGCCAGGTTGGATGAGGCTTTGGGCAACCTGGTGTAGTGGAGGATTTCCCTGCCCATGGAACTAGATGATCTTTGAGGTCCCTTCCAACCCTAACCATTCTATGATTCTTCAAATAAGTTCAGCAGCAGGGCATCCTGCATCCTGTCCTTTGTAGAACACATGCAGGTCTGCTTCCTTAGTCACCTGAGGGAATTGGCTTTCAGTGAATAAGGAAGGACGTTTTCTAAAACGACAAAAATGGAAAATAATTTCCTTCAAGAATGAATCTTGCACATAATTTTCTTCATGTTAACTGTGGACTACACTTGTCTTCCTCAGTTCCTCCGAAGATACAGCGTGGGCCTCGAGTGTTCAAAGTCCAGGCTGGCCACAGAGTCGACATACCCTGCAGTGCCCAAGGGATGCCCCCTCCATCCATCACCTGGCTCAAAGGCAGCAGTGCTGTGCCAATAGACGGTGGGCGGTTTATCCAGAGCCTGGATGGAGCTCTGAGCATCAGCAACGTCCAGCGTCCCGATGCCGGAATCTACAAGTGTGTCGCTAGTAACGTAGCAGGCAGTGACATGTCAGAGATAACAGTACAAGTTCAAGGTATTTATATGAGGGCTGTAATCTTGCCTCCTGCCCTGGCGAGGTATAAATTCAAAACAAATAGAGAGAACCAATTTCAGTCAAATTTGAAAGCCTCTTTGTACTGCTTACTTCCTAAATATTCCCACTGAAATCAAGACTGCTCGTATAGTACAGTCCATCAATGTAAAGAGGGTTATTGGAGTCTGACCTCGTGTTGATGACGGACTTGGAAGTGTTACACATTGCCAGACTGTATTTTGACTTTTGGGAGCAGAAGTCAAATTTTTTTTGGATCTAATTTTCTTTCAGAGTCTCCTACTATAGAGGATCTGGACCCTCCGTACAATAGTCCCTTTCAAGAAAGGGTGGCAAATCAACGCGTCGCATTCCCGTGCCCAGCAAAAGGTGTGTATCCTCATTACCACCTTTAGAGACAGAAGTATGTTTTTCTCTTGACTGTTGAAAATTGCTGAGTTTCTGTGTGCTCCTTGTCATGATAAAGATGTACGCTCTGCACAGTGTTTTCCGTATATAAATGTTGGAAAATTCGGACTAACAGTGATTTAAATAACCACTATGTGCAGAAGTTCTGCGAAGAGTCATTGCTAGCCAGCAAGGATATTATTAATGTTTAGAATCATAGAATCATAGAATGGTTTGGGTTGGAAGGGACCTTAAAGATCATCTAGTTCCAACCCCCCTGCCATGGGCAGGGACACCCTCCACTACACCAGGTTGCCCAAAGCCCCATCCAACCTGGCCTTGAACACTGCCAGGGATGGGGCAGCCACAGCTTCTCTGGGCAACCTGTGCCAGTGCCTCACCACCCTCAGAGTGAAAAATTTCTTTCTTATATCTAACCTAAATCTGCCCTCTTTCAGTTTAAATCCATTGCCCCTTGTTCTATCACTACACGCCCTTGTCAAAAGTCCCTCTCCAGCTTTCCTGTAGCCCCCTTTAGGTACTGGAAGGCTGCAATAAGATCACCCCGGAGCCTTCTCTTCTCCAGGCTGAACAGCCCCAACTCTCTCAGCCTGTCTCCATAGCAGAGGTGCTCCAGCCCTCTGATCATCTTCGTGGCCTCCTCTGGACTCGTTCCAGTAGCTCCATGTCCTTCTTGTGTTGGGGGCTCCAGAGCTGAAGGACTCAGATTTCAATGTTAAAATCATACTGTGACAGTCAGGGCTTCCTCTGAAAGCTCATGGCATCCTTGTGCAGTAGGACTTCCAGCAAGCGGTGGGAATTGTTTGAATTTTTCTTATGCTGAACTGTTTCCTGAAGCTTAACCTTTTCCTCGTTAGGCATTCCAAAGCCTGTCATCAAATGGCTACGTAATGGAAGAGAGGTGACGGGCAGTGAACCGGGGATTTCGGTTCTGGAGGATGGGACACTGCTGGTCATAGCTTCTGTTGGCCCTTCTGATAATGGAGAGTATGTCTGTGTGGCAACCAATGAGGCTGGAAGCACAGAAAGAAAATACAACCTGAAAGTTCATGGTAAATAATAAACTATTGTTTTTGAAGAACCTCTTCTCTTTTCTGGTTGGAAATTGCATGCCACAAATCTGCCTGTGTGTGGTTAAATGAGAAAAACTAATCAGAGTACTTGCATTTCTACAATGCTGCTACTCTGTGTTTTTTGTATTTTTTCTGTTCACCATGACCTTATATACAAACCATCTTTCTTTTGCTCCAAGAGCTAGGTGTGCCTTATTTGTAAAGAGCTAGAGTTACGTTGATAAATTTATTGCACGTAACCAGTGAAGACTTTTACACTGTAGAAATTAAAGATCGGGTGATAGATCTGCATTTCAAATATAAATATGAGAAAAGTTATTTGTCAGAATGAACGCAGAACAGAAGAATTCTTGCTCCTGATATTTTTCTTCCAGAATCCTGATTGAAAAATAGAAAAATCTACAGATGGGCTTGAGATCTGTTTTGATATTTTGCTGCTTATAGAGTACTTTTCTTCCAGCCTTGTTCACCTCTCATGATAGTTCTGATGCCCTAGTAGGTTTATATCCTTATCTTTATTCTGAGAAAAGCAGGAATTCCATCTTACGCTCATCAGTGAGGTCTGACATTTCTAAACCAGCACGTAAAGCCATTTTCTTTGCATTCATAGATTTCTAGGTTGGAAAAGACCTTAGAGATCATTGAGTCCCACCATCCCTAATCCCCATTAAACCATATCCCTAAGTAGATCATCCACCCATAGTGGGAGAAATAATAGACACATGTTCTTGGGGATGACTGGTGTAGCGAAGAGGAAGGATGACTCTCTGGAATCTACTTCCTTTATATATTAATCAAATAATGTAGGATTTTAAGATCAAGATTAAATTGAAGATTAAATCAAGTGTAAGATTAAACCTTAACATTTTTCTTTAAGTGTTGATGGTGGTTGTGTTTGAGTGTGTTTCCCTGGGAATCTGTCATTGAGCAAGAGAAGACTCTATTCTTTGAGCAAGGGAAGAAAGGACATAAGGAGATAAGTCTAGAGCCAGAAGGCAAATGGAAATGTTGGGGAGGGAATGAAAATGGTTTGAGAAATTGAGGTTACAAAGGTCCTTGACTGGGGGGATGGAGGAAGTGGGAAACCACTGTGATGGAAGGCTTAATACATAACTTTCTTGTAGTTCCTCCTGAAATTAGAGATCAAGAAAAGGTGACCAATACATCTGTAGTCGTTCATCACCATATAAGTCTCTTCTGTGAAGTGTCTGGTAACCCCTTCCCAGTCATCTCCTGGTATAAAGAAGATACCCAGGTACGTACCATTAAGCTAATTGGAGTGACATATCCAGCATCAGTCAGTTTTGTGCCGACTTCTGAGTGCTTGGTGTGAGAACTCATTTAAAGGAAATACATGGACATGCCTCTATGTGTATTTAAACTGCACTAAGAACACCCACACAGAAAGCCAGCTAAATATGGCTAATCCATTAATTCAGCTGTTCAAAAAGTCAAAAGTAAGCTCTTTATTTTCAAGATTCCCCTGAGAATTAATAAGCCTTGGCAGTCTCCCAGTATTGTAGATGCCAGAGTCCTTGCAAAGGGGACCAATAATGGCATTTTCTTTGTTCTGTAGATGGAGAAATGAGAACTCTTGGAGGTGATTTGAATCCCTCAGGGTTATTCTTGAGTCCTGTGCTTCTACTTGTAGCTGATAAGTGATCGTTTAAGATGAGGAGAGACTTCTTTATGTGCCTTTGTGACTGACTGATACTGGTGGACAAAGAATTTCTTTGGTTTTCTCGCTCTCTGTTGTATGTTGAGCTGCAAGTCACATGGAATAGATTGCAGAAGTTGAGGAGATTAGTGCTGTAACTGAAAGGGGAAACAGATTATCCTTAGACTAAAGCTATCATTTTCTTATAAAAATCCAGCTGTGATATTTGGCTGATGGAACTTGGATCACATAAGGCTAACGTCTCGGGTTCTTTTAAGGTTGTGGAAAGCAGTACTCTCCAGATTTTGCACAATGGGAAGATACTGAAGCTCCTTAAAGCTGCTACTGACGACGCTGGACAATATTCCTGCAAAGCTGTAAATGTAGCGGGAAGTTCGGAGAAGCTGTTTAACCTAGATGTACTAGGTTAGTTCCATGGTTTTGGTTTTGGGTCTTTGGTTGTTTTTTTTTTTTTAAGATGATGAGCTGAAAAACAGTTGATTTTTTGACTTAAGAAGCCAATAAATTTCAACTCATTATAAATAGATTCTTCCTCTCACTGCCAATTAAATATTGGCTGCTGAAGCACCCATCATGATGGCTTTTGAATACTGAAAATTTGCCATTCCTGTAGTAACTCAGACAAAATGCTGCTTTTAATTTCTGGATTTTGATTGATGATGCTTTGTTTTGTATTTTGGGTGTACCGCAATCTAACACAGGAGTTTTCTTACGTACAGTTCACCAGCACAAGTGCTTGTCATGGTGGAAAAGATGTTGTGATCTAGCAGAAGTCACTTTGCAGTGAAAACTAAGTTGTTTTGAGGGAATTAATATGATCCACTGCTGCATTTCTTCCAGTTTCATAACATACCTTCCCTGGTTGAATACCAGTTCTTCCTGTAATGTTTGTCTTTTTAAAGTTCCACCAAGCATAATAGGTGGTGATACCCCTGGTGAAGTTGCCGTCATCCTCAACCAGGAAATCAGTCTGGAATGTAGAGCCACAGGCTTCCCTTTTCCTGACATCCACTGGTTCAAAGATGGCAAGTGAGTATGTTACAGCTTTTGTGGTTTGTGTCTGGGTTATTCCTCCCTTAGAACGCAGAGGAAGAGGGTGGTGCACTGTACCAGCAAGCTCAGCTTTTAACTGCTCAGCGTTACTGTCGGCGGATAAAATTGGTGGTGGTATGAGGTGGTGAGTTCTTTCATCCAAAGTTAGTGTCCCACTTTTCTTTGTGAACTGTCCCAGTACAGACATCTTGCAGAGCAAGACTTATGGTATTTGAAGCCAGGCAATGCTTGAACCGAGACAAATGCAACCGTTTATCTGAGTTTGTTGTACCTGGATTATTTTAAACATATCATTAGCTAAAATACAGTGGTTTTGCTGACACGATTTTTTTCGTTGGTAGAAAGTACCCAAATCGAAGGTTTTTCTAGCTAGTGCCTTGTGCAGTTCTCATATATACGTTAAAGGTTTTAAAACATTTGTAGCCTGCATGTTTCAGTTCTCCATCTCATTTCCCAGGAAACCATACCAAGAGAAGAATTCTTGGTGGCTTAAATATTAGCTGAAAACCAGAACAACCTGTGGTTTTTAAATAGTGTTGGTGCTTCACAATGTAGTTCAGTACAGGCATCAGCTACTGATCACAGATACTCTGATGTGATAATTCCTTATTCTTTGGTATTGATATGTTGACACTTTCATCTAGTAAATGCAGACGTTTTGTTATCAGCAAAGGACTGTCATGACCCAAGCAGTTAGAAAAAGAAACTGAGATCAGGAGGGGTAGGACTCTGGCTCCAATGCCAGCATCCTGGATGACCTGAATTAAGTACTTTTGTGGTTTGGTTTCTTCTAAAAACTAGGAATAAAGTTAATTGTAATAGTTTCACTTTGTGGTGACACTTTGGATTAAAGCTGTTGCTCTCTAAGTGGTACTACTTAATGGTACAATTACTGCTGGTAAAGGACCCTTTCTTATTACTGTCAGTTTAAATGAATGTTCAAAGGATGGGGTCAGAGTTCTGTAAACAAAATAATCTCTATTCCAGGCCCTTGTTCTTGGGTGATCCCAATGTTGAGCTTCTGGACAAAGATCAAGTTCTACACATAAAGAGCGCTCGAAGGCTTGACAAAGGTCGTTACCAGTGCGGTGCCACCAACACTGCTGGTAAACAAGTTAAGGAGGTCAAGCTGATCATCCATGGTGAGTTTCTAGGATGCCTGATCCTAGAAGATTCTTTAATTTTACTCGTAAGATTTTTTTTTTTGAATGGAGATGCTCAGACAAATATAAATTAAGGCACTGGTCTTGCAAAATGTGTATGTAAACATAACCTTGTACTTATCTGTCGCCAAAGTGATCTTTTTGATCATTTATGTGTGTCAAGTCTCAAATTTTGCTATTAATTAATTTCAACTGAATTATTATCCCATTGGCTTCATTATTTCGATCTATCTTAGGGAGGAGAAAATTAATTAGAAGATTTTTATTTTAATACACCAGTGGTCTTATTTTCCTTAACCTAGCGCTAGGTGTAAATTCAGCCAGGAATAAGTTACAATTAGTGTGCAAGTACAAAGTAAAGTGCAAAACCAGTAAGAATCAGACCCAAATAGTCTTTGAAAGATGTTCCAGATGATCTTCAGGTAGTGTGGTACGTCATCTTGCTTAAACTGGTGTAAACTGAGGTCATTTCTAGCAAGAGAAGGAGCACTAGCATGAGATAACCACATCAACATCATCATCATTATTTTTTTTTTATTTATAAGCGGTGAAGTCTTAGCAAAGACAAGGAGAACAGACAATTCCTGTGATTAGTGTAGAAAAATGTAATGTAAATTAGGAGATTATCAGCTGGGAGAAAAGAAGGGGAAAGATTCATGGAAGAAGTAACTTTCGAAGGAAGACCTCAAAGGAGACAAGAGGAAGAGTTTTGCAATTTGAAAGACGTGTGAAAGCCCAGTCAGACCTGAAAACTGGGAGAGCACAGTTCTGGCAGAAATTAGGGAGAAATAAGAGCACAAATCTATAGGTGGCATAACAGTCATGTACCCAGTCTGTGAAGGATGGGAATTTGAATGCGTGGGCCCTTAAGCTTTGAGTCCTCGTCTACCATGGATTTGCTTCTGAAGATTGTATCTCTCTCATTCTGATCATAGTGAACTTACAAAATACTATTTCCCTCATCTGAGACCTTTCTGAAGCATGGAGTTATCACATGCCCAGAAATCATAGAATGAATCACAGAATCATGGAATGGTTTGGGTTGGAAGGGACAGTAAAGGTCATCCAGTTCCAACCCCCTTGCCATGGGCAGGGACACCTTCCAATACACCAGGTTGCCCAAAGCCTCATCCAACCTGGCCTTGAACACTTCCAGGGATGGGGCAGCCACAGCTTCTCTGGGCAACCTGTCCCAGTGCCTCACCACCCTCTGAGGGAAGAATTTTTTCCTTGGATCTAATCTACATCTGCCCTCTTTCAGTTTAAATCCATTGCCCCTTGTCCTGTCACTACACGTCCTTGTCCAAAGCCCCTCTCCAGGTTTCTTCAGCCCTTTTAGTTACTGGAAGGTGCTGGAAGGTCTCCCTGGAGCCTTCTCTTCTCCAGCCTTAACAAGCCCAACTCTCTCAGCCTGTCTTCGGAGGAGAGGTGCTCCAGCCCTCAGATCATCTTCGTGGCCTCCTCTGGCCCCGCTCCAGCAGCTCCATGTCCTTCTTGTGTTGGGGGCCCCAGAGCTGAAGGCAGCACTGCAGGGGGGTCTCACGAGAGCAGAGTAGAGGGGCAGAATCCCCTCCCTGGACCTGCTGGCCACACACAAATATGCCTGTACACCAGTCATAGTGAAGAAAAAGTTGTGAGGACTGGCAGGTGATTGTGACTGTTGTGAGATTAGAGGGGGAAAAAAAAAAATCCACACAGATGAAATCCTCCCAGATGAGCAGACCTTGCTTCAGGTTCTTCAGAAGAGAGAGAGGAACTTGTGATAGCAGAATGGAATATCTCTTTACTTTTAAATGTCTTATTAATCCTGGCTGGACAAACGGAAGCCCATAGAGTAAGTGAGGAACCTAGATACGAATTCTTGCAAGTTTTTACTTTGTTTTAGCTCTTTAGCCCTCCTTTTGGCTTTGATTTTGTCCCAAAACACCATGTTAAGTGTTTCCCATCTCTGTGGATGAAAGCGTTTGCTGATAGAGAAATGCATTCGCCTTTGAACCAAATGTATTTCAGCATATTTTACAGATTTGTGTCTTTTTGCACACAAATGATTTAGGAAAATGTTTCCTCGTGGTTTGATAATCTGCAAGACCCATCTCAGGTGGGTCATCCATTCGCTGATGCTTTGCTTTGCGTTTCTGCGGTGGCATTTTAACTGAACGCTATGGAAGTCAGTGCAAGTCTGGGAGATGCTGAGCATATTTGGCAGCAGAGGAGTTCATGTGTCTGCCAGATGTGTCTGGTACTTTCAGCAGTCATAAATTTAGTTGTTGCCAATTGCAGTGTGTTTTTATTACTTCTACAGAGATTTACGAACTCTTTATATTGGCTGATTTACATGAGAGCTTGTTTGCTAGAAAAATCTGAGTACTGCTGCCTCGCGAGCAGGGGAAGCAACTGTGGGCCAAAAGTTTCAAAAATAGGAGCGTAAAGCTAGACTGTTAAGCTCATATTTAGTCTCAAAGGAAGTGACTTCATCTTCACAAGTTTTGAGTACTGAGCAGTTCCCACTCCGGTCGTAGACGCTCTTGGATGTATTTGGTATTTTAAGTAGCAGGTTGCTGTTCCTTGTTGGGAGGATGCACCTCCCAGCGTGTAGAGGGATTGCTCTTTCTTTACCCCTCAGAGACAGGGAAGAGGCAGAGCCATGGCCAAATGCATTGCAGGACGCATGGAAGCCCAGCTGTCCTAACTGCCAAACATTAGAACAGGCTGCCCGGGGAAGTGGTGGAGTCACCGTGCTTGGAAGTGTTCAAAAAACGTGTAGATGTAGCACTTCGGGACATGGTTTAGCGAGCATGGTGGTATTGGGTTGACGGTTGGACTTGATGATCTTAGAGGTGCTTTCCAACCTTAATGATTCTATGAACTTGGCACATGTTGGACCGAGGAAGGTAAAATGTTTTCAGGTACCTGCAGTGAGGCAGCAACGCTTTGCAGTGTCCCGTGCTGTGGCACTTGTTTCTTAAGTATCATAGAATCACAGAATCGTAGAATGGTTTGGGTTGGAAAGGACCTCAAAGATCATCTAGTTCCAACCCCCCTGCTGTGGGCAGGTAAGTGTTCTTTTCATGCTTTCAATTCTCAGTGCGCCCCAGAGAGTCGTACGCGCAGTGTGTAACTCTGCTGGGAAAAAAAAACAAACCAAACAAAAACCACCAGGAAGGGCTGGAAGTCTGATTAAGCTCAAATCTTTTGTCCTTACAGCATTCTAATGTCTAATCTATTTAAATTTACGCAGACTCATATACTAAGGCTTTAATACTGTTGTTTTGTCTTTTGAAATAGTCCCTCCTAGTATTAAAGGAAGGAATATTACCACGGAGGTGTCGGTGCTTCTTAACAACCTTATAAATCTGGAATGTGAAACCAAGGGAGTCCCTGCTCCTACCATCACGTGGTACAAAGAAGGACGCCCAATTATCTCCAGCCCCCAAGCTCTGTATGTGGACAGAGGGCAATCCCTGCAGATACCTCGGGCCCGAGTGTCGGATTCCGCAAAGTACACTTGCCGCGTGACCAACGCCGCTGGAGCTGCTGAGAAGATGTACGACGTGGATGTCTACGGTAAGCGAGAGTTTGTTGAACGTGGTTGTTTGCTGTGTTACAGGAAGTGCGTTTTGGAAGTTTTTCTGCCTTTGTAAGGTCAGCAGTCCCTGCAGGGCAGTTGCGGGGAGCAGCACTCAACTCTACTCCTCAACTCTACTCCTCAACTCTACTCCTCAACTCTACTCCTCAACTCTACTCCTCAACTCTACTCCTCAACTCTACTCCTCAACTCTACTCCTCAACTCTACTCCTCAACTCTACTCCTCAACTCTACTCCTCAACTCTACTCCTCAACTCTACTCCTCAACTCTACTCCTCAACTCTACTCCTCAACTCTACTCCTCAACTCTACTCCTCAACTCTACTCCTCAACTCTACTCCTCAACTCTACTCCTCAACTCTACTCCTCAACTCTACTCCTCAACTCTACTCCTCAACTCTACTCCTCAACTCTACTCCTCAACTCTACTCCTCAACTCAACATTTAAAGACTGACCTGTGTTAGCCTGGCCGTGGAGAGGGACTCTTTATGTGACTCTCAAAAAGCTCTTTACTTTAGGGACCTTGATACCATTCTTTAGTGAAGTATGGCAACTACCTCTTCTCCACGTATCCTTTCCCATTCTCACATGGACGTGCTGAACAGCTCTTACCTAAACAGCCACACTGAGATCTTTAGGGTACTGTTTTCAGACCTTCATGTTTAGTTCTTCCATCTCAAAGCCCCGCAGATCCTCTGTTTTATACAACTGGTCAATATTGAGCTGTATCATTTGGCTTCTCTGTTTCCCCTTTGTCTTGGCTTGCCCCGGCAGCAAATTCTCACGTGAAATTGTGCGTGACGTAACGGCGTATAGAGCCAAAGCAGGTGGGGAGGAACTAACCCATTTGCTCTTAATACATTTTCTGGCTACAGAATTAATCGTTTGCAATATATTTTTCCCTCTCTACAGTTCCTCCAGTAATCGAGGGCGATGCTGACGCAGCCCAGAACAGGCAGGTGGTCGCTGGTAGTACGCTGACGTTGGAGTGTAAAGCTGCTGGTAACCCTCCGCCTCTCCTGACCTGGTTAAAAGATGGTGTGCCCGTGAAAGCAAGCGACAGCCTCCGCCTTGTAGCTGGGGGGAAGAAGCTGGAGATTCTGAACGCCGTTGAGGCTGACCGGGGCCAGTATTTGTGTGTGGCCACGAGCGTAGCTGGAGAACAAGAAATCAAATATGAAGTTGAGATCTTAGGTGTGTGAGCAACAGAACTACTGATTTATCAGGTTGCTAAAAACTTAATACAGCGTGGTTTTATTTTTTTTGTTGGTATTGTTATGTGAAAGATCAGGTAGTCAGTCTACGCATCTAGTGAAACCTGGGCACCGAACGCTTTTTTTGTCCAGGGTTACTGGATGGCTTGAAGACTCTTACTTACAGGTTAGTTCTTGAAGAGTTTCTGTGCACGTAATAGGTAAATATTATTCTCAGCAACCTTTAAAATTCTCTAACTTGCCTTCACAGAAGAAAATCATAGATATGAAAGGTGTCCATTAAAAATATCACTGAGTAGTTGCCTCTGGGGAGAGAACATCTTTCTCTGAATTTGGGTTATGTTGTGCAAATTTTGAACCTTTTCTTGAAAAAGATTTTTTTTCTTCTTTTTCCATTGAATCCTTTACCACTGTCTGCATCTCAGCTGTCCCTTCTCAATGTAAACGAGTTGTACAAACGTTTAGTCACATTCCCCTGGCATGGAAGGGTTTGTTTAAGAACTTTGAAGGCTTGATTCGTAGGGTTTGAACTAGCCTCTTGAAGAAGATTGCATACTAATGGATGCAGCTGTAGAGCATCCATTCTGCTGCTGCAAGTATATCTCACTGGTCTTGCTAGTCAGTGGCAGTGCTTCCTCCCCAGCCCTCCCACTCCTTCCACAGAATGAGACAGGGTGAAGAGGACCTGGAAGAGGGTCCTCTGCACCTTTGCTTTCTCCCTCTGCTGACAGAGGGTGCTAAAAGTCCTGTCCCCTCCCCGTTCACAAGGTTGTTCAAACAGAATCTGGGGAAAAAACCAACCAAACAAGAAACAGTAAAAAAGAATGAGAAGTGATTTGAAGCCACAAAATATCATTAGGTAGGTGTTTCTCTTAAAAAGGAACAGCAATTCATAATGAACTGCAAGTCTCTGTGTGTCCCAAAGTGAGATAGATGTCAAAATTATTTTTTTTCTAAGCATTACTATTTGAGATAAACTTTTATGACATTTCTGATGCTGAAATGTTTCTGTTGATGGATTTTTCTCTCTTACAGTCCCACCGTTTGTGGAAGGTGGGGATGAGCTCTTGGACTACATTGTGATTCTCCATAGCCCTTTGGAGTTGGATTGTTCAGCAACAGGGACACCCTCACCGACTATCACGTAAGGGGATTGGTATGCCAGTAGGAAAATAAATAAATCCTCTGGTTGATTAGGTGAGCTTGGAGGTCCTCTTTATGAACTGCCCGTGTTATTTAGTGATGGTTCAGGTGTGGAGGACAAATTACTGGCTCCACTGAAGACCGTTTTGATCCATGGCACTCAGAAAAGCAGAATACTGCCTGATGTCTCCAAACCTTCTTAGAAATGCAAATAGAGTCACCAAGATGTTCTGTTTAGTAGAATTGGGCATGTTTTCGTAGTGTTGTTAATCTTACTTCCATAGAGATCTGAGAGTGTGCTTTCTTTTTGGTAGGTGGTTGAAAGATGGTAAACCGGTTGAAGAGGGAGCTGGACATAAAACCTTATTAAATGGACAAAAACTTCTCATCTCTCGAGCTCAAGTGTCAGACACTGGCCGCTATAAATGTGTGGCTGCAAATAAGGCAGGAGAACATGAAAGAGAATTTGATGTTACTGTGCATGGTAGGTTACTCAAGGGGAGGGCTGCCTTCATTTTCAGTTGCTGGCAAGAAATTGCTCAAATTTTCTGTAAATGTTTGTTTGTGTTAGTGGATTGAAAGGTTGGAGATGAGAGCAGGTAAAGTAGAAGTAGAGTTGCTCTTACCCGTAGGATAACAGGCTGCCCAGGGAGGTGGTGGAGTCCCCATCCCTGGAGGTGTTTAAAAACCGTGTGGATTTGGTGTTGAGGAACATGGTTTAGGGACCCTGACAGTGCAGGGTGAGTGGTTGGACTCGATGATCTTGAGGGTCTCTTCCAATCAGACAATTCTATGATTCTGTGATATTGCTTCTGTGTATTTAAATGATACATTCAAATGATACTTTATTTTTGTTTCTGGTGCTTCTTGCAGTTCCTCCAACCATCAAATCAGCTGGGACTTCTGAGAGAGCTGTTGTGATACACAAGCCTGTGACGCTGCAGTGCATAGCCAATGGCATTCCCAGCCCTTCCATAACGTGGTTAAAAGATGGTCAACCAGTAAACACAGCCAGAGGAAATACAAGAGTAAGCACTACTCTTTGATGGGATCCAAACTGTGAAAGATAGTTACAACAACTTACACATGTTAGTGCTTCTTTTCCTTTTGCTTCCCTCGTGCTGTCATATAAAGATGCTAAAGATCCATCCTGGAGAGCGATGGGCTTTTTACCTGCGTAGGACAGTATCTCAGATTGAATAGCAGTATTTAGTAGACTGAATCCCATTAGACACCTCCATATCAGAAGAGTCCATGGCTGTAAATTCGGCATCTGACTCCTTTGAGTTATACTTGAACCTTCAAGGTATGGTTGTGTGCCAGTGAAGAGGTGGCTCCACACGCTTGCCACCATGAGGCGGGATTTAGATGAGTTTTTCTATAAGCACTGCCGTTGCAGCACCTGCCTATATGTTCCCTTCTTATTGTGAGGTTCTGACTTTCCATGACCAGCCCTTCCCAGTGCTTGCATGCTCCAGGGGGTCGAGCGCTTGTAATGGCTTTCATCTCCTTGAGGCTGGAGCAGTTTTTGACCTCTTGCCCGTGGCAGCTCTCCCTGCCTGCAGCCTCCTCTTCACCTTGCTTGCCTGCCCCTCTGCCATCTAGGTCTCCTCACAGCTGTACAGCTAATAATCCTCATGTCCCAGGAACACTGAAGTCTCTGAACTACCGAGACACCTCTTGCATGAATATTAGCCCCAAGTGAGAAGAAAGATGAGACCGGCTGCATTCAGCGTAAACGTCTGCTTTGCCGTTACGCTTAGTGGCTCTGCCTGGGATCGTGGTGTAAAGTGGTTCCCTGCTCTCTGTTTTGGTACAGCTGGAGTCTTCAGGCCGTATTCTGCAAGTTGTCAAGGCCCTGCTGGAAGATGCTGGCCGATACACTTGTGTGGCAACAAATGCTGCAGGAGAAGCCCAACAGCACGTTCGGCTTCATGTGCATGGTAATGATGTTTCTGCCTCTCGTTAGAAGCTAAACGTGGCTGGTTTAAGGCAGCTTTTTTATGTCTGTATTCCCTTCTCTTTCAAGCTGTCTGGCATTTTTGTTGTCTATGCACATCCAGCTTTCAGTTGTCTTTCTTCATCCTACTCCATTAGTAAGAAGTCAGGGCAGAAGCTGGCCTTCCTGGGATTTAGCCTTTCTGGTGTGGTGCTGAGGGCCACAGAAATGAATGTGTCTTTCCAGTTAACTCTTCCGTTCAGAGGTATCCCAAGAAGCCAAACACATTGCCACTAACCCACCTCTATGGTTCCGAATCAAGATGTGATATGTCTCCCTGGGCATTATGAATTTGATCCAAGTGTTCTGGGGACAGTGGTATTCCCCATGACCTTTTCCATGGGAAATTTTACAGGAATGACTTTTCTGAGAAAGGAACATTCTTTTACGTGGGGCTTTTTCAGACTGTTTCAAAGGAATTTTCTTTTGCAGCTAAAAACAACGTAAAAGGCATCAGGGAAACCTGAGGAGCTGTTGTTTGCACGTGAACTTAAGAAATGCTCTCCTCGTCATTTTACGTATATTTGCCCCAGAAGTGGTCACGCAGTATTGTGCTTTCTTGCTGTGACCCAGTTTTCAAAGAGCACAGGAGGGGCAGGAATGGTCTGAGACAAAAAGCTCATGATGAGGATGATTATGTTGACTTTCATCGTCCAACTGAGTCAGTAACTGGGAAATGTTAAATGGGAATGAAGAGACACTGCAGCATCTCCAGGGATGAAACTGAGACAGAGAAACCGCGCTCATCTCACACCATGATGGCTGCATCACAGTTCATTCTAGTGTCGGTCCCACCTGCATCTCTTTTGCTCTCAGTCTTTGTGTTCAAAGTGTCAGTATCTGGTGTTTCTGTCACATTTTTCAAATTTATAGACTTTAGTAAGGTAAAGAGGCGTGCTTTGTTCCAGCCATGTACAACATCCAGTTTAATATTACCAGTTCAAGCCAGCTGAGCTTGCCACGTTGGAAGAATTACTGTTCTGTGTCGTGCGCCCGTTTCCTGCAAGTCCATTTGAAGTGCCATTTTTCCTGAAAAAATAAAAAGTAGTGAAAAATAATGTTGTATTCCTCTTAGCACGAATGAGGTTATAATAATTAGAGTCTTCCCGTCTCAAAGACAAACTTTCTTGAGAAATCCCTCAGTCACCCAGCAGTTTGTTGAAGCTTGTGCAATTCATTGCCCCAAGTTTCTCAGAGGGCAGATTACTTGGTGATTGGGTGTTTTGCTAACTGGGTGGCTGAATTAATGAAAACCTGATGCCTTTGTCTTTTCCCAGAACCACCCAGCCTGGAAGATGCAGGGAAAATGCTCAATGAAACAGTGGTGGTGGATAATCCAATCCATCTGGAATGCAGAGCGTCCGGGAACCCTCTGCCAGGTACGCACTTGCACCTTGGGGGGCATGAAGCAAATCTGATAAAAGGTTTTCACTTTCATGGGTCTTTTGAAAAGGATGGATATTCTGAACGTGAAGTTAATTCTGTGGTTTTTAAACTAGCTAGAAACCATTAAACGCTCTGTGTAATGGGAAATGTCAACATATCGACTGGCGTGGGCTAAATATTGAGGAATTCAGTCATCTCTGCTTAATGAAATGAATAAAACCCACAAGAATAATCTACTGCCTGGCACGTACAGCAATGCCCTGCCCATAGGCAGGAACCCTGTTAGATTTCTACTAAATCAGCTTTTTTTTAATCCATTTTTTTCCGCTGTCGGGTCCGTATTTTATAGTGTAGGGCACTTCAAACAATATCATGTGTATCGAGCGTGCCTCTCAAATGTGGCCACATCTAGGACCTTATCTAGAGTCTGTTGAAATTAATAAGAGCCTCTTTTATTGGTCTGTTTGTGTTTTGTTTTCCTCTCATTTCGTGCAGTGGTAACTTTTTATTTTTTTAATTTTTTTTTAAGGCAAGTTTCCCATAGGAATCATTTACCCAAGTGAGAGCTGAAGACTCCCATTTAGACTAGTGCATCTTTTGAATTGTTTCTGAACTGAAAAAAAAATCTAAAGCAATCTGGATTTTAGTTATTCATTGCTGGGATTCTTTCAGTGCTAGGATTTTTGATTAGGTCTCTTTTTATGATTAATCTTTTTGTTGTTGTCGTTGAGATGTGCGGATAAAAATTTGTGTTCTTCTTTTTTCTAATATGTGTTTTTGTTCCCACCGTCTTCTGATGGGATACAAAAATCAGGTGTTCATATGAGAATAGTTTTCTATATTAATTATTGTACAGCAAAACTTGAGGAATCGTGGGTAACTAATATATTTTATCTAGTATAGCAATTTATTCTTCTGCTGATGATAGTCCCATTTTCAGAAGAAACGTGTTGCTGAATTTCAAATGAGAATCGAGCTTCACCTTCTCTACCAGTTTAAAAACCTCATTCTCAGCAAAGTCCTATTTTCTAGAGTCATTTATGCCTGTATAAAGCAAAACTTGAAATTATTGGGAGTATATGTAAAATTTTATAAAATCTTGTGTGCTACAGAAAATAATTCAGTAAGTGACAGTTTCATCAAACTGACTAACGAAGTGACGCCGGTAAAGCATTAGTTACCCGTTCTGCTGATGGAGATTGCCATCTTTTGGCTGAAATGCAAAAAAAAATCCTCAGATTTTGCTGATAGAAAATTTTCTTTTGGAGAAATAGCAGTTTTCTGGGCCTTATGTTCATTTTTTTCACTCTGTCGGTTGGACTTTGGTTTGATTGCTTGTATTTGGATTCTGTACACTTCCCCAGGTGGTTCAGTTTAATGGAGCAATCCTTTAGGGTAAAAGGTGAAAAAATGGTGTATGTCGTATTATTGCATATTTCTAAACAGCTGCTGTTGACTTTGATATGAGTAAATCCCCTAAGTGTGCTTTGTGTGATAATTTTTGAACTTCTGAACATTTTGTTGTAAATCCATGGTGCACGTGGATGATAATGACGAGTTTGCTATTGAATTCTGCATAAATTTTACGTGTTTCCTGGTTAATTTTTATTATTATTAACTATGATTAGTATTGATATTTGTTTGTAAATATTGTTGTTACGTATTGGAAAACTTAGATGGAAGGTTTGAAGACTCTTTGGTCCCGTTGTTTGTAACTGGGGTTATTTTTGGCAACTTTTCCATCTTTCCTTTCGTTGTGCAGCTATCACTTGGTACAAAGACAACCACCCCCTTACCAGCGCCGCTTTCCTGACCAGAGGGCAGGTTCTGCAGATTGAGGGTGCTCAGATCTCCGACTCCGGCCTTTACAAGTGTGTGGCAGTCAACACAGCGGGCACGGCAGAGCTGTTCTACAGTCTTCAGGTTCATGGTGAGAATTATGAAACAGGAGAAACACCTCCATGTGCTTTGCAGGTTTCAAGTCTGCTGAGCAGACTTACCGTCGCTCATCTCACCGTTGTACTGGAAGGGACATGGCAGAGGTCAGAGGGAAGAAAATTCACTCTTCTGTTTTTCAGTGACGTTAAGATGCGTGTTAGGAAAATGAGGAAAATGTGGTAAGGGAAGTCAATTCTAGGAAGTGGGCCTGTGAGAACCTCATGAAGGTCAAGGTCCAAGTGCAAGGTCCTGCCTGTGGGTCGGGCAATTCCAAGCATAAGTACAGGCTGGGTGGAGAATGGATAGAGAACAGCCCTGAGGAGAAGGACTTGAGAGTGCTGGTCAATGAGAAGCTCACCATGAGCCGGCAATGTGCGTTGGCAGCCCAGAAGGCCAACCGTGTCCTGGGCTGCATCCAAAGCAGCGTGGGCAGCAGGGCCAGGGAGGGGATTCTGCCCCTCTGCTCTGCTCTCCTGAGACCCCCCCCCCCGCAGTGCTGCGTTCAGCTCTGGGGTACCCAACACAAGAAGGACATGGAGCTGATGGAGCGAGTCTGGAGGACACCATGAAGATCATCCAAGGGCTGGAGCACCTCTCCTCCGAAGACAGGCTGAGAGAGTTGGGGTTGTTCAGCCTGGAGAAGAGAAGGCTCTGGGGTGATCTTATTGCAGCCTTCCAGTACCTGAAGGGGCTACAAGAAAGCTGGAGAGGGACTTTTTACAAGGGTATGTGGTGACAGGACAAGGGGCAATCGCATTAAACTGAAAGAGGGGAGATTTCGATTCGATAGAAGGAAGAAATTTTTCACTCTGAGGGTGGTGAGGCACTGGCACAGGTTGCCCAGAGAAGCTGTGGCTGCCCCATCCCTGGCAGTGTTCAAGGCCAGGTTGGATGAGGCTTTGAGCAACCTGGTGTATTGGAGGGTGTCCCTGCCCATGGCAGGGGGGTTGGAACTGGATGATCTTTGAGGTCCCTTCCAACCCAAACTGTTCTGTGATTCTATGAAGAATGAGCAGAAGCACCAGATTTGTCGAAAAGGTATTTATGTTGTCACTTCAGCAGTTTGGAAGGCCTTGCAATTAGTGGGTTTTACTGTAGATGACTGTAAAGCTCGCAGTAGGTAAAGGAAGGACGCAGATCAAATGCTCTTTCATAATCTGAAAGTTTGAAAGAAAAATGTACTGTGTCTGATTAGATGAAGTGGAAGTGTGGGTGTTTGCAGACATGAGACACCTGATCAAAAGCCAAACTGGAGCTTTTCCCCTGATTTCAGTGGCTTTTGAATGGGGCCGTAATCCGAATTCTTATCTTTGATACGTGCATATGCATGTCACTGGTTTTCTGTGGGAGTCTTCCCTGCCAAACTGTGGCCCAAACTTGGCACAGTGTTCCCATCTGAGATGCACACAGAGTATGTAGTTCCTATTCATGTTAATTAACAGATAATGAGTTGGGCAGTACGTTTCAATGGGATTAATGACCATCATGGGAAAAACTGATGGCTCAAGACATAGTCAAAGGCGATTAACCCCACCCAGTGATTAACTCGCAGGAAATATTTAGAGCCAAGGTCGTTATTCTGGTTAAACAGAAAAAGGAAAAGTAACTCTGAAGTAGATGTGTGTCTTTTGATGGGCGGCGGACTTTCAGCGAGTACGTCCGGAGTTTTCTAGGGAACTAATACTTTCTGACTTAGACACCTGAGATTGTTTCCCCTTCCAGAACAGAACACATGCAGTTGCAGCCAGAACTAATTGCATCAAAAGGAGCCAAAACATCTGTCCACCAACCTATTTAATTCAGCACATGTCGTGCCAGCCTTGCGACGGAGTGCTTTTTGAGCAAGTCTGTCACCCAGTTTAGAGTTGATGAGTTTGAGAAGAGAAATGGTGAATTTTTTCCCCTCTTAACAGTGGAAGCAGGAATGGCTACTTACTGGAGAACAGGCTCTGAAGTGTCAAGTACAGAAGGTGCTCGAGATTTCTGTATGGTGTGACATTTCTGTAGTGGGAGTGAGCTCCCGTGTTCAGCCGGTACTGGTGGCACTCCAACAACCTCTGTTCTTGGGAGCGTTGTGGATGCAGTAACTATGGTAGAAATTATCAGCTCACTTTTGTGTTAAAAACAATGCTTGATACCGCAGGCTTAACGTTGAATGAAATCAGACCAGCCTCCTGAAGGAAGCAGGTTGAATTCCAGTTTAGTATATTCACATGATTTCATTGTAATAAGATTTTTCCACTTCTTTCTTACCACTATAACTTTTTCAGGCAGTTGGGAACAATGGATGTTATTGCAGGGAAATGGGGGAACTGTGTGCATGTGTGAGGGGGGGGGGGGGGGGGGAAAAATTACAAAATCACATTTGCTTTTTTTCCAGCCATTTCTGCTACTACTGGGATTTGTCTAAGAGTAGGTAGCCTGAGTTACAGGCTGTTAGAGGTTGTTGAATTCATTAATGAATCTTTTTTTCAGTACAGGATTCTATACATTTTTTTTTTTGCCCTCACACAGGATAGATCACACCATTCTTGTCTCTTCCTAGGAGTGTGAAGGTTTGGACTGATGCTGGCTGTAAAGCTGTATTACTAAGTTATTTGTGGTTTGGAGGGAATAATATTGTTTTGATTCTCCTGATAAATGAAGCATCTCCCTTTTTTAATACTTCTTGCCTCCCTTTTTAACACAGTTCAACAAAATTTGCTAGACTGTATACCTATAGTAAGTGTTTTGAGATGTTCCTTTAAGATGTTTTTTATCATCAGAGAGGCAGGTGTTCTACAGTCCAATCTGATAAATGTTCACATGTGCTCTGCCAGGCCAGTTTATCACTCTGAGGATGTATTTGCTTTCTGCAATTTATAATAATTAATTCTTTCTTTAATTCCCACCACTCTTAGTGCCTTTCGTAAGATCTAAACGGGATATTATAAAAGTTTGGAGGAATATTTTCAGATTTTACATGATGTTTCCTGGGTTTTGCAGCTGGGCTGTGGGCCCAGTCCTGCTTACCTTGCTCCCAGTAGTTTCACTGAAGTTATCTGACTGCTTATGCAAGGAAAAAGTGGGATTTAGCTCAGAGCAAACAAATAACAGGAGTTCAGTAGGAGGAACATGAGAAATCTTTCCAACAATGCAGTGCCTTGCAGAAAGAGAAGTAATGTCCAAAAGTAAGCGGTCCAGCTGATGTCATTGTGATTAATACACTTATGTAGCTGTTTCAGCTTTGTTTTCTTTTTTTTTTTTTCAGTCCCACCATCAATCTCTGGCAGCAGCGACATGGTGACAGTGGTGGTTAATAATCCAGTGCGACTGGAGTGTGAAGCAAGAGGCATCCCCGCACCGATTCTGACGTGGCTAAAAGATGGTAGCCCTGTTTCCAGCTTCAACAATGGGCTCCAGGTACTGGGTTCAAATCCTGCTATCTGTGCTATTTCCTGTTGTGGTAGGAGAATTTTAAACTGGTGTAGTTTTAGGGAACAGAATAAGACTCCTGTGTTCGGCTCTGAGACCTCCAACATGAGAAGGACTTGGACCCGTTGGAGCAAGTCCAGAGGAGGACAGGAAGATGATCCGAGGGCTGGAGCACCTCTGCTATGGAGACAGGCTGAGAGCATTGGGGTGGTTGAGGCTGGAGAGGAGAAGGCTCCAGGGAGACCTTCCAGCACCCTTCCAGTACCTAAAGGGGCTACAAGAAAGCTGGAGAGGGGCTTTTGACAAGGGCGTGTAGTGACAGGACAAAGGGCAATGGCTTTAAACTGAAAGAAGGGAGATTTTGATTGGATCTAAGGAATAAATTCTTCCCTCTGAAGGTGGTGAGGCACTGGCACAGGTTGCCCAGAGAAGCTGTGGCTGCCCCATCCCTGGCAGTGTTCAAGGCCAGGTTGGATGAGCCTTTGGGCAACCTGGTGCAGTGGAAGGTGTCCCTGCCCGTGGCAGGGGGGTTGGAACTAGATGATCTTTGAGGTCCCTTCCAACCCAAACCATTCTATGATTCTATGTAGTTAGAGGTTTTGGAATGGAAGTTAAGGCCTTTTGCTCTAGGTTATTGGTGTGAGTCTGGCTCCAGTAATTACTGTGTGAAGCGGAAGAGATGGATATGTTGAAATAAGGTGGTCCTTTCAACCCCTTTCGTACTGAGTAAGAGTTTGAATCGACAATTCAATTTTTCACTTCCTGGGAAGAAGAGGAAATTGGACCATATTTGTGTGCTGAAGAGATCCACAGAGCTCAAGATCATGTAATACCTCATTACATAAAATAGTAATTCAGAAAAAAAGACTGACCATTGATGTAAGGAGATACTTCAGAGTTAAAGGGGGAGAGCGTGGTTGTTTTCCAAAAGCTAATTTTATGATTTGAGAGGAAAGAGTGGAAATTTGTGTACTATGGGGACAACTCAGGGCACAGACAAAAGGTGTGACAGAATGTTTGAAACTGATAAGGGGGAGGAATGTCCAGAGCCTGGAAAGACTTGAAAATAAATGCCAGGAATTCCCTACAGACTTGCATGAAGTTGGACTTTTGCTTTTGCAAGTCTCGATCAAAAGAGAAGAGCAGAGTGCAGGGAAGAGTGTAGGGAAGAGGGCGATGGTGGGAAGCAGTGGCAAACCAAGTATTTCATTTTGACATGAGATGTGAGAGTTCCTCCCTGCTTGTGTCTGACATGGAGGTGAGAATTCTGAACGCATCGTGCTTGTGCTGCAGGTGCTGTCTGGGGGCCGAGTCTTGGCGCTGGCGAGCGCGCGGATCAGCGACGCGGGAAAATACACTTGTGTCGCGGTCAATGCTGCGGGCGAGAGCCAGAGGGATCTCCATCTCAGAGTTTATGGTGAGATTTTCTGATAAATCTATGTATTTTTTTATTATTATTATTTTTTTTCAGTCGTAAGATCTGTCCGTGGAGCTTTAATTCAATACATTGTGGCCCAGACTTGTAGCAACATTGAATAAAAATGGTTCCAACCCATAATGGAAGGCAAAGTGATGAGGAGGTGTGTGTATATAATTAAAAATACATATACTCACATACTTCCACGTGTATTAAAGCATGTATTTTCTTCCGTGTATCCTTGAAGAAATATAGCTGCAACAGTGAGTTTACAAGTTTAATACATAAAGGCTCATTTATCAACGATAGGAGAAAATGTGAGTTTGTGTGAAAAAACATATGGATCCCAGGGGCAAAAGATGTTGGGGCCAGAGCTCAGTTGTCTTTGTTGAACCAGAGTGAGTCATTGTGCATTTGCCATGCAGCAATCTGGTTTCCATTCTGTTTTCCAGCCTTGCTACGCGTGCCTCAATGGTGGTGACTTTTTTGGTGGTAATGGTGACGCTGTATCGAGCACCACCGGTCAACTTTTGTCTCTTTCAAGAAGCAGGAAATACATCTCATTTGTGCTTTGTCACTTTTCCAAATTATATCAGTAAAATTAATTCTGAAGTCTTTTTGACTGAACTTACGTAAATTCATCCTTCTTGTTGATTCGTGAGAAGTTGTGGCTGCCCCATCCCTGGAGGTGTTCAAGGCCAGGTTGGATGAGGCTTTGAGCAACCTGGTGAAGTGGAGGGTGTCCCTGCCCATGGCAGGGGGGTTGGACCTAGATGGTCTTTGAGATCCCTTCTAACCCAAACCATTCTATGATTCTATGTGATCTTCATCCTGACTTTTTTGTAGCTCACAGAAGATACCTTTTCTTGCTGCCTTCTTAGAGATCATTGGTGATGTGCAGGTATCAAGGAGCATGGCATGCTGCCAGGAGGAACGCCAGGGAGTTTGGCTGTAGCAAGTTTCCAGTTTCCTTGGACAGCTCAGTGGTTTTGTACACCAGTGAAATGAGGATGAACAACGATCTGCCATTTGTTTTAGGAATCTTGTGGTACTAGATGTGGAGAGGAGGTTTTGGAATTGAAGAACCTTTGTGGTTTTGCTTCGGCTTTCAGTAGATTAGTGGAGAGAGAACTGGCTTGGGTCTGCCAGCCTCTAGCTTTATGGCAACTGTAAGCAGAAGTCTGGAAAATCTTGCAAGAGCAGTTATAAGTTTGGATGTTTTCTGAGGTGAATAGGGACAACTGGCCAGGTTATTTGTTTTCCAGTTTGGCTTTCAGAATTGACTTCCTTGTAGATGCACTGTGGTTCAGATACTTGTGACTTGAGTCATGGCTACTTTTCCATCTGCAAGGGGCAGTTCAGAAAGTCAGGATTCTGGCATGGCAAGCGAGCTCAGGGTTCACGTGGGCTGGAATGTTTTATGCCTAGAACAAGGAATATCAGCATCCCTTTTGGAGTTTGAGGACAGGTACGTATATATAGGTAGCCACACAAGTGGCATGGATATATTTATTATTTCTCTTTTATTTTCTGGAATCTCCATCCTTTTTAGCTAAATGAAATTAAAAAGAGTTAGAAGTTGTGTATGTTTAAAATTACTGTTGTATTAGAAGCTGGCCAGGGTTGAGCTGAGCTGCAGGGCCATCTCGAGTGAGGCTGTCACCAAAAAGTAGTATTACTCCTAGGACTTGCCTCATATGGGTAATCTAATTAAAAAGTCACGGGAGGAAAATAGTTTGGATTGCAGTTGGAGCTGAGATGGTTCGAAATGTGCAGTGCTCTAAGCCAGTCTGGGAATTGGAACAGTCAGGGTAACATATAGTTACCATGAGCATAATTAGAGGAATTTCAAACCCTCTTCCTTCAGAAACAAATGCTTTAGTGTCTGTCTCTGTTTCAAAGCTCAGTTTTCTTTTGAACACGTTTCAATTCATTTAGCTAAGAGGAAAAGTAATTGGTGGAGAAGTATTTGGAAATAAATTTGCCTTCTCCGATAGTGGATCGACTTCCAATTTTCAGTTCCACAGCACTCGTAAAGAATCTGGGCCTTTGTGAATTCTACAAAGAAAGTAAGATAAACAGATATTTTTGCAGTTACTATATTTCTTATCCACAGAGACCAGGCTTTTCCCTAAATTATTTCCAAACTGTGAAATCAGCTGCTCTTAGTGCTTCCTGTGCAAGAAAAACAAAGCTTGATTGTTAATGTTGTATTTCAGGACATCTTGAGGAGTGTATTGCTGGTTTACTGAGCACCACTTTGGCACATTTTATAATCTCACGTCATTAATTCAGTCTCTTCTTGTTCAGAGTGAAGCCCAGACTATTTCCCACAGACAGTCCCACTTCTTCCCTTCTTGTTCCCCCAAGATTTTGTGCAATCAGACATGCAGTTTCTGGAGTAATGGATTGCAAAACTAAAAAGCAAAGGAAATGTGACAATAAAGTTTCTTATCTTTGGCCCTGGTCAGATTTTTGGACAAACTGAACAGTCTTAGTACACAACAAGCATAAAAATCCCACTGGATGTGTGTAACCAAAGTAATTCTTACTAGGAGAGTTTTGATTTTGTGAATATTTTAATTGCAGATCTAATGTTGCATTATTTTAAGGAATTTAGGATTTAGGAACATACATGGCATTAAGGGCACGAGCAGGAATTCTGTTCTGGATCACGCTTGAGCAGCCCAGTAAAAGCACATCTGCTCTCCATGATTTGCTGTCCTTACCTGCACTGGTGATGCAAATGGAAAATTGTTCACTTGCTGTCTTCCAAGGTTTAGTTCTCAGTTGCTTTGTTTTTCTGACTCTGGAAACATAAATAATTTTTTTAATGGGGGGAAAAAATGCATTTTCATGAAGCTTGACACTGTTCAGAAACAACTAATGGGCTTCAGTTTAAATGTCCAAAAGCGTTTTTGTTCTACACAGAAAATTTTCATTCCAAAAGCTGATTTTTTCTACCGTATAATTTGGAAATAATAGTGTGATAGTGAGGTTATCACTGAAACTGTAGTACAAATCTAAATATAGTGCTCAGTGCCAACAATGGCAATAATTAGCTAGTAGATACCACACAAAACAGGTAGCCAATAAAGTAATTGTAGATGATGACTCGATGATTAAGTCATTAACCCATTCACTTGGCTGCAACTGTGTAAGTTCTCATTTTGTCTTCTGTATTTGGCCATCTCCAGACAAAATTCTTCTTAAACTTAGAGTTCTCCTTGAAGCCAAGTGTCCATCTTGACACTGTCTGGAACAGTTTAAGGCATTTTCAGCTTCTGGGTCTGATTATTATCTTGTGAGCCTTCTCACTCATCAGCTCTTTTTCTTTATAGCAGGAATGTACTTCCCCATTCTTTATATACTGGTGATTTTCTTTTCTAGCTATATTTCAAGTATTTTTTTTTGCAAGTCTTGACTTATCTACGTGATTTCTCTGTAGCTGATATCTCACTAGCGTATATCTTGTGTAGAGGATATTCTGTAAGGAACAAAAATTGTTCCAGTGCTTTTTGTGATATAAAGGAGACTTGAGTTGTGTGTCAAAAGGGTAGTAACTGCCATTTTATTTTTGTTAAATTAAGACTCCACAGTGCGTTTACTCTGGGAAGTCCGCAATGCCCAAAGGTCCTTTGTTTTGATTTATTGCTGTAGTTCCACCAAACATCATGGGAGAGGAGCAAAACATCTCTGTGCTCATCAGCCAAACGGTGGAGCTGCTCTGCCAGAGCAATGCCATTCCCCGACCCGTGCTGACGTGGCTCAAAGACGGGCGACCCTTGCTGAAGAAACCAGGTCTTGGCATCTCTGATGATGGAAGTGTATTGAAGGTAAACTGGGCGGTCAGGCTCCGGGGGCAAATGATTTCTGGGGAGTATATCCAGCATGAAGGTTCCAGATACCTGTTAGAGATTGGATAGCATTAGGTCTCCTGGTGCAATGGGGAATAGTGGGCGAGGAGGGATGGGGGTCATGGCCATCTAGATGTTATTGTACAAGTTTTGAAGGAGTAATACTGTATTATTAATACTTAGAGAGACCGATGTAAAAATAAAAATGGAAATCTGAACAGCCTCTCTCTGCAAGTTTCATTTTTAATACTGTAAGAAGAAAAAAAAATGCAGGTTTTCATTTTTTCCTCCTAGATTGAAGGAGCTCAAGTACAGGACACTGGCCGTTACACTTGCGAAGCGACCAATGTTGCTGGGAAAACTGAAAAGAACTATAATGTCAATATTTGGGGTAAGATTTATTAAGCTTATTCCAAGAACGGGAATGGAGCTCGGAGTGAAATTACGATGTGGGACACTAAAATCCTCTGTGGTTGGGAAACACGTGGTTGCTGAGGTTCCTGCAGGGAGATGTTATTATATTTGCTGTAGTTTAACAGCCCCAAGAATGCACACGCGTTTTCCAAATGGCTTTGGTTTGGTTCTAAATTAGTACCAGCTACTTTGTAGAACTTTGTCAGGCTGGGTTTGCATCCATGATAGTAGTTCAGAGCTATAACTACCTGGTTTTGTAGCCACAGAACTATTGGCACGTTCTAATGCCTTTTAAAGTAACCTACCAGCTTTCCACTTTTTTAAATGCTGAAGCATGGAAATCCAAATAAATAAAAGCTCTTTTACCTGGTTTTATTTACTCTGCAAAGTCAGCAGTGCAGAATCATAACAATGGCTTTAGTGAGATGTTTCTATGGCTGGATAATGAATGTGGCTTAGAACCTTTATTTGAATCATTGATTTTGAGTGGTTTTTCTGCATCATTATTTTGTCATAAAATCATAGAATGGTTTGGGTTGGAAGGGACCTCAAAGATCATCTAGTCTAGCAGGGACACCCTCCACTACACCGGGTTGCCCAAAGCCTCATCCAGCCTGGCCTTGAACACTTCCAGGGATGGGGCATCTACAGCTTCTCTGGGCAACCTGTGCCAGTGCCTCACCACCCTCTGAGTGAAAAATTTCTTCCTTAGATCCAATCTAAATCTCCCCTCTTTCAGTTTAAAGCCATTGCCCCTTGTCCTATCACTACACACCCTTGTCCAAAGCCCCTCTCCAGCTTTCCTGTAGGCCCCCTTTAGGTACTGGAAGGCTGCTATAAGATCACCCCGGAGCCTATATGCAAACTGTCCCTATATGCAAATTGAAATGTGCCTTTTTCTGCTATGGCAACTTACTTTATTTCTTTTTCTTCTTTCTCAGAAGGCTAGAAATATCTAATAGGATTTGTAATGCCAAAATTACAATTTTTAGTAGAATTCTGCCATTATTTACTAATAAAGAAACGTTCCTGGTGTTTAAATTATGGGGTGGATGTTGGAATACCGACAAGACCATGTGATTTTCCCATGCTAAAGCATATACCCGTGTACTGCGTATGTCGTCTTCGTCTCCCCCTCCCACAGGTTTGTAAGAGCTGCACTGATGCAAAGGACTTGCTGCTGGAGGGATATGGATTTGTTCTTTCATGTAATGAGACCATTTCAGTAGGATTTTGAGAGAAGGGATAATTCTTTGCAAGTTAGCAGCTTTGACAGAATAAGCTTAATAGAAACCAAAAGCTGCCTGTGAAAGTCATCTGTGGATAAGTGTTTACAGTTGTAGCCTTTGTTTACACCCAGGGACCAAAAGTCCTGCTTGCCATATTTTTAAAGTTTTAAATCCAGGAAATGTATCCTTCTGAGGATTGGTGAGATCCTGAGAGCCAGCTCTGGTTCCAGGAACCAGCCCATGTGTTAAATGGAAGATGTACCTCCTCAGAGAATGGCACAAACGTTTTGACTAGAGGCAGGACAAAAAAAAAAAGGTTGAAGCCAGTACAGTACAATAAAGCCCTTTGCAGTCAGTTGTTTTAAAACCCATACATCTGGTTGCTGCTAAATAAAGAGTTTGAAGTGTCAGAAGGAGAGGCTGCCTACTGTCACATGTATTAAAAACGTGCTGGATAACTTAGTCACTAGTGAGATTTTATTCTTCAGGTTCAGTCTATGTTCTCCCCTGTTTTTTTGGTCTCTTTTCAAGTGTTACCTACACTATTTTCATCTGAAGAAAATGGTTCCCCCATTTCAAGGAGGTGATTATCCCTTCCCTAGTGATTGAACCAAAGTTCCTTGAGTCTTTGAGAATCAGAGGGAAAACACCGGTCCCTCTTGTCTTTGTTTGCAGTCACAGAGCTGTGGAGCAAAGCTGGCACTGCTGCAGTAGGGCAGTCAAAGGGATGGAGTGTTGGATGTGGTTGCCAGCATGTTGCTGCAGGAAAAAACTCAAAGGAAAAACTTGGGCTGAATTTTAAAAGTCACTTTCTGAGTAATGGTGGTATCTGTAGGTTGATGAGCCGTGAACGAGGCAGGCTCTTACAGTTGGAGTCAGTTTATATAATTGACAGAAATGGCTTTGTTCTCTGAAGTCCATTCAAAAGTCAGCCAGAAGTAGAGCCTACACGTGCCCCAGACCTCAGAGGCTGGAAGGATGGATGCAGTCGTTCACAAGTATGTTACTCCCTGCCCAGGATCTGGTTTGCATTGTCAGCAAGAGACTACAATCCTTCTAATTGCTTCGGAGCATAACGGGACAAATTTGTATGAGGGTCATTTGGGTCCTACTCTTGGCTGATAACGTTTTGGTTTGAATGCTGCAATTACTTGGCATTTCTTTTCAGTGCCACCAACTATTTGTGGCTCAGATGACATCTCTCAGCTGACAGTAATTGAAGGCAGCTTGATCAGCCTGATGTGCGAGTCTAGTGGCATCCCACCACCCAGTCTTGCCTGGAAAAAGAATGGTGAGTAACCGTCCATTGTCTGCTTTATAAAGCAAGTGTGATAATTCCGACCTGCCAGTTTCTCTTTTTTCATAGAATCATAGAATGGTTAGGGCTGGAAGGGACCTTCAAAGGCCATCTAGTCCAACCCCCCTGCAAGGAACAGGGATATCTCCAACTAGATCAGGTTGCTCAGGGCCTCGTCCAACCTGGCCTTGAATGTCTCCAGGGATGGAGCATCTACCACCTCTCTGGGCAACCTGTTCCAGTGTTCTACAACTCTCATGGTAAAAAATTTTTTCCTAATATTCAATGTGAATCTACCTCCCTCTATTTTAAAACCATTACCTCTTGTCCTATCACAACAGGCCTTCCTGAACAGCCTCTCCCCATCTTTCCTGTAGGCCCCCTTGAGGTACTGGAAGACCGCTATAAGGTCACCCCGGAGCCTCCTCTTCTCCAGGCTGAACAGCCCCAACTCTTTCAGCCTGTCCTCATAGGAAAGGTGCTCCAGCCCTCTGATCATCTTCTTTTTTTCCTGTGAACATTTTAGACAGTGTGTTCTGAGGACTTCAAACATACAGATGTCTAACCAGTCCTGCTACTGAGTCAAACGAACCACAGCAGTAGATTATTCCCTTCTCTTTAACTCACCTCCGCTTGGATAAGGCATCATTATTCCTAAAGATGTGCAAGAGAAGCACAGTGCAGAGATTCCTGAGCTGACTTAAAAATGGGTGGTTGATACGTGTCAGTGAAGCAGTGAACCCCTCTCCATATGCTTATTTACCGTGGGGCAGCAAGACGGCATCCAGACTTATTTATGGATCCCAGCAGGAGTGCTGCGAGTCCCGTGGTGCTGAGTCGAGGGTCCCTGCCCCGTGATCCACTGCGTAGCGTAGACATATCCTCTGGGTTATTTTTACATTTGCAGCCATGGCATGCTGCCAAGTGGTGGAAGTGCATCCAGTTATTGAACCTTTCTCTCATCTCATTTTAATATTTCAGAATAACGCGCACACCTTTTTGCTTTAGGGGTTAAAGTAACGTTGAGAAACACCTTCTTATGAATCAGTAGACGAAAGCAGGTATTTTTAGCACCTTTTATGCATGGACATTGTTGGAAACAGAACATTAGACAAAGTAAGATATTGTGAACTCTTCAGTATGGTAATTCTCATGTTATTAATCAATCTTACCTTTTCGTCTTTCTAGATGGCACAATTCAGCGTGGTACGTGCCTACCTTCATTTATTTTGGCTTGTGGAAAGGACAGATTTTAATTACAAAACACTTCTTCTAACGCGTAAAATTTTCAGAGAAAATGAAGTTTATCAAGTTCTTTTTAAACCCTGTCTCTTGGAAGCCAAAAAGGTGTTGCATGATGTGTTCTAATCATGTACTGCAAGGCTAAAGCCTGCGTGCACTTCAGTGGCAGAAAGGAAACTTGAACCTGTTGGAAGGTCTAGAATCATAGAATGGTTTGGGTTGGAAGGGACCTTAAAGATCATCTAGTTCCAGCCCCCCCTGCCATGGGCAGGGACACCTTCCACTACACCAGGTTGCCCAAAGCCTCATCCAACCTGGCCGTGAACACTGCCAGGGATGGGGCAGCCACAGCTTCTCTGGGCAACCTGTGCCAGTACCTCACCACCCTCAATGTAAAGAATTTCTTATATCTAACCTAAATCTGCCCTCTTTCAGTTTAAAGCCATTGCCCCTTGTCCTATCACTGCACACCCTTGTAAAAAGTCCCTCTCCAGCTTTCCTGTAGGCCCCCTTTAAGTACCGGAAGGCTGCTAGAAGGTCTCCCTGGAGCCTTCTCTTCTCCAGGCTGAACAGCCCCAACTCTCTCAGCCTGTCTCCATAGCAGAGGTGCTCCAGCCCTCGGATCATCTTTGTGGCCTCCTCTGGACTCGTTCCAGTAGCTCCATGTCCTTCTTGAGTTGGGGACTCCAGAGCTGAACACACTATTCTAGGTGGGGTCTCACGAGAGCCGAGTCAGAAGGGCGGTCAGAAAGTAGTACAGTGGACTTTCCACCACGTGAGCAAGCTCATTACCATTTTCTGGGTTTTTATCTGAAAGAATGTCTCTTGCAGGCTCTCCGCTGGCGGCTGACCTTTCAGGAAGGGTGCGGGTATTATCTGGAGGGAGACAGCTGCAGATTTCGGTTGCTGAAAAGTCTGATGCTGCATCTTACGCTTGCGTGGCTTCAAATGCAGCTGGAAGTGCAAAGAAAGAATACAGTTTGCAAGTACATGGTAAGCTACCACGAAAAATTTTGGTCATGGTTATCGAGTTCTGCAGTAGAGTTACGTTATGGAAGCGTTATCACTACAGTGATGTTCAACCTCAAGATTGTCAGAGTAAAGGACAACTTAAATGTACTTCGAGGAGAATAAGTAATTAAAATTTTGGCAATTTGGACTCGAAGCTTGACCAAGACGTTGCGTGTACCTGTTGAAAGTGTGTTTGACCACAAATCATTGCAGGGATGTAAACTCTTTAGGTAGTGGGATGTTTCTTGTCACTAAACTGTAGTAGTGATTACAACTGGTTGAACTTAGATTTTCCACTTTCACTGCAAATTCCCTATTTCAGTCGGGAATGAAAGGAGGTATTTTTAAACAGTCCCATGAAAGAGAAAAATCTTCAGAAATCTGTAGGAATTGATGGAATTTGGGGCAGTCTTTTGATTTGAATTTTTGCTCGTGTTTGCGTTTTTAAAGTTGCCTGTAAGTTTCTTTGTCTTTTCTCAGCCCTGCGGAAAATGCCACGAGTTGCAGAGTGCCCCAGCTGCTTTGCCAGCAGTAACCCACGATAACTGGCCTTTGTTAACGTGCTGATCTGGCAAACTGGATTGCCCTTCTGTTCAGAAACAGGTGAAGATCCTGAAATGTAACTTTCACTCGACTTCTAAACTGTGTTTCTTCTTCTTTCCCAGTTCGACCAACTATATTAAACAGTGGTAGCCACCCATCAGAAGTTGTCGTCACCCAAGGAAATGAAGTTTCCTTTGAATGCAAGGTCCAGGGCGTTCCAGAACCAGCCGTGGCGTGGATGAAGGATGGCCGTCCACTGGTCAATGGAGGGGACATAGCAATACTTCATGGTGGTCACGTTCTTCAGCTGAAAAACATCCAGGTGTCGGACACCGGCCGCTACGTCTGTGTTGCTGCCAACGTGGCAGGGCTGTCTGACCGAAAATACGATTTAAATGTTCATGGTGAGTGTGTGTAAAATGGGGCAGGCAGAACAGAAACAATTTAGACCTTTAAATTCACCCAAGGACGTCCAAGAAATAATTGTGTCGCTAAAGGCACCGCTTGTATCTATTGGAAGCTTTACACGCGATGCAGTTTCAATCGCAAAAATCCAAATCCGATTTTATAATTCCTGAATATTTTAAAATCTTACCTCTGTCCCTGTTAATATCAGGCCACTCCCAGTTGCTCCATCTCCCGAGAGGAGGACACCAAGATATGGTGTAATTTTATACGATACTGGTGTGAGCATCATGGTGGGAAATACTCTGTTGGGGGAGATGGAAGTGAAGGTTTAACCCAGAACACCCTGCTGGTGGCCACGACCAGAGGACCGTTACCTGAGGACAGCCAGTATTGCAAGTATCTAATTAGCAGGTTCTCTCATTTTGCACAGCCAGAATAATTTAAAGATGGAACCTCCAACTCTAATTCATCTCCATAGTTTGACTTGATGGCATTGATCAGAACATCACATTATCTTCCAGCCGCTGTGATGGCTTTTGCATATGACTTTTTACACTTCATCAAACACTGAATATTCATGTTTTGCTGTGAAAGTAAACACAGAAATTCTTATTATTGAAAATGAGAGGCCAAAATTATGTTTTTGTATTTGGAATATTTGCTGTACTATATTATCCAACTTCTGGGTAGTAAAGAAAAACTTCAAACCTCCTCAAGCTACTCGGAGTGCTGGAGGATGTTGGTCAATTCTTGACCCCAGGCTTTATGTTCTGAAGAATGAACTGCAGAACTGCTTCCAAAGTGGAAACATTCTTATTCCTAGCTAAGAAAAGCTAAAAATAAATTCACGGTAGTTATTTTAATAGAGGGTTGTTCTTTCCATTTGAAAAATCATATAATTCTTTAAGTGTTAGAGATTTCCCTAGTGTTTCATTGGATACTGGAAATTATAATTAGCATAGAATGGACAGAGCTACTATAAACTGTTGTTAGCTACGGATCTTAAGCCATAAAATAAAGGTAATAGAACTGATAGAATTGAATTTTAATATTTCCATGCTGTTGCACAGTGAGAAATTGTCATTAATATATAGTACAAAATGTCTCAGTTTTGTAGCTCTTCCCTTGCCAAGCTTATCTTAGCTTCAGCCAATTATTATTTAGATGACGGAACCTTTTGAGAGCAGAATTAATTTCGATTTGTTCTGAAGTATGGCTTCACTTCACTCTTTTCTGTAGTTCCCCCAAGTATTGCTGGTTACCTGCAGATGCCTGAAAACATCAGCGTTGTGGAGAAGAATCCCGTCTCTCTGGTTTGTGAAGCTTCAGGAATTCCCTTGCCGTCAATAACGTGGCTCAAGAACGGATGGCCCGTCACTCTGAACAGCTCCATGCGAATCCTCTCAGGTGCAGAAGCTGGAGTTCTTATTTTTATTTTTTAATTAAAAAAAAGGAAGGGGCCAAAGGGCCTTCTGCATCTACATTGCAGGTGTTTCAGATGAAAAGAGATTTGGTTTAATTATCTGTAAAGACAAGGAGAGAATCATAGAATGGTTAGGGCTGGAAGGGACCTTCAAAGGTCATCTAGTCCAACCCCCCTGCAAGGAACAGGGATATCTCCAACTAGATCAGGTTGCTCAGGGCCTCGTCCAACTTGGCCTTGAACGTCTCCAGGGATGGAGCATCCACCACCTCTCTGGGCAACCTGTTCCAGTGTTCTACAACTCTCATGGTAAAAAATTTTTTCCTAATATCCAATCTGAATCTACCTCCCTCTATTTTAAAACCATTACCCCTTGTCCTATCACAACAGGCCCTCCTGAACAGCCTCTCCCCATCTTTCCTGTAGGCCCCCTTGAGGTACTGGAAGACCGCTATAAGGTCACCCCGGAGCCTCCTCTTCTCCAGGCTGAACAGCCCCAACTCTTTCAGCCTGTCCTCATAGGAAAGATGCTCCAGCCCTCTTATCATCTTCGTGGCCCTCCTCTGGACCCTCTCCAACTGGTCCATGTCCTTCTTATGTTGGGGGCTCAGAGAAGAGAAACTGATCCTCAATGCCAAGCCCTCTTCCTCTTCACAGTTATTTTACCCTTTAAAGATGAAAAATCTTGATGAGAATGAATACATATGACAATAAACAAACCACATCCTTCATTCCTGTGGGTCTGTACGTGAAACCACAGGGATACCTGTTCATAAGCCTCGGAAGTTAATGCACATAAATGCTTCCTGGCCTTGGAGCTAACTGAATGGCATCTTCAGAATGTCATCTAATAACAGCTGGAATTAGGTGATCAAAGCCAGCACGGAGCACTCCATTAGCAAGGCAACTAGCCCAAGGGGTCTGGAGAAACTCATGATTGGCAGAGAAACAGATCCAATTCATCAGAGATCTCGATTTTCGAGCTGGAATAACCTACAAAGAACCTAGTTCAGATGCCTTTTTATGACAGCAGTAATTAACAGAGGTGTCTGAAACAGGAGGGACTCAGTACCTGTTCCTGTAAATCATCTCCCTGCAGTACCACAGGGAAGCGAGAGTACTTGAGTGGCAGCTGCAGTGATGCTGATTCTTTGTGCTTACAGTAGGAGATGGAGTTGGCAGCCCTTGGGGTTGCGAACGCAAGATGCGTGCCAAGCAGGCAATACATTTTGCATTGGCTTCACGTGGCTGGGGGTCAGCTTTGGGGGGGTGCGTAGAATTGAGTATCTGGTTATGACTGAGATGTATAGATGACAACTGAGATGTTTCTTTGCCCTTGGGTTTGCCACTCCCAGCTAGAAATCTCATGAAAATAAGTTTTGATGAAGTTTCTGGTACTCTGACATAGCCACCGTGCAAAGCCAAGCCAGCCTACAGCATGGACACAAGAAAACTGTCAGACAGGTAAAGCAACTGGGAGGTGTTTAGAAGCTCAGCTGGGACTGGATTTGGAGCTGGAATTTTTCAGGATTTCTTTCGTTCGTGTAGCTTTTAGCGTTACAGGTAGCCCTGCCTTCTGCTTTCCCGTTTTTACATGGAAAAAGGAGTGGGTGTCTGATTATTACCCAGTATAAATCTGACTGTCTGAGTTGGTATGCGTTCCTTTGTGTGTGAAGTTGCCATCAACAAAAATAATTTTTCTTCTGGGCTTGATTGTTTCTGTTCTGTCTGTTCATTTCTACACCCACACTAATATCACCACCCGGATTGTGGAGTCAGGAAGGGTGAGAGACAAAAAGATGTTTATTGTCTCCGAACGTTAGCTGCAGTGGGAGTGGGGCAACGGGCCAGAACTCAGTGCTTTGTTTTCCAGCAAACTTTGTGCTTTTGTGCAGTTCTTTAGAAAACTGCATGTTGTGGCAGCGAACCGTAACCGGCGTGGCATTTGGAACTTTATTGGTGCTTGTACAGCTGTAAAAAAAACAACAACAAATCCCCCTCGTCAACTGATGGAAGAGGTAAAACACTTTGCCAAAGCAAGATTTTGGTTCTGTTGATTGAAAACATACTTGGCATTGCAGATGCTTTAAATGTGTGGACACGCTGCGGGCAGCTTTGAAGCTGTTAATTCAGATACTATGCTGATGTTTCCTTTTAAAGATGCTTCCTACATCCTTTAGGAAAAAAAAAAAAGAAAAAAGAATTTCCACCATACTACATCTGCTTTCCTTGCAGACAATGCACCAAGCTGCATATGACTTTAGGAAGGAGATTACTAATTTTTAGCTAAATGCAGAAAATGATATCCTGCCTCAGCGCTGGAGCCCTGGGTGTGCCAGTATGTGATACAGTCTCCTGCAAGCAGGGGATCTGCTTCGTTTTGCTTCTCATATGGCTGTCTTCAGGATGTGGATGGCAGAAAGGATCAGGGTGACACGAGTCTGCAAGAACTGAGCCTTCCTCAGTCTGGCAGTACTCCCTCCAGCAGGTAGGATTCCTTGGGTGTGGAGGCACATCCATCAAGCAGGTCAGCAGTCTCTTCCTTCAAAGCACGGGACCAAGAACATACATTTCTGGCATATATCCCAATAAAGAGACCCTGTGGATATCTGCAGGCAGGACACGCACCGTTCCGATGTGATGTACTGGGAGATAACGATTGCTAATGAGAAACTGGGAAACCTTGAAGGATGATCACCACGTTTGTCTTCACGCTTAAATGCTCACCGATGTTCGTTTTGCCAAAAAGGAGGCAAAGAGAAATTATTCTGCTAGGGCAAAGAAGGGATATTCTTCATCCTTTGGTCAAACATATTTGCAAATCTTCTTCCTTGTAAACTGGCATGCCTGTGCAAATGTGTTCTGACAACTCCTGCTATAGGATTATGAGAAATATGTGATTTTAAAACATGTAATCCAGTGCTGTTGTCACCTGTTGTTATTAGTGATGGCACAATTAATACACATGGTAGGAGAGGGGAGTGGAATTTTACTCCTTATCTGTACATGTGAAAATACCTTTGTGGAGCGTTTGTAACTAAACTTATTTTTATGATTACACGCACACGCCCGCTGATGAGGTTTTATTATTTTTTCTGGATAGTCATCTAGGTTCTCAGTGTAGCGAGGTACTCATGTGAACAAAAATCCTGCTGGCTGAGACACTGTATTCTCTCAAAATTTCCTGCATATAGGAGTGCTTGCACAAATCCTGCACATTGCAGACACGTCGTACCTGCTGCGTCCACAGTGTCGGTGCTGATCAAGAAATTACTTACGTGCACCGTACTCCTGTGTGTAGTTTGGGTGACCTGCGTGGAGCAGGTTCGATTTTTCGCTGCACAAACTCTACAGATGCGTCTCGAAATTTTCAGTGGTTTCATAGATTTCATAGATTTCTAGGTTGGAAAAGACCTTAGAGATCATCCAGTCCAACCGTCCCTAATCCCCATTAAACCATATCCCTAAGTAGTTCCTCCACCCATGGATGAACTGGTTGTTCCAGTTGGTCTCTGATTTCCTCCAGAAATTCTCGGAAAACGTCAAGAATGCCCCAAAGTTCACTTAAACGTGGTTTCTGGAGGAAAAAAAAAAAGGGATGTGTCAGAGTAGTTTGGAAGTTACTGACTAGAAAGAATAGGAAGTATGATGGATATTCAAAAAATCTGGGAGCGTTGGGGAGCTGAGCAGACATCCAGAAATGATGGGAGGAGGAGCAAGGTCAGTCATTTTCTTTTACTGTTTGTTCAACAAAACAGCCCAGATGAAAAAAATTTACAGCTGTAAATTTAACCAAAACATTAAAAAAAGTTAAGAGTTAGCACGGACAGTTTGGGAGCATATTGGTTGGAGCAGGATTTTAATGATGGTGTGGTTTTTTTTTGATTTTCATGTCAGGGGGCAGAACGCTGCGTTTGACACACACGAGTGTAGCAGATGAAGGTCGGTACAGTTGTGTAGTGACCAACGCTGCAGGAGAAGCCAGGAAGGATTTTGACCTTTCTGTTCTAGGTAAGTACGTGATATTTTTTGTTCACAGTAGAAGATGATAAGGGGGGGTCTACTGTATACTTTGCTGGTATTTTAAAAATTATTCTGCCAAAACATATGTCTTTAGGCAAAAAAAAAAAAAAAGAAAGTGCATTTGATAACATGGTCACAAAACCATGATTTTAAAGAGAAGTTACTTCTACGTGTGAGTTTGTTTAGTTTTTAAAATGAAGATTCTTCAGGTGTAATTTGGAATAACTACTTCTGGTTTGTGATGTTTGTTTCTTTTCCGAGAAGGAACGGTGTCGAGGTAACTGGTTTCAGTTCCCTTGTTTCAGTCAGATGGAAGTCTGGAAGATGCCAACAGCCAGATTCCCATCCTCTCTTCTCTTGTTGCTCACAGCTTCACCCTCCCTGGGGCGTGATGAACAGGCTCCATCAGTTCATAGGTGATGGGAAAAGGTGGAGGTTTTGTGTTTTCCTGGTCAGGTTAGTTTTCAGGCAGATCAGTTCCACGCTGCTTCACCACACAGCCTATAAATGCCAGAACTGGTGAAATGAAGATGGCAAGAGCGAGTGGTCAGCGTAACGGTGCTGTTTCTTTTGGCAGCCCCCTGGTTTTAAGCTGGTTTAAGTCAAAAGAAAACCATGACCCCAGGAAACCATATGAAATTACCTCATTAATGTTTATAAATATGGAAAGGGTGACTGGCATGAGGATGGAGCCAGGCTCTTCTCAGTGGCATCCGATGATAGGATAAGGGGAAATGGATCTAAGCTGGAACGTAGGAGGTTCTGCTTAAACATGAGGAAGAACTTCTTCCCAGTAAGGGGAACAGAACACTGGAACAGGCTGCCCAGAGAGGTTGTGGAGTCTCCTTCTCTGGAGATGTTCCAAACCCACCTGGACGCGTTCTTGTGTGATCTGATCTAGGTGGTCCTGCTCTGGCAGGGGATGGGACTAGATGATCCTTTGAGGTCCCTTCCAATCCCCAACATTCTGGGGTTCTGTGACATTAAACACTGGAGCTGGATTGTTTCTGCAAAATAGAGATCTCTGATCCAGTGGAAACCTTCAGTCAGTAGAGCCTTTGGTATTGTGAAAGATACAAACTGAGTGTGGTAGCGGGTGATGCTGCTAAAATATTTAGGCAAGGACTGGTACAGCAGGCTCTTTAGATGGCTGTTTGGAACCAAGATCTTGTAGTTTTGTCATTACTTATTTTTTAAAAATCGCTATTTGTCCCAGAAAATACTGCTTTGTTGGTTTAGTAACTATTTGTTATTTTTATCACTAATTACCAGGCCTGATGGAGGTTGTCTTTTGGCATTCCTGTATATAATTTTCCTACAAGTTTCTTTTCTCTAAGGTGCTACCAGCTCCCCGTGCCTTCGGCTGACCTACGCCTTCATGTCAGCTCATGTTTGTCCGATGAGCTCATGGAAGTGTAAGGCTGGTAGAATGGAAGAGAGGAGGATAAACACTGAAAAGCATTCATTGTTTTACTGTTTTCTTTGGAGGGTTTTCGTAGCAGGGTGTTCTGGAAACCTCTCTTGCATAGGCTTTGTTTGCCTTGAAGAAAAATGCTCAGTGGAGCTGATTTCAAGTGGACTAAGTGGAAAATTCCATTGTTCAGTCTTCTCTTCCCTCCCCACAGTAATTTCTTTGTCTTTCTAGAGGAAAGTTACTGGAATGTGGCCTGATGGTGACACAGAATATTCACCAGCTCACTGTAAATAGTGAAACATCGCAGTGTTTTCTCTAAATCAGTGTAGGAGGTGCATCAGGCGAGCCAGATCGCGTGGAGAGCTCGGTGTAATAACCATAATATTTATATATTTGCAAAACGTTTGGTGTGGCTTTGTCATATTTCTGACATTAATAAGTGCTGACATTCTTACTGTATCATTTTGGGGCCAAAGCGATGAGTTGCTCTGTTTATTTCTGAATAGTAACTTTTGGCCTGACTTAAAAGTCCAGAACTTGATGATTTTAGGTGATGTTTTCCCCCATCTCATTCCTTCACTAGTCGATGTGTCCTTGTCTCATTGCGTGTGGACACGAGAACCCGTGCAGAAGTCTGGTTTGCATTGCTTGTGCAGTCACAGCAGGGAATCTCATCCTAACTGCATCCTGGCCACCTCTTCCTAACCCTCATCTCACCATGGGTCCTGCTCAGAGGCCAGCTTCTAGCCATCTTTGCCATTCCAGTCCAGTGAGATGCAAAACTCAATTCGTTTTTTTTTCTTCTTAGCTCTAGTTTGTACCCTTCATTAATATAAAAAAATCTGGTGTAACGTTGTTTTTCTTTGTTGACAATGAATTCTGCATATTGCTGGTGCTTATTTTTGTAAAAATTCTCCCTCCAACTTCACAAATAAGCTGCTGAGTATATTTTACTACTCCTCTCTTTCGGCCTTATATCCAGGCTGAAAGTTTGCATTTTGTGGGATTATTAAGCGTAGTATCTGGCTCCAAAGTCTGGAATTTTCTTTAACAAAACTTTCCAAAATCTCTAGGACATTGGACTTTCTTTCTTATAACTCCAGGCTGTCTTTTCAAGCTGTTGTACTCCATGCCTACTTTGAATTGTAGTGCCATTTTCTTTTGCCCTGAATCTACAAATGCCTCTACTTTGAAAGAAGTAGCTGATCAGAGCTTTTCACCAACACATCCATAATCCGGCCTCCCTTATCCAATAGCACATTAGTCTGTGTAGTCCTGTTGACTGAGATTATTTGGAAACAAGTCATTAAGTGGTCAGCCATACAGTAAGAGTTTTGTTGTTTTTACAAGGGTGTGTGGTGACAGGACAAGGGGCAAAGGCTTTAAACTGAAAGAGGGCAGATTTAGGTCAGATCTAAGGAAGAAATTTTTCACTGTGAGGGTGGTGAGGCACTGGCACAGGTTGCCCAGAGAAGCTGTAGATGCCCCATCCCTGGCAGTGTTCAAGGCCAGGTTGGATGAGGCTTTGGGCAACCTGGTGTAGTGGAAGGTGTCCCTGCCTGTGGCAGGGGGGTTGGAACTAGATGATCTTTGAGGTCCCTTCCAACCCAAACCATTCTATGATTCTATGTGTTGAGTTAGCTACTTGGAGGGTGGATAGATGTTTTAAGGGTGTGGTTTTATCTTCTAGTTCCCTGGAGAAACATAGTTTGTACTACAGCAAGATGCCTCTAGACCTATATAGTTTGTTCATCTGCCTGTATGGAATTAGGTGTATTTGCATAGAACATTTGCATGCCTTTACGCAGCATCCACTTGTTCGTCATCTATTGTATTGCTTTGAGCGTGCTGGTAAGAAAACAAAAAACCCCACATGGATAGACAAACTGACTCTTTTTATTTCATGAAGCAATGCTCAGAGTTCTAGATAGATGCTTTCAGTCACTATTGGAAAAACAAACAGTTCAAACTTAAGCATGTGGTTTTGAACAAATGAATCACCTTTGTGATTCACACCTGCTTAATATGGGTGATGGAACTTGTTTACAAACTTATCAAACCTGCTGGTGCATAAAATCAAACCTGGCTCCACTAATGAGTGGTTGTCACCGTTGCACTACTGCCCATACTCAGAAATATTGCCCTACAGACCGTACTCAGCCCCCTGAGTATCTCTCAAGCTCTGAAGATGAAGTGAGGTGAGTACTTTATGTGTCTGTGGTCCTCTCTTGCCCTTTGTGTGGGCTTGTATGGTTAGAGGGTGCGTGTCTGTTGTCCAGGCGAGTTAGCTCTGCGTTATCTCACATCTGGACCTGTGGATCTGAGCGTTCAGAGACTGATGTGCTCAAAGGAGGCGTACGCTGAGAGAGAGCCCGAGTGTGTCTTCGTTGTATTGAAATTGGTTGCAAGTAACTCTTGTGTCTCCTCGTCTGTTTGCAGTGCCTCCAGGGATTGTGGGTGAAAATCAATTGGAAGATGTGAAAGTGAAAGAGAAGCACAGAGTTACCCTAACGTGTGAAGCGATAGGTAAAAGTATACCGTGTTACTTATCGTTGCTGCTCAGACCCATGGTGGCCATCATCGTTGGTTCTGAACAACATGTTTCTAATGGAATTTTCAGTTGGGCGGAATTTTTAAATTTCAGATTTAACCAGGGTGCTTACTGCAGGACTAAACACTCCTTCTTACAAAGGTGGTGTAAAATGTAACCAAGAGGATAGTTGCTGTGATGTTTCTTCTCTAGAAGATAGTTGATGTGATGTTTCTTCTCTAAAGGCCTGTGGGATTTAAGAGGAGGTGTATATTACTTCAGGAGGTTCGAAGACTTTAGAATACGTATTCCAAAACATCTCCCTAAAGGATGCATTTTAAAAGGGCATCTGAAACACTGTTTTTCTGCTTTTTCTGAAAACTTGACATATCCTAGAGGCTACGCAACAACTAATACCTGCAATTTTCTTTACTTCTTGAAGGGAACCCTGTGCCACAGATCACCTGGGTGAAGGATGGGCAGTCTCTAACTGAGGATGAAGATCACAAGTTTCTGTCCAGTGGGCGTTTTCTGCAAATCAGCAATGCTCAGGTCACTGACACAGGGAGATACACGTGTGTTGCATCCAATTCAGCTGGAGATAAGAGCAAAAGTTACAGTCTTAATGTACTTGGTGAGTACAGCTGGGCTGGCTCTTGCAGAGAAAATATTAATCTCAGGATAAAACAGATGATCACATTGGAATTTTGTAGTACTTTATTTACAGCAATGCCTAAGTTGCCTGTCTGTGATTAAAATTTTCTAGCTTAGTTGTTGATAAATAATGGTAGTTCAATAGAATCATAGAATCATCTGATTGGAAGAGACCTTCAAGATCATCGAGTCCAACCACTCACCCTGCACTGTCAGGGTCCCTAAACCATGTTCCTCAACACCAAATCCACACGGTTTTTAAACACCTCCAGGGATGGGGACTCCACCACCTCCCTGGGCAGCCTGTTCCAATACTTCACAACCCTCTCTGGAAAGAAATTTTTCCTGATATCCAACCTAAATTTCCCCTGGTGCAACTTGAGGCCATTCCCTCTCGTCCTGTCATTTCTAACGTGGGAGAAGAGACCGACCCCCATCTCCCTACAACTTCCTTTCAGGTGATTGTAGAGAGCGATAAGGTCCCCCCTGAGCCTCCTCTTCTCCAGACTGACCAGTCCCAGCTCCCTTAGCCGCTCCTCACAGGACAAGTTCTCCAAACCCTTCACTAGTTTCATTGCCCTTCTCTGAACCTGCTCCAGCACCTCAACGTCCTTCTTGAAGTGAGGGGCCCAAAACTGGACACAGTACTCCAGGTGTGGCCTCCCCAGTGCTGAGTACTGGAGGACAATCACTTCCCTGCTCCTGCTGGCCACACTGTTTCTGATCCATGCCAGCATTCCGTTGGCTATCTTGGCTGCTTGGGCACACTGCTGGCTCATGTTCAATCGGCTGTCGACCAGCACCCCCAGGTCCTTCTCTGCTGTGCAGCTTTCCAGCCACACTTCCCCAAGCCTGTAACACTGTAGGGGGTTGTGGTGGCCCAAGTGCAGGACCTGGCACTTGGTCTTGGTGAATTTCATACAATTAGCTCAGCAATTCTGTGCTTTAGACAATATAGAGCTGGAAAATGCGGAACTATAACAGGACATTTTCTGTAGGGAAGGAGCAGGACAGTGCATTGGTTTATGCCCATTCAAGGAAGGAAGATCTGAAGAGCACTTCAGATTGTGATCTCTTCATAAAAGCTGAAACCATCTGCAGTTCTTTTATTTTTTTTCTTTTCATGATGGTTATTGCGTAACCAAATGCAAACAACAGCGAGTTTCTTTTCCACCTCCTCGTTTCCTTGGCTCGTGCCTCCTACCGATCTGCTGCTCAAGGAGTCATCAAGCAGTGGTCCACCAGCTGCTGGGCAAGAAGTGGTGGATGGTTTCCTGGTGACCGTTGTTTGACAAAGGCTTAGGGTGGCTGGATGCCACCGACATGACCTGACCCGTTGACTTCAGGACAAAACATAAAACCAGATGAGCATTGTTTGGTTCTGGGTTTCGGTACACCTCGTAGGAATGCCTCCCAGCTATTTAAGGCTACAACCAGATTCCTAGACTGGACAGGGAAGAAAAAATTGGCTTTTCATAGGGTTCCTTCCTCTGTTCAAGAATTCTGTTGTTCCCAGTGTCTCCAACCATTGTGGGTGCAGATGACCGTGGAAATGCAGAAGATGTCGCGGTTATCCTCAACAGCCCAGCGTCGCTGCTTTGCGAGGCTTACTCGTACCCTCCAGCTACGATCACCTGGCTGAAAGATGGTAATCCTTTAGAATCAAACCGAAATATCCGCATTTTGCCAGGTAAGTTTTTTGTTGTTATCGGGAAATAACACTTTATTCTTTCATTGTTTAGTTTCCCGTTGCAGATTTTTTTGAAAAATGGAATGATGTATTTCTATTAAGTGCAAAGTTTGTACTTGTGTAGCATTTCCCATTCCAGTGTTTTTAAGTGTTTCACAATTAACTGGTTATTTACTCATATTTTAGTTGTATTCAGGTATTTATCCTTTTGTTCCATAAAGCTAAATGATGACATTGTTGGAGTTAATAATGAATGTAAATAACTTGAAATTAGATGGAGAGATATATGAACAATGATGCTAGTGAGAAGGATGAGGTAGGGTTTTTCTAGGTCATTAGTAGTTTGCCATTTTGAATGTGTGGAGTGACTGTTACCTGGCACATCTGTGGAGGTGGAAAACAGGAACAAGCTTCACTGGTGCCACTGAAGTAACGTAGATGAACGTGTACGTTAGTGTCGTTAACCAGAAGTGTTCAGAGGAAGAATGAGTCCATGTCGATGGCGAGGGATTGAATTACTACATGAGGGGCCAATTCCTAGGAATCAGTCTGAAAAGAGCTGCAGCCAAATTAAATAGTTGACTCATCCCTGAGAATGTAGACACCATAAATCATAAATAAGCAGGATACTATGGGAAGGAGATTGATGGATGTCAAAGTCATAGAGGCCACCCGAAGTCTTCAACCTTACCTATTTGTTCATGTTCACAATTCTTCTCACGTTGTGACTTGCTTCTGTCCATGCTCTGGCGGGAGTTCAGGGCCTTTTTCTTAGGAAGTATGGAGTTGTGATCCAAAGCACTGCCGCAAATTCCGCACTCATTTATTGCACAGGATACACAGTGGTAAGCCTTCAGTTTTTCGTGCTCATCCGAGAGCAGAATTTGGACCAAAGGATTGAAAATAGGCTGCAGAAACCAGTCGAACAATTGGGAAGCGAGAGCTCAGTGTAGGTGTGATTTAAAGAATTGTCTTTTGGCAGGTGGTCGAACCCTGCAGATCCTAAATGCACAGGAGGAGAACGCTGGAAGATATACCTGTATAGCCACAAATGAGGCTGGAGAAACTTTGAAACACTATGAAGTCAAAGTCTACAGTAAGGAAAGGCTTCCAATTGATTTTTTTTTTTTTTTTTTCATTCTTCTAGTTTTTCCCTTTGCAGTGTTACCTGTCCTGGTGAACACAGGGCTTGCTGTGAGTGGCTTTGTTCAGCAAACATCTGCATTAGCTCATAGCGTTGCTTGAGGAAAGACCCTGGAAGAGTTTGCTCTTGCATCCTTTACAAGTGCTGCTGTTGGGCTAAAAATCTTTGTACCACCCAGGGGAAGACAATTTAAGACACATTGAACTTGGAGTTTCTTCTGAAATGCTTTTGGTATATGATTTTCAAATTAGAGGAATGCAGCGCGATGGGAGATGTGAGCAGAGAACCTCGTGAGCAAAGAAACTATTTTAGAAAAAGAGGAGGGGAGGGGGACCCATAACATCTAATGGGAAGCTTTCTTGAGTAAGGTCGAACAGGAGGATACTATTTTTATATCCTTCCATAAAATACCATATGCACAAAAGCTTTCCCATTCAAGGCTACCTGTCAGCACGTTGTCTTTTGAACATCTATGCCTAAAACTCTATTTTAATGCTCAAACTCTTCATTACGGGCTCAGTCAAGCATGGTTTTTCATCTTTTTTTTTTTTTCTTTTCATTTCTTAGTTTACATTGGGGTTTAGTTTGCTTCCTCACAGTAAATGTGCTGTTATTTTAATTACACTAAATCCCTAGTAAGGCCCCATTGGAATGTGAATAATGAGAAGATGACAAAAGAGTTCTTTATTGAAGTATGGCTATGTAGCAACATAAAGCCCCCCACCCCTAAATGCCATTGCAACTGTTAGTTATTAGGGTACTGTAAGCATTAGGGAGAATTCAACATTTCCCATTGAAAAAGAATGGAAAATGCTATGAAAGCATTTAAAATCATGTAAAAGATATTACGAGAGCGGGGTGGGGGGTAGCTTAAGAGTTTTGAAATGTTCTGTTTTCGTTCTGATGCAGAAGGGAACGAGGTTTTGCAACCTCGAGGTTTCAGCGGAATGGAAACGTTGAGTTTGGGCCAGCTACTCCGAGTGAGGACTTCAGTTCAAACATATGTTTCTGAGAATATTAGTTTCCATTAAAATGCTTTTTAATGACTGCAGTACACTGAACTGTGTAGAATTCCAGCCAAAGACATAATAAAGTGCTGTAGCTAGGTAAGGCTGTCATCAGCTTGCATGTCTAAAACTGTTGAACACAGTTTTATATATTTTTATATATAAAACATATACTAAAAATAGTTTAAAATACATATATATATATATAAAAAAAAAAAATCAGCTTTGAGGAGAGGCAGATGGCACTTGCTTTCCCTGAGGTTATGATCCAGGTTTCCCCTTCGTCCAGTTAATTTTGAAACGTTCCGTAGTACCGTAAGTCATGCAAGTCCCTCTCGCTGCCTTTGTTTCTGTGCAGTTCCCCCCACCATTAACAAAGGGGACATCTCGGGGACGGGTCTGTCCCCTAAAGAAGTGAAGGTCAAGGTGAACCACAGCCTCTCCCTGGAGTGTGACGCTCACGCCGTTCCTGCTGCTGCCATCCACTGGTACAAGGACGGACAGGCCAGTTGCAAACTTAATTCCTTCTAACGGGGATTTCATAGATTTCTAGGTTGGAAAAGACCTTAGAGATCATCGAGTCCAACCGTCCCTAATCCCCATTAAACCATATCCCTAAGTACATCATCCACCCTATTCTTAAACACATCCAGGGATGGGGACTCAACCACCTCCCTGGGCAGCCTATTCCAGTGGCTGACAACCCTTTCAGAGAAGAAATACTTCCTAACATCCAACCTGAATCTCCCCTGACTAAGCTTATACCCATTTCCTCTTGTTCTATCACCCAACACTAATGTAAAGAGCCCTTCCCTACCTTCCCACCATCTTTTCTCAAGTATTTGTAGGCTGTGCCGAAACAACTGTGTATTCACTGCCACTGGTAAGGGGCATCCTTGCAGTGTGCCAGGCTCGCTTGCCTGAAGTCAAGGAAGCCGTTTTCCCACTGTCCTGCCGACAAGATCACCCCTCATGCCTCTCAGGATGTTCGCTGTTGACCTGACCTCCCCAAATTCCCACCATTTTTTTTTTGCATGGGTGGTTGGCAGTGCCACTGAGGCATCAGTGCTGGAGTTTCTCCCAAAGGAGAGGGCCCTGCCAAGAAGTAGCATCCCATGGTATGACCGCCTGTCCCTTCGCCGTTGCGTAGATCCCCCAAAGGCCAACTCAAAGGTTGCAGAGGAGGAACCGAGCGTGGGGCCAACGTGCTGCCCTTGCAGACAGCCTCCCACTGGGTTCTGGCAGAGCTCACAAAGCCACAAAAGCATCTGGGTCCTCCGGGAGGGGGAACGAGGTGCAGTTCGTGCCACACGCAGGTTGTATTAGCGTAGTCTCTACTGTCATGGATGAGGTAAATTCGAAGGATGATAACCTTTAATCCTGTGTATCTCTGTGTTGCTGCTGCGTCAGATTTATGTTTGTGCCAAGTCCTTGCTGGGCAGCAGATCCTAACGGTTGTGTGGCTGTAGGCAAGTTAGATGGGTCGTTCCCCTCGTAGAAAACTGATGGTTTTACATGTGTAGGTTTTCCATCAGCTCAGCGACTTGGCCAGTGAGTTCAGGGATTGAATCGACCTGATTTAATCGGGTGTCATGAGAGCCCTTCCCTAATGGGGACGGCGTTGCTCCTTTCCGCAACAACTTGCAGCTGGGATTGGAGGTGATCCGAAACCACATCTTCTTAGGAAACCGACTACCAAGACCAGAAGGGTGAAGATGCAGTTTCTGACAACCATGAAAAGAAAACATGTCTCCAGGAGCTTGGCACTTCATTGAGTTCACTCAGGGAGGAAAAGCTTTTGGTCCAAGGGAAAGGAGGAGCAGATCAGAGGGGACCTGTGGCCAAGGCTGCCATCCCAGGAGCTTAGGGCTGTGTCCTGAGTGGGCACCCTCAGTATTTGGTGTCCTAAGCAACTGCTTTCTTTGTGTAGATCAAAAGCACACCTTGCTGGCAGCGTTAACGAGGATGAAGGATGTTCTCTTGGTAGTGATATCAAAGCAGAGGAATTCCAAACCCACAATATACTCTTACTCCCAGTACTCTCACTGCCTTAGGAAGGGGTTTGAAACAACCTGAATTTGACCAAGACAGATGACGTCGTTTCCAGAGAGATGGCTGTTTCTAGTGTGTGTTTTCCCAGGTGTTAATTTCTGTGTAAAATTACATTACAGCCACTGGAAGCAGATGATCACATCATTATCCAAGGTGGTGGCCGTACTCTGCAGATTAAGGAGGCTCAAGTGTCGGACACCGGTCGTTACACTTGTCTGGCGTCCAACATTGCTGGAGAAGATGAAGTGGAATTTGATGTAAATATACAAGGTAAACAGAGTTCAGATAATCAAGTTCTTCTCGTAGCCTCTTCCTCTCATCTTCTAGGATATTGGAATTCTTTGTCATTTTGAATCCTTTACACCTGCTTGGTCTAATCCAACGCTTTTGTGCTTTGTGTGATTTTTCTTCCATATATATTTTGCTTATCTTTAAGAAATAACAGTATTTGATTATTTTCTTTCACATTTTGTGACATACGCAGTGTTTCTGAAGTCAGTGGAATGACATAGTAACTCTGCTCTTCCTCTGAACTGCATGAAAAAGTTTTAATTTAGCTCAAACTAGGACATCATATTATATTTATCTGGATTGAATACTACTTAGAGGCTCCTGACGTAAGCATGCCGTTGGCCTACACACTGTGTGTAAATACAAGAAAACAATCATTAGTCATTTCTGAAAATTTAGACAAAATCAGAGCTTGAATAAAACCAGATAGCTTACTATGGAAGTATTGTTGTTGATTAGTACCCTCTGAGTTTTATTGTCAGCTCTTCTTACACTGTTATTTATTAGACTTCAGAAAACATTCAGTAGGTTGCTCAATCGTTCATTCTCCTGAAAAGAACTAGAATTTTCCTGGCTAATGTAAATCAGGGGGGAGGAGTTAATTTATTACACTTGATTTTTATTGCTGCTATTTAACAATTGTAGTGTCTTTTCATTTCTTGACTTTAAAACTAGCTATTTCTGCTGTAAAATTTGAACGTTTTTCCCCTCCTCCGTTGCAGTTCCTCCTAGTTTCCAAAAGCCTTACAAGGAATGGGAAGCTGGTAACATGGTAGATAGAGGAAGAGGTGGAGAAAGTAAAGATGTGATTGTCAACAATCCCCTTACTCTGTACTGTGAGACCAACGCCGTTCCTCCTCCAGTTCTGACGTGGTATAAAGATGGTCATCCTCTGAGCTCTAGTGATAAAGTACTGATACTACCAGGTGAGTATTATTAGAATGTCACTCTCTGACCTTAAGAAGTGGCATTAGTACTAATATTTGAGCGGTAATAACGAACTTTTTCCTTTCAAAACACTGCCCTAATGTTCTTTGCAGGCTTTCTTGGTGGAAAATGTTTCTCTCCAGTCTTTGGACTTAAGCTGTTTCTTTCTTTCATTTAAAAAAACTTCCCTAAACTGATGTGAATGTGACCATATAGCTTTCCTATGATGTGTTGAAAAATAAAACACAACACTTCTTCAATCAGATACCTTCCCTCTGATGCGTTCCCGATTTATTTCCTTATTAAATTTTGCTTTGGCAAAATCATAGTTGGAGTAGAAAAGCCTCGTAACCATGGAGTGAGGCATGGAAATAATGTTTCCAGCAGAAAAAAAGGCCATGAGGTCCTACTTAACCTCATATGGGAAAGGGAGAGAGGTGGTTATAACACTGAGAGTACAAAAAGGGAGCTTTTCTGTGCCAGGGATGCTTCGGGATGGCGCGTGTGAAGAAGGGCAGCGGTGGGGATAATCTCTTTTTATCTACCTATTGCTCATCTGTTGGGAGACCAACAACAACCACTCCCAAAATATATTCCTAATATATCCTCTCTTCCTGAAGCTATTTATGTGGCTATGCTTTAAATGAGTGTGAATAATAAGAAATAAAAATAGTATGTACCTATATGTACCTATAAGCCTTAGAAGTGATTTATTTTTTTTTTTCCCCCCCAGTTTGGAACAGCTTTACATTTCCTTTTGCCTGTTAGTTCTCTGTCACCTTGCTGAGAAATATTTTGATTGAAGACTAATGTCTGGCTGCGTGTTGCTGCAGAAGGTTATTCCTCTCTGTGGAATTAATTACTCTTTTCTAACGTTTCAGAATGAACGTTGCTGAATTCCAAGTATCTGCCAGTAGAAAAAGTAGCTGGGAAAGAAAAATCTGTAGTTACTCCCAATTCAGAACAAACGCTGACCATTCATAAATTTGCTTGCTCAGGTCTCTAGTGGAATGTGGTGTGGGAATGATGGGAACTGCTTGCTGCTGCATTGAAATCTTGCCTGGATTTTCCTTGCAGGAGGCCGAGTGTTGCAGATTCCACGGGCACAGGCTGCGGATGCCGGGAGATACGTGTGCGTGGCGGTAAACGAAGCCGGGGAGGATTCCATTCGTTACGATGTCCGCGTGCTCCGTGAGCTCTCCTGCTTGCCTTTTTCTTTTTAATGACCAAAAAAAAAAAAAAAAAAAGAATTCTGCGGAAGCTAATGAAGTGTTATAGCTCACTTAGTGTTTTTAAAGTTTATAAATTCTGCAGATTTGTAAACTGGGAAATTAATGAGTTTTTTAGAAATATATGGAATTGCGTGAGAACAGTGTTAATGTTAGTTTAGGATGTTTTTAGGTTGTCGTTATAGGAACTCAAATGTGTTATCCCTATCACACTTCACCAGAAAGGAAAGTATACCTAGAAATGCAGGTTTTATCTTGATACCTCTTGTTGCCCATTTGGTTTCCAGTTCAAAATGCTGACCTGCTAGACTTGTCTCTCCTTATTTTGCTCATGATTTTCTAAAATACCTGCAAAACTCCCAAGACTTAAGGGAATTGATGCTTTAGATCAAGCATCGAATGCCTGCAGAGTCCATTTGTGCGATCTGTTTACAAACATTGCACAGGCAGCTTTGGTGTGCTGCTTGCGTTGGATGGTGATGTACTCCAGGTTTTTGCCTTGGGGAGCACTTATTTCTCTACCTCTATTTCTGTATCCACCACTGAAAACACTGATTTATTGTTAGGAAGAGGGCCTGCCTTGGAAATCTTTGTTCTGGCAGCGAAGAGCATGATGGAAAACGAGTTTTCACCTCTTCTTCTGCAGTCCCTTGAGTTATACTGATCTGTTCCATCTGAATTACTCTTGGGATTTTATTATCTTTCACTCCATTCACTGAAGATTTCACTACCTTCCTCTAAAAACCCAATATAAAGGATTGGTCTGCAATCTTAAAAAAGACACCAAAAAGAAACCCAATAACAGAAAACCCTGCGAGGTGCTAAGTCCCAATACTCTTACCACGTTTTGCTCTTCCGTAGTGCCACCATCCATTAGCGGGGCTGCTGGGGATCTGCCCGAAGAGGTGACCGTGCTGGTGAGCAAGGCTGCGGTGATGGACTGTGCTGCCAGTGGCAGCCCTTCTCCAAGCATTACCTGGCAAAAGGACGGCCACCTCCTAGCAGAAGACGACAAGCACATCTTTTTGTCCAACGGAAGGAGGTTACAGGTAGCTCTTAGTGGATAACTGATTTTTAGCGTCCCAAACACCAGCTGCCCATGAAGACAAAACTATTTAGATTTGCTGAATATGTGATTCTGGATTAATTTTTTTTCCTACAAGGTGCTGTAAACCTAAGGAATTTTTATCCCTTGTCCCTCAGCTGCTTCTTCCCAGTCCAGTGTTGGTTCCCTCAGTTGTCCTGACCCAACTGTTTGTGGGGTCATGCCGTGAACTGCATCAAAGAAATCATTTGGTTTAAAACAATGTTGATTTTGGTGGAGAATGACCTGTTGCTGTCAGTTTTGTCCAAGTTTCCCTAACAGAGTTTAATTATTGCAAAAGTTACTACTTTTTATTTAAAGAAAATACTGTATTCTGAAGAACTGCCCCCTTCCTATCAATGGATGAATTTCAATGTATCTATTAAAGGAGTTAGAGACCTGAGCTTAATTCTCTCCATTTTCATAGCATGATTTAAGAAGACAATAAAATATAAACCCCATATAGAACATGAAGATTTTTATTACAAATAGTTTATGAATAGTTATTTTGCTATTAATTTTGAATGACCTTAATGTGAAAGATACTACGTTCACTTTTCTGGAGGTTTGAGACACAAAACTTCGTATAACAAATTCCGACAGGAATAGCGTCAGCAGCAGTTTGGCATCTTCATAACACTGCAAAGACATGAGCAAAAACCAAAATCAAACCAAGGTCTTTGGGGAGACACCAAAAAGTGATGCTTGAACAGTAAGTTCTCTTCTATGTTAGCTCAACAACCACCTCGTTTCTTTTTCTTTTTAGATTTTGAATTCCCAAATAACAGATACTGGCAGGTACGTCTGCATTGTGGAAAACGTAGCTGGAAGTGCCAAAAAGTATTTTAACCTAAATATTCATGGTAAGTGCAATAATCCATAATTTGCTGATTGTCTTGTGTCAAATGTTAGTTTAGCTGGAGTGTGTGAAGTTTAGCGTAGCGCTGCGGCGCGTATTTAGCTTTATGCATGTAAGTGGCTTTATTAATCAAAATTCTGACTTGCTAGAAATCAAATATAAGTTTCAAGAGCCCTTGCAACACGTGGCTTCTGCTACGCTGTGCCTTCAGCTCTTCACGTGGATTCTACAGAGGTGGAAATGATTTTTGAGGGCGCCTCGTGCAGCGGCTCTGCGCGAGCACTGCGTGGGTGTCCCTAAACTCTGATATCGTGAATCACAAACAGGTTGGATTATAGTCTGGGTTGATGTGTTTGTGAAATGGATTAGCATTAAACAAAAGAGATATGACATAGTATTAGTTTACTTTTTTTTCCTAAATCTCCCCTTTCAGATTCCTTTCTGGTTCGTTGTTGCTGTTAGAATCATAGAATAGAACCATAGAATGGTTTGGGTTGGAAGGGACCTCAAAGATCTTCTCGTTCCAACCCCCCTGCCATGGGGGGTTGTTGAGTTAGGATAGGGTTAAAATAAATTTAGGCATTCAGCTTCCCAAATCTAAAAAAAAAGACAATCAAGAAATGAAGACTTTTTTCATTGTTTTAAAAAACAGTCTCTCCACCACCTTCCCTAAGCTCTCCTGGTAGCTTCAGAAAGTCAGGAGATCTCTAATTAATGTTTCAGAGTTAACCCTTACTTCCCCATTCATTTCTGCTCCTCCCACCACTCTCAGCTTTCCATACGGAATTGGAGATCATATCAGCATGACTCCCACAAAATCATCTGCATAGAATTTCATAGAATTTCTAGGTTGGAAAAAACCTTAGAAATCATCCAGTCCAACCGTCCCTAATCCCCATTAAACCATATCCCTAAGCAGTTCATCCACCCTTTTCTTAAACACATCCAGGGATGGGGACTCAACCACCTCCCTGGGCAGCCTAAATAATTGCATTTTTAAAACCTGCCAAGGAATACTGGCAGCCACATCTTTATCTACTTTCAGAGGATGATTTGGAGACTTATATCACAGTTTTTTCCATATGAGCAGTACCTTTCCCACGTCCTTGTTAGCTAGCTAATCTTCTGTATTCCATGCTAGATAGATGACAAGTCCTGTCTTTTCTCTCTCTTGCTTAAGTATATAGCACCAGCATCCCAGGAATCTGATGATTCAGGTTATTGCATCCAGAAGAAGTAAATTTATTTCTCGTTCACACGTGCTGCAAATTTACATACTAAATGAAACAAATTTAGAGTGCTTTTTTCTACTCAGTAGTACAGTTGGCCAAAAATAGTGTTGTCATGGGAAGAATTTGCCCTGGACTCATTCGCTGAGAAGTTATTGTCTTTCAGTGGTGTCTGTCCAGATTTCCTGATGTTTGAGTCCTGTTTTTAAATGAAAATATTTTGCTTTTCTTGACATTTGTGTTTTAATTTAAACTTTTTGTCTTTAAAATAATTGTTTATAGTGACTATAGTCTAATACTATTTTTTTTAAAGGAAATATTTGCGTGATGCTTCAATTCTAGCTCAACAGTATTACCAATGTAGGTCTATTAATCTCTGAATGCAGTTTAATTTGAAAAATGGTCAGGGAAGGACCACCCGGGGTGAAGCACTGCTGAAAATGCATTATGACTAAGCAACATGATCTTTATTTCATCAGTGTCAAAAAACAAAGGTTATTTTCCAGCATTTTTGTATGTTTCTAAGGGAACTGCTTTCATAAATTTAAATAAAACATTTAAGTTGATGTTCTTGAATAAGTTGAAAAATGCACTTCTTGTCTCAAAGGTAAGTAGCAAAACTCAAATAAAACCTTCTGAAACATTGAAAACATGCACACAGTTTTAAAATCTCAACCTCTAACCTTAATTATGTGTAACAACTAGGTAATTTTCACGCTGAATGCTAAAATTGAGCCTATTACCGCCTCCGTGTACACATACAAATACATTTGCATATGCAGATTACCTGTGGTGAATTTGTGATTGCTTTGCACACACAGTGGGGGCTGCAGAATTTGAAATGCACCACTTCACATGGTTTAAGCAAAATTCATTGAAAGCCAGCTCAGATTTGGCCCTGTATATTAAATTGCCCGGTCTTGCGCTGCTGATAATCACATCTGCGGGAAAGCAACGATAAAATAAATATAAATAAATATGAAACGTCATCAGATCAGAATTCTCTGTTTGTTCTAGTGAACTGTTTTATGCTCGTTATCAGGGAAAAATAACCTTGAGTTATTCCAAGTTGAGAAATGTGGACTGAATTCACCCGTTTACATGGACTCCGCTTGTTTCTGCAGCGCCGCAGAGGAGCAATAAACTTGGCTTTAATGGCTGTTTGCTGTCACTCAAGTGACAGAAAGCAGCTGGAGTATTTCTGATGGATACGGTCCAAAATACTTTAACATTTCTGTCTTTGAAGAAGAGGATTCTATGTGTTCTTTGGAATGATTTTTTTCCACCCAATACAGCCAAGAACACGCTCTTGCTTTCTTCCTAAGTGTTTTATATACCCACGCTGCAAAAACATGGAAACTAAAACTCGAGGTTTATTAAAAGGAAGAGATTTACAGTTGTTTCATTTTAAAGAGTTCTTGTAGAAAGGTCAAGTGTCAAAACGTTCTTGCATTTAAAAATACTGGGACTTGTGAGCTTCAAAATGCAGCCCTTAGGGCAGTGCTGGTGTGCCAGAATTTTAAACTGCTTAGCTCACTGTTAAACAGCAGGTTTGTCTGGTTAACGAAAGAACTCTGAACTGTATCAGAAAGAATCATTTTTGGGTCTCTACAATGAGAAAATGGACTGTTTCAGAAAGAATGGGAGCAATACAGTATCTGGAAGAAATGGTACTTGGTCATCCTATGGATCCTGACAAGGTAAATTTAATCTGTCCTGCCCTGTATAGCAAATATCCTGGGAGTACAGCGTTTGAAAATTGATGGTGCCTTAGTCAGGATCTGCAGGATCTCTTACAGATCCATTAGCCTTCCCAAATCCCAAGCACAGCAGGACTGCAGATGAAATAATTGAAATTTTTGTGAATGATAGCAACAGGAATGACCATTAGATTGGCTTCAGTCATATTTCCAGATACATCCAAAAAGCAGCAGATCCCTTCATAAGATGTGAAAGATTTTTGCAACTTGGCCCTTTGGCAAAACTCAGCAACTCAGCTTGATTTTAGAAAATCAGGATCTTGTGGAATATTGTTCGATGGCACTGTGATAGATACTATTAATGTATTTCTCTCCGCAGTTCCTCCAAGTGTCGTTGGTACTAATCCTGAGAACTTGACTGTGGTGGTGGATAATTTCATCTCTCTGACTTGCGAGGTCACCGGCTTTCCACCTCCTGATCTCAGCTGGCTCAAGAACGGAAAACCTATCACTTCAAATAGCAACACTTTTATTGTGCCTGGTGAGAAATCTCAGCTATTCCTACTGCCTTTGGACTCATCTTCTGTCTGTTTCATAGAATCATAGAATCACAGAATGGTTTGGGTTGGAAGGGACCTTAAAGATCATCTAGTTCCAACCCCCGTGCCATGGGCAGGGACACCTTCCACTACACCAGGTTGCTCAAAGCCTCATCCAACGTGGCCTTGAACACTTCCAGGGATGGGGCATCCACAACTTCTCTGGGCAACCTGTGCCAGTGCCTCACCACTCTGAGTGAAAAATTTCTTTCTTATGTCTAACCTAAATCTCCCCTCTTTCAGTTTAAAGCCATTGCCCCTTGTCCTATCACTACACACCCTTGTCCAAAGCCCCTCTCCAGCTTTCCTGTAGGCCCTTTAGGTACTGGAAAGCTGCTATAAGATCACCCTGGAGCCTTCTCTTCTCCAGGCTGAACAGCCCCAACTCTCTCAGCCTGTCTTCATAGCAGAGGTGCTCCAGCCCTCAGATCATCTTCGTTGCGCTCCTCTGGACTCGTTCCAGTAGCTCCATGTCCTTCTTGTGTTGGGGACTCCAGAGCTGAACACAGTATTCCAGGTGGGGTCTCAGGAGAGCAGAGCAGAGGGGCAGAATCACTTCTCTCAACCTGCTGCCCACGCTCCTTTTGATACAGCCCAGGACACGGTTGGCTTTCTGGGCTGCCAGCGCACGGTGCCGGCTCATGTTGAGCTTCTTATTTCATCTTGATAAGGGCGATGGCCATCATTTATGGAGCCAGTATGTTCATAGTATTGCTCCAGTGAGTAGACAAGACACTTGGTCTGCTGCTTTTATTAATTTCTTGGCTGCTGGATGGGTTGTCTCGCTGGTGTCACGTGGCTGGGGGCTGTGTTACAGCGTAGACTGAAGCACGGACGTGGGAATTGCTTCCTGGCAGTAGAGGCACCTGTGCAGATGAGTTGTGTAGGCACAGGCAGGACGTGGCTTCACGAATGGAGACGGATGAGACTGGGGAATGGAGAACAGGATAGTGCCAGTTAAGTGGGAAGGACATAGTTATGTTAGGAGATAGCAGTTAGCGGCTATGAAAGAAACAGGTCTAAAAGGAGTATTTGTGGTCCAAACTTACAATTAACAGCACTAATGAAAGTTGCCCTAAAATTTTAGTTCTTTTAGCTGGATTTATTTATTTTTCTAAGGATTAATGAACCTTAAAATGCAATGGCAAGGCAGTGCTTTTTTGAATCTGAGGTTAATTTAGGGCCTGTGCTCAGTCTGCTGGACCTGAGATTTTAAAATAGCACTTGAGATGGATATAACAACCACAGAATAAATCTCAAGCCTTCTCTCTCTACTTCAGGTGCTCGGACTCTGCAGATTCCCCGAGCCAAACTGCCAGATGATGGTGAATACACTTGTATTGCCAGAAACCAAGCTGGTGAAAGTCAGAAGAAGAGTTTCCTAACTGTCCTTGGTCCGTTTTTTACTATTTTCTGAAATGCTATCTGTTTCATTGAAAACGCAGTATTTCGTATTTATTTTTATTAGGTTGTTTTCTGGCCTCTCACAAAACAGAGGCAGAAATAACTCTGAGCTTCTTCTGCAGTACCCCCAAGCATCAAAGACCACAGTGGGACCTCACTGACAGTGCTGAACGTGAGAGTGGGCACCCCGGTGATGTTCGAGTGTGAATCCAACGCTATTCCACCACCGGTCATCACCTGGTACAAGAACAGGCGCGTAATTTCCGAGTCTGCAAACGTGGAGATCTTGGCAGATGGGCAAACGTTCCGAATCAAGGGGGCAGAGGTAAGCCAGGCTCGTGGGATGCCACATCTGCCACTATTCTGCTACTTTTAAACAATGATTTTGCTCTTTGTTGGTGTATTCTGCTGGCTGTACGTAGGAGATGTCTTTGCTGGAGGTCGTTCATTCTGTGAAAAGGACCTTGAGTTGGCAGGGGCAAAGGCTGTTAATATCTCTGAACTGTAGCGTTAAAATAAGACTCCATAATAAGGTGTTTTTGATTTATTTTAGGTTTCTGACACGGGCCAGTATGTGTGCAAAGCCATAAATATTGCAGGGCGAGATGATAAAAATTTCCATCTTAATGTTTATGGTGAGCATACTCTGCGTTATCTGCAGTAGTTATTATAATACCATAGACATCGTAGAGTAGACGATTCAAAATCAGTTTGCAAAAATCTTTGATAACCCAACCGTTCTTATCGCTTCCGTTCCATTTATAGTGCCACCAAGTATAGAAGGCCCTGATCAAGAGTTGGTCAATGAAACTGTCAGTAATCCTGTTACCTTTGCGTGTGACGCTACCGGAATTCCTCCACCAACGTTAGTGTGGCTTAAGAATGGAAAACCAATAGGTAATGTTCTCTCACACTGTCTTTTGCTCTTTTTTTTTCCCCGCTTTGGGGCACCGCTGTGCCTATTTTTTGTTTCTTCTTCGTCCGTCTCTAGACAGACTCTTACGTTAAGTGATTGGAATCTTTGTTTTGTTCTGAAATTTTGATGAAAAAAAAATTCTCAGGAGGTGTTTGCTCCCTGTGGCCTGCTTTGGAATCATAGAATGGCACAGGCTGGAAGGGACCTCAGAGATCATCTAATCCAACCTCCCTGTCATGGGCAGGGACGCCTCTCAACTAGACCAGGCTACTCAAGGCTCCGTCCAACCTGGCCTTGAACACCTCCAGGGAGGGGGCATCCACAACTTCTCTGGGCAATTCATTCTAAAGTCTCACCACCCTCGTACTGAAGAATTTTTTCCTAAGATCTAATCTAAATCTGTTCTCCTTCAACTTAAACCCATTTCCCCTTGTCCTATCAGTGGACACTTGTAAAAAGTCCCTCCCCAGCCTTCCTGTAGGTTCCCTTCAGGTATTGGAAGGCAGCTATTAGGTTCCCCCGAAGTCTTCTCTTCTCAAGGCTGAACAATCCCAGCTCCCACAACCTGTCCTTGTAGCAGAGGTGCTCCAGCCCCTGGATCATCTTTGTGGCCTCCTCTGAACACGCTCCAACAAATCTGTGTCTCTCTTATGGTGGGGACACCAGAACTGGACGCACTATTCGAGGTGGGGTCTCACAAGAGCAGAGTAGAGGGGGAGAATCACCTCTCTTGACCTGCTGACCACGCTTCTCTTGGTACATCCCAGGATGCAGTTGGCCTTCTGGGCCGCATGAGCGCACTGCCGGCTCATGGTGAGCTTCTCATTTTTCTATGGTTTCAAAAGGATTATCATATTATAAGGAATGACTACTTGTTTGCATATTTTCAGAAAACTCTGATTCTCTCGAAGCTCGTATTTTATCTGGTGGAAGCAAGCTGCAGATTGCCCACTCTCAGCTTCTGGACAGTGGGACCTACACATGTATTGCCTCAAATATAGAAGGAAAAGCTCAGAAAAGTTACGTGCTTTCGATGCAAGGTGAGGCATGGGAGTTAGTAATCATCTGAGTATGACACTGTCTGTCCTAGACACTGAGGTAATACAAACGTGTAGAAAAGTGGAGAATTTGGACCATTATTTCTATCCTCTGCAACCAGTGGGGGGAAAATGATGAGAGGATTATATACTGTTAGTCAGAAATTTGCATGAAAAAGAATATTCTCAACCTCTGGTTGTAAAAGAACTTGGAAGTAATTGGGAAAACTGTGTGTTTGCTGCTGCTCACATCCTTCCTCCTGCTGAACCCTGAAGCCACGTTGGTTGATTGGGTGGAGCACCACCACACATACGTGGTTTCAGAAGCAGTGCTACCTCTTGCTTTTTTTGCCATAGCAAATAGAAAGAGATAGGAAAGAAATATTGGCAGAATTCCCTTATGATTTTTTTTTTCCTGCTGCTCAAATAAGAAACACTTATTTGTTATGGAATTGTTTCCTGCCTCCCTGCACCTCACCCTTACACTGCAACCACCTTTGCTTTCCTCTGTTCCTAACAACTCATCCCCAATTGCTTGAGATGCTCCAGACTTCCTAGTGGGACTGATGGTCTTGACTTGGTAAAGGTAGCGTGACTGCCATCCTTGTTCTTTAGGGGAACAGGCTACAATGGCTGCTGGTTAGGATGGAGTAAGTGTGTGTCTGGTAACAGGAATATGATGGTCTTGATGCAACAGAGCATTTGCTGTGTGCTGAGCACGTGCTCAAGAGTTAAACATTGAATTGTGTTTAATGAAATGGGATTTCATCATAGTATTGTGCATGTTAGCATTGTTTGAGCAGGTGACTGTGGATATTAAACATAATAGCAAAGATAAAGGTTTTTATAATTGTGTAAATGAGCTATTTTAAGGAATGATTAAAGTGAATGATATCTTCACAGAACCCCTTCTATAATCATATACTTTCCCAACTAGATTTGTATGGAGGTACTGCAATAGGTGCTAGTACTCATAGAATCATAGAATGGCATAGGCTGGAAGGGACCTTAGAGATCATCTAATCCAACCTCCCTGTCATGGGCAGGAGGGATCCTCCCTGTCATGAGCAGGGACGCCTCTCAACTAGACCAGGCTACTCAAGGCTCCGTCCAACCTGACCTTGAACACCTCCAGGGAGGGGGCATCCACTCATGAGCTCCTGCGAAATAACTTTTTATAGTTTAGGTTGTTTCTTGCTGATGAGTCTTCTCTTCTCTCCATCATGCATTTCCAGTTCCTCCTAGTATTGTCGGCTCTGAAATGCCTAGTGAGGTCAGTGTCCTCCTGGGAGAAAATGTCCAGCTTGTCTGCAATGCCAACGGAGTGCCTCCACCTGTTCTGCAATGGCTGAAAGATGGAAAAACTCTTGTCGGCGATGATTTACAAAGAATAAGGCAAGCAAAAATAAGCAGACACTGCGTTCTCTTCTTGTATAATTTGAAACCTCAGAGGGCCCTAAGGAGGGAGCATAAAGAGGGCCTGAGTCTTAGCTTGGCCAGGTTAAGAACATCATCTTCCTCTTTAGCTTCTGTAAATCTAGTATACTTTATTACTACTTTTATTTTTTGTTTTTTTTTTTAATACAGTGATAAGCGTACGATATCTATTTCTTTCTCACTTAGTAAGTTCCATTAGATTTCAACAGGTTCTTTGAAGTTTATTAAGGTCAATAAGTTCCATTAAGTTCCTTTGGAGGGGAAAGATCTGAGACATGGAAACATTCTGCTCTTGATACTTTTTGTTATGGGTTCTTCAAAAGCCTGGTTGAAATTGGATCCTAATACAAGGTTAAGCAGGACATCTCTAGGAAAAACTTCCTAGCCTATCTCTAATAATAATATTTTGCAAAAAACACGGGTTCTCTCACCGAATTCCCAAGAAGGTAGAGGTAGTTGATCTAAACATACAAAAGTGGCTGTTTATTTGCCAGGTTGTAGGAATACGTAAACAAACTCACCGTGGTTTATGACCTTCCTTGCAGAGTAACTCCAGATGGCAGCACATTAAACATTTTCGGAGCTCTTAGTTCTGATACAGGAAAATACACTTGTGTGGCAACTAATCCTGCCGGAGAGGAAGACCGAATTTTCAACTTGAATGTATACGGTGAGTTTTCCCAGATGTGAGGCTGGAATCTGGTCCGTAATCCTGTCTCTGTAAGCACTCCCAAGAGAGGGCCAAGAAAGGAATGCCTGTCTTCAGTGTAATACTACACACATGTGTTTCCAATTTCATGTGCTGTAGATACCACAGGATATTCCACAGGCTATTCTGTCAATGACAAAGCGATTGGAATCGTTGTTAAATATGTTTTGGGATAAATGGAAATTAATTCCTTTGGTGTATTTCATAATAGAGGAATTCTCCTTGCAGTGATGTTTTCTTCTTTAAGAGAAAGATACACTTGGGGCTGATTTACTGTGATAATTGCTTTTTTGTTGTATTAGTTTATCTTGGCTAATTCCAACCAAAGTGCATCAGCTGAAACCAGAGTAGTATGGCAGGGAACTAATCATTTAGGGTCCCCCCTCGCCCGAGAAATAGTTTCTTTCGAGCTTAAAAGAAAAATGATAGAGTTTTGGATGAAATTCTTCTCTTGCACAATTTGACATGCAGAAGATAGTGAGTGTAACTCCTCTTCAGCAGTGTAGAGAGTGGACGTTTCACTTCACTTGGCACTTGACACTTCACTTCAACGTTGGTTGAAGTTCAAGCAATAACCAACTTCAATGGCCTTTATCTACGCGACTGTCACCGTGCGTGATGGGATCTTAAGTCAGCCAGAGCTTGGAGCTCCATGTGGCTGAGCCTTCTTTGTACAGTGAGTCCCCTTCTGCCCCCAAGACCAAGGCTTTCAAACTAATATATAAAATCAAAAAGCTTAGAAAGCAGTTCTGTTAGAATACTCAGCCAGAATAATTAACTCGGCGTATCGAAATTATCTATATCTAAATGTTAAGTCAGCATATACATCTAGCAGTTCCTCCTGCGTGATTCCAGCTTTTGCTTCATTCAAGATTTATTTAAGTTTGAGTGGCAGCAAACTGCCAAGTCCCATCTGGCCCCTCAGTGGTTCAGCCCATCACCTCTAAGGTCTGACCAGTTGCACTTGGCTGCATCGTCGTTCCTTCCCCATGAGCTTCACGCTCTCAGCTCCCTCTCCCTTGCCACAGCCTGACAAATCAAAGAGAGAATTCTGCTAGCATTATAAAGTGCATCTGATTTTAAATATGTAAATGGAAAATTTATTAGGGCTCAATAGTATCCTTAGAGGATTTACTTTTAAAAAAAAACAAAACGGGGATCTTCTTATTGAATTGCCTGTGGGGCATTAGGTGCCAAGGTAACACACGCGGAATGATTTTAAGAGCCAATTTTAATGTCTTCCCTTTCAACATTTACAAAATGTAGTTCCTCCAACAATAGCAAATAATAAAGATGAACCAGAGGACCTCACTGCCCTTTTGGACACATCTCTAAATATTGAATGTGCTGCTACTGGAACCCCACCACCACAGATAAACTGGCTAAAGAATGGCCTTCCTCTGTCTGTCTCCTCCCAAATCAGGTTGCTGTCAGCTGGGCAGATTCTCAGGTTGGTTTTCATCTCTCTTAACAAGCTGAGTTTACTGTTCTCTTTTGCTCTATCCACATGATTCTGTTAGTATTTTTGGAAGCAAGAATAAAATTTGATCCAAACCATGCCGTAATAAAGACAACGGATTCCATTTACAGCTTGCTTAAAACAATTTTCTCTTTAGGCTTGCCCGAGTGCAGATACCTGATGCTGGTGTGTACACTTGTGTAGCATCTAACAGGGCTGGAGTGAGCAACAAACATTACAACCTTCAAGTTTTTGGTGAGTTTCTCTGAAATGCTTTATGGAAAGAATCTTATTGCTCAATTTCTTCAACCTCATGTTCCGTTTTCTTTCTCACCCATACGAAGTTGCAGACAGCCACAAGTACGTCTCACGTAGGTAATCATTAGGGAAACATTAACTTTTCAATTTGGGTTTTTTTTTTAATAGAAAGGGTTTTAACTCTGGAAGAGTCCTGACTTGAATTGGCACCCATAATGTGTCACAGGTTTTTTAGAAAGAATAATAATATATAATTTCGAAGTGAACTTTTAACACGGGCTAAACATGAATGTGAGTGGGGAAATGCAAAAGGGTAGCTGCATTCCAACTTTTTATATTCAGAACTACCATCTGGGTTGTACTCTGTATGAATCAGATGTTTGTTTCTTGGCAGTGCCACCGAGCTTGGATAATGCAGGAGGAACCGAGGATGTGACTGTAGTAAAAGGCAGCTCAGCTTCGATGAAGTGTCTGACCGATGGCACTCCCGCCCCCACTATGTCCTGGTTTAAAAATGGACATCCTTTAAGCCTTGGAGCTCACCTGACATCAAGTCACCAAGGAATGGTCCTTCATTTTGTAAAAGCAGAGAGTGGTGACACAGGCAAATACACCTGTGTGGCATCCAATGAAGCTGGAGATACCAGCAAGCACTTTGCCCTAAAAGTGCTGGGTAAGGGTTAACCTTTCACTTGAACAAAATACGTGCAGTGAACGAGTATCTACTTAGGACAACAATTAAAAAAGTCTCTATGGATAAGGAATATTTTCAAGAAACATTTACTGTGATGGATAAGAGGAATAAGGAAATGGAAGATACCTAAAGATGTGTGAATGTGTAATATAGTATATATTTTTTCCAGATGTTTCAAGAGTACTGAAATATGCTATAATTAATAGTAAACTAATTTACAAAGTAACTTGGTTTAAATGAATAACTTTGGTTTAAATGAATAACTTTGGTTTAAATGAATAACTTTGGTTTAAATGAATAACTTTGGTTTAAATGAATAACTTTGGTTTAAATGAATAACTTTGGTTTAAATGAATAACTTTGGTTTAAATGAATAACTTTGAATAACTTTGGTATAAATGAATAACTTTGGTATAAATGAATAACTTTGGTATAAATGAATAACTTTGGTCAGGAGGAATTGAGCTTGACAGGATGATAGCACAGCTGAAGGCACAGCTAAAAGGCTAATAAAAATCTTCACCAATATTATATTATATATTTTACTTGGGATTATGAAAACATTTTCTAACTAATAATTCCAACTCATAAAACACGCAAATTAATAGAAGCAGATGGAAGTTACGTGAGATACTCAGTGGGTTTATGACACAGCCAGAAATAATACAGCCGTAGACTAATTCAACAAACTCTAACCACAAGGCTGGGTGTCAGGTTTTAGAGGCTTTTTGAGTCAATAAAGATCTCGAATGTTTTTCCTTCCCCAGAGCCGCCTCGCATCAATGGCTCAGATCAACCAGAAGAGCTCTCCGTCGTCGTTAACAACCCTCTTGAGCTTCTTTGCGTCTCTTCGGGCATTCCAGTCCCCAAAATCTCATGGATGAAGGACGGGCGCCCGCTTCTGCAGAACGATAATGTTTACGTGCTAGGAGAAGTCCTTCGAATAACCAGTGCTCAGGTAAAGCGTTGGTTTCAAAACAAACTCAAGTTTTGCAAACCCTAGAGGAGTGTGCAGAACTGTCTGCTTTTAGGGCCGTCCTAAGAGATGTCCTAAAAAGCCTCTGTAAACATCACCTACCTGCATTTGTGGTTGGAGAATCTTGTTTTTCAAGGCTTGCCTTGGAGTTTCCCATACAGAACAAGCAGTAGTATTACGGGTCGAGAGTGCCCAAGCACTTCTGTCTCTTCTGAGCATTATTACTTCAAGTTCATTTCAGAGTTCTGTCTTTTTTTTTTATTTATTGGTGCCTCTCTTTACAAAGCAGAGCAATCAATGCTAGGGGCCTCATCTTTTTCCAGGCTTGTTTCTGATTTTAGTCTCTCTCTCTAATCTGTTCTTGTTCATTTCCAACCTATTTGACTCTTATTACCACGTCTTGCTTTTCTTCTTTCGTGTTTTAGAGTTCCTCCTCAGCCTTTCTTCTCTTTCCATTAGCTCAGATTTTCCTAATAACCATTTTGCTTCTCACATGCATAAGCCATAGATGACAGAGAAAAGCTGCATTTGCAGTCGTCTATGTGCAAGTTAATCAAAAATAAATCAAGAAAATAGACTTTCAGATTAATTCAGACAATAAAAGAGTCCGAGGAAAAATAACCTTTAAAAACCTGCACCGACAAACTATGACTATTCAGCTGTGCCCAGCCAGACTGAAGTTCACCAAACACAAGTGGGACAGGGCTCAGGCCTGATTGCTGCTCATTTGGTTTGTCAAGCAAAAAGCTTCTTGTCTTCACAATGAAGAGTTTACAGGAAGGTATTAACGAGTATGTGTGCACAAGATGATTTCCTTAGTACCCAGAACTGACCCGTGCTTAGATAGATGCCTGTAGCAGTTCCATCTTTGTTGGTTACCTGTTGCAAAAAGCATCACAAAGAGAAGGGTTCTTGTTAGAGACACGTTATCCAGAGATTTTATGGGGTCCTGCAACTCCTAAGCCATCTCTGTACAGTCCCACCATGGTAAAATAAAGAAATTCTCAAGAAGTTTGTTTCAGGCATTCCTTACTTATTATTTTTTTGTTATATGTTGCTGTCAATGTTTGTATTTCGCAGTTTTTCTGAATTGTTCCCATATTCTGAGGTTTCTGCTGAAGTCGTTCGTGTGTTTCCAGGTGGAGGACACCGGAAGATACACGTGTTTGGCATCTAGCCCAGCAGGAGATGATGATAAGGAATATTTAGTAAGAGTCCATGGTAAGTTGAATTTAAGGAAAAAATAATCATTCCTTCAAACTGGAAACCACTACGGTACGTACCAGTATCTTGTTTAGCAAGTTACATATTGCTAAAGAAGAAATATTGCGTGTGTTGAGAAAGTGATATGACACCATGTGATCATAATTAACATTTCTGAATAAGGGTAGCTCTTCTGAACATGACACACAATTAAAAGTGAAAGTTCCAGCTGATGCAACTGATTTGGAACCGTTTATGGAACTTTGGCGATCGCTGCTCCATCTGGTTTAAATGCTGGTACCCTCACTGAGAAGGGACTTGAATTTCTGTCACAGTAGTTTCCAGCACGTGACTTAGAAAACAAGTTCACCAGTTAAACAAATGTGATATATTCAACACAGGTATTGAAAAGCAGAGCTAATTAACTGTGTGGCAGCTTTGCATTTGTTTTAAACTGAAGAAATAAATGGGGAATTTTCGATTAGCTCGTGTGTGTGATGTGAATTTTTTTTTCCTTAATTTTTTGTAACAGTTCCTCCTAACATTGCTGGCACCGGCGGCCCGCAGGACCTCACCGTCTTGCAGAACGGCCAAGTCATACTGGAGTGCAAGTCAGATGCTGTGCCACCTCCCACCATCTCATGGCTTAAAAACGGAGAACTTCTAGAGGTACAGTGGCTACGTTGTTCGTGCCAGTCTTTTGCTCCCTTTATTTTTTGCACGCAGCGCTTGAGGTTTCTTATTCTGCTCACGTGCCCCTTCAGTGCAGCCCAACTTACGGTGCCTCGAGTTCACGAGAAGCTGAGTAGCCCCAGTACAAATACAGTTAGTCCTAAGTGAGTACCAGCAAGCATGTGAAGTGGCCACCCCGCTGTTACTTGTTCTTTTTTCCTTTAGGGGGATCCCTTGCTCCTCCTGGATCCTCTGAACATTGCTAGAAGCCTTCGGTATACTCCTGAATGGCTTCCCAGGAAAGGTAGCTGAGAAAAGACTACACTATATGTTTCCTTTGGGTATATTATGCATCCTCATATTCTAGTAGCTTTTAGAAAGGAATTAAAATTCTTTACGTTGGGGGAAAAAAAAAAAAAAAAAGGAAAAAAAAAAAAAAGAAAATGGGTTGCGAATCACCACAGTTTTGTATCAAATGCAGCTTTTTCACTCTGAATTCCACGTAGTGTCGTGTTAAGGCATTGAGTCCTTGCTGGTTGAGAGACTATTAGCACGATGAGGATGATTTATACAGAAACAATCTTTTATTCCCTATCCTCTTCCTTGGAAACACTCAGAAACCAGGTGCTTTCCAAGTGAATAACTTAAGTTCAGTTATTAATTGAACTTAATTAAATGATAGTTTTCCCTCTGTCGATCTTTATTCATTACTAAGGAGGAAGAACATTCAGCTTATGAATTGCATTTCCCTTAACTGTAGTCCATCAGTAGTCTTCACCTGAAGTTCTGCCTATTTGCTTTCCTTCTGACATGCTATTCCTCAGGCTCTTTATTGTAAATTTAGAAAAAAAAAAAAAGGAAGAAATAAGACTGTGGTGAGCAATTATGTCTTACTAGGTGCTGCTGGGGAGTGTGACCTTGAATATAGCACACAAACTAGCTAGAAACAAGTGTAAGAGAAGCACTCTTCTTCTCAATGGTTAATTCTTTAATCAGGTAGTAACTTTTTTTTTTAACAAAAGCAAGGTTGAACAAGGCTTGGAAGTTAAGCATATGAATATTTTTTTTTTTCCTTGCAAAGCTTGAGTTTTAAAAGCAATCCTTAATGAAAATAAACTATGAAAATAAGCTACTGTTAACAAATATTCACCAGAAAACAAAGTGATGCAGCAGCACTACGATGGATTTAGGTTCTCAGCTGTAATCCTGTGAATTAACTTTGTAGTATTAGTTCTCTTTGCTCATGAATTCCCATTAGTGGGTGAGGGCTGGGGCATCTTGGTTGTGCAGTGTAGTCAATCCCCTGCCTTTTGATTTATGATAGAGTAGGGAATTTCAGTCTTTATGATAGAGTAGGGAATTTCACGTGTGCTTTAAGTAGCAGACTTAGATTTATTCTGTTGCCAACCATCCTTTTCATTCTTCAGCTTAGCTTATATAAATTTAGGCTGCCCAGGGAGGTGGTTGAGTCCCCATCCCTGGATGTGTTTAAGAAAAGGGTGGATGAACTACTTAGGGATATGGTTTAATGGGGGATTAGGGACAGTTGGACTGGATGATCTCTAAGGTCTTTTCCAACCTAGAAATCTATGGAATATATACTCCCGATAGCTGGAACATATTAGTGTCCTTCAGAATGCCTGGTTGCTACTTCAACCTCAAAAAAAAAACGTAGCAGCCTGCTAGGCAGCTGGGAGAGAGTTCTCCTTGGGTGTGGAAAGAGAGGGGCTCTGTGGTGTATGATCCTCCTTATCCTGGAAAAACTGAGCTTTCACGGTGCCGAGAGAGCAAAAGTCCAGTTTTCAGGTTACAGCGATAATTTCAATTTAAATCATCCCTGCTTTTTGTGAAGCAACCCTGTGCTGGAGGGCGTTGTTCCTCCTGGTTCTGTTGTCTCCCACTGCGCAGATTTTGAGGACTCCTCTAGACCTCTGTGTGCTTCATGATTTCATTATGCAGCACCACCGGTTTGGGTAGCAGAACTCCAGAAAGATCCAGCCCGTGGCAGCTTTGGCAGTCAGAGCCCTTGCGCTCTTTGTTGATTTGGAAATGCACATTGAGTGTTAGGAAAAGAAGTAGGTAGGAGGGTCTTGACCCAATCTGGCTTTATTTAAACACTAAAAAATTGCTGAATTTGTATTTTTTCAAAGATTGGTTTTCTGACATACCTTGAGTAGAGTATCAGAATTAAATGATGGCTCCATTGCCTGCCTTTTGTCATCTGTGTGCTTCTGTGTTTAGAAACCATAGCACAGGCTGCGTGCTCAGCAGCAAATACCAGTTATTACCCCAAATCTGACTGTCTCCAATCCACTCTGGTGGTGAATGGTTTCAGCTGTGAGGCTCCAGCTCCGCTGTTTATTCTGCGTTGGTAGACTTACCGAGTTGGTGCCCAGTACAACACCAGCGTACGAGGGTACCGGTACAGGACCAGAGGAGTTTCACTTATCTGCTGTAGTTGCTGTCCTCGAGTCTTCTCACCAAAAGAGTAGATGAGTGAGAAGAGTAAAAAAGTTTTGACTTGAGGTGACTACCTAGAAGATGCTGGAGAGTCCTTGTAGAGCGAGAAGAGTGGTATCATGTTCAGAAATGCTGGCTAGTAAACTTCGTAGGCTAAGTTTATGCTGGCCCCCACCTGATCAAGACTGTGATGTTTGAAGAACAGTGTAGAGAAACTTGTATTTCTTCTGCCTGTAGCGTGCATGGTTTTTCAGAATAAAGAAATAAATTCATCCTGTTTCTGTTAGCTGCCCCTTTCCATAAAGATCGAAAAGCCCTTTAGCTATGGAACCCAAAAAAAGGTCTTACTCCAGCACAAGTCCAAGTAGGGGTTTCAAGGGGAAACCATTAAGCAATGATAATCTTTTAAAGCTTTTTTTTTACCCTGTTGTCTTCAGGGATGTAAACAAAGTTAAGTCAACAATGAATTCAGTCCCTGGCTTATCCTTGGCCTACCTTCATGGCTTTGATTACTCTACAACGAACGAATGTTCTGTCTTCCTAAAGAGAATGACAGCAAAGTTAAATTTGTCAAACCTTCTCTCTTTCCCCCTAGGGAACTCCTCGAGTTCGAATCCTCTCCCATGGGCGATACCTGCAGATCAACAATGCTGACCTCAGCGATACCGCCAGCTACACGTGTGTGGCGAGGAACGTCGTGGGAGAAACGACCAGGGAGTTCCTGCTGACAGTGCATGGTAGGACCACGGATCCGGTCTGGTGCGTTTTGCCCTTTGCAGGGTATTCCTGCAGGAAATAGATTCATAGATTTCTAGGTTGGAAAAGACCTTAGAGATCATCCAGTCCAACCATCCCTAATCCCCACTAAACCATATCCCCAAGTAGATCACCCACCCTATTCTTAAACACATCTAGGGATGGGGACTCAACCACCTCCCTGGGCAGCCTATTCCAGTGGCTGACAACCCTTTCAGAGAAGAAATACTTCCTAACATCCAACCTGAACCTCCCCTGACTAAGCTTATACCCATTTCCTCTTGTTCTATCACCCAACACTAATGTAAAGAGCCCTTCCCCTACCTTCCCACCATCTTGTCACACTATTCTTGATACACACACATAGTGGGAAGACAGAGCTTGGAGGGCTCTGTGCGTCTCGATGCCTGCGCTGTACTGCCATAGGCCTGAGTTTCGTGTTAAACCTGTTTGTTTTCTCACCTCTAGACTGATGAGAAACTATTCTCTTCACTCAGGTGATGGTAGGAAACTTTTTTCCCATTTCTGTTCCGTTCACAACCCAGTCGTGCACGTTACACTCTGCGCCCCCCCAGTGGCTGTGCTTAGTGGTCCAATTAAAATTCTTTTTTCTCCTTAATTTGTAATTAGGAAGCGATGATATCACCACAACCTTATTTTGCTGAATTACATACGCTGAACTCTTACTGTTTTAGCTATAAAAAACTTTGCAGGAACTTGCAAAGATGGTCTTTACAGTGCATTTCAGACAAACTTTCTTTTTCGTTCCCTGCTGCATCGTGGCAATTCTCGTGCGCTACGCAAAGTGGTAAGAAACTTGGTTTCTGTCGTTGCAGTCATCCCTGTACCTGTTACTGCATCTGTGTTTTCGTGGGTTTAGTTTCAGTCATCGCAGCGTAAAGTTTTTTCTTTATACTCTCAGCAATTTTCCCTTTCCAGTGGCTCCCACAATCCGAAGTAGTCCTCAGGCTGCTGTTGTGCTCATAAACGCTTCTGCTCTCCTGGAGTGTGTTGCAGAAGGAGTACCATCCCCAAGAATTACATGGAGGAAGGATGGGGCTATTTTTACTGGAAACAATACGAGGTATTGTCCAGAAGTCAGCATAAATATTCTTCATTGTTTTTTAAGAATATATTCATGGCAGAAAGCTTAATTAGACACCTACGACTTGTAAATTAGTCTTGTTTTCACAGATCATAACTAATATATGTCCTGTCATCTCAGATAGACCCAGATGTGGGAAATACTGTGATAGAAACAGTAATATAAAAAAGTTTTTTCTGCAGAAACGTAGCAGTACCAAAGGCTTCATCCTTTTATTGTTAAGAAGGACAAAAACCTCCTTAGACAACCAAATGTAATAATAATTCTTCTGATATTAAATATTTTGAACAGTGAAAAGTCTTCATATCTTTTTTTATATATATATGGAATTTTGGGATGAAGCCAAGCAGACTAGAAGCTGCTTGAGTGTACCCTGTAGTTTCTAATACATAAAACTTCCTATAGATGTTCTAGTATTAACGTTTATTATAGTGAATGGTTTCTGTCTTCTGATTGTTTTAAGGGGAGGTAGTTTGGAATTTTCTAGAACTGAGCAAACGCTAAAGAATTCAGTTATACTTCAAAGAAGAAAGAAAATGTACGATCATTAATTAGGGGTTATTAAGATAAAATGAGAAACCCTAAGAAAGGGCTTTTGGATGTTTTCTGCAAATCTGTCATCACTTATGTGGAATCACTATGTCAGCTAGATTCCAGAATTTCTCTGGAAAATGGATGTGTGCTGGGACACAGTGAAGTCAAGATAAGTGCAATAAATGAGAAAACTCTATATGCCCAAACGAAGACACCCCGTGTTTAGGCTGTTTGTTGTGTACTGTGAGTCACCTCTTTGTTCTGCACGACCAGAACAAAGCCTATGCTTCTGTTGATTGTACAGTAGGAAAAAAAACTATATGTTTTTGTTTCAGATATTCCATGTTAGAGGATGGATCCTTACACATCCACTCAGCACACGTTACTGACACAGGAAGATATGTGTGCATGGCGACCAATGCGGCTGGCACTGAACGCAAACGCATTGATCTGCAGGTTCTTGGTAAAAGTTTTGGTTTTAGAGAAAGACACGTGTTTTCACAAGTCTGAAGTCCAGTGACATCATTTTTCTTGTTCTGCCAGATCCAATTTTAAGTTTAACCCCTTTTTACTTCCTCTGGTTAAAAAAAAAAAAAAGGGGAAAAAAATATTTACAGCCTTAGGAATACAACCTAAATGTTCATGAATTGAAAATATTTATTCCATGTGCACTGGAACTAGAAATACTTGACACATCCCATGCTACATGTTTACTAAGTTTACTAGTGTCAAGTTTCTCTCTATAAAAATCAAGTAAATGTGTTCAGGCAGTTCAGCTCTCTCTGTATATAGGTACGGAGGCGTGTGTGTGTGTATATAATTATTCTGAATAATTAGGCTTTGTTTGTCCTTAGTTCCTCCAAGTATTGCTCCTGGAGATACGAATATTACAGTTACTGTGAACGTGCAGACCACTTTGCCCTGTGAAACCACTGGAATTCCCAGACCAGCAATTAGCTGGAAGAAGAACGGGCATCTGCTTAGTGTTGACCAGAACCAGAATATGTACAGGTGAGAGATGTTTTCTCTTCACCGCGGGTTTAAAGTTTTACAGGGATGTTTTTGGCACTTCAATAATCCAGCCATGCTTAAATGTAATCTTGTATAGCCAGCAAATTCAATGGATTACCTGAGGAGAAAAGAAATATTTCAATGGCTTTTATTTCTTGTCTTTTCTTTGTTCAGACTTCTATCTTCAGGTTCCTTAGTGATCATTTCTCCCACTGTGGATGACACTGCTGTCTATGAGTGCTCCGTGTCAAATGATGCAGGAGAAGACCAAAGAGCAGTTGAGCTCACTGTTCAAGGTAGAGGGAATATTGCTATTGCATGTGCATGGCACCCAGAATTCCTTTGGGGCATTCCAATGCGGAGTTGAGATTTTTATATCGTTCTTTTATGATGCTGATATCCATAAGTCTCTGGTATTCCCAAGAAAGATAAGTTATATCCAAGAATTCATGAAAATAGGCAAGTGACCTTTACACTGCTCTTCATTTCCAGTGCCCCCATCCATAGCCGATGAAGCCACAGACCTTTTGGTAACAAAGCTGTCTCCAGTAGTAATTTCCTGCACTGCCTCAGGGGTTCCTGTCCCCTCGGTTCATTGGACCAAAAATGGCATCAAGTTGCTTCCCAGAGGAGATGGCTACAGAATTCTCTCTTCAGGTACTGTGCCTGACTGGAGCTCAGCTGCAAAAAAAATCAGTGAAAAGGGACAATTGTGCACATCTGGAAGTAATTAATTAGATAACTACTAACAATCTCCCAAACAACCCCTCTCCAACTTCTTCGAATAAAAACGTGGGCCTCTTAAGATGGGTGCTGTGAGGTGGTTTTGCTGTGGATGCAGGATGCTGCTGTGTTCTGACCCGCTCTCTCCGCCGCAGGCGCTGTTGAAATTCCTGCCGCTTGGTTGGCGCACGCGGGACGGTACACCTGCGTGGCCCGGAACGCGGCCGGCTCAGCTCACAGACACGTTGCTCTACGTGTTCAGGGTAAGATGGGAAGCTGAAGAGAACGTGCATTCTGTCAATAAATGTTGCCTGTTTAACCCACACATGTGCTGCAGAGCAACGAACAGGCCAGAGTGGACCATCGCAGGTAGCGTCTTGCTCAACTGGGTTGTCTTGTGGGGGCACTGACTGTTCAGAAAGTCACCCCTCTGTGTGTTGCAGCTCTGATACCTTGGATAGAGTCCCCCAGTCCACGCTGCTCTGTTTTATTGTTGTAACATCTTTGTTTCTTTGCTTTTTGGTATGTTAAAATGTGTCTGTGATGGCAAATTGCATGAAGTAAGGCAATATTACAGCCTACAAATACTTGAGAAGGGATGGTGGGGAGGTAGGGGAAGGGCTCTTTACATTAGTGTTGGGTGATAGAACAAGAGGAAATGGGTATAAGCTTAGTCAGGGCAGATTCAGGTTGGATGTTAGGAAGTATTTCTTCTCTGAAAGGGTTGTCAGCCACTGGAATAGGCTGCCCAGGGAGGTGGTTGAGTCCCCATCCCTGGCTGTGTTTAAGAATAGGGTGGATGATCTACTTAGGGATATGGTTTAATGGGGATTAGGGACGGTTGGACTCGATGATCTCTAAGGTCTTTTCCAACCTAGAAATCTATGAATCTATGAATATTCCATACCCATGCTCATGCTGAGCGTGGGTGATAGAATCCACCCACTGCTAATTCAGCTTTCTCACTCTCTGATGTTACTCTCTGATCTTAATTTTAGTATCTTCTGTGTATTCTGGCTTTGAAGGTTAAGCCTATTGCACTTTCCTTTTGATTTTGTTCCACAGAGCCACCAGTTATCCACACTCAGCCAGAGGCACTGGATGTCATTGTGAACAATCCCATCCTACTACCGTGTGAAGCGACGGGTACCCCTCGACCCATAATAACGTGGCAAAAGGAGGGCATCAATGTAATCACAACAGGTATCCTCTTAAAGCCTCCAGCTCCAGCCCTACTTGGTGTAACTTAGAAACTTTTATTCTCTTTTCTGAACGTTCAGACTTAGGGATAAGGCACCCATGCGTTTAAAAACAAAATACAAAACAAAAGTGTCACACTTTGCTTGTATCTGTTTTAGGCAACAGTCACATGGTTCTTCCAAGTGGCAGCTTACAGATTGCAAAGTCAACTGTTGAAGATGGTGGCACTTACATGTGTGTTGCTCAAAATCCAGCTGGCACCGCTCTGGGGAAGATCAAACTGAAAGTTCAAGGTGAATCATCTTTTAAACTCTTGTAGTGATTTACAGACGAGAAATTTGTGCGTGCTTTCTGGTAGCCAAAACACAATTCTGAGCCATGGAAATGGACCCTGATACTTTCCTATTTGTGACACTGAATAGAGCCCAGGACTTTATTTCCCTTTAGTTGCCTGTCTGCTTTAGGATCAAAATATGCTTTTAGGATTATTTTCACTGAGAACTGAAGCATTCCATTCTTACAACATCTAATTTTTTTAAAAACATTCTTAATTCTTTTCAGTTCCTCCTGTTATCAAGTCCCACCTCAAGGAACACATTGTTCCTGTCGATCAGTCCATCACTCTGCAGTGTGAGGCTGAAGGCTACCCTGGGCCGGAGATCAGTTGGCATAAAGATGGACAGCAAATAACGGAGTCCCTTAGGAGAAGAATTCTTAGCAGCGGTGCGCTGCAGATCGTGTTTGCGCAGCCCGGCGACGCCGGCCGCTACACGTGCATCGCGGCCAACCCGGCGGGGTCCAGCAGCTCCAGCGCGGAGCTCACCGTGCACGGTAAGTGGGACTGTATGGAAACGACGTGCGTTGTCGCGGTATGAACCCCGGAGGAGGTAGGCTGTAAGGAGGAAGGTCAGGAATATCGTGCTACATCACGGGTGAGCTTTATCAGGTTGTAGTTATCAGCCAGTTGCTTGAATTTAGGAAGAATATTAGGTTTCCTTAACTGGGTTTGTACTTCGTGGCAAGTATTTCACACGTTTCTCTGGCATGCTTGATGGTCGTTGATGGGGAGAAGAAACAACACAGAAGATCCAGGCAGTGGTTTCTTCAGTGCAGTATTGTGTGCTGTTACAGTAGTGCTGGGATAATAGAATCATAGAATGGTTTGGGTTGGAAGGGACCTTAAAGATCTTCTAGTTCCAACCCCCCTGCCATGGGCAGGGACACCCTCCACTACACCAGGTTGCTCAAAGCCTCATCCAACCTGGCCTTGAACACTTCCAGGGATGGGGCAGCCACAACTTCTCTGGGCAACCTGTTCCAGTGCCTCACCACTCTCAGAGTGAAAAATTTCTTTCTTATATCTAACCTAAATCTGCCCTCTTTCAGTTTAAATCCAAATACGTAGAAGTAAATATTTTTAATAAACTTTCTCAAAGTTCCACCCAAGATTCGCAGCACGGAGGCGCAGTACACAGTCACGGAGGACTCCCAGGCTGTTCTCTCCTGTGTGGCTGAGGGGGTTCCCACACCAACAATACACTGGAAGAAGGACAATACGCTCTTAACAGAGGTAGTAGGAAAATACCGGGCTGTGCCAGATGGAGACCTCATTTTGGACAACGTTGTTGTAAGTTCTCTAAGCTATGACTTGGCAGAGTTGGCAGTAATAAGACCCTGCTGCTCTTTGGTTTCACCTGCTTCTGGCATGGTCTTTGTTTTATTTTGTTTTCTTGTTCTTAATGTTCCAGAGTCTTTGTGAATGATTCATTTTCCACTGAGGAGTAAAATACCTGTGAAAAATTTGTAGTGATAAATTCTCAGGAAAGGCAAAAAGGAGCATAGGTCGTCTTTCACGTTTAGAGGAAGTGAAAGAGTTCACATGAACATTTCTACTGGATGCTTGTTCCAAACCTTTTGAGATGACTTTTATCAAGTGGTAGTGTTGTGTAGGACACATCACAGTTGAAATTTCTCCAACGTGCTTTCTTTCAGCCTGAAGATTCTGGCAGTTACACCTGCGTTGCTAACAATGCCGCTGGAGAAGACACGCACACTGTCACCCTGGTGGTTCATGTGCTTCCAGCTTTTACTGAACTGCCTGGAGATATAGCTTTGACTAAAGGAGAACAGCTCAGATTAACTTGCAAAGCAACTGGGATACCTGTACCCAAAATAACGTGGACCTTTAACAACAACATTGTTCCAGGTGGGTAACACCAGGTCTTACTGGCCATTCCGCTCTAGAGTTGTTTTCCCCCACGCAGCGTTGCAATTAGTTTAGGATAAGGAAGGAAGAAGAAGAAGAAGAGTTGAAGAGTTGCCGTGTTGAAGAGTAATCCTTTACTGTGTGTTCTCCCTTCAGCCCAGTACGATGGTGTAACTGGACACAGTGAACTTGTTATCGAAAGAGTATCTAAAGACGACTCGGGTACCTACGTATGCACAGCAGAAAACGCGGTCGGCTCAATCAAAGCTATTGGTTTTGTGTACGTCAAAGGTACGTAGAACTGACAGCAGTTGTGGTCACTTTGGCCAGTTTCACCCAGCCATCTGTTTTGATGGTATTTGATACCTTGTCCACGACTAAATGGAATCGAAAAAGGTTGAAATTCACTCCAGAAAATCTTAAAGTCAAGGATGAGTGATCCCTACCAGAGTTTTCTTTCAGAGCATTTTATTTTGACTCTGCTGTTACTTTGCCATCACTTGTTTTTTTTTTCAGAACCTCCAGTCTTCAAAGGGGATTACCACTCCAGCCGAATTGAGCCCTTGGGAGGCAACGCCATGTTGAATTGTGAAGTCAGAGGAGATCCACCTCCAACCATCCAGTGGAGCAAAAAAGGAGTTGGCGTTCAGATTAGCAACAGGATCCAGCAGCTTAACAATGGTTCTCTTGCCATCTACGGCACTGTGGTGGGTCACTGCTCTGTTACGATGCGTTTCTGCGTTGCACTTGGCTAATAAAGGTATTCCAGATCATATTGTTTTGAAAGAGCAAGGCTAGATGTTTAAACCACTCTTACTCTTACCTTTAACAAATGTTGTTTTCATTCAGACTAGAATTAGGCTCAAATTATTGTGACAAAAAAAAAAAAAAACAAACACAGGGGAGCCATCATTCTCTTTAATTGTCGGAAGGACTGTATCTACGTACTAATTGTTGATGTGTGAAACCCTGGTTGTGCTCAATTAGATGAGGCTTTTGCTTTTGACCTTAAAAGAGCCTTGAGTTCTACCCAGTCAGGTCAGCTGGAAAGCGTTTGTGTTCTCCATGTGCAAACCTCTTGGCATCTAAATTCCTAATACAAATGGCAAGACCCATTTTTTTGCCTATAAACCAATGACTGTATTTTGAAAGGGAGTCAAAACCAGCATTTCCTTTGAGTTCATTTAAGTAAAATAAATAAATAAATATTTAATTCTCAGAATTAAAGAGTTGAAGGAAATAATAGAATAATAAAAATAATTCACAATATCAGCTTAATATTAAAAAAGGCAAAATGCTGAGATACTCTAGAATCTAACAGCATGCCTCTTAAGATCCAGGACGTTTCTGCATGTTATGGTGCAGAAAATGCACTTACAGGAGGTGCACTGCAAATGGGAAACCTCACTACGTACGTGTTGACCGTTTGCTTTTTGTTCTTCAGAATGATGACGCTGGTGACTACAAGTGCGTGGCTACCAATGACGCTGGTGTGGTGGAACGCAGTCTGACGCTCACCCTTCAGAGTAAGGCTCCTAAGTTTAACGTCACTAGAGTGGAGCAATAACCTACATTGCACGGGTGTACGCAGCTCCCGTTGAAGTTTTGGAGGTTGGGGACTGCACTATAGGTTAAGATTCATCTCATCTTTCATCATTAATATTTAAGAGTCATAGAATTATAGAATGGTTTGGGTTGGAAGGGACCTCAAAGATCGTCTAGTTCCAACCCCCCTGCCGTGGGCAGGGACACCTTCCACTACACCAGGTTGCTCCAAGCCTCATCCAGCCTGGCCTTCCAACTTAGTGTAGTCTAAGCTTTTGATTGAGGTCAAAGAAGAGAGACATAGAGTGATTCAGCCTCATCTTAGAAACCAGCCTAGAGTGGGGTGAATCACCTTCTGAAAGGGCTTGTTTCTTTTCGTTGACTAGAGAGGATGTCTATACAACTGGATTAAACTAGACCCTTAAACTAAGAAAGTTACATGAGATGAATCCCAACTTTCACTGACAATATTTTAGTTTTTGCAGTATTTTAGAATTTTTTTTTACCAATGGTAGAATTTCTGAATATCCCTTTTCTATTATAGACTCGAGCAGTGTGGATCTGTTCCTTAGGTCTCACTTGCTTCCAGAAACGATTAATGCATCTTCCAGCCAGGTTTCATGGAAGGCAACACATTTTAATAACATAAGAGTGTGTAGTCAGGGCTGTAGCAGGCCTCGATCCCAACTTTGATCCTCAGGTTGCTACGTATTAAAAATAGCCTATGATTGTCATTTTAACTTTGACAGTGGAAGATCAACAATAATAATGTTAGTAAAAGTGATTATTTTTTTTTTGACCTCATTCTGACCAGACTTTTAATACTCAATACAATGAAAAAAAAGTAACCATGTGCTATTGCCTAAAGAAACTCTTCTCGTTCAGGTCCTCCAGTCATTACCGTTGAACCGGTAGAGACAGTTATTGAAGCCGGGGCCACAGCGATGCTGAACTGCCAGGCTAATGGAGAGCCTCCTCCAACCATCAGATGGTCCCGCCGAGGTCATCCGGTAGTGGGCGAGGAGAGAGTGACTGTGCTGTCTAACGGCTCCTTGCGCATTGTTGCGGCGCAGAAGGAAGACACGTCTGAATACGAGTGCGTGGCGAGGAACCTGATGGGATCTGTTCTTGTTAGAGTACCACTCACTGTCCAGGGTAGGTGCAGAAAATACAAGATGGCAGCTATCAAACTGGCAGATTAAAGCATTCATTGAGAATAAATATGAGCAAGATTTTGTCGTATCCATATCTTATGGATAAGATGTTTTCTCTTATGGGTAAGATATTTTGTCTTGTCTTCCACGTACGCATTAGGTCTATGTTAAGCCTAGTCTGAGATGTCAGTGGGATTGTTTCATAAAATTTTGATCCATTATACTCATCCACCTGGGTGAGAAGTGTGAAGGAGTGAGAGACATAAATAATAACAAAAGGATCTTCAACTAGATCCCACCCTCACAGTACATACCGTACCTCCATGGTACCTCTAAAGAAAACCATGTAGGAGCGTAAGCAATAACTATTTCAGAGCAGCTCAAGTGTTCTCTGAACCATGGTAGAATACTTCTGCGGTGCGTGAGGAGAGTTGGGTTTCCAAGCATGGCTTACGAAGCGCGTTTTTCACTTTGCTGCGTCAATTTAAGAGAGTTCTAAGCACAAGCACGTTACAAATGGAGCATCGTTCTCCCCGTTGCAGTACACGGCGGATTTTCCGCGTGGCTCGAGTGGCGCCCGTGCAGCGTCACTTGTGGTCAAGGCGTCCAGGAGCGGGTCCGTCAGTGCAACGACCCTCTTCCAGCCAACGGTGGGAGGACGTGCGAGGGGCCCGATACAGCTGTGCGCAGCTGCCACGAGCAGCCGTGTCCAGGTATTTCTTTAATGACTTGATACTTTTAACGTGCCCTGTGTTGAGCGCCCTAACGGTGAACCGTGACCACCACGGATCTTCACGGCAGGTGAATTTTTCTAAGAAGTTGGAATTCGTTTTGGCTTTCGAGGAAGGAAAGAGGGACTGCTTGAGAGAGTCCAGCGCAGGGCCACAAAGCTGATGGAGTGGAGCATCTCCCTTCTGAGGAAAGGCTGAGGGAGCTGGGTCTCTTTAGCTTGGAGAAGAGGACACTGAGGGGGGACCTCATTAATGTTTATAAATATGGAAAGGGTGACTGCCGTGAGGATGGAGCCAGGCTCTTCTCAGTGGCATCCAATGATAGGACAAGGGGAAATGGATATAAGCTGGAACAGAGGAGGTTCTGCTTAAACATGAGGAAGAACTTCTTCCCAGTAAGGGTAACAGAACACTGGAACAGGCTTCCCAGAGAGGTTGTGGAGTGTGCTTCTCTGGAGATGTTCCAAACCCACCTGGACGTGTTCTTGTGTGATCTGATCTAGGTGGTCCTGCTCTGGCAGGGGGATGGGACTAGATGATCCTTTGAGGTCCCTTCCAATCCCTGACATTCTGGGATTCTGTGAAATTTCAACAAACAGCGTAAAAATATTTTTTGAATTAAAACTGGGGGGGGTTTCTGTTTCTTAGTGGATGGCAGTTGGTCGGAGTGGGGGCTTTGGGAAGAGTGTTCAAAGAGCTGTGGACAAGGTAACAGGACCAGGACCAGAACGTGCAGTAACCCCCCGGCGCAGCACGGCGGGAAGCCCTGCGGTGGCAGCGCTGTCGATTCAGTCATGTGCAATATTAGACCTTGCCCAGGTGAGAGACAATTGGTTTAGAATTAATTTCAGAAAGGACTTTCTGTATAGATGTCTTTTTTTTTTCTCTCCAAACCTGAATTCTCTCAGCTTCTTTCAGATTATGAAATCATAAAAGAATTAAAATTCTGACATTTTTTATTTTAAAATTGCTTGCGATGTAGCGAATGGCAGTAGTTCTTGGAAGCGGAAGTCACAAAAGGAAGTGCAAAGAAAATTTTTGGCAATTTCTGCACACACCCCACTCCCCTCCCCCAAAATGTTCATTTTGCCCTCCCCCAAAATGTTCATTTTGCCCTCCCCCAAAATGTTCATTTTGCCCTCCCCCAAAATGTTCATTTTGCCCTCCCCCAAAATGTTCATTTTGCCCTCCCCCAAAATGTTCATTTTGCCCTCCCCCAAAATGTTCATTTTGCCCTCCCCCAAAATGTTCATTTTGCCCTCCCCCAAAATGTTCATTTTGTATTTTGTTGTTTTACCCATATGCTCACCGAGTAAAACTCACTACTCGGAATCTATCGTGCAAAGCCAATTAAAATGAAAAAAAAAAAAAAAATTAAAAAGCCGTGTAAAACATAATAGTTAATAATTTAAGACATTTTCAGAATGTTTTCCTCTGTTCTTTTAATTTTCAGCCTTGTCTTTCTCCTGACTAGCTGAACGTTGAGGTTTCCTTCCTCTCCTGGTGGTACTTCCCACCTTTGACAAGTTGTGGTTTATTCACAACCCTTCGCCACCGGCGTGTTTCCTTCTACACATTTTTCATTATATTGATTTTTTTTCCCCATTTTCCCTGGCTTTGCCGCCACCACCACAATGCTAACTACTCATCCCCCATCCAGAGATTCATCTCCCTGCATCTTGGGCACCAAACCAGTTCTGACTCCTGCTAAACTGGTGGCCGCTGAAGCCGCATGCCGGCTTTTAGCCAGCGCGGCCCTTCCTCTGCGGGTCAAACCCACCGGATTTGATCGGGTGTTCCGTCCTGTCGTTCCAAGAAGGGTCAGGCGAAGGGGTGCGTTTGGAAAACGAAAAGGGAAGAATTCATCTCTCTGTGCTGCCCCTGCAGTTGACGGGGAGTGGAGTTCTTGGCTGCCGTGGGGTCCGTGCAGCGAGACGTGCGGGAAGGGTACCCAGACCCGGCTGAGGCTCTGCAGTGACCCACCTCCTTCCCACGGCGGATCGCGCTGCGAAGGCTCCGACGCGCAGATGCAGGTTTGCAACAAGAGGCGCTGCCCAGGTGAGACGAAGAGAGAACGACGACAAACTTGTCGTTTCCCTTCCAAAGTTTGCTTCATTTGTATCCAGAGCTTTCCAGTTCTGGAAGTGGAGTCCCTGCAAATATTCCGTTGGCTCCTGTCACTACCTTTAGCATCCCTAACGTACGGGATTGCGTCTCCTCTCCTTGTCTCCCTTCTTTTACCCCGCCACTGTGCAAAAGCAGCGTTGTAAATCCTTGGTGGTTAAATCCCAGGTTTCCTAAACGTTTCTTTTTAAAAATTTTCCTACTTATGTTATTCATTTATCCTTTTTCTTGCACATCCTTCATGACTGGATAGGAAAACTCAACGTTTTTTTTGAAACGTGACCTGTGTATTTGGCTGAGCGCAGGGGTGACGAAGGGAAATGTCATGAAGTGGAACGTGCAGCGGTTCAGACTAGATCCTTCTGGCTTCATGCTCCATTTGGATTCAGATCCTACGCTGAGTCCCCACTGTAACTAGCAACTGGTAGAAGAGAGAACTGACCTTGTGGTAGACGAGCAACCAAGGGTTTGGTGCTGCATGGTTATCCAGCTGCTGCTGAGGATGCTGTTGCTCACAGCTGGTTTGCGACTGATTGGCCTCTTCTCAGCCCCCAACTCCAGTGCTCACACGGATGTACCCAAAACAGTTTGTGTTACCACGTCTTGGGATCAAAGACTCTACTATTCAACTGTGTAAACCTGGCTCGTGGGAGATAATCTAGTAATAACTCCTAAAAACAGCTGAGCCAGTAAATCCAAGGGTTGGGTAGGAAGGAGGGAGGAGGTGGTGGTAATGGTTACATCTTCAGACAGTGCAGCTGCAGCCAGAGGAGGACACACTAGTAAGGACCGGGATTTTGAGATGACACTCAGACCGGCCATCTGCCCAATGTGGTAATTTCAGGGGCTACTTTGTATGTGGTTTCACTTGCTTACAGGTACCTAAAAATGTGAGAGTGACTGAGCTTGAGGAGTGAGTGATCCCTGACCATGACACTGGTCAGGCTCACAGGTTATCTAAAAGACAGGTCATGTCTTTTTCCAGCTTTCGCTCCTGGAAATCGTAGAATCATAGAATGATTTGAGTTGGAAGAGACCTTAAAGATCTAGTTTCAGCCCCCCTGCCATGGGCAGGGACACCTTCCACTACACCAGGTTGCCCAAAGCCTCATCCAACCTGGCCTTGAACGCTTCCAGGGATGGGGCAGCCACAGCTTCTCTGGGCAACCTGTTCCAGTGCCTCACCACCTTCAGAGGGAAGAATTTCTTCCTTAGATCTAATCGAAATCTCTTAAAGCCATTGCCCCTTGTCCTGTCACTACACACCCCTGTCCAAAGCCTCTCTCCAGCTTTCCTGTAGCCCCTTGAGATACTGGAAGGCTGCTAGAAGGTCTCCCCAGAGCCTTCTCTTCTCCAGGCTGAACAGCCCCAACTCTCTTAGCCTATCCTCATAGGAGAGATGCTTCAGCCCTTCGATCATCTTTGTGGCCTCCTTTGGACCTGCTGTAACAGGTCCATGTTCTTCTACATCCCTATGTAGCTGAGATGTTTGAGAGGGAGAGTCAGTAGCATCCTGCAGTCGGTTTTACCCTGATACAGCACTGATCTGCTTTGTTATTTCTAATGTCAGAGACTGTAACTGTGCCATGCTGTGCCTTTCTCACCAGTGGATGGGAAGTGGGCCACGTGGAGCAGCTGGAGCACCTGCACCGTGTCCTGCGGAGGAGGCAGCAGGCAGAGAACACGCCACTGCTCAGACCCAGCCCCACAGTTTGGGGGTCACAAATGTGAAGGAAACGACATACAAATTGACTTTTGCAACAGCGATCCTTGTCCGAGTAAGTGCTCCGGGTTAGGCTGCTTGTCCGCGTACTGGGTTCGTACCTATGTGTGGGAGGAAGGGAGCCCTCCACAAACCACGTGCTCCAGCAGAATTTCGGGAGTGTGAACGCAGGCAAGTGATGCTAGCTGTCTGATGGGAGTGAAAGGATCTCTTCATCATTCAGCATGACTGGGGCATTTTAAACATGAATTATTAAGAGCACAGTCCAGTAGCAGCTGGTGCATAAGGTCCTGCCGGACGGTCAGAAGGTACCACCAAGTGAACCTCTCTGTGTCTCACAGCAGAGCATAGTGACTCGTTTGGTTAATAAGCGGGTGCTCCGTGCTTTCCTACAAACAACAATGTTCCAGAGTTGGTTCCATGCTGGCAAAGATAACTTTCTTAGATAGTTAATTATCTGGTTTCTTTTTATTTTAGGAAAAGAAATTAAAAAGTTACTCTCTAACAGGAGTAAAACGTTTTCCTACCTTGACTGTCTGGTTTTTAAGTATGTTATTAAGAGGAAGACAGATAAAATCTTATTTTTTACAGTTCATGGCAACTGGGGCCCGTGGAGCAGTTGGGGAGCTTGCAGTCGAACGTGCAACGGAGGGCAGATGAGGCGGTACCGGAGCTGCGACAATCCTGGCCCTGCCAGCGGTGGGAGGGCATGTGCAGGGGCTGATCTGCAGATCCAGAGGTGCAGCACGGAGCCGTGTCCCGGTGAGTGCTCAGCCTACCTGAGAAATCAGAGGCAGCTCGCCCTGGAAGGCTTCAGGGTATACATGATATGTGCTAAGTGACTGTCACCTCACCAGGATTTCCCCCCTCACGTGTTAGGTTTTCCCAAAACGAGGTGGAATAATTCAAAACAGGAAATAGCATATGAAAATCTCTCCTACACCTGGGAGTTCCGCTTAGTTTTTACAGTAAATACAGTTTGTGAGGCTCCCAGCGAACTCTCCCGATGTATTCCAGGAGGAGGGAAAAATGCTCAGCTCAAATGCATCCGATAAAACGACAGTCAGAGCAGGTGACTGATTTATTGGCAGTACGGAACGAAGGGGCAGTCGGTGAACGTGCTCATTCAGGGTCAGCGTCAGCAGCACAGCAGCCAGACAGCCGTGCTAGAGACTTGCTAAACACCTACACTTTTCTCAACATCCTCCGGTAACTCATCCCAGAAAGCGATTGTTAGTGTATTAATGCTGAGATAATAATTAAAAAAAAAAATTATTAAGTCATAGATTCATAGATTTCTAGGTTGGAAAAGACCTTAGAGATCATCGAGTCCAACCATCCCTAATCATAGAATCATAGAATGGTTAGGGCTGGAAGGGACCTTCAAAGGTCATCTAGTCCAACCCCCCTGCAAGGAACAGGGATATCTCCAACTAGATCAGGTTGCTCAGGGCCTTGTCCAACCTGGCCTTGAACGTCTCCAGGGATGGAGCATCCACCACCTCTCTGGGCAACCTGTTCCAGTGTTCTACCACTCTCATAGTAAAAAATTTTTTCCTAATATCCAACCTGAACCTACCTCCCTCTATTTTAAAACCATTACCCCTTGTCCTATCATAACTGGCCCTCCTGAACAGCCTCTCCCCAAACTAATCCCCATTAAACCATATCCCTAAGCAGTTCATCCACCCTTTTCTTAAACACATCCAGGGATGGGGACTCAACCACCTCCCTGGGCAGCCTTCCTCTATGCACATCCCTTTCAACACCCTGCTGATCTACATGCTGGTGACAAAGCCCATGACGAGGCCACATCCGCACACCCGAGGTGTGGCCCCCCAGCCTGTTGCACCCCGTACCAGCAGCTCCCACCAGCTAGATACCAGCTGCTCACGGCGTGCAAGGACACTTCTCCTTCAGGTCTCGGTGGGGCTTACAGCATCAAGCCCAGTCTGACTGCTCTTTGTTTACCCTCCCCTTGCTTGTGTTCATCTTCCCCAATCCCAATCTTCATGCTGCTTTTGTAAGTCTTTTCAGTTCCCTCGTTACTGTAAAATAACGTTATTTTGCTCTTAAGCAGAGTTTTAATGGTTACTTTCCTCTTATCGTTGCTAGTTTGGGGCAAATGTCGTATCAGATCAGGTGTTTCCAGATAACTCTGTTCACACGATGTGCTGTCACGTTCCTGTCATGTCACCTGTCGTTACGGAGGCCGTGCAGACTCCCACACACACGTAGTTCAATCCGACTCTAATTGACCTCTCCTGAGTGTTTGGGTAGATGGAACAGGTCTTCTTTATTTGCAAGATTTATGGTTTATTTGGCTTCTCGTACTCTTCCATCGGTTATATACCTGGGCAATCTCAGATATTCCATTTGTAGGAGTACAAGCACTCAAAAGATCTCGACAGCTACGTTGTGTCTCCAGGGACAGGCTACCAAAAACTATGGCAGAAGATCTTTAATATTGACAACTGTTCTTTATGAACTGGGTTGTGATGGATCTGCATACGTGCAATAATGTTTTTCAGTTTTGAAATCGATTTCTACGTAGCCTGATGCTTCCAGGGTACGGATGCAGAGACTGGCAGGAGGTACCTCCGAAGAACCTGGTGAGGAGAGTGGCTGGCAGAAGGAAGGCAGTGCTCGGTCCTACGGCTTTTCTCCCCATAGAGCGATGCGTGGGCAGCCACCCAAAGCCAGCCTGAGCTCACTCTCTGCGCATTGGACCTCTGTATGCCGCCCTTGGGGAGGACTTGCATGGCCGTGCAGAGGAACACACGTAGTCTACGCTGTACAAAGCTTCCCTGGTCAGCCATGAAGTGATACCTCCTCAAAATGACACAGGGAAGAATTTGACCCAGCTCTTGCTAAATCTCCGACTGTTATACTGGAAACATCTTGAGGAGGCTCCTTGTCTCCAATGCAGCTGATTGTTGTGGTTCGATGATAAAAGGACTGAGGGTCGAGACAAGAACAGAGGGAGCACTCACCAACCATGGTCCCGGGCAAAACAGACTCAACTTCCTTAAAACAATTTATTAACAGTTGCTTAAAAAAAAACAAATGGAAACAAAACCGGTTACTTGAGAGGATAAAGAGAAAACAGGGCCAGATCTTAAAACCAACACCTCCCCACCCCGCTTTCCTTTTGTTCCCAGCTCTGCCTCCTCCCCCAGCGGCGCAGGGGGACAGGGCATGGGGGAGCACAGGTCAGTTCATCCATGTTGTTCCTGCCACTCCATTCTCAAAGAAGGAGGAGTCCTTACACCCTTTTCCCTTGCTCCAGTGGATCCCCTACTCACGAGGAAAACTCCACAAACTTCTCCAGTGTGAGTCCTACCTGCAGGACGCAATCCTTCCCCATCGGATCGCTCCAGTGTGGGCTTTACCACAGTCTCGGATTCTTAGGGAGTTGTGGCCACTCGCTCCTGGGTGGGTCGTCCCACGGACTCCAGATGCCTCACGACCTCATCGTGCATCCCATGCCCCATTATTAACAGTTACTTGTCATGCATCCCCTGCTCCATGACCTCTCCTGGGCTCGGGCATCTCTTCCCTGACGTGGGCTTCTCCACGGGCCGTGAGTGGGTCTCTGCTCCGCCGAGCCCATCTTGGCTGCAGGGGGGCCGCCCGCCATCTCACCACCGGTTGCAGGGGAAACTCAGCTCCGGCACCTCCTCCCACTCCATCTTCACTGACCTGGTGTCGGTGTAGCCATTTCTCTTAGGTCTTAGTCCTCTCTGGGTGAACTCAGCCTAGCAGGCACCCTGGGAGCAGGGCTCTCCCTGAGTTCCCCAAGCGGCTCCGTCGCTGCCATCTTGAGTGCGTGGCACCGGCCTGACACGGGCAGCCACCCGGCCAGGGAGTGGGGGCAGTGCCCCTCTCCCTTCTCCTTGCTCCTGGGCAAAGCACCTTTTCCTGTTCCTTTGTCCCAACTTAAATAGGGCAATTCGCAGAGGCCCCGATTTGGCTCAACCCCAAGGGGGATGGGAGTCTGATCTGGTGGCACAGGGAGCAAATCCCCTCTCCTGCCACCAGAACCCCCCCCCACATCGAACTGTCACACTGATACACAAACAAAATGTTAAAGGTGGTGTGTTTCTGAGGGGACAAGTGCTCACACCTGCCCCTTGAGGTGTTTTTGTTACCCTTTAGCTGTTTCTTTTCTCTGTCACATTGGTTCCATCAGGAGTAATGACACAAAGGCATCGCTGATGCAGCCCGAAACATTTAAACGGAAAAGTCACCTTCATTCTTTCTTTCTTCAGTGGATGGAAACTGGGGGCAGTGGCAAGCGTGGAACCAGTGCTCTGCTTCTTGCGGAGGAGGAGAGCAGACCCGAATACGCCTGTGCAGCAATCCAGCCCCTTTAAATCAGGGACGTCCTTGTCCTGGAGACTCCTCCCAGATATCCAGGTGTAACACCCAAGCGTGTCCTGGTGAGTTATCTTACAACCTGCACGCAATGACGACATGGTGAAAGCCTCTGGCACTCCGAATTTGACCGGTATTCTCCCATGTTTTAGCCTGTTGACCAAGTAATTGAATTTTTTGGGGCTTAACTCTCCCCTGCAGCTTCAGCTGGATAAATTTTTTTGTTAACCTGTTACATAGCACCTAGAGCATGGTGAGAAACAATTGGTGCTCTTCAGGCAGGGAGGAGTGCATAAGGTGATTGCCATGTTAGTGTGCCTGTGTCTCAGACCACGTATACACAGCATATCATCTCCTAATATATGTAGAAATATCCTTAGTGCTTAAAATGCTGGACAATATTTCTCATTTTTTTCTGCCCCAGAATATCAGACAGCAGAGTTTTCCCATGGACCTTTTATTTTTTCCTTCCTCCCTTCCCTCCCCTGCACAGGTGGACCTTCACGTGCCAAAGGCAGCATCATTGGAAATATTAATGACGTTGAATTTGGAATCGCTTTCCTGAACGCCACGGTAACGGACAGCCCTGACGCTGAAACCAGAGTCGTACAAGCAAAGATTACAAACGTCCCTCGGAGCCTTGGTAGGCTTTTTATTACTTTCTATCACTTTTTTTCGTTGAGCCTGGCTGAATTCTGTGCAACGTCAGTTTTTACCACTTCGTTTCGTTAAGTGTCACTGAAAAAAATGATCTAAACTTCTCATAGACAGGGAGAGGACAAGAGACTCTTCAATATTTACATCTAGTACATTAATATTTGTAAAATTATTCTTCTGAATGTACCAATACATATTTTTTCTACTTTAAATCGAGTTTTACGTGCTTGTCTTCATATTCAACTCGCACTGATGTGGGTCACATAATGTTAGGGAAAAAGTTCTCAGATGTCTTGTTGCCTTTCTTTCAGGTCCAGCGATGAGAAAGCTTGTTTCTATCCTCAGCCCGGTTTATTGGACAACTGCAAAAGAAATTGGAGAAGCAATGAATGGGTTTACGCTCACTGATGCGGTCTTCAAGAGAGAAACTCAAGTGGAGTTTGCAACTGGTGAGTTACCTGGGATAGACCATCTCTTTCTAGTTTCCAGTAGGCTTGATAAGTCCTGCATTCCTTAAAAAATATCATGCAACCATTGCTGAATTTTGAGACTCATGCTCACACCAATGTTTTCTTAATGACTATGACTTGATTTTAGATACCAGGAAGAATTTCTTTCCAGAGAAGGTTGTGAAGTATTGGAACAGGCTGTCCAGGGAGGTGGTGGAGTCCCCATCCCTGGAAGTGTTGAAAAACCATGTGGATTTGGTGTTGAGGAACATGGTTTAGGGACTGTGACAGTGCAGGGTGAGTGGTTGGACTCGATGATCTTGAAGGTCTCTTCCAACCAGACGATTCTATGATTCTATGACTTTCTGAGGCTTAAATACAGCTTTTAGAGCTGTAATTTGCAACGTACACTGCTTTTATTATAGGTGTGGTACACCTGATAAAAATACGAGTATCAAAAACTGGTCATGGGATCGCAATTCAGATGCTGTGTGGCTCACACGAGCCTCTGGTTAGGACGTTTTATCAATCAATGTGCTCTTAAAATTCATAGGTGAGATTCTGCGAATGACGCACGTTGCCCGGGGCTTGGATTCAGAGGGAGCCTTGCTGCTGGATGTTGTTGTGAGTGGCCACGTGCTGCAGCTCCAGTCCGTAGTTGATGTCAACGTGAAGGTAAAGCTGCTCGAGATACCACCCTCCTCTCTCACTGATACATACTTCCTCTCTTGACTATATTAAAGCAGTAGATGCTACATCCTGAAAACTGTTTTATTGTATATAACTTATTTTAACTGGTTTAACTGACAGCTGTCAACATTGCCTTTCATAGAATCACAGAATGGTTTGGGTTGGAAGGGACCTCAAAGACCATCTAGTTCCAACCCCCCTGCCATGGGCAGGGACACCTTCCACTACACCAGGTTGCCCAAAGCCTCATCCAACCTGGCCTTGAACACTTCCAGGGATGGGGCAGCCACAACTTCTCTGGGCAACCTGTGCCAGTGCCTCACCACCTCAGAGTGAAGAATTTCTTGGAAATTCTCATCGAAATCTCCCCTCTTCCAGTTTAAAGCCATTGCGCCTTGTCCTGTTGTGCCTTTGAAAAAGAAAAGATGTTGTCAGGAAGGTAGTATTGGTCACTCAAGGTTTTTAGACGTTAGAAAAGCAGTATTGAGAAGTGTCTTCGGGGCTGGTTATCTCAGACAGGCATGTCAGGTGTTGATTTCAGCAGAGCTATAAAGGTGCATCCTTAAGCCTGTCTTTTTGGCTTCCCTGAGGATGACACCACCTCTTTTATGCCATGGCACCTTGCAAAAATTGCTGAATGTTACTGGTGATTTGTTTGCAGCTACAATTACGCGTAGTCTGGCAGAGAAACATTCCTGTGGTTGATAAAGTTGCAAAGACGGGATTATCAGATTACATCAGAGGGTATTTTGTGTTCTCATGATGCACACCATCATGATGCTGTTAATGATGAGCTCCTTTCCCTGCTATAGCATCAAACCTTTGTCTTGTGGAGACATCTGTTATGGCAAACAGTCCTATTATGCAATTTGTCTGAAACATTTTATAGAATTTGCTTTTTCAAACAATGACACTTCTCTATGAACTTGTTCAGGAATGATTAGAGAGGGCAGTTTGCGTGACCGTATGGCCAAAGGATTCTCTACCCGAATCACTCTGCCTGTTGTTTCTGGGAGATATTCTCTACTGCTCCTCGTAAGAGCTTCTGTCACTGACCTTGTGCTCCTGATGGAAGGATGGAGTTCAAAGGAACTGGTTTTCTATCTTTTTTGGTGTAGTGTAATGCATGAAAAACATTTTGCTGAATATAATACGCGGTATTAAAGTTTTGGTTCAAACCAAGTGTTTGATAATTGGTTTTACTGTAAAGGAAAGAAGGTTCTTTAAAGTGGTGTCTATGAAGGTGGTAATGAGTTAGTGGTAGGTAACCAGTGAAAATGTTTTGATATATTAGTCCCACAGTACAATAAATCATAGAATCATAGAATGGTTAGGGCTGGAAGGGACCTTCAAAGGTCATCTAGTCCAACCCCCCTGCAAGGAACAGGGATATCTCCAACTAGTTCAGGTTGCTCAGGGCCTCATCCAACCTGGCCTTGAACGTCTCCAGGGATGGAGCATCCACCACCTCTCTGGGCAACCTGTTCCAGTGTTCTACAACTCTCATGGTAAAAAATTCTTTCCTAATATCCAATCTGAATCTACCTCCCTCTATTTTAAAACCGTTACCCCTTGTAAATATGCATGAAGTTCTTGACGCTGCAATATGTAGGATGTCCGATATTTATAAATTTTTCAGTGGCAGAATTTTTCTCTACTGATTGTTTATTTAGCACACGCTGTCAGCATCTGATGTAGAATACAAAAAAAAATAATATTTAGACCTCAGAAGATTGTTATTGAACAATAATTTTGGGGGTTTTTGGAAACGCTCTGCTGTGGCCCCCATAATCAGGATCCTCAGCTCCACAACCTGCTTCTTCTTTAAAGAAATGCACCAGATGCTGTTACAATTGAACAGTTAGAGTAAAAAAAAACATGTCGCGTGAAATATGATGCTAAGGAAAAAAAACCTTTCTCAGAATACATCTCATAGCACTTGGAAATACGCTGACCACAGTGGTGTTGGCTGGACTCAGTGGCTGATGCCTGAATTTTGTCGTTCCAGGATTACACAGAAGACTATATTCAAACTGGCCCTGGGCAACTGTACGCCCATTCCACTCGTCTCTTCGCCGTAGATGGGGTCAGCGTGCCCTATACATGGAACCACACTATCACCTATGACTCCACTAAAGGAAAGATGCCTTTCCTGGTGGAAACACTTCATGCTTCCTCTGTTGCAACAGAGTACAGCCCACTGGAAGAAGCTGTGGCTTTTAAAATCCACGCTTCCATTGCAAAAGGTATCGTTCTAGTCTTTCACCAAAATAAAGCGATGGAAAAATGGTACCTTGTCTTTCTAGAGTTTATTCCCTATATTCTTAAAAGCTGGTTATAGCCTTGAAAGAGGAAATGCTGTGGAACTTTAGTAGCTTTACTGTAGATCCTGGGACTTACTATCTTGTTAATATACCCATAGACTAATGTGTAAAAGCTGTTGTAGTTTACACTTACTCTTCACCTGCAGTTCTCGTCGATGACGTCCGTTTGCATTTGCTGACGCCACTAATAGCATCACCGGTAGCTTCAGATAGTCAACCAAAAATATTTCTCAATTTCCTTGCCTGTACCTTTCATTCTCTAAAATGAAATTACTGTGGGTTTTGGGGGGGGTCAAGTGTTGGTGTTTTTGTTGTTTTGGGCTTGGGTTTGCATAGCTATTAAGAAAAAGCGTTGTTTGTTTTCTTCTCACAGCAAAACCCACCCAAATGTGAGTAACTCAGCTTTGAAAGTAAATGAAACAGTGGGGTTGCCTGTCTCAGTCTTTCTTTGCAACAGCAACGTTCTAAATGAAGTAAAATAATGATTTCCCCACTTCCCAGAGTATGAACTCATTGTGCAATTTGAAAAGCAAATAAGATTTATTTTTTTTTCCCCCCATTTTAAGCTGAGGTCTGATAAAAGGAGGTGTCTAGATCAAGTTATCATGTCAATTTATGCATAAATCTGGCCAAGCTTTTACTGAACTTGGATCTATTTCCTCCAACTATTAATATACTACTTTTTTAAAAAATTATATTTACTGAATCAAATTTCAAGCAGCAAAACACATGTGGTCTTTGAGTAGTCTCTACTAGAGTTTTTTATTACGATTCATAGTATGCAGTTGTGTTCTTCTGCAGTGACTTCCCACAATCTCTGGGACATTTGTTTAGTGAAGTGAGACTGAATAGTCTTTATTCTTTTGATAATGAAAACTTGCTGGTGGAACTTTGCCAAATGTATTAGGCTGGGATGCACCTTGCATGTGAGGGAAGCCCCCCACTAAACCCCCAGGCTAAAGTCTGGATTTTAAAAGTTTCTATTTTAGTGTCCAAGTATAATAAATCTTTTATAAATAGCTGGGCTAAAATTCTTAATGTTGAAAGGTTTTTAAAAAAGTAATAAAATGACCATGTTTTCATCCACAAGTAACATGTGCTTCCTTGGCCATACAGGAGATCGTAGCAATCAGTGCCCTGCTGGGTTTGGCTTGGACGCAACTGGGCCGTACTGCTCAGGTAATGATGTGTCAAGGGTGGTGTGTGATCATAGAACCATAGAGGGGTTTGGGTTGGAAGGGACCTTCAAGATCATCTAGTTCCATCCCCCTGCCATGGGCAGGGACACCCTCCACTACACCAGGTTGCCCAAAGCCTCATCCAACCTGGCCTTGAACACTTCCAGGGATGGGGCAGCCACAGCTTCTCTGGAAAACCTGTGCCAGTGCCTCACCACCTTTGTCATAAGAAAAATATTCTTTATTTTCAATCTAAATTGATCTTCTTTTAGTTTAAAACCATTACTCCTTGTCCTGGCCCTTTACCAGGTCCCCTACAGGCCCTGGTAAAAAAAGACTCTATACTTTTCTATAACCCCCCTTTGTATACTGAAATGCTGCAATAAGGTCTCCCTGGAGCCTTCTCTTCTTCAGGCTGAGCAACGCCAGCTCTCTCACCTCTCTAAAGCAGAGGTGCTTCAGCCCTCTGACCATTTCTGTAGCCTCCTCTGGACCTGTTCTAAGAGGTCCATGTCTGTCTTGTGCTGGGGGCCCCAGAGCTGGATGCAGCATTCAACCACTGGGATCTACATCACCTTTATGTAGAGTTTCAAATCATACAGTGCGTATTTCAAAAAGTAGAAGTTACTATTGATAAAAAAGTGTGGTTCAAAAGCAGATGAAGAAGAGGACAGTGAGCCCCAGTACCTGCTCAGCCTGCAAAGCGGTGAAGCGCTTACGTGATCTGTGGTGGAGGGAAGGACGAGTGTTGGCAACCGAGACAACAGCTCACTAGAAAACAGACTGTTCCTGCTTGGGGGATGGAGGCAAAGAGGAGGTTGATGAGCATTTTAGCTGTCTTCTCTAGATGATTGAGTCACGTTTGTTCTAGGGAACAATCGTTTTATATACTTCTGTGGATTTATTTCATTGCCTCTTGAAAGTTTGTAAAGTAAGGAAATTAAAACAAGATACACCACACCATCCAAAAAGTTTAAAGCTAGGAAAACTGAAAACAAAGTCGCTTTAAAACAATTTTCCACTGGCGGTATCGTCTGTAAACCAATATGAATTCTGAAGTTTTAAATGGAAAACGTAGCAATATAGTATATTTTTAGTAATATTTTAGTATATTTTCGTGTAAAGTCTTGCGAAGTCTCACTGGCTTTCCCAACGATTCCGTGTTGCAGATGAAGATGAATGTGCCGTGCGAAATCCTTGTTCCCATACGTGTCACAACACCGTGGGATCTTACTACTGCTCCTGTCCAAAAGGCCTCACTATCTCTGCGGATGGTAGGACGTGCCAGGGTAAGATGAGTGTTGCTGTGGACAGATTGGATACAAGAAGCCCCATGACACACCCCCGTAATCACTAGGGAAATGTTCTGTTTGGGCTGGGCCGTTTTGTCAGGATAAGAATACAATTTATTGGTGGTATTCCAATTATTTCATATCTGAATATATTTGCAATCAAGTATTTCATAGTTGATCATGCTCAAGATGCTACTTAACCTGTGTGTTTAATTTTAGATATCGATGAGTGTGCATTAGGTGGACACACCTGCCATGCTGGCCAAGACTGTGAAAATGTCGTTGGCTCATACCGCTGCGTGGTTAGATGTGGCAATGGCTTCAGGAGGACAGCTGATGGATTTAGCTGCCAAGGTATGGAGAGGGCTTTGGGTTTTGGTGTTAGCTTCCATGAACTGAAAATTCTTTCACACAACTGAAAGTAACTTTTTAAAAGATGTGTCTTCAATGAAGGTGTCTATAAATCTTCGTTATTGAGGTTGTGGGGTGTGATTTTTTGTTGGGTAGTGGGGTTTTTTGTTGGTTTTTTTTTTTTAAAAAAAAAAAAAAAAACTTTTGCTTTTTCCATCTTTAGAAAGAAATTTAAAATCCCGTTGGGAAATAACCTACCATTCTTGCTTTTGTGTCTCATGTGCATCTTCTTTTACAACCAAGTGAGAGCAGTAAACGCTTCTGAACGTCCCTCAGTAGTGTAGTAGCTAGAGCTCAACGCAGAGTCCGGAACGTTGACTCAACCCAAACACTGTTCAGGTAAATGACCACAAGACAATTCACAGCTGTGGTATCAAGGATTTGTGTTGTCCAACAGATGTTAACGAGTGTCAAGAGTCCAACGCCTGTCATCAGCGTTGCTTCAACACTGTAGGAAGTTTCTACTGCGGTTGTGATCCGGGATACCAGCTAAAGGGCAGAAAATGCACAGGTATGGAAGAATCTTTTCCTGTTCATTCCCTCCTTCCAATGGGCATAGTTCAACATTTATTCCTTGCTGTATTTCTTATCAGAAGCCTTTATGAATGAAAATCCTACTATGGATGCTATAGGTAGTGTGTGTTTCTGAATTTGCTTGTAAAGCAGAACTAAAAGCAGAGGAAGTGGGAACTGGGCTGACTGATAAATGTGCATGAAATGCATTCAAATGCTGGTTATAAATCAATATAAATAAATATAAATTACAGCTGGATTATTCTGCCCTTTAGGAACTGAGCGTAAGGAAGTGAGTTCATTTATGTTCTTGGTTTTGGTTTTTTTTTTCCTTTTTTTTTTTTAAATAAGATGTAAATGAGTGCAGGCAGAACGTGTGCAGGCCTGATCAACTTTGCAAAAACACCCGTGGTGGCTATAAGTGCATTGATCTGTGTCCCAGTGGAATGACCAAAGCAGAAAATGGAACTTGTGTTGGTGAGTAGAAGTGTTAACTGCACTGTACGGTGATGGTAAACACAGGGACAACGATGAATTTGAAAAAGAAAAAAAAAAAAAGTATCTTGGATATGGTTCATCTCAAATTATTAAAATTTGCACATGATAAAGCACCAACTTTTTTTCATTCATGGAAACATATATATTTAATTTTTTTGTAATTGGTGTTAAAAGAATAGATGTATCCTTGCTACTTCTAGTCTTCCATTGCTCTTAAGAAAGAACAGTGGGGTCTTCCTCAGGAGCTTTTCTGCTTGTCACCTGGAATTCTGATCATCCATTGACCAAAATGTTTTGTTCCAAGTGTGAATGCTTGTCTCAGAGCTCTGAATCAAGGTCACAGGTCCATGCTGCTAATCAGGGATGCTTTTAAACATAACTGATGTTAACACGTATTACCAAATGTTTTTCTCTAGTGGGATATGACAGGACGATGGATTCTGTCTCTACAGAGTAGCTGATCACATTGGAATCCTCGATGAAAAGTTTTGAAAATTAACAGAAAAAAAGCGTGGGCAAAAAAAAAATTTGTGTATCTGCTCAAAATCTGCTTTCAGATTGTGAAACACAGGTTGTGATTCATAGCACAGACTGGTACAGAGCGATGCCTAATCGTGGCACCAAGTAAGAAAAACGCATGTTTAGAGGCCAAATCTGTCTCGAGGGCCAAATTCTCTTGTGGCTCAACTGCATTCCTTCTCCATTAAGAGGTTTAAAGGTGTAAGAAGTTTCAAGAAAAATCTGACTCCTTCCCCTTGCCTGGTCACTCGCAGACATTGATGAATGCCGGGACGGAACCCACCAGTGCCGCTATAACCAGATTTGTGAGAACGCACAAGGGAGTTACCGTTGTGTGTGTCCACGAGGGTATCGGTCCCAGGGAGTTGGAAGACCTTGTGTGGGTAAGCTCTCCAGGCACATTCGTGTCACATGTTTTTTTCTGCTCCTGCTTTTGGCTGGGCGTTCTGCTTCAACGTATCCAACAATGCTGTCCCATTCGAAGACTATGCTATATAGATAAATTTGCCTTTGAGTTCAAAATTACCCATCTGAAAAAAATTGAAAATGAATAGTCAAAACTAAATGATTCCAAACAGAGGTTGTTATAGGTCCATACTTTGAAAACAAAGCCTACAAAGGTCTCGGAGCACTGGTGGATGGATGTGGCAACCTACCACTCCGTAAGAGGCTTCGTTTATAAAAATCAGGTCAGATTTCTAAGTTGCTTGGACAGTGAAATGTGTCTGGCTGTACTCTGGGCGGCGTTGATTCAAGGCAGTCAAGCAGGGAGTGATGTGGATTCCCCTACAGGAGGACACCCAAAGGAAGTGTGTTGCAAGAGGCACGATACGCCCAGAGCTCACCTCTGCGAGTGAACGGCGCAAACACGCTTACTCACCCGCTGCGCGCAGGTGGAGCGGAGGAAGCTGATAGCCTTTATCGCTCAACGCTCCCCTTTCTGGTTTGGGTGGATCACAGCAGGGAAGGAGGGTTCTTCTCAGTCCCAGGAATGCTGACCGTGTAGTTACTCCCCTGTGCTATCTACGTAGGGCCTTTTGGCAGCTTTCTCCCACGCACACATTGCGTAGCGTTCAAAGGATGCTCTCGTAGCTCAACATGGACAGCAAGAGTTCAACATATGGTGCTAGTCCAAGTGCACAAAACATTTCCCTTAGCGTTTCATAGACCTCAGGATGGCACTAAGATAATTTAGATTCACCTTTTCTGTATTTACGTAAAGTATTTAAAAGATAATAGCTGATCCACCCTGATAATAATGATTTATGGGTGTTGGTATATGACACTTGGTGAAGTTGGTTTCAGTTGCTCTCATGTATCGTATCAGAGAAGAATTCCCCCATGATAAATTCTTCAAGATGAGCTTTCATAAGTGATAAATAGCTCCTCTGGAGAACAGGATGTGTTTTTGCTTTTTCAACAACCTAAGATTTAAGCCAGGAATGTTTTGTGGGTTGGTTGTTGGTTGGTTTTTTTTTTTTTTTAAGAGATTAAATTGCAGTAAGAACCTGTTTGGCTGTAGACCAAGACATTGCTTCCATCAGGTGCTTCTCTGCTGAAATAAAATCAATCCTGAACTCCTTAACATATATTAAAACCATTTAAATTTCTGATACTAATAAGCTGGCTAAAGTCTAGGACTACAGATTTTCACAAAACACTGGCAGCTGCCCTAAAGCTGTCTTCTGCCAGCTTCTTCCCCAGACTGAAACAGAAGAATTGAACTCTGTTCCTACCTGTGCCCCTCTTACCCTGTGTCAAGTCCTTTGTGCCACAATTCCCTGTCTGTTAGACGAGGATAAGGTGCTCGTTTGTCATCACAACACCTATAGATGCATTCCTGCCCGTTTAACTAAATGACAATATTTCTGTGAACTGTGTCGGGTCTCAACGTGCCGTACCGTAGGTGGAAAGGCGTTACCGAAAGCTGTTGTAAAGCATTTTTGCATATGACACGTGCAAGGCTATCTAGAATTTAAAATCAAATGTTATTCTTCAAGTTAAAGAACGCAAGAGAATTTAGCCATTTTAGTTTCGAGGTCATTTCACCTTATTCTTGTGAATAGTTAATGGGAGTGACTTGCTGCCTTCAGGTTTGCTTGTATTGCACAGGATGATTGGGGGCCTACAGGAAAGCTGGAGAGGGACTTTTGACAAGGGCATGTAGTGATAGGACAAGGGGCAATGGCTTTAAACTGAAAGAGGGCAGATTTAGATTAGATCTAAGGAAGAAATTTTTCCCTCTGAGGGTGGTGAGGCACTGGCACAGGTTGCCCAGAGAAGCTGTGGCTGCCCCATCCCTGGAAGTGTTCAAGGCCAGGTTGGATGGGGCTTTGGGCAACCTGGTGTAGTGGAGGATGTCCCTGCCCATGGCAGGGGGGTTGGAACTAGATGATCTTTGAGGTCCCTTCCAACCCAAACCATTCCATGATTCTCTGAGCCTACGAAAGAAATTGCTCAAATTTTCACCCGTTTTCTTTTCTTATTTCTATGATACTCTTACAATGCTATCCACAACTTGTTCCAAGGACATTGGTTGTTGTAAAGCTGTTAGTGCACATACCTGTTGTCTGTTTTATGCAGGTAGAGAATGTTAAACTCAGCAATTGGAAAATAGTTGAGTGCTAAGGGAATAATGAGTTTTCTTTCCATGTTTACGAGTAATACGTTTTTCAACTTAAACACACAATGAAGGAATAGAAACTTAAAATTTGTATGAGTTGTTGTTGCCATATGAAAAATGAAGCTCTCATGTTTATGACACCTGACAGTATTAAATCTCTGATGATATTTCAACTAATATATAAAGTTTCAGTTATGTGTTTGTAAATAACAATTGGAAAATACTGCAGTACTCTGCAATAATTACCCCTGGATTTCCAACTCTCAAAACATTTAGTTATCAATATTCCCCAAAATTCTTTAAAACTTAAAAATATATAAAGTGTTATACACTTACTAAAAACACGATCTAACATTCTACTACATTTCTGAACAGTATTACTTTTAAGATACCATTATCATGTGCTTTTGTCTTGGAAGGTTGCAAACCATGCTCAAAATACTATGGACAGAAACTGTAATAACTCTAGCTTCATGGCATTTTTACAATAAAAATGTAAAGAACACACATTTTCCACTAATACGAAATAATTAAACCCCTATTGAGTCACTATTAAGATCATCTTTAAATTTTAGTAAAAACTTGATACACAATAATTAAGCCCCTATTGAGTCACTATTAAGATCATCTTTAAATTTCAGTAAGAAAAAAAGGTTTCTAATATGTTGTCAATTATAGATATGTCATTATATATGTTAATATCAGGTTGTTTCTTTCTGGTCATTGCAGAGTTGCACATTCCTGTTTGGAATTAGCTGATTTTTGTCTTTTTCTAGTGAAGAACGAATGTAGGTTTGTAAAGGAATACCATATATGTCACATTTTCAGCTGGGCCTGAAGTAACTCAATGAAAATTTTAGAAAATTTCTTTCTGGTAGTTCCAGAGCATCTGTGGGAGGTCCTGCAGTGTCCAAGAGCACTCGTATTTATTTTATTTTGTGTGAAGGACACTCATTGAGTTGTATCTTTAAACCCTTTACCATACTTTGTATGTTCACTACTCTGTTTAGGTTTAAGGGTGGATATTTACTGCTAGGGTTGGTCAAATTACTTTGGATTACAATTGAAAGGGAAATGACTTTAAAAAACAAAAAAGCATTCCTTAGGAAAGAAAAAATAATTCTATTTTTTTAATTGTACAAAAGTGAACTAATATTTACCGTTAAGTCTCCAACCTTTCAGAGCCGGAATGGCCAATAACAACCTGAAAGGTCCAAACATACCTGACCTCCTTCCCCTGCTGCCCCGTGACATGTCCTGGAGACCTGATTTTGCCCTTGATGCAGAGTCCAGTAACCATGTCGGAGCTTTTGAGTTGCCCTTAGTGCCAGCCTGAGCCAATTCCTAAGGCTGTGCTTCTCCAGAACGCTCCGTGTTAAGTATTTTTCCTTAAAGAAGGGCTTGACAGCTTCTCCCACCCATGTGAGTTACAACAGCCTTACGGGAAGAGTAAAGGTGTATTACTGGACAGAGTAACTGCCTCCTTGGCGTTGGGTTCTCTGTGGTTTACTGCCTTCAAGATCTCACTTTTATGCCTCCAGTTTGTGCCACAGACTGGGATAAGTGTGTATGTACGTATATACCTATAGTTACGTGTTGTTTGTTTGTTTGTTTTTTCTCCTTTCCACATGGTTTGTTGCTCTGGATCATGTCTCATGAGCAGACATTAATGAATGTGAACAAGTGCCTAAACCTTGTGCCTTTCAATGCACCAACACCCCCGGCAGCTTCAAGTGTGTCTGTCCACCTGGGCAACATTTATTAGGTGATGGGAAATCTTGCGCTGGATTGGAGAGATTGCCAAATTATGGTGCCTATTACAATAGCTATAGCTATGCTCAATTCTCCCCTCTGAGAGACAACCATCAACCTCAACAGTATTACAGGCACTCCTCAAATCTCTACAGCTCCTTCTCAGAGTATAGAAACAGCAGAATACCTTTCTCCAGGACGAGAAGGAACGTTAGAGAAACTTGTCCTGAAGGCTATGAGGCAAGGAATGACAGATGTGTAGGTAAATGTCAGTCCTATCTATGCAATTCTCTTGTTTTGGTCCTTATTCTTAGGTTACTGTTTCATATATACCAGGGGCTGGTTTGTGATGCTGTGATTTGTTTGGGTTTTTTTTTCATTTTACCTCGATAAACACTCAGTTCTGCATGTTCTTATCTCCTGAGCACGTTGTAGCAAAAACGTTTTCAAACCTCCTCCTTGTAACCTCTGGTTTTCATCGTGTGTTTGCAAATTATTTCCCACTGTTATTCTCCTCCTTCGGATTACAGTAGCTCAGCGCTGTGAATTTTCTCACGCTTGGAAAGACACCAGTAGATCTGGTCAAGTCCTGGGGATGTTGCTTACGCCACGCTCCCCCCGATACACTGATAATCTGGTTCAAAAAGGTTTTGATCAAAGATGTTCCACTTGAGCACACTACAGGACAGTTAGTCACTGCCGTACGGGCAGTAGAAGCAAAAGCTTTTATTTTATCTGTAGTTACGAGACGTAGCAGGTTGCAACGTAATTCCCTGAGCATGGAGAGACCGGTAGTAAGTAACCAAATAGTGGGGATTGTCCAAAGTTGTGACAATGACAGCACTGCCACTTCTTTTTCCCTGCAGAGGAGAGCAGGGTAGTTTCAGTAAGTATTTTAAGAGGTGCAAAGCCTCAGAGCATCCTCTGAGGTCGACAGGAAACAAAGGTGTTCAGCACCTCCAACTATCTCAGCTCGCTTCCTTCTCACTCCAGGACCTTTCCTGAGGTTTTTCAGTGAAATGCTGCTATTTTCATGAGTGCTGAAAATTTAATTCAGCACCTCGTGACAGTGAAAAGGAACAGCAGCCTGTGCTGTTCGCTGACTGATTCCTACTAAATGTGAAGAAATTAAGAAGTTAAACAAACAAACAAACAAAAAAAACCCCAAAGCTATTGCTCAGAAGCTCGACACAAAGGACAGAAAATGAGGTCATCTTTTGAAATATGCTTCTCTTAAGCCAGATTTTGCCAACTTAACTCATATTTTGAGTATCTAAAGAAAGAAAAAAAATAATTATTCGGTTATTTTGTGATGATACTGCTGAGTTCAGGACTAAGGGTACCGCAGTCTGGGCCTTACTGGAGCTCGTCCCAGTGCATTTATGGTAGCAGTTTGTGGTGCTTTAGCACCACTTTAGCTTTAGCACACCTTTATGTGCCTCAAGCTAACATATATGCCAGTGATGCTTCATAGGAGGCACAGTATCCTTCCAGGATAAAGACAGTGATCTACAGCTAGATTCTAGCAACCAGGATCCTTGTCAGAATTATATATACATAAAATATATAATGTTGAATAGATACAGAATATATAATGTTGAATAGATACAGAATATATGATGTTGAATAGATACAGAATATATGATGTTGAATAGATACAGAATATATGATGTTGAATAGATACAGAATATATGATGTTGAATAGATACAGAATATATGATGTTGAATAGATACAGAATATATGATGTTAATGTATGAATATATTTTTATTAATAAAAATTATAGCTAGGCAGACATCAAACCTTGTATTTACATCTTAAAGACATTTCAGTAGTCATATACATGCAGTTTGTTACGGGTACAGCGGTTTAACTGCAAGACCCAGGAATATAGCCACCACTGGTGACAAGGTTAAGCTAAAATCTGTCATCTTCACCCCAGCTTCCAGTTTGAATTAGTTAATATTCTTGTACTTCCATTTCACTGGAATAAACATCTAAATATAAAAATTACTGTTTAATATGAAAAATACACCCAAATTATGCTTTTTTTTTTTTAAAGAAAGTTCTTTTAGCAGACAACCGTCAGGATTTGATAACAACATACTGTAAATTTCTACAGCCACATTTATTTCTCTTCTGTGTTTGCATTTTTATTTAATGCAACCCCTGTAAAGCAGATGAAGAGAGGGGAAGCAAAGACCTTCCTTCCACTGTTTTAATCACGCACATCTTAACTCTTGCACGAGACTAATTCAAGTAGAGTCTCTATTGCTCTCCTGAATTAGGCAGGCATTTCAAAAGAAATTGCAATTATATATGATGGGGGTTGGAACTAGATGATCTTTGAGGTCCCTTCCAACCCAAACCATTCCATGATTCTGTGATCTATGTCTAAACCGCACTAGTCTGCTTCGAAAATGTTACATAAAGTGACCTGGTACTTCTCTATTTGAGAAGGAGATTAAAAAAAAAAGTGAAATAGAGCATTTTTGATAGTCTTTCCAGATGCTGAGCTTAATTCATCCCTATGGCATGAGGAAGAAGAGTTTGGAAGGCAAACAGCTTTGCCTGAGGAGAGATTAACTGTAAGAACAACTCCCCCTCTCTCAAGGCTTCCTCTGGCGAGATAACTCATGTGGACATTTCCTAAGGATATTGCCTAAAACCTTATTATCAGGCAGCTCAGGTTGCATTTGGGGACAAGGCCCCATTTGTGTAACCCCGTTGATGGGTACAGATCCTTCCTGCAACCCTCTCTCAGGCCTGGTCTCCTCCGCTCGAATACGCCCTACGGCTGCTATGAGAAGAGGGGAGGATCTCCTCAAAGCTGGCTTGGATTATTCCCAAGTCCTAAAGGTAAGGTGTGAAAGGACGTGCTAGTCTTACACGGTCAAGCCCATCAGAAAGCAAGACCTGGATGACTTCTACCAACTCTGTCTTGTATGTAAATAGGACAGAAAATACGTCGGTTCCGCACCAGGTTCAAATAATACGTGTTCATGTTTCTTTCCACAGACATAGATGAGTGTGAAACCAGAGACACCTGTCAGCACGAGTGCAGGAACACCCTGGGAAGTTACCAGTGTACTTGTCCAGCTGGTTATCGCCTTATGCCCAACGGCAAAACCTGCCAAGGTACGGAGATCCCTTCGAGCGTTCGGAAATAGATTTGCGAATAAAAAGGATATGGTTTAATGGGAATTAGGGACGGTTGGACTCGATGATCTCTAAGGTCTTTTCCAACCTAGAAATCTATGAATCATCTATGAAATCATATTTGATACATGGATAAGCCACGAATTCGCTATGTGAGATTCAGCAGTCAACATTTCAAGTTTCACAAGTTTTCATATTTCGCATTTTAACGTTTCCCATATGAAACACCCACAAATTAGACTCTTGCAGCTTCTTTTTCTCTGAAGTTTCCTCACATGACCCTACACCACACATTGAACTCCAGGCAAGTAGGCAGCAGCTCTGGGGTCAAAGGCAGTATAATCCTTAACCCACCTCTGCCAAAAAAAAAGAAATCTGTCGGATTTTCTGACCCACGACATAAATACATAAATAAAAAGTTGCCCAGTTGTCTCTGTACATGACAAGACCACTACGGTTCCTGTTGGACCGTGGCCGGAGGGCAGCTCTTGCACAGCGGTGAAACGCCAACAATCAAAAATGCATGTTACTGGAAATACTGGCTCCAGTGTCTCAAACAGCGAGACAGGACTCTGGAAGGCTTCACTGGGTGACTCTGCCAGCTGCTCAGCCTTTACTGGCCCAGCTAGTTTTTATCTGTTAAATTCATAGAATCATAGAATGGTTAGGGCCGGAAGGGACCTTCAAAGGTCATCTAGTCCAACCCCCCTGCAAGGAACAGGGATATCTCCAACTAGATCAGGTTGCTCAGGGCCTCGTCCAACCTGGCCTTGAACGTCTCCAGGGATGGAGCATCCACCACCTCTCTGGGCAACCTGTTCCAGTGTTCTACAACTCTCATGGTAAAAAATTTTTTCCTTATATCCAATCTGAATCTACCTCCCTCTATTTTAAAACCATTACCCCTTGTCCTATCACAACCGGCCCTCCTGAACAGCCTCTCCCCATCTTTCCTGTAGGCCCCCTTGAGGTACTGGAAGACCGCTATAAGGTCACATTCATCTTAGTACCAGCGATTGATTATCTGCATGTTTGTTCCGTTCAGATATCGATGAGTGCCTGGAACAGAACGTTGATTGTGGATCGAATCAGATGTGTTTCAACATGAGAGGCAGCTACCAGTGCATAGACACACCTTGTCCACCAAACTACCAGCGAGAGCCTCTTTCTGGGTACGTTTTGTTTCCAGCCCCTTTTCCCCCACCCCAAGCTTGGGTCCGTAACCTGTATTCCTTAAAGAAGAAACTTCCATTGACACCAGTAAAGCCCATACTAGCAAAAGGTAAAGCGTTGATGGTCAAGATTATCAGCTGCTAGAGCAGCAGCGTTCCAGGTTTCCCATGCAGCAGAACCATAAAGCAGTGGCCACCGGTGAGCTGGTGGCTCTGAGTGTCCATGCAGCATTTTGCCATTAATTCCAAAGGAAATAGCACTGAAATGTTCCTTCAGTAAACGAACGCCAGCGGGCAGCGCGCTGCGATTCCTTCTGCTGATCCAGCATCATTCATTGTCACTTCTGGAGTTGCCTTTGCATCTCAGGCTTCTGACTTACCTGTCTCAAGGCCTCACTTGCCATCGTTTTCAAAGCATTTAAAATAGTCATGAAAATAATGCTACAGGTCATAGTAAGATTTATTTTTGGTTTAAGGTACTCTGTTTTTTTTCCCCTGTTCTGGAATAAAAACATTAATTTCTTTTAATCTCTTAATGTATGCAAGGAAATGGCTTGCTTCATAGTCAGAAACCATCTTTTGTGATCAAACTGAACTGGAATGACATTTGAGTTGAAATGGGTAATGCTCTCTGACCTCTGTTAGCGCTAACAAGCAGAGCTAACAGATATCTCCTAGTTTGATTAATAGCAGTAAAATCTACTTTGCCCTTCTTCATTCCCAATTGTTTATTTTGGGATCTAACACACAGAGACACCTCAAACGGAGCTGCCCAGTACATTTTACACCAACCTTTCCAACTCTAATGTTTTAAGAGCAAAGTCACCAAAACACACACCGTTGACTTCAATGACAAATCTTGCATCCGATATCGTTACGTTACCTCTTGGTACTTTCTGAGATGATCCTGTTGAGGGAAAATGGGACGTTAAACTGGGCTTCAACTTTAAAGGGACAATGGATAAAGAGCACATGAGCGTGTTATCCGTATAGAGAAGTTTTAATCCGCGTACTGCAACAGAGTCAACAGGGGAAGGATTTCTCCTCTCAGAGCTATTGCAGTCCTTGGGCCCTCATGCCATCTCCCTGGGCTAAAGTGCTCTGCTTGTTCCTAGGTTCTGTCTCAAAAACTGCCCGGCCAACGATTTGGAGTGTGATCTGAGTACCTACGCCTTGGAATACAAACTCCTTTCCCTCCCTTTCGGCATAGCTGCTGGTCAGGATTTAATCCGGCTGGTTGCCTACACTCACGATCAAGTCATGCATCCAAGGACAACTTTCTTACTGGCGGACGAGGACCCAGCCATCCCCTTTGCCCTGAGGGATGAGAACTTGAAAGGAGTGGTGTTCACCACCCGACCGCTGCGCGAGCCCAAGACTTACCGCATGGGAGTCCGAGCCTTCTCCTACAGCGTCGATGGGAACGTTGAGTATCGGACAACTTTCATTGTTTATATAGCTGTGTCAGCCTATCCCTATTAACCACCCAAAATACTTGACAGTGACCACAGTATTTTAACCACGTTCCTAAATGCCGGTGGGTATTACCGCTTCCAGCCTGATCCTAACTCCTGCCAAACAGTTGTGAACCACGTCACTTGGAAACGGTGCTATGCTCTCTTCTCGTTTTCCCTCCTTCCCCAAGGCTGCCTGCCCACTCCCGTTATTCCAATTCAAGAGGAAAACCATGGCTTAGAGGACCTGTTACCACTTGCTTTATTTATTGCACCGGAGTAGTCATTTTCCACAGTTTGTTCTGAAAAGCAGCGGAAAAATCAAAGTATGAGGTGAAGTAGGTGGTCAAAGCAGTAAGCAAGGAGCAGCCTCTCTTGAAAGCAACTCAAGAAAAGCCTACCCAGAAGGAAAAAAAAAAAAACATAATTTCAAGTGGCCTGCATATTTTAAGGGTTGCCAAGTGTTTTACAATTTTTATATCTATTAGATTATTTTTTTCTTATCAAATACCTGATAGAATTAGGGCTGAAATATACTGTCGTGTGCTCAAAAAACCTGAATGCCACTGCACCTGATGGTTGCAAATGCTGAACCGAATGATATTAAAGTCTGTTTTCAGCTAAAGAGTCTACAGTAAAATTTGGAACTGGTACATTTGATTTCCATGCAAGTTTAGGGATTTTTTTTTTTTTTTTTTTTTTAGAAGAAAAACCAACATGGCTACTTCTACTTTCTACAGCAGGTATTTTATATCTTTCTTTTTTTTTCATTCTGACATTCTGGTATAGCCATTTATTTAGCGCGAAACCATATCCATTTCAGTACTCCCAACTCAGTTAAAATATGTTGGTTTTTTTTTTTGCAAACGGACCATTTTTCTCCAAAGATGATGTAAGTTTGGTTCAATAATGTCAATACACTGTACACAAGTAATTTTGCCAAGATGTATTCTATTTTTATGAAAGTGTATATATGTTTTTTTTTCTATGTGCATTTTCTACGCAGTATCTCAAGAGTGTTTTACAGTTAAGTTTGGGTAAAAGGACAATGTCAATACATTGAAAATAACCAAAATAAAGGTTTCCATTGCCTTTGAGATGGCTGTGAGTGTTATCACTGAAAAAAAATTCTTTCCCATTTGTAAATTGCCAGCAGAGAATGCAGAAGGTAGCATGCCCAGCAAACCAGGGAGCTCCCTGCACAAATGCAGCCAAGTCTCTTGTGTTTTTCTACTACTGGCTTCCCCACATCCTTCAGTTTTCCAAAAAGAGTCAGGGAAACTGGTGCACTTACCGTAAGACCTCTTATTGTGTTGAGAGCCTACTGCCTAGGAGACATCTCATTTCCTCTGAGGAAATGCATTTTGTGAAGAGTTAATTTTTTTTATTGCATACAAAGTCAGTGCTCATTCACACTCAACTCATGGGCAGACATGAAATAAGTCACTATAATTCCAATGCATTTAAAAAAAAGAAAAAAAAAAAAATCATTGAAGGGGGTTAAGATTGGAGCCCTTGGAGCCTTCTCCAGGCTGAACAACCCCAACTCCCTCAGCCTGTCTCCATAGCAGAGGTGCTCCAGCCCTCGGATCATCTTTGTGGCCCTCCTTTGGACCTGCTCCAACAGCTTCAGTCTCCCTGAAGCTCACCTCCAGGTGAACACACATTAGATACCAGCAACCCGCGTGCTGCCTGAGAGCACCCATCCCGCTCGTGTACTGCAGGAAACATCCTGCTATGGCTGAGCCTTGCCAGGGCACAACAGGACCCACTCTTCCTCCCGCAAACAGTCCTTGCTCATGAAAGCCTACAGGAAATCACACGCTAAGATGCAGCACTTTGCAAAAAAATTGCACGATTCCTCCCAAATATACAGGGAAAACAAGTCATCAGGTGAGAACAACGCTCGGAAAAGGCAGGGGCCGCAGTGCTTGACTGATAAATGTCCACTTGCCAAGTAAGATCCAGACGGCCATTGCTAAACGAAGCAGAAGGATAACGAGCAAAGCGGGTGTCAGCTCACATCAGCGCGGCAATTACAGGCAGGGCTCTGCTCTCGGGGTGCAAGTGGGAGCTCTGGTACCCTTTGACTTCAGAGGAATTTCTGGTTCTGGCAGCTCAACTCTAAGGCTGGTGCCAATAAAACCTTGGCATGTTTCAAGGCCAGGTTGGACGAGGCCCTGAGCAACCTGATCTAGTTGGAGATAGCCCTGTTCCTTGCAGGGGGGGTTGGACTAGATGACCTTTGAAGGTCCCTCCCAGCCCTAACCATTCTATGATTCTATGTTCCAACCTTTGAAATCCACGGCTTAGCTCCTGAGCCTGGAACCCAACTGCTTGCTCCCGGCTTGCGCGCGGGCGGAGGACAGGATACGCAGTGCTGCGCGGGGAGGTCCGTGGGGCTGTGGGTGGTGTATCTCCCAGGCAAAGAGACACAAAAGCAAGCTTGTTGAGCATGTTTCCATTTAAACTAGTCCCTGCCGAGGTGCTGTGACATCCAAACATGTAGACATAGACAATTGAGGGCTGCTGGGCAGGTCTCTTCCTGCAGAAAGCCTGCGGGCAGGCGAAGGCTCCTCCAGCCTCCTGGGCTTCAGCCTCTGCTTCAGACAAGAATTTTGATTCAGCACCACGCTGAGAAGTCAGACGCTGAAGGCTGGACGTTTAGAACAGCTTCGACACCAATGTCCACTGATACTGGAAAGCCTCAGCGTTCCATGGCTTGCTCGTATTTCTTGCTGGGAAATCAGAGCCAGTATCAACTCCTGCACGTCCAGCAACACTCACTTCATGTGCTGCTGCTCCACATGAGCTATGAGATGCCATCAGCAAAGGACTGACTTTGTCCTTTCTTTCCCTGGACAGGCTTTTTGAGGTGCAGGGTAGCTCTGGGTGTGAGCTGAGACAGAAAGGAAACACCGGAGCGTGCCAGCCGGTTGTCAGAATTAAACAGGGCTACCAGGCACCGCGTGCCCACAGCACGGCACTGACAAACTCGACATCCAAGCACGGTGCTGAATAACAGTAAATGTAACCCCTAACTGGCAAGTGGATTTTTTCATAAACACATTTTCACGTCTGGGCACAGTTAACACAACTCCAATCACTTTTCAGCTCGTTGAGTTCAGCTGTTGAGCATCTTCAGCCTACAACCGGTGGTAGGCACAGCTGATCCTTCTGGTTTGGTAAATTCGGTATTAGAAAGGGAAACAAAGAATACCTGCTTGCAAACAAAGACATAGGGATAAAAAAAAAAGTGTTCTTTAATCTTTTACACAGATTCAAATTATTATCTATGAACAGCCAAATGATGGAACATCAGAAACGTCATAAACAGTTCAGATTTCAGAGCAAAGGTTCAGAAGTTCTCTTAAGTAATGTTGCGCAACGGTGGCAGGTCATGATGGTCGTGGATTCAAGGGGGGACCCACCTCCATGCCACGTGGCTGGAGAAAACCAGAGGAACTTTTGATGCACAGGTATCTCCTTAGGTCAACCTCTGGGAGAGCAGGAGGTCGCTGGCACATAGGACATACACACGAGGGGACTGAGAAGAAATTGTGGGTCCAGAACGAGTGAAATCTGGCATCGACAGACAGCTGTTACATTTACCATGGGGTTACTTCCCTGCACAGAATCTCAGAAAAAGCTGCAGCAATGCAGCTCCAAACTGCCAACGTGAACACTTGGCATCATGTAAACCAGGCTACATACCGAAAACCAGGATGTGTCTAAGGAAGAAAGGACACTCCTTGCATTACTTCAGTGAGACAGCAAATGGCATCCACAATGCTGCCATCTACCTTCTGCTCTCATCTGAGTTTGTCCCAGCTGCCAAGGAGAAATTTTTCATAGACATCCCCCACCAACGTATCACGGAACCCAGGAACCAAGGTATTTAGACCTAAAGTGAAAAAGATACATAAATTATCGACACGCGCCAGCTATCTGCAGTAAGGGTGAACATTACCCATCTTACTCACCATTCCTCTTGCACTTCTCTGTGCCAAACACTGATGCAAAGACAGTATTTTTTGTAAATTGGTTACAGTCCCATGAGCCAAGGCCAAGGATGACACACCCCCCCCCCCCATAAAAAGCGCAGCTGAACGTTCAGTAGCACGCTACTATGGCAGTAAGGACATCACTTGGTAAAATGAGTTCAGACTTCCCTCAGGCAGTCTGCAGATGATTCACAACTGGGAGGAGTGGTGGAGACCATTGATGGTTGCACTGCCATTCAGAGGGACCTCGACAGGCTGGAGTAAAGGGGAAAGGAGAACCTCATGAAGATCAACACAGGGAAATAGCCCAGGAGTAACCCCAGGCACCAGCACAGGCTGGGAGCTGACCCGCAGGAAAGCAGCTGCTTGTCCTGGTGGACACCAAGTTGAACACGAGCCAGCAATGTGCCTTCATGGCAAAGAAGGCCACCAGCCTCTGGAACTGCATTAGCAACGTGTAGTGGAAGATGTCCCTGTCCATGGCAGGGGGGTTGGAACTAGATGATCTTGAAAGTTCCTTCCAACCCAAACCATTCTATGATTCTAGGATTGCCAGCAGGTTGAGGGAGGTGACCCTTCCCCTCTGCTCAGCACTGGTGAGACACATCTGCAGTGCTGTGTCCAGTGCTGGGTTCCCCAGTATGAGAGACACGGACATACTGGAGCAAGTCCAGTGAAAGGCTATAGAGATGATTAAGGTACAGGAGCATCTGACATACCAGGAGATGCTGAGAGAGCTGGGATTGTTCAGCCTGTAGAAGGGAAGGCTTGGGGAGCGCCTTATCCATGCATCTGAACATATGATGGAAGTCAGGTGGAACCAGATTCGTCTCAGTGATGGCCATGGGAGAAGAAGCAGGAGACATCCACATAAACGGTTGCTCCAGTCTGACATGCAGCAGGTCTTCAAATATTGCTGTGAGATACCCAGGAATTAAAAGTTGGGGTTCATACAGCTGATCTTTTCATTGGTAGGGAAGGAGAAGACAGTCTGATGGAAAGATAACCTCAGTTAACTTTCCACTGTATGTGAGGATTACAAAACTGTGGCCCTTTTGAGACTAAGAACAAGTTGAGATAATTTCTTGGATAAAACATGCATAAGAAGCAAAAAAAATGGTATAGAAAATACCATTAGAAAGATCTTACCTAAAATGGGAAAAGCTAGGACTTAAAAGTAAGGACTGCAGAGTCCTTCTTGTTCTTGATAGCTTACCTAAGCAGCTTGCAATTTAATTACACGCGGCAGGCTTTCTCCTTAGTACCTTCTCATCCCATTGGAAGTTGTAGATGAGTTTGCACACAGGTCAAGAGAAGAAATTTTGAGTAGAATCTCCCTCAAGCATGATTTTTTTAAAAAAAAATCTGTCTGCTGCCCATGAGATCACACAGTAAACCATCTGAGGACAAATCTGAAATGGTGGAGAGATTATAAGTAGGAGATAGGCTGACAAGATGTTTGAATCTATCACCTCTTCAATCCCTCTTCTGCTTAAAGGGACTGGAGAGGGACTTTTTACAAGGGTGTGTAGTGATAGGACAAGGGGCAATGGATTCAAACTGAAAGAGGGGAGATTTAGATTGGATATAAGGAAGAAATTCTTCCCTCTGAGGGTGGTGAGGCACTGGCACAGGTTGCCCAGAGAAGCTGTGGCTGCCCCATCCCTGGCAGTGTTCAAGGCCAGGTTGGATGAGGCTTTGGGCAACCTGGTGTAGTGGAGGGTGTCCCTGCTCATGGCAGGGGGGTTGGAACTAGATGATCTTTGAGGTCCCTTCCAACCCAAACCATTCTATGATTCTATGATTTTGAATCCAAACCTTGTAAATCACTGGGATTACATCAAATTGATTCATCCTTCCTCATCACTGTCCGCTCACAGAATTAGCTCACAAATCTTCGCGTATTTACCAACCGTACCGGTCAGGTTGCTTTTCTGCACTCTGGCCCTGACTGAAAGAGAATATTTGTGGTTTGCTTACTGGTTCCTCTGCAATGCTCTCAGCGATGTGAAGTCTGATAGAGAACCTCAAATTGGGTGTAACCCTGCAGAGCCTTTGCCAAAATATTACCGCTAACATTTCGCAGCTCATGTTTTGAAAAGATTTTGGATGCATAAACGATGTTGTCCTTCAGTAGATGAGGCTGTAGCACAGAAGGGGTTTGTGTTCACCCACTGAAATGCACAGCAAGGTTGTATCATGGCATTTGTGCCATGTGCAGTAGCTTTACTGCAGACAAACAAAGAGCCAGTGATTACCAGAGAGGCACATCAAACGAAAGCCCGTCAGAGCCGTGCTAAAAAACCCTGAGTGCCTTCAAATTGGCCACCTCATCTAATCACGATATCTTAATCATATAAACAGTTCTCAGCAGGTACTAGGAACAAGAGAAAAAGTGAAGTTTTGCTTCGAGCTGATGTAAAATGAATTTTCCTGGTGGAAGTTTGAAAACAAAAATCAGAACAAAAAGGATACATCACAAAACGAATTACTACAGTGAGAAAAAGAGCATCTGCAGAGCAGCTAGTAAAAACAGCCTGCGTTTTGCCAAAAAACCAGCTTTTTTTGAGAAGTTGTTACGTGAGCAGTCAGGTTCAGCAGTGAAGTTCAGCCTCTGCCAGACTGGTGGTTGTTTATTTATAAAATCCTGTTGGTTATCTAACTAGACCACACAGCACTGGTTTTGCTCTCACCTTGTGCTAGAAATGGATTAATAGAAAAGAACAGCCACTGGATCTCAAGCCTGCAACGTGGCTCTCAACCAGTCATGCTAGAAATTGGAGACACATTCATGATCTAGAGACATTTGAATAACTTGATCATCAGTAGATTTTTACAAGTATTTGTATGAGTGAGAACTGGTCTGCTGTTCCCTGACAGGTGGATAGGTGGAGGGATGGAGGGATGTTAAACCTGACAAAACCAAAACTGTCTCTTCCCTGGCTTTTCTATCAGTTTTTGTTTCTTTCAACAAATGCTTCTGATACTCAGATACCCAACCTGGACATCTTCAAGTTAGCCGTTTGGGCTGAATTACATTAAAGTCAAGGATTTTTTTCTTCAACATCATAACAATACAGCCTTAAAAGCTGTAATGACCATTATAGGATGAGTTTTATATGCCTGAGCATCCAGAGCCATCTCTCCATAACAGCAATAACCTTTTCTCTGAGCATAGTGAATCCTTTTTTTCCCCACCTCCACTAGCAATAATTCCGATTGCTGCTACAGAGATCTTTCTCTTAGCCTAACAATATAAGCTGCTACTTCTTTGCTTTCAAGTTCTCTAAAGTCTTTCTTTTCTGTCAAGACACAGCCTTGCTAGACTTTCAAATATCTTTGGTCTTTCTCTTAAATCACCCTTTGTACTCAGCAGAATTCCCTGCACACACACACACAGAAGCACTTCACTTTGCTCTCTCAAATCCTCCTGCAGAGTACCCCTCTGGTAGGGTGTCATTCCAGGGAAAAGACAACAAAGATGGTGAGATGCAGAACTACAGGAACAGAGTCTAACATTTTTTTCTGTAGAAGCTATCAGAAAAATTAGTTTTGGAAGGTATTCAACATCTTCCAGTGTAGCATCATGTTGGTAAACTGTGCTTTTATAATTATTTCCCTTATGAAAGGGTTGATTATTGAGTTGTTTTTCTTTTTTTCAGTTTTACAAACTCTGTATCTAAAGTCCAGATAAACTCTATTCCATCACAGACAGAAAATGTGCAAGATGTGTGTGCACGGATTTTCGGTCCTGTTCTGCAACGTGCTCCTAGGGAAGGGGCAGGGGGTTCCTCTGGGTCACAACCTTAGATATAAATGAGGCACTGAAATCCATGCACTGATGCTACACCAAAACCTATGATGCAGAAGAAGAACTCTTGAAAATATGAACACTGCTTATCAACAAAAACAGTTATAGTTGGCAGGGAATGACTAAAGTGAGTCCTTGCTGCTGGTAAGTACAAGCACACAGCAGCGGATGGAACAGGTGATGGACCAGTCGTGCCGTAAAGAAGGACCCAGACTGGTACAAGAAGCTTTGGGCTGCAGGTGGCCCAGTTAGACTTTGCCATGTACTGCAAATAACAGCTGCTGCCACCTGTGTTTGCAGGTAGCCAGGCTAGCCAACACCCCAGCTGGTCTCAAATGATGGTCACCAAGAAGAGAATTGCACAGATGAGTGAACACGGATGAAAATGAGTGTCTCTCAACAATATAAAAAAAAACCCACAATAATCAAAGAAAGATCCTCACTAGATCTAAATCAGAAAGGGCAGAAGCAAACACTGGATCACGTTTCGTATTACACCATGGATTTAGAGATTTAGTCCAACTGAGAGCTGTCACAGGTTCCTTACACCATCCTGAGCAACTACCAACACTTACAAATGCCACCATACTTCCACAGCATCCTGGGACAACTTCAAATCAGAAAACAGAATTTCAGTCCATCTTTGCTGAAACAATGGATAGGATTTAAAAAAAAAAAAGTTGGGGATTTTTTTCTTTTGTTTTAGTGTTTCTGATGAGAGCAGAACAAATAGGGCATCAAAAAGCTTTGCTAATTAGCAAGAGTATGTGCAGTTACGGGTTTGACTTGGGTTCTGAACTTCTGGGACGAAATCCTGGGGTTTTCATCAGTGTTGTGCCAAGCAGGGAAGGAATATGTATTTTCAACATTTAGAAGACTTGTCAATGGAAATAAGCACCTGGCACTTCTTGCATTCAGGCTTCTAATGATGGAGAAAAACATGAAATTACAATACAACATAGAATCATAGAATCATAGAATGGTTAGGGCTGGAAGGGACCTTCAAAGGTCATCTAGTCCAACCCCCCTGCAAGGAACAGGGATATCTCCAACTAGATCAGGTTGCTCAGGGCCTCGTCCAACCTGGCCTTGAACGTCTCCAGGGATGGAGCATCCACCACCTCTCTGGGCAACCTGTTCCAGTGTTCTACAACTCTCATGGTAAAAAATTTTTTCCTAATATCCAATCTGAATCTACCTCCCTCTATTTTAAAATCATTACCCCTTGTCCTATCACAACAGGCCCTCCTGAACAGCCTCTCCCCATCTTTCCTGTAGGCCCCCTTGAGGTACTGGAAGACCGCTATAAGGTCACCCCAGAGCCTCCTCTTCTCCAGGCTGAACAGCCCCAACTCTTTCAGCCTGTCCTCATAGGAAAGGTGCTCCAGCCCTCTGATCATCTTCGTGGCCCTCCTCTGGACCCTCTCCAACTGGTCCATGTCCTTCTTGTGTTGAGGGCTCCAGAACTGGACGCAGTACTCCAGGTGAGGTCTCACGAGGGCAGAGTAGAGGGGGAGAATCACCTCCCTCGACCTGCTGGCCACGCTCCTCTTGATGCAGCCCAGGACGTGGTTGGCCTTCTGGGCCGCAAGAGCACATTGCCGGCTCATATTGAGCTTCTCGTCCACCAGTACTCCCAAGTCCTTCTCCTCAGGGCTGCTCTCGATCCATTCTCCGCCCAGGCAACGATAGATCACACATTTTTCACTCTAGTTTACCAGGGAGATTTCTTTCAACAACTTATTTGGTTACTTTCTAGTTGGAAGGTACCATTCAACGGAATTTTGCAAAGGTCAGTTGTATGTTTTTATAAATGACCAGAGCAGGGTGAATATTAGCAGGTGGCGCAAAAGGTAGAGGGTAAAATTAGGATTAGAGTTGCTAACAAAGTTGATCAACTAAAAATACTCCTCAAAAAACCAAGTTGCTGTTCAAAGATCAAACTCAACGTATTACACGGTAGAGAGGAAGATAGAATTGTGCAAATATAACACGCACGGCGCCTCGATATGGCTGCATTTCAAAAGGAACTGAGGTGTTACTGAGGATCACCAGCTAAATGAGAGTTAATCTTATCACGTGGCGATGGAAAACGCTTCCTACTGATATCCAAAACAAAAGCATTACATGCAAGACGTGATGTATCCTTGTTTCACTTTTTGTTGGTTATTATACAATTTTATCCATAGTATCACATTCTGGTTTTGGCCCCACGTTCCAAGAAAGCCGTAGATCCCTTTTGAGAGACTCTGATGAGAGTAAATAATCATTTCTGTTACCTGAAATCTCACAGCGATGGATCTCTTCTCTTGCTAGATGTTCTCAGAAGACATGCACGCATATTTTTTAGATTAAATCTGATGTTTTGCAACACACACAAAAAAATCAAGCATTCTAAAAATTGTCAGCTCTGCTGGCAGTAGCAGCATTGCGATGGCAGTTATTCAGGGAATTTTCTCCTCCAGTTTTTCCATAGGCAGATTTTGTAAGTAAAGAAAATGTTTGATTACATTTACCTATTACGCAGTGAGGTTCTTTCAAGCTGTTTTGGTCCTATCTAAAATATGTTTACTTTGTAAGATGAGCAACAGTACTTGTAAATCAGAGCATCTGGTAAAACCCTGCAATCTGCCAGACAGTCTTGTGAAAGAGTAATTGCTGCAGATAAATGGTATTTACAATGCTCTTTAATACTACTCCAGATACAGTGATGATAGAAATGTAAAAAGTTTAAAAGGATGGAAGTAACATCATATCCTCAACATCATCACTAAGTGTCCATATTTTCTGAAGTTCACATATGAATCACAAGTCAACTACTGTCCTGGCAGAAGTCAAAAGTCCCAGAGGGTGAACATGCATGATGTTCACAGGAAAAAAAAAATAAAAGGAAAAAGGAAAAGGGAGCAAAAACTACAGCTATTTGATACTCTATGGACATCTTCATTCTTCAAGTGATTATTCATAGATTAACTGAGACAGCTAAGAGATTCATGAATTAAACTGCTGTCATGAGCAAACGCAAGGCTGGGAGGGACTTCAAAAGAACATAGCCTTATTTCACAGTTGGGCCAACGTGAGTATTTCTTTTCACTCAACAGTTACACGAAGGGACTAATGGCAAACGTAAACACTTTCTTGCTCTTTACTATTTAGTGATATGATTTTGCTACGAGATACATGAACTGGGAAAGTTTCATCTAAATTATCTTGTATTCTCCTAAACTGGCATTTCAGAGAGATACTAATGTATACTACTGGAGTTTATCATGAACTACTTAGGGATATGGTTTAATGGGGATTAGGGATGGTTGGACTGGATGATCTCTGAGGTCTTTTCCAACTTAGAAAATCTATGAAATCTATGAAATCTTTGTCCCTAAGAAGATAAATTTATATTTAGCTTTGGTTCCAAAGCTGGATTAAAAGACAGCCTCGTACTGTGATCAAAATACTCCACCAGCATCACCTTCAACAATAACAGAATCAACTTAAACATTCCTTCTGATTCTCTATGACACAGAAAGCTGCAGATGCTACTACTGTGGTACCCATGGTTTTTCTAGCTCTTAATCTCATCAAAATTTGCTTAAATTTCACAGTTAAGAGAAAAGCAGTAAGCAAAGCACAGAGTTCACAGAAGTGGAAGGATAAAGTTTAGAGGACCGAGGGAGGAGTTCCCTCCTCCTCGCCCCACGTACTCTAAGCCACCGAGCAAGCTGCAGCTACGCCAGGAGGAAAAGAATTGAAGTAAAATATTAGAGCCATCGGCGTTTGCGCTCCAGCGCCAGGAAGCTGGGAAATGACTGTTTTTGCCTCTCCATGTCATTATGTAATGGCAAAGTTTTACTGGCTGCCCAAATAGGGCTCTTCAACAGATGGCCATGATACATGACTTAGTGAATGGAAATTAATCAGATCCATTTAGAGTGAAGTAATGTCTCCAAAATAACGGTCCCGGCTCTACCGTCTTACAGTCATATCCTCGCAAAAATCACAACAGGCTAACAATACAGCCTCAATTTCACTGTTGTCTTTTGGGGATGTAGACCACGGGGAGAGCAAGGGAGAGACACCAGGAAGGAACTCCTGTGTCACCGAGATGCTTCCTCCACAGCATTTCACCTCATTCAAAAACGCATCCAGCTCCGTCTTTAAACTTATTTGATGGGAAGGCTGCTTCCAAACCTCAGTGATACTACACTAAGCAACCTTATTCTAATTTCCTGCATAATCTTATTTACAAACTGCTTCAAACTACTTGATTTTCGGCTGCTGTTGCTCTTTATTTTAAATTACTCTCTTGCACTCAGTCCTCCAGCCCGTTATTGCTTGGAGGTATTTGCACACAGAAATCAAACCCTTCTTTGCTAGAATTAAAAACTAAACTCTTCTATGGTTTCCTCTTGCATCTTTCCTTTATTGTATTTATTATCATATCATCTCTTTCACCTGTCTTAGTTTCAGTAATTTATGCATGGGCAGCCAAAAACACTCACAGTATTCCATGTCGGACCATGAGGTCCGGTTAAGATTTTTAGACTACTTTCTCTGCTTGCACTGGACCCTGAATTTCTGAAATGTGCTGGTCTAAATGTCATCAGAAGAATCTCGACAACGTGTCACCATAACCACGAAGTTTTATCTGGCCACATAATTAACTTCGCTGAGTAACCCGAGCCCTCAGGAGGAGAACGCTAGGGCGTTACCATTAAGTAATGCCGAGTCATCAGCCCAAGCCAGAGCCCTGGAACAGAATGTTATGAATATAACATCAGCCTGAAAATGGTGCCAAACTTCTGCAACCTTAGCAAACTCCATGGCCATCTCACCCAGCCCTTGTAAGATTCCCAAAGACAAAACCACACAAACCTATCTGCTGGCAGTGAGGGTCGTTCCCGTTTCCTTCATGTACATTCCAGTTGGTCCCCACTGCCTGCAGTTTGGTAGCTGCTCACTGATGCCAAATTCTACTTCTCCTCACACGTCCTGTGTCTGCGGCCCAACCCATTACCATCAACGCCCCGTTGGCCAAACAAACCAATACATCATCTCCACCAATACTGAGGGATTTATTTGTGCCTTCAGGGCCTCTCAGGCTTCAGTTATGTCCTTTTAAGATCTTCTTGAACTTTACTGCTCGGGGTTCAAGCTTGCCTGTAACTGCTGCTAAGCTTCTCATTAACACGTGAGATGTTCAAAAGTTGACCTTAATTGGCTCAATTTGTCACGGGATCTAATAATGCAGCTGGTCAAAACAGAGGGCAACTACCAACACCGTGTACCCTCTAGTCACCATGTATTTTGGTAAATTTGAGGTGAAACAAAAAGAGTTCATCCTGTATCTACGCCACCTAAAATAGTCAGATAATAGTGCCAGGCTGTCCTTCATGTTTTCCTCATCACAAATACTGGAAAGGAACATCACAATGACCTCAATATTCAGGATTCGTACATATTCTGAAACTCTTTTAGAATGGGAAACTACTCGCCTTCTGTGTAACTCCTGGGAATTTAAAAGCATTGTAAGGTTTAAAATAAAAAAAGGCTTGGCTGTTTTGTGGATTTTTCACTAAGAGGAAATAGGCTTGAACACATTATAGTATACCTATTATTTTAGGCATATATTTTACTGATGTAAATAACTAATTTAGGGAATTTTCCTGCTTGATGCCTTCCTAAGATCACTTAGTGATTACTTGTAGCGAGGTCCTAAATGAAATATTTATCATCATCTTTATAAAGTACTGTAAAATCACTGAGATTTCCTGTTTATTCTTCACTCCATGAGAATTAGGCAAAACATTTACACACTCTTCTTCAATGCACTTTTAGGAATATGCATTCAAGCTTCATCAGAGGTTGAATAGTGGGAAAATGTGTTCTTTCTTCCTTACGGACAGCAAAGTGAATGAAGTTCAGGTTTGCACTAGGTTAGTATCTACTGGTTTGAATTTATGCTGGTTTTTATCAAGGTGCAGAACAATTTAGTTTGCTGTCAGCTACACTGAAGACACCAGCACTCTCAATCCCTTACATAAGTGTTTGAGGTAGTTTCATGATTAGAAAGTCTTAGGTCAAGTAAAAAAGACAATGCACCAGAAGCTGTATTGCAGAGTGATGCCTATACTCTGTTTTGCTTATACAGAATTATATTGTACGTTGCTTATTTGCTGCATCAGCCCATCTGTCCATTTTCCTCCCAGCCTACTGTGGCTGATGGAGTGAGTTCAAGCCACTGTGTTACTATTTCGGAATAGTCTTGCACTTGCAGTGTGTGATCTGCACCTCTGACAACATAAGCTTGAAAAAATGTCCTATTTAATAGTCTGATTTTTTTCAGAAATATAACCCTTTAACCTATCTTGTTCTCACAACGCTAGTAGTTGGATAGAAAAAAAATCACTTTAAAGTATTAAAAGTAAGCATCAAATGGATTAGGAATTTAAATACCTATGCCTGAAACACTTGTTGTTTATAGCTTATAAAACAATTTTTACCCAAGCCAAAGTCACAAATTTAACCGTCTCTAGGTTTAATGGAGCCAAATAGGTTTAATAGAGCTCTAGGCTTAATAGAGCTAAAAAAAATAAAATAATCTTCATAGAAACACATATAATCCCTAAAAAGCTAGGAGCAGTACCTTATCTCTAGTTGTAGTTTATATCTTGCTATTTACACTAGCCTCATAATTTCACATTAGAACACATTTATTTATTTTAAATACACTATCTTCACAGGAGCTCACTCTTTATATGCAAATACAAGTTGCATATTATTAAACATTCCGAAATTAATGTCCTAGAGTTTGACAGACTGTCTGTAGCCCACCTGCTTGAGCTTCTCCATCCTTACATCTTTCCTAATAATTCTTCCTATTAGTAGAAGTCAACTTTAAGGGTTCCAAAGATAATTTTGCAAGTGTGGAGTTCATATCACATTTACATAAAACTACTTTAATCTAAAAATTTAGCTAAACCTTTAAAAGAAATTGTGGTTCTCCTGAAAAGACTGGTGAATTTGGAGCATGTCCTTAATGAAAACTTGTGCTATATTCTTAGATACTTGATATGCCTGCTTTTAGCATACTTAAAGAAGAAACAAGGAAAAAAAGATTAATTAAAACATCAAGAGATCTGAATTTCCATTGAACTTGGCATGGAAGGCTAAGCAAGCTGCTTCTCTTTTCAACACATTTTCCTTTCACTAGGTTCAGGACAACCAAGAACCAGCCATCTGGTCCCTGGAGACAACCATTGTAGCATCTTTATTTGGGTTGTTCTTCCTCATGTGGCCCTCACATTCATCTGAGTTGGTTTTTCACTGTTATTTCACATCATTATATAGTCACCAATCTCATGTAGGAGTTGTTTTTGGCATGCTGTTACGTTGAGCTTTCCCGTAAAATTTGTCTGTTCATTTCTCATGTTCTGGACTTCATAAGAGCAATAATTGGTTTGAATCATTTACCAAAGTATAGGCGGAGCAGTGACTGTAATGTCTGTCGTCAGTATTTCAGCACGTACGTCTACGCTTCGTGCTCAAGGTTTTCACTCCTCAGCAGAAGAGGAAAGAAGTAAAAATGTCATTTTATTAATGACATGATTTCTGGAAGGCCATCCTTTTAAGCCACATAGTTGTTGTATATTATTTTGGTTATGAAAATTCATCGATTTGCAGTCTGAGTAAGTGTGTATGGATCTGTTTCCCAGGCACAGCATCCACAAACAAAGGCTAAAGGATGTTTTCTTACAAGAGCATTCTTATGTCAACACACATTCCTTATCAGCATCCCTAGAATTTTCTCCTGTTTTCTGAAAACTAACTTTGAACAAAGGATGTTGACAATTCACTGAGTCTAATCTTTCTGGAGGAGAGCTGTCTTAAAGATGGTCGATTATTTTTCATTTTAATCTTTAAACTAACTGTTTTGCTCAGATAAAAACATATGACTCATTCTGATAAGTATAAAAGCAAGCTACCTTTAAGAAGTCCCATCCTCCAGATACGTCTCCAATGAGGTACTAAAATTAGATTGTTACACACACAGGGTGAAGACTTTTACTTGTATGTTCTGAAAAGCACCAAAAAGATTCTGAATATTATGAAAATATTACTGTGAAACAGCAGTAGTTAAAAAACTTGATGTACTCAGGAACACTCGCTGCCACAGCCATATACAAAAAGAAGATGATGGTTGCCAACGTCGGAGTGCCCAGCAAAGGACAGTCTGCAAGGGAATGTGCTAGCAGAGGTATAAAAGCCAAGGGTCAGATTTTTCTTTGGAAGTACAGAAGCTTATACGGGTGACCTGCTACTTTCCTTCAACACCTTCTAGTGGCATCCCAGTTAAAAATGCACCTCCTTCCTCATTTCAGAACCTAACATTCAAAACCTGTTTGAATTTTCGGGGGGAGAAGGCAAGGAGATTCCTTCCCACAGCCTATACTAGAAAGTGAACCTTCACAGTCCAGCCAAGGAAAATAAGTCATTCTTCAAACTGAGCTGTTATTGCAGACAGGTATCATCTACAAACCTGCCACTGCATTCAGAAAGTGACACAAACTCCTGAATTCTGGACTCACTGGAGAGATTTTCTTCTACTTGCAGTCCTCATTACAAGCCAGAGTCCCTCAAAAAGTTGTTAAAGAGCCATCAGCAAAGAAAATACTGTGCCAGAAAGAGAGCAGACTATGTTTGGTGACACTAAGCTACTGATTCATTCTCAGCAGTTAGTTACAGAAAACGTAGGCATCTGTTGCCAGGATTCAGTCCTGTCCCTTCCTTTCCCAGTGATGACAAGGGATGTGCCGAAACACTTCAGTGCTGTGCCTTAGGGAAGAGAAAGGGATATTTTCCTCTTAACTGGAGATTGATACCGTCCCAGAGCACAGAAATTGATGGCCCTTATTCTTCTACCACCTAGATGTGCACCATGTTCATCTATTCTACAAGGGCATGAGCGAGTTAGGATGGAAAGATGCTTCTGTTTTCTCTCTCTGGGATCTTTGCAGGGATCTGCTCCCTGGCTGCTCTTCAGGCTACACTTCGTGATGGGTTTAGTCTAAGCAAAACCCTTGTCTTTAGCTGGTTGCCTTGTGCAATATGCACATTTTACAGCTGAACACTGATTCTAAATCGTAGAGTAAATAACACTGATAATAACAATCAGTGAGATGGGTTCCTGACGCTGTAGTTTCATAAACGTTACACCAGAACGTACGTAATTTATACAGTAAAAAACCATCTATACAGTAAAAAAATGCTGTTAAGTATTTACAGCCAATTCATGACATCAGCACAAATCATAGCTCTGTAAAGTACCGCCAAAAAAGCGGAGTCCTGAGACTCCAGACTCCAAACACCAAGGCAACACTCAACCAAAACCATGTCTGTCCCTTAATGTTGACAGTCAAAATCTGAAAACTTCATCCCCAGAATCTACACCGCAGAGGGAATACCTGATCCCACCACCCACAGATTCCAGGACATCAGATTTTTACTTCTCAGATTTCTCCTAACTCTAACCCTATCTCTGACGTCCCCAGATAACGTATATATTGATCTGTTGAATTGTTAAATCCTTGAAACATAAAGCCAATCTTCTTTATAGCCAGAGATTAACCCCTTTATAACAGTAAAACACATGACTGTGGTTCACGTCTGCCCAAGCTTTTTGGTTCTTAAAGCTGTAGGCACCTAAATATTAACTCCAGCCCATGTCCTTATGCTAAACTGAGTTATATCAATGAGGCCAATCTTCACAGTAAGTGACGTGGGAAGCAACTGAAACGCACAAATATCTGAAAATGTGGATGGAAACTGGAACATATAAACCAAACATTAATGAAATACACTGAATGCTGTTACTAAGCATATGTGGAATGTAGCCATAAATGAGGATCTTAACAGCATGAACCCCAAAAACTGAATTTACTTTGGAGCTCAATTCCTACACTAACACAGAAGATAAGATCTCCATCAATCCTCAGCCCTCCTTTTATCCTTTTAGTACCAGAGCTTCAAAACCAGAAGGCCTAACTCTGAGCCCAACTGTATGCTTAGTAATATTAATATATTGATCAGTCCCTACAGTAGATGGGAGTAAACAGGCCCTGCCAGACACCTTCCTAAAACTGAAAGCCACACAGCTGAATCACTAGAGTCTTATAATCTCACTTTAATTCAAACCATAAACTTAATTTGAAGTCTAGAAGGGGGATGAATCATTTAAACAGAAAAATCCCAATCCTTACCACTGGCCAGCCCGCTTTAACTCTTAGGGCTTTTCAGATCCACCCAGTTCTTGAAGACTTACCTTCCCAAAGCTTGACCTTGACCCCAACCTCAAGAATAGTCACACCTGAGGAAGGATATGGGGGCTAATTCAGATCCCCAACCCTAACAGTAGCTTTTAATTATGGTAGTCCATGCTGTTGAAGAGGATTGTTTAGGGGAGGTAAAGACCTTAACTTCCTACCACAAGGGATCTCCTACCATTCATGCTCCCAGCTATCTGTGCCCTTGAGAATCAGGTGATTAAGTAAACTTTCAGATTTAGATTTCTAAAACGTAACACTTACGTCAGTTCTAACCTCAGACTCAATTATAGGCAAACGGAGATCAACACCTAGAAATTTCCTTATGTACCAGAAAGATATTTGGATGATAAATAACTAAAGCTGGTTATTTTCTTCCTTTCACCTCGTAATTCCCTCAGCAGATCAGGTTAAGAATCCTGTCTTTGCTTCAGATTATTCCTTTGTCAGACTTAGATCAGCACTGCACAACTTATGTACCATAGCCTTGCTGAATAATTTACGTTTTTGCAATCATTTATTTGTTGGAAAAATCTTTCTGTTATATTTTAAACTGCAAACAGGCTGCTGTCTTCCCAGTGCCCCGTTTTGAGCTGCTGCAATCACGTGTGTGCAACTCTTGCAGGAGAATTGAGAAGAAAACTGATTTCTCAGAGGCAGAGCTCTCTTTGAAAGCACTTCAAAGAGAATACAACAATTTCAAAGGTCGTTGAAACTGAATTTAATGTATTTTTAATATATTTTTACCTTTGACAAAGAAAAAGGGATTTATCATGCTGAGGCAATCCATTCTGCCAAACACCCAGCCAACTCTTGTTCACCGTAGGCATCTTTTACACAACGGAATCCTAATAGGCAGAAGCAAAGTGCAGAACGTTTCAGCTGAATAATTCCCATTATTGTAAAACTATGAATGATCAAACCCAAGAGTTTACTATATGAAGAAAAAAAAGGCAGCTTTAACTGAAGGTTTCTCTGCTAGCATTAATATACAGTATTCAATAGGGCCAAGAGAGGTTTTTTGTACATGAACTTTATTATTTGACCTTCAAGACCTTCCTGTTAAATAGCATCACAAGCATTACAGTTCATTTCTCACTCTGAAGACAAGCAATGGCAGAAAACTTAAAAAAAAAAGAAAAAAATCTTAGAAAAGCATAAATTAACAACTACTTGTCATTCTTACGTACAATTATGCTGATCCAGCAAGTCTTTCCCCCTTGAATACATACATTTAAACAGACCATTTTTGCTTGAATACAGAGGTGAAAGCTTGAGAATGTTTTAAAAGGATTATTTATAGTAGCCTGAGCGTGATGTCTAAGAAAGATGATTCTTCATGTTACAAGAAAATTACTTCATACCAAGTCTGAAAAAAAAAAACCCTCGCAATCCTGTCTGACACCTTTGCACTGCTGTTTTGCCAAAGCAAGGGTGTTATTCTTCAGTCATATAAAAAGTGGTGACTGTTTCTTGGAATCTTTATTAACAGTCCTGGAGATGGCAATGAAATAAGTGCAATTTGAAAGAATTTTCTGTATCTTCCATTCACAAGTTAACCAGGAGTCAAGGCTAATTCACCTCCTACTGTTTAATTGGGATTCTCTGTTTAACTGTTGAACATAATTTCTTATGTTATGAACAGACATGTAAAATTTGTAAAATCTCTTGCTCTCCTAGTTTTATCTCTTTTTCCTACCTGAAGCATCTTTTCTTTCTCATGTTCCTTATTCTTATCATGCGCCATCCTTCATATTAATCAAATCTTGTGCGAAAATTTTTCTTTCTAGAGTTGAATCTCATTTTCTTCCTGTTATTATTCAGTAGGACAATTAGTCCATACAGTATATTAATAAAAAAAACCCCAAAATATGGAGTGTAATTCATTTTTTGACACATATTTATGAGGCAGTAGTCACTTTTTAATCAGGTAATCCGGATCTAAATCAATAACCATTTCACTAAATCCAAGTTAGGAAGGGAATAATTTGTACACGGGGAAAGAAAGAAAAGTTGAATATTTCTGATTTAGTAAGGTCCTGTTCTGCCAGACGTTCTCTGAGAGATTTCTCCCTGTAACACTCTGACATCAAAAGTCTGCCCGTTGTATGAATCAGAGCATGCATTCCACACAAAATGAGAGTCCAGTCTACTCCAAGTAAATCCATGCTCTAGCTTTGGGATAAAAATCTGTCATGTTTTTTTAGAGGAAATTGTTAGGAGCTACTTAGAAATATTATGATAGCCATGAAGTGATGGTCTTAGGGTCAAGGCTCCAGAGGAAGTCAAGTAATGTACATCTATAGACGTAAACAGCCAGCGGACTCGCTCTTCCTCCTCCTCCGCCTCCTCCTCCTCCTCCTCCTCCTCTTCAAGATACTCAGTAACGTCTGCAGCTGTGCTGAGTATGAAGCTTGTCTGGAATAAAAAGATTTTTCCTACTGATTTCAGTAGTCCTTTAAAAATAACACGAACATGCAAATTCTATCTTTTATCTTCCACCTATCATTATGGGCTCACCTGTTATCACTGTGTGGACAAATATAATTTCTATGTTATGTTTTTCTCTCCACTTCTTACTTTTAAACAACTGTCTCAACTTTTTGGGAGTTGGAAATGCAATAAGTCTATATTTACATCAACTGGACGAAGCATGTGACCATCTGACCCTTACTACAGCAGCTTACTACGGCGGAATTCATTGCAGTGCTACTGCTACTTATACTACTCATAAATCACCAAAAAGCAATGGTATTAATATTCCTCTGTCTTAAAAGTCAGCATATTTAAGTGCTCTTCAAAATTAACACTTTTTTGTTAAAACTGAACAAAATATGCCAATAAAATGTAGCCAGTTCTGGCATGGAAGAAAGTGACTGATTGTAGAAGGCAATACAGGGAAGTGAACTTTGATCAATTATAAGATGTCCTGGAAGAATTAATTATAATCCCACACTCATCCCACATTAGAGCTTCTACTTCCTCCCCATTATGCTCCTTCCTTGCCTCTCCAAGACTGTAAGCCAGAAAGTGGGTCAGTCCTTCTTGCAAGTTTTCTGCAATTCTTCATCATTTTTCTTGGTAACTCATTTAATGAGCCTTCCAGCACTCTTATTTAACTTTCAATCTAATTCCTTCTACGATTCTTTCTAGGTTAAAGATTTAAAAGAGGTACATTAACCAGTGAGCAACTGCTTATCAGACCAACACTACTCTAAATACATGCTCTTTTGTTTTCTTCTGACTTTCTTCACTCTTGCTCAGGTCAGTTTTTCTACATAACTTCTGCTGGGACACCCCAGCTGCTCTTGCAGCCAACTGAGTTCTCACAGGGATTCAGATCACTCCAAAAGTAATTTATTGTTTATAGGAAAATTACATGAGATTTTGAGGATACTGATGGGTTAACAATGGGGATCAATGATGGGACTGAAAAGCAACGAGGCATCTGTCAGACCAGATCCAGATAAACACAATGATCGTTTTTCTGAGATTTCACTGGCTTACATTTTCCGTGCCATTCCCAGTGGATATGAACACATTCCAAAACCACTATCACAAATGTGACTGACTGATGTGCTTCTGGAAAAGCCAAGGCCTGAAAAGACATAAGAATACAGCAGAGTCATGGACATCAATTTAAGGAATCAATTAATCCATAAATACAAGATAATAAAAATAGTACTGTAACTATGATGATCTCAATACATAAACAGGGAAAGACTTTTTTTTTCTTTTTTCTTTCTTAAAAAAATGCAATCAACTAATGAAGTTGGGAAATACAGATAAGATTTTGGATACACTTGACAAGATTTAATGAAGGGTTTATGTTGCATGAAACCCTTGCCAAATTAAATGACTGGTCAGTTGATAACTAACTGAAGCAACCAAGTATCAGATAAAAAATAATGTTATCTATTTCCAACTGGTGTCGCTAACCACAAAATCAGGTCCTGCATGCTTCTCCAAGATGAAGAAAAATGGTGGTAAAGCCGTGTATCTTCACTCATCAGATATATAATGAGTCCTGTTTCTCTAAATAGAGCAGAAATAAAAAATAAGGAAATGGAACGTTTTGTACTTTCCTTTTTTTTTTACAGCTCCAAGTCCATTTCAGATGGAGCTCAACCCAAAACTGGCTGAGATGTGTCCCCACCTCACCCTCCCTTATCCACGCAGCTCCTCGCTCACTGTTTCACCGCTACTCTTACGACCCTTTTTACCAGCACAGAAACCTTTGCAAAACAGTAGCAAGTAAAATATCTCCATCATGAGTGCCCTGACCATATTTGAGCGTATTTCTTACCATCTCCCAGAAACCGTGCCAATAATTTAAAACAGCATTTTGAAGTCCCTCCATGAAAATAAAGGGAAGACCAGCAGAAGCTGGTCATGACACAAACTCCACTTGACTGTTGCCTGACCACACACTATGAAGAGCCATCATAGATCCCATTTCAATGCACACTGCATTTTTAAGATGTCTTTTCATGTCCTGTTAATCCACTTATGGAATTATCCAATTCAGCATACATGGAGGCTAGACCTACCTGCAAAAGGAGCTTAATAACGTATATGTTATGAAAAAAAAGATATTTTAATGACAGTATTTGACTGGGACTTCTCAAAATCCTGTTTTACTCTTCAGTGTAAACGACTTGACTAAAACTCCAACACCAAGCCTGTCACAGAACTGGAAATCAATCTGAACTCATTTCCTACCCGAGTGTCTTAATCTCCAAAAAAGTCTTCCTGTTTCATCTTCAGCCAGTCATTCAAAAAGTATGTTCTTCTAAATTAATATTTAATTATGCAGAAAAAAAGCACTGTAAAGAATAACCATACAGAGATTTTCAAACATAGGTTTTTCTGCACAGCTAACAGAGCAAATTTATGACAACCTCAGTTTTCACGTACCACAAAATTAAACGAAACCCACAAGGCTTGCTAGAAATCTTTGTCAGATTTCGTCGTATTTTTGTCATATTTATGTCATTTGACTGATTTTGTCAGATGCTGCTAGCTAAAATTACGTTGGCCCAAAGGAAAGGAAAGGAAACACTGGGCAGTATCAGTTTCTATTCCAAGCTTGTATAACTGATACTACAGAAACTTTAATGACCCCGGAGCAGTCATTAGACTGCAACAAACACACACTCCAAACGAAGATAACTGCAATTGAAATCCGGCAACTGCAGTTTGGGAGCTCATCACTTAAACTTTGCAACCCCAAGTCACCTCTGACAATCCAAAAAACATAATTCGTGAGAGAAATGAAACAATACAACCCTACCAAAATAAACATTTCCATAACACGTAATAATAAATGTAGCAGCCAATCATGACTACCCATATTTTCAAGTTGTGTATGTACCTCATTGTCTTCAGATGGCTTAACTGAGTACTGGCATGTTAACAGAAGCATGATAATAATTTTGAGCTTCTGTTACTTTTTATTTACTCTGTTTGTATGTATTTTTTTCTCCTCAGGTAGCTAGCCAGTATTAACTGGGATTTACAGCTGTGCTGGCTGTGAAACAATGGGACAGTCAACATATCTCCTTCATATCATAGATACCAGAGTAAGGATATAGTCAATAAGGTAGTCTTCAATGTTTTGCTTGATCAAAAGATAAATTATTTGATTTATGAGGATTTTAGTACTTTTCTAGAAAACTGATCTCATCGTGTTGAGCCTATTTAGCTACCCTAACAACTTCTTCTTCCCTAGGCTTTGAATATCCGTAGACAGGCACCTTTCTTCTCAAACCACAGTTTCTTCATCAAGCTTATAGTCAGCTCCATTAAAGACAGCATTGAAGTCCTTGTTATAAGACATGTAATAAATTTTTCCTTCTGTATTTTGCCTTGAATAAACCCTATAAAATAATCTCAGAGCCTCAGGTTCTTTTTCCTACAAAGTAGAGCAATAGTCACTTTACAAGCAGGTTGGCAGTGGGCAGAGAACCTTGAATGGCAAATCAATACTCCCACTCAACACTTTTCTAAATAACTCTAGAGACTTTTACAAAGATTATATGTGTTACTAGAGCAATGAAAAAGCACTCTTTTATTGACTGGCATCAATGAATTGAAGCATGGCTGTGATATGAAAGCACTTTCACAATGTGAAAAGATGGAAGGGAACTGCCTCTATTGTAATAATACAGAAATTAGAAAGAAATTCTAGCATAAAAATGCTAAAGCTACACAACCATTGGACCAAGTGAGGAAAACGTTCAAGCACATGTCTAAACCCACTCCTTTTCAGAGGTGTCTATGTTATTTTCCTCAAGAGACTCAAGCTGATGCTTAAGCACTTTCCTCTGTTGAGATCAAAGCATATTATACCATATTTATTATTTTGGGATAACAGAACTACTTTGGGATTCAAGTAATACTGTAAGACAGAAGTATCAAAGTTCCCTGGCCTTTAGGATAGATTCTGAATAAAAAATTCCCCCCAAACTCTGAGAGTCAGGACCGTTACAAGTTTCATTGGAACCTCCTTTAAGCTCGGAGAGAGAGTTACAAACAACCATTTCCAGTACCCTGAATCTGGAATTAATAAACACAAAGACCATTGAAACAATTCAAGTATCTTTCATTCATTTTTGATGCTTTACATATAATAGATTTAACAAATTTGTGATTCGACTAAATTCTTTGTTTTCAAGCCAATGTCTTGGCAAAATTTCCATTCAGTTCAGGGAGAAGTACTGTATATTCAGTGCAGAACTGGTGAATTACTTACGAATTAGAACTTTTTGGAGAAGACACACTCTCAGTAGCAGATAATACTGCGTAATTTTAGGCTACTGTCACCTAAGCTACGTTTGACAGGAGAGAAAATACGCTCAGCATTTGCCGATAACGATTTTTTACTGCTATGCAATAATACCTAATGCCTTCCAGATGCTTTCAGGACAATTTGTTCATTTCACTCAGTAATCAAAATGTGTTTTGACTAGTAAGTCGCTATTTAGGTGGTTTTTTTTTTTTCTGTAATCATTTTTCTTAATGGGAGTATTTTCCAGATGTTGTGTTAGTCTAGTCGTCTGGGAGCCCTTCCAGCTCATGCGGAAAGTTTGCTGTCATAAGCTGTCATTGGCAGCTTTGTTTAACGAGCTAATTAGTTTAACCCCAGCGTACTTACGAAGCGATATATAAGGCATCTGAGAGATCACTGAGAGGAGACATGCTCTTTTTTAGGTAAGTGTAATACCTATCTCTACTCTGAGCGTTTGGATCAAAATGCTCTTCTTCGAAAGGGAAATGGTTTTTCTGGAACAGAAAAACCAGACGAGTTTTCCTTTTGAAAGAAGATTCATCCTGCGTTTCCGTTTGTCATATTTAAACACTAACATTTAAATCGTAGATTATGGTTTATAAAATCGTGTTGCTTAATAACTGATGTTCCAACAGTATCTTTTTTTACTTTACATTTATATTTATCAGTATTATAACCTTAGAAACTGTTGCACTGAAGTGCATCTATGTTAAAAGTGTGTCACTGTAGTTTTCACGTCATAGAATTCTGCAAAAAATTACTTCTGTTAACTGTTAATAATGAATTTTCCTGGTCTTACTACAAAATTTAACAGCTAGTAACAACCAAGAGAGAATTTATGAAGTAAATCTAAGTTTGCAATTTGTCCTTGAATAATTTTAGTATTAATTTTACGTTGTTATAAAACTAGTATCCTGCATAAAGACATGCACTGCAATTTTTAAAAAATTATGAACTGTTTAATTGAATTGCCTGTAGTGATGTGAGATTATTTCTTTTTAAGGATGATGTCGTACCTAAAAGTAACGATCATATGGAACATATTTTGCGCATCCCTGGTGATCCTTTCACTGTCCTTGATTCCAGAAGTGTCTTCTGAAGGTACTGTAACATTCACAGTTGAAGGGAGGCTGTCTAGGATATCTGACAAATACTAAGAATGCTTCAAATGCATCCTCGTAAAAATACTAAAAGTTCTAGAACTTTATATTTATTCAGACAGGCATTATGATTCAGTTTTATCAGCACTGAATATTTTCATAAATATATTTTGGTGCAGCACGGTCCTCTGTTTTGGAGGAATAACATGTAAATATGAATGTCATGCAAAATGTGTATGAACCTACTTCTTTTTCTGTAGACATATTCTACAGATCCTGTCGCCCTCAGACTGGCATATTTAGCCCAAGTGATTTGCAGTGTGATTAAAGGAAGAATCTAAAATTACAAATATATGGTTAGAAATACTTAAATACAATAGGCTCCAGGCAAGGAATGGCTATACTGTGCAAAATGCTTTGCCCTTAAATGCACTATTATTACCACCACCGAGGCAAATTTTGGCAGTTATCTGTCTAATACCACAGATTTTTATTTACTCTCAAAGCTCTGTAATTGATTTCTAACTAAAGCAGCACCGTTGTGAAGAAAAAGAAGAACTTGCAGCCTGGCAAGTCCTGTGCTTGTCAGTTCTCAAGTAGCTCTCAAGTTGTTTTAGTGATAACATCGTGTATTACTTGCTGGTAGAAAAGGATTTATTACTACTTGATAGTAGAAGACATAACATTTGTTTACCTGATCAGGACACAGCAGACGTCAGATCTGACCCGCAGGGCTGAGCAGTCTGATGCTGCACCCTCTGTAGTTGATGCTTCCTGCTATTTTCAGCAAAAATCAAGACTCTTACCAACAGCAACTAGAACCACTCAGGCATTTTCCTTAGAAGCAACTTCATAGCTTACAAATCATAAACTTGAAATAAATAAATGAATGGAAAGGTGTTGCTTTTTGGACTTAGCTATATTTTCTTCCCATAAGGGAAGAAGTGTGCAATATATAGGGCACATATCCATAAAGAAAGATGCCTGGCTTCTCTTTACAGCTCCCCTATTAAGACCTCGTTAACTCGAGTCCGTTAACTTCTTCATTTATTCCCTAGTCCTGCTTCCTTATTTGTAAAGAAGTGGTAAAAAACATTATACCTAACTTGAAAATCACAATACATATATATGTATTTGTTATCCCATAGTCTTCCTTCATACACACGCACACGGAGTGTGTGCTGCTTGAAATTGTCTTCGGTGTTGCGTTGTGTTATATGTTATTTCTTGTTATTTTCTTGTTGTTCCTCAATGTTCCAGCTGATTATCGTAACTCTGTTTTAGCTTGCTGATTGTTCAGCTTCTTTGTTTGTATTTAGGGGCGCTTCACTTGTGGTCCTGCATGTTTCATTTCCAGAAGAAGCTGTTAGCGTGTCACGTTCGTAGAGATTTCACATAGGAAGGGGAGTTGTTCCAGGGTGAATATCTGATCTGGCAGCAGCAGGTACCAAACAGCTGCCAAGCTTGAATGCACGTGGTTTGAAAGCAGACTTCCCACAAGTGACCTGCACCATTTCTTATTATCTAACATTTTCCAACACTTACAGCAGTCTAGCAGTAAAGCCACTGTGGGATGAGCTTGTATGTTACTCTGCTAATAAGTAACCTCCTAATTAACAAACAGAAAGTACTTTATAGAAGATTACAGGACTAGATCCCAACCTCAGAGTTGATATCAAATTCCTCTCTGACCTCAGGGAAAAAAATCATGTTGAGGGCAGGCAGATTTTGAAAACTGCCAATAAAAACAGCCCAGGGGACCTGTATTTATTATGACAGTGCCCACCAGTTTGCAAATTAAAATGGTTATATTTGGTTCTTATGTAGAACACTACAAGAAGTAAAATGACTCTGTCAGGTACAGCGGTGCGGGTGCTCATCTACAACCAAGTGTAGGGTGAATGAAGATGGAGAATAAGTCTGCAAAACGAAATAGTGCCTGGCTGCTATACTGCTTAAGATAAACCTGCATGGGCTAGTTGGCATGCCAGAACTGGTGTGGCCATATTGCTGAACTGGTGCTCAGGGATTCCATAACCTTTAGGAGAAACAGGATAAGTCAGCCTCTGACCTGAGCGCGCTGCTGCTGGTCCTCAGGCTGGCTCAGGGTGAGCCCCTGATCCTCACGCCTTTAGGAGGGGTTGCACGGGGCCCACAGTTTCTGCAACAGGGAGTGAAGATATGGTGTTCTGTAGAAAAAAAAAAAAAAAAATAATCAGTCTTCTTGGCCGTTCAGCATTTCTTTACGTAGCGTTTCGGTTTAGCGATGTTTACGCCAGTGTTGTGTGATTTTAGATTTATCGAGCTGTACAGGGAGATGTGGGGAAGGGTATTCTAGAGAGCATGACTGCCACTGTGATTTTAACTGTCATCACTACATGGAGTGCTGCCCTGACTTCAAGAAAGTCTGCACAGTGGGTAAGTTCCCAAACACAGCCAGTTCCTCTCGCCAAGGCTTCCGCTCCCGTTTGCTCCAGCTCCCCACCACGCCAGCGTCTCTCCTCTGAATGCTTAAATGTCTCTTAAATGTTCACTGTGTCCTCGTTCTCTTCTCATACATGTGTCGTTCTCCCCCTCAAAAACCCAGTGATAACCTCTCGCAACCCGTTCAGAGAAAATTGTCTATCCACAGGTTATCACCCAGAAAAGGACTTTGCTTTTCAGAAGAGCAGAGCTGGGCAAGGGGTGGGGGAAAACAATTTACCTGCTTGTTTTCTTCTCCTTGGCTCATTTGCACTGTATCTGTTTGTCTCTTATACAAAAAAAAAAAAAAAAAAAATTCACAAAACTGAATTCAGAGTTTTGCAGGAAGAAATTCTAGGACATTCCAACTCAAATTGAAGAAGTGTGAAGGCTGTAGGGTCTAATCCAGAGTCAGAGGGTGTCCTTCCATGGATAGACATTGACTCTGGATCAAAACCACATCCAGAGTTTGATGGAAAACGTGGTCGGATGAGATTTATTTTATATGCTTCATTTATACACTAAACTGTATATTGTGTAAGCAAACCCAGGTTTTTCAAACTGTTTTACTGAGAGTCAAAAAAAAAAAAATCTTATGAATCACAAATGTCAAAAATATCAATTATTTAAGTAACTGCAGCCTGTTACACTACACTGTAGTGCTAGTAAGATTACAGGTGTAAAATGAGACTTCTTAGATCCAGCAACACAGGCCGAGTGTTGTTCAAAACCAGATGCAGTGCTCCCTAAAATGCTGGACATGCACCCTGGAAACACTCGCACTCCAGTCTTCCCCATCCTGATTTTGATTTGCAAGGGGACATGGGCATTTTTCATAACTGAAAGTATACACTGAGGCATCTTGATTATGTAGGCTAGTTATTTATGGTGGGCCAAATGCTGAAGTTATTCTGGCATCTCCATAGCATTTAATAAAATGTTGAAGGCGAGAGGAACTCTTCCCTGTTCTACCCTAAATGGAATTAGGGTAGAATTCCTGTTCTATTCCTAAATCATGGAATTCAGGCATTAAAGGAGGCAGCCAGTCTGACTAAGGACTATTGCCCAGTTAGTGTGTGATCGATGCCGACTAAAATAGAGAAATTCCTGACATTGTTTATGAATAAAAACTGCCATAACGTCATAAAAGAAAAGCAATTCTCACCTATGCATGTGGGATGAATCCACTGACACCAACAGACTCACTCCACATCTACACTGGTCAACAGGCATTCAGAATCTGCCTGTACAGTGATCCTAAGTTTGCTAGATGGTGATTTAATTGTAAAATATGATTTCATGCCCTGTGTGCCACAAAGACAATGACTGCAATAGAGACTTCTGTACAGAAAATATACAGGACAAGAAAAACAGATTCTATGGCAAATTCTGGAAATACCAAGTGATAGTTAATTGTTGGGTCAGTTCTGCATCCTCAAAAAACATCCACTTCAGGCCTAAAATAATCACTTCAATTCGACTGTTGACTGAGTATCTATTAGAGACACTACTGGATGTTGATAAAGATTAGATTGTAATGTAATATAAACGTTTAGGGTCAAATTTTGCCCTTGGAGAAACACAGTGAGCATGTTTTGCTGAAGTCTGTAATAGCCGTGGACACATTTTTCCAAAAAGGTTTGGTCATTCTTTCGTGTGAAACAGAAGGACTGCAGTGAGTGAAGTTGTCGGAAGTCAACCGATAGTGAAATGTGAAAAGTGTGTGGTTATTGATCCTGTCAAAACATGGTGGATACTCCTTTAGCCCTGATAATTTAAGAACTATATTAAACAGACTGGGGTAACATTTCGAAAATAGCCACTCTGTGTGACGTCATGAACTCGTTCACACAATTAAGCTGCTGTGTTTGCCCAGAGGCACCAGGTACATGGTCATGACCTGTTTAGGCAAACTATTTTTCAGAAATGCTTTGGTAGGCGCATCACTCCTTGCCAAATGGTACCCTGACGAACACTTATTTGAAAACCCAACCCAGAATTTAAAAACTATTCTTGAGATAACTGCTATTTGATGGGAGCCTTCTGTGATGGGACCTAGCTACAGTGAACTCTGAGGTCACGTTTTATCCCACTATAAATTCTAAATACACCGCAACGGCCAAGTGCAGTTCTGGTTGTATGGCCTGATCCAAACCCCAACTTCTGGTTCAGACTGGAATAACCGCCCGATTTTATGAAGCTGTTCTTTACACCAGCTTAAGCAAACGACTTCGCTGTAGAAAGGTCCCAGTGTTAGGTGTGAGCCAGCCCAAACCACTGACCCCTGTCCTGCCTCACGCAGCACTCTCCTGCAGAGGACGTTGCTTTGAAGCCTTTGAAAGAGGAAGGGAGTGCGACTGCGACGCAGACTGTGAAAGATATGGCAAATGTTGCCCAGACTACGACAAACACTGTAAAGAGGGTAAGAAATTTCTTTGTCACTATGTTTTTCCTAGCTGTATTGAAATATAGATGCTTTGCAATATCATAAAATGTTAACTGTGGGGGCTTCTTAGGGCACAAGACGTTAGCTACTGAAGAACAACAAAAAACCCAAACAAAAGTAACAAAACCTAATTTCAAAAACAAATTGGCCATTTTCTCAAGTATGAAGACTTTACAGACGCGTAAAGGTAGGTATGGTGGAAGCCATCACCAAGATATGAATTCTGAGGGTAAAGTTTTGTTTTGCATTAGTCACGCTCTCATTTACTGTAAGAACTATCACCCAGAATAAAACGTGTGAGGCCAGGTTTTGCACGCACACTTCCACTCATTCAGGGACAGAAGCTGGGGAGAATGAATGACACACTGCAGTAAAAAGTCTAGTTCATCTTACAAAACCAGGAGTAAAAAAGGGAGGTCCAGCTCCCTTAAATTCCCCACGCATCCAAAAGAGGAGCATACCTGTACCCTGCACCGGGACGGTGCTACTTGAACCTCCAGACCACTCGCTTTGGGTTACTGCAGTCACTGGCAGCACACAGAGCTCCTGGGTCCTCCCCACCACCTCGCATCCAGAATGGGAAGAGCAGCCCAACACAGCTGGGACAACTGGGAGGAAGTGCAGGAGCTGCCTGGTTAGAAGGGGTTACACATTCATGCTGCAGCAAGAGGAATTTTAATGCACATTCAACCTTTAGGCTGCAAATTCTGTTCAGGGAAGGATTGCTCTGATCCATGGTCACTTCTGTTTATTCTGTCCTTCACTGCAGAACCTGATGGGTTTTTGTTAGCTGAGCACTAAGACACAGATCTAGAGGAGCAGTTTTACCTTCACGTAGCTTTAATGACACCAGGAATTAAATTCTAGTCTAGAAAACATCAATAGAATATGTTCAATTTCATCATGTCCTTTAACTGTCCGCTACTTACGGACCTAAATTCATTTCTGTGAACGCACTTGGCAGATGTGGCTTGGCACTGGGTCGCTGCATGCCCGGGTCAGACAACCTCCAAGGCAGCCAATTTTGAAAGTGTGCAGTTTAACAAACAAGATGAGTTCAGGATTATCATTCGGTTCACATTACTAACCACTCCCAGTCCCCAAAAGTGACGACTCCGGAACCTGATTCAGTTCCCAAAGTGGTTTTATTTCAACAATTACAATGTCTGTCTCCTTCTCAAAAAAAGCTTCAGGATATAGTCCACCACTCAACCTTATTTGCTTTGAGTACTAGCTTGCTATGAAAGTAAATCCCCTGATACCCTGGTCATCGCCTTACCAGACGAAAATACCACTCCTTCTGTGAAAAAATTGTGAAATGGCAGTTAGCAACTCCTTTAATTGGGTCCAAAAGATCCTGCAGGTACCCTGAGCTCCATCATGCCTTCTTTCACAACAAACAATATCCTTCTACAAGGCTACACTAGTGGGAAAAGAGAGTCACACTTCCAGTTGTACAATTTGACCCAACAACAAATTAAAAAATATTTTCTGGCTCTTACTGGATGCAAGTGGACTTCCATGCGATCTTCAGAGCTGGAAAATCTGAACACTTTTCCAGTTTCTTCTAAAACTCAGCCTACTAGAAGTTAGCTTAACACCTTGCGTTGTTTCTTTGGTCCATACCTACTTTGTGGCTTCTGTCTCTTTCAAGGAAACAATGGCTTTTAAGATGTCTCTCTGAAATGATAACTTCTGAGCAGAACTGTCATATGTCTGAAGAACCACAATATGAGTAAATCTTCAGGGGATTAGCAGAGTAAATGCTTGGCTAATATGGTAGCTCCCAGAGATACCCTATAGCGAGTCAACCCCAAGACATCTGTAGTCAAAAAAATAAGCTGACAAAAAAAATTAGACAAATTTTCAAAATGTAGAGCTCCACTCAGAATTCATCTTTTTCCCACCTCAAAATTCACCTTAGCATAGAATGCCTCACCTCCAACTTGCAAGAAATACATTACTTTCATCTGTGATGAAACACTTTGGGATCCAAAGGGTATTTTTCCTCCTTTTCCCCCAAATAATACTTTAAAGAATCCTATAGATAGGAAGAAACTTAGACTTATATGGAAGCTGGTCACTTAAATTTTGTAGCAACTTTCTTCTCATACAGCTGACACCAAGCACCTATAAAGAAAAGCACTGCCGTTAACGCATTATTTTATTTCTTTCAGCACACACACAAAAGCCATCGCCTAAGTCTCCTCCAGAAAACAAATCGACATCTAAAAGGTCATCCACAAACGAGGAAAAGAAGCCAGAGGAAGGAACGCAGCCCCATGAAGTTATGGAAGGTAGGAAAGCACACGAATGAAACAGGATGGGTGTTACCTGAAGGAACATGAAAGACCATTTTCCTGCTCTGGAAATAGAAAACCGATGCGAGACATTACCAGACAGTTACCAAGCTTGGAACCGTTTGGTTCATAAACTAATTACCTCACCTAGCCCTCAGGATGCTGCCTTTGGAGAGTTCACTTCACACAGATGTTGGAGGGCGGCGATGTCTCCTGCGTCTCTATTGAGTTTTTCACGCACATCTGCCAAAAATATGTTACGCGCCATTGTCAGTTTTGGACCAAGTCCACAGCTGGAACAGGAAGGGTGTTGTATTTTGGGACAGTGATGAATTGGCAGAACCAGGACAGGAAAGTCTCCTAGCAGGTTGCTCTAGCTTCTCATCAAGTCAGGCCTCACGCAGCTTCAGAAAATACGTATCGTTTATTTTTTTCCTGAATGGAAAATACGTTGCTTTCCTGTGTTCTTTGATATTCTGTTCCAGCGTTTTAAGTGATAACTTGGGAGATCAGTTTGAACTTGAAGCCTGAAGTAACAAGTAGGAAATGACTCCAGAAATCAATTTTGTCCGATATTTTAATCCTTACATTTTTTCATTTTTATTTCAACTTTGGAGTACTTCCCTTTCTGCTGCGGCAATTTCTTATTGCAAAAATCAATATAGTGGGTCGAATGAAGCAAAATTAAGGAAATTCAAATAACCACTAACAGAGTTCCACTTGGCTTACAGCATTTCAGACATGTGGGGTGGGAGGAAAACTTGTTCTGCACCACTCTGCTCGTACTGCACTGTTTCTACAATACATTTACACAGGGATTACTTCTCACACTGCAGTATTAGAAGTTCTTCCAGTCTTCTGGAAGAGACACTGCATCAGTGCTGCCCTGACCAGCAGCAACAACTCAGACCTTTTTAGATCCGTTCAAAAGCTGAACAACACGGTCCCAAACCACTTGGTTTCTTCAGGTTTTCAAGAAACAGATGCCAATTCAGTTTAATTCTAGATAGCTGCACAGCAGGAATCGTAGAAAAAAACAGAACTAAACGGCAAAACATGACAGAGATAAGATTTAGTGAGAGGTTAAAATGTAAAAACCTTTATGGTTAGGTTTTTTTTGGATATAGCTATACTAACTGCTGCACTTAAAGCAGTGTAACTACATAGGCAAGTAAAAAGAGTCTTAAAGGTGTAAATCACAAAGAGGAAAAACCTCCAAGATATAAAGACACAGGAGGAGACACAGTCAGGTGTCTGCGCTTGGAAAGTTTATTTTCCTCCTCTTTCCCTAACTCTCTCCTTCAAGTCCAGGTGATCGGTGCGGGTCATGTTATAATTACGGCCAGAGGAACAAATGAAAGAAGAGACTGAGAAGGGAAGTGGCCCATTAGAAGGACTCTGTTTTATAGCATGGTTCCTCTTCCATGAAAAAGGATGGAAACGCCAGGTGACCTCACCTACAAACACCAAAATAAACCTGTCGCGCTGCACTCACAGTTGTGATGGGTTAGCCACGAGGATTACTTACAGCTTAGCTAAGCTACTGCAAAGTCCCAGAAGGAATCAACATTTAACTCAGCCCAGGTTACTTTGGCTCTTCCAAATTATTTATTTTTGACAGCTACCTAAGTCCATAAACAGCATTTATCAATTGAACTTAGGTTTCCACGTATCATTTTTCTTTTTACCAGTTTAAATAAATGTTTCAACCACTTTACAGCTAAAAAAGTGCCATCTTGCTCAGAAATATTTTAGAGCAAAGACCACAAAAACAACTATTGCTACTCAGAAGATAAGCAGCTGTTTCTAGTTGATATTATATACTATCCAACTAGATGATCTTTGAGGTCCCTTCCAACCCTAACCATTCTATGATTCTATGATTCTATATGCAATAGGTGCATGCACTGCAATTCCAATATCTCGACTGAATATATATTTGTTTTCATAGATACTGGCAGTGGACTGGAAAACAAAGTGACCAGTCCTGCTCCAAGCACAAAAGAACCTGATACAACCACACCATTCGAAGCAACTACATCTAGTCCCAGTTTATCACCTACGACAAGTACTACCACAGAAGCAACAACCACCAAAGAGGCAACTACGGCTCAGAAAGACACCCCTGCAACAACAGCGGCACCAACGACCGAGGCAGAAACTCCCACCACCCCTAAAGCTGAAGACCCAACCCCAGAGGCCACAGAGGCACCAACAACCAAGGAAGAATCTCTCACCACACCTAAAGAAGAAGATATGACCCCTGAGGCCACAGAGGAACCAATCACCGAAGAGGATTCTCCCACCACCCCCAAAGATGAAGACCCAACCCCAGAGGCCACAGAGGCACCAATCACCGAAGAGGATTCTCCAACCACCCCCAAAGATGAAGACACAACCCCAGAAGCCACAGAGGCACCAACGACCAAGGAAGAATCACCTACTACCCCTAAACTTGAAGAGACATCCCCTGAAGTAACAGAGGCACCAACGACCCAGGAAGACTCTCCCACCACTGCCAAACCTGAAGAGACAACCCCTGAAGTCACAGAGGAACCAATGACTGAAACAGACTCTTACACAAATCCCCCAGAAGATGAAGAGAAAACTGCTGTGCCCACAGAGGCACCAACGACCCAGGAAGACTCTCCTACCACCACTAAAGTTGAAGAAATGACCCCTGAGGCCACAGAAGAACCAATGACCGACACAGAATCTCCCACCACACCCAAATCTGAAGAGACAACACCTGAGGCGACAGAGGCACCAACAACCAAGGCAGACTCACCTACTACCCCCAAAGCTGAAGACACAACCCCAGAGGTGCCAACAACCAGGCCAGATTCTCTTAGCACCCCAGAACCTGAAGAGACAACTCCAGAGGCCACAGAGGCACCAACGACCCAGGAAGACTCTCCCACCACTCCGAAACCTGAAGAGACAACCCCAGAGGCCACAGAGGCACCAACGACCCAGGAAGATTCTCCCATCACTCCGAAACCTGAAGACACAACTCCAGAGGCCACAGAGGCACCAACGACCCAGGAAGACTCTCCCACCACTCCGAAACCTGAAGACACAAGCCCAGAGGCCACAGAGGCACCAACGACCCAGGAAGACTCTCCCACCACTGCGAAACCTGAAGACACAACCCCAGAGGCCACAGAGGCACCAACGACACAGGAAGACTCTCCCACCACTCCAAAACCTGAAGACACAACCCCAGAGGCCACAGAGGCACCAACGACCCAGGAAGACTCTCCCACCACTGCGAAACCTGAAGACACAACCCCAGAGGCCACAGAGGCACCAACGACCCAGGAAGACTCTCCCACCACTGCGAAACTTGAAGACACAACCCCAGAGGCCACAGAGGCACCAACGACCCAGGAAGACTCCCCCACCACTGCGAAACCTGAAGACACAACCCCAGAGGCCACAGAGGCACCAACGACCCAGGAAGACTCTCCCACCACTCTGAAACCTGAAGACACAACCCCAGAGGCCACAGAGGCACCAACGACCCAGGAAGACTCTCCCACCACTGCGAAACCTGAAGACACAACCCCAGAGGCCACAGAGGCACCAACGACCCAGGAAGACTCTCCCACCACTGCGAAACCTGAAGACACAACCCCAGAGGCCACAGAGGCACCAACGACCCAGGAAGACTCTCCCACCACTCTGAAACCTGAAGACACAACCCCAGAGGCCACAGAGGCACCAACGACCCAGGAAGACTCTCCCACCACTCCGAAACCTGAAGACACAACCCCAGAGGCCACAGAGGCACCAACAACACAGGAAGACTCTCCTACCACTCCGAAACCTGAAGAGACAACACCGGAGGTCACAGAGGCACCAACGACTCAGGAAGACTCTCCCACCACTCCAAAACCTGAAGACACAACCCCAGAGGCCACAGAGGCACCAACGACCCAGGAAGACTCTCCCACCACTCCAAAACCTGAAGAGACAACACCGGAGGTCACAGAGGCACCAACGACCCAGGAAGACTCTCCCACCACTCCAAAACCTGAAGAGACAACTCCAGAGGCCACAGAGGCACCAACGACCCAGGAAGACTCTCCTACCACTCCGAAACCTGAAGAAACAACACCGGAGGTCACAGAGGCACCAACGACCCAGGAAGACTCTCCCACCACTCCAAAACCTGAAGACACAACCCCAGAGGCCACAGAGGCACCAACGACCCAGGAAGACTCTCCTACCACTCTGAAACCTGAAGAAACAACACCGGAGGTCACAGAGGCACCAACGACCCAGGAAGACTCTCCCACCACTCCAAAACCTGAAGACACAAGCCCAGAGGCCACAGAGGCACCAACGACCCAGGAAGACTCTCCCACCACTCCGAAACCTGAAGACACAACCCCAGAGGCCACAGAGGCACCAACGACCCAGGAAGACTCTCCCACCACTGCGAAACCTGAAGACACAACCCCAGAGGCCACAGAGGCACCAACGAGCCAGGAAGACTCTCCCACCACTCTGAAACCTGAAGACACAACCCCAGAGGCACCAACCGCCAAGGCAGAGTCTCCCACCACCACCAGCAAACCTGAAGAGACAACTCCAGAGGCACCAACCACCAAGGCAGAGTCTCCCACCACTGCGAAACCTGAAGAGACAACCCCAGAGGCACCAACCACCAAGGCAGAGTCTCCCACATCTCCCAAAATTGAAGAAACCCCAGAGGCACCAACCACCAAGGCAGAGTCTCCCACCACTCCGAAACCTGAAGAGACAACCCCAGAGGCACCAACCACCAAGGCAGAGTCTCCCACAACTCCCAAAATTGAAGAGACAACCCCAGAGGCACCAACCACCGAGGCAGAATCTCCCACCACCCCCAAACCTGAAGGGACAACCCCAGAGGCACCAACCACCAAGGCAGAGTCTCCCACCACCACCAGCAAACCTGAAGAGACAACTCCAGAGGCACCAACCACCAAGGCAGAGTCTCCCACCACCACCAGCAAACCTGAAGAGACAACTCCAGAGACACCAACCACCAAGGCAGAGTCTCCCACAACTCCCAAACCTGAAGAGACAACCCCAGAGACACCAACCACCAAGGCAGAGTCTCCCACAACTCCGAAACCTGAAGAGACAACCCCAGAGGCACCAACCACCAAGGCACAGTCTCCCACCACCCCTAAACCTGAAGAGACAACCCCAGAGGCACCAACCACCAAGGCAGAGTCTCCCACCACCCCCAAACCTGAAGAGACAACCCCAGAGGCACCAACCACCAAGGCAGAGTCTCCCACCACTCCGAAACCTGAAGAGACAACTCCAGAGGCACCAACCACCAAGGCAGAGTCTCCCACCACCACCAGCAAACCTGAAGAGACAACTCCAGAGGCACCAACCACCAAGGCAGAGTCTCCCACAACTCCCAAACCTGAAGAGACAACCCCAGAGGCACCAACCACCAAGGCAGAGTCTCCCACAACTCCCAAACCTGAAGAGACAACCCCAGAGGCACCAACCACCAAGGCACAGTCTCCCACCACTCCGAAACCTGAAGAGACAACCCCAGAGGCACCAACCACCAAGGCAGAGTCTCCCACAACTCCCAAACCTGAAGAGACAACCCCAGAGGCACCAACCACCAAGGCAGAGTCTCCCACAACTCCCAAACCTGAAGAGACAACTCCAGAGGCACCAACCACCAAGGCAGAGTCTCCCACAACTCCCAAACCTGAAGAGACAACCCCAGAGGCACCAACCACCAAGGCAGAGTCTCCCACCACTCCGAAACCTGAAGAGACAACTCCAGAGGCACCAACCACCAAGGCAGAGTCTCCCACAACTCCCAAACCCGAAGAGACAACCCCAGAGGCACCAACCACCAAGGCAGAATCTCCCACCACCACTAGCAAACCTGAAGAGACAACTCCAGAGGCACCAACCACCAAGGCAGAGTCTCCCACAACTCCCAAACCTGAAGAGACAACTCCAGAGGCACCAACCACCAAGGCAGAGTCTCCCACAACTCCCAAACCCGAAGAGACAACCCCAGAGGCACCAACCACCAAGGCAGAGTCTCCCACAACTCCGAAACCTGAAGAGACAACCCCAGAGGCACCAACCACCAAGGCAGAGTCTCCCACCACCACTAGCAAACCTGAAGAGACAACTCCAGAGGCACCAACCACCAAGGCAGAGTCTCCCACAACTCCCAAACCTGAAGAGACAACCCCAGAGGCACCAACCACCAAGGCACAGTCTCCCACCACCCTGAAGTTTAAGGGGACCATCCCTGGAGCCACCGAAGCTGGCTCCACTACCCTACCGAAAACAACACCTACTGAAGTGAAGACTACTCTCCTTGGATTAGTTACAAGTGCCACGAAAGCCACAATCACTCACAGCAGTGAGGTGGTCGGAACAACTCAGGAGGAAACCCCCACGCCCAAAGCAGAAACAACAGCAGAGAAGAAAATTACAACTCCCACACCCAAAGAAGCTACTGGCACAACTGGTAAAGACACGACTACAGCCGTACAAAGAACAGCGGTGACTGCAGCTGGGACTGCTGGGATTGGAGCAACAACTGACAAAAAAGACACAACAGCAGCTAAAACTGTTCCAACTCCTCTAACCAAAGAGGTGACAACTAAAATAGAACCAACCACCGTGAACAAAGAGGTGACAACACCCAAGAAAGAGAAAACTACTGTGCTTAAAGACATTTTAACAAGTTGGAAAGAGACTACTGTCACTCTGGGGGTAACAGCTGAACCGAAGGACTCTCCTAAAGACAAGGAGAATATTCCAGACACAACTCCTACAGCGGCTGGATCAGAAGCAACTCCTGTGGATGAAGAAGAAGCAACCCCAGCTCAGCGAGACGAGACGCCCGCACCAAAAGAGACTCCGACAACTGAAAAAGATGAAAGCCCTGTAAGAACAGTGACTGCGACAACGGCAGCTGCAGCAGCTACAACTCCCATGCCCAAGCCCACTGTGTGGACAACGACGGCCAAAACAGACTCAACTCCTAAACCCAAGGAGATTGTGACGACGACTAAGAGCGACACGACTGTGGAAACTAAGCGGACTGTAACGGCAGCAGCTACAGGGAACACAAACACTGTTTGTTTTGTTGTAGAGGCATCAACGGCTGGTAAAAAAGAGGTGACGACCACCAAAGAAACTGGTGTCACACCTGAAAAAGAAATGCAAGATGCCACCGAGAAGACCCCTACTATTGACAAGCGAGAGGAAACCACAGTTAGCAAAGAGACCACTACAAGAGATAAAAAAGACACGATCGAAGAGATGTTTATTGTTTCTAAAGGGACATCCAAGCCAACTATATATTTCCAGGAGGTTACTGACACGAGAGATGAGCCTCATCCAACCAAACCAGAAACTCTACCAGGAGAAGAAGAGCCCGAGATAAACAAGCCTTTAATACAAACAGCGGACTTGCCAATTTTAACTGGAGAAACACAAGGTAATTGCATTCCGGTAGGTACAAAAGCACCAATAACTCGAGCAGAGAGGACAACAAAACACGTGAGTAGAGGAGACCTGTCCCGGTGATCAACCATCATCCATGATGCTACAGCTGTCAGCACCCTGAATCCTGGTATCCCAGTTTCAAAGCTGTTATGGAAATTCTCCACGTAGTTTAGAGCGTGATCTGGTTTCAGAAATTGGTTTCAGTAATTGGTCCTGCTGAAAAATGTTTGCTCTGAGTACTATGGAAGAAGCAAAAAGTCGAGGAAAAAGTAGATACGTTGTCTAAATCCCATGAAAACCCTGTTAGGGAGCCAGGCTGAACATCTAACCCCATGGCAGAGGGGTTGGAACTGGATGATCTTTGAGGTCCCTTCCAACCCAAACCGTTCTATGATTCCATGATTCCATGATTCCATGATCTACCACTGCTCATGGTACCTAACCTGTCATTTTGTAGTCACGTAGAAAAATATCACGTAAGGCAGACGACGAGTCTTTTCCTTACGTTCTCTTTCCTCCATGCTTTGCCACAACATTTTTCATATCCTCACTGGTTTTTCTTACCAGGTATAGCCTCCTGGTTCTTGGGCATTTTTTTCAATCATATATTGACAGATATTTGGAGGGTAGGGTGGGGTCGTTTTTTAGATGGAAAATACTTGAATTTTTGTCTAAAACAGATTCATCCTTCCTTTCTATTTAGCAGAAAGTAAATGTAAATGCTTTTTTAGGAAGTAAGAAGGGGGAGGGAATCTCTACTGGGATCTTACTGCAGCCTTCCAGTACTTAAAGGGGCTACAAGAAAGCTGGAGAGGGGCTTTGGACAAGGGTGTGTAGTGACAGGACAGGGGCAATGGCTTTAACCTGAAAGGAGGGAGACTTAGATTGGAGATAAGGAAGAAATTTTTCACTCAGAGGGTGGTGAGGCACTGGAACAGGTTGCCCAGAGAAGCTGTGGCTGCCCCATCCCTGGAAGTGTTCAAGGCCAGGTTGGATGAGGCTTTGGGCAACCTGGTGTAGTGGAGGGTGTCCTTGCCCATGGCAGGGGGGTTGGAACTAGATGATCTTTGAGGTCCCTCCCAACCTAAACCATTCCATGATTCTCCAGTAGAGAAGCTTGGAGAAACATCAGGTAAACATCATCCCAGAGCATGAAGACATTAAACACGGGACATGGCACATGACGCGTTTATCGATCTTTTTCTGAACTACAGGCACTGAGGTGAGCCATAAGCAAAGATATCCGTACCTAGTCAGATAAATGGCTGGTGTCTTGCACTCCTGGGACCAAACCCCAAGAGCCAAACTTTCCAAGAACCTCACTCAAATGAGTAGCTAAACCCTTTCCATAACCAGTGCCAAGCAGAGCCCTGCATGTTGCCCAACACAAGCCACGCATTCAGCGGCCGCCGCGCTGCCGGCGGTGGGCAGGGGAGCGGAGGTGCCTCCTGCTGAACCTTAAACAAACCCGCGCCACTGTGTTTTGCAGCGAAGAAGGACGAGAAGGACCTGTGCAGCGGGAAGCCGGCGAACGGCATGGTGGCCCTGCCGAACGGCACCTTGGCCGTCTTCCGAGGTAGGTAGGCTGGTCCCAGCCTTCTCCTCCTCCTGCTCCTCCTTCCCCACCGCCCTCGCCAGCCCCAGCGAGCGGGACGGACCCTTGTTTCCAGCGCCTTTCCGCGTGCGTCCGTCCGTCCGTCGGCCGCTCCACGCGCCTTCCATGGCGTCTCCTCCCTCCACGTAGGTCACTACTACTGGCTGCTGAACGGGAGGAGCCCGCCGACCACCAGCCCCCGGCGGATCAGCGAGGGCTGGGGCATCCCGTCCCCCATCGACGCCGTCTTCTCCAGGTGCAACTGCGACGGGAAGACCTTCTTCATCAAGGTGAGGAGCGCTCCCAATCCAACTCTTTCAAACGTGGGATACTCTATCCTTATTCAAAGGCGGTGTGAAAAGACTGCAGAAGGTATTTGATGAAGCTGTAAGATTTTTTTTTTCCCCTGTTTTTAATGGATGGAGGAGTGGTTCCAGTCAGTTTTACAACATAGTTACCAAAAAATTGATGTTATGATTATTTTTCATGTCTGTGCTGAAGCTCAATCACCAAGAATGAATTTTCTCTAAAGCTCGTTTTTTCCTTAAATCATCAGGGTCCCCTGTACTGGCGTTTCACTAACGGTGTGATGGATAAAGGCTATCCCAAACCTCTTGCAAATGGATTTGCAGGACTAAATGGGAAAATAGTAGCAACCCTCCCTGTGGCAAGCTACCACAACAGACCAGAATCTGTTTATTTTATCAAAAAAGGTATGTCTCGTATTTCAGGAGCTCACAGATGATGGAAAGGTGCTTGGGTTGCCTTAGTCAGGAGGAAAACACTGTTTCTCTTGGCTAAAAGATGTTATTTTTTTCAAAAAGAGAAACAGAAGTGACGGTGGTGTCAAAAAACGGCCTGAAGCTCCAAAAATTTTTATTAGTCCTCAGAGATCTTCAAGCACCTTTTGAAATGGACAGGACTGTCAGGGGCAGAATCCATCATCTAAGCGGACAAACATTAAGAGAAGTTTTATCCGGTGGCAAAACTGTTTTAGTCTCGAGTTAAAGGCTTTAATCTTACTAGTTCATAACTGCATTTGGAAATCTCCCTATTTCTTATCCCATATTTTAAATTGATGTAATTCCCTTGGCTTATACGAATGATGCACTGCCAAAATACGAACCGCCGTCTGAATTTAAAAAGCAGATTTTAACAAAATGTGTATTAAAATAGTGCTAATGATTTCCTGTGCTTAACACTGTTAGCGGTGACACGGGCATATTCGATGCTGGTTTGGTGGGCTTTCACTTTTCTTTTGTGAGGGTTTGGTTGTTTGTGGTTGTTTTTCAATGTCTACTTTAGATGGCAACATGCAACAGTACGTGTACAAACAAGAACCAGCCAGGAAGTGTCGCCGAAGGATGCGGTTTACCATAAGATACCCGGCTTTTGTGCCACGACTTGTCATACGGAGACGCTTCCAACGGGCAGTGGGAATGCCAACCGTTATACAGACTGTCAGAGTCAACCCATATCCAGCTGGTAACTTCTGTTTATTCAGTTTCTTTTACACAACCGCTTTCATCTGAGTAGTTTCTGAAACACAACACTCTGTTCCATTTTTTTTTTTTTTTTTTAAATATAGCACTGTGAAAATTTTTCAGATCTTGCTCGCTGTAGATCACACAAGCAAACGACAGCAGGCACACTGCGGCATCTCCCAACTCAAGTTTCCTTTTGTTTGCAGGAGTTTTGCATAAGGAAATCCGAGTGGCTTCCTACTGGAGAGGGCTCCCGAAAGTCATTCACTCAACTATATCCCTACCCAACTACAATAAGCCGGACGGCTACGATTACTACGCCTTCTCGTACAGTAAGTTAAAGCTAACACGAGTTACTACACATCTCAAAAGAGTAAGGGATGGGGAAGAAAGCAGCCCAGGAATCGTGGAGCTTTCAAAAGCACGAGGTTACTGCTTGTGATTCTGCAAGACTAACTGTAAGTGCTGCTACAAAGTCCTGAGAATTGAAATGCTGCCTGTAATCGAGAGATGCTTCTATTAAAAATCAACAGTTACAGGGCAACTAGCAGCAACAGGGAACGTTGACTCTGAGCAGCCAGCTGTGGAATGCACTGCCCTAAGGGTTCAGGCTTATAAAGTGACAAAAACCTGACATAGTAGATTAATGAGAGAATGAAATCCTTGGACCACTACACATTGATAGTTTTTTTCCACTGGCTTCCATGCAACTATGTTTCTAACAAAACAAAACTAAACGGGGAGGGACATGAACCATTTTGCTTCACAGGAAAAAGTTATTGATCATTCTAGGTTAAGTAGATTCTTTCACTCCTCAGGATTCTCTGGATTATTCAGAAACAAAAGCTCTAAGAGCTTGCCATATGCAAGTACAGGATACTAAAGCAAGTCTCTGCCAGCACAATCTAATCCCCAACCTTTACAGAGGCCAATCCACACTCGGGGACCACAGTTTCCACTTCCACAGACATTGAAAGATTGTTTTCTTTCTACTTTGTTTGATTTCCAAATTTCTTAAGACTATTTCTATATTCTAGCAGTCTAAGAGTATTCTTCCCTACTCCCTGTTCTTGGGACAGATTTACTTATTAGCAGTACTATAAAACTTAGCTAAACACAAAGCAGGACATGTGAAAAATAAAGCTGAGGACAAAAATTCATTGTTCTAGCCTCTCAACTCCACACATGCAGGCGGAATGAAAAATCTGTTATGCATGCCTAAATGAAATTAAAAGGAAGGCTTTAAGTTCCAGATTCTTTCCGTGTACTAAATGCAGTTTCTGGAATTTAATTCTGACATGTCTTCATTTCAGATCGGTACTACAGTTTGGATGTTGGCAAAAGAACAGCAAGACCTGTTACCGCTCTCACGGGAAAGACTGTATCCAAAGACTGGTACAACTGTCCTCCCAAGTGATGCACAGCAGAGGATTTTCAAAAAAAGATGCCGTTTGAATGTTGACATTTTGTCTAATTTTATTAATAAAGACACTGAGATGTGTGCACACAAATCTAAGTATAAAATGCTGCTTTAAGCTCTAGCTTCAGCACACTAAAGCAACCACAGGCAAACTGGCACTTTTGTATACGCAGCTGGAATTACAGATCCTTTAACTAATGTTTCCTCTGTTCAGGCCTCCTCTGCCTCCCATTGCATGAGTTACACCTGTGTTGGGAAAGAAAAAAAATGCATTAATAGGAATCCTGTTCGCTCTTTTCATCAACCATTGGTACAGCTGATGCTTCGCTGCGGAAGCAGCTCCTTAAGGGAAGGATGGAGCTGTACCTTTCCGGTAAAATTCAAGCTCCCCCCTCCTCCCCTCGTGATTTGGATACACTGCACTTCTGGCATTTGAGAGAACCCTGTGACTTGTGATCCTAGCTCAGGCCAGTGCCAAAGGAATGAGTGTGGCATTCCTACCATGTTGGAAATCAGTTAGTCCCTCCCTTTTGTTATTAAAGAAATGGTGATAGACTAGAAAGAAAAATCTGCCTCTTCACTTCTTTTTTTTTTTTACAATACCAGATATCTGTATTTCAATGCTACTATCATCAAGTCTTCTACAATGTTAAAATAATGCCAAACTGAATATATTTCAGCTAAGGAATTTTCTTATTACAGAAGTGGCAAACAACACTTTATTGTCATGGTTTAACTCTACTGCATTACAAAAAAAAAAAAAAATCTTTTTTTGTTGTTTTTCTGAATCAGTGTAGGCCACAGTGAGGTAATGACTAGAACCCCTACATACTAAACGGGAAACTGACAGGTAATGTTAAAGCCAAAGATTTCTAAACTTATGTCCTAACATTGTTTTCTAAAATCTTTTCAAAATTTGCCAAGTTTAAGATCTGTCGCACTTCGCTTTCTCTCCATGGAGAAGAACCAAGTGCCACGTAAGAGGAACGTTTGCCTGTCTCAAAAACGCTCAGACTAACACACTAAAGCAAAACTACAGAGCTTTAGGGTGCCACACTGCAAGCCAGGGCAGGGATGCTGTGTTATTTCATGCCTTACGAGCAAACACAGGCATACAGAGCAGTACTTCACACACGGTCCCCACGGAAAGAACGTACTAAAAGCTGTTTTAAAGGCAAAAAAAGAGTCTGAATTTGAGCACCCACGAACACTTACCCCTCTGTCTGTTGAACTGACGACCACGAACACCAGTTCTTAACGTTGGTGGCTGAAGTCTGACGCGTCGGAAGGGCTTGGGCTGATTACTGCTCGTGTCTGTGAAGAAGTGGAAATGCAGGAAAGAATGTCTGTGGCTGGTACAGTTTCTCACTGTTAGCGTTTACGTGATTTGATACGCATTATGCTCTTGAATTTACTCTAAAATTGTGAAGGTGCATCCTTATTTCACTGACATCTGATATAAATAAAAGCCTCAAAACAAGGGAGTTTGGGATTTCTTTCATCACCCACGCTAGGTGGTAAACTGGTAACTGAACAGGGATTTACTTACTGTTCTTGGACAGTCTAATTGAATGAAAGTGTTTTTAATCTGACATCAAACATAACAGTGGATGGAATCACCAAAGTATCCATAACTTTTGCACCTTGAAGCATTATTCTTAGCATGGCCTGCTCTAATTAGTGCAGTCCAAGTAAAAAGTGTTTGCCATTAAGTCTACAGGCATCAAAATGTGACCTTGCTCTAAGAGTTCTATCTTGTTTTGGGTATCTTGGCTAGCAGCAGTGCACGACGCTGGTCCAAAAAGTTCCTACCCTTAGTGAAATGGTATGAAATGACTGTTTCCAGCAACGAACCCATACCTGCAGATGAACTAGAAGGAGGATCTTGACTAGTCGAAGGAAGATCTGACTCATCAGATGCTTGAACAGATTCTTCTTCTTGCTGGCTATCAATTTCTAGGCCTGCTTCTGAAGTAATTCTAGAAGAGAAGGAGGGGGAGGAAAAACATCTAAGTGCATTCACATGGTTTCAGAAAGCTCAGGGAAAAAAGTAGCATCTTGGAGCAGAAAGATCCCCATGCAAATGTCTTTCCTCAGAAATTCTCACAGGTTTTATCCTGTTTTGCCATGTTCCCCCTGCCCCAATCATGAGCAATTTATCTGGCTTTTAGAAAATAATAATGTAATTTCCTTGATATTCAGCCCAACTCCAGATGCATATCCAACATATTAATTGTCTTTCAGAGAAGGCCATAGAAGCTATTTACTAACAGTAACTAAAAAACCTTTTAGATCTGGAATGTCTTTGCTCATAACACAAAATATAGCAATTATGATAAATATCAAAAATTGCACTTGCAAACTGAAAGACATTTGTCTATCAAATTCTTAAGAACTGCTAACTCCCCTCCCTTGTGCTACGTCTTTTGTACTTGCACTGCCTTAACTGGATGACTTCATTATCCACCCTTGCTCTGTAACGAGGAGTGGTGTGCTCTATTAACAAACAAGGACACTTCAGCCTTTATTCTACAAATCTACAAACCTTAGCTCTTCAAACTGGGGCCTTTACTAGCAGTATTTGACTACTGCAGAGCCCTCCGCATTCTTAAAAAATTCAGAAATTTGTGGGGTTTTTTGTCTTGGTGACTTTTATATTAGCTATGTTAAATCAGAAGGAGAAAATCAGAAGAAAACGTTTGGGTTTAGACAAAAAGGTCAGACTGTACTACTTCACAAAACTACTAAATCCTGTTTGAGCTGTCCTTCCTACCAGCACAGGTTAAATTGAAAACGAATCACGGGCACGCTTGGATGAAAACAAATCTTTAAAACTAACATGACATCAAGTCTTGGAGAACCAAACAAGTCACAGTTTACCCTTCAGATTCTGCCTCTGCAAAAACTTCGTCCCCGTCATCACCCGCTCCAGCCTCCGTGGTGGTGGACAGATTCCCAGTAGATGTTGTAACCATGGGAACGGACTGCGAAGCATGCTCCGACGCGTCCGCCGAGGCGCTCTCAGTGAACACTGTCACTGTACAGAAAAGGCAGTTTAACAAACATCGAGTTAGTTTTTATTTCTGACAGAAAAAAAGCTTGCAGCCTTTCCTTCAGCCTGCAAATTTCTTGTCACTTACCTGGTGCTGCTACTTGTAACGGCGTGGTGGGAACGCTACGACCACCTGATTCTTCCTCGTGAGCAAGGAATAGCGGGGTTTCATACATTCCTAAACCTGCAACACAATGTTTTAGTGACAATTAAAACAGCCTGCTAAAAAACAGATTAACTGCTGACTTCCCTCTGTACACTCGATGAAATCCAGCGATTTGGTACTTAAACACGGAGATTTTTGTTATTTCGTTCTGCATCACTGTCAGAGCTAATTCTAATTGATTGAAAGGTAAAACTTTGATGAAAATGTTACTACTTGGTTTACTTTCATCCTTTTCTTATGCCACTATTTTGCTGTGAGCTTTCTTGAAGAATACTGCTCCATGCTGAGGGGGATGCAGGGGAAAGGGACTGATTCAAGACAACAAAGACAAGACAGATGAATTGCTTAGCCATCTCTAAGCAGGTAAGGATATATCCCAAAGATTTCTTTCCATTTGCTGGTTTCCCCTATTGTTTTACTACAGGAAGGCTACAATCAGCAGAAAAAAATAAAATCAAAAGTCATTCCTTCAATACTTCACTTCTTAAATGAAGTTTCTTGTGCCCAGCAGGCAATTTTTTCTACGCAAAAGTTCAGCTTCTCTGGTTCACAAGCCTGCTGTTCCTACCCACAGAAGCATTCTGCTTTTTAAATCATGACAAGGAGAAATGTAGCAGCTTGAAGAAAACATTTTTTCACTTTCTGTTAGTCTGTCAGTCTCTTTCACAGAATCACAGAAGGGTTTGAGTTGGAAGGGACCTTAAAGATCATCCAGTTCCAACCCCCCTGCCATGGGCAGGGACACCTTGCTGACAATTATTTAAATACTCTGCTGACAATTATTCAAAAGTCACAGGTTTCCACACTTCAACAAGTACTCGAAGCAGAATTGCATTTAACTGATGGCATTATTTGTTTTTTGCTCTAACAATCACAGAAAAGAAAGTACACAAATGGTTTACCTCCTTGTGATGCAAGCTGACCAAGATCAGAGTGACTCGAGCTAGTTTGTGGCATATCTTCAGGGGGTCCAAATCGAAATCTAGGAACTCCAGCTACCTGGGGGGAACTATCAAAATAAAGATTTAAGGAATTCTGCAATTTTTCCGATGACTGGGGGGACGGGGACACAGACACACGACAACTTTCTGACCAAAACAAGAGAACAAATTATGCATGAGACAAAAGAAATTAATATTGACCATAAAAATAAGCTAAACTACTGCTAATTGAATAGCAATTAGTTTCACAAACTTCTTTGGACTGCATCTGAAATCAATAAAACACAGTCTTGACGAGAATATTCTTTACTTATTCATCCTATGAATTCTCACAATTTTAAGTGGATTGCTGAACATGTCCAGAAGTGTCCTGAATCCAAAAACAGAGACAACTTTTCCTGCTTTTATTGGTAATATTAATGGGGAGAGGTTGACGGGGCGGGAGGGGGAATTAAATCAAATAGAATAGAAATAGAAATTAAATAGAATAATCCATTTTTTTGCTTAAGCTCTTTGTAAGTCAGTAAGTTACAATACATTGGAGATGATCTGCCTCTAATTTGCTGATAAGTTTGATGACAGACAATTCAAACAATGGTTACTTATTGGTAGATGCTGTCATCTATCATAGTACTAAGCACGTTTTAACACGTTACTGCAACCACAAATTCATTTAACTTGAATTTATTTTCATTCCACTGAAAAACTGAAAGAAATAAATGCCTTTTTTTTTTCCCCTTTACATCTACTTACTGAATAGCTTCTGCAAATCCATCTGTACGATGTGGAACTACAAGAGTTGGTGTGCTTGGAACTGTTCTGTCCTCATCATCAAAGAAGTGTTGCTGCTGGGAAAAAAAGAGACTAATAGGAGAACCTATAATGTATGTCCAATTTCTACCAAGCCAAGTTAAAGGTTGGTCCACATAGTCCAGCAAAACAAAGACAGATTTAGTTCTAACAAAATTCTTGTCTCGTTTCAGACATCTAAATCTGAGCTAGTTATACAGGTCACCCCTACAGGTCATAAAAAACCCAAAACAAAACTAAACCTCATACACTTGCAGGACATCCATCTTTCAAAGGATTTTTAGACATCTATTTCATGAGATCATCCTACCACCAAAGTGCCCCATCTCTCTGTTGCCTACGAAGGAACCTTAGGGTGACTCATTCACAGACAGACAGGAATCATCTGTCTCACTAGGGACTGCTGTAAGGTACCTAGTATATGGATTTTTCACAACGTGAATCAAATAATCTGTTCCCTATAGACTTGTGTCCTTTGCTCCTGCATTGCCTACAAAGCCAGAAACGTCAGCTCCCTCTTCCCTCACCCTCCATGAGGCATTCTCTTCATCTCCCTGTCTTCCTCCCATTTCTTTCAAACCTTTCTCTCCAAAGTACCCGTAAGGTCCCTCACATGTGCTCAGTTACTGTTCAGGCAAAAAGCAGGAGGTACTGAGCCAGTTCCAAGTAAAAATTGAATGTGCAAGCCAAGCAGAATTACAAATCTCAGCTGATGCCTTTGCTCTCAGAAAAGATATGTTTTTAGTCAGTCAGTCTCTCTCTCCTCCCTCACTGAACTTGCATTCCTTCTGTCAAATACAGCTGAAGTTGAACAAAGGGTTCAGAATTAGCTGGAGGAGACAGAGAGAGAGCAGAAATTAGCCTTGTTCCTTTAGGATGAGGCTTTAAAACATTTTTTTTTCCAGTAACATATCACCTTTAAAAACACTGATTCTAAACCCAAGTAACTCAAACTGCCTTAGACAAAACCACGTCAACCTCTTTTGAGCACCTTTAACTCCCTGGGAGTGTTCTATTTGCCTTCTATTAATACAGCAATTAACAGAAGTAAGATATTTTCTGCAAGAGTACAGAAACCATCCCAGCCCTGAAGTCAGCAGCTAGGCTTCTGTAAAAAACTAAACAAAACCCAGGAGTTAAGAATGTCCCCTCAAATGCAGGTTTTTGGTAGTAGACTTTCATATACTCACCATCCCACCTATACCAGGCGTTAGCTGAAGTCCACGTCCCACTGACTGTCTTCGAGTCATCTGGATTCTCTTTATAGTAAAGAAAAAAGGAAGTAGTGTGAATGCTTTCCGAGAATTCTAACAACATACAATGGATCAATCAGAACTAAGGATAGTGGGTAAATGAGTAAGTGGAACAACTATACGTCAGTGTGTAACACTGCTCAGTACAGCATCATATCTTCGTAAAGAACAAACCATGGCAGCAGCTACCCCACGTCTTGTATCTGCTGCCTGGGCTAACCATGAAAGAGAATCATATAGGTTGAAATTCTGGGTGAGTGAGTGTAGTATTTTATTCAACTTTCTACTGAGGATAGAAAACTTGAACTCAGAAATATTGTGGCTGAGTCTCACATCAAGCTAATGGTAAAGGATAATTTCAGTCAGGAGATTTTTGCAAAATTCATGTTGCGATGTTTTCGTCTACAAAATCTATAGGTCTACATCAAAGCGTAATCACGGGTCGGGCAGTGACTAATAAAAACCCCTGCCAGTCTGAGTCACGACCTGTTCAAGAACAGCTTTTGCAGTGGAAATATCAGCAGTCACTGACTGAAACACCACCAGTGTAACAATTCCAAGATACAAATCCATCATGAGTGCCTTACTGCTTTTTATGTCCCCCATCCAGCCATAATCTGCAGGATTACCCATATTAAGCCAGTTTGCTCAGCTACCAGGATGCTAAACAGAGTCAGCTACTTTTACAGCAGGCAGAGGACTTTGGTTTTATTTAGAAGAAACCACACAGTCATTTTTTAAAAGTCTTCTGAACCACTAGAGATCGTTTATACCTGTACTGGGGGACCCAGCTCTTGAGGAGGAGCATGAATAGTCAGTCGTGGGGGCAGCGGATGCGGCGGTCTGCGCGGTGACTGCGGGGGCCGAGGGGCTTGTCTCTCCGAGGCAGATGATGGCTGCTGTTCTCTGGAACTTTCGTGAGGAAAAGTGGATTCTGCAGCACTTGTACTCCCTTCTCCTAAAACACACCGAAGTACAGGAGTAAACTGATGTCCTCCAAACTGAGGTGAAAACATGAAGGCAAGTCTTCAAACTCTGCTACCACATCAACACAGACATTTTTACCCTTGCAAGAGTGGAGACAGCTTGGTACTATTTTTAAAAAAATCACTTAAAAGAAGACTTGTGCCAGCTACGTTAACATCAGCACCAAAAAACCTATTAATTATTCTAGTGTTGATTTAGAGAGATTAATCCCCTGAGTCATTGTCCTGGTTTCAGCTGGGACAGAGTTAGTTTTACTTTTTAGCAGCTAGAAGAGCTCTGTTTTATTTAGTCTGGGATTTGTTACTTGAAGAACATTGATAGTGCACTGATGGTTAGAGCTGGTGCTGAGACCTCAAGGACTTTTCAGTTTCCCGTGTTTTGTCGGGGTGCAGGAGCACAACAGGCTGGGGGGAGCATGGCTGGGACAGAGGGCCCACAACTCCCCTCAGGATTTGAATTTAGGATTGAGGTTGAAATCAGCCAATGGAATACTCCATATCATGCAACATTATGCCCAGTATACAGACAAGAGTTGAATGGGAAGTTTGGGAGCTCTCTCAGAGTTCTCTTTTCAGGCCTAACTCATCCAGGATTGCAGTGTCAGGATTTAACTGTTTTGAGATTGCTTGGACAGGACAGGAATGGCATTGGTCCCTGAGTGGTGAGTAATTTACACTGTGCATCACTTGTTTGTATATATCATTGTGTATATATATATATATATATATATAATCATATATTATATTATTAAATTGTTCTTATCTCAACCCACGAGTCTCCTTCCCTTTTTCCCCTTTAATTCTCTTCCCCATTGCCCCAGGGGTAGGGGAGAGAGAGCGGCTGCGTGGCATCAATGCTGGCTGGGTTAAACGACAGGAGTTTCCACAGCAACCAGAGACTGTATGGTTTCCAAAAGGAAGGTAGAATAAATCCAGAACAGAACATTTCAAAAGAATCTACGTTTCAGGTTAAAATGGTCTTTAGCATTTCACCTTATATTCTTATTTTTCAGTGCATAACACAGCTTCCACATTTCCCCCCCGCCTTACAGACTTTGCAGAAACACGGAATAACCATACCACTGTTTTGAGAATCTGCTGCCCTCTGGTTGCTTTCACCTCCTCCCATGCTTTCTTCAGTTTCTGTTCCAGGATCTGTACCATCAGCACCCTAAAAAACCCACATAAATGCAATATGACTTAGCACTTAACAATTTATAGGCTGTGAAGAGAATACAAAAGTATTCAGAAAGTAAACAAAGTAAAATATGTGAAAAATCTTACAATATTTCTGTAAATATCTACAAAATCAGGTAAATGTACACAACTGTGGGAAATTTCAGAAGTTTTGCATATCTGGACATACACAAATGTCAACAATGTAGCCATCATCATTTAATAGCAACAGACAACAAAGCATCCAGCTTTTGAAGAAACTTGGTAGCTTTGCAACTACACTATTTCTTGATAGCTCCCGTACTTTGCACTTTCATTCAGCCCTCTTAAACATTCAAAGTTGATTCTTCTCATGAAAACACCAATTAGAAAAGAAACCACTATCACTTAATAGCAGCCTCAGTTTTCTGGGACGAATTCCTACCAACATTTTCTCTTTCAAGTATTTAGATCTGTGCCTATGCACTACAACACCAATTTATTCCGAGAAATTTAATGGGCTATAGAAGGGGTAGAAATCTCACCTCAGCATCATCTGCTTCATATCCATCATTACCATCAGCACTACCAGTTCCTTCATTACTGTCATCACCTTCATCTCCCATCCCTGTGTCTTCATCGTCATCCTCATCTTCCTCTTCCTCATCCTCATAGTCCTACGATAAGACCATAAAAAAGCCTTAAGGAGGTGTGGAAAGCATAGTGGAATTATTTCACATCTCTGCGGTACAACGACCATCTCTGTCTGTGGAGCTCTTTCTGAAGATGCTCAGCATTTATCCAGAGTAAATGTATTTTTCCATTGCTGTGGTAGGCTGACCTTGGCTGGCTGCCAGCCACTCTCTCTTCAACAGGACAAGGGTAGAAAATAAGCTGGAAAACCTTGAGGGTCAAGACAAAGGCAGGCAGATCACCTACCAATTACCATTACAGGCAAAACAGATGCAACTTGGGCAAAATTAAATTCAATTTGTTGCCAATTAAAAGTAGAGTTGGGTGGTGAGAAACAGACAAAATCCAAAACACCTTCCCCACACCCCCTTCTTCCCAGGCTCAACTTCACTCCCTCATTCCCAACTCCTCTTCTTCTACCCCAACCCCAGGCAGGGCAGAGAGGACAAGGAATGCAAAATTGTGATCAGTCCATAACAGCTTCCTTCTGCTACTCCTTCCTCCCCACACTCTTCCCCCTGCTCCAGCATGGGTCCTCTCCACAGCCTGCAGTCTTGCAAGAACTACTCCAGCAGTGGGTCCTTCCCACTGAAGGGCTGCTGACCATGAGGATAAACCTGTTCCTGCACTGGCCTCTCTCCAAGTGCCACGGTTCCTGGCAGTACAGCCTACTCCTCCATGGGCTGCAGTTTCCTTCAAGGAACATCCTCCTCTCCACAGGCTGCAGGGAAATAACCTGCTCCGTTGTGGTCTCTTCCACACGCTACAAGGAATATCTCCTCCTCCTCCTCATTCTTCTTTGGCCTTGGTGTTTGCAGGATTGTTTCTCCCTTTTTTTGTTTTTCCTCCTCACACTAACACTGCCACGCAGCGTTTTGTCCTTTCTTATACGTCTTCACCAGCTGATGGGCTCAGCTGTGTCCTGCAGCAGGGCCACTCTGGAGCCAGCTGGAACAGGCTGTCCCCAGCACTGGGCAGCCCCCAGTTCTCCTCACAGAGGCCACCCTTGTACATTGAATAGTCACAGATAACCTAGAGGCACTACGGAATTTTATGACTTAAACCAAGCTGAATTAGCACATTATCTTTAAAATGCTAGTTCAGGCTACATAAACACAGATTATTTATAGATAAAAACTCCCCAGCTTTGATTAAATCAGTCCTGCCAGGTGAGCTTTACATCTGATCAAAGACAAAATTTAGGTAATTTCATGACATACATACTTCCTGCTCGCCTTCGTTTTCTTCATCATCATCATCTTCATCATCACTATCAATTACAATGACATCGTCTCTCTTAGACTGACCATCCTGAGATGAAGAAGTATTTTGCTGATCTGACTGAAGAGGTCCAAGATCTATTGGGATAGACTGGGAAGTTTCTTCGCTATCCTCCATGGGAGTGTACTCTCCCTGCGTAACGCCCTGTAAAAGATGAATTATCAGAAGAAACAAAATGAAACGGAGCATATACAATCCTTAAGATGCTCTTCAGAGCCTTGTGTTTCTAAGAGTTTCCTGTTTCCACTCCTAGCTGTCGACCTGAACCTGCCCTACAACACAAGTACATTGTCCTTTGCTTCCAGACCTCATTTGGGATGGGTGCCGTCACTAGGGATACTGTACTCATATATGATGCATTTGAATACATGTCCATAAAAGGCTGCTGCCTAAACGTAGACTCATTTATTTCAGACAACCAAGGAGCTATCACCAACACCTGCACAATAAGCAAATATGTGCAGTGGCAGCTCAGAAAGCCAACTGTGTCCTGGGCTGCATCCAAAGCAGCGCGGGCAGCAGGGCGAGGGAGGGGATTCTGCCCCTCTGCTCTGCTCTCGTGAGATCCCACCTGCAGTGCTGTGTTCAGCTCTGGGGTCCCCAACACAAGAAGGACATGGAGCTGCTGGAGTAGGTCCAGAGGAGGCCACAAAGATGATCCAAGGGCTGGAGCACCTCTGCTATGGAGACAGGCTGAGAGAGTTGGGGCTGTTCAGCCTGGAGAAGAGAAGGCTCCAGAAGTCCTTCCAGTACCTAAAGGGGCTACAAGAAAGCTGGAGAGGGGCTTTTGACAAGGGCATGTAGTGACAGGACAAGGGGCAATGGCTTTAAACTGAAAGAGGGGAGATTTAGATTAGAGATAAGGAAGAAATTCTTCCCTCTGAGGGTGGTGAGGCACTGGTACAGGTTGCCCAGAGAAGCTGTGGCTGCCCCAGCCCTGGAAGTATTCAAGGCCAGGTTGGATGAGGCTTTGGGCAACCTGGTGTAGTGGAAGGTGTCCCTGCCCATGGCAGGGGGGTTGGGACTAGATGACCTTTAAGGTGCCTTCCAACCCAAACCATTCTGTGATTCTATGGAATACAGATACACGGAGCACTCTTGACAGCAGAGGGAGCCCTCTGCCCTTACTTCACATCCAGCCAGAACAATTGCCTGGTTACTCAGAGGCATGCTCTGAGCACTCCACCAACATCAGTGCACAAGACTGGTGATGGGACAATGAGAAGAGAAACACACTCTGATGCTCACAAGAGAAACACTAGTCATGGCTGTTTATTAATAACTAACTCAGATAGGAGAGGACAAAAGATAATGTCACAGATGATTGCCACCGATCAACTACAGACAACTGAAAGTCTCCCCAGGATCAAGGAACAACCATCTCTCTTCTAAGTGCGAAGTGTGAGCTGCTGTTTTAGATTTCTTTTAGTCTGGAGGAACTGTAATGTAACTCACACAATAGCCAGACACAGAGCTGGCAAATAGTTTTCTTTCCATTCAGCACATATGTATATTCAAAGTATGTATGCATATTCAAAATATTTGAACCTAATTTACAAATATGACTGTAAGTGTTCAGAGAAAAAAAAAAAAAAACACAAACCCAGAACGTCAGGGATAGTCCCCTATAACTTCTCTTTAAAAAAAAAATTAAAAAATAAAAAATTGGGACTCTACCACATACTGTTCGCAGCGTTCAAGACTTTTGGTTTAGGTAAGATAACTAGGTTGTTATTTAACTTGTCACTTTCATGTTGCAAATGGCTGTCTAGCAGAACTAGATCAAAACCAACTTTTTTTTCCCCATCATGACCCATCCAACACTAAGCTTTCTCAAGGATTTGTCAAATCTTTCTGTAAAAGAAAGGCCAGAAGGAAGGAGAAGTACTTCAAGTAGTAAGCAAAGAACTGGAAACTCTAATTCTATTTTAAGACTGACTCATTTAACCTCTACATCTCAGTTTCACTATATAAAACTGGGGTTAAGGATACTAGGATTTCTAAAACAACACATCAAACTACAATTCAAAATTAACCATTCAAAAACAGTTAAGTAAATTCAATGGTTAATTTAATTCGAAAAATTAATCATTCAAAAATGTTAAAATAATTAGCATTCTGAATGTTACCTACATAGGTATGTGCAGAACGCAATAAAAATCTATCCTCGAACATTGCAAGTCTAAACTTTAAAAGGTTATAAGTGGTTTCCACTTGAAATCTGCAGGATCTGATTCGAGATTTCACTTCTAAAAATACTTAAGAGTTTGGGTAAAAGAAAGAGCTGTTTCTGCTGAAATGAGGATTTTTTCCTTTTGAAATATGCTTACTTCTCCAATCGAGTCTTGTGAGTCTTGATTGTATGTTTGAGCTTCTACCTCACCATCAGTGCTCTCTTCTGCTGTCACTTCCTCCTGAAAGAACATATATAATTGTCTCATTTAAAACACATCATTAGCCCTAAAGTTTGGTTCTTTAACATGTTTGAGATTATTTTTTTTTTTACTTTTTTACAAAAAAGTATCTTTTCCCACAAAGATCACAGGCAACATTCCCTTTTTACCATTATTCCTTAGCTCCGTTTTTATCTAGAACCCCATTTCTCTGCCTTGGAGAAGAACAATTTCCCCATTCCAGTCCACTGGACCTCAATGTCTCTGTATCTTTTCAGGATCAAAAAGAAACTTCAAGATTTCCCATTCCACCTCCACGCTCTCAGCTAACGAGGTGATAATGTTCTTACACAATCTTGTCCTTTTCTGTTATGCACCATCCCTCTTGTACAGCGTTAATAAAACACCTTTGACTTCCTTAAAGTTATTCATGAGTTGCTTCCTGGGAGGTTCTGTCTCAAGTTCATTCCTTTCTTGCAGGACATTCCAATTCCCTCACGCCAATATTTCACATGCCTCTCCTGTAAGCTTTTCCATGGGACTCATCTTTGCTTCCCTGGCAGCTCCTCAAGCACACTGTATTTTATTCCAGAGTAAGTGTAGATAACAACCTTTCAGGCTACACTGAAAAGAAGTTTTAACTTCTTCCTCCTCAACACTAGAGTATGGCCCTCTCTCTTCCATCCTACAGTTCACCAAGATTTGCATCATTCATTGCCACTGGTACAACCTCTGCCTTTTACCATCCCAAATATAATTGCTTCCTCCCCAACATATTAAAAAGTCACGATAAGAATTAACTGACTAGCTCTGAAGTAATAGACTTGCTATTCCCATTAAAACCTTCCAAAGGGACAGATGAAGTAGTAGCATTTTATGTTCTTGCAAACCTCAGGTCCAACTCTCTGAACACTTCTCAGTTTCTTTGGAAGAGGTATGTCCACTGTTTCCTCTGAAATTTGATCTGAGTTTTCCACAGTGTTATCCTCCTCTTCCTCTCGTGGCCGTTTAGACAGTGAAGAACTTGGGGTAGCTGAAACTTAAAGAGAGCGTTTCAGTTATTTTCAGAAAAACAGTTGTATAAAACAGAAAATCAAAAGGTTTGGAATTTTACTCTGGAAGATCACCTCTTTTTCTGCATTGAGTGATAATAAACAGCATCAGATAAAATCACTTTGTGCCATTTCCCAGGATACGAAAACATCAGCCCCTTCTGTTACAAATCTTATGCTCTTGGACCTATACTCACAACCTAATCGACCCCAAACGTAAGCTTCAGGGTAAAAGTGAAATATTTTTTCCAACATCTTTGCTTCTGACAAGTACACCTGAAAGATGTACTTGAGTAAAGTAAAAGAGTATTAGCTGGGAAACAAAAAAAGCAGATTACAAAAGCGTGTTTTGGGGAATAAACATTCTACACCAACAGCTACACTATGTAGGGTAAACGCATGTACAAAAGTGTATCACACTGAGTAGCTTTAGAGTTCTCTGTGTTTTATATTCCAGTTTAAGTAGCTTACTCACGACTCCTAAAATTAACCTTGCTCCAACAGTACCACGGAAACAGAGGCAGCAAGGTTTCATGTATTAAACCCCCGTGCTGCTCTGAATAGATAAACAAACCTGTGAGTTTTTATTTCCTACTTTAAGGAATGCAGTGACAACAGCATTTCAGAGGTACCACTTCTGAAGGTTCAAGAAAGGAGGCTAACCTCAGAAGTCTGTAAAACGTGCAATAAGCTAAGGGGGAGGGTGGGGGAAGAGTCAATTCTTCTGCTGAAGTTAGGCCTGGCTTGACAAGGGTCCAAACCGAGCTGTTTAAAAGAAACTATTCAGGAAGTTAGGCTTGTAACGTAAAACCAACCTGTGCCAAACACAGCTGTAGAAGTGGAGGGCCTCTCTATTTGAGAGCTCTGCACGACTTCCACAAGGGCAGGGGATGGCTCCTGGTTAGCGGGCTCGATCTGAGGATGGCTTTGCTGAGTGGGCTGCACAAAGGCAGTCGCTTGCGTCTGCTGCTGGACAGTCAAGATGGGCTGAGAGAGAGATGTCTGAACATTAGGACTGGTGGAACGCACAGACCCACTAGCGCTTCCGAAGACTGGAACATGCTCCACAGGTCCTTCTGATTGCATAGCTGAAAGGCAAACAGTAGCACGTTCAACTGCCTTCGTATTACCCGATCCAGTTTACGTTCTCTGCTTCACAAAGCCCTAAAGAAGCAGATCCAACGTTTTGCAGATTGAGTTAACATTGCTTATTCCCATCTTCAGTTAAGGAATCATGAACTGTTACAACAGAATTGGTCATAAAAGTGCAATACTGAAAGAGATGCAGGAACACTAGAACTATCTGGAGAACTATTGGGAGTGCTGGTGGACGAGAAGCTCAACATGAGCCAGCAATGTGCACTGGCAGCCCAGAAAGTCAACGGTGTCCTGGGTTGTATCAAAAGGAGCGTGGGCAGCAGGTTGAGGGAAGTGATTCTGCCCCTCTACTCAGCTCTTGTGAGATCCCACCTGGAATACTGCGTTCAGCTCTGGAGTCCCCAGCACAAGAAGGACATGGAGCTACTGGAACGAGTCCAGAGGAGGCCACAAAGATTATCAGAGGGCTGGAGCACCTCTGCTATGAAGACAGGCTGAGAGAGTTGAGGCTCTTCAGCCTGGAAAAGAGAAGGCTCCGGGATGATCTTATAGCAGCTTTCCAGTACCTAAAGGGAGCCTACAGGAAAGCTGGAGAGGGACTTTTTACAAGGGTGTGTAGTGACAGGACAAGGGGCAATGGATTTAAACTGAAAGAGGGCAGATTTAGGTTAGATATAAGAAAGAAATTCTTTACATTGAGGGTGGTGAGGTACTGGAACAGGTTGCCCAGAGAAGTTGTGGCTGCCCCATCCCTGGAGGTGTTCAAGGCCAGGTTGGATGAGGCTTTGGGCAACCTGGTGCAGTGGAGGATTTCCCTGCCCATGGCAGAAGAGTTGGAACTAGATTATCTTTGAGGTCCCCTCCAACCCTAACCATTCTATGATTCTATCTAAGGTACTTTCAAACTAAAAATTACCAAGATTTAAAGGCGAAGGTAGTGTTTATGATTACTGTAGATCCTTACACTATACTAAAACGCTTACCTTCCTGAGTCTCCACCTGTGTGGTAGGCATAACTGTGGCTGTTGGAGTAGTAGTAGGATTAGTGACTGTGGCAGGAGTAACCATTGGACGGATGCTGGCTCTTGGAGTAGACTTATTCCCAGCTATTGCAGCAGCAGTCACTTTACTTGGAGTTGACACAACAGGAGTTGGTTTAATATTTGCTGTTGGTGGATCTGAAGTGCTAGCACTGAAAAACAGGACCTTGGTTTCATCATGGTAGCATGGAAAGCAGATTTTAAAAATAACAAATGTAAATACATTATCATAGCCAGAAATACTAATTTTTAAAGGTTTAAAGTTTAAAAGCCTGATAGGGGCATAATGAATTAACTATAAACAAATTTTAGAAGACAAAAAAGAAAAAAGACAGACACAGTATGCCATCAGTAGCATTTTGTCCAGCTTAGAGGTTTGACAGGTTTCTTCAAAGGTGATCAACTAGGAATCTGTAAGCAGATCAAAAGATGCAGCGCATAGCTCGTACTATTAGCTGTCCTGGGTCTTTACTACAGTGAGTAATATATCTTACATTAAAACTAACTGATGCACTCAACATAGAGCAACATCACCTCTTGGTTGAGACAAGTATCAGCCAGATTTTGAGAGGCATTTTTGAAGGCCTTGCTTTCAAAAGGATGTTGTCATAAAAACTGAAAGGGAGTTTGTTGTCTAAACTTAGTAATACAGTAACATTTCCCATTTTAGAACTTAGCCATTTGACTCTTATCTATTGTTAGAGTTACCATCTATTTAGTCTGTTTCTCACGTTGGAGAATCTTGGACAAGGAAAATCTCCCCCCAAACCAAAAAAGGTTAAAGGTAACAATCAAAACCATACAACTTCACAATGCTTGAGCTCTGGAAACATTAAAAAAAAATATTTTCTGTTTCCCAGATACCATGTTCCCGGTGGTTAATAAGACAATTTAACAGCTTGAAAGCTTTATTGATTAAATGTAGCTGAGCAAACAGGAAGAACATGTCATGTCAATCAGTACCTTCAGAGTTGCTTAAGAAAAATTGCGAAAGGCCAGTGGTTTACTAAAAGGAAGAGCAACTAGATAAAGACAAAACCAAGAAAAACCAACCACAGAAACCCCGCACAACCCCCAAACCCTTCAACTCACATTCCTCTTTCACCTGAAGCTGGAGTAGACTTGAGTGAGATTTGCCTCTGCTGTTCTGGGACCTATTAAGTAAGAAACAGAAGTATCATGCCATGTACAAATGAAACAGAGCGAGTAATTTGGTGAAATACTTCAGCAGACAGACTGCAATTTACTAACGGTCATTCCTCTAACAGACTTGTTGGCATACCTAGTCAGGCTCCATGATTATCACAAATTCTCCAAAACAAACCATACCAGTCATACCCAGTATGTAAACCAATTCAGTAATTTCTCAGGTATCTTCTGAAGTTATTGAGACAAGAGCAGCTAGAACCCATTATACTGAACACACGGATAAAAATACAAAAATCGAGAGCAGAGTGCAAGCAGTTCATTGTTGGCTGAGTCACAGTGAACGATATAATCGTATGCTTGTTAGCACTGGGAATTCTGACTATGGCAGGAAACAAGTTTTAAAATAAGTTCTGAATCCTTACTAAAGCCAACCTGTGTATTTCCAAAACCAAGGGACAGTGGAACTTGAATAGAATCATAGAATGGTTAGGGCTGGAAGGGACCTTCAAAGGTCATCTAGTCCAACCTGCAAGGAACAGGGATATCTCCAACTAGATCAGGTTGCTCAGCACACAGTTTGTTGGGCTTCTTGCTATTTTTTAATTTTTTTTTTTTTTTTTTTAGGAGTTTAGGAATCCTAAGACAAGAATTTTCATCTGCTGTTTAGGATGTTTAGAAAAACAGCTTCATGTAAAGTAGTCCTGAGTGTTAACTACTGTACAGACAAAACCAAACCAAGCTGGATGATGGTGCTCACACTGAGAGCTGCTGTTCTTGTTCATCCACGAGACGGGCAAGCTGCTGGTTTCCTCTCCCACAGCCAGCTAAAAGCATTCCGTACCTTGTTTGTAGACTCCGGTGGCTCGTCTCGCTGCTCATGGTGCCGCTCTTGCTGCTCTCTAAGCTCTCTTTCCAGGCGGCAGATTCGACCTTCATACTGCGATTTGAGCGCGCTCATCCGCACCTCCAGCTCAGTCTTCTGCTCTTCTAACGAGCTGCTCTTTTGCTTCCACTCCTCGTTTTCTTTTGTTAGCTGTTCTTTTGTCCCTAAATGGACAGGAAAGAAGCTTGTCACTGTAGAGCTGCCTACTAGGTCTGCGTGCTGAACGCCTGTCTAATAGGTTACTGAAGTATTTTGAAATCTTAAAAACCATCAAGCTATTGACAGAGCTCTTCGAGGTAGTTCTAACTTTCACATACTGTTTTTCTAATTAAAAATATATAATAAATAGATATAAAAATTGAAATTAAAAACTAGTCACGAAAGAACAAGACGTTTTAAAAAAAATCTTATACCATCATTCCTCTCAAAATCAATTAAAAACAGAGGAAGGAGTATGTTTTGCACCTGAACGCTTAGGGGAGGCAAGAAGGAAGGGGAGAATTACCCAAGTTGTTGGTAGGCTCAGTCTGCTCTAATCAACCAAAGGATCAAAAAATGGAGGTTATCACCTTGACTGGCCAAAACTAAGCAAAACTTTGTTTCCCTCAATGTACAATTAGTTATATCCTTGCATCATTTCCTGAAGAAATTAAATTTTTTCATGTTTCAGAATAATCCTGTAACATCTAATTTAGAAAAAAAAAAATCTTCAAGTAAAACATGAAGCAGACCACATTTTCCCAAGCACCCTGTCTAAATGCTTTTCCACAGGAAGAATCAAAAACTCAAACAGAAGATGACACCTTGAGGACAGAAAAAAATATTCTAATACCAGCTAACTGCGCAATTTTCTGCTTGGCTGCAAGCAAGGTCTTCCTAGTTTTCTCTTCCTTCTCAGTGATCTGTTGCCTCAGCTGTTCTTCCTGCGTAGTCTTCTCTTGCAGATCTTGATGAAAACGAGCAAGTTCTGATTGGAGCTGCGTTATCTGCTCCTGAAGATTTCTAACTTCAGTTTCCTTTTCTGCTATAGTCTACAGAGAGAAAGAGATTGCAATTATAAGCCATGACCACCTACTTTGGCAAACATATGGCCTAAAAAGCTCCAAGGACCTAGTATTAGCTGGCTGCTGTATTAAGGTTAAAGTTTCTAATCAACAATAGAGGAGTCCAGTCCTTTCTGAATGCAAGAGTTGACTTTCCCACTTACTTATTCCAAGAAACATCATGAGACACACTAGATATTGGATTTAAACTGGGTTTAAGGTCCCTCTTGCCCAGTTAAGGTAGAGGCACAAATAGGTCACCCCACCTATTTCTGTGCATACATACAGACACAGAGTAAACCACCCTCATGTTATTCACAGTTACGTGTTTAAGACTGCGACAGAGCGTAGTACTCTGAAATTGTTCACTACTCTTACGTTGCTCACTCTGTTCTTACCTTCTGTAAACTTTCAATCTGAGTCTCCAAAGTCTTTGTCTTCACTTCAGCTTGACTGAGAGTGTCTTTCAGCTCTTGTACCTCCTGGACAGAAACTTGTTCTTCTTGTTGTTCTACGAAAGACTGAGTTGATGCTTCGGCAACCATCTGAAATATGTCAAGCGGTACCGGACTAAATGGTGCTACCTGATTACTATGTCCTTACTTTCACAAGTTGCTTCTGTGTGCAAACTGAGCAGTTAAAAAGTTCTGGGCAAAACCCAGGAATTCTAACGAACTCCAAAGTTCTGTTAAGCATTCTGTGAAGTATTAAGTGAAATGCAGTTCATGCTTTCTGGCAGTTAGAGCTAACAGCAGAATAAGTGATAATTTCCTGCTTTTCTCTTCAGAGATAAGCATTCATATAGTATTATACTATGGGAACTTGAAGATAATTAGCAAGATTATACATGACTAGATGAAAACATACTTTTTTTAAACTGAATTTCTCTGCAAACAAAGAAAAAGCATGTCTACCTTATCATGCTGTGCTTTCAGCTCCTCATATTGAGTCTTGTACCTGCGCCCGATTTTCTTGACCTGTGTTATAGTTTTCACTTTTTCTTGTATGTCAGCCACTTTAGCATCCAGCTCTTTCTGCAAAGTATCCTTTTCTGTTCTTATTTTAGTTACTTCATCCTTCAGGCTCTGCACAAGATTCTGGCTTGTAGTCAAGGATGCATTAGTTCTAAATAACAGCAGATTGGAGGAACATGGAAATGAGATGTTTGAAATAATTAATACATTTCAATATTGCTCATTTATGTACTATCATAGGCATTATCTGTAATGAATTATGTTTGCTAAGATTTTGGAATACAAATAGGTATTTGCAGAATACAACTTACTCTACAACACATTAATTTAGAGTAAGTTCAGTTAAAAGAGCTTTCAAAACAATTCTCTCTTCGTTTTACCTGGTATTCTTACTGTAGCTTGAGGATACACAAAAGTTTCATAGCTACATGGAGACAGTTAAGAAATGACACTTTCAGATACAGCTTTATTTAAATATTTTGCTTTGCACAAGGCTTTTTACTAAGTGACTTATACCACACCTGGCTATTTCTGCTTTAAGTCTGCCTGTTTCTTCACTCATTTGTTGTATACGCTTGGTGTTTGCCTCCTTCTCTGAAAGCAGCTTCCGATACTCTTCGAGATCAGTGTCCTTCTGTTGACTGAGTAAATGCTGAAAGGTTGAGAAATAGTTTGCATTTTCATAAGATGATTACACTGTTATTTCCAGAAAATCCGTCTGAATTAGAGCTACTGCTTTTGCATTTTGATTTGGAATGCCTATGAATCACAACAGCCTATTTTGAAAGCTGCATAAACAGTGCTTTATAAATCAAAACATCTATTAGTTTGTTGTTGCTTTTAAGAAAATGTAGAACTTTCTTCAGTGTTGTTTTGTGGTTTGTTTTTTTTTTTTTCCCCACAAGACCTTCTTTGAAAACATGCATTCCCCACCTGAGTCCGGGCTTTCCAGCGTTTAACATCTTCTTCCAACAGCTTTTTCTCTGCCTGCAACATTCCACTTTTCTCACTCAGTTCAGCATTAGACTCTTGTAGAGGTAGAATGTCCGCCTCAAGCTTGCGTACCTGAAAAACACAATTGGGGATGAAACTCTCTGGATCTTACAAGACTGAAGGAAATGGAATACAGTAGGATTGAACAATGATGGTAAGAGAGACGGAGAGAGCAAAACCAAAACCCTCAGGAAGTCATGACATAGCTTCTTTTCCAACTCTCTGCCTTTCAGTGCCCAGCTGGGAGCAGGGAGAGGGATGAGGAGCAAAAGCAGTGGACGATCCCACAGAGAGGGGGGAAAAAAAAAATAGGCATGACTTCACAGCTTTAGATTCTCACTCTTCGTACTCTGGTACTGCAAATAGATTATTAATTACATATTAGAAGTCAAGCAACACTGCACTGGATGCCATTAGAACAACTGGCATGTAGAAACAGGTAGAGGTATGTATTTCTCTTAAACTCTTAATGAAGCTGTGGTCTGTTTTGTATGTATTTCTGTGCCATTTTTCATTTATCTGCTGACAAAATCCTTGTTACTGGTATACCTCTAGCCAAGGATGAAAGTGAAAAAACAGCATTTATTTAAATGAAACTGAACTTTAAACTTTCCAATATTCTAGGATGGACCAATGTATTCTAAAATTCTAAATGGAAGTTTCCTTATTTGTGGATGATGTAAAGGAATAATCACAACCTAAATCATATATTTATTGTAATTAGCAATGGCATATCCAGACATTAACCCATCAACTTGATTACCTGAAAAATTTGTGTGACTCTCAGTACTAACCTTTGCTTGAATTTGTTGCAGCTCTTGTTCTAGCCTCTCCTTCTCTTCTCTTAGCATCTTGTTGGTTTCTATCAGTACGTTCATGGTCTCAGTTTTTTTCATTAATTCTTCATGCTGTGCAATGGTTTTGCTGTTACCTTTGAAAAGATTTGACTTGGTCATTTGCTTTGCTTGCACATGTATGTTACTCACCTGGATCTGGCATAATGCCATCTTTGAAAGCTATCGTGGCATTCATTATCTCACACATACACTCAAAACAAGTCAATACCACTTTAGAAATGGGAGATGGGAAAAAAATTGAAAGAAATTATCTTTATTTTCCCTGCTTATGTGATTTTGGAATTGTCACGCTGCTTCTCAAGACTCTCCATTTGACTATATACCAACCTCAGTATAAAAACTCCTAATTTTTCCAAAACTCTTCAATTTTGGGCAAAGACAGAGCAGAACACAGAGAAGAGCCCTCTCTACTTATTGAAATCAGAAGCAATAATATCCAACCATACCTGCACCTTCTCTCTCTCAGCATTGAGGCTGTCCTGGAGCTCCTGGAGCTCCCTTTCCAAGTGCTCCACTCTCTGACGGTAACGCAAACTCTCCACCTGGGCCACTTCGAATCTAGTTTCTGCAATCTCTTTCTCTCGACGTATAAATCTGCAATAAGAAAATGAACAACATAGCATGTCAATGAAAATGCAAGATAAAGCATTTGAAGTATCTTATCTCTAAAGGTCCACTGAGTTTAGGTATTGGTTCAGAAAGATCAACAAGAAAATCCTAGATAAAAGTCCTTGGAAATCCAAGTAAACACCCTAAAAACCACAATAAGAAAAAAATCAACTCTGAAACTTTCTTGCCAATCACATTTGCTAAATCTGAGTTAACTTCCTGTCACGACTGACTCAACAGTTTTTTCCTAGGAGTAGAAACAAATCTCCTCTATCAGCTACTGACGTAGAATAATCACCTCCTACCTAGCAAAGAAGTGCTTAAATTTTATACATTATCCTTCAACTATAAAGTAATACAAAACTATTTAATTTGGCAACTAATTTGTAAGCACCGAGAGAAGGAGCCCAGAGCTAAATTTACCTAAGAATTTCTAAGATTTGCTCCTGGGATTTGCCTTCCTCATTGAGAGAAACGTTCACTGCAGTTGGCATGGCTTCCTTCATAGAAGTCACCATCTTATCACTCAGACTTTCCAGCTGTTCATGTAACAGTCGATTTTGTTTTTTCCAAATCCTCACAGCGGGATGCAAGTTTGGAAGCTTCATCCTACAACAAATTATTCAAGTCTGTGGGTGAAATTCTGTGAACTGAAAAAGAAAAAAAAACCCACAAACCATAAAACCAATCATACCTTGATCATTCTCTCTCTCTCTCTTCCCAGGAGGCTTTGCACTCTAACAGTTCAGACTCAGCTTTCTGAGCAGCTTCCTCTAGCTGCTGCCTTACAGCTGCATTCTTGGCAACCTGCTCTTTAATAGCCTGCAATGCTTCGACATCGGCAGCGTGAAGCATCAATTCCCGTTCATATTTATTTTGAGCTTCAGAAGCCATCTTTGCCTGCAGAAAAATTTAAAAAAAATAGATTGTTACCTTTCTACATATCAAACATATAACATTAAATCTCAAAATCTAGACAAAATCCAGAAGAAAACCACTGACCAAAAGCTCTGTTATTCTCAAGTACAAAAAAAAAAATGGATAAGCTTAGAATGGTTCTCTTAAAGAAATTACTATTTTCAAGAAAAATTAGAATTTGAAATAATTTTCTTTGAGTGGCTATCAGGAGGACATGCTCTCTGCAGTTACTCTGCAATCAAATCTCTTGCTGTAGATTCTGCATGGATAACAGACAGGTATTAGTCTAAGAATATCCAGTGGTTACTTTTCATGTGAATGGGCAAAGATATTTTCTGCATGAGGTTAGAAAGCTAACGACGGATCATGGTCATAATATGATATCTGAAAAAATGGAAATGCCTGTCCACTAAATTTTGGGTTGGATGAGACAACAGCCAAAAGTTTTTCAACATCCCTTACTCCCATCGGTGTTGCTAGAATTCTCAGCTGCAGAAAAGCAGATTCCCTTTAAAAAACATATATAACGACAATCTCAGCAGGTGATGCGAAATTATCATATTGCTCCACAGTTTTAAAAGATGACAACTATGTTTTGGGTTAGAAAGATAATATTTTCCCCACTATCTTGTTGAAAAGAGTTGTTTTCTTTTTTGCTCCCCACTCAGGAGAGTGAGGTAGCAATTCATTAAGAACAGTTAAGTACGTTCCCCAATCAATTTTTTTACGTAACGAAACAAACCTTAGCAAGTGTCATCCATTGCATCTTTTGCTGTTTTTTAAATGAGACACAAACTGTGCTTGCAGCACAATTTTATATTCCAAGTCAGTTTAGCTGGTATTACCACAATGCTTGATCAGGTAGAAGAATGAGCCCTAAATAAGCAGCTGTTCACAAAATACAGAAAGTGCTCTTACAGTGCTTTTCTTGCCTCCACAAGTCTCTGATTAGCAGCACTTGCTTTAAAAAATGTTTTGAGTTCAACCGAAAAACATTGAAAAACTGACATTAAGTTTACTATTTCTGGCTAAAATAGGCAAATACTACAAACATACCTGCTCCTGGCAGTCACGTCTGGCCTGTTGTTCATTATTTAGAGCTGCGCTGGCTCTCTGAAGAGCTTCCTGAACTTCTGATTGCACAGTTGACAGACTCTTCTTTAGTTCTGATAGCTATAGTGATGAGGGAGGGGAGAACAACAGGAAAAAAAAAGAAAAAAACAAGACTAAATGGCAAAGTATTTTACAGAGTATTGAACACAGCAAGGCAGACTGCATAGACAGTCACGAGCAACGTAGAACTGAAGTGTGGTTATTGTATTTATTTATTTTTTAAATACTACTTTTAATCCAAAGAGAAATACTTGCAAGGTTTTGACTTTTTAACATACAGAGCTCTTTCCTGGTAAAAATATATTACTGTTCTTTCAGAGTTGGGCCTCCAGCAATTCTAGTTGCAGTCATCTTATTTTCTTTCAACCCCAGTAAGAGCTCAAATATAATCAGACAAACGAGGGCATAGACTACTCTGGTTTTAAAAGAGGTGCATGCTACAAATTTGGTTTGGTTCATGTTCCAAAAAAAGGGTTTTCTGAAACCTTTCTCAAATGTTTTTACTCATGTTTTTCTGAAAACCGTGCTCTAAGTTCAGGAAGACAGTGACAGCTTTAAATACACAATCACCCTAACAAAGCGACAAGGGTAATGCATTATTCGAGTTTGAAACCTCTCACAAATTTAGTTACTCTTTTGCACACCCTAAAAGATTTCGTTTTGGACACTCCTATACTGTGAAAACAAACTGAAGTTTAGGGAATTACACAGAAGCACACACTTGTGGACTCTCTACAAGGGAATTTAAGGCAGGGGGCATTCAGTGCACACCTGTTGTTCCATATTCTCCACAGCTTTACGCCTCTCCTCTTGCAGTTCTTGCTTTTCTTTCTCTGACTCCATCAGCTTCTTTTCCAGCTGTGCTTGATACTCTGAAGACTCCTTCAGACGAGCTTCAACGGTCGCACGAACTTCCTCTGTCACCTTAATTAAAAATCCATCATGAGAGATCAGTATTTTTCCTTTAAATACGGTATTCTGATGTGAAACCAGCACTTTATTACAATTTAAAGCCAGAATAGGTATTCTCAGCATCTCATTTAGGACATCAGCAACGAAAATGTGGAGAATCACAAATAACACTGAGTTTTTTTATTTTTTCTTTCCCCTTCACAGCTGCAGTACCTCATTAATACACTCGGGTGTGCAGTAGCCAGCGTATCTTTTTATGACACACTAGAACCTGCAATATTACTGAAGTGTATCGTGCCACAACAAAGTTTTTACAGTAACAAAACACAGACAGGCAGATAATTGGATACTAGCCAAACAACAACATCTACTGATGCTGTAACTTCAGCAGAAAATGAAAATGCTGTTTCCCCAATCTATCTGATGTTGATATGCTGAACAGCTTGGAAGAACAGGCTTCATTCACTATTAACATGGTGGAGTTATGATATATTGGAAGGTCACTCTTCAGCTTTTCCCATGAATGCCACATAAGGGTGTTCTTCTGCATCACTGATGCAGAAGGCATGAGTTTATTGGTTTTGACTGAGAGCTAATAATATTTTTAATCATGGATTACAGGGTTATAAGGAAGAGTTTTTACAAGTGAATTCCCCTCTTTGAAAGGAAGACATTGGCAGAGTACAGCTTCGAGTCAATACACAATTCAACATTTTAAAAATATGCTGCAAAAGGTTTAGTATTTCCATGATTAAAAGTGTTTTAATAAAATTGTCTAAAACATGGCTTTACTACAATATATTTTAATGCCTTCTAAACTTTAGGTTTCTGTATTCCTCCCATAAATCCTACAGACTGGACTGTAGTACAAAAAAAATAACATCTTTCATTTGTTTCTGGTTTTGCTCTAACAACCAATGGTAACTACTTACTTGTTTTTCCTTATTAAGGGATTCCTCTAGACTAAGCACCATGGCCCTGTATTGTTCCACGTTACTAGAACTAGTCTTGAGTCTTTCTCTCAGGTCATTAACTTGTTCATCAGCTTGTCTTAGTCGACTTACAAGATCATCCCATCTTCATTGCATTAGGCTGACCTATAATATTAGAACACATCCATTAACTGATGAAGTGAATCCAGCTTTTTAAACCACTGTTCTATTGAAAACTGCATTGTTTTAGAATAACATGAAAGAGCCAATCATCCTCACAAAGCTTCCCGAAATAAAATTGCCAGCCCTAACTGAAAGAGCGGCTTAAAATAAACGTTGTTGACTCAGACAAAAAAAAATAGGCTATTTAAAATAAGCAACCAATAGACTTAAGTTCTCTCAAATAAAAATAAAAAGGATCTTTCAATAAGCTTGTTTCATTTTTCCCCTTTGTGAAAAGGCTGTCTGGACATTAATTTTACTTCAACAAATCACGCTGGTTATCATTTGTTTGAATGTGTGATTGCAATAATGAAGAGGTTCATTATTTAGCGTACTGTCCTCCTCATTCTAATTACCGTGGCTACGAATTTTACCATTCTGCAGACAGCAATGTCTAACAAAAAGAGAAATTCAATGTAGAAAAACATCATACCTTTCCCTGGAGCCCTCTGTGAGGACTGAGAGGCCAGCTGAGCCTCTGTATTGTTAAGCTGCTGTTTCAACATGGCAGCTTCTCTCTGGGCATTCTTTAGAAGTTCCTTCGTGTTAACGTGACGGTTTGTCTCAGTCTCCAGTTGCCTCTTAAGATCCAGATGTGAACCTGAAAACACAAGGTTCTTCAACTTGCTAATTACTGACAAATGGCACAAAAACATGTGTGTAATTTCACGAATAAAGAACGCACTGTAAGCCGCAGAAGTCACGCAACTGCGGCTTTATTTTCACTAAAACCAGTTTAGCATATTTCAAACTACACTTACCTCTTGATTTTTGGTGAGGGAATGTCTTTGTTCCACCTCACTTTCTAGTTTCTTCTTCAGCTGAGATATCTCGCGCTCCAGTTTTTCAATCTGATTATTGAGTCTCTGTTTGTTTCTGTCTCAGACCTCTCCAGTATTCCCTGACGAAAGAGCGTAATGCACTGTGCTTACAATATCCTCTGATTCCTGCAGCACTTCATACAAAGTTGTCACAACACCCTCTCCATCCACCAAATAACTACTACACGGACCAAGCAAAACCAGGTAGATACAGAAAATTACAAAAAGTAGCACTTACAATGTATGACTTGGTTCTGAAGATTTTTTTTTAATAATATTGATATAGTAAGTATCAGTAAAAGGAAATCTATTATCCATGCGGTCTAACTCCAGTCTAAAAAAATCTCAAAAGATCTACTACAGGAAACAGAAATCAGTCACATGATGAAACGAGCAACCTGAAATATTTATACTCTAAGAGTCAATACACCTTATAATAGAAGATATAGAAGTATAAAAGTAAGTATACCTTAAAACGAACAGAAAATAAACTACCAAAGGCAAGCAGTGGTAAATTTTGCTATCAGAAAAATGAACGTACAGAACTTTTCCTTTCACTTTATTTCATGTGTTTTGTTTCCACTTCATTGTGAAAACTCTTCTCATCAACTCAAAACTCCCAGGACTTTGTCCAGATCAATAACAGTATTATAATTTAGGATAGGAATAACAAACTTTCTTAAACAAATAGAAGAATTTTACATTCAGTGTCAACTTTGTGACAGAAAAACTTAAAAAAAAAACACTCTAAGACCCAATCCCATGACTGTTGGAGTCGATTTCGATGGGTGTTTATTGAAAACTGAAAGAGAGAGCGGACTTGGACACAAGAATAATACCACGTACCTGAATAGTTCGCAAATTCGTAAGCAGCAAGTTCTTGTCCTCTTTGCTCAACCAATAAAGACTCACGCTGCTGAGTCAAACGCATATCTGACATCTTCAGGATATCTTTCTCCTTCTTTAAGTTTTTCTGCTCTCACCTTTAAGACAGCAAATAATAACCAGAACTTTGTCACAAATCTCAAATCTGTCCATTAATTTTTATTTTATTTTTCATTTTATATTATTTTTATCATCATTAATACCATTTTAAAAAAGAGCTTTTAAGCTTACAGATTGTAAACTAAAATTCTAGGCAGATAAGCCAAGAAGAGTAAGAACACAACTGTTTGACTAATCACATTCTGTTTTCTCTGAAACGTGGTCAGAGAAACACCTTCGGCATGGTTTTCCATCTTCACTCAGTACTCGAGATGTTTTTGTGGAGCTTTATCAATGTATGCACCAATATAACCACACAGGTGCACAACAGCTTTTACAAATTTAATAGCTGACGCGCTCCAAAAGCCACACATTCAAGTTCTGACAGCTTTCAAGATAATCATAAGCAAAACTCTTGTAGTAACCTGGAAAATCTGGGAGTATAACAGGCATTACTAACCTCGGCCACTGCCAGTTTTCATTAGCTCCCCTGAGGTCCTGAGTCATAGTGTTGATTATCTGCTCTGCTTCTGAGTTGTTGCTGTGAGTTTCTGGGTTCTTTCATGCAGAGATGTTATTTCCCGACGATAGCCTTCGACGTTATCCTGCAGCATTTCATAGCTTCACACGGAAGAACAAGCAAAGCATGTATTTGCCACACAAAATTGTTTAATTGCAAGAGGTGTATGTATGCAGCTGTATGTTTCATGTTCTTGTCTGCATGTTTCCACACATGTGGCTCACTCAACTAGAAAGGTAAATTCTTGGCCCCACCTTCACCATTCCTTTGTGTCTTTAACAGAATAGATAATATCAATGTTTAACTAGCAACTCTTCCTGAGCAAACTCTGTCAAGCAGTTGAACATGAACTCTACTGACAGAGAACATATACGTAAGGCAGTGAAATTAAATAGCTTATTTACCGTTTGGAGGCAAACTCCAGCTGTGTGGATATCTTTGCATTTTGTGACCTCAAGTCTGTCACCTGCTCCTGAAGCTTTTCGTTCTGCTCGTTCAGGCAACTTGTCGTTCTCGGCCTTCTCTTTTTTATAGTTCTCAAAAACCTCCTGCAACTGTATCAAGAAGAGACATTAAAGAGTTTACAGAAGTAAAAAGAAACTTATCGCTTTCTACAGTGTTTACTGAAAAATATACCTGCTTAAGTGCAGCCTTGGCCTCCACAGTCTCCACTGACTCAGTCATTGGCACTGGAGCAGGGAGTTGACATAGCCTGAGGTAGACTGGGGCGCTTTGGAGTAGATGTAAAAGAGATCTCCTCTGGTAATATACCTGAAGCTAAGAAAAAAAAAAAAAAAAAAGAGATAAAGGAGATTTTAAAGGCAACAACTGAACGAATGCTTGCCAAAGCAGAAGATCATATAACCACATTGAAAAATGGCTAAACCCACACTGCATTGTTAGGAAAGTCTCGGGCTCTCCTGAACAAGTGAATGATTGTCCATTCTTTATGCCTACACGTGCTACCAGAACATGCAGCCACCACTACGAGTCACTCATAATGCAGCAAGTTCCTACACTGTAAAAATAAAATCACCCGTCTAAACACCCCATTCATGGGTTGTCCAGCGACTACGGGTGAAAGTCGAGTATCAGATTAACAGAAGTACTAGTACCATTACAGCACCATTACTTAGAGCTTCTCCCAAATGGCAATTTCTAATTATTTTTTCCAACAGTGCCAAAATGCAAAGCTTACCTTGCAAAGGAATGATAGCTCCTGTGGTCTGCGCCAACAATATGCGAACATGTCACGCTGACGAACTATAGACTCGACAAGCTGCAACTGGTGATGACGTGACTCACGCAGTTTTCCAGCTCATGGGAGGCTTCCTCGAGCTGACTCTGAAGCTCAGAAATTCTGAACCAACGACAGGTGTCTTCAGTAACATACACAGCGAGGGCATCCCGAGATGACACAACTATTATGTTTCATCACAAGTCTTTTAATGTACATTATTGCACCTTTGCAAGTTGAGCACCACTGAGATTTCTGAGCAGACTTATAGGAAAACTGGTCTTTGGGCTTGCCATTTTGTAGAGGACAAAGAAAGTAAGCCTCTTCCATGAAAAGCAGAACAGAGGTAATTCCATTCATGTGAATAACTTCAAACAACAGTTGGTAGCATGAACGCAGAATCAAGCTAACAACTTTGAATACAGAATTACATTATTTGTAGGCTTTACAACTAATGAATTAGATATGCAAATGTTGAATTTTTTTGTTCAGCTAAGGGGAATAAAAACTTAGTCTTTCTTTTTCAAAAAACAGCTCTGTTGTGTCAAATGACATTCAGGAAAAGATCAAGAATTGTTTTTACTGAATGTCTCAAGTTTGAAAAGATTTTCACAGAAATCTATTCTGACTATAAAAGCCCAGCATTTCAGTGTGTGCTCTCATACCTGGGTGCACCTCTGGGTTGGAAAGTTTGTTTAGGAAGAATTGTTTGAAAAGATTATCTTAGCTGAATAAAAAATGATGAAAAAGCAATTACCAGATATATAGCTATAAAGCCATCTTAATCTAAAAACTGAAGACAACATTGCTTAATAACAATTTGCCTTTATGAGTTACACAGCTGCTCATGAGCATATGTGCTCTCACACACACAGATGCACACAACTGCTACCAATCAGAAGCACCAGCTGGAGAATGTTTGATTAAATCCCCGTTACAACTTAGTACAACAGTTTACTGTCAAGAACAGATCACTTACTTAGATGACGTGGTTTCTTGCTCCTCTTTTTCTCTAGCCTCTCCCAGCTCCCGAAGAGCCACCAAGAGACGCTGATTCTGCTGCTGAAGTTCTTCAATATTTCTGTAAGAGACTAGGTGTTGAGATATCACTTCAGAAGAGCTACTGATGTCAGCGGAGCTCACTTCTTCGTCACGGATCACATGATTGCCTCTAGCTTCTTCGAGTTCCATTAGAAGCACACGAATCTGAAGAGACATTCTAGCGTAAGACTTGCATACGGACTCAAAAGTTCGCTCTGAAAAACAATATATTAGAAATAAAGTACTTGGGAAATTAAGTAAATTCTTTCCTACAGCATACAAACTATTACAATCAATAAATCTTCGCAAGATAACTACATTACAGAAGCAACAGTTTGACAAAAGGAAACCACATCAAAAATCAGAAGTAGATATGCTGTGCTCAGTTCTGCAAACAGATCACAGGAAATTTCAATCAAACAAAGAATTTATTCATACAAGTTTTCCATGTTAGATGTTTAACAACATTATGCTAAGCAACACTACTCCAATCTAGCTAAACTTATTCTAATTTTGCAAGCAGAAATGGAAAAAATCACACTGTCCTAAGGAGAAACTTTTAACATCACTAAGGTTCTTATGACAGCCAAACGACTGTGGCCGAACACAACTTCCAAGTCACTTCAGAAATACAGCACCATATTAACAACTAATTGCAAATAGTGCATTAACCATAGCAACATTTGTTCTACCTGCTGTGAAAGGTCCTTTACTTGTATTTCCAGTCTCTGGTTTTCTCTTTCAAGAAGAGAGGCATGCTGTGTGGCTTTATCAGCATCCTCCTGCAATCGCTGGATTTCCTGTAAGGATACAAACATGAAGGAAACACATAGCAATTGAACTCAAACACATTGCTGTCCAAAGAGAACATAACTGAGGAGAGACATGCCTTGTGAATCACACTGTGCTTTTATTCATTAGATGTTACTCTCCAAAGGTTAAACTCCACAGATTTAGGGATCAAAGCCATGCTCTTTCATGCTATTAGTGCTGAAGTCCAATTTTATTTAATCTGGACAGACAAATACCAATTTTGTTTGAAAAGAATTCTGCTCTCAAAAAAATCAGAGGTTGTAAGCTACCACATTTAAGGCTTCACTATAAAAACCTCTGAAAAATGTTATTTCTAATAAAATACTTTGTACAGTCCAATCACTGGCAAGCAGAAAGTTCAACAGATATTTTCCCACAGTAAAAGTTTGACTAAAAGATTCATTTTATACATTCATTAACAGCCATTAGGATTAAGGAATTAAAAAATCATGTTTTCCATTATTTTACATGCTCTTTTATTTTATACTGACCTTCATAGCTTGTTCAAGCTTTGCAGACAGACTAGCAACAGCTTTTTGGAGACCGCTCAAACTCTTCACGCTGACGTTTTAAGATTGGTGCTTTGGCTTCTACTTCCTGCACTATTTCATCTAAATATTTATTGATTCTCTTATTCTCCAGCTTTCCAAAAGCAACTGATCCTGAGTTTCGACTATGCATTGTACAGCTGCAACAAAAGATTTTGTTTGAAGAAGTCTGTCCAGATGTATCGAAGAACCACTGGTGATTACATAATTCACACTTTAAGGCGGTATAATTTAAGTATTACTTAAGTATTACTTTAAGTAATTCAGAGAAACAAGTTGGATCTTTAAAAAAATTGTATTAGGACTCACACCACGGCAAAGCAGTTAACCCTATTAATTTAAAAATGCAGTACAGATTAAAAAAATACGTAAATAAGCAAACCAAAAAAAGGAAAGCTCCTGCAAAAAAACGCATACAGAAACCAGTTTGTGCACAAAAATCCCGTATCTCAGAAAAAGACACAAAGGACCCTATAAATGCTTCAACCTACTACAGAAAAACTGTAAGTGGTGTTGATATAAAACCCAAAAACGTAAGCTAGAAAAGCCTACCTCAAACGCATTGAAAAGATTTCATTGCCTTCAGCCAGGCATTACTCCAAATACAAGACCGTGAATGACGTCTGCACCCTTATATTATTAAAGGTTATTAAATATTATCAACGTTTTTCTGTTGGCATTTCGAGGGCCTCGAATGAAAGAGCTTCTTCTCACTTACCTCAGTTAATTTCATTCCAGGCTTGACTACTTTAGCTACTGCTGCAGCAGTGGGAGACATAGCTGCCAGTTCCCCTCAGACAATATAGCTCCCTGAAGACATAATCCCACCAATCACCATTAAAAGCTACAATTCCCATCATAAATATTACTTATTAATACAAACAATGTCTTCATACACCTTTGTGCTTTGTGACTACCGTATTCTAAATGACTTTTTCAGGTCTTAAAGTTACTGGTTTAAGAGTTTTCTGTAATCTGTGTTATGCATAAACCCATGCAAGTGACTGGTGGGAGATGGCAATATTCTACGTCAGACATCATCAAGGTCGCTGACCAGTTTAATTTGAAATGCTGAAAAGCTTTTGCTATTAGACTCTTGAAAATTTGCGTCATTTCTGAACATAAGCAACTGAAATAGCTGGTGCAAAACTTCTTAGCAAACTGCCAGAGGTTTACAGTGGCAAAACACTTGTTTACTTTCATTAAATTAACACAAGGAGACAGCAAATATACGTCATGTCTCTGTTCCTGCCTGCTCTGCTCTCTCTTTCCTTCAGAAATTACCTAGACTCTTTTTCCAATGAAAAAATGGCAGAACTACAATGGTGAATACTGAGCAAGATTTAATGTTAAACAGAAATTAAACACAGAGGTTTGTTTTCCTTTTTTTTGAAGAGGAAAATAAGAACAGTTCATCAATCCTACTCTCCTCTCCAGAAAAATCATTAAAAGCATGATGATTCAGCCTTAAGGAAATGTTTGCTCTCCCATTTATTTGAAAAGTAAGTCAGCTTAACAAAACTTCGAAAAACATTTTAACAGAAATGCATTTTCTGGTAGAGGAAAAGAAAATACTTCCTATATGTACATATATACAAAAAGTGTATTTTCAATATATAGGTGTGTGTGTTTATATACACATGAAAAAGCTTCTAAACTTCATGATTAGAAATGACCAAAGACGAATTACGATTAAAGCACTTACTTCCTGTAGAAATTCAGCACAGTATTTTCACACAAGACTACTCATGATAGAAATCCTGAGGCTTTATCCATCTTAGCTCCTACTGTTACCCTTACCTTTGCGCTTTGTAGCAGACAGTAAATCATTAGCATTCTCCAGCTCCTTTTCCAGTTTACTGATCTTCTCTCTCAGTTCTTTTCTACTACAGCTTTTGACTCTTCCACTTCAGCCAAATGCTCCTGGGTTGCTTTATTAGCTAAAATTAAATCAGACAGGTGGCTTGTTGCGTTTTTGTTGGGTTTATTTTTACTTTTAAAAGGACCAAAGTTTGCATATGTACCTTAAACTTTACTTTATGATCTGCAGAAGCTCATGCTGATAAGAAAGATTCAGTAGCATGACAGAAGCATGAACTGCTGCCTATCAACCTTGCTTAGAGAGGGATAAATCTGAACTGTCCTTTTAGCACCAAAACAGGAATCTAAACCGAGAAACTAAAATGAAGATGTATTTTGCACAATTATAGAATCATAGAATGGTTAGGGTTGGAAGGGACCTCAAAGATCATCTAGTTCCAACCTCCTGCCATGGGCAGGGACACCTTCCACTACACCAGGTTTGCCCAAAGCCTCATCCAACCTGGCCTGGAACACTGCCAGGGATGGGGCAGGCACAACTTCTCTGGGCAACCTGTGCCAGTACCTCACCACCCTCAATGTAAAGAATTTCTTTCTTATATCTAACCTAAATCTGCCCTCTTTCAGTTTAAAGCCATTGCCCCTTGTCCTATCACTACACACCCTTGTAAAAAGTCCCTCTCCAGCTTTCCTGTAGGCCCCTTTTAGGTACTGGAAAGCTGCTATAAGATCACCCCCGGATTACATTAATTCACCTCATCAAAAAAAAAAAAATCAAATCACCTCATCAAAATCTAAAGTAAAATTCCAGGTATATTTGAAGACAGTTACTCCCCACACCCCCTCAAGTGAATCAACTAGTCATACAACATTTTTTGTCACAAGGTGTGTTGTTTCCAGCACCCCAAAAGCCTAACGACGCTCCTTCGTGAACGCTCAGTGCCTATTTATCAACGCAACAAGGCAGTTACAACGGCGCGGAACCATTCTGCTCCGTTTGCGATTTCTTACTCACAGCTTACCTTCTCCTGCTTCCTTCAGGAGCTTGTGCAGCTCTTCCACTGCTCCCGTCAGTTCATTGCTCTTCGCCTCCGAGTCATCAGCAGCACTCTAAATAAAAGCATTTTATTTCACCTTTTATTATAGGGTAACAGTAACTACATTTTAAGAAAGCTCAAACCAACAAAAAATAATAAACATCCAGTTTTTGAGTAAAATGCTGAAAGATTCACCTAAACTTGGACAATTCTCTTTCCACTTGGATTGTCACTTGGATGCAAACTGTCCATCTGAGAGTGAGAAGTGTCAGACATTGATATGACAAATCCAAGTAAAATGTATGCCCTTTAGCTGCTTTATAGCTGGTGCTTTGTTCCTTCTCTTCACTAAAGAAAATCTGGAGAAATTTTCAGCACTCAATTTTTACCATTCCGAAAAATTACCTGTTTTTAGGGAATCTTATACAAACAGCTTATGTTTCTTTGGTTCCAGTTAGAGATCTCACGAGTGCAAGACTGTACAATACTTTAGCCATCCTGCAAGTCCCTTAGAGATAACTGAAATCAAGTTGATCCAACTTCTGCTAATCAGCAAAGTCTCAGAATCGGCTCCCATGGGAGGGCACAATCTTGAAGCTTTTAATATCAGGTCAAATATGTCAGCAGTTACAAGGATCTAGCAAACCCTACATTAAGTGGAAGACAAACCTGAAGCCCCTCCAAAGCAATGATTCTATTACTTCTATTATTAGAAGTAATAACCTGTGAATCTAATATTCTGGATGTTACATAATGTTCTGCAATGGCAGTCAGCCTTCCCCACATCCACACTTTGTGGGGAAAAAAAAAACCAAACTAAAAACTGGCCTGTATTACACTGAAGACTGAGATTCAGCCCCAAGTAATACTAATATACTCACCTTATACAGATGGGATAATTTTAATAATAATAATTTTCATAATAATAAACTCACCTTATACAGATTGGATAATTTATGTGGGCATTCAGTTCATTGTGGAACCTCTCCTCCATCCCAGCTTGCTGTTCTTTGGCCTAGTAAATCAAAGCAGACACAGGGTTGGGCAGCATTCTGCTATTGCTGTTTCACGTATTTTGGTTTTTAATTTGTAGAAGCAACTGCAATGCTGTTACACATATACTTTTTCCTGCCTCACCTCCTTCAGTTTATTCAAAAGGTCTTCTACGTGCTTCTGAAGATTTTCATTTGACTGTTTTAAGCTGTTTACCTGTTCCTCCATTCTGGAAACCTGTTCAAAGAATAAATGAGAACCTCATGTATAAATTTGTCTTTCCAACCCACTTTATTTTGGAAAACACCCATCTCAGTGGGTTTTACTTTAAAAAAAAAAAAACAAACAAAATTTCCCGAAAGAGTATAAACCTAATCAGTTGTCACAGTGTTAAAGAAACTGCTCAGGTACTCAAACAGAAGCTCACTGAAGCTGAGTATTTTCACCTCACCTGTTTTGCTGCAGGAAAACAAAAATGACATCACCCTCTCCCCGCCAAAGAATATTAGGTCAGATCCTTCTGCCCCTTCCCGTTTTTAAGAATTGTATTCCCATACATTTTAGTAAGATTATACTATTACACACTTTTGTTATCAGCAACTCCAGAACTTCTAGCTTATAATTAAAATCTTTTGACTTTTCTAATTTAGATAACTCTTTAAAAATCATGAGTTAAAAGAAAGATCACCTTGTTAATCGCCAGGCATACTTGTTTTTTTTTTACTTAAATACAGCTAAAGTACTTGGTTTTGGTTAATACAGTTAATCAGAAGGTATAGTTATAAGAAACAGCGAAAGCACTCAGTAATTACACTACCTCCTCCTTCTTGTTCTCCAGATTACATTTAAGCTCCAAGATTTCATTGCCTTTCTCCCTGGCAGTATGTAGAAGTTCATCTGTTTTGGCTTTCAACTCAGTGTTCAGCCACGTGTTTTGATTCTGCAGGAGTTCCTTTTCTTGCTCCAACCTTTTCTCACGGTACTAAAAAGAAAATTGCAGTGTAGTTGTACTAGTTCCACAGAAAATAAATAAGCTAATCAAAGTATTATGACCAGACTAAGAATAGCAAAAATGTACTATAATTCAGTAAACGGCACCAAATGACAGGCAGTGCTCCTTACTACATTGGTAATACCAACTTACCAGTCTCAAACTACAAAGAACTTCTTGAAACTCGAGTTAGCTTGCTCAAAGTTTATGTCAGTCGGGAACACCAACTAGATTAATATCTAGTTAAAGGAAATAAATCAAGGTATCAAAGTTTTCCCCCCCCCTCTATTATCCCTTTCTCCTCTCTTTCAGTTCTTTATGGAGTTTTTTCTGTTCACAGAGGAACAGTGCAGGTTAACAAATAATTATTTTCACCTTTCTACCCACCTTCACAGACCTGGAGCTCTTCTTCCTAGCGGGTGGGAGCAGCCACCATTGCCACTACTGAGGATTGGACATGCTTGTCCAACTCGATGCCCCCTTGCCTTTTATGAATATGTCTCTCTCTTCCAGTCACAGCCACCAATTTTTAATAACATAATTTGTTATAAATAACAAGAGCACACTCAACCTACTTTCAAAGCCAATAATAACCAAATGATGATTACATCACACACAAACAACTACTTATTAGAACATTAACACATACTATGCATATGAAGTACTACTCACCTTCACGGAAACATCTGATGTTTGAAGTTCATCCAGCTTTAGCTGAAGTTTCACCTTTTCCGTGTTTGCTTCTGTAAGCTTTTCATTTAAGCGTTTAACATCCTCTGGAGGAGGGAAACTAGTGTTAAAAAAAGCTAACTGTAGAACCATCAGTCTTAATTACTCAGCTTCACTAAATTGTAAAGAGAACAGACAAAAATCACACGTTATATCTTGTATCTACAAAACCAAGCAAGGAACTGCTGTGTTTTTCTGCAGTTACCATATAATTTCCCGCCTTGTTTCCTTTTCTCCAAGTATCCTTTCCTACTAATCCATTATTTGGTGCTACTTATACAAACTGGATACTCCATACCAGTGCAATTACTCAAGCATGTCTTATTTAGCAAAATCATGTGAAGTATTTTGTCAATATGTTCTTGGCGATACCATTTAGATGCTCAACTTCTTGAGATCGTCTTTCACTTGTTCGAACCAAATCTCTCTTTTCAGCTTCCAGTTCCTCTTTTTCTCTACTTAAATGGCTCTGGAAAAAATTGCAAAAGAGCAATAAAGTGGTCAGCTTTCTCTAACAGTTTATAGTCACTATTTACACTTAACCATCACAGAGGAGCACGCTAAACTGCACTCAGTTACCCCAGCCAACTGAAAAACAGGATTTTATAAGGATTTTATAGGACTTTTATAAGGGGAAGCTGAATCAGTCTAAACTACACAGTATGAAAGCATGGCTGCTTCCGTTTTTTCTATCATGTTGGAGTATATAACTCAAACAAACACAGGTTAATATCTCTCTTTTAGTGCCTAATAGCCAACATAACTCAATTAATGTCTCCCCCTACCACATAAATCTGTGACACTAATGTCCAGCCGGCCCTTTGTGCTTAAATGCAAAATGCCACTAGCACATAAGATTAGACAGCAAAGGCAAGAACGACACAGCTTTCAGGACTCTCATACTAAATAAGTAGTTTTCATGTCTTTGAACAGTTTTTTTTTGTAAATAAAAGAGATAACAGAGTAAACAAGGAATGAACACATGCAAAAAATCAAAAAAGTCAACAGTCTTGGATGACTTATAGGTTATCTCCCTACAGGCTATATGCTGCCTCTGCCTTCCAAGGTGTCCATAGAAAATAACTCTGTGAGGCCCAGGTAAGCCCCTCTGGGGAAACAATCAGATACATCTTCTCACTGTGGACAAATCAACCTAATACCAATGTTTTTGCTTTCTGCTCCAAATTTAGTGTTCTGCTGAACCGACTCACCCTGCAACCCCATGACTTTGAGTATAATGCCAGGAAAACTGTGCCAGAGCGTGGGAAAGGATGGGGGAAAACCAGAACTCCTCTTTATACCTCTGCCTGCCTTTTGAGGTTTGGCTTAAAGTCACTTCAGAAGAGGTTTCAACAAGAATGAAACAACCTATCCAAACTGAAATCATCTGCTCTGACACACGTCCAGCTGTAATTCAGTTTGCTAAACCACCAGCATTTACTGAAAAAGCCCACACAATTTTCCTGTACTACAGACATGTAAATATGTACACCAAGTACAAATTCATACGGATAATGGATACAGTCCAGTTTGGAAACTGGTTGCATTCTTGCCACAATGGAGACAGGTGAAACCAAAGCCTTTCAGCTATCATCGAGTTCTTCCGCACCTGAAGGCTGTGTTACGATCCTGAGCAGCTTCAAGTTCATTATTTTCTCAATTCAGTGACTTCAGCTGTTCGTCTGTTGGGTACGAAGAAACAGCAGTTAGGTATCTGAACCGTACCAATAATGACAGGCTACCACTCTCCAAATGCAAGTAAATCAAAATTTCCCTAACAATATGGAGGAAGGAAGAGAAAGAGAAGAATTTTAAGACTTTGCTATGGATAGACTAGGTAGCATTGTGGCAAACTAACGCGATCCTTAGAGCAGAGGCATTTATGTGAAGATCAACACATAACCCACTGTACCACTATCCCTTCAAAATCAGAAAGCAAGTCTTCCCTTTCCTTTAGAACAAAAACTCCATTTAAAAAAGCAGACTGAATGCAAATACCTCTCCACTTGCAGAAATATAGTTAATGGATGGATTTTCAACTCCTAATTAAATCTTGAAGCATTTCAGCATCACATTAAACTAAAGAATGAATATCTGTCCCATCTTAAGAACGTGAAGTTATACTTACGAAGTTTTTTAAGCTCCTCATGGAGACTTTGACATTCTTGTGTCTCGTGTACAAGTCTCTCCTGACTTTGAGCCAGACGCTTTTCTACTTCAAAAGTATTGTTGTTCTGCAAAACAACAATGTCATCTCAATTTCACCTGATAAAAATTTCTTTTCTTTCTCACCTTTATCAAGGTTACTTATTACTGGGCAGCTTTATTTAATAAGAGTTTTAATAAAGAAAAAACCTAAAAATAATAAGACTGCAGTAGAATTTGAAGAAAAAGGTATTTTTGAACACAGAAGATGCATTTTCCACATTGGATTAACATTGTTTAAAATCCTTTGTTAGCACAGAAAGCAATATGTTTCCAGAAATGATCCATAAAATAACAGTCTAATTTATCTCAATAGTTCCTTAATGTTTTTGATGTAGCTAAAGAATGTTGTATCAGCACAATTATGCAGTGTGGTCTCAGTTACATCAACTTAAAACTTCTTTTACCTGTAGTGTATTCCTATACAAGCAAAATAAAATCCTCGTAACTCTTAGTGTCAAGAGATCTGATTTAAAAAAATTGTAACAGACGCTTCTCAAAATGAACTCTTGTGTTCTACACTGCCTGTCCCATAGCACTGAGAAAAATAATTAGATCTAAATTTTGGTTATCTTGAAACAGTAACCATATCATGGAGCTGAACTATAAAACACTCAGCAAAAGCAGAATTGATTTCACTATCAGGCATAGTGAGCTTCTAAGGAAGTACTGAGGGATTTTTATTTATCTTACACTTACAATACCTTACAATTTCAAATAATGCTGCCCCTCCAGCAACATAAGAGATCCCAAAGAGACGTACCTGCTGCAATTTGTAAGCTACCTTAATTCACACTAGGCTTTATGAATTTACTTTAGCAAAATTTTATTGTGAAAGAAACAGAAAGGTTGAAGGAAAGGTGGAAGTAAAGTTTTACATCAGAAGTATGTCACCTACCTGCAAATTAACTCATACCACCCCTGCTCTGGACGCTGGGAGGGAGGGGAGAGAGAGGCTGCAGAAGAGCTTGTGGTGTCCCTGCCCACGGCAGGGGGGTTGGAACTGGATGGTCCTCGAGGTCCCTTCCAACCCAAACCATTCTGTGGTATGCACAACTCTGCCCAACACTTACGCTCATCTACACCCCTCTCTCATTTCTACTCCATTTCTCTACCGGTATTATTTTTCTGCGATCAAGTAACCTCCAAATCAATACAGAACGTCGATTCTACCAGGAGCATTTTACAGAAAGGTTACGGTCTTCGACACGGAATTTAACAGAAAAAGTACAAGCCTATTTGAGAGCTGGGTATGCAAATCATTATTTCTCTTCCGCAGCAAGGATTAAAGCGGGCTGAAGGATATCGACGCTTGTTAAAAACCTGATTAAAAACTGTTCTTTAAGCCCGTTCTGAACGCAGTTCCAACCCTAAAGAATCCTTTGCAAAAGAAGAAAACCCAAACTCCGTGGTGAGGCAGGGCACCGCGGGGCCTGCGCCGCTCCCGCCGCCCCCTCACCTCCCCTCAGCCCGGCTCCCGCCCTCCTCCTCCCCTGGCTCACCGCTGTCCACCTTGAAGCGCTCATGCCTGGCTCGCAGCCGTCGATCTCGCTCTGCTGGTCGGCCAGGAAGCGCTCCAGCTTCCCTGGACTACCTTCGGCAGCTTGGCGAGCTCGGCCCGCTCCAGCAGCTGCTGCAGCACCGCCGCCATCTTGGCGGCAGCCCTCCGCGCCGAGCCCAACTGCGCAGGCGCCGCCGGCCCCGCGGGCTCATGGGAAGTGTGGTCTTCCAGCAGGAGAGCCCTTCCGGCGGGGCCTCTCTGTCCGCCATGTTGAGTGCGGCCGCAGCTGCTAGTTGACGGGCGAAAAACGGCTAAAATGGAGGCAGGCGCTACGAAGGCTTCGTCTTGAAGCTGCCCGCGAGGCCGCTCGCTTTTTAATGTGCTGCCGGGAGACGGAGGGGGGAGGTATTGCTGCTGTCCGCCACTTAAAGCATGGCGGCGCTCTTCCTCCCCGCGCCCTTTTCCCGCGCTCGCGTCTGAGTTGTTGTTGTGCGTCATCGCCCTGCGCCTGAGCGGCGCCTGCTGATGACGTCCGCGTTGGCCACCTCGGCGGAGGCGGCGGTGGCCGCGCCTGTCAGGTCGGTGCGGGGTCGCGGAGCGGAGCGGGGCTGCGCGGGAGCGGCCGCCGAGCGGCGGGCGGGCTCCGGCGCGGCGAGTGCGGAGCGTTTCGGGGCCGGCCGTGCGCGCTGAGGCGAGGCGCTGGCAGCCGACCCGCTCGCCGCGCTCCGCGGCTGCTTTTCCCGCAGGCGCCTTTGCGGGGCCTCGGGGTGGCCTTTGCCTCCTCAGCGTGCGCGCTCTGGCGCCAGCGCTGTCGTGGGTAGTTTTTGTGAGGGTTTTGAGGGCACGAAGCCATTTTTTAAACAGGCCTGCGTGGGAGGGAGGGGTGTCTGTGGCATTTGGGGGTGCTGATTGACAGCCGATTGAACATGAGCCAGCAGTGTGCCCAGGCAGCCAAGAAAGCCAGCGGAATCCTGGCGTGGATCAGAAGCAGTGTGGCCAGCAGGAGCAGGGAAGTGATTGTCCCCCAGTACTCAGCACTGGGGAGGCCACACCTGGAGTACTGTGTCCAGTTTTGGGCCCCTCACTTCAAGAAGGACGTTGAAGTGCTGGAGCAGGTTCAGAGAAGGGCAACGAAACTAGTGAAGGGTTTGGAGAACTTGTCCTGTGAGGAGCGGCTGAGGGAGCTGGGACTGGTCAGTCTGGAGAAGAGGAGGCTCAGGGGAGACCTTATCGCTCTCTACAGTTACCTGAAAGGAAGCTGTAGGGAGATGGGGGTCGGTCTCTTCTCCCACGTTAGGAATGACAGGACAAGAGGGAATGGCCTCAAGTTGCGCCAGGGGAAATTAGGTTGGATATCAGGAAAAAAATTCTTTCCAGAGAGGGTTGTGAAGTGTTGGAACAGGCTGCCCAGGGAGGTGGTGGAGTCCCCATCCCTGGAGGTGTTTAAAAACCGTGTGGCTTTGGTGTTGAGCAACATGGTTTAGGGACCCTGATAGTGCAGGGTGGACAGTTGGACGCGATGATCTTGAGGGTCTCTTCCAACCAGACGATTCTATGATTCCGCATGTCCTGGGATCGTGTGGCTACTGTAAAGATGGGCTTTCGGATGGACCGCAGGTCCTGGACGTTTAATGACTCAGGAATTGAACAGAAAACTGTGCACAGCATGTTTAGTACAAGTGTGGGATTCAGCAAGTCCCTCGAAGAGGAGTGTGAATGCAAAAATGAACACTCCACATTCTGGCCTCTGATGAAACACGATGCAGCAGGAGAGTGTTTCTTGGAGACGTATTTTTCCTAGCGTTGCTTGCATGACTTGCCTTGTCATTTTCAGTGGCAAGTATTTAAAATAGTTTTCTTTCAAAGGATAATCACATGATTTTTCCTCTAGTATAGAGAGTTATATTTTTCATTTAAAAAAACCCACTTTTCAGATCATAAAGCTGCTTGCCTAACCTTTTTTGACAGATAAAGCATTAACCTATCCAGAATCTTTTTCTCAGGCTCTTATTTTCATGGAACTGGTGTGACGTAGATGCTTTCTTTGACTTTGTGCTTTATTTGTTTTGTAGGTTGAACCTACACTGTGAAACTTACTCAGTCTTAAACCTGCAGCAATGGGGAGAACTTACTTTGTTGAGGAAGCTATTGGGCAGTATCTTTCAGACCTCAGCACAACATCAAAACCTTACATCACTGGCCTGTTAATAGGGCAGGTAAGTGTGAAATATCTGAAGTCTGTTCTATTCATTCAGTTTAATAGAGGAAGACCCCCCTTGGCCTTCATCATCTGGGATAAGTCTGTTAACATCTCATTGAGCTTGTATGAGGCAGGAGGGTGGTAATATGATGACAACCAGAAGAGATTTCTGTAAAGGGTTTGTTTGCAGTGTTAACCAACTGCGCAAGTCTTTTAAAATCATTTTATGGAAGATATGCACAGGAAAGAAATTAAAATGGTTTCATGGAAGATATGCACAGGAAATAAATTAAAATCATAGAGAAAAAAGGCTTTAAGGCAAAAGGCAAATTTATGAAGGAAATATTTGTAACGTTACTGTAGAGTTTAACGATACTGTAAAGCAGACCTTACAGTTACTGTATTACACAGTATCCTGGGCTGCATCCCAAGCAGCGTGGGCAGCAGGTCGAGGGAGGGGATTCTGCCCCTCTGCTCTGCTCTCGTGAGAACCCCCTGCAGTGCTGCCTTCAGCTCTGGGGTCCCCAACACAAGAAGGACACGGAGCTGCTGGCATGGGTCCAGAGGAGGCCACAGAGATGATCCGAGGGCTGGAGCACCTCTGCTATGGAGACAGGCTGAGAGAGTTGGGGCTGTTCAACCTGGAGAAGAGAAGGCTCTGGGGTGATCTTATTGCAGCTTTCCTGTACTTAAAGGGGGCCTACAGGAAAGCTGGAGAGGGACTTTTGACAAGGGCGTGTAGTGACAGGACAAGGGGCAACGGATTTAAACTGAAAGAGCGAGATTTAGATTGGATATAAGGAAGAAACTCTTCCGTCTGAGGGTGGTGAGGCACTGGCACAGGTTGCCCAGAGAAGCTGTGGCTGCCCCATCCCTGGAGGTGTTCAAGGCCAGGTTGGATGAGGCTTTGGGCAACCTGGTGTAGTGGAATGTGTCCCTGCCCATGGCAGGGGGTTGGAACTGGATGATCTTTGAGGTCCCTTCCAACCCAAACCATGCCATGATTCTATATTCTTAGACCTGATATCAGTCTGATGGTGTCTTTGCTTATATTCATGTTTCTGAAAGTGTTCCCCCCAAAAAGACTATGTAATCCGGGCTGTTCGAACGCCTCCAAAGGAGGAGCAGAGGGAAGACATCAGTCCTTCAAAACTGGCATCCATCGATGAGGAATGGATAACTACGCATGCCAGTCAGGTAGCACACTGTGGGTTAATGAAGAGGGTGGGAGGAGCAGAAAGGAAATAGATTTACAAAAAACTATTGCAGTCGCTTGCGTAATCTCAAACCTTTTTCTCCAAGTCGAAGAACCTTCCTAACCACGATAGGCACGGATATTTTGAAACAAATTCTTTGTATTTTTCAAAGTTTGTGGTGAAACAGAGACTTAATGGGACCGAAGCAGGAAAATCTGCGAGATACTGCACTCCTCCATTTCAGAGGAACCTAGAAGTGACAAGCAGTCTTATTTATTTCATTTCTGCTCCTGGTGCATACTTGCCTCATTAGAAATTTTTGATATCTCAAGCTACATGGTTGCAAAGCCTTTGATTCCTATTAATACACGTTCATTTTTGGTTTTAAGGTTTCTAGAATGCTTCCTGGAGGCTTATTAGTTCTTGGTGTGTTTATTATTGCGACTCCAGAACTGTCAAAAGGACAGTCAAAATGCTTTGCGCAAGGTAAGTAGGCTTCCTGGTGGAAAGACAGGAATATCTTTGGATTTCTGTCATTGTCTTGAGTATATATATGCTTGTTTTGTTGCTTTATTTCTAAATGCACAAACGTTCTGGTTTACTGTATGGTTTTGAGAACGAAATCTCAGGAATTCTTGTCCTGTGGGACCGTGCCACAGCTTGTGTTTGCTAACTTTCTGCTTCTTTGCTGCAATAGCAAATCTTACTGTATTTATTGAAAGTGAACATCTTCAAGGTTTATATGAAGCTATTGTTTGGCAGAATTGTTTGGGGTTTTTTTGTTTGAATGAATTTGCGAGATTAGAAATATTTACAGTAGTGAAATAGATATAGTTCTGATTCCTTTAACGGGAATACCTTGCATAGAACTAGTGGTATTTGACTTAGATGCGTGGGGTCTGATAGACTTAAAGTGCATTTTTGTTACATTACTGGGGGCATCTAGTGCCTCATTTAGTTTCTGTTCTGTGGATGTAGGTTCATTTTTTGTTTTCATAACACAAGCATGTTAAGTGATTTAAATATGAGTGGGGTTTGGAGTCTAAAATCCAGGATTCCATTGTGGCAGTGCAGTGCCGTCGCATCTCGGCTGTGATTACCGAAACTAACAGCCAACAGAAAAAGGTGAGCTGTGTCCAGGTGATCAGTGGCTCTTGAATTAATTTTCTTTTTTTCAGTTGGTAGCCATTTCACACAGCGTCTTTCCCATCCTGAATGAATAGGTGTAAAGCTGTAATGTTTTTTGTAGGGAGAAAAGCACACAAGTTGAATGTGTATTGCTTGATTCAGTTTATAAGGAAGCTGAATTAAGATTTCCCAAGCAACTTTTACTTTGGAGTAGTTGCCTAAAAGTCTTTGTTGTATGTTCTTTTAACATGACATTCTGGTGACGTGTAAGCTGCATTTCCCATTTATGCATAATTATGATACCACTTTGACTTAGAACTTCAGGGCAAGACTGTTTTCCAGAAATTATAATGCATTATTTTTGTGGGAAAATCTATAATATTTTTTTCATCTTTAGCTAATCTTCTCAGTGGAGAAGTCCTTGACTAAAAGGCGACTCTGGAAGCCTGCTGAGGAGGAGGTGTCAGACCGAGCAGCTCTGCAAATTTGTTCTGCTACAAAGAAGTATCCTTTCTGGGCAAGGTGTATTGGTTGAGGCTGCTACCCCTAGCCTCGTTTCTGTAGTTATTTCTGAATAAATGGTAAACTGGGAGGAAGTCATTTGACTTCAACAGTAAGTTGAAATCATGAAGTTTTCTGATTAGCCATGAGTGAGGCTTTTGACCCTCTGATCCTTGCAAAATTTCCATCAGCTCTTACTGTCAGGTTTGTGTGTGTAGTGGCATCAAATGGTGCCTTTCCTAGTCAGTTTTGATTTGCACAGATTGCAGAAAACATCTAAAATACTGTGTAGCTTCTTGAGCTTGCTGTTACTAATGATGCTTACTTGGAAGTGGGGAAGTAATGGACGTGTGGGATCTGTACTGGTGGTGCAGAAAAATTCTGGATCTGTTGATAGATAATATGAGGAGAGAAGGCAAGATTTTTCCTTGGAAAGGTGAGAGAGACAAGGGCAAATTGCATATTGGTGCATTGGCGACTCTTCCTGTGAATAACTATTGATCTTAATATATTTGTAAGAGATGGACAGCATCACTATGGTAGTTGGAGTTTACAGTCAAATGTTTTTCCACTTTTTTACACTAATGAAAGGTGAGAACTTTCTTCAGAGCATAAATTAGCTCAACAGAGAAGTTAAGGACAAAGTTAATTGCGAATTGTTCTTACTGGTTTGTTTTTACTCTTCACTGGAGCAAAAACTTCCCTTTTTTTTCACTTTTTCTTTAAGTAGCAAAGAGTAGTTTGCCGGACATACGACGTTCAAGATCCAAAGGTAAGCTCCTCATCCTGTGTGTTGTGTACAGCTTTTCATGCACGACGAGTGATGTTTGAAAAAGATCTCTTGGGTTATACAGCGTTTCACATCGATGCTCTGTTGCTCATTTCTGCTCTCAGAGTTCAGCCAAACCAGCAGATTGGAAGTATCAGAGTGCTCTGTCTGCTTCCTGGTTAGCTTTGGACTGCACAGTAAATGTTAATATTCACATTCCGCTTCTTGCTACTTCACCCAACCGTGACTTGGAGAGGAATACTAAGGTAACTAACTGGCTGCATCAGTTGGGTAGTTGTCTCTACACTACTTTTTCTGTTGGAGGTTAAATAAGAGAGAAAGATTTGAATAGTGTGAGTACAGGAGTAGGACTAACCAGCAGAGAACGTTGGGCAGTTATTCCTCTTTTAAATGCAATTTGAAGTTACTATGAAGCATTTGTAGTATAAAAAATGCGCAGAACACTTCTTCTGCTGGGCTTAGTGTTGGCAGTTTCCTTTGCTCAAACTTATTTAGCAGTTGTCGTGAGTATTCCAACTAAAGTCTCCTCTTCTTCACCTAGTGAAAGGTTACATCCAAGTAGAACAGGAGTATGGGATGCTTTTAATGTGAATTAACTTATTGGCCGCATCCCTCTCTACAAAAATGAAATCTTTGAGGTAGCACTGAATTATTTCGAAAGGCTTGTTCTGAAAATTTTTTACCATGAGAGTTGTAGAACACTGGAACAGGTTGCCCAGAGAGGTGATGGATGCTCCATCCCTGGAGACGTTCAAGGCCAGGTTGGACGAGGCCCTGAGCAACCTGATCTAGTTGGAGATATCCCTGTTCCTTGCAGGGGGGTTGGACTAGATGACCTTTGAAGGTCCTTTCCAGCCCTAACCATTCTATGATTCTATGATTCTATGTTCTGAACATGTTGATTTTGAGATTTAACTTTGGAAAAACACATAGATGGATTTTCCAGAGACTGTAAAACTCTCTCAGAGTAACTGTTGAAACATGTATTTCTATCATTTTCAGCATGATACCGTGCAACTCTTTCAGTGAAATTCTCTTTCCTTTTCTTACGAGATTTTTGTGTTTTCACCTTTTTTAAAGAATGGATTGAATCGATGGTCAAAACAAATAGAAGAGAGTGTTTTTCTGATCAATGGACAAATTAAAGGTGACGATACAGAACTGCTGGAAGGGCAAGTGAGTACCAAACACCAAAGAACTGAACTCTAATGGATGTGTAGTTAGAACCTCTGGTGTGATAAAGCGTTTGCTGAGATGTCTTCTGTGCAGTATTTGTTGATCTAATTGGCCTCTTTCAGGTAACTAATGCACAAGACTGCTTGTGTTCCCATCTTCATTGCTGCAAATTGCCTCTTCTTCCTCTGGCAACGTGAACACAGTAATTATATGTGAAGCCTGACTAAAAATTTTTCTATATGCTGTCTCCTCATTAAAGAACATGAGCAAGGTGTGAATGTAGGTGATGAGATTTCTAAGACATACGTATGTCTGAATGTTTAACAAGGAGTGGAAACACGTGTCTGGCTGATGCATTCATCTCTCCTTTTAATTTTGTAATTATATTCTCACGGCTGTTTTCTATGTGCCATTTTTCTCTTTTAAAAGCTATAAACTAGGGCGTGTTTATGCCATAGCGGGGAGATTTTGATTCAGGGAGCATTTCTTTCCTGTTTCATTACACACATAATTTTTCTTTTTCCCCTCAGAAAAAGTTAAGAGGAAATACTCAATCCAGCGCTCAGTTTTCTGATGTCAAAGTTCTGACACAGCTGGTGAGTATTTAGAGGTTTGTAAAGTATAACCTTGCTGTTATCTTTTAAAATAGAATAAAAGATAAAAGAACATTCTGAATTATTGTCTAGAAATCCTGCTTACTTTGTCCTGAGACTTTTTATTCCCCTGTGGATGTCGAATATGAAACTGTGGACAGTTGAGCCTATTTTGTGTCTTTGGAAACTCTCGTGCTGTGATTAACCATGATGATGTCTTAAGGATTGCACGGTACAGCTGCAAGGAGGATTTGAAACACTGGTTCTAGAAATGAAACCCTGCAAACTCATGAATTTGATGGTAGGATGTACCTGCATCCATGGGTTTCAAGATGGCTTTGCATCGTTCTGAAGTTCAGAATGACCCCCCGTGTTTCAGCTTGCTGTGACTAGTTACGGACCTTTACTTGAACGCTTTCGTCAGAAGCTCAGTCACTAGTTCTGCATTAAGGTGTCGATCCTGGAGGCTGAATCATAACCTGGAGCCATCGGGTCTGTGTCAGGAGTTTCCTCTCTGCTGGAGGTTATGCTGACCTGAACTCTGAATTAGGTGCCCCAGTCTAGGTCCTGAAGTCCACATGTGTCCAGGCATTGTTTCGTTCGCTTCTTGCACAGCACAGGCTGTCCTGTTCTGTCAGGCAGTTCCTGGTTTCTCTGAAGTTATGTTGAGCAAAACTTTTAGAAATGTATAAATGCCATTTTTTAAAGACTCAATGAGTATCTCAGCTTTTATAGAATCACAGAATGGTTTGGGTTGGAAGGGACCTCAAAGATCATCTAGTTCCAACCCCCCTGCCATGGGCTGGGACACCTTCCGCTACACTAGGTTGCCCAAGCCTCATCCAGCCTGGCCTTGAACACTTCCAGGGATGGGGCAGCCACAACTTCTCTGGGCAACCTGTTCCAGTGCCTCACCACCCTCTGAGTGAAAAATTTCTTCCTTAGATCTAATCTAAATCTCCCCTGGTTTAAATGGTTTAAAGCCATTGCTCCTTGTCCTATCACTACAAGCCCTTGTAAAAAGTCCCTCTCCAGCTTTCCTGTAGGCCCCCTTTAAGTACTGGAAGGCTGCTATAAGATCACCCCGGAGCAAACTTTTGTTGTTACCTTGTTCAAATGGTTAATTACTTCAGGGAAAGGAAAGCTTTTATTTTGACAGAAGGAGTTTATGCAGTTCTTGTGGAAGTTATGCATCCCTGTGTTCCCAGGTGTTGTCTTGGAGTGCTTCACACAACACACTCATTGTTTTGGTAATTAGGGCGACTACTTCTAGGCACCAGTTGGATCCAGTTCTAAACGTGACCACATATATCATTTAGCACTGACTGATGGGATGACTCCCAGGATACTGTAGGTTATGCTGACTATATAGTAAACATACAAACTTCATTGTGTAAAAAAAAATAATTTCTAGATTGCAATTCTAATATTAGCCACAAGCCACTTGCCTGGAAAGTTTTAGAAGTCTTATAGACACAAATATTTAAATGGCAAGAAATAGAACATCTGGAAAAGTAAATACATTTTCCATAATGGAAAGGGAGAGATATTTTCAGTCTTAAGAAAACTGAAAAAAAACCCAACCCACTAAATAGTGTTATAAATCATGAGGGAAAACAGGTTATATGTGAACATCTTAAGGTATGCTATTAATTTTCTAGGTCTGTTTTTTGCTACTCGTGCTGCAGGTGCCTCGGTAACAAGATAAAACTGAAACATGTTTATTTTTCAGACCCAGGGTTCAAGTCGTAGATCAACAGCTACAGTCCAGGTCTGCAGTGGCTCCATAAATCTCAGAGGTGCTGTGAGATGCAGAGCCTACGTGCACAACAACAAGCCAAAAGTTAAAGAAGCTGTTCAGGTAGTGAAAAGGCTGTTAGTTCATCAGAAATGGTTTTCTGAAATACGTGAAATTTGTCACACTTTCTTTTTTCTTTGCCAAAATGACGTGGTCTGAACTGGGGTCAAAATGTTCATACCCTTGAGCACAGGGGTTGTTACAGAAACCATCTTTGTGCACGTGTGGTGGATTCAGTTCCTTCTCCACTTGTAGAAGACGTGTCTCCTGTTGCTAAGGCTGGATCTTTGCACAAATTGTCAAAGTGAATAGGCTTTGAAGAATTTTCGTAACATTAAGAAAAGGTTAAAGGCTGTATTTTTATATGTGTAGAGGGGAAGATTTATTTGTTCAGTGATTTTTTTTTAATTATTATTTTTTTCCCCCTCTTATTGAGTCAATGCCTTGTGATTATTTTTGTTTGGTTTTAATTTTAATGTCTAGAAGTTGTCAGCTCTTATTCTAAGAATACTAAAATTTTCCTCAGCTTTTCATTTTTTTTTTCTCTTTTTTTGATTTTAATTCTTTTGATGTTAGCGTCTCTTTATTGGACTTTTTAAAATTCTCTTGAGAGGTTTTGTTTCTGGGAAAAACTATTCTTTCAGCATAGGTTAAACCTAAGAAGGACTTCTTTTGTAGTTTCTTACTAGTCAAAAGCTTTGCAAATGGCTTTTATGTGACTGATGTTTTTGCTTTGTCCCTGCAGGCTTTGAAAAGAGACATAATAAACACACTGAGTGACCGGTGTGAAATACTGTTTGAAGACCTGATTATAAATGAAGGACCTCACAAAAAAAGTAGGAATTAAAAAAAAAAAACCCAAACTTACATTTACAGTGAATTTTGGTTGTTGTAGAAAATTCTGCTGGTGTACTGAAGTTCCAGTATGGTTAGAGCGGAATTAAAAAGCAAATGGGGCAATTTCTGATTGTCAGCCTCACCTTTTTCTTAAACCTGGAGGGTTTTTGTCAAATTCAGATACGTTCTTTGGCATCACAGCTTTCGCACCAAGTTTGTGTTCAGTTCTCATGGCCACAAAATGCAATTGCAGCTTCTTTCTCTGATCAGAAATTCCGTCATTTTTAAAAATTCTGCAGTCGAAACTCCTGTCACTGAAGTTCTAACTGTAACTTGCACACTTTTAAGTCTTCATTATTTTTTTCTAATCACTGCGTGGTATTCCTATTAATACTGAACTGGGCTAAAATTTAGTAGGATTAAAAGAACCAACTGGACATGGCCTTCCATAGTTTTTATATCACCTGTGTTACGAATGCTCGTGGAAATGAGCTCTGAAGTTCAGTAGTTCATTAAATTAAATATGGCATTGCATGTGGTGATTATGATGTGAAGCAGTATCCTGATTTTTTTAACTAACTATACAACTAAAAGCTAACTCTAAACTTAATTCTCTTCATCAAATACTGTTTACACTTTGTCATTCAAATAAGTAGGTCTTATTTCAGCACTATGAAGAATTGCTGGATTGCATTAGCTTGAATTGAACAGTGGCCAGAACACAATGCAAATAGATCAAAAATTTGAAAATAAAGCTTCCTGTCATGGTTATATTAAAAATTAAGGGTGTGTGTGCTGAGACTAGAGCTCCTAACTCATACTTGGTAATTCTTTAAACTTCTTTGAGTCAGTGGAATGGAATCAAGTTATCTTCTTGGGTTTTTTGGTTATTTTTAAACCAAATGTTTTAGTTAATTGAAGTGTCAATTTGAAGATCTTGTATAAAGTAAAGTCTTTTAAAAGATACTATCTTTTGTAGTGATCTTAAAAAAAAAATTTTAAAAAGAAATGGAAACAGGTTGATTGTGTGAGGAGAAATGATTCATGTTCAGAATTACCTTTTACTTCAGGATAATGCAGTTCGTTTTGATGTTGGCCAACTTTATGCAGCATGCAGGATTTCAACTTGTTTTCATTTGCATGCAGTTTTCAGTTTCCTCTTTAGGTGGCACCCGTACTTTGTGCCTTTGAGCGTGGCATCAAGCCTCTGAGTGTTTGCAGTCCTTGGTCGTGTTGAAACCATGTGCTGTTCTATGGTCTTATCTGCAGTCTTTCCTGGAGTTCTTTTGTCCGTCATTCTAAACATGAAAAAAGGGCTGCTCAACATATTATGGTCTGTTTACTGGAGAGAGTAATGCAAGGACATAAATCAATACAATAGCAGCCAAAACTTCTGTAAAACAGTGACAACTAAACAAGCCATGCCTGAAAACAGGATTTTTACAGTGAAACCTTCAGCAGTTCTTTTGCAATAGCTTTATCTTAATGGTCAGAGATTAATGAGGAATCTTATCTTGACTGGCAAGGCTTTTATTTGAATGGTATTTTTCCCTCTTCTCTTTTAGATTTTGAGAGGGAATATCATGTCTTACCTCAGAGACTCTTTGTCCCTGTTGCTGGCTCCAGCGTGATGCTCAGCGATTACAAGTTTGGTGATGAAGCCACTGGAGAAATTCAGGAACGTTTTGTTGAGCTGCTGGATCAATCTGTGCGAGCTGAAGACATCCAAGTCGCAGAGGAGATGAACACAGGTAAATACAGTACCTGGGAACCAGGATAGACTGCACTGTGGATTAGGGAAATGTTGACTAATGGCACAGGCCAGTTTTCTCCAGATATCGATACCCTTAAAGTTGGCTTACTTCATCTCGAGCTCTAAGGGCTTTTATCAGTCTAATTACAGTTTAAATACAGTGTGAAATGTGGGAAGGTTCTTGCAGGTTTTGTATTTGACTCGTCACAGGCCTCCCTTTCTTTCTTCCCTCAAATATCTTGCTCTTTCCCTGCGTTGTCCGTGCAAGCGTGGTTGCAGCTCATGAGCTACAGTTTGGTTGAACAAGGTTTGCATACGTTGCTCTGCATATGGATTGAGGATGATGCTATATTGCCAAATAATCCATAAGAAAAACTTGTGAAGCTTACATTCTGATTACTTTTTCAGTAGTTCCACTTGGCTGATTTAAGAGCTGGGTAATTCTGATACTACTCAGACTAAGTTAGACTAAGAAGTTGAGGGCTTTAGTCAAATCTAAATCATAGAATCGTAGAATGGTTGGGTTGGAAGGGACCTCAAAGCTCATTTAATTCCAACCCCCCTGCCATGGGCAGGGAAATAAATGATTTTTCACTAAATATTAAAAAAATATCTATATAGTCTAGTGCGTCTTCAGGAAGTTCTCATGCTAGACCGTGACTCTTTCTAAAATACAAAGTACCTTTCTGTGTTCTGAGTGTTTCAATTTATGTAGCAGATGCAGTGCTCAAAACTGAAGTTTGTGATTTACTCAAAATGAAAAGAAAATGGAGAAGGCTTTTCATTTTCTTCTGGATGTCTCATAAGTTTATGATCCGATTATGAAACTGGTATATTCTTTTTAATGCAGATATTTTTGCTATAATTGAGTTACTGACTTTTTTTCTGAATATTTCTGGTTTCTGTCGTTCCCTGTTGGTTTTGGGTGATTTTCTCATACAGCTTTGAATTCAATGTAGGAGTCAAATCTCTAGTTGAAATGCACGTAATAGTACTTCTTGAATCTTATGGAAGAGATTTTTTTTCTTCCTTTTTTCCGCTCCATCAATGTGAGTATGAGCTACAGATTACAATTTTATAATTTAAATTAAAAAAAAAAATAGCACTCATTCTCAGTTAAGAACTTTGGGCTGCTTTTGATGTTGGTATTTAGGGACAAAAAAATGGAAAATTTAGCCATGAACTTGCTCTGTAGGGTAAACTGTGAGTACTGATATTTTGCTTTGACCTACTTGTTTACTTGGAGGGTTTTTTTGAGTTTCTTAATTTCAGAGCTAAGCATAAATTCTTACATCTTTCTAATTAGTCAGTTTTCCTAGGTTTTAAGTAAACCTGTTAGCAGTGAATCTGACTCATTGTCTCGCAGTAGATGATGGGCACAGCTCAAGAAACCTCAAAAAAAAACAGGAAAGCCAATAAAAATCTCTCTTGCATTAGAAGAATAACTTTAATAATCTTACAGCTAATTATTACTGAGCTTAAGGAATTAGTATAACTTAGGGAAGCAAATTAATATTGTTGTAGCAGCGGAGATAGGTGTGGGAGGGAAAAAGAAGATGATTCAGTTTAGCTTTATTGCTTATGTAAGGATGTATGATCTGGAGGTAGGGAAGAAGAAAGCACAATTAGACTAACAGCAATGCATCACAGATTTCTTGCCATTAATATGTGTAAAATTATGTCTAGGTAGCTCACAAAATAAGTCTGTGTTTTCTTGTAGCTTGCTGGTTAGAATTAGATGTGCGAAATATATTTGCTTTTTTAAAAAAAAAGTAAATTTAAGTAAGTGCATAGCAGAGGAAAGGAAAAAAAAACATGCAAAGAGGATTTCAGAAAAAACTGAGAGACTGGCCTTGTCCCAGTGAACACCATAAATCTGTAGAATGGGTTCTGTTAATAGTGATGACAGTAGTAATGCTATCAGCACAACATCTTTGATTCTGATAGCGTTATTAGCTTGTAATTTGTTTTTTTTTATGCACTTTAGTTAATGCCAGGAGGGCTGTGACATAAAGAGAGTTTGGGGTTTCCCTTCTGTAAAGGCTTTTCCAGTGCATCATTCCAATTTGGGTTGCATTGGTTGTTTCTCAAAGCTTAGTGCTATCTTTATTAATAGCAGTCAATATTCAGCAGTGGTGTAAAAACTGGTTTGTAGTGAGTTTTGACATCAGCCTTTCTGTTTATATCACGGTTCCTGTGGTCTTGGGCACCAGCCTTGAGTGAACTGGAAATGCTACCCACAGGGAAGTGCAGGGGAAAGTTTACTGATAAAAAGAATTGTTGAAATTCAAGAACAGGAGCAGGCTTTCGAAATAATCTCTTATTTTGTTGCTTTTTAAAACACTCACGTGAGAAGAAGAGGATCTAATCAGCATAGCCAAAAGATTTCTTTTTAAGCACCTTTTTAGTCAAAACACATGAAATGGAGGTATTTTGAGGGCAGGTTTATGTGCTTGCTTAGCATGGCCTCTGCTGCTGTCTCCTACAGTTTTTATCCTCTTGATTCCTTGTTCACCTCTCCAGTGAGATCACTATTGGGTCATGCTTTAAAATTGTGGGAAACAGAAAGTAAAAACTGATCTATTTATAACTGAAAGATATAACCAGCTCCAACACTGCTGTTTCAAGGGGTTTACAAGCAATTGGAAGCTCTGCATTTACGATTGGCTTACTAAATCCCTGCTCCTCCTGGATGCAGGGGATGGTGTGTTAAATGCCCGTGGAGTGAGTAAATGTCAGTAAGACTTCAGTAGTGGTAATCACTTCCCCGTCTTTGTTAAAAAATTGATTGGTGGTTAATGAGGAATTAAGGACTCGTGTAATTGGCACCAGAAAGCATCTGCTTCTGAAAACTCTTTGTGTGGTTTATACTGCAGCTGCTTCACATGCCAGTCTTCTACAACTTAATGGCATAAATACCTTTGGTAACTAAATAGGGTGTTTCTTTTTCTTTTTTTCCTTTTTTCCTCCTTTTTTTTTTTTTCCTACCTGAGCAAGTGAGCATGACTGCCTTGATGTGCAGCTTCAGAAGTTGCCTTCAGAAAAGCTCAACGGTTCTTAGGAAGGTGCAAAGAAACATAAAGTTAGAGGGCACAAACTGTGCTACTTGCTCGTCAAAACTAAAGCAGAAAGAAACCTGCTGGATCTGGGCTTCAAAGGTGACCCAAGAATCGTGGTCAGGTTCTCTGAAAGTGGTATGTTATTTTAGGGAATTGAAAACTGTTGTAGTTTGGAGAGAATGTGGTGCTCTTACCGTGCTAATTAAGATACTTACTTTATCTTACAACAATTAATAATTCACGTACTCCGGTCGAAGATTTCTGCTCATATTTTAGGCAGATGAGAGTGTGGTTTTCTTTGCACATAAAAAATAATGGTGAAACTGTGGCCTCCTCGTGGAGCAGTGGGCTTCAGAGAGATTTGATAATTTCTCTTCGAAAAAGCACCCCTCGCATTGAAATGTTGAGTCCTGGTTTTATTTTCCATGTGTGTGCAGCTTCCAGAGGGATCTCAAAGTGACGTTTATGCTGAATGTGTACATGTGTATGTATGTATCTGTGTATCTTGCTGTCTTCTTAAGTTTTGTGTCAGACAGTTATTACTTGCTCTGCTGTGGTGCCTCCTATGCAAAGCCAGTAGGTTCAGGGGTAAAAATGGCAAAAGACAGGTCCTAAATATCCAGCTGGAGTGCTTTTGTGTAACAACAGCTCCTGTGCAAATCGGACTTCAGAAGATTTTGAAGACAGTCGTGCACGTGACTCATCTTGGATGACAGAAGCAACCTTTCTTTCTGATCACCCATCTAGATTACACGGTTCCCCCATAGCTAATGACACGATAGAGAAAGTACTTTTCCATGAATCATTTTCATGTGAATCATACCAGAGGTGTGCCTGATTACTCAGCTACATGATTTGTAATTTATAGGTGATTGACAGCCCCGCTCTGGAGACAGGCGATCTCTTTTTATTTAGATCAACATTCCATGGGCTGCTAAAACTTAGTATCTGGTACTGCTGTGGGTTTTATTTCTTCATCTTCTGAACAAGAGTGATGTGTTTGGCTTTTTCCCTCCATCTCAGCATGCCCATTCTGTCCTTTCCAAAGACATCCAGATCTCACTGCGATAGCACAAATGCTTTCTCTGATGGTTTCCTTGTCCAGAAGATGTCTGTGAGAGTAGCTACTGAATTGTGATCAGAACTTCTGACAAGTGATGTCTGAGCAAACTATCCTGAGAACAGGAATGAAAGTTGAAGACCTCTGGCCCTCACCATCAAGTAGCCTTATCACTGAACTGCGTAGCCCAAAGTGTGCGTGCTCTGTGTGGGGCAAAGGAAGAAGTTCAGCTAGAGGACCCAAGATGAATCTCCTTCTTTCTCTCCTCCCCCTCTGTAACAAGCTGAATATAGCCAAGTGGTTAGGGAAATCTTGGGAAAGGAAATAGATACGGGTTTGAATCCCATCAGTCTGGAAATAGTCAAGCACTCTCACATCCTGGCTGAGCAGCCTAAGGATTTAGTAATTGTTCCGAAAGGGAATGTGCCCTTTATGCCTGTTCCGAAAGTATATTTTTAGGGTATCTTCCAAAGGGATTTCTGTGCTCTGAAAAAAAAACATTTCTAGCTGTTGGGTAGGGAAATGATGTTGGGCTCACTCTCCTAGTGGCAGTGAGTTTTGTGTAGAGCCTGAGCTCTGGACACATGGCTTTGAAGGGAGAACTTTGACCTTTGAAGGTGGATAATGGCTCATTTTGGTGGTTCCCTCTGACAGTAGCCAAATTCTCCCCAGGTTATGTAAAGGGTGTTGGATATGTTACTCTGGAAGCAGGCTGGGAAAAATGAGGTTTGGAAGAGGAACTCCTTCCCAAATGTGTTTTTTCTCTTTGTTTTTACTCTTCCAGCCATATAGAATAGTGCTATGCTCTTGCTACTGCACCATATCTACTGCAATAAACTGGGTTTTTGTACCACAAATGTAAAAGTCGATATGGTGTTCTTGGCCTTTTGCATTAATTCAACTGTAAAGCACAACTGCTAGCTTTCACCTGGTGTTTACTTCTTCACTTGCTTTCCACACAGTCAATATTTGTCCAGTTACTGACAGCGTGGAGGACACAAAACAGAAACAACTGACAAAAGCAACGTTGCTGTTGAAACTTCAACAAAATATGGGTATGTTACTTCCCTGATTTTTGCTATGGCATCCAGTGGCCCTTTCAGTCCTGTTAGCTTCCACAGCATTATTAATAAACTGTTGAGATTAATACTTTTTAAAAATGAGTTGCCATTTCAGTATTGTAGGTGCAGGGTGTTTCTGGGGAAGAAAGAACCGCAGATTTCTGTTGGAACAAAACCAGTGTTTGCATTCGTTCAGCCTACAAGTCAGTACAAAAGGCTGATGTAGCTTTATTTCCTTTTTGGAGAGCCACCACTTCTATAATTCCCTACTTTAAAAAAAAAAACCCAAAACACACACAGTTGAATGGCTTTGTCAAATAGGCATCCATAAATCAGCTGGTGACTCACTGATCTTCTCCTGAGGCTGACAAATACGTATGGGCTTGGGTGCTAATTGTCAGCCTCAATAAATCAGGGAACACCAGCCACAGAACTCTCCTTTCAAATACAACTTCTCCATCATACTCTCTTGTCCAGCTCTCACGTATCTGTCTGCGCTTAGTACAGTTCTCCGTGCTGTGAGTCTTTTGGTGCTTTAGTCGACAAAAGAGTAATTTTTGTTTTCTGTTAATTCTTAGAAGTAGAACATGGTAACGGGAAGATTAAAGACTAGTGGCAGTAACGATGTGTTTGCTTTGGATGTAAAAATGTTTCCCCTTCAAACACCCTTTTGGCTTTTTTTATGTTGTCTTCTCAACTGCATCAGTAACAAGCATGTTAATCGATAGGAAAATGACTGTTGTGCTACCAAGAGACTTGCAGAGTAGATGTAGTGCCACACGGAAAAGAATAAATGTAGAAGCTTTTTGTTTCTTAAAATTGTGGGGTTTTTTTTCCTCCCCAGTCTGATTCCTAGAATCAAGCAGTAGTGCAGAGTCAGTGCATTGTTTTACGGGCCAGGACATGGCCAAGGTGTGACAGAATTATGCAGTCAACTGGATTTCTGGAAGGATCCTGCTCTGATTAGAAATGTCATGTGGGGTTTTTATAATTTAATTATCTGCCATCGTAGCTTTAGATTTAGGCTTAGCAATGGTAGGTGCTTTTTGGGGTGGCTCTTACTGTTTCTCTTCCTGCTTGTGGTTCACCTTGACCCTGCCCTCCACACCCTGGCTGCTGCTGACTGTGCTGCCCTTGCCACTCACGGAATGCGTTTCCTTTGTTGTTTAGGTGTGGTGATAGCAGCTGCTGTCGCAGTCTTCGCATCGATCTTCTCTTTCAATTACTTCAGTGATTAAACTCAAGCAACCGGAGCTTCGTGGAAGCATTGGCCAGTTGCAAGATGGAAACATCTGTGTTTAATAGATTAGTAATTAAGAATTGTTGCCTGAATATCACCAGTTGGATGTGCAATATAAATTGTAATGATAGGCTCGGTTACCTTGTTCCAGCATGCACTTGCTATATCAAGTAGAATCACACGGTTACTGTATCAAGTAGAAGGTGAATCAAGTTTACTTGTTGCTCTGTATAAATGAGTGATAGTATTATTTTCTAGAAAGATCCCTTAAACAAATGTATAACCTTCCTTTTCTTCCTACTTAATGTGTTAGTGCAAAATGCTGCTACTGGTGTGTTTCAGGCTATTGGTAAGACTACCATAGTTACCCGGTATGACAGTTCCTGCTTTAAGGGTTCCTTTGCTGAGAGAAATCTCATCTCGTTGAAGTTAACTGGGGAAAAATTAGATTTAATGAAGCCAGCATTTCACCGCAGGCATTGGTTTAGATAATACTGGTTAGCTAGCACAGTAAGTATACAAATAGTTCCTGGTAGTTTCAAGACTAGACCAATTCAGCCTGTAAATACCTTAGTTCAAGACCTGGAGAACTCAGAAATCAATAAAATGCGTAGAACTTTTGAGATGCCTATAAGCCCCCTTTTACTCTTGATGTGGATTTCGCTGTCTGGCTCTGATTCAATCATCATCCTCTTGGAATATTAACTATTTCAGCAACAGCTACATCTAGGCAGCCAGCGTGGATTATCTTGTAAATACTTGCAAGTTGTCAAAACTGTTTGCTAATCAGGATCTTAGACTATGAACAGGTCACATTCCGTTATGAGAGACTCTCCTGGGTATGTTAGTGGGTTATTGTTTACTTGCCATGAGGAGAGTGGAAGGAGGGAAGAATTTTGGTAAGGTTAATAAAGATGATTCCAATATGAAACGTGGTGTTTACTTGGATCTGAACTACAATGGAAAAGAATTCCAGATTTTAGGGCATTTTAATCATAGAATCATAGAATGGTTTGGGTTGGAAGGGACCTTCAAGATCATCTAGTTCCAACCTCCCTGCCATGGGCAGGGACACCTGCCACTAGATCAGGTTGCTTTAATACCACTGCAAATTTCTTTTTTGTATGAAGACACCAGAATGCTAAGAAAAAATATAAACACTCTGATTCTAAAGCATTATCAAGGATGTACTGGGATACTTTTATTAAAAGGCAGCTATGAGAAAGTTATCTTAAATATTTATTGCCTTATCTGTGTGTTCTGTTTTTACCCATTTGGAAAAAGAGCTACTTTTAGCATTGTAACTATGTTTTGGAACACGGTGTTCCAGATCTTTTGTGCTCAGGACTGTTTGAGTCGGAGGAAGGCTCCCTTTTCAGCTGCCACGTGTTTCACAGATGTGTGTTACTCTGTGCAAACGGGTGGCATCGACAGCCAGGAGGGTGGTGTTACGCAGAAGCAGTTGGTGCTGGGGGAGGTCGAGTGCTCTTCAGAAAATGAGATTAATTTTGTCATGTGCTTCAAAATATAGTTGATTTAAAAATTGCTCTGCTAAAGTCTCTATTAGAAGGAGGAGCAAGGGAGTAATGAGGAAAAAGCTTTGTCTCTTTTTATCTCTATTTTTAAAAGAGGAGGGAGTTATACTTTTGGAGGTAAAATACAAAACGGTTATTTTGTAGTTGCCCGTTACTCAAAACTTGGCCGTAGAAGCAAAGCACGACATTTGAGATGCTAAATATCTTACACCAGAGAAGAAAGTCATCATGAAACGCTCTTCCAGTAGTTCTTGTTCAGCACCTGTGGTGTAAATAGTAGAGCTTGTTTGGAGGTGTCATCCCATGGATCCCTTAGCAAAGATCTCTGGTTTTCTTCCCCCACCCCTCCAAGCTTATTCATGGTTTAGTACATGATTCTTTTCTTTATGGTGTTGCTACAGACCATCAAATTAATCCTTCAGCTTACAGCTAGCTGGATTTCAAGGATCTGTGGAAGTTTTCCAATTTGAGGTTGGAAGAAGGCAAAGAAAGTAACTGGGTGGGATGAGATTTCAGCTTTAATTCAGGAGGCTGCGTTTGACTGCCATCTGTACAGTAAGAAAATAATATAACCCTTTCAAAGAAAAAAAAATGAGTAATTTGACTTGTATCTACAGATTGAGCCTTCCAGTCATCCTGCCGTGAGGAAACAGCGGATGTAGAAGAAAGCAGGTTCTCGCTTGCCTAAGAATTACAGAACTAACCCAAGAGGGGATTTCATTGTCATCTTGCTTCCCATCCTTTTTGTACTGTGAGCCATTGACAACATAAAAAAATGAGTTCTTTAAGAAAAAAAAGCAAAGATATGTGTAAGAAAAAAGGAAAGCAACCTTTTAAAGTCTGCTTCTTGACTACTGCGTACCTTTTGCTCAGGTTTCGTACAGGTTTATCCTTTTCCTGCTGACTATATCATCTTCTGGAGTTTTCTGTTTGGGAAAACTCCATCGTGACTGAAACTGAGCTTTGTTAACTCGTATCCATGACTGCAGATACGTTTTTTATTTTGATATGTGAGAGTCTAGAGGAACAGTTAGGACTTCGCATTGGAAAATCTGGCTCTTCGAAGCCTAGTCCTAAAACGGATGTTACGGAAAAATTTTGCTGAAACCTTATTTACTGTGCTATGTAGTTGCTGTGATCAAAGCTTCACTTGCAACTTCATTAGTCATGAGCTTCTGTTGAGGCTTGGCACCACATGTGTGGGGGTTTTCTTTGTTTTGTTGTGGTTTTTTTTTAAATTACAGGTTGAAGGAAATCCTGCTTAAGCATGCTTAATCTCTCTCTTAAATTGGAGTGTCATCTTATTTCTCACAACTAGCTGTAAATGCAGTTTCTGTTGTGTTTATTGTTTGTTAGAGTTTTTTTGCTTTCAGCCTGGCTTCTCAAAGAAACGAAGCTTATGGTGACCATGCTGCTGATCTGCACTCTAATAATATAAACCCAGTTTGATAAAGAGGGAAAGTTCTCAAGAACGTTAAGTTCCCACCAGTTACGTGTAGATTTTCTGGTGTGTAGAGGACAGCAATTTTTCATGCCTCTTTAAAACACCTCATCAAAAAACACAAGACAAATACTGTCCTGCTCCTCAGGTAACTGGTTATTTTTGTGATAGACAGAAGATAATTCATTATTTTCTACTTAATCTGTTAATAAGAGCATCAGATTTTCGTAATGTCAGGTATATCTGCAAATGGTTGCTTTCTGAAGAGTTGACCTACCAATGCAGGTGAAATTTTAAGATGATTTTAGCTGAGGGATAAACATCATACTTGAATAAGAGGAAAAAGGACTACTCTAAAGGAAAAGCTTTATTCCACCTGGAATTCCATCAGAAAAACTTATCATAGACTTGCATTCAGAAGGTTCCAACACAGAAATCGTTAACGTTTTGGGAAGATGCTATTTGAATTCTTGGTGGGATAAAATCATGAATTGTCTTACAGGTTAAAGAATATTGTGCATCCTTAAGAGATGATAAAGAACTCAGTGTACACGGGGCAAGGTTTCTAGTGCTCTTCTAAAATATTAATCCGTGACAAAACAATATTAAAAGTAGGAATTCAGTAGCCTTATGATCGTCTCTAAAATTGGACCAAAAAAGAAAGATTGTTATTTAAAATAATTATTAAAACAAGGCCTAAGTTGTGTTCAAATAAATTTGTTTGAAAGGATACCTCATGACCCCTTCGGTGATGTTTTCAGGGTTATATTTCCCAAATCTTTTTGAGTAGAATTCTTTTGTTGTGCAGATTTGTTGGAAAGTAGTGTAACAGGCAGCTGCTCCTGTGAATTTTCCGTGTGAATGAGAAGTGGAGAAAAAGAACGTGTTTAAGAGAGTGGTGTAAGAACCTGCTTTTAATGTGTGGCTCATATCGCTGCAGCAGTGGTTCCTTGGTCCTGGCAGCTCAGTTCTGAATCCTTACTGATCCACGTGCAGAATTTCGCATTTTCCATGGCGGGATCCTGACCTGAAACACAGCTGAAAGCTCCCTCTCCAAAGTGAGCACCACGTGAAACTATCAGATCAAATAAAAACTGGTGAGTCATATGAGTACTAAAACCAATCTTTAACACTTTGATCATCTCCAATGTTCTCAGCTGTGTGATTAAGATACAGATACTTATGTCCTCGGAGTAAGATACAGGTATTTCTGTGCTCGGAGTAAAATTCAGCCTTCAGCTTTGCCAGTGTGCAAAAGAAGTCGTTGAAATGCTCGTAATGTTCTGTTGTCTTGTACCAGAACTGGAGGAGGTAAATTTTTTTAGATCTACAGAGAGAGAGAGGAAGGTTTATAGCGAGTTTACCCCATGTCTTCCTCTCAAACGGATTGTGAAATTGTTGTAGTTCTCAGTAGAGAACTTGCTCGTCGTGAATTAATTCGTACTCTTGCACGCTCATCTGTGAATATCAAGAGAATGTTTTATTAATAAGTTGTAATCTGTTTCCTTTAGCAAATCTTAAAGCTTTAGTAAATGTCTAGAGAGTGCTTGCTAACATTTCACATGTTTTTTAAGGTTAAGGGTATGTGCTACCAAGATACTTCACACTTCTTGTGGCAGGTTTTGAGAGCCGTTAAGCTTTATTCAGACTTATTACATACGCACAATATACTTTTGCAGCAACTCGCAGACATTTTAAATATTACTTTTCAAAACAGGGAGCAACAACGAACTGGAATGAGCCGATCACATGTCTGTGTTAGCTGTTTGGATGACAAACTCACAGAAGCGATGAGCTAACTTCTGCGTTTTCATGAATATTGAAAGTTAAATGCGGAAGCGTAGGGTAATGTCCTAGATACCTAAGCCATTTAGGAACGCAAGGACTTTGGGCTGTTTGTCCTTAAAACTGTTGGACGAGATCTTGTTCCTACTGAAGTTGGTAGAAGTGAATCTGAGGAGCCAGGACTCTGTAATTCCAGAGCAAGGAGACAGCTTTTTGTATCTGCAGAGGGACAGATCAGTCCTGTTCCTGTTGAAGTGAAGTTTTTATGCTTCATGGAGACAGGCGTGGGCCCTCAATTTTTAATTTTATATTTTTTTCCTTAATGTCTTAGAGATCACCAGTATCGTCTCCTGTACTTCCTGTTACTTGTGGCTGGCATAGAAATAAATTATGTACAGAACTGCCAGTTGTATGTGTTTTTAGTAAAATACTAACAGTTAAGCAATTTTTATATCTGTTTATCTTAACGAACAAATTAGCAAAGACAGCCTTCTCTAAATGAGATGGGTGTTACTGGGATTGATTTACTACATACTGAAGAGGAAAGGGAGACAGTGAGGACTATGGATCTCTAATTATTCAACATCTTGCTCATCCGTGTTCCCATTGCCCAGCGCTGGAAGCTCCCTTTCAGGTAGCAGCCCATACTCATTTAGGAAAGACTCTACATCCACAGCAAAAAACTCCTCATTGAATTGTTCCGAAATGCTAATGAAATTGCTCAGGAGCTCCCCACCCTTATAGACAAGTAGAGTGGGAAGCACTTCGTTGGAGAAGCGGTCTCCAGCCCCCGTGTTGGAGGCCTTGATCTTGCAGAACTTCACGGTGGCGTACTCGGCTGCCAGGCAGGTCAAGCTGTTGTTGAGAGCATCGCAGCCCTTGACGCCGTCTTCGTAAATGTGGACGATGACGGTGGTAGTTTTACGTTCTTTCTCGATGGCTTCCAGGAACTGTTCCCCGTTCTGCAGCTCACACAGGTAACCGTATTTTGGCCCAAAACTCAGCCTTTGGTGCATATCCTGCATGCAGCGTTTGCGGTACTTCTGTAGGCAGCTTTCATCTTCTTGCTCGTCATGAATTAATTCGTACTCTTGCACGCTCATCTGTGAATATCAAGAGAATGTTTTATTAATAAGTTGTAATCTGTTAGCACTGAAACAGGAAGAGACTAAGTTGTTGTCCAAAAAACATCACGTTGAAAGCTTAGCAGAAGAGCTGTCGCTTCCTGTAGGGACTCTGGAAGGTCTCTTCAAGAGACAGATGAAGATCCTGTCTCAACAATTGCGTGGCAACTTGATGGTATTGAAGACAGTTGCCACATTTGGCAACAACTTCTAGATGTGCCAGAGTTGGTGGGAATTTTGCCAGTGACTGCAGTGGGGTCGAAGTTTAATTCCTGTGGTTTTTGGGTGCCCCACTTTCAGAACTGGTAACTGGTACTGAGTGACATTAAGGCTCAGAGCTCTGTCCTATCTAAGTAGCTTTTTAAACAGGTTAAAAATTTCCCATTTCCTCGACTGAGGTTAGAGCATTGAGGCAAGGCAGGGAGGAAGAAAAGTCAGACTCTGTGTTGTGTGGTATGTTGTGAAATATACTGCTGAAGTTCTACTGAAGTTTGACTTTGCTTGAGAGAGGTCTAGCTAGGTGGTTGCACACGCGTTTGTTCAGTTGTGTGAGCTGGGCTAAGCTGCAAAGGAGTTGAGTCTAGCAAATTCTGGATTTTCTGGTTTAGAACCGGGCTGTTTTACACAGAAACAAAATTAACTTATTTTGCTTTTCTTCTCTTACCTTACGGCAGAACCTCTCTCTGGTGTCTTTATCATCTTTACTGAAAGATCTGTGCGGTGAAGACATTTGTCGAAGAATTTCTTTCTTGCTCAAGGATAAGGAGTCTCTGTCTTCGCTTTCTAATTTAAACTTCCTCCAGTCGTTGATCACACCTTTGGGCCCTAAGAGAGATGAAGTTAGGTGAGAAACTGGCTGCAACAAGAAGCTGTCTTAAGAAGTTTCTGCTCTCTGCTGGTTTGTCCTTCTGTGCCGCAGTTTATCCGTCCACCCCTCTTCCTTCCAGAGCGCTCTCCAGGAGTGCTGAAAACCAGAGTTTTGGGACCAATGTGTTACATCAGCCTCCAAAAGAAAGAAAGAGGGGGTTTTGTGATCCGGAACGCTTTGGTGGTCTGGTTCCTATTGGGGTCCTGTAAAAGGATTTTGGTGAACTGCAGGAATAGTTAACAAGGATGAGGATGTTGAAACCTGTTAAATTTGATGTGTTGGCCCAAGCTGGTGTTTCGTAGAAGTATGTTTTCATTTCTCTATGGGCAATGTATTTGAATACATAACATGCAGAAGGACTTTTAGTAAAACTAAGAATACAGGACACTTGAGGGGTTTTATTTTCTTTTTACACCCATGCCTGTTCCACTGGAAGAGTAACCTGTATAGCAAATGGAATGATAAATCTGATTGTAATGCAGATCTTCGTCTTTGGAGCTGGTTGGTTAAAGCAGTTAAATTTTCAACTGGGGAAAAAAAAAATAATAATTTCAAAATTTCAGTGGTGTTTTTCAAAATGAAACGTTTTAATCGGCATCGTAGATTCTAAAGCAAAACCAAGGAATGTTTTAGTGTTTTCAGAGGTGAAGTTTATTTCTATGGAATATTTAGAAAAGACTGGGTAAGCTGCTCTCCCTCTCGTGAGAGATGTGGTGTTGCTGGTTGCCCAGACTTTGATTTGGATTAAATTTCAACATCTTGAAGTGGTGGCTAAAGGAACTACACCCCTCAGTGGAAAGGGGAGGTGACCTGATCTTTTGCAAACAAGATTCCAAAGCAAGAATTAGCCTGAACCTCTTGGCATAGTGATAACAGTACAGCAGCCTGATTTCCAAAACCGTTTGGAAGCCTAGTTGTGGATGTAGCACCCTACGTTTGGGTCTCTAAAAATATATATATGTAATAATCATGGCCAACAGCAGCAAGGCTGGTTGGGAAAGAGTTGTTACAAGAGCTACATTTATTGTAGTGCAAAGAAAAAGAAGCCCTCGGAGCACAGGGAGGGCATGTTTGTCGTAGAGTTACTTGTTGGTGGGGTGGGATGACGCGGTACCTGTCTGTAGAGCTGAGGACCATGTCAGTACTCCTAAAAATCATGGTGATCGAGTGCTGGATTAAAAAAGAATTGTGACTCTGAGCAAGGATGCTTTCGAAGCTCTCAAATGCTATGCCATGTTTGCTGAAAGGATTTATAGGTTCACTTTTAGCACTGAATGTTCCTTCTATAAGAAGGAAAAAAAATAATTCAGCCTTTATAGTGAAACCTTATAACCTAATTTAAATGTGTGTGGGTTTTATTGTTGTTTTGTTTACTTCTCTTTCCCCCAGAAGAAGAAAGGCCGTTGTTCACAACCGAAGCAATAAACCAACGAGATTTGCATTGGGCCATCGCTGGTGGTGGCTTTTTCAGGTGTCTTCTGTGTTTACCATTTGCTTCAGGTACGAGGAGGATTGACACGAAGATCAGTTTGATGTTCACTACCCTTCCGTGAGGGGTGTCACTTACTCCAAAGTACGTTCTCTTTGGCTTTGGAGCCTGTGTTGCTGTGCAAGGGGGTTGGCAAACCAACTGGATCTACTCAAATTCTGGGTTTTGCCAGTGAACAGGGACAGTTTGCCTTATTTTTAGAGAAAAAAAAAACAAACAAACAGTTAGTTTCCTTGCCTGTGTGCGTCGCCTGTCCTTCAAAATCTTCTTCCAAGCTGGTGTTGGCGTTTTCTTCCATTTTGGTGGCTGGAGTAGGAGATGCTGCAAGTTGAAAAAGGAGAACAGTTAATAACAGGATAGAAAAGGGATAAGCTTACAGCAGGCACAGCGCAGTGTGTGATTTCCTGCAGCTGTTAGGTGTCGGTGAAGATCAAAATACACATGATAATTGTAGAGCTTCTCGTTTTTTCATGAAAAGCAATTAGGATTTATGTCAGTCTCTTTTTAAAGATGTCTGGCCAGATTCTTACCGAAAGTGCCTGAGCGAGGGTTTCTTCATTATGCTGTTCCTTCTCAGTCATCAGGGAATATTGGGAACATAGTGTGAAACAGTGATTTTAAAACTTTCTGAAATGGGAATGTATAGTATTTTCTTTTTTTTTCTTTTTTTTTTTTTTAACCCACCCTTGGCATCTGGAACGTATTAATTTTCCAAGCGCTGTAACTATTTATTTTTAGGAATTGCCTGGACTTCTCATTTCTAATACAGAAAATGGAGCCAGGTATTTGAACCTGTGGGGCAAGAGACCTCTGAACATCCTGGAGCCAGACTGCTTGTGGTTGGGCTGTGTTTGTTCCAAAACAGAAAAAAAATTATGGGGGTTATGAATCAAAATCGCTTTCTTATTCCACCTGTTCTATAAATAAGGCAACCCAAGGAGCCAGACAGCAATCACAGGGCACTGCACAGCAGTACTCAAGCAGCACCCTTTGTGTCTTTTACGGTGGAGTTTTTGAGGGGGCGAAGTAGAACCACTGGTCTTTGAGGGAAGAAGAGAGGTTTCCCTTCGTTAATCCCCGTCGACGAGATAAGCCCAGTTGGGTGGTCCCAGAGAATTCCAGAGCAGCAGGGTTTGGCCACAGCATCGAGCTCTCAAGGTCAGGCTTGATGTTCAAGTCACAGACGATGTTCTTGGGGTCCTGCAGCTCCCTTGGTAAGATCAATTATCTGTTTCAGGAGGGTATTCTGGGGGAGAAAAGTGCTGATTCCTCCCGTGCATTTTTACTGCGCTGCTGATAGACATCTACAGAGGCCTCTGCGTGAGCTGTGCCACCGTGTAGTACTGAGTCTTTTCTCATGTTGCACATCAGCCACAAGCTTCCTTTTTAGTCAGAAACTGTAATTCTACTGTGATAAAGTGTCACTGCCTGCAGGAGTCTTAAGGCAGATGAGTTGAGCGCTCCTATTTAGTCTAGACTAGTTGTAGCTGTTCAGATGTTAAGGTAAGCTTTATTTGATTTCGTAGTAAATCCCACCTGAAAGCAACTGCTGAGATGCTATCATGCCATGAATCATAGAATCATAGAATGGTTTGGGTTGGAAGGGACCTCAAAGATCATCTAGTTCCAACTCCCCTGCCATGGGCAGGAAAACCCTCAACATAGAGTCATAGAATGGTTGGAGTTGGATGCGGTATTTAAAAGCTGCTGTCGTGTTAGAGTGACGTTAGTGTTGTAGCATAAATGCACCTTCATTTTTACATACCAGCATCAGGGAATAAAATGGAATAATGGCTGAGCAAGAACAAGGAATCGGATTCTTGTGTGTATTGGGACTAAAGCTCGTTAGTAAATGTGCAAATAAGTTGTTCCATATATAGAATCACAGAATGGTTTGGGTTGGAAGAGACCTCAAAGATCATCTAGTTCCAACCCCCCTGCCATGGGCAGGGACACCTTCCACTACACCAGGTTGCCTCATGGCAGTTAATCAAAACTTGTGGGAAGCGTTGCAGATAAGTTTGGATCGAAAGCAGGCAATGAATTCTGCTTTATTCGTATAAATTCTTTCTGTAGATAGATGGTTGTAGATCCAGATTACCGGATCAATTGCGATTCAGTCAATTCTGAAATGGAAATATGAAGCTAATCCCTTCTAACACAGCAAAACTCAAAATCTTTGCCATGTCAGCGATGCCCAGCTGTGTGGATCTGCTGGGTCAAAGCCTTGTAAGTAATTCCCGTGACTTCCATGGACACCTACAAAAAGCTCTTCTGTCTGCTGAAGCTGAGGATTTCCTTTGTTCCGTGAAGAGGTGGTTTGAATCTCTGTATGCTTTGCTGTTTCGTAGCTTTGGGCGCTGAAGGGCACTAAAACTCCAGGATGTGAAACTCAAGCAGCCTGTTGCAGGTTCAAACCGGAAAACTGACCGCGCTTCCGGTGAAGCATGAGATGGGAACGGATTGCTTAACAAATGAAAGCTCTCCATAAAGTTTGTGCTACTGATCTGTTGTACCTAATAAATCTGAAAAGATTAGGTGAATCATAACCGCACGGAAAGCCGCGTTACACCACTCTTCTGCAGCGTGGCATGAGGCAACAGCCCTGATGATGCTCAGGCTGGTGAGCTGACCATGGACCTGGGAGTGGGGAACTCCTCAAACTTAATCCTGGCTCTGCGACTGAGTCATGCAAACCCTGCTCCCTTCCGTTCGGTGGAGTTATAAATATTTATCTTGGTGCTGTGGGAAGTAGGCTGTCCAAACCAGTTGTTTCCCAGTTAGGCACCTGAGGACAAGGGCATACGAACATGTAACTGCAGGCTGATCCGTGGGAAGCCTGGTTATAGAATGAGCTGGCTCTCCTGTAGCACATACTCTTCCTTCCAAGAAAGCGTAGTGGAAAAAGGTGTGGGCTATTGTGTTGAGTGTGTGGGCAAACATGGGGCATCACCAGGGTAGGAAATTCTCCCATGTGTTCGTGAAGGGGTTAGATGAGGGTTTTTTTTTTGTTGCTGGCTGGGTGTTTTTTGGGTGGTGAGGTGATGTTCTTCTGTATGCTGGGCAAGCAGCATTTTCCAAAGAAAAAATTAGGTTTCTAAGATTTGGATAAATGTGGGTGCTGCTGGCTCAGGAGCGTGTTGTGCAGTGCCTCCATGGGGAAGTGTCCATGGGTAATGCTGAGACAATAAAGCAGATGGTGTAACGGAGCAGTTTGTAACAACGCATCACAAGATGGCCAGCAGGTCCAGGGAGGGGATCCTGCTCCTCTACTCAGCTCTCGTGAGACCCCCCCTGCAGTGCTGCGTTCAGCTCTGGGGTCCCCAAAACAAGAAGGACATGGAGCTCTTGGAGCAGGTCCAGAGGAGGCCATGGAGATGATGCAAGGGCTGGAGCACCTCTGCTATGGAGACAGGCTGAGAGAGTTGGGGCTGTTCAGCCTGGAGAAGAGAAGGCTCCGGGGAGCCTTCCAGCAGCCTTCCAGTACCTAAAGGGGGCCTACAGGAAAGCTGGAGAGGAACTTTGGACAAGGACGTGTAGTGACAGGACAAGGGGCAATGGCTTTAAACTGAAAGAGGGCAGATTTCTATTAGATCTAAGGAAGAAATTTTTCACTCTAAGGATGGTAAAGCACTGCACCAGGTTGCCCAGAGAAGTTGTGGCTGCCTCATCCCTGGAAGTGTTCAAGCCAGGTTGGATGAGGCTTTGGGCAACCTGGTGTAGTGGAAGGTGTCCCTGCCCATGGCAGGGGGATTGGAACTAGATGGTCTTTGCGGTCCCTCCCAACCCTAACTGTTCTATGATTCTGTGATTCTAAGATGTCTTAGATCTCAAGTTGCCACCTCCCTGGCTTTACAGGTGCACTGGAATTTGATGTGCCCGGCAGTGGGGACAGCTGGAGCTCTGTGTGAGACACCAGCTCTCGTAAAAGCAGCTACACTTTGCAACCCCACGGACAGGCTGCAGCACTCACGCTCGCTCACCCGGCTGCAAGTGCGTCCTAATTAGTTGACTGATGGCGCCGTCTTTTAAAAATTCATTAAGGTCACCTGTTAATAGAACCCCCTTAAACCTGAGTCAGCCCGAGAGCATCGTGGAGCAGCGCTTAGCTGCGTGGGGATGGTGGCGTTCTGTAGGCATGGGCTTGCTTGCTGGAGAACATACAACCCTGACCATTGCAACCATCTCTTATAGAATCCTTACTGCTTTAAGGCTGATTTTTTTTTTTTTTTTTTTCCCATGTAAATGTGCAGCCTCCCAGTCCTGCTAAATACTTGCTCGGGGTAAGAGCACAGGGTGAGAGCAGAATGTCCTGAGAAGGTAGTCAAGTCAAACAGCAACATGGGATGACGCTGAAGTGGTACCACGTCATCACTGTTTGTGTCTGTTAGTTCCAAGGAAGCACCAACAGACGTTTCAGGACAGCGGCTGCATCACTACTGATCCCAAGTTTTCCCTTTGCACCATTTTAACAGCATGTGAGGTGCCAGATGAACAGCAATCTTTGGGGGGGAAGGGGAATTTGCTGATTTAGAAGATATCTTACATTTTCATTAGCTTTTGCCATTGGTTTTGATGGCTGAAAGTGGCTCCTGACATTTTTGTTTGAAAAGTGCCAATGGGGAGAAAAAATTTTCCTTATTGGGTCTGCAGATCATCAATGTGTTTGACCATATTTTTGTAATGCCTATGGTGACTTCACGGACATATTTTAAGAGACTCATCATTCTATGACTTCTTTACTTTCCTGTCTTTACGTCGGACTTTCTAAGTGAAGAAAGGAAAAATTGCAATTTCTTCATAGAGGAGATTTGAGACCTTTCTGTGTCCCAAAAGCCCCTTCTTCAGCAAGAAAAAGATCCAAACCCAAAGTATATGCCTGAAGCTACCATTTAATTTCTAGGAGCTTTGGATCTGTTGTAGCTCAAGAGTAGGAGTTCCTAGTACTGATGCTCGTCCTTCTGTTGTCATTAGACCAGATGGACCAGCCTTATTACAGGGTAGAAATGACCATTTAATGAAGTGTTTCCTGTTTATCCAATATGAGAGAATGCTTTCTGCTTGGTGACAAATATTTTGTGCCTTTGGCCTTTACAGAGAGTTTTCTGTTTACCCTAAATTACAGTTATTTATTTAGTATTAACATTTTCTTTTATCCATGTTGAATTTCTGAGCTCAGGAAGAAAGCACTGTACCTGTGTGTTTGTAGTGAGGGCTTCTTTAATCCTTCTCATATATTGCAGCTGTGAACACGAAAATATTGTCTTCTGGTGCTAAATTATAGTTAGAGAAGAGAGGGAAACGAAACAGAACCAACCTCTAAACAATCTGTAAAAGGCAAGATGCGTTCTGTAAAGGACAAAGCCAATAAATAAAACTTGCTTTTGAAAGTAAGTTTTGCTACTAGTCCAAGAAGTAAACATGAGAAACACTTTTCTCAAGATACAAACATGCTGTAGGCACAAGTTTGCTGCTCCCCGTATGTGCCAATCCTGCTGAAAGTGCAGTTCTGTGCCTGGGTTGGTGCAAGGCTGTAAATCAGCAGCGTGCTGATGGGTGGGAACGTTGCTTGTGAACTGGGAGGTGTGAAATTCTGGGGACTCGTGGAAGCAGAAGAATGAAAAGTAAAGGATCTTTGCGAGATGCGATTGCATGTTTACATTTCGAGCTACTTGTGGGTGGTTGGGCAGCGGGTATGTGTGCCCGGAGCGTCCCCTTGGCTCTCGGGGAAGTGCATCTGAATTTTAACAGCATTTCCCTCTACCCAAGTGCTAATTTGAATGTTGCTTCTCTGCTCATTTTTCCTGGTTTCTCTTTGCAGAGTTCCTTCCCTGTTTATTCTTGTCCCTTCTGTCAAATGATAATGGCCACCAGTCACCTGGCAGATGGGCAGCTTCTTAAGCAAGCAAGCCAACAGAAGGAGCGGCTATGGATTCAAGTGTTCTCATTGCTGGAATTTGGGGGAAATCAGGTAAAATAACATGGAACTGGAACAAGACATTGTTCACCCCTAACTAGGCAGTAAAAATGTCCCAGTGTAGCAGAATCAAGCGAGTTCTCTGCACCTACTGCTGGGAGATACAGGATCACAGAACGGTTTGGGTTGGAAGGGACCTTCATGATCATCTAGTTCCAACCCCCCTGCCATGGGCAGGGACACCTTCCACTACACCAGGTTGCCCAAAGCCTTATCCAACCTGGCCTTGAACACTTCCAGGGATGGGGCAGCCACAGCTTCTCTGGGCAACCTGTGCCAGTGCCTCACCACCCTCAGAGGGATGAATTTCTTCCTATGCTAGCAACAGTGATGGATTTCCAAGGAGCTTAATCCAAAGCTCATCAACACCACTGAAGCCACCTCAGTAACTTCAGAGCACTGCAGGGTGTGATCTGCAGCCCTGAGCAGAAGTGGTTGAACGCACACTTGCATGATTTGCATGGTTAGGGTGTGCATGCTTCAGACCCAGATCTGATCGATCTCATAGCTACTGTATGGAGCGCTACGTTTCTAACAGACTCTTTATCTTCATGCCATCTTCTGGATGTTGTGTAGTTCTTCCTGTTAGTCAGAACGTGTGTTTTCTGAGTAAGTGACGGGACAGGGGACTGGAGAACATCGGTACTTTAGAAAAAAAAAAAAAGAGAGAGGGGGGAACAAAAACCCAGAGAGATCCATCCTTGGTCATGTATGCATTTAGATTTGCAAGTGGCATTAGCATCATTACATAAGCAAAACCGATGTCAAGGTCGGAGGTCGGAATTCCAGAGCGTTGCGAAGGGAGTCGAAAGCCGTAAGCGCCGTGAGCGATCTGCTCCCGATGAGGATTGTCAGGCACCAAGCCAGGGGATAGCTGCTGGTCGAAAACTGGGAGCTCCTGCAGCTCCCCTTTGCGTTCAGGGACAATCGGGTCCCTTGATGTTAAGGTGGACCAGTATGGGTGGAAGAGCCGACCTTCAGAGCACCGGTGTTGCGTTACCGAGATGCGCGAAGGCGGCCTTATCCTACGGATAGATGGGAATTTCCTGGGCTACCATGGTGTATCATGTGGTGATTAGATCAGTGTGTTTGGGGGGGAAAAAAAACATCATTTCAAAACGCCAGGATGGGACTTGATTTGCTCAAAGAAGAGGTCATGCGATTGGGAGAAAATATAAAGCAGGACGGGCTGACGTAGAAAGCTGTCGGCTTTGCTGCAGATCACTGTGGCTGATGAGAGGGTTATGGGATGGGATTATTCCCTCTATCCGCTTTGAGGGAGTTATGCTGGTCTTTATTTGTGAGATGGAAACATTTTAAATAGGTGCAGCCCAAGGTTTGCCAATTAAGAAATTCCCCATGTGGCTACCCCGGCTTCAGCATTGTGTTAGGGTAAAAATCACAGGATTAAAAAAATACATCCCTTTCTCCTCTTCTTTTTTTTTTTTTTCCCCCCCCCAGTCTTTCAAAATTTGGCCTGCAGTTATGCACCAGAAATTTTTCATGTTTTCTGGATTGCATATTTATTTCTGGATTTCATTGTGACGTGGGAAATTAGCTCAACGTCTTCCACATCGATCAGCTTCGCTTCGACCACAGTGCCACTATGTTTTGTATGCAAAGGCAGAATGCAGGTATTTTAAACTAGGACTTATTATTTCAGGAAAAAATATTAGTTGATATGAATAATGTCAAGTTTGAATTATCATTAACCAGCATTTTTGATTTGAAAAAGCTTGGTTTTGTATATTAAATGGTAAGTGTCTTTTGAAACTCAGGATTTGAATTTTTGGAGCGTGTCACGTATTTGTTGGACTGGTTACATCGTTGTTACTATTGTGATGAATTCATCCTTTTTTTTTTTTTTTAGTTCTATCAGGAAAGCTATTTTTCATCTATCTTCTTTTTAAAATCTTGGCTGTGTCAAGTAGGGTTGAAGAGGGAGGATGGTTAGATGCAAAGAAAATGTCTATTTGAAGCAAAAGCAGAACAGCCAACGTTGCCAATGCAGATATCTAAGGGCACGAACCTCAATCCATGTTTAACCTCAATGCCTGGCCCGATTTGTCGGATGGATTGAGCATTTCACCGCGGTGCTCTGAAAGTCAGGATCAGTTGATGTTTAAGTACACATTTAATTTCTGAACTCTGAGTAAACAGCTGTATGCCTGCTAGAATTGACATGTCCTTCAGAGCTTTGGTTGGAGTTTATAGCTGTAATTAGCAAAGACATCATGAGTGGCAGAAGCCCAGGGGAGAGATTTTGTCTATTTTTTTTCCAAGCTCAGCAGATGTTTGGCAGCACATATAATCCCTATAATTTGTCAAAAATCACTTCTGTCAGAGCTGGAACTCTAGCAGTGACTGGAGACAGGCGTTTAGAGAGGTTGATGGCCAGCATTTTATGGGAAAGGGAAGAAACTTAAATTTGTTGTGAGGTTAATTAAAGACCTGGAAGTAGCAGTACCCTGTAGGGACTTTGAATAGACTTTTACTGCTCCTTTCCTTCAAAAAGAAAAAAAAAAAAAAAGGTGCCTGCAGGTTAGAGCTGACAGGGATCAAAACTTGTGAAGCTGGGAGAACATCCACTGTCTGTTTTGGGGTAGGGCTTGGCCAAGAATGCCTCCTGAGGCTCTGGATATGCAAAACATTGCCCACAGAAAACAGTTAGCAAAACAGCTTTGACTCATGAATGATAATGTTTAATTCCGGTGTGGGTCGGTGTTTGTTTTTGTTTTGGTTTTCGTGTTTTTTTTTTTTTCCCTTAGCTTGGTGGAATTCTATTTCAAATATGTATTTGTAACTGTAAAAGTAAATCAGTAGGAATCTGTGCTTTTGCTTTCTTCCTCTCTACACTTTGTCATCAGTATCTGCAAAAGGCTGGCTTGACCTAGCCAACAGGCTCCCTAGAAATGCAGGGTCTGCCTAAGCACTCTTTCTCTTAAATTTGAGAGAATTAAGCTATTAAAAAAAAAAATGTTCTTCGTAACAGCTTTCAAAATCATGTGCTCTTCGTTCCTGGCTTTCTCTGTGCATTAACGTGCATCCTCTGAGATGCGTGAAAATTTTCTTTGCTGCTTTCCTATCATTTGAAAAGTTCTGTTATCTTCCAGATCTGACACTCTAACACGGAATTAGTTTGTTTCTCTGCAGCTGGACCTACTCACCCTGGTTGGACAGAGTGCAGCAGCTAATGCTCTGGGCAAGCTAGGGCAGTAGCTCTTGACAGGGAGTATTTATTCACTTCTTGGCAGTTTAATTTGATTTACGTATGTCTTGCGGGGATGATTCAAGAGGAGAGTAAGTCAGAGCAGACCAAGTAAGACTGTGCTATGGTGAGGAAGGAGACATCGATGGAGGAGGGAGGTATCTTCAACCTGTGCTCTCCAGAATTTCTCATGTCTTCTGGCCTCAGGGCTGTTCCTGTAGCACTGGCAGAGCCGAGGAGACAGGGCTCACTTGTAACTGCCAGGTGCTTGCTGTTCTTCCATTCCCTTTCTTACCCTTTGGGTAAAGTGTCCTGAGACTCCACCAAGCACGTTACCAATTTTTAGAAGAGCCGACAGAGTCAGTTGTGCACATCATCTTGTTAAAGACATTTAACTTAAGGCATCAATGAGGGGAAGGTGGTTTTCCTCAACTTTATCTAGTGTGGGGGTAAGCTCTCCAGGAGGCTTTGCAGAAAATGAGTCTGTGTTGCCTTTTTCAGCTGGAGAGATGAGCTGTGTGACATAGGTGATTGGGTTTGGCTGGTGGGCATCTCCCATCCTCCTGGCTCTTCATTATCAAGTGGATATTTGTTCTGTATTAATAGCTTTCAGCCACTCTATTAATATGGGAAGAGCCACTACTTAAGGGTAGGATGGTTCTACAGTTCTGTGATCTCTCCTCCCAACCATCCACTAATGCTTCTTACGCATGCAGAAATACAAATTAAAAACTATTTTCCTTCTCTCCTGACACTTAAACTAACACAACAGCTACGTGTGCAGCTCTTGGATGCAAAACTGTTTTCCCTTTGCAGAGCACAAGGTGAAACTTGCTAGTTTGGGGGGTTAGCTTCCATATTTTATCTTGAATGGGAAGGTCCTCATGTAAAAGTGGTGTATCTATGTGAAAAGGCAGCAAAGACGCTGTGAGGAGGGCACAGGCAATCTTGAATCGGGTCAGCATATCCAAATTGGAAGAAAAAAATTCCCTCTGTTGAACCGTAAAGCTGTTGCCAGCTGGATGTGTTACAACAGAATGTTTGGGGTTTTTTCACTTGACCATTTACCAAAAAAATGCAGTGACTGTTTATAAAGTAATTGATTAACTGATGGATGTCCAAATCCCATTCCAACCAGCTGCAACTTCACAGTGTGTGCTACAGGGTTGTCTGGCCCCCTCGCTTGCCATATCAGAAATAGCATCATCTCCTGACGACCCTGTGGCAACTACAGTTGCATGAGGTAAGAGCGATGGTAGGAACGTATTCCTCATGTTACCTTCATTAATCAGAAGGTGAAAGCCAGAGTGGACAATATTGTGTGGCCGCAGAGAGCTCCGGAGAGCTGTAACTCCTGCAGCAGGTCATAATGTTTCTTCTTCTTGCAAGACAGGAGGAGATTTTTGCCTCTGAAGGTGGCGAGGCAGTGGAACAGGTTGCCCAGAGAATCTGTGACTGCCCCATCCCTGGAAGTGTTCAAGGTCAGGTTGGATGAAGCTTTGGGCAACCTGGTGTAGTGGAGGGTGTCCCTGCCCATGGCAGGGGGGTTGGAACTAGATGATCTTTGAGGTCCCTCCCAACCCTAAGCATTCCATGATTCTATGAGCTTTCACCAGCTTTACATGTGGCTTGTAAAACTGCACAAAATTAGAATTAATATTTTTGCTTCCTTTGCAGACCAGAACTAAGCAAACTGGGGTTGCAGCTCTGCAGCAACTACGGCGTTTACACAAGTTTCTCTGAGCGTGTAAATAAACGTCACAATTTGGAGAAAAGGGCGATGGCTTAAAACACATGCTTCTCCTATCCTGCTCCTGACCATAGCTCGGATAAATAGCGTAGTAAATCCTTTCCCTGGCACTTGCTTTTATTTATGTAGAAACTGGAGTGCAAATTCTGTGCCAGTTTTTCTGTGTACAGTTAGTTCTTTCTAAGACTCCTTCACAGGGACTGTCATGGCTCTGTCCTGAAATTAATTCCCGATATTTCAGCTTTTCCCATGGTCAGGCTGCAGTTGTATCCCTTCATAAGAAGCCATCCTGGCTGCAGCCATCTAACAGTGATCTTTTCTTGAAGGCTTCTAACATTCATCTGAGCATAAGAAAAGAGCATCAGCAGAATAAGGCTTGTATCAAGCAGCGGGAGGCACCAGGAAGCTTCTTTGCTTAGGGGAGAGCAAGGGAAAAGAAGGGAAAGGGAAAAAGGAAAATGAAGGGAACACATGGTCTTCTTGGAAAAGATCTAGATTAGATTTGAGGAAGAAATTCTTCACTCCGAGGTGGTGAGGCACTGGAACAGGTTGCCCAGAGAAGCTGTGGCTGCCCCATCCCTGGCAGTGTTCCAGGCTGGGTTGGATGAGGCTTTGAGCAACCTGGTGTAGTGGAAGGTGTCCCTGCCCATGGCAGGGGGGTTGGAAGTAGATGATCTTGAAGATCCCTTCCAACCCAAACCATTCTATGATTCTGTGATCGTACTGCAAATACTTCTGATTCATTTTCTCTGCTGCGTAGGTGCACACCAGCACAATGTGCGCACCAATGCAACGCTCGAATGCCGATTTACCTCCTAGGGACAGAATTTAGAGCAAAGCCCAAGAGAAGCATTGCTGTCACCTGCATGATGTGAAAATGCTTGTGCAAAACCCAAGAAATAACAGTATCGCAGGATACTGTGGTCCTAGGTATGGACAAAAATGCCTGAATTCCTTTAGTTCCTCGGTGCTAAGCTTAAGGGTGAGTGGAAAATATACTCAATAGCATGAGTTTCTGATGAATAAAATAGGAAATGAGTGGTAAGTGCCTGAACACAATGTTCCTTGTGTTGTAGGAAGCTGCTGCAGGGTTTAGGTCCCTTCTGCAAAGTGTCAGAGCAGCCCCATCTCATTGCTGTTGTGACTGACATGAGAAGATAAGCCAGGTCCTGACCTCTTCTGTTTGCAGCAGCTGGCCATAGGATCAAGAGAAGTAAGAAGAAGAGATATTGAAGGTGTTCTCATGGTGGTTTTTCTCCTCCCTCCACATTTGTTTACGCAGCAAAGTATAACAGTTTAACATTTGGTTAAACCTGAGCTGCTGCTGTAGGAACCTGACTGCAGCTGTGGAATGAGCTGGAGCAGACATGGGAAGTGGACGGGGCAGCAGCCATACACAGTGTGCAGTATTTAGGAAAGGAGAGGAATTCTGTGAGCACTAAAAGTAATGAAATCTGATTTTTCTAGGATTTTTTTCTAATGGTTTATGTTTCTAAAAGCTTTTTGCTGTGGCTTCAGCACTTAAAGGGGCTCTATTTGTGGGTTCTCCAGTGTTAAAGACTAAGATGGGAATGCATAAGAAAACACTCTCCCTTTGGGAGAATTAGACTCAGGTACAAAGCCAGAGAGTATCATAAATCAGAGAAAAAAACATGCTATTTCAGATTACCATGATGTCAGTTATTTGGATTTACGTGATAAATGACTGTTACAGCATTAACTGTCCCAGCAGAACAGTTCAAATGTGAATGAGTTTGTAAGAGCCTCGTTTATTGATGTGTTCCAACAAGCTGACTAAAAAAAAAAATCAAATTATAATTCATTTAACAGTCAATAAACACAAGGTTGGTCTGTATGACAGCAAGTCTGTATTAATCCCTATATTTTAAATGTTTTAGTTGAGTCTTGGATGACACGTCAATATTGGTACTAAACAGAAGAGTATAATAAAATTCTAAAGTCCCAAAATGATTCCTACTGTATTTTAAATAAATAGCCACTTTCTAAACTGATTTATTAAGGCACCTAAGTAAGATCTGAATAAGTGCATTCTAGTATGTTTTTTACTGTAGGATATGGATTACCGACATCTCCAAGGCGACTTGGTTCTGTGGCCTGAAACCCTTTTCGAACGATCTACAGAACTTAACTAATCTTGAGAGGATGCAGGCATGGATAATGGGAGCAAAAATTTGCATTCATTGGGAGGGACAGGCTCCTGAAAAGCAAAGAGTGCCTGGAGGTGGCTGTAGCGTGGGCGCTGAGGAAGTCCCCAAGGTCTAAAGGCTCTATGTTTAGACCTCGGATGGTCAATGGCTGGCATGTTTCCTCATCTGATAGAGCCTGGCTTCTCCTAACTCTTTCTGAGGGTTTACTCCATCCTGTTTGGCTTAAGGCTTAGCACGGTTATTTTTAGCGAGGCTGTATTTTCAAACATGCCTCTTGCCTGCCACCAAATGCTGTATGTGACAAAATAAGGACGAGCAGTATCCAACACGCAAGAGAATGAAGGTGAGCAGTTGCCAAAAGCTGCCTTCTGGCCTCTCTCCTCAAGAAAGAACTGAGGTCTCCCCACGACCAGTTTTGCATGTCGTTGAGGGTCCCAAAGACACCGCCGCTGAATTTAGTAGTCAGCAGCATGGATATGCTTGGATTTAACTTGAAATTGTCAGTGAAGGCATTTCGTCATTGTGTGCTTTCGAAGAGGTGAGCTCCAAGGCTTTATCTCATGGTTTCTTTCAAAAGAGTCTCGATTTGCTTTATTTAAAAATTTCGAAGGCCTTTCCTGAAGGCATCTCTGAGAAAAGGAACTAGTATCTTCACTGCTTTTAAACATAGACAGCATCTTTGGATACCGCTGGAGGCAGCTGTTTTAATAGGATTCCAGCTATGGAAGGGGCATGGCAGGGGGGTTGGAACTAGATGATCTTTGAGGTCCCTTCCAGCCCAAACCATTCTATGGTTCTATGATTTTATTGTGAAGGGCAGGACTGAGCACCGCAATTATTTCATTTGGTACTTTGTGACAAAATGACAAGTCTTTATTACAACAAGCTTTCTGCTCAAATTAAGATAAAACATTTAATTCCATGCAAAGCAACTCTCCTTAAGATGTTGCACAAATTGAATAATTTAAGAACATTTTAATTATGATGTCGTATCATGAATGACTTGTATTACTGAAATGGCAAGGTTATGCAAATAGGAACAAATTTGATTTCCAGATGCCATTTTCATTACTTTAATGTTTTCTAAACCAGATATTGCTTTGGTGGAAGTTCTCCTCAACACTGAAACAATAACAAAAAAAAAAAAAAAAAAAGAAAAATCAGTGACGCAGTTTTTGTGAAGGACAACTTTGATACCACATTTTCTCCTGGCTCTGTGCAGGACCTGTTACCAAGCAGTTTTCTATGAGGGTGGGAAAGACCAAGAACTGAATCTACCACCCAGTGTGGTTGAGTTTAGGCTGAAGTCACTGCTGCTGTTACAGCTCCCAGAGCCTTATTGGGATGGGTGGCTGGGGTAGCAAGAGTGGTAGTTTGGAAATTTCTTGGAAGGACTTTGACCTCGTGGAGCTTCGTAGTGCAGCAGGAGCAGGTACTTTGGTTGGAGCAGCTGGGATGGGTCATTAAAGCCCAGTTTAGCTCTCTGCAGGAATCACCACTCCCACAATGTCATCGTCCCCTCCCCTGATTGAATGCGGGGAGAAAAACTATATAGATTTGCTCGCTGCAATTTCTTGCATTTTCCTTCTTTCTCTTCTATTATCTCTGACTGTCAGAGTGAAAAGGGTTCCGAGTCATCAAAACCAGTTTTTTTTTTGTTTTGGCAGGCAAATATATGGAGCTATTTATCAGGCTTAGCATACTTCCTCTACTTGTTGTTGCCCTCGTTTTGCGTGTCTGTCTGAAATGAAAATGCCAATGAAAGATTAGTGTTTCATTTCAGCTTAAAAAAAAAGAATTAATACAAGAGGTGGCATGAATTCATAAAGTCTTTCACTTGAAATAGTTGGAAGGGATATTTTTGATGTTGATTTTTGTTCTTTTACCCAGAAAGTGCTATTCTCCTAATTTTGGTCAACTCTGCTTATATCTGGTATTGGGTAGACCCCATTTCTCTCATTTTATGCTCTTCTACTCATAATTCTTTGATATCTTCCTCCTAGTAAGCAGCAGAACAGGAATTGCTCTGTACTTGGATACTGATTGTGAAAATCGTGCTACAGCTTTCACTTGAGCTTTGTAGGCATTGAGCATTGAAAGCAAAAACTGTGACGTATGCTCGTCACAATATCATGGAATTCTCTTTGCCGACTTACAGCATGTTCCAGCTTACATCTAAGTCGGTGAGAAACATTTTACTGTATTGGGACTCAGGATAAATCTTTGTGCTCGTTCAAGGAATTCAGAATTAAGGTTATAATTCAGTCTAGCTGTGGTTAGCCATAAGCTTTCAGATGAAGCCTATTCTATAGTTGAAGGTGGGATAGCACTGAAAGTTACCAGCTGAGTTTTCTGCATCCTGCATGGCAAACCATGTCAAACATATCAAATCATGGAGGCAACCTGATTTTTCCTTTCCTCTCCTTGCTCACCACGTCTAACCGGAGTGCTGTAGAGTCTCTGGAGGGTTTTCTGTCCACAGGTTGTTTGTGGAATATGAGTTTGTTACTCTGGTTTTATACCCCTGGCTATCTGAAAGTGGTCTGAGAAGACAATAGGTCTAAAAGACAGGGTGGAAATTTAAGGGTGATGTAGATTTTTCATAAGTTCTTGCGTCTTCTGCATTTAAGACTACTCTGAAGGTGTAGAACTTTTGCATGTAAGGAGAATCGCAGCCTCCTGTGACTCCAGTTAGTTGCACAACTGAGCTGACTAATCCCTGTAATCCAGTCTAGTGTGATATTTATTGAGAATTATTTCCCCCACTGAGGTGGGACTACTATTGTATCAGTCAGGCCATTTTTTCTGAATTGGTGCTACCTTTGCTCTTTTTTTTTGGAAGGCTGGAAAGGGACAAGGATGTCCTTTAATAACGAAATTCACCCAGGAAAAAGCTTTACAGTTGAGATGAGGATATGAACAGGTGGCACTCATGAGTGTCGCGACGACGTAAAATACCTGTAGGGGTTTTGCACTTTGTAAATTAGGAATAAGGGAACCCTGTGATGGCTTGGAGATCCATTACTGCTACTGATGAATCCTCTTTATCACTGAAAATCAGTAGTTGCATATCCTGGCATATAGCAATCATCTTTAGCTATGCAATTTGCTCTCGAGTTGTGTTATTTTGATTATTATCCTTCATTCCCTAATGCATTTCCCCATGATTTTAGCTGTGCTGTAACTAGAACTGCTAGGGTTAGACATTAATATTAATAACAGAGATCAGCTCAAAATCCCGTTCTGAAATAGGATGAAGTATTCATGTATAATTCTAACAATCTGGTATGTATCAGCTGCAGAAGAGTGACTTTATGTCCAGACTGTCCCCTCCTGTCAAAAAAATTTCAAGCACTTGCAGAAAACTTGTAAATATTCTGAAGATCATATTGTTTGTGTAAGCAGGTTGGAAGCAAGAATCCAAAATGGAATTTTGCCCTGAGGTTTCTTGACCGCTTAGACCTGTACGATTCGCAACGTGCTCATCTGGGGATACCAGCTGTAGAAAGCAAGCTCTCAGTATGAAAAAATTCGGGGATTTAGTGGACTGTTGTATGTACAAAGTTTTCTTTGTTTGCTCATGTTACGGTTATTTGCTAAGGATTCTCACACACCCCCCCCTATACATATATATATATAAAATATAGCTTTCTTATGCCCACTGCCAAACCCAAACCTGGGTACAAATGACAAAGACACGCCACCAAGAACAGCAAACCCCTGACAGGTCAGTAAACCAGTCTGCATCTCCACTGGATTGTGGACCTGACCATCCTTTCCGTTGCCATCACCAGCAGAGTGCCTTCACAGGCAGGGATGTTTTCTTCATCTTTTCATGTAACACATCATTTTTACCTTTAGCTACGTGCTTGCAGCCTGCCCAAAATGAATGCTGTCACACTGCCTACTTAGCAAACCTTCTTGTCCAGTGCATTTGGTTTGTTACTCTTCCACAACAATATTTATACTTACAAAAAAGTTCTTTTGCAAGAAAACAGTTCTGAGCCTGAAATTAGATACCCAGGTAAGAAGGATTTATTCTAAAGTTAAGATTTAGATTTTCTTTGAGGCTCAGAAGATGGTGGACCCAGAGTTGAAAATTTTCCAGGGATTATCCCAGACATTTGAGCCCTTCACTCCCCCTTCACCGGAGCACAGGACTCCATCCCAGCACAGACAGAAGAAATGGCATGTTTATATTCTCTTGCAGATCCTTATATACAGGTTGATATTCAAAGACAGGTTACAAAAGAGCAGAAATCCCATTTTGAATCAAATCAATGACAAAATCAAATAAAGGGAGATAGGATTCCATGCAAGGAATATAAAAGCTCTGTTAAATTAGACATAGGTGTTGCTTCCGATGGCCTGGGCACACACCATCAGCAGCTCAGGGGTCGGATTTCTGATATATTTTCTCTTCCCAGACTTCATCTGGAGTGAAGCACCATTTACTGTCCATGCTAGAGCAAAACCTGGATCCATTTTAAGCACAAATAGGAACAACCTCTCCTAGCTTGTTGTTCTCAGCTTAATCAAAACAGCCTGCCAAATTCAGAGCTGGAAATCTGGCACCAGTTTTTGTCTCAACGGCTACATTTCAGCCTGATGCCAAAGGTGAGGTTCTACCGAGTTAAGTATCAGTTAAGTTTATCTATTAGAGCATTTAGTACACTGCTAATAAATTTTAGCAGCTGTGGCCATCTTTGAAACACCATATTTTATCCCCCTACTAATATCAAACTTGAAAGGCAACCAACATACAAGTCACTCTACCTGAGAGGCTCAATCGCTCAGCTCCGCTTTTTCCGAGCGCCGACAAATGTCCTTGGTGGTTTCCAGGAGAGGAGCTGGATTACAACTGACCACAGATAGACCTGGGCTCGGATTTACATCTCTGTGTAACGATGACCCTTGCAGAAATAGCTTTGGACCGTTAATAGGATTATCATAAGGGAATTAGAAAATTCTGTTCATTAGTTTGAGCCAATGAAGTTGCAGACTGGATAGAGGTTTAAAGGATTTAGGGCATAGATATAATTGGGAAGGGAGGAAAAACAACTGAGCCTAAAGAAGAGATACAGATGGCACCTCGGTATTGCAGAGCAAGGTGTATTAAAAATGCTGAAGATATACGGGTGGATTATAAGCGTAGTGTAAGAAGCCTTCCAGTTCAGAACCCTTCCATTGCAGCCTTCCAGTACCTAAAGGGGGCCTACAGGAAAGCTGGAGAGGGACTTTTTCCAAGGGTGTGTAGTGACAGGACAAGGGGCAATGGCTTTAAACTGAAAGAGGGGAGATTGAGATTAGATCTAAGGAAGAAATTTTTCACTCAGAGGGTGGTGAGGAACTGGAACAGGTTGCCCAGAGAAGTTGTGGCTGCCCCATCCCTGGAAGTGTTCAAGGCCAGGCTGGATGAGGCTTTGGGCAACCTGGAGTGTTTCCCTGCCCATGGCAGGGGAGTTGGAGCTGGATGATCTTTGAGGTCCCTTCCAACCCAAACCATTCTATGATTCTAACCCATTACTGTACGCAGGAAAGTGACCCTTACAACCCTGATGGCCTTTTAAATATTTCTGAATTGTGATAGGACTCCTGTTTATAAGAAAGGTAAAATGACTCATGGAAATGGTGCTAGGATTTAAATAAATCACCCAGTCATACCTAGCTACTCTTTAATTTAAAAAATGAAGTACTTACAGAGTGCAAATGAAAAAAGAGGGAGAGGGAATTTTACTCTATGGAAAACTGTAAATTGTATCGTATGTGGTGTTAAGAAACAGTGAAATTCAGAGCAGCTTTAAATGGAAGATTTTTATTTAAACATCTGCAACTGTGGCTTTTACATGTAGTTGGATGCTTTGCAACCGAGAAGGTCGCATCTCTCACCCACACTGCTGCTCAGACGAGATCAAGGAGGGCGGCTCTGTGGAAATACTGGCACGTAACAAACAGAGGTGAGGAGGAGATGGAGACCTTGGCTTTGATGTCCATACCCATGCATCTCCCGGCGAGGCAGTGTGGCAATGACCCGAGTGCAGTGTGGTACCTTAACCGAGAGTCCTCCTCCCCTTGAGCTTGTGTTTCATGTCGGTTGAGCAGCAAAGGAGAACTGGGAAACGTCATCACTGACACCTCATGGGAGAGTAGGAACTGCTGTGCTTGGAGCTCTTTGGTCTCTCTGCTGGCTTGTTTGTTTTGGAGTTCTCCCTCTCTACTCCCTGAATTAGCTGGTGGGTTTAATCCCACTATAAGTTTCAAAATGGCCACTGGGATAAAGCTAATCCAAAAAATTGGTGTGATCTGCATTCCTTTTATGATCCACAGAGTTTCAGTCCACCACTAGCTTTCAGCTCGTTCAAAGTGCTTATGCAGCAGTAATGGAGAGAGTCTATTGTTGCACCAAAATCAGCAAATTTGATCCAATTAAAAAAACAAACAAGCCACATTTATAGAGGGAGAACATGCTCCATAGGTGCAATGTGAGGGTTACTGCCCCATGCATGGAGTGAGCAAGACTTGCAGGATGCCAAGAGCTTTTGGAAACCTAGCTCTGAAGGGGTTGCTGGAGTGGCTGTCTGCTTACTTAACATTAACCAAGGTTTTGTGTAATTTGTGACTAATATTAGTGACAAAATAATCATCGGCTTACAGTCAACCGTCGGTCTTGGTTTTACCTACCTAGCAGTGACCCTTGATAAAACTGAAAGCTCACCATAGATCTGAGTCCTCGTTAAGACCAGCCTTCAGGAGCCCCAGCCCCCTGAGCCCAGAAGGTCTGGCACAAGGAAGACTCCTTCTCATGATGGGGGAGAATCGGATTAGGGAACATTTAAACAAATTGCGTGTAATCAAGTCCACGGGACATGGGATGCACCCATGAGTGCTGAGGGAGGTGGCCGATGTCATTGTGAGGCCACTGTTACTTGTCTCGGTGCTGGTGAGGCACATCTGGAGTACTGTGTCCAGTCATGGGTTCCCCAGTGCAGGAGGGCTGTGAGCTTACTGGAGCAAGTCCAGTGAAGGGCCACAAAGATGATTAAGGGATTGGAGCATCTGTCATATGAAGAGAGGCTGAGAGAGCTGGGACTGCTCAGCCTGGAGAGGAGACAGCTCAGGGGAATGTTATCAATGTTTATGAATATCCGATGGGTGGGTACGAAGAAGAGCGAGCCAGACTCTTCTCAGTGGTGCCCAGTGACAGGACAAGAGGCAGTGGACACAAATTGAAATATAGGAAATTTCTATGAATACAAGAAAACACTTTTTTACCATGAAGATGGTTGGTCACTGGCAAAGGAGAGATTATGGAGCCTCCATCCTTGGAGATACTCAAAACCCAACTGGTCAGTCCTGGACTGACCCTGCTTGAGCAGAGGGGTTAGAATCATAGAATCATAGAATGGTTAGGGTTGGAAGGGACCTCAAAGATCATCTAGTTCCAACCCCCCTGCCATGGGCAGGGAAACCCTCCACTACACCAGGTTGCCTTGGATGGTTGGACTTGGATCATCTTCAGAGGTGCCTACAACCTCAGCTATTCTGTGATTAATTATTTAAGTTGGTAACACTGTAACAGTTGTTTAAGGATCAGTTGCAAGTTTTTGAAAAACGAGGTCTCTGTTTCCTTAGAAATAAGACGGTAGAGAAGGCTAAGAGAAATCAGTTTTCCCCCATATCGATATACTCAATTTCATATTAGAGGTCGGTTCATCCTTAGAAATAACATCGTAAATGTGTTGGGGACCTGCCAAAGTGCTGTGCTGAGATTACTGCAGTGGAAGGCAAAGCTACGCATTGTTGTAGGTGTTTTCTGTACTGCAACACTTCAGCTGCAGACAGCTGAAAGGGTGACTGGGCATTTGGCGTAGCTGCCAAGTGGAGAACACTTGAACGTTGCCCAGGAGGAAATGCCCTCGTGCCTGGGACTCCTAACCTAGGTTGGATGAGATATTATCCTGGTAGCAGCAGCACCGGGAGTAAAGGGCACAGCTCTCGAGCATTGTGCCCCAATTTTAGAAAATTCAGGATTTTGAGAAGCCGAAAGGCCGGTATTTCCTTTTGAAATTAGACATTCCAACCTCTGGCATTTATGTAGAAGTGTATGTATATTTATTCTTTCTTTCTTTGCCTGTTTTTATTTCCTGCTTGATTATGTCTCCATTTGCTCAGCCTGCCCTGAGCTATTCCCCGCCTGACAGGCACGAGCTGCCAGAGATTTCAGGTGCTTCATTAGTTTCACCTCCTTATGCAATGTTTAAACGTCTTTTACGAGTCAGTCGTTAATTTTTAATGGCAGATCCCATTAAATTGGGAAGGTCACTTAGCTCTATTCCAAAGGGTAAGAGCAAGATGTTTCATACCTTATGAAAATATATAATATCACTATTTTCAGGCAGCAGCATGCAGGCAGAATTTGATTTTCCCCTGGAGCTGTCGACGGGGAGGACTTATGTATAAGGCAAAGGGCAGGTGGGGGATTTCTAAACATGAACGTATCAACTTACAGCTCTTTGCTGATAGAAGGTGGCATTAGATTTGAGATTGCTTTGTATTTGAGTATGATTTTTAATGTCATTTTTTCAAAGTGTTCAACCTTATACTTTCATTTGTTTCGTCCATTTTTGCAAATTCAGGTGGTGGCCATTCATTTTTCCTTCTCTGTTGACAGCAATATTTTAATGCAAGGCCCGGATATGACAACCTCGGTCTTAACTCCATCACTTTCTAGCTTTTTCCAACTGCAAGTCACAGGGATGCTTTAATTACCATGTGAAGGAAGCTTTTTAAATTAGCATGGCAAAACATCTTTGTAAGGCCTAAAAATGACATTTTGAAACAGTTTAGTCTTCTACAGCTGGTAGATTTTCTCTTTCTTTTTCTTTTTTTTCCCCTTACTTTTGATGAGATATTACTTCTACAGTTTTAGGTTAAAACATGACCTTAATGTCTTTAATTTAAAATCACATTTTTTTCTGCTAGCAAGCTGTAACATATATGCCATCATTTCAGAAAAATATCTATTTAAGAAATTGATTACTACCGTTATTTTGTGATAGTTTTATAGCTAATGATGAAGAATTCGTACTTGCAAGAATATTTACGAAATTACAGTTGTTCATCACTGGCTGAAAAACCCATTTGTTGCAAAAAGGTGGATTAAATCTTGGCATGGAAACTGATCCTAAACCAATTAAGAAAACTCCATTTGTTTGCATCCTTGTCATTAACTTAAGGAAGATTAAAATACAGAGCAGGAAGAGAAGTAATGTATTTCCAGTGTCCTGTTCGTCACGGGGCTGCGTGTCTTGCCCTGTTGCAGATCTGAGGCATAGCAAACCTTAAAATTTTGGTTATTTTTAATTTGTTTTGTTAGTTTATGTTATTTTTTAATCTTTTTAATGTCTATCGTATTTCATTTATTTAATGTCTTTTAAACAAATCTTACAATTTAGTTATTTTTTCGCTAAGGAGGTCAGAACAGCCTCCTGCCACTGGGTGATAGTACTGAAGATCCTGGGGGTTAGTCCAGATCTGTCTGTCCTCATGCTGTCAGGGTGAGACTTGTCCCATCTTCCCACTGCCCACCCATAAGCCACCGTTTCATATTTTCACATTTTGTGTCGCAGTTTGTGTCTTGGTTTTTCTCCCAGTGTGGCCCGAGTCACCGTCACACGGAGAGAGCTGGTTCTGCACCCGCTGGCAGCACCCTGTCTTTGAAGAGGGTCAAGGAGAAGCCGTGTTCCCAACCAGCCATCATCCAGCCCTGTGACGTCTGCTCCTTAATCCTGATTGTCCATCATTACATCCTTTGTGCAGCCCTGGCGCTAGGACTGGACCACCGTCACAGCCTTGGCAAGGAGGATCTCAAATGTTGGCATGCGGTCAAGATGCCCGTGTTTCCTCCTCGTCGTGGGGGCTCAGGACCACCTGCAGTGCGGGAGGTTGCGATCCAGAGTGCTTCGAGCATTGGAGGGTGTTTTTGTGATTCATTCCCTCCGTATTAGTAATACTTTGTATGTTGAATTAAGGCTGGTTACAGGCAAAATCTGTTCCACTGAAGGACCATGAGGAACAGATGAAAGCCACTTTGGTGAGGGATGTAACTGCTTCTAAAGTTCATCATCGCATCCAGAGAACGGATCCTTATTCTTATCCATATCCTACTTCAGTGTAACGACTTTGTCTTACAGAGAGGTGCACAAAGCTTTTTGGATTTTCTTTTGCAAGCACATTTGCCTTTCTTTGTGGCTTTATTTTGCACCATTGAATGTTGCCCATAGAGGTCGGTGTTTGCCTTCGGAAAGGAGGAACGCTGTACGCCTGAAACGCTGTGATATATGTCACATAACAAGCAGCTGGCTTTCCTATCTCCTTCTACCCATTTCCCTGGGTTAAAGAGATCCCTTGATCTCTTCTGAGGTTCTAAATATGTGACTGAGAAGGAAAATGGCGCTATGTATTTTGGTACAGCATTAGATTTTGCTATCTTTAACGTATTTTAAAAGAGCAAACATTGTATTTCCAAAAAACCCAACGCTTGACATTTCATAAACTATTTGCATATCTAAAAGGCGAATAGAGGATGATTCAGAGTGAGAACCTTATCTGCAGTTATCATCTCACATACATTTTATGCAGCCGTTTGCTGGCTTGTAAAACAAAACCCTCCCTCTTTATCCTGAAACCTCTATACCGTTATTTGTCGGTGGTAGTAACAGTTGTGGCTGCATGAGAGTAATGACATGAACCCGTTGCTTGAGATTACGTGAGATGCTTTGGGAGATAACGTCTGTAGAGTAGTTTCGAGTGAGCACTGGGTGAGGGAAGTCTAAAACCAGTCACTCAAGAAACCATGACTGCAGGTTGCGTTTTGTAAGGACTGTCTTCTCCAAAGTTCTTCAAACGAGCCATAACTAGTGTTACCTAAACACCTTTGAAAAATATTATTTGGATTAGTTTCTGTATGCTCTCACGTGGAATTGTGTGGACTGCACCACGCTTAGTTATCTCCTCGACTGTGTTTGTAAACCACTCCTAGTTTGTGTGCATTGCAGTTTGCTTAACTGGCTAAGTGCTTTTTAAGCAGAAACGTTAAATGAATTTACTGGTTGGATAAAAATCTTAGTTTATCGTATCAAGACACGGAAACTTGCTTACTTTAATAAGCATTCCTCAGCTTCATCACATGCGAAGGCTGGAAATGATTTTGGGCAGTATGCCTGGCTGCAAAATAGTCTGAATTCTTGTGTTTCACACCTGTTGATAAAAAAAACTACCATTAATGGTTCTGTGAGTTCCTTTACTTAAAGTTGGCCTAATCCCTCTTTGAAGAGTGACCGTTTTTCTACAAAAATCAAACCAAATCGTTTACTTTGATAGTACTTAGTGTTCCATTCATTGTGAAGTTTATACGAACGACAGATCCTTCATGAAATGTTTGCAGAAGGCATGGTGCCACTTTTGGAAATGTGTTAGTGGAAATGTTCAGCTGAAAGTACTTACACATCTTTTCTGCTATTATTTTCCCCTCCTTAAAAAGAGCATTTTCCCTCCTGAAGTGTCTTGGCAGTGGGGTGAGGGGTTCTGGTAGTGTTGAAAATACTCTGTTGGCACCCAGGTGTATGTGTCCTACTTTTGTGGTTGGTTTGTTGTTTTTGTTTTTGTTTTTGTTTTTTTTTTTAAATTAAGTGCATAAGACAACACGATGCATGACTTTCTCAATTTACGTCTTCAAGCAAAGAGCTCTTCTTTTTGGATTTTCTTCTTTCAGGCCTGTAGCCAGAAGGGAGCACTCTTACCTAAGGCAAGGTAATGCTTCCCTCACCCCTTAGTATCTTCTGGGTTGGTGCGTGTAGGTAGCAAATTCTTTCACCAGAACAATGGGTAAAGGGTGAGGCTGGGAACTGCTCAGCGACGCATTTGCAGTCTCTATACTAATTTGTTGCCACATAATAAGACTTTTCTCTCTCTCTCATTAGTGATGGTAGCCTTTGCTTGCTAAAATTGAATGGCAATTTGGAGTAAGATGAAGCAATTCCGCTGTTGTCTTCTCATAGGGATTTCCCATATACGTTTTTCCAAAACAGTGATATATGTCCCTCATACTGCCACTCCTCAATATGATCATAGAGTGGTTTGGGTTGGAAGGGACCTTCAAGATCATCTAGTTCCACCCTTCCTGCCGTGGGCAGGGCCATCTTTCACCAGGTCAGGTTGCTCAAAGCCCGGTGAAAACTTGAACACTTCCAAGGATGGGGCATCTACAGCTTCTCTGGCAACCTGTTCCAGTGTCTGACCACCCTCATTATATCTGATTGTAGAACCTTTTATCTAATCTAAATCAACCCTCTTTCCTTTTAAAACCATCACCCCTTGTCCTGTCACTACAGGCCCTGATAAAAAGTCTCTACGTCTTTCTTTTAAGCCCCCTTTATATAATGAAAGGCCACAGCAAGGTCTCTCCAAAACCTTCTCTTCTCCAGGCTGAACAACCCCAACTCTCTCAACCTTTCCCAATAGCAGAGGTTCTCCAGCCCTCTGATCATTTTTGTGGCCTCCTCTGCACCCACTCTAACAAGTCCATGTTTTTCTTGTGCTGAGGACCCCAGAGCTGGATTCAGTACTCCAGGTGGGGTCTCCCGAGAATGAAGTAGAACGGGAGAATCACTTCATTTGACCTACTGGCCACAATTGTTTTGATGCAGCCCAGGACATAATTGGCTTTCCGGGCTGCAAGCACGCAGTGCCAGCTTACGTCCACTTTGTCACCCATCAGTATCCTGAAGTCCTTCTCTGCAGGGCTGCTCTCAATCCATTCACCTCTGGTCTGTACTGATATTGGGGATTGTCCCAACCCGTTTACAGGATCTGGCACTTGACCTTTTTGAACTTCATGAGGTTCACACCAGCCTGTTTTTCACACCTGTCAAGGCCCCTTTGGGTGGCACCCCTTCCCTCTAGTGAATTAACCGCACCATTCAGCTTGGTGTCATCCACAAACTTGCTGAGTTTGCACTCAATCCCACTGTCTATGTCATTAATGAAGATATTAAATAGTACTGGTCACTGTATGGACCCTTGAGGGACACCCCTTGTTATCAGTTTCCGCTTGGACATTGGAACTATTGATGGCAACTCTTTGGATGTAGTCATCCAGCCAACTCCTTACCCAACAAATAGTCCATCCATCAAACTCGTAACTCTCCGGTTTAGAGACCAGGATGTTGTGTGGGCCCATGTCAAAGGCCTTACAGATGTCAAGATAGATCACGTCAGTTCTTCCCTGTCCACCAACGCAGTCACTCCATTGTAAAAGGCCATCAGATTAGTCAGGTATGATATACCCTTGATGAAGCCATGCTCACTGTCTCTAATCACCTCTCTGCCTTCCATATGCCTTGACATAGCTTCCAGGAGGATCTGTTCCATGATCTTACCGGCCACAGAGGTGAGGCTTAGTGGTTGGTAGTTCCCACAGTCCTCCTTTTTACCCTTTTTAAAACTGGGTGTGATGTTTCTCTTTTTCCAGTCACTCAGGACTTCGCCTGACTGCCATGACTTTTTGAATATGAAGGACAGTGACTTAGTGACAACATCTGACAGTTTCTTGAGGATCCTGGGGTGCATCTCATCAGGTCCCATGGGCTTGTGTATGTTGAGGTTCCTCAGATTGTCTCAAACCTGATCAATATGGTATCATCAAGAATGTTACCAACTTGGGAGTGCTACTGCATTTGCCATGGACTAGGTGTAAAGGATGCAGTACAGAAATCTGCTGTGAACACATGTAACACAATTAAAATATTTTGACCAAGAAAAGAGTCAAGTTCAAAACTGAATTGAGTAAACTGACTCGTCAGTCCCCCCATTATTCAAAAGCTTTCAGCAGTCAAGTGCAGACAGCTTGCACATGTTTGTTTTGCTTCTCAGGGATTAACCAGAGCTCCATGCATGGTTCAGTGGAGGCTTTAAAAGCAAATAGGAAGTTTGCCCCTAACGGAGTCCAGGCAATGCAGATATCTCATGTAGCTGTTGATTTACCACGTAGACAATTGTTGAGATGACATCTAGCTGCAGGAAGTAAGTAAGTGGGTGTCTGAACACAGGATGTCACAGTTCCTGGTCCAAAGAGTTTGCAACTGAAACAACTGTTTCCTAGTGCCAGGCTACCTGGCTCCCCTTGCCAGAGTCAGAGTACGTGAGGGTCTTATGGCAGAGAGCCACACCAGCTGTACGGCAAGTCACGCACTGGGCGATGTCTCTGAAACCCCAGAAAAGGTCTTTCGGACCTCTCTCCTATTTGCCTGTTTTGAAGAAAACCCAGACAAACTGTTTCTAACAGCGAGAGAAGTGCCGTGCTCGCTGGTCTCCTTAAGCTCCTTCTCAGATTTCTCTCCAATGGCCAGCTGCTCCTCCAAAGTTTATTTAAAGTTGAATGTCATGGGCAGCAGTGAAACCCTAATTGCCTGTGATAATGTTTTGGGGGTTTTGCAGTTTATCGAAGGCATCTTTTTGGCAGATATACCATGGGAATGTCAGACTGCTTGTGCTGGCTCTCTGCGTGCAGCGGCCGGGTGGGAGGTCTGTGTAAGGAGGTTGCAACACGGAGAGAGGAAATTATTATAAAATCAGGGGGAAAGAAAAAAAAAAAAGAAACCAGAAGTGACCGGGGCAGACACACGAAGGAGGTGGGCAGTTATTCATAGGTCCTGATATAATACTGGACGTCATAAAGTGATGAAGATCCAAGCCTGCCTGATGAATATTCAGCAAAATGGAGAAATAAACTGGCAATACACACAGGTATTTAATCAGCATATAATCACAGAAAGATATTTGGAAGGAACCCTTTGTTGGTCATCAGGTCTACTCCCCTGCGTCATGGAAGGGTTTAATTACGCTAAGACGCTCCTCCTCAGATGGAGGCCAAGTAGTCATTAAGTCCAGCGAAGATGTTTCTTGGCAGCTTGCTGCACTGTCCATGTCTTAGAAACAAAAGCAGTGCGGTGTAATGTTATTAAACTCTGGAAAATGACAGTGAAAAATGGTGCAATTTGAGCTCCATGGTTACTGCTTCTCAGTAACTTCCACCGAGGTATTTTCAGTGGATAAGTGAAACTTGTAATTTTCTTTCCTGAACAGGAGTCCTGGAAAATGTCCTCTGGGAGTTGAAATGCTGTGCTTTTTCTGTCTTAGCTTTTTACTAAAGACTCTCTGGCTCAGGTGCACATGTTGGTTTATGTTGTCCTGCATACATTCATGTTCCACACACATTTAGACATGGCAGAGCGTGAGCTCTTGAGTTGTTTTCTGATCCCTTGGAGGAACTGAGCAATTGCAGAATAAGTTTATTTTATTGAAAATCACTTTTCCGATCAATATTTGCCCTTTTGGAGCAGTGAGTTATCGGAACAGACTGTGCCTTATTCACGCGCGATCCTAGACAAGATCTTGCAAAGATTTTCTGAGCTTTTAGATCCTTTGTGCACACTTGGAGTATTTGAGATTCAAATTTCTTTTTTGTGCATGTGGTTGAGTAAGCAAATCTGATTCCACTTTGATTGGGTGAGTGTAACTTCTCTGTTGGGAAGATGCAGCACAGGGCATGTTCGCCAGCTGATGCCAGCAAACTTCTGGCAACCGGGAGCGTGGTGAGGCATCACCTGTATGCAACATTGTGGTGCTGGTACAACTCTCTTTCTTGAAAAGAAACAGAAAAAAGACACAGAAAGCTTTCCAATTGCGTGTGCTCCACAAGGCTCTGCTGTGAGGGACACTCAGAATAATCATGTTCCAACTTTGAGGTTTTTTAGTTCCAATAACAAAATCCCTCTTCTGGATTTTTACATCTTTTACAGCAAAGACTAGGCATTTTTCTGTGTGTTTAGCTTCTCTGCTTCTGGATTATGCAATTAGTGCAGATTGAGTGGATGTTAAAGATAAACCCTGACCCTGAATCATACCTTCCAAATGATATTTTTCTGTATCTTTTCAAGATAATACTGATTAATCCATCTATTACATTCCATAGAAGCAAGTGTTTTTTCCCCACATTGTGTTAAAACCAGAAGCCTTAGAGCATAAAGACCTTAAAAATGAAAACTAAGTGCATTGGTTTATCAATTAATTTTTCATTGTCTCAACAAAGAACTTAAAACATATAAGAAAAGTAATAAAAAAACCCTTTCTTTTTCAATAAATTATGTTCTCATAAATAGGGATTTCCTCAACATGCTGTTAAACTTGATTGTGTCACCTAAGCTTTCTTAGTGGTAGTAACATTTCATGATGCTTCTGGGCTAGCGATGGCTGGCTGATTGATTTACGACATTTCTTGGTCGTTTCGTGCAATGACATTAGATTAAAATCAAGACTTTCACCTGCAAAACCTCTTATTGGCTCTTGACCTTCAGGTCTCGTTTTTTTTTTTTATTTAGAGGGTTTTAAAAAGCAGTAGTAGGGTGCTGTCCCTACCAACTGGTGAGAAGAAAATAAGTCTGTATCTACACAGACAATAACATCTCTGGATTTGCTCAGAACGGGTGAGTTGGAACCTGCTCAGATGAACTCGGGCACGAGGTTATGCTCAAGTCCTGTATATGTATATGGTCAAAGAAGGACGTTTGCATCGATCTGTACCTGTCAGCCATGCTGTGAGTGGGGTCACAGATCACTCCTGCTGTCACTGCAGTCCATGGCAAGGCACCCGAGGCAGCCTATGGGAGCAAGCAGTGCCCAGCTGAGTTTGAGGAGACTGAGATGACCAGCATAAGAGAGGGCGTTTTCCACACAGGGCATGGGATTTATGCTAGTGCTTTATTATAGATTCCTTTTACAAAAATTTGTGTGGCTTCAGGCTCATTATAATTTCCTGTGAGCCATACTTGCCTCATGTTGGCAAAGAGGTAGGACTTGGGATGATGGAACCATTAAGATATACAGATGACAAGCAATATGTGACATATTTGCAAAGACGTCTTCAGTGGTCACCAGGTCTAATTTAGTCTGGGTTACCACTTACACCAGCTCACAAGCTGATCCAATGTCGCCTGTTGCCAAGGGCATTTCTGAACCCTTGATTGGTGACAACCATCCTGCTAAAAAGTGATTTGTGACACCAGCAAGTCAGACTTCAGACTTAGGTTGTGCAAATACTTTCCTACATGAACTGTGAGAAAACAATATAAAATACTTTATTTAAAATATATTAAAAAAATGTGTAATGAAAGATGTAGTAAGCACGAGGAAAAATTTTTTTTTTTTCTGTGTAAAAGCTGAGGAAGAAGAGAGGATTTTCACAGATGTTATTGAACCTAGGCAGTGTTGTAAAATAAGAATTGCTAGGCCTGACGTTGACTTGCACTTGTTTATTTTATGCTAAACTGAGTTTGAGTCTCCCATCTTGAAGCTGCAACTGGATTAGTGCTGTGCTTTGGGGTATTATGGGATGCCTAAGCTCTCTCAATTGCAGACAATCACACGAGAGGCTCAATTACCATGAGGACTGTGCAGTCATTTATTGTAATCTTGGTAATGTGTTAAGGATAATCTGCTGCTTGCATCAATAAGCTCTTACCTTGCATTGCTTAAGTAACCCTTCCCTCCTTGCAAGAGGAAATTTTTTTTTTAAGTTCTTAATAATCATCTGAAATTTAAGCCAGATGCTTAAGCCCTTCTGTAGGTGTTGAGGTCAACCATATCAGATTCTCCTGCAAGACTGAAGTTTAAAAGTAGTCGTTGCTCAAGCCATGGCAGTACAAAGATGATGTGCTAACTTTGCTTTCTAAGGAAAAAGGACAGATCATGAGCTTCTATGGTATAAACTCAAGCTTCAAGCATGTTTCCTTCATTTATGTTCTGTTTTCCTTTCCTGTAGCACATCAGTGTCCAAATTCCCATTCCTGTACCATCCAAGGGAACTCTTGGCATTTATTAAGTTTTGGTATAATGACAAAACTGGAGATGGAGGAGAGACTTAGCTGATAACCTTTGCATTAGCATCCAGATGTCCACAGTCTTTTTTGAGGACTTGATTTGATGTTGCTGTGATGGCAACTCCCAAGTTCTTGATCTGGTCTCACTATGTGCCTGGGTTCAGGACCTTGTCAGCCCTCTGCTGCTGCTTTAGGCAGTAGAACTCAGTCACTGAGGCTTTGAGCAACCTGATATAGGGAGGGTGTCCCTGCCCATTGCAGGGGAATTGGAACTAGATGGTCTTTAAGGTCCCTCCCAACCCAAACCATTCTAAGATTCTATGATCTCCGCTTCGCGCTATTTTTGTTGCAGCAGACAAAATAATTTTCATATTCTAGTTGCTGCATTGTGGATCTGCTCTTTTCTGAGCGAAATCTTCTTATGGGTTTTGTGGTTTTGTGAATTGTTTCTCATCAGAGTGTCTTCTGGGTAGCTTTTCTCCCCTTCACAAGGGTCTCGAATATTTCTTTTACTGATCCCTTTTCATGAATACACAACATTTCTCTCTTTTTTTTTGTAATAGCAAAAACTATAGCGCAAAATTTGTATTAGCAGAAGACAATTTTGGGAATTGATTCATGAAATGTTGGAGCACAAGAGTTTATTTCTATTAGAATGAGAAATTGACACAACAATCAGATGTGTTGGATGTTATCTTGTGTAAAGGTATTGGTTTTAATCTGAGAGAAAAGGAGGCAAGATATAATTAAATTTTGCTTTGGAAATTCAAAGTGCACGATTCTTGGTAGAGAGCACAATAATTGATCAAGAGGTAACACCGAGATTTTGATCAGTCCAAGCAATCTCAGCATAGTCTTTGACTTTGCTCAGGTACCGTTAGAGTAATAGGCTAATTAACTTAATTTGACTCACTGGTATGTTGGATTCACAAACTTAAAAAGATATGAATGGGCTATAAATAGTGCCCTGGCCTTTTCTGATTTCTTTGGGTATTTATATTACCTCATTTGACTTTCGAAAGAGTTCCTTTGTTGAACCTGCCAATCATTGCCTGAGGAGGAGGATTCTTGCCTAGTCTGTCATGGTGTTAATGACACTGAGCCTGACGGCGCTATAATCTGGCAGATTCCAAATTTTAAGGGAAAGAGATTGCTTTCCTGTGTCCTGAGGCTTTCACTTTCTCTGTTATTTGAACTAATGCGTTTCTTAAATCATACTTGTGTTGGCTCCCATTCTTGCCTGATTTATGTGGTGTCAGCATGTCTGTGCTGAAGGCTCTTTCCTTTTTCCATAAGCCTCTGATGGTTTGGTTTGGATCTTTTCTATGCCAGCCCATGTAGCCTAATCAAAATTATGTCTTAACAATATTGCAGTTCTAAAAACTTCTCTGTGAAGTAGTACAAAACCAGCTACTTCGTTTTCACTGGCTGTGGAGGGCGCTTACAGCAGCTAGCTTTTCCACGTGAGAATTAATGTTTGTGAACATCTGTCACAAAGTTTTGTTTCCTGGACAGTGGGAGTGGTGTGCTCCTCTGCTCAGAAATCCTCCCTTGAGCCATTGCAGCAGGCTGTGTTCAGCTGCAGAATATGTCAAGACGTCTCATGTAGATGAACGATTACAGGCTGGATCCAAGGAAAGAGAATGATTCGAAGTAAGTTTCTGAACATATCCTTGATTACCTAACTTATTTAAAAATCTAAGGTTATGCATATCAAGAAAGTTTTATAGATTTGTATAAATGGACCTGTCAATGTCTGACAGGGATCCTTCTGATGTGACTTCCTGAAGAGGTTTTAGAAATGTCTATTTGATCTAGTTGGAGATATCCCTGTTCCTTGCAGGGGGGTTGGACTAGATGACCTTTGAAGGTCCCTTCCAGCCCTAATGATTCTATGATTCTATGATTCTATGATTTGAATCAGTCTCTGCACTATTTCTTCCGTTTTCAATTGCATTACAATGCATCCACAGAAATGTTGAGAAATATTGCTGTGGTCATCATCGTAGCAATAACTATTGCTTGGCTAATCACCCTCAGTATTTCAATCTCATTTTCTTTTCTTTAAGCAAAAAGGTGGTGCTTACTATCTAGCAGGAGGGAAGGGGTCTGGAGGGCTTTGCTTTTAGCTTGTACTTAGCACAATAGCTTCCCGGTTCACCAGTGAGGTTCTCTAGCAAACTAAAATACTTTAAAAGTTGAGAGAAAAATCCAGGGTGTAAATTGCAAGAATCTTTTTTGCTTATTTTTCTGTGGCTTTGGTCTTGCCAGGTTGGATCAGGGTTCCATATCTTTTGCCCAAAGACCTTAAAATCCAAATAGGCAAGATGGAAGGACATACATGGTCAAGACTCTCATTTAGCGTGGAATGGGATCCCCAAGGGTGATAGACGTTGACTATTTTGGCAAGCTTTCACTTGACACGGGCTTGCTCAGGAAAAGTTGGGCCCCAGCCCACCTCAAGATTTAGATATTGAGGAGCTGCCTTTTTAGATTTCTGTGCCGTGTGTGATCTGCGTAGTTGTCGAGTGTTGTTTGTAAGTCAAGAACCTGAAGCCTATGACGTAAGCGACAGGAATTTGCCTGTAAAAGGGCAGTCTGGTTAGGACATATCAAAGAACAGAAGATGCGTGTGTAATGTTGGTGCTCAGTGCCCATCGAAATCCACCGATGTCACCATCCAACTCCCTTAGCCTCCTTTGAGACACCCCAGTCCATGTGATCGAATGGATGAATTAAAAGTTCATCGGCTGCTGGATGAGAAAGCAACGTGCATGATGCCTCACGTCATCGATCCCTTATGATAAATAGTGGTTCGTGAAGTATAGCTGACCTCCAGAGTCTCCTGAGTAAAGGAAATACATTCCAAGAAACCTCACCAGGATATGCACTTATATTTTTGTGTGTGAAGGAGAAGTTGAATGTGTAAATCATGGTGCAGCTGTTCTAGGGTGCTCTGAATGGAGAAGTCCAAGGAGGTGGGGGTTTATTGTCACACTGTTCCCTTGCATGTGTAACAGCAGCAAGAGGAAAGCGTCAAGTCAGATTTCAGCTACTTTCACAGTTACAGTCAAAGGACTTTTTTGAGAAGGGATGGTGGGGAGGTAGGAGAAGAGCTCTTTACATTAGTGATGGGTGATAGAACAAGAGGAAATGGGTGTAAGCTTAGTCAGGGGAGATTCAGGTTGGATGTTAGGAAGTATTTCTTCTCTGAAAGGGTTGTCAGCCACTGGAATAGGCTGCCCAGGGAGGTGGTTGAGTCCCCATCCCTGGATGTGTTTAAGAATAGGGTGGATGATGTACTTAGGGATATGGTTTAATGGGGATTAGGGACGGTTGGACTCGATGATCTCTAAGGTCTTTTCCAACCTAGAAATCTATGAATCTATGACTTCTGAAGAACATGCCAGTTGAACAGGAGGTACCAGCATCACCTTGGACTGGGTGTGCCGAGAGCCTGCAAATGATTTAAGGAAGGAACGACACGGAGACAGAAAACTGTGTAAACTTTTGGTTTATATGAAACAGTGATCATTTTTATCCCAAGACAAATATCCCTGAAACTGTATTGCAGAGCTGTAGTCCTTACAAGCGATGAGACTCCTAAGTAACCAGTGAAAGGTAGCTCATGAGGAAATACTGTGCAGATGATGCAAGTCCCTCAAAGGAGGATGAAAGGGAAATGAAGGCTGAAGGTGAAACGAATGTATCCTGCACTTTCCAGAGGTAATAAAGAATCACAGTTTTACAAGCCGTTCAAAATAGATTAAATGCTTGGAAAAGACATCATCTTCCTCCTCCATTCTCTTTCCGTCTTGGCAACGGGTAGGGAGAGAGATGCTGCAAGGGAACACCTGCTTCTTGCGATGATCTCCAGCAGCCCCTGGGGTCATTAGTAACTGGCTTAAATCATAACAGGATGCTGTGAGTTATGTTACACGACTGAAAAGGCACATCTGCTCTGGGCTTAGGGGACCACGAAGACGGCTTAAAGCTTCTTCTATGTTACCCCTCTCCAAGTTAAATACAACCCACAGCTGTTACTGAAGATTGCCGTCTTTATCTTTTCCTGTATTTCTTCTGTCTATAGAGTAGGTTGTGTAGTTTCATAAAATGAAATAGTAGAAGCAGGGGCTTGTTGGAAGGAGGCTTTCTCTCATTTTTTACTGACCTCCTTCTAACCTCACTGGTAGGGTTTGAGAATCTTTTCCAAACTGATAGACAAAACTCTATCTAGTAATGGAAAAAACTCATTATACCATGTTCCAGTGGTTTGCCTGAACTCCTTCCAACCCTGTATTTTGACCTCTCTCTACTGCAGCAAGAAGACAAATAGATGAAGGAAGCAGAACCGGCTGTCTTCTCCAGTTTCAAGGCTTTTTCTGTATACACTTGCATATTTCAACAGGTGGTTCCAATATAAATATTTGAAGAAAAAGGACAGAAAGCCCAGACTGGAGTGGATAGCAGTTTCCAGAGCTGCTTCAGGGAAGGTCCGTGTCAGGAAAGCTCTTGACCGCGAAGGAGGAGCGTACGGCGCGTTATCGAAAGATGGAAGATAATTGCTAGGCAAAAATCATAAACCAGTCTGGCACTCACGTCCGCCGTCCTCATATCCAGACGGTAGGAAAATGGGCTTGGTGTCAGACCGCGGAGGGTGATGGAGAAGGGGTGGGAGGAAACCCGCGAAACCGCAGTCCTTCCTCCCCGCTCCTCAAAATGTCAAACGCCAGAAGGGTTTTTTTCCCTGCTTTTCCGTACCGCATGCGTCCAGCCGTGCAGAAACGGGAGTACCTTTGAGCACATCCCGGTACAGTCATGCCTGCGTGGCTCGTCCGCCTGGCCGTGATGCATCGGGCTGCGCTTAGTAACGGAGGGCGCGGGGACGAGGAGGGGGACGGCCACGTCTGCAGCATCTTCTCCCGGGGTGGCCCTCCCCGCTGAGCCTGTCGAGGGATTTAAAATTGCCTGAGCTGTTATAAACTCTGTGGGGAAGAGCTGCTTTCCAGATAAGAAAATTGGGAACAGTTAGTCCTTGAACGTGAACGTTGGGGCAGATATTGCCAATCATCAATAAAAGACGTTAATGTAACTTTCTACTTGCAGCTGAGGACTACACCAAGGAAACTTTCTCCGTTACTCCCTGGTGAAGCCTTCACATAGTGGTTTAGGAACCTGGCGCAAGGGAAAATAGCAATTTCTATTTTTGCTTCTCTTCTTACTGACCTGCTATGACTTCAGTCTCTGAAATAAAAGAAACACTTGTGCTCTGGAAACATCTTTTTTTTTTTTTTTTTTTTGTGTGTGTGGTTTCTTTCCTTTCTTCAAAAAAAGTACTTTAATCTCCTAAGTCTGCTGAGTGTATATAAAATCGATTCTCTTCAGAGAATTCAATGCGACCATCTTAGCTGTAAATCATGGAATCATAGAACGGTTTGGGTTGGGAGGGACCTCAAAGATCATCTAGTCCCAACCCCCCTGTCATGGGCAGGGACACCCTCCACTACACCAGGTTGCTCAAAGCCTCATCCAGCCTGGCCTTGAACACTGCCAGGGATGGGGCAGCCACAACTTCTCTGGGCAACCTGTGCCAGTGCCTCACCATCCTCAGAGGGAAAAATTTCTTCCAGTCTTGCAAGCAGAAGAAACATTATGACCATATCATTTTTAAAAAATAAGAACATTTAATTCCCCACACCCCTACCCATTCTAGTAGGCTAATGGTGAAGTTCTGAAATTGAAACAACACTATTTTTTTTCCTGCTGGAAAACCCCTCATTCGTTCCATACTTGCTGTGTTACTTGCTCCAATCTATGTGCTGTGTGGATTTTACAGGTCCTGTTTCCATAGAGTAGGGCAGAAGAGAGATGTGGTTCAGCAAGATAACCGAAACCTGGAAAAAAAAGCTTTATTTTTGAGTCAGAATAACACCTTCAATCATAGAATCATAGAATCATAGAATTGTTAGGGCTGGAAGGGACCTTCAAAGGTCATCTAGTCCAACCCCCCTGCAAGGAACAGGGATATCTCCAACTAGATCAGGTTGCTCAGGGCCTCGTCCCACCTGGCCTTGAACATCTCCAGGGATGGAGCATCCACCACCTCTCTGGGCAACCTGTTCCAGTGTTCTGCTGGATTTTCATTGAAATGAAAACATTGCAAAATTATTTTGGCTTGACTCAGTGCCACAAGAAGGTGTATTATTTAATCTTGGGATCACTGATGCCTTTGGATAACCTTTTCATTTTACTTTTAACCAATTTTTTTTAAAAAAAAAAGTCTTCAAGATTTTGCTGTGTTTGAAGCCTAACTTTTCAGTTAAAAATGTCCAAATGGTTTTGAACTTTCCAACTCCTTTCCCCCACCAAGTGAAAATATTCAACAAAAACAAGATTCTGAGCATTTTTAAATCCTTGTCTCACCCTACAATTATTTCGTACTTTGTTTTTTGGGGGGAAACTGAAGAGAGTGGAATTCATGTTGCCGTGTGTGCAGTCTACGAGTGGTTTTTTGGCCCAACCCTGTTCCATACCGACTTTCTTTTAATTCAAGCTGACATTTGAGGTCTGACCTTCTCAGGGGAGCGCTGCTGCCTGCTGTACCCAAGAGGCACTGGGAAGCAGGAGGGGCGCACGTAGGCGTGCGTTGTGTGCCCAGACCATCTGGATGCTTGATGGTTGAACTGTGAGCGCCACATCTCCCTGTGCCGCATCAGCCTGAGTTACGGGTCCAATTCAGCCCAAAATAGATGGAATTTTGAGGAGATCAGTGAAATGATGCAGATTTGCAGGAGATGCAGCTGTAGTCTGTAGACTGAGACACTGTCTCATAAGTAAACTAATTCATGACGGTCATCAGATGGTGCTACCACCAATTACGAACTTGTTTATGTGGAGTCACTGATTGATGCAATTACCTTGGATGTTTTGGCAAGATGGATGTTTGCAAGAGCTGGATGTTGCCTGTTGTTTTGTTGCATCACGTAGTAAAGGTGTGATCCGTATTTTCATGTCAGGATACAAAACAAATAGCCTCTGTTGCACAAGCAGGGACTTTAAAATACGTGGGTTCACAACGATACGAGCAAAGCACGTTTAGAGTGATTGTTTGTTTTGGAAAAAAGTGGTTCTTGAAATTATCCTTCCCTACTACGAAATCATTGGTATTAACAGGGAAAATGGTAAATCCTTTTGCTGCAGCTGTAGGTGCTGTTAGTTAGCTCTGCCGTCCCTACCCACAGCATGCCTCTTCACTTCTCTATGTCTTGCTGGTCAGCACAAAGTTCCTCCACGATGAAGAGTCAATGTCTACCTGTACTCTGTTCTGGGCTTGAAACAAAAGGATTTACTATTTTAAATGCCAAATGGGGCTTGCAAAAACTCTAGACCCTGTTATTCACTATGTTTAATATTTAACATCATCCTGAGGTGTAAAACACTTTGCCTAATGTCTAGGAAGAGAGTCCTGTGGTGAAAAGATGACTTATTCAGCTATTCTTTCTTCTTTTGTCCCCTTATTTTCCTGCCAGACGCATCATTACGGTGTCAAAGCACCTCTTCAGTGATGGAGATCTGAAACCTGGTGGATGTGTCACCTCATCTGCTGATGCGTACGCTAGTTTGGGTTTCTGCTCCTTGCTAGCTGCAGTGCTCTTCCTCACAGTGTGTCCTTTAGCATGGTATGAATGCACGTAGCCACTTAACACTGAAAAAATGAATCACAACCTATTGTAGTATTTTTTTTACTCATTTGGGTTTTTTTCCAGGTTACTGATTCATTCAAACAGAACAAATTTCCGTGGTAAAATTTCAGGTGTCAAAATATCCACCCCAAGAACTCAATGCTTGATTATCTTGGCTGCTGTAGTTTCCTTTTTCAAATGTTTTGACTGGAAACAATGATGATGGACCAAAAACTGATGACTAATTTTAAGAGAATGGGGACTTATTTTAATTCTTGGAATTAGCAGGGTGATACGTAAAGTATGTCTCCAAATTTTCAAGAGGGTCTAGTGTAAGAAAGCCAGGTGGTGACCATTAACAGGTTTTAAAGGTGATAGCTTTGAACTCGCTAATTTCAGAGATGGAAGAGGACATAACAAGTGTGTGGACTTTACTGTAGTAGTAATTAATAAAATAGATTGAGTTACTGCGATTTTTTATGTTTATGTATGGACCACTCTGTCCAACTTGTTTGTCATCCTGTGGCACAGCACATAATTTATTCCTTGTTAAGCAATAGTTCTAGTAAATATTATACTGTTGCTCATTTTACTTTATAAATTACCTGGCAAGTGATGTTATTAAAACAAATATTTCTAAAGATGTGATAGCAGAAGGGTAACTGATGGCGAGGCAGGGGAAAACCTCTTACGAAATGTTTGATGCAACTAAGTTTAATCCACGTGTACCTTAAGATTTTATGTTCAGATTTCTGACTGCCCGGAGATGTTTCTCAGTTCCAAGCCCCAGCCTTGTGAGTCCCACAGGGATGTAACTGGGCAACCTCCGATGATCCCAGTTGTCTCCTGTGACCTAATACCTTTCTGGCTTTTATAATGTAAGCCTTAATGGCTAATAAAGGTCCCTTAGGACTTCCAGGTCTAACTTCTGTCTTAGCTTGAAGCACAGCAAGGTAAGCTACATCTTAATAAAACCTACATTATTAATAAAATTTAAGTGATTTATTCCTTTCGATTTCAGATCTCTTTTTTGTTTTGTGGGGGCAGCGTGTTTGTCTGTGGCCAAGGCAGGCTGAACAAGGTCCATCAACAATCACAGTCGTCATCAGGAGGCTTACAGGCACAATGCAGGTGCTTCTGTTCTTCTTTTCTGACACCGTGCTCCTAACTTGAAACCTGACCTCAGTCACGGCTTACAGTAACACCTTCAGCAAACGAGAACTTAAGCTCAAGGTGCCGGGTTCCCTTTTGTTACCTTCTACTTGTTCTGTATTAATTTATTGTATGCATTACGAGTGGAACCTGTTTGAAACAATTCACACTAATTTAATAGAATACTTCCAGACAAATAATTAACTGCCAAAACTAACCTTTGATTATCCTTTATCAAAGGATAAGGTAATATGTCTGAAACCGAACGAAACGGCAATTCTTCATTGCTGCTGGGGTGTCTGTACCTGATATAGAAAACATTATGGAGGAGTGGCTGTAACCCTAGCTTCCAGCTTCCAGTTCTGAGGCTGGAAGATCCCCAAATTACATGAATGGTCAATTTGCATTGATATCTGTACGTGGGTGATGTACAAATGTCTTGTAGGTGTACTGCTGCCTCAGGGCAGGGGAAACTGGTGACATGGTGGCATCTCCAGGGGTCCTCTATAGGCAAAAAACTCTACATCAGCTTTCCAGATCATACTGGCCCCCTGATGTTTTACCCAAGGTGAGTAAGCTGGCGGAGCAGCGTTTCTGAGCTGAGTGGCCCATGGGTTCTACTCGAAAAGCGGCTTTAATCACTCTTTGTTTCTCAAAGTATGTCTCAAATTATAAGGAATTTGGGACTATGGGTTGAATTTTCTGAAATGTCAGCCAGAGGGCTGTTTGCCATTATGAAAATAAGATGAAGATAAATCTGTTCCTCCTAAACATTTCAGTCTGCATCAGATTTCATTTCTCAAAATTTTTCTAATTTCCGCTTGACTTTGCACAATAGAACTAGTAACACAGCCTTCTTCCTGGTTTTGGGGTTGGTTCGCAGTCTAAACTTCGGCCAGTTTAACAAATTTAGTTTTACTTGCTCTTAAAATCTAATGCAACTTTGGTAGCCATGACGAGTGCGTTTTCTCAGCGTCTGTACAGACGCCTCGAACAACACCCGTAAAAAGGAAAATTCCTGTTCTGACTGGCCTGTTGCAGCTGAATAGTAACAAAGAGAAATAATCCAAGATTATAGGAATTTACACTAATTACTTGCATAAGTTTATTTGATTGTGAACAATCCTTCTCGTTTTAATCCTTGTTTAAAGACAGAACATGTCCTGCCAAACCGCGCTCTGGTGGGTGGTGGTTTTCTTTTTTCCTTTTCCTCACCCTGTGATTGAATTGTTCCATAATTGCAGCTATTTGAATCTGAAACTCAAATTAGAAGAACTAGAAAGAGAGGGAACGTGGGAGAAAACATGAATAAAGCAATGCGACGAATTCAGTGTTCATCTCCCTGCATAAAATAGAAGGATTTATACTCTAATCCTGTCCCTGAAATATAGAAAATCCCATTTTAGTGCAAGACTGAATGACTCCAGTTACATTTTTCAGTGAGGAAAGGTTGCAGAGTGTGTTACACTACTCTGGCTGTAAACTTCTTTCCTCAAATATTTATTTTAGTGTCTATCTTAGTATAGATATTTCACACCTTACTCGCAATTTTTTTTTCAGGCGTTTGAGCTCCGCTGTCTGCAGTCGATGTTACTCCGGCTGCTTTTATTTATTTGTGGTAGGTATTTTGTTTGTAGGTATTTGGGACACCTGCACCTGGCGGGCTCCCTGTGTAGAGCCAGTGAGTCCGCCATGTCCTTAAGATTAGGTGACCCACAGACACCAGCTCACCTGCACAGAAACCTCCTCCTGGCATAACTCACATCTACTTAATCTTGTCTCAGTTTCCGGGCAACGTAACCTAAAATGGACTTTGCTGCACCTTATTTCATCTGCCATTGCTCCGTGACTCTCTCCTTTCCTTCTGGCCCGTGTATATACATGATAAAGCGTGCTGGGTTTGTGTGGAGGGGTTCTGGTGGCGGGAGAGGGGATTCACCCTCTGCAATTTGGCGGGCTTTCAGACCGGGCCAGACCGGTCTCTGGCCAAGTCGGACCCCCAGCCCCCTCAGCCAAGGCTGAGCCATCAGCGCCTCTGGGAATGGCCCTATTTAAGTCAGGACAAAGGAACCGGAAAAGGTGCTTTGCCCGGCAGTAAGGAGATGAAGGGCGGAGGGTGCTGCCCCGTGCCGGGCCTGAGGATGGGATGGCGGCGGCGGAGCTGCTGGGGAACTCGGGGAGCGCCCCGCTCCCGGGGTGCCGCTGGGCCGAGTTCACCCAGAGAGGGCTGAGATCTGGGAGAAACGGCCACACCGACACCGGTCAGTGAGATGGAGCGGGACGAGGTGCCGGAGCTGAGTTTCCCCCGCAACCGGTGGCGAGACGGCAGCGGCCCCTGCAGCCAGGGCAGAGCCGGTGGGGCACAGACCCACCGCAGCCCGGGGAGAAGCCACGTTGGAGAAGAGATGCTGAGCCTGAGGGAGGGCAGGGAGAATGGGACATGGGACGCACAACAAGGTAGACCCGGAGCGAGTGGCAATTCCCTAAGAATCCATGACTGTGTTAAGAGCCGGCACTGGAGCGATCTGATGGGGAAGGATTGCATCCTGTGGGTAGGGCTTACGCTGGAGAAGTCTGTGGATTTTTCCTTGTGAGTAGGGGATCCATTGGAGCAAGGGAAAAGGGTGTAAGGACTTCTCCTCCTTTAAGAAAAGGAGCGGCAGGAACAAAACGGGATGAACTGACCTGCACTCCCCCATTCCCTGCCCCCTGCCCCGCTGGGGGAGGAGGTAGAGCCGGGAAGAAAAGGAAAGAGGGAGGGGAGGTGTTGTTTTTAAGATCTGGCTTTGTTTCTTTTTATCCTCTCAAGCAACTGTTATAAATTGAATTGCTTTATTCCCATGCCGAGTCCGTTCTGCCCGGGCCCACGGTGGGTGGGTGCTCCCTCTGTTCCTGTCTCACCCTCAGCCCCGTTATTACGTTTTTCTCCTCTCCACCCCACTGAGGAGCAGTGGGCGAGCGGCTGAGTGGTGGCTGAGCCGCCAGCTGGGCTGCCCCACGACACAAAGATCTCACAGCGCAGAAGCAGCTGCTAATGAGGCCAGGTCAAGCATCTTTACTTTGTCTAGAAACACCATTGAGAAGTATTCTTATTTAATTTGACAATTTCCTGACAAAATTTCAGAGGGAGATTGTTAACGTGTTCTCTGCAGACATGCAGAATTTGATTTTGAAGGAAGCCTAGAGAGAAAAGAGATGATTTTCTTCTCAAAACTCTGACTCAAGGCTGTATCTGGGAATTACTGAGAGTGGCAGTTTCATTACAGCTGCCTTTATTCCTTCTTTGGTTTCAGTGTGAATTTTTTAATGCCAAATGTCAATCATATTTGTAAAGCATAGAGAACTGGGATCAAATTTTGATTCACCTGCTGCTAATCTGTTTGTGGTTGTCTTAAATTATAGAACATTTTTAACAGTAGAACTTTTTTTTACATACGTTTCTGCCATTGCTATGTGATGTCTAGACAGGATACCATTAACATCTTGAGTGTGTAGTCAGTAAAATTTTCAAATTCACTTCTTTGGTTGCACATTTCTTCTCTGCTTCATTTGAGCTGATGGAAAATTGTTGGAAGTACTTAGTCAAAGGCTGGATATTTACTAATGACTTCACTATTGGACTGAGATTGAAAGTCTTGAATAGAAGAAATTAAGAATCAACTTCCTTTACCAATAATCATTCTAAAATCATCTAAAGGACTTCTTTATATGATTCAATATGGCATTCCTTAAAACAATCTACTGAAATAAGTCCTTGGTTTCATTGTTTTACCCAGTAACGGAAGAGAACAAGATATTTTCTCTTTTTTAACTCCCCTAAGTTGCAATCTTCTCTCTTGAATCAACCTTCTGGCAAGTTTTCCACTGTAAGGATCCCACTGGGCTGACTATGTGTGAATTCACATACGTATTCACGCACTGAGTATGAATTGTACTCACCAGTCAGCAGAAACGACCAGTGTCTCATGATTTGTATTTTATATTTTGCCTTCGATTGCTTAAGTATTTTGGATGGACTTACCCTGACCTTGGTCATCAGAGGAGGTTAATCCCAACCAAGTGCTGCTGTCATGCCGATTCTGCTCCGCAGTTCTTCGTGGGGAATAGAGTTGAGAAAACCACATTTTCTTTAAGTGAGATAGTGTATTGTGATCAAAATCACAGCATTTCGTCTTTTGGAGTTTATTCAGTTTTCCACAAGTTCATAGCAAATCCTATTTTTCTTTGTTCAAACTCATTAAAAAGAAAGTCCTTTGTGAACTTGGTATCAGGCCAATTTTTTTTTGTGGAGTAATGAAGACACTGGTCAGATTTGCTGTTCAATTTATAGCAATGCCACGCCTAATTTAAGTTTTAAAACATTTTTAAAATTGCGATTTTCTGTGATCTGTAAAATTCTTGGAGAAGTTTTCTTCTTCATGTCTTGTTGCCGGGAAGAGTGAAGTCTGTAACCAAAACAACCCAAACCTGCCTTGGAAGGATACTGTAAGAGGGGAAAATGTGAAAAAATACTTCATATATGTCTGCAAGATTTGGGACTGAGGCTTTTGTGTCTCAAGCACAGGCATAAGTATAATTGCTGAGTATATATAATGTTTCTGTATCTTACCAGGTGTGAATTTTGTCTTAAAATAGACTTTAAATTTCTCTGTTTCTTTATAATAATGAAATCTAATTTGCTTATGTATTTATTTTATTTATTTGGTTTATATTTCTCATAATATCTCTTTATTTTATTATGCTTATTTTTGGGGTAACATCTTTCACACAAAGTTACAGTTTTGAAATAGGAGCCTTAACTCCATTTTAGCTTACTTTTTATCTGATGTGAAAAGTTCTGTGTTTTATGACTTTCTCTTTTCATTTGTGCAGAGTTACTTTTCTGTTCTGCATTTCTAGCTAGTATTTGCAGCTGGAAACAGATTCCACTTTGTTTACAACATATCGGTATATTGTTTCCAAATTTGTTGGAAATCTCCTAATAAAAAGGAAAAGAAAATAAGGTCTTTGTTGGAAAAGGCTGTAATTTTTAAAAGAATTCCACGGAAAATAAAATAATAAACTAAATGAGCAATCATGTGATTGCCACACATAAAAGAAAGGGATTAGGAAAAAAAAAAAAAGAAACTCTTCAGAAGTATGAAAAAAAATCAGACTCTTTAAGACAAAATGTTTTTGCGGGCGCTTTAATTCTCCACTAATAAAACAACTCTCATTAACTTATGAATTTGGAAATGGTTGGAAGAGCTAAATGCAAACAGAAGAATTAAAAGATATGGTGATAAAGCTTGAATAGTGGTGTCCTTGTGCTAACTCAGTGTCTAAACCACGATGATATTAATAAATATCTTGGCTGCACGAGTTGCAAGGATTTTAATTGCACATCTATTCTCTGTTGGCTCCTTGCCTGTAAACAGAAAGGGGGTTAGTGCAGAGGAATTTTGTGTGCTGAATAAAAATCTGAAACTGTACTTCAGAGGCAATACTCACCCCAAGGGTTTTTCATTTTGCTATTTTTAGTTGCTCGCAGTTCATTTTAGGAGACAGACATTGCATGACAAAATTGGTATTAATAGAAGTATTCCTTCATTTCTTAATTAATGTGTGGTTTGATCTAGCATCAATTATAACAATTTTCTGAGTGTTTTTTCTCATGAAACCAAAGTAATTATAACAGAGGAAGATTAAATCTTGGGCAGATCTTTTTGCTAAGATGTTGCTTTCAGTGGTTTCCCCTGAAGAACTTTTAAGTTCCACAGGAATAAACTTCTGCTTTGAAATTACAAAACAGAAAAGTTGTTTGAGAGTGATGAAATTAAGTCAATAAGTCAAGGGCAGAATGCTGCTTCTAGGTGGACATTTGGAGGTGTCGTGGGTTAGGCCGATCTGGCAACTAAACCCCACGCAGCTCTCCCACTCCAGTAACATGGAGAGGAGAAAAGTGTAATAAAAGAGCTGAGGGTCGAGACAGGAACAGAGGAGCACCCACCAACCACGGTCCCGGGCAAAAGAGGCTGTTTGCTTAAAGCAAAACTATTTATTAACAGCTACCTAGAAAGGGAAAAGCAAACAAAAACGGTTACTTGAGAGGATAACAAGAAAACAAGGCCAGGTCTTAAAAACAACACCACTCCCCCCCTTTGCCTTCTCTTCCCGGCTCTACCTCCTCCCCCCAGCGGCGCAGGGGGCAGGGAATGGGGGGGTGCAGGTCAGTTCATCCCGTGCTGTTACTGCCGCTTCCCTTAAAGGAGCAGGAGTCCTTACACCATTGTCCCTTGATCCAGTGGATCCCCTACTCACGGCGAAAGCGTGAATCCTGCCCGCTGGGGGGCAAATCCTTACCCCATCGGATTTGCCCAAGTGCGGGCTTTACCAGTCCTGGACCTTTAAGGAGCTGTAGCCACTCGCCCTGCCGTGGGCCATCACACAGACTGTAAATGCCTCCGGCGTGGGGCGGCACAGCGACCCGCAATGCGCCTCCGCACGGACTGAGATGCGCAAATGCGCCTCGCCCTGTGCCCGGGAGTCACAACAGGCTCTGGCTCCGGCATTTCCGTTAACGAAACCCCTCCCCATCGGCGGGGGCATCCCACGGGCTCGAGATGCACCGTGCTCAGGCTCTGGCATCTCTTCTCGACGTGGGTCCTCCACGGGCTGCGAGTGGGTCTCTGCTTGCCCCACCGAGGGCTGTTTGCAAAGGGGCTGCTGGCAAGGGGGCTCAGCCGCGGCACACGCTGTCCCGTCCCATCTTCACTGACCTCTGATCCGTGCGGCCGTTTCTCTCAGATCTCAGCCCTTTCTGGGTGAACTCGGCCCGGTGGGTGCCCCGGCAGCGGGGCTCTCCCCGAGTGCCCCACGCGGCTCCGCCGCCGCCAGCCTCGACGGGGGGGGCATCGGCACGGAGCGGGCACCGGCCCGGCCCGGCCCAGGCCGCCGGCCCGGCCGGGAGCGGGGCCGTGCCCCCCTCCCGTCTCCTCGCCCCTGGGCACAGGCACACACCTTTCCGGTTCCTTTGTCCGACGTAAATAGGGCAATTCGCAGAGGCGCCGATTGGCTCAAGCCCCGAGGGGGACGGGAGTCCGGTGTGATGGGCTGCTCCTGCCACCCGGGCCTCCCCCCCCACTTCAAACCATAACAAGAGGATAAATACAAGACCTTTAGGAGGACAAATTGATTTGGATGGCAATAGGAGCTGGTACTATTGAAGTCTCTGCATGGAGAAAGAGCTAGAAATACTCCAAAACTGAACCAGGACGTGTGTATGTCAGCTTTGACATTCTCTCAAATCGCTGTGACCAGAGAACAGCAAAGAGTCTGACGCTGTCCCTCAGGAGCAAGATGTAAGTGTGGAAACGGGCATTCTAGAAAAAGATTAAGAAAAGCTGTATGAAGCCTGAATCTAATTTTCTTCACCAAATGTTCTGAACCAACTGCAGCAAGGGCTTCTTTTTTTGTCCAAGTAGTTCAGTTTATCTGGTATAAGAGCTCAGCAATCTCTAGGCTATCGGTTTATAAGGTACCTGATTTTATCATTAGAATTCTAAATCATACTGAAAATTAATGTAGCCAACATCACCACTGAGTGCTGGACATCACAACTGAGGTGCAATCAGTGTGCAGCCTGACTTTGATCTTTTTTTTCTGTACTTATAAATAATAAATGCGGCTTTAATCCATGAAACACAATCCTAGTGGAATAGTTCTTTTTGAAACTGTCATATCTAGTCCATGACTATGCCAGTCTGCATGTCTCCCTTGCTCCCCTGAGACCAATTGTCCTGCCGTTTTCCTAGTAAGGTTGAGGGAAACGACCTGCTGGTTGTTCTGTGGAGCTTGGTTTTGTTCATGTCTGCTGCTCCATCCTTGGGTGAACCGCTTGACGTCTTCGTGTCAAATGTTTACATTTTGTCTTAGAGGTAAAGATATTTATTTCTCAGAAGTTTTCCAAATCTTAATACAGATACATCATGGTCACTGAACAGACCAGATTGCTGAAGTGCTCAGATCATTGAATGTGCCATCAGTATGGTGGCACTGGACTTCCACAATTTCTACCTAGTTGTCGTAACTCTTTCGTTTCCTGACTTTTTAAAAATACCTCTTATGCTTCTGTTCCCTGTTTTCCACCGTTATAAAACAGAAACAAAATATTGGCTCATGACCAACTTTGAATTTTCAGTTGTCGAAGATGTTAATGCCCCTTGCCCAAAAGTTTCTTTTTCATAGATTCATTAAAGTTTCTGTTTCATCTGGAAAAAAAAAAAAAAAAGTAAAGCAAACAAACAACACTTGAAGCTAACTCAGTGTTCCATTTAGCTTCTTATAAATATCTCAAATGAACCTGCTTCCTGATTTCATCAGGTGAAGAACCAAAAAGAAAGTCCATATTTTTCCCTAATTTCCTCCAGAAGCTACTTCTGCTTAGCACAGAAGCTACTTTTTATTTTCTGTGCACTGATGAAAGTCTTTGGTTCCACTCATCTACATCTGTGATCCCTTTACACGTAAAAGCTGGAGATGTACATCTTCAGAAAAATATTGGCTTGGGAGCATCATCTTTGGTCTTAAATACCCAACCGAAAGTCATCCTTTCCTCTCTTTTCTCCCTCAAACCCAACCACAAATCTCATGATTTTATTTGAAGGTAAAAGTTTTGATCAGGGTGAGGAATTATGGAGATAGTCGCTGAGACGATCCCGTATTCCTTCTACTAGGAGGTCTTCCATTCTCAGCTTTTATGACGGCTCTAAATTCATTTAGTTAAATTTAAATTAAAATTAAAATTTAAATTTATATTAGTTAAATTTCATTTAACTAATGTCTCTTACACCAATAGAGGGGGCTGGAGTTCATTATATTTCAGAAAAAAAAAAAAAAAAATTTGCATACCTATTAAATACAGCCCAGTTTGTAACCAGTAGCGTGTGGTCTGTGCCAATACATGATGAAAAGTAAAAGGTATTTCCTGGCAAAATAAGGACCATAAAGAAGCTGTCAATCACATGGGGTGATGAATCACACAAGAAAGGCTGCAGTGTGAGAGAGAGTCCCTGAGTCCAAACATGGTGTTAATTAGCAAATTGAGCTATGATCTGAGGGTGGAAACACTAAGTTTTTGTTCTCTCAGCCTTGTCGTTTGTGTATATTGTATTTCAGAAAGGGGATACGACTGAATCTTTGTAGTCTCTGTGTCTGGTCACAAGGACTCAGCTGAGAGGTATCCATTTTCCCATCTCTTGCAAATTTTTGCATTTGGAAAATTTAATCCTCAGTATAGAGACACAGCAAACATTTCTGGAGTTTTTCTGCGTTGTGTAGGCACGGACTTGAATGTCAAATCTCTGTATCCCAAACACATGCTTTAGTTTTTGGGTCATTTCTACTTGTGACAGGGCTCTCGGCAGGGAAGTGGCTGGATTAAAGAAAAACTGAGTGCATGGTCCATTGGTTGCAGTCCTTACTTGGAATACAGGGAGTATGCATTCGTGGTATAAAAGGTATAAGTTCTTGCTTCAGAATGTGCTTAATTATGAAAACATTTTGGAACAGGTCCTGCAGAAAGCTTGGGATAGAATGACAGGAGAATACCTAAGAGCGGGCTGCTGCTAGGAGCAATAACCCTGGTGGGGAAGCTCTTTTGACCATAAATGCTAACTTAGAACTGATTATTTTTTTTCCCCCCAAGATTCACACATTTTGGTGAAAAGACTGCTTTTGGTAAGTTGCTTTTTTGTTGAAACTGCTGGGGAATTTTAAACAAGTTCCTATTATTTGTACGTTCATATTTATGAATTTTTGTTGGATCTTCTTTCAAATTCATTCCAAGATTACGGTGGAAGATCAAGTCGTGTATGATAGCAATGGTGTCAGAGACTATAAGCAGACTTCTCTTCTTTACATTTTTGCACCAAATCTGGAAAATTCAGAAGTGTCGTGGTGCTATAGCACCATCCCTCCTCCCTACCATGCTTCTTGGGTTGAGATTAATATATTGAAATAAAAGGTGAACTTGGAGTGAACTTGAATTTTCAGACTGAGGAAAGGAACTTCAAAAGGCAGAAGAGAAACTAGAGAGGGGATGTATTTCTAAGAGCTGTTGAAAAATTTCACAAGAAGTCTTCTTGTTGCTGCTGAGGAGCTGATGACAGCCCAGCTTGTCACGCTGCTCCGTCGTGGGTCCTGTGGAATGAAGCAGGGTTGTGACACGTTGGGGTGCAAAGTCATGGGTTTCTTCAGGTGGACACTTGTCTACAAAGTGCCTCCCAAGTGAGAACATTAAAAAAAAAAACAACACCAAAGAAAGCAGAAAGCAAGCCCCCTCTCTCAGCCACTTTTTCCATCATAATTGCTTAAATAAGCATAAGTCAGCCAGCCAAAAGGCACCAAGTTAAGGTTTGGTTTCCCGTGTTACACCAGCTAATATCTATTTAATCTCAATTTATATCTATTTAATCTTCTGAGCTCCTTTTTCCTCCAAAAACGCCATTGGCACAAGCTGCTTGCTGGAAGGAATTGGTAAAAATTATTCATCCAGCTGCATTTTGCATGTCTGAGGACTAATGTTTTTTTTTTTTTTTTCTTAAAAAGCTCTTTTCTTGCCTTTAAAGGAAACAGAAATGTTGGAAAATTCCAAGACTTTTTATGTTGTGACTTTGGTGCATTGTCAAAAAGTGAAAGAGGCCGGTGAAGTCTCCCACCTCCGGTGTAAGGAAAGGTTTCCTCATCAAACTCCTAACACTTAATTACAGTGATTTTCTGCCAGAGGAACCAAAGAATCCACAAAGCAATCAGAAACGATTTGACCAGCTATGGTCAGAAACGATGAGTTGGGGCTGGGAGCCCTAGTCCTCTGCTGACCTCGTTTCTCAAAGTAAAAGGGCCTGATTGACACTGGGGACTGAAAAAAAAACTGACTTTTAGTTGAAAAAGGACTCTCTAAGAAAGATGAAATGAGAAATGACCATTCTTCCTGGGGGATTGTCACAAAGCCCATGCGGGGAGTGTAGTTGAGCAAAGATCTGCAGGATAAGGGGAATATTTAAGAAACTTCAGCGTAGACAGACCATGCCATTTCTGTCCCCAGAAGAGCTCGGGAATATGCTGCTGAACTCTGTCACGATCCCAACAAGACACAGATGTTGTAGGAAGTGTGATGAGGTCTTGCCACCATTTCTGTTATCTAGTCCAAGGCCAGTTTTCATTCCATCTATGGACAACAAAACATGGTCTGAGGTAGATCTTCACTTTTCATGGCTTGGACCGAAGCTCTTAATGGGTAAGAGCTTTCTGGGCTAGCTGGTTGGGGGAGTCCATGTCTTAACTTGCTACAGGAGAAGAGTGAAGATGATGATGATGAACATTTTGTGCAATGATGAAAGCCCTGTGGAGAAATATATCCAAATATATATTTTTTAGTCACAGTGAAAGGCAAATTCCATTTTCCAAATTGAAATCTTGAGCTGTCCTAGCAAATTAATGTTGCCATTTTCACCCCTTTAAATTCGAGGTTTCAAGGTTTGAAATTTTTTAATATTAAACATCAAAATTTTTCAGCTAGCTTGTGGGGCCATGCACATAGCCTGAAGTCCATGCATTTCGAGCTGTGGTTTTATTTTTTTTTGTTTATTAAAATACCAAGAAAGGCTGTTTTCCTCTTCAAGTGATGCTAGAAAATTTGCTCTTCGTGTAGCTTTTTAAAGTCATTACAAGGGCTTCATTTGACTTGGTTATGAGTTGCAGGCTTCAGTAGGGTGGCTGGGTTGTAGAGGACATCATGGGAGATCTAGAGGGCTCCTCTTATGATTGCTTAATGTGAGAAGGGGGAAAACTACAGCTTTACGGAAGGTTTTGTGAGTTACATAAGCAAGAATTGAGTTTGCATTTTAGTGAGTTTTCGGACATCCCGTGTGGATACAGAGTCCCACGCTGTGTAGTGCTGCAGAGTACTCGGTGACCTCTTTTTGAGGGAAACTATAAATACCAGCTTTGGTATAATAGATGGGTGGGCTGTATTGCAAGGGTGGCGTGCCAGACTGTGTTTTTCCTTTCTCAAATTAGAGGCTAAGCGTGCTGCTGGAAGCTCAGCAGAGACAGGGAGATGCTCCATCCCGAACAGGTAAGATGCTTCCAAGCATTTCACGGGTAGCACCTTGCTTAGGAGCGGGACGGTATCTCCCCAGCCCTGCTTCTCACTCATCCTGTATCGAGAGCAAAACCACACTGCTCCTGACTGTAACCCAGCTCTTCCACGCAGTACTGGGAATGTGCTTGCAGTCTGGTTTTGGCAGCCTGTACTGGGGATGCTGGCTCTGCTCCACTAGCCGGTGAGCGGTGCCTGCAGGCACGTGCACGCCCACCAGAATCCCGCTGCGCGGACGTGGACCCAGCGGCTCTGAGAAGAGACTTTCGCTCCTCACGCTCGGCGCAGTGATGCCGTCTTTGCAAGCGGATTTGCTCGGGTGGCTTGCTGAGACATGTGCAAGCAATGAACCCCACTTCGGGGGAAAAAAAAAGTGGAGTTATTCAGTTATTCATCCGCACACAGCCCGTGTGTGGCTGGAGAGAGTAAATGTTCGACAGGAAATAAGATCATTCTGCATCTGCTGTTTTAGCTTCAGCCCCTAAGCTTTTCTTTTAGAAGTTAGGCAAGATGAGTTGCATAACAAGGAAGTTTACTTTCTAGATTTCCGTCTGGACTTTCTTACTTTATGTAAGAGATTGTTTATTTTGCCTCAACTCCGGTGTGATTCAAGAACGGCATTCTCGTGTTCAACAGTTAAAATGTTGGAAGGCTTTAACAAAAAGGCTTCTTTCCTTCCTAGGAAATGGACACCAGATTCTACAACCGTAATGCTCAAACATATGGGATTTAACGGGTTCTTGCTCGTATCAGGGATAGAAATATGCTATTAGTTGTTCAGGAACAGTGAAATCAAGGAGCTCTCTCTCCCCCCTCACTAGAGAGAACAACAGAAAGCTTAAAGAAATAGGGAAGAAAGGTGGGCAAGAAGCCAAGAGCCTTTTTTTGAGCAAGGAGGGAAAGCAGAGAAACAACTCACCTGCTACTGTGTCTCCAAACAGACAGCATTGATATATGCTTTCCTGTGTATTTGGGAACGTGAGCAGAGGTGTAGGGAGGAGTGAGCTGGAGTCTGAGACACATATACCTTCTGCATATACCTACGAGACACATTGGTCTTCTTTCATCCACGTTCCTTGCCCAGGTGGACCTCTAGTGTCTACCTGGGGCTAGTTCTGGAAATCTGTTTGGACCATAGGCACAGGAGGAACAAATGCAGTATTAGGTCATGGCAGCAACAAGCTCAACCTTTTGCTACAGGTTCTTGATTAATCATCTAGAAACAGGGATTTCTGAAACTTTCTAGTCTGCTTCTGGGCTAGTTTTCTTGATTTAATGGATAGGTATGCAGGCTACACTGGGGGAAAGTGTCAGGAGATGAGACGGTTCAAGAGCTGGTGTGTCCCAAGTGAGAGAAAAACAGAGGATGAGTTGGAGATGATGGTTACTGGAGTATGGAAGAGAAGGGAGAAGAGGGGGCAGGTGGAACATCACACCCAGGATTGCTAGTGTCTGTGGAAAAAATACACCTTCCCGAGGAGTGTGGTGCTGCCTCTGTAGCACCGTTTCTATCTGAAACCTTGCGAGGCTTGCATGGTCTGAGGCATTTCTTTCCTTAAAACATTGTCCAGGCAACTTCTCTTCTGTGGCCAGTATATAAAAAGGGAGATACTCGTTCACCTGGTTTCTAGGAAACCAGCTTTCCAGCATCCTGAAGTTTCTGTCTTCTCTGATCAGTTTGTGTTACTTGTTAGAGTGTGAATGGTCCTCCAGAGAAGTTAACAAAAAGAAAATTAAGCACAAAGTGTCTCATCTCATTGTCAGCCTTTTCAGGCCTCTAGACTGGTGAGCACGTGGCAGCTGCTAGTTTGTGTGCTTGCCTCGGTCCTCCAGGATGCCCCTGTCCTGAAGGCAACCTGACCACCAAAAACCAAGATGGGTGGGATGAGTTAAACCATCATGAGAGTTACTCAGTCTGAGCCTCAATTGCCAGGGGCAGCAGGCTGTTTTGAAAGTACAGCCTCCCTGCTAGGCATGAGAAAATGTTATTGATGATTTTTTTTTTTCGTCATCCGCTTTGAATTCTGTAATGCGGGCTATTCCCAGCCTGGGGCAGAGCTGGAGATGACAAAACATTTTCACAATCGTCCCCTCGGACTCCAGCCTGTGGTTTGAGGGAAATGCCATTGCCCCATGCGGAGAAGCCTGTGTGCATCCAGCCCGGAGACACCGCGGCGCGCCTGGCCGTCACGCTGGTGCCCGCCTTTCCAAACAGCGTGGGGTGGCCACAGGGATACGGGGAAAAGTACCTCCATGGCAGGATGATGGTGTGCTGACTACACCGTGTGTGTACAAGTGGTTGCAGACAGCACGGTGCGGGGAGACACAGTATTTGCTGTCGAGTCTTTATTTCTTGCTCTGAACTGCCCAATTCCCTCTACCCCTTGAGGCCACCAGGTACTTACGCTGACATTTAGACACTCTCAATCTAGAAAATAACTACTGAGATGGACTTTTTTTTTTCTTGTGGATATCTTCTCTCACTTCCCTGCCTCTGTTTCACGTACATTACTAAAAAGCATCTCCTGTACACGTGACTTTTTTCTCCTTCACAAACCGTTGAACACTTCCAAACTTCAGCAGGGTAACACGTAAAAGAGGAAGAAACTGGATAGATTTAAACTGCAAACTTCACCCAAAACATGATCTCAAAACAAACTGTCTTTCCTGACGGCCTTATTTGCATTTTCACAGGCTTCTCCTTGTGGCTGGGGCTGCGAAGGGGGATGGCGTGAGAAGCGCCGGGGTGGGATGATGTTTGCCCGGCGTAACATGGGAAACGCTGAGACCTTTCAGGGGATGGGTATTTTTCAACCAGATTTCCTGGTTGATTCAGCTCGACCAGGAAGAACTGCATAAGGTTGATGAAGCACTAGAAATGGGTCAAAATAGGGCAATGCATAAAATTTCTTTGATGTGTGGAAGCACGTGAAGAAACTGATAACGTGTGCTGGTTTTCACAAACTTGTTTCACTCCTCTGCCGTTCCTCTCCAGAAAAGAGCCATTTATGAATGAAATGTGATGACAGACACCTTTTTTCCCCCTCCTAGTATTTCAGGTGAGCACCAGAAACACCAGAATAACTCTGAAGTCTATTTATATCCCCTGAAGGCTGGTATTTTCCTTGTGCTGCGCCTACAAAGAGCTGCATCTACCTGCCCGTCTCCCCAAGTCGTGTCAAAAAAACAGAGCCCCACAAGGAACCCAAACACAAGAAACATAATTACAAGTGTGAGTGGCCTCACACATCTCTGCAAATTCTTTTGAGGCAAGTCCTGGGCTAAATTCGGTTGCCTGTCCTCCCTTGCTCCACGCTTGCAAACCATCCCCCTTGTCCTCTGACAGACTCACGCTCTCCGTTTGCCAAAAGAAAAAAAAGTCATGAATTAAAATAATAAGATAAACAAATAAAATAAAACCCCTGCAGCGTTGCGCTGACTTCACGGTCTCGGCAGCCCATAATGACGGTGGTTCGCTGAAGGGCCACGCACGTCAACCCTGTCCCGTTCCGAGGCGCCGTCGGAAAAATCCGTCTCCGGCCGCTCCGCAGTGGGGGACCCGCGGCGGCGTTCTTGTCAGACATGCTTGGAGAGTGGTGTCACGGGGCCCTGCAGTTTAATTATAGGCTCTGATGCTAACCCTGCCATCCCACAGCCTGCTGGCACGGGTGAGGGTTGGCACGGGTCAGCAGCGGCGCAGGGCACCCATGGCAAAGCATCGGGGTGCACCTGCCAGCAGGGCAAAGCTAAGGATGCTAAAAACTCCCCTTGAAACCCAGCCAAGAAGTTATTACTGAAATAATCAGCTTCTTGAAAGCTGTCTAAATTAATTTTTCTTTTTTTTTTTTCCCTGTGAAATTGCAAATCTTTTGCATTTTTCCTCTGGGAAAAATATTTGCTAAGGAAAAAAAAAGATAACTCATGTAAGAATGAAAAGATGGAGTTTAACTTTTTCATTCTTCACGTTCATATTTTTTATTTTCTGTATGGCATGTCAGTGGAAGCAATGAAATTTTATTTTTCTTGTTACTATGATCATGTACTTTCCCTGCCCATGGCAGGGGGGTTGGAACTAGATGATCTTTAAGGTCCCTTCCAACCCAAACCATTCTATGATTCTATGACTCTACATGTTTTAATACTCTCCTTTTTCACCTAATTAGATTTCACGAAGGAAGGCAGCAAATAGTACAGGCTGGAGCATCTTTGCTACCTGGAGAGTTTCTCTTTGTGTCTTCGGCTGATCTGGCACATCACGTGCTACTCAGCCTGCACCGTTAAGATAAAAATAATAAAATATTAAAACACAAAACACAAAGAACCACGTAGTGCCTGTATGTACTGGATTGTTTTGTTGGTCTGAGTTGGGAAGAGCAGAACGATGTGTTTTCTCTGAAACAGATATGTCTAGGAGCTCTGTTGATTGCAGGTGAAGCCTGGTGGGAACAGCTCCAGACCCTTTCTCCTTTGGCCTTGGACTTCAGCCTTGGGTAGTGAGTTGCTGAGGGAATTTTTATTTGGGAGTTTCCTGCAAGGACCTTTCTGCTCCTATGAGCTCTTGTAGCCCGGTAAGCACGCGGCTACCTCTGCTCGTTACAGGCTTTGTGTTGAGCACCGAGTGACCTCTCAGCCTCACCCAGGTCTGCCATGGCCATCCCGGAGCTTGCTTTCAGCTTGTCCTGTTACATAAATAATTTTCCATGGACCAGGTGACTACTGTTTGCTTTGTTGTAGCTTTTGCTCAGCTTTGCAATGCGGTGTGGGGTCACATGGCCATGTTTCTCAGCCGACAGCTAGTAACAGCAAGGGGTTATTCGGTTATTCGAATACATGGAGCCATGTATTAATACACTGAATGTGTCTGTGTCTTCCAGTGTTGCTGCCTGCAACTGGAAGGAGAGAGGAAAAAATAACCTGTGCTCCAGAATATCCTTACCAACTTTCCCAGGGCCCTGAAGCCTCTCTTGATCACCCTTGGACCATGTGTTGCAGCTTCCTTACCATCCATATGGAAAAGCAGTGATGGATAACAGTCTTATGGCTGTACCAGAACAGGAAGTTTCCTAGCGACGTTCTAAACCCAGGCCCCAAGGAGGCAGCAGCCTCTTATGTCTGCTCGGCATATTGGTCCTTCTGTTTGCCCTAGAAGGGAGTCACCTACAACTGTAACTCGTCTTTTCTTCCTCATGAAGGTGGTCTTGAATGTGTGGTAGGCTTTTCTGACTCTGGCAAGACCTCTGGTGTAGATGGACCATCACCCCTTGACAGGGCTTCCACACCCAGAGCCTCATACCTGTTGTACAGAGGCACCTGGGAAGGCGAGGTGGGCATGGAGGTGGGTCACCTGCCACCTCAAGCATGACTTGCCTCCATTCGCCTCTTTCCTTTAAGCTACTGCCTTGTGCCTGGTGGGAGGAGGATACAAGATCCCCTTGATCTTTTTTTTTTTTTTTTCTGGTGACTGTTCCTGTTTCTCTCTCAGGTTGGGCAGAGCATGACACCACCAGTCTCTCTCTTTCTCAGACTCCCTGATGCTCCTCAACCTTTCTACTTCCTCTCCCAGCTCTACCACCATGATAAGCAGATCGTTCACCTGCTCATCCCTCACACAGCTCTTCTCACCACTGCCCTTCCTTCCCAGTGAATGGCTCTGGCACTCCCTGCAGCCTGAAACCTGGATGGCTGCATGTTTTCATGAGAGAATGAGCTTTCATCTTCTGAAACACCTTTGACTGTGGAACACACGTTGGCCTCCCCTTTGTTCTCCCCTGGCATTTTGAACTGTCTGCAACACGAGGCAAGCAACTCCAAAGGACATCCTGCATGGAAAACTGATTTGTTGGGTTTTATTTCCCCTCTAAAATCTTCTAAATGATGTAATGTCATCATGGCCTACAGAAAATGCAAGAGCATTTGAAACTGGGGTGCCAGCGGTGTGTAGGTCCCCATGTGCTGACGAGGGAGCCTGATGTGGCTCCATGTTACAGCTTGGAAGTCGAGGAATGAAGAGGGAATGATTTTTGAGGATTTACACTGCAGAGCAGCACTAAGGCCAGGAAAGCAGTCCTGGATTTTGGGGTTTTAGGGAGGTTTTTGTAGCACTCCAAAGCCTTCAGGTACCCCTGAACTCAACCCTAGTTTCTCCAGAATAGAGTACTGCACTGGAAATCTTTCTGAGAAAGGTCTTCTTCACAACCACTTCTCAGAATTTAGGTACGGGAAGCTTTTTCTTTGTTCAAGAAATTCAACTTTTTCCCAATAATCACTGTGTGAAACTCAAGCGAGATGGATAAGTTCCTCTTTCTCTCTCTTTCACGTATCTCTCCACACGTTGGTGAGCAGCTGTTTGTGGAGCACAGCTAAGCTGGCAGCACATTGCTTCTGGAAAAAAATATTGGAGGGTTTTTTTTTTTCAGTGATGCTCGGTTCTCGTAAACGCGTCCTTCACAGCCTCCTCATGAAGCACCTCGAAAGAGGAACGAACCCTGTGGTCCCACTGTGGGGGGACTGTGACTTTGCAGACTCCCTGTGAGGCAGGTGACATCCAGCCCCGTTCCCCAGATGCGGGCAGGGGCTGGATGGAGTTCTCCATAGGGTGCACCATCGTTCTCCGCAAGCAGTCGGGAGTGGGGATGGGAAAGCCTTCCTCTGAGAGGAAACGTGTGCACAGGCAGGGAGGAGCCAACATGGCTCCTGATGGACCCTCTGGGCTGGAAGACATGGCCAGTTCACGTAGGAATAGGAAAAAAATTTTTTTTTTTCAAATAATATGCAATTGCCAGCAACTGAAAGGTGCGTTTGATTCCCTTGACGCATAAAAAAGAAGAGATGAAGGTTCACATCCCCACTCCCAATGGAAAAGGAGAGCAACTTCGCAAGAACCTAGTGGAGCGTCCCAACTGGGAGGTACTGACAGTTGTGGGTACGTTGCCTTTTTTGGGGAAAGCTACCCCTGCACACCTGCAGGCAGAGCTGGACATGCACATGTACGTGTGCAGGCATGTTCGTGAAGAATGTCAAAACCTCGTATTATTTCCACAAGACAGAATTCCCATTCCTTGGCCAACTCTGCTTCTAATCTAGCAGCTATTTCACTGGGGGCAATCCAGACTCCACGCCTGGTCTCTGAGCTTGCTCCCTTCTGCATGCCTTTCAGCAGACAATGCTGGTTTACATTTATGAGGGACATCAACTAATTGACATGTAGATTTTATTGTCGGGAATATTTTCCCTTTCCTTTCCGAAGCCTACCTAGTCCAGATGTTGGATCATGCTGTCTTCACAAGACCTTTTTTTTGGCCAGTGTCTTGGCCCCCAGGCCTTCTATACACAGCTGACTACTCGTATTTTGCTAGCATCCTGTTTATTTTCCTGACTGATTTCTAGGAACGTTACGATGTTTGTCTTGAATTTAGGTGAATCTAAGACTGAAGTAAAGAAAAGTAAAATATTTAGTAAATGGCTAAAGAATCATTTGACGTTCCAGCTTGGCCCCTCCGGTTCTCCTTATGAAGCATAGTTTTAATATGTTTTTGAAGTAATTCAAGTATTTGTCTAAATAAGTCTTTAAATATTTAAGGATGAGTGTTCTGCCCAGCCCTGCCTTGGAGCTTTAATGATGAATTTATTTCCTTAGCTGTTTCATCAAGCTGAACGAAACCTGATTTTCAAGGGCCTTATTGTGCTTGATTTTAAAAATGAAGTGGAACAATAACTGTTGAAATAGTGAAATAACGAGCGAAAGATTTATTTCATTGTTTTCTGTGCTCGAAAGAGATTTTATTTTTCTGCTGATGTCTTTCCTTTGCTTGAGAAGGATCTTTGAAGAAGACAAACATCACCAGTCGGTGGCTTCAAGCCTCAACACCAGTGGACAGGCACTGCACTGAGCAGCTGGCGTATTTATTAGCAGGGTCTTTGCAAGCGTCGTTTTATTTTGTGTCTGTTTGAGCTTTGTTAGCAAAAGCTGCAGATCTGGCCACAAGTTGCATTTCCGTACGTGCGCACGAGCCCCAGCTGAATCATTGCTTCCCAAAAAATCCCTCTCACACCTGTGGCCCTGTTTAGCTTGCGTGAGGCTACCTCCATAAATGCAGTATTAAACAAATGATTCAGAGTCGCAAACAGGCGTTCAGCCTCTCATACACAGCTCTGAAAAAAACCCATGCACATGTGGTGTCCATCCATCTTGATGGATGGACATCAAGAGTTACAAAGAGCTGCAAGAGGGTTGTGCTGTACCAAGGGCGCCCTAATACCCACGGGAAGTATCAGCTGATCCACTGCTTGTTTCCAGCGGTAGGATGCAGCCACCTCTTCTGCTAAAGACAATTTCATTTCATATTTCAGTAGAACCTCTTTTACAGCAAGCTTTAAACACGCCTTTACGACACCAGGTGATTTGTAACAAAAATCTGAGATTGCTTTTCAGCTCTGTACCAATACAATTTTTGTCGCTGGAGTCCAGTTGGATGTAGGTAACTGGGCTGGACTCTCCTTTATTGCAAATTCGGCCTCCCCAGAGCTGTTTATTCTGCAGGGTACATTAAATAAGCTAAACCAAAAACTTTTAATCAGCAATATAAGCCAAATGCTGGATTCAGATGGGAGACAGAGCCTCTTGAGTAAGTCTGGAGCCTTCCTTGTGTGGTTGTGTCTTCCAACAATGCCACACCTGTGGATCTGCAATTTTTAGCAAGCTTCTTGATACTTCAGAGAGATTTCCTGGGTGAAGGGCAGAGATAGCCCAGGAAAGGCAAAAAAATGTGTAAAGGGCAGAGGAGGACGTGTCCAGAGTAAGCCATGTGGCAGAGCGTGACTGGAGATACTAACCTCACAGATGGTGTAAACGAGTAGGAAAATGCCTTGCCTGTCTGGGAGAGAAAGATGACACACAGAAAAAATTTGGAAAATGTTCCTTCTTTGTCTTGGCATGGTAGTAGCTGACGGCGTCTCTTCCAGTACAGCTCAGCACATTCCTCTTGTGCCATTCATTTCATTCCCAGATCTTTGCTGTGTCCAGATCCCTCATCCATCAGGGAGCAGAAAGCATCTCAGATAGTGTTGCCTGCCACCATGTCCCTGCCACTCGCAGGGGGTGTGGAAGGCCATGTCAAAGAGGGCGTAAGAAGAAACTCCACGCTGCCCTCACAGCTGTGACGGCAAAAGGCAACAGGCATATGCTGTGACAGGGGAAAGCTGGACACAGGGGAGAGTTTTTAACAGAGAAAATAGTTTAGCACTGGAGGCTGTCCAATCTCCATCCATGGAGATGTTAAAACTTGACTGGGAAGGCTCGCAGCAACCTGACCTAGCTTGGAGATTGTGTTCAGAAACGTCATGCTGGGGCCCACCAAAGTCCCCCTCTTGTTATGGGTCTCCCCCAGACCACCAGCCTCGATGTTTCCCTCGGTGTCACTATGCACCTAAATAGTCATGGAGAATGGCCTTGGTCACACGACTTTGGAGTATTTCCTCCAAGGAAACCCACCACCTGCATGTGATTGATTGTGGTTCTCCCTGGAGCTGCAGAACTCCATGTATCAGAAGGAGTTCCTTAAGTACCCGTTCAAACAGGATGATCGGGATGGATGCTGCCAGCCTGGGGCGCGAGCAGGTGAAGGATAAAGAAGATGGCATGCTCCTACAGTGCTTCAAAGGCAGTTTGATTTTTATGGAATATGAACCTGCTGGCTTGGCGTTTTATGAGCCCATTAGAAGCACAGGGTGAGTTCAGCCTAGCACAGACTTTGAAGACAAGTCAGACAGTCAAGCTGCCCGTGAGGCTAAAGCGCAGTAAATAATAGTGGAGCAAAGCGTGTGATTAAATTCGCTGTTCCTGGTGCTCTTTTTTTCAGACACTTAAGTGGAAACACTTGATTTCCTGAAAGCTTCATTTCAACTGAAGTGCAGCTCTTCATCTGTGACTGTTATTTTATGATTTAAGCACTAACATTGATGAATTTTAATGGACAGGCCAAATAAAATTAAAAGTATCTTTGTGGGTGCAGCAAATGCTTTCAGGAAAAAGAAAGATTTTATAGGGTGCTATAATAAGTAACACGGACGAGATATTTAAGTTAATGAAACCCAGATCCTGCGAAGGATGGAAATACTTGTAGAAGCTGAATTCAACAGCTAAATAAATTCATATTCTCATGGGTAACGTGTGTTGGGACGCTGGGTGGTCTCGGCTGGGGCCTCCTGCACCCCTGCCCGTGGCCCCAGGGCTCCATGCAAGCTCAGCCCTGGAGCTTCAGTCCTGGTTTGAGTTTGGTCCTAAGTGTGCCAGTTAGTTGTGGTCTGAAAATTCGTGTGTTTCTAGGGGTAAGGATTGGAGAAGACAAAAGGATTATGAAGCCCTGTTGTGGAGGGGTATGTCCTCTACTCTGGTGGCACAGCCGGACCCATTCCCTGGAACTGCTGGCTGATTTCCTGAGTTGTCTCCCAAAGTGGCTTCTTGGCTGACCCCTGGTGCTGCATTAGGTGTTGGCTGGTGGATAGGGCCCTTTGTGTTTGGGGTCCTCAGGGTGCTTTGGCTGAGTGCTCCTAGGAAGATCTGGCTCAGCTGAAGTGGAGAGGATGTTGGCAAGAATGAGCAATGTCTGGAGAACTTTGATCACTAAAGCATGGAAAAATGGATTAGTTTACACCCTACTTTCAACGTTTTTTGAACCAAGAATTTTTTTAATGGATATGGAGGATCTTGAATCCTGTAACCATAGTTCTGCTTTCCTAAGCTGTATTTTATGGACTTTGCTCTGTAGACTAAGTTTTAAGTTGTGTTTTACGGAAGACAGTCTTCTGGAGTCTGGAGGAAAGAAGGAAGTTCTCTAGTCTGAAAAAGTCTCTTGCAGGGATTAAGGGAATGAGCTGTTTCTTCCTGGCCACAGGCAATAAAGCGAGAAGTTGTGGGTTTAATTTCCAATAGGAAACTCCATGGCCTTTCTCTGATGAAAGCAAAGCATGGATCTAAGGGTGTGGTATCTCCACCGCTGAGGTTTTTAAGAATAGGTTGGACTAGCATCTCTCAAATTATTTGGGTCAAATTGATCATGGCTTGGGGCAGCAGGAGGGACCATGTCTAGCCTTCTTGGAGCTGAGCGTCACTTCGGAAATAAGCACCGTTCCCTTTCCTTCTGCATCTGGTTCCTCACTTCCAGTGAGGGTAGCTCTTGCCAGCTCCTTGCTGTCCTCCATGCATAACATTTTGACAAGAGTCTGTCTGTTTTGGATTCTGTGCTGGTTTTTGTATTTCATCTGTGCTTGCTTCTCAGAAACTAGTTTATTAGCAACCACAGGAGCTATGATAGGAAACTTCCCTATGATTATGGTTTCAATAGAATAAAAAGCCTGGCTTCTCAATGTTGTTCCAAATTTTTCAGTTCAGAGTGTACAATGACTTTTTTAAACACCTGAACCACATCACAGGAGTTCTTCATGTGTGCAGTTTTGTCCAGAAGGAGAGGACAGGTTTCTTTGCCAGAAGCATTCGTATTCGATATGTTTGAAACCTGTAAGAGGCTGTAGTGTGAAGTTGTCACCAGTTGGTGGACCGTAATCAACTGCAGGCATTAACACTGTTACAGCAATTAAGTTATGTGTAGACTTGGGACTGACGATGCGCGCAATTTTAGTAGCTTAGGGGACACATCCAAAAGTAGGGAAGAACTTACCATTCACCAGTTCTTCCTAAATCTCTCACAGGAGATGGGGTGAGATCCACCAGACTTATCCTATGTCGGAAGAGGTGTTTTTTAGCCTACACTTGATCAGGCAAGTTCTGCTGTGCCTGCTCGTTTGGGGCCTCAAAGCGAAGCATGTGTCGATGCATAGTGTGTGTTTTGTGTACAGCGAAGTTAAATGCCTCGTTTGCTGGGTGTATTTCCATGTTAGCTGTTGGAAAATGGGTGGTTGTTTTTACGTTCACTGCAGGAGCCCAGGATGAGTGCCCTTACTGTGCGTGACAGTCACCCACAAGTATGGAAACCTACTGAGTTCACCACTTTTCCAGAAAGCCTGTCCTTGGCAAAAAACATGTGATTTAAGTAGATTCATGCTAAAGTAATAAATAAAAAAACCCCAACAAACAAAAAACCTGTTGTGTTTTGACATGAAGAACTTTCCTGTCGCTTAGTTCTGCTGTAAGGAGCCTTTGTGAGAACAGAAGAACTTCAGAACCCCCAGCCTGGGCTCAGCGTCTGTGTTGGGGGAATAAGCAAATATTCAGGTGCTCATGTGAGCTTGATAGATCCGAACGCCTTTAGTTTAGCAGAACATTGTTTCCTTAAGGGGACATTATCCCAAGAGGAAGTTCTCATCCCTTTGCCCTTTTTCACTCATCTTTTCTTACTATGATCACCTGATTGTAAATTTTTATGACTTAAGCTGCAAGATGCCCAGAGACCCCTGGGAAGCACTGGCATGGCATGCAAATTTAGAGAGGAGGGTATCATAGAATCATAGAATCACAGAATGGTTTGGGTTGGAAGGGACCTCAAAGATCATCTAGTTCCAACCCCCCTGCCATGGGCAGGGACACCCTCCACTACACCAGGTTGCCCAAAGCCTCATCCAACCTAGCCTTGAACACTTCCAGGGATGGGGCAGCCACAGCTTCTCTGGGCAAGCTGTTCCAGTGCCTCACCACTCTCTGAGTGAAAAATTTCTTCCTTATCTCCAATCTAAATCTCCCCTCTTTCAGTTTAAAGCCATTGCCCCTTGGCCTGTCACTACATGCCCTTGTCCAAAGACCCTCTCCAGCTTTCCTGTAGGCCCCCTTTAGGTACTGGAAGGCTGCAATAAGATCACCCCAGAGCCTTCTCTTCTCCAGGCTGAACAGCCCCAACTCTCTCAGACTGTCTCCATAGCAGAGGTGCTCCAGCCCTCTGATCATCTTCATGGCCTCCTCTGGACCCACTCCAGCAGCTCCACGTCCTTCTTGTGTTGGGGACTCCAGAGCTGAACGCAATATTCCAGGTGGGATATGGGTACGTTTATTTGACCCTAGTGATGGGGAGGGTGCTACAGAAACCCCACTCCTTAGTGCACCGCAACGTGTGGCTGCAGGGGAAACTTGAGGTTTCCTGAATTCCTTGCTCGTACGGCCAACGTGAGAGCCTCCACGCCCAGGGAGGGAGCACGACGTGGTTGTGGGAAGGCAGAGCAGGCAGGCATATCGTACGTGCGCCGCCGTCTGCGCAGAAACCCTGTGACTGCAACAGCATCTGTCTCACGGGGGAAGCGCGCTGGGTCTGACCAGTTTCAACCTACAGCTCACCGATGCGTGTGTTTGTTTGTTTGTTTTGACAGGGGAGATGATAAAACAAGGGCTCTCCCCTTGGTTCCTCCCGCGGTGAGCGTTTCGGTCATCACGTTACTCGCGGACCAGCTGATGGGAAAACGAGGAGGAAAAAATTCCTCTTAAGCTGGTAGCATCCAACCCTTGGCAGAGAGGCTGAACTCTATAAAAGTCATCTGAGACAAGTCTGTTTCTCAGCCTGCTCGCGTTCTTTTAAGGGGGAAAAAAAAAATAAAAAGGGAAGAGAGTGAGGGAAAGCCAGAATAAACAGCGTGTTACTCGGAGCTGGAGGCTGTGGAAAGATGGAAGGAAAGGGAGAACAGAAATAAAATACTTTGAAGAGGTACAGATGGACGCGTCGACACAAGCATGCTTGGATTTTGGCAGGGTTCAGCAGCACAGCACCTTCCCGTTACTGCGTATTCTTATTGTCAAAGCAGACCCAAGATCAGTTTTCCTCAGATGGTTTCCCTCCAAAACAGTTCTAGAACTGAGTTTTTCTGGCACTAGATAGTTTCTCTTTTTTTTTTTTTGGCATCTGTATCATACTTCATTTTCCCTTTTTTTATTATCCCCAGAGAGGGAAGCAATGAAAGAATGAAAAATACAATATATCTCATAGCCGTATGGATGCTCCCAACACGGATTTTAATGACTCAAGCACTAGTAATTAATTTTGTACAATTAACCCCTTTCCTTAATTGCTCTGAGCCAAAATTAGAATAAGATTTTGCCGTCTGAAACCATTTCCCAGTTACCAGCCAGTTTCTTCTACGTGCTCAGATGGGAAATGGCAGCCAGATTTCGGCTTGCGCGTACCGAGCACCTGAGCCAGCAGACCTCTCAAAGGCTGATATGCTGAATAGAGATGATAACTTGCTGAAATGGATCCGACCTTCACGTGATGTGCGTTCGCCCTGACCGCACCCCAGGGATGGGTGGGAGCAGCCACGCGCTTTCTCTTCGGTGCTCGGCGTGATCCATCACGGGTTCGACACGCGGCTCTGGTTCTCACCCTACTTGATGCTACGGCCTGGACTTGATTTTTAACTGAGGGTGGGGTGGGGGGAAGCTGCTTCTTAGTGTCACAGGTGTCCAAAAATGCTGCTGGATAGCTTGGGGGAGAAGGGATAGGAGTAAGCCATGTCAGGAAGAGTTTTAATTCTCGTTTTCTGCATGTAGCATTGCAGTACGTGACCCCACTGCTGAGAATCAGCTTTCAATGGGGAAAAAACACTCTCATTTTGTGTCAGCGTGCGGGGAACCTCTGCTCAACAGTCTCTGCTCTTCTTAGCAGGATTTCTTACCGTAATCGTGCAACTTGGTAGAGGCTCCTGAAGGAACAGAAAGAAAGAAATCTTCTGTCGCTTCTTCTCACTCAAGACTTGCTTTCATCTCCTGGGAGGTCTCATATAAAGCAGTCAGTGGTTAAAATAAATAATAAGCTCTGGTGTTTTCTCATTGCTGTATTAAATGAATTACAGTAAAGAAACTCAATTTTATAATGAAGCAAAGGTGAAACCTCACATTCCCTCAAGCAACTGGCTGCAGGAGGAGTGCCTGGCTAGGCTGGAGCACCTCATCCACTTGCACATCAAAGTGTCCACGAGACTGGGTGAAAACTCAGCCATTCTCTTCCATGGAAACCTTGAGCCTTTCGAAAAAGACATTATTATTAATCAAATACAGATTGGAAAACAATAAAACTTCCTTCTCCTCCTCAAGTTGTTCCTCTTCTTTTTAATTTTGAAGAGAGTGAGCTGTTTTCTCAGTCGTGGAGCTTCAAAGCCATGAGGATCCCCGTGCTGGGTTTGCTTTGAGGGCAGTTCACTGAAATTCACCATTTTCATGAAATGGTTCAGTTCAATAAAAGGATATGTAATCTAGAGTCACTAAGATAGTCGATATTCCTGGAAATCAAGTTCAGTTTGCTGCATGCTGGTGTAGAAAAGGGGAATTTGGTGTTTGCATCAGAAATCTTTAGGGTGATTAATTCACCAATGGGAAGTGGCGTGTGGCATGAATGGTATTAAGACTGGATTTCAAACAGATTACTCAGTGATGATGAAATGCTAACATCTGAATATGAGCACATCTTCTGCAGTCTTAAGGTAAGAAGGACAAGACTTCACAGGTTTGGGGTGAGATAATGATTGGATAGAATTAATTTAGTCTAAATTTAGCCATCTGAAAGAAAGCCTTGTCTAAACGAGTTTTGTACCACACATCTTGAACATCTGTCTCTGAGTGGGATGACTCATCCTGTGAATACATTATCTTATCTTATCTATTGATCATAGATGGAGCCTGGATGACTTTTGCACTGATAAAGTTAGGTCAGCTGAATCCCACCCAACGTGTTTTTTAACAGTGCATTTCTTCTACGTGTTTGGGTGTCTTCTAGTGTTCACGAGCGCTTCAACCACTTCTGCTTTCCAGAGAGCTGCTTTGAGTTCTTCGCAAGGAGATCCTCTTAAAACTGGTTTCAGAGCTGCACTTTTCTTACAGTTTAAGACAGCCTGTAATAACTAAACTTGGCTCACTGCATCAAAAACATCTATTTTGCCCCAAGGCTTGAACTTCACATCTTTCTCCATGCAGAAATCCATCTTGCTGTCTGTGGGGCTCCTTCTGGCAAGAAGCCTAATGCTTTTAATTCAAGACTGGTGGAAAGTGTGTGCTTTTTGCCTCTCTGGCCAGGAGACATTTAGGAAAGTAGATGATTTGAGATGTTTCTGTTTGAAACTGGGGGAAGAAAGGAGAGAGGGACAGCAGGAAAAGTGCATGCTGAATATCTGTCATCTAGGGAGACACTGGCCATGCGTCTGGGAAACAGAGACACGAAATTTTCTCATTTTACATGTGGGCTGAAACACTCGATTCAGGCATGGTAAAGCTTAACATCTCGCTGTTGGAGCTCTTCCTCTTTTGTGGGTTGAAGGCTGACTTTGTGGTGGGTTAAATGAACTGTCTTCATTCCCTAAGATTTAAATTGCTTTTTAATTAACTTTCTCTTGGAAAAAAAATGCTGTTTGAGTCACAGAGAAAACCAAAGTTGCTATGCAGGTAAATATCAGAGGTGCTGTTAACCTTTAAAAAGCTTGCTTTCATATCATACGTATGCCATATGCACCTGCACATAATGACACAGTAAATACAGCTTAACTAAATCTTCATAGAACTAAGACAAAGGGCCCTTGATCAGCCACCTTCCTCCTCCTGCCTGGCCCCTCACCATTTGCTAAAAGCCACAGCCCTTCCCTTCAAAGCTGCCTATAGGGCCAAGAGGCCTGAGGCTGACACTGGAGACACAGCCTGTGAGCGGTCAGACACATGACGAAGCTCATACCTAATTATGTCCTGCTCCTCTGACAGCATCTTTTCTCCAGTCTCCTGCCACATGCAACCCGGTGGCTGGTGGAGAGTAGCCCTCCGTTAGCTTGGGATGATGCTCCTGTGGAGCTCGGTAGGGAGTTTGGGAAGTTCTAGATGCAGCTTGTGCCACCAGCTCTGTCCCATTCTATGGCGCTGCGTTGCTGGCACGTGGCATCACCTCCTCCGATGTGTCCACCTCCCGCTGATCTGTGCTGTACACAGAGTCTGCAGCCATGGGCTGGGAATAAAAATACAATGAGTCTTTATGAGGAAAAAAAATGAAGTCTCAGCTACATTATTTTTGGCAGGGCTGTGGCAGTGAGGGTAGGTCCATCTCTAACCTCACTGGCCAACAGTGAGGCATGACGTGCCTTGTGTGAATCTGCAAATCATATGTTCCCCTGGTAGCTGGGGAGTAAAGTGATCTCTTTACCCCTCTTTGGTATCTCTGAACTTTGTAAGGTTGTTACAGCTTGTGTATATATAGTGACTGCATTTTTTTGTTGAGTTTGGACAGGCTCTCGAGCAACATAGACCATGCAAGCTGGTCCGTGTAAGACCCCCAAAGCTTCTGGACTTGTCCAAGTAAAACAACTCATTTCTACAGACCTGATCTAGATTGCATTGAGGCAGCTTGCTGAAGCTCTGCTATTTGCACTTCTTTAAAGTAGGGTTGGGTGAGTTGTATTTCTGTGTCCTAGTAGCTAAACAAAATAAAAGTAAAGTCTATTTCTGGATCTATCAAAATTAGTTTGATTTGTCACAAGGTGGTTTTGGTCCATAATTATGTTTACATACTTGCTTTAAATAGAACCCAAACCCACAGATGAAGCAAACTCTGTAACTTCTACCTTCAGTTTCAGGGAGGCGGAGAATTCTCCAAACCCAGTGATTCTGAAACAGAAACTTGAAGTATATCAGTTTGAAATACTGAAGTGCAACTTCAGCTCTCAAATTTCCTCTTCGATGTTATTAAGACTAATGCATAATTTGATGAGCACTGAAAAATAGTTTCCTCCTTCTGAATGCTGCGTATTTTGATGAATTTCCTTTTTTTCTTTCCCCTGAACTCTATGTGTAAAGGTTAAGGTTGTCAGGATACTGTAATGTGGCAAATGATAGCTTGACCTCAGATTTTTCTAGGAGAGGAAGTTGATATATTTATTTGAAGATATTATCAGACTGGCTGGACTTATTTAGGGTGGAATTGTGGCAGGGGATGATTTTTAAAAAATACTTTTCCAAGTATGTAAAATAATTGGAAATGTCAAGTGCTCCTTATACCTGTTTCAGTGTCTGTCTTTCTCCTCTTTCCTCTGTCATTTTACCCCTTAGTTTAATTGGCAAAATCACTTTCAGCAAACAGAAAATGTCAGCAATACAATAGAAAAAGGTGATTTCTTTAAAAAAAAACAACACTTCATTTCAAAGTCCGCTTTGCTTTTTGTAACAGGCTGATCCTAAAACCATTGAGCGTAATGGAAACTTTTTAGAGGGATTTATCTGTTGTCCGTCCTCCTGATTCATAGTCAATCGTGCTATTCTTAGATCACCTGAAAGTACAATTAGTGTAATATATAATTTTTCCCTCCCTGCTGCATTTTTATTAGCACTCTGAAGTTGAATGAGACACCTGAAATCATTTGTTCATAATTTTATAACTATTTGTTTCCAGAACACTCTAAAATCCTAGGAAGAGGAGAATAAGGTCTCCTCCAACCAGATACAGCACTGGCCAGGCTAGAAATCTTGATTTTCATCTTGCCTTTTGGTCATGATGCATCGTTTGGCTCTACTGGGTGGAAGTGATGCTTGTAGATGGAAAATGTAAAATCATTCATCATTTAAAAATATTTTTTGACATAGGTTAAATTAGATTATTTATTGTGTTTGCATGCATTCACACTGCATGTTAAATATCTACAGATGAGAAGCTTAACCCTGCTCTGAATTGAATATGGAAAGGTAACAGGTAGTGAACGAGGTTGTGGTTCACGTTGGTTTGCTCCTTTCCCATCACAAATTTGAGATATTGCTAGTCAAAGACCATTACAGCATCTGCACCGTTATTTCACTGTGGCTATTGTTAAAATAAGTGATGGACACTGAAGCAGACCGCCAGCAGGACCAGGACAGTGATGGTCCCCCTGTACTCAGCCCTGGTGAGACCATACCTCTGATAGTGTGATCAGTTTTGGGTCCCTCACTACAAGACAGACATGGAGGTGCTGGAGTGTGTCCAGAGAAGGGCAACAAAGCTGGTGAAGGGTCCAGAGCACAAGTCTTATGAGGAGCAGCTGAGGGAACTGGGGTTGTTTAACCTGGAGTAACGGAAGCTGAGGGGAGACCCTGTCGCTCTCTACAACTCCCTGAAGGTGGGGATCAGTCTCTTTTCCCACGTAACAAGTGATAGGATAAGAGGAAATGGCCTGAAGTTGTGCCAGGGGCGGTTTAGATTGGCTGTTAGGAAAAATTTCTTCCCCGAAAGGGTTGTCAATCATTGGAAGAGGCTGCCCAGGGAAGTGGTGGAGTCACCACCCCCGGAGGTATTTAAAAGACAGCTAGATGTGGTGCTGAGGGCCATGGTTTAGTGACAGACTTGGCAGTGTTAGGTTAAAGATTGGATTCAGTGATATTCAAGGTCTCTTCCAACATAAACAGTTCTATGATTCCATGATTTCCATTTCGGAGGGCAGGGATACGTTAATCCGCTGAGAAAGTCAAGTGCCTCTGAGTTAGACGCAATCAGGGATAAGTACGGTGGGAGTGTTGCACGCAACTTGCTAATCAAATGTCTCATTATGAAAAAAGTTGGTTTTTTTTCTTTGTTTCCTTGGGATTTCCCTTAGATATCTTGGGGCTTTTGGATGTTTTCCTTAGTGTAAGTGTTCTGGGTTTTGTTTTACAATGTTTGTATCTTCTGAGAGGAGGTAAAGAGAAACCACATCCTGCTCAAGTTTATCTTCTTATCTGTCGGGAGAACAAGCTGGGCTGTTACAAGTTGCTTTTTGGGCTCTGCAAAGCTATTCAACAGATTTCCTATTGCAGGTCATGCAGCTTCCTCCTCTGATTTTGGTTCTCGTTCAGCACAAGGCAGTTGTAGAAACAATCCCTTTTATATGACAGATAATATGGAATATGGAGGTATCTTCAGAAACTGTATGCCCACTTTCAAGGGAAAAAATTTTGGAAGGAAAACTGGAAAGCTTTTGAAGACTCTTCTCAAAGAAAGAAGACAGGCATCCGTGATGCATCTCAACCAAAGAAATCCATAATGGAGAAAGGAGGCATGATGTTAAGCTCCTGACACCCAAAAGAATTCAGGAAAAGATGTCATTTACTGAGGGACTCATGGCCAAAGCAGCCAGGGATTTGGTATAAACCTGCCCGGTTACCTGCCCTTGGGAGAGGGAGCCACTGGAAATCCCAGTGACCAGAGCCTGTGGTTTTGGGAAAGCTGTCATAGGGATGACCAGGAGGCTGGGAACCATTCTGTTTTCCAGTCTGACTAGTTAGAGTGTCCAATTCTCGGAAGAGAGGTAGTATTGGACCGGTTAGGGGTGTCCAGTTCTCAGAAAAGAACTGGTACCAGACCAGTTAGGGTGTCCAGCTCTCAGAAGAGAGCTAGAACTGGACCAGATAGGGTGTCCATTTCTTGGAAGAGAGCTAGTATAGGTGGTTAAAAATGACTGGGTGGTCTTGTTCCTGTCCAAGACCAAGGAGGATTTCCAAGGATTTCCAAGACCAGGGGGTTTGGAGTCACTGAGAAGTTTGGTGCTTTGGATCATTTTGGACAATGAAGGCTTGTGGCAAGTCAGTATCTGTGTAGGTGTGACTGGTGTTACATCTCCTGCGAGCTTTTTCTATGCTTTACCCACCCAGACTTCCTTGCTGGTTTGAGACTTTGCCAGGTTGAGCCACCTGGTCCACAGCCAGATAAGAGCGCTAAGGTGTAGGATCATTTGACCTCTCCCCATTTGTAGGTTTTCAGCATCTAAGAAGTCATTGTCTACCTTTTGAGTCACCGTTTAAATCTAGCACAAGTTGAGCAATTTAGGACCAAGGAAGTGCAGTTGAGCAGCCTGACAATCCTGTTTGGATTTAACAGGTAGATGATGGATGAATGTCTCAGAAGCGCTGAAGTTTTTTCTTCAGCGCACACTGCACACGTAGTATATGAATCAAATCACTTAATTAGAGAGGTCTCCAGGTTTTCATTGCTCTGGCCACTTGTCTATCCCCTCTGTTAGGAAATTGGGTCATGCTACCTGATATTTATTGTCTTCTATTTCAGCATGGCTGGAAGATGTCAATATCTGCAAGAAGGCCAGCTAACAGGAGGATGGAGGTTGCGAGATAAATCACAAGGTCGGGGTGTGTGTGACCACCACGCCTGAGCGTTTTACTCCAAAATCCACACTCTGTTCAGGACTTCAGATGCTCAGCCTCGTTCTGAAAAACTACCGACCGTAAATTCCACCTTGAGCAGTTCTGGTCTGCAAATAAATTTACTATGTAACTTGGGTTTTGTCACTATGGCTTTGGAGTCACCACATATCTCCATGCCTCCAAGACTGATCTTTAGAACGAAGGACTGAATTTAAAAGATTTTAAAAAGCCAACATTATTAAATAGTCAACTACACTTGCAAGGATAATAGTCTTAGCTCCACAAGTGCTTGCAGTGAGGGATGGCTTCATTTACAGCTGGCCCATGTAGGAGCACCAATGTAAGGAAGATGTTTCTCTTTGAGAAGGTGAAAATTAGTAGAAACAGGTTTGACCCATGAGAGCATCTGGTGGAGGTCCTGAGGCAGTTTCAGATGCACAGTGTTAGATGGAGACAACCCAAATATTGCTGGTGGTATTGGAAAGTAAAAGTCACTCAAAGGTGACTTTTTGCCTCGTCTGCTTCCAATCCTGGAAGGGGAGGATAATAGGAATGTAAATGGAGATATTTTAACTTCCAGACTTTTTTTTTTCCTAGTCCAGTTCCGGAGGGGTGAAAATCTGTGCAGCACTTGTCATGGGTGATTGGCAATGCAATGGTCTTACTCAACAGTGCTGAGATTACGTAGTAGCAAATTCCTTATCATATAGTGCCCCATAAATATACAACTCCTCTTTTGGTTTGATTGCTTCATATTCTCTAACTTTGAAACAGTTTGAATAAGGAGCTTGAAGGCAAACTGATGTGGAAACCCAAAGATCTTTCTTTAGTTGAATAATTTCCTTCCCCAACTGGTGTAGGTGTCAGCAACGGGGAGCTGTTGTTGGGTGAAATCCACAACTTTGGAGTCAAATGTCTCCCTAACGTGGTTAATGTGTTGTCACTTGTTGATACGCGTGCATGTGTGAATAACACCTGGTCTAAGCTCCGATTGGAAGTAAAAATCCTACATATCAGAAATCGCAGTCAGCAAACCTCTTCTCTGAAAAAAAAAAAAAAAAGCACGAATTGATTCAACATATCTTTACTTTAGCTAGTTTGGAAAAGTTCTCCATCTAGCTTTCAGTCTGGATTTTACCAGAAAAGCAGCAGCCCAGATAGATGGTCATCTCTGTAGGGTTTTTACTTTTATTAATCATTCCCTTTACACACCTTATTTTCATTTGCATGTTGACAGCAGGATAACTCTTATTTTGCTTGAGAAAAACAACTTCTATCTCAGTGAAGATAGCTCCTGCCAGGACAGCGTGCCAGGGGTGGACCCAGATGTAGAGAAACCACAGGGGTGCCCTGTCTGTGCCGTAGCAGGAGAGGTGGACGTGGAAAGCTGGTGTGCATGTCCTATCCCTAAACCCAGTCTCCATTTGAAGGAAGACTAAGAAAAAAGTCTCCTCTTGGAACTGAAAATTAGACCGATATCGAGCATTTTCCCTTGGGACCACAAAGCATAACTTTTATTTCAGAGTTCAGTCTCGGTGAATGTTTTAAAAGATCTTTCTTACAAAAGGACCTTCTTCCTATAGGAAAAAAATTTGCATGAACTGTGGCAGCTCCCAATAATTATCTTCCACTTGCTAATGGTGGTTTTCCCCTTCTTCTTGGAAACATGTCAGCAAAGGTGTATCCTGTTCCCCACCCCTATATTTACAGTAAACTTCCAGGAGTTTTGGGTGTCCTTACAAGGAGACGAGCACATGTTGTTTGAACTCTCATTCCCCGTGGGAGACAAAGGGGTTTGGCACATCCCTTCATCATGACTTTCCAACTGAGCTAATGCAAAAGGCTTCATGTTGATTGACTCTCAAAAATCACCACTTCAGCTTCATCAGCCTTTGGGAGACAAAGCATGGAAAATTTCCACAGTTTATCTGGGGTCTCAGGACGTCTTCCTCTGACTGATGGTGGCTGGCTTGGTGACAAACTCAGTATGCTAGAGGTATCCAACTTGCTGACAAGAACCTTCCCCTTCTCCTTCAGACACGTTTTATCTTGGTGATCTCTCAAACACAAGGTAAAAGAACTTGTTTGGGAAAGGATCACGCACCAAGTAATCTTTGTAACGTGGCTTGGTGATGACTTTTCAAAGAAATACGTGATGATTTCAACCTGTAGGAGGCTGGTGTGAGGATCTGTGTCAAAACCAGCCACTCCAGTTGGGTCTCCCAACGCACGACGTTAGTCGGTGGCTTTTGCAGTCAGGATCCGTCCACAGGATGTCCTCTTAGAAGCCTTTGTGTCGTAGACAAGGATGATCTTTTACAATATATATACTCATATATATCCATATATAGTATCTCTATCTATATCTAGTATCTCTATATAGTATCTATAACACAGACCTGTGATAGTCTGAGTAAGTGGTTGGTGTCGATGCCTGTGCTGCTCCCAATGAGGACATCATCATCATCCCACGACAGAGCTCTCTGCCCAGCAAAGCCTGGCAACCTCTGCTTGCTTCCCCCCACCACCCCTGCCCCGTGTCCCCACGCACAGCAGGTTAAAGGGTGAATGAAAGCAGCTGTTTCCTCTCCTCACCGAGAGCAAGGAACGCTTGGAAAAACCAGGCGGCCCCGGAGAGTGCCCCTGTGAGTGTGTAGGCATGTAGCAGTGCTTTGCATGATTCAGGCATCTTGCATCAGCCCCCTGAGTGGCTGAAAAAAAAACCTCTCAACCTGCAGGTCAAATAAATGTAGGGGTTCCCCTTTTCCAAGTCACTGCTCACACACTGTCAGCATATCCAGGAATTGTTTCCATTTCTCCGAAATGGTAAAAACGTTACCTAGAACTCGGGCTTGATGAAAGCAGAGATGGCGAAGAGAGATTCAGCTCTCCTAAAATCCAGCTTAAGTCTACGTTAGCCAGTTGATTTCAGCAAGCTTTCACCAGCCTGTTGATCACTATCCCGCAGTCCCAGATACTGACAACGGTCACATATTTGCTATTATTCCCCATAACCTGCTGGATGGAGGGGAAATGTTTACTCTGTATAATGAGAAACTATAGTATACAACATATGGATACATAAGATATAGGATATATGTGGATATAACATGGCATATATATGGATATAACATAACTATAGTATATAATATATAGTGTATAACATAGAATCACAGAATCACAGAATCACAGAATGGTTTGGGTTGGAAATGGACCTCAAAGATCATCTAGTCCCAAACCCCCTGCCATGGGCAAGGACACCCTCCACTACACCAGGTGGCCCAAAGCCTCATCCAACCTGGCCTTGAACACTTCCAAGGATGGGGCATCTACAACTTCTCTGGGCAACCTGTTCCAGTGCCTCACCACCCTCTGAGTGAAGAATTTCTTCCTTAGATCTAATGGAAATCTGCCCTCTTTCAGTTTAAAGCCATTGCCCCTTGTCCTATCACTACACGCCCTTGTAAAAAGCCCCTCTCCAGCTTTCCTGTAGGCCCCCTTTAGGTACTGGAAGGCTGCTATAAGATCACCCCGGAGCCTTCTCTTCTCCAGGCTGAACAGCCCCAACTCTCTCAGCCTGTCATATGGTTGGGGGTCTTTAAACTCTGTTAGTTATTTAGTGATTTCCAATTTATAGCGCTGGTTGGCTTTTTTATTCTCAGATTCACAGTGGGGTATATTTAAAAGCTGATCCTAGCTCGTATTAAGAGACAGTGAAGATTTTCATAATTAAGCCAGCCTGTTGTGACTCTTTCTAGATAATGTATCAGGAAAATTGAAGTGACACAGCCGTGGTCAAACATTAACTCATTTGATTGTTGAGCACCAGCAAACAGACAGGTATAAAAATGGCTGAAAAGGTCCAAATCACTTGCATTGCTCTGCTCTGCCTGCTCTGGTTAAGAACAGAGCTAGGGGAAAGGATTTATTGCACTTTTACGTATGTGCAGAACTTGCTGTGCCAGATTAATGATATGAATAACTTGATTGAAATACAGATTTCAGGGAAGGATTGCCTTTAGTGTCTCCTGCCTTGCCTCTCGGAACAAACTTATCCATCAACTTCACTGAATAACGTGAAGGACCTACTGAAAAATTTGGGGTTTACGAAACACTTCGACGTATCTTATCAAAAACTCCAAAAAGCAAAATAAGTACAATCGCAGGGTTCAGAACAGCGTGTTCGTCAACAAGAAAGTACTTTTCGCATTTTGTCAGAAAGGATCTGGGAGGAAGGGCTGAGCGAGGGACGTGATGCAAACCAGCATAATTAAATGGCTTGTTCTCTTGAGTAACTCCAGCTTGGTAACAACCCCATGTGGGCTCGATACGGCTGCTCGTGAGCCTCGGTGGGGCTGGAATCAAGTTGCATCAAGTTCTGCTGATCTGGGCTGTCTCTTTTAAGCTTACGGTCTCGATCGAGGGAGCTTTTCATCGCGAAGAAAAAGGACAGAAGAATTTCTGGGCCTCAGTGATACTTTTGGTTGTAGCGTGAGCAGCCCCTTTCAGAATGTGTTTGCAGTGAGTGATGGAGCTCAGTGAGAGCAAACATCTTCTTCAGCTCACGCTCCTCTCATGAGGGCTGTGTCAAAGCCCTGTGTCTCACAAGGTTTTGCCAAAGCTTGCTTCTTGTTGTCATTTTCCTCTTTCCTCCCAAACCACAGCACATCTGCCCAGCCCTGTGCTAGCTGCTGTGTCCCCATCCGAAATTTTAAGCAGCCCTCTTTGTCCCAGTGCGTGAGGTGCACGGGGAAGCTAAATATAGCTCTGTGTGGAACAGTGGTAAACTTTCCCTTCTGTTCTTGAATCCCAGCCATGCCTCAGTGGCCTTGCATTTCCTCCGAGCAAAGACAAGGGCTGACCATCACCACCGCAAGTGGAAGTTAAAACGCAGCTGAGATGAAGCAGAGACCACTACCTCCTTCCCACTGCTTGTCAGAGCCAACCTGACGTCTCAGACGTCCACAAGTGCCACTTTTGGAATAGATTTCTGCAAGTTCTTGCTTGTGTTAGCCAAAAACACCTCTGCTGTTGGCCACGGAGGTGGATCTCATGAACATACACACAGTTTCTACACGGATGTTGGCTGCAGGAACTCAGGGACTGCAATTCCTCCCCTCTCCGGCTGTTGCAATGCCGCTGACGAGGACCCACATGCACGTGCCAGCGTACGGCATGGTATGCAACAAATCTTGGTTTCTCAAGCATGGAATCAAAACATTTTTTTCTATCCATGGATTCAGCTATCGCAAAGCCAACGTCTGCTACCAAATCATGAGGGCAAAGGGAGTAGAGCATCCTTGAAATTGTAATAGGACTTAGCGAGAACAGGAAACTCCTAAGCTGTAAAATGCAGCAGCTCATAAAATCGAAACAATTAAGCGTAGCTACCCTCAGAGGAAAAAAAATGTGTCTGTTGTAATACTGGCATATCTAATCTTTTTGTGGCCTGTACGCATCGACTCGAGCGGTGCGTGTGTGAGCCAGGAGCTTCTGTTGCTCAGCAGCTCTCCTCTGTTTCGGTGATCGTTCTGCATAACACGTGTCATGGCTGCCTCTCCTCTGCTCGCTTCCAACAGGGAGAGTGAGTTTGCAACGAAACAGTGAGCCTCACAGTGAGGAGGGATTTAATAACTTTGTAAAAATACCCACAGGCTCTAACAATAATGTTGAATATTGAGCATTTCTGCACTGTTTTAGGGCCGAGTGCTAACCCTGAGGTGGGTGAAGGATCTGGCGCAGGTTTCATCAAGGGTTGCTCATACATGGTGCTGTCCCCATCAAGGTAGATGGACATTTTGCAATGGTCAACCAGGGGCTGCTCTTTCTGCTCTCAGAGACCGGAGGAATTCTTTGGGTTGCGATTTCAGTATTTCTTTTTCTCCGTGATCTTTGAAGGCTTCCACAGATCAAATTCCTGTACGAAGCTAGTCGTAACAGTGGAAACAAGTGTCACTGTTTGGATCAGAGCTGCTGCCTGCTGCAAAACAGGATCTGACCTTTATACAACTACTTGTTTTTCTCGATTGCCATGAAAAGGGACGCACAATTAGCACAACGCTAATAACTGCATGACCAACAGTAATGCACTTAGTATTGCGGCATAGGTTAACACATCTAAACAGTGACTACATTTTGTCATGGGAAAAATACAGTAAATCCAAGAATACTGGTATTTCGTTCATGAAGATGAAATAATTTACAGTGCGTAACTCTTTGCTAAGTCACCGGTTGTGTAAGTGTGAGGAAACTGTTCATGTGGTCAGCTACATGATCCTACTAGATATCATGGATCATTTCTCCTGCAGTGAAATATCTTTGCATAAGTGCAGGAAGTCTTAAAAATTGTGTCAGAGATCAGTGACATACTACTTTTTCTGACCAATGTATGCAGAAAGTACCATTTCTACGACGTAGTGTCACAGGGTAACTCAGGCTGGAAACGACCTCAGGAAGTCCCTGTCCTACCTCTTCCTCAAAGCAGGTCAGCTCTGGGGTCAGACTGCTCAGGGCTTGATCCAGCTGGGTTCTGAAAACCTCCGAGGGTGGAGATGGCACAACCTGCCCAGGCAATGCGGTACATTCCTCCTGCCCAGAATGAGCGGTGAAGGTCAGACACTCCTATCCAAATCACCGTCGTAACATCCGTTTCAATAATCAATTCCTTTGCTGATAATCCTTGGTCAGGTTTGGGATATGAGATGGTTTGGTCCCAAATCCATTGTTGTTGCTCTGCTGGTCTCTTAAGTAGATTAAGTAGATTCTTAGGAGACTAAAATTCTGCACTAAAATGATCTGCGATGTGTTTTGGACAGTAATATGAAGAAACCCCACCAAGATAATCTCAGAGCCAGGTCCTGGTGAGTGCACCAACGGTTCGTAGGAGGAGAAGTGGGAATTGTGTCAGGATCTGCTTTGTGGACACGGCTTTTCTCTCTGTGCCAGACAAAAGGACCCACAGGCTGGACTGTTCCTTCTTGAGACAATACTCTGTCTTTTTCTTCTGAGCTTCTTTTTGAGATCAAGTTCTTTGTACAGATCTAGTTTATTTTATGGAGGCTGCAGATTCCGAGGCCGTAACTGCATTACACTATTCCTATTGTTCTTGCTAAACCACCTGAATTACATCTTTTTCTCCCTCTGCCCAGGCAGGACATGAAATAAAAAAGATTCCCTAAGAACATGGTGTTGATCGAAGTATTTCTATTTACTCCTTTTTATGGTCAGTTTCATTGTCGTCAGTAACTGTTCAAGGAATAAACTGAAATCCAAGTTTCCAACGCTTTTTGTAGAATTATTATGTATGAAAAATGTTGGTTATGCACAGCGTAAACGAAATCGAGGTGATTTACACTAGCTGCAGTGACAGGAAGCGTTACAGGGTTGTGACATACCGCTCAAGGCGACGAAATTAAAGGAAAATTCATTCTTCTGATTGCAACTTTTTCGAACGCTGACATATTGCTTAAGCAAATTGTGAAAGAGTTGGTGAAGTTTCTGGTCTGTTTGAATCCTTTTTTAAAATCGACTGAGTCGCCTGAACTACATACTTAAAATTGCGCAGCCAAGGCTAAGACCGTATTTTCTTTAAATTAGACGATTTGGAGTAACTTTTAAGGAAGGACTGCTGAGCAGATTTGTAATGTGGGTGTTTCAGAGTCCTCAGGATGTTGCCACTGGGAATGTATTTATCAGCATAGCTGCAAGATGTATGGATTTCTTAAAAGTGGGAGAAAGTTTCAGGTCAATCTGAAAAGCATTTTTCAGGTTTAACGTCAGCGTGACTGAGTTTGAAACATTTTGGACCTGAAATCTTTAATTTCAATCTTAGGACTTTTTGTTCTTTAAAATAAAAAGGAGTAACTTTCACAATGGCACACTTCACGATGAAATCCAGCATGTGTTGAGAGCTGGATGTAAGGATAAGTGGTTAACGTTCCTGAAGTATTTTTGCTGAAGCCATTTGACACCAATTCTGGAATTAGGCTGCAACAAATTAAACATCTGTCAGGTTTAATTCACCTCTGAGTTGCAATCTGAGCCTACTTTGGAGTCATGAGCAGCTAGGTTATTCACGGATGGATCCTTGACCTGTTCAAATCAGTTGACCTGTTCTGCAGCAGAAGAGCTGGAGGTCGAGGATTCATTGTTCTGATCTCTCTCACTACCTCCTGCTGCCATTTGAGGACAGGTATTCCCAGGATCAGCCTGGGCAGGTTCAGTTTTCAGGGCCTTGAGTTAAATGTTTCCTCCATTCAAGGGGTCAGGCTGCCCATGCTGGGGCCAGCTCTGATATGCTGCAGTCATACCTACTGGACCATGGTGACAGCAGCTGTGGGAGAAAGCTGGGAGAAGTGGGAGGCTCCTCCAGCTTTGCTACAGAGTTGGACTTCAGCTCAGACCCCCACCCTTGGTCCTACAAGGACTGCCCTGAACACGACCACGGGCTTGTCACAGCCTTCTCCATCTCTACGGGCTTGTTTGGTGCTGTGCGTGACCCTGGACACTAGACCTGCTCTGCTTAACCTCCTCCAGTTTGGTGGGATAGCACCCTGGTCAGTAGGGATGCTCTGCTGCCCTTGCTGCCACCATTGAATGCATTTGTCTCTTGCTCAGCCTCCCCATGGCTGCCCCTAAATCTAGCTAGATTTTATATTTCAGATTATTTTAGATATACGAGGTAGTCAGGCTTACTTTGGGGCTGTAAGCTTTTGAAAATAAACTCAAGTAAGGAAGATGTCATAGCTGGTACCATTTATTCTCCACCCAGAATAATTAACTTCATTCCTAGCTGTAACTCAGCTAAAACAGCACACTTTTACAAAAGTGCCATAATGAACAAATAGCTCCCAAGCTGGCAAGTCGTTAGCCAAGTTGTCAATGCCACTTCAATGCCACTTCAATGCCACTTAAAGCTTCTTCGATGGTGCTCCAGCACACTGCTCTTCTGCAAAGATTTGTTTTAGAATGGTGGAAATCTTGGAAATGACTTAAATCTTTTGTACCTAATTATAACACACGTAAGCAAACAAAAATTCTTGAACACAATGGGTCTTCCGCTCGTCGAAGAGCTGGAGAGGTAGATCCATGGAAAGGAAATATTCTTTGCATAAAGAATAAAACTGTTCATACTGTTTCTTCAGCTTCGTACTGGGCTTTTTGTCAGAGCTTTGGCCAGGGCTATTTTTTCAACAGCTGCTGTGCACTGCAAAATGCCTTGCATTTTTTCTTTTCTTGCTTTTATTCTTCTTCGTTATTTTTTGGGTCAGTTATTATTGGCAGAATGGCCAACTTTTCTGTGCTATTTTGAAAGAAAGATTTCCATAATAATACTAACGATTACAGCCCAACAAAATACTTCCTTTTACTAAATTCCAAAGCCTGGGGATGCTTCTCTTCTATCTGAATGCATTCTCACATTCTTTTTTTTTTTTAAAAAAAAAAAAAAAATTCCAAGTAAGAATGAGTTTTGCATCTGTAGTTGGAACTTTATGGAAAAACAACAATTTCCTTACAAAGTGTATTTAACTAATACTGGCTGAAACCTGAAGTAAAATTGACTTTCAAATAGTTGAGTAGTCTCTTCATGAAAATGAAGTCTAGGATTTCTTTGGTATTCACAGTAGTTTTTCTATCATAGTAGAAACCTTCATAGTTCAAGCACTGGAAAATCTTGCAGGTAAAATCCATCAATTTTACTTGTTTTGATCATGAGTAATGTTGAATGCTCAGTAATTCATAGAACCACACCAGGTGTAAGGGGCTTGGGAAGTCTCTCTTGTTCACAGCAAAGATCAACACTAAATTCAAACAGGTTACACAGAGAGTAACCCACTTGGGTCTTGAAAACCTTCAAGGATGGAGGTGGCACAGCCACTCTGGACAACTCACTCCCATACTTGACTGTTCTCATGATCAAAAAATTTCTCCTTAAATCCAGTCTGAACGCCTCTTGTCTCGATTTATACTGGTTGTCCTTCTTCCTCCTGCCATGTGCCACTGTGAAGGGCTTGGCTCCATCTTCTCATCCACAGACTCTGTGAGCTGAGTGCTCTGTCTCCTCTTTTGGATCACTGAAACAGATATTAAAGAGGATAGGTCCCAGGACAGAGCCCTGTAGTACCCCACCCCAGAAGCCTTTAAGACAGAAGAATGTTCATGGTCCTACCTGCATTCACAGGTGTAAACATTTCACCATAGGAGACAACCAGGTTGGTTAGGCATAACCCACCCTTGCTCAGTCCATGTTGTTCCAAATCATCTTGTTCTCCCCTACACGTTTAGAAATGTGCTCCAAGAGGCTCCCTGGCTTTCCAGGGACTGAAGAAAGGATGACTGGCCTTTACTTTCCCCACCTTTCCCTTTCTGCAGATGAGTATAACATATACTGGGAGCGACATTTGCCTTTTCAGTCATCTGGATCCTTCCCTAATCTCCATGATCTTTCAAAGATGATAGACTGGTCTTGCAAGGACACCAGCCAGCACTCTCAGCACCAGTGGATGCCACCCATCAGGTCTCATGGACTCATATGGGCTAAGATTTCTCAAGAGATCCTGACTTGTTTCTCTTCCACCACTGGTAGATCCTCTCTTCCTTGACCCCTGTCTCTAAGCTCAGGTTCCGGGGACACCTTCCTGGTGAACAGTGAAATAAAGGAGGCGAGATAAAACGCAGGCCCGCGTTTTCCTTGCTAAGCCTTTTACTGCCCATGTAGATGTAGAAACGCTTCTCACTGCCCTCAACACCCCTTGCAAGTCTCAGCTTGGCTTTCCTGATGCCATCCCTGCATGCCTGGGCCATGTTTCCAAGTGCCTCCCTTGTAGCCTGTCCCTGCTCCCGGCTCTGTACGCTGCCCTCTCGGTTTGGAGCTCAGTCTAGACAAGGCTGCTGTGGATTACCGCATCCCCAAACCACACTTTCAATTTTGGTGAGAATTTGCTTTCAGTTTTGAAGAGGGAAAAAGTGCAAAGGCAGAGATTTTGTCCTGTGTTTCAATCTGAGAGCACGTTGTGATTCCTGAATTTCTGTTTTCTTGTTGTGCTGGGATAGCACAATGTTTCCAGCTTCTTACCTGGCTATTAACCCTGTCAAATATTCAGGATGACATTTGGATGAGTGTTCACTTGTAAGTAGCTCTACTGAATCATGAGTTGCCAGGAGAGAATATTTGTAGCTGCCATTAATGTTTATAGAAGTGAAGAAACATAGGAAACTTTGCTTACACACAAGAAAAAAGGTTTTAAAAAGTGTTTATTCTAAAGGCAGAGTTTAACTCTGATATGATTACATGATTACTGTTGATATTCTGCAGGCCTGGGTACATCCCTGGACATTTTTCTAGGGCCATGGTGACCTTTACATACTGTGTTTAATGGCAAATTAGAGAAAAGAGACATTGTTTCCATACATTCTGGTATAATGGATTAATCCATGTTTACATGGATTACATGTTTACATTAATCCATGTTTACATGGATTACAAGGATCACCTCCTCCAAGCTCAGGAGCGGTGCATCCCAACAAAGAGAAAGTCAGGTAGGAACACCAGGAGGCCTGCATGGATGAACGAGGAGCTCCTGGACCAACTCGGACACAAAAAGGCGGCCTATTGGGGTGGACGCAAGGACAGGTAGCCTGGGAAGAATACAGAGCAATTGTCCGAGCAACCAGAGATCAGGTTAGGAAAGCCAAAGCCCTGATAGAGTTAAATCTGGCCAGGGACATCAAGGGCAACAAGAAAAACTTCTATAGATATGTCAGTGGTAAAAAGAGATCTAGGGAAAATGTAGACCCTCTCCAGAAGGAAACGGGGGACCTGGCTACCTGGGATATGAAGAAGGCTGAGGTTCTCAATGACTTCTTGCCTCAGTCTTCACTGGCAAGATCTCCAGCGGCACAGCCCAAGTCACAGAAGGCAAAGGCAGGGACTGGGAGAATGGACACATGAATGTGAATAGGAATTTAAATGAAGTAATTTTTTTGTAGCAAATCTTGCTATGAATCATAGAATCATAGAATCATAGAATCATAGAATGGTTTGGGTTGGAAGGGACCTCGAAGATCATCTAGTTCCAACCCCCCTGCCATGGGCAGGGACACCCTCCACTACACCAGGTTGCTCAAAGCCTCATCCAACCTGGCCTTGAACACTTCCAGGGATGGGGCATCTACAACCTCTCTGGGCAACCTGCTCTAGTGCCTCACTACCCTCTGAGTGAAAAATTTCTTCCTTATGAAAGAGCGTAGAGTTGCATCATTACTGCATGACCATAGCAACAAGATGAGGAAATACATCTTTCAACAGCTATTGATCCCAGCCACTATTATTTCTTATATTATTCCAGATGTTGGTACTTCTGAAAACACTTTTTACGGAATTTCTACTCTACAGGAAATCTCGAAAGCCCATTTTTCTTTGAATTGCAACAAACCCAAGCAGAACGCAAGTTGAAAATGTTGAAATTCTCAGCAAATTGGAAACGCTGAGTTTTTGACGTGCCGTGTGTGGCAGTCTTTTCTCTTGGCCATACAACAGGCTGAGTCAATAGTGCGGTTCTGTGACAACGACAGAAAAACAATAGGAAGTGATGGGAAAGGTCTTGTTTGGCTACTGATGTGTATGTGTGTGGTGGGGTGTTGGTCATTTTCTCCATCCCAGAAACCAGTCATCCATTTCAAAGGCTTTCTCCATTTCATGGCTTTGATGGAGATGACTCAGATGAGAATATTTCTGAAATTTCCCTTGGCAGGTTATTGCACAGTTTTATAGCCTGTCGCCATAAACAATACTTCTGTGAACACGTTAAGCCCTTAAAAATAAGTATTTGTTAAAGATTCGTGTGAGCTTATGTGTGAGCTCATGTGAGTTCTGCAATAACGTGGTGGCATAAAATGGATTTTCCTTGGTGTATGGCACTGGGGCCTGTGCTCATCCAGGGAGGGGCTGTTTGCAGCCAAGTAGACCAGCGTCCTTGCAAAATGAAACCCCTGCACAGCTCAGGCGTGGCGATGGTGTTAGCTCGAGCTTCCCTGCCTTGAAAACGGCTTTTAGGAGATCAGAAGAGCTGATATCGCAGACACTTAAATCATAGAATCATAGAACCATAGAATGGTTAGAGTTGGAAGGGACCTCAAAGATCATCCAGTTCCAACCCCCCTGCCATGGGCAGGGACACCCTCCACTACACCAGGTTGCCCAAAGTCTCATCCAGCCTGGCCTTGAACACTGCCAGGGATGGGGCATCTACAACTTCTCTGGGCAACCTGTGCCAGTGCCTCATCACCCTCAATGTAAAAAGTTTCTTCCTTAGATCTCATCTAAATCTGCCCTCTTTCAGTTTAAATCCATTGCCCCTTGTCCTATCGCTACTTCATCTGTGCCAGCAATTCTTATTAGAAGGGTTTTTCTTTTGTTCACATCCCAGAGTTGATGTTTTGCTGTCACTTGTGTGGCTGGTTTTGCTGGCACAGTGAGGGATACACCAACAGAACACCACAGTATAAGGGTGACCATATAGACTTACATCTATTTATGGTTACTAATCAACAAATGACCCTTCTCTCATTAATCTGACTAATTATTAGATCTATTTAGACTTTAGGCTTTGCCAGTATATTGTGGCAAGATGCTGTGTGGTTTTAGAAGCTGTATGGAAAAAAATCATCCTTTTGTTTTAAATTGCATCAGATCATTTTAATAGCTCTCAAGCTGGGCAGTAAGAAACAGTGACTACTCTGGTGCTAGTCACCTTCCAAACGCCACCCGGTCATATCTGCGTCATGGATCAAGCTCTGGGCAACCTGGGCTGACCCCAGAGCTGACCTGCTTTGAGCTGGAGGTTGGACAGGGACCTCCTGAGGTCCCTTCCTGCTTGAGTTTTTCTATAAGCCTCTTTCTCCCACCAGCCTGCTCTCTTCCAAAATTTATTGTGTTTTATTACGTATTGCATTATATTTTACTGTATTTTATTAACCATATCATATCAGATCTCTCCTTCTGCAGCAGCTGTTCTGTAGTTTTTGTCATCCTTGTCTTTCTGCCTTTCCTATTTTTTTTTTTCAATCTTTTTCATGATGGGAGGGGAACTACTAAACAATCCAAGGGTCTCAGTAGCTTGTGTTATTTTTTTCCACGGCACGTGTTTTCCACGCAGATCTTTTGTCTGACTTGCTAGCAGTCAACGTTGAGATTGGGTCTGCTCAGGCGATGTCCTGAATTTCGCTGTCATACTTGTGTCAGGAGTGCAAGGCAAAACTGTGCTTATGAAGAGAAATTCGGTTACCAAAACTTTGCTCTGAAGAATTCGTCTAGCGGGACGAAGGGCTCTTCCAGATGTTCGCTGCAGCTGGAAAATCTGTTGTGCTCATAGGAAAGCGACTACAGAGCAAGTCCCAGATGGTCAGCACTCAAATGTGAAACTGCTCTGTGGGCCATTGCAGGCACCTCCAGGATCCAAGCACCATTTAAAACACATCATCTGGGGTGGTTTTTCCCCGCTGTTGGGAGAGGTATTTCTAAATTGTTTCCTCATGGCCTTCACGTCCAACTCTCCCAGTCAGAGCTGAGCTGTCACCTTCTGGGGAGAAACCTCTTTGGTAGAGCAATCAAAACATGATCAGGCTCTTCAGTAAAAGGGAAAGAAAAAGAAAATAAAAAGCAGAGGAAAGAGCTGGAAAACAGAGAGGGTGGAGGGAGGCTGGGAAGCGTGGCACCTTGCCGGCCCTGCAGACGTGCTGGGCGAGCACGTCTGCCCCTGGGGGCTGTCCTTGGATGCAGTTGAAGGTCCACGTCATATCTGCTGCCCCTTCCTGCCCCCCAGGATCCCAGCCCTGGGACGAGCATGGCGTCAGGCTCCTTGCACAGCTTGGAGTCTGCGCGCCGACTGCTGTCCTCCGCACTCGCTTTGCCCAACCTCATGCTACATCTCCTCTCTTTCTCCCCTTCCTGGACTGCTCCATCATCATCCTTCCTTTGCTCTCGCCATCTCCCCTTTTCTCCTCTTCCTATGCTGTCTCTTTACTTCATCGTTGCCTTTCTCCTCTTCCCCCCATTACCCCATCACCTTCCTTTGCTCCATCTTCAGCTCTGCCTCCTTGTGATTTATTTTTTTTCCTACACAAGGGAATCATAGAATCATAGAATCATAGAATGGTTAGGGCTGGAAGGGACCTTCAAAGGTCAAAGGGAAGCAATCCACCACACTGCTGATGCTTTGCTTCTTTGCTGTGTTGTGTCTTTCTGAAAAGGAAGCCCTTCCCGTGAAAGTCTGTGCCGTTTCTTTTGTTTCTAGGCCACAAAAGCTGCTCCCGTGGAGGCGCCACGACAACATAAATAGTGGTAATCAATGGAGCACTGCGCGTACGGAAGAGGTCGGAGAACTGACGGCATAGGGCTGCCATTTGGGAACACATATGGTCATTAATGAAAGGCTGCTGAGATGTTTCTCCTGCAATTGCGGAAGCATTTTCCGCTTCAGACTGCTGTTAACTCCCAGGAGTTACCCATTAATACACAAGCAAGGTACAGAGCTATGGGTATTTAAATATAGAAGAAACCTTTGCATAAGTGAGTTTAATGAACGATAGCCACAGGTGGAATTAAACACGTCAGGCCAGGTCCTTGCAAGCTCCTCCTGGTTGCCATTGACAAAAGTAAACATCAGCCAAGGCCTTACGGATTCTGAATCACTTTTCCATACAGCAGTGTCTATCAACGTATGTCTCTTGGCAGCACATGATGAACAAGCTCACAATGCAATACCCTTTCCCATCTACTCCTTCCAAAACGTCCCCACCGGAAAAGAGGTATTTCTGGGTTTTCTGAGACATACTGCAGAAACATGCATTGATGCACCATCGAGCGGGCTCATGGCACTCTTCAAAAGACACTGAGGCTAGCAGTGAAAGCTGGCCATGAAGATGAGTGCTTGCTCTGCACAGCCTTTACAGGAAACTTCTCAAGGTCTTTGTGCCTGTGGAGAGGTCTGCTAGAGGAGAGGGGAGTGAGGAGACACGGGGGAATGGCAGGAGGGAGCAGGGAGCTCTTCTACCCACATCTGGGAGCTGCATCACTTCTCCAGGCTCCTGGAGTAGCAGTCAAAACCTGATGTATTTGACTTAAATCTACATACACTGCATGGTTGGGCTGTCAGTGCTCTCTCTTGCTGCAGTGACACCCAAGATCAGCCCTGATGCTATTAGGCAGCAGCAGGTCTCTTATTTCTAGTTCTCCCCATCTTCCCTGGCACCCATATGCCCATTGCTTGACCCTTGGTGTCCTGTACGGATGTCCTTTGAGAGGTGTATAGAAGGTGTCAGGGATTTCCTTACACTTCAGATGTGCAGGGGTGACCATCTCACACGTGTTGTAACACTGTGCTGTTCCCACCACTGGCACGGTGGCATTGCTATTGCTCCATGGTGGTAGCCCCAAGGACCACGGCGTCATAAAAGGTTTTTTTTTTTTTTATTTATAACCACATAAAGGGGTTTTTTTTATTTATATTCCCAAGTTTCTCGTAACTCTGAGATCATTTCCAATCACGCAGGCAGCCTGAATGCCTGTCTTCTGTCGAACAAAAGGCCGTCCAGTTTCCTGCACGGGAGCCCCGCTGAGGCTGAACTTTGCTCGGTGACTGCATGGTTTGGGTCCAGGATTGGCCTGACGTCCCGGCACTTCAGCGCTCTGTTTTTCACCAGCCTCTGGGAATGAGGAGGAGGAGGAGGAGGAGGGAGACGGGATGGCATGCCAAAGCTTGCACTCCTACGACCTGCTCCAGTGCACCCGGAACTTCATCGGATACTCCACATATGGCTAAAATGGGTTTGGTACAAGCAGTGGACTGGTTGGTTACTCTATCTTCACAAACCTACGTAAGAAAGGCAGCATAACAGTCTAGAGCAAACAAATAGGGTTTTTTTTTTTCCCTAGTCAATTTAAATATGTTTGTTTTGCTTCCCAGAGGCACTTTTCCTGCACTGCCAACACGACTTCTTGTGCTTGACAATGACTCTGTTTTGCATATCGGGTGAATTTTAAAAGCTTTCTCCATGTCCCAGCTCACTTGAGGGCAGTAAAAAATATCTCAAGCCTTTCCTTAGGCTTCTATCCCCTGAAGAACTTATACATACTATTTTCAACGTCTTTTTTTCTGTAATAATTTAAGAAACATCATTCAAGTGATGCAATCATATTTTGGCCAGGGCTCTTCTTTTTAGAGCAGAATGGGCCTGGGAGAACGCTGTCTCGTCCAGATGATGCTATCTCAGCCAACTGGCCCCAGTGACTCTCTTACTGACTTTCCTTGTATGACATTCATAGCTTTTTGTTGCCAAAAATTTTCCCTGACCTCTTGCAAAACATGCATGAGCACTATTTTGCTCCAGACTCCGCTCTTTGGTGCTTCTGTTCAAAGCCCACAGGAGGTGGGCGATGATTTTCCTCTGCTCCCTCCCACCCTCCCGCAGATCACGTAGGGCAGGAAAGGGAGGGGAAAGCCAGGGCACAGCAGGTGGGTCTTGAAGACCTACAAGATGAGGTAGTTCCCTCTAGGAAGGAAAGGCTCCTTAATATTTATTAATATTAAATACTAGCATGAGGAAGACAAGTCACCAGAAGAATAAAGGCAATATCTGGCTACTTGCCTGTTATCTTCTGGACCTGGTTAGTAACTAACTGCATCATAGTTTTGAGGATGGAGAGATCGTGAGAGGTTCGTGGACAGCCCGTGACTCTCTGGAGCATTTCAGCAAGGGACAACTGGTCAATCGTTGCATCCGTTCTATAATTGTAATGTCTCATTAACTTTCTGATCCAAAAAATCAGAGTTCCTGCTGAAGTGGGTTATTTTATATTTTGGTTTTCCAGGAAAGCTGCTTTTGTAGACAAACTCCTTTCTGTGAAGTACGAGGCCCCTTATGAAGTGAAAAAACATTTGCATAGACCAGCAGGAAAAGATTTGTCATCCTACAAAAATTCTCCCATTTTATGGCGGAAAAGAAACGGTAACTTAAAGCTGTGTATTTTTTAAATGAAAAACCAAGGAGGAAATCAGTGGGGAAAGAGTGATCTTGAAACAGGATCTTGCTGGTAGTTAATGTACTTACCTGGAGGCACTGCAAAAGCTTATCCCAAGCACTTGTCCGACAGCCTCCGCAAGGCGGCAAAGCTCCATGTTATCTGTCAAATGAAGGGAAGGGGGAAGGTCTCAGCTGTGTTTTGACCAAGAAATTCCTTGCTAGACCTGAGAAATATTTCCCGAAGATGGTTTAGTTGAACTTGGCTTGTTTCCATAAAAATATTGCAGTCCAACAAAAGACGGATTTGTCCCAAGATTTCCATGGAGCTCAGGTGGAGACGTTTCCTCTCTTCCCAGAATACGAAAGAAGTGAAAACAACCTCATATTTTCTATGGGGGGTGGGAGGGAAATTGTCTTCCGGTTCAGAGTGAATGTAGCTCCACACGTCCACTCCTTACTCATCATGAGTTTGCTCATTACGCTCAATATTATGAAGCCAAATAAACTTCCCGTTAAAGATGCTTTTGTTGGAGATCAGGAAAAGTCTAAGAACCAGCTTGAAAAAGGTTACAAATGAGTTTCTGCAGTGCTGGCCATGGCCCACGACGTCTGAAAAGAGCTGCTTTGTTATTACGTCTGCAAACAGTGCTTTTTTGTTTAAGGACTACGTTGGTGGGAGGGTTAAAAATTGGCTAGCGATGTGAGGACCTTGTAAGTAGATTGGAAATACGTTTTAAAAAGAAAAATCAATTGAAAGTAAAATACCACGTTGCTTATCTAAATGTTAAACTCAGCCAAGGGAACCTTAGCGCTGCCCTTTCATTGGCTTTTCCTATTGTGGCCCCTGTTATGATGAATATATTTATTTTAAAATTGGTTTCATTTCACCTGTTTTCACTTCTGATATCATTGTGAAGCAGGACTGAAGCCGTTTACTGCCTAGTATGCATTTCTTTATCTTAATAGGTTTACATTTCTTTTAAACATTAACTTGACTTCTATTCATTGCAACACTCCTATGTTATAATCTAAATTAAAATTGTTCTTTTTCTTGTGATATATTCGTGTGTAAACGCTAAACAAGAAGCTTAAAAGAAATCTTACCGTAGCTGCTCAGGAGTATTTTAAATTTTAAATTATGATTAAAACTTGGAAGATGTTTATTATAACTTTTACAATTAGATTTGGAGATGCACGCCAGTTTTTATCTCACAAAGCAATAAACACAAAACAGTTAAACTGGTTTTGCAACTGATTTTCATTTTGCCAGGGCAGTAAGTAGCCCTAACTACAGCATGAAAATTAGACTGGTTTCTTCTGCTGCTTGTCCTTGGTACGTTGCTGCATTCCCCGAATGCAAACGCAGGCTCCTGCCTGTGGGATAACATGTCTTTAGGATGCAGGCATGTACACACACGCGTGCCTACGTGTACACGCGTTATCTGTGACATCCACGGAGGAGCTCTGGATGAATGGGCAGCTTTTACAGAGGTCATTTTTGTAGGTCTTGGTTAAACTTGGAAGTCTCTCATCCGTGGTTGATTTGCCTTCTCCGTTTCCATTAGGAAAGGTCATCATACTCCTTCTTAAAAATAGGTCTGAAGACAGGACGTACCTTTAGGGCAAGGAAGGTATCCATAATGCTGAGAAAAACAAGGGACATGTCTTAGTCAAGCCCATTGTAGGCTGAAGGTCTGGTGCCTGACCCCAGAGCTGCCCTTGCTCTGTGCTTGAGGTTGGAACAGAGAGCTCCAGAGGTCCCTTCCAGCCCCAGTTGTCCTGCGATTCCACCATTGCTAGTTGTGTTCATTGCTGGTTGTACCGCACGTCACACATACATAAAGCATTTGCCCCAATCACAGTTAGCTGCAATACCTACAAAATAATAATACCACAAAAATAATCCGGTAACATTTGCTGGTATATGAAATTTGAGCAGTTATTCTGGTAAGTGAACATTAGCACGAGATTTGTCCTTCAGCCAGGCACATGCAAAGTGCATGTCTTCTAAATGACACGAATATGTCATACGCAAAGGAGGTGCTGCATGGCTGTTAGCACTTCAAGAGGAAGATGAGTTGCCAGGCAGCTTTCCGTCTCTCAGGAAGGATGTCTTCCCATTTTGCAGTAGATAGAAGAAAATTCTCATTTTTCTACTTTGCTACTATTGTAGGAAACGCATCCTGGTGCCTCTGCCCAACTGATACCAAGGTCTTCTGCACTATGCTGTGAGATTTGCAGGTTGAGGTAGCAAGCTCTAAGTCTGAATCCCTGCAGAAGACTCCAGTTGATCACCTGAATTCATCTTTCGATAATAAATGTGACTCGGCTGTTGTGAGACCAATCTAGATCATATCAGCCTTTTCTGGAAAAAAAATGGGCTACAAATCCAAATTTTCACGTTGCTTACATCAAGCAATAAGCTTGTATCAGTGGGACAGTGCTGAATAAAATACTGTGTTCAACCTTGGCTTCAGTCCTTGCCTGGTTGTCAAATTTCTGTAGATTGTCTCCTCCCGGTAGAGGAGAACAGAAACGGGAACAGTTATGGACTGCAGCTAAAAGCAGAAAATGCAAACTTTTAGCTAGGATTAGATTGGTCAAAACCAGCTGAATAAAATAAGCTAAAAAGCAAAATGTTCCGAGAAATTGGCTTTTATGCAGCTCGTTTTTCAAGTAAACGCACTTTACTTCTTATCATTTTAGAGTCTGTGCCCTAGAGGTTATGAGAAACAGGGAGCGCAGCGGGGAAACGAGGAGGGGATTTTGTTAAGGAACTGAAAGCGTGCAATCATGAAATTCGTTTTGATTAAACATCAACAGTGGAGCAAGGAGAACTCGACCTGATTTGAGGAGAAGCGAGTGCGGCTGTGAACTGGAAGGTGGGGCTGGCTTTGTGCAAGTCCCACAAATCTAGACTAGCCTAAACTCTGATGACGGATTGCTCTGTCAAAGCTTTATTCAAGTGGGTGCACCTATGGCCATTAAATAATGAAGAATCTTATTCATAATCTCCATGTTGCCGACCCATTCATGCGCTGAATCATAATACAACTTATTTTCTAAAGGGAGGACCTTCCTGTGAAAATGGAGCTAGAGGCAAATAAATAAGGTTTTTATTAGTCATTCGAGAAAATTTACATCTTTTTATGACTTCCAGTTCCCCTAGTAAATTTTATAGTCATTGAGAATGAGCAAGCAGATTTAACGTGATGGGGAGTAGTACATCCTCCTCTCGATCTAATTTTTTCTCAGACCCATCATTATGAAAGTGCTGAAGCAAATAGTTCCTCGGTCAATCTTCTGGTTCCTGGTACGGAAACAAAGAAGAAAAAAAAAATAAAAAAAAATAAATCCTGTGTTAGAGGCCAGTCTTGTAGTATCTCACTATGACTGAAAGCAGAAGCGACAGAAATCTCGTGGAAAACTTTCCTAGTGAGCGTCCCTGTCCATTTTTGCAAAGTCAGGAGATGCAGATGAGCTCTTCCATTTTTCAGAACTTGCTTCTAAATCTGATATGCAGTTCCAGAAAATTTTTTTTTTTCAAATTGCTTCGTAGTACTAAGCGTCCCAAGGTGTTGTTTCGTGTTGAACGACGCCGGCAGATTTTTCAGCCCCCCAACAAATCACGTAGGAAAATGACTTTGTACCTGTCTTTCCATTGCCTCCCACTGAAGATAGCAACTGGGAAGTACTGCTAAAATAGCTACCCCTTGCTCCTAGGAAAGGACATAAACTTTGCAAATGATGTTCGCAGCAGAACAACGTTATTCAAATCACGTGCAACTTCACCGATGTCAAATTTGATGTGACAGCTGAAGTCATTGTAGACCTAAGTAAATATTTAAGATGGTGGTAAATGTTCACTCGTTGCGTAGAAGGTTTAAAGGGAGTTATGAGAAAGTCTTGCAAACAAGAGTGACCAAGGAAGTGACTTTAAAGAGGAAATAAACTTCCAAAAAGAAAGAAGAACCTTGGGGATTTTAATTCTCTGTTCACAAGACCTTCATACGAGAAATGGTTTTATTTTTGCTGTTGCTTTAAAAAATCAGCCTGTGGAACACTATTGATCTTGGCTTACTGGTAAACCATTGCCTGCTCTTACCCTTCTCTCTCTAAAGTGATGTTTTACCTGCAAAGCCTTACACATTTGGCACCTGCTTAGTAAGTGACACAGAGCTCTCACTCTGCTGGAGTCCAGGACTTCAGTACCAAACAGAAGATCTCCAGAGATGCCTTCAGAAGTGCCAAAGAGTTGCAGAAACCAAAACCCCAGGCTCTGCTGAAGCAGAGTCGCTTTTCAAAGCCTCATCTCTCGTCAAATGTTCTGATGTTTGTTTTGTAGTTACGGGAGAGATTAACTTGGTCTTCACGGGGTGGGGGGTGTTTATGTGCTCCTTAAATTTTCCTCAAAACGAGCATCTTTTTCTTTCTTCAGACTGAGGAAGAACACATGGAAACTTCAGTACAGTGTTTTATCCATCTCCATCTACTGAGTAAGGAGAGCTTTTATAATGGAATGAAAAACATGTCCAATGTAGAGGGAAGACTATCGAGAACACCCAAGTTTATTTATTATCCAGTAATATAAAACATCTGTTGTTTCCCATTAGGACTGGGTCAGTTATGATGGCAGACACTGAAACATTTCATCTAGCAAACTGTGAAAAAAAGCTGATTTTACTGTTCCAGGGCCAGAAACACGTCCTGAATGTGCCTGAATTTTTCCCAATTTATTGGACACTGAGAAAATTCAGTCCGTTTCTAATTTCTAAATGCTTTTTTTTTTTTTTTTTTACGCTTTCACTGAAAATCTCTGTGCTATGAAAATCTCAGCCCTGATTTACTTGGAATGGCCTCTACTTCCCCGCCTCGTTGGGCATAATACCTTTTTAACAGCTTCTCTAAGATGTGATGGATCATCTCGTATTACATCCCAGCCCGATGTAAGAAGTAGTATTTCACAGCTGAGCAAGCTCAAGGCCATTTTGTTTTAATTATTACCTACCTTATGCTAATTAGCAACTCTGCCATTATTTGTTAGGCAGGATTAATTAACATTGTCTAGGCAACAGGCTCACTGGAAGGATATCGAGTGGTGGTAGTTCTCAGGGGGAAGGTCTGAAGGCGCCGGAGAACGTATCTGGAGTCAGCGTCACGGCTTTTAGCCGTGTTTTGTTGCTCTGTCACAGTTCACCGAAGCTTTTCGGGGCTTAAAATCATACTGAACGATTGATGCTTCTGCTCACTGGAAGAGTTGGGTGTTTACACCAAAGCTGTGCTGCTTCTTGGGGTCTTGGGCTCACCTCCCATCTCTGAAGACCTGCCAGCATAAATTCAGAAACATCCTTACTCGCAGCCACGCGTTACGGCGTTGCGCTACAGCCAGCATGACTTGCACAACGTCTCCTTGATGAATACTTAGGAAAATATTTTCTTTGGGTAGATCTTCATGGTACAGGGGAAAGCAAGATGAGACGACATGTCGTTTGGGGAGCTCCAACTGCCACCTGGGTTCTCCACGGTGCTCAGTGTGGTGGGCATTGCTTTCACTTTTTAACCCGTTTCGCTGCGCGCGTGTTTTGAAGAGTTTCATGCGCTCTCATAGAAAAGTCTACCATACACGCAGTCCTTTTGTGGAAAATGAATGGGTGTTAAAATTACCTGTCAGCAGGGCAGGTTCGAACAAGGATGCTTGCACACACCTATATCCACCACTGTGTAAGCCTCAAGTAATGAGCTACACCTGGTTACGGTGAAAAAATAAAGTCCAGGGCAAGAATGCATTTTCCACAGGATCCTCCTTTACTGCGTGCGAGTATTTTCGGTTTTATCCTTAGACAGAAGCAGGAACTAATATTTTGCCACTGTGGAAGTAAAGATCTGAGACACCCGACAGCAGGATGCTCCTAATTATGTGGCACTTTGTATTTTCCCAATGCCTTTCTGGTAACAGCTACTAATTAACATAAAAAAAGAACGTTGGGATTACATGGGTTAGGAGACACAATATTTTTCCAACTTTCTGTAGCCCTGCAATGGGCTAGATCCTCAGCTGCTATGCAGGGGGATGGTTTGAGAGTAGGTGCTTTGAACATTATTTGCCTTCTTCCCCCAAATTTGGGGTTTCTGTGCTTTGCTTTCTATCCGATGGCCAATACCTGCTGGATAAAATGGCTCAGCTTGCCCAGAACTTGAGGACCAGCAACCGGCATGAGTCAAACCCTGAGTGCTTTGTACCCTGCCCTCTCCCTACGGTAAACTAGTGAGATCTCACAGGCTTTAGTAACCAACCTCTCCTGACGGTGCTCAGCTCCCGACTTGCCCAGGCCACCTCTGACCGTCTGGTTTCTCAAGCTTTACGGCGGCTGTAAGCGAACGCCGAGATTTTCAGTGCGGTCTCTGTTTCTTCCAGCCAGAGAAAATCCCACAAAGGAAAATTTGTGAATTTCTTGTGTTACCTTTTCCCTTCTCACTTTCTTGACACCTACTTTCTTGCTTGTCTCACTCCTGAATGGCAGAGGAATGGCCATTTTTGGTTGTGATCAACCTCTTCCCAATATTCATGAAAACTTCTGGACTGACAGAGTAAGTAAGCACCGGAGTCACAGGAGATTTTATGCTAATTTTAAAAAAACAAGCGTCGGGAAAAAAAGTACAACTTGAAACCAATCACGTTGCCTCTCAGTATAAGGTTATTTTTATCCGTGTGAGGTTTTTATTGCATTTCTGCCTTGCGTGGCTCTTTTCATGCCTTTTACCAAAAAGGTGAGGAACTCTCCGTTCACCTCTTTTTCTGTATTTCGAGTACACAGCTACGGCCCGCTCCTTTCTGTCCAATACTCTTACAACTTGAAGCTTTTTTTCTTTTTGGTCTTCCAAAGGAAACGGCACATCTTCGCAATAAGCTTTTCTGGAACCGTTCACCTACTTCAGTAGCTGTGAACAGGCATGGAACCTTTGACACATCCATCCCCCCCTACCCAGGTTCCCTCTCTCCTTCCTACCCTTCCTGTAGCTTGGTCAAGCCACCTGTTGGATTTTCTGGATTGGTGCCGAAAGCCGAAGGGGTATTTTCTTGCAGATCAGAGCCACTTGTGATACAAATGTCTCCTAAATCTGGGTAAAGTAGCTGCCTCGGGAGCAGGAATGCTCCAGCGTGAAGGTCAGCGCACCTCCCGTGAGCGTATCGGAAGTAATAAACTCAGTCAGGTGCCCGTGGGGCTCCAACTCAGTGCCCGTAAAGACCTCTTACACAGTGGGCAAGCGAGCAAATGACGTATGGTAAAAGCTCTCGGTGAAGGTGATGGCGTACGGTGACCTGCTCCCAAAGCATGCTGCTCTCGTGCTCCTGGATGGACTCGCCTCCAAGCGTATGACTTCAACACTGAGCTCCCCTCCTTTACCATAATGCCTTGGGTGAAACAGTTACCTCAACTCGGGCTGGAGAGCAAGTATTTCACAGGGCAAGTTTCCTCTGGGGAACATTCTTGCCTTTTGTGTCATCAGGACGTGCCCCTGCTCAGAGGGAAGGAGGAGCTCCTCCACGATCAAGCTATCATCTCATCCATCGCATCGAATCCATCTGGACGAGCCCTTCCCTAATTGGGGCAGCAGTGATCTGAAACACCTTCTCCATGAATGACCTTGCTCTTGCCTTCTCGCTGCCGCGCCTCTCCATGCAGCACCTCGCCATCCTGGCGGCAGCGGCTGAGCCCGTCCTCCTCCCACTGGATCAACCAGCCTTGTCTTTGCTCGCTCACTTGCTTGACTTGCCCTCAAAACGAAAAGCTGTAGGAAATGTGTCAGAAATGAATTAAATCGTAGGGAGAATGAGTTGACTGGTTGTTAAATAAAAAACCCATATTGCTTACACATGGTCTGCATGTGTCTCATAAAATCATAGAATTGTTTAGGTTGGAGAAGACCTTGAAGATCATCGAGCCCAACCGTTAACCTAACACAGCCAAGTCCGCCACTACACCATGGCCTTAAGTGCTGCCTCTACTCGTCCTTTAAATACCTCCAGGGATGGTGACTCCACCACTTCCCTGGGCAGCCTGTTCCAATGATTGACAACCCTTTCAGTGAAGAAATTTTTCCTGATATCCAATTTAAACCTTCCCTTGCACAACTTCAGACCATCTCTTCTCATCCTGTCACCTGCTATTTGGGAAAAGAGACTGACCCCCACCTTGCTACAACCTCCTTTCAGGCAGTTGCAGAGAGCAAGAAGGTCTCGCCTCAGCCTCCCTTTCTCCGGGCTAAACAGCCCCAGTTCCCTCAGCTGCTCCTCATAAGACTTGTGCTCTGGACCCTTCACCAGCTTCGCTGCCCTTCTCTGGACACGCTCCAGCACCTCCATGTCTTTCTTGCAGTGAGGGGCCCAAAAGCTGAACACAGTATTAGAGGTGTGGCCTCACCAGTGATGAGAACAGGGAGACAATCGCTGCCCTGGTCCTGCTGGCCACGCTATTTCTGCTACAAGCCAGGGTGCTATTGGCCTTCTTGACTTTACCAATAGCCTGGATGAGGGGATTGAGTGCACCCTCAGTAAGTTTGCAGGTGACACCAAGTTGGGCAGGAGTGTTGATCTGCTGGAGGGTAGGAAGGCTCTACAGAAGGATCTGGACAGGCTGGATTGATGGGCTAAGGCCAACTGTATGAGGTTCCACAAGGCCGAGTGCCAGGTCCTGCTCTTGGGTCACAACAACCCCATGCAATCTTGCAATGTCACAGGCTTGGGGAAGTGGCTGGAAAGCTGCCTGGCAGAAAAGGACCTGGGGGTAGTGGTCAACAGCTGCCTCCATTCACACACAGCCTCCCTGCGCAGCCAGAAGAAGGACTGAACTGATGCTTTTGGAGAGGCCCTCAGCATGTTGTGTTTTGGGGGCTGAAGATGGCTGATGAAGCAATTAGGGCTGAGTTTTAAGTTGAGGAGAGCTGCTGGAGGTGTTTGGGTGCCTGGGTACAATAGGAATACAAGGAAACAGCACGCTGATGAAGATGGAAAGGAGCTACAGAGCAGAGGCAGGAGGACTCTCATATTCCCAGAGCTGGAGAATCTCTGGGATGAGCCTTGGACCAAAGAGGATTTTGGGCAGCTGGAAGGAAGGTGGCTCTGGGTAAAGGACTGAGGCTATGAGGCTGGTCACTAGGAAGGGGCTGTGAGAGGACAGGGCACCAATGCTGAGATGGGGGAGCAGTGGAGACAGTAAACTGTGGGATGACAGCGAGGGGCCGAGCACAGAAGGGTGCTGGAGGTGCCATTTGGTGAGTGGCTGGGTGGAGGTGGTAGGAGTTGACTGAGGTAGTACCAGGTGTGTGACCTCCTCAGTTGTCTCCTTCATAGTTTCCCCTCATTTCTTGTCAGAGATGAGAACGTAGGGAAGAGACGGGGTGGCCTCGGAGGTGCTCTTTGTAGGAGAGAAACATGTTGCACCCACATGTGCAACAGAGCGATGGTGCCCATGAAGAAGTGGCTGTCACAGCTTCAGAGGGCGAGTTACCCCTGCTGAAAACACGCTCAAGGACAAAGACCTTGTCTAGTGGTTGCTCATATCCCAAAACAGTCTCCCCTTTGAGCACGCTGAGCTCCAAAAGGAACATCTATGGACTGTTTTGCTTGGGAAAGTGGTGAAGGGAGGTTGGTGACCCCAACGTGGTGTTGTGCAACTCCAATATTGCACTTTCCCTCTAAAGCACTTGGCTACTCAAGAGGCAGTGTCACCAGCATGTTTACTACAGTGAGTAGCAGTTGGCTTCTCTAGAGACTTAATAGTGAAATCCCTTTTTGCTGGTGACCAAGGGGAAAATAGTAACTGTATTTGGATGATTTAAGTGACAGACATCTTGGTTTTGGGATAGGAGAGAATGTTGCAAGGTGTTAGTAACTCCTTAGAATTCTCCATTGAACCTTGAGTAGCTCAGCTGCTACTCAAGGAAAGAACTGCTTCACAATAACTATCACCGAAGGAAATCACGAGCAAACAAGTCGATACAGGTAACCTTTTCAATTTATTTATATAAACAACCGCGTTTTAAAAACATTCTTGTCCTGCAAAAATAAAGTGAAAAACAATTCACAGAATTTCAAATAAATAAATCTCAGACATACACATTTATTATGAGCAACTCGAACCCAGCCAAACCCAGCAGGTTGGGTCACAGGTAAAAAGTGACGGTTGAAATGTGGCCGCAGAGTAGGAGCGGCAGAGCGAACGCGACTCCTTGCTGAAGCAGCGTGTAACTCAACTCGAGCGACAGGAATTCCTCTTCACCTCCCCAAAATGGCTAGATGTGGCCAGACTTGTCTCCCTTTGAGTCCAAGCCAAACATTTTTCCTTGTTAACGGCAGGAGGGTGCTCTGAAGAAGTTCCAAAGATGGAGCTGGGTGACAATCGCATGTTTAACAAGTGTCCGAGGAGTTTTCACTTACTGGCATACACAGGACTGACCATCTTTAAACACAAGGTTAGGGAAGTTTTTCCCTTCTTCATGCTTCAACTGGAAAAGCAAATGCCCTTCTTTCTCCCGAAGCATTTATACCAGAGACCACCCCGAGCTGGCTGCTGGTACTGCTCATTAGAGGAGATCTTCATTCAGCTGCTGGTGCTAACAACCACAAGGTAATCAACAGAAACAGAAGTCACACTCGAATCGCACACCGCTGCCAGAGCTGTTACGATGCACAAGCCTCTACAAAAGTTTGAGAGATTCAGGTGAAATAATAAAAAAATAAAAATCAAGTCCTTTTCCACAAGTAGTCATGGAATATTGGGTAGAGGTACAGAATAGCAGGTTGCTGCTCTATTCCAGTCTGAAGTGACTTTTTCTTTTTACCTACAGTTCCCCAGCTGTTTTTATGGGAAGATCATCTTCTACATTTCCTCTCTAGAAATTAAAAAAAGATACCCTTATATACAAAGTTGGAAGTGCTGGTACAAGATCCTGCGTAACTTCTTATGTGCCCAGAGGAGACTAGATACTTTACTGCTGGATCAGGACTAACATGTCTAGGAGATTTTATGCTAGCCAGCTTTATTTAAGCTTAAGCCACTTAAAATGCCTCTGTTTATAAACTATAAACAAAACATCATCCCTCCTCCCCCCAGTAAATATAACTGGTCACCAGTATGGCGTGCGGAGGCAGGCACAAGCTACCTTCAAGCCTTGGTGCTCGGCAGTTTTGCTACATCTGCTCTGTAGTCGTTTCTCTGCCACGTGTGGTTGTTCACACAGCTTCTCAGTCCTCACTATTCCCCACCAACCTCCATGTCCTGGGGACACAAAGCTACACTACAGTCCCACGCTTAACTACAGCCATACTGTCCGTGTGTCCTTCAAGTGACCGAGATTAAAACCCTATTGTCAAGTAGAGCAGAGACCTACAGCTACGAGAAGAACACCGACACTTGGCACTAAGTTCAAGACCTCCCCAAACTGGCACAATGAAACATCTGTATCAGAGCACAAGCAGCCTGAGTCAGTCATTTCTAAGCTCGGTACCTTTTTACCATCCTCTTACACAAGCAATACTTTTGGGACATACGCTTCAACAAGTAGGATCCAAAAGGAGTGCTAGTTTCTTTAAATAGTTAAATAAAAAAAATGTATAATGCCACATGAAAGTAGACTTCCATATAAAAACAAACATAAGTTACTACACAAAGTGCCTTATTTGCAACGGGGGAGAGGTAGTATCAACAACAAACACAACGCATTTTCTGACTTGACATAAGTAAGGCTCAAGTAGACATTTTTTTTGGTAATCTTGGAGCGCTCGTACTGAATTCGTAATCTTTTCTGGCAGTTCTCATTCAGGCAAATTTTCTTGCAGTTTTAGTGCCACGGCCTGCTTTCAAGTTTAAGAAGTTGCTGAGGCAACAATTTGCTTTTGTAGTGTCAGGTGATCTACCAAGTGAAAAGACAAAAAAAAAACCCAAAAACCAAAACACCTCCACCAACACCATTTGTCAAGTATTAAAACAATGTTAAAAAAAAAAAAGTTGGAACCTTTGTCCACTTTGGAATACGTAGTTCTGTTACAGAAGACTTGAAACAAGGGATTCACTGCTGTAGAGCTCACACATGGAAAATCCCTTCGTAAATGGAAGCCTTACCTGAGTAAGGCATCTAAGGCAACCCCCACAATGAAGATGCTCAAGTTTTTCTTGCTTTTTTTTTTCTTTTTTTTTTTTTAAAAAAAACCCAAAACTTTAAACCATAAATAGAATAAATTATGTCGTTAAATAAATAAATAGATGGATTGTTACAACTCAGCAGATCGCTCTTTCAGCAGCAGCGTGGGGTTGATATCTTCCATGGCTGTTTTGGAGGTACTAACATTGATCGTTGCCTCGGTGGGTTCGGGATTTAGGACGTGGAAGGCAGTGAAAGGACAGCCTTTCACGTTGTTGCAGATGAGCTTCTGTAAGGAGGCAGTGTTGATTATTTCGAAGCCCACTTTTCCACCAAAGGTGCTCGGCTTCCAGTACTCAGGGGAGCAGATGGCATTTCCCATCAGTCCTTTCAGAGAGAACGGTGCTCCTATCTCCACCATCGTCTCGCCAAAGATGGCACCTGGCCGTGGTTTTTCCACGAGGAGGCCTGGATACAGCTCCATCGCATCAATATCTCCATAAAGCTCTTCCAGTTCAGCCGCCATTTCTTTTTCTCCTGGAATTATTGATGAGTAAAAACCGTAAGTGTAAAAAAATTAATCCTGTTTTCATCACAACACTACCCCGTTCGAGTCCAGTAATGGCACTGCAGGACTCTGTCAGCCATTTTAACAAAAAGGCCCTTGTTTGTTAGAAAGGATGAACGCTGTTACCTGTAAGTTCCTCAAAGGATTTGAATGGTTTCAACATGAAGCGTTTCCTGTACTCGTTCAAGGACTGGTATCTCATTTGCCTGCTTTGGTCAATCGAAGCCTTTGCCACTTTCTGTACGGCAACAGGAACGTTTTTCCCACCAGCAACCTATTGAATAAAGACGTAAAGTAGTAAGATCATAGAATCATAGAAAGGTTTGGGTTGGAAGGGACCTTAAATACCACCTAGTTCCAACCCCCCTGCCATGGGCAGAGAAATCCTCCACTACACCAGGTTGCCCAAAGCCTCATCTAACCTGGCCTTGAACACTTCCAGGGATGGGGCAGCCACAACTTCTCTGGGCAACCTGTTCCAGTGCCTCACCACCCTCAATGTAAAAAATTTCTTCCTTATATCTAACCTAAATCTCCCCTCTTTCAGTTTAAATCCATTGCCCCTTGTCCTATCACTACACGTCCTTGAATTTCCTGTAGGACCCCTTTAAGTACTGGAAGGCTGCTATAAGATCACGCCGGAGCCTTCTCTTCTCCAGCCTCAACTCTCTCAGCCTGTCTTCATAGCAGAGGTGATCCAGCCCTCGGATCATCTTTGTGACCCTCCTCTGGACTCACTCCAGTAGCTCCATGTCCTTCTTGTGTTGGGGACTCCAGAGCTGAACACAGTATTCTAGGTGGGGTCTCACGAGAGCTGAGCAGAGGGGCAGAATCACTTCCCTCAACCTGCTGGCCACAATTCTTTTTGATACAGCCCAGGATACGATTTGCTTTCTGGGCTGCCAGCGCACGGTGCCGGCTCATGTTGAGCTTCTCACCCACCAGCACTCCCAGGTCCTTTTCCTCAGGGCTGCTCTCAATCCATTGCACCCAGCCTGTACTTGTGCTTGGGATTGCCCCATAATACAAGATCTCCCAGTACGAGCCATGAGCAAGTCATGCCTTTGTGGTACAGGATTAGTTTTGGATAGCTTTATCCCACCCTCAGTTTCTGGCTTTCTTGGTTCACCAGCAACTTGAGAAAAAGTACCTACCCTGCCAGCGCTTTGCTTGGAGAAAGACTTCACCATGTGGGAAAGGCCATGCTCCAGCATGATAGAGTTGTTGTAGAGGAACTGCTGGAAAGTGTACTCCTGGTCGTGTATCTGGAAAGTGTCAGGCAGGAGCGGGTGCCAGTGGTAGAGAGTGTTGAATTCGGCTGCAATTCGGTTCTGGTATTGAAATCGCTGGTTGAACAGCAGCTCGGGATCAAACTTGAGTTTGAAGTGGTAGCCACTCAAGTGTTGCACGTAGTCCTCGATAACAATCTTGATTGTCTCTCCTGTTGGGCAATGAAATGTAAGAGAATATTGGCACTGGTTCCCTGGGAAACTTTAGGTGGCTACCCTGCTCTGAGAGGAAATAGCACTGCTGAACTGTTCTGAAAAATGCTATAGCAATCCAGATTAAAAAAAAACACTTCAACATTCTGTTATCTCTTATAGAAAATAATCCACGTAATTTTATGTGACTAACAGTAAGGGATGGAACAGTACTTAAGATCCCAAGACTTTTTGGCTGTGGTGGGGAAGTGTTTTCTACAGCCTGCTTCTCCCTCCCCGGATACGTTTCCGCGTATGTTCCCCAAAACAGCACGTATCCGTTTGCCACGTTGTGTTCAGTAGCACAACGCTCTCTAGGATAGAGGTAGGGAATAACGAAGAAAGCTGGCATCTGAAAGCAACTCTCAGCTTCTGGGCTGCTTAATACAACTGTCTTGGTTTACTGTTTCAGCCACTTTGGTTTGGGCAAGGTCTTCTCAAACTGAGTGTGCATCGCCGTTCACATAAGGTGAAATATCATTAAATAGACAATGAGGCAGGAGAGAAGTTGTGTAGAATTACATTTCACACAACTTCCTGAACTTCAGACTGAAATCGCAGCCTCTCTTTTAAAGCACACCTGAACTGACCCAACCCCAAGGGAAAAAAACCCACAAAAACCCCCACAAGATCTGAGAGCTTGAGGTCATCCAGCCTCACATGCTTTCTCTCTGAGAAACGAACCTCAGCTTCCTGCCTCTTCCCTGCTTTCAGTTCTGCTTCCCTTCGATAAGGGAATGCAGTATCACTTAGCTCAGTTTTCTTCAGTTCTGCCTTTAACACAGCTGGGAGGAAGCTGTATCTTGCTCCAGCTCCAGTGACAGGTCATGAAGGCTCAGATGCATGCCCTCACATCCCAGTTTAATTAACGGCTTTTCCTCTTACTACACATACTGCAGTCACAGCAGATAATGGGTAGAAGCATCACACTCGAGAGAAGGCTATAGTTCCATGTAGTAAGAGTGACACTCACCTATCAGTATGAGTCTAGTAGTTTGGAACAGCTGCTCGTCATCCCACTCCGGGTGCTCCTGTTTCAGGATGTCGCAGACCCGGTTGTGTTCCCTCAGCCATATCGTAGCGTACATCATCAAGCCCGGGACCAAACCGAACACCTCCTGCCCCACGGAAAACTGCAAGTGTTCAGGCACATGAGGAGGGTAGATCATCTCTGCCTGAGTGTCCTTCACAGTTGGTGGATACATTTCTCCACCAATCATCTGCCGGGGGGAGGGAGAAAGAACAAAACAAGAGCCATAAGCTACGATGCTTGTGAGTTAAGCTGTGTTGACTAGTTTTAAGAAGTATATGTCATCCAGTAAGAAGGCAGGAATTTTGAGAGAAGACATACCTGGTATTTTAGCTTTCCATCCTTTAGAAGTCTTAGTTTAAGTTGCCTCTCCAGAGTCTCTCCATAAATATGGTTCAAGTCGACCTATAAAATAAAAGCATTTGGAAGATGAAGACAGTTTTTTGCTATTTTAGGATACGTCCCACTTCTATGGATGCCAATAGTTCATCCCTTAGATGTTTACCTTTTAATTATGTTATTGTTACCTTATAAGTATCATGCACTGATATTTAAGGCGAAGCCAAATTATTCCCTGGCAACTGGAGCCACCTCTGCACAAGAGCGAGTTGTTTAATCGACTGGCAGTTTATAAGGACTCTGTTTAAAGTGTCAGCAGCTTTCTATTATGCAGACAGCTCCCTGTATATACACACGTATTTTATAGCTTTGCTTTAGACATATGGATTATATTGAAGAACCCTTTTTCCAAAGGCTGCCTGTTTTATAGGCAAAAATCCTAAATCCGAGTCTACTTTTCAAGTTCTTTTTGAACTAAGTCTCTTCAATTAGCAGTAGACAAGATACTTTACAGTGCTGGATACGGCTCTTTGCAACTACCAGAGAGTCGGAAGAAATTCTGGATACTCAATGGATCTAAGAGGCTTCAGGAGAAAACAGACTCTTGGGGTCTGTTCTGGGTCCAGTGCTGTTCAACATCTTTGTCAGCGACATGGATGACGGCATTGAGTGCACCCTCAGTAAGTTTGCCGATGACACCAAGCTGTGTGGTGCCATGCACTCACTTGAGGGAAGAGATGCCATCCAGAGGGACCTTGATAGGCTTGAGAAATGGGCCAGTGCAAACTGCATGAGCTTCAACAAGTCAAAATGCAAGGTCCTTCACCTGGGTCAGGCCAATCCTAGGCACAAATACAGACTGGGCACAGAGTGGGTTGAGAGTAGCCCTGAAGAGAAGGATTTGGGGGTGTTTATAGATGAGAAACTCATCATGAGCCGGCAGTGCGCTCATGCGGCCCAGAAGGCCAACCGTATCCTGGGATGTATCAAGAGAAGTGTGGTCAGCAGGTCAAGAGAGGTGATTCTCCCCCTCTACTCTGCTCTTGTGAGACCCCACCTTGAATACTGCGTCCAGTTCTGGTGTCCCCACCAGAAGAAAGACAAATTTGTTGGAGCGTGTTCAGAGGAGGGCCACAAAGATGATCCAGGGGCTGGAGCACCTCTGCTATGAGGACAGGTTGCAGGAGCTGGGACTGTTCAGCCTTGAAAAGAGAAGACTTCGGGGGGACCTAATAGCTGCCTTCCAATACCTGAAGGGAACCTACAGGAAGGCTGGGGAGGGACTTTTTACAAGAGTGTCCACTGATAGGACAAGGGGAAATGGGTTTAAGTTGAAGGAGAACAGATTTAGATTAGATTTTAGGAAGAAATTCTTCAGTACGAGGGTGGTGAGACTTTGGAATAGATTGCCCAGAGAAGTTGTGGATGCTCCCTCTCTGGAGGTGTTCAAGGCCAGGCTGGACGGAGCCTTGAGTAGCCTGGTCTAGTTGAGAGGCGTCCCTGCCCATGACAGGGAGGTTGGATTAGATGATCTCTGAGGTCCCTTCCAGCCTATGCCATTCTATGATTCTATGAATAGTAAGAGTCACAGAGATGACTGTGCTGACACTTTAAACAGAACCACGTGCTTCGCACAAGCGGTTCTGACCCAGGAAGAGATGTTATCAAGTGCTGGTATTTTGCCGCAGGAGAAGGTACAGCAGGGGTAAGCCCATCCATTCCTGGCAAACGGCGTCGCACGGTACGTGCACCAGTGTTTGTGTACCCGGATAACCTGTAGAATATCACTCCAGCTGCTCAGGAGCTTCCCAGAACTAAGCGTTGCATTCAAGTTACAGAGCTATGATCGTACCCCGTGGCCAAGGCCTTTGGTGAAGCCAGGTCCTTTCTTGTGGTCCGTCTTAAAGAACTGATGAGTGAAGTGCTGGGCAAAGAATGTGAACATCACGTTTGTGCCTTGGGGGTCAGGAATAAATTTCCTCCGTAGCAAAAACTTTTCCACAATCAGCTTGGAATCCGGGAGCTCCTTCTTACCTGCAAGAGAAACAAACAGTTAGATATTCAAGACAACTATGATTATGCCATATTTAATTTTCTTCCTAACGACAAGGCTTAAGACTTTCAATATATTATTGAAGGACAGCAGCATAAAAGGGGAATTATCTGCTTTTCTATGTGCACTTTCTTGGTCTCATTAGAAGCTTCTAAACTCCCCATTTTTAGCATGTAACTCAACAATGAGAACCGGAATAGTTATCTTCTAGGTCTCTACACAGCATATCCAAAACATGGCTATTCTTAAAGTCAACTACACTGAAAAAAGGTGACAGACAAGGAGGTCTCATAGCATTTTCTAAGAGGATAAGATAAACAGAAATTCTTAGAAGTGATTATGAAGTGTCTAATTCTTACACATCTGGTTTATTCCTTACCTTTAACACCCATTGGGGTTGGGCAGTCAAGTCCTACTGGTGGAAGGCTTCTTGTGTAATAGGAAAGATTGGAATAAGCTTCCCAGTTTTTGTAACTATAATCACTATTGTAAGTTGGTGGGCTGTCAATCAAGTGTGATCTTGCTGAAAGAGGAAAAAAGTTATTTTTTTAGTCTCAAAGTAAATCAGAAGGCCAGATCTTTTCCATGTGTTTTGGCAGCAGTTGCATCGACAGATTCCACACATATCACTTACTGATATTAAATGGGATTACAGTTGCTGTATAACAGGATTGGGTCCTGGATTATCAGATGGATTCGATTATTAATGAGAGTTATTTATGTAAAGTTTATGCCAGCAAGCCCCTGAATTCTATCAGAGGCCAGCGCAAAATGCATTTCCACTTCAAAGCATGCTTCATACAAATCTGTGTCATGCAGAAATCTTGAATTTTGGTTTGAGTGTTTTTACCTTAGTGCATTTTAGCTTGCTAACTTTACATATGGATCAATCAAGTTCACTATTCTGCACTCCTTTGAGTAACCTCTGCCAGTTAGGAGGACTAGAAGAGAGAACTTGTACTTACACGTTAATACATATCTCATAATAGCATCTCGTAAGAAGGGAATGCTGTTGACAATATTCCAGGCTCCTTTGAAGTGGGTAAGGATGTAGTGGACAGTATTTGGTGAAGGTTTCAACGTTAGCCGCAGCCAGGTGAAGAACTCCGCTGTGAGCATCAACGGAAAGATTATTGTAAGTTAGCTTTTGAGAACACTCTGCAATCCTGGAGCTGAATTCTCAGATTTCATTCCCACGAAAAGAGATTTAAGATACTTACGTGTCGTACAGTTTTCCCCATAAAATCCTGTCCTTGTACAGTCACATTCGTACTGATCAAATCCTGTCGTCATGCAGACTCCTCTGTTCTGACACGGGTTGGAGCAGCAAGGGTTAGCTAGAACGAAATCAAACGCTCCGATCAGCATCGTGGAGAGCTACACAGGCATTCCCATCTCTCTAAGTGACTTTTCAAACTCAGGCAGACAATGCCCTGAAGTTTTAATGCTTATCAGGAAGACCACAGAGAGCGAGCACCCATTCACACCAGCCTTCGGGCTACTCCAGGTAACAGTTATTAACGAAAGCACAGGATTTTGTCTCTGTTTCCTGTCAGCAATAAGCCTCCTCAGAAGGGCCGGTGACACCCGAAAAGGATTATCTTACCCAGGCTAAGGGAGGCCCCACATCCTTTCCACCACACACCAAGCAGCCCAGGAATGACAAGAGAATATAGAACATTTAAAAAAAAAAAAAAATAAAATTAACTAATCCATCCCGCAGCTGAAAAGAACTCCCCACGCGTGGCTTGGATCCCGATTGCCCCGCTCCGGCGCCCGGGACTCACCTGCGTGTCCGGCGGCCAGGAGAGCGGCCAGCAGGGCGCAGGGCAGCAACATGGCGCGGCGGGGCTGCGCGGCGAGACTCTGGCGGCGGGAACTCTGGCGGCGGCTCGGTCTCGGCGGCTGCGCAGCGCCCAGAAGCCAATGCCGCTCCCAGGTAGTCACCGCCCTATATATCCCGGCGTCTCCAGTGAGTCACCCGGACCTTTCTTCGCCCGCCCGCCGCAAAAGCGGGGGGCGAGACGGGGAATTTCGCGCCGCCCCGCCCCGCCGCTGTCACCTGCCCGCCTTCTGGCTGCCGTTGCGGCGGTGGGCGCTGAGGTGGCGGCGGGTTACGGAGCGTGGCTCTTCCCGCCGGGAGCGGGGGCTGAGGGAAGCCCCCGCCCACGGCGGCAGGACGGAGCGCGCCGCCGGGGACCCTCGTTCGAGTCCGTAACCCCGCCGGCGTCTCTCTCCTCAGCGAGCGGGGGGAGCGCGGCGGCGGCTTTGGTGCGGGGCGTGCCGAGAGGCGCCGAAATCACACGGCCCCCCCCGCAGTTTTCCGACCCTTCAGGCTCCCCCCTCCGTGTCCAGCGGCGCGTTACCGCACCTGCCCGCCCGCCGGGGGGGGGGAAACGCGCGTTCCTGACAGGAAAAGCGCCATGAAAACCGTCAGCGGCGGGAGAAATTCCATTCCACACCGTTAGTGTCCGAGGGAGGTTTGGGTTCCCCCTCTCCGCCTGGCGAGGCGCTGGGAGCTCGGGGGTTGGGCTGTCGCTGAGGTAATTTAATTAAAGTTCATTAAAGCGGTGGTTGGAGGAGGTTTGTTCCTCCATGCGAGCCAAAGGGGCTCGCTGCAGAGCGCTGGCGTTGCAAAGCGGGGAGGGGAGATACCTATACTGAGCGTATTTAATTTTATTTCTTTATAATTGTGCTCCTGGTGAGCCCAAATCCTGTTATTAGGCGCTTTATTCTGAAATAACCAGAGACTTTTGCTTTAAGATCCCCCCCCGCCGCTCCGTGTAGTCACTTCATAAACAAATCTTTGCTCATTTCCTTCGAACGCGTGCTGATTTTTGCTGTTTGAGGATGCTTTACTTTTTTGTCATAGATTTAAAAAAAAAAAAAAAAAAAAATCAGTGCGCGCTGCTGCTATTTTTAATCTTCGTTGCGCGTGGAAAACGTCTTATGAAACCATTCGGATGTCACGCGGTTGTGTAATTGTCTGTGGCGCGGTGCCGGGGGCTCGCCGCCGTCTTCCCTCGCACTTTCCCCCTTGATGTCAGCATTAAACAGCAAAAAAATAAACAAAACAAAACAAAACAAAAAAAAAATCCATTGCTCTTTCAGGAAAGATATCTTTTGAGGTTTGACGGTGATTGTGTTTGAATTGCAGATCGGTGACTTTCCAGCGAGTGGATGCGGTCCTGTTTAAACAAGGTCTTATTTTTGACCCGGGAGACTTGTATTGTGGTCGGTGAATAATTGGTATACATCATCAGTAGGTCATCCTAGATGTTCTAGTGAACGGTGCACGAAAGTCTGTAATCACACGATTCTGGCGTCGGAAAAAGCATATATTACATATTTATATATTTACACGCACCTGTGTAAAAAGAACGACTGACCTTGGCGATCCGCTGGAAGCAGAGGATGGCTGGTGGGAGCCCGTTCCTGTGTGAACTGTTGGCCACCGCAGGTTGTGGCGATGTGTGAGCCGTGTCACTGTTGCCCAGTCTTATCCAGTGTGCAAAGGGGATGCTCTGTTCCTGCGCCACGAGGTGTCCGAGCCAAATGGACTCATTGTGGAATGTTGGTAATGCCCAGCGGAAAGGGGTGCGTGGTGTGCGCAGTGCCGTAGTCCAAGGGTCTGGCTTCATAGGATTTTTTAATGTCCATTTTCCACTGATTATATTCCGTCTTACAAAGCTTTTGTTGATGCTGTTAGATAATAAGCCTTCACTGAAAACACTAAGCAAGTGAGATGTTGCATTTTAGTAAGGGAAAATGTAAATCCAGGAAAGGTTTCCAGGGTGTAGAACCAGCAATGTTAAGGGGAAAACTGAACTCCTCGTGTGCAGCTGGAGAATTACGCCTAAAATGATAGCACAAAGCTAACTATGCCATGATTTGGAGGACCCTGAGGATCTAGGGAGCTGATACTGCTTAAAGTTTTCAATTGTTATAAATGACCGATGTGCAAACCGAGCAACAGGGCCGAACTTCAGCCTTGGCAGGGGACGCTTCTCCTTGGGGAGGAGAACTGAAAGGATTCTTCAGCTTTCCAAGACGATGGTAAATCAGGGAGATATGATAGTGCTGGTTTTCTGAAGGCTGTCCTTCCCCACTTGTTGTTTCAGGGTTGTCTGTAATAAAGAGCTGGTTATATGTTGGAATGGGAATTTTTCTTAAAAATGAAGTAGTTTGCTGTGGCAGGGTTCACCACCAGGTGGAGATTTTATGCATCAGCTAATAAGTACTCTCTCTCTCTCTTTTTTTTTTTTAATAGCGTATAAACCGTCTTTGCAAAAAATCAGTATTATTTTTACTTCTGTGAGAGCTAAGTATGCTTTGGTCCAGATGAAAGCAGTCTGTGGAACAGAGTAGTTTCCTCAACCACAACATTTTAACGTTGGCTGAAACTTCTGGAGGAGGTGATTCCCTGACAGCTGTTGTCCCCTGGCACTGATGCTACTCATTTTTGCACTGACTCCTGAAAATCTAAGGCAAAAGCTACTGTTCTAATAATAATGATTTTTCTGAGACAGCATCTCCGTGGAAGGAAGGTTGAGGCTTTGCAAAGCCCATCGCGTGTCTTCCTTGCAAGGCCAGTACAACGCATAGTTTTCAAAGCGACAAAAGCTTTCCAGCAAATGCATCTTTTCCCCCTGGTTCGTTTTATCTGTAGCTATGGTTCAGTGGGAAAAATTAGTCAATTCCTCACATTTCATTGGGAATATTTGCCCCCCTGAAGTGGAATTCAGCTCTGCCATGCTGGGACGTTTCTTAACAGCTGCACGTGGAAATTAAGTCATAATTCTATACATGGTGGAATATAAATTAATGCAGATTTTTTTTTGCGCCAGGAGGAGGCAGAATCCCCCATGACCTGCTTTTAACAACTTTTAAGGGAGCAGGAGGATTCAGAGAGTATTACAACCCTCTTTTGCTGGATGTGTGTTTCCTATTGTATGACATGTTAAATGATGATTTATATGCAGCTCATTTTTGCTCTTCCTACTGTTTAGATGATACCTTATTTGAGAATAAGTTCTATTAATTTAATAGCTTACAATCCAAGCCATGTAAAGCTCTGTTTTGTAACTGAACTTTGCAAGGTTAAGCTGTCATTAGAAACTGTTAAATAAAAGACAGGGAAAAAATCGAGTAATTTTAAGTAAAGTGAATATAAAAAGAGAAACGGATCATTTGGAACACTTTTTGTTCTTCCAAAAGTTCAAATTGTAGCTACCAAAACTGGAATTGAAGAAATACTTGGAAAAAAAAAAAGAGAAGTAAACACAAGGTGTTTATTAATATTACCGCTTTATAATCATGCATTACCTCCTCCAATTGGTTTAAAAATCATATTTCAAGAGTTTTTAATGCATTTTTGCTTGTCTGTTTCCTAGCTGTCCTGTCTTTCTAAATGGAAAGAACTTAAGGTTCTTAGAAGTCATTTGATTTCATTCTTATTTTGCGTCATGTTTGGTGAAAATAGCAAAATAACCTACCTGTAAGTTGTGGATCTGTTGAAATCGCGTCCATAGCGAGAGAAAGGGTTTTGTTGCGTATCTTAGAGTTTAAAGTATCCCTGGGAAGATGGCTTCTTCGGGAAAAAAGCTGCATCTTCTCGCTAGTTCTGCTCACTGGTGGGTTGATAGCACAGTAGGCTTTGGAGTTGAGAGCGAGTAGAGCACGAGTGGCTGTCTGGATGCCAGGATGATTCTGACTTCTGCTGAGATTGTCTGGCCACTTCCAAGAGGACAATTATCAGAAAGGCTCTGAAGAAGTCGTGCTGGCCAGGATACTCTGGCGGGAGAGCAGGAGACTGGAAAGGCTGCGTGTGGTCTCTAGGGAGGCTCTGGTAAAGTGAGCTGCTTGTGTCTACTTCAGCGAGTAGCCAGTGTTTTTTGAAACCAGTGAGTAGATGACGCATGGGATTAAAAAAAAATGTCTCCTGCTCATAGTGACAAAGATTCCCATCAGAGCCTCATTGGGCTTGTGTTCCCCATGAGCCCAGAGGTGTGACGTGCAGTGTACGTATCTGTCACTGCTGCTCCGAAGGAAACGTGGTGCTGATGACACACGCACAGAAACACAAGGGAAATATTTCTAGGTGTTCTATCAAACAGAATCAGAGAACACACATTTTTTCCCTATCCATTGTTTTCTGTTTACAGGTTTCTGTTAAAATGGAAAAATCGTCTGGCCAATAGATTGTATAGGATCCATACGTTAGGTGAAAAGAACATTGGTAAAGCAAAGACTCCTTGTATTATCTAGCTCAAAGGTGTAAACATTGTGGAAATAAGTGGGGTCACTTGCCCTTAAACTGGCAGTGAATTCATCCTCGAGCCTTTCTAACATGTTCCCAATGTTTCCCCTCCTTTGCAATTGTGGCAACCTCCTCGTCATGTTTAGCAGTGCAGTCATTTCCTGGAAAGCCAGCCAGTCTGGCAAGCCAAAAGGCTTCAGTCTGGACTTCTCTGATCTTTTATTGCAAAATGTGCTGAATCTGAAGTTCGCCATCACAGAAAGTTCTAATATGTCACATCCGTAGCAAAAACACACTCCGAGGCTGATGGGTACAAAGAGATGATAACAATTCTGGATGTGCTTTAAACTGATGGCTTTAAGCTGAAAGAGGGGAGATGTAGATTAGAGATAAGGAAGAAATTCTTCACTCTGAGGGTGGTGAGGCACTGGAACAGATTGCCCAGAGAAGCTGTGGATGCCCCATCCCTGGAAGTGTTCAAGGCCAGGTTGGATGAGGCTTTGGGCAACCTGGTGTAGTGGAAGGTGTCCCTGCCCATGGCAGGGGGGTTGGAACTAGATGATCTTTGAGGTCCCTTCCAACCCAAACTGTTCTACGAGTCTATGATTCTGAAAAACTGAGGAGCTTAGGAGGAAGTCAATGTCTTGAAGCTTCTTTGGCTGCCTTCAGTTGATCCGAAATGTGTTAACAGAAGTGTTCGGTTATGGAGCCGCTTTGAACTGTCATGTACTCACCCCCTGGTTTGTCTGTTCAGGCAACTGGGCTGCCAGTTCCGTGTCTTTTTGTTCTGTGTCCTCACGGAGCACTCCAGTTGTTTGGGTCCCCCTTTCATTGGCATCTCTAGATTCTGCTGGAAAACAAAATTACTCCGTTAGCTGGAGTTAAAACGAGGGAGGTTTATTTGTTTTTCCAGGAAAATCACAGTAAAAACGTGCCTCGTTTGTGGAGTTTCTCCGTGGAGGAACTCCTTGTGGAGTTTCTAGACTACTGCAGTTTTGTTATTTTTGTCTGGAACACCAAAAGGAATTTGTTCCAGTCAGAAATACGTATGAGTAGAGAGTATGTGATGTCTGGGAGCTGGACTGCCTTGCGCTCACCAAAAACGCCACGGACAGTGACCGGCAAGCCACGCTTGTGCAGGGGCCCTGGCTGCCTGCAAAGACCTGTGTCAGGGAGACATGGAGCACGAGGAGGCTGAGGTGGGACGTCAGTTAAATGGAGTGACTATGGGTATTGATCATTGCTTAGGAAAATGGGAGTACACTTTATCATCCACACCAGTCTGGGTTGGTTGTTTGTTTTTTTTTTCCCTCCTGGAATTACGTAGAAAATGGTGTACAGAAAATAGGCAGATGGCATGAAAAGCTGCAGCTGATTTAGGCAAGACCTGAGCCAGTTTGGGCTCCCTTTTTTTTTTCCCTTTTCAAAGAAGCTTACCTTTGCATTCCAGCTACTGAAGAAGACACATAAATCCACAGCTTGTGTTTTCTTTGGAAGCCAATAGGAGTTTTGAGGGATGCTTTCCAACGTGGAAGACTGTCGTTTCTATCATTAACATCTACTTAGAGTAAACCCTGGTCAAGTAACTCTTGCCATGCTTCTGTTTTTATTAAAGTCTCCAAGTTCTTGTTTTAATCCTCTCACATTCTCGACAGGTTCAGTTAAGAGTCGAAGGCTGGAGTGAAACTGAGGTGAGAAGAGTGACTTTGTATCAAATTTAACTGGAGATGTGAAACAAGACATCCGTACCCTTCATCTTCCTCGCTCTGCACCGTGGCTGAGCTTCTCCCAGGTAGGCCTGTTTGCTTTACAAATCCTGAACCAGTTGCCTGTATTACAATATGGCTAAAGAGCATCTGCACACTTCGTGGTACGTGGTAAACATCAATTTGTCACAAAACTAGAGAGAAAAAAACCACAGGAATTGCTCGTTAACGACAGCTAAAATCTGAAATTCCACCTCGTCCAAAGCCAGGTTGGCCTCTCTGCTTTGGGAGGTGACTAGACCCTGAACTCACGTTATTTTAAATGAAAGTTAATGAATGGAGCCTCAGCAGAAGGGCTTCCAGAATCATGTTTTGTTTTTCAGATGAAACATTGTTAGACAATATTGTTCTTTCCCTCATGTGCAAACTCAGTAGTCACGAACTCAGCCCTGCCTGACTAGTTCCGGAAAAACAAGCCCTGCATGACTTAAATTCAGCTTGAAGCTCTCTAGGATGAGCTTTTTCCAAGGAGTGTAGACAAGTGGAATATGAAGCACAACATTATTATCCCATGTGATGGTTTGATTTTGAGGCATAGGCTCTCTCTGAAAATTTCATCCTAGCTACTATCTGTCCCATGTTTTTTTTAGGTGGCAAGTCTTTCAGTTCCTTCTTATGGTGAATTTAAAGGAAAAGACTATAAACATAAGCTATTAGTTTTTGGCAGCCACGCTCTGGATCAGATCTGTGGAATTTTTTTTTTTCTATTTCAAATATTTTTTCAGAAACATCATTTGGATGCACGCATCTATGGGATTTTCTTCCTGTTAGAATGGAAAATATTTTTATTGTTACTCAGATGAAGAAACCCAAGTTTTTTTAATTGGCAATTGGCTCCTAAACTTAAAACTGTGAACTTCTCCGCTATTGTGATTCAGTTCTCTGGGCTTTTTTTAGCAGAGCCCCTGTTTTTTGCTCCATGCCCCCTCAATATCCATTGTGTTTCCTATGTAGACGTTTGATCGCAGTTAGCTCTGAAAAGTACGTCACGAGATTTTGTAACTCCCTTCCATAAAGCAGCGTCAGCTGACATTTTATCTGCTTTTTGTCGTCTCACAAAACGACTGGAACTCGTGTTGGGGTGATGGCTTCTGTTAAGCCATTTGTAGTAAACATTGTGTGTCAAAACAATCAAAAGGCCCTCTTTCTGTGGAAAACCTCCACAGAAAATCCCTCCATGGAGAGAAGATTTGCAGATATTACGTTCCTCATTGCAGATGCTGGAATTTTCTTTCAACTACTTCCTGCTTAACTTTTAGTGAATTCCTCCATCCAGTCGCACGCTCTTTTGTTGTGCAGCTGAAAGCTGGTCTGTTGTTATGCAGCCAATACCATACTTTGTAATTTTCCATCCTTTCCAGCACGCTGACATGAAACTGGATAAAGGAAACTGTAGTACGTTTTACAGAGGAGAAAATAGTTTCGACGCAATGGTTTTTTTACATAAAATACTTCTTTGGGTACTAAAGTTTTTTTAGTTTTATTCATTAATCCCTTTTCTCATTCAGTTTATAGAAAGTAAACATTATTTCCGTAAAGAAGAGAGGTTTCTTCCTACAAGAGCATTTACCAGATGGATTTGCAACAGTGCAAAAGCTGCTGTTCCATCTAGTTCATTGTAAACTTTGGTCCTTAAAGCAATGCTTAATAGAAGTATCAGGATGTTTTTATAATCTTAAGTACATGAGTGTAACATCTCATCGTGATTTTCCACTCTCTTAGCTACAGATGAGTTTTCATCAAGGTCTAATATACTGCAATAAATTTTCTGTATGCGAAGCTCACGCGTGAATGATAATTGAGAAGGCTTATGTGCACAGTGCAGTAAGACTTTTTGTTAGGGCTTTTACATTTTCAGTACATCATGGGACGTTGGTGATCATAGAATCACAGAATGGTTTGGGTTGGAAGGGACCTCAAAGATCATCTAGTTGCAACCTCCACTACACCAGGTTGCCCAAAGCCTCATCCAACCTGGCCTTGAACACTTCCAGGGATGGGGCAGCCACAACTTCTCTGGGCAACCTGTTCCAGTGCCTCACCACCCTCAGAGGGAAGAGTTTCTTCCTTATCTCTAATCTAAATCTCCCCTCTTTCAGTTTAAAGCCATTTCCCCTTGTCCTATCACTACACACCCTTGTAAAATGTCCCTCTCCAGCTTTCCTGTAGGCCCCCTTTAAGTACTGGAATGATAGCAGAATCTCACGAGGTGGGTACAGTGTCGTTCAGTGGAGGTTTATTTTGGTGCAAGTCTGTGGAGCTGTGAACTGTCCTCAACTTGTCCTCCAGTTTTCAAAGGAAAAGCTTTTCAAAGCTTTGCAAGTACTGCAAAGTTTGCTGGGTGGGTTGCTGTGACATCTTGTTAAGTAATGACATCCAGTGCTTTGAGAAGGGGGCCACTCCGCTCTACAACTCCTTGTTGGGAGCCTTCACTCAGTGCCGCGGGAGAAGATGCCGTCGAGGTGTATTCTTCATTGAGGACTAGATGTGGATTAAAATGTTGATATTAAGACGTTGCGGTCATTAAAACTCACGCTAGCTCTTCAAATCTGGGAGGCTGGAGGAGTCATCTGGTGTCAGGCAAACAAAAATGTTCCATGACACAGATCCCATGGCAGCCTTTTGGGATGGACAGTGGACCGTGCCCGCACAAATTATAGTAATAGCTTGCACCAAAGTAGGGAGGTTCCTGGAGCAGGTTGTGCCCAGTGCTGGCTAACCAAACTCCTAAGTCTCCTTTCTAGTTGTCTCCATTTCCAAAATTAAATCAGGAGTGTTTTCCAATATTCTTACAATGGCTTGTCACTTTGCCTCACTTCCAACATACTCTTACAATTAAAAAAAAAAAAAAAGGAAGAAATTAAGACATAAAAAGGATGAAATTATATTAAATGAGCTGGTTACTGGTGAGAGAAAATGGACTTGGAGACCACATAAAAACTGTTCCACATGATCCCTTTCCTTAAACAGCCTTTAGAAACTGAAGTGGGTAACTTGCTGAAATTATTTGTGGTTACCAGTGGGAATTGGAGGCACTTTAAGAAATCCTGCAAGTTAAACTACTCAGTTCGGAACAAGAGTTTTAATCCAGGAAGATTCTGCCAAAAAATTCAAGAGAGGTTCAAGAGAGGCAATCTGGAGAAACTCCTGCTTTTTTCAAAGTGAAATTAGATGACTGTGAAGGAGACATCACATCATGTTGTGTCTTGCCAAGACACATGACTCTAAGCAAAGGCAAATAATTTAGGAATTGTTCAAATGCTTTTGTGCTTTTTGAGACGGCCAATTATGTAATGGCGTAAAAAACTGGCTGGCTTGCTGGGCTTAAAAGCAAGCCTCCGAGGGAAACAGTGCCGTCGCGATACGCATCAGGAAATAGAGTCGTGCTGGTTTTAGTTCCTCTTCCCTGGAGTTCTCAATTAGGGAAAACACCTAATGATCAAAAATATAAAAATAGAAAATAATTAAGGAGATACAAGCGATTGTAAATTTGGTTTAATATTGATATGGCTCTTTTCCACTATTTCTCTGTTTACCCAGAGGTGGCCTCTCAAATATTTTTGGATGTGTTTCTCATCCTAACCCTCCGTGAAGAGAAGCTAAACCATGCCAACCCAACTGAAAACATTTCGGCTTGTCTCCTTCCATAGTTTCCACCAGCTGTGGAAATTCTGCGCTGGTGGGCTCTGTGCCCCGCTGGGTGCTCCTTATAGGTAGTTCATTAAGTAAATGAAGGCTTTGCAACGTGTTCTGGCCACGCACGTTATTTTGGGTTTTTGCTTGGCATGGCAGTTTTCCTAGGATTGTTTTGGAGAGAGTTGCCAGAGACCTCAGGCCAGTCAGCCCTCATCTTGGGCTCGAGGCTAGGTTCGGATGGAAAGAGCAGTGGAAACAGAAATCTCACCACTACAAAGTTCTGTCTGGGGAGCTAATTTTGTGCTGGTGCCCCCCAGGAGTCGTCGCTGGCTTCTTCGAACCACCACCACCAGTTCCTTTGAAGTGACTGGTTCCAGACTGTGGCAAAGGCTATCGCAATCTCGTGATAGCCCTTCGGTAGTTTCCAGGGCAGCAGATGGTGGCAGGATTACGATCCCTGCTGCCTTCTGGTGAGCTTGTCTCCTGTGCCTGCGGCTTCTTCAGAGTTCCAGCTCTTGCTGGGAAAGAAAACGGCTGCCACTCCGCAACGTGTGTCCTTCCTCTTGACTCCATTTTTGTAGGGAAGGGCCGGAGCTCCTACGCAAACAGCTCCCCTGTGGCTCCCTCTCACCACAAACACCACTCCCAGAGGGCTGCTCCGCCCTGTCTCCTGGACTCAGTGAACTGGGATGATGGCGGGTCAGGCCCGTGGGCATCTCGCTGTCAGTGGAAGCGTGGATGTGGCAAGCAAGACCTTGTGAACTTCCTCTCGGTGAACTCACTTGAAATAGCTGGCACCCCTGCCCCGATCAATTAAATACGGAGCGTTGCACGCAAGGTGGTTCTTAGGTGTTGCAACTTAGCTGGTGGGGGTTTTGAAATGTTGATAGACTTTCCAGAGGGTAGGAAAGAGGAGAAATATTTATGTGCGGAACATTTGGTCGTTTCACTTGGCTGCCAAAACGGATTAGCCTCCTTGCCCCGGGCTGCTTATCCCCTGCTCTTGAACACTAATGAATGTAAACGACACACTGTGAGAAGCCATATATTATTGTCATGCTGTGAGCAACAGCGAGTGGAGAAGAAAAAACCCCGACAAATCCAAACCACTTGGCACAACGGGAATTTCTAGGTGGTTCAGGTAACATCCTTTTTCTGTTTGCTGCCCTTAACCGCGCACCCAGTATTATGGGATCAGTCGATTTGTTACTCGCTCCCGAACAAGTCTCTGCAGCTCCGCGGAGATTTACACTGCAAAGTTTGGAATGCTCTGCGAGTCTTACCCTGGGCACGGAATATTTTAGTGTTTGCAGTTACCTGGAGGTCTTCCTCAGCACAAGGCAGTGTAATGTGAAACAAAGAACTTATGCACGACATCAAAATTTGGACAGTTAGAAGGTCTGTGGTGAACAGGAGTGAAACAAGCCTGTGTGCAGAGCTCTCGACTTCAAACCCTAAAGGTTTCTTACAGTGCTGCCAGCCCGTCAGCTGGGTAACACTTACCTAACCGTCTAACTGGGGAACGAGTTCTTATGCAAAAACTGACTTTAGGCTTGCAGTCATCAAAAAGGGTGTTGCCTGGGATAAGGTGTTTCATTTTATACCCTAAGCCTGTCTGGATTTCAGCCAGGTGAAAATCTCAAAATATCCCCTTCCCAGGGAGTTCTGATTCCAACTTAGGAAGGTAATTTCAATTTTCCTCTTGCTAAACCATTCCTTTTTGCTCAAAAGCTTAACTAAAATATTAATAAATTGTTAACCTTCTGTGGATTAAAACCAGGCTTTTCCACCTGGCATAGCCATGTCCTTGTCTTAAGGAGAATCTTTTTCTCTCGCTATGATTTCCACTTTTCATGTAGCCATTTTCAACCTTCTTTTTAAACCACCAGTGTCTGGGATCAATAGCAATATCAGTCCTGATTCGGGGATGGAGTGCTCAGCCCTGAGCTCTAATCCCAGTTGTGCTCAACATCAGGCATTCTTCAACAGGAACACTGTTAGGAAAGCCACAGAATGTGTTTTTGGATACAGTGAGCCCTGTCATAGCCATATTCATGCCCAGGTCTGAAAGGATATATCTGAAGCTTGTGGCAAACGATGCATTCCACATTTGCATAACTTTTGTTTCAAATACAGCACAATGCTTTTTCCTGAGTGCACACAAAGTGCTTTGTTTTGGCAGGAGCTGGAAGTGTTTCGGTCCAGCCTGGTGTACAGGTTCGCCCCTCTGCTCGTTCCGTGCATCTGTCCTAGATTAGAAGTGTGGCTCCCTAGAGTGGTTTTTTATAGGAATGGCTTATGTTTTTTTGGTTGTTTGCATCGATGCTGGAAGGCAACAGGCAGTTAGGAAAACATGACAGAAGCTGGACAGACAGATTTGAAAGAAAACTTGCTGTTATTGTGTGTCCAAGAGCACATCTAGAGCAGAACTGTCACAGTAGGGTAGTGCTGCATGGTTTTGCAGATACTAGATGAGCTGTGGCCGAAGAGCTTCCAAACTGATTTTCATGGATTTGTGTAAGGGCCTACATAAAGCGTTTCATTATGGATTAGATGGAGGATTTGAAGGATTCCTCTCCTGTGCTCACAAAAGTTATGGAATAAGAAACTGCCAGCATATTTCATGTTAATTTGTGCCTGATTCCTTTGGTGGATTTAACTGGCCGAGAGCTGATACTGCTTTCAGCTCTGGGGCCTCAACAACAGAAGGACATGGAGCTGTTGGAGCAGGTCCAGAGGGCCGCAAAGGTGATCCGAGGGCTGGAGCACCTCTGCTATGGAGACAGGCTGAGAGAGTTGGGGCTGTTCAGCCTAGAGAAGAGAAGGCTCCAGGGAGACCTTCTAGCAGCCTTCCAGTACCTAAAGGGGCTACAGGAAAGCTGGAGAGGGGCTTTTTCCAAGGGTGTGTAGTGACAGGACAAGGGGCAATGGCTTTAAACTGAAAGAGGGCAGATTTCCATGAGATCTAAGGAAGAAATTTTTCCCTCTGAGGGTGGTGAGGCACTGGCACAGGTTGCTCAGAGAAGCTGTGGCTGCCCCATCCCTGGAAGTGTTCAAGGCCAGGTTGGATGAGGCTTTGGGCAACCTGGTGTAGTGGAAGGTGTCCCTGCCCATGGCAAGGGGGTTGGAACTAGATGATTTTTGAGGTCCCTTCCAACCCAAACCATTCTAAGATTCTGTGATTCTATGATTTGCTGAATTAAATGTCACTTCAAAAGTAACTCGCTGTTCTTACTAATTTGAGAACATGAGCCATCATTTTGTTGATTTCTGTGCAAAAAAGACTAGATAATCAAAATCTCGTTTTTTCCCAAACTTCTAGCTTGTACCCTCATCTTTTTCCGATGAGAAAAAAGCTGAAAATGCCTGTTTTGAGAGTTAATATACCTGCTGGGTATTACTGCTAAGGGGGAAGATACATATAAAAACCTCCGAAAAAAAAAAAAAGAAGGAAACAAACTTTATTTTGCTGACTTCGAAAATAAAAGATAATAATTAACATTAAGGTAAACAACACTAAGAAATAAATGTTTTGTTTAGTTACTGAATAAAGAACCATTAGGCAAATTAGATCCCAAATTTGAATTGACGTGCAAATTTTACAGGGAATTCATCCTAAACCAATCCATACAAATTTTGTGGAAGCGATAGCCACCTTTCTTGTTCCTTGAATTCACGCCACCTCCTTTTGTCCGTATGGCGTGACACGGTGTGGGAGGCGTGGGAGAGAGGATTGTTTGCCTTCTCTAGTTACAAGAGCTGTTCAGCTCACAGGGGTTGTCAAAAACCCCACCTCTTGAAAAGCTGGGGGATTACGGAGAGCCAGCACCACCAGGTCATTCCTGTGTGGCTGGGATAACTCTTCAGCTCGGAGCCTGGACTTAATAAACAATGGGCATGGCTAATTGATCATTTCTGGCTGCTTGTTGTTCTTTTGTCTGTTTGACAGTCCAGAGAATGACAGTGAAAACTTAATAAGACTGATGGGTGTTCTCCTCCTCTTTTCTTCCCACCTCCTTTTCAGAAAGGAAAACTTGGTTTTCACAATATTTGCCAACTGAAAGCACAGAGCACGTTGCTCTCAGCTGGGTGTGAACATGTATATGATTCAGGTCCCTTTTTGCTGAAGTTGGTGAGAGTGTACAAGTGATGAATAGCAACATAGATACATTGTTCTCTCTCCTTCCTCTGTCTCCTCTCTCTGGTTCTGACTGCACCATTCTCCTTGCCAGGTTTCCATTTTTTCATGTTTTATGAACTCTACTAGAGAAATATGCATAAGGCATAATAAGGTGTATCCAAGCATAGGAAATTAAAAGTAATTGCAAAAAAAAGAAACAAACCAAAAGAAATAATATCAAATGAATTAACATTTTTGGGAGAGGACACAAAGTTTATCCACACGGCCAATAGCTCCCAAAGAGATTACTGATCTGCTCACCAGGGAATGTAGTTGGAGAGGGCCAGTTTGAGTAGGGTCGAGCTACGTCTCAGTCCACCCCAGTATCCGTGATGAACTCGTGCAGTGTAATTTAAACTGAGAGAGCCTTTGACATTTTCCATACTCATTTTAGATGCAAGTGAAAATATGAAGGTTTTCCTTTGTCATACTTGCTCTTTAGACAACGATGACACCTGATAAAGGATCGAGAGTGGATAGCTGGGGATCCACCAGGCAGGTGTGATTTGTACACACGCTCTGTTAGGTACGGCGAGGTGTATTTCTGTGTGCTTTTCTGTAAATACGTGCTGGAGTTTAAAAACGTGAACACTGAGACCAACAAGTGATGAAGAGCCCAACACATCTGTGAACAGATTTTCAGGGCAACCAGATTGAGAGGAAGATGGCTGAGCAAATCACAAACACTCACGGATACTGGATGGGATTGAGACTAATTACCACCAGCTCCCGAAGGTACAGAAGACACAGCCGAAATCAGCAGGTTGAGGGAGGTGATTCTCTCCCTCTACTCTGCCCTCGTCAGACCTCACCTGGAGTATTGCGTCCAGTTCTGGAGCCCCCAACATAAGAAGGACATGGACCAGTTGGAGAGGGTCCAGAGGAGGGCCATGAAGATGATAAGAGGGCTGGAGCACCTTTCCTATGAGGACAGGCTGAAAGAGTTGGGGCTGTTCAGCCTGGAGAAGAGAGGCTCCAGGGTGACCTTATAGCGGTCTTCCAGTACCTCAAGGGGGCCTACATGAAAGATGGGGAGAGGCTGTTCAGGAGGGCCAGTTGTGATAGGACAAGGGGTAATGGTTTTAAAATAGAGGGAGGTAGATTCAGGGTGGATATTAGGAAAAAGTTTTTTACCATGAGAGTTGTAGAACACTGGAACAGGTTGCCCAGAGAGGTGGTGGATGCTCCATCCCTGGAGATGTTCAAGGCCCGGTTGGATGAGGCCCTGAGCAACCTGATCTAGTTGGAGATATCCCTGTTCCTTGCAGGGGGGTTGGACTAGATGACCTTTGAAGGTCCCTTCCAGCCCTAACCGTTCTATGATTCTATGATTCTATGATTCTATGAAATCCAGCACGCCATTGTCAACATCAGATGAACATGATTGCATCTTGATAGCCATCATCTCTTGTCCTCTGTGTCGCTGGAGGAAACCTGACCTCACAACCCTGAAACGCGTTCTTGGTGCGTGAACGCTGGCAGGCTGCTTGGACACGCACATCCCTGTGCTCACGATCCTGCGGGTGGGAGAGTGTGAATACGAGTGAATGAAACCAGCTCTGCGTTAAAACAAAGTCACCGTCCCCTTCTCGAAGCTCTTACACTGAGCTTTGATCTTAAATGCCTCTCAAAGCTTCTGGGAGGTGGTGGTTCTCTCTGTGCTGTCTCATTACAGCTTAAAAATGAGAAAGGTGCAGGCAAAATAAGGTTGGTCTTGTGAAGGACTTGGATTTAAACGCATCCTGTGAATATCTGCGTTGCGAGCGGCACAACCGTGTCCCCGGGCTTTAACATACGGAATGATGACCAGGAAAAATGGGCAGTCATGAATTCGCCGTCGTGATGGTGGGTACAGTATGGAAAGTCCAGTCCATGAATGTAACACTGCCTCGCTGAATCTGATTAATTAATGCTGAATCTGATTAATTAATGACTGATGCTAATACTGAGCTCTAAAGAGCCATGGATCTCTGTGAGGGTACATAAAACAGGAGTTAATACAAGTGGGATCCTACTGGAAAAGCTTTAGAAATAGCTAAAGCTGGAGAAAAGTGGAGGGGAGGTTGCTGGTTTTTTAAGCTACTAACAAAAAGCCCCGAACAAAGACGATGTATGTATTATGTTACAGGTTTTTGTGCGGTGCTTCTGCTGCCGTTCCAGCTTGTGACCCACTCATTTTAGACGCGGGTGAAGATCCAGCTATGTATTTGCATACACCAATCCAAGGTATTTATGTTCTATGTTTATGATTAGAGACAGTTACTTAAGGAGATGTGTATTATTAAGAACAAAACCATTATATTCTTTTATGCTAACAACATAGGAACATATGGATCATAGGAATGTTCTCAAATCTGGACCTAATCACAGTCTCAAAGCTTTTGTCATTTGTTACCAAATGTCTCACTCGTTCTAACAGAACATGGGAAAAAAAGATTAGGGTTTTATTGAAAAGAAGGCGTAGTATTAGACAGTGAATAATCATTTTGCATGTTTAGTTTGTCACAAATCTCCATGCTTCCCTGTTTATGTGAGGCACTGCGTTATCGTGTTAAGCTTTACCAAAGATATCCCTGAAGAAATGTAACAACCCGGATAAACGAGCCAGTTCTTCCAGAACTAAAAGAAGAAGGGTGACTTTGAGATTAAAATTAGGTTTTTGCCATTAACTTCACGTGTAACCTGGTGAGAATTTGTCAGGCTCCTGTGCCAAATTCCCAAGTGTAACAGCAGAAGAACAGGACTTGTCACCTTTGCCTTGTCTTCTGGGCAGGGGCACCCTTCTGAGTTCCTACAGAACTTAACCTGGATTGCAGTGTCAGTGAGAGTCCCTGGTGTTACAAATTACAAATAATCTCCCTAACGAGACATATGGGAGAGGGACTCTTTACAAGGGCATGTAGTGACAGGACAAGGGGCAATGGCTTTAAACTGAAAGAGGGCAGATTTAGACTAGATATAAGGAAGAAATTTTTCCCTCTGAGGGTGGTGAGGCACTGGAACAGGTTGCCCAGAGAAGCTGTGGCTGCCCCATCCCTGGCAGTGTTCAAGGCCAGGCTGGATGAGGCTTTGGGCAACCTGGTGTAGTGGAGGGTGTCCCTGCCCATGGCAGGGGGGTTGGAACTAGATGATCTTTGAAGTCCCTTCCAACCCAAACCATTCCATGATTCTATGATTCTATTGAAGGTTTGTGATTGTAAACTCTAGACATTAGGTGTCATTCATGCTCATTGGATTGGCTGTCTTTATACAGGTTCAATTAAGATAAATTTTCAGGTCCCTCAATGCAGACTGAGAAGGGATCTGTGAACGTAACTGTATTTGGAGAATTTTTTGGGGAAGTGCTTGAATAGTCTAAATTTCAAGTGTGGATGTATCCTGTGCCTGATACATGACTGTTGGATCTCCACCTTTGAGAGGTGTAGGTGTGATGTAGTGACTCACCTTTCTGCCTAATTGGGCTATTTGTTTTCTAATAGCAGCACTAGGTGGCACACAAGGTCGGGGCAGAGCACCTCGCTTCAGGAGCCGGGGTGTACCCGCTCCCTTGGATCACCAGTGAAATGATTGCACTGAGCCTGTGGCTCACCCTCCAAAGCCTCTCGCCACCTATTTCAGCTTGGTGCAAATTCCAGGAGATGCTGAATCTGTTCCTGATGACAGCTGCTTTTGTGCACAATAGCCGTTTGCCACATCTGGGTGTATTGAGGGAGCTGGGTCTCTTTAGCTTGGAGAAGAGGAGACTGAGGGGGGACCTCATTAATGTTTATAAATATGGAAAGGGTGGCTGTCATGAGGATGGAGCCAGGCTCTTCTCAGTGGCATCCGATGATAGGACACGGGGAAATGGACATAAGCTGGAACATAGGAGGTTACGCTTAAACATGAGGAGGAACTTCTTCCCAGTAAGGGTACCAGAACACTGGAACAGGCTGCCCAGAGAGGTTGTGGAGTCTCCTTCTCTGGAGATGTTCCAAACCCACCTGGACGCGTTCTTGTGGGATCTGATCTAGGTGGTCCTGCTCCGGCAGAGGATGGGACTAGATGATCCTTTGAGGTCCCTTCCAATCCCTGACATTCTGTGATTCTGTGATTCTGTGATTCTGTGATTCTGCATATTGTGCCTCCTTCCTGCAAGCACAGTTATTTCTACTCAGAGTTTAAAATGAAAAATCACCTGCGTGTAAAATGCACGTAATTGACAAAAAGCAGCCTCGATGTGGAAGTTCATCCATTCTTACTTCTCCTGACTTACACGGCAGATGGAGGCTTGGTGGTCTGTGGGGTTGCTTGGATGCTGGATGGTTCTTGCTAAGAAGAGAGAGCTCTGCACAGAGTCCATACAGTGAATTCCTGCCGTAGCCAGGTCTGTGCAATCAAGGTGAGGTCCTGGTGGGGAAGAGCATCAGCAGGGGACCACAGGTTAACACCACCACTGTGATAGAAGCTGTTTTCTGGTTCTGCTACGTCATTCACGTTGTCTTCTTGTACCTTAGCTTACTAGTACCTGTGTTGTAGCATCCTTGGAAAGAAAGGGACTCTTGCGTTTCTATCAAGTAGCTGGTTTAGCTATAAAGACTTTTTTTTGGCATCCCTAGCTTTGTGAAGCTGTGCATGTCTTCATTTTATACTGGTTGGTGCTGAGAAACTGGCAAAGAAACTCCCTAAAAACCCCACCCTCACCCTTCCTCAGTGCAAAACTGCAATCAGCCTGCATCCAACAACTGCCAGCCAGCGTCTACGGCGAAACTGGCTTAACTGTGCTTATTCAGTACTGGCTAAAGCAGCCCTCTCTGAGGAAGACCCTCTGGAACTCCCATACTCCAAATATTTGAACCCACAGCAAAAATTTGAGAGCGTTTTTAAAACTGATGTGAGTGCCCTACATGTGGAAGTGTTGTACTAATGTTTGTGTGGGTACATCTGTGCCCAGCCCCTGCTTAACGGTTTGCAGAGATGGATCCACATGATATTTTTCCCTCTGAGGGTGGTGAGGCACTGGGACAGGTTGCCCAGAGAAACTGTGGCTGCCCCATCCCTGGAAGTGTTCAAGGCCAGGTTGGATGAGGCTTTGGGCAACCTGGTGTAGTGGAGGGTGTCCCTGCCCATGGCAGGGGGGTTGGAACTAGATGATCTTTGAGGTCCCTTCCAACCCAAACTATTCTATGATTCTATGACATCCCTCCTCCCAGGATAACTCCGTTTGCTTATCCATGTGCTCTCTGCTGCTTGACGTGTTGTTGACTGAGTATGACCTCTGTTTTTCCAGTTCTGGCTCGTAGCCAGCGTATTTCCATCTGAAGTTTTATGATCCTGATACTGAGACCTAATTATCTAGTTATGTGTGTCTCACTTCCAGCCAGTGTTTTAGCTGCATCTTACATCTCTTTTAGTGAAAAACACAGTGCAGTGGCATTAATGTCTTTGGTACGTGCCTGTCACTACCCAAAAGTTCAGATTTCCCCAGTTCTTCAGGCAAACAAAGACAAAGGAGTAACTGAGCAGGGTCACAGCTAGGAAGCTATGAGGCATCGAGGCAAGCCAGCAGATAAATCATAGAATCATAGAATCATAGAATGGTTAGGGTTGGAAGGGACCTTAAAGATCATCTAGTTCCAACCCCCCTGCCATGGGCAGGAAATCATCTGAGAGAAGGGCGAAGAATTAAAGCTGATAACCTAGTCAAGCCATCTTTCCATGTGGCGCAGAGCCGGACGGGACCGTGTCCTGGGAAACACCCAAGAATTGCGGTCTTTGGTGAACATTAGCAAGGCGAAAATTAAATCTAGAATCAACCAGAGCTCAGGGAATGATGAGTCAGCTGATGTGGGGACATCTCTGTTTTACAGAGGAGCAGCTGGCTGCCAGAGAGTGATGAGTGTCCCGATGGAAAGTGTCATTCTTATCTTCCAGCTTCATTGCCAACAGTTTGTTAAACCTGAACAGATCCACTTGCATAGAGTAAACCTCAACTGGTAAGTATTTCTCTTTTGTTTTTTTTTTTTTTTTTCCTCTTTCTTGGTTGTGAGTAGTTGATATGATACGCTACGATGCAGATTGTGTTTGCCTTGCTTTTTGTGCATGTTACTGGCTCATACCATACTGGACAGAGGTACTTAAATAGATACAGTGAGTGTGTATGTGTGTACATATGTGGCACATCCAGCCACATAAACGTGTACTTACAGGATTTTCTGAGAGCCCAGTGTGAAAAAATAATTCAGTTTGTCTGAAACTCTAGACCTAATTCCAGTCTGGATAAGAAATCTCTAGTATATAATTTCTGGAAGGTCTGACTGTAGATAAAAATTTAGATAAAATGTAGCTAAAATCTTTACATTAACTGATTTTGGAACTTGTGGCCTTCTCAATTTAGATGTAGATTATTTCAAGCTAATAAACCAAGTGATTCACATGGATGCAGAGGCTTTGTGTGAGGCTGATGGTTTCAGAGTGTCCCCTTGCTCTGTGGATCCCTTTTGCACCAGGGGCTCGTTGCCCTCAAAGAAGATAAAATTAATGATGGCAGATCTGTTTCCTGGCCTGCCTTCTCATCCTTTGCTCCTGCATTTCCATCCAATCACTTCAGTCCGTGGACAAGAAAACGGTACAGATATTTCTCTAATTTTGGGAAGGAAGTTCAAGACTATGTGCATGTGCACTGGGCAGCATAATGGGAGGCACTGCATAACACCAACCAAAACATACAGAGCCGTTCTGGCATCGTCAAAGTTGGCATGGAAGAGAAGCAGCGCGCTTTGCAAGAACAAACAATTCCCTATTAAGACACAGTGCAAACACAGGGATGTCCTCCGTGAGATTCTTTTAATTCTGTAGAGCTTTTAGCACGGTGCTAAATTTAAATTGGAAATATCATTTCCATTTAATCACTAGGAGAGGAGCAGTTAAGTTTTTCTACCTCGTCTTTCCTTGCTAATGGCCCTCTGTGTCTGCTGGACTTCTCGGTGTTTTCCCTCCGAGTCATTACACTTGTCTGGCAGAGGAAAAAAATGTACTGTGTAAGTAAAAAACTTAAAAATCTGCTGATAACGAGTATTCCTAGCGTGAAATAAGGGCGCTGTGTGGGGAGTAGGAATTAGTTATTTCTACTCAAGTCTCCCCAAAGCTTCAGGAAGAATGGGTTCGCTTTGGCAACCCGTGTTTTCTGACAAGAAAAGCAAGGACTGTTAACCTGGATTTACAAACCGTGCTGAGTTTAAACTGTAACAATTTCAAGCTGCAAATTCTTGTTTGGTTCTTAGAAACAGTTAAACATCTTGATGTTTTTACACTGAAGAATAAAAAATTCAAAAGAAAAAGGTGTAGGGTAAAAGGGTGTGGATTCAAGATACATTTTTAGGACTTAAAAAGTTAATCGAACTTTCAAAACTTCAGGTGTTGTTTTGGTTCAAGCTTGGGTTAAAAATGCCACTTTAGATCCAGGAATAGTAATCCACTCCTCCAAAATTCTCACATTCCTTCTTAAGGGTGTTTTACAAAACTAGTGGCTGAAGAGATGACAGCATATTATAAAACAAAGTTCGACTAAAACTTTGTCAAAAGAAATAAAAACGAAATCCTGCCATCTCAAGTGCAAAACTACTTGAAATTTCCAGTGGACTGATAATGGATTCATCAGCAGTAAATCAAAGATAATAAATGGTAATGGTTTGCCTACAGAAGAAAATACCCAGTCAGTTGTTATTAACAAATTAGTCGATTGTCTCTAAGTGAATACTAATTAAATTCTGGACATTTGGAAAAAAAAAAAAGTAATGATTAAGCTGGTTTGATGTGGATTATAATTATTTTTAAACTGAGAAATTGCTGACTAGTGGTGGCTTCATAAGATGATATTGTATTCTTTGGAATTTCTGGTAATTCAAAAAAGGGCATAAACTTGAAAGATATAGTAGTACTACATTTTATTTTTCTTCTGCTAGTTTTAAGCTTCAAATGGATGAAGTGTTACAGAGGTCTGCATATGGAGAAGCCTGAAATGACACTAAATGGCAGGAGTTTGTGAGGACAGGAAGGCATAGAAGTAAACATGCAATAAAGAATGGCTGAAGAAACCTGGACAAAAATCCCCAAAATTAAATTCAGGATAGGAACTGCAAAAATTCACAACTAAAACAAAATAATCTAAAAAGTATAGAGAGTAAAAGAGAGAAATGGGGAAAGAATGATGCCACTGAAATTCTGGTATAACCATTCCCAGCAAGGTTGTCACAAATCCCCAAAACAACCCAGTATGATTTTGAGGTTGGTCCCATCACATACCAGAGCGAGACATAGTAGTTTTTTGTGCACTTGCACCTAGACCATGGCATTGCCTTCTGAGCAGGAGACAGCTGGAAGAAGTTCAGAGCAAAAAAAAATAAATAAAAAAGGTACTTGGCTGGAAGGTTGGCTGTTCAAGTAGGTAAATATACCGCATGACTTGGCTGGATGACAGCTCGGTGGACAGCGAACTATCTATGGACATTGGAAGGGTATACGCAGGAGGAGGGAAGAAGAGTTTCAGGTGTCTTTAAAAATAGCAGGCAAAGTAACGGAGGAAACATTCATCTGGACAAAAGGGAGGGGATCCTTTAACAATGATGTCTCGCAGGCCATCACGTTCTCTCTCTGGGAAGTGGTGGAAACTTAGGAGTGTGCTGAAGAGCACACGAGGAATGGGGAGGAGGTGGCCTGATAGCGAGAAGCAAAGCAGGCACAGACAAGAGGCAGGAGAGGGAGAAGAGAAGAAATGTCCTGTTCTCTTCCCAAGCATGCTTGGCCAGGCCTCTTGCTACTGCACTGGAACTGACTTCTGAAGGACACCCATTCTGCTGAGCATCGGTGCCTTCATCTGCTAGAGCCTTTCCAGGTCCAGCTTACTTGAACATTTTCTCTCAGTGACTGAGAATTCATTCAGTCCTGCTGAGAACATACATTCCGTCGGAATGACAGTGGATTTTTAGTTGGCAGCACACCCATTAATTGCCTTTTTTCAAGTGATTGGTAGCAAGGAGCTCTGATGTTAGGAGAGCCTGAATTCAAGGTTGGCCTGGGACCAGAGGAGGTGCATGCCCATCCAGAGTAACCAGAGCAAGAAATGCCCATTGCCTACAGTGACACCGACTAATCAGGTAGGCATTTCAGAAATGATAATGTTCCAAATCGATTCCTTAGTGATGTGATATATTCCTAACGGGCCGACAGAAAAGAAATTGGAAGGCTTGAGAACATAGCTGGAGAGCTGGAGTATGAGTGGAAAAGGCAGGAAGGATTCATCTGAGGGAAGTGGCAGATGAAGTTGCTAAGCCACTATCCATCATATTTCAGAAGTCGTGGCAATCTGGTGAAGTTCCCACTGACTGGAAAAGCGGAAACATAGCCCCCATTTTTAAAAAGGGGAAAAAAAAAAGACCCAGGGAACTACAGGCCAGCCAGTCTCACCTCTGTGCCTGGCAAGATCATGGAGCAGATCCTCCTGGTGACTATGCTAAGGCACATAGAAAACAAGGAGGTGCTTGGGGACAGCCAACATGGCTTCACTAAGGGCAAATCCTGCCTGACTAATTTGGTGGCCTTCTATGATGAGGTTACAGCGTTGATGGATAGGGGAAGAGCAACTGACATCATCTACCTGGACCTATCCAAAGCATTTGATACTGTCCCACACGACATCCTTATCTCTAAACTGGAAAGACATGGTTTTGATGGATGGACCACTCGGTGGATAAGGCATTGGCTGGATGGTTGCTCTCAAAGAGTTGTGGCTAATGGTTCAATGTCCTAGTGGAGACCACTGACGAGTGGTGTTCCTCAGGGGTCGGTACTGGGACCAGTGCTATTTAACATCTTTGTTGGAGACATGGACAGTGGGATCGAGTGCATCCTCAGCAAGTTTGCAGATGACACCAAGCTGTGTGGTGGTGTGGACACGCTGGAGGGAAGGGATGTCATCCAGAGGGACCTTGACAGGCTGGAGAGGTGGGCCTGTGAGAACCTCATGAAGTTCAACAAGGCCAAGTGAAAGGTCCTGCATGTGGGTTGGGGCAATGCCATGCACAAATACAGGCTGGGCGGAGAATGGATTGAGAGCAGCCCTGAGGAAAAGGATTTGGGAGTGCTGGTGGATGAGAAGCGCAACATGAGCCAGCAATGTGCGCTGGCAGCCCAGAAAGCAAATCGTATCCTGGGCTGTATCAGAAGAAGTGTGGCCAGCAGGTCAAGGAAAGTGATTCTGCCCCTCTGCTCTGCTCTCGTGAGACCTGACGTGGAATACTGTGTTCAGCTCTGGAGTCCCCAACACAAGAAGGACATGGAGCTACTGGAACGAGTCCAGAGGAGGCCACGAAGATGATCCAAGGGCTGGAGCACCTCTGCTATGGAGACAGGCTGAGAGAGTTGGGGCTGTTCAGCCTGGAGAAGAGAAGGCTCCGGGGTGATCTTATAGCAGCTTTCCAGTACCTAAAGGGGGCCTACAGGAAAGCTGGAGAGGGACTTTTTACAAGGGTGTGTAGTGATAGGACAAGGGGCAATGGCTTTAAACTGAAAGAGGGCAGATTTAGGTTAGATATAAGAAAGAAATTCTTTACATTGAGGGTGGTGAGGTACTGGAACAGGTTGCCCAGAGAAGCTGTGGATGCCCCATCCCTGGAGGTGTTCAAGGCCAGATTGGATAGGGCTTTGGGCAACCTGGTGTAGTGGAGGATTTCCCTGCCCATGGCAGGGGGTTTGGAACTAGATGATCTTTGAGGTCCCTTCCAACCCAAACTGTTCTATGATTCTATGATTTGTTTGGTGACCTTTACTCACTGGTAGCGTTAGAATAAATTCCAAGGAAATACACATAGGAAATAGGTTGGTTGAAACAAATAATGGCCTGAAAGAGCAGTTTGCAGCCTTAGGCAAAGCTTGGACCCAAAGACGTGGCAAATTAACCATTAACCACTGTAATGATTTGTTTTCACCAGTTTCTTATAAGAAAAGCAGTGGTTTAATGTCATGACTGAGAATTACTACTCAAGCTTTAGCAATTTTGCCTTGGTTGGGCTTAGGGTGGTTTACACTCACGGAATGGAGGCAGGATTTTATCTTGAAGAGATGAATGTGTGAACACGAGAATTATTTCCCCTGAGGGAAATGCAGCATGCCGTGGGATTTTGAACGAAGGCAGAAGGTGGCCATCTAGGACCCATTTCAGAGCAGCTTTTAAGCATACAATTAAAATGAAGCATATGCTGAAATGTCTTTGACGTCAATGGGACTTCAACAGGGCTTAAGTGATGTCCTGATTAGAGAAGCTTCCATCACCTCACACTCCTGCTGATTTAAACCAGGACTGAAACAGAAGTCCTTAAAGCCTACATGCCCTTTCATGTGGCATTAAGGTTCCATGGGCAAATACGTGCACAATCAAATAGAAATGCAGTGACAAGTCATGTTGAGACCCAGAGCTAGCTGGATTATTCATGGCAAATTTTTTTATATCGCTTTTGCACAATTTCCTATGCAGGAAGCTTTGTTTAGGGACATAAAGAAAGATGGTTCATTAGGGGAGAGGCAGTGGGGAAGGTTTTTACCTTCATTGAACCATCCTGCTACGAGAGAAGGGAGAGAAGAGGTCGCCAGCCAGGAAACAAGAGTGTTGCTCTGATAAGCATGGTGTTGGAGTAAGCTCTGTGTTCTTGGCATCGAATTAGAGGGAATACTGGTGTAAACTGTGCTGACCTTGCTGTCGAGTCGGTTTGCTGTGAGCGAGAAGACTTCTGCTTGCTGAGATCTGGGTGTTGACAACGCTCGCTGGAGGCTGGTAATGGTTTATGTTACTGCTGTAGCTTAAAAAAAAACAAACAAACAAACAAAACTGCAAGCAGAACAAAAGAAGAAAGTTCAGGGTCTGTAAAGACAGGAGTGAAGAGAGAAACTGCAGTTGAGGTACCCAGTCTATAGTCAGTGTTGCTTTCACTACTATATTAACAAAAATCTAGTTTATTACTGAAATAATAGTTATCATTAGTGTCTGTAATTATTTTTTCATCAGCTGTTTTACTTGGCAACTTCACAGGAGTAAGCCCTGTTGTACTGATGGTAAACACAGAGTTACGTCCTGGAAGAGAATTTAATTTGGGCATATCCAGGAATGTAAAGCAGTGTAATCATTGAGGACTATGCTGTGGCACCCATTTAATCATTAATAAAAGGGATTATGCTCTATCAAATAATAATAACATCTCCTACTAATTGGTGTGCAAGGTTTGTTTTATTTGGCAAATCACTGTGTATTCTTTTCCAGTAGACAGAGGTACTTGTAAGGGGCCAGCAGATCAAGCACGAAGCTAAAGGGTGTTTCAAGTATTGCAACATTATCCTCTGATACATTTTGGCTGTATTTACTGAAATGGAGTAAGTTTTTTTACTGAAAATTTACTGAAATTGCAGCCTGTTCTTTTCCTGGCACAAAAGCTGTTTTTCTGCTCTTTTGCAGTGCGATTTTTGGTTGTCCTCATTGGCGTTGGTCAGCAGGAGCCAGAGACAAGAAAATAAGGACAGGTCAACTATTCTGCCCAGCATTCAGCAAGCAGTGGTTTAAGAACTTTTCATTTAATAACATTCCATTTCATGGCTGCACACAGACTTCCCTTCATGTATTTCTCCAATCTCTGATTTCACTTAGTATTTGGACCTTCACAGTATCTTCAGGTGGAGATGGCCCCAGTTGTCTGCTGTGACATAAAACTGCCTGATTCTAGGAGGGTACAGTTCATCACCATGAGATGTAATGAGTGAAAAGCCTAAAGCACAGCCCGTGTTTATTTAGGAATCACCTGTCACGGAGATTTTAATCCCTTATTAATGTAGGTACACTAGATCCACCCCAGATCTCTGCGTCCCTGTGCAGAGCGTGCATCTTTAGAGTGCAGAGCAGGGTTCCTAGGGCTGAGAGCCTTCTCCTGCCTCGTACAGGCTGGCTTCGTGCTGTTCCTGCTGTGCTCGCACAGCCTGAGTCTAATCAGTTTGGCACTCCACGCTGCTCAGCACTCCTCCCACTCCCCGTCTCTTCAGACTAAATTATTTGGGAAAACACGTTCGCTAGCCGTCCTTTTGGAGGTCGGTCACCTCGGGGCCTTGGGCTTGGTGGAAACCTAACAACTCAAATAACAAGAAGATAGCTAATAAGAGAAATGACAACTCTTTGGAGGGGAAAAAAAAAAAAAAAATCCAAAATTAATCTGACCCTGGAAACTTTCAGTCCGCTCCAGTATTGAATCGATGGAAAAAAGCACATTGTGTGTCAGTCTGCCTGCAGGTTGAAATAGCTGCCACTGCTATTTCCTACTTTAGAGATTATCTCTAAAATTAGAAAAATAACTCAAAGCTTAAGAGAATGAGGGAAGGTGCAGAAAAATTAGCCAGAGTATATTTGAAACTCCAAGTTGTGCAAAAAGGAAAATCCAGACATTCCCAAGCCGCCAGTTCCAAGACATGAAACGCACATTTTCTTCTTGCCGTATCGAGTTGCCCAGGTTTGTTTGTAGAATTGTAAAAAAACATTTCTGCAGGCATCACGTGTTTATCAGCTCTTCCGTGTTGATATTTCCAGGTTTTACTTCTATTTCCTAATTTCTACTCGCAAAGTCGACTGCCAGTTTGTTCTTTTGAGGAGAATGACAGATTGCTGCTGGGTGGGGTGATGTTGGTGATGTTTGTTTGGTCTTAATGTTTTCCAGCCATTTCTGGGAGCAGATGTCATTAATCATCAGAATACTTTGCTTCAGAAATAAATATCAGAAGTGTTCCTGACAGTATGTAGAATTAACGGCCAGGATCAACTCGATAAGCAGCAGCAACTCAAAAATTCAGCTTTCAGATAGTGGAAGAAGACTTCCACTTTTATTGTGGAGTGCCTTGGGCCTCTTCTGAGATAAAGAAAGGAATTCTTAATTTCTCAGTGAGGGATGTGTAAGTCTGCGTGATCTCTGAGGAACAGCTGGCTCCTGATTGTCTTGGGTTTATTTGTATATTAAGGCAAACATTTAAGACATGTTTAACTTCTAGATGCTCTGTTCCTTACAGTGCAAGAACAAAAACAAAGCCGCAAAAAGGATGCCATTTTCTCATCCTGCAAATGTAAAAATCGTTCACTTCCGCGTGTATTCTGCAAATTTGGACTCCAGTCTTCCCAAGCTTTAAAAACCGCAGGTTGAGAGATTGTTCCATACAAGACTCATTTTTGATTATTAGATGCTTGGTACCAGATAGATAGCATTTGTACGTTGATGTTCAGCTGTTCTAGAAATATTTTGAAAATTCACATTCGGCCTCAGAACACCCAAACGTCTTAGTTTCCTTGTAACCGAAAAGGACTGTGGGTCTGTGACTCTTACTGGTGGAACAATTCCCTATTTGAGTTGATCTGGTTTTGCAGAGCGTTTCTTTGCAGGTAGGGAATATTTTTATGTGCTTTGCTTTTGTTATAATAATACAGTAGATTTCGGGCATTAGGGAATAAGGTTTCCTGATATTCAAAGCCTCTTTAATGGTATCTAGGAACTTTACTGAATATTAGAACTTATTAAAAAATAAAGCCATCTCTCTGCCTGGTGCAGTTTCTTGTTTTGGTCTCTGATGTAGGTTTTTTGTGTCTGACTTAGTTTACGGCTGTGAGACAAATGATGTAACTAACGTTCAAGAGAACGAAGACGAAATAACCCGCCGACTTTAAAGCAGAATTGATCAGCAGAAGATGCAATACTCAGCAAACACATTTCTCAAGAGCTTCTTCACGTCAGTCTGTCACACCTGGATTCCTGGGCAGTGAGCACTCCCTGGAGAATGCTCGGCTCTTTAGCAGCAGGCGGCACTCTTTGGAAATTGCACCTGAGATTATCACTACTTTGAGGTTGTCAGTGTCATTTCTGATACGGGTGTCGAGTCTCTTCCTGTGGTCCCCACAAAACTGAGATTGATTTTAGTCCAAGGAGAAGCAGAAGAGTAATGGGCATTGTGAAAAAAAAAAAAAATCCCTTTAGCATACAGGATATATTGGGAATCTGGGCTTAAATAACAAAGAGAGCAGAGAAGGCTGGAGTTGAAATGTTGATTGAAGGGGGTGCAGCTGAAAAAATGCTGAACCTTCTTCTTTTCACACACTGTCACTTGCTTACCTGCCTGAGCAAATAGTTCCACTGCAAACAGAACCGTATTCATCTGAATGAGACATTTCTCGAGTATTTTAAATGTTTAATTGAAACAGACTTCTTTCCTGCAAAGGAGGAAAGGCTTAAAAAGAAAAAAAAACCTCAAAAGAAAAATTAATGCCACAATGGGACGTTAGAGATTTGCTTACAGTGATATGTTACGTTAGTGGACATTTTATCGTAAATAAGACAATAAGAATCTTTGCCATTACATACAAAAAAAAAAAAAAAAAGACATTATAACAGAAATGCACTCATTAGGAGAGGAAATGTGCAACTTACCCTTTAACTGGAGCGTTGCCTTTGAAGAACCTGAATAAACCAGAAAACCAGTGACCTGTGCTGTTAATAACAGTGCGTCAAGAGAATGTTTATAATGCCATAATTTTTAAAAGGGCAAACAAGGTTGTCCAAACACTACTTTCAGCTTTTTCAGAAATACTTTATCTCCTGAAAAGTGTGTCTCAGATATAAACTATGGGTTCCTTTCAGTTTTCTTGTGATACTTGTGTGAGTTCTTTGCAGGAAACACCATTGGCTTGACTGAAGCCTTCGCTGCCTCCAGGACTGTGCACTCGAGCACAGCAAGTGTTTGAGCTGCTCCATACCGTCAGAAACTTATTTCTAAAAATTCCTTTTTTTTTTAAATTATGCAGTTTTCCATAAGTCTCTTTACACACAAAACACTTGCGAAAAATAGAATAAGCAGTGAGTCCTGCCAATACTTCTTCCCAAGAAGAGTGGCATTTTCTTTATTTGGACAACTCCCATGAGTAAAGGTTTGTCAGAAGGAACATGACTGTGAAGGATGGGACATGATGAAGGCCCTGAATGCCCTAAATTCATATTCCTGTTATTCCTGCAATGAACAGAGTACAGTCCCAATGCGTACTTCCCTCTACTCTGCCCTGGTGAGGCCGCATCTGGAATATTGTGTCCAGTTCTGGGACCCTCAGTTCAAGAAGGACAAGGAACTGCTGGAGAGAGTCCAGTGCAGGGCCACAAAGATGATGAAGGGAGTGGAGCATCTCCCTTGCGAGGAAAGGCTGAGGGAGCTGGGTCTCTTTAGCTTGGAGAAGAGGACACTGAGGGGGCCTCATCAATGTTTATAAATATGGAAAGGGTGACTGTCATGAGGATGGAGCCAGGCTCTTCTCAGTGGCATCCAATGATAGGACAAGGAGAAATGGACATAAGCTGGAACATAGGAGGTTCTGCTTAAACATGAGGAAGAACTTCTTCCCAGTAAGGGTACCAGAGCACTGGAACAGGCTGCCCAGAGAGGTTGTGGAGTCTCCTTCTCTGGAGATGTTCCAAACCCGCCTGGACATGTTCTTGTGTGATCTGATCTAGGTGGTCCTGCTCTGGCAGGGGATTGGACTAGATGATCTTTGAGGTCCCTTCCAATCCCTGACATTCTGGGATTCTGTGATTCTCTGCTTTTTACTGATGGGGCCTTCCAAGCTCCTGGATGTTTTGCTTTGAATATTTTGAACCACTCTGCTGTTTAGTAGCGGGGCCGACTTAACTTCTTTTGATTTCTGTGGTGATGCAGCTTTTTCATATCACAAAGTCTTCATTAGTTACTCCTTTTTAGTTTGAATTCCCAACTGAAATGTATTCCATACAGTTTTCTGTTTACACTCTCTTTTTCTGCTCCTTTAGATATGTGTGAGGTGTAACAGGAGCACTCAAGGATGACAGCAAATTTTAGGAAATCTAAATAAATTTAATGCATCCATCCTCTATAGAGCAGAAGTCAATGAGATCCCTACAGTGGAGCCATTCTTCACGGGATGGGGTTAGAGGGAAAGTCTTAGGAAAAGAATTTTGATAACCCAAATACAAGTGTAGCTCATGTGGCAAAACTTTGAACTGCTGATTTAGATGTGTGCAGCCTGCCACTTGATCCAGTTTCACTGCGAGGCCAGTATCTGGTGTCCTGCTGATTTTTTTAAGGATGGTCGTCGGGCAGAGATGAGACTTGTGGACCAGTGAGTTCCTACTTCTTCCCAGACAATATTAAATTATATCTATAAACATGATAAAAGCATGATGTATTTGAAGGGAAATCATGCCTCACAAACCCGCTTCGAAGACGTTAGCCACCCTTTCCATGAAGGTGATCCAATCTGATACACTGGGATTTTTGAAAAAGAAGGTAAAATATCCACAGTCCTCTCATGGATTAATAAGGGGTTAAAAGAGGGGGAAAAGGATAAGAAGAAGTGTTCAGTTTTCTTAACTGAGAGTGATAACCAGTGGAATCTCTTGCTGGAGCCTGTGCTGTTGGATATGGTCATTCAAGAGAAAATAAAGGTTTAATAGTGAAGGAACCAGCTTTGGAGCTAGCAGAAGTATTCCGTGTCGCTGGAATTGCAGTACCTATACACAGATGTAGGTCCAAGTTCAGCATTACTGTTTAGGCAGGAGAGCTGGTCGTCACTGTGGCTAGCAGAAGGCAAGCAGGAAGTTAAAAATAGTCGGGAAGGGAACAGAAAACAAGCAAAACCATTGTTACTGGGTGAACTCACAGTGAATGAAAGAGCAGTGACTTACGCACCTCAAGACAAAAACGAAATAAAGAGGGATTCTTCAGCTTGGAAAAGAGATGGTGACAGACACAGGTCTGTGAGTGACAGGTGATTTGGAAAAGGAGTATGGGAAATTACTCGCTGTTACTTACAACACGAAAACTCAGTTTCAGCCAATCGATGACCAACCCGTAGACAAATAAACAAAAGGAAGTAAGTTTTCCATAACCTCAAAAATTGTGGAATTTCGAGACGTAGGAAGGTACAGAGACTGAAGGTATTCCATCAGAAAGAGTAGACATGATAAAAGTCATGTCCACAGGCAGCTAGTTAAAACTCCTCATCCTGGTGCAACCTTAAGGGGAGGAAATCCCAGGCGTGCACATCACTGTTGGGGAAAGGAGCATGTTCCTACATTTTTGCTTTAAGTCCCACTACTGGTCACAGCTGCAAACACAATGCTGGGTAAGAAAGAAGGTGGGAAATGACAGTGAGGACAGCAGATCCTCAGAATAATGAACTCCATACCATTCATGTTGTTAAAATATTTTTTTTTTGGTCTATTGCTTCTTTTTGTGACTGATTTTTGTTTAGACTGAGGCAACTTCATTTACTTCTATAATGTAAATGGTACTCCAGGGTATAATTTAATAAAATATTTGGTCCTGCATTCATCTCCTTTAAAATGAACGGGTTTAAGTGGTCCTGTAAATAAGATCAGCCTTAGTGGATAACGATTCTAACCTGTTGAAAAGTCACACGATTCTCCTGTCAAGCACGTGGCAAAGAAGCTGGTAACACCATGTATGAGTTTTGAACACTGTAAATCTACCTGGAAACACCAGCTGCTGTGAGATGGCTTCAGCTGAGCGGGGAGTTCACAAACGGGCCCTGCGGAGCGTTCGGCTGGCCCTCTGGGTGGCACCGATCTGGGGGGAATCATAGAATCATAGAATCATAGAACGGTTAGGGCTGGAAGGGACCTTCAAAGGTCATCTAGTCCAACCCCCCTGCAAGGAACAGGGATATCTCCAACTAGATCAGGTTGCTCAGGGCCTCGTCCAACCTGGCCTTGAACGTCTCCAGGGATGGAGCATCCACCACCTCTCTGGGCAACCTGTTCCAGTGTTCTACAACTCTCATGGTAAAAAATTTTTTCCTAATATCCAATGTGAATCTACCTCCCTCTATTTTAAAACCATTACCCCTTGTCCTATCACAACAGGCCCTCCTGAACAGCCTCTCCCCATCTTTCAATGGGGGAAATTGAATCCAATCCAAGCAATGTGTCGCTTTGCAGTAGGCACGGCTGTCCACCAGTTCACAATCCAGTGGGAAGCAGGACAGCTCTGCCTTCAGTGAGGGGATCGAGAAGAGGGAGCTTGGTCCTTCACAGTGCTGCATGATCGGGAGACCTTAGATGACAGGCATGAGTTGAAAGAAGCAGGGTACAGAATAGATCTAAAACTCCTCCTCCACAATGACAGTCCAGCCATGGCACAGGCTGCCCAGAGGTGGTGTGCCATCGCTGCACTCAGAAGTTCTCGAGTTTCCACTGGATCAAGCCCTGGGCAACCTGGTCTGACCCCAGAGCCTCCCCTCTTTGAGAAGGAGGCTGGACCAGAAACCTCTTGAGGTCCTTTCCAGCCTGAGTTATCCTGCAATCCTATCATTTTATGATGCCAGACGTAACAGATATAATAGCAGACAATTACAGAGACTAACTTCTTCCTTAATATGAAGGTTTCACCCGTCGTGCTGTACTTCAAGCTCTCAGAAGATATTTCAGGATCGCAGGATTGTGTCTGAAACCTGCTGTTATTTTAGCCCTTCATGTTTGTTTCCATAACTGTCACGGGTGACTTTGCCACAACCCTGGAAAACCACCACGTAGGAGGAAGGAGGGACAGAAAGAAGGGGTCTGCCAAGGAATCAGACACCTGAGCAGAATTGCCCTCGAATGCAAATTCGCCTCATTTGCAGTGGAAAGTCCTCCAGAACGATGAGTTGTATTTTAAGTGATAGAGGAAATGTTTGCGTGTGGATGCGGGGGAGTAAGTGCAGAGGCAAACTGGCTTAGAGGAAATTTCAGTTTTCTGCTGTACCGAAATGTCTGATGAATTGTCTTAGAGGAGCGATCTGGAAATTCAGAGTGCATTTATTCTGCCAGACGTCAGTGAGAGGAGGCACTTGGATAGCTGCTGCTTGCAGAGAATCCAGCTTTAGGCAGAGACCCAGACAGACTATTCCAGGTTATACAACTGATAAGCAAATGGCTGTTTTTCACTAGAAGTGGTCTTAAAAGCAAGATTTACAATTCCCCCCCTCCCAGCCCATTGTGTTATAAACAATGGATAACATTATTTTCAGCACAGAGAGATATTTTATATTTCAACACAGAAAGAGAGATATTTTGTCTTGACAAGCAAATGTTTGAAGCCTCATAGAATCATAGAATCACAGAATGGTTTGGGTTGGAAGGGACCTCAAAGATCATCTAGTTCCAACCCCCCTGCCATGGGCAGGGACACCCTCCACTACACCAGGTTGCTCAAAGCCTCATCCAGCCTGGCCTTGAACACTGCCAGGGATGGGGCAGCCACAGCTTCTCTCGGCAACCTGTTCCAGTGCCTCACCACCCTCTGAGTGAAAAATTTCTTCCTTAGATCTCATGGAAATCTGCCCTCTTTCAGTTTAAAATTGTCCATTTCCCCTTGTCCTATCGCTACAGGTCCTTGGAAAAAGTCCCTCTCCAGCTTTCCTGTAGGCCCCCTTTAAGTACTGGGAGGCTGCAATAAGATCACCCCAGAGCCTTCTCTTCTCCAGGCTGAACAGCCCCAACTCTCTCAGCCTGTCTCCATAGCAGAGGTGCTCCAGCCCTCGGATGGAGGCCTCAGGAATGTGGAGCAGGAGGTGGCCCTCTATGGAATAGCTGGGATTCGTAAGCCTGAGCAAAAAGTGATTTTTTTCTGATACATCCTGAAGTGTCTGTGCTTAAAGGTGACTGGGAGAAAATACTGGGTTTGTGTTAATCATGTGACAAAAGATCCCTTTTTGTTTACCTAGTTGCTTGTTTGTCCTGATATGCCCAGACTCGCTGTTCCGTGGTTCGTGCTGGGTTGTGTCTGAGCTTTGACGCTCTCGGGCAGCGCGCTGAAGCGGCCTCTGTCATTTGTCATAGCTTCCCTTACAAGTCTGCTTCAGAAAAGACCTTTGTCTGCCCCGTGCTTTGTCACAGCACCATTTTCCACACCCTCTAATTGCCTCGCCGCAGCCCATGGCTTGTTTCCACTGCGGACCAGCCGCTGCTGGGGAGAAAATCTAAGGAGGCAGCCTGCTGTCTGGGGGCTTTGGGAGATCGAAACCCATTTGCAGCACGTGTTGATCAGTGGAGAGCAGAAGTGATATCTCGCACTGCGGGGTATTGCAGAACGAACAGCAGCAGCAGGGAGTTGGTAGTGGGTTGACATAGTCTGAAATTTAAAAAAATCTTCACGTAAAAGAGAACAGAAGGAGGTTTCTTAACCCGTATCGTTCAGAAATTAGGTGATGAAGCGACCCACAAAATCTTACACGGGTGAGATGCCCTGCGTGGGCATGAGAATGAGGGATGGGGGAAGGCATCTGCTGAACTTGTTTTGTCACAGAGGAAAAAATATCATGAAACCCTGCCTGGAATTTTCTTGAGGAAATAGGATTAAGACCAAAAATGAGTTTCATAAGGTTATATGAAATAACAGGAACAGTCATAATGTAAAAGAAATCATTTCTTGCGTCTAAAGAAGGGAAGAGGAATTTTTGCTCTCTAGTTAGTCAGCTCCTTATCAAGAGTCTGTGTTTTTTCCTTGGACAGGGAGAAAGGGGAGTTTCAGTACTCGGAACTACGTGAGTCTTGATGGAAATACTGGAGTTCCCCTGTTTACTGGGGTTTGTGTTTATTTTTGCATTTGCTATCTGTAACACCACAAAGAAAGAATATAACCAGAGCCGTACCCTGGGAACAGTGATTAGCATAAATGTAAAAATGCCAAGAAAGAGAGCTGGAGATAAAGCCTTGGTTTGCAGATAACCTTCCCTTGGTACAGTTCAGGGACAGCTAATCAAGCCTGTGGGCAACACGTGGCTCCACAGAAGGTTGTAGATGGCTGGAGCGGGACCGTGCGAGGGTGGAGATGGTAAAGCAACAAGATCCCTGAGGAACGCAGCTCCTATCTGTGCTGGAGGGGTGGGTGCTTACGGTCACCTCTGAGACATACACAGCTTCTGCAAACTCTGCCTCTGCTGCGCTCAGCAGGATGTAGTCCCTATCTTGGGTACTACAAAATAGGAAAATTTGGTGAATTTACAGCACAGGAAGGGTGGCCATACCCTCAGCCTTGCCAATCAATCACCAGTCCAAGGGAAGAAAGTAACTAGCTTGCTAAGAGCAATCATATTCATGCCTTTTGCCTCTTCTATGTGTCTCAAGTCCATTACTGAGCTCTTGCGACACATCTTAAAGAGTTCTTTCCTACCAAAAGACGAGTTGATGGTGATCTTCAGATAGCGGTTGACGTGGAAGTCAAAAGGACCTGAAAAAATGACACCGTCATGGTTTCACTGCATCTTTCTGGTTAACGTTCCCCCAAATAGGCATGACGAGGCAGTGGGCGAAGAGGTTGTCCACATCAAATAAGTGCTTTCTGAGCTGGCAGTCCTAGGTTTGCTTTCTAAACGTGAACTTGCCCCTCTTTGTGACGGCACTTACAGGACAGCACTTTCCTACCATGCTATTTTTCCTTACAAGATGAGACAGAAAACTAGGTTAAAAGTTGCTCAGCTCTTGCAGTGCATCATAGCAGGAGACCAGTAAGATGACGGGGAAAATGAGGTTTCTGGCTTGCATTGCTTTGCACCGAGGAGTGGCTTGCTGTCCTCTAATTGTGGCTACTGGTTTACTACACATTAAGGAACCTTCTTAAGAGAATGGGAACGCCACTTCTTTACCTCTCACTCGTGGAGGTGTACCCTTTGGTTTTCTGTTCTTTGGGGAGGTCCTAGTTGAGTCATTTAAGCCATTTCTTTCTTTTATCTCTGTTTTCTTATGGCCACGTTTTTCAGAGAAGTGGGTTTAGATGCTAAATACGTGCAAAGCCCCAGCAAATTCCATCGTAAAACTTAAAACGGGGTATTTGGAAAGAGCTTGACGGCCACATCAAAGCGAAGCTCAGCCTTGTCTTTTGGTGCCTCTGGAGAAGAAGTGGCTGCTTTGAGACCTGTTATGTTGAGAGCACAAGTTGCGGGCAAGCGGCAGGTGAGCTTCCAGCCTGCCAGGTTCTCCCGCTGATTCCCACAAATGTAGGTGGGAAATGTTTTTTTTTTTTGGGGGGGTGTTAATGATGCAGCAAATAATACAATACTTCAATTTCCAAGTACACATAGGTATGTTTCGAAATACTTCCGTTTTAAATCCTTTAAAGCGAAACAGAAAAAAAAAAAGCCACGGAAGGGAATTTTACGGTCATTTTAAACATTCACCACGAGCAACGGTTACAGCGTTAACAAAAAGGAACATTTCGCCAGCTACCGAACCCAGCCGGCTGCTTGCTTTAACCTCCTCCTTCCCGCTTCCCCTTCCTCCAGGAACGACCATTGCGCCCCGGCTAAGCGCGCAGCTTTTAACCCGCTCCGTGCCAGACGAGGACCCGGGGGTGCCATTGGAATGAGGCGAGTCGGACTTCGCCGCCGCCCCCTCTCCTCACGGGAGCGCGGGCTGCCGCCGCTGCGGCGGGCGGGTCGGCCTTAAGGCTGCCCGCCGCTCCGCCACCGCAAAGCGGCCACGGGACGGGACGGGACGGGACGGGACGGGACGGGACGGGACGGGACGGGACGGGACGGGACGGGACGGGTCCCCCGGCGCTGCCCACCGGCAGCCGCCCGCCCCACCGGCGCCTCACGCCTCTTTAAGAGGCGTCTGTCAGCTGACGGCTGGCGCCTCCCCTGCCGCACGCGTGAAAAGCGCCGTGTGGCCGCGGCGGGACCGTGCCCCGGCCAGGAGGGATGGCCGCGCCCGCGGGACCCCCGGCAGCCGTAAGCGCGGCGCCTCCTCTTCCTCCTTCGCGGGGGAGGGCTGGCACAGCGGGGGGGGGGGGAGAGGGGTGCGGAGAGCCGCGGGGTGGGGCGGGCCGGAGCGCGGCGGGGAGGAGGAGGAGGAGGAGGAGGCGAGGTGCCTGCAGCCCCCCGCCGCGGCAGCCCCCCTTCCGTCGCAGCCCCCTTCCGTGAGGTGCGCCGGGGCGGGAGCGGCGCCTTTCCCGCGGGCGCACCTGCCGCCGCCGCGCTGCGCCCGTCCTTCCCGCTCCGCGCAGCGCGGTCCTGCCCGCTCGCCTCTCTGCCAGCAGCTCCGTCGCTGTCCCCCGCCCGCCCGCCCGCGGGCACGTCAGCGCGTAAAATGGAGCTTTCGTGAGGTAAAAGCGAGGCAGCGAGGGGTAAAACGGCGGAGTGTGGGGCGGGGGGGTGCGAGGGTATGGCTGTGGCCGCCGTGCAGCGGGGGAAGGACGGGCTGCCCCGGTTGCTCGGCGTCGGTCCCGCAGTCCCGGGGCGGTGGGTTCGTGCCCGGCTCTGCCCGCTGCCGCTGGAACCGCCCTTGGCACGTTCGCTGCCAGCTCTGCCCTCTCGTCCGCTTATCCCCGCGTGGTGCAGTCCGGCTTGAGGTTCATAGGGAAGTGAACCAATGCATCCGTTGAGGAAAAGTGTCACAAAATGTCTGCGACAGCAGCTTTTCTTTCGGGCCTGGTGCGAAAAGAGTTCCTGTTTGTGACTTGCAGCAGGCGTCTGTCCCCGCATGTCGGGGGTACGACAGACCCTAATCCCGTGTTTTCATGGGGTGACGCCGCGTTCCTCCTTGGGAACCAGCTCCCACGCTTTCGGCGGTAGAGGTTGATGGGCTGACCTCCGGTCAGTCCTGCTGCATCCTTTGGAGAAGCTGCCTGGGTGGTGCCAGCGGTTCCTGGGCTGGCGGATGTGTTTCCGCCCAGGCCTGCAGGTATCTGCATCCGTCCAAAGTCACTCACCTTTCCTCCAGCAGCCCCTGACGATGGGTTTGGATGGCTCTGCTGGGCTGTGAGATGGAGCTGCTGCAGCTCCAGCACCGCTTGGCTGTGTGATCATAGAATCATAGAACGGTTTGGGTTGGAAGGGACCTCAAAGATCATCTAGTTCCAACCCCCCTGCCATGGGCAGGGACACCCTCCACTACACCAGGTTGCCCAAAGAGGTTGATCCCCACAGAGGTTGTCTGTTGGCACCTTGGCTCGTGCCGTTGGGGAAAATCCCTTGGGCCACCTGAGCTGCCAGATGTGAAACTGTCAGTTTGGAGACTCCTTGCTGGTCAAGGAAACTAGATAAAGAGCTAATCCCAAGTGAGGAGCAATGGTGTGGGTAGGACTTCTAACCACAGTGGATGTTCCTGACAGGAAGATGGTCTTCTGCACCTCAGGAGGCTCAAGATATTTACATATGAAACAATTGATCAACTGCTCTGTGGTTACTGAGAGTTGTTTAGTCAAGAATTTCAGGGAGAAACGTGAACCCAAAACTGATGTGCTTATTTTATTTTCTTTCTGCTGGGGGAAGGTTTTGAATATACAGTGTAGAGTGAAGTTCTCCTTTGCCCGTGTGGTCTCTCAATCTCCACATTGTCCCTTTGCAACCACCTTTCTGCACTCTCCTGTTCTTCTATGGTGGGGATATGTAACAAAAAATAAATGGAAGCACTTATTCTTGAATCACATAATTTAATCTCCTCCTGCGTGGCCAGTTAATCTGCACTGGAAAAATACCAGTTTGACTTTTGGCACCAACTGCTGTTTATGACTTGTTTTTCTTAGAAGAATTAGACAAAAAGCAGAAAAAAAAAAATTCCAATGCAGTTGCTTCACTGCAATTGCACACTTGCTTTCATCTTAACGTGAATGTGTTTTATTGAACATAGTTATAATAAGGTGCCCTTCTGGAATTTTCATGACTTTGGGTAGATTTCTTTTGTCAGCTGGCCTAAACCAGCCAGAATAGGAAATGTTTCAGCCCATCTGTTTTTGCCTTAGTGTACTTCAGTTCGTAACTTCCACTCATATATAGGGGTTCTTCCAGTACCTCAAGGGGGCCTACAGGAAAGATGGGGAGAGGCTGTTCAGGAGGGCCAGTTATGATAGGACAAGGGGTAATGGTTTTAAAATAGAGGGAGGTAGGTTCAGGTTGGATATTAGGAAAAAATTTTTTACTATGAGAGTGGTGGAACACTGGAACAGGTTGCCCAGAGAGGTGGTGGATGCTCCATCCCTGGAGACGTTCAAGGCCAGGTTGGACAAGGCCCTGAGCAACCTGATCTAGTTGGAGATATCCCTGTTCCTTGCAGGGGGGTTGGACTAGATGACCTTTGAAGGTCCCTTCCAGCCCTAACCATTCTATGATTCTATGATTCTATGAAAATTATTGAGTATGGAGGGAGCCCTGACTATTTCCTTCCGTGGTGTTCTGCAAAGCCGTTGAGCAGCCACCTTGGATGTTTTGGGTAGGGTCTACTCTCTTCCTCAGCATGTTTTCCTGACAGTTCTAAGGGACTGAATCCAATGCAACGTAGCAATGACTTTCCATGTGCGCATCGCTTCAGGAGTAACAGCAAACGGCTCTGGCTCCCAGTCTGTTTTAATTGATGTGCAATATTCAGCGATGTAGCAACTTCTCTGCACATGGGTTGGGAGAGGACAGCCTTGGCAGTAGAACTGAAGGTGTTCTAGATAGTTGGGAGCTGTGGATTCAAATTGAATTCAGTTACTTGACCAGGATGGGCTGGGAGATACCAGGGACAGACTTGCATAGCAGCTGGAGAAGGAGATGTCTCCTGCTTGTACCCAGAAGTTCAAGCATATGAAAACTGACTACAGATTAGGAGAAAGTACTTATTTTTCCGTGGAAACTTTGTAGCACAGCAGGCAGAGAAGCTCAGAGTATGGTGTGGCCTGTGGTTAGTGTGTGGATAAGTTCAAGTTCATTCTTTACCTGATACAAAACGCTGATGTGGATCACAGTCTCCTTGTCCTTCGGGGCAGTGTCCTAAGAAGGGGAGTGATCTTGAGGGAGCAAAACCAAATTTTTGCCTAATTGCTTACTTGACATAGGTGGGGAAACCCACGTTTCAGTGCTTGCTGAATTTGAGTTTGCGACCAGTCTGGTTTTGTTTCACTTGCCTCTTTCTAAAGAGAAGCTCCGTGGAATCTGGGGAAGGATTTCTCTCTGATTTCATGGGCAGTGGCAGCAGAATTGGCTGTTTTACTGTGATGTGATGAACTCTTCCGTGTGTGTTTGCCATGCCTCGGTGATATAACTGCGCCTTTCCCACTGGCCTGAAAAACAAATCCCAGAACCTGTCTTAGTAATGGAAATGATCTCATCACTGCCCTGGGTTATAACAACGAGATGTAGTAACAGAATACTTTCAAAAGAACTCTCTCTTTTCTTTCTTTCCTTTTTTTAAAAAAAAAAAAAAAAAATCAGCCTGGTATTCAGATTTTCCTGAAGGCTTTCATTTACTGTTTACCTCAGAGAAATGATACGAATTTCCTGACTGTTCCCATTTCCAGTAACCTGTGTGTCAACGTCTGGAACATCTGGAGCAGCATTACTCAGCCCACGGTGCAGGGAGGGGAGGTGGTCTCCAGGCCATGTGAAAGTGGTCCACAAAGCACCAGGGAGCTCCAAAGAAATTTTTTTTTATTATTATTTTAAACAGATTGTGGGGAAAGTAAAAGTAACTAATGAACATTTAAACTTCAGCGAATTTTTTAATATGGAAAATCCTGTGGCAATACTGCAAGTGAGAATTGGTGGATTTTCCTTAGAAACATCAATTAGTTCTTCAGCTTGAAAGTATTCTATAGAGTGAGATGATTGCAATGAAAAATAAGACCGCAGTGTTAGTGAGGGGGAAAATATCAGACATATATTGACAGATGATGGGGCCATCACTGTACAAATTTTATTCATTTTCTCTAACGTTCATAAATAAATCCCTGGGCTGTTGCCCGTGGTAACTCGATGCCCATGTTGGTCCTGCATCAGCTGGCAGATGTGGCAGGGGCACGGGCACTGCAGTTTTTCCTCCCAATACGTTTTCCTTTCCCAGCAAGACAGTTGCTGGGATGACACTTTCCATCCCAGCTCGTTTTTTGCTGCGCGCTGGGGCTTCCAAGACTGTCGGCGGTGTGGTGACGGAAGCTTTTGGGATCTGGACTGGCAAATACAGACTGACTGTAGAAGTCAGTACGTGAGTGGGTTGTCCAGACTCTTCAAGTAATCCCTGGAGGAAAAACAGGTGCTTCCAAGATAAAATGAATGTGATCCTAAAGCAGATATCCAACAGGCCACGTGAATTATGTGCTAGGAGCACCTTTCTCTCCGCTAGCTAAGCACAGATGAAGACTTTTACGTGGCAGGGGTTTGAAGTGAGGTGGATCCCACCTCTGGTGTCTGTGTCTGAGTGCAGTAGTCTCTGTCTGCAGGCCCTCTCTAAGTTTTGAGACACAATCTCGTTTCAAATGAGTGGTAGCAGTGGGAATGGTGCATCCCAGAGCTTAGAGCAAAAAATACAGCGCTGCTTTGTGTCTGCCGATAACAAAATTACTTTGGCAGACTTGCATAGGCTTAATTACCAAATTAAATGTTGCACATTGTTTATTTTCACCACCTTAGGATGCTAAAAGCTTATGTTTCGAAATAGGAAGTAAGCTGCTTGCAAACAAGAGTCCTTGTCTCTCCATTGTTCCGACTTCCATCTCTTAAATATACAGATTTAGGAAGGGAACAGAAAATGTAGGGTCAAGAGCTTCTACATACACAATTTCAGAACTATACATGATTTGACTCAAATTGATTTTTTTTTTTTTGCAATTATCTGATAGTAAAGCCATCGAACTGACTCCTCATTGCTGTTTATGGAGTGTTTTCCTTGAAATGATCTCAGCATAAATCAGTAAAACTTGTATTTCTTTCCCTACTCGTATCATCAGTCCGTTAGAACAGTGCTTATATCCTTAGCCCAGACCTGTAGGAATTGCACTTTATGATAAATTATCCTTTTGTAGTTATGGTGATTGTGAAGTCATGTGTTTATTTGTACACACACAGACAGAATTATGATAAGATCTGTACCAATGTGTATTTCTTGTGCTAAGTGGCAGTCACAGCCCCCAAGGGGTTGTGGTGAAGACAGTGAATGGTGAGGAAGGCTGGTAAGTGGGATGCTGGGGCAGATGGAGATGTTGGAGTAAGGAGCACAGTGAATGCATTTGTATGGGCTGTCTCATTCTGTCTGGTCCACTGCAACGGCCAGAGTGTTTGACAGAAAGATCTGGCTTTTGGAAAGCCTTCTGGGTTAAGCATGTGGGGTTTCTTGGTTTGATTTTTTCTTTTCCTCCCTGTTGCCATGTTTGTGTCTCCAGGATATTGATTGTAAATGAGTCTTAACTACTAGAACCGCAGTTCTCATGCATTTTACTTACTATATTGTCAATTGGATGCTAAAAATAAATGCCCCCAAGTAGAGAATTTGTTTTGCCCTGTTCCAAAACCCACCAACGTCCGTGGGCAAACAAACCATGCTCCTTGGCATTGTGGTACCGAACACGGAGCCGCTCTCGCTGCAGCCTCGCTTTGCATGCTCTGTAGGAAAGTCGTGCCTTGGTCAAGTCAACATGCAAAAGTGTCCAAGCACAAGTACAGGCTGGGTGGAGAGTGGATTGAGAGCAGCCCTGAGGAGAAGGACTTGGGAGTGTTGGTTGATGAGAAGCTCAATATGAGCCGGCACCGTGCGCTGGCAGCCCAGAAAGCCAACTGTGTCCTGGGCTGCATCCAAAGCAGCGTGGGCAGCAGGGCGAGGGAGGGGATTCTGCCCCTCTGCTCTGCTCTCGTGAGATCCCACCTGCAGTGCTGTGTTCAGCTCTGGGGGCCCCAACACAAGAAGGACGTGGAGCTGTTGGTGCAGGTCCAGAGGAGGGCCACAAAGATGATCCGAGGGCTGGAGCACCTCTGCTATGGAGACAGGCTGAGAGAGTTGGGGCTGTTCAGCCTGGAGAAGAGAAGGCTCCGGGGTGATCTTATTGCAGCCTTCCAGAACTTAAAGGGGGCCTACAGGAAAGCTGGAGAGGGGCTTTGGACAAGGGCATGTAGTGACAGGACAAGGGGCAATGGCTTTAAACTGGAAGAGGGGAGATTTCGATTGGATCTAAGGAAGAAATTTTTCCCTCCGAGGGTGGTGAGGCACTGGGACAGGTTGCCCAGAGAAGCTGTGGCTGCCCCATCCCTGGAAGCATTCAAGGCCAGGTTGGATGAGGCTTTGGGCCACCTGGTGTAGTGGAAGGTGTCCCTGCCCATGGCAGGGGAGTTGGAACTAGATGATCTTTGAGGTCCCTTCCAACCCAAACCATTCCAGGATTCTGTGATTCTAAGTGTAACTCTATGCAAAATCAGCAGCTGCTGCCGGACCTTGCAGTCCTGTTAGGAAACAACCACGGAACTACAAGTTGTTTTTGGGAGGAGGTTATTGTCTTGTAGGCTCTTGGCATGTAATTAGTCAGAAACTTTCTGGTTGTGACCCTTGTGCACCGCCTTTTAAAATAAAATAAAATATTTTTTAAAATATTTATTAAAAAAAAATAATCTCTCCTATAATGGAGACGTGTAAAAGGTGCTGCACTTTGGAGGCACTTCCCTTCCTAAAAGTTTCATGGATGTGGGTGCCTGCTTCAAGGAACATCTGGTGTCAGGATCATCTCTAGACCTAGGCAATTCCTGTAAAATACGAAACTAACCATTGTTATGTTGCTGATTTGGTTGAATCCTTTTTCCTCCTCATCCGAAGAGAACCGACGATGAGTTTCTAACCGTTGGCACAAAGTGCAGCGCCCCTTTATCTTTTAATAAAGGTGTGAATCTGCCCCGTTTTCACAACCACGGGGTTTTTGAGCTGTCGTCGTGTGAAGAAAAGATATTTTTCCACGTGGAACCTCAACCCTTCCACGATGAATCAAGGGCAGTGCTAGTGAAAGACCTCAAGACAAACAAGAGCAGTAGCTTGTACAACATCTGAGAGGAACGTGCAGGAAGCAAGTCCTAGCTTTTCTTCTATCCAGCTTGTTTTTATGGGGGTGTGTGTGTTCAGCAATGATACTTGCAGACTCATTTTTTTTTTGTTACCAGACAGTTTAAGGTTCCTGTAGGAAGTTGGTGTGATGTCTGTGCTGACAGTAATGAAAACCACTTTTTTTTTTTTTCCTAATTGCAAAATCTGCCAACATCTTGCATTTCTCTGGCATTTTCCACGTTCAATAGCACATGCTCACACAGACTTTCCTGGTAAGTGACTGATTAAATTTAACTATTGCATACTTCCAAGTATTATTTTGCTTTTTATACTTAAATTCCTTTTCCAAGAGTCCCAAATTTCTTAATTTAATGAGTTCTTCAACTCTCCTGTGGCCTAGTGAATAAAGGTTTAATTTTTATAAGGATGTTTTTAATATAGAGAAATTAAACAGCATCTTCCTAGTCATTAAGTCAAGTCTGAATCAAAATTATGTGTAAAAACCTGAAATGATGTCTCATAATCTCACTTCAGACACTCTCCCCTTGCAAATGCAGTGTTGTAAAAGAAATGACCACTATAATTATAGTGAATTTTATTAGCTGGTGTTGTCTGAAAAAACTTAAGGCGTGGTGTTCCTGGGATTTTTTTTTTTGACTCATCTTCTATGTGCTTCCGAGGATAATCTCTTGTGATTTAGGAACTGCAATAGTGCAAGCATGAGAAGGATGTTTGATATGGCTAAAGCAGAAGGAAAACAGGTTTCGTTGCCTGTAAAACTTTTTTCACCAGTGATCATAGAGTAAGGATCATCTGATCATCACTTTTCACACGCTCGAGCAGAATGTGTGGTTGCTTGTGGGGCAGTCCTGCTGCTTGGTGTCACTTGTTAGGTGTACATGGAGGGCCAGGGAGAGAGTAAGGAGACAAAAATTCCTATGTCTGCTCTGAAATGAATAGTGTGGGAAGGTGGACAAGAGTCTCCCCCGACTGAGAGCGACCTGGGCACATACAGACTGCCTGTTATGAATTAATGTCAGTTGTCATAGAATCATTGAATCGCCTGGTTGGAAGAGACCCTCAAGATCATCGGGTCCAGCCACTCACCCTGCACTGTCAGGGTCCCTAAACCATGTTCCTCAACACCAAATCCACACGTTTTTTTAAACACCTCCAGGGATGGGGACTCCACCACCTCCCTGGGCAGCCTGTTCCAATACTTCACAACCCTCTCTGGAAAGAAATTCTTCCTGGTATCCAACCTAAATTTCCCCTGGTGTAACTTGAGGCCATTCCCTCTCGTCCTGTCATTCATAACGTGGGAGAAGAGACCGACCCCCATCTCCCTACAACTTCCTTTCAGGTAACTGTAGAGAGCGATAAGGTCCCCCCTGAGCCTCCTCTTCTCCAGACTGACCAGTCCCAGCTCCCTCCGCCGCTCCTCATAGGACAAGTTCTCTAAACCCTTTACTAGTTTCGTTGTTATAAGCATGAGCAAACTCTCACAAAAAGAGTTTTATTAAAACTGATGTCGTTCTCCAATGACAGCTTTTCGCTTTGACAGAGTTTAACAACAAAAACTCCTGTTGAAGAGTGATTGAACATCTCCGCTGTGTGTTCCTCTGCCCTGTAGCACGAGGCAGTCGTTTCCCCTCAGCCTGGAGCGGGCACATCAACTGCTGCTTTCATGTGCTGGGGGAGAGTTTGAACTGGCAAGGGAGGCAGTGAGCCCTCGGCGGCTGAAGAAATCGTTCAATTAAAAGCTTAGTTTGGTAAGAGAGTAGTCATAGTTCATCAAAGTTTCGCTGGACTTTCTCTGGCTGACCAACCCTCCGTGCCTCACAAGAGCCTGAAAGTCCCCCTTATGTCCCTGCTTTTGCAAAGCTGTAGGGAATATGCAAATTTGGGGTTTCTCCCTGACTTTGGTTGCTGTCCATTTTCTTCTTGAGTCATCGTTTGTGGCTCCTTAGTGAATTAGATTGTTTGTGTCGCGTTTCTTGAAGGCCACGTTTAATGTCTGGGTGGCTGGCTAGCAGTTACTGCTTTTTTTGTTGGTTTTGTGGGGTTTTGTTTGGTTTGTGTGACCGCTGGTGTAGCTAATCTCTTGGTATTGGTAGACACGACAGCAATGTTTGCTATATCTTCTTGCTTGTGACAAATAGAAAATTTTCCAATAGTTTTATTAAATCAAAATGTTATTTTCAGCTTTAACCCGTCTTCAAAGCCTTAGTTGGTAACGTGCATCCATTAATAGTGGTTTAGATCCTTCCTCCTCATCCTCTCAGGGCAGCACTTGAGACAGTGGTGTGAAAATGAAGCAAGCATCACCCAATTCAAAGCTTTCCTCCTAAATCGGTGGGAAATTGCACTAGAGCTCTTGCAGCAGCTTGGTGGTTTTGCTGGTGTTACTCTGAACTCAACGGAGTGGTGGAGCAGAAAATTCCAGCCCTTTTGACTCTGCCGCTATAGCCCCGGGAAAAGAGCAGGCACAGGCACTTGTCGGGTGGCGGAGGTGACTGGGGAACAGGGAGAGCTTCAGGGAAGCCATGAGAGGCACGGTAGGCAAAGAGGAAGCTCAGGAAGGGGCAGAACAATGTGCTGCTCCCTTGTGCAGTCGCCGAGCTGGAAGATAACTCACTGCTCACACCCTCCGGCCGGGAGAGGAGGGCTGCGGAGAAGCCACGACAAAGTCTTGCTTGAGTTTGTAGAGAAAATCAAAACTCCTGAGTAAATGCTTTGCTGGTGTAAGTTTGGCTTCAAATCCAAGTTGGTAACTTGGGAGCTTTTTTTGGAACTGCTCAAATCCTGGACCGGAGGTCTCTTTGGCTGTGTGGGTCAGGCTCTGCCCCAGGCTCCTTGGCTTTGTGAGGAAGCCAGATGTTGGATACACGACAAAGACCACTGGTGTAGGTGCACTTTCTATTGCAAAAGTGTCCAACTGCAGACTTATCAAGCAAATGGATAGGGCAGTTGGGCTATCCTGCTAGTTCTAGTATTTATTTGTTAATGATAAAATTATTGATGTGTGCAAAATGCCAAGAAATCTTTCGGAGTATAAGTTTACCACTTCATCTCTCCCCTCAAGAAAGTGATATATGCAGCAGGGTTGGCTGTATTTGCCTTTGTGTCTACGTGTTTGTGTGTAAAACATACGTTTCTGTTACTCAGACTCCAGCTTGGCAATACCTGTAAAACATTTCCCTACAAATTTTACTCACGTCATTTAAAAGAGACTGAAAAATCTCAGCGTCAGAAGTTGGGTCATGACTACTCTTACTAGAAAGTCCTGACAAATTTCCTTGAGTCACTCCAGCTCTTTGTCATCCTTTGAATGCTATGACCGTGCAGACCAAAGGAAGTGCAGCACAATTGTCCCCTTTTCTTGCAGCCAGGGACCAGAGCTCATATTTAGAATAAACAGTCTAAAACCAGAAGATGAAAGTTGTAATGTTGAGTCACGTTGTGCAGACACTGTGAGTGTAAGATGATGAAACACACCTTTGGTGTGCAGTCCTTTCTCCATCCCCGCCGTGCCGGCGTGACGGGAGCCTGTGTGTGCTGGCTGGTGGTAGTTTGCACTGAAATGCCAGGAAATTCAGGGGAAAAAAAAAAAAAAAAGTCATTTGGATAACTTACTCTGAATACTAGCTGAATTGGAAAAGAATTTAAAAAGATATTTAAAGGAAACGTTCTCCCAACTTTGAGCTAAATTTGTTTTATTGTTGACGTGCGTTACCTGAACAGAAGCCAGCTCTTAATTTTGCCAGCTCCTTGCATTTTGAGCTCTTTTTGTGGTTGTTCTTTTGTGTGTAACCACTGTGTAACTGTAGTGCAGAGGGATTGGCATCCTGAGAGCATCGGGCAGCTTCGCACGCATTGCAGCAGCTTGTCTCTCCCCTCCGAAAGTCAAACGTAAATACTTAGGGAAAATACTAGAATAAATTTTCATTTCACGTTTCTGATTTTAAACCATCCCTATTTTACAGCAGGGAAGTAAAAGAAGGAGCGAAGATGTAGATATGTTAGAGATATGTAAGAATCAAACTCATTTTAATCAAATTTTAATAAAATTTTAATAAAATTTTTAAAGGCATTGGCCCAGAAATATTGAGAAGCTGGATGAAGCTGTCACCAAGGGAGAGTGAGGGATTTGGATTGAGATCTTTGGAGTCTAAATCTGGTGCCCTAAAACATTTGCCAACGGTTCTTTCCACAGTACCAGTGAGGTTTTTTAATGGAGTTCCTGGAGGTTTTGTCAGGCAACAGCTTTTGGCTGACACACTGCAGCACAGGACAGGGAATCAAGAGTTTTACCCAAGATCCAGGTAGGAATGAAACACAGGGGAGGGTTTTTTTTCCTCTTCTTCCCTTCACCTGAGTTTAAAGGGATATATTCAATAAACAACTGTCCAGTCAGGTGTTGCACTTGAGATGTATATCGCTTAATTTTAGAAGTTATTATTTAAGTGTTTGCATTTTTGGCAAAGCTGCCACTGGTGTTGAGTTTTGCCACTGGTGTTGAGTTTTTCCGCTGCGGAGAGCCTGGCTCAACATCTCAAACGTGCTGGGTGCTTGGGGCACCCGTTATCTTGAGGTTGAAGTGTGAGGTTTTGTTCTCTGCTGCCTGAAGTTGGCTTCCAAAAGTAAGAATGCTCTTAAAAGAATAGCTGTCATGTGTAAAAAGTTTATTTGTGGAGTAACTAAATTCCGAAATCCTAATGTACAGAAATGCTGGGCATTTTTTCATCTTGCTTTTTCTAAATGATGGTGTGCCTGTAACAAATAGCCTCCAGAAACAATCTTCTTGAAATAATAGCTGGACTTGACTTCTGTACTGTAATTATTCTGGTGGGGAATATATCCTAATAATTCTACTTTCCATGGGACTTCCATCAGATTTTTCGCATTCTTCTTTGATTTTTGGCCTTCTTGCTGGAACAAAAAGTTAGCTGTTTCCCACATAAGCTACAGGCAGTCTGACCTACACAGTGGGGATTCCTGATCTACTGCTTGAGGCTTTGACGTGTTTTGAGGCTCTGCCATCCAAGCTATCTGGCTTGTTGGCTTGGATTTCTATAGAAGAAGACAGTGATCTTTGCCATTTATAAAGGATATTCTTGGAGTCCCTCAGCTGAGCTTCTTTTTATGTTCAAGGCTGTTTTTTATTTCTAGTGCGATTTCAATTGAAGTAAAATGCAAGACATTGGAGAAGAGTTACGTAAATGTATTAACTCAAGGAACTCTTTCATTCTCAGAATCAATTAACTCCTGACTTTGGATTTACTCAGTTCCACTTTCTAATATTTCTGTAAGTTCATCATACCGTAAAATCATGGATGATGACATGACTTTTTCTTGTAACCTCTTGCAAACTGTTGCAGTGAGTGTTCCTTGTTCACTCTCCTCTGCGTAAGCAGCATAGTTGTAAGATCAACCACCATGCCCTGAATCAATTGCCTCGTCCTCCAGGCCTGTCATTAACGGTGCTTGGCTGGGTGGGAACTGTACTGGGAACTTCCATGACCCATGTGAAGCAGGTGGAGATATTTGGCAAAAATGCTTCCAGCCTCTTGAATATTTCTGTTGGTAAGGTCATTCCTTGCAGAATGCAAGATGGGGATTTTTCTTCTCTTGCACCAAGTCCAGCTGAAGTTTATTACAAGAGCGTATCTCTTTGCCCCTGACTCACCAAGTCTTGCCTCCAGTAAATTCCTGTGAGTCTCCATGAGGTACTGGGCATAGAGAACTGGCCTGATTATATTACTTCTGTCTTCCTCGCTTTTAGCCTCTAAAGTAGCTTCCAGCACTACGTAAGGTGTAAATTCACCTTGCTCAGGATTTCTGCGACATTTCCAGAGTTTCAGCCCTGCTAGTGTGTTTTACAGCTCTCTCCTTCCATTGAAAGGAAATCTTAGTTACTCTGTGTCACCTGTGGTTGCAGAAATTGCTTACAGGCTGACAGGTCATCTTTTAGAAGGAGATTCACCATCTTTTCATTTGTTGCGTCCTCCGTAGCAGGAAATCGTGTGGTTTCCCAATCTTAAAATCTCCTGTCTGGCTATTGAGACTGTGTCAACTTCCTTTCCAAGCTTCACCCCAGAGCATCCTCCAAAAAGGTGGCACAAAGGTCGAGCTTTTTGCTTTTCTGCTCGGAATCCTTCCTTCCACCCATGCTGTCTTAGCAAGGCATGGGAAGAGCATTCATTGCACGTCAGCAAAGCATTTACTTTTTCATTTGTGATGAGCATGGAGTGATGGGTGCTCTCCACAGAGTCAGAGGTAAACCTTGTTTCTTGTGTGGGAAGACCTAAATTAAGAAATAACATTCCAGTGATTTTCCAGGATGCTAGGCGAAATCTTGTGGAACCAGATTATTTGTTATTTCTGTTATACAATCGCAGGATCAATCTGTAACCAAATAAGATTCTGTAATCCGATTTGATAAAAAAGGATGGTGAATTCATACCAAAAGCCTGAGTCAATACATGGTTTATTTTGTGCCCCTTCCTCTTATCATATTAGATTAAGCATTAATGACTGTACTGGTGAGTCACACTTAATCACTTATTTTTTAATTGTCTCTGTCTTTAATTTTTAAGAAGAATTGGTGAGCTTGAAATAAACAATGTCCCTTTTATGATTTTTCTTACATTCTTGAGGACGTATTCCGGTGGCGATATTTATACTGTGTTCTGAGTAATGGTTTTCGGAGCTTTTCTGCTTGGTGAGACTGTGTAGTAATCTCATACTCAGCGTGAAATGGGAAAATCTCATTTTTCTTCTTGTCCTTTGTCCTTGACATATCCTGTAAAACGGAATTTCCTGTAGGAATTTACTGCAACACTGAGAATGAGAATGTTCCAGTGACAATCTCCATCCATGTGTGTGTGAACTTCTCCTTGTGGAGTTGCTCGGTTATTGCAGGCCTTCAGAGACAATAATCCCGTATCCATTTCTCTCTGTCACCTCACGTGAAAATGAGCTGAGATCGAAGATGATCTGAGGGCTGGAGCACCTCTGCTATGGAGACAGGCTGGGAGAGTTGGAGCTGTTCAGCCTGGAGAAGAGAAGGCTCCGGGGAGACCTTCCAGCAGCCTTCCAGTACCTAAAGGGGGCCTACAGGAAAGCTGGAGAGGGGCTTTTTACAAGGGCGTGTAGTGACAGGACAAGGGGCAATGGCTTTAAACTGAAAGAGGGCAGATTTCGATTGGATCTAAGGAAGAAATTTTTCCCTCTGAGGGTGGTGAGGCACTGGAACAGGTTGCCCAGAGAAGCTGTGGCTGCCCCATCCCTGGAAGTGTTCAAGGCCAGGTTGGATGAGGCTTTGGGCAACCTGGTGTAGTGGAGGGTGTCCCTGCCCATGGCAGGGGGTTTGGAACTAGATGGTCTTGAAGGTCCCTTCCAACCCAAACCATTCTGTGATTCTATGATCACAGGAGAACCTTAATTTAAACAGCGAAACACCAATCCGCTAACAGCGTGTTGCTTTTGATGTCTGGAGCTGTGCCAAACAATTAAATGCTCTCGGGCTGACAAAAGTAAGGTTCATTTTTGGGTGAAAGTCAGATTTAGGAGCTCAGCAGAAAGCTGTCTCTCTGTTACATGGCCAAGCTAAACCATGGCCTGTTCAACAGGCTGTGTTTGCTCTGGTGTTTTGTGAACTTGGATGATTTGTCAATAAAACATCAAGAAATATATCATCCATCATGCTGTTGGTTGGAGCTGGATGGAAAACCAGGACATTAGGCTTTGTGGATCACATCAGGGTCTACTTGCTCCCTGGTCCTTTTCTCCCTGTTCAGAGATTCTGCCTGCGTATCTTTGCTTGCAGTTTGTGTGTGAGTGTTTGTGATACGGTTGTTGATGACGTGATGCGTATTTGTCTGGCTGCACGATCCTTGTCTCATTCAACGTGGAGGACAGGTGGTGCTTGGGGATCATTACGGCTCTGCAGTCAAAGAGACCGTTGTTTGCAGGATCATAGAATCATAGAATGGTTTGCGTTGGAAGGGACCTCAAAGATCATCTAGTTCCAACCCCCCTGCCATGGGCAGGGACACCTTTCACTACACCAGGTTGCTCAAAGCCTCATCCAACCTGGCCTTGAACACTTCCAGGGATGGGACATCCACAATTTCTCTGGGCAACCTGTTCCAGTGCCTCACCACCCTCAGAGTGAAGAATTTCTTCCTTATCTCCAATCTAAATCTGCCCTCTTTCAGTTTAAAGCCATTGCCCCTTGTCCTGTCACTACACGCCCTTGTAAAAAGTCCCTCTCCAGTTTTCCTGTAGGATCACCAATGGGTTTGGTGCAGATGTTGAAATAAATGAGGCAGGGGGTTATAGGGAAAGAGAGGATGATCTCATGTCGAAGCCAGTTGACCAGCGGAGTGATGATCTGGAGAACTGGAACTCTGCCTCTAGGATGCTGGACAAATACCTCAAAGCAGCCTTCTTCTCCTAGGTCTAACCTGGTGTCTGATTTCCACAGATAGAGCCGTACCCTCAGCTTAGTTTCAGGTATCTTCTTGAAATGAGCATGGTAACTTCTTGTTGGCTGGGCAGTCAGGGGAAACTGTGTGTTTTCTGTTTGATGACTTAGAATCATGGAATGGTTTGGGTTAGAAGGGACCTCAAAGATCATCTAGTTCCAACCTTATAAATTTCCTCTTCACTACAGTGATTGGATAGCCTTTACTGGTCCCATTTCTTGATTGCCTTTGAAGTTTGCAACACTTCCTCAAAAACTGGTATGGCAGGGCTTGCTTACCAAGGTTCTCCAATGTCCTACTTTAAGTAGGATGAAAGGTGAAATAAACTCGAATGTAACAAACCAGTGATACAATATGCCTATAAAAACAATGCTGCCTCCCTCACATCTCCCTGTTTACCCCACCGTTGGACCTGACTGATAGAATTTTAATGAAAATAAGTCTTTGCAATTACAGCCGGAGAAGAGCGGTGGATTTGTGTGTTAGAGATCTTCCCTGAAGTCCGAGAAGCTACTTGTTTCTGTGGTAGAGATGGCTCGTTCCTGCTGCCCTGAAGGAAAGCTCTGACCTGAATGTGTGTTAGCCTTTCTCGTTCAGACTTCCTTGGATAAACCCAAATAAATAAAACCAGGTGGATTTCTAGCCTCAAGCTATTGTTAGGGCTGGCAGGAATCAAAGAAGTGATATCGTAACGTTACTGTGATCGTGGTGAAAGAAAATTTTTGTTGCAATGCCTGCATGTGATTGCTCAAGAGCAAGGGTTTGGGGAGTGACATAAATTGTCATTCTTGAGAGCTTATTCTGCCCTTTCTTTCAAAATTGGGGATTAAGAATCCTTTCCTTGAGACCAAGCCTTCACGTGATGCTTTTTTCTTTTCACTTTGAAGCTTCTGCTGGTCATTGAGGTCTGACTGTGGTCCAGCTGAATCTGAGGACTGCAGTTCCTGTGGTTTTTTAGAGATGCAGGAAGGAATAACCTCTCTTAAATATTTTTTAATTTGATGGTTGGAAACAGTTCTGAAGTTTAAGGCCTCTGGTGGCCCCTGATTTCAGTAGAAGTCTTCACAAAGCATTCAGAAAACAGTGGCCTGTGAAGAACCTGTACAAGTCCTGCCAGCTGGTTTGCGTTTTGCCCACCAAAGCCTCTTGTGGATCCCTGGGGACAACTGGGGTGGCCAGGGAGGTTGTACACAGCTTCAGCTGGAATTCCCTTCCCGGGTTCACAGAGGGCACTATTGCTGCTCGTTAAATGAGCAGCCGCCAAATCAACTCTCCTGTGCTATTGCTGCAAATTAGATTCTGGGATTTGTTTTCCGTTGTGTTTGTTAGAGGCAGTTAGGTGCAACTTTGGGAATTTGTGGTTTGCAGAAAAAGCTTTCAGAGTGAAGGCGGTCCGAAAAGCTGTGTTGAAGTGGCTCAGCACACCCTCACTACTAGGGATTGCAGTTACCTGGTGGGAGTTGCTGCCCATCCTGCTTGTGCTCTACACCTGGCTTTTCAGTTCTAAAATTCACGTCCCTTGCTGTGAATGCAGGATGTATCCTTGTGCCTTACCTTGAACAGGGAGGAAGATCATCTCTGAGGAAGGAGGAACTTCCTGAAGGAGGAACTTCATCTCTGTCCTGTCCTGAGCATGTGGGCATCTTAATATAGAAGCAAAGCATGGGAGCCAAGAACTTGTAGCTACAGTAAAAAGGCTATTAACTAAACACTGATTATTATTATTATTATTATTTTTTAAAACTCATAATGCATGGAAGCATACAGATTTGAATTTATGTAATGGATCAATATAATTGCTCTTTTCTTTTGCTTATCTGTAGAGCTGCTAGAAACACTTGGATGACTGGAATTCAAGATATTTGGTTTGTGCTCTCACCCTGAGGTACAGGAAATAAGCACAAGGAATTTCTCCAGTTCAGGCAAGTAAGTATCTATACCTCCATAGCTTATGTGAAGTTAAGTTCTTGGTAAACAAATGAGTTGTGGGAACCTTCCTAAAGTGGAGGACTAATTTGCTCTGTTACAAAGTGTAGTTTAAAAGGAACATAATAATTTTAATGATTTTTTTTTCTTTATTTAAAGGATCTGTCATACTGAACTCTGCTTTGAAAAACTGAGAAACCTCTTCTGTGTAGAATTGAAAGAGACATTTGACGGTTGTCTTGAATAAAAATTAAAGCAAAAATGTCTGTCATTGATCCCTATCAACACATTGTGGTAAGTAACTTTGAATTTTCTATGTATCCTGTCTTATGTAATATATCCTGTCTCTTATAATATATCCTTTTAGAAGTTACTCTAAATAAGCACAAAGCATTAGAGTTATCATTAATACCTTAAAGAAATGGTAAATGTGATTACACAAATTTATTCAGAAATTCCTTGGAATGAAATTTGAAAGATTCAAGTGAGTTTTTCAAAAGCAGGTCGTGGCTTTTGAAACTACAGACATGTAGCTGCTTATGTGTAAGTCAAAATGGAACACAGGCTCCTAACAACCTCTTGGGTGTGATGTCACAGAGTATCTTTCTAAAGGACTTACTTGTTCACAGTGTTTCATCCAAGTGCCTATAGCTGACTGCTTCATACAAATTTTTCCACACACGGATTGCCAAAGTGACCTGTGGTCTACAAAAGTAGCATCACGTGTTTAACTTTCTCCCTTACAGTACAATTTCTTTTGTACAATTCTAGTTATGGAATAACTCTTTTCCCTTTTCATCAGCATGGATAGAAAGATAAATTGACAATTTTGGAAATTTAAATCTTAAACTAGTGTGCATCAGTGATGTCGATTCAAAGAAAATCTTCAAAATATAGCCTGCAAACTCTAGGTAAAGGTCAGTGAAATGATCTGTGCCACTCAACCAAAAGCTCCTGCTTCCTCCTTTCCGCTTGATTCCGGTGTTCCTGCTGGATCCCTTGTAGCAGCACTCAAAGGTGTCTGGCTGGAGTGAGCCAACTGACCCTGCCGAATTGGCAGAAAAACTGCTCAAAGCAAGAGGTTGTTCCTCTGCTGGCAGAGGTGGCCCAAGGGCAGGGTGCAACCAGGCGAGCACAACCTGTAGCAGCAGAGAAGTAGGAGCAAGGGGAGGAGGAGAAGGGAAGTGGGAGCGGAACTGCCCTTTGGATGGCAAGGCAGTGGAGTGGCTCAGCAGCCTGTTGAACACTGGCTTTCAGCTCTCATGTTCCCTCGCGTGTATTTGCTTGGGTGGCTTTCCAAAGTAAACACTGAAATTACAATTCCTACTCAAATCTGGAAGCAAGCTGGGTGTGTTCACAACCAGCACTTTTCGTAACAGTCCCAGAACCTCACGGCAGGAATCCAAGATAGCTCCCATACACTTGTCAGAATGTTGAACTTTTACAGGGCTAAAAATACAGCGTGTGCTTCCTTGAAACGATCTCTTATCAATTCTGTGGTTTCTGCCCCACGCAGTCACATCCTTTACGTGAGTTTGCAGCCAGCAGATGTCAAACTTGTGTTTTACCCGCTCCCTAGTCCTGTGAAAGCTGCTGTAAAGGCAAGTTTCAGGTCGGTGTCTGTATTTAACAGCCTTAAAACAACACACGAACTTCCTCCTTTCTGCATCGGTGCCCTCTCCTGGATGGAATTCTGGATCTGATCTATACCTTTGTGGAAGAGGTCTCAGGCACTCGACATTTTGTTGAATCATTCATGTAACAGCTCTTTTTTTCATGCCAATTTGTGTGCCACAACGAGCAAAGTGCAGCCTTAGAAGTAGTTAATCCTCTGGCAATGCTGAGCTGCTGCTGTAGGAATGTTGCTAATGCAGGAAGGAGCACTGTTAGTGCAAGAGCTGATCCCATAATAGCTTGAAAAGTGAGTGGAAATCTTTGAGGTTTCTTAATTTGGAAACTGAAATCGCATGGAACGTTTTACTAAAATTTAGAACAGTCAAAGGCAGCAATATGTATTGTCATATCAATACAAAAATCTTGAATTTTTAATTATATTCGGCATTAAAAGACTCAAAAGAATTCTGTATTTTCCGAAAGTCCTGCTGTTAACCATTATGTGTTTTCCAAGCTCTTTCTTTTTCTTTTTTTTTTTTTTTCCTCATTCTATGAAAGACTCTGAGGAAAAAAATAAGAAATTCACAAAGTTACTGCAGGTAGAGACAGAAGTGACTGTATCAAAAATGCTTTTAGATTCAGAGAATAAAGAATTAAAACACGTAATACGTGATCAGTTACATTGATATGGGGGATAAATATTACAGCCGTGGGGGAAATCACTTTAAGGCAAAATTTGTGTGTGTGTGTGCACAAATGTTTGTCTTAATTGTAATACCCCGTGACAGAAGAACACGGGCTTTATGAAAATCTGGTGCTTAAGAAAACAGGCAAACGTTTTTATTTGCCCAGCCCAGTTGTGAGCTCAAGTGTCCTTAATGTTAAGGAAGTAAAAGTAATAAATACTTATTACACAATCTGTCCATACCAGAGCTTCCTGCTTGGTGTTTTGTGTGCAGGTACATCTCCTCATTGAGTTACCTTCTCTGACTCAGCGTTCTGGGATTTGAAAAATGCTATTTTCAAGGCATGCAAATCCCTTGCTTTCTCAGTAAACGCGGAACGTTGGTAGGTAAAACCCGACTGTGTTACAGGAGATCTTGGCATGTTGTTCCATTTCCCAGTCCCATAGTGGGAAGGTAATGCTGTTTATGGACATACAAATGCAGCGATATGTAAAACAGAGGAAATCAGATAGTTATGGAAATTTTACTGTGGGGGGAAAAAAAGCAGTCAAAGGTGAGAGAGGAACAAAGGAGGCAGGAGGAGGAGCTGGAAGAGATGAAGAGCTCTGGTGTGAGAACAGGGGATACTGAACCATGACTGTGCAGGATACTTGGAAAACTGTGTGGATTGAACCAGTAGAGAATGGATACTGTCCACAGGAGGTTCCGTAATTCAGAAAACCCATGTTCAGAGAGGGCATATTGAAAACTCTTTTTTTCCCCTCTGTTCTTCCCTAAATTTATGGAGAAAGAGGAAGTGAAACGAAGCACGTATGTAAAGCTAGGTCACTTTGGGTGATAGGATTTAGGTTTTTGAGTTAATTGTGAGCTTCTGAAATTTTTAACCTGGCTTCAATTTTTAAAGTATGCAGATGTTGCTCCACTCAGTGTTGCAACGTTTAAGTGATTTATAGACCATCGTCTATTTTTCAGAAGCAATTGAGGAGTTGGCCATGTACAGATTTTTATCAAGACTTAAGATGAATGTCAGTCAGTTTGGAAAATGCAGCTTAGTCATCTAAACTAGCAAGGGCTGGATTTACAAAGGTATTCGGAGTCAATATGTTTCTTGGGGTATTTTCAGGCTGCATCTACTTCAGAACTCAAGTCTTTCCAAAAACTAACAAAAAATGCTTCTGAAAGTTGCACCAGGTGTTAATATGGACATTTGGGCCTCTTAATATCCTTAGAAACTGTATCCTAAGTGGAAAATTGCCTTAATTTCCGATTGCACTTAAGTTGCATGAAAAACATTTATTTTGGGATAAGAAAAGATCTAGGCTTTTGAGCTTCCTGTGTATCTCTGTGTATTTGGGTTTTTTTTACTAAGAGAGAGATCGTTTATTTTAGTAGTTGCAAATTTCTTGCAAGCGTGTGATTACAGCCAAATATTAATAACTCTCTCATTATAAGCCTCTGTGGGTTATTTTGGGTGAGGCGCAGGGAAAACAGATAATGTTTTTCTGTTTTGCCAGACCTCTGTGTGCTTACATTTGTTTCAGAGGATACCAGATGTTAAACCAGACTTCACTTTCTTGGCAGAACAACGGCTGGAATGACAGGGTTTGCTGCTTAAGTCAATAAAAAGCAATTTTCCCGATAGTATTAATAAAAACAGTTATTGATAGTATTAGTAAAACAATTACTGATGTGTAACAGAAAGTAGTGATGATCCCTGTGCTGCCATGGTGGGAATACACTAGTAAGTCATGGTTTGGCCTTGTTTTGGTGGTGGACCTTTTATTTAGGCATCTGAGTTTCATGAGTAAGACTAGGAGATGCAAGAAAATGACTTTACAGAAGTGCTTTTGGTCAGTGAGCATCTTGGTAGCATGTATAGTATCCCCATATTACAGCCAGGACTCTGGGGCACCAGAATTGCACACAGAGCAGCTGGGAACTGGATCCAACATGCCCATGTCTCCTACTCGTCGCTTAATTATAACTCCATCCTCCTCCTTGTTGCTAAATGTTCAACGATCTCTGATTTGTGGGCTCTAGTGAGGACAGGCTCTTTCTTAACAGCTGAGAATAAGGAGAAGGGTTTGTACTTTGGGCTGTTTCTCGTAATTATGAGGTTGTATGTGACAAAGGAACTACATCAATCTGCGTGAACAAACCCTGAGGCCAGCCCTGCCTTGTGAAACCCACGCTTCAGCCATCTGACATGCGTGTGGAGGTGGCACACACCGATAAAACAGCTTTGAGCGCGTTCAGGAAGCAACCTGAAAACAAGGGGCGGCGAGAGTCGGTGTTTTCTGGAGATTCACAGCTTGTAAAAATTCTTGAAGCAGGGTAAATGACAGAGCTGGGGTACTGGTGGTACCAGATAACCACTAAAATCCCTGTTTACCCTGCTGTAGTGGAAAACTGGACTTTTTTTTGCCACGTGGCAGAGGCAGGAGTTTATTCAGGGAGTTTATTAACCCCATCCTCCTTCCCATTCATCCGTCCACTCTTGGAAGCTGCGATGCAAAAGGTGATGGATGTCACAAAATCCTTGGTTTGTCTTCATGTCAGCACAGGGCAGGCTGTTAGGTAGGTGTTGCTTCCGAACAGCTTTGAATTCCCCCATCTAAACTCTTCCCGCTGGGTTTGATGCTTTTGAGGTGAGTTAACAGTCCCTGTTGGGAGAAGCAGGTAGAGCCTGGATTCCATTTTTACTGGGATAGTTGAGCCGTTTACTTGTGCAATGACGAGTATGGCACTTGTAAGGCAGTAGTTTGTATTGCCACAGTTTCCCCCCGCCTGCTTACTCGTTCTTGGAACCAGACAACTCCTACAGCTTACAGGGGGAAAATTACAGAGTTGGAATTTACTGCTGGGCAGACTGTCATGAAGTGAAGCCTCCAGCAGTTGTCACAACATGTGGGTGATTACAGCTGTAATAAAGATGCAACGATCCCGTGTCTGGGTCAGCCAGTGTCTGCAGTGAAGTCATACCCTCAGCATCACTGTGGGCACTTCCTCCTCGAGGTCATGCCACGGTGAGGTGGCGATGCCTTTGCAGACCTCTGGACTACGGGCTTGTGGAGGAGTTTGTGCTGGTATCATTTGCGTTGTGGTTTTCATGCGTCCTGACTCTATTTAAGTATCCACAAGCCACTTTTGCTGTCTTTAGAAGATTAGGTTTAGCTTTTTTCTTTTTTTTTTTTCCAGAAAATGGTATATAACCTATAAGAAACTGTCATTTTTTTGGTTTATTTGTAATAAAGCGATCCAGTGGACACCTGGGCACTGGATTTGGCAAAATTACATTTTGGACATTTGTAATAAAGGGATCCTGGAAAAGGACACCAGTCTCTGGGTGTGTAAGCATGTTGTAGATGTGAAATAATGAGGCTTGGCTGAAACAACCAGTTCTGAAATGACTGAGAACCACCTGAAGGCACTTAAAAAGTCTAGCAGTTGAAGCAGCAGTAGCTGAAATGGAGGCATGTGCCACTGTTGGAAACTAAGCCACGTGTGGGTTGAAGGGTATTTTTGGTCCCAATGACTGATGTGCAGTGTTTATTTTAATGTCTTTCACAAAGTTAACGAGTACTTAGGAAAAGATAAAACAATATCACAGTTTCAGCTGTAGAAATGGAAACCTGGGAAACGGCTGTATCAGTGCATATCATAGGTCCTGCAGGAGGTACACTTTTGGGCCGGTGGCTTGAGCGGTAAGAGCCAGGCAGCTTGGACCTGGTGCTCGTTGTAGAGGCAGAGCTCAGGTGTGAGATGGTCCCTCCTGGTGCCAGAGCTTCTGTCGCAAGAGCGCGAGCTGGCACGCTCCAGGTTGTACCCCCATGTAAGACAACATCTGGGCACTGGGGGCAGTCAGACAGCTCGAGTGCCTTAAGACTGGCTTTGAGATAGCAGTGGAGGTGGAAGTGCTGAGGTGATGGTGTGAGACCTGGTCCTGGCTCTAGTGCATAAAACTTACCCACAGGTGTCCCTGTAAAGGCCGATGTGGTCTGCCTTGCGACACACAGTGGTGGTTCTCATAATGGTGCTCAGTAGGTTGGTCAAACTTACAGCTGTGTAGGTAGAGCTACAGCGGGTGTGAGTTACTGAGCTCTTTTCATTAAGGCTTTTTCTTTGGTTTCTTAATTTCACACCTTTTTCTACTTCCGTAGTTCATTTGGGACAGAGCTGCTGTTAGAAAGGCGGCTCCTGCTGTGAACTGGGGCTTTGCAGGAAACAGGAAGCTCCAGAAGCAGCGTGAAATTTGCTTGTCGATGTTTTAACAGCTTGCTTTTCACCTTCCCTCCGTTGTCTTAAGGACACTTGCATTTCGGGTATCGATGTGTCCTAAGGTGGTGTATTCCATGCACTACCACCTATGTATCCCTTGCATGTGCAGTATGCATATAGCTGTTTCAGAACGTATACTTTGAAATATTTGCACCCATTCTCTTTACTGGGGGAAAGTAATTACAAAGAAGAGCGCACTGTAAAATAGCCCCCTTTTTATTTTTTTTTTTTCTCACCGTACCAAGTTGTCCCCGACTGACTAAATGCCTTAAAGCAGGTTCTGTAGAGAGGAGGAGTGTTGTTCGTTGAGATTAGTAGGTGTGGCTGCAGGAAAATCCAGCAACCCTATTATAAAGTCTGACCTTTCTGTAAAGCTACAGGGTGCAGTTCAGCTTTAAGATGCTCTATCCAGTATGAGTTTCACTTACATTTTGACTGGGTGATTTCTCTCTCTCAGTTTTTTGGAGAAAATGAAACCTATTTGGATAGGTGGTTTTTGGTTCTGGAGCTTAATCACCTCTAACTCTCTGACTTCCAGGTGGAACACCAGTATTCTCACATATTCACCGTGACAGTGAAGAAAGCCACGAATGTCACAAAAGGAGCGTTTGGTGACATGCGTGAGTATTTCTGTTTTGCCTCTTTCTTCTAGGAGACTGTTGCTGTAGGCAAGGGGAGATGACACAGCAAGCTTGTCATCCATTAAATGATTGTTAGTGGGTTGGTGGCGTTTTGGTGGCTTTTTTGGGGTCTTGCTTGTTAAAGCTGGGGCAACGTACCCATTTCCTTGCTCACTCACTAACTCAGAAAGCAGATTTGCCGCTCCTTCTTTGCATGGATCCAAAAAAGCTGAGTGAGGTGTAAACAATTTGCCTACGAGCAAGTGACACCTACACTTAGTTTTTTGGCTCAGTCGGAAGTGCTGCTCCGAGTATAGTGAAACTGGCAATTGCTGTATCTTCAAAAGGCTGTGGTTTGGTGGTGGGAAGACTTAAAAAGAAAGAAGCCCAGAGCTCTGCTGAGTCAGTGCCGTAAAAAGAAAAAAAAAAAAAATATCCAGAAGAGATAAGCACATCTCATGGTGGAGAGTTAAATAAGACACCAGCCCTTCTTCCCCCTTCTGTTGGGCTTCTGAGCCTCCGGGCTCAGTAGCCAAACAGGAAACCAGTGGGAAGAATGAGCCATGAAAACTGTTTGCTCTTAAGGGGTGAAGAAGGAGAGAAGAATATATTGGCTGACTCTGTAAAAAGGATGTTCCTGCTTCCTTGATCATGACCGTTGTGCTGTCAGCCGTCTGTCCCTTTCCCTGGCACTGCATGCAGAGCGTGGCGTAGCCTGAGGCTGCCAGCCGGTGCCGGGGGCACGCGTGTGGTGCCTTGGTCCTACACTCTGGCCAGGCTTCTCTCCCAGCACCTTCCTGGAAACTGCTTTCAGGTCGAAGTAAAGCAACTTCTCTGACACTCAGCTTTGCTGTAGCAGGTTAACAGTTAGGTTTTTTTTATCACTAGTGTCTACTGTTGATATTAAACTTGAGGAGTAGGTGGGAGGGACAGTTGGGAGGGGAAGGTTCAAGCGCCCCAGCTATGAGGGGAGCCCTAGCAGAAGGGGAGAAGAAGGAATTGGGAATCTATTTAGCATTACTATAGGTGGAGAAAAAGACCCCACAGAGAAGATGCAGTGGGGTGTTATCCTGATGGCCTCTGAGAGGGTCTTGATAGAAGAAGACTCTGGCAGTAGTGCTGTGAAGAGTAGAACAAGGGGCCTACATGCTTGCATGTGTAAGAGGATGGTTAAATGGAAAAATACAGGTTCTCAGACACAGCGGTCTCTGACGTGAGACATTGTGGGCAACATGAGAAGGGAAGAAAGGGGGTTGAAATGAGGACCTCATGATGTGATATTGAAGGGAGTATGGAAAGGGTGAAGAAAGCCAGGAGACCACGGTGTGCTCCCCCCACCTCGGACAAGTATGGTCCTGAAGTATAAACTCCAGATATCCATCAATATAATTGGGTTTTTTCCAGACAAAATGCTTATCTTATTGAGTCATCAAAACCAAAAAGCTACGCAGGAAGAACTTTTTATTTTGGTAAAACCTGACAGAACTGTGCTCAAGGGCCACTGAAACCTGCTTGGTTTCCTGTCTGAGGCAGCTACGAGTGCTCCGTAGCCTGAGGCATCTGCGTTCTGGGGTGTCTCTGAGTGGGCTTCCAAGTTCCTGGGGCTTGTTCTTGGAGTCCTGGCAAATCCTCCAAAGTGAAAAAAACAGATGTGTTGCTTCTGGTTTTATTTTGGAAAAGTGAAAAATATTTTTATTTCCTATGGACGTACAAAACTTGGTGTGTTGGAGGCTGGAAGCTGTTTGATCAGATCAGTAATCAGGTTAAATACTTAAGAAAGATGCATGAAGGTGTGAGCAGTGGAAGTAAGCATATATATAAATATTTTTTCATTTAATTTGCCAAAACCCTAACCTGTTGAAGGAATTTTTGACCTTTTAGGCTGGGTTTCAGATCTCAAGGATAGGATTCACTACCAGGGAGGGTGGCTATGATGTATAATATGAGATGCCTTGGTTGAGGTGGGTACCTGAGTGTTGCTCTCCCATGACAGAAACTACCAACTGTTGACTCTTCTGGTGGGTTTCTCCTAATTTACTCTCTTGTTGTTGCTCCACTTTGTGTAGACAGTGACTGTTCTGCGGGCAAGAGAGGTAATTTGACCTTGTGGTGGTGATGGATGTCCTGGTGAACATGAGAGATTTTGTGTAATGTTTTACTTTTCTTCTTTTTTCCATATCAGTCTTTCCAAGACTTTCTGGAATAGCTGTGAAAGAGCTGACTAAATCTAAATTTATTTTATAATTTTGCTGTTTGTGTGTGATATTTCTCATCTTAAAGATTTGAGGTCTACTTCTGCTCAAGGAGTCTCAGATAAGAGGTCTAGTGTGCATGGTGCCCCCGCTCTGTGGGTGGGCGTGAAGGGCCTGACTTCCCTGGCATAATTATCCACACCTCCGTTTCCTCAAGCCTAGGCTGGGGAGATAGGCAATGTTTTAAGTAAGGTTTTCAAGATTTCTTGAGCTCTTCATTAATGGAGAGCATAAATGGTTGTGTCATCCTTAAAACTAGGTGACAGATGCCCGCTACACCGTAACTTCCACAAGTACTGTGTTTCCTTGAGTGAACAGTTCACACACACAGCGCTGCTGATTCAAGACATTTTTAGCTTCCTGGCTGATCTGGGTGGTTGGAACAACAGAGAAGCTGGAGCTAGGATAGCTTCCAGTCTTCTATTTTTATTTTATTTGGCTGAGATTTCCCATTGTCTCTGTAAGCTTTAAAATTTTTGTAGAGTGATCTGACGAAGACAAGCAATCAAATCTGACAATCGAATCTGAATGTGGGTCATACCAGGATCTGAGTAGCTCAGCTACAGTAGCTGCTTTTGTTTCTGGCTGACAAAGCACATCAAAATAAACGAAAATGGCAATAATTGCATCATAAAAATTTTCCGTGTAAATGCTTTTCATATATGAAGGAAGTTAGTCTGCTGACACCAGTTTGTCATTCTGTGAATGTGTGTGGGGGGGTGATAAATGAGAATTACTGTAAGAATGCATGACCCAGGATGTTTGGGGGGGTTAAACGAAAAGTTTTAAGAGCAGACTCCCTCTTTCCCAGGAGTTCATTCAAATCTCTTCTTATTTCAGGTATCTGCCCATTTAGTGTTGCCTTTGTATATCAGTACTTCGTTTACTGATTCCACTTGTTTTAATTTTTATGGTGTCCCTTTCAAGGTGTCTCTTGCACTCAAGATACTGTCCTATCAACGTGCAATCCATGCGGCTCTGTCTTTACAAAAGGTTTAAATTCTGTTTTAGTCACTGCCGCTCTAATAGCTGTGCTTGGTTCTTCTGGCTAAATGTTCTTACAGGGTGGAGGATTTGAGATGAGCAACTGCAGCAGATGTGTGGTGGGTTGACCTTGGCTGGCTGCCAGGTGCCCACCAAGCTGCACTATCAGTCCTCCTCCATCAACAGGACGGGGAGAAGAAATATGATGAAAAGCTCATGGGTCAAGATGAGGACAAGGAGATCACTTACCTATTCCCGTCGCAGGCAAAACAGAGTCTATTTAAGGAAATTACTTTTAATTTATTGTCAATTAATTGTAACAGAGTAGGATAGTTAGAAATAAAATTAAGAATATCTTCCCAGCCCATACCTCCCTTCTTTCCAGGCTCAACTTCACTCCTGACTCTTCTATATCCCCCCAAGTGATGCAGGGGGATGAGGAATGGAGATTGCAGTCAATTCATAACATGTTGTCTCTGCTGATCCTTTTCCCTCATATTTTTCCCTGGCTCCAGCACGTGGTCCCTCCCACAGCATAAAATCCTTCATGACCTTCTCTAACGTGGGTCCTCCCCATGAGCTGCAGTCCTTCAGGAACTGCTTTAGCCTGGATCCTTTCCATGGGGTACAGTCCTTCAGGATCATACTGCTCTAGCATGGGTGCCCCATGGGCCACAGTTCCTGCCAGAAGATCTACTGCTGTGTGGGCTCCTCTCCACGGGCCACAGCTCCTGACTGGAGTCTGCTCCTGCGTTGGCTCTACATGGGCTGTGGCTTCCTTCAGGGCACATCTACCTGCTCCAGTGTGGGATCCTCCACACGCCTCAATGTGGATCTCTACACCACTGTGGTCCTCCATGGGCTGCAGGAGGACAACCTGTGTCGCTCTGAGGGAAGGTCTGCTCCGGCACCTGGAGCACCTCCTCCCCCTCCTTCTTCACTGACCTATTATCTGCAGAGTTGCTTCTCTCACACTTTCTCCTTCCTCTCTCACAGCTGCTGCACTGTGTTGTTTACTCTTTCTTACATGTGTTATCACAGAGGTACCACCAGTGCTGCTGATGGGCTCAGCCTTGGCTAGCAGCTGGTCCATCTTGGAGCCAGCAAAAACTGTCTCTGTCTGACATGGTGACAGCTTCTGGTATGTTCTCACAGAAGCCGCCCAGCCCTCCTACCCTCCTGCTGCCCAGAACCTGCCACATAAACCCAATGGAATATCTCAAAATCCACATGGTTTTGGTGAGGATTTAATTGTCTTAACTGCTTAGCTTTCTGCTGGTCTCAAGGGTCAATAGATCTGGTAAAATCACTTCTTTGACTGCAGCTTTGGGAAAAGACCTTGCCTCCAGATCACTGAGTTCTTATATAGTGGATGTTCAGTTTTGAATCTTCTCCAGATCTCACACCATGCTGTAGAGCCTTTCCTTCCTTCCGTGACAGTACAAGAATTTGTAGAAAAAGACCAGAATCTCAAACTGAAGCATTCTGGATGAGAAATGCTTGCAAACTGTGGTTCTTCTTTCCATAGGACCTCTCCCCTTCTAGATTTTCAGGAGGCTTAGTGGAAAATTGGGCCCAAGGAACCACTGTAAAATTTATACTACATCTTTAAAGATCTATTTTTATTTTAGAATATTGGCTTCCAAACAATTGGTAGCATCTACAAAGGAAACCAGTTGTATGACTCCACTCTTAATGATCACTCGTCTTGCTTAATCCTGTTTTGGATTTGCAGCTTTCATTTGCTTCATCTGCTTTTGATGTTATGATCATAAACAGTGTCATTCCAGGCATTTTAAGGAAAAAGTCTTTTCTTAAAAACGTTTAAAGTTTGGATAGCTCGTGGCACTAGTACTCAGCTTCCGCCGCAGTTTCTGTCCACCCAGGATGCATTCCCACTGTCGTTGGGCTGCTCAGATAAACAAGTTGAAGTACTGGGAGCAGGCCGCTCAACAGACCTCAACCTTGGTTGCAAAACGTGCTAACACGGCGATGGAAAGCAGCTTCCGTAAGTGGCTCTTGGCACGGCTTGCCCAACCAGCAACAGACATCCCCGGCAAGTCCAGGAGATGTTCTTCAGCTGGGACAGTGTTGCCAGCATGCTTCCTTGTTGCCTCCTGCTTCTCCAAAGGAAACGAGGAGCCGTGGGACGAGTGCACGCCTTTCCCTGCTGGGAGGATCTGCTTCAGCAGTGTGGAAGGAAGGAGGAGGTGATGTCCAGTGCAGTTTCAGTCACCGTTTCTTTTGCCCTGGGGTTGTGTTCCCTGTGAGCCGGAGCTCTTGGCGGTGAAGCTGGCTTATGTAAAGCCAGAGCCACAGTCATCTGGTGCGGTTCAGGGGGGTGTGCAGGGTTTGAAACCCCTCAGCTCAGGGGAGGAACTGGAGATGCGCCTGCTTGTGTTACAGCAGGGACACAGCACTTTGTGTTAGAGCAGCTCATTGGGGACTGATCCAGCTGTTTTCTATGTCACATCTGTCCAGTCTTGCGCCCTGGCTTAGCTACAGTATACTTGATTTAACTGCTGAAGCGTCATCAGATAAGGCTCTTTCTGGCCCTGAGGCAGGACCTGATTTTTGCAAGGGAACTTATAGAGGAAAACAAGCCAAACTCCTCCCCTTTGCCAGCCTAACAACCTGGAAAAAGTAGGTCAGAGTTGGCCAATCTTCCAAGTCCTGCAAGCTGCACATGCAGATCTTCACGTGGCCCGGAGCTGTAGGATGTGCTGTACCCCTAACAGAGCAAAGCGGAGGAGTGCCGGAAGTATCTCGCAGGAAGGAGATAGAAATGTTCCCATTTGGAGCCATGCTGCTCCAGTCTGTGCTCGAGTGGCCTGGATGGGCAACTGAGTCTGAGGATGACCAAGCTCTGTGGGCTTACAGAATCATAGAATAGTTTGGGTTGGAAGGGACCTTTAAAGATTATCTAGCCCAAGCCCCATGCACTGAGTAAGGGCATCTTCAACTAGATCAGGTTGCTCAGAGCCCCATCCAACTTCACCTTGAATGTTTCCAGGGATGAGGCTTGGATGAGATCTACCACCTCTCTGGGCAACCTGATCCAGTAATTCGCCACTCTCATCGTAAAAAAAAAAATATTGCTTGTATCTGATATAAATCTACCCTCTTTTAGTTTAAAACCATTACCCCTTGTCCTTTTGCAGCAGGTCCTGCTAAAAAGTTTGTCCCTATCTTTCTTGTAGGCCCCCTCTAAGTACCGGAAGGCTCCTAGAAGGTCTCGCTGGAGCCCTCTCTTCTCCAGGCTGAACAACCCCAACTCTCTCAGCTTCTTTTCATAGGGGAGGTGCTGCAGTCCTCAGATCATCTTTGTGGCCCTCCTTTGGATCTGCTCTTTTCCGTACTGGGGACTCCAGAGCTGAACGCAGTATTCCAGGTGGGGTCTCACAAGAGCAGAGCAGAGGGGCAGAATCCCCTCCCTCGCCCTGCTGCCCACGCTGCTTTGGCTGCAGCCCAGGACACGGTTGGCTTTCTGGGCTGCCAGTGCACATTGCCGGCTCATGGCCAGCTTTTCATCTGCCAGCATCCCCAAGCATCATTCTCCATGGGGCTGTTCTTAATCCATTCTCTGTCCAGCCTGTACCTGTGCTTGGGATTGCCCCAACCCACGTGCAGGACCTTGCACTTGGCCTTGTTGAACTTCATGAGGTTCTCACCTCACAGGCCCACCTCTCCAAGGTCCCTCTGGATGACATCCCTTCCCTCCAGCATGTCCACCACCCCACACAGCTTGGTGTTATCTGCAAACTTGCTGAGGGTGCACTCGATCCCACTGTCCGTGTCGCCAACAAAGATGTTAAATAGCACTGGTCCCAGTACTGACCCCTGAGGCACACCACTCGTCAGTGGTCTCCACTAGGACATCGAGCCATTTACCGCAACACTCATCCAGCCAATTCCTTATCCACCGAGTGGTCCATCCGTCAAATCCATGACTCTCCAGTTTAGAGACAAGGATGTCATGTGGGACAGTGTCAAAGAAAAAGTCTACTGCAGATCTCAGTCTAACATTGAGGCAACTGCAGACTTAGATTTCAGTTTCCTTGACACGTGCAATGTTTTTGCCCTATTGTGGGGTTGGCCAGAAGCAATGCTGGGAGATGAAAGTCATGTTGGAAACAGGCTCATGTGTTCCACAGTGAAACTGATCCAGAAAATGCTACTTTTTCCAGTGGCAAAAATATCATTTCAATGAGAACCGAATTCTGTCTCTGGATACTCGCCATGTAGTTATTGAGGCACGGACTGTTTCTGTAAAACCTCAGTGAAAACTTGTTTTCATCCTGGAGGAAAACTCTCCTCTTACTCCATTACGCTGTAACGATAACATCAAAGTGGTGATGCTGGCGTAGACCAAGGATCCATCTTGCCTGATATTCTGGTTGAAGGACCTCCTTGTCTCTCTGCTTGAGGCCTGTGCCCCACTGTGACCAACTGCAGTGCTGGGAGAATGGAGCTTGACTGTGACTGGGGGCTGGTTCTGTTTCATGTGCTGTCACGTCTCCAGGCAGAACTTCGTGGTGAGGCTCTGCTCCAGGGACTTGTGGACACTACTGTTTCTCCACTTGGGGCCTTTCACTCCATTTAGGAAAGGTCTCCCTCCTTTTATTGCATTTGTCCTCTGTGATAATTTGATTTCTTCCTGCTTTCTTTTCTTTTCCCTCTGATCCCTCTTCCTAGTGAGGGCTTTGAAGTTGTAGTAGAGTTGGGCTAATGCCTGATCCCAAGGGAGAATGGGAAAGAACATCAGTGATAGTCAGAAGAACAGGGCGAGCATGTGATACTTCCCTCTGATCCTCTCCAAGCACTTGGCTGTCTTCAGGAAGGGACTCCTTGAGCTGGATGTGCTTCTGATGTGATTAGTAGCCCTCACTGAGTTGCTCTTGCATAAACTTCACTGGTTTTCCTTGAATCCACACAAGTCTTCTCATCCACAGCTCCTTTGATAAGGAGTTCTGTAAGTTGCCATCTACTGCATGAGAAGGCTTTTAATTTGTTTTGAAAATGGTTTTCTAAAAGTGTGGTTTGAAGCATCCTCTGGTTACTGTCTTGCATTTTACAGGATACTCCCTGTCCCATGTATCAGTCTGCATCAAAGGAAAGTTCGTACAACTAAATAAATCATAGAATCACGGAATGGTTTGGGTTGGAAGGGACCTCAAAGATCATCTAGTTCCAACCCCCCTGCCATGGGCAGGGACACCTTCCACTACACCAGGTTGCCCAAAGCCTCATCCAACCTGGCCTTGAACACTTCCAGGGATGGGGCAGCCACAACTTCTCTGGGCAACCTGTGCCAGTGCCTCACCACCCTCTAAGTGAAAAATTTCTTCCTTAGATCTCATCTAAATCTGCCCTATTTCAGTCTAAAGCCATTGCCCCTTGTCCTGTCACTACACGCCCTTGTAAAAAGTCCCTCTCCAGCTTTCCTGTAGCCCCTTTAGGTACTGGAAGGCTGCAATAAGATCACCCTGGAGCCTCCTCTTCTCCAGGCTGAACGGCCCCAACGTGTTCATCGATGTATTTCTGACTGAACGTGTTCTGAAAGGGAGGAAACCAAAAAATCATCAGCCTTCCTTATCTTCATTGCTACAGAAAGGAGCACTTTTTTAAAGCCTGTCCCTAAAATCTCTGCTCTACCGAAGTATCCGGCCAATGGTGTAGCAGGACAGTTGCGATACAGGGAACGGCTGTGTAATCACAGAACCCCAGAATGTCAGGGATTGGAAGGGACCTCAAAGGATCATCTAGTCCCACCCCCTGCCAGAGCAGGACCACCTAGATCAGATCACACAAGAACACGTCCAGGCGGGTTTGGAACATCTCCAGAGAAGGAGACTCCACAACCTCTCTGGGCAGCCTGTTCCAGTGCTCTGTTATCCTTACTGGGAAGAAGTTCCTCCTCATGTTTAAGCGGAACCTCCTATGTTCCAGCTTATATCCATTTCCCCTTGTCCTATCATTGGATGCCACCGAGAAGAGCCTGGCTCCATCCTCATGGCCGTCACCCTTTCCATATTTATAAACATTGATGAGGTAACACGAGGTCGTGCCGTGCTTAGTTGGCCGGATTAACTCCCTGGCACGATCATCCCTTTCCTCACGGCCCCATTCCCATCGGTGTGGGAGCGCTGGTCTGTCCGAGTGCTCCGTGCTCCCTTCTGCAGCCGTGCAGACGCAATGCCCGTGATAGCGCAGTAGGAACGGTTCACGGGTGCCACTTCATTTTTCAGTTTCCTGTAACTGCAGCAGCAACGATGACGCTTTTACTGAGACGTGATGTTTACGTAGCCGACCCGAGCTGTACTTAGCTCCACTTCTGCCCAGTTAGGACAGCTCCAGGTTTTTAAAACATTCCTGACAATTGTCTGAATTCAAAGTCAAGGGAAGAACCTCTTCTCCTTCGCAGGCCTGGAGGCTGCACTTCAGCAACACAGTAAATCCAGCCCTGGGGCTGCTGGGAGGCCACCAAAACCTCTAAAGCCTCACGATACCAAAGCCAGATCCAGTGTAAACTTGTTCTGCGGATTGGGAAAACGCTGCCGGTCGAAATTTGTGTTAGCGGACTCTCTGCCAGACTAGCAATAACCTATACGCCATCAACTAACACAGATCTGGAAGAAAAGTCAAATTGTGGGTTCTGAGTAATTTCCCAGGAATGCGGCGATGTGCCTAAACCTCCTCTAGACGGAATTATCGCTGCCCAGATCTGGCGTTACCGTGGCCCCGCAGCCGCGCCGCCTCTTCCTCCTCTCCTGCCTCCTGTGTCTTTGTTGGCGGAGTGCTAGGCATTTAAATTAATTTTTAAAAAACCTCAAACCCCTTAGATTCTGGCATACTACTAGAAAAACAGATTTTCCTCCCGCTGTTGCAAGCTGCTGGTTTAGTCACTTTTTTTCACTGCTGTCTGTCTGCAAAGGGAACTGTACAGATAACCTAAAGAAGTGGATATCTTTTTTTATCTTGACACCTGTACGAATTCGGATTGAAACTAGGAAGGGTTCAACTGACTTGCTTGGGTTTTGTTTTTTCCTTTCAAGGCTGGATCAGTGGAACCACCAGTGATGTCCCACCTCAGTAAACTGGGTGGTAGCGCAGTGCCTGTGCTGGGAGTTCGGTTCTTTCCTTCGCTTGAAGTAACGCCGGAGATGAAAAGCACTGTAATAAAAGGCACTAATAATCTCTAATAAACGTGTTACCCAATCACAGGGTTTCTCATCCATAGCTGCTGCTCTGGGAGCTGCCTTACTTCATTCGTAGTCACCTTCCGCTCATGAAATCTCGCACTGCATCATCCCCTTTGCAAAATCCCTCTTGAAAATGAAGGTCAAAAGCCCTGGCATTCCCTCTAGCGCCTTAAACGGGCAGCAAATAACCTGTCACCTCCTCCTTGGGACCCCTCACTAGCAATCTCTGTGTGTACTCCTGGATATTTCAGGTTCCCTGTGGCCTTCTGGCATGTCTCCAGCCTCTTAGTCTAGCATCTGTGTTACTGCTAGAGTACGAATTTGTCTGTTTGAAGACTCTCAAGAGTATCTGCACCGTGTGAATGGGACACCTGAATTTGTAGCAGACTTGGCTACAGTCCTCTGTGAAACTGGAGATTCAGAATGATTCTAAAAACACAGCTCAAAGGTTCAGCCTTGTTGCTGTTAGTTGCTGCCGTGTTTTATGGTGTTGAATGGAGGCTGTGTGGCTGCGATCGTTTTTAATGCCAAGATTTCCTAAGAGGGTGACGAGATGCTTTTGTATGTGGCCGCCTGACACAGCCAGTTCTGCTCCTGCTGGTCCCAGGCTTCACCTCTTCAGGTGAGAGAAGAACTTCCTGGTCTCCAAAATCACACTGGCAGCCTCCGCAGCAATGGCTCTACCTGCTTGTTCGATGCCCATGAGTTGGCAGGGAGGCTGCACCGAGCTGATGTCTCACCCTGGGCACCCAGCAGCCTGGTCAGACTGTGCCACCTGTCTCACCCTGAGCACCCAGCAGCCTGGTTGGACTGTGCCACCCATCTCACCTTGGGCACCCAGCAGCCTGGTCGGACTGTGCCACCCCCTCTGTCCCATCACACGGCCGGGTGGCATTGCTGGCTGCTCTATGGAGCACCTGTGGCTCTGCCTTTTTTCCATTCCTCCTTGCTCATCTGATTAATTTGAATTAATTTATCCATTCCTGGTGCCATGTTCTCCTGAACACAGGAGATGTCTTTTTTTAGGCCTTTAGTCTGTTTCTTCACTAGTGTGCAGCAGAGCAAGCGTAAACCAAATCTAAAAATTCATACATTTGTCAATATGTTTGGGAATTAATGATATTTGACAATTATTGATAAGTACTGTTTTTAAGAATTCCGTTTTTTAAATCTGAAAGATCACATTAAACTGAGAAAAAACATGGTTTTAAAATTCATTACATTTTCACCTGACTGTGGCAGAGAGGCCAAATTGTATTTCCATGTCACTGCAAAGCATATTGTCCAGTGAGCCCCAGAAAATTCACTATTTGAATACAAAATCCGTTATGATTTTTGAACACACATCAAAACTATGTTTCTGGCCTGGGAAGAGAGGTAGCTCATGCCGTGCTGGTTTACAGACAAAAAAAGGCAAATTCTTATGGTGCAGAATTCTTTTGTAGCAAACCACGTTTTGGAATACTTGAAGAACTTTGCATTTCTTTCAACTTTTGATCGACAAATGAGGTAAATTTTAATGTACATTAAATGTACATTAAATGTAAATTTTAATGTAGTGGCTTCATCCTTGCTATTTTGTATTTGAACAGGCTTTCCATAATTTCTGTATGTCTGTTATGCTGTTGAAATAATTGAAATTGGAATGACTGAAATATAAATTATATGTCTGAAATGTTAATTGCATTAATATGGGGGCCTGATGACAGTCGTCTCACCAAATTAGTAACATAAGATGAAATGGTTTCCAGTCATTGTAGAAAATTTTACAGGTTTCTTTAATAGACAGGTTGCTTAAAGCATTACTCATTTTTAATGCGATAATAGTTGGTCCTAATTAGTGTCCATTGTGTGTTTCACTTTGTGATTCACAATGTAATTTAGAGATAGAATTCTATAGCAATTACTTAACCAGGAGATAAATCAAACAAGGAAAAGTCATTGAAACTTTACTTCCTACCTCTTGGCTATTTCTTAAGCTACTGTGTTTAAAAAAAAACCCAACAGTTTAGATGCTGACTCTGCTTTGGTTGTTGGATATTTATCTTCAGCTCCTGGAGATTTGGTGGACGCTGTAAATCTTACAAAATATTTATTATGAGCATCTTGTTAATTACAGTTCATCTGGCTGTAAGCTGCTAATTGCAGGCCCCTCTGTTAGCTCCATTGACATCAATGCTGAAACTCCTGATTTTATTTTTGGGTGTAAAGGTGGGGTACTCATATTTAATTGTCAGTTAATATTAATTTTTTCCCAAGAAACACTACTGTAGTCTGGTCCCTCTATTCCAGAGCCGTTAGATACGAAGCTTTTTGACACTGGGACCAGTGTGCCGTTTTAGTTGCGTGCACATGTTGAGGCACTTGCTGTGCAGAGTCCAAGGGTGCCAGGAGGAGAGGAATATGAGGTCATACCATACACTCACTGTCTTGTGGTAGTGCGTGTGTCTATGTGCAAACCTTCCAAGTTTTCCCTTTGCAAACCTTCCAAACTTTTCCTACTTTTGAAAGCGGAGACGCGCTGCAGATTGCTAGCCTGTGAGTTCCGGAGGAGTCACACGGGAAGCCTTGCACAAAGAACAGCCTGGAGCCTCGCTGAGCTGTGTAGAAACTGCATTTTCGTCGGAAGTGTCCTGAGCAAGAAGTATGGATTCTTGCATGTCGTTTCTCTTGTAAAGTCTGGGGTTGGTATTTCAAGTAGGCTGCTGAAACAAAAGAGCGATTCCACGACAGCGTTGGCTCTGCATGGATGAACTTCATCCTCTTGTAGTGATTACGCTTGTGAAACGTCAGCTTTTGGCCCGTAAATGATTTCATAAAGGTGAAATAGTGAAGGGTTTAGAGAACTTGTCCAGTGAGGAGCGGCAGAGGGAGCTGGGACTGGTCAGTCTGGAGAAGAGGAGGCTCAGGGGGGACCTTCTCGCTCTCTACAGTTACCTGAAAGGAAGCTGTAGGGAGATGGGGGTCGGTCTCTTCTCCCACGTTAGGAATGACAGGACGAGAGGGAATGGCCTCAAGTTACACCAGGGGAAATTTAGGTTGGATATCAGAAAAAATTTCTTTCCAGAGAGGGTTGTGAAGTATTGGAACAGGCTGCCCAGGGAGGTGGGGGAGTCCCCATCCCTGGGGGTGTTTAAAAACCGTGTGGATTTGGTGTTGAGGAACGTGGTTTAGGGACCCTGACAGTGCAGGGTGAATGGTTGGACTCGATCTTGAGAGTCTCTTCCAACCAGATGATTCTATGATTCTTTTTAAAATCAAAATATCGATAATGGCAGTAATCTGGCTAATTTTCAGTTAAAGTTTTGGATGAGCTTTTTGAAAAACATACCAAACATTAGTTTGGTGCAAATTGTTTGCTACTACAAGTCCCCTGGGAAAGACACAAACCAGAATAAATACGTTTGTGTAGAAGGATGCATACTCTGTCTGTTTGTCTGTCTGTGCAAGGTAACTTTAGTATTTTGAAATATATGAAGTGAATACTGTTGTGTTATTGCCAGTTGCTGGTAGCTGATTTTTGGTCCCCAACCAGTAATACAGAGTAAGATTTTGATTGCTACAGAATAGCTTTTAGCAATATCTTAATCAGAGCACGCGGTCTTCCAGTATTTTTCCTCTTCATCTGAAGAAGGAAGTTATAAAAGAATAGGTTTTCATTTTCTTAATTGAAAGTAGCCCAAAGTAAACTTTCAAACATGAAAAGGCAGATGATTAACTCTTTGCCTGGAGTTAAAAAAGATGATGAAGGCAGGGAGTGAGGGGGCGGCTTGGCAGGACGGAGTTACGGAGACTGATTTTTCTAAGTTTAGCTGTGCCGTGCCGTGGGTTTCGTTTCTGTTTCAACACTTGTTTGGAGTCTGTCTGATAGGAAGTTAGTAATGGCATCTGCATGCCAGCTGTGCAGTGCTCTGGCCTTTCCCCGTGCTTTGGGGTTTCAAATGCAGGTAGGGAACCCTTTACTGGTTTTGTCCAAAAGGGAAAAACAGAGGTTTGTAACTTTTAGTTAGACCTGATCACATCATCACCCAAAAAACGGAATGGAAAGGGAAGGATTGATCTTTTGCCCAGAACGCTCTTCAGCACCAGGATTTTGGTAAAAAAAACCAGGCTTTTGTATGCGAGTTCAGTCTCTTGGCAGCACAATTGTGTAGTTTTTATTACCAAAGTAGTGCTTGGTGTCCCGACTTACCAGCTGAGATTTTGTCAGTGCTGATTTCACCAGATATTTTGCTGTTTAGTTCCGAGGGGCCTTGATTTCCTTCTTCCTGGCACAGTTTTGTGCAGTAATTCAAGGGAGCTAATGCATTCAGTAAAAGTTGGCAAGTAGGTCCATCCACCAGTGAGAAAACAGATTTTAAAAGCACTTGGGGGCTGATCCCCCTCTTCCCCTGACTTTAAGAGCGAGCCAAGATCAGACATAAATTCGTAGGAGCTAATAAAGATTGCTGTTTAAAGGCTTTCCACACTGGTGCCCAACTTGAAATGGCTGCTTGTTAATTAGGCAGGTAGCAGCGTGATCTGCCAAATCGCAGCAATTAGCTAAGCCCCGCAGATACGGAGCGCCGTGGACAACTCCCAGAGAAGTTCTGGGCAGCGTCGTAACAGTCCAAGGAAGTTCTCACACAGCGAAATCTTGGAGTCACAAAATCGATTTGCAGGCAAAATTTTCATTGTGAGAGCCTGAGTCGAGGAGAAGGTTTGTTTACTGTCCCAAAAGTTTTCCCACCTAGAGGAATACTTAATTCCAAGCATAACCCTTGCACGTTATTCTGCATCTCCAGAGATATTTGAAGTACTTTGCGGGCAAGTTCAGTGTCTTTTATGTTTGGCAGTGGCACCAGAAGACAACGTTAGGTCGGCTCATGTTTCCCACTAGAATTGCCAGGAGGCCAAACGTTTTGAATTTTGATTCCTTTCTGCCCTGGTACATGTACAGAACCTCCTGAGTAGTTTCAGAAAACCTTTTTTTTGTTGTTGATTGTTGGTTTTTTTTTCCAAAAGACAATCGATTCCCATTTGAAAGTCTAAAAATTTTTTTGTTTTACTCTTTTCCTCCTTCTCCCAGCTGAAATGATCATGTGGTTCTAGGCCTCAGCAATCTCCCTGATGACGTTTTCTTGAAATCCAAGAAGCTTTAAAACCTTTTGGCTCTGTTGAAAAAAGTATCCTTAGACTTTAAGTGTACAAGGAGGAATGTTCAGACCAGTTTCACCTGTTAATGAGTTTTAATCTCTTTCGAAAAAAAGACCTTTAAGAAAAGGATTCTGGTTTATGGTGGGTGTTGTATTTGCTTGCAAATGTTTCACTAAAGCAGAGGGCAAACTTTGAAGAGAGGATACTGGAAAGATGTGCGCATTTTGCCGCAGCAGAGCGGGTGGTATGATCATGATCACCAAATCCACCGAAATAACTTCCCATGCTCTCCTGTGAAGCATCTGAGCAATGTTGTAGGGAAATCTGTAAAGGCCTACATCAGCCTTGACAGAAAAAAAGGCTCATTGGACAGAAAAAAACCTCATTGGACAGGAAAAGTACTCCATGCTTTAACTGGTTGGAGAGGTGGGATTTTTAGGGCTGCCAACAACGCGTTCTTTGCTCTCAGGAACGGCTGCTGTTAGACAATTCAGCTGAGTTTTGTCCATGTGTATTTTTCTCCCACTGATAGTTCTGATTAGCTGCAGTTGGTGTGCGTTTCTATGTTTTCAGTTGGTGCTCTGGGCAGTTATTATTCAAATATACCGTGTAAATAAGATCTTGCTTTTTTGGTGACCTCCACGAAGCTCTGGTGATTGCACTGGCTTCACATTTGAACAGCTCTCTACGCGGTGTTCAGCAGTGTGAGTGACTTGACTGGTTTCCTTTATGATTGCCAAACCAGCAAAGGTGAAAGAGGATCCAAAACTGTCTACCAAGCTGCTTGTTTGCGTTCAAGACTGGTTTTGTGGAATACTTACTTCTGTTGCAGAAGCCACAGTAATTAAAGAGAGGAAGGGGGTAGAAGTATATGTATTTCCAATAAACTTGAATCAGTCCCAGTGCTGTTCTGTTTATTCCAGGCTTTTCTCCTCCCCTCTTAAAAGCATAATGCTTGTTTCTTTTTGGAAGATTGTTAATATCACTGTATCCTTCATGTCATTGTATTCAAGTAGTTTGTAAAGCTGAACGTTTTTCTGTCATAGACCGTGAAGTGATCTGTGGTTTCACGTCATTGTGTTGATGATCACAACCCAAACTTGAGTTTCATCTAACTTGAACATTGGTTTTGCTCTGTAGTTGACACTCCAGATCCTTACGTGGAGCTGTTCATCCCTTCCGCCCCTGACTGCAGGAAGAGAACGAAACATTTCAATAACGATGTGAATCCTGTGTGGAACGAGACCTTTGAGTTCATTTTGGACCCCAACCAAGAGAATGTTCTTGAGGTAAATCACATGGCTGAGCTGCTTCTGTGAAAATGACAGTTGTACAACGTCTGGAAGATTGAAATAACAGTAGCTTGTACATGTATGGCATCTGTTGTCCCGAGATTTCAACTTTTTTTTTTAAATACTAAAGACTGATTTTTGCCTTTAAGCACAGTGCTGAGCAAGAGGTATTTTATAAATTGTGTTATTCAAGGAGTAGTCTTGAGAGTCATTGTGAGATATGCCTCTGAGTCATCTCTCGGACTGCTCCTGAGAGCTCGTAGCTCACTATTCTTCACATCAGCCATAAATTATTTTCTTCTTGCTTCTTACAACTGATTCAACTATTATGGACAGTGAATAGCTGGCGATGAGGTCAAGTCTCTGCCCATTCCCTCCTTCTCCCTGAGGAGACAGAAAGCAGAAGTGTGGTTCTGCTTTCTCCTCTATTCCTGAAACCAAGGGCTGAGTAGCCTACCCAGTGATGTTTTGGGTGCTCTTATTCCTTGTGCAGGCTTGTCAACTAAGCCACCACAAAGTCTCAGTATGTTGAGCCTTTCTGGGTTGCGTACAACCAACCCAGAGTGGTAAGTGTGACTATTTTGGAAGTGGGCATGGCAAGCATTTTCATGTTATCTATAGTCCTTTGTCAGCTCAGTTCTTTGCAGGGGATGGCCCTCACACATGAAGTCTTCTGACCCAAGCTTGTGGAGTTTCAGTCTAAATTGGCCAACAGGGACAGAGGCTAACGCCTGTGAAGCTTCTGTTTGAGCTAGTAACCGTAATCTCTTGAGGCTAAGCTGTTCAAGATCTGAAAATTGAGTTGTGCTTCCTACAAGGCTCCCTGTGTACCTGGGGAGGGGGGTAGGTTCTACAGTTTGGGGAGGAAGAATCCCACGATCAGCTCAGTGGAGCACAAAGAACTGTCATATGTATCCTGCACAAAAGACAATGGTACTAGGGAATTCACAGTAACTTCACTACCGCTTTGCAGAAAGCAGATTATCCAAAATAGCTTCTACCAGCTGGTCAGGTGAGTTGGTTCTTACTAAATGTTTTGCTTGTAGGCGTGCAAACTGTCCACAGGAAACTTGAGAAGAGTTTGAAATCTCGAACGTAGCTCTTGCTTTCTAATAACAAGTCAGGCAAATCGATATGAGGAATTAGAAAGAGGAATGGAGTGATTCTGGCTTCTTCCTGAGAAAGTATTTGTGGAAAGAGGAAGAAGAAAAGAACTTGAGTTCATCAACCTGCCTTTGTTGCAGTAAGGGAAATCCAAATTGTTTCAATTTCGTCTGATAAAGCCTTTGTGGATTCTAACAGAAGTCCTAGGGCAGAGAGTTTTACCTGCCTCTTTGCAGATCCTGTGCTTTTTGGAAGATCTGCAGGAGCTAGAGCTGGCTAAATAATTGCTGTGATCTTTAGTAGCTCTCATGATCTTCGAAAGATGAGCAGAATGGTAAACTGAGGACTAGCAAATAATAGTTAAAACACAGTCCCTTGGTTTTACTGGCATTGTGTAAAGACTGGGTCAGATGCAGTGACACTTAGGCAGCTTCTCCAGTAAGGTATGAATTTGTTGAGTACGGAATTTCGTTCAAGGATTTTTAAAGGATAAATTGTTAAAGTCATGAACAGCAGTGGCCTGCTGCCTTCCTGGGAACAGTACCACCTCTTGTGCTCTGTATCTTTCTGCATTCTGATGTGAAAAGTTGAGATGCTGGCAAGCCATTCATTTCTTCCTGTTACATGATCTCAGCTGGTTTTGACCACGTGGAGGCCTGGGTCGTTCGCTTCCTTCTGTGGTGATAATGTGACTAGCTGATTTTCCACCAGGGTGAGAACTCCCAGTTACTAAAATTAATTTGGCTAACGCTTTGTGAGGTGTGTGTTGAATTTTAGCATGCTTTGATGCAGATGTTGTAAAGTACAGGACTCGGGTGCTGGCGCGCTGTTGATTTCCAGCTCAGTATGGCCACAGCATGCTGCCAGGCTCTGTGAGTCTCTGTCTCCTGTAACAGAGCACAACAGGACTGACTGTAAGTACAATGTGGAAATGTGTGTTTACAGTAACCAAAGGCTGTTGCTGATTTCTGACATGTATGCTCTAAAATTCCGTGGGAATTGCCTGCAAAGAGCCCGTGATACCATGTAATAACACTTGATTGTGGACCTGGTAGATATCTATACTTGCATACACATGTCTTGTTCATGGTGAACGTTCTCTTCACCATGAGAGGTGTAGTCATTAGGTTAAAAACGATGTTTGTGTTCTGCCAGTGTGGTACATATGCCCAGTGCCCCACAGAGCCTTTGGATTCTGCATGGACTGTGGTGTCAGAATTGGAATCTGGAAAACCACCTCCCCACCTAAAACCTCCCTGTGAACTCCCAGGCTCACACAGACTTCACAATCCTCTTGCCTCATCAGATTATTTTAAGCTAAATCTTTAATCCCGAGTGCAGTTTTCACTCTGAAGTGCTACCAAAATCCCATTAAGAAGTTTTTGCTGTCGTTGGTTTTAGAAGACAGCCCTCAGAGATTACAGCAATAAGTAGAAAGTTCTGCAAGGAAACAGAAGAACGTAGATGCCATTAAAATCATGAGTTCTGTCCTAAAATACAGTTCATCATTTCAAAGGGTTGCTTGTGGCACAGGATGAAGAGGATTCTTTATAGTTGAGAAGAGACTGAACCCAGATGTAGCAACTAGTTATTCAAGTGATTTTATCTTAATTCCATTTGTTTTGTACAAAAGATACGGTCCAAACCGCAAACATATGATATTTTAGAAGATACAATTCCACAAAGTGGAAAAAAATCCTAAGCCAAATGAGTTTGGAGAACTCTAATAGAAACCATGTAAATGATAATTTGAAATTCTTTCTGAACATCTTACTTGAGAACTTGGAAGGCTGCCACTGAGAAAAAAGGCTGCTGGATGTAGACCCAGCTGGATTAGAGCAAAAGCATTGAACAGTGTTCCGCAGTATCCGCATACATCTTTGGATGGTATCACATTTTGGGAAGGTATATACTCTGGCACAGAGGATATGAGGAGAGACTTGAAGATATGGCTGGATACAGAGGAAAGCTTTGTGTAATTTGGAATGCTGCATGTTTTGCCAGTACATTGTTCTAAAAACCTTGGTCTGTACCAAACCTTGGATGTGTGAATTCTATCTTCACCGAAATGTTTTTTTGGTGTATCGCCTTTAAAACTGTATTAATTTCTTCGTAAAGAAGTTCTGCTTACTGGAAATTCAAAGTAACTGTGTGTTTTATATGTATAATTGGAAGTTATTATGTCTGCTTAGAAAGACGATGAGATTTACTGACAAAGGTGCTCAGATGAAAAATGCTTTTCAAATTATGCCATTGTAGCCTGCGATTGCATGCCTTGAAGGTGCCACCTACACTCTACACGAGCTTAGCCTGATTGAAAGGAGCACATCTGTTGGCATTGATGGTTGACAGGGTTGGGTTAGGCCTATCCCTTTTCCATATAAGATTTCTTTTACTTTAGGCATAGGCTGTATGGGATTAAAAAGGGATTTATCGGAGTAGAATTGAATACCTGTGTATCTTTTCTAGGTTACTTTGATGGATGCCAACTACGTTATGGATGAGACTCTTGGCACATCCACATTTCCTATATCTTCTCTGAAACTGGGAGAGAAGAAGGAGGTCCAGTTAACTTTCAATGCTGTAAGTTGCAACATTCATAGCTTTGCCTGGGTTGGTGCAGCTTTGAACGTGATGGAAAGTTCTTGAAAGAGCACCTGAACTCTTTGTTGTGTAGACCAGGGCGTACCACGTTTCAGCCCTTTACCAGGTGTCTGAATTCTGTCTGTGCGACGTTCTGGTTAGATAGGTCTTCACAGACCAACAGAGGATGGTGCTTATAAAAGTCAAAGTGATGTGCCCTAAGGACTCTTACGGAGTCTGATGTTACTCAGAGTATTCCCTCAGTCACTTTTTTAAACCATGAGAAAAACATTTGACCTGCTCTTGATACTTGTCTGAAGGAAATCCAAGACTATTTCTGATCCCATCAGTCTACCTCAGTACTGTACATACCTGTTTTCTTAATGTAGAGCTAAGTTTTTAATTCAAGAAGGGGTTTGAATATCATGGAAGCAATAAGGATGGCAGCCTTTCAATCAGGAAATAGCTGAATATATGGGGGCACAGGAGAGCGTATCTCGGGAGGATTGTTCTCTTCATACCTTGTCCTGAAGCTCGTTTTCTAAGCATTCACCTGCTGAGAGGAGAATTTAAGCAGTGCCACTGAATCATAGAATCACAGAATCACCCAACGGTTTGGGTTGGAAGGGACCTCAAAGATCATCTAGTTCCAGTCCCCCTGCCATGGGCAGGGACACCCTCCACTACACCAGGTTGCCCAAAGCCTCATCCAACCTGGCCTTGAACACTTCCAGGGATGGGGCAGCCACAGCTTCTCTGGGCAACCTGTGCCAGTGCCTCACCACCCTCAGAAGGAAGAATTTCTTCCTTAGATCTAATCTACATCTCCCCTCTTTCAGTTTAAAGCCATTGCCCCTTGTCCTGTCACTACACACCCTTGGAAAAAGTCCCTCTCCAGCTTTCCTGTAGCCCCTTTAGGTACTGGAAGGCTGCAATAAGATCACCCTGGAGCCTTCTCTTCTCCAGGTTGAACAGCCCCAACTCTCCCAGCCTGTCTCCATAGCAGAGGTGCTCCAGCCCTCGGATCATCTTCGTGGCCTCCTCTGGACCCTCTGAATGCCTCAGTGGCCCTGCTGAGAGAATCCTCTTTAAAATCTAGTTTCAAACTTTCACTTGCTAAACCAGTTTCTGCACCACTTGGTTCAATTCAGTTTAGTGGCCTTTGTTAAGTGAGAGGTTACACAGGTTTTGCTCGTCAGTGTAGCACCTCTGCTGCTGATGCCTGTGGCTTCCAGGGAGCTAACAGAAATTCTTTTATGATACGTTCCACTTTCAATAAATGGCTTGTAGTAATGCAGCCCTGGTTGACATACAACAATGGGAACACTCTAAAAAGAAAGGCAAGTCCCAATTGGATTATTCTCTTCAAACATGTTTACAAAACAGATGGAGTCAGTTTAACTAACAGGGGTTGTCTGCCTGCATGGTAAATCCTGGAAATTGTTGTTAAATCTGTGTGTAATTGAGCTGCTTCTCCACAGATTAAAATCCTGTTATTTATTAGCGTAACCTATTGCAGGCCGTTCTGAACATAGTTTAGGACTCGTAGTTATATCCATCACATCTGGTTGTCTTTATGGGTACATATATCATATGCATAAAGGTTATCTTTATATGTATATATATCATATATATCATATGTATAAATACTGTCTGCATTTCTGTTTTGGGTTTATTACGTGATCAGAGGTCTTGCTTTGTGACTGCTCTGCTGTTTTCCATGTGATACGACATTAAAAGTGTGTTTACAGCACATAACTGGTTAAGGCCTATTTATTGGGAACTGGAGAGTTTCCTGTGTAAGATTTAGCATTCAATTAGGTGTAGCCTTAGGGCAGTTGGAATTTGGATACGCTCCTTTTTTTCCTTTTTTTTTTTTAAAAGTTTCTGCATTTTTTGAAGTTTCTGCACATTTCTGTCACTAAGTACTTCAGCAACTCAGGCTCCCAGAGCGTGGGCTGGCTGCAGATGCCTGGTTCTGCCAGGCACGAGGTGAGGCAGTGAGAAAGGGCTGATGAATAAATTCTGAAAACAGTTTACAAAGCTCATGCCAATAGTGTAAGACCTTGCCACATGACAGATGTGCTTTAACTTGCATCGGCACTTAGCAAAGCTTGGTAGAGTAGATAGGGAGGCAAAAAAAAATCGGTGAAAAAAACCAAATACGTGCTGAAATTTATAAGCAAACGGTAAGAGAACATCTAGTCAGGTTGAGCCCAACGTAGGCAAGTTGTACACACAACGTGTGTTCCTGAGATTTCTGCGGCAGTCTGGATAAGGTATAGAAAAGTTACACCAGGGGAAATTTAGGTTAGATTTCAGGAAAAATTTCTTTCCAGAGAGGGTTGTGAAGTGTTGGAACAGGCTGCCCAGGGAGGTGGTGGAGTCCCCATCCCTGGAGGTGTTTAAAAACCGTGTGGATTTGGAGTTGAGGAACATGGTTTAGGGACCCTGACAGTGCAGGGTGAGTGGTTGGACTCGATGATCTTGAGGGTCTCTTCCAACCAGATGATTCTATGACATTTCTCTATGAAAATGGCATGCTAGCTCCCTATTGGAACGTTTCACTCCAAGGGTTTATTTCATACCGTGTGCGAACATTTTTTTCAACCGTTGGCTCACCATGTGGTTTCTAAAAGCGCTTTCTAAATTAGTAATATCAGGTGCTGGAAGAATGCAATTACTACCCTGTCTTTGAAGTATTTCCATAAATGACTCTTCAATCTGTTTCTTCATGTCTCCCTTTATTATTTCTCTGCCTTTCCTTTCTCCCACCACCCTGTTAACACGCCACCTCATTTACGATTCCCGTTTCAGAGGGCAGGAGTGATGCCAGGTTCTCCCTGGCCTGGCAGCAGGGACGTGGGAGGTGGGAGGCCAGAGGCAGCTCTGCGCTCCGTCGCCTCAGCTGCTCCTTGTAACTGCCAAGCAATCGTGCAGCCTGAGGTGGGGTAGCTCCAATCCTAGCGATCACGTGCCACAAACGAGGAGGATAATCCGGTTATAGCTAGGGACGGAGTGAAGCAAGGCGTTGTGAGTCTGTTACACATCTACGAGGCTGCACCAGTGCGTTGGTGGCCATTGCGTACAAGAGAGCTCGGGGAGGTGAAAATGTTCTGTCTGTTCTCTCTTCTGGCAACCTCATACTCTTGAATTTTGCCTAACAAATGCAATTGGTGCTTTAACCATCATTTTTTAACCTTTTTCATAGAATTTTGTAGATTTCTAGGTTGGAAAAGACCTTAGAGATCATCCAGTCCAACCGTCCCTAATCCCCCATTAAACCATATCCCTAAGTAGATCATCCACCCTGTTCTTAAACACATCCAGGGATGGGGACTCAACCACCTCCCTGGGCAGCCTATTCCAGTGGCTGACAACCCTTTCAGAGAAGAAATACTTCCTAACATCCAACCTGAACCTCCCCTGACTAAGCTTATACCCATTTCCTCTTGTTCTGTCACCCAACACTAATGTAAAGAGCCCTTCCCCCACCTTCCCACCATCTTTTCTCAAGTATTTGTAGGCTGTAATCAGGTCTCCCCTCAGCCTCCTCTTCTCCAGGCTAAACAGCCCCAATTCCCTCAGCCACTCACCATAAGTTTTATTTTCCAGCCCTTTCACCAGTTCAGTTGCCCTTCTTTGGACCCACTCCAGGAGCTCCATATCTCTCTTAAAGCGAGGGGCCCAAAGGAACCTCCAGGGTTTGCCTCCAGGGAACCCCTTCAAGTGCTCCATCAAAGACATAGAGGAGGCAGATCCGTAGCTTATGGGTCAGGTACTTCTATGTGGTCTGCAAGTGATATCATTATGTAGTGACACTTATTAATTTATTTGCATCTTTCAGGAACTCATAAGCAGTCACTCTTCCTGATTGATGATTTAAGTGTATCTAACTGGGGAAGGACACTTGGTGGCTCATGTGGAACACGGAACAGTCATTCCCTTACAAGTTTTTGTTTCAGATACAAGTTGAGTATGAAGTTTACCCAGTGAACTGGGAAACAAGGAGCAGATAGACTGTGGCTGGTAGTAGGAGCGGCGGATCGTAACTGGGTCAAGACAATTGGATCTCTTCTGGCCAAAGATGAGTAGCGCTGTCAAAAAGTGGTTGTCAGTGGAAGAAAGCCAAGGCAGTGGGATCCAATTAATGAAAGTCAGGACCTAGCAGCACCTAGCACCATCTTCTACTGTGTTCAGTGCTGGTGGTGTATTTTGAAATCACATCATGTGATTTTTTAAAAAAAGTTCCATAGAAAAGAAACTCGTCCGTATATTTCGGAAATGTCCTCCTTTTTTTAAAAGAAAAGTGATTTAAAGAAAAATTCTGGCAGTAATAGTTTATGTTCCAGGTGCATTTGTGGTTTTTTCCCTCTGTAAGTGGTGTAACCATATTTAAATATTTCTTGCTTAGGTCACAGAAATGACTTTGGAATTGTCTCTTGAAGTATGGTAAGTATCATATTTTTTTTTAAAAAAGTGGAATATGTTTTTTTTACTTTACTCTCTTTGCTAGAATTTTCTTAAACATGTGTCAGGTAGAGCACAAAAATTCCCTGTTTTAACCTAGAAATACCAAGTACTGTAAAGCCAGGAAGGAGACTTTAAAATTGAGGCTTTATTTTCACATTGTAATTCTATCATGGGCTTAAACACCATTACTTATACTAACAGGTATGCCCTTTCCAAATGTTTGCAGGAACGAGGCCATCATATATTAATTTCTCATCCTGGTTTATCTGAAGCACTTTCCTTTCCAAAGGCTTTTCCTCTAATAAACTCATAGACATCATGTTCAGCTGTTATCCTCGTTATTTTCCCTTCTATGGTAACTTTGTGTCTCATGTTAACTTTAAGCATATATGGCTGCTCATTACAAAGCTGCCCCTGAAATGTTTTTGAGTGTTAATACCATGCAGTACTGAAGTCGAAGGTGAAGATCTCAGTAGGGCCAGGATTTCGCTATGTGTAAATGGTGTAAAGTGGATAGAACCATAGAATTGTAGAACCATGGAGCGGTTTGGGTTGGAAGGGACCTCAAAGATCATCCAGTTCCAACCCCCCTGCCATGGGCAGGGAAACCCTCCACTACACCAGGTTGCCCAAAGCCTCATCCAGCCTGGCCTTGAACACTTCCAGGGATGGGGCAGCCACAACTTCTCTGGGCAACCTGTGCCAGTGCCTCACCACCCTCAGAGGGAAGAATTTCTTCCTTATATCCAATCTAAATCTCCCCTCTTTCAGTTTAAATCCATTGCCCCTTGTCCTGTCGCTACACGCCCTTGTCCAAAGCCCCTCTCCAGCTTTCCTGTAGCCCCTTTAGGTACTGGAAGGCTGCTATAAGATCACCCCGGAGCCTCCTCTTCTCCAGGCTGAACAGCCCCAACTCTCTCAGCCTGTCCCCATAGCAGAGGTGCTCCAGCCCTCTGATCATCTTTGTGACCTCCTCTGGACCCGCTCCAGCAGCTCCATGTCCTTGTTTTGGGGACTCCAGAGCTGCCATGGACTCCAGCCTACGCCATTCTATGATTCCATGATTCTATGATAATGCACCACTACAAGCTGCGTATTTTGTGTTTGGTTTTCACTAGTATGTGGGCAGTGAGGTTTCTATGTCAAATGCACGACTCAGAGACGCAACGTGCCATTGTTCTTTGCGTCCATCACTCCACGAAATCAACTGATGCAGTTGTGTCGCATGACCAGTCATAATTTTATGTTATTTTATTTCATCTTGTGTCACGTAATGAGGAATTTACTCTTACGTCCGTTCGTTTCCCTAGGTGATGTTTTTAATTCTGTTTTGAATTGTGCCTTGTGTAGAAACCTGTCTGTTTTGCCAAACAGCTCTTCAACCGATCTCCGGTTCAGCATGGCTCTGTGTGACGAGGAGAAGAGATTTCGGCAACGGAGAAAGGATAACATCATGCACAGTATGAAATCCTTTCTAGGAGAGGAAAACAGCAAGAACTTGACCACTTCCCGTGATGTAAGTTTGGAGAGTTGACACTGAGATGAGTCCTGCATTTGTCCCTCAAAGGAATGAATGGGACATGCGAGGTAGAAGAGTTCAGTGTAAAGACAGATGGCAGAAGCAAAGAAATGTCTTTTTCTGCTGCACACATACAATATTTAGAACGGAGAAGAGTTTTTCCTGTGCTCTGAATTTATAGATTAAGGAGACAAAATCCTGTGCCGAAGTGAAGCTTCACTTAAATAAGATACATGGATTGTGGGCAAAGGGACAAGACTGCGTAAATGCCATCGTAGGACAGAAATCACAGCTTTTCATTTGCACGGGCACCTTAGGCTGCTGTAACTTTTGTCTCGTTCTTTCTTGTTTTAACCCTTAGCAGGCTGTGCCTGGGTTAAAACTGGGGAAAGGAGATAAATCCATGCTTTTCATTTTGCTCTCATTCTGAATCCCCTGCTTCGTTAAGGTGTTGGTTCTGAGCTGAGATCGTCATCCGGACGGTGCACGAGGGGCGTGTGAGATACCTGCTGCACCGGGAGCGCGGTGGCTCTGGGCACGTGCCCAGCTGCAGAATCTGCCCTTGCAGGCTTCATACCCAGCCTGTGCTCCTAAAGCGGCCTCGCTTGTGTGGCCTTCGTGTCTGCGAAGCCATTTAGGCAGGAAACGAGCTGGTTTAATGGTCGAGTCAGCTTAGAAATCATTTTCTTTTCTTCTGTTCGTTTAGAGGATTAGGATTATGAGGTTTGTTTCTTAGAGAACGTGAGGAACTGCAGCTTTCATTGACTGGCTGGTGCTCCGTACCAAGGCAACGGGAGGTCAAACCATCAGATCTAGATGGATTGATGGTGGTTTGGGTCACATCAAAGTGAGGAAGGATGCCAAACCCCACTGATCTTGTCAGTGATTTCATAAAGCGCTGCATTGTTTTGAGTTAATTAAGGATATGCTTGGTAGAGGTCCACTTGTTTTGTAGTAGCTTTTCCATCCTCCTCTTTCTTTCTTTGTTCTCTGTCCCGTTCTGCTCCCAGAATTGTGACAGGAAGACTGTGTGTATGTGGGGGGTGTCAAGTCATGAACAGATGTGTGTTTTAGTATAAGCAGAATGTGACAGTCTCTTGCAGAAACTGGAACCAACACAGTGGAATTCCTTTTAAATGGCTATGAGGTTTTGAGCAGGTGGTAGATGTGTTATTTCTGTATACTTTTGAACTCTGCCTTGCGTGGTAAATTGTGCTCGGGCGAGCTTTCTGAGGAAGAAGAAAGAATTTGACAAGCATTGTACGTATTTTTTTTTGTAGAGATACCAATTGTGCGTAACAAAGGAACGTTTTCAAGGTTTTGGAATTTTCAGTTCTTTTAATCTTTTAATCTTAACACATGCAGATCTTATCGGAATAAGTATTTGTGGATGTGACATTGGTCTGATCTTCTACAGCAGAATAATATCTTAGAAAGGATGCAGGTATTTTGCCAAGATCCAGTTGGGACTGGGGTGATACTCAGTGCCTGAAGTATCAGTTCTATGCAGGTGGCATGTGTGCATGGATTATTGTAGATGCTAGGTCATATTCTTTTTGTCATCAACTTCCTTTGGTATCCCTCACCATCTCCAATACTGAAAGTTTATCAGTTAAATTGCATCTTCCAAGACCAGACAGCAATCTCTTAATTGTAGGAAGGACTGAGGTAATGCGATTTTCCTCTTTTTCATATGCCAAGTGTGTATTTTGAAGCTGACTTGTCAGAATTCTTAGCTGCTTCTAGCGATGAAAAAACCCTTTTTGTTCAAATTAAGATACAGTTTGGTCCTTACAGCCTGGCATTTTTACTGTTATTGCTACAGATGGGAGATAGCAGGAGGATTTATGGGATGTTTGTAGTCTTAACATGGCATCAGAAGTCGGGAGACACAATGAGTATTCTTAGCTCCCTGTGAGTCATTGTTTAATCTTAAACAAGTCACTTACTCAAAGTTCACCCAGGTTTCTTCATCTGTGAAGAGCAGCACACGTGCCTTGCAGGGATGCTATGAGACTTTAATACCTGTGAAATAATTGTATATCCCTGCTTGAGGAAGTGATTACTTCCAGATTTCCTTACTTAATCGTCAGGCACAGTCTGAAAACACAGAGGATGAGATTTTCTCCTACCTATGTTATTGCTCAGGGTTTTTTTTTATAATTTTTGTTACTTTAAACGATTTTCTAAAAATACTATAATCAATTAAAGAAAGCATGTAGAATCACAGAATCATAGCATGGTTCGGGTTGGAAGAGACCTTCAAGATCAAGTTCCAACCCCCCTGCCATGGGCAGGGACACCTTCCACTACACCAGGTTGCTCAAAGCCTCATCCAACCTGGCCTTGAACACTTCCAGGGATGGGGCAGCCACAACTTCTCTGGGAAAATGCAGTTCTCTTAAGATTGGATTTACAGAACAATTTTTTAATAATCATCTGTGTACCCCATGGCAATTTTTTTTCCACCACAGGTATTCTTTCCCAGATTTTGTGCACTGTGTTTCCAGGGCATTTGGATAAAAACATCTACACTGCTCATTCCCAGAACAAGATTTAATATGTTTTAGGGTTTTTTGCCAGATTACTGGAAAATATGATTGAGATAATCTTTTTTGGAGCTTGCTTTTCTTAAAACATATCTCATTTCCCAAATCCTTTTCATTTTTATGCCCAGTTTGGTGATTAAGCAGTCAGCACTTGTTGAGATGAGGCACCCATTGACTGAAGTGGAGCTGTATGGTGCTGAACTTGTCCATGCAGCACGGTGTCCCATGGATCCCAGAAACAGTACAGATGCATTGACAAAACACTTCATCTGCCTTGTTAAATCCTGTTCAGGGGAGTTTGGATGATATCTAAGCCGACTTGTTCAAAACTAGTTGGCTCTCTCAACATTGTACCATGCAAAGAAACCAGAGGATGAAGAAAGCCATGCTGGCATGGCCTTTGGTTGTTCAGAAGTGGGCACAACCATATAGAATTGAGTGCAGCAGCGTGGCCAGGGATTAGAGCAACGAGCTTTTGTCTCCAAAACTTTGGAACTGAAATCACATTTTTGCCATTCGCTCACTGCGTCACTTTCTTGTGAGTCACTTACCCTTTTGGTCTAAATTTACCAGTCTGCTTCAATGGTTTTAGTACCTCTGCCTCAATTTTACTGATTATATGCAAAGGACTTCAGGTTCAGAGTGCCTCAAAGAGCGGAGTGCGCCAGCCCCAGCCCGTGTACACGGAGAAGCACGCACACCTTGGTGTCCCATCCTTTCTTCATTCTTTCTCAGTTGTAAGGTGGCTTCTTGGTTCTTTTGCCTTTGTGCTCTGTCTGCTTCCCTGCTGCCTCTGCCCTTTTTATCCTAGAGGGCAACTTGTAAGATGGGTGTATGTAATTTAAATTTTACCATTAATGTGTTGGAAACTGAATTGCAGCTAAAAAGCTGCTGTAACAAACCTACCTATAGAATCATAGAATGCATGTAATCTCCATTCTATGGTATTTATAATACCATACCTCCATTTATGATACCTGCTTGGAAATGTGCTCTACCTGCCTCTGCAAAGCAGGAAAGGACCCTTAACCTTCATAGAATCATAGAATGGTTTGGGTTGGAAGGGACCTCAAAGATCATCTAGTTCCAACCCTCCTGCCATGGGCAGGGACACCTTCCACTACACCAGGTTGCCCAAAGCCTCATCCAGCCTGGCCCTGAACACTGCCAGGGATGGGGCAGCCACAGCTTCTTTGGGCAACCTGTGCCAGTGCCTCACCACCCTCTGAGTGAAAAATTTCTTCCTTAGATCTCATCTAAATCTCCCCTCTTTCAGTTTAAAGCCATTGCCCCTTGTCCTGTCACTACACACCCTTGTCCAAAGCCCCTCTCCAGCTTTCCTGTAGCCCCTTTAGGTACTGGAAGGCTGCAATAAGATCACCCTGGAGCCTTCTCTTCTCCGGACTGAACAGCCCCAACTCTCTCAGCCCGTCTTCATAGCAGAGGTGCTCCAGCCCTCGGATCTTCTTCATGGCCTCATCTGGACCCGCTCCAACAGCTCCATGTCCTTCTTGTGTCCCTTCATCACCTGACTGACGCCTGCAAGTCAACTTGTGTTCAGTTGGCTGAAATGAATGAATGTGAATGCACAGTAGGTGCTTCTCTTCAGTTATTTTTTCATCATTGAAGTGCTTTATTTACTGTAAGAAGCTTACTTCAGCTGCTGCCGTCTACTCTAGAACTCTTTGGTTGAATTTCATTCCTGGAAATAAAGTAGTGATTACAACTTTTCATACTTGGCTTTGGTATCAAGCGGAAATGAAGAGATGCTATGCATACACCTTCCTCTCGGTGTACCCACCCTCTCCCAGTACAGGAATCTATGATTCCCAGAGTGCCTGTGGATTAAGTATACAGGAAGCATTTGCTGTCAGGATGCTAGTGACTCTTCTTGACATTCTTTATTGATCCTCCTTACAGATTTCTCTGCATCCTGAAGAAAACTCAGATTTTCCTTTGCGCTCACGCCACTGCACAGATGAATAGATTTGTTGAGTAGTGGTGCTTTGGAAGTCTTCTCACATACTTTTTCCAGGCTTGCACCTGCAAACCACCGACTTCATCCTGTCGGGATTTGTCTGTGTAGGTTAATTAGGTGGTGTTTGTAAAGAGCTTTCAAAGCCTGATGTACATTATTAAATTTGTGATTAGTAACGTGGCTCTTCTGTTCAAAGCAACTGCTCCGCTATTGGGGTGTTGGCTTAACAAAACAGGCATGTCCTAAATCTTTACCTTTGTTTTGTCATTTTTTGCTGGATAGCTATCTCTGGAGGTGCATGATGAATGCTGATGCCAGTAAATACCTGTGGTTTCTATTACTAAAGCTGAACATGTATGAAGATAATCAAATTATCTTACTGCATCAAGAACAAGCAGTTTTTGTGGAATGGAAACCTCGGGAAATGTCTCAACATACTCGGTCATTGTGCATGGTCATTTCCGTGTGACTGTGTGTTTTCAGTCCTCGGGGAGTTTCATGGCTTGGAGTATGGAGCCTGCAGAGAGAAACTGAACTCAGTAGTCACACGGTTCCTTTTCTAATAACTAATCCCGTCTATTGGCACCTTAAATTGCATTTCAGTGAAATTTTTGACTGATTACTGTTTGATCAGATAGCGGCTTTCTGCACCACTGTGTAATTCTGTTTATGCTTAGGAACAACAAAGAGGTTGTTACCTTATCACCATTGATCAGTGGAAAATTCTTCTAGGTTTCGGAAACTGGGAACCAGGTGAGACCTTTGCTGAAACACTTGATGATGGTAGCAAGTTAATTTTTAGAATCACAGAATCACAGAATATATCAAGTTGGAAAGGACCTATAAAGATTAAGGCCAACTCCCTCCTCCTCATCTCAGAACCACCTAAAACTAAACCATATGACTAAGAGCATCATCCAGATACTCCTTGAACTCTGTCATGCTTGGGGCCGTGACTGCTTCCCTGGGGAGCCTGTTCCAGTGACCGACCACCCTCTCAGTGAAGAACCTTCTCCTAATGTTCAATCTGAACTTCCCCTGCCACCGCTTCATTCCAATTCTTTGTATCCTATCACTGGTCACCAGAGGGAGGAGATCAGCACCTCCTACTCCGCTGTCTCCCTTGAGGAAGTTGTAGACTGCAATGAGGTTGCTCCTCCACCTTCTCCAGGCTCAACAAGCCAAGTGACCTCAGCCATTCCTTGTAAGTCTTGCCCTCAAGGCCTTTCACCATCTTGGTCACCCTCCTCTGGACACACTCGAATAGTTTGATGTCCTTCTTAGATTGAGGTGCCCAAAACTGCACACAGTACTCGAGATGGGGCCACACCAGTGCAGTGTAGAGTGGGACAATCACCGTTTTGTCCAGAAAGATATTGTGAGAGACAGTATCAAAAGCTTTGCTAAAATCCTAAAAACTCCTATCTACTGACTTCCTGTGGTCAACCAGATGGGTGACCTTGTCATAAAAAGAATTTAGTTAGTTAAGCAGGACTTTCCCCTCATGAACCCATGCTGGCTGTGACCAATGACTGCATTGTCTCTCAGGTGTTTTTCAGTAACTCCCAGAATGACCTTCTCCGTAATTTTATCAAGCACTGAAGTCAGACTGACAGGCCTGTAATTGCCACGGCCTTCCTTCTTAACCTTTTTGAAAACTGAGACAACATTCGCCACCTTCCAGTCAACTGACACCTCACCAGACTCCCAAGACAGTTGAAAAATAATGGAGAGAGGTCCTGCAATAACATCAGACAGCCCTTTCAGTTTCCTGGATGAATCCCATCAGGCCTCGTAGACTGAGCACGTCCAGCTGGAGCAGCAAGTCTCAAACACGTTCAGAGTCACTGGGAGTTTATCATCCCTCCAGTCACGGTCTTCCAGCACAGGGCTCCCGTAGTTCCAAGGCCCAGCATCGGTGTTAAAGACAGAGGTGAAGGTTTTAAGCGTCTCTCCTTTGTCTACGTCCCTATTTGTGAAGTGACCGACCTCAGCAAGTAACACAGCAGTGTTATCTCTGATCCTCCTTTCGCTCTTCACATATTTTAAAAAAGCCCTTTTGTTGTCCTTCACAGTGGTGGCCAGCTTGAGCTCTAATTGAGCTTTAGCCACGCGAATTTTATCGGCACAGTGGCGAACAGCATCGCTGTAGTCCTCCCATGTTACCTGTCCTTGCTTCTGATGTCCTTAAGCTTTCCTTTTCTGCCTAAATTCTAGAAGAAGATCCCTGCTCAGCCAAGCCAGCCTTCTGCCTTGCTTGCTTGACTTCCCACACTTTGGAATTGCCTGCCCTTGTGCATTCATGGACCTCAGGACCTTCAGAAGCAGATTCCCAGGGGATCTTACGAACGAGCTCCTTCAGCAGCCCCAAGTCTGCTCTCCCCGTATCCAAGGTCAAGGTTTTGCGGTCAGTTCTTCTATCGCTGTTTTATTTTGTCTTCCTTCTACATACTTGGAGAAACTGTCCAATGGAAGGGAAGAGCTTTGAAGCCAGGGCTGAGAAGGCTGGGAAGTAAGAAGGAAAGAAATATAAAATAAAACCCCTGTAGGTACATTTTGGACACGGAGTCACTTGTAACTGGCTCTGCTTTTGCTCACTTTGCTGTCTCTGGGTAGAGGAGGACGGGTACAGATACTCATAAATTCTCCTTATTCTCCTGTAGCTTTTGCAAGGTCGTTGTGGATTTGAGCCTGTCATCATGCTGTGCAGCAATATCAGATGTTTTTATTATGAAACGTGTTTTTAAACTCGTAGCCAGAACATTATTTGTCTCTCCTGTTTCTGATTAGTGACTTTTACTGCTTTTGGCTCTGTCACAAAGATATCGGTCGGATTAAAGCTGGTGTTTGAATTGCTTTAAAAATCGATGTGGTTTTGTAACTAAATAGTTTATTTAATAACTAAATTTAATATCTTCTCTATTTTGGATTATGGATAAGAAAGACAGACCTTCTAAAGAAGTTCTGAGTATATTTTTGTTTCGAAATCTTGCTGCAAGTGGCAACTTCTTCAAATAGATTCTGTTTTTTCAGAAAGCAGGCGATTAGAGTCCTAGGTACCAGGGCATCGTGGGGGCAACAACTCGCCCATGCCGAGACCTGACATGGTTTATTCACTCGATTTGTGGACTTTGTGGTTGTATTTTAAAGTCTGAAGCAGCAGCACAAATCCGTGCGAGTGACCTGAACTTGAAATTCTGGACATTATTTCGGGAGACAGGTAGATAGGACAGTCGTAATGATAGTGTTTGACTTTCACTATATATATATAGTATATATAGTATATACACATATATACACATATATATATACATACACATATATACACATATGGTATATATATATACACACGTGTTTTAATATTTGACCTGAAGAGTCGGAAAAATCAGACATTACCTTAAGGAACCTAAAATGGAGAATTCTGCACAGCGATAACACTGTGTCCTATTAGCAAATAGTATGGAATAAGAGGTACAATATATGGCAGAGTCATAGAAGTGCTGTTTGGAAGGGACCTCTGGAGATCAGCTGGTCCCAGTTGTCTCTGACAGGAGCAATATTGCCAATGCTCAGTTTAGTGCCAACAGAGAAAATGGAGGGGGTTCTTCCTAGCAAGTCCCAGAACAACCCAGAGTTTAGCAAATTCCAGAGTCCTAAGTGACGCTCGCTTCCCAACCTTGGTCTGATCCTGAACTCAGTCACTTTGTGAGGACAGCAGCCCAAGCAGCTCCCGGTGGCCCCGTTTGCCCCTGCTTCTTGACTGTTCGTGAGCGGCAGGTGAAGTACAGCATTAGTCAGCCCTTCCAGCGTTGGCATTAGGAAATGCTTCCTGGATGCACACATCCAGGAAGCATTTGGATGGACAGTCATGCTGACCTTTCAGCAGGAGATTAAAATCTCCTATGAGGACCCCAGCCGGATCTGAAGACTTCTGGTTTTTAGAGAAAGCCTTACCCGCTTCATCATGTTGGTCAGCAGTCTGAATCTGGCAGCCACAACATCCCTAGTGGTACTGTCTTTCGGATCCTGACCTAGAATCTCCTACAAGACATGTCTGTGGTTGCATCCTGATGTTCTGTGCAACCAAAGAGCAGCTTTCCTGTAGAGCACAGCCCCCTTGCACCCTTTTTCCCCATCTCTCTTCTCAGCCTCCACCCATCCATGGCAGTGTGTCAGGCATGCACGCTGTCCCACCAAGTCTATGGCATTCTGTCACAGGCCTGTGACTGCACTTGAACTTCCAATTTTTCTTGTTTGATGTCTCCGTGCATCGATATAGATAAATTTGAGGTAAGCCTCTGAACACTCTTCCTTCTGAGCAGGAGCAGGCAGGTCTCACTGCTTGCTTTCTCCCCTGCATTCCTCCTGCATTTGCAACATTTGCACCCTTTGCTCACTTAGGTCCCCATCATTGGAGTTAGTCTAAAGTCGTCTTCATTAAATTAGCAAGTCTGTTCACTTGAGTGAAGTATTCCTCACTCTGTAGGTCAGGTGGATTCTTTATTTTCCCATGGACCATCTTCACCAGCAAGCAAGGCTTCATGGTCAAGAAGTGAAGAGTCTCACTAGTGACACCAGCTGAGCCTGATAGCATCTGCTTGAGCCATTCCTCTTCCAGACTGGAAAGATCAAGTCTACAGGCCACAGCCTTGGCTGCCTCTGCCCCTTGTTCTTGCTCCAAGAGGGGGCAAAGCACCTCTCATCTGCTCAGCATCTCCCCTGCTTGTATCACTGTTGCCCACATGGATGAGCAGCATCTGGAAGGCCAGGAGAGACTGAGCTGTTTCTCCATGTCATGATGGATCTGGAACCTGGGCAAGCAGCAAACCTCCATAAACAATCAGCCTGGCTGGCAGGTGCATCTGTGTCCTGCAGAAGAGGAAGTCATCAGCTACCATCGCTTGTCACTTTCTTATCCAGTAACCCGTGATGTCTGGTCCATAATCCTTCCTGACAGCACTTGTTCCTTCTCTGTCTCCAGGGCTCTGAACCGAGGCAGAGAGCTGCAGCTGAAAGGGGAGACTTCACTGCCAGAAGTAGCAAGCTTGCAGCTCCCGCTCTCCTGGGAATTCATGCTTCCTTCCTGCCGTTGTGTTGCCTCAGTCATACCTTCCTTCTTGCCTGCACGGGAGCCGGGCATGTTTAGCTTCCCTTTAAATCCCTGCATGCCAGGTGCTTTGTTACATGCCATCTGTTGCACCTCCTGGTCGCCAATGGGCCCTGTGTACAAGATAAATAGGAAGCTGGAAGGAAGTCTGCTCTGCTTCTCTACGAGGTTTCCACCTTGGCAGGTAGAAGAACTTCTCATGCTGCTGGCTGGTCGCTGGTCTCTCTCGCTCACGATTGGCAGCTCTCCTCCCGTGCTGCAGTCCAAAAGCACTTCTGCCACCCAGCTCTTTGGGAAGCAGGAGGGACTGAGCAAATGACGTACGGACATGGTACGTCACTCTTGGGCCCAGAGAACCTAAGAGGGACAGGTAACTTCATGGGATTACGATGCTGTTCCATTCTACATACAGTGTTTGGAAGTCGTATCTCAAAGTGGTTTATTAAAATATTTTGCCATTCTTTTCCACACGCACCGCTAAGAGACTGCAGATTACCTGCTTTTTGCCTTGTTGGAACTTTTGTGCTCGTATTTGGAAAAGCATAGGTTTGTTCTCTGCTGCGAGGCTCTCTGGGTGGTGACCAACTAATTGCACAAGGCTGGTATGTTTGGCCAGTGATTGATGAGTAACGTTTATTTACCACTTTTAAGTCTTTATCAGAACTGGTGTGGTGATAGATACGCTGTTCTTCTCATCTATGCAGGTTCCAGTGATAGCGGTACTGGGTTCAGGAGGTGGATTTCGTGCCATGGTGGGGTTTGCTGGAGTCATGAAAGCACTTTACGAGTCAGGAGTTTTAGACTGTGCGACTTACATTGCTGGCCTCTCAGGATCCACATGGTAAGGGTTTTTTCTTTTGTTTTTCCTCGTTTTTTTTTCTTCAGGAAGTTCAAGAATGGATTTTCATGAGAGTTGACTTATTTCTAAGGTTATATGTAATTCACAGTATGGCAAAGACGTATGGAGACAGCTGTCTTGCAGCATAGCAGGTCTGTAGAGCAAGTCTGCTGGTGGAGGTGTTGCAGAATGCCTCGAAGGGTGAGGACAGCTCAGTCTCCAGGTGATCTTCCTAGGAGCTGCGATAGCAGGAATGGATGGAAAGAGGTGCTACACATATGCACCCACATTTCTGCATCAGCAGCTAGTACTGTACGTACTAGGGCTGTGTGACTGATTCTTTCCTCTTGATAACCAAAACATTAAGAATCCAAGCCATTGGTATAAATCCAAAGCATGTTTTGTGTTGCTTTATTTTCCTGATGAAATGGAAACAGAATTCCTTACAATTTGAAGATGATGACTTATGCAACCCGAAATGGATTATGTGTTTCACTTTTCAGAGATTCTCAAAGTCACTGAAACATCTTTTGCTCTGTTTTAGACTCAGTAGTCCCCTTCTTAGTGGATTTACTGAGGACGCCTAGGACCTGTTCACTGGTTCTTTCTTAGCCCAAGGAGATTTGAGCAGATGTGTTTCAGTGTGTAGGAAGGAGCACCGACTGACTGCCATGCTGCAGGGCATCCTGCTGAGGACTGCCTCCTATCCCTCTGGTTGCCACTGGTTAATTTAGAAGTTACATTGTTTTTTAAAACTGCTTGTTAATCAGATGGGAGAAAAGATCTTCCAAGATTAGAAGAGTTGAAATGTCCTAATCAGGTAGTTATGATGTCCTCCTGTCTGACACGATGAACTCTTCAGCCCATTAACGGGAAGAACATCACCAGGAGAAAATCAGAGTGACGTCACTGCGTGAAAGGCACTCTCTGGGTGTTGTGAGGTCAGGGCTTTGGAGGCAGCAGAATGCTTTGAACCCCAGTGTTAGCCTGCCTCAACCACTCTTCTGAATGAGAGGGTTTCTCTTCTCCCTGCCCAGTGCGATGAACCTGCAGCCTTTTGTCTTGGCTTTCACAAAAATTGTCCCAAATTACACTTACTACAAGCATTGAAACGATTTGTTTTGACGTTACTTAAAAGCAATGATGTAACATATTTAAATCTGTGTGATTTTCATCAGCCAAAGGCATCTGGCAACCTCAATCCAAATTTCTTAACTGCTCAGACTCCTTAACACTTTTTTTTCATTAAGTGAAAAATTTCAGACTTTTCTTTTTGTCTAGCTTTCAAACTTGCTTTTAATGTCAGTGGATCAGGTTGCAGTAGAGGATGTTACGTCTTAAGAAGATTTTGAACTTTTCAAGGGAGTATCCCAAATGTCACAAAATGCTATTTTATCATAACGAAGGTTTTTTGTGTACCAGTTTGAATACTGGAGCTGCATCTGAATCCAGTTTAGGGCCACCTGGTACAACAGAGGTGTTGACAGGCTGGATTAATTCCATCAGAGTACCACCTATGCAATTAGAGGACTGGAGCACATGAGGAATTGAGGCAGCTGGATTTGTTTCGTCTTGAGGAGCAGCCAAAGGTGGTGGTGGAGGGGGATCTTAGTGTTATCTTCAGCTACCTAATGGGTAGCTGTAAAAAAAACAGACTCTTTTTGGAGACACACAGAGAAAGGGTCAGGGGTAATGGCCATAAGTTACAGCAAGATGAATTCAATTAGCTATTAGGAAAATTATTTTGCAGTGAGAGTGATCAACCACTGGAATGTATTGCCGCATCCTTACTTGACTGGGCTGGGTAAGGTGTCATCCTGTCTCTACCTGACTCAGTGGATACTTCATGTGAAAGTAGAACTTGACTGAACAAAGCCCTGAGCAACCTGATCTGGCTTTTAAGTTGGCTCTGCGTTGAGCAGGAGGTGAGAATAGAGACCTCGAGGTTCCTTCCAGTCTAAATTACAAGGTTATACGAATATCTCATTTCTTGGAGAGTAAGGGGATGTGTTGGAATAGCTAGATATAAATGAGCAAGGAATCTGCCTGCATGGTTTTATCCCCTGGTTTAACTCCAAGGAAGCACCTGAGTTTTGGTTCCACACGTTCGAAGGAAATACTCTAACCCCAAAGTTGTTAATGCTTTTGAAATAGATACTGATCTGTTCTATTCCTTGTGTGGTTTTTTCCAATTATTTTTCACTTGTGGGAAGCTTGCTTCCCCGCTCCCAGACTACATGGAAGCTTTCAGAACGCCAGAAGGTTTTGAGATGCCAAAAAGTGTCTCTGAAGTAAAGTTCCTTGTTCAGATTGAGCTGTAAAAGATTGGCTTCCCTGGAACCCGAGTTTCCTGTCACTAGTGGGGGGAAAAAGGGGGGGGCAGATTGATCACTGTCTATGGAGAGACCTGGATGTAGATTTATCAAATTGCAAAAAGTGGAAGATATTATTTGGTTGGATGAGGAGCAATAGAATTGTGTAACGCAGTGAGAAAAGTTTTCATGATGTTTCTAGCGAATGGTACGTAGTCCACGTTCTGAAAAGACGTCAGTCGGCTGGCCATGAGGTCCTTTTTTGGGAAAACCCAGGTGTGAATACGTAGTCGATCTAATGTAAACCTATAAAATCTGGATTAAGATAGCAAGATTATCTGAACTGATTCAGTCAGGAACATATGTTGGAAACAGTTTTATTTAAACAAATTTGCTTTTGCTGTCTTGGTGATGTCACCTCTTCAGACTTTGCTTGCTTGTTGAATAAGTAAATTGACACTTTGGCACTGCCTTTCTTTTCTTTCCATGCAGTCTCTTGCTTGGGAATAATGCTCTTTTCTTTTCTTTCTTTTTTTTTTTTCCTGAAGGATGGAGAATTCCTTTCCTGCAGGGACAGGCAGGTTTCCGCTCGTTCGCTCAGACGCATGCCTAACCTTGGAGCACTGCATTGACCTCCCTGATTGCTTCTGTCATCTTGCTTCAGCCTCGTGCCCAGTTCTTCATCCCTCATTTTCCTTTCCGAAGCTTGCTGCTGTGTTTGTTCCTCCTGCGAGCTGACGTGAACGCTGAGCAAGTTCTTACATCATGCGTGTGACGGGGCTCGTCGTGCCGTCGAGTGACGTGCCGGGCGGTGATCTCAGGCCCAGGCTTACCCAGTGTGTATCTCACTGCCACGCAGAGCTATGCCTGCAGCAGGGTATGTGTGCCCGAGCCAGCTAATTGGGTAAATAACAGTGAAATGAGCACCAAGTAGCTCAGGATGGCCTATCTGGAGTCTTCGCTCATAATGTTGGAGAGGGTCCAGAGGAGGGCCACGAAGATGATAAGAGGGCTGGAGCACCTTTCCTATGAGGACAGGCTGAAAGAGTTGGGGCTGTTCAGCCTGGAGAAGAGGAGGCTCCGGGGTGACCTTATAGCGGTCTTCCAGTACCTCAAGGGGGCCTACAAGAAAGATGGGGAGAGGCTGTTCAGGAGGGCCTGTTGTGATAGGACAAGGGGTAATGGTTTTAAAATAGAGGGAGGTACATTCAGGTTGGATATTAGGAAAAAGTTTTTTACCATGAGAGTTGTAGAACACTGGAACAGGTTGCCCAGAGAGGTGGTGGATGCTCCATCCCTGGAGACGTTCAAGGCCCGGTTGGATGAGGCCCTGAGCAACCTGATCTAGTTGGAGATATCCCTGTTCCTTGCAGGGGGGTTGGACTAGATGGCCTTTGAAGGTCCCTTCCAGCCCTAACCATTCTATGATTCTAATGTTGCTCAAGCCAACCAAGCGCGAACCACGGTTGCCTGCATTGTGTGTCTCAACCTTGTTTTGAGTAAACAAAACTCAGTTTCCAGAGTTGCTCAGTGGTAAAAGCAAGATTTGCCTGGCAGGCCTCTTCTGAACCCTCAGACTCAATGAAATCTCTGCACGGGTTGTCGTGGTCATGCTCGGTCTTACTATGAAAACATCTAGATCCTGGAAAGCATGCCATGTGCTAATATATGCCAGGAATTTTGGGGTAGTAATAATGAACTGGAGAGTGACAGAGGTACATCTTAGAGTGAAAGAACTGCGTGTGTGTACAAATAGGGCCTCCACTCTGCCAAATTTAGGCGTGCTGTGACAACTCGAGAAGCTTTTTTTTTTTCAGCCTGTGATAATTCTGTCCGTTGTCACTTAAACAGATAAACGAGAAACACTTTGCATCATACACATTATTGAAATGTACGTTGAGTGTTTGATTGTATGCTTTCATTTAGGACAAATTGTTTAGTTTTCTATGCCTTGAGAAAAAAGGAATGATCATTTACTGTATAAACGGTGAGTAAATTAATCTGATTTAATCAGTAATTGAATGAGATTATTTATGAGCTTATTGTACGTTTCAGGCAGCTGACATTGAACCAGGCTTTGATACTTACAGAGCCTATTTTCCATTGCAGGTACATGTCAACGTTGTATTCACATCCGGATTTTCCAGAAAAAGGACCAAAGGAGATTAATCAAGAATTGATGAACTCCGTGAGTCACAACCCTCTTCTGCTGCTCACTCCTCAGAAAGTCAAACGCTACATTGAAGCACTGTGGAATAAGAAAAGCTCAGGCCAGCCTGTCACCTTCACAGATATCTTTGGCATGCTAATAGGTGAAACACTTATCCATGATGTGAGTTCATTTTTTTTATGGTTATTAGAGTTGTGGAACTGTTACGTAACACCCACCATTACTGTTTTTTTGAACTGACCTTGGTAACGTTTAACAAAGGATGTTTAGCAATAGGAGTATTTAAAGTTATAGCTGAGCAGATGCTGGATAAGCAACTTCAAAAATGCTTTCCTTGCTCTGGGACATGTTTCTGTGTGATACTCATTTGTTTCAAGAACTGGGAAAACGTACATTCACGTGCAACAGAAAGGAACTCAACTGCTGGGTACTTGCAGCAAGCTCTTAGCGTTGCGTATCATCCGTTAAAATTACTGCTCAGGCGATTTCAACAAAAAATTACAAAGTGATGTGACCTCTTTATGCACGTCTTGCTATAAGAAAAGCCACGTTTGCTTCACAAAACACTAATTTCAAGGTGAAAGATCCACATTTCTGTTTATCGTTACTTGTTTTTCTGGAAAAAAAGGCAATAGGAAGGCTTCACACTGTTGTATTTTGTTATTGGCAAGTCCTAACTGACCGAATGAGGCACACAGATGAGTCAGGTGGGCAGAACTGGAATTTGGTCTCATTGTAAGACTGAAATGTGTTAATAGATTCACAGGCTTGTTATGTACACTTGTACCTTTCATGAGCATACGTTGCTTTTGAGTTTAAACACTCTAAAATACTGAGAAACGGGCAACACAGCTTTTAGTAGCTGTAATATATGGAGTGAGTTTCTGTCGAGGAAGGGATGCTGATGATCCGGTGAGGTCCCTGTGCACTAAGGAGTTAAACAAATGCGCAGATGCTTAGCTTAAATCTGAACCTGACACTAATTCACAGACAACACATCTTAGTACTCTTGTGTCGTAATGACTTTCAGTCCTTCTTGATTGCAGGCTCCCGAATATTTTCTGGGAGAGATTCGGATCCCTCATTAGCAAATGTAAGCCTTTTAATAGTCTGTTTGCTTTTCTTAGTTATCTTTGCTGACTTTTCAGAAACAGCAGAGGTTGAAGAACGTTACGTGGTCATCGATGGCAGTTCTGCCTAAGAAGTTTTTCCTTGTTTTCATCTTTCACAGTAGCAAAGGGAAAGAACTTGCTTTGTCCAGCAATACTGTTTTCTTTTTGGCCGTTATTTTGGATTCTGTAACGCGTGCTTATTTCATTTAAAAGCTATTCAAGCAGTTTACTGCCTTTTACAATTTCTTCTGGTCTGTTTTTCTTGGAAGTAACTCCGTTTGTCTACTTTCCTTCTCTTTGAGGATTTCAGAGGAATGAGTTGGCTCCCAAACATCAGCAGGCCTTTGTAGGATCTGTTTGAACATAATGTCTTTCTTTTCATGCAGAGAATGGACACGACTTTGAGCAACATGAAAGAGAAAATCAATAATGCACAGTGTGCTCTCCCACTCTTTACATGTCTCCACGTCAAACCAGATGTCTCAGAGCTGATGTTTGCAGGTATGTTTTCAATCTGTGTCTTGAGGCACTTGGGAAAAGAAGAGAGAAGTGCGTGGCTGAAAAAATAACCTGTTTTTTCAATACTTCTGAGAAAAAAATATATCCTGCAACTTGGTACACGTTGAAATTATTAGTCTTACGGCAAGGATTAGGAAAGAATTTGCCATCATATGAAACATTCTTTGGGGCTTAACAAAATTTGCATTGTTACCAACTGAGTACAGGGAGATTTGAATTTATAAAGAGAATAGGAAGTTGGGATGTTGAAGGATACACGAAACAGGCATATCGTAAGGGCAGTGCTGATGGGTTTTAAAAGGTGAAGGGGAAATGGACACGTTTGTGTTCAGCGGCTTCTGGGAATCCAAGGATAGAGTCCAGTGACAAGAAGTTACTCAGGGATAAGTCATCACATACTTGGGTAGGTGGATACTTGTTTGATTGGTGCGGTGTTTGCACCAAGGTTACAGGGTTGTGGAGAACAGGCATCAAATGGACATATTCCTCATGGCATACCATGGAACTGAGCCTTTTCCTGTCCATGGAAAGACAAACAGACTGTGTTTTAGGTCAACGACCGTTTATTTCTCTATCATTCTTGGGTTTGGAGACTTACCCTTAGACCATTTTGCTATCATTCTTTTTTTTTTTTTTTTTTAACCTGAAAATAACTCTAACAGCCTCTTTAGGTTTCTGTGAAATGTTAAGTGGTGGCCAAGTTTTTGTTCTCTATATGTTACAAAAAAGAGATTTCCTATCAATTGAAAAAAATATTGCTTATCCATGAAGTAGCTGAGTACGTTGCAGGAGTCAAGACAAAAAGGAAGCTGGTGTTTCAACACTGGTATATCAGACAGGTAAAGGGAAATGTCCTCAGTCATACAGGAATATTCCTTTCTGCAATGAGTAAAATTAGAATTGAAAAAATTAGATATACTCCTTGAAGTAAAGTACTGTTGGTAACATAAAAAGGGCTTTTGCTTTTATTTATTTCATAGGTTTTAATCCCATCTAGTAGGCTCAGTTGAGAGTGGGTCCAGTTGTGCTAGGTGCTGCACGAAGGATATGTGTATCTATATGGTTCTATATCAGACTGAGAAGGGAAACACCAAGTGGCTTCCCCAGGGTCTGTAAGTCAGACATTGTGTCCATATTTCCTAAAATGATTATTTGGAAAAGTTGCTGTCAAAACTTCATTTGTAATGGAAAATCAGGCTGTGAATTAGGTTAAATTTTTCATGGGAGAATGTCTCCTTTCCTCCTTAAGAAATTGAAACTTTTTTCTTTGAAAAGCATTTTTCTTGATGAGCTCTTGTTTTCTGAGATATTTTATTTCGGTTACTTATTTACCATTTTAAAAACAAAATTATCTTTAGTTAAAATGGCCTTCTCCAAGCAAGAGCAGAAGCACCTGAGGGCTGGTCTAATTTCTCTTGCCTTACCAGTTGATCTAAAAGGGTACTGGCTCTGCCAGTGGATCTTATTTTTGCTTTTTTTGAGGCTATCATCTCTATTGTTATGTAGGATGCTAGGTCTTGATCGTTCCTGTCGTAAGTTTTTTTCCTCCTTTTAGAACTGAACAGCTATTCTTGATGTGAAATACCTAGTAAGTTTTGAACAAAAGTATATATACACATTCATATGTACTGGGTTATAAATGTAGGTGAGATTGTTCATGTTGTTTCATGTTGAAATGCATTAGTTATATCAGATAACATTCCTTCTGGGAGCGATGGTGCAAGATTTCATGCAGCTGCTAATAGCTTTCATGCCCCAGGCTCTGCATGTTTTCCCTACCAACAGCATTTCGGACCCAGCTGGCGCCGGCCGTACCCAAAACTGCAGAATCATTTTAACTGAGAGTAATTACAGTGGTTTAGTTAAAGACAGTTTTTGTTCAGTGGTGGTTTTTTTTTTAATTACAGTATCTTCTTGAATGTTAAGAAGTTATATGAAGATATTTATATCCAGTCTTAAAGAGAGGAGTGGAACTTAATGTTATAGAATCATAGAATGGTTGAGGTTGGAAGGGACCTCAAAGATCATCCAGTTCCAACCCCCCTGCCATGGGCAGGGACACCTTCCACTACACCAGGTTGCCCAAAGCCTCGTCCAACCTGGCCTTGAACACTGCCAGGGATGGGGCAGCCACAAGTTCTCTGGGCAACCTGTTCCACTGCCTCACCACCCTCAGAGTGAAAAATTTCTTCCTTATCTCTAATCTAAATCTCCCCTCTTTCAGTTTAAAGCCATTTCCCCTTGTCCTATCAATACATGCCCTTGTCCAAAGCCCCTCTCCAGCTTTCCTGTAGGCCCCCTTTAAGCACTGGAAGGCTGTTGGAAGATCACCCCAGAAATGTTTGGCTGTGGTATTGCATGCTTCTATCCCCCTGCAGCTTTGTTCACCAGCTTTGCTGCTGCTGCAATACCAGACCAGTCAAAATTTCGATTTTGGGATTTTGTTCTTGAAAGTCATTATAATAAACTTGTATCTGTGAGAGCGTGAGTGTGTGTGTTGCTCCATACCACGAAGTGCCAGAGAATTCTTTTGAGAAGCAGGACTGCCTTGAGGTACGGATTCATAGCACTCAGATCCCAGGCTGATCTGAAACCCTCCAGGTTTCCCAGGGATCCTACAGTCAGCGCTCGGTCAGCCGTGTTCATCACACGTATGGATTGGGAATGCGCTTTTGATCTGCCCACACGCAGCAAGGCTGGGCTGTAAAGTGAGTCTGGTCTTTGTGTGTGACCACAGTCCGTGCGTTTATGTGCCCAGTCCTAAATCTGCCAAATGCTTCGTGTTGGCAAAATGTTACCTCTTCCCTCCTGAGAACAGGAAAAATCAGTTGTGTCTTCAGCTGGTATGAAGAGTTTTGATGCAGCGAACCCTGCGGAGAGGTTTGACTTCAGTACAGTTTGGGTTAAGCCACAGCCAAGGAACTGACCCAGTTTACTGGGATATCAACACTAAGATTTTCTCTTGTTACAGAGTTCTTGTCTCTTGGGACGTTCAAGTCCTCATTTATATGGCCACTGTCTCAAGGAGCTTCTGGAATGGCAGAAGCTAGTGCTGAAGCCCTTTAATTTTAAGGCAGAAATCTTATTTCTCTAAGCAGGATATGTGATTTGAGAAATCATCCTCAGTGCAAACAGGAAAACGAAAATGGATTATCACAGATTAATTCTGATTCTAAACTCGATTTTGCTGTCAGCATGGTTCCGAATACATATCTGCCAATTCCTGTTTATATATCTAAAGGGAAATACCACTAAATTCTTTGATTGGGTCTTCAAAGGACTTTTCTTCTCTTCCAATAAATGTGAAGATTCGTGGGTGGTTTATCTGGGAAATGGGATGTTGTGTTTGACTTAGCACAGATAAGCATTGCCCCACGAAACGGAACTCTCCGCAGTCATGATTAAATCTTCCCTTTTCGGGACGAGTGGTTAACCTTATGCTCAACGTTCCAACAGAAACACTGAGGATCTTGAGGCATGGATGACACCCTAGGACTTGCAGGGCTTTTTCGAAGCCGTTTCTCTTGCTTTTCTATTTCAGAATTCTTTCTAGTTTGTTTACAGAAGCAGTCAGATCAATCCCTACTGAAAATACGGAAGGTAAAATAGATGAAGGGGTGAAATACTGAAAGCGTGGGGTATTTTTTGTTCATATTGCTCCCTTTTTGAAATGAATTCTCTGTTGTGAGCAACTGCACTGGTATCAAAGAAGATACTTCAAAATCAGCTAAAATCCATTTTCAAAAAAGGTGTACATCAGACAACATAAATCTCCTGAAATTTTCTGCTAAGATCAGGAAGTGCATTTTAACATCGTGTTTGCATTGACCTCTCTGTTCAATAAAATGACCTGTACTTTTAAAAATATGTTTTTCATTGACAATAAGGTTCTCAGCTGCTTCTCAGCTTTGCCTTTTCATATTGGATTTCACTGGGAACTTTAGGTTTTGGTGGAATCCAGATGACTCTCCTAGCTTCTTTCACAACTTCGGAGATGTTAAAGAATTTTTCTGCCGCCTTTGTCACTGCCCGCCTCCGCGCTTTTGGTAGGATCACTGTGAAAGAAAAGAAACTTGGAACTTAGACCCACGTTGCATTTCATGTGACAGGGAATCATGTTGAAGTTGAGATGAAAACCAGATGTAGTTGTTTTTTTTTCTGCTTCGTGATCGCTGCTTTTATACTTCTGGTTTTACAACCTCGTATTTTTTCACTGACGTTTGCCGTGATAAGAGAGAATGAGAATTACTTCTCTGCTGAGACATCAGGCTATCCTTCATTTAAAATCAAAATTTTGACTTCTGCACAACGTAAGAGATATTCCTGGTGATTATTTAGCTTCCCATGTAACTGAAATTTCTTTGCTTAAGCAGAGGTTTCATTTTTTTTATTATTTTCATCCTGTGTTTCTCTTCAGGCCGAGAGTGCTAACTAAGCAGAGTTTCGTTTCTTGTTTTGCAGACTGGGTGGAATTCAGTCCGTATGAGATTGGTATGGCAAAGTACGGCACTTTTATGTCTCCTGATTTGTTTGGAAGCAAATTTTTTATGGGGACAGTGGTGAAGAAGTACACTGAAAATCCCTTGCATTTCTTGATGGGTGAGTGTGTGGCAGAAAAGAGACTTTAAAATAAAATTAATTTCAGTAGTTCGTGGACAAGGGATTTTAGATAAAATCACACAAAGTGTGAGACAAGAAGCAGAGTTCTCAGTTTGTTGGAAGACATCTGTTTGAAAGATTTCACAGACGTGGATTGGCATTCCCTTTTTTTTTTTTTTGGTGTGTATATCTGAGCTTATGACTTAGCATATTCCAAAATCAGAGGTGTGTCCAGAGAGCAACTGCTTAAATAGCTCAGTATATTTTTATTTTCATCTACCAGCCTCCATTCATTGTTTACTTTTTCCCTTCCAGGTGTCTGGGGCAGTGCGTTTTCTATATTATTTAACAGAGTGCTTGGTGTCTCCAATTCTCAAAATAAAGGTCCCACCATGGAAGAAGAATTAGGTAATATGAGTAAATAAATCTTCTACTGTGCAAAACAATTACTAGCAAGATTCAGTGTGCTCTTACTCTGTGGAAGGATGGCACTCTGCTGGTAATCATTTTAAGAATGTGGAATACAAGTAATTTTAATAGCCGAAGTTGCTAGATGCTGGTGAGGTGAGGGAGAGTTAGTGATTTTCTTCTCTTTCTTTCACTTTTGTTTCACCTGCATATATCCAGCTATTTTCGTGAAGTTAAAAGAATCCAACTCCCTTTTTTATGTTGTTGTGCTGGTTTTTGGAGGTCAGAAGCTGACAAATACTTGATAGTTACTCGTGTGATCTCTTGCCACTGGACTGTATTATTCAAGGGATTAGTAAAGTAAAAAGAAATTTTATCGTCTCTGGATTGCTAGATTGTTCCTTTCTAATCATAAGTCACCTGTTGGTATCTGATCCTTTGCTTACTAATTTTAATGATTTTGGTTTCATTCCTAGGGCACAAATGGCATAATGACTGTAAGGAAAGAGTTGTAGCTTGGTTCGAGTAAACTTTGCTGTGTTTTATTTGAGAATGCAGTTGGTATTGAAAGGGTTTTTTACACTTTTCCACCTATTCAGAAGACAGCATTACAGGGAAATATGAAAACAATAAATAGTTTGTACTAGAGAGCCAGATTTTTCTGAAAAGCGTGGAGAGAAAACTCAGATTGAGTTATTTAAAAAAAAAAAAAACAAAAAAAACCCTCAGATTCATGTTTCTGATACACATCATGGGTGTTAACACCTACTAATGGAGGATCTCTGACAAGAAATTTGATGGTGGAAGTGTCTATGTTACTGCTTTTTAAGATGTTGAGATAAAATGTTATCTCTCATCCGTGGCTCATTTGACATATAATTTAAAAAATATACTTTGAAGTGGGATTAGGTGTGAAAGTACTAATGTGACTTGAACCACAGTCTATTACTGGAGCTGTAGATGTCCCAGTGAAATCTTGGTACCACCAAAGTGAATGGTGAAATGCCAGTGGACATCAGAAGAACCGGAGTCACACACAGCATGTATAAATTGCACCTGGAGGCAGTAAATAAAAATTTTGTGTGGGGGTTGATTTAAAGAGATGGTTTGAGGTCCAAAAATAGCATTTGTTGGTTTTAGTAGCTTCCTTCTTTGGTCACTAGTTTTTGTTTTGACCTGCCTCCTATGTCCTCGCTCAAGAATTTGTGCGTGTTTGTCTTTGGTGCGTGTTTGGCCGTGGATGCTGTTTGGTGTATTGCAGACCCACTGAGAATTAAAAGGTATTTAAGGAAAAATACATGATGACTAAGCTCTTCTGTTTCTGTGGGGATTTTCACAGTGTTGTATTTAAGGCTAAGAGGGCGTGATCCTCTTTTGGAGGACAGCAGCAGTGGTGGTCATCGGTATCCAGTTCATTCCCAAGGGTCATAAAGCTGTGGGTTCGTACACCTGATATCACAGTGACTCCCTCTGCAATCTCCCCTTTCAGCCAGGCGTGCTTATAGGAATTAAATTTAGATTAAGCAAAAACCACAAAGTATAATTGTCATTGTTTTGATACTGCATTTGGTAGAAATCACAGCACTTGTTGGAAATTACAGCCCAAAGCAGGGGCGTACCACCAGAGACCAACATCTGCGTTGTCCTTCTTTGAGGAAAATGTTCTTTTATTCTCATTTTTTAATGGAAGAAAGAATTAGTTGATAATATGTTCAAGTTCATTAGGAAACAACTCTCATTCAGTTTATTTTAACTGGCTTCAAATTTCAATTAGAGATGATTCCTAGCCTACATTATACTAGGCAATAAAGAGGTTTAGTTTTCAAAAGTCTTTCCTTGGATACAGTTGCATCACTGGGCTTCAGTATCTGTCCCCAGTCTCTGTAGGATATAAGCTTCTGAGATGAGGCTGCTCATAAAGCATTGCAAATCTACTGTATTCCAAGAAAGACTTCCCTCTATAATTAGCAAAAATAACGTTGTCAGCCTATAATCCATCTCCACATTAATCCACCTCCACTACAAACCTCACCTGAGGAGTGCAGTTCCTCACTTTGACTCCGAAATAATTCTTGGAGATAATAATGACTTTGTGGCTGTTTTGGTTGTTAACCCTAACAAAATGAAGATTTTTGGCCAGAGAAGTCCGGTCATTTCTGGTTTTATTTCTCTCACTTAATGTGATGAGATGAAAGCAATTGTCTTTTCTACCCATGTAACTTGATTTTTCATGCATACTCCAGTAGAACTTTCATAACCATCTTGGCTTTTGTTTTTCCCCCACTGTTTTTAAAGGTACCCATTCATACATGTATGAATGAGGTTAAGCATTCCTCTTTATTTTTTTTAATTTATCAGGTAATTAAGAGAAATTAACATTCTCTTCCTCGTTCACTAAGAGTTATTGAGAGGGCAGTAGCTATACATCTAATTTTAATCCAGGGTAATGAAATGTGTCAGATACGTGGTGCAGAGGTGAGTGTATGTACTGCTTTGGGATTGCATTTGGTTTTCTCAGCCCTTTGGCTGATCTCTTTAGTGCAGGAGCTTTGCAAAAATTGCCGGCTGCAGCCAATATTTTCTGATCAGATTCTGATCACAGAGATGTCTGCAGCAGATCAAATCTCTTCAGGTGTATTTTCTGTTATGAAGACTGTGATAGTTTTGTGACTCAAATTGTTTCGAAATTCTTAGCTGTTCTGATAATTAAACCCTGGCAATTTAAAGTCATTTTCTATTTCTTTCAACAGAAAATATTAGACTAAAGCACCTGGTAAGCAATGACAGTTCAGACAGTGAAGATGAATCACAGCATCCAAAAGGTAAGGAAATTCTCACGTTTTATTTCATAGTTTACTCTTTTTATCCAGCTTTCACGCAGCATGGTGAAGTTCATGGATGTTAGTAATTGGCCATAACTGGTTTTCTGTAGTCTTACCAGTAGTCTTTTATCACGAGAACTCTGCTCTCATTTATACCAATGGCCCAAGGATTTTAAAGGAGCCAGCTCAGCAAAATAGGGAAATGTTGAACAAGAGACCTCAGGAGGGCCTTTGCCTTGACTTTGTGCCTCCTGCTCGAGCTGATGATCAACTGATTCTCTCACATGTCTTCAATCTTGGCATCAGCCCAACCAGGCTTCCCAGAGGTCTGCGATTTCACATGCACCCAAAAATTAGGCTTGCTGTGCTCATAATCTCCGGAAGTCTGTTGCCAGCAAGCTCCTGAGCTCAGAGGAATGTTTGGATTGTTATCAGCCCAGCAAACTGACGCTATCCATTGTTTTCAAGGGTTCCTTGGTCAAATAGTAGTGTTTCCAGCATTCACAGATGTCTTCCAGCACCTTTACAAATGACATCTGATACAGGAAATTCCTAGTGCTTGGCACAGTGCTTTAAACAAGCCTAAATCCATTTTCCCAGAAGAGGCACAACCACATTGAGCAGTGGGCAGAAAAGATCCTCCTGAAAATTATCTTTAGGCACCTAAACCACTTGGGGGTTTCTGTGATTTTAGTCAAGGTCTCTGTCTCATCCCAATAATGCTTTCTGTGTTTGATGATACTTTTGGGGACAGCAGTGATTTTCACCTACAGAAATCTATTACGATTTTAACAACTAAAGCAAAGATGGGAACGCAGCTCTTTGTAATTTTAGGATCTACGGGAAGAAAAGAAAACCTTGTGTGGTGAGTCAGTGAATTATGTCGTTATCTCAGTTCAATAGTGACTTCTTCAGTTCCCCTTACATGTAAAATAAGGGAGAGAGGGTGAGACCACATTTTCTGTTTATTTGTGGATTTCTTGTTGAAGCACTATAGCCCTACATTTCCCTCGTAGTTTGTAGCTGTAGTGGACAACCTACAAATCTGTGATTTGTAAACACTTGGTAATCTCTCTCACTTCTATAGAATGTTATTAACATAGAATCATAGAATGGTTTGGGTTGGAAGGGACCTCAAAGATCATCTAATTCCAACCCCACTGCCATGGGCAGGGACACCCTCCACTACACCAGGTTGCCCAAAGCCTCATCCAACCTGGCCTTGAACACCTCCAGGGATGGGCAGCCAAACTTCACTGGGCAACCTGTTCCAGTACCTCACCACCCTCAGAGGGAACAATTTCTTCCTTAGATCTCATGAAAATCTCCCCTCTTTCAGTTTAAATCCATTGCCCCTTGTCCTGTCACTACATGCCCTTGTAAAAGCCCCTCTCCAGCTTTCCTGTAGGCCCCCTTTAGGTACTGGAAGGCTGCTATAAGATCACCCCGGAGCCTTCTCTTCTCCAGGCTGAACAGCCCCAACTCTCTCAGCCTGTCTCCATAGCAGAGGTGCTCCAGCCCTTGGATCATCTTCGTGGCCTCCTCTGGACCCGCTCCAACAGCTCCATGTCCTTCTTGTGTTGTGGACTCTGGAGCTGAACGCAGCACTGCAGGGGGGGTCTCAGGAGAGCAGAGCAGAGGGGCAGAATCCCCTCCCTCGCCCTGCTGCCCACGCTGCTTTGGATGCAGCCCAGGACACGGTTGGCTTTCTGGGCTGCCAGCGCACGGTGCCGGCTCATGTTGAGCTTCTCGTCAACCAACACTGCCAAGTCCTTCTCCTCAGGGCTGCTCTCCATCCATTCTCTGCCCAGCCTGTACTTGTGCTTGGATGTAGAGATGTACAGATGTTCGATCTTCGAGCTTTGCGGCATTCGATGCATGTTTTCTGTTTACTTATATAAAAACCAGCTCCTTTACAGCCTGGATTAAAGAAGCACCTTTCAGTGCTGGATTTGAAGTGTCAAACCTGAGCCTCAATTATCTATTTATACAAAACACCTCCAAAAGTCACATTTTGAGAGTGCAAATGCAAGGTGACACCAGTCCAAGTTACTTTTATTATGATGTCTAGCTGTATACATCCAAGTGTGGACATTTCATTGTACTCTTTAGTTAATTAAAACCACATATTGATTGTAGTCTGCAGTTTACTGGAAGTATATTTTCAGATATTTTAGAATTCTCATGCTATAGCATTCACGTTTATGCAGACTGACTTTGCCTTCTTCAGGAAAGCTGGGTTTCTAGCAGTCAGCAAAGGATGGAGAGGGGTGTCAGTACACATCCAGATGAAATAAGTCTACATAGAGCATGGATCTTGGCAACTCACTTCTGTCCCCTGAGCCCAGGAGAGCTTGCAGTTTGGGTGCTAGCACAGATAAAGCTGTATCCTCATTGCCCTTGCCATCCAGACTAGTTAAATCCAGCCCAGGTCATGTAACTTATTCCCAATCTGTTTTCCTGATGGACACATCCATGCTGCTGTACTGCAAATGAAAAGTTTTTCTGGCCTGTGAAGGTAAGAGGATGGTTTCTCTCCATTCCTCTGAACATTCAGTCCTCAGCTCCTTGACAGAAGGCTATGACCCAGCTCCTTTTATTTTAATGGATCCTTTATTTTAGTAGACCTGGAAATCTTGGGTTTATACTTTATATGTCAACTGTCTCACCAATGGTTATTTTCATTTTCCTCCACAGGCACTGAAAACACCAAGGCAAATGAAGAATACCAGAACAGTAGCCAAGAAAGCTGGGTGCAGCGAATGCTGATGGCTTTGGTGGGTGACAGTGCCCTTTTCAACACCAGGGAAGGGCGTGCTGGGAAAGTGCACAACTTCATGCTGGGATTGAACCTCAACAGCTGTTACCCGCTCTCTCCTCTGGCAGACCTTCTCACTCAGGAGTCCGTGGAGGATGATGAACCAGACACAGCCGTTGCAGGTTAGTTGGCAGAAAGCCTCTGTTGCTGCATATGCACTAGTGAAACCAGCAGCAGCAAGTTCTTGGTGTGCTGACATCGAACTGTGAGGCTTTCAAAAGCAGGTACCTGAAGGCAGGAGAACGTTTCTGTAGCCGCAGTCGTTGGGTATTCAGCAGCAGCAGCAGAGGTTGTGAGGTGACTGGGTGTCACGGAGGGCACTGCACAGGGATGCCATCCAGAGGGACCTTGACAGGCTGGAGAGGTGGGCCTGTGCAAACCTCGTGAAGTTCAACAAGGCCAAGTGCAAGGTCCTGCACGTGGGTCGGGGCAATCCCAAGCACAAGTACAGGCTGGGTGGAGAGTGGATTGAGAGCAGCCCTGAGGAGAAGGACTTGGGGGTGTTCGTTGATGAGGTGCTCAACATGAACTGGCACCGTGCGCTGGCAGCCCAGAAAGCCAACCGTGTCCTGGGCTGCATCCAAAGCAGCGTGGGCAGCAGGGCGAGGGAGGGGATTCTGCCCCTCTGCTCTGCTCTTGTGAGACCGCATCTGGAATACTGCGTTCAGCTCTGGAGTCCCCAGCACAAGAAGGACATGGAGCTGTTGAAGTGGGTCCAGAGGAGGCCACAAAGGTGATCTGAGGGCTGGAGCACCTCTGCTATGAAGACAGGCTGAGAGAGTTGGGGCTGTTCAGCCTGGAGAAGAGAAGGCTCCAGGGAGACCTTCTAGCAGCCTTCCAGTACCTAAAGGGGCGACAGGAATGCTGGAGAGGGGCTTTGGACAGGGCATGTAGTGATAGGACAAGGGGCAATGGCTTTAAACTGAAAGAGGGGAGATTTAGATGAGATCTAAGGAAGAAATTCTTCCCTCTGAGCGTGGTGAGGCACTGGAACAGGTTGCCCAGAGAAGGTGTGGCTGCCCCATCCCTGGAAGTGTTCAAGGCCAGGTTGGATGAGGCTTTGAGCAACCTGGTGTAGTGGAAGGTGTCCCTGCCCATGGCAGGGGGGTTGGAACTAGATGATCTCTGAGGTCCTTGCAACCCAAACCATTCTATGATTCTATGGCTTCTGTCTACTGCCTGCCTCCCATGTGCCCTGGCAGAGTGTGCAGAACAGTCCGTACCTTTTGGAAGCGAAGTGGCTCTCTGTTTTGAAGGAATTGCTGGCAGAGGTGACCAAGCTGTTTTTGTGTATGGTGCCCTTTGTTCAGACCACTTTCTCACTCTCTTGGACTTCTCCAAAGGGCATCCTGTGTTGTTCCTTCTCTCTTATTGGTGCGGAGCCTTCTGGTGGAAATAAAACTTTTCATTGTCCTCCTACAGGGCTTCCCTGTTCCAAAAATTTTGTAGCTCTGCTACTGTCTTTGCCTTCCTCTGAAAAACCTATGGAGGCATCACACTTCTTCACTCGTAGATCCTTGCTTTGCTGACACCATGTTCTTCCCAGCGTGACTGATCTGTCAGGTGCATTCACGGTTCAGGTGGGACCGATGTGTAGATGCTTCTACGTTACCACATTAGCAGAAGCAGCAATGTGGATGGAAAAGCAGAATTTTTGAAAAATGTTAATTTGTGAAAGAAGTTCAGTGTCTTACCTCACTCCGTGAAGGACATGATGTCTGGGAGAGTAGCTGCAGAGAATTAGGAATCACATTCGATTTGTGTTTCGAAGATTTGCTGTAGACAGTGTTCGTTACAGTCTTCTCAGTGAGAGCCGATGAATTTCTTAGTATTCTTCTGGCACTGGTGCCTTTTTTTTTTCCACTTCCTCAGTAGGCTGCAGAGCTCTGAGTGAAGGATGTGAGTTTCCCTATAGGAAAGTTCCATCACACTGAAGATGTGCACTTGGTGGAGCCTCCACGTACAAGTTTCTGGGATACAAACTGTAGTGCTGCTGGATTATTGTGGATTATTACTGACATCCCTCAAGCCAAGGAGCTGCAACTCTCTGGAAGTGGTGTTCCTCCCATGGTTTCATGGAGCAGCACAGCACTACCAACCATCCCTCGTGGTAACAGTAGTCACTTCAGCCTTTACGTTCTACCCAGAGGAAAGAGGTTGTCCTGGCTGGTCATTATGCAACAGTAAATACCAGATGTTGTTCAAAAGCTTAAGTAGCAGACACGCTGTAATGTGTATTGTTAATGTAACAAATCCCTTTGAGGGGTTGGATAGTAATTTCCATCTGTACTCTGCTTTCTAAATATTTTTATCATCTCCGAAGTGTTTACAACTGAGTAATCTTAATATTTATAGTCGTTGTAAAAGAGGCAGGAAAGCGGGTAGTAAATTGATGGTTGGAAAAAATGACAGTTGATGAGAATTTTGCATAATTAAGACGTGTGGATAATCTTCAGAATCAACTCTTGACTTCCTGGGGTTTCATTTCAATTGAAATAAAATGCTGCTTTGACAGAACGAGCCTGCACCCCTGAGACGATTACTTTTGAGTGCCTGAAACTTCTTTGGGTAAAAAGTCTGGCAAAAGTTTGACGCAACTGCCGTTTTTTTACTGTTAGCCGAAGCCCGCACTCATAAACCTGAACTAGCAACTCAAAGCTAACAACTATGGGCAGCTGCAACATCATGGTCAAGAACAGTTAGAAAACCCTTGAAATTTCAGCAGTTAATACAAAATTTAGTCATTCAGTAGTGTGATAAGTGTATCCACATTTAAATGCTGTGGGTTGGAACTAGATGATCTTTGAGGTCCCTTCCAACCCAAACCGTTCTATGATTCTATGAGTTTTGCTAACATATGTAAGAGCCTAGCGGCCCAGAGGAGTAGACAGAAAGGAAATTTTGGTGTAAATTTAAAATATTGTCTATTGCCAAGGCGCTGGATGCATTTAAGCTTTGCGTATTTCATAGAATCACAGAATCACAGAATGGTTTGGGTTGGAAGGGACCTCAAAGATCATCTAGTTCCAACCCCCCTGCCATGGGCAGGGAAATCCTCCACCACAATTTATTCCTACTACTAGGAGTATACCTGTCAGCTTGAGTACAGAGAGAAGTCTGAATTGCTTTAGGACTTACTTTATTTACCAGACACTCTGCAGGAGAAAGAAATGAATCAAAAAGGAAATAAATAACAGTTTGCACCTCCAGTTGTCTTGGACCTTCTGTGGGCCCACTGACTTGTGCTGTGGCAGACCTAAGCCGGTGTTACAGTCCTTACTGAGGATGGAATTTAGGATCTGCGGTGCGTACTTGATCCGAGAGTAAAACACTCAGCGTCGCTTCGCTGCAGGTTCTGGTTTTGCTGAGCGTTTTCTGAGTTGGTCTCAAACACACTTTTCATAGAATCATAGAATCATAGAATGGTTAGGGCTGGAAGGGACCTTCAAAGGTCATCTAGTCCAACCCCCCTGCAAGGACCAGGGATATCTCCAACTAGATCAGGTTGCTCAGGGCCTCGTCCAACCTGGCCTTGAATGTCTCCAGGGATGGAGCATCCACCACTTTTAAACTTTACACCCCTCGAATGATTTTGTTGTGAGCTCAGAGTCAAGTCGCTGTGCCTTGGTGTTACAACACACCAAAACCTCTTGAGAAAATGCCAAGTGAATAACAATAGGGAAAAAATAACTCATAATCTCTGGTTCCTTATTTCAGTATTTATGGAAACTCTGTTATAGTAGACGCACGTCAGTAGCTAAAGCAAATGCCCTTTTCATCTCCCGTACTTCCATTGAAGCTGTCATCTGTGACAAAGTTGGGTCTCTCAAACAGGCTTTCTTTTTTATTTCCAAACAATTCTTAACATCCGTTTGTGTATGTGATTACTGCGGATCAGCCAGGCGTGCTGGGCTGCTTTCACACAGGGCTGTGCTTGTAAACATCTTGTGCTCCCCCCACTTTGCTGTTTGATGGACTGAAAGCTTCTCATAATGGGGATGCATCTTTCATAAAAGCAGTTTCAGGCTCTCAGAGCATAAATACTCCATTCAGTCTTCATACTGTTTGATGAATAAGGATGGATTGACTTCCCAGGGCAGCTGCAGTATACAGAACAATTGTCTTGGATTCATGTGTTGTAAAGGATGAAAAGAACAAAGATTCCTTATCCAGCCCTTCAGAATAACTACAGCACAGATTATAGAGCAGGTAACTCTTCTTTCAGCATCAGGGATGCTGATTGTACGTTCCAGCTCTCCCAGGAGCAATTGCAGGCTCACCTGCAGCGTCCTGACCCGCAGTTCCGTCTGCCTGCTTGCCCTGTCTCACTGGGCTGTTGTGCGCAGCTTCTGGCCTCTGGCTCCAGATCCCCTGTGAATTAAATCAAATTACGTGCTGAGTCTGCCTTTAAAGTCACCTCGTTAAAATGACACAGGGTTGGCTTCATCGCTGTTTGAATTCTGAGCCCCTGGAATGGACACAAGTTGCATTTTGGAACTTTTCTTCTTGGTTCCGACATTAGAAATGTACTTCTGAAATGAATTATAATCATAGAATCATAGAATCATAGAATGGTTAGGGCTGGAAGGGACCTTCAAAGGTCATCTAGTCCAACCCCCCTGCAAGGAACAGGGATATCTCCAACTAGATCAGGTTGCTCAGGGCCTCGTCCAACCTGGCCTTGAACGTCTCCAGGGATGGAGCATCCACCACCTCTCTGGGCAACTTGTTCCAGTGTTCTACAACTCTCATGGTAAAAAATTTTTTCCTAATATCCAACCTGAATCTACCTCCCTCTATTTTAAAACCATTACCCCTTGTCCTATCACAACAGGCCCTCCTGAACAGCCTCTCCCCATCTTTCTTGTAGGCCCCCTTGAGGTACTGGAAGACCGCTATAAGGTCACCCCGGAGCCTCCTCTTCTCCAGGCTGAACAGCCCCAATTCTTTCAGCCTGTCCTCATAGGAAAGGTGCTCCAGCCCTCTGATCATCTTCGTGGCCCTCCTCTGGACCCTCTCCAACTGGTCCATGTCCTTCTTATGTTGGGGGCTCCAGAACTGGACGCAGTACAAAAGAAAAACCCTTAGGTTGAATTTCTCCTGTAACCACAGAAGACTACAACTAATAAAAACAATCTGTGTGGCCATTATAAAGGTATTAACGGCATTATGATGTTTTATCATTTAAAAGATCATAAACTTATTATGATAAATTTGATGGTGGAGTCATGAAGGCTGTAAGGAGTAGGAACTGTCTTGTTCTTCACTTCCTTTTTGGTAGGAAGTTTGTGAACGCAGTAACGCTCCTGTCACAAACATTGTCATAGCTGGCAGTGTTCTTGTTTAAAGGATCCCTGTTGACTTTTAAATTCAAATTTTGTAAACTAAGATAATGCAAAACCTGAACAAAAATCTTTCTGCAATTTTTAGAAATTCTATTGAGAACAAGGGTTAAATTATGTTTGAAATATTGTCTTTAAAAAGGGAGGGGGAAAACGAAACTAGTCTACTTCTGCTGAAGGATCTGTAGTAAATGTATTTTTTTTGCCAGCGTTTTTTTAATTGTGATGAAGTTGATAAGCACTAATATATTTTCATTGATTTATGCTAACTCATGGTTATGAAATATATCTGATTCTAAACTAGGTCTATAAAGACACTTAGCCCTTCAGCAATAGGCAATGATTTGTGTCTTCTCCCTTAGAAATCAAGGGAAATATTAGGAAACTGGTGCCTCATTTCATAGCAAAGTGCCTTCTAATAAATAATAACAGAAATTGAAAGTCAAAATATCTCTTCTGAGATATTTTGCTGCTCATAACAATAAATTTTCCTCATGGAGCCTGAAATGATAGGAACTCCACTTTGAGTTATTTTTGATGGCATTTTTTCACATCAAAGTATCTTTTCCAGATTACTTCCATCGGCAATAGGTAGGTGCTAGGAAATTTAATTATACGAGAAATAATTACATTATTCCATTCAGCATTCCTTGGGTTACACTGCCCTCTACAGATGCCAACATTAGTTTTCAGTCAAAAGGCCAAAACATGCGGTGGAAATATTTTTAAAATCTAGATCAATAAGAGACTGTCAGGAGAAAAGTTTGAATTACTGCTGGGATAATTCAGTAGATTCCAGAGACTTGGGGAAATGCAAAGACACTTAGGAAAAAGTTTTTTCCTCAGCTTTTTATCCCAGGGGATATTGGGCTTAAACAAGAAATGTCTTCTTCAGTTTGGGCATTAGACATAGGAGACTATTTTGTACGATACCGTGACAGTAACTGCAGAAAGTGGCTTATATGTGGTTCTGCCTAATGCTTAAATTTCAGAGGATGCTATGGGTCACCGTTTCTTTTTGTTCCCAGTATTCCAGTGAGTGTGACGTCATGAGATTTGATGTAGGCTGGAAAACAAGTCTTAGCAGTCCTAGTTTTCAGGGACAGAAACAGACACAGAGAAGCGTCACGCAAGAGCAGAGCCACATGAAGGCTTTTTAGGCAAATTTCGGTTATTTGGGGAAGATGAGCTGGGAAGGACGATGGGGTTGGAAGGGAACTTATGGATATAAGCTGGAACATAGGAGGTGCCAGTTAAGCATGAGGAAGAACTTCTTCCCAGTAAGGGTACCAGAACACTGGAAGAGGCTGCCCAGGGAGGTTGTGGAGTCTCCTCTGGAGATGTTCCAAACCCACCTGGACGCGTTCTTGTGTGATCTGATCTAGGTGGTCCTGCTCCGGCAGGGGGATTGGACTAGGTGATCCTTTGAGGTCCCTTCCAATCCCTAACATTCTGGGATTCTGTGCTTCTGTGAACCTGGGGGAAGAGGTTTGGGCAGGAGTTGTAGGACACTGAGGGGATGTAGGTTAGGAATCTGCCTCTTAAACACTTTCCTTTGTGTGTGGGTTGTTAGGGATGAAGGGGTAAAGCTGGCAAGGCTAGAGTCAAACCTGAACGTTCGTCCCCTTCAGTTGTGTCTTGAGCCGCCTCTGCGTCTGCTTTGGGACATGGTGTTTGTCTACTTGACATACTGAGGCCCCTTCCAGTTCTTTTTTTTTTTTCCCCCCTCAGTCTCCCGTTGTTAAGGCGAGAGTTAAGGTTCCACATGAGTTCATGGTATGTTTAGCTGGGATACTGTATATTTAAATTCTGTGGAACCTTCAGTTTTTGGGGAAACACTGGAGAGCCCGTCACAATTTCAGTTCTTAACTGATGTGTTCCTGTTATGTTTTGTTTTCATTTGTTCTGCACAGATCCTGATGAGTTTGAGAGGATATATGAGCCACTAGATGTGAAGAGCAAGAAGATCCATATAGTGGACAGTGGGCTTACGTTTAACCTGCCATACCCGCTCATCTTGAGACCTCAAAGAGGCGTTGACCTCATCATCTCTTTCGATTTTTCAGCGAGGCCAAGCGATTCCAGTCCTCCTTTCAAAGTAAGTCAGCCAGGCCGTTCCTTTCTTTGTGTTCACAAATGTGAGTTGACTGATGAGTGATATTCTTCCAGTCGGGTTGGTTGCACGTTTCATGGTTCCAGAAGGCCGTAGTGCGTTGTATCGACAGCACTGGAGCAATTTGTTTCCACGTCAAGGCAGAATATTGCCCTCTGCCTCAGTTCCTGTTTACATGACTCACATGAGACAACTGACACAAGGAAGGCTAATATAATTCCTTTGAAATGGTAGCTTTGTTGTTTTTATGGAAGTCTTGCCTTCCCACTGAATTGCAGATTTTTATTTGCTGTCAGGATTGAACAATTAAGTCACCATTGTGCTAGCACTCTAGCTCTGTACAGCTGTTCTCCTCTGTGATGTAAACAGTTTTCTGTCATCATCTTGCAGAAATACATCTTCGCTCAGTCACTCTGGTATTGCTAAATGGGTACCATTTGGGAAGTGCAGCTAACTGCTCGTTTGCATCTCGCTAGGATAATCCCAGTAGGACTCCTAAATCCACCCAGGCCAGGGCAAAACAACCACGGAAAAATACAGATCAAATGACATGGCTGCTTTCCGTAGCAGGGGTGGAAAGCACAGGTGTCATTCTGTAACGACCTGTGCAACCTACACATCCAGACAGCTCCAAATGATCCAGCAGATCAGAAAAGTTTAGTGTGGGATGGTTTTGGTAGCTGACACAGAAAAAGCAGCACTTAGGAGACTGTTGCTGGGAACTCAAAAAAGAGGCGATATTTGTTTGGAACCCAAGTGGATATTATAAAATAACCAAGAAAACCTATCTGTTTGAGAAACAACTGGTGTTCTTTGTTACTTTACAGACAAATTTCAATTAGAACAAGGTATTTTTTTCCCTTCCTCTTGCTATCAAGGGATAAAATCCCCAAACAGTGTTAGAAAATAACAGCAGTAGCAAAATGAACTCTAGATCAGTGTTGTCAAATGCAAAGAAAAACATGCTTGAGAATAAAAAGGAGTAACTTCTGTAATCTCCAGGTGTCTTGGGGACTACCTGGAAGAGTAGGCCACTGAGAATCTTGTGCTAGTGCCGAGATCCTTCATTTTTCCTCAGTTGACTGAATCCCACAGTCTGTTTCTTCCTTTTATTTTCGATTTGTTTAAGAATTTGTCTCCTTTTTTGTCACGACTGACTATTTTCCCCATCAGCTAATTTTACTGGCACAGCACTACTATCTCCTCTGAAACTTCTTTTTCCTCCCTACGTTGTGTTCTGCACGTGGAGTCTGTGCAAAATACCATGTAGTTACTAAATACTCTGTTACTCTTAGCTTACGCGTTGAGTTTTCCATCTCTGTCGGCTGCAATTTTCTGTTCCGTTTTGGGGAACGTACGATAACACGGAGACGTGGATTGGAAGTCAAGTAGTGTCCCGAAGGTTTTTTTTCTGTCAACTCAATTTCAAAATTTCAAAAAGGCAAATCCTTTTACGCAAGAAAAAATGGTGGGAAAATGAAACAGTGCCAGAGGTTTTCGTGAAGCTGCCGTTGAAAGGAACAGTTGGTTATTTCCAAAGCATAAACACGTGTTTAATAAAAAGAGTGATGTACCTCCAGCTAATACACAGGTGCAGTCCTCAAACAGAGGCTGCATGCTAATGGCCTAAAGGACAGAAACCAGTTTTCTTTACTGGCTGCGCCATCCCATTGGTTCTGCTCGCCTTACAAAGAGTAAATGCCAGGTGAAGAGCTGGCCTGTATCTATGGCAGCACTCGAATAAACTGTTTTTACTCCAACACAGCAGGGCAATCAGCCAGCTGAAGTCAATGACTCTACTTTTGTTTTATTGTTTTACACCCACTATCTTTTAATCTCTCACGTATCTAAAACAGTTGCCCAAAGAAGGGTCCTGTTCCATTCAAACCCAAGATTAAAGATGTTGACCTTCCCTCTCCTCCCTCTCACACACCCTCGTTACAGGCTTTTGAGTCATTGTTTACAAATTATTTTGTTTACCGAGTTGTCATGAGGAAAGAAAAGCCTGTGTTCCAGACTTACTTCTTCACTTAGCATGCTTTCAAATGCTCTTCTGTACTGGGATGTGACTCTCTGAACATAACAACGCCCAGATTGCTGTTTATTAACTCTCACTGGTTTCCATAGCACTGGTACTCAGTTTGCAAGTAAAATTACGGATGGTTTTTTCTAGTTGTCAGCTCTGTAAATTCACCCAAAGATTTATGTGGCAGACCAGCTCTTTCCTTCCTGTGAATCATCCACCAGCAGGTGGTGAAGATTGGACGGGCAGAATTAGGTGCTCAGTTTGCCATACTGGGTCATCCGTACAAAGAGGGACTGGATTGACCTGTTGTGATAGGACAAGGGGTAATGGTTTTAAAATAGAGGGAGGTAGATTCAGGTTGGATATTAGGAAAAAAAATTTTACCATGAGAGTTGTAGAACACTGGAACAGGTTGCCCAGAGAGGTGGTGGATGCTCCATCCCTGGAGACATTCAAGGCCAGGTTGGATGAGGCCCTGAGCAACCTGATCTAGTTGGAGATATCCCTGTTCCTTGCAGGGGGGTTGGACTAGATGACCTTTGAAGGTCCCTTCCGGCCCTAACCATTCTATGATTCTATGACTGGAAAGAAGCATGGGTTGATGAAACTGCCTCCAGTGACCAATTTGACCTGTATCTCTCTGCGTAAAATCTCGCTTTGCAGTGGATGCTTGTAGGCACCTGAGTCTTTGTTATCTTTTCAGGAAATTTTGCTTGCTGAAAAATGGGCCAAAATGAACAAGCTTCCTTTCCCGAAAATAGACCCAAACGTATTTGATCGAGAGGGCATGAAGGAGTGCTATGTCTTCAAACCAAAGGATACCTCTTCGGAGAAAGACTGTCCCACTATAATCCATTTTGTTTTGGCCAACATCAACTTCCGGAAGTACAAAGCTCCAGGTGAACACACAGTTTCCAATCCTAAATCTAGCTGTTCCTTTGAAGCTTTACAGTGGCATGGTGATTATATGTTAGAAACATTTTGTCTCCGAAACAACTCCTAGGTCTCTCTGTAGTAGTTGGGGATTTCAAAAGAGCCATTAAAAAGTAAGACAGTAAGTCCTCAGAAACGTTTAGGTTGTATTTTTGTATTTGTTCTGTACGCAGGCGTTCCAAGAGAAACACAGGAAGAGAAGGATTTTGCAGACTTCGACATTTTCGATGATCCGAATACACCGTTCTCCACCTTCAACTTCCAGTATCCCAATGAGGCTTTCAAGAGGCTTCACGATCTAATGGAGTTCAACACCCTCAATAACATAGATGTACGTATGCCAGTGGGGAGGAGGCTTAAAGGGTCTAGATTTTTAAGGGGGAAGGTAGATGGTGTGAGTGAAGCCCTAAATCTGCCATGCAGAAGGAACAGGGATTGACCTCAGCCTGATTGTTGCCACGTACAAAGTGCTTCCTGCATTTGGTTGTGCCCCTTGCTGTTCTCAGAGTCGTGGCTGGATCGAAGCCCATCATAGCTGGTGGAAAAATATCTGCTTTATTTTAATGAGGGATGGATTATACCCTAGGTAAGTTCATGTTCTTTTTGATTTGGTTCCTGTGGGCTTTTTGTCATTTTACCATCCAAAATCCTGCAGGGTGACTGAGCAAAGGTGCCTGCACAGGATGTAGACATCATGTTCAGGATTTTATACTCAGTTCTTTATGTATGCTGATTTTCTTACTGAAAAAAAGGAAAACGGAAATTTTTTGTAAAGATCTCTGGCAATGTCTTTATCAACTCACTCAGTAATAATTATTTTTAATGGATACGAGCTGTAACACAAGACCATGATCCCAGCATCCACAGGGTGACTCGCCCTATTCACAAGTGTAAATGATCATCCCAGATAAAGAAATTATATTTTTTTCAATATGGTGAACAAACCTTGTTACTTCAGGACAAAGGAAGCAAAAGTTAAGAGTTAATCTTTCTTGTGGTAATAATTATTATCTGTATCTGTGGATTTTGATGGATTTTCTCAATGTTTGATTCACCTTTCAGAACTGCATTGGGAATCAGTTTAAATGGGGTGTGTTCTTGTGCGACTTCTTTGACATGGGTGGTGTTCTGTCCTATCTTTTTATATTGACTACATTAAAATCAGTGCTTTATACAGTCGAAAAAATAATACTCGTAGTAACACTCTGTTTTGTTCATTTCATTCAATAATGGAGCAGCGACAGAAGCAGCAGCAACAGTGGGTGACATCCGAAGGGGTCTTTTCTATCAGTTAATGAATCATTAAAATGTTAGTTTTTTTCCCTGAATGATGCATTCTTCTCTGTTTTCCAGGTGATCAAGCAAGCTATGATGGAAAGCATTGAATACAGAAAAGAGAATCCATCCCGCTGCTCCGTGTCTCTCAGCAGCGTTGAAGCAAGGAGGTTCTTTAACAAGAACAATCTTAACAACAACCACACGTAGAGGATGCGCCGTAGGTCCCGTTCCCTCAAGAAGCTGGTTCTGTCTTTACAACAGGAGTCAAAAAGACATTCCCAGAGCGTCACTGCTCCTCAACAGGGCTGTGCGAAATTCCCGAAAACGTTTTCCTGTGAATTTTCAAGTTTCAATATAATTTTATACTTCTTTTTTTTCAAACTGAAAACATTGAAAACATTTCAGTATGGTGATATCCTTATTTTTAAAATGATGGAACTAGTTTATTTTGACTAAAATGAGTCGTGGGGCTCAGGGTCTTTTTTTTTTTTTTTCCTTACTAAACTGTAAACATTGGTTTCTCGTAGTGGGGCAGTCGTCTGATTTTTAATTGATGTAAACTGGGCGTATCTTAAAATGGAGTTAGAAAAACTGTAGACTCAAACTTTAATAACAGAGACAGTATGTATTCCTGGCCTTGAGCCCGGATCTCACTCTGCTTTGTATCAACGAGAAGATTTCCTCTGACTTTGCTTTCAAAAGTCAATAATTGCCAACTCCTGCGAGGCAACAGCAGCTCCCTACGTATCAAGTCTCTTGGCTGCCTACTAGCTCTGTTGAGGTTGGTGTCTTATCCTGGAGGAGGTTTTGCTCACTCATAATGGTTGGCTGTCTTGGCCTTACCAAAACTCCCTCATCAAGCTGTGTTTCAATTTTCACTTTTCTTCCACGAGTGGTGTCTCTTAAAAAAAAAACAACAAACTTTTGATAACAAACGGGTGTCAAAAAAATGGGGTTTATAGATCAAGCAGGATCCTCAGCTGGTTATTAATGCTGGTAGAGCTCTTGTAACTGATGCTGAGGGGGATCTGCTCTTGAGTATTTTATTCTGAAATATTTTCACAAAAAATTGAAGCCCGCTTTACTACTGTTTAAGAATGTTTGTATCCACTCAGCAAAAGATCCAACCTCCTTGTATTTTCTTTTCCTCTCTTGTTCCACAAAATTACGCTGCTTAAATTCTTGAGCTAGTAGCACCCGTGTGTTAAATTGTTGTTAGTTGATGTATTTCTGACTGCTACAGATAAATTAAAGGTGATTTTGCATTTGATCACAATTAAGAGCATCACATTTCGGCAAAGGGACAGTGACAACGTTTACTGGGGATGGAGAAAATGTCCCTAGGAAAGAATGTGAAGTAGCTCACGTGTTAAGGGCTGTTTTTAAAAATAGATATTTAGTACGTTGAGTGATGAAAGACCGTGCATAGACATAGATTACTTCAGTAGCACCTCAACAAGTGTTGAGATGACTCCACAAATGCACGGAAAAACACCGTCGCGCCTCCGGAAGCCTCCAGCCTCCTTTGAAATAACGCGATTGGCAAGTGCGTGACGTGGGGAAGAGCACAAGGAGCCGACGAGGTCACTGGTGGCCAGATCCAGGAGCCCCACATTTTCGGGGTGCTTGGCTGGCTTGTTTCTTTTTTGTAAAGTTCCCAGGATTAACGCTTAGCAGATGCCTTGGGCAGCCCCAGCTGTTGTTCCTTTAGCTGCTTTCTTCTGGAGTTTGAAGGTGACAGAAGAGGCTGAATGGTTGAGTTGAGGGTGAGATTGCTGCCTCTGAGAGTGAGCGCGAAAGAACCACAGAGGTGTGTGCCGAGGTGAGAGGGGAAAAACACCTCCCCAGTTGCCCACCAGGCTGCTGGGCCAGCTCTCCACAGCGGGTGGAGAAGAGCGCTCCTTTTGCTGAGATGATCCAAACAAGAGGGCAGATTTAGATTAGATCTAAGGAAGAAATTTTTCACTCTGAGGGTGGTGAGGCACTGGAACAGGTTGCCCAGAGAAGTTGTGGCTGCCCCATCCCTGGCAGTGTTCAAGGCCAGGTTGGATGAAGCTTTGGGCAACCTGGTGTAGTGGAGGGTGTCCCTGCCCATGGCAGGGGGGTTGGAACTAGATGATCTTTGAGGTCCCTCCCAACCCAAACCGTTCTATGATTATTTGCAGTGTCGTGGTCAGAAGGCGCCCATGTTTCTCTCCGGGAGCTGCAGGTGGAATTTCGGTCTCAGGATTTCTGTGGATGTTCACAGGGTTCAGGTTGCACCCTCTGGCTTTCGGATGGGGCGGTCGGGGTCCCGGCGAAGGTGGTGGCCACTTTGGGCGCAGACCCTTTGAAGCGTAGCTGGTCTTTCGTTTGATAGTTTTCTGACAAAGTTTTTAGCATAACGGCTCGTTTGTCAGATTTTATACCAAATTCAGTGGCTGTTCCTTTTATGGTGAATTATCGAGCTGTTTTTAATTGCAAAACTCCGTAAGCCCGTGGGAAGAGAAGGAATTATAAAGCATTTCTTTTAACAGCCACTGCGGCATCCCTCTTTAAATCTACATGTGATGTTACGTGATTAATAACATTTTCTGTATTGATCAATAGGTTTTCTCTCTGTTTGAGTTAGTGCATGTTTAAAATCAAGACAGAAAATAAAAGTAACTTATCTTAGTGCTGCATAATTTAAACGTTTTCAATAAATTTTCGAATACAGGAAGAAACTGGTACTGTTGTTCTATTGTAATATTTTCCTTTTAATGTTTTATTTGCCTTTTGTTAACATAATATTGTTATTTTTTATTTTATAATATGTACCTACTCCATTTTATGGAAGTGTTTTATCGTGCTTTATACAGTTTATATTATCACAGTGTTATCAGATAATAAAAAATAAAAATTATATTTGGCACCTACTGTTTTCAGACGGTTTATTTCCATCATTTACATGATATTTTCACTTTTATTCTGAAGAAACGTGGAAACAGCTCAATGGTGTGTGGAGCCTGGTGGGAGAACTCACGAGCAGGAAATTCCAGGTTTTTGCTTACTATTCTGTCTTTTTAGTTTAAATGTTAAAAGTACAACTTTCTGAGCAGTTCAGTGCGTGGGGACAACGCATCAATCTGGTTTGATTCCTACTGATAAATTCTGTTATCGGCACGGCCAGGTGCTTTGTGCTGTTCTGTTAAGAGCTACTACAGAGACATAAATTCCGAATATTGGGTCTTTGCTGCCTTTAATCTCGGGTTTCTTAAAAAGCAGATCAAGGAGGGAAGGTTCTTCTGAACTGGTTGGGATCAGGTAGCTCCCGTTTGTTGATAACCAGGAGCATTCTGTCGTTTGCAGGTACTTCAAAACACGAGGGCGTCGTTCTGATGGTGGAAAATGTGGGAATATTTGTCTCCCGTTACTGTATGGCGAAGAAGGCTAAAAGTCAGCTATGACCATTGGTGTAAGAGTGAAACATCAGAGGCAGGAAGAGCTCGTGGTCTGAAATTTCAGTGGAGGGGGTAACAAGTGTCTCACTATGCACCGAGCCCTCTTGAGCCAACACCGCCAGGGCCTCGCAGTGCTGCGGATACTGGAATGGGTTTTCTCACACTGGAGCAGAATATCTGTCTGCCAGGGCAGGAGTCCCTCTTCCTCTGCTAAAATCAAATTTGTCATAAAAAAAAACCCCTTAGTTCTAACTTTTTCAAATGTTTGAAGTGGCTTCTGCTCTCCGGAAGCTCATTGGTAAGTTCATCATTTTAATTCCGCTACAGTCTGGAACAAAAAAAAAAAAAACCTCCTTAATTCTGTGTCCGTAAAATTCAGATGGAAAAAATCCATTTTAGTACTATCAGAATCTTAGAAATTGAAACCTTATTTCAGTTCAGCCGCAGAGCAGAATGCTGGAACTTATAGTCTTAGTCACACATGATAATAAAAATTACACCAGAGGAGAATAGTAATAATAGAATAGTAATAATATAGTAATAATATAGAATAATATAGAATAGTAATAATATAGAAAAAAGCTTCATTCGTTTCTGATGACCTGATATGAAACCAAGAACATCCACGTTTTTCTCTTAGCCTAAAAAGTTAGTCCTTTGTTTCTCATTTCCCCTTCCCTCAGTCCCTGGTTTATGCCTGCAATGTTTTTTTCCAACCAAACGTATGGATACCCGGAAGATGGCAAAAGATGGGTTTAGAGAATGAATTCTGCCAGGTGTCAGGAATTATTTCAGGTGATGCCTGCAGGACGTGGAAGTGCCGTCGTGGTGGCCCGGAGCGACTGCAAAAGAGCTCAGCCTTGCAGGTGAGCGCGGCTCCCGAAAAGCAGACGTGGATGGTGCGTCTGTCCCGCTCCTGCCTCCAAACCTGCCCCTCGGATGACGTTTCTTTTCCGTAGGACCTTCGGGCAGTCTCCAGCTGGCAGGACAGGAACCTGAAATCCCTGCTTGCTTTTTTTCTTCAGCAGCGGAAAAGAACACTCGGAATAAAACCCTCTTGACCCGGAAAGCGCGAGAGCATCGTTCGCATCAGCGAGAAGAAAATTCATTCTGGCAGGAAAACAGGTTTGACCCGGCGCGTTTCGTCTGCGGGGTGAAACTTGAGCCGTCGGTGTAAACAGGCTGCGGGGTTCTCTTGAACGCAGCCCGGACCACCCACGGATCTCGGCTCCCAGAGCAGCCACAGGCTCGTTTTCGAGCCGTCGGGCCGCTCCGCACGTGGACGCGGGATCGGTGGCACCGGGGAGCGCGTTGTGCGACCGACGCGCGTTTACGTAACGCGTGGTTGGCCCCGCGCTCGCTCAAAGCAAAAGCATGTGGGCGTTTCCTGGAGCAATAAATTCACCCATCACTCTTACTGCTCTGGCACTTGGCGTAGGGGCTGGATCCCACATGGATTGGGCATGAGCGTGACTCACCCAGTTAAGTTCTCCGCACGGGGCCCTTCTCACGCTAGGTAGGAATTCTAGACCGTCATAGTTCACAGCCGAGGAATTCCCCGTGACAACAGAAACATGGGTCTGTTTTGCATGTGAAGAGCAGGCGGTGAGGCAATGAGGTTGACAGAGCCACTTGTTAACCTTTTGACTAAACAAAAAACCGCAATATTCAGTTCGGAATTCAAGGGGGAATTCCTTCTGCGACAGTTTAACTCGTTGAGTGCCAAGCCACGGAGGCTCGGCTCGAGCAGAAGTTAGGGACCGAAGGCCAAGCCAAAAGATTTCCGTTCTCTTTAGGTTTTGTCAGCAGATGTGTGGGAATAGAAGAAGAAAAGTCACAAAGTAGGCAGCTGTGAGCTCAGGGAGCCCCAGTGTGGGAGGGGAGACCTGGACCCCTGGCGTGCCACGAATACAGCCAGGTCCGAAACATACATGGGGGCAAACGGGGCGCTGAAAGGGAAACCCCAGCCGTGACAGGACCACGGGCAGGGGTTGGGGCAGGGAGGATGTCTGATGTCCACAGAGGGGGACCGTCCCGCCGGCACTTTGAGCTTCCCTGCAGCTCCATCTGCACCTGGAGCCATCAGCCCCGTCATCAGCCCCGTCCTTGAGGTCTTCCCAGGCCTGCCAGAAAAACCTCGGGGAGCTGAGCGTTGACCCAACTTTATGCTCAAAAAATACTTTGCCTTTAATCAGAGCAATGCTTTTGCAGTGCTTCCTCCCTGAAGCCTATGGCCAAGCTAGAAGCAGAAACCTGAGTGCTTTGAGATGGGTTTGGCCCTTGTGTTCCTTTCTCATTCTCATCCAGATGTATTTTTTTAGGCAAGTTGTAAGTGAACGGGGAAAAACAGGCAGCTCCGTTCTTACTCGGGTGTGAAACGATGAGTTCTGCCCTTGCAGAGCAAGCTACGTAGGTAAAGTTATCCAGTTTCTTTGTTACCATTTTCTAAATTAGCTTCATATCTGCTCATCACTCAACTTCCCGGATGGGGTCGCAGGGACGGAGGGATGGGGAGAGCACTTGGTCTGCACAGGAGATGGAAACTCGCCTCTTCTGTAGGGCAGGTCATTAAGGGCTTAAGATGTTCATGTAGGAGGCATGATCTGCATCCAGCCTGTGCTAAACACACGTTATAGGCGTTTTGTTGCCAACGCGTTGTTTAGGGTGCGTTCCGGAAAATATATAACGGAATTAACGTGATGACATTAAAAGAAATTGAGGAAAGTGTTTTTCCCTGCGTGTTTGGCAACTAGAAACACTGATACTTTGCAGCTGTAGATGTAACACAAATCCTTCCTTCGGGTCTCGTTTTGCTAAACCTCAGGGATTTGCTCCAGGATGGTTCTGCATCACGGTCAAACGCTGTTTATGACTCCAACTAATCCGTGTTATGGATGCAGAGGAGCCCCAACCTCACTTGCCCTTTGCCGGTGGGTCCTGGGTAGAGATTTCATAGATTTCATAGATTTCATAGATTCATAGATTTCTAGGTTGGAAAAGACCTTAGAGATCATCCAGTCCAACCGTCCCTAATCCCCATTAAACCATATCCCTAAGCAGTTCATCCACCCTATTCTTAAACACATCCAGGGATGGGGACTCAACCACCTCCCTGGGCAGCCTATTCCAGTGGCTGACAACCCTTTCAGAGAACACGGGATGAGGGAACACGGTGGGACCAGAGGCTGAAATGAGATCCGGATCAGTGGGTGAAAACCCCCGTCGGTGCTGAAGCGGGACGCTGAAGCGGGACAGGACACGTGCCATGGGCGGTCTCCGAAGTTTGTTCTGCAGCGCTCGCAGCTGAGGGTTGACCCTGGGAGGAACCAACACCTGCTCAGTGCTTAGCATTTTCCCATGTGCCTAATAAAGCTGTTGAAAAACACCAATTCGGTAGTTTTACCTCTGGTAACCTCTTCTGGTTTCTGAACTCCAGCTTGTTTGACCTTGCAGAGGTCCAAAATTCAGTAATGCTGATTAACTCTCGTTGGCAGCTTCTCCCTCAGCTTCAAGCCTCCTTTAACATCTTGTTTAAAGCCATATTCCCCTCATTTTTAGGTGGAGAAGTTTCTTTCAAGCCAGTTTAGAGCAGGTTTCAATAACCTACCAGACCATAGACCATTTTCTGTTGTTGCATGCCTGCGTGTCTTTTCTTTATCTTTTTTTCAGGCAGCGTGGGACAAGGGCTTGCCAAAAAATAAATGAGATGATAAATGTTTGGCATCTGAAATCCTCACTGCATCTTTGTCGGTCGCTTCCTTTTCTTCTTTTATTTTTATTTTCTTTTCGAGCCTGAACTGTTTCTCCCTGAGCCTGATGTGCTGTGCCAAGCAAAGGCTGTTTGCCAGCAAGTAGGTGGTGACCGTCGGAGCGATGGTGACAGCACGGGTGTCACGGGAGGACGGTGCGGCCGGGAGCTCCGGCAGAAAGAGGCAGAAGCTGTTGGCCAATGCCTGATGTTCTTAATTCCCCAAGAGGAACACCCGTGCTCTCTTTTCCTTGTCACTCTTCCGTGGCACTTCTGAAACAAGACACGGAAGCGACACCTAGATTAGTGAGATGCCCGTAATTAGCAAGCTTCATTAAGTCGCTAATGGAAGATGGTTGCACCCAGCAGTGAAGATCATGAAAACCGTGGGTTGCATTATCAAATAGGATTAACAGAAATAGCCAAAGGTCGGAGCTAATTATTTTTTTATTCCACAGAAGAACAACTTTAATTCAACTCACTTCCCTGCCCACCCCAGCAGAGTCATCTTCAAGCTGCAGCCGCCCACTCGGATGTACCACCTGAGAGCAGGTGGGCAGCCAGCGTCCGATGAGCTGCTGTTCACCAGGCCAACATGAGGGCCAGGCGTGTTCTGCCTTCTTCTGATTTACTTTTACGAAGCTTCGTAACGCAGCTGCTCGGTAGCCAAGCGGCTCCGGATGTGGCCGTGGCAAGAAAAAAAAAAAAAAACCACCACAACAAAAAGTGGCTGCTGGTTCACTGGAATTTTTGATGTTTTGCAACTCGCTTTCAGCATGGAAAGTATCAAGGAAAAGGAAAAGCATCTGGCCAGCACACTGGCCCTGCGGCCACCCTGGAAGCAGCCGTTCCTCGTAGTTTTGTTGCTGTTTCCAGCTCCCCTGATGAGCTGCTGGAGCCACGGCATCCCCTGCCCTGATCTAGACCCTTTGGCTGCTGTTTCTGCACCACAGCCCTGGCCCAGCTGGGGCCTGGATGTGGCACTGGTCTTTCTCTGCACTAGATCATCAAAACCAAGGTGTTTCAGTGGAATATGTGTAGGTAGCTTTGCCCCAAAAGTCTCCAGGCTGCAAGGAGCTAAAGGCAGGGCAGTGCATGAGAAGGCTCCCTTCCTTCGCTCTACCCATGGTAGAGAAATACCTGCCATTTTCAGGGTGCTTCGGGTGATTTCTTTTCACTCGTATTCCACAAAAATGTAGGACACTAGAATACACCATTACTCACTCTCTACTTCATATTTACCAAGCGAGAGTAGAGGGGGGAAATAAGACAATTGTCTTTTTCACAAATCCCCATCCGCTTCTGGCTTTCAAGGCGCCTCGGAAAAACAGAAACCTTCCCTTTACGTCCAGCTGCCACGAATAAGAAGTTGTTCAGATGTTTGAAACCATTTTAAAAGGTCTCCACCAACTGGTTGAAATACAAGAAATACAATCTTCTAGATGAAAAACATGAAAATTTATACAGCTAAATATACATATTTAAAATTTATATTCCGCTTACAAACTGTTGTTGCTCAGGAGCAAACCCAATGCACTTTTCTTCTCATCCTTGTGGGCCAGTGCACGTTTCCAGCTAAAGGAAACATTAAAAATAAAAATTATCATTGCCCTGATGTTTAGTTCATGTGTCAGTAAAGGCAGCAGAGTGACGGGGTCGACGTTTGTCTTTCTGCTTGTAAATGATTCTGGCAGTGAGAAGGGTGAGTTATGTGTGCAGCAAAATGGGGTGAAAGTGGCCTTCTAGGTTTAATGAAATGGCTAAAAACTGGGAGGGCATGAAAAATAGGTAAGTACTGAGGGATACCAATTTGCCAGATACAGACTTTACAAACTGAGGTAGAAAACCTCTCTCCATCTTGAAGGCTGTAGCCTCAGGTGCTTCATACAACATGGACTTCAGCATAGATGCTTTCCTTACAAGCGATGGTACCTCCCTACCCACAACGTCAGCCACATTTCAATCGATTGGAACGAAAATTCAAAAGAGCAGACCTAAGTCTATAGTTGTGTTTTACACTAAAACCAGCCATTCTTTCAGAAGAAAGAGTGCCCCTTCTGTCGAAATAAGGCAGTTCTGACCTGTCCCTGACATGGCATCACCTGGGTGACAAGAGGTCTTTAATCAATGTCTGTCTTTTTTTCTTCTTTTTATTCAATGTTTTGTTTTTAGAGCACGTTTTGGTGCGCTGACTTCGAAGGATTTATCAGGAGAGGTTTGGGCCGGACCGACGACATGGCTGATACACAGAGAAGAAAACACATCAGCTAATGTTGGTGGAGTTGATGGGAATAAAATAATCCCAGGACCACAGCGCTTCATTCTGCAGCCTGAATCATAACGTATGGATGGGGGTACGTGAAGGATGCCGGAGGGCGTAAGTGACAGGTGGTGGGTTCCCTCTGTTGGCTAACCACTATCTAGTCAACATGTGTCATCTAAACAACATCTGTCAGACATTGCTTTATTTCTTAAACAGAAGTTAAAAGGAAAGAGGGAATGCAAAAAAGGGCAAGCTGTAAACCCAGCAGTTCCTTCCGTGCGTGTGGTTGGAAGGGGGAGGCCAAAGCTCTTCTTGCAAAAACATATAGCGGCGGCTAAGCTGGAGAACCACGCACAAGAAAGCTACGCACGGAAAAGTCACTAACTTCAACCTTGCATCTAGACCTGAGGAGAATTTGCCCTTTTAAATTTGGTTTCCTTTCAAATTAAAACGAGCAGTTGGAGTCCTGTAGCTGAACCACCTCTAACCAGCTCACTTTGGTAAAGTTTTAACGTTTCACTCAAATGTAAAATTTCAACATTTATGTTCTAGAGTGTGGTGAAAGCCAACTTTTCTGCTACGTTGTGTAATGTAATAAATATCAGATTGAAAAACTTCATGGAAATGTCATTTTATAGTTGCCTGTGATGTTGTAAGATGCATGTAGCAAAAATGTGTTGACTTAACGGATGCAACTGAACCATGGTTTTCTGATGACAAACCATCGCAGTGGAAAACAGCCTTTGTTAGTATTTTCCTCGTTCCCTGTGTGGCAGGACACTGAGGAAAGCTCTTGCAAAAAAAAACAAAAAAAAAAAGCAGGTCGAGGGAAGTGAAGCAGGTCAAGGGAAGTGATTCTGCCCCTCTACTCAGCTCTCGTGAGACCCCACCTGGAATAGTGTTCAGCTCTGGAGTCCCCAACACAAGAAGGACATGGAGCTGCTGGAGCGGGTCCAGAGGAGGTCACGAAGATGATCAGAGGGCTGGAACACCTCTGCTATGAAGACAGGCTGAGAGAGTTGAGGCTGGTCAGCCTGGAGAAGAGAAGGCTCCGGGGTGATCTTATTGCAGCCTTCCAGTACCTAAAGGGGCTACAGGAAAGCTGGAGAGGGGCTTTTGACAAGGGTGTGTAGTGATAGGACAAGGGGCAATGGATTCAAACTGAAAGAGGGGAGATTTAGGTTAGATATGAGAAAGAAATTCTTTACACTGAGGGTGGTGAGGCACTGGCACAGGTTGCCCAGAGAAGCTGTGGCTGCCCCATCCCTGGCAGTGTTCAAGGCCAGGTTGGATGAGGCTTTGGGCAACCTGGTGTAGTGGAGGGTGTCCCTGCCCATGGCAGGGGGGTTGGAACTAGATGATCTTTGAGGTCCCTTCCAACCCAAACCATTCTATGGCATCCAATCATTATTACCCAGCTGGACTGAGTTGCATATAATGAACTAATTAACTAATCAACTCAAGGTACAGACCCTGCCTACAAGAGGCAGACCATTTCCTCCTGGCTGTGGAAGATGCAATAGCGTCCTTGGTGCTGCAGCTCAGGCTGGTGAGTAACACCATTCTGTGATTCTATGATTCTAAAACACAAAACTTTGTCTTATGAATCTACAGGTAATACCCAAGTGAGGGTCTTTTGCCTTCTAAGTGAACACAGGTTGTGCAGGAAAAATAGAAATAATTTCAAAATGGGGCCTTCATCTCCTGGTAAAAGGAGGAATCAGTGCTCAAGTGCCTCTCCAATGTCAGCTTTGGCTCCTTTGGTGTTTGCATCACGACCAGCACCCCCACCCCCCACTCCACGCCCCACTGCTATGGGCTGATGGTTTTTAGGAGAGCGATGTAATCCAGTGTGGTGAGGATAGTCCTAGGGAGGGATGCGCTGCTCCCTGGAAAGCCTGGGCAAGCTCAAGCCTTGCTGATCCCACAGAGGTGATAAAGTCCTTCCCCAAGGTAGAACGAAGTGCTAAGTGCTGTGATGTATGAGCTCAGAAAATGGGGTTTTAATGATTCATGAGATTTCTCCTGGATGCACAAACACACTTTTTTGCAGGACATTAGCACCAAGAGCCTCTGAGCAATCTGGTTGCCCATCAGGTGAGGAGGACATAACCTGAACAAGTCCTTCCCACGACTTGAGGACAGGCCACCACAGAATCAGTCCATCGAGCTGTAAAAAATCTAATTAACCTTGGAATAGAAATTATTTTAGTGTAAGACTGAAGAGGTTTCAGTCTTCCTTTACGGCAGGGCATGTCTGCCAATTTGACAGTTGGATTTTTTTCAGCCATCTCATCCCAAAATATTTTCTACTTCTCAGTAGCATCACAATAAAAGCAATTTTAAGTTTACTCATTTTTTTTTTCAGTAGAATTATGTATATGGATATGAGACATTCACGAATGAAGTGTTTTGTGGAGTCTGTAGTTAAGCTTACAGAAAACATGAAGAAGACAATGTCAGTGCCTCCATGTGCTCAGCCTCTGTGCTTACCCTGCCTTGCTCCACCTGTAGATGCTGTCCAAGACTGTTAGCTTAGTTAGTTACAGGATGGTTATTTGCTAAGTACCTCATGTATGAGTTCTCCTCCTTCACAGCAGTCTGTGGCTATAAAAATCCTCGCCACTGCAACTCATGTCATGAACAAGGACGACGGCCTGTAAAAATACAAAGAAAATAAACCTCTGCTTCTAAAAGTAGGAAAATTCAGATTTCCACTGGGGTTTTTTTTGGCAGCGACAAATCGAGGAAGAGCTGCTGGACCTTTCTCTATCTACTTGGACTTGCAATGAGTCAGTGTCCGCGCAGGAGAGCGGCCTTGGCCGTGTTGTTGGTACCAGCAGCGTGTGGTCCTCACGCATCCCCTCCGCCGGGGCCACCGGTGTACACGTGTCTCAGGTTCCTGCCGTATCTGCACGTGGGCCACTGAAGGACAGTTGTGTCCTCTGGGGCTTCTGCTTGTGTTTTATATCTAATAAACACCCATGACACTGTCATGTCACAAACGAGTTGATGGTGGTTTGGGTGAATTTCAGCCATAGGCATAAAAAAATAAAGAAAACACAGGACATCGATGGACCAAGTGAGTCAACTCCCATGGTCAGTCCCTGCTGAGGATTTGGTCTCAGGAATGGAAGTTAAATGCACGGGGAATGGAATTTCCTTCACAGGCTGGCTATTTTTTTGCTCTGTGCCTTGTTGTTTTTCTTGCCTTTAGGTATTTTCAGCTGTAAAGACCTAAGAGATAGATTGTTGATTTATTATTATGTATCACTCTGGTGTGAGCAGGCAGGGAAGAAAATGGGACTCCGTAGTTGGACTTAATTTTAGCACATAAAAAGTTTATATGTAGCTAGACAGACACATATATACACATATTTATAGCAGTCGTTCTTTAGAAGCGACAGATCTGACATAATATGTGTCGGATTTAATATTAGATAGTGAAGGAACCCTCAGCCTTTTGTAGGCTTTGGGTCCTGTCTTGAGCAATGCCTTCTGGATGTGCTCTACTCCAGGTCACCACAACCCCAACCGCTGTCATTGACGTACCGTACTTTCATAGATAAAATCTGTTGGTTAGCTGTCTAAAAAAAAAAAGGTTGATTGAGATGTAGTGTAGATTATTTATGCTGACAATATGATGGGAGGTTTGATCTCAAATCAAATTAGACTGCCCAGGGAGGTGGTTGAGTCCCCATCCCTGGATGTGTTTAAGAATAGGGTGGATGATCTACTTAGGGATATGGTTTAATGGGGATTAGGGACGGTGGGACTCGATGATCTCTAAGGTCTTTTCCAACCTAGAAATCTATGAATCTATGAAATCCTTTTTTTTTTTGCCAGCAGTAAGAATTCCTGCCACTGTTTCCTAAACTTGCTTGCTCATCTCTCCCATCTTTGTTGTCCCCTGCTTCTGATCCTATGAAGGGTACGAGGATTGAGTATACCACCTGGTGGCCTCTGGGTCTTTTTGCATTTGGTAAGCAGTGGGTGAAAAATCCCTGATTAAATATGTACTTCATCAGAATTTCATAGCAAGAGAAGTCACACAGATGCAGGGATGGGGGAAGAGCAAGAGGAACGGAGGTCGGCCAAGCAAAAGAGAAGAAATTTCAGCATGTCTTCCCCACACGTAGCCATAGGTATCTCTAAGAGCTGGACATCCATCAAAAGGCTGATGAAAACCATCCTGCCCTTTTTTCCAGTTGCTAGCTAGTAACACTTTCAAACTTCCCGATTCTTCAGCCAAACAGGAATACTCATTAGCTGTCCTGTTTTTCCCAGGTGTGTTCAGCATTGTTTTAAGCCTCCAACCCAGAACTAAACAAACTTTTAGTTCCTCCTTAGTTACTATTTACCTGTGCAAATAAGGCTGCGATTATTTCACGGGTTGTCTTGTAATAGTTACCTGTTTTATTTTCTCTTCCTGACAACAAATTAGAAAATCCTGAGGCTGGAAGACAACTAAAACACTGTTTCAAACTGTAGCTCATATTAATCTGGATTTTTGTTTAAGGAGAGTCACATCATTTTTATCCAAAACAATCTCTCTACAATTAATAGTGAAATTTGGTTTGGAAGTCACCAAGTAAGTCCATAATCAGAGTTGTTTCAGAGTTTAAGGAAACTGTCAGAACTGTGTAAAAACTGCTAGAAATGTCTCCAAAGGTCATGAATTTTCTGAGGGTGAGAAATTTTAATGATTATTTCAACGATTCCTTATTCTAGAATTAATACAGAATATTTTTATTTGATGCAAAAAGAAAAAAGAGTCCAGAGAAAGTTTTGCCAGTGCAAATAGGTTAATTTTAAATTCTATTTCTGGAAAGTCTTAGTGCTGTATACTTGGTAAGATTTTGAACTGGTTAGGCAGATGAGGGTAAGGATTGGTGCTGAAATCACACGTGGTTAAGGTTCTGGTGACAGGACAAGGGGCAATGGCTTTAAACTGGAAGAGGGGAGATTTAGATTAGATCTAAGGAAGAAATTCTTCCCTCTGAAGGTGGTGAGGCACTGGCACAGGTTGCCCAGAGAAGTTGTGGCTGCCCCATCCCTGGAAGTGTTCAAGGCCAGGTTGGATGAGGCTTTGAGCAACCTGGTGTAGTGGAAGGTGTCCCTGCATATGGAACTGGATGATCTTTAAGGTGATCCAACTCAAACCATTCTGCGATTCTATGGTTCTGCAAACACTTAACAGCAGTGATGGCCATGAAAGGAATAACAGCATGTTAAACCTTTTCCTGAGTTACTTTTACAGATCTTTGACTTGAAGATGAGACTAGCTACTCTGCATGGAATACTGTTGTTATTGCAGTGAAGGTGTTAAAGTCAGTTCTAGCTCTAAAATGGAAGTGAATGTGAATTTGCAAGTTAAGTCTGGTCCTGCCCCCACCCTATGGAGGGGAAACCAAGTGACATTTCTGCAGGTGTTGGTTACTTGCAGGGGACTGTCTGGGTATGCAGCTCTCCAGAGAAGATCGCTTGGCAGATGAGAACAGGTCCTCTCATCGCTAAGACAACATTGGTTGTTGGCTGTTTGGCATCTGGCTGAAGAAATGAGGTTGTTTTAGGGGTAGCTGGCAATGATCCTGGTTGACAAAGCAGCCACTGCACTCCTTTGGGTGGTGGTGCCTCGTTTCTCATCGCTGTTGAGGATGGAGCTAGAGAGCAGTAGGGCCAGACCCATGGCAGGGTTGGAGCTGTGCCCAGCATCTCATGAGTTGAGAGCTGCTGCTTTAGTGATGAGCTGACCCTCAAAACCTTCCCTCTTTTGGGCTGTGTGGGGTGACTAGTGACCCCAATACAAATGCTACCCATGCCACATATAAACTCTACTTGGGTTAGTCCATCAGTGTGGACGCAAAACCTATGTAGTGGCCCAGCAATCCAAGATTTTTTCACTGTTTTTCCTTCGTAAGTTCTGTTAGATCCTGTGTTTGCAGCAAAGCTCAAATCTTGCTCTTTGTCCTCTTAAACAAAATGGTTCAGCCATACTACTTTAGTTGCTTGAAGATCTGTCCAGTTGACCCTTCCAAAAGTGTTCAACGGTCCTCTGTAAGTTGTCTTCTAAATCAGAATGATAAGAAAAGATAAGACAGACCCAGTAATACAGGAGGAGCGAAAATATGTCATTCCAGGCACTGTAAAGACTTTTCATTCTGGCAGGTGAAGTGTTGAAATTCAAATGTCATCTTTGTGAGTACTTTGAAGAAATTTGTTTATCTGTTATACTGCTTGGCACTCACCATAAATGATGTAAATAAATACAGGGCACGCACTATGCTGGATAAGAGGTTAATTTTCCCGTGCTTGAAAAATCTCATAGTGAAAACAGAAAGTGCTCTTCTAAAGTAATTTATGCTTAGGAGAAAAACGTAAACGGCACGAAAAGCGGCAAAGTTTTCCACTGATTGCTTGCTAGTAAGCAGATCAAGCAAATTGCAAAGGCAGCTGGAGGTGACTTCAGACATAAGTCAAAAAAAAGTATGCTATAAGGAATGGAAGAATATAATAGGCTTTTGCTCTATTAATATATGCATGAAAGACTCCCTTTTGAAGTTAAATAATTCAACCGTATTGTTAAGCTTCATGGGGAGAATAAATATATTCTTCCGTTTTCAGGGTTTCCAGTTAAATCAGCACCTTGCTGGCAAACTAGCTACTTATATCTGTGTTGGTTTTTGCCATCGTCGCGCGAAGATTGCCCATTGTGCTAATGGCTTTTGAGTCTGCCGTCACCCCGCTGTCAGGTGGAGAGCAATCGAAGAGGAAAAAGAGGAAAAAAAAATTGTGCACCACGCCGGCAGAGAAAGAGCCTAAGCTGCAGGATGAAAAGCAACCCATGGACTTTGCAGGAATTATGTGGAAAGGGAGAGAAGACCGCGTGGCTGTATTTGACTTCACCGCTCTGCTGTCTTGCCGTTCTTCTGCCATGAAAATAGTTTTAATTAAAACATTTAGAGCGCTCCAGATGGAACATGGCTTTAAAGCAGGTGTATGCAGCGTGAAGCCTACAGCGTTGAAACCTCCAGAGCTCTTCTTCCCTCTTCAAGAGACAGAAGAGGGTCCGTTGGGATCAGCGCTGAACGAAATCTCGGAGCTTTCTCGAAAGCACGTTTAAATATTGGCACACTGCCCTCCCCTCCTTCCTTCCTTTTTTTGGCAGACGACAGCTATGAAGACGACTGCTATGAATCTAGACGAATACTGTTTGATAACGTCGTTAGAAGATCGATTCAGCTTCAGCTCCCTTCCCTTGATACAGTCACGGGGTGGATTTACGGGATGTTTTCCTTGCTGCTAATTGGGGTTAAGCTTGGTATGTCCTTCATTTGTGTTCAGAAAAGCTTTAACACAAGCAGCTATAGAAAAATCAGCCCTCTTAGTGGCTGGCTACTCTGAAGCACTGGCTTATCAACCTTTCAAAATCCTGGAAATATTTTGTTTGTTTGTATAAAAATCTAGTTTTTAAACGCTTGCAATGTCTTGGCCTCAGTGAAATCTCTTGACAGTGAATTTCACAGACAAACTTTAATCAGACTCTCCCCCCATTCTCTTGTTTTTTTCTCTTTCAATGTATTGCTGATCATCAGCATGTGTTCATAGCATGAAAGAGCAAGAAGTGATAGACTTGTACTTTGATTTGTTTGGCTTTCTTAATATCTACACTATTTTTCTCCATCTGGGAATATACTGAAGCTGCAAGACAGGCCAGTTGGCTGTCCCTTCACCTCTGCTATTCAGGGAAGCCAAGGCACGTGGTGATGGAGATTTCCCCGTGGTTGACTGGCAACAGAGCCCACATGGTTGCATTATACTATGTTTAGTGTTTTCTGCACTGTTAATAATGTATTCTAAATGTTGGACTCTACTTTCTGACATTACTTTTGAAGGTCTTTCTTTTTGCCATTGTATTTTGTACACCTACTTTTATTTTATCCTCGAATGCTCCTGTTGGCTGTTTGTCTCTGAACTGGGCTGTATGTGAAATATATTTTACCCAAACACATCCGTATTGCAATGCCGTGGTGCGGAAATGCAAGACTTAAGAGCAAGACATCAAGAGTATCCAAAATGTCAAGACAGTATAGTCAAACTCTTTGAATCTCCAGCAGTTTGTGGAGATTGGATCTTGATTTCTAACTTTAAACCTGAGAAATCTCAGCTTAATGAAACTGGAAAAGGGACTGAAAAAGCCTATAGGAATTTTTGGTATGGAATGTCACATTTACTGTGTTCAAATGTTTCTCTAAGGGGTGTATAAAGCTGAAGCAGGGGCCAGTGGAAGAAACCAAGGGCCTGTCTTGAATAAATCAACCAGCAAAGATGTGGGAAAGGAGGGAATTTCTTGTTTGGGCTATGTGAGGCTGCAGTAACCTGAGATGTAGGTTCTCGGAGGTTGAGCTGTCGGAAAAGTGGCTGAATCGAGACTGGAAAGGGCTGTTCCTCTTTTTTATACAGTTTACCAAAAACCTGCCAGGTTCTGATATCTGTTTTTCACCTGCCTTGATAAGCCTGATCCGAGCAGCATTCTGCTGCGCAGTTCCCCCACCTCAAACCAGTCCCACAAGCAACATCTACTGGTTTCTGTGCGCCACCTCTTGGTCGCTGGGGATGGACCATTCCTTCTGCTGGGCTTTAGGGAGCTCTTGTTCTCCACACGCTCTATTCATTTCACACTGGGCTTTCAAGAAAATAATATTAAAAATAATGTAATGCAAATGAGAACCTTACATTAGTCATGATTTGGTTAAAAGCAGAGCAATATTACAACAGTGCTCTACGATACGGTCTCCAAGTAGGTCGTCTCCTGTGAAGATGGGAAGCAAAACTTGCTGGTGTTAGTGAGAGCTGGATCACGGTTATATGATTTCAATGTATTTTCCATATCCTGCTCTTGAGCTTCTCTACACGATGCTGAGGCCTGGGGCATGTGGTCAGGTCTCCTCCGTTTGGTATTGAACGTGGGGCTGATGGATGGGCTCTGCCCTGGAGCTCTGCTCGTTGGTGAGGAGAGCCATGAGCACGAGTGGCAACAGCTCCTTTGACACATCCCTGCAGCTTCAGCTGGAAGTTTAGTAACATCATACCAAGGAAATGAGAAAAACCTGCATCTCTGGAACCAATTTCGAATCTGCCTCTGTAAACCACATATTTGCGAGCAGAAACAGAATCTAATGTTTTGGATCAGATCCAGGTTGTCTAGTTGGGGTTTTTTGTGTGTTATTTTTGTGAAGGTTTGTGGTCCCTAAGACTAACCTGTGCCAGATCTTTCAAAGAAACCCACTATACCCTATAGGGAGGAAGTAGTCTGATGTGAAAACATCAAAGGATGAGATTGAGCATCCTTTTTATTAACACACAGAAGCACAGGTGCAGCTCTCGGTTGCCTTTCCATTTATTCATCCAAACTCTCATACAACTGATTAAAGTTTCAATAATCGATTAAGACAATGCATTTCAGTTCCTCTGTTTTTGTTCTCAGGAAAGCAGACGTTCCCAGCATGGTGTGCGTTGGAGGGTTTTACATGACGGTCTGCAGGTCCCCGGTGCCATGTGGAGAGAAGACTGAGCAGATGGTGATGGCTTTCCCTTGGGATCCCGAGTTAACATTGAGATGAAAATCTCATTCATTAGTTCCTTAATGTCGAGTGCTTGAGTGACTCTTGGGGCGTTATCTGAGGAATTGCAAATGAAGGAGGTCTTCAGAACCACGGGTGGGATGGAAGGTGAGCATTTCAGTTTAAAATGAACCTTTCTGCCCTGTGCCTGCAGCATCCAAGTCAATCGCAGTACCTGAGCCCTCCAAACTCATCATCCTTTGAGCCTTCTCATCAAACAGGTTCACCTCCCCGCTCCAAAACTAAATGTACTTTGCCGACTAATTAAGGGACTTGTGCCTTCGGGCCACTTTCTACCTACAAAGGGCAGGAATTGCAGCACTATTAGCGGTGCTAATTAGATAAATAATAGTTTTGTAGCCTGCCTCCAGTCCTTGAAACGGGAGCAGAAATGGAAGGAGTTAACTGCTGCTGCTTTTTACAACGGGGATTTGTGCTCTAGGAATGACTTGCTGACTTATGGTCTGCCTCTGTTTGCAAGTTTTATGGTGCCACCCAGGATTAACTGATTTTGCCATTAAAGGGAGATAAAATGATAAAACTAAAAAGCAGTCTGTAAATTCCAGCAACAAGGGGTGCCAACCTCTGCGTTTTGTAATGGATGGGACTTTGACGTTTTTATGTTCCTCTTTATTTGGCTCGAGCTGGGGGAGAAAACATTAATTGCCAGGAGGTAGAGAGAGAACAGCACAACTAATAACAACATGAGTTTATAGGACTGTGGGATGGTTTGGAAAAGCACAGGGATATTCCTTCATATTAGCCTATCTTAATCGGGTATCAAGGAATCATTAAAAGAAGCAATAGAAAGTTTTAAAGGAACGAAGGAAGGCCTGTAAATATTTAAAGAGCAGGCTGGAAAGTCCAGATAGGTAAGGCAAAGCAAAAAAGTGGAACTAACTGATCTTTGACATCTCTTCCAACCCAAATCATTCTATGATTCTATAATTCTACGATTCGTTCCTCTCAAGGGTCTGACTTCAGCATCCATCACACCCGAGAACAGCCCCAGCTTTTACAGCCAGAAGTGGAATGACTTTCAGCCCTACAAAACCTGTAGGCTGTCTTTCATGGCAGGGTACCCGCATCCTGGGATGGCAGAGGTCAGGCACCGCTGCCTGATGCTCTGAAGGTGGGCAGCAAACTGCAGGGTTTTGTTTGCCAAGGGGCTCAGACGAGCTGTGCTCATCGAGGCGGTGTTCAAGGGCAGCAGACCACCCTTTGTGTGCTCTGAAGACGACGTTTTTGTGTGTTTTTTTCTTTTTTTTTTCCCCCCTTTCAGAAGACATTTAGCAGAACTCTGCTCAGTTATGCCCAGAGTCGGTACGATCATTAAGAAGGAAAGGAACTGGAAATCGGTACATCTCTGACTGGTTGAACATTTACTCTCATTACAGCTTGAATTAACTAGGACAGCAATACCAGCATGGCAGGAGCAAAACACTGGGGAATAAAGCACCAGGGTCTGATTATTTTTTTAATTATTTTTCTTCAAACAAAAATGGGATGATCTGTCTCCCCTCCCCTCCGCTCCCCAGCCAAATAAAGGAGTTTATTTCAAGTGGCTAATGATGACTGCCAGCTCTACAAAATATCCTTTTACTCACTATTTTCCACTGCCACAGTCATAATTCAAGGGATCAGCTTTGTTCCACAAAAGTAAAATGGTTGTGAATAGATTATGCTTGGAGTCGAATTTTGAGGTGCGAGTTGCTGACTAGATTTCATCAACAGAAAGGAGCTGGCAAGGATCTTTGCTCACCTTGGATAATGGAATTTCTTTACTCTTGTAATCTGAGCAGGTATCAAAAACAGAAGAGAGTTTCTATAACTGGAAAACATTCATGAGGAACCAGCCACGTTATCCTACGGGCCGTAGGATGACCTTACCCATGTGGTATGACCTGTTTTTTTCCATATGGTGTCTCAGGGACCTGTATTCTCCTTGTCTGGCTGGTACATGTGAAAGTTGGGAGGCTCAGAGAGACCGTTGTGTCTGTGCACCCAGATACTCAAAAGGCTTTCAACTTTGCAGTGTCTTGTTTCTGAGTATTTGGGTTTATCTTCCTGCAGCTCCTATGTGGAAAGCAGTAAAATTGGCATTATTCCATCAACTCTCCTTGTTTTTTTCTTTACCTAGAAAACCAAAGGTTTTCCTTGGGCTGAGAGGAAGATCAAGACAAGGGAAAGAAAAGACAAACAGGTAGAAATCGAGTTGGCTAAACATGAAAAAAACCCTGTTTTCTATTTTCTCTCCTATTTGGAAGAAGCCTAGAAACAACCTGAAATGAAATCACTAATTCTAATTGGTTAATCTCGAGATTAAAAAGCTAAGTGAATGCAAAAATTTCATTTGAAATAGAAACATCAGGTAAATTAAGTAAATACATAATGTCCATGCTAAGCAAACGAGAGTCAAAGCACAGGCTGTGGAAATCAGTTGGCTAATATGGGATTTTGAAAGTCTGCATGTATATCCTAGGCCTAATACAGACTGAAATGTTATTCTACTAATTTATTCCCATAAGAGGTAAATCAGGGAAAAGTGAAAATGGCTCAAAGGACGATTTAACTGATTAGTGCTTTGATCTGATTTTGCAAAATTGAATTTCAAAAGAATACTGTTAAAAGTATCCCAAGAAGTCAATATGGATGTATTTACATGAACAAAATGTTCTGAAAATGCTATGAATTTCCCTTTCTAATTTTAACCTCAGTTTTGACCATGGGTCACTATTTTAATTCAAACAATAAATGAAAAAAGACAGATTAGCATTGAAAGCGGCAGTTTGTAGCCCAAGTAAGCAGTAAGTAACAAACTGGATTAGTCTTAAGAAATTTTTCTTTTATTGATAACGTCAGCTCATAAATTCTTGTTCAAAATCACATTTTTATTTCTTTGAGGGGACGGAGTCAGAGGGATCAAGACAGGAATGATGCTCATGTGTCACTTTGGGGTCTAGCAAGCCTGAACGGGGATATAGATGCTGTTGGATAAATTCTCATTTGCACATTTGTGTTGCTAAATTGGTCTTATGGTAAAAGAGAATTTAGCATTTTCTAGATGTCATATCTATCTTTAAAGCTAGAGGAGTAAAATGTGACACATTGTTGTCCCTCAGGGCTGCAAAGCATTTCAGCCAAAGAACTCTTGAATATTAAGTTGATGGTCTTAAAACAGAGTGTTTGGGAATTTTGCTTTCAAGGCTGCATTATTAGGTCCTGCTTTGCATGAAGTACCCAAGGCTACCTCCAAGGTGATATAAAGCTTTATTGCTTTCCCAGTGGATGGAGTGGTGGAGAATTTCTCTGCAAGGATATATTTACCTGCACTTTGCTTGGTTAGCGTACAGTAGCATGCTTCTTACTTTTTTTTTTTTAAAAAAAGAAAACTAAGAGAGCATGCAGACTCTTCTCGGCGTCTCTCACTCCAGGTAGTCTTTGACTTCAGCCCTGTTACTGACCTCTTTCTTGGGGTAGCTCGGTCCTCAGGAGCTCCCCAGGCCCAGCACATTTGTGCAGTGGGTCCCTGGGCACCCCAGCTTGAGCTGGTATATTACATCGAGGTGAGAGCCAACCTGTCTCACGGGACCCTACTGGCTGCCGTAGCTGATATCCATTTCTGAATGCCACTTCCAGTTTATTCCCGGCGGTAGCATTTTTGTGGCAAACTTAATGAGGTTTTTCTTACCTCTGGGAAATTAAAAAAAAGAAAAATAGTAATTGCTTATTCAGAGCTAGTCTAATATATTTTCAGGGATGACAGGAAGAGAGTAAAGGGAAGGGGAAGACACCTAGTGTGTGATGAGCTGGTGGGCGAAACCAGGCTGCACTGGTCTGACTTCTTCATCAACTAGAAACAACAAATCCCACCATTAAATTGACTCCTGGAAAAGTCAGCTGAAAATTCTGTATATATTTAAGAGCTAGCGTAAGACCACCATAGGTCAGATCTAATTTTCATGAGAAGCATCTAGAAGATGGTAATCATGTTAAAACACATATGGAGCAGATACCAGTCCTTCCGGATGCTTCTTTTATCACTGGATAAACTTTGTAGAAGGAGCTAGAACAAAACCTAAAATGAGTAGTAATGAACATTTAGGGAGATGAATAAATGAACCTATATCTGCTGGTCCTGCAAATCTTGAACCAGGGAGGGTAAGCTGAGTTATTTAGATACAGTTCTTCAGATTTTTAAATAAGATTTCGATTAATTACTGTTAATTACAGTTGGTTGGGAGGTTCAGAGCGCCCTGTGAAGTGAGTAGAAAGGAAGTCTGAAATTGCCAAAAGATCAAAGGAAACCAAGCATCAAGATCTGCTGGTAGTAGAGTAATTTAGAGATGTTTGCTTTCATGTGTAAATAAAAGAAATGTAGTATTTCTCCTAGAACTTGTGGTTTTCCTTCTAGTTCTTCACCAAGAGGTACCTGCAGGAAGGAAGCTTCCTGCTGTGAGCTCTCTGAGTAACATGGGAGTCAAATATGTCGTAGAGCGGTCTTGATGGTATATCAGTGAAACTGATGTAAGTGTCACCATACTGTTAGTAAATGGCTACCAGAGCGGTGTGTCTACATGTATCTATACCTTCTAATGGATCACTATTTTTACAGAGTGCACCGTTCAGTGACCTTGGAACAAGGATGTATGTGCAAGTAGCTTGTGCTGACAACTTATTGGCACTCAAAAAGTAGGAGATTATAGCAGAAGGCCCCCAAAATGCAAGCATGACATGCTACAGAGGCCTTGTGAGTGTGGGGCACAGAATGGTAACTACTTGTAAACGTGTACCATGAGTGGTCCTTACTGGTCCTTAAAGGATGTAACCATGGACACTGAATAAAGCTGATAGTAGGTATAACAAAGAGAACAAAGAACAAGTATCCAGCATACAATAACTGCCATATATGTTAAAACTTCATATAACATGGAATTTATGCACCAAGGAGGAGAGAGCAACTAAGAAAACCATTAGAAAAGTCATAAAAATAACCCACGGAAATTCAAGAGTGAAGAGGAAGAAATCCCATTATCAGCATTATAATCCTCCTGGTGAGGAATGTGGGAAGCTAATGACAATGTAATGACATTGAGTGAAGGGTGAGCATAACACCAGAAGAAGGGATAGCTGTGAGAAAGTTTTGTACGGATGGATTTTTAATATATCATTATTGCAAAAGAGCTGCTATAATTGGGTACTTTGAACTATAAATGTTTATGTAATTGTAACTGAACTAATAATAATTCTTGGATTAGACTGTCAAGACTTCAATTAGACTATCAAAAAATGTTTGACCCTGCATATCAGGTGTGTTCCCTTGGCTCACACAGGTTGGGTGGGGTGTTGGTATGGTCGTCTGCCCTTGAAGCTGTTGTAAAATCTGGATGTAACAATGGGTGTGATGGATAAAGGGCCTTTTGGTGATCTTCCTCAAGAAACAGAAAAAGTGGTACAAGTGGTTTGTTAAAACTAAATATGTCATAGAATCACAGCATGGTTTGGGTTGGAAGGGACCTCAAAGCTCATACAGTTCCAACCCCCCTGCCATGGGCAGGGACATCCTCCACTACACCAGGTTGCTCAGCCTGGCCTTGAACGTCTCCAGGGATGGGGCAGCCACAACTTCTCTGGGCACCTGTTCCAGTGCCTCACCACCCTCATCGTAAAGAATTTTTTCCTTAGATCTGATCTAAAACTCCTCTTGTTCAGTTTAAAACCATTGCCCCTTGTCCTGTCACTACATGCCCTTGTCAAAAGTCCCCCTCCAGCTTTCTTGTAGCCCCTTTAGGTACTGGAAGGCTGCTGGAAGGTCTCCCTGGAGCCTTCTCTTCTCCAGGCTGAACAGTTCCCAACTCTCTCCGCCTGTCTTCATAGCAGAGGTGCTCCAGCCCTCGGATCATCTTCATGGCCCTCTTCTGGACCCACTTCAGCAGATCCATGTCCTTCTTGTGCTGGGGATCCCAGAGATGAATGCACTACTAATGTAATAGTTAGAAGAAGTTATTCTTGAAAATGTTAATATTTGTGACTAATTCCTCTAAAACAGGGCGATTATAAGGCTAGCCAGGATGAAATATGTCGAAGAACCTAGTGAAGACTGTCATCCAGGCCAGCTAACAGGGAGCAACCTGACAGTAAAGAACAAAATTGGAAGACAAAAGAAAAAAATCAACCTAGCTTTGTGAATGTTTGGAATGGGTGAGCTGTAATGGGTGGTTGTCTCTTGAATGTGTGCTGAAAGGCTTAGAGGTAATCAATCTCAAGGGCTTCACGTCTTGATCGATCTTATCTGCTAAAGCTATTTGATAGGAGGGGCTTAAAAATTGAGCTACACATGAATATTCATTATAATGTGGAGGACCTTTCAGCAACTGGGGAAAATCGGTGCATGGAAAATTTTTTAGTGGGACTGAATGAAATTCTTTTAGGTGGATTGAATTTCATTCCAGCTGACTGCTCTTGCACCACCTTCAGCAAAGAAACTGCAAGTCCAGCAGTAGAAATTCCCTTTAAAAATGTAGCTGAGCAAAAGGGCTGGAGGTAACTGGCTTTCAGTGGAGATGTGATGCCCTCTGGGCAGAAGTTACGATAACAGCTGCATGTTTAGGTAGGCTTTCAGTAAAGGAAGAGATGAGGCTTGGTTGAATTCTGCGTGAGAAAAAGATGCTGGGAGGATTTTTGTTGCTGAAGCCATTATGAACCTGAAACATCTGGATGCTGTTTCTCAAAAGGGAGCCGTGAGGCAAAAAGGGAGCTCCTAGTTTTAGTATACATGTAAGAAAAGAAGGAAGTTATGAAGGAGGAGACAGCGACCTCCCAAAGCTTTTACTGGCTGTCTTCTAGCACAGTGACAATTCCAACAAGGTTACAGATCCAGCCAAAACCGTTTGTTTTGAGGAAGTAAGAAGCTGTGCATCCTATTCAGAAGGACAGAGGTTGTACTGTATGGCCAAGCTCGTTGATGAGTTATAGTGAGAACTGACTCTGATACAAAAGCTACCTCCAAAGTAAAAAGAAGCCTCAAAGCATTTTTTCAAAAAAAAGAAAAAACTTTCAGATAATATATATTAAAAAAAAAAAAGTATTAATCACAATACCTAAGCTGAAGTGTTTCACGTTTGGCTTTCTAAAATGTTAAATTTCCCAATATCCATTCCTTAATTCAGTTTGCTGTTTAAAATGATAATTTTCACATATTCTGTTACAAAAGTTGTTGGGTTTCCATCTCTGAGACTTGAGCAGGTAGCTGAGATAGGGGAACAGTGCATCTCCCTTTGCCAACTGCTGACTCCGAGAGAACAGAGAAATCAAATCCACCTGGTTTCCCTTCCCCGAGTTTCCAAGGTTTCAGATTATGCTGTACGACGGCAGATAAAAGTTGGCTTCACCTTAGGAAAGCGGTGGGTTTGCAGTTCAGTTGCTACCTGGGTGAAGCATTTTGCCAAAGAACGAGACCACCTCTGTACAAAATCGTGATAGTTCAATGTGGGGGGGTGTTCTGGCGGCAGGGGAGGGGATTTGCTCCCTGTGCCACCAGATCTGAGTCCCATCCCCCCCGGGGGGTTGCGCCAAACCGGCGCCTCTGCGAACGGCCCCATTTAAGTTGGGACAAAGGGGCGGGAAAGGGGCTTTTGCCCAGGGGCGAGGAGAGGGGCGGGGGGCGCTGCCCTCGCTCCCGGCTGGGCGGCCGCTCGGGCCGGGCCGGCGCCACGTGCTCAAGATGGCGCCGGGGGAGCCGCATGGGGGGGGCTCGGGAAGCGCCCCGCTCCCGGGGTGCCCGCCGGGCCGAGCTCCCCCAGAGAGGATTAAGATCTCAGAGAAAACAACCACAGCGACCAGGTCAGTCAGGATGGAGCAGGAGGAGCTGTGCTGGAGCTGAGGTTTCCCTCGCAATCGGTGTGAAGATGGCGGGCGGGCCCCTGCAGCCAGGGTGCGCTCGGCGGGGCACAGACCCACTCGCGGCCCGTGGAGAAACCCACGTCGGGGAAGAGATGCCCGAGCCCAGGAGAGGCCGTGGAGCAGGGGGTGCACGAGCAGGTACTGTTAATAATGGGCAGGGGATGCACGGCGGGGTCGTGGAGGCATCTGGGGTCCGTGGGACGGCCCGCGCCGACGCGAGGGGCAGCAGCTCCCTGAGGGGCCGAGACTGGTAAAGCCCGAACTGGTGCGATGCGTGGGGAAGGATTTCAGTCCTGCGGGCAGGGCTTAGCTGGAAAAGTTTGGGGACTTTTTCTTCGTGAGTAGGGGATCCACCGAAGCAAGGGAAAAGGGTGTAAGGACTCCTCCTCCTTTAAGAAAGGAGCGGCAGTAACAACATGGATGAACTGACCTGCACCCCCCATTCCCTGTCCCCCTGCGCCGCCGGGGGGAGGTAGAGCCGGGAACGAAAGGAAATAGGGGGTGGGGAGGTGTTGTTTTAAGATCTGGCCTTGTTTTCTCTTTCAAGAGAAGCGGTTTCGTTCCCTTATGTCTCCTGTTAAGTAGCTGTTAATAGATTGTTTTGTTTTATGAAGAAAACCTGAGTCATGTTGTGCCCGGGACCGTGGTTGGTGGGTGCTCCCTCTCGGTTCTTGTCTCGACCCTCAGTCCAAAAACCACGACAAAAATACAGTTCCCCCCTCTTTGAGAGTATTTCCCGATGGGCTTGTCTGCACTGGGATGTTGTTGGTGTAAAATAATGTCCTGGGACTCGAATTTCATCTGCACGTCGGTGCAGAAGCTGAGTGCATGCGAACTGATTTTAGCATCTCCTCCAAGCTCTCCGTTCCTGCAGCCCGTCATCCTCTCCCCACCTGCTGTGGGGTTTGTGGGGTTTTTTTGGCATGTGCGTGGTTAATTTACCTCTCTGCCTGCGGAAACGGCAAAGCATCCTGCTTAAATTCGGCAAAGCGGCAGTGAGATTTGACTAGGACCGTTTCAGCAGGTGTATCCATCCTTATTTTCTCCTTAATTCTGTTTCTACTGCTGAATGCGGAGCCGCGATGTCCTGCTGGGAAGTTTCCCCCACATCCACTAGATGTTAGTATTGTTCTGTGGAAGTGCCTTACAGCAGCTACACTGAATTCCCGACTAAACCTCTGCAAATATGTGGAGCTCTTCCTATGTCAAACCCTTCCTCATCACCAACAACCTCTCCCCCCTCCGCCATAATTTACTTTTTCGATTGTTACTGTCACATGTAGAATTTACAAAATTGTCACTTAAGAGTAGAAAGTGACAATTTCCGTCTAAATCTCCTGGATGTGGAGACCTCTTCTGCCCTTTTTCTAAGTACATTGAATTCATCCAGCACATGGCAACTCTTTAAAGAGCAAAACAGCAAAAAGGAAGGCTATTCTTTTGGCTCTTCTCTGAGTTTATGACTTCAATTCTACAAAGAAGTACTACTGAGCTTTACATTCTCATTTATTAGTACTGGGATTAAAGGAAAAATTGTGAAAATTGTCATTAATTTTGACTTTGATTCTCATGTTTTCGTCTTTTTGTTGTTGTTTTGTTACATTAGCACTTAGGAAAATTTGTTTTTAAAGAAAGAGATTTGTTGTGTCTTTGTATCTTTTCTGTCTTGTTTGAGCTCCCTCTTTCCCCTCATTTAAGCATACGGCCAAATGAGGAGAGCTGGTGCAAGCCTATCTGCTTATTTCGGTCCCATCACACATGGTCGTGGCTTCCTCTGCACCAGTTTCAGAGTTTTACTGATGCTGTCGTTAATCCAACAGAAAACCAACCCGGAAAAACCTTGCAAATCTAGAAAAAAGCTGCAAATCCTCCTGCTGAAGAAGTGAGCTCTGTGGTGGAGAAATACTAAAAGGTGGGGGACAGGATCCCATCCTCCATCTCCCTGGGGGTTTTGTTCTCCGTAGTCACCGAAGAAACTCCAGTGGTTGACTGGTGACAATGGGAAGGAGTTCCTGGAGCCAGGTGGGAAGGAGCGAGCCTATTGCTCTCAGCACCGTTGACCTCCTAGATAGGCCCAGCCCTAATTCATTCTATTCCAATTCTAATTCACAGTTCTCCTGTGTTCTACCTCATGAGCTTGACTTGTAGCCTGTTTCCTTCCATATGCTTAGGAGACCTTCAGTAAAACATGCTAGTGGAGAAAGCAGTGAGAGGGCTTTCAATCTACTATCACACTGGGGCGTTTAGGGAGGGCAGACCATCCAAATGTCCTGCTGAATGGCCCAAAGGCAGTTTCAGGCAGCCTGCAGGTTCAGGAAGGTGATGTTGCATTGGTTATCCTTAAATCACAAATCAAAGTCTATCTCTGCAATCAAAGCATTAGGGAACAGCGGCAGCTTCTCGGGTTGTTCGGGATCTCAACGTGCAGAGACACACTGGCCTTAGCAGGGCTAAGCTGTTTGAAACCCAGATTGTGTTCCTGTATCAGGGGCTTGCTGGGTGGCCTCAGCCTTGCTGTGCCTCTCCAGTCTTGCTTTTTAATCACCACACCAGCCTACGCTTCGTTATCAGTGTGCACGGTGACCAGGGAAAAGGGTCTTGTAGGCTCCGTTGAGTGTGGCACCAATGTTAATCAATAATAGACAACTAACTCATGCTGCGGAAGAGCTGGCTGTGTGCAATTTTGAATGTTCTTTTCAAGGGCCGGAAAAGGCATGTACACCAAACCCTTCATCCAGCTCCTCAGAGGACGGTGGTTATTTCAAAGCTCTTAAGCAACTTTGGAGAAAAGCCACAAAGCGTCTCCCTCAGTAGCCATGACTACATATGTGTGGTGTAAAGCTTCTGGTCGCACGTTCATGCCTTCAGAGGAAAACTGCAAATTTCTCAAAGCAAAATCCTGGTAGATTTAGTTCTAGTTATCCTAGCTATTTCTGCATGCACTATTTTAAAATGTTTATATACAACCTAATTAATCCGAAATTGTTCATAAATTTTGACTGTCTGTAGCAACAGCTCAATACATTGGCTCGAAACTATTTAATGTCTGGTAGAATTAGGAGAAGTCATGGGCAGATGTGGTTTGGCAGATTGATCCTGGGCTGCAGAGACTGCCATGGAGATGGACAAGCAGAGCAGCCTGGGAGCACTTCTCCTGCCGCAGCCCAGGCTGTGCTGGCTCTGCCTGAGACTTTCCATGGCTGGCAGAGAAGGGTCAGAGCAGGATCATGATATTGAGCAGTCTCTTGAATTTATATGCCTGTGGGATCACTCCATGAAAGCCGTCCAGGGAAAAAGAGGTAGGACTCATAATCACCCATAGTGCAGGACACATTCGTTCAGATTTCTCTTCCATTTGAAGGTTTTCCGCTCATGCCTCCAAGAAGGGTGCCTTCAGCAGTAGGTTGGTTCTCTCTTCTGCTGCCTGGAAGCTTAATTTCCCTTGGGGCCAACCTTGACATTAGTTGATGGCCATGACCACAGCGGTATCAAAGGCATTCAATTTCTTAAATTCTTTTCAAAAGGATGTAAAAAAATGCACGTGCCAAGCAGTTCTACTGGGTTACCAGCTCAAAATAATTGATGTTTACTGGGGTGAGAGAAGTGCTGAGTGTGACCCTACTGGTTAGAGCTCTCCCTGGTTCCACCCTGTGCTAAGGCGTTGCACAATGGCTTTGGCATGAGCTCAGGGCTGTGTTGCACCACCTTCTCTTCCTCTCTACCACAACTCAGCAAGTGTGAACCAAGAACGTGGACAAGTTTCTTTGCTTACATGTTGTGTTTAGGCAACACTTTGTGATGTGTTTGTCCCAGTTTAAAATACAAAGAGTGTTGAAAACCCTTCAGTTTCTTCCCTTGTAAAACATTAATTCCTATTTTTGCTACCTGGCTGAGAATCTATTTCTTTTCTGAACACTCCTGGGAAAAAATCTATGCAAAACTGCTGGATCTCTTCCCATCACCTTTCATTTACTTCCTTCAGAAGATCACAAAATATGAGAAAGAAAATAAACCAGAGCAATTCAGAGACGCTCTTTTGTATCAGAAATATTTCCCTTTTCTCCTCATAACTGCTTGTCTCACCTGTGTCTGATTGCACAGTGCACATGGTCATCTGTACGCGCCGAGATCAGCACACCTGCGGTCCTGAACCGACCCATACAGTCCCAGTTGCCTCCATAAGAGCAAACTGGGTGATTTTGGAGGCAGTGCCTTGGGGATTCAGACCCATGAGCCTTTTTCAGATTGTTGTTCTTTTGCTTTTATTGAGGCTTTTACTGCATGTGGCTGCTCCAAATCATCCCAGAGGGTGTAAATATGGTATGATAAATAGAGAGTTTGATATTTTGAAGTTGTGTACTTTCATGTGGCTGTTTTGTGGGTATGGTTTTCATTTGGTTTGGTTTGGTTTGTGTCAGGAATTGGAATTGGATGGGAATTTCATTGCTACAGATGGTGCCTTGACAGAAAACTTTGGTCTAATACAAATGGAACTGAAATTTCAAATTATGCCCACAGGCTTAGAAGAACAGAATCCAAATCAGTAATGCAGCAGGTGTTGGCCATTTGTAATTTCTGTTCCCTCATCGGGGCGGTATCAAGCATCCGATCAGTTCTGGTACTTGTGCAGCTTTGGCTCTGATGTATCAGTGTCAGCAATACCATTTATTTTCTCTAAAAGGTAATATCTCTGCATATATATAATTTAACCAGGGTTCAACCTCGATGTCAGTCAAGACTTTATTAACTTTTCCTTGTCCATCCTTTTATAACAACTCGCTTTCCACCTGAAATGAACATATTGGGCTTTACTGACACCTCTACTTAGGATCACCCTTATTTAAAAGCCTTGACTGCAAACTTCAGCAACTCTTGGCTCTGTTATTTAGAAGCCATGAAGTACCTTGATGGTCTTGTCTAGCTTGCTGTTCCCTCTTCATGAATCAAAGGGAAAGTTTGAGAATAATTAAATTCCCTTGAATTTGCATAGGAAGCATATCTACATGTTTTCAGGGTAAGAGAGAGCAACCCAAAGCTTCCAGGAAATCATCACGTTATTGACTTATGACTAAACTGATTCAAGTAATTATGGAATTCTTTTTTTTTTTTTTTTTTTTTATTTTCTAGGTCAAGGAGCGGTGATTGGTGTTATGTTTTTCTAGCATTGTACCATAGTAAAACATGCAGTGCTTTCTAAAACAAGGGCAACTTCAGTCTTGGTGCCTCACTGGAGTTTGTTTTACATGGTGACAGTGGTAGATGTGCAAACTTCAGGTTAGCTACACCACATTTTTTATGTGAAACTCTGGAATTCCTTACAACAGGGTTCACCCCATGGTAGATAATATTCACTTACATTTGACCTCAGTGATAATAATAGAAAGTTTCTAAACATTTTGTTCTATTTACAAGTCTCCTTATAACAATTCTTCCTAACTCTGGTATGAAATAACATGTTTCATTTCATAAATGGAGACAAGTCTATGAGGAAATATTCTGACTCTTTAACTTCTAATAGAAAGAGGGGATAGAACATATTTGTTTTTTTTTTTAAAAAAAAAGCTTTTCTGAAAATATTTAGATATTAAAACTTCTCATATCTTTTGGAAGTTCCACCATCAGAACTGTTAAAATACGTGAATCTAATCTTCTGCCTTAATTTGTTTGGTGATTCTTGTATCTTTGGGCCTTCTCATAGGGCCTTCTCATTCTTATTGGCTGGAATTGAAGAGTCCAATGCCACAGATAAATTCCTTGTATTGGTGTTTATAGATCATGATTAAATATTTTCAATTCTCTTTTGGCTAAACTAAGATGACTGAAGTCTTGGACTCTTTCTATGTGATGTAAACTTCCAAACCCTCTGATTTATCAGTAGACTTTTTGAACCATGTACATCAAGACAAGGTTTGCTGTCTGTTAGCTCTGCCATGTACTTGGCAGATGTACAATTTTATGTTTCTCCATCTTTAGAAGAGTGCTACTTGCTGTACCTGGTCTACTAAAGATCAATATAAGTCTTTATCAGTGATCGTTCCTCTTTCATGTTTTCCCCTGCCTCATTCTTTGTTTCCCCTGCAGGTTTTAGTGAGGGCATGGTGGAAAGTTTTCCTTCCTCCTATCACTAGTAAAAACATGAAAAGCATCAATTCGTTCTTGTGAGATCCTGCTGAAAAAGTTCCTGTTCAATTCTGTGTCCTTTCCCCTTTACAGGGGTATTTCAAGAGTCCCCAGGTAGCTGTGTAGCTGCTGCCATCACAATTTTTTGATGGCTCTAGTTGCTTTATCAAACCACTCACGATACTTCATTAAAACTTTCAGATAAGGAAAATGCACGGATACTTCAGTTACAGATACTTATACTTTCCAGCACTTCTATGAAGTGCATGGATATTGCTAGCTGCCTTGCAGAGAAGAGGAAGCTGAGGTTAAACTGTCTGAAGTGCACGGGAAGTCTGTGCCCGGGAGAGAACAGAAACTCCCTCCTCTTGCATTCAGTCTGATTTCCCAGTCAAAACCAAGGAGCTCCTACTGAATAACCGAATCTATGCCCAGTTCTGGGTTCCTCACTACAAGAAAGGCATGGACGTACTGCAGAGAGTCCAGAGAAGGGATATGAAGATGATGAAGGTACTGGAGCATCTCTCCCATGAGGAAAGGTTGAGAGCTGGGGCTGGTCAGCCTTGGGAGGAGAAGGCTCAGAAGAGCTCTCATCTGTGTATGTAAATACATGAAGGGAGGGTGCAAATAAGAGAGAGACAGGCTTTTTTCAGTGGTGCCCGTTGGCAGGAACAAAGGCAATGGGCACAAACTGAAACACAGGAGGTTCCCTCTGAACACTAGGAAAACGCTTTTTTACTGTGAGATTGACCAAGCACTGGCACAGATTGCCAGAGAGGTTGTGGAGTCTCCGTCCTTGGATGTATTCAAAAGCCACCTGGACACAGTCCTGGGCAACTGGCTCTAGGTGGTCCTGCTTGAGCAGGGCGGTTAGACCAGATGACCTCCAGAGGTCCCTGCCAACCTCAAACATTCTGTGATTCTGTGAATACCCCTGAAGTTTAGTGCATCCATTCTTTAATTCCCTACGTTTTCTGTTTAAGGATGTACAGCTCTTATTTGTGCTCTCTCATGCTTTCTAATAAGTAATTAGAGGAATGAAAGCTGATGGCCCTGGCTTAGAGGTCACGTGTTCTTCTGACCTATCTGACAAACACATGATCTGTCTTTAGAAAATAAACAGCCCCCCACCCCTCGAAAGCTGCAGAGCAGCAACGCTTCCTACAGCAGTAAGGCACAACACAGATTTTAGTTTTCGATGGTATTTTTGACGCGAAGGCTCAGAGATTCAGGACAACATTGTGGCTTGCTTCCATCTGTGAAATGTGTGCTGTTGACTTCAAGACCAGGTTTCAGCCTTATCACAAAGATTCACTGGAGGGGGGGGTGTGTATTTGTGTAACAGTTGTCTAAGAGGTTTTCATCTGCAGTGTTTCATTAGCTGAAATTAGAACAATTAAATTGGTTCTGGGTTATGCTGTGTGGTTGCAGCTGTGAGGTCCTTCCTGTTCAGACCCAAATCTGCATCTCGTTGAGGTATAATATCATAGCACTTTAATGAAATGTCTCCATGAAATCTAGTTCTCCACAACAGAAGCTCCATCTTGCAGAACAATGTGTCCTCTAACCATTTCCTAGAGGAACCATCTCCACCATGCCCATGCAGTAGCTGGGCTACTCATGTGTGCAGGGCTAAATATATGTATACAGTGCAGGGCTGGAGTCTGGGCCCTGGCAGAAACTTCAGGTAAAATCCAATGTTTTGCAAACAGCTTTGCTCGTGTGCTTGTTTTGTATTGCCTCATATGCAGTTAATTCGAAAGAAATTGAGAACTGTAGCTTTTTAATCATCCTAGAGATGGTTCTTTTACTCTCGAATCCCCCCAGAACGAAGTTAGGTTTGCTGTCTCCATTATGGGCTCATATTGCATTTTCAGCTCTGAAAAATTTTCTGATGCTAAAATTAGAGCCAGAGGGAAACTTAGTTTTCTGTGTAGACTTGGTTTTGCATAATTGAAATGAAGAACTGAATACATTATTTACATGATAAAGTAGCCATGCTTTCACAGAAAAAAAGCCCAAAAAGCCAGATGATTAAGACAGGAGTTGGTTAAATCCCAAAGTAGGTTGGTTTGCCAATGTGCTCCTATTCGTCACCTACGCATGGATACATTCCTGTAAGATGGAGGGCACTTCTTCCCAGTGCTTCCCAGTGATCACTTGCTACTACAGACAGAATTTCTTCTTTGGACAGTTATTGCTGCTTGGAATCTGAGATGTTACTGCAGATATGGGAAAGAGCTATCAAAACCAATGTGAAAACGAAACCATGGAGGCTGGAGAGAAGTTTTCAAAGTGATGGAGAAGCACACGCAGTGGGGATCGGTGCAATGAAGGATAAATCATAGAGAAGTTAAACATTAGAACAGAAGCAAAGTACAGCTTGAGGTTTCCCAAGAAAGCAAAACGAGAAAATGTTCTGAAACTGGTAAAGGAGACTGTAAGGTCAGTGGTGTGTCTGTGTGGACATGGAATTCACTCTGTGATTCTTATTCAGCGAGTCTCCACTATTTATTATTCAGAGGAGACTATGCAAATGGTTGGCATTAGCATTTTAACACATAGCCATGTTGAACTATTCGAAAAGAATACACTGAAGCCTATGAATGTAAAAAAGAGTTTTTCTCATCGTTCACCCCTATCCTGTTGGACCTGATATTTGCAAATTATTTTGCACAGACGTGGACAGGAGCGAACATCTAATATTGGAAGTTGTCACAAAGGAGCTACTTTTACCAAGCTGTGCTACCAAAGGTATTTGTTTACCAGGAGGATGTTTATCCTTAAATGCTTGATATGCAGTTGAAAGATGAATCAAAAGCCGCAGTGGATTTCCTAGCAGACGGATCCTCACCCCATAGACATGAAAAAAATCCTTGCCAACAGTGTTGTCTGAGAATATTAAAGCTTCACCTGCAGACAAAAATACCTTCCTAAGATTTAACTATTTCTATAAATTTTGGCAGTCCATACATTTTCCAGTCCTAGAAAGAAATGGAAAATAATGGTCTAGTACAACCAATTTGCATTAATTCCTCACCTCTTACATCAGTTTAATGGAAAACCTACCTTAGGTACAGGAGTTCCACCTGGTTTGAGAAAACAGAAAAAATGACAGCCTTGTTTTAACTGCACTACAGAGATACTGCAGTGTGCATCTAGAGGTGTGGGGTTTTTTTTAAAAAAAACAACCAACTTTTCCAATCTATTCCAGTTTTTGGAAGGAGAATAAATAATCTATGGACAGATATACAGCATAGGTATATGTATCTAGTTTTAACACATGCAGAGTTGTAATTTAACTACTGTATAGGTCTTATATCATGCCTTTGAACACATTGTAAAACAGATGCAGGGATTGTGCTGAGAGAAGACCACTAAAGGAGTGGAGTTACATAGCCACAGTCTTGCAAATCAGGATGAAATCGCTTTCCACAGTCTGGAAAAAAATCATTTGTATAAGTCCATTGTGTTGATTAACGCAAAACATAAATTGTTGAGCTGGCCTTTATTTGCATAACCAGTAAAGATTTTTCTTGAAAGACCAAGACTTTAGAAATGCTACCTGGTACTTGACATACTGCTGTCACGAGAGGAAAATGCACTTTTAAAAACACAAAGCAGGACCCTCCTGAAAAATCCCTAGATGTCTCGGATGGTAAAAGTCATAATTTCTGAGATGAGGGGTGGGACTGGCAAGCAGACGCTGAGAAGATGCTGTTCAAAGTGATTGCCCTGTCATGGTTTCAGATATGACTCAAGAAAGGACAGAACAGCTGACCTGCATCTCTCTGAGTTTAAGTATGTTGACAAGTAGTTTAGATAAACGAGGATAAAACCCCTTTAATCTGCCAGAATATTATTTGATTTCTTGCCGTTTTAAGAAGAATATTTTCTCTTTCGCTCCGACTGTTAAAACTAAGTTGCCTAGGTAACACAGAGACGGAAAACTGTTACCGTGCATCCGTGGTGCTCAGTGTGACTTGGTGATCTGACAAACGAATGTGGTCCAAGGAAAAGCAGCCTTTCATTGTGTGGTTAGATTCATTTTGCTGGGTGCTAAAGTCTGCAGAGTTGCAAGCTAAAAAAAAGAATGGAGAAATCAACCTTCTTCACTCCAGCATGGCTATTATCTCACCCTAAGTATGAGGGTCTTAACAGCCCCGTTTTCCTTTCTATTACAAGTCTTTTTCTATGGTTAATCTCCTTCCAATTTCTTAGCAGTTGACTAATTTGCTTTTTCATGACACAGAGGAAAACCAATATAAAAACTTGATAGCTCAAACTCGGTTTTATTTTTGGAAAAGCCTTAAAACCCCCAATAAACGAGGCTATAGGTTGAGGCTGAACACCACCCCGTCCTTGCCGAGCTTTCTTTTTAGAAACTCCTATTCCGGGCTTTGCCATTCGTACCTCAGATCTGATCTAATTGCTGAAGACAAAGAACTGCTCTGGTTGTCTCTCAGAGGGATAATCTCTTATGCTGAGAAAATCTTTAGACTTAATTAAGACAGTTTTATCATTCCTGTGGACTTCCAGAGTGGCACAAAAAGGCCCTATTAATGCTCAGAAACTCTCGCTATTCTAATCCAGTGATATTAAGCAGAGGTTTATTTCAACGAAGGCAACAACCCTCTCCAAGTGGGACTTGTTTTGCACAGAGCTGTGGATTATTCCTTTATCTCCTCTAGAGATATAACTCCAAAACTTACTGTACAAATAATGAATTTTACACCTCGGAAGTGGTAACTAAATTCGAGACCCTGATTGAACTGTCGTTTGGAAAGTATAAATATCCTCCGAGTTTACCTCTTAGAAGGCTTTTTTATTTTTATAACTGCTAACAAGAAATGTAAAGATATGCACCTGATCAAAGAAAGCCCCCTGATGTTTTATGCAACGTGTCTTCCTTTGACTAGAACAAAAAATAGATGTGAGAGTACTTTAATCTGTTGAAAGCAGAACTGTACTTACAGTATGCGTCAGATCTCAATTGTTTGAAGTGACTTAGGATATTCTCATCTGACTTGACATTGTTTTACTTCATTGTTCCTGTATTTAAGATAAAAGAAAATAATTACTATTTTAAAGTTAACACAGAGAAAGTAGTCATGATCAACACCAAAGGTTTCCATCTCCTTGTCTGTAGGTTTTCTGGATGCTTTTTTTGAGGGGCTCTGTGTATACTTCTTATGTACAGTTATATATTTATGTTAAATTACTAGTATAATATGTTATAGTACTAAAGAGCTGGAGGACAATCCTGTATAAACATCCAAAACTCTTTCAGGTCTTCACTTTGGATTGCAAATTTGGGCTCAGATTCTCGCAGAAAGATGCTCTGTGAAGATTACTAGTGTTTTCTGCCCCTGACTGGTGTTTCACACCAATAGAGCAAGAAGCATTCAGTAAAAGGGAGAAAGTATGGACTGTAGAAGCTTACTTTTGGCTTGAGATTGCCCAGCAATGCTTGCCCAGTAATCAATGTCTATTTTACTGCTTCTCAAGAAAAGGAATTTGGAGGCCTTTGCCTTCCAGCTTACCATATGGAGCATCCAATCACTGATGGCAGTTGTGAGATTTGCTTTGTGATTCGAATGTTTTTACAAATTCCCAGAAGTCCAATTTTCTGAAGGATGGATTTAACATGAGGGCAGTTTATTTCCAATCGTTGGTCTAACACTTGTCCTATCTCTATTGCTTCTACCTCTCCCAGGAATCTAAAGCCAAACCTGCCATTTCTGTTTCATTTCAATCTCTACTCCTGGTGTAACATGTCACACAAGCAGAAGCTCCTGTGCAGCTTCCCTGATGGCCCTAGGTGTTCGACCCCGTGCTATAGTCTAAATAAGCGAAGTATTATCTTTCACCTCAATACTCAGCAGCTCAAGTGCAACTCCCATCCTGGATTGTGTCAGACTTCTAGCAGATGGTTCTGCTGGGAGGAGGGTAATGGAAATGGCATGGAGGTTGCACAACTGAGGGTTACAAGAGGATGTGGGGGAGGTTGAGGCCGGTCTGGTTAAATTTTAACCCCAGCCAGCAACGAAGCCCCACCCAGTGGCTTGCTCACTTCCCCCTGCTGGGATGGGGGAGAGAATAGGAAGGAGAAAAATTAGAACGCTCATGGGTTGAGATAGACAGTTTAATAGGTAAAGCAAAAGCTGCACACGCAAGCAAAGCAAAACAAGGAATGTGCTCACGGCTTCCCATCGGCAGGCAGGGGTTCAGCCATCTCCTGGAAAGCAGGGCTCCATCATGTGTAATGGTGACTTGGGAAGACAAACGCCATCACTCTGTATGTACTCCACTTCCTCCTTCTTCCCCCAGCTTTATATGCTGAGCACAATGTCATATGGTGTGGAATATCCCTTTGGTCAGTTGGGGTCAGCTGTCCCAGCTGTGTCCCCTCCCAGCTTCTTGTGCACCCCCAGTCTACTCGCTGGTGGGGTGGAGTGAGGAGCAGAAAGGGCCTTGACACTGTGCCAGCACTGATCAGCAGGAACTACAACATCCCTGTGTTACCAACACTGTTTCCAGCACAAATCCAAAATGTAGCCCCATGCTAGAAATTATGAAAAAAATTAACTCTATCCCAGTATGATGGGTTGATGTGAAGGGGTTATGGTGGCAGGAGAGGGGATCTGCTCCCTGTGACTTCTCTGGTTTGGAACCGGGTCAGACCCAGTTCTGGCCACCAGATCGAACTCACATCCCCTCGGGGTTGAGCCAACTGGCGCCTCTGCGAATGGCCCCATTTAAGTTGGGACGAAGGAACCGGAAAAGGTGCTTTGCCCGGCAGTGAGGAGAGAAGGGCGGAGGGCACTGCCCCGCTCCCGGCTCCCAGCTGGGGGCTGCCTGCGTCGGGCCGGTGCCACTCACTGAGGATGGGATGGTGGTGGTGGAGGCACCAGGGAACTCGGGGAGCGCCCCACTCCTGGGGTGCCACTGGGCCGAGTTCACCCGGAGAGGGCTGAGATCTGGGAGAAACGGCCACACCGACACCGGTCAGTGAGATGGAGCGGGACGAGGTGCCGGAGCTGAGTTTCCCCCGCAACCGGTGGCGAGACGGCAGCGGCCCCTGCAGCCAGGGCAGAGCTGGTGGGGCACAGACCCACCGCAGCCCGGGGAGAAGCCACGTTGGAGAAGAGATGCTGAGCCTGAGGGAGGGCAGGGAGAATGGGACGCACGACAAGGTAGAGACGCATCCAGAGTCTGTGGGACGGCCCACGCCGGAGCGAGTGGCAATTCCCTAAAAATTTGTGACTGTGGTAAGAGCCGGCACTGGAGCGATCCGATGGGGAAAGATTGCATCCTGCGGGTAGCACTCACTCTGGAGAAGTGTGTGGATTTTTCCTTGTGAGTAGGGGATCCACTGGAGCAAGGGAGCTTCCTTTGTGGACAATGACTTTGTGACAGTAGTTTCCTTTGTGGACAATGACTCGTTCATACCCAGTCTTTGAGCCATCCCAATCTGGTTGTTGCTGACATCAAAGGGAAGGGCTTATTTTCGGTGCCGTTGTGCCGTTGGAGCCCACCAACTCGGCTGGTTCTAAGCTGTTAAATGTTATTCCTCCTCTACAACTGCCTGTGTAAGGACTTTCTGACCCGCCTCAATCAAAATCTGCTATAACTAAAGCTATTTAAGTAGTTTTGTTCCAGGTCTTGGCTAATTTTTAGGGGTTGGAGAGAGAGAACAGGGAAGTATTGGATGAAAGTTTCTTCAGCTGCACAATTGTAATTAAAAAAAGAACATGTGAGGAGCAGTGAAGTTTCTTTCCCTGCACCTTGTCTAGGGAAGCAACCCCTGGCTGATCCAGTGAGCCTTACCATTTCTGTTTTGGTCCATTTTAGCTGTTATTACATAGGGTTTTCAACATGGGAATTCTTCCCAATCAGGAAGTAATTATAATCACAGACTGAAACATTTAATGGAACAACAATCACATTTTTATTTATTTTTTACTGCAAGCATATGTTTCTCTCCTGAGTTTTGAAAGATGTTGCTACTTCCTCTTCAATCACAGAAAGGAATGAGCCATGACATTTCTTTTTAATGAAAATGCTGATCTACTGTTTATCTCCATAGAGCTAAATGAAAAGTTTCAAAGGCTGACTTGGTTGAATACATTTATGGTTTAGCTTGCGAAATGTAGTGCTTGTGAGAAGTTTGATATCTTTTTTCATGTTTAGGCTGATCTTTAAAAGCAGGGGGGAGCTCAGCCTGCTTAGTATTTCATCTCTTCCTGGGTCTTCACCGACTTGTGATAGATGGTTTTATATAGTAAGAAAACCTGAGTGTTGAGCAGTGAAGCGTGTCTGTTAGGGATGTTTAAAATGATCCTTTCCTGCCAAAAGGCAAGCACCGTTCAGGTTTATAGAAGGGGATGGATCATCCAAGATGACAACTCCTGTGTGGTTTGTTATTTGGTTGGGGTTTTTTTCCTTTTTTTTTTTTAAGGTCTTCCAGTATAGTTCCTGGTTTTTGTTGTTTTTTTATTATATTTTTTTATGGAGGACAACCTAGCAGAGACACAAAACCTGTTTTTCCCAGCTTCCCTGCAATGTACAAGAAAAATTTGGTTATTCTCACCCTCTTCTTCAGCAAGATCATGAACCTGACAGTTCCCTCCACCATTCTTCTCTCCTGCTGATGCTTCTTCGAAGGATGGTGGGGATCAGAAGGATGGCGAAGTCCATCCTCTGTCCACGTGCCCTTCTCAGCTCTGGACTCTTTGGGAACTGGGACACCCCAAGACTCACTGTTTGCTTTGTGTATCTCACTGTGCACATGGAGGCAATGGCAAAGCCATCATCTCAGCTCCTCTGACAGTGACATCGAATTTCTCAAATGAGTTCCCTTGAGGAGTTCATAGCTGGTTTAAAAAAAAGTTTTTAAGTGTTTGGCAGTAGCTAATATTCTGCTGCTTGCAATAACATAGCTGAATACATTAGTGCAACAGCGTTTGCTCAGGGACCAACGTGAAGAGTGCTATTTAATACCTAATGTTAGTTGGCTTGGCTGTTCACAGAGAGTGGGTTTTCAATAAACAAAACATTTACCATGATAATGATACATCAGACACACACTGTGCCAAATGACTGTTAAAAATAATTTGTGGTTGGCATGGGAAAATTGCCGTTTGTACGTTGCATAACAATACTGCTTTTAACAGTAGGTACCCAAAGTACTTGAGATTGTCTGGATTCTGTTCAAATAAGTGCTTTCATAGCTAATTATCAAATATTAACTGGGAAGGTGAAAAAACCCTGTATGTTTCATATCCTTCTGGCTTAAACTTCAAAGCTTCCACACTTAAATTTAACAAGGATGAACTACACATTTAGAAGCCTTATGGAAGTTTTAAAAAATAACTGGTAAAGTCAGTGCAACAGGGAGAAAAATCTCTCCTGCAGGTTCACAATCCCTCCCTCCCCCTCATTGCAGTGTATTTCAATTTAGAAACTTTTTTGGTGTGATTTAAATTCTTTATAAGTCAGTTTAAACTAATTGCAACAACTTGGGGCACTGCCTTTAAAGGATCATGTAAGTTTTAGTGTCCCTTTTGATTTGTCTGAAATATCTCCTTGAACTTAAAAGTTCTCATGCAAATAGAGATGTCACGAGACTTTTGAGACTTTCAAAATCCAAAGAAAAGCTTGTTTTTCTAATTCTTCGGTTCTAGCAGTTTTAACTCGCTTTAGGTGATTACAGTTTTTGCCTCTGTGCTGTCCACATAATGATAAATGTTTTCCTTCCTTTACGTTCTTTCCTCTTCTCTTTTCCTATATTAGATTTTGCTGTAGTAGATTTTATTATTTGTGTATGTTGTCAGGGTAGCTTTTCCACTAGATGTGGTTGGAAGCAACTAGAATGAAATTCAGCCAGGCTGGGTCCCTCGATAGCCATTTTATGAACACTGTACTTTCAGTCAATGATGCAAAGTTGCAATAGGCTGGCTCTTTAGATGGCACGTAGAAACCTACTAGTTCCTTGAAGATTTTCCCTCGCTGGAAAAATATGAGCAGTATAAGCATATAAGCAATGTAGCCCTGTAACCACTTTTCCCCCTCATTTGCTGAATAATGGGAACAGAAAGCTCCCCCACCTTTTTGAAATTTCCAGCCGTGGGGATTTTCATCTTATAAATCTCCAGTTATGGTACCGTACAATTCCTGGTTAATGTAATTGCTGCCAGCTAGGATGAGGCAAGCTATTGCATTTTCCTGCTTTTTTTGCCTGCTTTCTCATTTGCTCCTTGCACCACTTCCACCAACGCAATAATTCACGTAGCTTCTCGAATATCAGAAGACCAATACCAGAGACAGGCTGGGGAAGGCTGGACATTTCCCAGTTGCATAGAGATTTAACTGCTGCACCCAAAAGGGGTAGGTGACCAGAACAACCAACCAGTCTACACATATGTAGACCAAATACTAAGGCACGCTCCCCTTTAATGACAAGACAGTACTTACTTATGTAGTAATACATATGTGGGACAGCAGCGTGATCTGTTCTGTCCCTCCAGCTCTGAAGAAACAACTAAGTCCAGTTCGTTATTGTCATGGTTTAGGTGGATCTGGCAACCCCAGGAAATGGGGAAAAGAATTAAAGGGGGAAATGGAAAAACACTCGTGGGTGGAGGTAAGAATAATTTACTACTAATAATAATATATGAATATATGTACATGTATAATGATAATAATATATACAAAGAGGTGATGCACAGGGTAATTGCTCACCACCTGGTGACCAAGGTCCGTCCCGTCACCGGACTAACGATCCCGAAATAGGTAAGTCCAAACACAGCAATTCCAGACTAGCAAGAGGCCTGAAAAGAGAGAAGGAGAGAGAGCACTCCGAGAGCTCCCGGAAGAGCAAAAGCCCTTCTTTCCAGTTAATCGTCATCTTTATACTGGGTGTGATGCTGCATGATACTTCATTGGCCAGTTTGGCCCTCAATTCTAAATCTAAGTTCAAATCATAAGGGGAGTTGTGGACCCTCTGTCCCGGCCATGCTCCCCCCCATCCTGTTGTGCTCCTGCACACTGGCAAGAATGCGGGAAGCTGAAAAGTCCTTGAGGCCTCAGTGCCAACTACAAACATCAGTGCGCTGTCAACATTCTTCTCATAACGAGTTTCAGACTAAAACCAAACGCAGAGCTCTTCTAGCTGCTAGAAAGACTAACTCTGTCCCAGCTGAAACCAGGACAGTTACAGTTTTAGATATCCAATCTAGAGGTAGCTCCACCTTTGTGGTTTGTATAGTTAGTTTTTATATATGGATGAATTATGTGATTCCCTACACGAGGTCAACTGGTTTGCAGCAGAAGGTTCCTCTTTTCTTCAATAATGTGTCCATTCAAGTTGCTATCCAACAGTGTCTCTTTTCTTCAATAACCTCCTTCTCTTTTGACTATTCATTTTGGTATATTTTTTTTCAGATACATGTCAATATTCTTTTAAGACATGATTGTCTTCCTCCTATTTCTAGATGTGGTTCCACATGACCTTAAAACATTCTTATTCACACATATATTCTCACTTCAGGTTTTCCAGATTTCTCAACACTGAAGATTCAAATTACAAAAGCAGAGATAAAAAAATATCTTTTGGTCTATCGATTAGATATAAGGGAGAAATTTTTTACAATGAGAGTGGTGAAGCACTGGAACAGGTTGCCCAGAGAAGTTGTGGCTGCCCCATCCCTGGAAGTGTTCAAGGCCAGGTTGGATGAGGCTTTGAGCAACCTGGTGTAGTGGAGAGTTTCCCTGCCCATGGCAGGGAGGGTTGGAACTGGATGAACTTGAAGGTCCCTTCCAACCCAAACCATTCTGTGATTCTATGATTCAATGATTCTATGATTCTATAGGTGAATATAGGGTGAATATAGGGTGAATATAGGGTGCTCCCTCTCGGTTCTTGTCTCGACCCTCAGTCCAAAAACCACGACAAAAATACAGTTCCCCCCTCTTTGAGAGTATTTCCCGATGGGCTTGTCTGCACTGGGATGTTGTTGGTGTAAAATAATGTCCTGGGACTCGAATTTCATCTGCACGTCGGTGCAGAAGCTGAGTGCATGCGAACTGATTTTAGCATCTCCTCCAAGCTCTCCGTTCCTGCAGCCCGTCATCCTCTCCCCACCTGCTGTGGGGTTTGTGGGGTTTTTTTGGCATGTGCGTGGTTAATTTACCTCTCTGCCTGCGGAAACGGCAAAGCATCCTGCTTAAATTCGGCAAAGCGGCAGTGAGATTTGACTAGGACCGTTTCAGCAGGTGTATCCATCCTTATTTTCTCCTTAATTCTGTTTCTACTGCTGAATGCGGAGCCGCGATGTCCTGCTGGGAAGTTTCCCCCACATCCACTAGATGTTAGTATTGTTCTGTGGAAGTGCCTTACAGCAGCTACACTGAATTCCCGACTAAACCTCTGCAAATATGTGGAGCTCTTCCTATGTCAAACCCTTCCTCATCACCAACAACCTCTCCCCCCTCCGCCATAATTTACTTTTTCGATTGTTACTGTCACATGTAGAATTTACAAAATTGTCACTTAAGAGTAGAAAGTGACAATTTCCGTCTAAATCTCCTGGATGTGGAGACCTCTTCTGCCCTTTTTCTAAGTACATTGAATTCATCCAGCACATGGCAACTCTTTAAAGAGCAAAACAGCAAAAAGGAAGGCTATTCTTTTTGGCTCTTCTCTGAGTTTATGACTTCAATTCTACAAAGAAGTACTACTGAGCTTTACATTCTCATTTATTAGTACTGGGATTAAAGGAAAAATTGTGAAAATTGTCATTAATTTTGACTTTGATTCTCATGTTTTCGTCTTTTTGTTGTTGTTTTGTTACATTAGCACTTAGGAAAATTTGTTTTTAAAGAAAGAGATTTGTTGTGTCTTTGTATCTTTTCTGTCTTGTTTGAGCTCCCTCTTTCCCCTCATTTAAGCATACGGCCAAATGAGGAGAGCTGGTGCAAGCCTATCTGCTTATTTCGGTCCCATCACACATGGTCGTGGCTTCCTCTGCACCAGTTTCAGAGTTTTACTGATGCTGTCGTTAATCCAACAGAAAACCAACCCGGAAAAACCTTGCAAATCTAGAAAAAAGCTGCAAATCCTCCTGCTGAAGAAGTGAGCTCTGTGGTGGAGAAATACTAAAAGGTGGGGGACAGGATCCCATCCTCCATCTCCCTGGGGGTTTTGTTCTCCGTAGTCACCGAAGAAACTCCAGTGGTTGACTGGTGACAATGGGAAGGAGTTCCTGGAGCCAGGTGGGAAGGAGCGAGCCTATTGCTCTCAGCACCGTTGACCTCCTAGATAGGCCCAGCCCTAATTCATTCTATTCCAATTCTAATTCACAGTTCTCCTGTGTTCTACCTCATGAGCTTGACTTGTAGCCTGTTTCCTTCCATATGCTTAGGAGACCTTCAGTAAAACATGCTAGTGGAGAAAGCAGTGAGAGGGCTTTCAATCTACTATCACACTGGGGCGTTTAGGGAGGGCAGACCATCCAAATGTCCTGCTGAATGGCCCAAAGGCAGTTTCAGGCAGCCTGCAGGTTCAGGAAGGTGATGTTGCATTGGTTATCCTTAAATCACAAATCAAAGTCTATCTCTGCAATCAAAGCATTAGGGAACAGCGGCAGCTTCTCGGGTTGTTCGGGATCTCAACGTGCAGAGACACACTGGCCTTAGCAGGGCTAAGCTGTTTGAAACCCAGATTGTGTTCCTGTATCAGGGGCTTGCTGGGTGGCCTCAGCCTTGCTGTGCCTCTCCAGTCTTGCTTTTTAATCACCACACCAGCCTACGCTTCGTTATCAGTGTGCACGGTGACCAGGGAAAAGGGTCTTGTAGGCTCCGTTGAGTGTGGCACCAATGTTAATCAATAATAGACAACTAACTCATGCTGCGGAAGAGCTGGCTGTGTGCAATTTTGAATGTTCTTTTCAAGGGCCGGAAAAGGCATGTACACCAAACCCTTCATCCAGCTCCTCAGAGGACGGTGGTTATTTCAAAGCTCTTAAGCAACTTTGGAGAAAAGCCACAAAGCGTCTCCCTCAGTAGCCATGACTACATATGTGTGGTGTAAAGCTTCTGGTCGCACGTTCATGCCTTCAGAGGAAAACTGCAAATTTCTCAAAGCAAAATCCTGGTAGATTTAGTTCTAGTTATCCTAGCTATTTCTGCATGCACTATTTTAAAATGTTTATATACAACCTAATTAATCCGAAATTGTTCATAAATTTTGACTGTCTGTAGCAACAGCTCAATACATTGGCTCGAAACTATTTAATGTCTGGTAGAATTAGGAGAAGTCATGGGCAGATGTGGTTTGGCAGATTGATCCTGGGCTGCAGAGACTGCCATGGAGATGGACAAGCAGAGCAGCCTGGGAGCACTTCTCCTGCCGCAGCCCAGGCTGTGCTGGCTCTGCCTGAGACTTTCCATGGCTGGCAGAGAAGGGTCAGAGCAGGATCATGATATTGAGCAGTCTCTTGAATTTATATGCCTGTGGGATCACTCCATGAAAGCCGTCCAGGGAAAAAGAGGTAGGACTCATAATCACCCATAGTGCAGGACACATTCGTTCAGATTTCTCTTCCATTTGAAGGTTTTCCGCTCATGCCTCCAAGAAGGGTGCCTTCAGCAGTAGGTTGGTTCTCTCTTCTGCTGCCTGGAAGCTTAATTTCCCTTGGGGCCAACCTTGACATTAGTTGATGGCCATGACCACAGCGGTATCAAAGGCATTCAATTTCTTAAATTCTTTTCAAAAGGATGTAAAAAAATGCACGTGCCAAGCAGTTCTACTGGGTTACCAGCTCAAAATAATTGATGTTTACTGGGGTGAGAGAAGTGCTGAGTGTGACCCTACTGGTTAGAGCTCTCCCTGGTTCCACCCTGTGCTAAGGCGTTGCACAATGGCTTTGGCATGAGCTCAGGGCTGTGTTGCACCACCTTCTCTTCCTCTCTACCACAACTCAGCAAGTGTGAACCAAGAACGTGGACAAGTTTCTTTGCTTACATGTTGTGTTTAGGCAACACTTTGTGATGTGTTTGTCCCAGTTTAAAATACAAAGAGTGTTGAAAACCCTTCAGTTTCTTCCCTTGTAAAACATTAATTCCTATTTTTGCTACCTGGCTGAGAATCTATTTCTTTTCTGAACACTCCTGGGAAAAAATCTATGCAAAACTGCTGGATCTCTTCCCATCACCTTTCATTTACTTCCTTCAGAAGATCACAAAATATGAGAAAGAAAATAAACCAGAGCAATTCAGAGACGCTCTTTTGTATCAGAAATATTTCCCTTTTCTCCTCATAACTGCTTGTCTCACCTGTGTCTGATTGCACAGTGCACATGGTCATCTGTACGCGCCGAGATCAGCACACCTGCGGTCCTGAACCGACCCATACAGTCCCAGTTGCCTCCATAAGAGCAAACTGGGTGATTTTGGAGGCAGTGCCTTGGGGATTCAGACCCATGAGCCTTTTTCAGATTGTTGTTCTTTTGCTTTTATTGAGGCTTTTACTGCATGTGGCTGCTCCAAATCATCCCAGAGGGTGTAAATATGGTATGATAAATAGAGAGTTTGATATTTTGAAGTTGTGTACTTTCATGTGGCTGTTTTGTGGGTATGGTTTTCATTTGGTTTGGTTTGGTTTGTGTCAGGAATTGGAATTGGATGGGAATTTCATTGCTACAGATGGTGCCTTGACAGAAAACTTTGGTCTAATACAAATGGAACTGAAATTTCAAATTATGCCCACAGGCTTAGAAGAACAGAATCCAAATCAGTAATGCAGCAGGTGTTGGCCATTTGTAATTTCTGTTCCCTCATCGGGGCGGTATCAAGCATCCGATCAGTTCTGGTACTTGTGCAGCTTTGGCTCTGATGTATCAGTGTCAGCAATACCATTTATTTTCTCTAAAAGGTAATATCTCTGCATATATATAATTTAACCAGGGTTCAACCTCGATGTCAGTCAAGACTTTATTAACTTTTCCTTGTCCATCCTTTTATAACAACTCGCTTTCCACCTGAAATGAACATATTGGGCTTTACTGACACCTCTACTTAGGATCACCCTTATTTAAAAGCCTTGACTGCAAACTTCAGCAACTCTTGGCTCTGTTATTTAGAAGCCATGAAGTACCTTGATGGTCTTGTCTAGCTTGCTGTTCCCTCTTCATGAATCAAAGGGAAAGTTTGAGAATAATTAAATTCCCTTGAATTTGCATAGGAAGCATATCTACATGTTTTCAGGGTAAGAGAGAGCAACCCAAAGCTTCCAGGAAATCATCACGTTATTGACTTATGACTAAACTGATTCAAGTAATTATGGAATTCTTTTTTTTTTTTTTTTTTTTATTTTCTAGGTCAAGGAGCGGTGATTGGTGTTATGTTTTTCTAGCATTGTACCATAGTAAAACATGCAGTGCTTTCTAAAACAAGGGCAACTTCAGTCTTGGTGCCTCACTGGAGTTTGTTTTACATGGTGACAGTGGTAGATGTGCAAACTTCAGGTTAGCTACACCACATTTTTTATGTGAAACTCTGGAATTCCTTACAACAGGGTTCACCCCATGGTAGATAATATTCACTTACATTTGACCTCAGTGATAATAATAGAAAGTTTCTAAACATTTTGTTCTATTTACAAGTCTCCTTATAACAATTCTTCCTAACTCTGGTATGAAATAACATGTTTCATTTCATAAATGGAGACAAGTCTATGAGGAAATATTCTGACTCTTTAACTTCTAATAGAAAGAGGGGATAGAACATATTTGTTTTTTTTTTTAAAAAAAAAGCTTTTCTGAAAATATTTAGATATTAAAACTTCTCATATCTTTTGGAAGTTCCACCATCAGAACTGTTAAAATACGTGAATCTAATCTTCTGCCTTAATTTGTTTGGTGATTCTTGTATCTTTGGGCCTTCTCATAGGGCCTTCTCATTCTTATTGGCTGGAATTGAAGAGTCCAATGCCACAGATAAATTCCTTGTATTGGTGTTTATAGATCATGATTAAATATTTTCAATTCTCTTTTGGCTAAACTAAGATGACTGAAGTCTTGGACTCTTTCTATGTGATGTAAACTTCCAAACCCTCTGATTTATCAGTAGACTTTTTGAACCATGTACATCAAGACAAGGTTTGCTGTCTGTTAGCTCTGCCATGTACTTGGCAGATGTACAATTTTATGTTTCTCCATCTTTAGAAGAGTGCTACTTGCTGTACCTGGTCTACTAAAGATCAATATAAGTCTTTATCAGTGATCGTTCCTCTTTCATGTTTTCCCCTGCCTCATTCTTTGTTTCCCCTGCAGGTTTTAGTGAGGGCATGGTGGAAAGTTTTCCTTCCTCCTATCACTAGTAAAAACATGAAAAGCATCAATTCGTTCTTGTGAGATCCTGCTGAAAAAGTTCCTGTTCAATTCTGTGTCCTTTCCCCTTTACAGGGGTATTTCAAGAGCCCCCAGGTAGCTGTGTAGCTGCTGCCATCACAATTTTTTGATAGCTCTAGTTGCTTTATCAAACCACCCACGATACTTCATTAAAACTTTCAGATAAGGAAAATGCACGGATACTTCAGTTACAGATACTTATACTTTCCAGCACTCCTGTGAAGTGCATGGATATTGCTAGCTGCCTCGCAGAGAAGAGGAAGCTGAGGTTAAACTGTCTGAAGTGCACGGGAAGTCTGTGCCCGGGAGAGAACAGAAACTCCCTCCTCTTGCATTCAGTCTCATTTCCCAGTCAAAACCAAGGAGCTCCTACTGAATAACCGAATCTATGTCCAGTTCTGGGTTCCTCACTACAAGAAAGGCATGGACGTACTGCAGAGAGTCCAGAGAAGGGATATGAAGATGATGAAGGTACTGGAGCATCTCTCCCATGAGGAAAGGTTGAGAGCTGGGGCTGGTCAGCCTTGGGAGGAGAAGGCTCAGAAGAGCTCTCATCTGTGTATGTAAATACATGAAGGGAGGGTGCAAATAAGAGAGAGACAGGCTTTTTTCAGTGGTGCCCGTTGGCAGGAACAAAGGCAATGGGCACAAACTGAAACACAGGAGGTTCCCTCTGAACACTAGGAAAACGCTTTTTTACTGTGAGATTGACCAAGCACTGGCACAGATTGCCAGAGAGGTTGTGGAGTCTCCGTCCTTGGATGTATTCAAAAGCCACCTGGACACAGTCCTGGGCAACTGGCTCTAGGTGGTCCTGCTTGAGCAGGGCGGTTAGACCAGATGACCTCCAGAGGTCCCTGCCAACCTCAAACATTCTGTGATTCTGTGAATACCCCTGAAGTTTAGTGCATCCATTCTTTAATTCCCTATGTTTTCTGTTTAAGGATGTACAGCTCTTATTTGTGCTCTCTCATGCTTTCTAATAAGTAATTAGAGGAATGAAAGCTGATGGCCCTGGCTTAGAGGTCACGTGTTCTTCTGACCTAGCTGACAAACACATGATCTGTCTTTAGAAAATAAACAGCCCCCCACCCCTCGAAAGCTGCAGAGCAGCAACGCTTCCTACAGCAGTAAGGCACAACACAGATTTTAGTTTTCGATGGTATTTTTGACGCGAACGCTCAGAGATTCAGGTCAACATTGTGGCTTGCTTCCATCTGTGAAATGTGTGCTGTTGACTTCAAGACCAGGTTTCAGCCTTATCACAAAGATTCACTGGAGGGGGGGGTGTGTATTTGTGTAACAGTTGTCTAAGAGGTTTTCATCTGCAGTGTTTCATTAGCTGAAATTAGAACAATTAAATTGGTTCTGGGTTATGCTGTGTGGTTGCAGCTGTGAGGTCCTTCCTGTTCAGACCCAAATCTGCATCTCGTTGAGGTATAATATCATAGCACTTTAATGAAATGTCTCCATGAAATCTAGTTCTCCACAACAGAAGCTCCATCTTGCAGAACAATGTGTCCTCTAACCATTTCCTAGAGGAACCATCTCCACCATGCCCATGCAGTAGCTGGGCTACTCATGTGTGCAGGGCTAAATATATGTATACAGTGCAGGGCTGGAGTCTGGGCCCTGGCAGAAACTTCAGGTAAAATCCAATGTTTTGCAAACAGCTTTGCTCGTGTGCTTGTTTTGTATTGCCTCATATGCAGTTAATTCGAAAGAAATTGAGAACTGTAGCTTTTTAATCATCCTAGAGATGGTTCTTTTACTCTCGAATCCCCCCAGAACGAAGTTAGGTTTGCTGTCTCCATTATGGGCTCATATTGCATTTTCAGCTCTGAAAAATTTTCTGATGCTAAAATTAGAGCCAGAGGGAAACTTAGTTTTCTGTGTAGACTTGGTTTTGCATAATTGAAATGAAGAACTGAATACATTATTTACATGATAAAGTAGCCATGCTTTCACAGAAAAAAAGCCCAAAAAGCCAGATGATTAAGACAGGAGTTGGTTAAATCCCAAAGTAGGTTGGTTTGCCAATGTGCTCCTATTCGTCACCTACGCATGGATACATTCCTGTAAGATGGAGGGCACTTCTTCCCAGTGCTTCCCAGTGATCACTTGCTACTACAGACAGAATTTCTTCTTTGGACAGTTATTGCTGCTTGGAATCTGAGATGTTACTGCAGATATGGGAAAGAGCTATCAAAACCAATGTGAAAACGAAACCATGGAGGCTGGAGAGAAGTTTTCAAAGTGATGGAGAAGCACACGCAGTGGGGATCGGTGCAATGAAGGATAAATCATAGAGAAGTTAAACATTAGAACAGAAGCAAAGTACAGCTTGAGGTTTCCCAAGAAAGCAAAACGAGAAAATGTTCTGAAACTGGTAAAGGAGACTGTAAGGTCAGTGGTGTGTCTGTGTGGACATGGAATTCACTCTGTGATTCTTATTCAGCGAGTCTCCACTATTTATTATTCAGAGGAGACTATGCAAATGGTTGGCATTAGCATTTTAACACATAGCCATGTTGAACTATTCGAAAAGAATACACTGAAGCCTATGAATGTAAAAAAGAGTTTTTCTCATCGTTCACCCCTATCCTGTTGGACCTGATATTTGCAAATTATTTTGCACAGACGTGGACAGGAGCGAACATCTAATATTGGAAGTTGTCACAAAGGAGCTACTTTTACCAAGCTGTGCTACCAAAGGTATTTGTTTACCAGGAGGATGTTTATCCTTAAATGCTTGATATGCAGTTGAAAGATGAATCAAAAGCCGCAGTGGATTTCCTAGCAGACGGATCCTCACCCCATAGACATGAAAAAAATCCTTGCCAACAGTGTTGTCTGAGAATATTAAAGCTTCACCTGCAGACAAAAATACCTTCCTAAGATTTAACTATTTCTATAAATTTTGGCAGTCCATACATTTTCCAGTCCTAGAAAGAAATGGAAAATAATGGTCTAGTACAACCAATTTGCATTAATTCCTCACCTCTTACATCAGTTTAATGGAAAACCTACCTTAGGTACAGGAGTTCCACCTGGTTTGAGAAAACAGAAAAAATGACAGCCTTGTTTTAACTGCACTACAGAGATACTGCAGTGTGCATCTAGAGGTGTGGGGTTTTTTTTAAAAAAAACAACCAACTTTTCCAATCTATTCCAGTTTTTGGAAGGAGAATAAATAATCTATGGACAGATATACAGCATAGGTATATGTATCTAGTTTTAACACATGCAGAGTTGTAATTTAACTACTGTATAGGTCTTATATCATGCCTTTGAACACATTGTAAAACAGATGCAGGGATTGTGCTGAGAGAAGACCACTAAAGGAGTGGAGTTACATAGCCACAGTCTTGCAAATCAGGATGAAATCGCTTTCCACAGTCTGGAAAAAAAATCATTTGTATAAGTCCATTGTGTTGATTAACGCAAAACATAAATTGTTGAGCTGGCCTTTATTTGCATAACCAGTAAAGATTTTTCTTGAAAGACCAAGACTTTAGAAATGCTACCTGGTACTTGACATACTGCTGTCACGAGAGGAAAATGCACTTTTAAAAACACAAAGCAGGACCCTCCTGAAAAATCCCTAGATGTCTCGGATGGTAAAAGTCATAATTTCTGAGATGAGGGGTGGGACTGGCAAGCAGACGCTGAGAAGATGCTGTTCAAAGTGATTGCCCTGTCATGGTTTCAGATATGACTCAAGAAAGGACAGAACAGCTGACCTGCATCTCTCTGAGTTTAAGTATGTTGACAAGTAGTTTAGATAAACGAGGATAAAACCCCTTTAATCTGCCAGAATATTATTTGATTTCTTGCCGTTTTAAGAAGAATATTTTCTCTTTCGCTCCGACTGTTAAAACTAAGTTGCCTAGGTAACACAGAGACGGAAAACTGTTACCGTGCATCCGTGGTGCTCAGTGTGACTTGGTGATCTGACAAACGAATGTGGTCCAAGGAAAAGCAGCCTTTCATTGTGTGGTTAGATTCATTTTGCTGGGTGCTAAAGTCTGCAGAGTTGCAAGCTAAAAAAAAGAATGGAGAAATCAACCTTCTTCACTCCAGCATGGCTATTATCTCACCCTAAGTATGAGGGTCTTAACAGCCCCGTTTTCCTTTCTATTACAAGTCTTTTTCTATGGTTAATCTCCTTCCAATTTCTTAGCAGTTGACTAATTTGCTTTTTCATGACACAGAGGAAAACCAATATAAAAACTTGATAGCTCAAACTCGGTTTTATTTTTGGAAAAGCCTTAAAACCCCCAATAAACGAGGCTATAGGTTGAGGCTGAACACCACCCCGTCCTTGCCGAGCTTTCTTTTTAGAAACTCCTATTCCGGGCTTTGCCATTCGTACCTCAGATCTGATCTAATTGCTGAAGACAAAGAACTGCTCTGGTTGTCTCTCAGAGGGATAATCTCTTATGCTGAGAAAATCTTTAGACTTAATTAAGACAGTTTTATCATTCCTGTGGACTTCCAGAGTGGCACAAAAAGGCCCTATTAATGCTCAGAAACTCTCGCTATTCTAATCCAGTGATATTAAGCAGAGGTTTATTTCAACGAAGGCAACAACCCTCTCCAAGTGGGACTTGTTTTGCACAGAGCTGTGGATTATTCCTTTATCTCCTCTAGAGATATAACTCCAAAACTTACTGTACAAATAATGAATTTTACACCTCGGAAGTGGTAACTAAATTCGAGACCCTGATTGAACTGTCGTTTGGAAAGTATAAATATCCTCCGAGTTTACCTCTTAGAAGGCTTTTTTATTTTTATAACTGCTAACAAGAAATGTAAAGATATGCACCTGATCAAAGAAAGCCCCCTGATGTTTTATGCAACGTGTCTTCCTTTGACTAGAACAAAAAATAGATGTGAGAGTACTTTAATCTGTTGAAAGCAGAACTGTACTTACAGTATGCGTCAGATCTCAATTGTTTGAAGTGACTTAGGATATTCTCATCTGACTTGACATTGTTTTACTTCATTGTTCCTGTATTTAAGATAAAAGAAAATAATTACTATTTTAAAGTTAACACAGAGAAAGTAGTCATGATCAACACCAAAGGTTTCCATCTCCTTGTCTGTAGGTTTTCTGGATGCTTTTTTTGAGGGGCTCTGTGTATACTTCTTATGTACAGTTATATATTTATGTTAAATTACTAGTATAATATGTTATAGTACTAAAGAGCTGGAGGACAATCCTGTATAAACATCCAAAACTCTTTCAGGTCTTCACTTTGGATTGCAAATTTGGGCTCAGATTCTCGCAGAAAGATGCTCTGTGAAGATTACTAGTGTTTTCTGCCCCTGACTGGTGTTTCACACCAATAGAGCAAGAAGCATTCAGTAAAAGGGAGAAAGTATGGACTGTAGAAGCTTACTTTGGCTTGAGATTGCCCAGCAATGCTTGCCCAGTAATCAATGTCTATTTTACTGCTTCTCAAGAAAAGGAATTTGGAGGCCTTTGCCTTCCAGCTTACCATATGGAGCATCCAATCACTGATGGCAGTTGTGAGATTTGCTTTGTGATTCGAATGTTTTACAAATTCCCAGAAGTCCAATTTTCTGAAGGATGGATTTAACATGAGGGCAGTTTATTTCCAATCGTTGGTCTAACACTTGTCCTATCTCTATTGCTTCTACCTCTCCCAGGAATCTAAAGCCAAACCTGCCATTTCTGTTTCATTTCAATCTCTACTCCTGGTGTAACATGTCACACAAGCAGAAGCTCCTGTGCAGCTTCCCTGATGGCCCTAGGTGTTCGACCCCGTGCTATAGTCTAAATAAGCGAAGTATTATCTTTCACCTCAATACTCAGCAGCTCAAGTGCAACTCCCATCCTGGATTGTGTCAGACTTCTAGCAGATGGTTCTGCTGGGAGGAGGGTAATGGAAATGGCATGGAGGTTGCACAACTGAGGGTTACAAGAGGATGTGGGGGAGGTTGAGGCCGGTCTGGTTAAATTTTAACCCCAGCCAGCAACGAAGCCCCACCCAGTGGCTTGCTCACTTCCCCCTGCTGGGATGGGGGAGAGAATAGGAAGGAGAAAAATTAGAACGCTCATGGGTTGAGATAGACAGTTTAATAGGTAAAGCAAAAGCTGCACACGCAAGCAAAGCAAAACAAGGAATGTGCTCACGGCTTCCCATCGGCAGGCAGGGGTTCAGCCATCTCCTGGAAAGCAGGGCTCCATCATGTGTAATGGTGACTTGGGAAGACAAACGCCATCACTCTGAATGTACTCCACTTCCTCCTTCTTCCCCCAGCTTTATATGCTGAGCACAATGTCATATGGTGTGGAATATCCCTTTGGTCAGTTGGGGTCAGCTGTCCCAGCTGTGTCCCCTCCCAGCTTCTTGTGCACCCCCAGTCTACTCGCTGGTGGGGTGGAGTGAGGAGCAGAAAGGGCCTTGACACTGTGCCAGCACTGATCAGCAGGAACTACAACATCCCTGTGTTACCAACACTGTTTCCAGCACAAATCCAAAATGTAGCCCCATGCTAGAAATTATGAAAAAAATTAACTCTATCCCAGTATGATGGGTTGATGTGAAGGGGTTATGGTGGCAGGAGAGGGGATCTGCTCCCTGTGACTTCTCTGGTTTTGGAACCGGGTCAGACCCAGTTCTGGCCACCAGATCGAACTCACATCCCCTCGGGGTTGAGCCAACTGGCGCCTCTGCGAATGGCCCCATTTAAGTTGGGACGAAGGAACCGGAAAAGGTGCTTTGCCCGGCAGTGAGGAGAGAAGGGCGGAGGGCACTGCCCCGCTCCCGGCTCCCAGCTGGGGGCTGCCTGCGTCGGGCCGGTGCCACTCACTGAGGATGGGATGGTGGTGGTGGAGGCACCAGGGAACTCGGGGAGCGCCCCACTCCTGGGGTGCCACTGGGCCGAGTTCACCCGGAGAGGGCTGAGATCTGGGAGAAACGGCCACACCGACACCGGTCAGTGAGATGGAGCGGGACGAGGTGCCGGAGCTGAGTTTCCCCCGCAACCGGTGGCGAGACGGCAGCGGCCCCTGCAGCCAGGGCAGAGCTGGTGGGGCACAGACCCACCGCAGCCCGGGGAGAAGCCACGTTGGAGAAGAGATGCTGAGCCTGAGGGAGGGCAGGGAGAATGGGACGCACGACAAGGTAGAGACGCATCCAGAGTCTGTGGGACGGCCCACGCCGGAGCGAGTGGCAATTCCCTAAAAATTTGTGACTGTGGTAAGAGCCGGCACTGGAGCGATCCGATGGGGAAAGATTGCATCCTGCGGGTAGCACTCACTCTGGAGAAGTGTGTGGATTTTTCCTTGTGAGTAGGGGATCCACTGGAGCAAGGGAGCTTCCTTTGTGGACAATGACTTTGTGACAGTAGTTTCCTTTGTGGACAATGACTCGTTCATACCCAGTCTTTGAGCCATCCCAATCTGGTTGTTGCTGACATCAAAGGGAAGGGCTTATTTTCGGTGCCGTTGTGCCGTTGGAGCCCACCAACTCGGCTGGTTCTAAGCTGTTAAATGTTATTCCTCCTCTACAACTGCCTGTGTAAGGACTTTCTGACCCGCCTCAATCAAAATCTGCTATAACTAAAGCTATTTAAGTAGTTTTGTTCCAGGTCTTGGCTAATTTTTAGGGGTTGGAGAGAGAGAACAGGGAAGTATTGGATGAAAGTTTCTTCAGCTGCACAATTGTAATTAAAAAAAGAACATGTGAGGAGCAGTGAAGTTTCTTTCCCTGCACCTTGTCTAGGGAAGCAACCCCTGGCTGATCCAGTGAGCCTTACCATTTCTGTTTTGGTCCATTTTAGCTGTTATTACATAGGGTTTTCAACATGGGAATTCTTCCCAATCAGGAAGTAATTATAATCACAGACTGAAACATTTAATGGAACAACAATCACATTTTTATTTATTTTTTTACTGCAAGCATATGTTTCTCTCCTGAGTTTTGAAAGATGTTGCTACTTCCTCTTCAATCACAGAAAGGAATGAGCCATGACATTTCTTTTTAATGAAAATGCTGATCTACTGTTTATCTCCATGGAGCTAAATGAAAAGTTTCAAAGGCTGACTTGGTTGAATACATTTATGGTTTAGCTTGCGAAATGTAGTGCTTGTGAGAAGTTTGATATCTTTTTTCATGTTTAGGCTGATCTTTAAAAGCAGGGGGGAGCTCAGCCTGCTTAGTATTTCATCTCTTCCTGGGTCTTCACCGACTTGTGATAGATGGTTTTATATAGTAAGAAAACCTGAGTGTTGAGCAGTGAAGCGTGTCTGTTAGGGATGTTTAAAATGATCCTTTCCTGCCAAAAGGCAAGCACCGTTCAGGTTTATAGAAGGGGATGGATCATCCAAGATGACAACTCCTGTGTGGTTTGTTATTTGGTTGGGGTTTTTTTCCTTTTTTTTTTTTAAGGTCTTCCAGTATAGTTCCTGGTTTTTGTTGTTTTTTTATTATATTTTTTTATGGAGGACAATCTAGCAGAGACACAAAACCTGTTTTTCCCAGCTTCCCTGCAATGTACAAGAAAAATTTGGTTATTCTCACCCTCTTCTTCAGCAAGATCATGAACCTGACAGTTCCCTCCACCATTCTTCTCTCCTGCTGATGCTTCTTCGAAGGATGGTGGGGATCAGAAGGATGGCGAAGTCCATCCTCTGTCCACGTGCCCTTCTCAGCTCTGGACTCTTTGGGAACTGGGACACCCCAAGACTCACTGTTTGCTTTGTGTATCTCACTGTGCACATGGAGGCAATGGCAAAGCCATCATCTCAGCTCCTCTGACAGTGACATCGAATTTCTCAAATGAGTTCCCTTGAGGAGTTCATAGCTGGTTTAAAAAAAAGTTTTTAAGTGTTTGGCAGTAGCTAATATTCTGCTGCTTGCAATAACATAGCTGAATACATTAGTGCAACAGCGTTTGCTCAGGGACCAACGTGAAGAGTGCTATTTAATACCTAATGTTAGTTGGCTTGGCTGTTCACAGAGAGTGGGTTTTCAATAAACAAAACATTTACCATGATAATGATACATCAGACACACACTGTGCCAAATGACTGTTAAAAATAATTTGTGGTTGGCATGGGAAAATTGCCGTTTGTACGTTGCATAACAATACTGCTTTTAACAGTAGGTACCCAAAGTACTTGAGATTGTCTGGATTCTGTTCAAATAAGTGCTTTCATAGCTAATTATCAAATATTAACTGGGAAGGTGAAAAAACCCTGTATGTTTCATATCCTTCTGGCTTAAACTTCAAAGCTTCCACACTTAAATTTAACAAGGATGAACTACACATTTAGAAGCCTTATGGAAGTTTTAAAAAATAACTGGTAAAGTCAGTGCAACAGGGAGAAAAATCTCTCCTGCAGGTTCACAATCCCTCCCTCCCCCTCATTGCAGTGTATTTCAATTTAGAAACTTTTTTGGTGTGATTTAAATTCTTTATAAGTCAGTTTAAACTAATTGCAACAACTTGGGGCACTGCCTTTAAAGGATCATGTAAGTTTTAGTGTCCCTTTTGATTTGTCTGAAATATCTCCTTGAACTTAAAAGTTCTCATGCAAATAGAGATGTCACGAGACTTTTGAGACTTTCAAAATCCAAAGAAAAGCTTGTTTTTCTAATTCTTCGGTTCTAGCAGTTTTAACTCGCTTTAGGTGATTACAGTTTTTGCCTCTGTGCTGTCCACATAATGATAAATGTTTTCCTTCCTTTACGTTCTTTCCTCTTCTCTTTTCCTATATTAGATTTTGCTGTAGTAGATTTTATTATTTGTGTATGTTGTCAGGGTAGCTTTTCCACTAGATGTGGTTGGAAGCAACTAGAATGAAATTCAGCCAGGCTGGGTCCCTCGATAGCCATTTTATGAACACTGTACTTTCAGTCAATGATGCAAAGTTGCAATAGGCTGGCTCTTTAGATGGCACGTAGAAACCTACTAGTTCCTTGAAGATTTTCCCTCGCTGGAAAAATATGAGCAGTATAAGCATATAAGCAATGTAGCCCTGTAACCACTTTTCCCCCTCATTTGCTGAATAATGGGAACAGAAAGCTCCCCCACCTTTTTGAAATTTCCAGCCGTGGGGATTTTCATCTTATAAATCTCCAGTTATGGTACCGTACAATTCCTGGTTAATGTAATTGCTGCCAGCTAGGATGAGGCAAGCTATTGCATTTTCCTGCTTTTTTTGCCTGCTTTCTCATTTGCTCCTTGCACCACTTCCACCAACGCAATAATTCACGTAGCTTCTCGAATATCAGAAGACCAATACCAGAGACAGGCTGGGGAAGGCTGGACATTTCCCAGTTGCATAGAGATTTAACTGCTGCACCCAAAAGGGGTAGGTGACCAGAACAACCAACCAGTCTACACATATGTAGACCAAATACTAAGGCACGCTCCCCTTTAATGACAAGACAGTACTTACTTATGTAGTAATACATATGTGGGACAGCAGCGTGATCTGTTCTGTCCCTCCAGCTCTGAAGAAACAACTAAGTCCAGTTCGTTATTGTCATGGTTTAGGTGGATCTGGCAACCCCAGGAAATGGGGAAAAGAATTAAAGGGGGAAATGGAAAAACACTCGTGGGTGGAGGTAAGAATAATTTACTACTAATAATAATATATGAATATATGTACATGTATAATGATAATAATATATACAAAGAGGTGATGCACAGGGTAATTGCTCACCACCTGGTGACCAAGGTCCGTCCCGTCACCGGACTAACGATCCCGAAATAGGTAAGTCCAAACACAGCAATTCCAGACTAGCAAGAGGCCTGAAAAGAGAGAAGGAGAGAGAGCACTCCGAGAGCTCCCGGAAGAGCAAAAGCCCTTCTTTCCAGTTAATCGTCATCTTTATACTGGGTGTGATGCTGCATGATACTTCATTGGCCAGTTTGGCCCTCAATTCTAAATCTAAGTTCAAATCATAAGGGGAGTTGTGGACCCTCTGTCCCGGCCATGCTCCCCCCCATCCTGTTGTGCTCCTGCACACTGGCAAGAATGCGGGAAGCTGAAAAGTCCTTGAGGCCTCAGTGCCAACTACAAACATCAGTGCGCTGTCAACATTCTTCTCATAACGAGTTTCAGACTAAAACCAAACGCAGAGCTCTTCTAGCTGCTAGAAAGACTAACTCTGTCCCAGCTGAAACCAGGACAGTTATAGTTTTAGATATCCAATCTAGAGGTAGCTCCACCTTTGTGGTTTGTATAGTTAGTTTTTATATATGGATGAATTATGTGATTCCCTACACGAGGTCAACTGGTTTGCAGCAGAAGGTTCCTCTTTTCTTCAATAATGTGTCCATTCAAGTTGCTATCCAACAGTGTCTCTTTTCTTCAATAACCTCCTTCTCTTTTGACTATTCATTTTGGTATATTTTTTTTTCAGATACATGTCAATATTCTTTTAAGACATGATTGTCTTCCTCCTATTTCTAGATGTGGTTCCACATGACCTTAAAACATTCTTATTCACACATATATTCTCACTTCAGGTTTTCCAGATTTCTCAACACTGAAGATTCAAATTACAAAAGCAGAGATAAAAAAATATCTTTTGGTCTATCGATTAGATATAAGGGAGAAATTTTTTACAATGAGAGTGGTGAAGCACTGGAACAGGTTGCCCAGAGAAGTTGTGGCTGCCCCATCCCTGGAAGTGTTCAAGGCCAGGTTGGATGAGGCTTTGAGCAACCTGGTGTAGTGGAGAGTTTCCCTGCCCATGGCAGGGAGGGTTGGAACTGGATGAACTTGAAGGTCCCTTCCAACCCAAACCATTCTGTGATTCTATGATTCAATGATTCTATGATTCTATAGGTATGTATATTATATAGATAGAGATTATATACATATATTACACATATAATACCTTTCTAAGTACTTATTATTCACATGTGAACAGACATCTCGTTATGGCAATGTTAACAGTACTTATTAGATGCCTTTATTTAAATTAATTTGGTTTTCTTCAGACTGCAAAACCCTTTCATAGTCTCCCTGCCTACCCTGTTGTGCTCAGTTACAGCAGCTGTCTTGCACCTCTGTCTCCGTGAATACATATAAACCTACCAAAGGGGTAAAGGAGATTTTTGAACTGTGTGGCTTGACACATAAGTCATAATTCAGGTAATTATTTATAGTTTTGCTTATTGTCTCTAAATAACTCCAAAGGAAGAGCTTGAAGAATGTAAAAGAGCCTTTCGATTGGCCAGATTCAACCAGTTTTATGAAAGATGGCACTTCCCTGTAAATATGATCCCACTGCAAACCATGGCAAAACTACCAGACCACCTGACTACAGTCTAACCTGCAATTAGTAATATACAAAGAACAGTTTCATCACACTCATTTGGCATAAGAAGTCTAGTTTAAAAAGTCTAGTTTTGCGTCCTAAGGTACTCGTCCAAAGCAGCACTGCTGCTAAAATCTGACCCCACTCCAGAAATTATTTCAATTGTTATTTCAATTGTTATTTCCCCAACATAAGAAGGACATGGACCAGTTGGAGAGGGTCCAGAGGAGGGCCACGAAGATGATAAGAGGGCTGGAGCACCTTTCCTATGAGGACAGGCTGAAAGAGTTGGGGCTGTTCAGCCTGGAGAAGAGGAGGCTCTGGGGTGACCTTATAGCGGTCTTCCAGTACCTCAAGGGGGCCTACAGGAAAGATGGGGAGAGGCTGTTCAGGAGGGCCTGTTGTGATAGGACAAGGGGTAATGGTTTTGAAATAGAGGGAGGTAGATTCACATTGGATATTAGGATAAAATTTTTTACCATGAGAGTTGTAGAACACTGGAACAGGTTGCCCAGAGAGGTGGTGGATGCTCCATCCCTGGAGACGTTCAAGGCCAGGTTGGACGAGGCCCTGAGCAACCTGATCTAGTTGGAGATATCCCTGTTCCTTGCAGGGGGGTTGGACTAGATGACCTTTGAAGGTCCCTTCCAGCCCTAACCATTCTATGATTCTATGATTCTATGATTCTATGATTAGCAAATCTTTCCCTAATAAAAATACACATAGCAAGCATTTCTCTCTTCAGTGTTATTACTTCTCTTTTACGTTGAGTTTTGCTCTGGTATTTGCTGCTGTCATGTAGTAAATTATCTTTCTGCCATAGATTAACAAAGCTGCAGTACTCGATGCCATGGGCAAATCTTGATGTATCTACACTCATAGATCAGGGTGGCAATGAATGATGACTGCTTTGCAAAGCAGAATGCCAAATTGATTACATATCGCAGTAGTTGGAATATAAAGCATCATACTAAAAAGACATAATACTTTATGTTGTTTGGCCTGGGGAGAATATTTTTTTTACAAGTGAGGTCGAGGGGATTCTGATGGGATTAATGACTGTACAGGTGATGTGAACTCAACAGCAAGGTACGTCAAATTCTATTCTTGTCCAATGAGAAATCACCCTTGTTGGCAGCTTACTGTTTTCATCTTGCTCTGAAACGGTACTTCCTTTCGTGCAAAGGGTGGTGCATCCCGTTGCGGATATGTGATGATACACTGGGATGGATGTCCTTTGATCTACATAGGGAGAACAAACATAACTCTTAAAGGCAAATTAAGTAGTTAAGGACCTTAGTCATCGTCGTGTGCCTTGCAAGTTCAGGTTAGCCTACACGTGTTCTCACGGAGGTCATTGACTAAACTCCAGAGACCTCAGCCAAAGCACAGTGTAAAACCTCACTTGGGTGAATCTAAGACTGGGACAAGAGGGCCCTCTGCCTCTGTGTCAGCAAGACAGTGCTACCTTTTCTGAGGTCCTTTGTGCTCCAAAAGTCTTAATTTTTGAAGTTAGGAAGATAAATGCTTATCCAGAATCCCTCCAGATCCAGAAAAGTAAAATATTCTTTTTAAGATAGTGATTTCTTTTCTCTCTTTGGAATATTCTTAAAATGCTAGCAAATTCCAGCAGTACAACTTGTACAATCTCCTGAAGTCCTGATTTATGCCTTATTTGGCATATATTCCTTCCATCAGGGTCACTGCACAAGTAGTCATCCTTGCTCTTACATCATTCTGTTGAGGGTCGATTAGTATATGGATATGTAAGATTTTTTTCCTGATGTGATGTTAGTTGACGAAAGGATAATGTTAATATAGAAGCGAGTAGAGATTTCTGCCTAAATAAGAAGCAGCATTTTCATTCCCCCTTTTAACTAATTTTGATAAACACTTTGAAAAGGCAACATAAAAAATAAGGAGGGAGAAATACTAAAATCATCTTTAGTCTGAATTTAGAGCTTTTTACACAAGGTAAAGCCAAGGCTAAGGTCTAAGTGAATGGCAAAGTGTCAGCAAATCCCTAGAGTAGGCCCATATTGCACGTTTTATGAAAATAGTGTGATGCAAACAAGCATCCATAGCTGAATAACGGTTACTGGGCCTCATTTGCAGTTATGCACAAAATCACCTTTACACAATTCTAGGACAACAAAGTAATTATAAAAATTTAGTTTTAGGGCTACAACAATGTAAAGGCACCTCAGTGCAAATATAAATTGGGACCAGCGGAGTTCTCTTAGTTGGGTTATCAGCCAGACCCTAGACTTCAAAACCCATTTTGGCTCTTCTTTCTGTTCAGAAGACATTCCCCAGGGAAATATCAGGGGTGGTTTTGGTAAGTATGATGCATGGCTGTCCCCCACCTTAGTCCCAATTTCAACCTTCCATTTAGAGAGAGAGCATAGAATCATAGACTGGTTAGGGCTGGAAGGGACCTTCAAAGGTCATCTAGTCCAACCCCCCTGCAAGGAACAGGGATATCTCCAACTAGATCAGGTTGCTCTCCAACTAGAGCAGGTAACGAACCGCACAACTCTTCGCTTCATTCTTGCTGAATGCTTATGGCAGCAATATGAATTTGAATACATCTTCCACCCTTCCCACTGCCCCCTTTCAACAATCCTATTTGTAAGAGATTTTGTAAGAAAAAGATATAAATATAGGTCAGGATACAGTTTAGCCAAAAGATGGTGCTAATGTATCTGTCAGTTGGTTAGCCACAACTGAGCAGGGAAAACATAAAATTTTTGATGATGTAAATGTGCTGCAGAGAGACATACATTTTAAATAATGAATGAGCATTTATATTTACTGTATGACAATGTGAATGTAAACAATTTAATTTTTGCAGATAACATTCAGCTTCTATAAATGGATTATTAAATATTAGCAGCTTAGTGGTGTATTTCAGAGCTAAATAGGATAAATGAAAATATACTTGCATAGTAACCTCTAAATTTTGCATTTAGATTGCCAATTCGTGTGGCTGGCCTCTCTTTCAATTAAAAATAAATAAATAATTGAAGCAGCACAGAAAAGATCGAAAACGTATAAGTAGGATAAAGAGACAAGCTGTACTTTTTTTGCCTAACCATATTTGCATGTTTACTGCAATTTGTATTAGGTTAGATTTAGTCTCTAAAATCTTGACATTTTCTGGAATCATCATCAAATGACAATGGTTAAACATTGGGAGATGTGTTTTGCTGGTGACAGTGCTGAAATACGGTTGGGCAGTGGTGACAGAGACAGAAAGCAAGTAATAGAAATATGCAGATTTCCCAGTTTTGTTAATAAAGAAACCCACAAGAATTCTTCTAGCCTGCACGTAAGCAAAAACTCGCCAGGTGATTCAGCTGTGGAGTTATATCCTTGTCTCCTTTCCCAGCATATTTATGTCGTAATCTTTGAGTGTGCAAAAATTGTGAGGTGGTTATGCATGTGTTAAGTACAATGCCCAAGGGAAAGGGAGAGGGAGTACTAAAAACCATATTATTTTCCAGCAAAGGAGGATTTTCAGTGAGGATGTTACAACCCATGAGTATCTCATTTCATCCGTGAGCTTAGATGCAGCACAGTTTTTGAAATCCTACTAAGTTCCAGATTTCCCAAAGACAGAAGTTTCCCCATGATACTGGCGAATGTAACTCTTGCTTGTTGGCAGAGGCTTGCAGATTCTCAAAATTACTGTGGATTCGAGTTTTTCCTATGGCCTCTAAGAATTCTGCTGTCAAAAACTAGAGAAGAAAGTGTTGGTGTAACTCTGCTGCTTCTTCATCTCTCCTCCCTACATCACTAAGTTATTCCTGCTGAACAGCAGATCCTTCAGGCTCATAAAATGCTTCACCCAGCATACATTTTGCTTTTTAATTTTACCAGAATGCACTACAGTTTAAAATATAATCTTTGGGAAATATTCCTCCCTTCTCATGCACTGCACTGAAGTTCCTTATTTCTCTGCCCAATTCTTACTTATGATAACCAGGAACTGGAGTAGAGTCTCATTGCTGATAGAATAAACCAAGGAAATCTTTTATGGAAAAATGATTCTTCCATATTCTTTTATCCGCTTGCATTTTGGGGGCAGTCCTCCTTCCTGGCTGCGTGGGCATAGTCTCCATACCAGTGGACTATTCAGAAATTGTGCCATGCATCGTTTCATTTTACTGTTGATTTCCAAGTGAATGGTTTAAACCATAGGAGGTGACTTTCCTACCTTGTTCTCAAGGTGGGATCATGTCCGTTGTAGTGGGAAGTCTGTCAGGAGAAGATGTTTGTTTGCCACCTGTGAGGGGGCTGAGGAGGGGAAGAGTCCGTCTTTTCCTGCGATGTTGAGTCATGACACGAGAGTGCTCCTTGCGGATGGCGATGGAGTTTGAAGCATCTTTTGTTTGTGAGGGTGATCTTTAATTTTGATCGTGTGCCTAGTTGTTCTAACAGACAAACGAGAAAATCCAGCTGGATTTTTCATGTGTTTTGTTCCATAACGTCACTTTGATTTTTAAATGGTGTCAGCAGCTTCTTGGACACCAAGAAGTACTTGCTGTACTTCTTTTATTCAAAACCAGGGAAAACATAATAACAGCTTCAGGATCTCTTGATCCCTTGTTCTCAGCAGGTACGTAAGCCCCAGAGTTGGTCATAAGCTAAATGGAATAAAAAATTACAAGCCATTTTTGAAAATGCTGGCAGTAGAACTCTGGGGTTTGCTCAGTTATTACTTCAACTCAAGGTTTTCATTAACTGTTGCATTTTTGAAAGGGAAGATGAAAGGGCAGACAAACAGTCTTGAGTTTTCTTAACTTTTAAGGGTGCAAAGTGGTTAAGTAGTATAGACTGAGCTGTCTTGTAGGAGTGACTCACAACCTTTCCAGATTGCTGGCCTACACTAAGGGCAGAAGTTGTATATATTTAGCAAAACAGCTAATTGGTAAATTTGACCTAAATTCAAACACATACTGTGTGCTTATATTTGCCTGCAAATCTGTGCGTTAAGCCACACTGACAAGGTTCAGGAGGTGATAGTTTTGCACCTCGCTTTTTATTTTTATTTTCTTTCTGCAGGTGTGGCCAGGATTGCTATTTCTGCTTTGTTTACTTTGCAAACATGTCGATCTTTAAATGTACCATCTCGTGATAAATACAACTGAAAATGTTTCGACAGTTTCATACCAGGTTTTTGTCGAATGCACAGAAACTGAATGCCTTCAACATCTATATCCCTGTCAGTGTTATTAATGGAAGAAAGAATTTGTGCGGAACAAATGTTTGCTTTTGCTCATTACCCCCCACAGGAATTGTTATCACAAATGGGCAACAGAAAAGATATTAAGCATCAGGAAAGAAAATGTGAAGGGATATCTCGGGCTTTCAAACTTACCTTTTGCAAGGTCTAAAAATACTCAAGAGCATATTTTTCCTGCCTGTAAAGGGTAGAAAGTTTTCCGTCTGACTTTTCATAGACCAAGTCAAATGCTTATAATAGAAGATGAACATAAATTCTTAAACAGTCTGGAAATTGAAAAGATTGATTTTCTTTACACATATGGCAATTTGTTGGGATAAAGAAACCATAAACCATAAACATGCACAACTAGAAATAGTGCATAGTATTTTCTCATGATGGCATTTCCAGCAACTGCAAAATGAAAGCAGAATGTTGTATAGAATTTAAATCAAGAGGTGTTATTAGACTTTTCAGATGAAATTACGGCTGAATAATACTCCTGCAATTCCACCTTAGGACATTTACTAACTTAATTTAAATATTCTTACTTTTAAAAAAAGTATAATTACCTGCATATGTTGACTTTTTCTTTCTTTAAATTACTGTGGGTGCCTGGCAAGTTTCTCGTTGATGCCCTTAGGTTTCTTTCACCAGAATTTTGTGAATTCGCCCGAGTTTATGTTGCGTGATACCTACCTAGTTTTATTATGATTTAGGAGGGAGGAGTGAATTGCTCTTCTTTCCTGTGCATTGAAGCTCTCCTCACCGCATCCTACTCCTCTGCAGAATGATCTGGAACAGAACCACGTGCTCGGTCTGCTTTGCACAAATGGAATGGAGTACCAGCAAATCCTTTTGGGAAATGAGCACTGTATATGCACAGAGAGCCATTTACACAGGCTTATAGGTGGTGTTGAGTCCCACATACTAGATTGCATTTAAGCTGATTTAGAAAATGAAAATGGGGACAGTTCAAGTCAAGAGACTTTTGTCGTTGTTGTTCAGAAGTAGTTGTAACTGCAGAGTTGATTTAGACCCGTAACTGTGAACACCCAGAGACAGCGTTTTTGTGTCCTTGACATTTTTATGATCTTTTAAGGTCAGGTGCAGATGTGTGTACTGGGAGAGAGGGGGATGAAATTGTAACCAAAAGTTGTTAAAATGGCATTCTGACATTTTTATTCGATCCAAATATGTCCATTTCTCCTGAGAATTAGTGCATTGTATATAATACTGTATTATTCATGGTTCATTGCTGTTCTGCTTTCCGATGTCTTCTAATAGAGAAAATCAGCTGCTGTCTGTACCAGGCAACCACGGATACGTGGTCTTTACGAACAGAATCAACAACTTCCAGCTGTTTGCAGCTGCGAAAGAGCAGCGTTTACGTTTCCGATGGTTTTATGTTTTAGTTAATCCTTAAAAGTAAAAGGAGATGCAGTTCTCCTGATACAGTACAAGAACTGGAGGATGAAGGAGCAGCAAAGTATGCAACAGCAGTGCAAATCCCAGAAAAGTCTGGGGAAGAATCATGTGTCGGAGCGAGATAGTGTTTGTGGAGCAGCGGTGTGAGCCGCAGGATGCATCACCTGCCGCTGGAGCACGACGCACCAGGCATGCTGAGAAGAGCTTGTCTTCTAGCTGCAGTCAGCTAAGGAATTAAGGAAAACAAAAAAAAAATTACCTTGCAGTGCCATCACTTAAAGTAGCCTCCATTTAGTGGAACTCTAGAGCAGATACGAAAATGTCGCTTTTATTGGAAATTATTTCAGATTCTGCCTTTTGTGCTAAGTTTAATAGCAGCAACAGCTGAAAAGGAGATGTGAAAATAGCATTGCCATCCAGATGAATGTTGTGTGTTTTTCAGATTGCTCTTGCTGGTAGTTGTTTGGCTTCTCCTGCTCTTTTCTGTCGTACATCTCCATATTCTTAAAAGAATTATGAGCAGCGTAGAGATTTTAAAAGAGTTATTGGAATTTTTTGCTTCGCAAACTGTGTAGGCTTGTCTTCCCCACCCTACTAGTAGAGTTTATGGGAAAGAAGATATATGAGAGAAGGTATTTGTTGATAATACAATATTTATTTACAAGGCTGAAGAAATACCTACACTTAAAGTTTTAAGTTAAGCATGTATATCTCAAACTGATGTGCCCTTGTTTGCTGAAGGGGTGATGCAAACTGTAGTGACCAACCTTGGAGTGGAGGGACTCAATTTAGAGTGCTGTATCAGACCTGGCACGAGAACACAGTGACAAAGCCCAAAGGTTTGTGAAAACACATGTACAGTCGAGGCAAGCCAGCGAAGTCGTACGTGTGTCATGCCAGGAGATTCAGTAGGTACCCATGCAGGGTGTTACCACAGAACCCGTGGGAGATGTCATATCTGAGAGGCAAGATGGGTTCATCCAGGATAAGGTTTGGAAAAAAAACATTTTTAATGTGCAAAGTTAATTTCCACATCTTGGGTTTTCTATGCAAAAGGTGATTTTCCCAGGAAAACAAGAGGGAAACTTAAAACACTTCTGCTCTGTGTGTATCTTAGGATGGTGATGCAGACCTTTCTCATGTGTTATGCAGTTTACTTTGCACTGGCATGTGAAAGCCCGGAGCAAATTTTATGATCAACTTTAAAAAGCATCTGTAGAGTTTCTGCTTTATAGGATATGTTCAATTTAGACTTGTATTCTGGAATGTATTCTATGATATGATATAATAAACTTGAATATAGATCACAGGATAACTCATGCTGGAGGGGACCTCAGGAGGTCTCTGTCCAACCTCTTACTCAAAGAGGGCTTAGGGCTTGATCCAGATGGGACTTGAAAACCACCAGGAATGGAGATGGTGCAACCTGTCTGGGCAAACTGTGCCGTGGCTGGGCTGTCCTCATGGAGGAAAAGCTGTTCCTTACCTCCAGCCTGAACGTCTCTTGTTTCAGCTGAGGCCTGTTGTCTTGTGTCCTCTTCCCAAGTGCTATCAGGGTGCAGTGAGGACCAGCACCTCCCCAGGGAGCCCAGGGGATAACGCGGCTGCCTCACCAGGGCCTGTCATCCACCATCCCATTTGGGAGACAGGCAGCCCCAGCTTGAGGTGAGCATTCACATTGCTAACACCAACCCTGCACACCTGGGCAATGTGCATGATGTCCTCCTTTGCAGTCCGTCCCTGCTCCCAGCTCCTGTACACTTTCTTTTTGTGCAGGAGTGCCATCGTGAATCCCATGGGATCCCAAATTGGAGTTCCCTGAATAACGCAAAGTCTGCTCTCCTGACGCCCAGGTCTGTACTCTGCTACTCTCCTTCCTCTCTCTCTCCTCCGGATCGTGATCCCCACTGGTTTCATGGTCTCTACAGCCAAGGCTGCCTTGAATGATCACGTCCCCAGGCAGCGCTTCCTTGTTGGTGAACAGCCAACCGAGCTGTGCATCACTCCCACTGATCCCTCCAGGACTGGTATTAAGAAGTCATACCTGATACCCTCTACAAATCTGCTTAACTACTTGTGTCCCACCATGTTGGCTTTCTGGAAGATGTCAGGAAGGTTAAAGTCCCCTACAAGAACCAGGGTCAAAATTCTACAAGTTATTTAAGGAAGTTTTCTTTCATTTCCTCACCCTGATCTGGTGACCCCTCCACAATGTCACCCTCACTGTCCTCTCTCCTGCTTCTAACTCACTCTTAGCAGAGCTGTGACATCCAATCTGCTGTCTCATGTGGAGGCAACTCGCCCTCCTCATCACCCATGACTGTCTTTCCTGACAAGATTGCTTACGTCCCTCACTTCATTCATGCCATGTCCCCCTGTCTCTGCTACTCCAAAGATGCTGTAGCTCAATGACCACACATGGACCCGCAGTTCCTCCTGCTTGTTCCCAAGCAGGTGGCCCTTCGCCCTGCTCTGTAATTCCTCAGGTTTCTCTTGCTCCCGTTGCTCTGCATCCTTTTGATATGTGATGACTTCAGCTGAACACCAGATCTGCAGTGTGATGTACAGCGTCTGTATCCACACTTGTGAGGGTCAGCTGGTTTGTAACATGATGTAGTTATTAGCTGTTGAGTTCAGTCAAAATATAAAACGAAACAACAGTTAAGACTTACGAAATAATTGTCTCACAAAAGCCTATTGAAAAGAAGAAGCAATAATAAAAAACTAAAAGGAAAAGAACTGCTTGTTACTGGGACAACTGAAAAGGTAGCTGCAGGCAAAATGATTGTTGATGGGCTGAAAATCTGAAAATTTTCATGTTTGCTCTGCTTTCCCCAAGTGTCAGGAACGAATTTTTCTGCACGCCTGACCTCCTTTGTAATCAGATGGCGTCAGATTGCTACTTGCATGTAGCTTTGTTTGCTGATGCAGACCCCACGTTTGATCCACCACTGGTGATAATACATGGCCGGGTGACGCCTCACTGCCCTTCTCAGGCTGTCCTCTTTGAGTGAAATACTAAGATGATCTGAGCTCCTCTGTTGCTAGATGAGTCCATGGGTGATTGGGCTACTTTCAATTATAGAATACTGAAAGCTTTGAATTTTTGCTCCGGACTAGTTATTAACGTTGGTATCCCACTGTGATAAAACCACATTTTTAATCTCACAGTACTTAAGGTACATAAAGCATCGCTGCTGTTTGAGATTTACTGGCTTCCCACCGCTCAAGTTCACTTTGTCAGCAGCAGCAGAAAGTCAGCTTTGGGTTCGCAGGTAAAACGGAGACAACTGGAAGAAGCGATTATCGTTCAAAGTTCTCCTGTTGACGAGGGGAAAATTACAGAATAAGTATAAATTATCTACTTTGTCTAATTAAACAAGAAAAAAAAAAAAGTGAAACCACCCCTGCCCCTCAAATCTCAATAACATATGGGAATTGCAGAAACATTGGTAATAGTTAAGAAATTATTAAATCTTTTCTCTTCACCAGTAAAGGTTATCTTAGTTTCCTGTGGATGGTGTTGAGATCTTAACTACAAATTCTTTCCCAGGAAATATAGGAAGAGAAGACAGTGCTTAATATCAACAATATTATAGGCTGTACATGGGAGAGCTGACCTGAGGTAGGGCTTCCTCGACTCAGCAGCCTGAGTAACTCGTCTTTTGGGTTATCCAACATGTGCTCAAGCTGTTCAAGTCCTTTCTGCTTTTCCCTTGCCCCAAAGGCTTTCTATCAGTCCGTTTTTGCTGCAGAAAGCTTTGGCTAACCCTTTTTGAGGGTTTTGCAGGGCGGAACACACGAGCTGAACCTTTGCAGCAAATTAAAACGTGAACTCATCTGCTGGCAGCAGCTCATGGTTTTACACGTGGGTAGGGGCTCGGGGAAGGTGTGACTGCACCGAACACACTGCTTGTGTTTCACACTTTGACATCTGTGAGCAAAGAGGTTAATATACTGATGGATAATTAGTCATATCTTTTAATGAAATGACGTAATTTCACCACCTCCGCCTTTCCTTTTTTGACAGCCAGTATTAGAGCCAGATTCTTTGCTGGTGTAAAGAGGCATTAAAACTGCTTTAATTGCTCTGGTTCACCCCAATGGAGGGTGCTGTGACTTTGGCAGCTTCTCTTTAGTGCAACCTAATTAAATTTAAATAGGCAACAATTTTCTCTTCACAAATCTGATCTTGTCAAGCGGGTTCGTCTTTGACCAGAGTCTGCTCCCCAAACTTCCAACTCCTTAAAAAAATGTGATGGTAAGCATAACTTTGTATGCAGGAGTTGGTTTGAGCTTTCTCTGGCATGCACAGGAAGGATGGTTCCCACCAGGCCGTGCAGAGAGAGACAGAGAGTGGGGCATTCCAGCCAAAATATACTCGCAAAGCAGGCAGGATTTCAGGGTTTTGGTGCAAGACGTGGTGGCCTTCAAACATGATATCTCAACTGTAGGGTTTTTTTAAAATTTGTATATTGTTTTACTTATATTTCCACCCGTTTCATGGATGGACTTCTGGACGATGAGTGTTTCTAGATCTATATTTCTGCAGTGAGCTGGTGTCACAACACTATAGATTTCCAAATTATGCTGGCAAGTGCGGACACATCTTTTCCACTAAAAGAAACAGAAGACATGGATCAGAAGACATCCTTCAGCTGACTTTGCAAATCTAAGTACTATGTTTTATTTAGTCTTGAAAGAAAGAATGTCCGTTTTATTGTGTTTGTTTTAATCAAACTTCTCCTCAACAAGCTGTCAACATGGATATTTAGAAACAAACTTTGCTTGTCTTCGGAGAAGATGCCACTGTTTGTTTGTGCAGAAGGGCTACCAGCTCCTTTCTCGTTCCTAAATGGTGATGTAGCTGTACCTCCAGTGTGTCACTGTATGATACATGTGCAAATTATCCGTGAGGAATTCACTCTGATTTTGAGCAGCTTCAGAAAGCACATTTATGTGTTCATTTATCTGGCAGCACATAACCAGAAAGATTGCTAGTCAGGTAGAAATGTCATTCATGCCTGCCTCTGGTAAAATTTAGATAAATAAAACTTGGAGAGGAAACCAAAAAGAAACGACAAACTGTTAGAAATGTCCTTTTTGAAAAATGCAGAATAACATCAGAAACCAAAAGAGAGAAAGTTTTTATGATGACCACAGCATGACTCCAGCTTTTATCTTTACTAAGAGATAATATATTCACAAGATGCCATTGTCCTTCCTTAGAGAGAGTCTCAAAGATGCATGAGGAATACTCAGACTGTCTGTTAGCTCTAATTTCAGTGCTACACTGAAATTGTAGTGGGCTGCTATTTCAGCTTGGGGCTTTTGAGTATCCAGCTTGAGACTAGTGTGGTTGCACAGGAGCCGGAGCAGGAGTTCTGCAGCTCCATCACATAACACCCTCGGAAAAATACTTGCTACCCTGAACCATGTAAAGAGAGAGGGGGAACCCATCTGTATTCGTGTTGGGTATTCTAGTTGATTTGCAAGTTTTGGTATACAAAGAATGAGCTACACAATTTGTAAGAGCCTGTTCAAAAGAAAATGGACGAGATGTACAAGAAGTGGGAAAATGGAGCTTCTTTATTCTCTGTGTCACAGGGGAGGAAGGAGGCAGAGATGGATAGAGTGACATGGCAAATCTCTGGATCAAAACTGAAGTCAAGTTTCCTGAGTACAATATTTTGATACAAAGATCAACAGCTTTTGTTGGAACTGAATATGTGTGTACATACATATAAAATCGGGAATTGGAGATTGCTGTGAGGAGGTGCCTCAAAGACTGAAAAAGCAGGACAGTACTAAATCTGTTAATTAACAAAGCACTCCTGGCTAGTGGTCAGTTCTCACACAATATTAATCATCAGTGTTATGTATACAAAGCCATTATTCTTTACCACTAATTTTCCAAATTAGCTGTGAGTACTCGAGATCAGGGAGGTGATGCCATCTCATGCTGGTGGCCATGGCCCCTGGTAGTCCAAGAGGCTGAGGTCCAGGTGAACAAGGTTGAGAGCTCATCAACAAGAATAGACCGAACTGAAGTGGGTTGTCATCTGACTTCTCCCATTTTCCTTGCTGAAGCCCGATGTTTTTATGCTATTGTCCTCCTCCCAAAAAGGAGAAGTTGCTAATGCTGCTTATCTTGTTTTCTTTTGTTTTGCCAGCCATCTTTCCTGTGCATTTGGCAGTGTCTAAATAGTCCCCTTTTCTTCTCTTGTCCTTTTTGTTACAAGTTTTGTTGGATACCTCCTATGTGCAGTTACACACATTTGGTTTTACCCTTTTGGTGGTTGCATGCTTGTGCATTGTGCTTGGCTATGTCATCACAGTGTGACAAAAATAACACGTATACCACAGTTACACTAGTATGCTTATTTCTAGATTCAAGGCAATATATTGATTATATCTGGGCTATTAGTAATTACAACTCGAGTGGTAAACTTATAATGTATACATATCAGAGGCCTCTAATTTGGCTACAGTTTCCTAGTATTGATTTGGGAAACACTCTGATATATGTTATTTCTTACAGAAAGGAAACTTCTCAACTATTTGCCTCCTGTGTGAGACAGATAATGTTTATTCAATGCACAGGCTGGTCAGCTGAATTTTAATTGCTTTACATGCATTAAATTGGTATTTGCATGTTTGCAACCATCAGATGAAACTCTTATTTGAGTATTTAAACTACGAAGTGAAATATTTTAGAGGACACCCGTATGTGTATGTTTGGGCTTTTCAAATGAGATATACTCAGCCAGTGAATCCAGAGCCCCTTGACAGCTTGGTTCTGTGAAAGAGTGCCAGACTTCATCTGGACCTGTGTGGGATTTCATGTTGTTGTTTTTCTTTCAAAGCCACTACTACATTATGTTGCTATGGCTACTCCATCACAAAACCCTGTTACCAATGCATTAGCGTGCTTCATACTCAGTGTTTTCCCTTCTTCTTTGAAATTCTATTGTGTTTTTCTCTGGTGCAGGATATTTTTGGATGAGGTTTGCACGAGGGAGGGTTTCAAGACCTCTTGGTGTAACAGATTAAGATTTTAATGTTTAGCTGTCCACTTAACCCCTTTAATGGATTTTATTCACTCTGTTATTGAGTGGCAGGAGGGAATGAGCATTTGTGGCCTGGCTCTTTTGATTCACACTCTGGTATCATTGATAAATCAAGCTAGCATATTAAAACGCAGATTGGCAGAGCTGAAGTGCTGGGTACATATTCTTCCAGCATCAGAACAAGCTGCTGCACTTTAAAAGTTGCTAAAGAAAAAAGTAATGCTGTATGATAGACAGGGCACTAGCTCTAATCCATATTTTTGTTGTTGTTCCAATAAAATCCTAGACATCTAATACTCCCGAAATTTTTTGGTGTCTCAGTGTTGTTAAGGGCAGCTAGCCTGGCGTTAGCCAGCAGCAGCAGGTTCCTTGCCTTGGTGCTCTATTGCCACTGGCAATCAACACCCCCTAAAGATTGGCTAAGAGCTACAAAGGGTGAGTGGAAAGGGATGCTTGGCTGGGTGAGTGTCTCCTGCACTGCGATCAAGCTGAGAGAGCAGCTACCAGAAAACCAGGCATTTCCTTCCCATCTGGTGATAAACCCAAAGTGTCCTCGAGTGCTGTAATTTCCTTGTACCTTTTGCTTTCTTTTTGCTCCCGTGGTGGTGATGACTGGATGTAGTTTCAATCTGATATTAGCAGGTCTTTAAGAAAACCGGTGTTTCATGGGAGATCCCTCTCCTGCCTTCCTTCTGAAATAAGGGCAGCAATGATAATAAAAATAAAAAATTTTATTTCTCCTACATTTCATTTACTGCTACTTTGTCCAAACCAACTTTTTTTTTATCAGTGCTCAGAGCAAAAGCAATAATGCCAGTAAATCATAAAACATTTTCTTTGTTATGAGAGTGTTACCGGAGAGGCTGCTGTCGCTGACACTGCCAGCCCTTGGTGGGGCTCACAGCATATGTCTGACCTGCAGAACATCCTTGCAGTGGATTCAAAGGATGATCTTCCTCAACCCTCCCTGCATGAAGGTGGGATCTCCTCTCCCGTCTTGCCAGACATCAGTTTAACAAGACGACTGCACTAAAGATCACCCTCAAAGGTGGCTTGCTCTCCTCCTCCTCTCCCGACAGGCAGAAGGTTAATGAGCTCCTATGCTAAGCACAGAAATACTCTCAAAACCTGCCAAAGTACTCTCAAAGCTGTGGGAAAGGGTTGGTTGACTGACAGTTCAGAGCCAGCCATCCTCAGTGAAGTAAATGCTCTCAAAACCCTTGAGGGAGGAAGGGTTTAGGGTAGGGATGGACAGGTTGGCTTTAAAAGCTGAAACTTATTCTTCTTGCTTCCCCAAAGTCTACCTGAACCACAGGTACAGAAGAGCTGGTCTGCCCGTTTCTGGATCCTGTCGGCAGCAAGAACTACTTCTAAACTCCTTATTTCACCTCTGACTCCAGCCAGGGCTATTCGGGGCTCATTTATCCCTTTAGGTAGTTTGTGTTAAATCCCCGGCTCCCGGTCCTGGCTCTGTCTGTGGTGCTCCTGACTCAGTGCAGCCCCTTGTTTTCTTCTCACATTCCTACTTCAGAGAAACTGCAAGTGCCTGGAGAGAGTTTTAGACCCAGCTATTGCAGGGTGCCAAGCTCCTCCGTTTTCTTTTTAAAGGAACTGAAAACTGCTGTCGCTGTGTTACAGTTAAGAGGGATGCGAATCTCTCTGTTTCACTAAATTATTCTTGTCACTTAGTGGCTTTCTTCTGCATTTGTATTTCTCTGAAACTTATTAAAACATGTCTGAAAAAGGAAAGATAGAAGGGGAAGTAGCACATCTCATTCCTGTAGCAAATGCCGTTGTTTATACTTCGTCTACACCAGGCAAGACAGTAAATGAATTTGACCTCCTCGCATCAGGGAGACTTTAGATGACACTGCATGTCATAGCCTACCTCTGAGGGGACATGTTGTGCAGCCTCGTTTTCTAATTTTTGTCCAATTTTGAGAAAAAAAGGAATGGAAGTACATGATCTCTATCCACAAATCAGTATATGGACAAGGCAAATAACCTTGATCTGGAGAAGGAAAGAATGGCCTTGTGTTTGTGATGTGGAAGAAACGGATTGTGGTCTTCATAGATAGATTTCTAGGTTGGAAAAGACCTTAGAGATCATCGAGTCCAACCGTCCCTAATCCCCATTAAACCATATCGCTAAGTAGATCATCCACCCTATTCTTAAACACATCCAGGGATGGGGACTCAACCACCTCCCTGGGCAGCCTATTCCAGTGGCTGACAACCCTTTCAGAGAAGAAATACTTCCTAACATCCAACCTGAACCTCCCCTGACTAAGCTTATACCCATTTCCTCTTGTTCTATCACCCAACACTAATGATAACACTTGTCACTATCACCCAACACTTGTCACAAACCTCGTGCAACCTTTTATGAAACACTAAATTATCCTGGATTTTGCCTTCCCCTGTTTTATAGCAGCTCTAAAACCCTCATGGAATGTATTTTTCGCTGGTTTAGCTTTAGTTGAAGCGCTTGTGGCTTTCCAAAGCAGTTCAGAGCGTGCAGCACGGCCCTTCCTACTGTTCCCACTCAACCCAGAATGTCATCGTATCCCTAAGCCTTAGTGAACTCCATAGGGCCAGCACGTTCCCCTTGCTGGGGTGGTGTGGGTGAGGTCATCCGTGTGTGTTCCAGGGAACAAAGGCAGGATGCTGCAAACATCTGAAAAATTGAATTGTTGTTTTTTAAAGCCTGGTCCATGGAAACCACACATAGAAAAGACACACAAAGAAGACATAAAAAAAATATGTTACTTGTCTAAAACTGCCTGGTATTTTGGAGTCTGCAGTTGTTCCCAGAATCCTTTGTGTAATGGAAGACTCTTCTTATTACATATTTTGTGTTCTGAAGTTACATGTAAATGAAGGACTCTGCATTTTATTTCTACAGCATGCAGACAGAGCATTCCTTCTGCTTGTTCTTCTGGCTTTGGGAACTGTGTATGATCAACCTGATCTAGCTCATTTAATCTTCAGTCTGGGACTTGGGGAACTTTCCTGAGAAAATGAATTGCAAGATCATTAGTCTCTGGTAGCCTTTTATACTTCTTGGAAGAGAGCCCCAAATTGGTTTTTAACTGAGAAAAGAAAGATGCACATAAGCCCTTGTTTTGGAAAGAATTGTATGCCTCAGTCTCTGAAAATTGCTGCATTACTGATGACAACTCCTAGTTTATTTTATTTATTAAGAAGCTCAACATGAGCCGGCAATGTGCACTGGCAGCCCAGAAAGCCAACCGTGTCCTGGGCTGCATCCAAAGCAGCGTGGGCAGCAGGGCGAGGGAGGGGATTCTGCCCCTCTGCTCTGCTCTCATGAGACCCCACCTGCAGTGCTGCGTTCAGCTCTGGGGCCCTAACAGAAGAAGGACATGGAGCTGCTGGAGCGGGTCCAGAGGAGGCCACAAAGATGATCCGAGGGCTGGAGCACCTCTGCTATGGAGACAGGCTGGAGTTGGGGCTGTTCAGCCTGGAGAAGAGAAGGCTCTAGGGAGGCCTTCCAGAAGCCTTCCAGTACCTAAAGGGGCGACAGGAATGCTGGAGAGGGGCTTTGGACATGGACGTGGAGGGACAGGACAAGGGGCAATGGCTTTAAACTGAAAGAGAGGAGATTTCAATGAGATCTAAGGAAGAAATTTTTCATTCTGAGAGTAGTGAGGCACTGGCACAGGTTGCCCAGAAAAGCTGTGGCTGCCCCACCTCTGGAAGTGTTCAAGGCCAGGTTGGATGAGGCTTTGGGCAACCTGGTGTAGCGGAAAGTGTCTCTGCCCATGGCAGGGGGGTTGAAACTAGATGATCTTTGAGGTCCCTTCCAACCCCAACCATTCTATGATTCTATTTGTAGATGATATGTATTTGTAAAGTTCTATTGCATAGTTCAGGCTCACTAAAGCATCTTTTGGAAGTGTCACTTTAAAGAAGGGAGTGGGAGGGATGGAGAACAGAAAGGCCTCCTGTTCAAGACTCTCTTTGACTCAAAGTCCTATTACTCACGTTAAATCCTAACTCTCTAACATTTATCTTGCAAAGTGTCTCATATTTTTCTAAAATGATTAGACTGACCAAAGAAATAGACATCTATTTTAAATGATGATCCCTTGTGAAATTAGGGTTGACAGGTGATAGACTTTCTCTTCAGAAGCACTTGAGAGAGAAAAGTAATCAATGGAGAAAGTTATAGGAAAATGTTAGCATAAGAATGAGTGGTTTCAAATAGTCTGCTCATAAATTCAGGCTGGACTTCAGAAGTTTGCTCACAGATAGAGGAAATGAGGTTCTGGAATGACTTTCCAATAATAATGGAAAAAGCAATCAAGCAAGTTGTAAAAGACAAAATAACTTTTCTGCAGGTAAGTGTGCCATATAACTTATAATCTCATTCATTGCATGGGAGGTTCCTCACAGGCCTGTGTTTCTGTCCTAATGAAAATTCCCAAATAGGCAGGACTGGGGCTCTGTTGGCAGTGTGACATCCTCCAAAGAGTCCTTTATTAATAATTTTCAGAAAGCAGGGAAACAACCTTCTCCCAAGCATTTAGGAATTTTTGTGGGTGAACAGTGGATTGGGGTGACCCTGGCTGGCTGCCAGATTCCCACCCAGCTGCTCTCTCACTCGGCACTCCTCAACAGATCATGAGGAGAAAATTAGATTTAAAAAAGAAAAAAAATAATAAAGACACTTACCAGCATCTTACCAATTAATTTGGGATGTGGCAAATTAAAAATAGAGATTGGATGAAATGATGTGAAAACTCATGATACTTTAACACTTCTGCCTGCTTGCCATGACTTAAAATAATATAAAAAAGGAGCAGCCCCATACCTCTAAAGTGGGTTAGTGCTTTCTGCTCCGTTTCAAATCGGCTCCATCTTACAGGGAGCCTGCCAAGCTAAGGAGCCCATCACCAGCAGGGCATTAAACTGTTGGTCAGTCCCTGACCACTCTGAAGGTCTGCAGGATGCTCTTGCACCATCTGGTTTCAGGAACAGTCTCCTGCCTTTTCCTGATGCTGCAGCTTGGCCCTCTGGCATCGTTCACGTGCAGGTGGAGAAGACCAGAGACCATTTGTTGATTATTCTGCCATTGAGCCTTAAGTGTGGAAAAATCCTTTATCTTTGAGCCTTTCTAACTTTCTTCACAGTTGGTATCACGAAAGGCCTCTGAGAGATGTAAGCAGTAGCATTCCCATTTTACACATGAAAATAAACCTTGCTAACTTGGTTGGAACTAATTTTCTAATTAATGGCTCCCTGATTTTCTTTTTTTTCTTAGAAGTTGCGTTATTCCTGCAGATAATAGTACTTTGTGTTGTTGTTAGGCTCGTTTGGGTTATTTTTCCCTAGTGAGTATCTCTTTTGATTTAACTGTAGGCAGTTAGTGAGAACAATAGAGAAGAGATAAATGAAAGCGTACAGAAAATATTCATTAAAAATATACTTCTTTGCCTTACTTGTCACAGAAGAGCAAGATGTAAGATTGCTTTTCTTTAGATTCTTTTCTCACAGCCTATTAGCATCCCCTTATCTTTTTTTTTTTTTAACTTTATGTTTCTTTCCAAAAAGCCAGCAATGTGTTTAACGAGTGAAAACATTCTCCGTTAAAGGTCACACCACTCTTAGATTGACTTGACTGTTGATTGCACTTGAGCTGGTAGCTTTAATTCATGTTAACTCCATTTGTTTTTAATTAAGCAATGTCTTTTAAGCAAAGATAGTCCATCACTACTGTCAACAGGTAAGTTCTGCTCTTTAATATTGAGTCTTATATTTTAGTTTAACTGAGATGAAGCGTGGAGGGCGATTTACTCAGACTATGGATTTTTGAGCAGGAATGCAAATTGTCTCGCAATTTGCAACAGTCCAATTTGACCTAATAGCTTTTGAAGTGAATTGCATTAGATGCAATTAACCCAGCCATATACCTCGTTGGATATTAACATATATTGCCTCAGTATCGAGTGCGAACCAGGTAGCATTTATGTTTATTAACACTGACTCTGTCCAGTAATGACTATTTTAGAACCGTCAGACTTCTTCCTTTCTTCCCATCAGAAAGGTCCTTCGTTAACTGTATTCATAAAACATGGATTTGGGTTTGGCTGATCAAACACAAATGTTGATATGTGGGTTAAAGTGCTTAAAAACCAGAAAAACACACAAACAACAAAAGCCCCACACCTTTATGTAGGGTCTGGGACTGCATCTTTCATCAGCTTACTTAATTTTTCTCATTTTCTAAAGTGCATCAAAAAAGAGGCACGGAGAAAGTTGTCGGAGATCAATAGCAGCATCTGTCAGAATTTGCAGCAGAACAAATTCTGACGATCTTGTGCCATGACCTGTTCATGATAAAAGCATTGGTATTTTTTTTTGTTAAAGACATCAAGTTTTCTGACTGACGTGTTTCATGTGATGTGCATCGATGAGTTGGAATCATTCACTTAATAGTGTCAGGAATATGGCATTTTTTTCCTATCCTACATACGACTTGAGTGCTGCTTTTGCAGTACTAACATTATTATTTGTTTCTTGTCTGCGTTAATCGTGTAATGCTGATTACTTGCATAGAGTACAACCTTTGTGGAAAAAAAACAAAAACAAAAAACAACCAAGAAAATGTAATCCTGTCTATAAAATTTGCAAGTGAAAGAACAATAAAGGTCTTAGAGAGTATTAAAACATTTCAGATTATATTTGGCAGTGCAAGGCGTATGAATTCTTAAATCTTTCTGAATTAGTAGTGATTAGTAAATATTATACATGCATTTCTAAGATTTTTGCCTTTTTTCTAATGCAGTCTCTGTCTTTTGACAGCAGAAGTGGAAATCGTGGCAGTCGTGACTGGAATGCTAACGACTGAACGAGGCATTTTTAGTGTTTTTGCTTGAGTTGTATAATATCATTAGTATTTTATGTATACTTACACAATTGATTTGGTTTGCTTTTAACAACACAGAAGTTCTTACATATTTATTTTTTACCCTTTTGCTTGTTATTTCTTGGCAATTAAGCAACATTTGCCTGTGCAGGAAAATCTTTTAAGCAGGAGAGTCTGCTCAAAACACCCAACTTTTTGTTATTTCATGCATTCAGTCCTTCCTCCCCCCTTGCTGTACTTCTTGATAATTGATTCTTAGCTTTTCCTACTGCTTCTAAATAGAAGCTGCCTCTTTTGGAAAAAGTAATGAAAAGGAAATCAGCAACAGTAATCAAACTGAATTACAGCGAAGCTCTGGTTTTCAGCTAGCAATTTCTGCAGAAATTGGGCCCAGCTCATTATATACTCCATGCACATGTAATTGAAATTTCCTTCCTTTTTTTTTTTCGTAAACATGTTCCCAAAATACTGCGTATCTCTTATCCTTAAACAAGGGGAAAACTCAACCTGAAACTCAAACAATTACTAGAATTTCTGCTGGGCTGCAGGAGATTGCAGAAGAGCTAGATGAGAACACCAATAAATACAATAGGCACATGCATCTTGCTGCTCTTCCTTACATTTTCACTGCCAACAAGGAGCAGACACAATGAACAATACCTTGGACTTGTTAGAGCTGTTAGGAAAAAAAAAAAAAACAAAACCAGAGTGCATATACTTTTTACTATGTAAAAACCTTTGTAAAATACTTTTTGCTCTGTAGAAACTTTTGAAATACTTTAAAATACCTTTTACTATGTAAAAACTTTTGTAAAAACTATGTAAAAAATTGGTGTTTTGTTTTTTTTTTTTTTGATTTGGCCAGTGGCTTGATGCTTTCTTTCTTGCAGGCTCTCTTTTGAAAGGGAAATTAATAAATTAATAGCCAAGTCCTGTCTGCTTACATGGGAAGCCCCATCACCCTTAACTTTGCAAAAAACAGATAGGGAGTGTTTTCTTCACTTAAAATCCTAGATCTTTTTTTTTTTGTCTTTTGTTTTTCTTCTCTTTTTTTTTTTCCTTTTTTCTTCTTTTTTTTCTTCTTTTTTCCTTCTCTTTTTTCCTGCTTTTTTCTTTTCTGTTTTCTTCTTTCTTCTTTTTTCTTCTTTTTTTCTTCTTTTCTGTTTTCTTCTTTTTTCTTCTTTTTTTTCTTTTTTTCTTCTTCTTTTTTTTTCTTTTTTTCTTCTTTTTTTCTTTTTCCCTTTTTTCCCAGTCAGCACTCTACTCAAAAAGGGCTCTCTTATACTATCTCTCACAGCCACATTTCAGTGCTGCTTTCTGTCTGCTGCTCCGTGCCTGCATTCCCACGCGTTATTGGAAAAGTGCTGGAAGCTCCTTCTAGAATTTTTATTGCACCTCTGGTTTTCTTCTCCGCACGCCTCTGCTTCTAGTTGACCTTCTTCACCTTTAGGTTTCGCATTATCGGCCCAGCAGGTTTTTGGAGCCCGTTACCCACCATTCCTCACGCAGGCTGTGAGTTGAAGAAGATGAGGTTTTTGGTTTCGGCCAGGCTTTACGCAAATTTCGCCCTATTAACAGTGCCTGCCCCTATTAATCCCGTCTGCGGTGTCTGAACCGGCAGCACGTTCCTCCCGCGTGTGATCCCACGGAAGGAAAAGCGATAAACTCACCGCTCGATCGGGCTTAGCAGGTTACATGCTTCATGCTGGGTTTTCTGTCAAGACATTTTTGCTCCGGTGAACCCGGTTGCATTTTGCTGCCTTTCAAAATCTGCTTTGGGGATTTTTTAATTTTTTTTTTTCCCCTCTCCTTGCCTGGTTCCTTTCCCAATCCCTGCGCTGAGGGTCTTCTGAAAAAAAAAAGCCGGTTCCTTGGGGCAAGCCTGCTTGTCATTGTCCCGACAGAGGCTGTTTGGCCAAAAAACGTTCGCTGCTGGAGCTTCTGCACTTGCAGTGTCTGTCCCGAGGGCAGTCCCAGTGACATTTTCCTTACATCCCGGAGGGCAGCCATGGTTACATTTAATGTAGCTCTGGAGCCTACTGTATTGCAAATGCCACTTTACAGGATGAGGGCAGCAACAGATCTCTGCCAAGGCCCGTGCTATTTAAAATAGTTACCATTTAGCTTCATGTACGTGCAGGTTTCAGTGGTTAAAACTCCTAAAAGGTCTATATTTTGCACCTGCCTTCCTGCCCATCTCCTCTCAGAAGAGAAGCAGTGATCTTTACAGGCTTTGCCTTTTCCTCAGCATTTACTACTGCGCTGGTTCTGGCTGGGATAGAGTTAATTTTCTTCACAGTAGCTGGTGTGGGGATGCGTTTTGGATTTGTGCTGGAAACAGTGTCGATAACACAAGGATGCTGAGCAGTGTTGAGTGGAGTCAAGGCCTTTTCTGCTCCTCACCCCACCCCACAGCGAGTAGACTGGGGGTGCACAAGGAGTTGGGAGGGGACACAGCTGGGACAGCTGACCCCAACTGACCAGAGGGATATTCCAGACCATATGGCCTTGTGCTCAGCACATAAAGCTGGGGGAAGAAGAAGGAAGGGAGGGACGTTGGGAGTCACAGCATTTGTCTTCCCAAGTAACAGTTACGTGTGATGGAGCCCTACCTGCCTGCCCGTGGGAATCCGTGCATGAATTCCTCGTTGTGCTTTGCTTGTGCTTTGCACAGCTTCTGCTTTATCTATTCAACTCTCTTTATCTCAACCCATGAATTTTCTCATTTTCACCCTTCCCACTCTCTGCCCCATCCCACCAGGGGGGAGCGAGCGAGTGGCTGGATGGGGCTTAGTTGCCGGCTGGGGTTAAACCATGACCACCACCCGGAGCTGCCAGGGCAAGAAGAATAAATACATAAACAGAGTAAATATAAAGGATTGTTTAAGGAGCTACCTCTAAGGTATCTGAGGACTTCCTATATAAAATAAGATTTCTAGCAGCCTATCTGAATTCTCAGCCTCTTCTCGTTTCTCTGGATATACTATCCCCTCTGAACTGCATGGCAATTTTATTTATGAGGGCTTACTCTTAAAATCTGCGTAGCAACAGGCTAGTTGGCTATTATTATTGTTATTATTATAGTCTAAATCATAAAGACAGTACAAGTTCACAGAAGACGTTACTCTTTCTCACAAACTGCGTGCCACGTTAAAGCAGTGACCTTCCACGTCAGGAGCGTTTAAATTCCCTTCTGTGGGAGAAAAAAGATGAAACTCGGGTGTCTTGCAGTTTCCTGAGGGTGGTAATTAACAAAATTTGTGTTTTGGAGGGGAAAAGGAGGTTCCTGCTGATAAGAAAGGCTGTTTGATTCTAATCTTTTTCACCTGTTGAACAATTATTGATGACTTTCATTAATAGCGCTTTGTTGTCCTGCTATGTAAAAGAGAATAATCAGTCCTGCATTAAGCTACATGTAAAAAGTCTGTCTTTATTTGCATGGTAATGAAGTACTACCTAAGGTGTTAGAAGTAGAATCAATAGGTTAATGAGATTTTATGCAAACAATCTCAAGTAACAACCTGGTCTCACCCTTAGATAAAAGGATTTGTTTTAAGTAGGAAAATACTTAAAAGATTTTTTTTTTTTAAAAAAAGATGTATCCTTATATCAGTGCAAATTGAAACATGAAAAAGAACCTTTTTTTTTAATGTAAAGTATTACAGAAAATAATTCCAATCTATTTACACGCAGTAGTAAATAATAACATAATCAGGTGGATTCTTACAAGAAGGGGTATAGTCTTGTGTATCAGTTTCATTCTTTTCTTTGGTATTGATATTTAGCCTTGAGGATGAAGTATCTAGAAGTCCACAGCTGAATACAAACTATTTTCTCTAGAATGCAAATTAGAATAATTAAAAAAAAAGTTACATACAGCTTCTCAGGTAACATTCATGCATTTTGCACGTGGGGAAGAAATGACTTTGCAGGTGAAGAGCTGACCATAACAGTACGATGTTTTGACTTGAGATAAACATGCCACAATATTTTGGAAATGAATTTGGATTTACTTTCTTAGCTTTATATGGGTGCCCTTTCTTTTTCCTATAACACTTATGATTGGTTCTTCGTATCTTTTAAGTGAGAGACTATAGCAGAATGCACATTTTTCAGCTGGACTGTTTGGTTGCAAATTCCAATTTTCTACAGTTGTTGGCAGGGAGAGGGAACCGAACGTTGTATTTTCTTGGAGAGAGACAGGGAAAGCTGCAGGGAACTACTGTGGCCAAACCCTGTTTGGTCTGCTTAGCCCAGCTATGCCTGGGCTAAGACATGGGAAAACCACCTGATTTTGTATTACCAAGACAGTAAGCTCCGCACAACCCAAAAATACTATATAATAAAGGAAAAGTACAGAGATTCAGCTGTGTGATGTACTTTGAAACCTCATGAACTATGGGTTTGTCCAACACACACACACACACAAAAATACAGACGTTAACTATGCTGGTTTAGTAGAAAGACATGCAAAAACCAGAGATTGAGTAAGGCATGACCAAGAACCTCAGGCGAAAACAAAAAAATTCAGTAAAGATAGATCTAAGTGATTCTCTTTTTCCATTTTCCCAGCTAGCTCGAGCGTGAGAGAGAACACATTTTTATCCAGAAATCTGCCCTCCCATCAAAAATCTTCATTCTCTTTGTGTGGGAAATAAAACACTTTTATATATTTTCTCAAGCGCTCCAGCGTTTTGGAATGGGTTTGTTTTCATCAGCCAGTACCATGGGTGCAATAGGTGCCTGTCTCACAGCCAGAGACAAACTCAGATGGACTCTGTAATGAAAAGGACCAGGAGAAGAGGAAGGCTTCCTGCATTCTAGTGCTCAAGGATGCATTTTTCCTTTCAGCTCCCCTGTCTGCAGGAGTGATAGCTCCCACCGTTCGTAATGGGATTGGGTACGTGCAGCTCCGAAATGGCAGAGGTGTTGTTAAACCTGTGCTGTAGCATCCTGCAAAAGCACTCTCTATCCCCAAGGATTGCCTTTTTCTCACAAGTGTTCAAAGCTGGATGGAGGTAGAGTCATATTTACAGAGGGGTTGGAACTAGATGATCTTTGAGGTCCCTTCCAACCCAAACCATGCTGTGATTCTATGATTATCTTTGGTGAGATTGAGGGTTCCATTATAGAAATATGTTATATAGACATAATTGCAAATTTTACTCACTCTGTGACTTCCTTAGAATAGGAAGTACTTGAGCACTGCTCCCTCTGGTCTCAATATATGTAATGCTCCATCTGCTTAGGAGACCCCAGTCCTTCCTGAGGGCAATCGTCCCTTCTCCGAGGCGGATAGTGCCCGCAGTGGAGGCTGCTCTGCCTGCACTCCGTGCTCTTCTTTTGGGAATGGAGGAGAAGAGAGAAACGTCCAAGGCAGTTTAGAGTTAGGAGACTTTTGAGAGTGCTCGTCTCTCAAAAGATGAGCATCTCTCATCTCATTGGCATTGCTTTACTTAGACATGCCGGACCTTTCGGGCCAAGTAGCTTCCGTGTTTTTCTCCAGGACTGAATATGTATCTAATCTATGTATTTTTCTAATGAATAGATAAACTGAATGAATTTGCACTAAAATGAAATGATTTCTTACTAAAAATGCTAATGAATTCTGTTCCTTAGGAGAATAAAACAGAATCTCTGCATTTGTCAGTTATTGTTTCCTTTTCTTTTCTTTTTTGTTTTTTTTTTTTTTTTTAATTTTTGCTTTCTGATTAAATCAAGCCCCCTAAGAAGCGAGCAAAGCAGCATTTCAAGGCAGAGCACTTGTGAAACGTGCCCCGTAGTGAGATGTGTCTGCTTTGAATTTCTTTGGGATGCTGCCAATAAGCTCTTTGAAAGACAGTCCTGCAAGTGAAAGGAATACTCCTTGAGGGGACTGATGCTTCATTTGACTTGAAAATTACAGACCGTGTTTGGGAAAGGGACTTGAAGAACCCCAACAGCTCTTGTCAAATAGATGGGGATTTTTGGGGAGTGTGTGGGGTTTTTTTTGGTGTGGGAAGAGGGTGAAAAAGCTGAGGCTTTCCGACTTTTAGGACTTCAAAGCTATTGTTTCAATCTGAGTATTGTCTCGCTGTTTTCACCCCCTTCCCTTCATCCACATCCATTGACTGCAGCCCAGGTGGGACCTGTGCACGTGTGAGCACGAAAGTGCTGCCCTAGCAGCAAGTGCCTAATTCAAACACCTTCCCAGTTCCACACACTCCCTTGTCATCGTTGTGAACCACATTTTTGAAACAAAAAGTAGAACACTTTTGAGCTTTCTGTGCTCTCGCTGCCGGGCATTGACGGGGCAACGTTCCTGTTACGTGCAGGTAGGGAGCCAGATTTCACGCGACGTGCCGCGCTTTCCGGGCTACTGGTGCATTGGTGATGCTTTCTGTTTTCATGTTTTAGCTAAAGACCAGATCAAAACTAAGTGAAATTGGAGAGTAAAACTGATAGGAGGGAAGAAGAGTTTTAGTTGGCGTGTTGTTTTCCATCAGGTCTTTTCACGATTTTGTTTACTGAAAACAACATAAGTTTTCAATTATGTATTTATTGGATTTTTAATTGAAAGAACTATTATTAAAAACCTCTGACAAGCTAGATAAGGCTTTCTGGTTTGGTTTGAACAGGTCTGCTGAGAACTTATGATGTAATCTATAACTATTTATGAGTTAATTTCTTCCACTGATATAAATTTTTTTTAAATCCTTCTGTGAGGTCCTTCAGTTTCTCCTACTGTGCAGCCCAAGGGAACCAGAAAATTAAAATCTAAGGCAGCGATCACAGTGAATTATAATTTTACTGTTTCCCATATGAAGAATTAGTTTCTTCCGTTTTCTTGTTCTTGTTACAACCTTTGTCATGAGCATAAATTATTGACATTTTTCATTGTTTAATGTTCAATGCAAATTCTAGTGGAAGGAAGGCAGTTGGACCTCTGTGCTGCGCTGCTTTCTAGTTTGGATTTCTTTTCCTATGTCTTTAACAAAAGAATAATCAAAACAGTCGACTTCCTGCAGTTCTTAATAGCAGAGCCATTGAGACATTAGTTTTTTTGTGCTCCTTACGTGTGGAGATACCCCATGGAGAAAGGTGGTGGCAAGGGGGCAACCTGCATGGGATTTCTGCTTCTTATGGCTTGCTCGGATTTCTTATATGGGCTCCAAAATTGAATTAAACTCATTCTGCTGGGAGATGGGGACAGATTAGATGTCTGGTGAACATCCGGATAACTACCTACTCTCTACTATTTTATCATGAATTTGTTAAAGAATATAAAATAGTTCTTGGGGGTCTTGAACAGGAAATTTTGGTAGTGCAGTTAGACTTTTCACAGATGTGCTATAAACTCCTCAGGAAATCTGAATTGAGCCTTGAGTTGACAACAAAATCTCCAACCTCAAGCCAGCTACTGGTTTTGTTATGGGTCTAGCTGGCCTTGGCGTATGTTTATATGAAACGTTGGAATGAGAAATAACTTATTTGTACTTCTTTAAATCAGTAAAGATTTTTTTTGTTTGAGGTTTCACCCTCACCGTAATTTTCAGTGAGGAAGTACTGGCGTGTCATGGTCACAGATCATACAGTGAGGATCAGCTGAGGCCCCATACATTCTATAATGCTCAGTTGTGTTTGGCAGTTTCTTCTTGTATTTTATTTCTACAAATAATTGCAGTATATTGTTTTCTTTCAAATTACAAAGAATCACAGAAACTGTTTTTTGCACATTCTCTTTAGCACCAGCATTATTTTCCTACGTATATTACATTCCCCTTGCCCGACTACTCTTTATTATATTCTTCTTCTTCAGCATTGTATTTTATATCCCTTCTAGAGAAGGAGCAGAAAACCAGCAGGTGCCGTTCACCTCGGTGGATGCTTGTTGACATGACTACAACCACAGTTTCACAACCTCCCTCTCAAGAGTTAGGTGCAGTAGGAAGGGGATACTGGGAAACAAAGCGTTTCCATGACTGTCTTCCTTCACCTCCTGATGTAGGAGAAGAAAATGTATAAACAGCAAAGACAGAAAGGAGAAAACAGTGTGAACAACGGGGAGATTTCATACGCCTAAATGAAGGTATCCAGATAAGGGGTCGAAGTATTTGGCTAAGTCCAATTGTCCTCGTGTGGTCCCCTGCTTCAATGATATATGAGGACTAAGGGTAAACGTGGCACATTAGAGACCACAGTTGAGCACAAGCTGCTCTCTCCTTTGCAGTGCTGGTCCCATCCTTGCAGCAGCCTTGAACTCATACGACACAAAGGCGACAAACCACTGCCATTATCGTCCTTTCTCTGAAGTCAAACCATTTCTGCAGCCTCCCCGCATGCCAGACGTCTTCTCGCTCATCTTCTCCAAGCAAGCTGATGCAAGCAGGAGATGAAATACGGGCTAAAAGAAAGAGCAGCTCCTGACTTTCTCATTGTGGGCAAGGGACAAGTAAATAATCCCTGCTACAGACCTGCTGGCACTGCCCTGTTAAAATCTGACACATCATTTATCGCCGTTGGAAATGCTGAGTGATGTGTAACGCCACATTCAAAGCCAGCCTGCCTAATTCAGGTGCAAATACTTGGAGTAAAAACTCTCATTACTTTCTTCTTTTACTGTATTTCCTATTAAGGTGATTATGTTAGGCTCTGAGAAGAGAATAACCTTCTCAGGTTATCTCTGCAACGACTTTAGCATAGCAGGTCATTTATGGGAGACGTTTTAGAAACTCTGAAGTGCTATTGCCAGAGCTCTTCTCCGAGCGAGAGTGGAAATACAGTTCGTTTTGTAGGAAGCAGGGTTGTTAGTCAATACAGCAGGAATTGAAAGATAATGAAGAACAATTGTGGAGTGAGGGAACAAGTTCATAAAGCACTATAAACCTGCTAATTTCCGAGAAACCAGTTCTAATATGATCCGTTTACTGAAAATAATCCATTTTAGACATGGAGTCTTTTGTTGTGCAAAAACGTTGGAGAATATAAGAATTCCTCTGGGTTTTACTGCTGTTACTGAGATGCTTAGCACTGAGTATGTGCCTGTGTTTTTTTTTTCCAGTCTGGGCAACGCAGGCTGAACAATTTTTCACTTAACTGGGAACTCCAATAACAGAGCCATGGCTGCTTTTTTGTATGCTTTGCTTTACACCCATGCTTAAGAGTTTCCCTGAAGAGCCTCATTTTCTGCAATCCCCGTGTGCAGGTTTTGCTTATAGGTACAAAGCAACCAGTATTTAATTCAAAGTAGTTGCATGTAAATGTGAAATTCCTACATGAAATAAATCTTTCCACTTTGCAGAAAAGGTGGTTATTAGTATCAGCTTATTATTCTGCGTGAGAACTTCGATAGTAATGTTTGTCTTTCTAATTCCAGGGCTTTAATTCTGGAGTAATATCAAAAGGAAATCAATGTAAAAGTTTATGTTATACCACAAAACCAATTAGTATTCTAACTTATTAATCATATGAAGTTAAAAAATATAATTTCAGAAAGACATTTAACATAAACGCCTCTAAGAAAGTATAGAATGATGATGTAAAATGGAAAAAATAATGGACAAGACTTACCCAGAGCACAGTTCCACATTTTTGCTTTGTGGCCATTTCAAACGACATCTCTCTCAGTATTACATCACGTCTTGGAATTACATCTCTCTTAGTATTACATCACATCTTCCATTCTGGGGAACGTAGAGCAAAGCGATGATGTTGGTTTTGTAATTGTGAAACCAGTTAGTGGTGTCTTTGAATCTTTTAAGACTTAACCTACCTGATAAAGTGGTTTAATTGGAAACCAGTCTGTTCCTGTTTAGGCTCTGAGGAATTAGGTTCACAGCTCTACTGCTGTGCCCCTGTGGAAGAGAAAAAAAAATCATGGCTCCAATTTAGAGGAGTGTCTAAGCATGTGCTTAATCCTAAACAATCCATGGGAGTCAATAGAAGTTAAATATGCATAAATGCTTTGCTGACTTGAGCCTGTGGGCAGTGGAGCTCATCAATAACAAAACTAAGTGGATTAAATAGAGGCTGTGGTTCAAGAGAGCCTGTAGAAATAAAAACAAACCCTCGTGGTAAAATCAAACATGCTCCAGTGCTTTCCTGAATAGGAAAGTTTTCCTAACGTGGTGCTGCAATGTGTGGGTTGAGATGGGAGGAGGATCATGGGTTCCAGTAAACGACTCAAAAAACAAAGAGGTACACAGAAGGTGGCAAGTGAGAAATACATGGAGGCAGGTTTAAAGTGAAAGCTGGAATGTGGATTGACAGAGCAACAGCTGAATCAAACGGAGTGGGAATTAGCTCCTGGCATTAGAATCATCCAGCACCTGCATTTTATCAAAAAATAAACAAAGAAGCAAACAATGAATAGCAAAGGATGCAAAGCCAAATGTAACCCTTTGCTAGCCAAGCGTGCAAAATTTTCCCAGAATTACTTATAATTAGCTTTTTTTTAAAAAAAAAAAAGAGCAGAGTACCTGGCTTTTCACTGTGGGTGGAAAGGTAGGGGAAGATGTAATTTTTGTGATAGAGGATGCTATGAAGAGAGAATAAAATGCAAAAGCAGAGACGAGGTCAAGCCTAGCAGCCGCTTTTTCGCCTATGTATGAAAGCAACACACATGGAGAGCCATCAGTCCCGGCAGGGAGCCTGGCTTCCTGGTGGCAATGCTCTTATTAGTTGGTAATATGACACAACCCACTGACATGAAGGAGAGCCCATCTAACAAGTGCAGAGGAGACACAGACCACTGAAGGCCATCAATTGCTGCAGCTTCTCTAATCACTGTGTGATGTACTAAGGAAAAGAAATGAAAGACTTGCAGGGAAAGGACGGGAAAATGTTTGAAGAGCTGCTCTTTTGGCATGAGAGAGGCTTTTAGGGCTTGCAGTAGATAGTTAGAGAAGTTCCCCCCAGCCCCCATCTCTATTTTTATATATAGTGCTAGATATTGAGGAATGTTATTTAAAAAGTTTAGAATTCATATGAAAGGTTGTGCTTTAAATGTATGACCTGAATTTTAAGCTAAGCTCCGTTTATCGTAGAGAGTGTATAAGAAGTGTTTTGAAGAGTAAGAAAGAGAAAAATCAATTCCAAGGAAATACAGAGCAAGGGATTTCTTAGGAAATAGGGAGAGTCACAAACAAGTGCAGAATCTGGGATCTGCAGAAACCCTTTTCCAAATGGAAAAAGTGATATGGTACAATTTATCTTGCCTTTGTCTCAGATAAAATCTCTTGATTTGGGCAATAATAGATGTTAAAGAGTATTCCTGTCCTTTCTGTAATTGTTTTTTTTGTTCAGCTCGCGCGCCGCTCTGAGAGTGGAGAGTGGTAATAAGAGGGGAAAAATTAAGCAAAAAAAATTCTGTGTTTAAGAACACAAAAAATCCTCTGTTGCATTTTATTGCATGTAAGTAGCACCAGAGAATTGGACTCTTTGAACATAATACGACTGTAAAACTTTCAGAGAGATGGAAATGTAGCAAATCCATTACTACTTCTACATTAGCAACTCCTGGTTCACAGTGCATGATTTTTTACTGTCTTTCTTTCTTCCTTCCTTTCTTTCTTTGTTCTTTATTTCTGTCCCAGCTGTGTCCCCTCCCAAGTCTTCGTGCACCCCCAGCCTCCTCGCTGGTGGGGTGGGGTGAGGAGCAGAAAAGGCCTTGACTCCATGTCAGCACTGCTCAGCAGTAGCTAGAATGTCGTGTTATCAACACTGGTTCCAGCACAAACCCAAACCACAGCCCCGTACCAGCTACTGTGAAGAAAATTAACTCTACCCAGCCAAAACCTGCACAAGTTTGGATTCTGATCCAAGTGGAAATCTACAGCCTGATTGAGGTCAACTGCTTCAGATGGCCTTACCTAGATTGGAAGAAAAAAAAAAATTATTTACTCTTTATTGCAGCCACAAATCCCAGAATTGTTTGAAAGTTAAAACCTTTTTATTTTTTTGTTCTTTCTTCTAGCCTTGGCCTCATATCCAATTTCAGCATATTACAGAACAGTTTCTTAAGGTATTCAGTCTTCCCAGCCTGCCCTACTGCCATATATGCAGATACATTTCTAAAGATTAGTCCTGCAGTAGTATTAGAATTAGCTCATTTTTCCCACCAGATTTGTTTCCTACCAAATTTATCTCAAAAACTATGGGTTTTTACATTAAAACTATGCATAGATAGTGTTTCACTCCTGAAGTGATACTTCATCTATCAAAATAAATGTGGCACGCACTCTAATTCATTCGAAACACCATCTTGCTCTGCTTGGTAATGATTGTTTTCAGTTTCCATAAAAGCAGAGAAGAACTCCAGATCCTAGGGAAAGTTGATGGGAAATTTGTAATCGAGTGGAAACGACTTCCAGCAAGATTGGTGAGTTTTCTAAATAAAAGAAGAGATTACTCTTTTTGTGAGTAAATTAAGTCCCTAACAGCTGGTTTAATATATGTATATGTGTCAGCTGTGAAAATAATGCACAGGGCAATAACACTTTCTAATTACCTCTTTCATCTTCCTGAAGTTCCTGCCCGCAGTTTATGAACAGGATAAAAAGGTCCAGTCGTGCTCCCAGGCGAGATGGGAAGAGGTAGAGCTACTGGAAGATGCCTCATCCCAGGTCCATGACTGAGAAAAATTGAACGTTTCTAGCTTGAAGATGTTCTAAAAAGGTAACTGAAATGCTGATTTTCTTGCCTAGGGGAGGAATACTTGCCCATATTGTAGTTCCTTCCTGCAATAGATGTTTCTTTCTTTATGTAAAGTTAAGCAGTGTTAGCAGTAGCCTCCTTGCATATAAACCCATCCGAGACTACGCCAAAGGGTTCATGCTTCTAGAGGAGACAGCATTCAGACCTGGCCAGAGGAAGACATTCAACCTTTTTTGGTTTTTTTTACCTCCATGGAACAGATACAATTTTGGCATGTCCTCTTCCTTCCCCTTCATTTCTGGGAATCTGCCCCCAACTCTTCGTTCCCATATTTTTCCCTTACAAGAAATCCTAAATGTTGAGTTTGAACTTAAAGGGAATGCTTTGCTTGTCATTTTCTGCCCTTGGGGTATTTAATTTCAGAGGAGAAGACAACAATAAATTAAGTTTGGTATTATCCTCACTCTAAATTTTTTAATGATATTTTTGCTCAGCTCCTGAATGGAAGATGAAAGAGTCGCGTAGCTCTTTGCGTAAGCTCAGGTAAGGTTGCTTCTGTGGGAGCTCTGAAGATGGACGGGTTAATTCCTACACCATCAAAGTGCTGTCGCTTCCAAAGCTGACTTGGGAAGTGAAATCTTGGCTCGTGGAAGCAGCAGAATAGGTCAGGCTGCAGTTTCACATTTTGTTTTGTGACATTTTTGAGCCTATTGATTAAGACTCACTCTGAGTTTGTAGGTCAGTGCTTTTGGATTCTCCCTGTTGGGTAACAAAATGATAAAAGAACTGCACTGCAAGCACAGAGCTAGCATTAAACTCATCAGACAGATTTTTGGAGCTGTTAGGTAAGGAGCATAGGTAAGGAGAAGTGTTTGGAAGGGAAACGAGCCGCCCTCTGCCAAAACTGGGCCACAAAGGGCTGAGGTGCAACCGTGGATGGGAAAGGAGAGGAGGCAATGCTAATTAAGTAAAAAAATTATTAACATTTTGTGTGTGTGATGCCCTTCTAGTTAGTGTCTGGTGTAATTACTTCAAACGACGTGATTCATTCATGCTGTTGGTCATGGTTCCCATGTTATACACTTTGGGGTTTTTTGGGTATCTTAATTAAGCAGTGCTCATTTGTTTGAAAGGTTATCTTAGCTTAATTTTTTTTTTTCCCCTCACAGTTTATTTTGAAGTTTGATGGGGTTTGTTCCTTATCTCTGTATGCCAGATATGGTTATCTGTTTTTTTAAATAAAAATGCTCGTAGACTAACGAGTGCCTTCAGGTCAAGTGTAACCAGCAGCCAAACTCTCCCAGTGTCTTTCCCCTGACTTAGTTGGACAGGGTTTTATTGATGTCAGTGAAAACAGACACAGGTCAAAGGTTTCAGTCTTTTCCTAAAACAGCTAAGAGAACTGTGGCAAGCGTGGTGGTTGTCCGAGCATGAAAGTTAAGGAAATTCAGGGCTTAATAGAGAGCTCATTAAACTCCCATGGGCGGTAATGCATATAAACTGTTACACGCAAGGAGTGGCAGTATTCAGACATATTTATGAGGCTAATAAATGGAAAAATTAACTTGATGTGTCCTCGGGCTAACTCAGCAGGGCACCCCGATGCCTTTGTGCTGGAGTGAAGAGGCTTGACGTTTCCAGATTGGGCAACCACGGCAAGTCTCGCTGCCTGTGACATCTGGGCAGGCGTTTGCTCTCTACCCATTTTGGCTGATGAAAGAAGCAAGAAGAGATTTTAAGACAGGTTTGTGGAGCTAAGGAGGGCAGCTCAAGCTGACCCAGCGGAGAGGCGTGCAGGGTTTCATCGTGGCATCTGACCTTTCTCCTCTCCTCCCGGTAAAGAGCGCTTCTCTGCGGTGCCGTAATTGGATGTGCTGTCCAAACTCCTTTCAACACAGCTGCGTAGGAAAAAAGGCAAGAGCATGGGATAAAATAATTTATCAGTCTTGGTAGAAGTTTTCACCCCAGGATGGTGGTATATTGGAGCATCAGAAAGAGTAAAAACTTTGTTTTAGACTTTCAATAAGAGAACTTAGGTAATGGGAGGAAAACTTAAAGGAGAAGAAATAGGAGCTCTTACCTTCTGCCCATAAAATGACCTTGTTTCCTGCTCCCAGGAGACTGAAAATGATGATTAATAATTTACAAACCCGCTGTCTATTCAGCAGGTTGGAGGTTTATGCAGCAATACTGGATTTTATAATAGCTCTAATCCCAAATTAATTTGCAGCCTCTGAAAGTGGAATGTGACGGAGGGACTATGATAGGAAAGAGTGATTCATGGTAGATTATGACCAAGAGTGAATGGAAATCCTGTGTTCAGCTTCAACTGCAGGGATGTGGAGAGGGAGAATAAGTATATCCGAGATAAAATTTACACCAGGGCACTGAAGCTAATACCATGAAACCTCATTAGGGTTTTGAAATCCAAATTGCATTCCAGAAGCTTATAGCTAACATCCCAACGATGTAGCCTTTAAAAGTACTCAAGCTTTAAAGTGGACTAATACTGACTTGGTGTGCCCCAAAGTTTCCATACAGTTTCCTTAAGGTAGATCTAGAGGAAACTCTTTTCTGACTTTTATTTACAGGTTCAAACCTGGAATAGCTGGTCTCTCCAAAGTGGCATTTCCATGAATGTGGAACCACAGGATGTGCTCACGCTTCACACAGTGACTCTTATTTTGATGCCGAAAGCCTTCATTAAAGTTAAAGCATCCTCAGCTGAGGAGCCATAAGGATAATTTCTGATGGGTCTTCGTTTAGCTTTGAGTCATGGGTCTGTGAAAAGACTGAAATACAGTAGGAATCATGGCTGTTCCAATCACAGGTAACAAGCACACAGGGAAGGGCTGGCAGGACCAGGACCGTGTAAACTGTGAGGCTTCAATATGCGTAGGACCTTTTCATATGCAGCAGGTCAGATTTTTTTTTAATTTTCCTTTGAGATTAAATCTTGGATTTATCCTGATGAAAAGAGAATGTCCCTTTCAAATCCATTGACTTTTATGTTAGCCATAATTTGAGATTGCCTCTCTGGAGATCAGTTACCTCGGGGAGCAGAGAATTTCAAAAAGAGACAGTTTAATGTGGAGTGAGACTGCCACAGCTGCAGTCCTTTCTTTTGCAAGAGGTGTTTTAAAGTTGGATTTCAATGTAGGGAGAAGATAAAAGCTTTTCACTGTTCGTTAACCTTTGTTTTGGGGCAATTCTGTTAATAAGTTGTTTTGCCTGCTTTTGTTTTGCATCATTTCACACTTTGTTCTTTTCGTTTGGCTTGCTGGCAAACACCTGTATTTTCTTGCCCTCTCTGAGGCTTGTCCTTGGTTTTGGTTTACATTCATTTCAGTTATATTTTTTAGATATACTTTTCAGAGGAAGGGCAAATTGCGCCAGCTCGTTGAGAAAGATGAAGTTATTTAATGAACGTGAAAGGAAGGATGTTCGAAGGCTCCTTTGTACCACTGAGTGTGCACCCAGTGATTTAAATTGCCTTGCAGGGGAGTCCAGGGCTAATCAGCTTATAGCATATATATTCGGCACTTACATGCCTAGTCCTGATATTAAGCTCTATTTCTAGGTATCTGTAGATTATTTTAATTCTTATAATTACAGAGCTCGATGCAAAAATGTAATCTGCTCGCCGGTGTTAACAGCGGAAGAAGAGAGATTGCTTGTAGCCACTTCCACATGCAGAGCCATTTTAAGTCAATTGGGTTTATTTTTACTGTGCTCTTCACACTCGTATGCCTCAAATTGGACTGAAGCCATTTGAATTTATCTGCTGTATCGAGGCAATCAAATGACAAGGAGTGGTAGTCATTGAGGATGGATTACTTGGGATCTCAGTATCATTATTTGCCTTCAGAAATACAGTGAGACATTCAATCCAAGGAGGAATACTTCAGTTTTTAATTAATAGTTTCAGAACGCTACTATTAACTTTTCTTTTAACTTCTGTCATTAATTAAAGATTATAGCTATGCGGTCGAACAGATAGAGGGAAGAATGCAAACAGTGTGTGATGAAGTCTGACAAAGAAAAGGATGTTCTAACACTTTCAGCAAAAGAAAAGTGTGTCGCTCTCCATCAGATTTCTGGGGTATAATGTTGAGACTCTTAACATGATCCAAAGCAGATAGTTCATTTATTTTAATCAGTAAAGTGTTACCACTTAGAGGACAAATAGCAAAGCAAAGTTGTTAAAAGACAGTAAGGTACTAGACCATATAAACTGTTTTGTACTTGTGAGTGTATAATTTTAATCAAGTAATTAGTTTGGGCTGTATGTTTTTGAGTACAAATGTGAATATTTTTTTGTGTGAATACTAGAAATGTACCCTTCAAAAAGAGAATGGATGTAAAAATGTGAATATTTGATCCTACATGGTATTTCGCTTGACTATACAGATATAATTCAAAACCTCCTCTGCATGTGGTCATAAAGTTAGATTATGGCAGAATATGCTTTACTGACAGACTGCATAATATTTCATAGGAATGGCAAAGAGAAAGATAATGAGCATTTCTCCTGGGTCTAAATCTCTTGCATCCAGATAATTTGACTCTCAAAGTCACGTTGCAGAAGTCTGTCCTGGTTTCAGCTGGGATAGAGTTAGTGCTTCTTTTTAGCAGCCAGAAGAGCTCTGTGTTTTGGTTTTAGTCTGGGACTCACTCTGAGAAGAATGTTGATGGTGCACTGGTGTTTATGGTTGGCACTGAGGTCTCAAGGACTTTTCAGCTGCCGTGTTCTTGCCAGTGTGCAGGACAGCGGGCAGCATGGCTGGGACGGGGGGTCCATGACTCTTCTTATGATTTGTACTTAGACTTAGGACTGAGAGCCAAACTGGCCAATGAAGTATTCCATATTATTCAGTGTCATGACCAGTATGAAGATGAGAGTTAACCAGAAAGAAGGGCCTTTGCTCTTCCGAGGCTCTCACTCTCAGACTTCTGGAGTGCTTTTTCTCTCTCTCTCTTTTTGAGCCTCTTGCTTGTCTGGGATTGCGGTGTCGGGACTTATTTGTTTTGGGGTCATTAGTCTGGGATGGGAGGGGCCTTGGTCAAGGGGTGGTGAGCAATTACACTGTGCATCACTTGTTTGTATATATCATTATTGTTATACTTGTTCGTATATATCAATATCATATATATTCATATATTATTAGAATAGTATTAAATTGTTCTTATCTCAACCCACGGTTCTCTTTCCCTTTTCCCCTTTGATTCTCTTTCTCATCCCCTGGGGGTGGGGGAGGGTGGGCCAGCAGCTGTGTGATGTTTAGTTGCCGGATGACCTAAACCACAACAAAGTCAAAAATTGGCCGATTTTCAAATTAAATGTTTCAGTTCCTCAAATGGCAGAAAATGGAGTTGTGAAAAATTATTTCTTTCTGCTGAGGATATGGAGACCTTGCCCGTTACAACCGTTCTGTTCACATGCCATCCCTAAAATCTCAGCTTTAGGTGGGGAAGGGCAGACTACCCTCCGCTCCGCCGCGCTAGTGCGCAGCTAGTCTTGGGGCAGCTCCAATGTGCAAAAAGTTATCACAGGCCAACAGCATTTTGCAGAAGAATTTGTATCCTTCTGCAGGATTGCATCAGGCTGCATCAAGAGGAGCGTGGCCAGCAGGTCGAGAGAGGTGGTTCTCCACCTCTACTCTGCCCTCGTGAGACCTCACCTGGAGTACTGCGTCCAGTTCTGGAGCCCCCAACATAAGAAGGAAATGGACCAGTTGGAGAGGGTCCAGAGGAGGGCCACGAAGATGATCAGAGGGCTGGAGCACCTTTCCTATGAGGACAGGCTGAAAGAGTTGGGGCTGTTCAGCCTGGAGAAGAGGAGGCTCCGGGGTGACCTTATAGCGGTCTTCCAGTACCTCAAGGGGGCCTACAAGAAAGATGGGGAGAGGCTGTTCAGGAGGGCCTGTTGTGATAGGACAAGGGGTAATGGTTTTAAAATAGAGGGAGGTAGATTCAGGTTGGATATTAGGAAAAAATTTTTTACCATGAGAGTTGTAGAACACTGGAACAGGTTGCCCAGAGAGGTGGTGGATGCTCCATCCCTGGAGACGTTCAAGGCCAGGTTGGACGGGGCCCTGAGCAACCTGATCTAGTTGGAGATATCCCTGTTCCTTGCAGGGGGGTTGGACTAGATGACCTTTGAAGGTCCCTTCCAGCCCTAACCATTCTATGATTCTATGATTCTATGATTATTTTTGTAACTCTAGTTTGCAAGTGAGTTTAATGCTGGTATCGCTGGTAATTTCTTCACATCGCGATTATTAATTGTTAGGCACATCGCTGTCTAAGACTGCGCCGTGCGAGCAGGAGATCTGGCTCTTGATTGATAAGCTGCAAATGGAATTCTCTCCCCGAGGCGGAGAAAGATTATTAATTGTATTTTGAACATTATTCAAATAGTTTTCCTATATCACCGGAATAATAAAGAGTGATTTAAGGAGACAGATCCCGAGCTGGCAGAAGTCAGTGATGGGGAATCTGGATACGAATGATCCCGCAGTCACGGCATCACAGGGCTTTTTTCTTTCAGGATCGTTTTTTTAAGCTATGGTCTAAGTTCCACAGTAGGTACCCAAGGTGAGAAGGTTAACGCCGACTTGAATACGTCTTCAGGATATTTCACTTCTCTTGATTCACTGCATGTCCACATTTGCGGTGAGCTTTGCAAAGGCAAATTAGTTACTACATGCTTGGCTGTATGCCTGGCGCCTTACAAATCACCCATGGACAGACCCTGTGCCTTAAGCTGCTGCAAAAACTCCCACTGACTTGATAGGGATGGACTTTCGTTCCAGGCCTTTAATATATCTTTTGGAGCTCTACCTTCTTTGAACAATTTGCTACTTGGACATACACACTCTCCCACGTTCTTCTGCATTGATTTCCCCCATTTCAATTTTATTTTATCCTGCTTCTTTCTTCAGATTTAAGTTGAAAGTTCAGCTGATAACCAATTTTTCTGTAATGCTGGTTATATTATGTCAGTAAGTGGGAATAGCGTAGCATCTCTGTTTTCACTCAATAGGAAGTGACATACTGTTGATTAAAATTTATTGCTAATATGCTCTGATGAATGTTTCAGAGTATGTTATTGTTTTACTTTTTCATTTCTGGACACTTTCTATTTCTGTTTCATCAATTCTATTTCCTCCAATTGTTTTAGACATAATGTATGATGCTAATAACATGTCAGCTTCAAAAATCAGGAGTATAAAATGATATTTTTGCTGAAAACTGCAGTTAGAGGGGAGAGTGATTTATAATGTTTCTTAAAATATGCAATTACATTTGTTTATTGAGTTGCCAGTTACAAGCAGAAAAATAAGGGAAAATGTTTGAATTTCCTGTTTCAAATTATTTAATAGGGAGTCATAATTTATAGATGGAAGGCAGATTCATTATATAAGCTAGCCCAACGCTGATCAAAATGACTATCTTCTTCCTGGCACGTCTTTAATCCTCGTTTAAGCTTTCGACATTCCTTGAGAAGACTTCCATGAAAGTTTTATAGGGGTTCAGTCCATTAATCTCCTCTCTTTTTTTTTTTTTTTTTTTTTTATCCAATAATACTGTGGTTCAGCTCAGCGTGTTGAATCACTCATTTTCCTTTCAGGGGTCCAGGTCATGTATTTCATATGATCACTTCAGCCTGGTTTTTGCAATAGCATTTTGTAATAGTATCAACCTCGTACAGGAATAAAGGACTAAGGGAAGTTCAGCTGTTAGCTAATGTAAAAAAAAAATATACATAGGCTGGTGTGAACTAATTCTTACCTCTTTTCACCCTGTCTGCGTATATTTTGGTCCTTGAGGCCCCTTTTAACACGGCATTTAAGCGTATGATTACTTTTACCCGTGCTAACATTTCATCTGGCCCATCTTCCATGTGCTCCCAATTTCTCCTTTCCTGCAATTCATCCAGACTGTTCCCACTCTTGGGAACAGAGGAGCAATTCCTCTACCAAGCAGCAGGGCAGTTCCTGTCTGAACATGCTATTCTATGCATAGGTATGCCCAGCCCTGTTTTTCCAGCTGTCTCTAATTATGTCACTGCCAGCTGATTGTTTTCCTTATCACTTCTTTCCTAGTTTCTCCTTCATTCAAATAATATATGCTTTGGATTATTTTCACCACCTATACTAGCTAAGGTGTTGTCATGACATCAGATGTGTCCAAATTAGGTCTTTTTTTTTCTTTTTTTTTTTTTCCATGCCCATTTTTCCACTCTGTTTGCCTTTCTGGTGTTATGTTTCTCAATACAGAATAATTAGTCAGTTTTCTTAATGTGATTATTTCCCACTCTTCCAGATCATTTAGGAAAATGTTAAAGAATAGGAATGATAACCACGATTCCCTTGTTACTGCAGAAGATGTCAACTTGGCATGCTCCTCCTCTTCATTGTCCTTTGTTTACATTCGATTAGTCAGGTTTTGGATCTGTCCAATCCAATTTGAATTAACATTTCAATTACTCTTTCATGAAAAAGAGAGTAAACGCTTCATTAAATTACATGCTTTATTAAAATAACCATTGGCATCCATGAAGCAACTTTCTAACATGATGTTTTATGATGTAAGTGGTTTTGCACAAAGTATCCCTAACAGTCTTGGAGTATGTATCATTTTAATTAGGTTGCAATTTAAAAATTTAGATTTTTAATGTCTTCTGTATGAGGGGATAATAAACTGATCTAGGACCTAAGTCTCAAGATCTCTTGAAAAAAATTCTGCGGTTTTGTAGGGAAACAGAGCATTCGTGTCCCTCTGAAATCACAAATCACAGAGCATCGTGCTTCCTGCTCCGATGAACAAAAAGATCATCTCTGTGCCTCAAGATATTAGTACGAAAAGTTTCCACGGACGGAGAGAAGATCGGGGTTGAGGGCAGGTATGTGCCTGAAATTGTTCCCAGTTGCCTACAGGGCAACTTCTGCTGTCGTCTGCAGTGGTACAGCTCCCTTGAAGCCGGTGAGATGGCGTGAGTGCTTCTGACAGCTACTTCCTGCCTAACGTGGAAGAAGTGCCCCGTAATTCGTAATAGGGGTTTTAAGAATATCCAAGGTCCTGTATCATTTGACGAATGGTTTCGCTGCAAATTTGATGCTTTTACTGGATCATTTATGTCTTTTGGAGTCCTCCCTTCTTTAGGCCACAATCTAGTCAGTCACTTAAGCATACCCCTGGTATTTAAGGATGTACTTAAGTAAGTTCATAATCAAAGAAGTGCTTAAATTTGCCCTTAACTCTAAGATCAGCGACGGCTGTGGGAAACCAGCTATTGAGCTACGTTTCAGTTCACATAGGTAATGGCAACTACTGAGGCACTCAAACTTTGTATAAGGTTTGTCAGCCTTCTTGGCTCTGGGTAGTCACTCAGCAAACAAAATCAGATCTTTTTCTCTTTCCATTCCCTCAGCAAGTATTTTAGTTTAAATATACTTTTCCTCCTGGTCTATTTGCCAGTAAGAAAGAACCTGGTAAAGCAACTGTCAGTAGCTCTGCTGGAACAAACCAATGTCTCTGCTCCTGCAGTTACAGAGCAGACTCCTAATTATAGCATGAAGATATTTTAGAACCAAGATAAAAAAAAAAAATACTCTTTTTATTGGCTGTTCACATGCCTGCTATAATTAATACTGCACTGGGAAGTTTTCTTTCAGTTCAGTTGAACACTTCTACTTTTAACCTTGATGTCCAAATAATTTCTCATAAGCTCAGTCATGGATTAATGTTGAAAAGATGTAGGTGACTTTGTTTTTTTAATTTTAAACCCTACAGCCACCTACATTGTGAATATATTTGCTGGAAAACCATTTCATCAGTGCTGCAATACTTAAGTGCTTAAAAGTTTGAGACAGCAGTAAGGTGCTGAGAACTGCTATGGAAATTGTAAAATATTTATTAATACAATAATACTGCTTTATCTTGGCTTCAATTTATAATTTAAGTTGCGTATCACAAGGATATCTTTGTTCTTGAAAGAAATTCTGAAAGTGTCAGTTTAGACACATGCTGTATAAATAAGTAACTTTCTTTGCTTCGCATATAGGCAACATAATTTGATCTTTAAATTTAAACAACCATTTCTTATTATATTCCTAAATAATGCATTTGGGTATCTCCACTTCTGCTGCTAGAATACTGTTTACAGGCAGAAGAAAAATCTGACTACAGCTGAAATTCAAGATTTTTATATAACTGGTCTTAGTTATTGAATTTGGAAATAATAGAAAGAATGTGTCTGTCTTTCCGTATTTGAAGATTCAGAGAGGCTGATCCAATCTCCAAGTGTTAATCAAAAAAACCCACTCCTAGATGAAATATATGCTACAGCCATTTCAAGAGTCAGAAATTTGCAGTTTGCTGTCTGCATCTGCTGCAGTGTGGTTTTGTGTAAGAAACTTGAGGCTGGTTTCTTCCGTTCTTGCTTGCGAAGTGCCTTCTAGGGTGCTAAATATTTTTCACTTTCCACTCTTTAAAACTGGGGTAATAATTCTTAACTTCAGTCTGGATGTGGCCTCAAAGGTGAGGATAGAAACCACACCCTCTGCACTTGGTCCATCCCATGACTTCTAACACTGCGGTGCTGATGGGTGAAGGGGAGGAAGATGGTTCCCATTCAGATCTTCACAAAATCTTCACTTCAAACTGTCTTACACTACAAACCTGTTTCGAAATTTCATTTTGTGTGTATAAAAAGCTTGGGCAACATCTGTATAGGTACAATTTGACTGCTGTAAGATCTTTTTTGTCGTATGGACGTGCCGTGGCTACCCTTACGTGCTCCACTAGAAGACAGCTGAGGCACATCTGCATGACATGGAGGCATGAGCTGTCTGGGCTATCACAAGTCTGTAGCTAAATATAGAACCGTGGCTCCTTGTACCTGTGGTTTAAGCAAGTGCTCAAGTGCTCTTAAACAGTGGAAATTGCTTTTGAGAATTTGATGACAGTTTCACTGAATGTCTAGTGACAAAACGGGGACATGGAAGAAGCTCATAAACTGTTCCTAGGAACAGCTGCCTTAAGCCTGCAGCTGACATGGATGAGCTGCCAGAGAGGGTCAAGTACAGCTGGATTTGTTCTTTCTGCATTGTTTATTAAATATGATTTTCTTATGAGCATATCTCAAGTTTTAATGGTTGACGTGAACCTCAGATGGATTTCAACTAGAATGAAAAGAGGAAAGTAGTAGCAGAATAAATGTAGTGGTTTTACATGTACTTTTTTTTTTTTTAATTTTGTTTTTCACTTTAGTATTTTCTTTTTCAAATAACCTGCTTTTTATTATGCAAGGACATCATTGCGTATCATGGCACGAGTAGGACATTTACAAAAAACAGCTGAATTAAATCGCCGATTTGGAGCCCAGACTGCGATCAGAATTTGATTTTGTGTGTCACCTGTTTATCTTAAGAACAGACTTGTGTTAACCTTCAGAAATGCTAAGAGCGGCATGGGCTTGGATCAAAAAAGAGGCTTGAGCTCTGTTCTGAAATAACAGGAAGTTCAGTCCTTGTTTACATGCATGAGACTTTTACTGACAATGATGAGCTTAGAGCTTTCTACGCGACTCGCACAGAATACATAATGGACAGTGGAAAATAACTCTGAGGCACTAGCTTTTGAAAAGACAGGCTGGAGAGACGTGCTGTGATTAAGGAGGTGGTTTAAAACCTCCCGTAATAAAGTGCTCTGAAGGGGTGAATGTTGCTTACTCCCAGACTGAAAGGTCCACCTGGCAGAAAACTGTTTTGGTGTCTCATATCGTATGAGACACCAAAATATGTTTCATATAATATATCTCAGAACACCAGAATCTTGTATTGTCATGAAGCATTAGTTCCAACGTTCTTCATTAGTTCCAACAATGCTGGCACTAAGCAGGGTGAAGGGTCCTGGCACCAGTGTGGGCAGCTGGGCTGAGGTCTGCACTGATCTGCCGGGACTGTACATCCTCTCTTCCTCTTCGCAGCCTGTGAAATTTCAGAATAAAAGCAACAATCAAGAAAGGAAAAGCTTATTTGTACAAAATAGGATTTTTTAAACTGTCCCCGTAACCCTAAATGTGCTTTGTTCTCATTGCTAGGAACAGATTGAGGCCAACTTTCTGAAAGTCCCAGGGGACCAAAACTGTTGGTTAACCTGATAAATAGCTTCCAGTAATGGACAGTTTATAGAAAATGAGAGTGTTTAGGTCAGCAAATGCCTTTAACTTGGATTTTTTTCAAAGGAACAACATCCTGCACATTTCTTTTTATAAACTTCTGTAATAAGTTTCACATGAAACTCTTACTTTGCCATAACTGTCCTTTCAAAAGGAAAGTTAAAGTGTTAAAACTAATGGACTATAGATAATTTGTTTGAAATCTAAGAATGTCTTTCTATCTCTGTGTCAATGGGAGGCAGATGTTCTGAGATCCTGAAGCACTTAGGTGTGTCACCTGCAGTCACAGTGTCCTCTATACTCTACGGAACAGGATAAAATAAAATAAAAAAAAATCTTCTCACTGTGACTGGGCGAAAGCAAGTAATCGTAATAAACAAGATTTGATATGCGTCACGGCATTTGGAATTGGAATAATGCTAACAGCTTTCAGAGAACTACAATGAGTTTTATTAATGCCTAGTAATTTTTTTCTGTTCCTCTGGGAACCATGTTTCCTTTCCACATACAATCTGGAACATTGCAGCCCTAAATTCCCGAGACAGAAAAACACATTTCATATATAGATTTATTGACCTTCCTTAAAAAAAACAATTAAAATGTTCCCATCTTTGTTCACTAGAAATATATACGTTTAATGGTCATTCTTTCTAAGTCTCTTTTATCTAAAAAGAGCAATTCCTTAATTAATTTTAACTATTTGCTGACTCATTCAAGTTGTTTCTTATCCATTCTTTATAGTCCTGGGTTAGATTTCAGCTTTACCCTCCGTCACCCTAGGCTCCCAGAATTTCATGTTTATATTTTGACATTTTCAAGATATCATTGTATAAGAGAAGATACAGGATATACTCAAATTAACTCCCATTTGTCTAATGGCTTTCTCATACGTAGTGGGATATGCATCTTATTCACATTTTTATCCTTAAGGTCTCTGTGAAGGATATTTGAATTTTGTTATCATTTGTGAATTAACCATGTTGGGAAGATTTTTTTTTCCTGGCAGATGCTGGATACTGAAGCAGGGAAAAGTCTCTTAGCTCCGTGTTTAAAGAGAATCATTAATCCCAGAGGAAAATAAACCAAATGTCTGTGGGTTCTGCATTGGAAAGGGTTTGCTGATCCTAGATGTTTTGTGGGAGAAATGAAATCTCCTTTTAAGAAAAAGACAAAAAGACATTCCACTTTCCACTGGTGCAATATTTAACCACCTGGAGTTCAAGACAGCTATGCCTACCATCTTCTAGGAATCACAGGAATAAAACCTGTGAAAAACCACACGTGAATCTGAGAATAAACACAGTAAAGAAAGTAAATGTTAGCAGTCATAGCATTAACACAAACTATAGAGAAAGAAAACTCTTTCCCCGTGTGTCTTCAGATAGCCCAGTTGTGTGTTCTTCTTTATCTCAATACCAGAATAAAGAAATAATTGATTCCTGGGCATGTCTGCAAATCTATTTTAGGTACAAAACTTTAGCAGTAGTTTTTGGGCACAGAAAGTTGAGTGAGAAAGTTGACCTGAGGGTGTTGTCAAATCCAGACCCAAGCTCTATACTTCAGAAGCTCTATGCTTAATGACCAGTTTTACTAATCAGTAGTGAAATATATTCAAAAGTCCCGATCATGCAGTAGTTAATTTAAAATGAAGAAAATCTGAAAACGTGAGTCTTATTGCTACTTCTAATCTGAAGATAGCCATCTTCTAACAAATCACCTTTCACATGGTTTTCTCTTAATTATAGATGGTTCAAATTGAAAATTGACTGGCGCAAGCTTAGGCTGTTCACCTTCTGCTATCTTTGTAGCCAGGCAAATAAATGACCTCTGAATCTTGTGAACGGATATTTTAACAGGTAAACCATTGATTTTAACCTTGAGCATACAGAAAACAGTGGCAGTTCCCTTTATCAGCAAAAGGAAGGAGTCATCCATCATCTCTGGATTTATGATGCTTCTAACTGAACTGATGACAACGGTGGTGTTCAAGACTTTCTGCTGTGAATTGCCCGCTCTTGTGGTGCACTGCAACTAATTTTGATGAATTTATCTGGGCCATTAAGCTCATTAGCTCCTACAGTGGTTATGGGCTGACATCGACTCAGGTCTGTAGAGTTAGCGAGCAGTTAGAAAAGAAGATTTTTATAATCCTTTGAAAAAGCATCTGTGATAGTTCGATGTGGAGGGTGTTCTGGCGGCAGGGGAGGGGATTTGCTCCCTGTGCCACCAGATCTGAGTCCCATCCCCCCCGGGGGGTTGCGCCAAACCGGCGCCTCTGCGAACGGCCCCATTTAAGCTGGGACAAAGGGGCGGGAAAGGGGCTTTTGCCCAGGGGCGAGGAGAGGGGCGGGGGGCGCTGCCCTCGCTCCCGGCTCCTGGCCGGGCGGCCGCTCGGGCCGGGCCGGCGCCACGTGCTCAAGATGGCGCCGGAGGAGCCGCATGGGGGGGGCTCGGGAAGCGCCCCGCTCCCGGGGTGCCCGCCGGGCCGAGCTCCCCCGGAGAGGATTAAGATCTCAGAGAAACAACCACAGCGACCGGGTCAGTCAGGGTGGAGCAGGAGGAGCTGTGCTGGAGCTGAGGTTTCCCTCGCAATCGGTGTGAAGATGGCGGGCGGGCCCCCTGCAGCCGGGGTGTGCTCGGCGGGGCAGAGACCCACTCGCGGCCCGTGGAGAAACCCACGTCGGGGAAGAGATGCCCGAGCCCAGGAGAGGCCGTGGAGCAGGGGGTGCACGAGCAGGTACTGTTAATAATGGGCAGGGGATGCACGGCGGGGTCGTGGAGGCATCTGGGGTCCGTGGGACGCCGCGCGCCGGCCCGAGTGGCAGCAGCTCCCTGAGGGGCCGAGACTGGTGAAGCCCGAACTGGTGCGATCCATGGGGAAGGATTTCAGTCCTGCGGGCAGGGCTTACGCTGGAAAAGTTTGGGGACTTTTACTTCGTGAGTAGGGGATCCCCCGAAGCAAGGGAAAAATGATGTAAAGACTCCTCCTCCTTTAAGAAAGGAGCGGCAGGAACATCATGGATGAACTGACCTGCACCCCCCATTCCCTGTCTCCCTGCGCCGCCGGGGGGGAAGTAGAGCCGGGAACAAAAGGAAACGGGGTGGGGAGGTTGTTGTGTTTAAGATCTGGCCTTGTTTCTCTTTCTCAAGTAACCGGTTTCGTTCCCTTGTGTCTCTTGTTAAGTAACTGTTAATAGATTGTTTTGTTTTAAGAAGAAAGCCGGAGTCATGTTGTGCCCGGGACCGTGGTTGGTGGGTGCTCCCTCTCGGTTCTTGTCTCGACCCTCAGTCCAAAAACCACGACAGCATCGTCCCCCCCCACCATTTCCTCCCTTTTAAGGAGGTTCTGCTTTTAAAAGGCTGATTTGAGACCTGCCCTTGGGCTGAATTATGGAGTAACTTTATTCCTCTGTCAGCACCTGGCCTGGTTCACTCTGGTTTACAGAACCTTTCTCCTCCACGTTTTAACCCTATAGAAATACACCTTAAATTTCTAGATCTTGAAATAACTACAGGCAATGTAAAATTCATCCTGGTCTTGGCTTTCTCTCCAGAGATGGATTACGTGCTTGGGAGCCCATCACTGTTATAAAACGTGATAAATCCATGTCCTCCACGGACTGGCATAAATCAGGACAGAAGTGTGACTACAATAACAAGGCAGCGCTGTGCTGCACACCTCGTACTTACAGATACACCCTCGTAGGACTCACACCTCTGAGTAGAAGAATATTTTGAAAGCTTTGAGCACTGAGTTGCACCGAGATTTTAGATCACTCCCTCCCTTTATCACAGCTCCAGACCTTCAACTGTGATGTCCTGATTGCCAATGGAAATAGTATAACGCTGAATAGGTTTTCAGATCCTCTATTGGCAAGATACTTTGTTTGTTTGCTTGTTTGTAATTAATATTTAATTGAGTGTGCAGACAAGGGGTTGTAGCATCAATTGTTGTAAACCAGCTTAGCTCTGTCAAAGGTAATGTTGCTATATTGATTTATACAACCTAAGAGGCTAACTTGGAGTTAAAGGAAAGGGCAAAAACTTTCTTCATAAGAAGAAAAAAGGAAATTAAAAAAGGAGATGTCATGCTGTGATCTGTGGTATGGTAATAGCAGTTTGTTGACTGCTAGGGGAAGGTGACTCCTGCACTGCAAAAGAACTGGAAAATGATTGGGAGCTTTTCGTTCGGCATTTTTTTGGTGTTTTTCTTTTAATCTTATTATCATCATAGAAAGTTTATTGCCAATTAACTTTATGGGAAGGAATTATAGTGGTGGCAAGCAATTAAAGAATACAGTATGTATTTATGCAATGGGGAGGAGAATTAATAGAACTTCTTTACTGGCTTTTTAAGCTTTGCCCTAGCCTTATCCCTAGATATAAGATACTGTTTTAACTGAGATAAACTGCTGTGATAAGAAACTGTATTTTGTTAAAAATCAGAACATATTTTCTCTTATTTATTAGTGTTAGTCATAAAACTCATATCGGAAATAGCACACAAATGAGCTCCTTATCCATAAAATCATTGAAACATAGCATGACATTTACTACCTGTGGTACATAATTAGACTCCCATTCACTTATACAACCATTTATTTCAGCCATTGAATGTGATGATTTTGAGACAAGTTGGCTTTCTATTAAAAAAATGAAAATTTTGAATCAAGCTCTTTTTTTCTGTCCTTCACTCCTCAAAAGGTATTATTTCAGATGAAGTAGACAAATCTGCAAAAACAACTCCTTATTCTGTTTATGAAGTGCATCACTATCTGTTGAACTGGGTTTTTTTTCAGTTATTTTCTCATTGCATTTGATGAAGTTATTTGCATAATCTTTCGCTATCACTCCCTAAAAATAATTTTCATTATGAAATAATTACTCTATTAATCCATCTGTAATCAATGTAAAGTATTAAAGATGATCAAGATCGGGCACTTACAGATTATCCTTCAACATTTCTGTTTGCAAAATTAGTTCCAGTTACAAAATGAGGTTCTACATTTGCCTTCAAGTTCTATGATTGAATATAAACATAAATAATTTAATTAAATTCAAGATATTGGTGTTTGGTTTGTGGTGTTTTTTTTTTTTTTGATACAAACTTTGCAATTCTCTAAGATTATTTGTGTATTTAGTATAGACACCTAGTCATTCTCCAAGACTTGATAAGTTACCCTTTGATTTGTTTTGTTACTTATTAAGAACTACTAAGAAGGTGAAAATCTTGCACACCATCTGCCCCCCTGCCCCCAGGCTTAAATTACCTGCAGTTTGTTGTCCTGTTTCTTGAACTCTTTATCTATAACAAGTGTTTTCGCAGTTGTTATATTGCCATCACTTTGAGATGTATGTGTGTCTGCACAAACCTGTCTTCTTGCCATTGTCTTAATTTCCATTGACCTTGCTGAGGTAACAACGTGATGATCTCTGCAACTGTTGTAGAGCAGGCTGATGGGAAGGTGATGGTTGCACCGCTCCCATCCCATTGTTCCTCTGAATAAAGATGGTCATGCAGTTCTTGGCTAGTATGACATCAGTTTCAGAAGCCTTCAGTGAGATTGGAGGAGAAGGTGGATGCATGGGAGGACAGCCTCCTCAGAGTGAAAGAAGGTGAAACTCCTCATTGACTTTTAATAGAAGAAAAGGAATTAACATCTTACAGTGGGTAAATCAATTGCATAAGTGAAATTTTTGCGAATTTGGAAAGAATGGAACAATATGAAGGTGCTGTTAACATCTATTAACATCCAAAACCAGTTCTATATAATTTTTTAGGTGGATGAGGGACTTGTAGACTAAAATTAAAAAAAAAAAAACAAACCAAACAAAACCCAAACCAAGGTGCCCTTCAATTTATCAACAAGATCTCTCTTTACCTTTTGGTAGTAAAGAATGTGCTGTCTTCTAATTCATGCTTTAATCCTGAAACTTGATACTTTCTGCAGTACAAAGATCAAATTCCACTCTGTTTCAGAAAACAGAAATGTTTTCAGTCTTTCAGTTTCATCTAGTCCACGTACATCTTAATGAAAATTCTGCCAAGAATGAGTTTTGGAGAGCGTTTGGGATGAACTGAGCAAGCTGAGCAGAAGGCTCTAAACGTAGCGTTAGAAGCAAGGAGTCATCTGCAAAGTTCATGATCTTGGAGTAACAAGCATGACACCAGCTGAGAAACGTGAAGCAGAGGTTTGCTTGCAGTTCTTCACTTCTGCCAGCAGTTGTTTCTAGAGTATAATTTTTAGCAAGTGAAGTGAACATTTGTGAGTGAAGGAGGATGAAAGTGAACAGCACTGCTCCTTATGTAACGTGTTTTAGTGCCCTCCCCACAACTCACCACCTTTCGTGGCATTTCCACTACCCACTGGAGAAAAGTTTCGAGTAGATCCTGCCATTGATGAGATTATTCCCATGTTCTTTTTGCATTCTCTGCTCCTGGCATGAGAATTTCAGAGAGACAGGAGGGAAGGTTGCAGGCTGAAAGGACGAGTGCAAAGCAGTCGTTAGTTGGACAAAAATGATTTCATCACTATGCTTAACGCAATGATCAGGGACTCTCACTTGCTTAATAAGGCATCCTCTATCTTAGACATATGGAAATTTGAAGCTATCTGTAAAATTTTAATGCCAAAAGTGATTTTGGCTTAAATAACAATCTCAGAATGCTTGTTATAGCATTATGCATTTTATTTTATGTAACTACCTCTTAAACTGCTTTACAAGCGTTCTTCACAGTGGGTACCTGTTTCAGAGCACCTGAGCGAATGAGGAGTTGAAATTATGTTTTCAAACATGACAGAGGAGAAAATTCTACAAGCACTTACATGAATAAAGACATACATTTAGATACTCTTAACAGGTTCCTACCCTAAAATCTCTCTGCATCTTTAGTTAGATCAAGATGCATTAGGTTACATTTACCTTTGGTTAGGTAAATGTCACTAAAAATATGACCTTTAGCTACTTGTCTTCTGAAAAGGCTGTTTTCTTGAAAAAAAAAATCTATTTCTTTAAAGAGTTTCTGTGGTCTGTAAACTACTATTTTTTTTTTTTTCATATTTATCTGAGATGTATATTCTATACTGCGTATTTGTATCTGTCATTAACTGTGATGGACAGCTCTTTAATGTGATCAGCAACATTAAATTACAGCCCTAGACAGGAAATGAAGGTTAATTTTACACAGAGCAGAAATGCAGAGAAGACCATTTGAATAGGTGGTAACCAACAGGCTGAAATCTGATTTATTGCTGACCTGCACAACACCAGCTGTGCTGGAAACATCCCTGCTCCTGTCAGCATTGTATATGGGCGTAGGAAAAGCAGTTAGGGGGCTGCATCTTAAACAAAGTATGTCCAATATTACTGCATCTGCTAGCAGCATGCTAGAGCAAGAGTTAAAAGGGACTGATTAATATCACAGTATAAGCTGTCTCAGTGGCAATATTTTTAAATGATTTTTATTTCTGGTTTTGCCCTGAATCTTCCATTTATATTTCCATATCATTTTTTTTTTTTTTTTTTAGTTTATGGGATTTGAAAGGATTGTGGCCCCTTTTGATACTGCTGAATCGTATGCATGTGCTTAAAATGGAATATCTCCATGCTCAAACCCAGATGTGCATAGGCTGTTCATCATCACGTACGTCGTTCATCACCACATTCATCTGGGCCTTTGTGGTAAAGGCTATGTAGAAACAAAACAAATCCTCACTTTGCAGATTCTTCTTTTGGTTATGGTGCAAAAACTGAATTGGCCATCCAACCTCCTTTATTATAAAAATGGGAAGAAAACAATTCAGAAGACTTTAGCCACAATTAACTTGAGTTTATAGCCAGAAAATTTCAATCCAAGCATTGCAGAAAACTCTTGAACGAGTCACTTCTGATATTGAACTGCTTTGTGCCTTCCAAGTAAATAATTCAATATACACAGTGATGCAGCTGACCTGAGAACCATTGACAAGGCCACGCTCTAAAACTCACTGAAGACTTCAACAAGCTTGGATAAGGCTCTCTTAATTAATGAAGCTAGAAATATTTAGGAGAAAACCCATCCTCTGATTTATTATACCAGTTTTGTGGTTTCGCTGTTGTTTGACTTTCAGCTGGGTGGGCTGCATTTAGTGGAATCATTGGAGATTTTGACGAGATGCTTCATTTATACTAAACACTAACTGGAGATATTTGTGGGGAACTTTTGATTAAAGTAAATGAAGCAGATCTTTTGATGCTACCAGGTAATATGGAAAAGACAATAAAGGATGAACACAGACAAAATATATTGGTAATCAGCGTCGGGGCTGTAGTATAGTGTGAGCTCTGTATGGAGTCCTTAGAATTGCAAGTACCAGTCCTCTCCTCTAAAATGAAAAAAAAAAAAAAAATGTAGTTTGAATTGGTGATGATCTTTATATGTTTGTTTTAGGTAACAAAATAGAAATATCCCTGAACTGCATGGTACTTGAGTTTGTGTCTGCACTGCAGCAGGCTTTTTCACTGACTAGCGCCTTGTTTACAGCTACTTTCTCTAGTAAATCTTCCCGATTGTTTTCCCTTTATTGGCTGTGCCAGAAGGCTACCCAGCTAAAGTACATAACAGCTATCCTCCAATACTTAGGAACACTTTTGCATTGCTCATCCGTCATTTTAACTGGCGGTTATCTCGATGTAAAATATCTGGAAGTCTCCAATCCCCTAGAATACTCAGGATCTGGAAACAGCAAGAACTTTGGAAGCAACTATTCATTTAATAGAAATGGTATAAAATTAACATGGGAAAAAATATGAACTGTCTTGCTTAATCGATTTCAGAAGTTTCTTTCCAGCACAAAATCGAGTCAGCCTGCTATCCAAATCCTTACCTGCTGGCTGCCTGATTTTATGGTAGGGCCTGTGTCCTTTCTGCCACTTCTATTTGGAATATGGGGAGACCCTGAAAGCCAGGTGTTTAAAGATCACCTGTTTTCAGGTAATTTCCTAATGAAGTGGTTCTATAGGGCTGCAGGTTTCTCCCTTTGTCTATATGTTTATATATAGGGTATAAACCAGATTTCCAAGCATCATGCTCACTTGTTAAGGCAGAAACTGGCTTTTCCCTCTGAGCTGGCAACTGGTTTCAGCCAGCACATTTAAGATCATGAAAATGGTTTTCCTCTGGATGAAGAGGAACAGGACAGTCATGGATGCATCCTTTCTGCTTTCAAGTATCTGTATCCCCCAACAGGCTGTGGCACGTATGCTGGTTTGGAAAAGCAGAACAAAACTGCCATGCTCAGCATCTGGGTCCCCAAACCAAGGACTTGCAAAAGTGTTTGATCCTCAGGAGCTTCAGCTGTTGGCAATGCAACTTGGAAGGACAAGTGTTTGCACACCACATGCTGTCAGAAAAGCAGCTAAATTCCTCATTTGCCGAGTCATTCCGAGAACTAGGAGCAGGCAGTTGCTGTGAGCTCTGAACTAAACAATGATTAAAAAAACCCTGGGGATTTGTCTGCGTTTTGGTATTTGAATAATTAGGCTCTTCGCCACTCCACTGTAAAACAAAAATGATAGTTCTAATTATGCTTTGTTTAACAATGGCTTTGGGTTTGTTTTTTCCATTTATGTCCCTCTATTATTACAGGAATCTTTCAGTATTTTTATAGCCAGACTATACTATCTGTCAATACTGTTCGAAGAATTGGCTGATTGTTCCTAATTAATAAGCTGTGCTCCATTTGAGAACTGGTTGGTGCTGACGCTTTTGGTGGTCTCTAGTTACTCCTAGTAGAGAGAAGTTGTAAGAATCAAATATCACAGACGGTATTGTCCACTGGTAATGGGGGAGGAAGGTCTAACGGAGTAGGGTGGAGAGCAGGAACTCCAGGTTTGCCGGTGCTTTACGGCTCTCTAACTTTACATAATGTATTGCAGCAATTTATTTTATTTTAATGATGGAGAAGGGGAAACATGTAATTTTTCAGTCATTTCACACATACCATTAGCAACATAATTTGAAAAGATAATGATTTACAAACCACCTGCTATCTGGCAGATGCTTAAATATTGGCACGTGCATGGAATACGGAATGAAACTTATCTGAAGGCTTTAATTGCCCACTAATGTAATAGCTTCTGTTCTCCTAAAGAATGCTTCCTGTACAGGTTAATGATGTAGAGCTGCATCTCCTTTTGAAGCAGGTCTGCTGGGGATCTTTTTTAATAGCAAACAAGGAGGATCTCTATAGGTTTAGTCTGTCCTTTTCAATTATTTTTATACTAGCAACTTTCAAAAGGCTAGAAATGAGGAAGAACATCAGGTTTGTAATAGAGTTAGACCTTTGGAAAGCATCCTGAGAAAGCTCATGACATGTCCTACTATATCAAGAAGAACAGTGATTTATAGTTTATGTACTAATAATGTACCTAAATGTACTGAGGACCTCTGATCTTCTCAGGAGTCCTTGGAAGTCAGTAGAAAAAGCCACGTTCACTAGAAGCCCACTTCTTGTGGAAGGCCCATGGCACCACAAATCCTATGCTAAGGTCGAAATTACGGTGTTGGTTACATCATCGGTAACGCTTTCAGCAGCTCAGGCTCCAGAACTTGCAGTTAGCGTTTGTTATTTTTTTACAGACACACACGTACCTTTTATGCATTTAATAGCAAGGAGCTAAAACTGGAGTTGGCTCCATTCTACACCAAAAGTGCGACATCTTGATCAAAAGAGAATGCTTTGATGGGAAAGAAAGCCTTTGATGTGAGTACCCCAGGAGGAATTTGAATCCTCATCCAAACTCAGTTCTGAAACCTTGATTCAAACTAATTTCTGAAACTGCATTTGCTTACTCCTATTCACTGTCAGTGAAGAGTACAAAAAATACCCACCCTCCAAACCCAGAAAACCCCACACATAAATAAGAAAAAGATCATAGTCACTGTTGCAGCATAAGCTTCTGAAATTGCTTAAAGGGTACTTGAATAAGCTTGGAGGTAGTTGGATGAGCATCCTAATGCAGAAACAGCACCTAAACTATTAATTTTACATGTGGACCAAAGTCAACAGGAGATTGTGAGCTCGATAAGGTCTATTTATTATGGATATTTGCTATCATTGTAAAATGTTGTAACAGTCGTGCAGACAACAGGATTACAAAGTCAACACCAAAGTATTTGTGAGGTACGTGCTAGAAATACCAGCGAGTGGGAATTTGCTTTAGCCATCATAAGGGATGCAATTTTGGCTGCGAATCTGAACAGATGCAAAAAGCTGGATATTTGACTTGATTGAGAAAATTATAAGCTACTAGGACATAGCCTGTATATTCAGCGAGAAGTAAGGAGCAGAGTCATAGATGACAAACTAACTTGGGTATCTTTACACCGATGACTAGCACAGGCTAGAGATGCCCAGGCTGGCTGGAGAACATAACCCTTTGGCACAGAATTATCTTTTCCTGTCTCTCAAGACCCTGTACTAGATCAACCATACAACTATTTTTTATTCAAACTTGCAGTAATATACTGGGAGGAATGATAACCACTCTAGGTTTTTCGAGGTTGCTGAAAATGTAGCCTAATTGGAAAAACTGAATCTTAAACATGAAACGTTCTCATATTTATCCAGCTTACATAAGGATTAGAAACCTTCCTAAATTCGTCTTGGTATAAATTTAAAACAATGGCTTGGAGAAACATATGTAAAAATGGAAGTGTTAACAATCTCCCAAATGTTCCCCTTGATGCATGAGAGTTTTACTTAATTGCATACCAGCTTCAGTTACAGCCCGATTCTTTCTCATGCAACCCTCAACTCTCTTATCCATAATTTTGAGTGATTAATGATTGAAATGTTATTTAAATCACTGAGCCTTCCTCTGTCAGAATTTGTAACTAACTCGCTAATGGAAAGTAAAACTGAACAGTCTGTTCTTTCTTTCTTTCTTTTGAAAAGTGTTATAATTCGGAGTGTTTCTATTCCCTGCTACAAGGGCAGCATACCTCCTCCCAGTGAAACCAGGGGGATGTCTCAGAAGGACTGATAATGTAAACATTTGCCCCTGACAGATAAGCAGTGTAAGATAAACTGGATTTGACAGCATTAACAAATTTCCTGTGTTGGATTTGAATGCATTAGCTGTGGTGAACTGTGGAAAGGTTTGATAATGTCATGGCTTTCAAATTATGGTCCTACCAAAGCGCTTAACAGATTTGTCTACTGTTTCACGTCTGTAAATGACTACATAATTTACACATTTAATGGATGTTAGATTACCTGTCTGCCATTAGACTCAGGCTACAGTGAATGAAAAACAGAAAACAGTCCTTTCGCAGAACATAAACGCTTACTTAACATCAATGACACCCATATATCATCCTGCACGTCGCAATACTGTGGCTTTGGAAAATCCAGATAAAACAGATGGTTATACTCAGCCATTAACTATATTTAAGACTTTCTATCTGTTACCCACAGAAAGATGACTTGGAAAAGCTTGCTTTTACAGTCGTTGAGTGTTAGAATGATGTTTAACCTAAACAGTGATGTTGAACAGTGATAACCTGGTGAGATAATCTCTCCTGTTATTAAAAGTGACCTTTAAAAAAAGCTTTCTTCACTGAGGCCTCTTCATTCTTCTCTCTTATCTAGCGATAGAGGAAATAACAGAAAATAATGTAGCATTTATTACATAATTAGTAGCACTTAAAATCCTAAAATGAACATCGGAGCGGGTTGAACACGTACAGATAAGAATGCTTTGAAAATATTTCAAGCTATGAAGTTTAGTATACAGGTAGAAGCAGACAGGTCTTAGTGACGTAAGTAGTTGTTAGGTTTTTCATAAGATCACTTGAAAAAGCCCTAAAAATAATTAACAGATATACAGCTTGCAAACTCTATAGAAGGTAAACTATAACCTTGGAATATAGTTCCATAGAAATGTACTCTGTGTCTAATGGAGTACAATAGAGCATTTTTAATATATTTTTCAAAGTAACACGTAAAATTAAGAAGAATATTGTTCATTCCCAGTATGAAAATTGATAGGCAGGCTTTCCTTCCTTATTGGTATGCAATTAGGACTCCTCCATCTGTGTGTCACATTGATACATCATCTAAATTACGGGCATTGGTGCGTTCCCGATACCACCCTCGCTCAGCTCCCAGGCCTCCTGCGGCAGCTTCTCACGCACCATTTGAAGACACTTGGGGAAAGTTAATTCATCCTCGCTGTGAACTGCTGTTCAAACTTCCCCGTTTGTGGACTGGAACTTGTGCTGGACGTCCCATCCCAGTTTGGCCGTTTTCCGTTAGTTTAAAAACCCAAAAGCTCTACTTCAATCTCAAATGCTGAAGCTGAGGTTCTTCTCGGTGGCACGTGGGGAGCGGGTGGCCTCGGTCACACGTGACGGCGTTGGCTTTGCCATCAGGAAGAGGAGGGAAGGTTGAGTCGTTTTAACAAATAGTTTTGGTAACAAAAACTGGCCTCGATTTTTGATAGAAAATATTTGCTTTTGTGTTGTTTATGCTAATCTTTCTTTCATAGTATTTGCTGTTTCATTTGCTTAAACAAGGCTGGTAAAGATAATATCTTTCCCTAATTACACCCTGCCAGCTGAAGTTTTTGTCATATGTCCATGTCCTTAATATAGCATATGATAATTTCACCAATTATAAGCCATTGCCTGGTCCTCTATTATCTCAAGGCTTTTTAACACAAATGAGATTTTCAGTTTCTGCACGATTTTGAGAGATGATTTACCCCCTATATTAAATAAGCTTGTAGTTTGTGTGAGTATAATTTAGACCAGTCTTTGAGGATCTGTTATACTACCTATTACATCTATTGTCATGTAATAAGACCATGGTGTAAATGAGAATCAGAATGTGTAACTGAGTCTACTGAAAAACCTTATTTAATCAAGTTCAATTTCTGTTAGGTATCTTATTTCCTATTGTGTATAATTAAAAATAACTGTCTGACAACTATAATATGTAACAACGAAGATAAATTGCAGTCTTGAATTCATTCATAATCCACTATTTATTTGTAATAATAATCTGCTATTTATCTGTAGACAATAAAATGAAATTTAATTGTTTATCAAGATATATTTTATTATAGTGATTCCAGCTACAGTTTTTAGGACATTGTGACATAAATCCAAACATTTCTAAGTAGTTACATCTAAGATATCATATATAACATTTGTAAGTAGTTACATCTAAGATGCCATATATAACATTAGTAAGATTCTAGAAAAATAATTAATTTTGAGAAATAATAGCACAGGTTGAAGCTGGCATTCTCAGTGCAAACATCTGCTGGTTTTCATTACAGTGTTTGCTACACATTGCTAGTACTCTATTTTTAACCTTGGATTACATTTTACTGTAGTAATTTTAGATAATCTTTCAGTCCAAGTTTTTATGGGTATCATTATTTCACCGATGGAGAAAAGAAATACAACACGGTTGTGAAAATTTAGCGCTACATAAAACTCCCTATCTGCCATGCTACCAGCTACCACCAGAATGAATTACCTCCAAACTTTCTTTGATTTCCTTAGTGCCATCCCGAGGCTGGGAGATGCACCAATGCCTACCAAACAGCGAGAGAGTGCCTATTTTGAGTTGGAGTCACCATTTTTAAGGTGTGAACCACTTTGAACTTACAGTTGAGAAAGGTGCTGATTTCAGACAACGTTTCCGGTATAAATTCCAAATTGGAGACGCCTCATCTTGCTTTGCAGTCTTTTAAAAAAAATTTCCTTTAAAATGGTTACTAGATTCTGACTAGCATAACGCAGATTTCCTCTTACTTGGTATCTCATTCTTGGTCACTTTAAGGACCTTCTAGCTGACATGGTTCATTCACTTTACCTCCAAATGAATGAATCCTGATGCACAAGGACTATATCGATGTCCTTTGGGCCATCTGTTGATCTAACCATAGAAACTGTTCTGAGCATCAATGACTCTGCCCTCTGGTTTGCCAAAGAAGCAGTAGTCCATAAGTGTTGTAGAAAGTTAACTATCAGAAATCGTGTCGCTCGGGGAAAAGAAATACTCACTTTTCTGCTGTTCTAAACTATTGTTCTGAAAAACAGATTGGCTTTGTATTTGTTCATAAAAATTTCCATCTGAAAAGTAAAACAGTCTTGCTGAAGCCATTGGACAGATACCTGGTGCGCTAGCTCTGTGTTGGTGTTGCCCTCTTACCCATCCTCTGGCTTGCTCAGGGTACATATGACGAGTTTGACTTAGTTACACCTCTGTGAAATTTTGTGTTATAACTAACTGATTTAGGTTGCTAAAATAATTTCTCATGTAAACATTTATTTCTTGATGTCCTATTATTCCATCCCCTGGTACTCACTGTTAAATCTGTGTTAAAATCACTTGTAGATGACCAAGTTTGTCTCCAGATGTGGAAGATTTTTTGCATCTTGGCAGCCAGTATGTGCTCTGCTGCACAGAGTTGGTGGCAAAAATTGCAGGGGAATAAACTGAAATGATTCTTTACAAGTTTTTTGACGAAACACACAGAAAACATAGAAGATCGTTGAGTTTACAGCTGTAGGCTGCTAAAATGCAGATCTCACCAGAGCTGCTCTTTTGCCAAATGGTCTAGCGTTTTGCTCTCAGCAGCTCTCTGTAATTGTGTACGTGCCTGTCGTTCCCACTATCAAACTTCTGACTTTTACAAAATTGGTTCACCGTTACATCAGCCTGCATATTTCTCATCTTCCCCACTATTCCTGCTCTCCATCAGCCGCCCCTGCTGCGTGAGCGTGGCTGCTCAGCCCTGCCAGCCCCTCTGCTCCTTGGTCTGCTCCTTCTTTCTGCAACACTGCAGAAACACTGCTATTCGTCACAAGTCCCTCAGCTTTACAAAAACTAGCTCTCATTACTGAACGTGCCTCAGTACCTCAAGGGGGCCTACAAGAAAGATGGGGAGAGGCTGTTCAGGAGGGCCACTTGTGATAGGACAAGGGGTAATGATTTTAAAATAGAGGGAGGTAGATTCACATTGGATATTAGGAAAAAATTTTTTACCATGAGAGTTGTAGAACACTTGAACAGGTTGCTCAGAGAGGTGGTGGATGCTCCATCCCTGGAGGCGTTCAAGGCCAGGTTGGATGAGGCCCTGAGCAACCTGATCTAGTTGGAGATATCCCTGTTCCTTGCAGGGGGGTTGGACTAGATGACCTTTAAAGGTCCCTTCCAGCCCTAACCATTCTATGATTCTATTCTATGTATAACGTGCAATGGAAATTAAATCTCTGCAGCGTGCCTGGGGGGGTCTTTTATACTGGGGTCCTGTCTCTCTCCATGCCAGGTGCTGACAAAGCATCCCTAGCTGTCTGACTCCCTTCAAAATCCTTGGCAAGAGCTACTTTTGCTTTAAATCCCACACTTTTCTTTACTCAGGAAAAAAAAAAAACCACGACAAATCAAAACAACCCAAAATAGTGAAGCATTTGCTAAGATTATGGATGAATTTGAAAATTTGTTGAACCAAGGTGAAAATAAGTGGGCCTGGATGAAGAAAATGGTCGGTAGAATTTTTTGGGGACATTTAATAGTTTTCATGTATCAAGCTCCTTTCCAAATCACGCTATTAGACATCTCATCCTTTCCATGCGGGGCTGAAGACCGCACTCCCTGCTGGAGCACAGCAGAGACCAGGTGAAGAGTGACTTGTCCTGCCTCATGCACCTGATGTCAGGCAGACCAGCTGGCCGCAGCCCTTGCTGAAAGCCCAGGTAGCACTTCCAGGGAACACGAATTTGAACTGCCTGTGAAGGAAACATGAAGGTGAAATGCCTGGGCTCAGAGTAGATGGGGCCTCGTGCCATGTCTGAGCTTACCAAGAGTGCAGCAAGGGTGAAAGTCAGCATTAAGTGCTCAAAAGATGTCCTTTCCCACACGTCAAGTCCAACGTGCTATACATCCCTAAATAAGTACAATTGCAAATAGGATAAAAGTACTGAATAGAAAGTAGATGTTATCAGTGTGCTTCATGTTGTACCTTTGTGAAGAGATAAATTGGGAATAAGATGCAGCACCTACCGTTGGAGGTGAAAATGAAATGAGTTAGCCATAGATGTTCCATGTCTGTGTGTTGTCTGCAGCTGTACAGCACTAGACTCGGGTTCTTGTATTTTCGTTCTTTTTGTGCCAAATCTGAATTTAAGACCTTATTTCAGGAACTTCCCAACAATAAATCGTAAGAGTTGACTGAGCATTTCTGAAAAAAGCCATTTTAAAAGAGAGAGAATTTTTATCTGAAGCAGTGGCCTATTGAGTTGATGATCTTAATGGACACCTTCTGCACTCCACAAGACTTTGGTCATTTTCTGAAAAAGAAACAGACCCAAATTTACAATCTGTTGTTTGTTTTTTTTTTATCTCAACATCAAAATGATGAAAAACCCTCTAGAATACTTGCACAGTATGGAGTTATGTCAATTCAAATTCCCATATTTCCAAAGTTGTCATGACTGGCAATTGTTCCCCACTGCAGTCTGTTTTTGGGTAACGTCTATTTATGTGAGCTAACTCTCAAAAAAGAAAAGAAAATCATAAACTCCTGAGCAATACAAGTTGGACAATATATTAATTCTAGTAGTTCTCGCTTTTAAAGGCCAGTAATAAATGTATCTGGAAAATCTGTAAAAATGCTTATAACAAAGGGTGTTGAGCTACTACCTCCATAATTCTCTCGTGACACTACTTTTAAGACCTCGATGGGCTTTTACTTAGAGCTCTTAAATTAAGAAAGCCTAAATAAATTTCAGATAACAAAGTAATAGAAAAAAATGTAGGAAAAGAAAAAGTATGACTTTCCAATACCTCCATGAAAGCAAGCTGGATGAAGACATGATAACCACACAGCTGCTATTTAAGGACATGACAGTTTCTCCATTGGAGAAGCATTTCTCAGCTCCTAGGGAAAAAAAAAAATCCAACAACTTCCTGGACCTGCTTGTCTCAAATGCTGCTATATGGATGGCTGCACCTTCCTTGAGAGTCATGGTGGAAGGTTCTCACTGGTTGATAAATCCCATGGGACCGCCAGTACTGTCCTAGTAGCCTGAGTGATCGAAGCCTGTCGGATGAGGAATGGAGGCAGAAAAAACATCCTCAACAATTTACGTGGGAGGCATTTCAGTGGTACTGGTGCGAAATTAGTCAGTACCTCCAATCCTTTAAAATTGTAGTAGTGTAGAAACATAAAATAGAATGAAGAAATTGAGATCCAGCCCACACAGATGCTAAAAACCTCTGTTCCTGCTTAGGTTTTCCTGCTAGCATCAGTGGGTGCTGAGGGTGGTAAGAGATGTGCAACTTGAGGCGCAACATCCTGGTCGAAATGCAACCAGAAGGGGCATCTTTGCTCCACGGATCTTGAATCAGATGCTTCTCTGGCAGGAAGGCGCATTGATTGCTTGAAAATGTGTAACCACAGTGGCAGTTTTCCGTAAGAAATGGTACATGCACACCTCTTGTCTGCAAAAATCAGATGTTTGATATGCACTCACTGAGTCTAAAGTGTAGATGAAACTTTTATGTAAGTTTTTTTAAAAAAATCTAACATTAAATTCTGAATTAAGCCATCAAATGGCAGGCTTTCAAGGGCAATACCAGGGACCATCATCTTGTTCAAATTAGATTTTTTTAATTTAAGTAAAACTTTTTTCTTACTGAGAATATTACTGTGAGTTCATATTTTCATTTTATTAGTTTAGGTATTCAGTCACTAAGTTATTTGCATGTTATAGAATTTTATTTTATATTTAGCAAATGAGTGGTATCCAAGCAATTTTAGATTTAATTTGATCAATATTTAATGAATTATAATTGTCATTACAACTTAGAGTTTCGCACTGCTGTATATTGCTGCATAATGTTTAATCAAGGCGAGAGAGAGAGACCAAAATATAACTGGAAAATAGCTATCAAGTTTATGTTAAAGAGATGTAGTGGGATTATTAACTAAATTACAGAGGTCTAATTTAATCATTTTTCTAGTTACCACTTTAAAATTGAATTTCAAGAGCATTTCTCTAATTTATATTTTTAAATATCTGCAATATTGATTTTAAAAAATACACAAAGAGCAAAATTATTTTGTGACATTAATGTTCAAAATCTCTGTATCACTGGCAAAAATTTCAAGGTGCTCTATCCGGGAAAACGGGAATAACATTTCTGCAATTTCAAAGGGAGGTTTGCCTATATGGACAGAATACACAGACAACAGACTTTGTTCTTCCATTTCTAAAATATGTGAATACTGTGGGAATTGGACAATCCTTTAAGGTTAATGTATCAGAAGACAGTGAAATGGGTCATGAAAGTCCATGAAAAAATGTGTGTTTAATTAATATTAGAACTCTTGTTCCACACACTAGAGGTATATTTTCCTCAGAAATGCAGGTGATTGATTGTATTTAGTAATATCAACATTATTTCAAATCTTGTGCGTGAGCTCTGGGCTCTTGCTGTTGCCCAAAACCAGGATGAAGATGTTCTTCACCCACACACTTGTGGCTCTTGTTTTTTTCTGACAGCGACTGATAACTCCAGATAATGGAACATACATGGAAATGTCCAATTTATTATTTTTCTCTAGACTATTATTTGTTTACTTCAGGTGCAAAGCTAGACAATTTCAGGCTAAGAAGATCCAAGATTTTACCCACGAGGGCAGTTGACTGAGGGAACAACTTATCTGGGGATGGGGTGAAATTTCTGCCACTTGAAAACTATACATCAGAATTGAATATGTGGCTAATATATAAATGCATATGGTAGTTGAACGAGGAGTTATGGTTACAGGGAGAAAATCATCAAATGAAGAACAGATTTAGATTAGATCTTAGGAAGAAATTCTTCAGTATGAGGGTGGTGAGACTTTGGAATAAATTGCCCAGAGAAGCTGTGGATGCCCCCTCCCTGGAGGTGTTCAAGGCCAGGTTGGATGGAGCCTTGAGTAGCCTGGTCTAGTTGAGAGGCGTCGGTGCCCATAGCAGGGAGGTTGGATTAGATGATCTCTAAGGTCCCTTCCAGCCTGTGCCATTCTATGACTCTATGAAATGAAATTCTGGAGTCTTCAAGGTATATGAAGTGCCCTTTGGGTTATAAAAATCAGTCCACTCTGGTCTTGAAGCCAGTAAGCCATAATCATACATCCAACGGAGACAGGAACCAGCTATCATTGATTCTTGGTTTTTATTGATATGCAGAGTGTGTATTAAGTAAAACAAGGGAATGAGGTGGTGGAACTTTTTCTGGAGAAGGCACAGAGATGAAAACTGCTTCAGTAAATTGTGGTGGGTTTTTTTTCTGATTTTTTTAACTTAAGAAAACTGTGTGTTTCGTATCTAATTAGAAATTTGTGGTCAGATAATGAATGTGTTGTGGTAAGAAATCTGTGTTAAGCACTGCCAGTTACAGCTAAATGAAAATGAAGGTGTAAGTTAAGCTAAGTTTTAAGTTAAGGTGTAAGTTAACCTTTAATGAAGGTGTAAGTTAAGCTAGGTTAAGCTAAGTTTTAGCTTAACAATATTTTTCCTTATTGGAAGACTTTTGGTTTTTTAGTTAGCAATTTGGAATGTAGTTATGTGGTTCTGGTCATGCGTGATGATTTACCATACTGTAGCATCCAATTTTATTTGGACTGATCACTGGAGGTATCTTTTAGCCTTTTAAAAACACTTTGCTAATAACAAATTAAGAGTATATTAATCTAAAAGCAAAAAACAAGTAACATCCAAGCCCAAAATGTTAATCTGTGTAAAGGTTTTAGTACAGAGGTATTGTAGAGCCCAGCCCTACTTAGCGGTTTCAGAAATGGACTCTGCATTTGCTTATTTTTGTCATAAATCATCTTTTTAAACAATGCACTTGTGGTGTTCTTATTTCCTAGGTGTCATAATATTATTTTGAAATGGGAAAAAATGCCTAAATTCTAATATTATTAGTATATGCAAAGTATAAGTTCCGCATCTGACGCTATTCATCACATCCCAAATTAATCATCAGGGACAGAACCCAATAACCTGTTTCAAGCAAAGACCAATAGCTCTTGGGGAAATTAAATCATCTTTCAGAAATATTTCGTCCTGAAAAGCTAATAATTCGATGGAAATGGATTTTTAGAGGAAAAACCTGAGTGTGTTGCATAATCTTTCTGTAGGGTACTCCATCTCATACGTTAACATTTCATACCACATTTTAAATCAGAATTTGTTGAAAAATAGTTTACACTGTTGTTGTGAGTGTCACAGTCTTTTAATGTTTCTGAAGTGATAATAATATGATTTGGAAACTCGAGGGAACATCACTTAAATCTGATTGAGACAGAGACAAACACCAAGGAAGGGACAAATACAACACAGGAAATTCTCATTTTTCCAATGACACTTATCTCATTAACTTGAGAATAGTGCAACCAGCCGCTTTTACAAAATAATGTGCAATCTGCTGTTCTGTTACCCTTCCCACTTGGTATGAAGGTTTAATAGAGAATGGAAAATGCATTAAAAGCGTATTTATTTTTAACTTTCCTGCTATGAGTAGCAAATAGCTCACGGCTATGCAGAGAGGGAGAAAAGGACTTACATCCTGTCTTGAAGACGGGAACACGGGAGATGTTCTACTTGAAAGGGGAAAGGCTGGTTTGGGATTTTTTCTTTTGTTCCAGTAAGTGTTTTTAACACTTGTCACTTTAAAGATACGTTGAGCATTTAAAAAAAAAACAAATCATAGATAATTATTTTTTTTTCTGCATTATAAAGCAGGCGTTCAGGTGCCCTTCTGAAAGGAACGGGAACTGAGCTCAGCTGCACCTCCGTGTGTAGAACGTTGTTTCACGGTGCTTACAGGCTCTGCTGTTACAGGTGCTTGCAGCTGAGTCTTCTGCTTGCCTCAACACTAGTAGAGTTGCAATATGCTCTAATAGCCAAAAAAGAGGTCGTTTAGTAATTTTTCAGAATATACTTTTTTTCCTTTATATGAATTCTCTTTTTCTAAATATACGTACGCTTCTGGAAGTGCAAGTGTGACCATCAGCAGGGCTCACACTTAATGGTCACCGTGTCTTCCTGTTCCCCCATGCTGTCCCATGTGCTACACCTCTCTCCTTCCTCTGCCCTATGAGACCCCTGGTCACCTCTCAGCTACCTCTGAGGGAGCTACAAAAGATACCTGAGAAAAATAAGTTCATCACCCGTAGACTTGGTTTCGCTCTTGAGGGATGTCTCCTTCCACAGGGAAGTTCTCGGCATTGTCAGTTGAAAAAGGGATGAAAAGTCCTGTTCTGTTAATGCCAAGACATCTGCTTTGAGAATAAATTTGCACAAAAAACAATGGACTGAATACTTATGAATCTTTTCAGAATAGTCCTAGCCAAGACATAATTTAATCCGTATGTTTCACTGAAGTGACATATTAATTATTGATTATGCTTAATGAATATGCTAATGTGCAGGATTCAGGAGGTTTCTGCTGCCCTGCTGTGCTCTCTAGGCCCTCATACATTTTTTAAGAGGTGTCTGTAGGAGACAGTGTCTGGGCTTACGCCAAGGCACCATAATGAAGACCACATACAGAGTTCAAGGGCTGGTGCTTGTCCTTCAGGAATAACATCAGAAACTTGTTTTGTCTGACAGTTGTTCTTGAAATTTTAAGTTAAATTATTCACTTTTTTCCCTGTGTAAATGGAGTAAGTTGTTCATGTTTTTTCCATTCAGCTGGGGACATAAAATAAGGTTTGGCCTCATTTTCCATTTCAAATGGGGAGGGGAGAAAAATAAGTGAAAAGAAGTTCAGGCCAACGGTCTAGTCAATATTATATTAAAACTTAAGCACTCCTTTGGTATGCATTTGTAATGAGATTACAAAACCCATGAAGCCTTTCTATCTCCTTGCTGTTTCTAATACTCAGGTGAAATAACCAATATGCACAGTGGAAACAAAAAGTTTCTGCTGACGAGGCCTTGAGTGTGGTTTTGAATACAGCCTCCAGCAAAGGCTGATGTTTAAATTGCTTCACTCTAAGGAGCCCTGGGGTGCTCTGTGGTGTCTGTGGGGACCTCAGCAGATGTATTCATAAACCCTTTATGGTTGAAACCCTTTGTGCAATAACACATACTAAAGCAGTGACAATTAATGTAATAACGTGGATGAAAATGGGAATAGTCTAGTGTGCCAGGCTTGAAAAAAAATGTGCTATTGTAAGCCTTTACAAATGCAAGACAGAAGTGTATCTTGAGATCATGTTACCATGGGCACTCTATGAACTGATGAAAAAAATCAACCTTGAAACTATTAGACTGCAAAGAAAAAAAGCCCCTCTTATTTTTTGAATACTGAATTATTCAATTTTAGAATTTGTTATTTTTCTGTTGTTTTTCAAGTCTTAGCAGGCTCTCTCCAGTAAATCATAAATTAAATGATCTTACAGCTGCAGGCCAAGGCCTCATGAGAAATCAAATAGTACATAAAGAGGAGTGCCACTAAAGACTTGAACTCTAACTGTGATTATCCCAGTTTGTGTATTAATGAGTGAAGAAGCATTATAAAAATGTAATAATACAGAGTTGCTTTGACAATCAGTTTTTATTATTTGTACTCTTATTTCAAAATTCTTTAGAGAGTTTGGGAAAGTCCTTTCTTTGGTGGGAATTAATTCAGGGAAGCATAAAGGTCACCTGTGAGGAATTAAGATGGGACCATCCCTTTTCAGGGTGACTTTGTGGCTTTAGGGTTAGTGAAATCCTAGTGTTTTGGTATATGATGCTTTGAAGAGCAATAAGAGCTGGAAGCTGTTGCCCTGAACCCAGAGACTGGTTATTGCATCATAGACTCATAGAATGGTTTGGGTTGGAAGGGACCTCAAAGCTCATCTAGTTCCAACCCCCCTGCCATGGGGGGGGGGGGCATACATCCTTTCTCTCAGTGTATTTAGAGAGAACCTGCTGGCTGTAGGGCATCATCTTACTGACCTGCAGCATGTTCACCCATGATGGCAGTCCAGAATTCAAGTACTCTTGAATTATATACCCTTCCAATATCTGTCTCATTTTGTTTTTCTCTGAGAAAAGGAAGGATTTATAGACAAGTTCTCATTGGCCCTCTCTCTGGGATGTCTGATCCATGCTAGAAGCTTGGATCCAACTCCCTGGTCCTCATAGGAAAGATTTGTGTAGAGCAAGCTTAAAGAATAGGTCATAGACTTTTAATACATCTTTGTGTAACAGGTTTGTATGTTACAAGTTTGAAATTTAGTGCAAACCAAAGTACTAATATGTAGCACAAACTTGAAGAGACATTTTCCCCCAAAGCGTGGGAATGCAGCTGGCAGCATGTTAGAGGTCTCTGTACTTTGTAATACAGAAAGTTACAGTATTATAAAATATTAGGCTTCAGATAATCTGAAGATCCCATTTTTTTCCATAGCAAAGGAGCAGATAAGATTCCTCTTTCAACTAGAGGAAAACATTTCCTATTGATCCATTGGTTGTGCAAAAAGATCAATGAGACAAGTTAGTTTAAACTGGCCTAAGGTTTCCTAAAACAGTAGACTAAGTTGTTGTGTAACAGTAGGTTTTACTCTTATCCACCAAAAAAAATCTTAATCTTTTATGATCCCTAAGCACTGTCTCAGGGCACAGATGACTGGTTCCAGTCATCTCTTCTGCTGCCACCAGAACATATTCCTGCTGAAATTATACTATACTACAGTATGGTATCCCACACTGGTGTAGCATATATGACATACCTTACACAGTATTCCATGGTACAGTATGTATATCTTTGAAGGGGAAGTACTTTTTTCTTGGGGTGATATCACTTCTCCAGAAGAAGGCTGCAGCTCTAAAGCAGGTTGTTGCTTCTCCCACAGCCAGGAGAAAATGGTCCACCTTTTGTAGAAAGGGCCTTAACTTCAAGGTAATTGATTACAAATCTGGATCAGCTGGATCCAGAATTCCCCCTTTTTTTGTTTACTAATTCTTAGAACTTCATAGCAAGCAGAGACCCCATTCAGTAGAATTCTCACTTCCCTCTTTCAGAGTAGCTTTACCTTCTTCATTGAAGGAATTCTCACTCTGGCTCCAGCAGAGTCTATTATCACATCAGGGTCACTAAATGCTGCTCACCAGAAGAAGGCTGCAGCTCAAAAGCAGATTGCCACTTCTTCCACAACCAGGAGGAAATGGCCCACCTTTTGTAGGAAGGGCCTTAACTTCAAGGTAATTGATAATTGATTGCAAATGTGGATCAGCTGGATCCACAGGGTTTTGTGCAAAGATGATCAGTGTGAATGGTTTGGCAGAAGATGCAGAATGTCTTGCATCTTTGCTGGCTGCAGACAATCTTCTGAAAGAGCATGCAGATTTGTTCTTCATGTTTCTCTTTGAAAGAGGAAGGATTGTTCCTGCCTCTGGAAATGAATGTCTCAAAAAAGCCTGTCCTGAAAGGTAGGAGTAAAATGCTGATTGTTATTATCTATGCTAATCATAGAGACATTAAGTCAGTCTACACTAGCTGATGAAGTAGTACTCTCTACCGTTAGGATGTTTACTTTTCTATTTATTTCTCCTCAAAATTTAAAGTGAAATGTGTAAAATAGATTGCCAGAAACTGGTAGTCTGAGAAGAAGCAATATGAAAGGTGCTACATTGAACTTAGTTGAAGTGAAAGGCTTCTGCCTTAAAGGTAAGCAAGAGTAAACTCTGCTTTTCTGTGGTTGCCCTTGGCAGTCAAATCAATAAGTACACTGTTTTCCTGGCTTGAAGTTTATATTTTCTGTAGGAATGCGGTTTTGCTTTCAAAAAGCCTTAATTCTTCTTCCTTGGGAAAACAAATTTCATCACCAACCCATAAATAATCACAGGAAAAAATAATAGCAGCCTAATTTACATCTAACCTTTCTTTTTAATGATTAATGGATACTATTTATGTAAACTGTTTCCACATTCCAGCGTGAAATGAAATTTAAATTGCAAATTTTACAGTGGTGTATTTTAACTGGTGACTGTTTCCCCAATCACAAATTAAAAAAACCCAATTACATTTGTAATAAAGATGCTAATGCATTTCTTGTTTTTAGGGCACGTAAAGTTCTTGCTGCCAGCAACTTTATTTTCCCTGTCGATGAGCCAATAAAAATGCATTTTCCAAAGTGCTCCGAGATATGTGTGTGTGTGTGCATTTAGGAAGGTAGCTAAAGAGTCATTCTCAGCATGTCTACTTCCCAGCAGCATTCATGGTCAAGCAAACCTGCTGCATGTTGAAGGCTACGTCATCCACTGTTCTCTACAGTCAAGAGCAGCCCTTTGAAGGAAAGTAGGTTTTCAACACCTTTGAGGCATTGGACTTTTCTTTCACACTAGCCAAAGGGCTCTTCAGCAGCTGTGATGACTCAGTCCTTCAAGGCTGGTACTGAAGATGCTCCTCTCTGCCTGCCTGCGGAAGTCTAAGCGCTGCACTTCGCTTGGATTGCTCTTCATCCAGGGCTGCCAGGAGGCCGAAGAGCAGAGCTCCTGGCTGAAACGCAGAGCAGGTCCCTGGAGACTGACTTTCTCTAACAAACAGCTTTCTTGAAGTTATTCGAGATCCACACAGCTTTTGATTTAGGTCTTTGCTTTAGACAGTTCAGTTCCAGCCGAAGCAAACCTATTAAATTGATCTTTTTGTTTTGCTTCTAATTGAACTCAGGGCCCTCTTTGGGGATTAAAATGAGAAGGCATTTTTATAACTCATTGTCTCTTCATTTGAGCTCTCAAGGAGGATACCGCAGCGGCAGAGAGGAGGGAGCTGGAGTGTTTTCCCTATGTCTCATCATATTCAGGACCGTATTCAGCTGCGACTTTCAAAGGGCAATACCCTACCAGCCTCCTCTGGAAAAGGCTGGTGGCCACCGTGAGCTGTACAGACCCGCTGAGATGCAATTAAAGCTGAGGTGCTTCAAGGTCCAATGAACTTGTCACATCAGTTTGGGGATCTTGAAAGGAATGAGAAGAAACAGGGAATTTCTAAGTGTGTGTGTGTGGGGAAAAATTACACCAGAACAGCGTGCACTTTGCTGCTTTAGGGTTGCTGGTCTTGTGAAGGGAACACAGATGGAGTTGTTCAGCTGGATGTATTTTCACCCCCGAGACAGCAAACTAGATAGAACCACATAAAAACTACTTGAAAAGTCTTTTTCTTCCTTTTTTTTTTTTTTGAGAAGGCTTTTTTGGGGGTGAGGGGATTTTTTTTTCTATTTTTGTAGCAATGCACTGTTAGAAAAGCACAGGACCAAATGCTGTCTTCGTGTCTATACATCTACGGTGGGAAGTAGAAAGGCAATAAGGACAAAAAAATAGGAAAATGTAGAGAAAGGCAGAGTTTTGGTACTGCTGCTTGCTCTCAGTGACAGGAGACAGAGCAAAGCACAGCTCATGCACTGTTTGCTGGTCTGTGTGACCAGCCATAAAAAAATGTCTTTTTACCTGTAGACTGAGAAAGCTCGTTCTGTGAAACGTTAAATGTAGAACCCCTGGGTGTCATTTTAAGATTTACTTTGCAGAATAAAAGAGCATTTTAATGGGAGCTATATAAACCTTCTTAGCAATAGTTTCAAAACCTATTATTTATTAGGAAAAAATTTTTTACCATGAGAGTTGTAGAACACTGGAACAGGTTGCCCAGAGAGGTGGTGGATGCTCCATCCCTGGAGACGTTCAAGGCCAGGTTGGACGAGGCCCTGAGCAACCTGATCTAGTTGGAGATATCCCTGGTCCTTGCAGGGGGGTTGGACTAGATGACCTTTGAAGGTCCCTTCCAGCCCTAACCATTCTATGATTCTGTGATTCTATGAAACTGTGGCAGAAATGAGCCCAAGGAATTTCGAGCCGTAACTTTTGCCTTTGGCTTCTAGGAGTACTCAGCTGTTCCTGACTGTGATAGATCTCTTGGGAGAGGGAGCACCATTGCATGGTAGGAATCCACACAATGTGGAGCTGTGGCTAGGCTGACTGGGCCAATAATTTAACAAGTGTAATCACTTCGCTTTAACTTAGAGGAAACTAACTGCTTCTGTGTTGCATATGGCTTGTAAGATGCCTTGGATGCTGTAGAGGACTTTTTGGAGTGCTGTTCATGGCACAGGATCTGGTGGGTGCTCAGGCCAGCAGTTTCCAGCAACCCATGTGTGCCCCAAGGATGAACTTGGTGCTGCATGTGCAGGATGCAGAGTCACTGCACAATGACTGGGCAACTCTTGTGTTCTGGAAAACCAAAATCTGGGCTTGGGGGCCTATAGGCTTTACATCCAGCGTGATGATCTTGGCGTAGCATGTTAGTGTTTGCAGTTTCCCAAGTCCAGGCAAGCCTAGTGTTGGTGCTTTTGCTGGATCATTGGCAGGTACACTAGATGTGCTCGCTGCTTTTGTAACTTCGCTTAGCTCTTATCATTAAATTCAAGAGGCTGACATCTTAGCGCTTGCTGTAATCACGTCTATCTGCCACATGAGATAATTGGTTACCCTGACAATTTATTAGCACATAATGCTGTCTTTGTATTGCCACCAGCCTTGAACTCTGGTATTGTGTGGTTTTGGAGTTTCCTGCTATTGTTACGGCCGGCGAAAACCCACCTGACCTTGCTTCTTTGCTTAATGCCTCTACGCGAAGACTAACTTAGTCTGCTTTCTCTTTGCTCACAGTTCTATGCTGTCACTTACTCTCTCATTTAATTTTTATCCAAAAGTATTGTGTAGTTACAGTGAAGAGGCTGGGTCCCTTCAGTAATTCGTTTTTACCACTTATTGTACAGGTGACCAAAGCGCTCAGCTCAAGTGATAAGAATTCATACAAAGAGTGATGCTCTTGCTGCCCTTCAGAGCAGGCTTCTGTGTAACATTAGGTTCAGATCTTTCTTGACAAAGAGGCTCCAAATTGATTTAATGGACTGTTATAACCACAGGCAAGGCTTCAGATTAGAATAAACCCCACTTTTTTCCACCCTCAGTTACTTCACTGGGGAGGTCAGTGGCTTTTGCCGAACATGAACTTATTTCTGATGCGATTAGAAGTAACACGACTGAGTTTGTAAATGAGCACGGTTAAATGGAGTCTGTGATACATAAAAATGAAAGTTTGACTATTTCACCTTTCCTTTAATGAAGGTATTCAGGCAAGGTATTAGTTACATTGCTGAAATGGTTTGAGTATGATATAGCATTGAAGATGCTGAACTTGTTAGCTTGTTGATTGCATGGTTGTGTCAGTGCTAATCGTGACTGACAAATAATTTAAGCAATGTTTCTAACTCTATTAAAGGATATATTCCAACAACCACAAAATCCTCATCTGAAAGGCAAATCCTGTGTGCTGTAGCCCATTGAGAATCTTTCCAAGCTGTGCACACACCAAAATGTTTGTTGTGCTGCTAGATGTGAATATTGACTTTTAATTCGCTCTTTAAAATTAAAATCAGGAGAAGAGAAAACCTTTTCTAAAGAGTTTTAGCTCCTTCTTATTTAATCAATTATCAGCATACGCTTAAGAAAACACCACGCAACATCCCTCTTCCATGACTTGTAATTTACCTGAACGGGGAAGGAAAAGGTTTATTTTTGGTTTTTAATAAAACTATTGATTTTGTACAATCTGCTCTGTTATGAGAGCATAGACTGAGACTGTTGCCTATTTCCACCCCTTCCAAGTAAATGCTCGCGAGGCACGATGCTCTCCCTCTCTATAACCCTGTAAATCTTGCACAGCTTTTAATGCAAGAGGGGGGCAGCACCGTCCCCCATCCTAACACGTAGCACAGCAGTCAGCCTCTGTTTCAGGAGGGCATCGGCGCACACACACCGAGGCAGGCAGTCTTCTGCATAAATGACCCATATTACTATTTTATTGCACTTAGAGGCAAAAAATGGGGGGAAAAGAGAGGATCACAGAATGTCAGGGATTGGAAGGGACCTCAAAGGATCATCTAGTCCCATCCCCCTGCCGGAGCAGGACCACCTAGATCAGATCACACAAGAACGCGTGCAGGCGGGTTTGGAACATCTCCAGAGAAGGAGCCTCCACAACCTCTCTGGGCAGCCTGTCCCCGTGTTCTGGTGCCCTTACTGGGAAGAAGTTCTTCTGTTTGCATCCCTGAAACCTCTTCAGATTTCCCTTTGTTTACTTCTGTCTGAGAGCTGGGTTTGCTCTAGACATATCAGATAGGTGGTCTACCTGGTTGCTGAGCTAGGGTGGGAGGAGGGCATCTGGCTGCTCGGATGCAGCTTTCAGGATGGGCATGGAGATATAACTGCAGGTGTTTGGGGGAGACTTCTGCCACCAAGGATGTGTTCAGGAGCAGGGTTGTTCCAGGATGGTCCTTTGGGGAAAGTCTGAGCGTTCATCTGGATCCCAGACTGCTCATGCTTTGGGCACCTCTGACTCTTCTGCTTTTTTGCTTCTTTCATCTGCAGCCCGAGCATGTCCTGCTCCTCAGCACACTGCTCTCCAGGTGCTGTAAAGCATCCTGTCTCATCCAGATATGACACTTCCTAGTGAGGGAAAGATTTTCTTATGCCATCCTCAGGGTGTAGACTTTAAAACCACTTGCAACCTACCAAATTGCTATTATTTTTCTCTATCCTTGTAAAGCACTTTTGCAAAAAAAACCCACCCTGCCTTCCTTTTATTTTTTATTACTACATGTGATTTTTCATTAAAATATTTATCTTTTTAAAGAGCACTTTAAAGGCCTCATGCTACAAAATTGCATACAAAATACTTCCATTTAAGTACATACCATCACCAGAGGGAAAATTATAGAAGGAGATGATGGAGACCCAAAATGCTGAGATTTGCCTAAATTTTGCTATACGTCTCGAAGTAAGTGACAGGTCCAAGATTGTGGTTGGAAAGGTCCTTGAGGGAGTTCATATTTACGTATGGGCTCATTAGCACGCTCGTTACTGATGAGGGCATACAGCTGGATGGAAACAGGAACCTTCACATGACAAAGAATTCCCTTGGGAATTACGCTAATGATGCCAGGGAAGTGTAAAATTAAAATGTCTTGGATGATTCAGGTCCACAAGCTTCGTATCAGTTTTGAGCTACATTCAGCGCTGAAGGAACTGCCAGAATCGTCTTCTAAGACTGTTGTGTGGTTGAACACAGATGTTGAGTCCAACGCCTGGCTTGCCATTGTGGAAAACCCTAGATCATGCATCCCTGAGATGTATTAAACTCAGAAGCTGAACCCGTGTGATTTGCTTTTGTTTGTTTGTTTGTATGATTTATTTTGTTCTCTGCCAAAAGCAGAATTGCGCTAAAGCAGAAGCTTGTCTTGTAGGCGTTGTATTTCAAATTTTTTCGTAGTATTCGAAACAAAAATTAAAACATTAACATGAGAAGCGTTAGAACAACAATAATACAATGCATTACATTTAAAAAGCCAGACACAATGACAGCTGCATCGTTTCAGGCCTCTTAAGAACACCTGCATCAGTGAAACAGGCTGGACAGAAATGATTCAAAAGGATAGTTTTCAATGCACTTTGGTCCTATTAATTAAATCATCAGCTTAATAACTCCGAGAAATGATGCAGGTTGCTGAAAACCTCGACGAGTGGTGGAGCTTGCTGTTCCCTTGTCATTTCTAGGCCTGTCTAATTTCTGCTCAGCCTGCCTTATCAGCACGTCAGATGGAAATCAGATCTCTTGCAGAAGCTGTATTATTACTGGTTTGTTTTTAAGCAGACGTAAAACCTGACAGTTTTCTGACATTTTTGGCAACTGAGGGCATGGAAATTTTAGATTGCGATGTTTTTCTGCCCAAAAGCTTAATAGGCTTGACGTGATTTTCCATTCCTCCTTTTTTAAGAGGTGCATAAGAGCCAAACTGAGATGTTAACTTCCACAAAGAAAATCAGAATCTGCCACTTTCTCTTTTTTTTTTTTTTTTTTTTTTTTCCACCTGAAGGATCAGATCTTCTGTTTCTATAAACTGGCTTCGGTGTTGTTGAAATATGTTTGAATGTTCATCTTGTTCCACATCTTCTGTTTATGCCATGTGTGCCACATGGCATAAAAGGACTAAAAATTGACAGCTTAATACTTGCTATTATTTTTATTTGCTAAAATGATATCAGTTTATGCTCTTTTTGTTCATAGTAGAATGAAATTAAAGTTAAGCATTGCTTTGGCCAGAGAAAAATTGATATATTGAGTCTTTGAATAGTCAATTTTTTTTCCTCTTTTTCTATCCATAATTTTGCTTTTTTCCATTCTCAGTCCACCGTAAAGTAGCATTCTCAGCTTATCATGGGTAAAAGGTGATCCAAGTGTTTGGGTCGTGTTAATTTTACTGATCATCTCAGACAAGAAAGACTGCAGGATTTGAAAGGGGAGGGGTCAGTGAGTTAGTGAGCCTTGTAGGGATCATTTCTGTGCTGTTCTACGTATAACACAGTCCTCTCTTTTTCTCCTTCATGTGCACTGGTGCATTTTCACTAGTTTTAGTGAAGTAATTCACAGTTCAGAGTGATGGGAAATCCAAATTTCATCAGCTAAAGGAACTGAACTTGTGAATTACATGTTATCTACTCAATATATCGAGAGCAGCCCCGAGGGGAAGGACTTGGGGGTGTTGGTTGAGGAGAAGCTCACCATGAGCCGGCAATGTGCGCTGGCAGCCCAGAAAGCCAACCGTGTCCTGGGCTGCATCCAAAGCAGCGTGGGCAGCAGGTTGAGGGAGGGGATTCTGCCCCTCTACTCTGCTCTCCTTAGACCCTACCTGCAGTACCACATTCAGCTCTGGGGCCCTCAACATAAGAAGGACACGGACCTGTTGGAATCAGTCGAGGAGAGCCACAAAGATGATGCGAGGGCTGGAGCACCTCTGCTATGGAGACAGGCTGAGAGAGTTGGGGCTGTTCCATCCCTGGCAGTGTTCAAGGCCAGGTTGGATGAGACTTTGAGCAACCTGATCTAGGGAAAGGTGTCCCTGCCCATGGCAGGGGGGTTGGAACTAAATGATCTTTGAGGTCTCTTCCAACCCAAACCATTCTATGATTCTGTGATTCAAAACAGGTTGGTTGGTACAAGAAGCAAATTCATTACATGAAGTAATTTTACTGACTTCACCAAAAATAAATTTAGTTAGTTAAGTTCTAGCACACAAAATGTCTGCAAACTCTGATGATTTTTTTAAATTGAATTTATATGTTTTTTTAGTACTTTGAAAATTTTTTCTTCCAAAATGCAGAAAAAAATGCATCAAAAAACCACGGTCTAAACCTGTGAGACTGCTCATGTGCTGCTTACACTCATATGTACATAATAAATAATGATACTTATTGGAAATTCAAAACATGTACAAATCATCTTTAGACTCATCACTTGTATTTTGTTACTGAATTATGAATCCAGGAGAAATGTTCTCGTAGCCAGTACTCTGAAAACTCCCATAATGAACTCCCATGATACTGTGAAGATTGTTGCCAATAACATAAATAAATGTGTTGTACCATCCTGTGAACATGAAATAGAATACAAAATATAACAACTGAAAGGGTGGGAATGGTTGTTCTTTGGCAGTTGGTTTATATTTTATAACTATGGGAACTAAATCAATATCATGATTCTTTATGCACAAATATTTTCAATCTTGTTATGGAATGCTTATAAAATATTAAAGCAGAGAAAAGATAGTAACGTGAAGAGTTCAGGTTATTTTCTTCACTCTGGTTGGAACGTTGCTTTAGAGAATTGAAAAACATCCCACAACACTTTTCCACGACTGGTGTTCCATGCAACTTTGCTTCTCAGAAATAGGAATAAAATCCAACAGCTTTATGTGAGCATGTTAATCACGTTAGTGAACAAATATTTGTCAACACAGTGACCTTTAGCTAAAGGAGGCGACGGGGTTTGGGGGGGCTTATCTGAGCAGCAAGAAGTTGTCAACTCAATCCAGCAAACGTTATTTGTGCAGTCAGTTGTCTTCCTCACAGCTCCTCGGGGTTGGCAGTTTACACCATGGTGGAGCATCAAGGCCCTCGTGGGTACAAGTGGTGGTGTCCTTCGGGGTGAGACGTTACGCAGCTGCGTTTCACCGCCGCACGGGTCTTAAAAGGCTTTCACACTGTGCCCTAATTTTGCATCCTTAAGTGCCCTCCCTCCCTCTGTGTTTTCAAATCCAATGCTGCGATTAAAAAAAAATCCCCACGAAACCAACCGTTCGTATTAGGGCACGTTCTTTTCCAACTTAGACATAAATTCACTTTAAATACATGCTTAAAATAAAGCCTTTCAAAACGAATGCCTACTGCTTTAGAGGAGAACGGAAAGCCAGTTTTACTGAGAGTGGGAATCTGATTTGTCATCAACTATCTTAGGCACTTAACAATATGATTTATGGCCTACGTGAAAAATGGAGTTGTTTCGTGTAGTAAAGCTCAATTTTTTGCTTCAAAGAGCACATAATTTTGCAGTTGCTTTTCTGAATAATAGGATTTCACTTTATTCAATTGTTTACGTTGTATATTTAAGGTTACAATTTAGTTAGTAAATTGTTATTTCATTTATTAATCTGTTAAACAGAATAAATCTATTCCTATTTCTATTCCCATTTCCATTTCTATTCTGTTTCTATTTCTACTTCCATGCTATTCATTCCACTTTTGAGGGTGGAAGGGGACTCCTGAGGTCATCTGCTCCTTCCCTCACTCAGAGCACAGCTAATTTTGCAGTCACTTTAGCCTGCCCAGAGCCTTGTCTGTTCACCTTCTGAATATTTCCAAGGAGGGACATTCTACAAGCTGTCTATAAAAGCATGAGATACCTACACATATCCAACATTTGTAACTCTTGGTCCAACTTTTCTCCTGAAGAGCTCAGTACAGCACTAGGGAGGTCATGAGAGCAGCTGCCTTGTACTAAGGGGGATTTAGTTTTGATGGATCATACGTTATGGGAAAGATAAGGCAGCTAAATACAATCTGTAGTGCAAAATTAATCCCTTCATTGACAAATCAAGTGGCCTGTTACATAGAAACTACTTGTTTTGTTTGGAAGAGTCTACCAAGGACTCCATGGAGGAATTAATTAAATCCTGCATTCATTAAGACTAATAGAGTAGTCTGAATCTTTCGCTGTTTTTCCCAAACAGAAATACTTCCTTTGGAAATTGTTCATTGTTCTTTTATGATTCCTAAAAAAATCATTGACATTTTCATCCAGAGGGAGATTCTTATTTTGTTTTTTGTATGAAAGCACTTAGTGTCGTGCACATGAAGCATTAAAAAACAGAGTCAGGCTTGTCCCACATGTCTTCAAAAGTTTTAAATTTTTTTTTTTTAAAAGGCTTTTGCTGCTTCTTCTTTGTCTTTTTTTTTTTTTTCAGCCTGATCAGTGTTTTCCTATCTTTCATATCATATCAGTGTTATAAATTCAACTACTAGTGATGGAACCATTGCTCTACAAGAAGAGCAGAGAGACTGACATAATTTCCAAGAACGGAAGGATTACGCTCTACGTATACATGTGGAATATAAGCAACAAAATTTAAAGACCATGACTGTAACTCTGTGTGCACAATTTTGTCAGTTTCCAGTACAACGAAATCTTCTGGGTTTTAGAATATTCAACATTTGAACAAATATTATTTGCCCTTTCATTTCCTTGCTATTACAATTTCAGGAAAATATTGTACAAAGGCAAGATGGCTAGAGATGTGCTACAGGGTGGTTGTGGTATTTTTGGCTAGAGAATAGCAACTGCAAAGGGGTTTCAGATCTCTTTTGTGAATAAAATTCCCAAAATGTGTCTAGACTTGATCTAAATGAGCCTTTGAGTATTCAGGTGAACTGTGAATTTTCTCATCTCCATCCAACCATTCCTGTCTTCAGATATGTTTCGTACAGAGTACATTTTACTTTTTAAAACCTCTAATTTTGATTAATTTATGCTGGTATTAGTACGGGAATGAAGCCACATACCCTATAATAGCTAATCCAACAAAATCCATGTAAAGGAGTGGTCAGGTCTCCTCTCTGCACTGGCTTCCTCCTGATCAGGCTCTGAAGGACTGCTATTTTGGTATTAAATGTTTTTTACAGGATTAGCTCTGGTTGCTGGGACGATTTCAACATGCTGCGGCCATGGCAATTGCATTCTTTGGAATTACATTACGGAATTTTCTACTGTGAAAGACACAAAGGCTATAGACTGCATTGTTTTTGAATTAAATATACTCTACTAAGTACAGGTTTTCTCCAATGCAGACATGAAGGTTCCAGAAAAATCAAACAAACCACACTCCTCCATGCACTCCCCCCCCCCAATCCAGATTTCGTTATAAGACTATTCATTTTTGTAACTTCTGGTTTTAAACACTTGAGAAGCAGTGAGACACTGCTTTAACAGCAGTGTGGATTTCACATCCCAGCTGAGAAAGTTTCTCAGTTCCCTTGCACTCTGCTTCCTTCACAGGCTTTGCAGGAGTCATGATTTCTGAGATAAAAGAAGCCTCACCTAGTGCCTTCCTCCAAGGAACGAAACCTAATTTGGATCTGTGTTAAAATCCTGAGTGTTAAGTAGATGGCAGAAGTCTTCTGGTGCCAGTGACATTTTTTCATCAAGAATTAATGCCATAAGCTTTTAAAGAATGTTTCATTTAGACATTACTAGAGATATTGCAGAAAAAATAAAAGAAAAATAAATAGAAGCACACTACTTAAGGCCATTGCTATAGTTTGATCGCTTCTGGTTTCTCTTTAATTCACAGTTGGCTACTACGAGGTCTTTACCCTCCAGCCTCCCCTAAAAGGCAGAACAATATTATACATATATTTTATTATCTTCCTTTTAAAAAACCCCAAACCCCAACTCTCTTCCTCTGAAGTGAATTAAGACAGTCTGAAATATTTTTTACGTGTTCTCAGTTGTGAAAACACACTTTGAAAGAATCCTTTGGTTCTCATTTTCAGCTGGTTTGTTGGTATTTTGGATGTATTTCTCTTTTTAGTTGTATTTATCACATATTCCTCAGGTTATGTGATAAAAGGGGAGCAGTCAAGACAGGAGTATTTAATACCTAGCTTATCAGTATTAGATTTCCTCCCTCCCTTTTGTTGTTTTAACAGACTACCAGAGGAAGTATTTATTTTCACAAAGAAAATATTATCAACTTTTGAATATTTGTTCACATCAAGTGGCATCTTATTTGCTGCAGTTGTAAACTGTCCAAAATTGTATTTTGTCCTAAAAAATTAACTAAATATGTACCAAAAAGCAAGACTCGATAGTGCAATGATCAAATCCTTTAAATTTTGAGTTTTCTGGAGAAAAATTCTTAAAACGTTGAAAATAAATGTTTTCTAGTGGATCTGAGTGGCACTGACCTGAGACAAACCCTCCACTGGAAAGGAATAACTGGAAACTTTCACGCATGCCTTTTCTGTGAATCAAGACGATGAGATTATTTGAAGAACAGTGTTATTAGTTTGAGAAAGATATAAAAAATCCACTCTGTGTCACCTTATCTTTTGTGTATAATACTCACATCGGTGGTTTCTGCTGTAGCTGGGCATTAAGTGTTCTTTGCTACTTTTTTCTGATGCTAATAAGTGTTGCCCAGACAATAATTTCTAGACACTAAAGATACTGGTAGCTGATATTGGCTACCCTCCACTTCTGGAGCAAAGGAAATTTATTTAATTATTATCATTTACCTTAATATTAGTATTTAATTAATTAGTTATTAATATAAACCACTTTTATTATTATCAGTAGTGTTTATATAATTGCCCGTTTTCTTTGGCTGCTGAGCGACTCTGTTCTTGAGTTTGATCACAACTCTTGGGTGAATTCCTAAGGTCTTTTTGGAACTTAAAGAATAGGATTAGATTTTCTCTGTTTTCAAAGCTAAAGCTGTTCAGTTTAATTGTTACTAAACTTCATGCCTTGTTGCAATTTATTCTTTTACGCTTTTATTCCTCAAAACTTTTACTCTGCTAAAACATAACTGAGTACTTGAGCAATAAAACCAGGGCATTCTGTAGATGTATTCAAGCAGAAGATAGATGCTTTCTTTTATTAATGTATGTAACTTGTCAGAAGTACAAAACTACAAAAAATTTGGTTTGCTTTGATGTATTGAATTGTTTAAGAGAAATATGTCAGCAATTTCCCTTCACTTGGTCTCAAGAAAAAAATAATATTTGATGTGACCTCATCTGGATAAGAAGGAAAGGTTCTGTCACAACCACCTACAGGCCATGTCTATGTTGTTTGGTGGATAGAGGTAAGACAAGTCTGGAAGTTCTTCATGTAGCAACCTTTTCTAAATAATGATAACAGATCTTCGTAAAGAATTATTTTTCCTGTAATACATCAATGGAAAGAATTTAGGCCTTAAATTTGTTTAGATTGGGATATTCCTGTGGATCATATGCATTTCCTTATCTGTAAGGTGGAGTAACTCTACTTTCTGTGAATTGTCCAGCATGGAAAAGACCATCTTGATCATTAACTAATGACTTTTCCTTCTTCCTTCAATTTGATGCAATATGGCTATAGGTGATAAACATTTCCCCAGCTTCTGCCTGCAACATCTGCACTCTATTTCTTCTTCTCGTGACCATCTTAGCTTTCAATAACGATTCTGCCACTGTATTGTGCAGAGGAAAATATTGCTGTCTGATGGAATTAAAGGGGATCAAGGACTGCATGAATGATCCAATCAAAGCAAGTAAAAACTTTGCAAATTGGTCCTGCATTCATCTTTGCTGGGCTCTGCCTCTGACAATACGAAAGGAAATTATAAATGCTTGTGGAGACAAGTGTTATTCATGTTTGCCATTTGTGCCAATTTGCTGGCTGTACTCCTAATTAATCATTCCTTTAGGCTCACATCTAGTTTCCGACAATTGCTAACACATGTTTTAAAAGACTGCACCCTATAGACAGGCGCTGTTTGTGGGGTGTTTTCTGAAGGAGAGGATGTGGCCATGGTAATGCATTCCACAGCGCTTTGAAATGAATTCCCAAGGGCTTCCATCACTGTTCTCCGCTCTAGGCCAAAAGCAAACATTGTTCTCGCTGAACGAGACGAGAGTTTCGTTTACCAGGGATTTGATATTAAAATACCAAGATTCCATTACACGGGATGTATTTAAATGAAATATTATGGAACCAGAGATTGTATAACCCTCTGCATGAAATAAACGTACCTCAAAATGAAAGGTGTCCATGCTAAATACTGTTGTCTTTCCGTGACGTTAGAGTGATGCTTGCCTTTGTGCAGGACACCAGGCTGGTGAACCCCCTTTAGTGCAGCCTCAGCAAACATGAATTTTGATTATACAAACATGATTATACAAACATATTGCAGACAAAAAAGTCTGCAAGGCTCTTCCCTGGCTGCGTGCAAGGGAGGCACGGGGAAGAGCAGACACTTCTTTCCTGTAAAAGTCTTTCAAATTATGCAGTAGGTAGCTGAAATACCTAAATAGCCTTTGGAACAAGGGCTGGAACCAGGTAGGACTCACATGAGTGTGTCAGTGACTACTTTGAGAAGTCAGGCTCCAGCTTGCTTGCTTGCTCTCTCTGTGTGCCTGGTAATCTTGAAGTCTTTTTGTGTTGGACAAGGTAAAGATCATCTTTTTGCTTGTTCCTAAGTAGATAGACTTGATTTCACTTGGGCAGAGTAGGAAATTGAACATTCTCACTTCTGGGTAAATGACTATAGTGGATAGTTATTCTCTGTGGTTTGTTTTTTTCTTCCTTTTTTTTTTTTTCCTTTCTTCTTCTTCTAGGGTCACTGACAAAAGTACTTCTCCAGTCTTGAGTAAAGGCATGGGAGGAAGATGGGTTTTATTTCTGCCCTCAGTTTCTTAGCTACCTCTAAATAAAGGAGCACCAAAGCTCATTGGACTTTGTTCAGAGCCTCTGAAGGTGTCACGGTGCTCCTGGTCTCACTCATAGATTCATAGATTTCTAGGTTGGAAAAGACCTCAGAGATCATCGAGTCCAACCATCCCTAATCCCCATTAAACCATATCCCTAAGTAGATCATCCACCCTGTTCTTAAACACATCCAGGGATGGGGACTCAACCACCTCCCTGGGCAGCCTAAATGCTGGGATTAAACTCTGGGTCCTGCATCTCACATCTCAGTGCGGTGAAGTGCACTCTTCACTCATCTAGGATCCAGCCCTCAGTCTTTCAGCCGGTCTCTCTTTTTTTTTTTTGGTTTGTTTTACCATGCTGTATTTTGGGAGGACCTTTGTTGTGGATTTTTGTGCTGTGTCTAGTGGCATCGGTCAATCCCATGCTATGTGCTATACATATTACTCTAAATAGTAGGATTGCAACTGAGTAATTAGCAATACTGAGGGGATTGTTTCCCTACTTGATTTGCATCACCACATAAATGAATGTATTTGTTCCTGGAGCTGCATAGAGATAGGTGTTACTCTGATATGACAACTTCAGAAGCGATGGACTTTTTGGTTGATCCTTCAGGCTTTGACTGTCATTTGCAAATACATAGTTAAAGCATTGCAGAGAAAACCTTCTAAACGTGACTCAAGTGTAACTATGCAAGGTAATGTAATAAATTTAATGTAAAAGCCATGTCTGCCTCAGTCTGCAGAGAGCTTGAGACAGTAGCTTCCAGTGTGAGGTCTCCTGCTCATTTCAGGGGAGCCTCATTCATACCGCAGTGGTAATTTCTTTAATGTTCAGCAAATGATGATGTGATCCACGATAAATTTTGTTCTCAGGAGACTTTCCTCCTCGTGCTCAAAATTTTCCTCAGAATATTATTTTTAGATAGTATTCTCATAGAAACCAGACTCATCTCAGATTTATGCTGCGTTCAATTACCACTGATAAAGTTTTTTAATTAGAATATAATGATTTTGTATATAAGGTACTGATTTGCCATGTGAGACGCCTCGATTCTACTGCTGATTTCATCACAGACCTGCCAGTTAGTCACAGGCTTATTACTTAATTATGTCTCTTTCTCCTCTGCCTTTCATTTGCTGTTTCAGGGAATGGGATTTTTCCTACTCAAATGTATAGAGCAAACACAACGCAACCCTGATCTCACCAAGGGACTTTAGTCATTACTGTGTAACCTTTATAATACTCATGATTAATAATATATTCCAGCTGAGCATCCTTTCAGTTTTGAAAGTGAAAGCAGTTAGCTATTTCTGAGATAATTCAGATCTTAAAAAAAAAAAAAAAAAACCAACAAAAACAACAACAACAACAAAAAATTGATTTCTCTGTTTTCCTCTGTTGACGTCCTGGTAACTCAGCTCCCAATCCTGTAATGACTTGTCTGCAAATCTGAGCGTACTGGTGAGCAGCTTTACTGCTGAGTGGAGCTGCTCATGTTTGCAACGTTAAGTGCATGTGTGAGTTATTGAATTGGAATAAAATATGAGAAACTGTACTCTTTTCATTGTTTTGAAACACTGGTTCGTGATCTTGCATGCAAATCTTCTCCAGCACGTGTAGAAGATTTCAGATTTCTGACCTTTATAAAAATAAGTTATTGCATGGACTATGTTCTTACAACCTATTTATACTAGTCTCCAAAAGCAAGCATTTTTGGTGAAAATGCTGTCACGTTCTTTGCATTAGCTGCCTCACTGTAAGAATATGGAAAGCCATGTCATCACAGGCTTTCTTAGTGTCTTTTAATTATGTGCAAACCGAAATTAATGAGCCAGCTCTCTGCATGTGAAAGAAGTCAGCAGTTTGTGGATATTTCTGCACGTATACTTCACAGATTCTAACTGAGGTTAGGAAGCTACTGTATCAAAAATTAATCTCGTTCTGGAGGAGATGTCTAAGAAAATTAGGTGATTACTCTCTGAGAGTGCCTATTTCTCTCTGATGTCTGTAGCAGCAGTGCAGGTAACTAGCTCAGATGAATTGCCTGGTGTTGGGTGAGCTGAATACCCTTGTGACGGGCCATGGGAACTCTGAGAGACTCAGATCTGGATGAGCAAGATGGATAAAAGAACCTGCCTCCATGGTTCTGAGGACAGTTTCTTTCTGTGGGAGCACCCAAAGCCAGAAGAAGGTTTCTTGTATTATGAGGAAGTCTGATACTGTGATCAAAAAAAAGGAATTTAAAATATTTCAGAGATTTTGACTGAGTCTCAATGAATGCAGTACACTGGGTGAGGCAGGTAAATATGTTCAGAGTTTTTTTTTATCTTCATAATTACCCCTTTTTCTGGTCTGGATGTGGGCACTTTTCTGAAACTCTGGAAGTAACCCTTGTAAACCCTGTATTGCTGTTTTGACATCGAATATTACGGAAGAGATAACCCTGAATATGACTCATCTAGAGGGCTGGGGCTTTGCAAAAAGTGTGCAATTTCTCCTCGAGAACTATTACTTAATGTAAGACTACTTCATGGAGCCAGAGACAGTAGTAATAGCCTTGTGAAAACCTGAGAAACTACAGCCATACAGGTCTGGAAAGTCCCCAGTAAAGGGTGGCTTGGTCCAGGCGGCACTAAATGATGCGTTTCATGTCATGTAGAAGCACTTCTTGTTATTTGTTATGCTAATAAATGGGACCAATGCAAAACCACAGTGTTTGTCCCAAGGCAAATTCTTTTTAAATATCTGCTTTCGTCTTGTATTGGAACAAAAAGTTTTTGTAGATATAGTAGGCCTTTAAAAGTTCAGCTGGAAATGGCTGAAACGTTTTGGTTTGACTTGGTCTGATCGTAATCCACGCCTGACCGTGTGTCTGATGTCTCATCTGAGCTGTGATATGAGTCGTGTAAGGATCTGAGGAGCCACCTGCCATGGAGCTGTGGGATTGGCAACACTGGGTTACAACTGCATCGGGTCGAGATTTGGTTTTGACCGTATGGTATATCTTTACCTTCCATTGTCTTTTACACTCTGCCTTTGGATTTTGGGCAGCTGAAGGCGTGAATTGGAAGGTTCATATCCTTGGTGGCCTTCAGGAGTGTCCTAGGAGGTCAGATAGTTTGCCCTCAGCTGCTGGTTACTGGCAGAAGATGTTCAGTATAAAGGCAGGTAGCTCTGAAATCTCCTGGAGATTCCTGCTGCACGGTGGAGCTAAAACTGCTTAATCACCAAGTTATGGAGGAATTAAGACTTTTTACAAAGATCTGGCAAAAGGCTAACCATGCACACTGAGGTTTGTTTAAGTGCCCTGCGAGGGCAGGAATCACATGTGGACATCCCTCCCGTGATACCGTACCCATTGCTCCACGTGTGTTTCTCATAAAAAGCATTGATGGAAACTGGCCCTACCAGCAAACCTGGCAGGCAAACTGAAGTTTATGTAAGCTGAAGCTGCAAGTCTCAAGCTGAGGGTGGTGGCTAGTGCTTGGTATGCAACTTGAGCAGGCTGGGAGGTGGGAGAGGTTGTACCAGGTGCAAGAGGATCTAGATAAGGCTGGAATGAGAAAATCTCAGACAGAGTTCCCGTAAAACAAAGATAAGGATGAAACGTCTTACATAAGCAATCTTGTCATGATACAACAGAGGGTAAAGACCTGGCAATGAGTACGGTGACCTTAGTTGAAGCCTTAATGTCATTCCATTTTTCCCAGACACATGTGGCTTACCTTTAGAGTTAAAAGTCACTAGAGCAAACGTGCAACTTTGCTTGGGTTCAGTAAATCTGTCCAAGCTGTTGTCTCTAAACCCAGATGCTGTTATTCTTTGGACAAGTCAGCAGGCTGGGACCTCCCGACTACGAGTCCTGGGACCTGGACACTGACACAATGACAACACCACCAGAAGAGCAAGAACCCCCACGGCTGTCGCCGGTGATGACCAACAACCATGGCAAAAGACATGAAACGGCTACGGCGCGTCCCAGGTGCGATTCACTACGGGATCAAAGAATGAAGGGAGTGTTTCCAGTTTGGGATAATCTGACCTCAAACAGATTTGCTTTGATTGTCTTAATGGATTTTATATGTTTCGAGAAGAAAAAAAAAAAAAAAAAAAAAAGCTGTTTTGCCATAGGGAAAACACTTAGTTGGAAAATTTTCCATCAGTGCGACTCGCAAGGAAGCTTCTTCATTTAATCAAACACTTGTCAAGCACACTTCACACGTCTCTCACAGCAATTAAAGGAGCCATTTTCCTGAAGTAAGGAAGGCGTTTGGTTAGACATGATTTTAAATATAAAATATGACATGTTTTGTCAAGAGTACATTTAAAATGACAGTCTTGCTTTATGCCCCGATTTTCTCTCCGTGACTCACCGGTTAGAACTGAAATTGCTTTCAGGGCAATAATTTAGCATATTTTTAATTAGTTTGCTATTTGCCTCTGATATTTTGCTCAATAAAAAAAAAAACCCTAGAAAATATTTTTTTCCTGCAAAAGGGCTACATATCAAAATGCAGACACGACCACGGAAAGGTGCAGTGCATTTATGACCTTGTGTGATTAGTGATCTCTGAATCTAATCTTAAGGTACTTTAATGGACTATAATTATCTACAGTGTATAGTTACTGCCTTTCCTGAGATTGATTTAAAATTGCCTCAGGAAGCAAGTGCTGTGTAATTATCTGATAAGAACTAAACTTGATACTCTGACTGGAAACTTTTGGAAACACAAAAATAAATATAGTTCAGGACAAAACTTACTGCTGGCCAGCTTCAGAAATGAAATCTGTTCTCGCAGGCTGTCTCTGCAGCGACAGATAAAGAAGAAAAGGGGAAAAGCTTACAAGCATTTCCAAGATACCAGCCTAATTTAGCAAACTTAGGGGAAGGTGGGCTTGCCCTCTGCCACAGATGTTCTTACAGAATCATAAGCAGAAGACAGGAAGGTGGAGGAGAGATACGTGTGAACTCCTCTGACCCAGATGCTTGACAATAGGCTTTATAATAAAATAAACAAGGTGCTGGGGAGATTGTGTTTATGGAAATTTGTGACTGCAGGAAGGGAGGTACGTTTTGCAAACATTCAGGAAGCTGACACCAGAGTTTCGAGAAGACAACTCTCATCCTCATCCTCAGGCCAGGTTGGAGGAGGCCCTGAGCAACCTGATCTAGTTGGAGATATCCCTGTTCCTTGCAGGGGGGTTGGACTAGATGACCTTTGAAGGTCCCTTCCAGCCCTAACCATTGTATGATTCTATGATCCTAATGTGATGTTCTTGCTGGAGTGGATGACACCGCTAGGATCAACGACATTTCAAAGCTTCACCAAATTCATCACTGTTTAGTATTTAGCATATGGTGCTGAGAGCACTGCTGAGCATAGCATATTCTAGGAAAATCACAACATTCGATCGTTTTCAGATATATTTTTTAAAAATTCAAATTTCATTGCACTTTGCTTGTTATTTCAAAAGTCTCTTTGTTCTCTGAACCTGTTACAACAGTCAGAGATTCCTTGAGATGCTTGCTGTCAGAGGCAGGATGGGACAGTAGACACTCTTTATGTGACGACTGCAATAAGAGTTTGAGAGTTTGTATCAAATTAATGAGATGTCATTTCAGGGAATGATATTGTTTTTCTTTAAGAATATGAAGATACATAGATCTTATCTGAGCTGGGACAAGGAACTTAAGGGTGAACTTCAGGATGCTGAGTTCTTGACTTATGCTTTTTCCTTTCTTTTTGCTTGCTATTAGGCTAGCTTGGTTAGAGATGAAATGCTGTGTTTGGGAAAATGGGGTGTGCTGATGAGCTGCAGAATGGGCCAAGCTCTTCCACATTTATCCCTAGCCGTGCCTTGTCATCCAAAATACACTGACAATAGTTCATGCCAATGGTACGATGCTGACAATAGATGTGCTGAGCCTCCAAAGGCTTCAGGAGCTGACTGCAGTCAAGCTTAGGGCAGGAACCCTGTATATGTCCAAGACCATGACTAAAGATAAGAGATAAAATTAGAGACCACACAAAGCCTGGAATTACAGGAATTTCTTTTGACCAAATGCCTGCTTTCTGTGAGAGCACCTGTCCACTCCTTTTAGGTATTAGTGATTTAGCTGCTGGCTTATCTTACTTAGATAATGACCATGAAATTAATAAAAATTGACCTATCTGCAAATCATGGAATATAAGAAATCACTGTTTTTTCAGGTTCAGACCTGTGGATAACCCAGCGGGGTTTCCTATCTCTGAGAGATATCAACACCTGATACACTGAAGAATGATGCAATACTATTTTATGGCAAAAAAAAGAGGCCTTCTTTAAGATGGATAGCATGTTGGTTATCTCCTGTGGTCTTCTAGAAGTGTGGGTGATAATTTTCTAACACAAATCTGTTGTACCTTCCACAAGGTAATTCAATTTTGGACATTTTTATGAGGAATGAAGGTAAATCGATCTGTGAAATGGAAGTTGTTAGTTACTTAAGGATGACTGACTATGGCTAGGTTATAGCTGATGTGACAGGAGGCAGTGCATATGTACTTAATGCTTCAAAAAGGTAAATTTCTTAAAGTGAAAGAAGATAAAAGATAAAAATCAGTCGAAAGGAAAATTTGAAAGAGTAAACTGTGGATGGAGTTTGGAGTTTGGAGAGTCTTCCCACCAAAACGCCACATTTCAGCAATTGAGGTGAGAGGCAGAAGAAAAAAAGAACCATTTCTAGCTTAAAGTCTGTTCTAGTTCAACTGAGAAGGGAAGAAAAACGGTAGAAATAAAAAGAAAAAAAAAAAAGAGCAACAAAAAAGGAAATTAGCTGGCAATATGGTATGGAATTTGAAAATACTGAGAAAGAACCACGCCTGGCAGAAAGATTTTCTTGCGTAGCTTTGGAAGGAGAAACCTTTGCAGTGTCACTGGCCCACTGGTAGATGAAGATGATAAAATCTCTAATAGCGATTCAGAAGCGGCAACACGATTAAATATTTAAAAAGAACAACCCTCCACATCAAAGTCTTGTGTCATCTGAATATTTCCAGCTTTTTTAGCATGACATCAGTTGGGGATCTACTACGGTATTCAATTAATACACAATGAAGGGGTGGGAATGGAATGATCACCAGAGAGCATGGTTTACAGAAATAGGCTCTTGCCAGCCAAGACTTGTTTAGTCATGATGACATTACAAATTTAGGTGGCAAAGGAAGTGGTGAGCTTGATGTACTTTGTCCAGTGGACTGTTGTAAGGCATTTAACCTGGTTTGTATTACATTCCATAAAAGAATTAGTGACACCTTATCAGGGAAGTTCACATTAATTGGATTAAAAACTGACTGACACAGCTGAAGATGTAGTTACTGTAGAATAACCATCAGATATTTTTTTTTTCTTTTTTCTCCCATAACTGGGGTCTGCATGGATTAAAAGTAGGCAGAAGCTATTCAATACTATTATATAGAAGCAGTGCAAACTCATTGCAGATAAAGTGCAGAGATGACGGAGAGCTGGTGAAGTGATGAATAATGAAGGAGCTTGGGAACAATCTAGATAGCTTGACAAGTCAGTCCGCTCAAAATGAGTTTGTTTTAATATCATCAAAGTAAGGTCAGGTAAGGTTTTTATCTTTTTTTTTTATAACCATTGCTGAGGCTGGTAAAAAAAGAGAGTGTTCAGGTGTGTAAGCCCTTCCTAAGCTCATACGTATGGGACTAAGGAATGAAAACTCAACCTATAAACTAGATTCCCTTCAGATAAACGAATACCATTTAAAATTAAAAAAAACCCAAACCCCAAACCTAAAAAAACAGAAGTAGCAATTCAAGGGTTCTCAGCAGCCTAAGTAAAACTTCAGTTTTGCTGTAATGGTGAAATAGGTACCTGACAGAGGATGGGTGGAATAGGACCAGTAGAGGTCAAAGAGGGTTTCAGGGGACTAGAAGGGGACCCCTTTGAAGGGCCTCGAAACAGCAGGTAGTGTGGGATGCTCCGTGGCATTTTGCTGAGGCGTTTGGAGATAAGACAATCACCTGAAAGGAAGCTGTAGGGAGATGGGGGTCGGTCTCTTCTCCCACGTTAGGAATGAGAGGACGAGAGGGAATGGCCTCAAGTTACGCCAGGGGAAATGTAGGTTGGATATCAGGAAGAATTTCTTTCCAGAGAGGGTTGTGAAGTATTGGAACAGGCTGCCCAGGAGGTGGTGGAGTCCCCATCCCTGGAGGTGTTTAAAAACCATCTGGATTTGGTGTTGAGGAACATGGTTTAGGGACCCTGACAGTGCGGGGTGAGTGGTTGGACTTGATGATCTTGAGGGTCTCTTCCAACCAGACGATTCTATGATTCTATGAAGACAGCGATGGCAAGGCATCATGGGCGTTAGTTCCTGCCTCCCAGCCCACTTCTGGGATCGCTTCCTTCGGTTCCGCTGTCCCCCAGACGCCCAGCCACGGCTCGCTGCTTTACAAGGTGCCAGGCAAGGTACCAGCTCAGCTGTCTCACAAGGGTCAGCTGCTGGGAGAGTTCAGCAAAGAAAAGTCTGATCCCTTCCCACTCCAGGCTCCAGACCAGCGTGTTTTCCACTGCTGCGCAGTGCGGTTCTGCACCTCGGCACTGCGGTCCAAATCTAAGCAGAGTTGTGAGATTTTTTTTTTTTTGTTCTGGATATATATAATTTACTAGCTGTTTTGAAGGAAATGTCACTTTCTTTTTATATTTACGAACAGCTGGGGATCAGGAGGCAGCTGTTTAAGGAACTGTATTTACTTTTAGATGTAAACAAAATATTAAAGTGCCCTCCAGAAATCTCTGTGCTCGCACAGACATCTCATATTCTATATTATTTATACGCGTGAGCGCGTGGGTCGCTGCAGCTTTTTTTCTGTCTGATACATTAGCTCTCCTTGTGTGACAGGCTCTCTCCAGATAAAGCAATCTGCAGAGAGTGGACACACGATTGCTGGAGGGCCACTCCAAAGATGTTGTTATGGAAAAAAAAAAAAAAGTTCCTTTTTCTTTCCTCTTAGGTGAAAATAAAAAAAAATCTTCCTTAAACGTGAGCTTTCCTTGCTGGCAAAACTCGATAGATTTTCCCAATGAAAGAATTAAGGACAATTAAAATAGGCATTTTGCACAACTTGGAAGAACGTGGTGGAGAGATGCAACGCTGATAAACCAGATCCTACTCTCCTTACTCATGTGTAGCACCGGCAGACGTGGGAAGACATGCTTTCTTTCAACCCATTACATATTCTCACTTCCAGCCTTAAAATTCTCCCCGAGTCACGCAGACTCTCCTGCATACCGGAGAGATTGCCGTTGACCTGTGTGCCATTCCCATTTATTTTAAAAATACAGAGAAGAGGAGACTCTCTCCTGGAAGGTTAATTAGAATGTTCAAGGTTTCTAGATTGCAACTCTCATTTTCACTAAATTATTTCATGTACAATTGCCTGACAACGGTCTTTCTAAGGGCTTTCCTTGGGCTTGTCGAAGGACAGGATGGGAGACATGCAGAGCACATCTTTTGAATATAGAGTGACAATTTGTCAGTGCAGGTGAAAATGCTCATGAACAGGTCTACAGATGTGTTAGAGACAGATGGAGGGAGCACCTGAGGGTGATGACCTGATAACTGGTTCCAGAGGGTTTGCTCATGAAGGGGTGGGGAATTGCGCACGAGCTGCATCCAGGAGTCCCTGGGGCTTTCCTGACTCACACCGCAGGAATTTTGGCCTTTCACCTCTGCAAGAACAAGCACGACATTTTCGTAGGAGTCAACTTTCCCAAAACGTGGGTGTTCTTTTAATCCTTTCAGCTTCGGCTGAGATCAGAAGAAGGTTGAAGGTGGACACGTCTCTAAGCCATTCCAGTGCTTCCGGTTCTGACCACATACAGAGACAGTGAAGAGGGGTGAGACTAGTGAGGACATAATTTAACGAGGGGGCTAAACCACTCCTCCTTCCTCGGTGGTGGTTTCTTGGCAGGTGGGCTGGAGATAAGGCTCACTCGGGGAGCAAACAGCAGATAGGGGAAGGCAGGTGGGTATTACGGCACGGCATGGGGACCACAACATGGCACGAGATGAGGCTTGTGAGAGGCCAAGGGCTTCAGATTCTCCTATTTAAAGGCCTTCATCACGTGGCTAGCAAGAGCCTCACCTTCCTCCCTCCCATGCCTGCCTTCCCAGTATGGCTGTATCCTTCTCCGGTGATTTGTGTCTCCACCCGGGCTCTTCTCCTCAAGTGATTGACATGCATCTAGCAACGATATGGACTCTCCAGCTACACTAACCTTATAACCTTGGTGTTCTGAGACAGCCTAAGTTTATATTGACTCAAACACATTATAAATTTGGGCTATATCCATATTATCAGAGGAGAAATTTTATGATTACGTGACAAGATGCCAGGAAAAAAAAAAACAAACAATCTGAGATCCATGAAAATCAGCAATATGCGCTGAGAAAAATCAATAAGTAATTTGCCCAGAGAATCCCAAAGAGAATGCATGGGTTTTTTTGAGACTTAGAATAACTTTTGCTTATCGATTCCTAAAATCTCCCAAACAGGGAGAAATGTAAATACAGGGATCCTGCTCCTCCAGTGTTCAGTGGGAGGAGGATCAGGCCCCGAACCGGCAGCTTTGGGATTTAGCAAGGTATGCTCTGCTGCTTAATGAAACTGTTTAATTAGAAAACTTTGTCACAGCCTATATGTGGCTTGAAGGCAGTTTTATCAAACAGGCTGAATAATTCTTTCCAACCATTAAAGCTGATTGGTATTCTCAGCTTTGAAGGGAGAGAAACACAGGGAGCACTGATGATGAGAGTTGGGCAGCATTCGGGGAGTCGCCTTCGTGGGCTCTGTTTGAGTCTTTGTCTTTTGAGCAGGTACTTGTGGCTTCTTCAGGCAATTTGCCAGCTGACGAGCCAAAATTAAACTGAAATATTCATAACTGTGTATTTCGACTGGTTTTGAGTCAAGACTGTGCAAAGCCAGGGTGTTAAATCAGAACTAATTAAACTCAATATGACCGTGCACGTAACCCTGCCTACTTTTAACCAGTCTAACTCTATGTTCACATTGTTGTTTTTTTTTTTATTATTTTCATTTTAAAAGCTTCTGCTTCTGTCAGAGAAGAGAGCATCCTGTGCTAACACAGTCTATGTTTCTGAGTGTCTTTCTTGAGAAAAACAAAAGAAGTATAAATTAAGAACCCAATTTTTAAAGCACAAATTTAAGTGAAGAAAAAAACTTTCCTTTTAATGTAATTTACTTGTAAGTATAAAACTCAAGTTTTACATATTCTCCCTTATTTACATTGCTTGATATTAAAGGACAGGAGGGGCTGCCCACAAGTGAGACTCACAATTCTCTTATTCTTAAGGAACAAATCCTCTTATGCCAAAGGAACAATCTTGTGCTATTCCTTAAGTTTGATTTTTTTTTTTTTAAATGTGCAAATATATCCAAAATATTGAAAATTCATGGGAGAAGAAAGTGAAAAATTATGGCAAACACATCCTTCTCTGTTCTTAAAAATGTCCCTGGTTTTGCATTCCAGTTATTTAACTGCTCTTCCTGACTTAGTATGGTGCCTGATCTAATTTTACTGCTGGCTACCTCGTATCATCATTCTCCAAAACTTAGGCTCATTTCCATCACGTCATGAGACTTACCTCAGATAGAAACAGGCAGGGATATACCTCAGTGTATGACAAAGGAAGATGGTGTTTAAGGGACATCTAGGTCAAAGTCACAGTGATAAGGCAGATAACTGCTGCATTTGGATCTACTCATCCACTTCACCTAAATCTACCCCTTCCATCAAAAAATTGAGACAAAAATTTCCCAGATAAGCATTGCACCTGGGTAAGCATTGAACAGACTCTTATCGTTGCCATAAAGGAAGATTATTCAGAAGATTAGGAAGAACTGTTTCTAAAAAGATCAATTCCACCTTAAAGCCATTCTTGTGAATTTTCTAAAATTAGATCCATAGAGTCAGATCTTTAAAAGACGTGTAAGAACCAAGTCTAAAAAACTTGGGCAAGAGTTTTAGAAATGCTTTGTGACCATCAGCACAGACTTTGATCCTGTGGAGATATTTTGTGAAGCTTATCAGTATGATGGATATATTTTTTTGACATGTGACCCTATCTAGTCAATATTTCCTTTGTTGCTCATTGTGTCCATTGCCTCTTATGCTTTTGCTGGACACGTCTGAGAAGTGTCTGGCTTGGTCGTCTCTATCAGATAGCTGAAGTCTTCCCTTCTCCAGGTTGAACAGTGACAGCTCTCTCAGTCTAGCAGATGTTGTATGTCAGATGCTCCAGTCCCTTAGCAGTATTTGTGGCTCTTCACTGGACTGTCTCTAGTATGACCACATCTCTCCTGTGCTGTGGAACCTAGACCTGGATGCAGTGCTAAAAGGAAGGATCATCTCACTCGACCTGCTGGCAACACGCCTCCTAGTGCAGCCCAAGACATCATAGCCTTCTTTGCTGCTCATGTTCAACCTGGTGTCCACTAGGACCCCCAGATCCTTCTCTGCCAAGCTGCTTTCCAGCTGATTGGCCTTCAACCTGTACTGAGACTATTCCACCCCTGGGGGAGGAGTTTGCATTTTCCTTTATTGCCTTTATTGAATTACAGGAGGTTCATACTGGCCCGTTTTCCACCTTGTTGAGGTCTGTCTGAATGGTAGCCAGACCTGCCAGCATGTCACCATCTCTGTCTAGTTATGAATCATCAGTGAATTTGATGTAAGCTGTCGTGGTTCAGCCCAGCCACAGCTCAGCCACCACTCAGCTGCTTGCTCACTGCTTCCCATCAGTGGGATGGAGAGGAGAGAAATGTAACCCAAGACCTGAGAGTCCAGATAAGAACACGGAGGGATCACCCACTGACCACAGCCCAGGGCAAAACAGACTCAGTTTAGGGACAAATCAATTTAAATCATTAACAGTTCATACAGAGAGGATAACGAGAAATAAAACCAGATCTTAAATACACTTTCCATCCCCCCACCCCTCCCTTCTTCCCGGCTCTGCCTCCTCCCCAGCAGTGCGGGGGGACGGGCAATAGGGCTGCAGTTCAGTTCATCCCATGTTGTTTCTGCTGCAACTTTCCCAAAGGAGGAGGACTCTTGACACTCTTTCCTTGCTCCAGTGGATCCCCTCCTCACGTGCAGTCCACAGACTTCTCCAACGTGAGCCCTTCCCACAGGATGCAATCCTGACCCATCAGATTGCTCCGGTGCAGGCTGTTACCACAGGGTCAGGGGTTCTGAGGGAGCTGCCACCCGCTCCAGCGTGGGGTCCTCCCCGGGCTTCAGATGCCTCTCTGCCTCGTCATCAGCCTCCAGCAGCTCATGGACACCATTCTCTACAACTTCCTTCAGGCACAGGCATCTGTGCTCCATCGGGGGTTCTCCAAGAACTGGGGGTGGATCTCAGCTCCACTGTTAATCTCCACGGGTGGCAGGCAGGCTGCTGCCATCTCACCACGGGCTGCAGGGGAATCTCAGCACCCTGGCCTGAGGGGATGGGGGGTCTGACCCGGCCAGAGGCCGATCTGACCATTTTTGGAGCTGGGGAAGCTTTTCACAGCTACTTACAGGGGCTGTTTCCGCAGCCCCTCCCATGCTACCAAAACCCATCGCATAAACCCGACACGTAAGTGGACTCCACCTCATCAACCAGGTCATTTAATAAACTCATTGAGCAATTTGGCACCAGTATTGATTCCTGAGGTATAGAGATTGAATTTACAAGTTGCCTTTCTTAAAGAAAATATGTGGAATTTTTCAATGGCTGCTGCTCCTGACCATAGCAGCTCTCTTTGTGGACAGCCAAGACATCAGCAGCCTCTCAGATGTAAATGATGAGTGAATTGTGCTGCACTTTCTTGCCAATAACAAACAATTGCAGTCTCTCACAGTGTGTTGAAGAACATTAACAGCACTAACAGTTTTGGTATATTTAATGTGTTTCTGATTTTTTTTTTTTTCCCAGGATGTGTGCATCAAGATTTGAGAATAGACTTGTGCTACGAAACCCAAATAAGAAAGCTGAACAGCTCCAGGGTCCCCGCTCGCCCTACCAGGTTAGGGGGACTGGATGCTATGCCCCAAAATTTCATCTGCCCCTTGCCCCTCTGTCACACCAAATGACTTCTGTGAGTCCCAGCCCACGGTTACTCGTGGAATTATTAGGGGAGAGTGTGTTTTCCTTTAGACAATGGTAAGTGGTTCAAGGCAAAATATAGCATTTTGTGAAATAATCTCGGGCAGTTTCCCTCTGCACACAAATGACTTTTAAAAAATTTTGCACTTCAGTAGGGTTCCTCGCTTTTACGGGGCAGCTGATTTGGGTAGAGTTTCGAATGAGCTCACATTAATTTAAGAGAAGAAATTTTTCCTTTTTTAAGAGATTCCATTTTATAATGGAAACCTCATATAATTTGGGTTAGGAAGTAAGCCACAAAAGAACCCTTCAGCAGTTGTTTTTCACTGAGCAGGTAAGAATGCTTCTTCTGAACTGGAAAACAGAATAATTTACTGCAATTACTATTGCTACTGCTAAAAGAGCTTTAACTGGAAAAGAGGACATGGAAATCTTGTAGCTAAAGCCTTGCAGAAGAGGCACAGCAGGCACTAAAAACCATTTTCTGATGGGAGAAGTTTGCGTGGGAGAATAGCTTTGTGCAAGGCAGGGAGATTCTCTTGGGCTCACGCAGATGTGTTCAGACAAAGACAGCGTGCCCATTTTTGAGGACTTCGGCTTAGGAGCACAGTGTTGTTGGCTGAGGTGCTCCTCCTGCTTTTGGCAGTGATATTTCTTCAGTAGAAAAAAGGTCATTTAAGAGGACAGATAAAGCTTTGGTCTGTAGAGATTAGATCTTAGATTAGATCTTAGGAAGAAATTCTGCAGTACAAGGGTGGTGAGACTTTGGAATAGATTGCCCAGAGAAGCTGTGGATGCCCCCTCCCTGGAGATGTTTGTTCAAGGCCAGGTTGGACAGAGCCTTGAGTAGCCTGATCTAGTTGAGAGGCGTCCCTGCCCATGACAGGGAGGTTGGATTAGATGATCTCTAAGGTCCCTTCCAGCCTGTGCCATTCTATGATTCTATGATTCCTTTAGCTACTGCCTGGGAGGGTGCTGCCTTTTTGGTGTCTTTTCCAAGGCAGTGTCGTGGAAGAGGTACCTCCACTCGCCGTTTCAGGGCTTGTCCAGGCCATGGTGGATTTCTGACCTCCTGGAGCTTCTTGCAGGGGTGAAGTCGAACTGCTGGCGGAGTGATCTGCTATGGCTGGAGATGTGGGAACGCTTCGAAACAGAGCATGGAGCCACTGCTAATGGAATGCCCTACGGCGGGCTGTGCCACTCTGCCTTGCGCACGCACTGCTTATTTCTCCTCGATTTCCTCCATTCCCCTTGATGAACAACGACATAGGAACTCGGTGATGGAGCGGATGCGTTTTTACAGCCAGTACCATTTTCTTTCTCTGCTGGAAATTGCTGGATAGGAGTCTGTGTGTCTGCTTTTACCCCATTCACAGACCAGAGTTACTCGTGCCACCGCGCTGAAGCCCTAATTCAGCAAGGCACTAAAGAATACGCTGACTTGGAAGCATATGAATAATAACTGTTGAAACCATGTGGTTATAGCAAGAATACAGTTGGTGGACGTTGGTGAGCAGCTCAGCTCTGGCAGGTTGTGCAGAGGAGTCCCAGGGTGCCGGGATGCCCCACGCTTGCGCACTGTACGGACACCTCCGGGCAGCGCAGAGGGGCTGGCCAAACCGCAGGGATGTCTCAGCCCTGGCTTCAGCCACTCAGTGCCAGTCCTCTCGGGCCTCCACGTGACTCTGTTTTTTAAATCAATCACTATTTATCAGGGCTAAACCTGTCCAGAATTAACAGCGAAAGCAGCCTGCAGTGGTAAGAGCGACGCGGCAGAGTAGCTGGCTGACAATTTTTCTGACTGCAAAGCTCTAGCGAAAAATCTCTGCAGTTTGTCTCCTCCTCTCAGTGAAAAGATGTTGTCATTTTTCTGGGGCTCTGTTTGAATCTGTCTGCAATCAGTATAATTTTCCTAACTAGTTACGGACATTGGGATAAAATACCTTAACAAGGATGAGGTAAACGGCAGTTTCTCTTGCCTATCCAGCTTAGGGTGTTGTAAATTAAAATATCCAAAATATTTATATCTATTACATTAAAATTGCTGCCATACGTCTCCCAGTGCCTTAATAACAACAGCAAATCAGTTTGTTTTTTTTTTTTTTCCATCATGCTGGACTTTTTTGTCCTGTTGTGTTATTTCTTTTTATTTTTTATATTTTAGTTTGTGCCGTTAGACCGGGCTCTGGCGTTTTGCTAAGTAAGAAACCAAGGCTGCTGCTTCGTGTAACACCTGTCATTATTTTAAAGCAGGCCGACAGCTTTAATAAAACCTTTTTGCAGGGAAAGAAAGAAATATATTTCATGGCATCCGGTGGGGAAAACGGGCATCTCCATCCCCCGCCGCATCCTGCCTGCCGCTGCTGAGCGTGTGGCAGCGCTGAATCAATAATTGCTGCCCTCCCCACCTCCAAACTCCACCTCTCCGAGGCTGGGAATATGAACAAGTAACTCCCAAACCAGTACAGCCTCTTCTCTGGTCTTTGTGTGCTCTTCAGCATTCCTCTTCCCCTTATGTTTTATTGGGAATGCTCTGATGCAGTTCATTACAATAAACGCTTCGCCACATTAAATTTTCTCCAATATATTTTGGCAGCTGTGGAATAGATAGGTGGCATCTCTCACTATAGCACATGAGGACCTTAAATTATAAATACATTTACCTTCAGGTCTGGGGGGTTTTGGTGGGATTTTTTAATGAGGTGAGGGAACTCTCTTGTATATTGGGAAATTATGCTACCAGGTCTGAGTTCTTCAGGGAGCGCGGTGGGAACTGAATGGTGTTGGTTGGGATCAAGGAGAGAAGGGATATCTGCAACAGAAATATGTCATGTGCTTCAAGGCTACAGAAACAAGCAGCTGGAGGAAGGAGGTTGTGTCTTACCCTGACCTCTCCATGCAAGGAGGCAAGATGTAGGTGCAGAAGGTTTCTCCCACTGTAGGTCTCCTCTGAACAAATCCTCCCATAACGAAGTACCGAGGCCATCACCTGCACCTCTCACCTGGGACTGGTAATCAGGAAATTACCTGAAGTCCAAGGCTATAGCAATGGGGGGAGGGAAAGCACTGATTTAAATAAGGTTGTGTTGGTTATAAAGGAAAACTCGAGGTGGGAGTTGAAGGTGAAGGAATTGAAGTCAGGGTGTCCTCAGCTGCCTCATACAGACAAGCCCTCCATGCTCATTTGAAGTAGCTAAAGCATTCAGAGTGCTGAATGGACTGAAGTATGAAATATTTAATCAAGTTTCCCAACGATACGCAATAATCATGATGAAGAAAAGGGGCGGACCACATTCTCTGAAGAAAACAAAGAGTGTGTATTAAGTTCTTTCTGTCACCAAGAAAAAAAAACAATCTGAGCTTTCTAGAATAGGTGGGTGACATTTGATGTGTGGCTATTGACAGGCTGCCCTATGAACTGGGCAACAATTTTGAACAAGTGCAGTTCAGTCCTGCGAGGTGCTGAGTTTTCCTGCTTACACAGCAAGGTCCAGTATTTTAAAGGCACCCAGACATTGCACTTCATCATGTCGTAATCCCCTAGTTTATGCTAATCTGTATTGCAAAGACTGCTTTTCAAAAAGGACCTTAAGCACTTGACATTTTTTTAATGTTTTTAAATAATATTATTTTTTTAACAAAACTATCAGGCACTTAATTCCCTGTGCTTTCCAGAAAAGACTCGGGAGCAGATGCAAAGCCAGAAGGACCAAAAGACTTTTCCTAAAAGTGCTCAGAAGGATGGTGCAGGGTTGGTTGGTGCAACCCAGGTTTGTGGGAACCTGAGCCGCAGCGCTGATGGTGGCCCTGGAGGGAAGGTCTCACCCTGTGGTATCACAGGGGATGAAGGGGAGAGGAGGCAGTTTTCTATCAACACTTTCAGTTGCTTTCTGTCCCTTCGAATTGTCTTTAAGAACAGTTGACTGTGATGATTGGTAGCCTAATTTGACTTTTGAGGTGAAAAGACCGCTCTCTGATCCTAAGACTAGACTTACAGAAGGGCTACGGTAGTCCGGAGCTTAGACAGGACTTAGGGTCTTGTCATGCCTGTGAACATGAGTGGCAACACGAGGAGATTTTGGTTATGTCCATTTTCCATTTATATTTTCTGCAGGCTAGAAAGTGTGGTGATGTCTAAAAACTAAGCAGAGGGCAAGGGATAGGTCTGAATTTTCTGTCATATTTCACGTATCCGGTTACTAAGTCATGACCACGATCTAGGTGGTGGAGCAGTATGAATAAATGACTGCTAATAAGATTGATAGGAGCTGAAATTTTACGTGTTAGCTTATTTATTTACAGACACTGCATTGAATTTTGGGCAAGGGTTTAGGCCTCTGTTAAATGTACTCACACATACCTTTGTTGAGGCTTTCTCCTCTTTCCATTTCAGTGGACCGAAGTCCATGGATGCTGTGGAACCTTGCCATTGATTCAGGATGTGGTTTGCGGTAGGGCACTAGGAACTTCTATTCGTGCTGATTTCTTGGGTTCTCCTTTTGATCCTTGAAGTGATGGAGGAAACCAAAGGAGCTGTGGCTTCCTCCAGAACCGTTACCCTTCAGAAAAAAACAGTAATAAGGCAAAAAAAACAGAACTTTTGTTCTTCCAACCCTGCAAAGTGTTCTGTAAGCACATAACAGTACAAAAAGAGAAGGATTCTGTACAATGCACATTTAAACATCATATGACCACTGCTGCTTTGGAGATACTATGGATATACTATGCCTACAATATTTCTTTTCAGTGCTCCCTGTGGGTATTTTGTACCACTTTTCAGCTCATCACATCAAGAAATTGCTGGATCCCATGCCGAGCTATGGAGGGAGCTCTGATGTAGCTGAGTGTACAGTATGTCTCATCTGCATTTCTTCTAACAGTATGGGCCATATGGTGATCCCAGGTGGCAGCACACACTGACAGCCCAGCTAATACATCGGGTCCCTGGCAGTCTTCTTCCAGCTATCAACCCCACCCAGAGATACTGCTGCATTTTTTATTACTGTGGTTACGGCACTGCAGTCTTTTTGAGTGTCTCCATCCTAAAGATCAACCTGGTAGTTTCGCCACGGGCAACGTTCCTCACTTGTTGTTGCAAACAGATATATTTTGCAAAATGCCCCAAAAAATAACAAGTTTTATATATTTATGTCTTCTGACACACACTAAAAAAAGACAATCATGACTCATCCTCACTACACAGTGCCTGTCCTTGTTTTTCCACCCAGGCATATACTGGGACAAAGCTGTGGTTTTCGCAGTGCCTGGTTAGTGCTGCCAATTTCCCACCGACGACGCGGATAACTATAGTGTGCTGGCCCTTTCAGGGTGCTTTACGAGCTATAGAAATTGAAAACCTTGGCTCTAGGTTTCCAAACCTTGGGTTACATACAGGAGAGACCTGTTAATAGATTTGCAGAAAGAAACAAGGGAGCACGAATGAAGCCCAGTCTGCTCCAGTGTTCGGTTATCGGAGGTAGATGGTGCTGTTGACCAAGAAATCGTGCTGCAGAGGCTGCGGAGCTTCTGCTTCCCGAGACAGACGCCCACGGACGATGGCAATAATTAGGGCCCTCAGAACTGCTTTGAGATCAGCAAGTGCTATTCCGGGTGGAGACGCTCCAGGATTTAAAGTAGCGTTATTATGATTTTACGACTAGTCATATGTGAGTTGTGGGTTTGGAGGAGCATAATCAACTTCACGTGCACCTCTAGGTATATATGAGCCACTCAAACCTTCCGTGGGTACAATCCTGACCAGAAAATCTCCTGGGAACAGTCTCTCCCGACATGTCAGTGTGGAAATTTCAGGTTCCCAGGCATATGTGGGAGTTACAGAGAGAGAACAAAAGCACACATTGCTACACGGAGGTAATGCTGTTTCTCGTAGAGTGGCTCTCTACTTGGCTTTAATCATATATTGTTTCACAAAAACACTTAGAGGTGCTCACCACACCCCAGGCTTCATTGCACACGTTAAGGCTGCAATAAAAACAGTCCTTAGCAAGCAAGATTACTATTGAATATGAGTTTATGAATAGTGGGGAAAAGGAGATGACATTTTAAATGTAAAGTCTGACATTGTTAGTGGCAAGTTACAGTCAACAGAATAGAAACGGTGTCTTTACAAAGAGCTCAAAGGAAACCAAAGGTTGTGTTTGATAAGTTGCATGGGCAATTAATACTGTTCCTGATGCATGATTCACAAACCAGTGTAAGAGTCTTGAGACTGTCATAACCAGCAGGAAGGTCATTCATGCTAACAGGAATGTGCATTGGGGCACAGCAGTTTATGATTTTAGGCAACACCCTGCTCTCCCTGTGTTCAACTCACGTTGACAGAATTGGATCAGGTACCCGACTAGGAGTAGGTGGAAGGGGCACAGTCAAGGATATGCAGGCAGCTGAGGTGGGAGCTGAACCTAGAAGGGTCCTTACCTTTTTGTAAAATAATCTACATTCTTTTTACATAAGCTCTGTAAGTGCTCTTTTTATGGTTATGATATTGCTGAGCCCAAATGTTGGAGAATGATGAAATCTAATAAACACACCGGGCTCTTTTACTTGTCATTAGATTCTGAACACTTTAGGATTCACTTGGGTCACATTTTGAAGCTTTTCTCTGCAGCTATCGGGGCTAGCGATGCCATTTTATAAAAACCAGGCTGATCTATTCACACATTCACGAGATTCCTAAAACTAAAGCTTGAAGAGCTAGCTGTCACAAAAGCTCTTGGCACGGCCAACGCTGCTGAGGAATGAAGGAGTCCGCTGCGGATCCGTGTGAGCTGAATCAATATCAAGGGCATGTAGCTAAGGACTGTGATTTTATTCCTCTGCTTTTTTGGTTGGTTAAGTTCTCCGCAAGATAAATCTGAAACCTCAGAGATTTTTACCTTTATCTAGCCCTCCTTCAGCATGTCTCAAGTTTTTCAGAACCAGGTTAAAAGTATAACTGCGAAAAAGCAAGTCTTCATTTGTGATATAAATGTCTCTAAACCAAAAATACTTTTTAAAACCTTCCCTCACCTTTCCTCATGTTCCTCATATTCCTATACTCAATTTTTAAGGTGCAGGGGAGAGGGAGCCAGGGAAATTCAACTTGGAATGTGTTTCAAGGCTCTGAATTTTCGGTCACTAACCTATAGGTGCAATCTTAGGGTTGAAAACTCAACGAGGAAATCTGTAGCTTCTAGTTAAATGCTTTTCTTGAGCACGGTGCTATTTCCCCCAGACAATAGAATTATACTTGATGTTTTGGGATTTTTTGTCTTTGTAGTGTTTGTGTATGATATCTCACTAAATATGATCTCAGAAGCATATCTATTGAAAAATATTATTATCAGGCAAGAGATTTACGGTCTCAGTAGCCAATTTAGGATGGATAAGTAAAATGAAAAGCAAAGAAAAATGGAAAATCTCACTTATTCTTACATTGTCAGTGAAAGAGCTGTAAGCCAAGTTCATGTGATATGGAGCAAATATTTATTCCCAGTTAAAGCCATTTTGATTGCCTGTAGTTGATCAGTATTCCTGGTTCGGTTTTGTAGTTTGCTGTTTGCTTTTCGTTCTTCCACGTATCTTCTGTTAAGCTGTCTTATTTTTGATCAGTGTATTTTGTGATGACTACTTCACAACACTTAGCTGTTTCATTAGTCTGAGCAGTCCTTTGGTTTTGCCACTGTCTAAACCAGGTGGACCTCAGCCGCCGTGAACTGCTGTACTGGGATACTCCCTCCAGCCTGGCCAGAACCAGGAGGCAGAACAGTAAAGGTGACCTTGCAGTAGATCAGAGCCCTTAACTCTCTTTGTAGCCTCCTAAAGGCTTAGTAATAAATTAAGCTTTGGGATCCTGTTTTCCTGATTTGGTGTCTAAGTGAGGAACAGTCCATACTTAGCAGGAAAATTACTTTCTTCTTAAATCGTGGTCCCCGTTGTATGTACTCCAGGCCTAACTGACATCTACTTTTTTCTTAAAACGTTTTTTTCTGCATTTGAATGCATTTTCATACTCTGATTAGATACGAAATGATTTAAGATTGTTTTTGAGTTGATAATAATAACAATCCTAAGATAACCCTTTGATTTATTTTTTTATTTTTAATATAAAATCAGTAAATCCACTGATATTTTACTGGCAAATACCTCAGAGACTTTAATTGAGAGTTATATGATCTGTTGGCCTCACTACCCTTTGGGAAAAAGTTGTTTTTATTTTCCTGCTGTTTCAAATCTTAAGAGATACGATTGTGGTCCAGAAGCACACTGTACAAACCCAGGACATAAATGTTGATAGAATCATCATAGAATTATAGAATGGATGGAGTTGGAAGAGACCTTAAGTATCATCTAGTTCCGACCCCCCTGCCATGAGCAGGGACACCTTCCACTACACCAGGTTGCTCAAAGCCTCATCCAACCTGGCCTTGAACATTTCCAGGGATGGGACATCCACAACTGATGTTGTCCCCATTCAAGGGGACAGGCTGCTTGTGCTGGGGTCAGCTCTGACACAGTGCAGACCTTACAGCTTTGGACCAGACTGCCGTGACAAGAGTGATGAACAAATCTGGGAGAAGTGGTGGAGTTTCTTGACCTCTGCTCAAGACTTAACTTCAGCTCAGGTCCTCACACTTGGTCCTTGCCTGAGCTATGCTGGCAGCTACATCTGTGCAGGACCACGCACTGCCCTGATCCCAACATGATCCTACCTTCACAGCTGAACCTTCAACCTGCCTCATCCCTATGGACTTGCGCATCAATCTAGGCTCTTGGCTCTGGCCACTGTGCTCTCTGACTTGTGTGACCATCACAGAGTATTTTGCTGCTGATTAAATAATTTATATTCCTGAAAAAGCTGTGTTAATCCTTTAAACCACATCAGAAATAACATTTCGATGCTAGTCTGAGCTAGGGACTTGCCCCTTTATCTTCACTGAGAGAAGCATGATCAGCTCAGACATGGGCTAGAGGCAAATGAAGATGCTAATACATGACCAGCTGTTAATGCTGTTAACAGTGTCAGTCAATTTAGTGCAGATCTTGCATAATATTTCCAGTTAAAAGTATTTCATGTTGAAAGCTGTCACCAGTCTCGATGATGCCTGGAAAAATAGTAATGATTCTGTGTGTGCCTTTAATTCTTCAAAAGATAAACGTTTTGGCTCTGATGGTGCCACCTTGATCATGGGATTAACAGTGGAAAAAAAATCAAAATCTTATTTTGAGGTTTAGCTCAAAGAAGCAAGAAGAAAACACAGTTCAGTGATCGTTTGACAATAAACATTTCAGAGAGGATTCAGGAGGACATCGCTCATTTATAGGAATATACAGTTCTAATTTTTTTAAAAATCTGAATGTGGAAAGCGGGTTTTTAAAAGGCTAATACCTTTCATTGACAACCTACTTCAGGAAAAAAAATAAAATTAACCAGTCATTTCATTAGAAAGATTATAGAAGGGTGGTTCGAAATCGTATTTCTACCAGCGCCTAACAAAGGCTATTCATCATATCAGGACCCCAGGTTGCAAAGCTCCCTGAGATGGAGCAATATACAACTAGAGAGGTGGTGGATGCTCCATCCCTGGGGACGTTCAAGGCCAGGTTGGATGAGGCCCTGAGCAACCTGATCTAGTTGGAGATATCCCTGTTCCTTGCAGGGGGGTTGGACTAGATGACCTTTGAAGGTCCCTTCCAGCCCTAACCATTCTATGATTCTATGATTCTAATACAACCTTAAGGATGCATGCTATAAATCTGATGAACCTCTAACAACAGCGTGAGTGTTACGGAATGGGTAGCTCTGGGCAAATGCTGGACCTGGCAGAGATGCTGCGTGTCTCCTGTGTATGTCCAACGTGACTTAGGAAGATCTTTCTGAGCACCAGAGTGTGGGAGACAACTCTGTGCAGGGAACAGTGGTTTCTGTGGATATATTTCTACCTTACCTTCTCTAATATTATGGCAGAGATTTATTTTATGTCTGCAGTGCAGCTCCATAGCTGCTTCCTTGTCTAAAGAGACAATTTGTTCCTGTCTGCCGCTGAAAGAGAGGATCTGGTCCTGGAGAGAAGGGAACAAGCAGATGAATTGTAACGGGAGCCTGGGCACCACAGTCTTTGCCACGGATACGCTGCAAACAAAATCCCAAAAGCTGTTTTTCTGGAGTCTTTTGAACAGGTTAATGTTCATGTGAGGAATTGTACCTCTCAAACAGGATGGTCAATTGCTTTCCAGGTGATGATCGAGTTGGTCATGGAGGTCATAGATTTCATAGATTTTCTAGGTTGGAAAAGACCTTAGAGATCATCCAGTCCAACCATCCCCAGTCCCCATTAAACCATATCCCTAAGTAGTTCATCCACCCTTTTCTTAAACACATCCAGGGATGGGGACTCAGCCACCTCCCTGGGCAGCCTATTCCAGTGGCTGACAACCCTTTCAGAGAAGAAATTCTTTCTAACATCCAACCTGAACCTCCCTGACTAAGCTTATACCCATTTCCTCTTGTCCTCTCACTCATCACTAATGTAAAGAGCCCTTCCCCCACCTCCCACCATCCCTTCTCAAGTATTTGTAGGCCGTAATCAGGTCTCCCCTCAGCCTCCTCTTCTCCAGGTCCTTGCAATGGTGTCTCTATCGGGATCTAATTAGACTCCCCAAACCCGTGTTGTGGTCCTACATGACCACTGCAGCAAACACAGGTTCCATTGCTATTTATTGCCTTAAACTAGGCACAAAATACCCCCTACCTCCTTTAGATACATAAAAAAGGACTGGTCTGTGTGAGCGTTCACTCCCGCCGCTGCAGGAACATGTTTTGCTGACTAACTACAAGTATCTTATCTAGGGTACAGTTCAGTGGATTCTGCAGCAGCAGCTGCCTGGGGTTGATGCTGGGACTGCAGGGTCTCCACCCATGGTACTAATGAAGACATTTAAGCATCAGTTGGTCTACCCACAATAGGAGCTGCCTGGGGGAATCTCCAGGACAATCCAGAATCCCCTCCTGGAGAGCTCCTTTGAGGCTTAGTCAAATGCTTCCCTGTGAAGCTGACAAAGAGTTTAGTCAATCACCCATTGACTCAAATTTGTCTCGTCTCAGGCTGTCTCATCTATGCATAGATGGGCTGTAGAAGTCCTCGCCCACCAAGGGAATTAAAGACCAAGTGTGCTGAGAGTGCGTAATGGCACAGCACTGATGCCCAGCTACACCATGACTGTAACTCTCATTTTCTCCTTATGACTTAAATCTCCTAAATTAAATAATTTGATGCAGACTGGGAGATGTCCCTCAGTTCTCCTGTGACTCATCACACGCCCCCTCTTAGGGAGCCCCAAGGGGGCACAGTCAGAAAAGGAGCCACAGTCAGAAAAAGGACATTTCCATCTTTACCTTGAGATCCGAGCCACAAGGTGAGATGACTAAACTGAGAACCTGGCTCAGACCCTGCAGCTAAGAGAAAGTATCACATCTGTAACACCAAGTTTTCCCTAAGAGTAAGTCTTGAGGAAGTCTACTTGCTGCTTTGCAACAGACTCCGACCTCACAGCTGGCTCTCAGCAACGGAGCAAACAGAGGAGATGTTAGATCTGGAGCAACCAAGATGTTCAGGGTCATTTCAGGGTTGAGCTGATGCACTTTCATGAGACTGTTTTACTTTAAGAGGTATCACAGAGGCCTTTGTACCAAAGGAAAAAAAAAAAAAACCACACAACCCTTGTAAGAAACTTAAAATACAATTTGTTTGCAAAATACAAGCAGCATATGTTAGAGGCAAAACTCAATTATGCACCACCAGTAGCCCCTGTGCTCGTGCTGCTTATCAGCCCTTCCAAGATAGTTGGCTAACAGCGTCATTTGGGAATTTCAAGTAATACTCAGAATTCCTTTGAACATAGTGTTCCATTAGCCACAAATTAATTGGATCTGAAGGTCAGTGTGAAGTGGATTACTAACAGCCGAGGAATGAGGCGAGCGTACTGCTCATTTCTAGTACGTTATTAAACCTCTCCTGGAAACAATGTCATTGGCATATTTCAACAGATGATGCATCCTCTAAGTCTTAGTATTTCAATAGTAGCTTGCACCTCCAGTGTCGATGAACGGATATTTGGAACAATTACAAATTGCTTTTCATTGTTCCAGCCATCTATTGTTCTTCTATTTCAGAGTGAGTAGACTGGCTTCCAGCATTTGCTTGATGGCACTTCAGGAGCCACACGTGTGTAGTTTAATAAAGGATCCAAGCTCAGCATCACAAAAATGAATTTCAAAAAAAGAAGGAGAAGAATGAAGGTATGCTCTGAAAGGACTAGTAGGGCATAGCTAAAGCCCCTGATATTTTAGCTTAATTTTAAGCAAGAAATGCTCAAAATTTTCTGATCTTTCCTAAGATTTTTTGCAGATCTGCGTCTACATACGGACTATTTTTCCCTTGCTTTCTGAATAGGGCTTCTTTTTATTTTTTTTTTTCCAGCAATTTCCATGAATTTATATAAATAAGTCCCTAATTCTTGTCATTTCCACTCCTAGCCTCATCTCTTTCTGTTGTCTTCTTTTCAGTTAGATCCTTGCCATAAGCTTCCTTCCTCATTTCCTTTTATTTTATCTATTCTTGGTTGAAAGAGAACATTGCTGGCTTACCACAATGGCAACTGAAGAACTCCAAATAAATCTCAATTGTTCAGCGTGACTCCACGTAGTATCATAGTGGTATTTCAGACTGTCAAGTTGCATCCACGCGCTCTGTGCATGACTGTTTTAATCATGGATTTGGCCATCCTACTGATTAATTTTCCTCTCTGTGAGATCGAGAATGTGACCTTAAGCAGCTAATTAGAGATATCTAGGGTTTAAAACCTGCGTTTTCATAGAATCATAGAATCATAGAATGGTTAGGGCTGGAAGGGACCTTCAAAGGTCATCTAGTCCAACCCCCCTGCAAGGAACAGGGATATCTCCAACTAGATCAGGTTGCTCAGGGCCTCGTCCAACCTGGCCTTGAACATCTCCAGGGATGGAGCATCCACCACCTCTCTGGGCAACCTGTTCCAGTGTTCTACAACTCTCATGGTAAAAAATTTTTTCCTAATATCCAATCTGAATCTACCTCCCTCTATTTTAAAACCATTACCCCTTGTCCTATCACAACAGGCCCTCCTGAACAGCCTCTCCCCATCTTTCTTGTAGGCCCCCTTGAGGTACTGGAAGACCGCTATAAGGTCACCCCAGAGCCTCCTCTTCTCCAGGCTGAACAGCCCCAACTCTTTCAGCCTGTCTTCGTAGGAAAGGTGCTCCAGCCCTCTTATCATCTTCGTGGCCCTCCTCTGGACCCTCTCCAGCTGGTCCATGTCCTCCTTGTGTTGGGGACTCCAGAACTGGACGCAATACTCCAAGTGAGTTTTACTCACATTTTCTTTCTTACATCTCACAAAAGGTCGTGAAGGACTTATCTTTGTGAAGAACTAATGCACAATTAACAAGGCATCTTACTTCCTCATGTTTTCCTGAAACATCAGCTGTTCCGTAGCCACTGAGCCAGTGGTACGGATTAATTCAGCTCAGTGTTTCAGCTCGGAGGTTTACAAGTTTGAAGAATTTCACAGACTTCCCCACAATGCCCAGCAAGGGATGGGGATTCTTGCCGTTTCTGTGAATTCACCGCTTTCCCGTTGATTGAGTGTGCGTAATCATCATTTTCCGATATGCAAAAAATAACGAAGGAACGCAGCCTAGTGCCTGCATTCTGCGATAATTGATGCTGGTTTTATGGATTGTGTTTTCTTTACTGAGGACCTTCTTGCTGAGCAAATTTGACAAATGAAAACACTCGCTGAGATTTTATTTCTATGGCAATTTTCTATGTTTTCTTCTACTAGCAATATCATATTTTTGTTTGCGAAGGGAAGAGCTATTGTTCATCCTAGTTATTTGCCTCTTAGAGCTGAAGCAAAAATAACTGATATTGAGGACACACTAAAATGGAAGAGGTGGAAAAGAGCAGCTCCTAAAAAATAAAGAAAATTTTACAGACTTGCTTGTGGAAAACGACTGCAAGTTATTCCAGAAGACAAATGATGATTTATCTTGTTGGAGTACTTGGCTCTTTTTATCTTACTGGACATCTTGAAAAGTTAAAACAGACTTTTAAGAATTCCATTTATTTGCATTACTCTGGTAAGTACAAAGTCCAGGTTTTCTGTTGTGCTGGAAATGCACAGCAGACAGTATCTCTTTTTTTCCTGAACATACTAGACAGATGGAGAGATCCAATATATTGCAAAATGTTGGGTGACAACCTGTGTTTTCCAAGCTCCCTCTTTAAAATATCAATCAGCCTCAATATATTGGAAAATGTTGGGTGACAACCTGTGTTTTCCAAGCTCCCTCTTTAAAATATCAATGAGCCTCAAAGCCTCTTTTTGTACCAGTCTTTAGGAAACAGATGATTCACGCGTGGCCCCTGGATGATGGGTGAGCAGTACCAGCAGGAACTGGATTCAGTCCGTCCAGGGGTACTTCTGTAAAATTAAATAGTTGTGGTTGAATCTGAGACATCGTTGTTCTGGCCTCACTGTTTGCTGGCGTGTGCTTGGGAGGGGATGCAACCAGAAATACTCATTGGTTCCTTCTGGAAAAAATAGACTCATCAAACATAACCGTACGTGGACTTGCCCGCAATGAAGTGAGTGAAATGCAAGATTACCAACACTGCTTGCACTAAGCATTTAGGTAGGTGTGGCCCCGAAATTTTAGTCACAAAGCAGCTGTCGTTCATGTAAATGGCATTTAGGCATCAAACAAAACCGAGGGTGCGTCTACAACGTAGTCTGGTGGTATGCATTATCGTAAAGATCTAACCCAATTTGCTTTGCAATTAGCTAGCCCAGGGCTCACCATGGGCTGCAAGAGCTTCCCAAAACCTTAGGCAACCCACATTCAGCTGCCTGCAGCTGTACATCTGCACCAAGGTCTCCCTTGCTTGGATTTTCCAGTCCACAGTTGGAGTCCCCGTCACTCCTGTGCCCTTGTGCTCCAACAGCGGCACTCCCATGCAGTCTCCTCTGCCTGGGCAACGCAAGACAGGCTTGAGACATGGTATGACCTTGCTGGAATCTCCAGGAGGTACTTTACACAACTCATGCCTTTTCAGGAAGGCACAAAGCAACAAATCAATCTTAGGTTTTAGAAAGAGAAAGAAGACAAATAGAAACCAAGCTGTTCAACTCAGCACATAGCTCTGTGCCATGAGTGGAAGTGAACTTGTGCCACGCATGGAAGTGAAATGAAAATCATCTCTTTTCTCTGCAAGTCTTGCAGGTAAGGGGCCTTCAAACACTCATCATAGGGCAGGAAGATAGGTAGGTAAATGGGATAGACATGTTTATACAAAAAGCAAATAAACTGAGAACTGTGATAACCACACTACCCTGAAGGGAACTACTTGGCCAGTATTTATTTTTTTGTCAGACAGTGAAGAACGTGTCACTGTTAGATTTCGGTGAGCAGGAGATATGCCCCCCTATCCCCTACACTTACACTTACAGCATCAACTGGTGCTGCAATCATGAAATGTGTATGAAAACATAGTCCAAACACATTATGATGAGCCCTTGGAAGGGGAAATGTATTTCCTGAGGTTATTAAAGCAACTATCCTGAACCCTGGAGACAAACTGTGTAACTGCTCCTCCGTGCAAGATCCTCCCTTGGCAACCCAGGGCAGAGAGGATATTAGATAGAATCATAGAATCACAGAGTGGTTTGGGTTGGAAGGGACCTCAAAGATCATCTAATTTCAACCTCCCTGCCATGGGCAGGGACACCCTCCACTACACCAGGTTGCCCAAAGCCTCATCCAACCTGGCCTTGAACACTTCCAGGGATGGGGCATCTACAACTTCTCTGGGCAACCTGTGCCAGTGCCTCACCACCCTCTGAGTGAAAAATTTCTTCCTTATATCTAACCTAAATCTGCCCTCTTTCAGTTTAAAGCCATTGCCCCTTGTCCTGTCACTACACACCCTTGTAAAAAGTCCCTCTCCAGCTTTCCTGTAGCCCCTTTAGGTACTGGCAGGCTGCTATAAGATCACCCCGGAGCCTTCTCTTCTCCAGGAGGAGGAGCAAGAAGGTTGTAACCCCTAAGACCTGAAGGTCCTGTTGTAACGCAACTGGTTTTGGTATCACAGCGATGTGAGAAGCAAAAATACATTTTGGAGACAATGACTAATTTTCTTGTACCTAGTGTTAATGCTATTTTTTTTTTTTTGAAGCCCAAGCTGTCAGTTGGAAAAACAGATCTTACTGGATCTTTTTCTTTTCTTTTTTCTTTTCTTTTCTTTTCTTTTCTTTTCTTTTCTTTTCTTTTCTTTTCTTTTCTTTTCTTTTCTTTTCTTTTCTTTTCTTTTCTTTTCTTTTCTTTTCTTTTCTTTTCTTTTCTGTTCTTTTCTTTTCTTTTCTTTTTTCTTTCCTTTCCTAAGAAATGGTTAAACCTGGAAATTTCCATCACTCTCTAATATTATTTAGAACATAGCTTTTTATTAGAAAATTTTAGTTTACTCCAAGAGCATGTATGGAAAATAGAACTATAACTTTTAAAATAATAAATATATTTTACGACTGTAAAAGAAAATTTAACTGAAATCTTAGATTTTAATGCAATGAAGAGCTAATTTCAATAACAACCTCAGATATTCACTCAGACTCTGAAACATGATTTAAGCTGTGCTACGATGCAATGGGACATCTTTAATTGTCACTTTATAACACTCTGTTAAGAAAAGCATGATTGATGTCCTTTTAATGTTTCTTAATTTTTTCTTAAAAATAAAATAGATTTAGTGATATTCACTGGGGCCCAAGTTCTTCTATTAGGTATGTCTGGAGCTATTCAGAGGTTTCAGATGTAGCCATAGCTGTTTCACATTCCCTTTTATTTAACCTTATTAAGCAACTTAAAGCCATGAGGCCTGACCTGGTATGACTGAATTAAGATCATCTCTTGAATTCCTTGCATAAACCATGTGTTAACCAATCGACAGAAAAAGTAGCATTTTGTTAAAGGCAATTGAAAGACAAAGTACTTCCATATTTCTGCATTTCATGCTTTTCTGTTTGAAATTCCATTCGTACATTATAGTCAGTGTTTGTACCTTTTCAGTGGTTTAAAACGATTTAAGAAGAAAGCCTTTTAATTAAAGAAAAAAATGGTTTTCCTATCACCTGTTGGTGATAGGAAAGAGGAAAGAAAGGACGAGGACAGTTATTCTGCACTGTTAATAAAAGCATAATGCATAAGTGCCAGAAGGGGTTTTTTTCTTTCCCTGAATGGTTTTCCGAAATGTTTATATTCTTAGGATTTTTTTCATTTGTATCTTTGAACTTGTAGTCACATAATCAGATTTTTTTTTTTTTTTTTTTTTCCCCAGCAACCAGGTATTCTAAAATGGCTTTGGAATACGTGAGAGAACAAATTGGCAGACTGGAGTCTTCATGTTAATTCTGATTGACATTTTTTAAGAAGCCAGAGGGTGGATAGTGTATCTTTCTACAGAGCTGCTGGGAATATAGTTTGACACTTTAAATTCCCTAAAGGGACATGTTTTGCTACTGTTACTCTGGAGAAACAGAGCCCAAGCTGTTTTGCCTGGCTGCGTGTAAAGACGACAAAAAATTGCCAGATTGTTTTAACTTTATTCAGCTACCAAAAATGATGCTTTTTGACATTCTGTACGTTGCTCGATGCACCTCTTGAGACGACCTGCACTGACCATCTCACAGTTGGTCCTTCCTTCTCCAGAGGGACTGCAGGCATTGATGTAGCTGTTTCCCTGCTGATCTCATTTTGGGGAATGCTGCCCATGGCACAACAGCAGCGCAGGCGGCGACTTCGCTGCTGTAGCAGAGGATAGTCTAAGATTGGGTTCATTATTCTTCCTTTGTTCCTACTACTTATAACGAAATAGGTTACTTTTTACGCAAAATTATCGTTCAAAGTTTGTTTCCAGCAGACTTTTCTTTGAATTTAAAAGTAGTTCATAAGAAGCAAAACAAAGACCATCTCATTAGGATCTGTGAAACTGGCACATATGGGGAGATTTAACACCTTTTGAAGTATTGCTTATGATAGTGATTTGTATTAACCAATTGTCTCTTACTGTGGTGTGAACAATGAGTCTGGAGTCATAGCAGGGAAAGATGTTAAAAGCTGTGGTGGTATTTGTTGGTAAATTTGCAAGAGTTGCAGTTGGCTGTAATCTACCCTCACCCATATGCTTCACTGCAAATTAATGTGCTGAGCGACTCTACCGCCCACCCCCCGTGAAAAAAAAATCCAAGTGCTTGGTTGGAAAAACACAATTCTGTTTGAATTTTCTGTTGTACCTTACGAGGTTGCCACGATGTACAAACTCACATAGGACCACATTTCCTACAAGTTACAAAGGTACAGCTCATGTTAGAAAATCATCTCCCGCAGATTATCAAGGTTATTTCCAAACTTTGGGGGAAAAAAAAAAAAAATAATCTCCAGCTCAGTGACTAATGCTTCTATTAGCCAAATACACAAAGCAAAGTATGTCTTAAGTTGTGTGCTTTGCTGAAAATTCAAAAAGTGATGTCTCTCCTGGGGCCTGTATAATTCATATAGCACTTTAACCTGTGATTAATTACAAAGGGAGCGGAAGCTTTGCTCCTTCCCACTTGTGCTTTCATCAAAACCGAAAATCCTAAAGTAAATCTCTGCTAGGCAGTAAGAGACCCAAGTGACTTGCTAGGCTGATTAAAAATCAGCCATCCTGCCGAGTCTTGAAACAACACCGGGTAAAACGGGGATCTCCGGAACAGAAACGTCTACCAGACATCAATGCTGGAGAAAGTAACTTTTTTCTTTTGAGGGGAAGAATGACACTGAAAAAGCACAAGAAGGCTTCTGCACAAGTGCAAAAGCTGATCAATGGGAGACCAGGTAGGACTTTTTGATCTGGAGGGAGTGTTTTTTATTGAAGGTTAAGAGCTTCTAATGTGTTTTGGGAGTGGAGAGTGGGGAATGGCAATAACATCATTGAAGCACCATCTTTAGTTAATCCATTGCAGAGTGAATCACAAGTTAGCGAGTCTTGCCATGCAAAAAAGCCTCTTGATTGATGGTATTTGATGTGCCAAACTTTCTTGCTGAAGGTGAATCATCCGTGAGCAGGGAGTTGCTCTCACTAGGAGCCTAGAAGTAAATTTTCCATGGCAAAACCCAACAATGTTATTTGAAATATATTTCTCCATTAAGTAATATTCTGCTATTTTTGTGTTTATTTGTGGTCCAGATGTTCTCACAAAGTTTCAAGGTTATTAGAATAAGGTGAGATGAAAGGATGGAGTAGGGAGGGGAGGAGCAAGGTTTCATTCTGAAGGGTTTTTTTTGTTTTGAGCCACTCCTGTTCTTTGTCAACCTATTTCAGCCAGACAGTATCTACAGATCAGGAAAGGTGGCTCCCTGCCTTGGTTTTGCTGTGGCTGTAGCTCAAGAACAGAAATGAAAGGAAGCAGGAACACAAGACATCTTCTTGTGAATGGAAAGCGTGCAGATCCCAATGTGTTGACTGAAAAGGAAAATATGGGAGTAGTTTGCCTGGCAAGTGGTGTACACAGCTGAGTTCCTCTTGGGAGAGCTGTGAAAACCAATCAAGAATACCTTTGAGACCCCCAACCCCTTTAAGTGTGTCTCACCCAACATAGCATTTCTTTGCAAAAGATGAGGTCATCGAGAGCACACGAAATAGTCGTTTTCCATTACTCACCTCTCCTCTTTCCTCCTCCTCATTATAACAACTTCATTACTCTCAGCAAGAGGTGGGAGTGGAGAACCATAAAAGCTGGGGCTCTGGGGCTTGTTACCATCACTAGATCATGGTGGTGCTGCCCCAGCTGTCCCTCTTCCCCATGGTCCTGCACGTGCCTTAGGGCACAGCTGGGCACTTAACCAAAAGCGTAGGGCTTTGCTCCTTTCAGCAACATTCAGGGAGCTGAAAAAGGAGATGAGAGAACTCACATAAGCAAAACAAATAATAAAAATAAGTAAGTAAGTGGTTCTGCGTTTTAGTTTTTGGAACTGCATGAGGAGAGTAGCAGCTGGGGCTGAGCAGGGGAGGGGGAGAGTCGTAATCAACATGTTCATTTTTCAGTAAGCCCCAGATGCAGATCAAGAAATGCAAAGTTTGTGCTGACTAGGAGACAAGGGCTTCAGTTCTCATCCAGCAGAGAGTAAATTAAAAAATAATTATGAAGAATAGCAGTTTCTCTGAAAGCGTTCAATGCCTTGCATATTTTTTCCATAGTTTTTTTCTTTCTGTAGATGAAATGGAAAGGCCTGAGACTTGGTCTGGGAATATTTAATGCACCTTTGTTCCTTCAACAGCCCTACCCTGCCCACAGGGCATGTCCCCTCCAGCTGACAAGCATGAACTGCTTTGGAAGTTGAGTTTTCCTGGTGATGTGGCTTAGGAGCAGCTGAGAAAGAGGATAAGCAACATCCTAAGGCAACAAAACTGAGAAAGAGCAAAGACTGCTTTTGCTCATTTGGTGTTTCCATGGGTTGAGAGAGTTCAGTTGGGCAATATTTTCACATCTAAGCAAATACTGAACAAATCTGAATGAGTTCCTCAAGCTTGTCCTAGTATTATCCATGCCCCAAGCAGCCCCAACGCTGAATCATGGGTTCATCTCAGTGTAAGGGCAAACATGAAGTCAGCAAAGAAATCTTCATCTTCGATCTCTAGTACTTTGACCAACCTCATTTTAAATCTAAACGTCTTCCCTACGTGATGTATTCTCTGTCTCACCTGACTAATAACTGAGTTAGGTGATGTTGATAGGCCTATAAAGAGCGTGAATTTAAGGAGAGATTGCAGGTTCTTGGCCAGTTAACTGGTTCTTATTTTATATTTCCATTGCACCATACATTACAACATAGACTGCTCTTCAGTATATCATGGGAATGCAGAGAAAATACGGATAACTTGGCTCATATATTTAAAAGCATATAGAAAGCACTGGCTTGTTCCGTGTGTGTTCCTGGTTTCTCTTTGAAATTATTGTCAGCATAAAGCATGTATTTACATTCAGATCAGAACCATTCACAAGAGGCATGCAGCTGTGGAATGTGTTACATATTGTAATTATAAAGATATATTTGTTCCTTTTTCCCTGCGAATAGATTCTTGTATTGATTTGTTCTTACTTCTGCACACCTACACCGAGGCAACGGAGAGAAGGTTGATTGTATGTGAAATGACTTTAATTGCCTTATCTCCGGGGAAGAAATACAGTCATCGAAAACCTCAGTCACAATTTTGTAACAATTTTTCCAAACAGACTTAGACTAATGATCCAAAACACTTTTCTTCTTAATTAAGACTGCGGTTATAGATGGTTAGTGGGATGCTTGGAAGGTTTGGGGGAAAAAAAGAAAACCTAGAAAGTTCAAGGAAAAAAATGTAATGTCGAACAAGCATTTTTTTTTAAATCGAATGAAAGCTATAGCTTCTGTAAATTGTTTTGAGAAAAAGAGTTATCCAGCAGATTCAAAGCCATCTAGTAAGTGAAAACCCAGACAAAAGCTGGAGTTTTACTTTTAGTCCTACAAAAAAAGAGCCAACAAAGAGTCAAAAGACTGAAAAAGAACCAACTCAAATCCCAGACCCCACAAAGAGATCTTTGTGGAACATTGTGCCCCTCAGGCTTGGCTCTTGTTTTTCTGGACATAAACGAAGACAAAAATCCAGTAGAGTTAGTAGATGAAGCCAGTAAGGCAACCAGAAGGTGTGTCAGTTGAGGATTAGCTACATAAGCAAGGACTATTTGTAGTCTTTGAGCATTTTTTTTTTTACCTCTAGCAATTCCCTTCGAGATAATGTTCCAAAAATTGCTCACAGGTTGGCATGTTTTGGAGATGCTGTTTAAAAAAGCAGTAATGGATGTTAAGAACTATTATGCACTCTGTTGGCTATTTTTATTGAGCTGCTTTTTTTTAAGTCCTGAAATATGAGGGTCTTCAAAATTAATGCAGCAATATGGATACTGTTATTACAAAGCTCTTAGTTGTTCGTATAACCATTATATTTCAGATTGGTTTAAGAATAGTTAGAATATTCGTATTTAAAAAAAAAAAAAATAGAAGGAAAAACAAACCCTGTGTTGGACCTGACATATTGACCTCTGAAGATTTGAATCCTCTACAGACATCCTGCAGTGATATTGAGTGGGGAGAGCTGTACAGAAATGCTGACAGAGAATGTTGCATCAGATAAATAGATCAATTTTCTTGGCAGAATAACAACGTTTTTCCTTCTTTGATACGGGGCGAATGGAATTGCTGAGCTGTGTTCTCAGTGAAGATTAGATACGTATTTCGAGGCCAAAGCTCCTCTCTATCAGAAGTTAATATTAACAAAACCCACAAAAACCTCTCTGCTTTAAGTACTGCTGCTACTGCTGTTAATGTGTGTGTGCCTATCGGAAAGTACGGCGTGAATGGCTCTCGCTTTTTATCCACAAAGAAATGTATTCAGTTCTTTCAGGGGGGATGGAGTGAAATGCTTCAGCTCACCATGTTTGTTCTTCTGTGGTTTAGATGAATACAGCACATCCATTTCTTAAATGAATGTGCAAATCTTCTCTCTCTTATACCCTCAAGAGGAACATGTTATGGTTCCCTCTCATCTCAGCATCTACCCAAGCCGGGTGTTCTTCCTTTCCCCGTCTTGGGTTTTCCAGGATTTTTTTTTTTCTGCCTTTTTTTTTTTTTTTCTCCAATTATCATAGGCACCTTTTGGCTCAGATGGTCTAGTCTTGCATGAAAATTAGATTTTAATTAATCTCTCGCAAAAATTTCTGCCTTGTGTGGGTGATGTCACGTTTCCATTATCTAACCCTTAATAACTGATTATAGCCTAATTGAATGTACTAGAGGAAAAACGACAGGATGTCAGGATATAAAGTTCATTAAGGAAAATCAATTTGCAAGGCTTTAAATTGCATTACGGGCTACCCTTTAAATCATCTAATGTATTTCTTCCTGGTTTGGGAAGGTAAATAGGCACATTGTGGAGAAATATGTGCAAGAAGAAGTGGTAGATTTTGTGAGCAAATTAAATTGCAAATGACTGAAGATCAGACAACAATTCCATTATCAATGACAAGCTGCCAAGGTACTCAAAGAAATACTTTGCCAAGTGCCTTGTATTTTCCATTTCTTTGTCTTTCAAAAATAAATAAATCTTGCTTGTAGGTTGGACCGAGATGTATCTCATTTTATTAAAAAAGCCAATAGAGAAGGGTTAATGAATACCAACTCTATTACTTGCTCTGCAGGATGGATTTGGCAGCCCCTTTACATGCCAGACTAGATGTTTTCATCTTTTTCAAGTCTATAAACAGTAGAAGCTGCTTATAGTCATATTCTTGGCATCAGCAGCAGCTGGATGCATTTCAATTAGTGTCTTTCGTGGTACTGAGTCAATACAGCACCTTTGTGAATTGTTTAATAAAAGCAGTCAGTGGGAGATGACCTTACTTTGGTAGTTAACTCTTGACAGTTGTTTGAGTACGTGGCAATATGCTGGTGACAGTTGACGTTTCGTGAAACTGGTATGTTTCTGTTGGGGTCACAGGGCTAGCTGCATCTGCTCACGGCTTCCTGGATGCCCAAGGGAGACAATTTTGGAGCAATTCTGGAGAGGGAAGGTAAGGATGGTCACTGGACTCGGAGGCCTGGGTCTGTCTATTCTACCTTGTATATATTGGTGAGGTCTGACTGGTATTGGGATATCTCTTGCTCTCTGCATGACCTCTGATGTTTAGTATCAGGCAACAATGATTTTGTTCAAAAACTACGATAAAGTGATAGCAAACACCCGTGACATTACAAGATAAATGAAACAAGATCCAGTTCTGAAACAGAGGTTTTGTCTCTAGCATCCTGGTTTCTTCTTGGTACTATTTTAGGCTGGATTTTGGAAATGTAACATGAGTTGGTCCATCTATATTTCTTCTCCTCTGGCCTTTGGCATTCACACATTCTCAGCACTGCAGTGGGAGACAAAGACCCCGTTTCTGACCGGGACTCCTTTATGGGGTCAGGGCACTACGACTGGGCACCAAGCCTGGTTGCGTGACTTCAGCTACTTGCATGGTACGTGACAGCCTTTGATGAAAGGATACGTCCCAACCATACATCCACTACCATGGACGTATTCTGTATCTGCATACCTTTGTCCAAGATACGACTGCTTACCAGAGCTTTCCATGGTCTTCCTGTGCACCAGTGGGGATGATGAACCCAGATATCTCAGTATGCAAAAGCAGACCTGCAGTCTCCTGTCTATAGTCATTTTCAGGTGAGATAATTAATTAGGACTTCAAAGGAAGAAGATGGCACATTTAGCAGAAGTTTGAAGTCACATTTTGTCACCTTCCCAGAAGTTGTTTAAAGAGTGGAGAATTGGTACAGTACGTCTTTCTCTTTGAGATGATTTATACGGAGTTTTTAATTACATTGGAGATCTCTTAAATATAATTTTGTGTGATGGCATCTGGTACAAACTGAATGCCTCACTTTGATCTCCTGTGGAAGAGAGGTTGACAGTAATCTTCAAATGAAGAGTAACATCAGCAGAAAAACAGAGATGAAATTAACATATTGGAGCATAGCTTTTCTTGTAATCATCACCATATTAAATATGGAGGGGAGTATTCTGAAAATCAAGTTTGCATTTTGAACAGCGTAAGCGGGGCTGAGTTGCCCTCATTAGCTGTTTTGTATTAAATTTGACAAGAAAACTGATGCTGACAAGCACTGGAAATGTTTTTTTTTTTATCTTGTTTTTAATCGTTTTAGATCACCTACTAAATATCTTGTAATATTTTAGTGGATGTCTCATTCATAGTAAAAAAAAAGTGAACAAATTGAATATAGAAAATAAAAATGTAATCTTCTCAGCCTCTTGCTCCTTGTAATAGTACCAGAATGAAAATTATGAGACATCTGTGTTTTCCTTTACTTTCAATTTGCAACCATATTTTTGCATGTTTGATATGATTGAAAAACTATGTCGCATATTTTTGCAATGAATTTGCATTTCAGGTACAAAATTTTGGCCAGTTTTCTTGTAAATTCCACATGACTGTAAGGCCCTTTAATTTTTTTTTTCACAGGATTTCAGAACATACCCAGTGTCTTTCCTGGGTGTAAATAAGATGTATCAAAATATACAGATGCTCACTTTTATGTGTTATCATCCCACAGATGAACTCACAGTGAACATTTTCATTCTGAATATATTCAATTTTGTGGTTTGTTTTTTTTTTTTTAAACAGATACATATTTGGGAATGCTAAAAAGGGAGAAGGAACTTTTTATAATTCCTTGCATTTATTGTGAAAACATCTAAATATCTCTTACAAACATTCATTGAAGTCTTTATTGAAGACTTTTATTCCTAAGCAATATAATATCTCTTTGTGTGCCATAAGCATGACGTTAATGTTGTCTTTATGGTAATTCCAGGGGAGTCACTCAAGTCTTTCTTTCAGGAGGAAGATGCTGCTGGAGGGTTTCTGTGTTTTCCTGACACTGACTTCACCCCGTTGCTGCTTCTGTGAGGAGACATCTAGACAGAAGAGAAAGGCCAACGTCCTTGCACTGATAGCTCTTCTGTCAGACGGATGGAGATGGGCTTTAAATATGTTTATTGTACTTAATTATCATTTGTTAATGTTGTTTAACTGAAAACGTAGCTGTGCTCCGGCTTACCCCACCAAAAATGCAATCTAGTTTAGTCTAATGCTCTTTGTTCAACGGGCACTACTACACAGAAAAATACCATTGTTTCAGGTTGAGGTCCAGATAATTTGTCAAAGAAACACGATGAAAAATAATAACTACCAACACTATGCTCAGGCCTCATGGGTGCAATTTGGCCCTAGCCCAAAGCCAGAGGAAGATGTCACTGCACTTTGAATGGTGCCTTTAGTAGACTGGCACTTATGTATTCTCCATCCTTTACGTGCCCCCCTCTCATCCCAGTGTCATAGTCCCCAGTCTGTGCCATGTGCTGGGGACTTGGCTATTCTTCCTTTCGTGTTTTAATGGCTCTCTGTGATTGAGCTGACTGTGTTTTCAACAGGACAACAGAGCAAAGCAGAAGAGGGAATCAGCCATGGATGGTTTCAAAAAAGCATCTATATTTGTCACTGTTCACTCTGGCTATACCCTCGTTTGGGTTGACAGAGGAGGTTTTTGGAGGCAGAGGAGGAGAAATACTGTAATTATTTTCCTGTAAGCCAGAATACCACCTACTGCACTGCTGTTAGGACATGGCATACACGTGTGTTCCTGTACGTTGAATGGCTTCGTGAGCCGTGAAGGTACCTGGTAATTCAAATGCACATTGGCTCTGGCAGCATCTTTTTCTTTCATGCATAGCACATCAGAACCCCTGTCATTGAAGGCAACTATAAAAATATATATAATATATATAATAGGGCAGGCTGATTTTCTTGTTTTCATTTCAGAGTCAGGGGTATTTCTGGAAAATAATCTTAGCAAAAAAAATAACAATTATGGTTAACCTGCTATTTGCAGCTGAGATATGCAGTGATTGTCTGTTGCTTAGCGTGACAAAACGCTAGACGAATATAGAGCAAAACTGCAGCAAAAAAAAAAAAACCACAACAGAGAAAGTGGTAAGAAATGAGTGGGAAACCAGGTCTCTGTTAGATTTGGGACGGTGAGTGGCATAATAAGAAAATCCATTGTGGATTTTCTATCAGGCTGAAAATCTCCTGCAATTTAGGTAACGAGAAGCTCGTGCCCCGTTGTGTTAGTACTGCTGTGGTTCCGCTGCTCGTGACCAGCAGAGAGAGGGAAGCGATCTGATAAATGAAATGTAACCACCTGATGCATAATTCAGCCTTGCAAGGGCAGTGTAGGAAAACAGGATCATATCTAGATAAATTAATCTATCTCAGGTTTATGACTATCTCAAGGCCTTCTGTTTCATTGGCAGTTCAGTCACAGGTATATATGTGATTATTATTTCAAATGGAAAGTTCTCTTCCCATAGCTATTTTTGAAAGATGCTGGCTCAGAGCAAAACCACTTTAGTGAACTATGCTTTCATTTTGAAGTACAATAGCAACTGTCAGTTAGAACCATCATTTGTTTTGCTTTGTTTTGTTTCGTTTCTATTATTCGTGTATTATCATTTCAGGGAATAAATTTGTATGTAAGCAGTCAGTGCCAGAAGTTTGAACTTTCATTTGTCATTCTAGACGTTGACACCGCTGCGGTGCGTTACGCTCACCAATTCCAATCACAACCAGCTGGTTAATAACAGCTGCGTCAAGTTGGCTTTACTCACAAGTTGCAACAACTTAATAAATGCAGAGGGGAGAAGGAACACTGCAGCACTTTGCAGGAGATCGAGACATAGAATCATAGAATCATAGAATGGTTAGGGCTGGAAGGGACCTTCAAAGGTCATCTAGTCCAACCCCCCTGCAAGGAACAGGGACATCTCCAACTAGATCAGGTTGCTCAGGGCCTCGTCCCACCTGGCCTTGAACGTCTCCAGGGATGGAGCATCCACCACCTCTCTGGGCAACCTGTTCCAGTGGTCTCGTGCCCACAAAGGCAACTGGGTGAGCTCGTTGCATGGACTGGAATCCATCGGAGGCCCTTGGCCAGCTCTATAGGTGCTGATCTGCACACTAGGATTGAAGTCACACAGCAGCTGCCTGTGCAACATGAACTGGGGCAGTGATTGAGGGCAACAGGCTGTCCTGAAAAAAACTGAATTTGTGGTATCACATCTTTGGCCAGGACTGATGTCGACTGTAGCCTCCACTAGAATGGATTAATGATTAAAAAATGATAATGATATTGATAAAATGATAATGATAAAAATGATAAAGATATTACAAATGATAATATAATAATTACATGTGTATCATTATTATATATCATATCGTGGAATCATTATCATACATCCTATGATAGTACAAATTATAATGATAAAACCCGAGTACTTGTCAGGCCTCCGAAGCGATTCCTGCTCCCTCTCCCTTTCCCAAATATAACTCTGAATTCCAGCTCCCTTTTCCTCCAGCTTTCATGCATTTGTTTTACTCGGCATAAGCCACTTGCTACGAAGCGAAGCCGCTGAAATCCGCCCAGCTTGCAGCCTGTAGTCATAGAGTCATAGCATCATAGAATGGTTAGGGCTGGAAAGGACCTTCAAAGTCTTTCCAGGTGGGCTATTTTATTTTCCAGCAGACTGTGCTGGGGTAGGGGAGGCTCCCCACGAGAGGAGATACAGCTCAAACGCGAGTGAAGTGCACGCAGGGGGGAGATGGCGGGGGAAGAAAGAGTGATTTCGGGATCGGTGTTAGGGATTTCATATACAAAAATGTGAGATTCAATAGCTTCTGTTATCTTTAGGAGGAGACATGCAGAGAGCTTGTCTGTGGCTCTTATCCCTCAGGCTATCTGAAAAGATTATGGATATTCTCTGCGCAGTGGTGGCATACTGAACATCCACACATCTCGTTCATGTATTGCTGTTCACAAACAGGATCACGGCTGTAACATCCAGGGACAGAAAATGTCCTTTTGAATTACTCCAGTCCTTATTCTGCGTGTTGTATCCAGTTCCTTCCCCATTAGAAAGGCTGTTTGGTTTTTTTTCTGGAAACAATAGGGAACAGCAGATAAGGAAGTCGTCTACAGCAGATACAACCACTTAGTTTCTGTCAGCTAGACAAGGATGCTCTCTTCCTCTCCAATATAATGGCAAACAAAATGTGAAAAAAAAAGCCTGTTTTCATTCACTAAGTTCCTTCAGTGCTGGAGCTGATAAAATCTTAAATGTGCATCCAGAGCTAGCGACAATGGAAGGAGAAAAGGGGCTCTTTCTCAGTGGGTACCAAACGAACCGAACAGGAGAACATCCTGACATTACCCAATGCTGTAGTGAGGGTGAGGAATAAATGGGTTAGAATTCAGGGAAGAAAGGTCTTTGCAGGGTGGTTAAACTTGATGCTGTGGTTTAAATTTCTGCTCAGGAAGTCCCTGAACTACAGACTGGCAAAAGCTGGGGGGGGGAATAATGAAGAAAGGATCACTCTCCTCTCTTTTCCTAACACTCTTTCCCTAAATAGCTACCAATAAACACATAATATTGGACTTAATAGAGTTTTGTCTGTCTCTGGCTGGCTGTTCCTCATACTGGTAAGTAGGTCCCTAGATGCAAGTCTTGGTGACAGTTCGATAGTAGCATGACATGGAGAAAGATGGATGGGAGTGTTCTCGAATTTTCTTTTTTTGAATATTTTTTTTTTTAGTTTTCTATGCACTTGTCTTGTTTTTTTTTTTTAACAATATCTGCTGTAAGAAGTAAACAACTTTAAACAATCAGCCTGTTCAGTAAGGGTAAGTCTGATATTATCTATTTAAGTAGGATTTACGCTTCAAATCTGCCAGCGTTAATATTCATTTATACTTCATTTTCAGAGTTGTCAGCAAAGTATGCTATGAGGTAACTCAGAATCTGTGTTGTTCACAGTTTTCAGTTTTACTGAAGAATATACTCAGAGAATATTGGTAGGTCCCAGTTAAGATGCATGGAAGGTTTGTGAGGAGAAAGCAGCATCATTTTTGTAGATTAGTGAAGACGAAGACTTTCCTTCTCCCACCTATGACTCACGACTCTTTTCCAAGAGAAAAGGGTAGTCAGAAGTATTGGTACAGACCAACTGGTTTTGCACTGAAAAAAACCCAACAAACCAATAAAAAAAAAAAACCAAACATTTTTGCCACCTTGCTTTATTAGTGCTTTATAAGACATGCACCTGAAGCATGAAGGGGTCATGTGTTCTTTCTAAAGGTGTCTTAAAATGATGAAGCATTTCTAAAGCCAATAGTTTATTCTTCACAATATACTTCATGTTAATAATAAATTTGTGGAACTGGCATGAATTCCATCTGCTTTATCTTTTACAAGCTCACAAAAAGAGAGATTTTCAGAATAACAATCAGATATTGTTCAAAAAAAAAGGAAAAAGTAAAGAAGTTACTTTCTTACCCATGGTGTATTTGTTTGGAGGAGCTGGAACTTCCTCCCTCATAATCATATCAAACCTAAATTGCTCTTTGTACGGCCATCAGGACTGAATCCGTACTTCTAAAGGTTTCATTTCTGAGGGCTCTGTAAATCAGATTTTGTTCTTTGTGCACTGAAATATTAATAAATATTGCATATCAATTTTTAACTTATCTTTTCTTTCACTGGGTATGGCTCGTAAAAATGTCTCTGACTCCACTTACTAATATCCAGACTAAGCACAGCAGCATTAAAACAGAGCACATAAATACAAGAGAAATGTAAATGAAAGAATTCTGGTAACGAGACCTGCCTGAAGAAATTTGTACAGACAGAGTAATATATATTTCCTCCAAAATGTCTTACAGATATTTAAGATTAAGCACATTACAAAACACTCTGAGGTTTATAGATTAACTCTTGGAACATATTTAGAGCATTATTTCTGATGACAACAACACAGTTCTTTGAACAGTGTGCATTTCGTATACACAGAACAGCGGTAGAATAAATAAGACATATATTGCACTGGAAAAAAAGCTACATTTCACAATTCAATTAGAGTTTGGCAGAAAAATAGAAACAGGTAGATATCCTCACAAAATGATTATGACCTGTCTGGTGAAGATTCTGTCAGTGAATAATTGCAAGCAATAATTTTGTTTTCCGTAATTTAAGGTAATGTTATACATGTATATCAACAACGGAGGTAAACAAACCTCAACAAGCCATGGGCCTCAGTTAAGTGCTAGTTTAAGGGCAAAGCTTCTGTTTGCTACAGGGCTTGCAGAAACACTGGGTAGTACCTTTTTCCTGGTACTGAAAATGCTGATGGGCATCCTCATGGAGTTATGTGTTATTCAGTACTTTAATTGTCGAGCACAGCTGGTTTTGGCAGGTCTCAGGTTGCTTCTTCATGTCTCTTTGTTGGCTCCTTCCTGGTGATGTGCCACTGCCAGTGAGGGCTGGCTTCTCAAAGTTCCTGAAAGTTTTTGCTGTCTCAGCTCCAAGTTGGCGTTCCTTGGCTGTTCCCCGGTGGGGGTGTCCAAGCCAGTTGTACGCAGCTGTTCATTGATCATGCAGGTCCCGATGCACTCGGGAGCAGCTGTACCACCCATAGGCAAGAGCAGTAGGAATGCAAAAGGACCCTGAACAGGTGTCATCTCTGACACTACTTGGACCTGTCGTCCTCAGCACATCAGAGACCTTGACCTAGGTAGAGCCCCTGGGAGAGGATGGGACTGTCCATGTTTCTGGGGACAGGAAGTGCTGGGGGTGGCAGTGGTCCCACCTGTGGGAGAGATGCTCTGCTTGGGAGGGATGCTCTGCTGGCTTGCCAGCAAAATTAAGTGATCAGACCATGTGCCATCAAGGAGGATGAGTGGGAGATGGACAAGATCTTCACAGTTCCCCTACAGAGGCACATATCAGAGTCTTACCGCCATTTCAGAGAAGGATGGACAACATTCAACAGAGCAATGGTCAGAAACTTCCAAGATGGCAGCGACTGGAAATTTGGCATTTCCCACAAAACAATAAATCTCTCTTCTCTGACTGTGTTTCTGCAATTACAGAAGAGGCATTGAGACTATAAACATAGGTCTGTCATGGTTTAACTCCAACCAGCAACTAAGCCCCACCCGGCCGCTTGCTCACTCCCCTCACAGCGGGGTGGGGGGCAGAATCAAAAGAGTAAAAGTGAGAAAAGTCATGGGTAGAGGTAAAGTTTCATAGGTAAATCAAAATCTGCACCACAGGCAAAGCAAAACAAGGAATTCCTTCACTCCCCATCAGCAGGCAGGTGTTCAGCCATCTCCAGGAAAGCAGGGCTCCATCACCCATAATTATGACTTGGGAAGGCAATCGCAGTCACTCCCAACCTCCCCTCCTTCCTTCTTCTTCCCCCAGCTTTATATGCAGAGCATAATGTCATACAGTATGGAATATCCCTTTGGTCAGTTGGGGTCAGCTGTCCCAGCTGTGTCCCCTTCCATCTCCTTGGGAACCCCCAGTCTACTCGCTGGTGGGGTGGGGTGAGGAGCAGAAAGGGCCTTGACTCTGTGTCAGCACTGCTCAGTGGTAACTACAACGTTCCTGTGTTACCAACACTGTTTCCAGCACAAACCCAAAGCATATCCCCATAGCAGGTGCCATGAAGAAAATTAAGTCTAATTAATCCCAGCCAAAACTAGCACAAGGGCACTGGAAACCGGTGAGGAAGATGATGTCCCATCAGGGGAGGCATCAGAGTTGGCTAAGCCTTACCAAGAGTATGCATGAAGAAAGAAAAGGAAGATGATCATTACTCAAGGCTTTCTCCTGTGAAGGATGAAGGTATCTATCTCTGTGTCTGGAGAGGCAGAGGTGGTAGAATTGGAGGAGACTGGTAAAAGACAAATGTTGCACCTATCTTCAAGCAACAATCCAGTTTCACTTCAGTCCCTGAGAAGGCTATGCCATTTCCGAGAACATGCTGATGGCTGGATTGGTTTTCAAATTCAGGTGTCTTAAGATTACACTGTTCCATAATGAGATATTCTAGTGATCATACAGCAGAGGGCTGCTCATGGGAACAGGATGTGTCTGAGTCAGCGTAGAAGTGACAAGCCATAGTCTCACTGCACTGACCATCCCTGTTGTCCAAAGTTACGTGACAGCTGTAGAGACCATGTCCATCTTAAAATGGAGAAGTGCTAGGAAAACGTGAAGAAAATTCATTAAAATGGATACCATCCAGCTGATACGCTTCATGCCTCCATGCTTGGGTGTCATTAGGTCATGCTCATCATTAGGATTAAGGTTCGTTAGGTTAGATATGAGAAAGAAATTCTTTACATTGAGGGTGGGGAGGCACTGGAACAGGTTGCCTGGAGAGGTTGTGGATGCCCCATCCCTGGAGGTGTTCAAGGCCAGGTTGGATGAGGCTTTGAGCAACCTGGTGTAGTGGAAGGTGTCCCTGCCCATGACAGGGGGGTTGGAACTAGATGGTCTTTGAGGTCCCTTCCAACCCAAACCATTCTGTGATTCTATGATTCGTTAGATAGCGCTAATGATCTGTCTGTGGGAGCAGTGAGCCATGTGAACGAGCGTCCTTTAGATTGCACTGATGACTGGACTGAGCACTGAACCACCCCAAAAAATCTGTATCTGCAACATTTAGACCATTTGGACCGTTTAGACCATTTGGGCCTAGGAACACTTTTGGTAGACCTCCCAAGACTCTAAAGTACCAACGACTGCCAGGGATCGGTTGAGTCTCACTGCACAAAACAGAACAAATGAAAAAACTTTTAATTCCGTGGTGATTAAAAAAACATTTATCATGGAAGCTTTATGAGCAGGAATTTGTTCAGTTACACTTCTGTCGTGCTGAAAACAGCTTGCTCTAGATCAAATTAATTTTTTGGGGTATGTGATCGGGAGTCACTGGCATGAAATCAAAAGGGTTTTCCTAGGTTTGGCAGCTTAATTACCTTCACCCTGATTTGAAGAGCTCACCCTTAATAACTTTTTGGCCATGTGTCTTTAAAAATCATGTTTTCACAAATCTTGATATTAAAAAAACCTTCGCAATGAAGTGCTTCAGAAATCCTGGGTGCTTCACCAGTTTTTGCCTGGCCTACTTTAGAGATTAGTTCAATTTAGGTGATATTTGATTCCCCACTGTTGATGTTGTGGGGTGGTTTTTTTTTTTTTTCTTTTGCTTCTTGTGGAGATTAGCTTTATATAAACATGTTATCCATAGCATAAATCAAAGTAGCTGGAAATAGTAATATAGTATGGTCATGTATATTCATGGTTGTTTGATGAAGGAAAGACATTAACATATTTCTAGAGTCTCTGTCATTCCCTTCTTTTTCTTTTTTTTTTTTTTACTTAAAAGAAAAAAGAGAAACAAGGAAAATGTCCTAGTAAATTCATGTGTTTATGAGAGTAAAATTATCGAAACAGGTAGGGCAATAACTCACTTTTTCTCTCTAATTCGGTGATTTGTAAATTAATGAGAGAAAAAATGTTTTTCTGGTTCCATCGATCAGTGATGTAGCAGATTCTACTCTTGTAACTAAGTGCCATTTTTCCTTCTCCCCTTCAACATGGGGAATTTAAACGCTTTTGAAACAACCACCAGCACCACTTTGACAAGCAGGAGAGCCTACGCTGGTGTCGGAGAGCTTGCAGCAGTTCTGCACGCCTCGTCAGATGGATTTTACTTTCTCCAACCATCACCTGCCAGTATTGTTCATACCGAGTTGATTATCTGTTGCTTAGGATTATAACGGAGAGACGTCCCTTTGTGCAAGCTGGGTGTTGTAAAGTGTGTCATGATCCAGGTGAAGGGCAGGACGGCATCTCGTCTGCAGAACTTCGCCCTGAAGGCATTAACGTGTGCCCGGTCTATTGCTGAGTCCTACCCTGGTTCCTTCATTCAACAGCCATACCAGAGATAAGTATCTCATGGTGTTATGCCCTCTGTGCTCCTGTAAGACAACAGAATTATTGATGATTCATAGATTCATAGATTTCTAGGTTGGAAAAGACCTTAGAGATCATCAAGTCCAACCATCCCTAATCCCCATTAAACCATATCCTCATGAGTAGACTTTAAAATCGGAGAAATTCTTCCTTTGTCTATTTACAAAATCTCAGTCATTCCGACCAACTTGACGAAGGTGCCTAGAAAGCCCAAGGTCGCCCTCGTATCCGAGGATCTCTTGTGAGCTGGCCCAGGACTTTCCTTAGGTCAGGAGGAGCACAATTTCTACAGCCATGAGGGTTACAAGCTATTCTGTACGTTGGGTCTTGCACATACCATGTAATAGAATGCTAGGCCGTGCAAGTAGAGGTCAGCACCTCCTGCCAAGTTAATTTACTGTTCCTGCACAGAAAAACACCAGTTCATGCTTGTGAGGGCTTCTAAGGAGTCCCACTGGAGAGAGGGCGAAAGGGGCCTCACTGGATATGAGTGTTGAAATTACTTCAATGAATGTTGAAATGATTGGCTTAGTTATTAGTGAAGTTAAATGACTGGCTCCACGAATCTCAACAGACCACCTTCCAGCAAAATAAAACTCTAGCTTCCTCCCTCCTTTAGATATTTCATACTTAATCCAGATGAAACTGATTTTTTTGGGGGGGAGCTTTGGCTCTGTCAGAGGTGGAGCGGGTCAAAGATTAGATTTTCTATTCCATTCTATGTTGCATCTTTGAGTTGACCAAAAAAAAAAAAAAAAGAAGAGAGGTCATTCATTCATTTGTGAACGAAAAAACAGAGTTGTGAGAGTTTCCCAAAGAGGGGAAAACTTGGAGGGGGGAAAAATAACAGGAAGCTTAGCAATAATCATAGAATCATAGAATGGTTAGGGTTGGAAGGGACCTCAAAGATCATGAAATTGCAAAGCCTGGAGTGAACTGAAGGCTGGCATCCAGGTTCTGGGGATCCCCTGCTCAACGATGGCTTTCAACCCTTCTCTGTTCCCATGTCCTCCCCAGCACAGGGCAGAACTGGGAGATCCAGAACACGAGATTTCAGTTTCTGCTTCCACATCAGAGTACCTTCGGGATCTGAGAAGGTCTCCGAAGGTTTCTGCAAGCTTGAGACACAGGAGAGAAGATGGGATTAGGCTTGAAGCTCCTTTGTAAGGCTTCCATTACTGTGTTGTTGTCGAAAAAGATAAATGAAGTGAGACTTACCACTGCAAGCTTAGATAAGCAGGAGAAAGGAAAAACTGACAATTACCAGTTTGATCTAATAGTGTAATAATGTAAGAAACTGGATTTAATACACAGTAAAACAACATGAGGCAATGGAGATACTATAATTACGGAAATAACTTAATACATACATGTTTAATTAAAAACACCATTTATCTAAGAACATCCACTCTGTTTTGAATAGTAATTTGAAACCACTAAAGCTCTAGTTGAACAATATAATTTTCATTTAAGACTAATCTTAGACCTGCACATTGAAGATATTCAGCACGGTGGAAATTAGATTTCAATGAATTGTATAGTGGTTTGTCTCTCAGATCCCAAACTGTGAAAAGTAACGTGGATCATGGAAGCCCAGCACATAATTGCCTTTACTGCATAATGTTAAAGTTAGCACTTAGCAGTGTCCAGCTTCTGAAATAATATTGTCAGGGCTGTTACTTGTAATTTTGGTAGCTTTAAAAAAAACAACTAAATTTAATTCCAAGAGGGAATTTTGAATTGTCAAATTTCTCTTTTCTTACCGTTTATTTTTAAAATTGCTTTCACTTTGAATAAAATCCTAGTGAATAAGTCTAGTTCCTTTGTGTTCCCTTTGTATGGCACTAATCATCCTTACCCAGCTGGACTGAGTTGAGATAATGAACTAATTACTAATCAACTCAAGGTACCCATCCTGCCTACAAGAGGCAGGCCGTTTCCTCCTGGCTGTGGAGGATGCAACAGTGTCCTTGGTGCTGCAGCCCAGGCTGGTGAGTGACACCTTTGATGTTTTATACTGTATGTTTATAGAAAGTGGGAAAAAAAAGTATAGCCATGAAAAATTAGACCATTCCTTTAGTGAGCTTCTCTTTTCTTCTGTTTTTTTGTTGTTGTTGTTGTCAGTTGATTGGGTTGTTGTGCAGGTTTTTTCCCTTAAGAAAATATTTTTTTTAGAAAAAAAAAGCATTTTACCAAATGCCTATGAAACCAATGGCCAAATTGAACTTGTCCATGCAAATTCAGGTAATACAGGAAACTGAAAATTATGATTTCAGAATGCAACAGGGTTTGAAGGGAAGCTGTATTGATGGGCTGATGTTCTCCAAGGCATTTCTGATCAGTTCCAGAAACAGCTTGGTACTTAACCACTCAATTATCTCATTGCCTTCATTCTTTTCTTACTTTCATGGATATTTTTCTCTTTGTTTCTGTTATAATTTTTCAAGAATTAGAAAAAGGCTTATAGAATTAAAACCTTTGTTTCAGTGTTTATAAAAGCTCCTAGAATGCGAAGGTTTTTCTTTCTAAGTCATCAAGTTTGACCTTACCAGAAAACCTAATCCACTTTCTGAAAAGAATAAGACATTTCACTGACTTGTTTTTCATTAAAGTTTCCACATGTCCCCTCTCATTTTCTCAGCTGGCCATTTAAGCTGCTTCCAATATAGTCATAAATTTTATTTGTAAACATGGCTTTCTGACATTCAGGTTTTATATATCTCCAGCAAAGCTATGTACCTTCTGGGGGTGTATTCAGTGTGGTGATGGAGCCGAAGCCATGGGCAGTTCACTCTTTCATCTTGTCCCTCCCTTATGCTTAGTTTGGGAATTTTGAATTAAATATATTATAGCAACTTTCCACGTGTTTGTATCACCAAAAATGTAAATGAAGGGTGGAAATGCTCACGGTGGCGGCAATCCTGGAGAATGAACATTCCACGGTGTCAGACCGAGCAGTGAGAAATACTTTTCTGCACGTGGGAAACTCCTGCTGAGATGGGAAAACAGGAATTCCTGCTGTGGTACGTTGTTGGGTAGCAAAACCATCAGATATAGTGAAAAGTCAGTAACTTCTGTCCGTGCCTATAAGCATCTTATTATAAGGCTGGAGCGTGACCTCAGCTCAGGGCTTTTTGGGAAGCTAGAGCGCAGGAAGACTTTGATGTATTGCAGTAGTGTCTACTTCTGATGATTTACTCTGTCTTGGACTTGGTAATCCCTTCAAAGAGCTGTCTCCTAGATTTCTAAGAGATAGCATTACTTTCCTCAAATGGGGAGATAACAAAGATGTTTTGGAGCAGTGTGTCACTCGCATTGATTTATTAGAACAATGCACACGAATCGCTGTAATTTAGGCTCCTCATTTACATGAAAATTAGTTCCTTCTGAGAAAGATTCCGTATGAAACAGACGTTTGAGCTTTAATAATCTGTGCTTTAATAGATCTGAGGCATCTGGGGACCCTCTTGAACCGTACAGATTGTTTTCTCTCCTCTGTTGTGCCACAAAAATAAAGTGTATGGAAGCTGCGGATTTGGCGTTGGATGTTACACAGAGAGGTGGGTGTTGGAACCTTTTAGTGATGCAAACCAGGCACTCTGGGCTTGCCCTATGGCCTTAGGCAAGTTGCTCACCTCTAGAGTTGGCCATCGACTTTCTAGGAGAAAACGCCAACTTGTTTAAAATTGAAACCGTAAGAAAGAGCTTCTTTTGATGAATTTCCTGTTCTGGTGTTCAGATTTGTTTGATAAATGGCCACATCTCCAAATTCTTTCAAAATGTAAAACTAAATTTTAGTGGAAAGTTTAAAGTAAAATAAATCAAAATGTCAACAAAATCTGGAGTTTTTAAGATGTTGAAAAAATTTCAACAAAATCTCAGGTTTGTTGAAATTAGATGTTTCAGGGGATCAAATGCAACTCGAGGCAACTCTAAGTTTCAAATATCTCAGCTTCTGCTTTTTGTCCCAGTTCAGGATAGATTCTCCTCCCAAAATTCTTGCAGAGCTGGTGATCTGTTTTTGCCATGCTCTATTTAATAATGCTCCAACCTCAGATTCTCCTCAGATTAAATGATTACTTCACTGTAGAGAGAGCAGCAGATGTTCTAAATTCGATTTCTTTTTGAAATTACATTTTTTTTCCCTTGTCACTTTGACTTCTCTTTCTTTTTTAACTTGTCTCTCTCCCCTGCCCCCCCCTTCAAACAAGCCAAACACACCTGAGCCCTCAACATCTTCTTGATCAGAAAAATACCATCTCATTTGAGGACTTCACTGTGGCATGGGAAAAAGCTCCATTCAGTTGAGACTTTCTCCTGAGTTTTCGTTATATTTCATGGTAAGACTCCAGCTATTTTTCAGCTGGGACTCAAACATCTTCTGTGGCTGCATGCCAGCTAAAACCTCAGAGAGCTAAAACTTCACTGCTTCCATACAGCATGGCCAAACCTTGCCTGGTTCTTCCTGAAAATCTGCTGTCTCTGTTCCCATTAAGCTGATAATTCTCACATCCCAGTTACTCAGTGCCAACCAAAGTTATACATTCTTCTTTTAGTTTTCTATAACTTCAAGTGAGGCTGATGAAATACAATAATTTGAATGGCTCTGGTGAGGAAAGTTGCATATGTCTGTATTGGATTGAAATAAAGTGGATTTGGTTTTAAACCCCACTATTTTTCTTATTGACTTTATATTTTAAGGGAAACATAATAAGCGAGATGGCAATATCATTAAGAAGTGTGTGATCTAAATGACTGGCATGTGAGAAAACAGATTTTCTGTTAAAAAATAATTTATTTAAATAAACCTATGTAACCAAAGTCATGCACATCACTGACAACATAATAGCCATGAAATCACTGCTCACCATAACCAGAACAACGCGAGGCCCCGCAGGACTCCTGATTCATGGTGCATGTGGAGCATTTCAGGGACTGAATTAGGTATGGGAGGAGAAGAAAAGTGCTTCCAGAAAGTTAGCTCATTTTCTAGCTTGAAAAGCAGCCATGATAAAATAATGCATATTTAAATGTTCCGTATTCTTCATCAACCTGATAACTTTATCAACAGCTTTCATATTATTTATTCTTTAATTACTTCTCCTAGGTGCTAGTTATTAAGCTCACATATTTTTAAATGGCCTGAATGCTCTGCTGCCTGGTTCATCTTAGAGAATTGTGTTGAATTAAGTGGTTTGAGAAACCCTTAGCATAGTTGCTCCAAGATGGGTTGTACCTGTGCCTTAGCGTTTGTATGAGCCTGTAATTCACTGAAATAAAGCTAATCCACTTCAATGAGGTCTATAACAATGTTAAGTGTCCAAGCATTAGGGTACTGTACCAATTTGGGAAACTGGATTTTTAAACTAGCTTAGTGATATCAATGTGTTCATCCATTTATTTCTAATTTAACCTTTTTCTCTAAACAGAACTTAGTGATAGTTAACTGCAAAAGATGGTATGTCCCAAGAACGACTCCTCCATTTTGGGTATTACCCTGGAGAATAACTGGATTTCTCTTTACTAGGCTTAAACAGCATGAAGGAATTTCTTTTTTATTATGAATACCATTGAGAATCTCATTTGGATTGTCAGCAAGACCATGACAGGTGAAATTCAAACAGCTATCTCTTGTGTGCTTTTTTTTTCTTTTAATCTCTTAAGGATAGCATGCTTAAATAATCCCTAAATCTGAAAGAATTCACATTTTGGAAAAAAAATATGGGAGTAAAAACAGCTAATAGGAGAACACTATTGCAAAACAGTTCTGACTGGAAGAAGCTGAGACCCGCAAAATGACTTCAAGAGAGTTTGGGTGTTAAAGGAGAAGTTGCTGCCCAAGCATTTGCACACTATTCAAGGAGTCACACATTCACCACCTGAGACTTTAACTGCAAGGACTGAGGTCTCTTTGCAGTGGGCAACTGCAGTAGGCTGATGGGTGCCCTTTTCCACTGCTTGCCCACACGCACTCACTCTCAGGGGCTTCCTCTTCCTTCAGACTCAACTCTAGGTTTCCCGTAGCAGTCTCAGGCATCAAATCTTGAAAAAATAACTTATTCAGATGTTACAGCCAGAAAAAAAAAAAAAACAAAACAGCTTAAGCTGGGTGCCTCCAGAGAGGGACCCTGGACAAAGACACTCCTGGATAACTAAACTCTTAGAATCTGTGCACCTGTGCTCTTCACAGGTCTTTTGGGCCCAATGGTGAGTTCTAGTCTGGGATCTTCTAACACCTGATTGGATTATATCTGTGTCTCCAGGCAGGCCGTGAAGTGTTCTTATCTTGAAGAGTTGCAGCTTCTGCTGATGGCTGTAGCCTCCTTATCTTCTGGTTTGCGCTTCTCCTGCACCTGCTCGCTGGCAGAGCGGGAGACTGAAAAGTCCTAGACGGAGGATAAACACTACTTAGCAACAACTGCAGCATCAGTGTGTTATCAACATCGTGGTACTAAATCCAAAACACAGCACTGTACCAGCTGCTAAGAAGAAAATGAACTCTATCGCAGTCGAAAAGCATATCTAGGTGAAAGTTCACAGCTTGCAGTCTAAGGCTTCAGCAGGTCTTGCTGCTGATGCTAAGCAATGGGTTCTAGTTGAGCTAGAACGTGGGAACCAAAATACGCACTTCCGTTGAATGATAATGTGGGGACCTAGTAGGGATATTTAGCTTTGCAGCATTATCCACAGCCAGCCAACACCTCAGCCCTTCTCAGATAATGACTTCCAATTCTCTATCCATAAGGGAATTTGATTTTGTCACTGCTTTCCTTGCTAACATTCCCCTCTGCTGCAAAGTTGCTAACCACCGTTTCCTCTCGGATTGTCAAAGCAATTAATGTAATTAAGTTAAACTTGGGCTGCCACCTACAGTTGCAGATGGCAAAACCATTTTGAGGCGTTTGCACCTTGGGCCCATCACAGCTGACACAACATTGCCTTTCCTGAAAAGTTGTTGTCATCTTCCCTTGGAGGAAGGAAAGCCAGCCTGAGCCTCTTCAGCTGGAGCTGTTGTAGCTCTGCCATTTTGTGTCTTGCCTGTCTCTCTCTCTTCGCTCTCAGTTTGAGCAAGGGGTACACATAAAACTTGGAATGTAGGTGATCTGCAGAGTTTTAGAGACCTGTGAGCTTTCCTTGCTAGCTAAAATGTCTGGGCTAACCCAAGTAATTGGGAAGGACAGGACACGGTAGCCCATGAGCTGGCAACTCTGAGGGCCAGAGACTTTTGTCAAAGGGGCTTTGAAAAGCAGTGGGTGAATGTAGCCTCTCTCAGTAGAAGAAGACATAGGGACATCACCTCATCTTCACTGGGGCAGTGAGATGACTTATGTGCAGCCGACCCAGTTGGGCAGGAGTGACCTCTAGCATGGAGGCAGTGCTAAACACTTGGGCATCAGCTTCTTCCAGAAGAGGACATGGGATCATCGCTTTAATCCTCTTCCTACGGGGAAATAAATTATATGAGCATCAGGATGCTTCATAGCAGCATAACTGGGTCAACGAGATGCACGGGAAACTAGTGTTTTGGGGATAGCAATATTATTAAAGCGATGTGAACTTTGTGTCAAAAGTAGCTCGGGGGGCCAGGTGATGGGCAACTTGCAGTGTTCCCTAGTTCTCTTCCACTGATATCTAACCTATAAAAATACTCTCATTTCCAGCTGTATACTTTGATATAAAAGGCTGAAAAATAAGTTTAACAGCCTTCTGCAGTTTTCTGTTGGCTTCCCATCTGTCAAGTCTTTCTTTTATCGTTGAGCTAGCTGGGTTATATTAGTCATTTGGGAGGTACTGCGTTGATTTACATTACAGTGTGTCATAAACCACTATGTGATGAATCTAGTGTGCTAATAAAAGCTAATGATACAAGTAGAACAATATAAGGTGGGACAATGCTAATGTTATACCTTTCTGAGAACATATAATTAAACCTTCCTCAAGCTTTCGACTGCTCGATGTGGGTTTTTCCCCATAATCTCAAGGTTACATTTACATATTATTTTGAAAATGGTTTAGTATTTTTGCTGGATTCCTCAACACAAAGCAGAATAGTGGTGCATATATATTTTAAATCACTGATTGATTTGTTCTATACGTGACTTTTCAAGTGTGATAGCTAAAAAGAAAATTCTCGCTTCCGTGGAAATCATTGCTGGTTTTCATTAGCTGAAAATCTGGTCCTCTTTCTTACTGATTTTAGTATTTAAAAAGAAAATACTGCGCTTTCTCAACAAGAAAATGAGGGAAAGAAGTGCCATCCTGAACATGGAAGTAATTCTTAGTTTCTGTGTGTTGATACAGCGATGCACAGATGTCCTTCACATATTGGGTCTGGCAGGAGAGAAGCTTAGCAGAATTTCAGGTGTCAAGAACAATTAGGTGTTAATTAAAATGATATATTTACTTGTCCCCCAAGGTCCTGTACTCTAGTTTAAAGACAACATGCAACAAAAATATCTGGGCAGGTTGTTTTTTCCAGCTGCCCCTACAAAAAAGCCACTACTTTTTCAGCTGATCAATGGGTGAAAAATCTCTCCACCTCTTGTGATACAAAAGGAAACCTCTACTAAGCCATTTTTGCTTGGTCATCTTGTCCTTTGTGTAGAGAGACTCTGCTGGAGAGCATTCACAAGAAGCATAATCCGTGAGTGCTCGACATTGCACATGAGCTAACACGCATAGTATGCAGTTGCCATGTAATTAGTCTGAGTGTTAATATGTTCTTTATCCCTGTGATGGGGAAACATCAGTCTCTGTTGCTTTTCAGAATGAGACAATCGTTGAGTTGCTGTCTTCTTATTCTTCGCTTTTCTTCTTTTCCCTAGCGTTTAAAATCTTTTGAAAAAAGGGTTTAAAAGCCTTGCAGCACCAGTGTTTTCCTCTTGAGTTGCTAAGTACTACCATCTGAAATATTTATTTTCTATGTTTTTATTTTTCTTATCTTGTGTGGCATTAATTCAGACGTATTTGCACAGCTTAAAATCCCACTGTGTCCACAATCGAAATGGATTTTGGGTCACAGACAACTGAACCAGTGGGATGCAGGTTACATTTTCATTTTTCCTTGGTTTATGACGTAGTAAATCATTATTACTGCTATTAGAAAGCAGATTAGGTCTCTCTCTTATGGATCTGCAGAGAAGAAAGTAGGTTCATTTTTTAGTTTATGTAAGGGCTATGCATATGTGTGCAAGGAGCTAGGGAACAAGTGAACACGCCCGTGATTGTCTCTGTAGGCTAAGACTGACATTTAGATGAAAGAAGTTCCTGCCCAAAGCCATAAGAGAAATTTTCCATCTTTAAAGCAAACAATCTCCCCAGTAATGGTGCTTCCTTGCACCTGTTGGCAGAAGGGTGCCAGCCATCATGATGTTGTCGGAGTGTGCAGGAGCACAAAAATTCATAGATCCCTTGAGAATTTGAAGGTTTTTAGTAAAAAACTGCTTCAGCTTCTCCCTCTCCACCTTTAGATGTGAAAATAGTCAAATTTTCTGCTGGGCATCTCTTCTCCCTCCCTTCCTAAGAAGCTATGTGTCATAGGCTCCCCCACCAGTGCTTTGCTTGCTGGCTTGTGCTAGAAAGGTTAATAGTGGAGAGAATGTGTGATGAGCCTTAGCTAACAGATTTTCCCAGGGAGAATAAATCAGAACGAGCCTGCTTCTCTGCTGTCTTTTCCATTGAGATTCAAAGCCCTGGTGGCTGCTTCAATTACTAATTATAAGTTACATTCAGCCATGAAGGGAACAGAACAACAACAACCATGTGACTTATGTGAATAATCATACTTTGCTGCTCCAGCTTGAGTTTGGATTGCTGAACACTGATGGAGTGTAACAATTTCTTGTCTTTGGGTCAAAGAAAAGGAGAAAAAACTGGAAATTAAAAAAAAAGAAAAACAGAAAAAGGAAATACAAAATGTTAAAGAACATGAAAGAAAGAATAGAGTTAGCCTAAACCTGCTTGATGATATTACAAGCTGAACATTAGGCTAAAATTATCTCATAAATGTGTGTTCACAAGTGGTTTTTTGGTGGGCTAAGAGTAGTGGAAGAATGGGAATGACACAGTAAGTTTTCCAGGAGTCCTCGCTTCCTTTATTTTGTCTCCTAAACTCTGTAGGTCTCGTTTTCCTCCGTCTTGAAGACTCCCTTCTAATCTCTTACTCTTGATCTCCCACTAGCAGCTTAATATTCTCCAGTCATTTCTTTTCCAGTTCTGAATTACTTCCACACCATCCTGGCCAGTGTGTCTAGATGATTACTCACCTACATTTGTTGTGATATGTTGCCCCCTTTATCTTCACTCATCTCAATTTTCATCTTCATCCTTTGACTCTCTCCTTTCACCTCTAAATCTGTGTACCAGTTCATTCATCACCATTAATCCAAGTTCATACCATAGTTACAGATTCAGCTTTGATTTCAGCTTTCCCCATTCTTTGTCCCTGGGTCTCCCTCCTCTCTAGCTACTATGGAGACTTGGTTTATGAAGCTCCCATGTCCTTCACCTCATCTGTCTCCCTTTGGACTGTCATCTCCACTATCATTTCTCCTGTCCCAGTTACATCATCCTGAACTCAGCCCTGCCCTTCTGCATGTCTTTTTATGAGTTTTGTGTCAAGTAGAGATTTTATTGCCAGCAGAAGCTCAACTACCTGTTGGCATAGCAAATAAAATGGGGTGTACTGAGTTCCAGCAGAAGATGAGAGAAGATGTCTTGGCAGTGCAAGACAGACTGAAAACTCTGCTTTTGTGGATGATGACCCAGGTATTCAGGACCGTGACAAAGTCAAAACACTTGATCCCACTTCCACAGGATTTTGGAACTGATTAGCTGCCCTATTTCAAAGTTGTGGTATTATAGGCAAATTAAATGTCAGCCTAACAGAGGACATTGGGAAATTTGGCCTGAGACATTTCAGGGGTAAGAACTGGCAAAGAGGTAAGAACTGGCTAGTGTCTTCAGAGCTTCCGCTCAAAGTCCTTTCCATCTTGAAATGTGGTTTTGCACCAAGATTACAGGGTGTGAGATTGAATGGCTCACAAACAAGCAAATTTTCCTTGCTGTCAACCCTGGTGATGAAGTGGTAAACACTGGCAGAAGAGAAGAAACAAACTTGATTCACCCAAAGAAGTCTGCAATATTGAAAGAAACTGAAGGGAATCAGGAGCCCAAATCCATGGTGGAAGCTGAGTGTCTGACTGCTTTGAGATCCTCACAAAGCTGCAGCCTAAGAAATTGCAAATAGTTTTGTACAACACGGCCAAGAACAACAGAACATTGTCACTTCGGCTGCTTTAAGTACTTAAGAGGACTGTAGCCTGATGCCCTTGTGGGTTGGTTTTTTTCTGTATAAAATTTTGTTCCCTTTTGTGTTCAAGAAAAAGGAATTTTTTACAAGAATATTTGAAAAGGGGAAAGGATGGATCAAGTGGTCTGTGAATAAAGATTCTCAAAACCACCTGAAATTATGCAGGCATGAGGTATCATGGCAAATTAATAAGCAAAGACAAGTTTGATATTCCTCACACAAAAAATATCTTAAAGTGATCAACTGTTCATCAAATATTTACTGCTGCAAGCAAATTACGAGGTAAAAGATGGTCAAAAGCCACCAAAATAATGTCGAATTATATTAGTAAGAGAGACCTCAATTTACTTTAGTGTCTGATGCTTAGGAGCAAACACTGATGAAAGAGGAAATGCTTGAAAATCTTTATGAAAATCAGTGCTGTACAAAACTGCCTTCTTTGGAGCATCTCTCATCTGTGTGTTTGCATTAGGATTAAAATTTTGCCTTTTCTTTTTTTTTTCCTTTTTTCCTTTCTGTTTTTTTGGATCAATCATAGATGTAAGAACAACCACATCAGCAGTTTTGTCACCAGAGAACTGAAGAAAATATTCAAACATGTACTTAGTCTCAGCCTCGATGATATTTGAGGGTAGTTAAAAAGCCTTTTCAGGGAGAAATTTGATGCAATTAACCAGCTTCCGATTTGCTGCATCAGCAAATCACGTACTTGTGCAATGTAGACAAATGCTGACACACAGCTAAGAAAGTTTACTGAGTTTACTGGCAGACTGAACTGAATAGATTAAAAATCTTTTGAGGCAGAATTTGTAAAATAAGCCTGTTGATTAAAAAAAAAAAATCTCCCTCACATATTATTCAAGCAGCATAGTTCAACAGATGAATTTGTAGAGGTGGTTCCTTAAAATGGCAGGATTCATTCCTGATTTTAGGCAACATTTAAGTGTCTTTTTTTTTTTTTTGGTAACAGTCTTACTAATTCGATTTGTGCATGATTATTTGTGTATTTATTTTCACACTACGGAACGCCATGCAGTCACTTTTGCTCCCAGACACCATCCTGGTCTGAGTACTCAGTGTTACTACAGACTCATCGGCCTCTAACACTTCATACTTTGTGCTGTTCATGCCACGCAGCTTTCTGCTGAGCCTTGGACAGTAAAGTTATCTTCCTTTGCATCAGCGACACTTGAGAATGTTGTCACAAATTAATTAGAGGTGTGGAGCGAATGCATTAATTAAAACCCACGAACACCTGCATGTATCCTCTCGGTCATAACTCATATCATGTTAAATTGCTTTTGCATAACAGCAGACCTACTTTGGGATTGAACAGACCTGTAAAGGGTGCTTATGAAAGCAACAAGAAAAAAAAAAAATTCCCTTGCAGGGGTTTTGGCTTGGCGATAGCCTTGGAACATGGCCCAAGCTCATCAAAAAGTATGAGAACATTTTAAGCACACTTGGGACAAGATAATTTCAAATGAAGGTGACACTTGTGGCCTGAGACAGCTAGTGAAACACCATGATTTTGAGAGGGTTCTACTTGGGGACTTAAGATTTAGTAGCATGTCAAACTCAAAGTCAACACAGCAGGATTTAATGCTGTGTAAATGGGAGCCAAAGACAATGCCCTCATGAATCCACGTGATAGATGGGCATGCATTCCCCACAGCTGTATTCTCCAGCACCAGAGTTTTGCTGTGAAACAACAATCATTTCTAGGAAAAAGAAAAACACTATTGATTTTCAGTTCTCAGTGAAGGTTCCTGAAGTATTTTTACATGAGAGAATGCCTTTGCAGTTTTTAAATTAGAGTCCTCATATTTTTTTTTAATCTGCTCAGGTGAAATAAAATTGTGACCGCATCCAATATTCGATGGTGTCAACTAGCTTTTAAGACCGATCCTTACAGGAAGTAATGAGTAACAAATGACTAATATGTCGTGTAGAAAGATATACAGGGCTCAAACCAGTGGGAGTATCGTCATTGGCAGTTTGCTCCATGGGGTGCTTTGCAATGCTTGCACGAAGTTCACTTGCAACTGAGTTGGTTTCCTTTAACTGCATATTGTCTAAACTAAGGATTTCACCTGGCAACATCTGGCTCCACCTAGCAATTTGAAAGATGTGGATAAAACACACTAAACATTGCAAGAACAGCAAAGCTCTCTGAATTTATTTTTTTCTATCTGAATTTATTTTTTTTTTTATAAAGATTATGTGATGCTTTAGCATGGTAACACTTGCTGAAAGTGAAGAGGTGTTTTATTTTATGAGTTTCAGTGCAGTTCAGGTTACTTCTTCCTCTTTTTTATAAACTAGACAATTTTAGGAGTAAATAACATCCACATTTGGCAAGTGAAAGCTAACTGCCTCTTCATACCAAGGCATCTATCCTAGTATGAAGCAATAGCACCATTTTATTTTTAACATGCGTGATGCATATTCTCTATTTCCTTTCATCCAGACTCCTACCACCCTTCTTTCATTTTAGAGACACCCTATTTTTCCCAGTTTCATATCTATGTGGCGTCTGCTTTCTAAAGAGGCTCCATCCACACTAGATAAAAGTACGTTGACTTTGTGCCTGTTCTTTTACACTAGTACTACACAAAGACTCTTACACTTTACTGGGAAAATACTAATTAGAACTGGATGGAATTTTTTTAATTAGATGTCATTTATTCATATTTCTTTTTGATCAGGAAACAGTTTCAGCAAAACCAAATTGCTTGGAGGATTGATTTCGATTAATCTTTTATTGAAAAACTTAACAAAAAATTGTGAAACTGTCAAAAAATTGCTTTTGTTGGTTTTCCTAGGTAATAGTGGTTCATTTTTGGCTAGACCAAACGTTCTTGTCAGTGAAATGAGACCAGTGCTTAAATGGTTTGAAATCAAGAAGTGGTGCTTTCTGTTGTTGTGCAAAAGAACTAAACGAACTAAATGCTCGTAGAGTTTGAGCAGTCTTGGAAGTTCTGAGGGCTGAAGTCGAAGGACTTGCCTCATTTCCAGTGTTTTCTTCTTTTTTTTCTTCTTATTAACTGAAAAGAAAGAAAAAGAGAGAAGATCTGAAATGACAAGCCAAAGTGTCTATATGCTGATATTTCCATTTACTTCGAATGCTACTAGGAAAGAAAAAAAAAAAGAGTCTTGTAGAGTCTTGTGGCAAGAAGCCTTTTAAAATTAAGTTAAAATAAATTGTTTGGAATGTGACCTTTGACAAAAGGCTTCGGTCTTTCCCATTCCCTTTCTCTTCCCCCCACCTCATTGCTGTTCCCATTTGTAAAGCACGGCTAATTTAGAGCATCTGCCTCTGAACATTATGAGGTTGTTATCATGAACACTGCTGTGCTGGAGAATATTTTTGTGTAAAAGTAGAATCCATCATTTGTTTGACAGAGACTGCAAGAAGCCTGTGCCAGACCTGCTGATGCTCTCATCAAGCAGCAAGGCAGTGGAAACTTAGCAAGACCAGTTTGCTGCAAACATGTCTATGGGGAGTATAATGAATGATAAACCCGGGAGCTGGTGGGCCAGAGATTATCACTGGATTGTCAGCTGGATTTTGAGGATGAAATGTATACCGGAGTCGAGTAGATAAGGAGACACAACAGGAAGACATCTAAATAGCTTCCTCAAATAATAAGGAAGAAGAGGATAGGAGCCTACACAAGCTCCCCGGGGAGGCTGTTGGTTAATTGGGGATCCGTTGAGATGTCCATGGAAAAAAAAGTGGGGTATTTGGTTGGGAGGGAGGGGGGAGTGTCTTCATGGCAATGTTTCTCTGTTTGGTTATAGTAGTAAAAGAGGACTGAGGAAGTCCTGTTTTGGCATAAAGCTTACTTTTACACTTTGGAAATTGCATTTATACAGAGAGGGAAAGTTGATGTATATCCAAAGGAGAACCACAGTTTTGGGACTGCGTTAACGGTCATGTGCCTTTGCTGTAGTGAGTCATCTTGCTGCTGAGGATGACTATGAAGTCAGGATGAATCCAGGTTCTTCTTTCTGGTACAGAGAAAACAAAGTCAGTGGAAGAATTTGACTTGTTTGCATTCCAGCCCCATTTCCTAAGACTACATCACTGACATTCGAGCAACCTCAATGTGTTGAAAAGATTAGCTTAAAGAAGTTTTGGAAAGCCAGAATGTAATAAATGTTTTCCCAAAGCTTGGACAGCAGGTACCACAGATCTGCAGAAGCAGAGGAATCCACCTGAACGGTTGCTGGTTCTTTCATGGTGTTTTGTGTTAAGAATGAATGAGCCCATACCCTTTTATAGATCACTTCAATATATCTTGGCTTTCACTTTTTACCTAAAGAAAAAAATCTCCAAGATCAACTGTCTAGAGGTGGATACTGTTTACAAACTTTTATTTTCCACCCCTTGCTAAATGCAATGGGAGAAATAGTGACTGGGGATGAAGAAAAGGCTGAGGTACTCAGTGCCTTCTTTGCTTCAGTCTTTAATGGTCAGACTAACTCAATGGGTGATGTGCCCCTAGAACCAAATGGTGGAGATGGAGAGCTTTACCAAGGTTTCTTTCAGGAGGAAACGGTAAGCGAACTGCTGCACAGCTTAAATGTGCAGAAGTCTATGGGGCCGGATGAGATCCACCCAAGAGTTCTGAGGGAGCTGGCAGAAGTGCTCACCAAGCTACTTTCCATCATTAACCAGCAATCCCCAGGGCTCAGTGCTGGGTCCAGTTCTGTTTAACATCTTTATCAATGACCTGGATGAGGGGATTGAATGTACCCTCAGTAAATTTGCGGACGACACCAAGCTGGGAGGCTGTGTCGATCTGCTCGAGGGTAGGGAGGCTCTTCAGAGGGATTTGAACAGACTGGATCGTTGGGCTGAGGCCAATGGCATGAGCTTTAACAAGGCCAAGTGCAGAGTCCTTCACTTGGGGTATAAAAACCCCAAGCATCGCTATAGGCTCGGGGAGGAGTGGCTGGAGAGCTGCCTGGGGGTGTTGGTTGACTACCGGCTTGATATGAGCCAGCAGTGTGCCCAGGTGGCCAAAAAGGCCAATGGGATACTGGTGTGTATCAAGAATAGTGTGACCAGCAGGAGCAGGGAAGTGATCCTGCCCCTGTACTCGGCACTGGTGAGGCCACACCTGGAATATTGTGTCCAGTTTTGGGCCCCTCGCTTTAAGAGAGATATTGAGCTCCTGGAGCGAGTCCAGAGAAGGGCGACTAAACTGGTCAAGGGGCTGGAAAATAAGACTTATGAGGAGAGGCTGAGGGATTTGGGGCTCTTTAGCCTGGAAAAGAGGAGGCTGAGGGGACACCTGATTACGGCCTATAAATACTTGAGAAGGGATGGTGGGGAGGTGGGGGAAGGGCTCTTTACATTAGTGATGGGTGATAGAACAAGAGGAAATGGGCATAAGCTTAGTCAGGGGAGATTCAGGTTGGATGTTAGGAAGTATTTCTTCTCTGAAAGGGTTGTCAGCCACTGGAATAGGCTGCCCAGGGAGGTGGTTGAGTCCCCATCCCTGGATGTGTTTAAGAATAGGGTGGATGATCTACTTAGGGATATGGTTTAATGGGGATTAGGGATGGTTGGACTTGATGATCTCTAAGGTCTTTTCCAACCTAGAAATCTATGAATCTATGAATGAATCTATGAATCCTGGCTAACAGGGGAGGCACCAGCTGACTGGAGGTTGGCAAATGTGATGCCCATCTACAAGAAAGGTAAGAGGGAAGACCCAGGGAACTACAGGCCTGTCAGTCTGACCTCAGTGCCAGGTAAACTCATGGAGCAGATCATCCTTAGTGTTATCATGTGTCATGTACAGGACAGTCAGATAATGAGGCCCAGTCAACATGGATTTATGAAGGGCAGGTCTTGTTTGACCAACCTGATCTCCTTCTATGATAAAATGACCCGTTTAGTGGATGAGGGAAGAACCGTCGATGTTGTTTACCTCGATTTTAGCAAAGCCTTTGACACTGTTTCCCGTAACATTCTTCTGCAGAAGCTGGCTGCCTGTGGCTTGGATGGGTGTACGCTTCGCTGGATCAAAAACTGGCTGGATGGCCGGGCCCAGAGAGTGGTGGTGAATGGAGTTAAATCCAGCCGGCGGCTGGTCACCAGTGGTGTTCCATAGGGCTCAGTGTTGGGGCCTGTTCTCTTTAACATCTTTATCAATGATCTGGATGAGGGGATCGAGTGCACCCTCAGCAAGTTTGCAGATGACACTAAATTGGGAGGTAGTGTTGATCTGCCTGAGGGTTGGGAGGCTCTACAGAGGGACCTGGACAGACTTGATAGATGAGCTGAGGCTGACTGTATGAAATTCAACAAGACCAAGTGCCGGGTCCTTCACTTGGGCCACAACAACCCCCTGCAGCATTACAGGCTTGAGGAAGTGTGGCTGGAAAGCTGCACAGCAGAGAAGGATCTGGGGGTGCTGGTTGACAGCCGAGTGAACATGAGCCAGCAGTGTGTCCAAGCAGCCAAGAAAGCCAATGGAATGCTGGCATGGATCAGAAACAGTGTGGCCAGCGGGAGCAGGGAAGTGATTGTCCCCCAGTACTCAGCACTGGGGAGGCCACACCTGGAGTACTGTGTCCAGTTTTGGGCCGCCCCTCGCTTCAAGAAGGACGTTGAGGTGCTGGAGCAGGTTCAGAGAAGAGCAATGAAACTAGTGAAGGGTTTAAAGAACTTGTCCTGTGAGGAGCGGCTGAGGGAGCTGGGACTGGTCAGTCTGGAGAACAGGAGGCTCTGGGGGACCTTCTCTCTCTCTACAATTACCTGAAAGGAAGCTGTAGGGAGATGGGGGTTGGTCTCTTCTCCCATGTTATGAATGACAGGACGAGAGGGAATGGCCTCAAGTTACACCAGGGGAAATTTAGGTTGGATACCAGGAAAAATTTCTTTCCAGAGAGGGTTGTGAAGTATTGGAACAGGCTGCCCAGGGAGGTGGTGGAGTCCCCATCCCTGGAGGTGTTTAAAAACCGTGTGGATTTGGTGTTGAGCAACATGGTTTAGGGACCCTGACAGTGCAGGGTGAATGGTTGGACTCGATGATCTTGAAGGTCTCTTCCAATCAGATGATTCTATAATTCTATGATTCTATGAATCAGAAGGAAAGAGAAAGCTGAACTTTCTTTATAAAAATATTTGAAAAGCTTGTTTTTAATCTTTCTGCCTTACAACGTTGTATAAATAGTCCTGGTACTATCAATGATTTTTTCTTCCTAAAGCAAACTACCCATTGTTGCTATAGAATCATAGAATCATGGAATGGTTTGGGTTGGAAGGGACTTCAAAGATCATCTAGTTCCAACTCCCCTGCCATGGGCAGGGACAACTTTCACTACACCAGATTGCTCAAAGCCTCATCCAGCCTGGCCTTGAACACTTCTAGGGATGGGGCAGCCACAACTTTTTTAGTTGTTCACTAAACTTTGTCTATTCTTACTTTTTATTGTCTTCCACAGAAGTTTTATAAGTTTTAGAGATCTGAGTTCACTTTCATTATGTACTTTTCTGGTGCTACGATAACACAGGATGAAATTGCTACGCTCAAAACAACCTCAAAGCAACCCAAGGATGTCCAAACTACAGGTAGCCACTAAACCTAGTAACAAAATCATCTCGTGCCTGTGGGGATGTTTTAACTTCAATATGGATCTACAAGATTATGATCTGAAAAATACAGGTACCGGTCCTGCAGTTTTAAATGTAGAAGGTGGTCAGAGCAGTCCTGTTAAATTCAACACATATAAGCTTAGGTAAGTTTGAGCCTGTTAGACTGATGACATGTATTTTTATTTTTTTAGGCTGCCCAGGGAGGTGGTTGAGTCCCCATCCCTGGATGTGTTTAAGAATAGGGTGGATGATCTACTTAGGGATATGGTTTAATGGGGATTAGGGATGGTTGGACTCGATGATCTCTGAGGTCTTTTCCAACCTAGAAATCTATGAATCTATGAATTTATGCTTGTTTCTTTTTGTGTCTCCGTTTCATTTATTTTTTCACAAAGTGCTTCCTGTATCTGTTTGTCTGAGATATCACATTTCTGCTAAGTCCAATTATTTGTGTGCATTGCTTTTTCTGCCATAGTTCTGTCCTCTCTGGTTTTGATCTCTTGCAAGAATATACACTTCTATTCCTCTCATATCTGAGGGAAAAAAGTGCCTTAGAGCCACAAGACAGTAATTATGTGCGTAGCGTACCACTTTCTCTTGCATTTATAGTAGTTATGGTGGTAAATAATATTTTATTTCTCCTTAGTATTCATGGAGCAGAGAGGATGAGACCAGTGTGACCATCCCTGGACGATGGCAAATCAGAGGATAGACATCAAGCTTTGTACGTTTCACTCTAGTGCTCTGTTAACCCCGGGAGTCAATAGCAAACCCACAGATCTTTGATTCAGGAGCTAAGTGATTAAGTGCAGAATTCCAATATCTTTATTCCTGCTGGACAGCATCTCACGGAATGAGACTGTTCCCAAGTAAGAAGCCAGTTGGTATGTGATATGAATAAAGCTAACACATCCACCCTCCGAGATCCGAATAGACGTGAACGCGCGATTCTGCAATTTAATGCTTTAATTTGGGTAAAACTAGTGAAAATCAGCAAACTCCGGTTATATTTCAGACACAAAGCCTTGATTAGGAACGCCTACAGGCATTTTCTGCCGCAGTAAAATATGTGAAATGTGAAAATTCCCAAGTGGCAGGAAGCACAGAAATACCGTTTCTTGTCTGCTGTACTTGCTATGTGTGACGGTGCAATTTAGAGTAGACTGGTCCGTGCCACGGCGTAACAAAGGCTTTGTCCCCCCTACCCCATTCCTCAGTGCATCCTCTTCACACCCCTATTATGGATTTCACGACGTACCTTGAGCTAATTTCAAGCTCCCACGGATTGGAGATGAGCTAGACAAGCTGAAGTGATGACAAAGCAGCAGGTGAACCTACCAGCGTACGAGGGAGAATATGGAAACTTTTTTATGTAGAGATAGTCATGTCTCCCCGTTCCCAGTGACAAGGCAGCAGTAGTTTGTTTTTCACACGAAGCACAGACCTTTGTGCAGCAAAAATATATGACTGTTTTCGTTTAACCCCTTCGATTGGGTGAGCTTTGTGTCACGCTGCTAAAATAATGGCAGGCTGACTTAAAAACCGTGGAAACACTGCTCAAATCTTGGTTACCTGTGCTGATTTTGACTGGGGTAGAGTTAATTTTCTTCACAGAACCTAGTGTGGGGCTGTGGTTTGGATTTGTGCTGGAAACGGCGTTGGTGACACAGGAATGTTGTAGTTACTGCTGAGCAGTGCTGGCACAGTGTCATGGCCTTTTCTGCTCCTCACCCCACCCCACAGCAGGTGGACTAGGGGTGCACAAGAATTTGGGAGGGGACACAGCTGGGACAGCTGACCCCAACTGACCACTGGGATATTCCACACTATATGATGTCATGCTCAGCATATAAAGCTGGGGGAAGAAGAAGGAAGGTGGGGACATTCAGAGTGATGGTGATTGTCTTCCCAAATAACAGTTACGTGTGATGGAGCCCTGCTTTCCTGGAGATGGCTGAACACCTGCCTGCCCATGGGAAGGAGTGAAGGAATTCCTTGTTTTGCTTTGCTTGTGTGTGCAGCTTTGTTTTGCCTATTCAACTCTATCTCAACTCACAAGTTTTCTCTTTTCTTCTTCCCATTCTCTGCCCCATCTCACCAGGAGGGAGTGAGCAAGTGACTGGACGGGGCTTAGTTGCCAGCTGGGGTTAAACTACATCACTACCCCGTTTAATATTTTTCAGTAACTGTGAAACAACAGGTTAATTGTTAAAGTTACATGCAAAACACTGGCAGCAAATATCCGTGCCTTCGCATCCAGCACCGCTCTGCAGCGGGAAAAAGCACTTGGGTATAATTAAATGTGATGACAGAGGTAATTTTCACACATATTCTCCGGCATGTATGTCAAAGACGGCGAGATCCACCCAAGTGTCAACCGGTCTGTCACATCTGACACCAGAGGTTCTACTTTGCCTTCATGTGTTGAATTTAGGACAAGGGGTAATGGTTTTAAAATAGAGGGAGGTAGATTCAGGTTGGATATTAGGAAAAAATTTTTTACCATGAGAGTTGTAGAACACTGGAACAGGTTGCCCAGAGAGGTGGTGGATGCTCCATCCCTGGAGACGTTCAAGGCCAGGTTGGATGAGGCCCTGAGCAACCTGATCTAGTTGGAGATATCCCTGTTCCTTGAAGGGGGGTTGGACTAGATGACCTTTGAAGGTCCCTTCCAGCCCTAACCAGTCTATGATTCTATGAATTTGAGTGTTTTTATCAAGGCCCGCCTGCCTCGTTTCTGTGGTTTCAGCACGCTGACGTGGGTGTCCGTTGGAAATGTTTTATGGCTTTGTGCCAGGTGGTCGTTGTGGTTGTTCCCACACTCGCTACGAGAAAACTTGGTCCCCATTTATTTGCTTTTATCACACCTCACCTGTCGCACGTTCCGGTGCCTGCCGCAATAGCCTATACTGCCTTAGTTGTGAGACTATAAAAATAGTTTAAAAGTGAGGTTCCTCACTTCTCACCCTACCTTTCTCTTTCTCCCTACTCCATTTTTAGTAAAAACTACATGCTGCAGGAAGGAGGAAAAGAAATTGAGGAGAAAAATTGTTTTTCTGTTTTGAAAGACAGACATCAAAAGCTTTTTAGAAAATCAAAATAAAATGAAAAGACAACTTGCCTTTGGAGAAGAAGGTTTATTACACTGGGAAAAAAAGATGTCTTATGCAATTTCCTGCAGAGTAATTCCATACTGTTTAATTTTAATAACATTTTAATTAGATAATGCTACAAGTACTCAATAGTTGATCTGACTGCTCCAAGTAGGTTTGATTCAAACATATTAAAATGATCTGTAGGTCTCTTGGCCTGGCAGTTGGGCAAGTAAAAGAAAACTTATGTCTTATGTCTTTAGCTGTTTTTTTTTTTCTGCCTTTGACTGTGGCTTTTTTCATGTCTATTGGCCAATGAAGGTTTAAGAGAAGGAGGAGGTGGCTTTTGTTGCCCATTGCAGAGGTTGTTTTTAGCATAATGTCCAGATTACCAGGTTTGGTAGGAAACAGAAAAAAAAGTGGGGTTGCCCCAAGGTCAATGCTTGGTTAGGAGCTATGATACAACGAGCAACTGACCTATTCTGCTTGGATTTGACCATAAAATGAAGTTTCACTTCAAAACCTATGAATAGCACACATATATCAGAAATATTTTTTCTTTTCCAGCACTTTTGTCAGATACCTGATTTACATCCTAAAGGTAAGTCTGGCTAAACTCTATGTTAAAATACCAAAACCAAAAATTGATAATTAAGTCTGCTGGTTGATATATGTTTTTTAGATTCTGCTCCATGGTAGCTGTCCTCCAAAAACTGCAACACTGAACCAAATAACTCAATGTTGCTAATTTAGAGGAAAAAAAAATGTTGAGTGTATACATGTGTATACTGGGAACTGGGAACATGCACTCAACCTTGCTACTGAATGAACCTAGGGACACAAAGCCACATGTCTACTGACCTCACCTGGAATACTGCGTCCAGTTCTGGAGCCCCCAACATAAGAAGGACATGGACCAGTTGGAGAGGGTCCGGAGGAGGGCCACGAAGATGATCAGAGGGCTGGAGCACCTTTCCTATGAGGACAGGCTGAAAGAGTTGGGGCTGTTCAGCCTGGAGAAGAGGAGGCTCCGGGGTGACCTTATAGCGGTCTTCCAGTACCTCAAGGGGGCCTACAAGAAAGATGGGGAGAGGCTGTTCAGGAGGACCTGTTGTGATAGGACAAGGGGTAATGGTTTTAAAATAGAGGGAGGTAGATTCACATTGGATATTAGGAAAAAATTTTTTACCATGAGAGTTGTAGAACACTGGAACAGGTTGCCCAGAGAGGTGGTGGATGCTCCATCCCTGGAGACGTTCAAGGCCAGGTTGGACGAGGCCCTGAGCAACCTGATCTTGTTGGAGATATCCCTGTTCCTTGCAGGGGGGTTGGACTAGATGACCTTTGAAGGTCCCTTCCAGCCCTAACCATTCTATGATTCTATGACTGCTGGATTCAGCAACGTCTGCAGTAACTGACTGCTTCCCTTTTGGGTAGGAGTGTATAAAATCATATTAAAACGTATCCTTTTGTATGTCAACCCCCACACATCAGTCTTGCTCAAGGTCAAGATGAAATTCCTTTACTAGGAATATTTAACGGGGTTTACTAGATTTGCATCTCAGTATGGTTCATTCCACATAATAAAATATAGCTGTAGATCATTTTAGTAATTCCTCTGCGCACCAGCCGGTATGTGACATATTAATAACATCTGTTTTACAGAGATAACCCGTATCCGGGTTTGCTGCTATTTTTGTACTGCTATATATTTAATTCTAAGTATTTTTCTTTTCTCATTTGCCAGCTGAACTGGAAGGTAACTCAGTTTGCTGCATATGCATCTTACGTTACTAACCCAGCCAAATCTTCTGTTTTAGCTACAATCCCCATCCTAGTCAGAATCCTGCTAATTGCTTTGGTTTTTAAGTGCTATAGAAATCAGCCTCTTTTTTATGTCTGACCAAAATATGGATATAATGAGTCTGGGACAAACAAATAGGGAGTTGGGAGACACTGTGGCTCCAAAATCAGCATCTCAAACCCACGGGACGAGCCTGCGTCTCTGCTAAAGCACGTGTGAGCCTAGAGACATTTCTCTCTTCTGCAGGTGACAGATACCAGGCTTGCTTTCATTGCAACACTACAAATTCATAGAATCATAGAATGGTTAGGGCTGGAAGGGACCTTCAAATGTCATCTAGTCCAACCCCCCTGCAAGGAACAGGGATATCTCCAACTAGATCAGGTTGCTCAGGGCCTCGTCCAACCTGGCCTTGAACGTCTCCAGGGATGGAGCATCCACCACCTCTCTGGGCAACCTGTTCCAGTGTTCTACAACTCTCATGGTAAAAAATTTTTTCCTAATATCCAATGTGAATCTACCTCCCTCTATTTTAAAACCATTACCCTTGTCCTATCACAACAGGCCCTCCTGAACAGCCTCTCCCCATCTTTCTTGTAGGCCCCCTTGAGGTACTGGAAGACCGCTATAAGGTCACCCCGGAGCCTCCTCTTCTCCAGGCTGAACAGCCCCAACTCTTTCAGCCTGTCCTCATAGGAAAGGTGCTCCAGCCCTCTTATCATCTTCATGGCCCTCCTCTGGACCCTCTCCAACTGGTCCATGTCCTTCCTTAAAAATTTTTAAATTTATAAAAATAAAAGCCCAAGGGCATTTTGTCACCTCCTAGAAAAATTTCTGGATTTCTGACCCTGAGTAGTCTCATAGTCCAGGACGGTGTGATGCCATGGAGAGATGGGCTTGCTGCCCTGGGCCAAACTATACCTGGTGGGAGATTTAACTTCACTTCTACACTTCTGGAAACCCTTTTTCTTAGTGTATGAATGCTGCTCAGACTGCTGCTCAGACTCGGTGCCAACACGCTGTGGCCAGCTCACCCGGGTTGCGTCTTTCAAGGGCGAGGAGCGCGAGGAATGCGCTCTGCCTCTCTCTAGACGGCTCGAGAGAAAATCACTTTGGGGAGCAGGCATTGTTATCTAGACCGAAACGCCTGAAAGATGGGTTTGCATCCAAGATATTTGTGACCATGTGTGTTCACAGTCTTCTGTGAATATTAACAAAAAATTATACCACACGAGGAAGATACCAGAATGCTTAATTACTAAATTCTTTAGTCTTGTGCATGGCTTGCCTCTAGAGATCCTTAAATCCGCTGCTGCTATGGCTAGACAGAGGGCTCAGTATAGTAGATGTTATGCAAAGGTTTCTGGTAATTGTCTTCTATTAAAATGTTATAACTCTTTTTTTATTTACTTATCTTCTTTCTTTTTTTTTTTTTTTAAATGTAAACCATTTTAGAAAAGGTGAAATCTTTCCCTTGCTCTAAATAACACCAAGATTTTCTATGATAAAATGCTGTGAACGTTTCTCATTATGGATATTAAGAAATTATTATATATGATACTTAGAAGCATAGTATTAAAAAAAACTTCCTATTTTCAAAATCAGAAGCACTTCATCGATTCCATCACTTCTTGCGTTTCAATGCTAAAGTAGTGAAGTTTTATCAATTTGGTGATTTTTGAAAAGTGTTTTCTGATTTTTAAAGGCCAGCCAAGTTCTAATGAGATCTGAAGGTCTTTGTGTTCCTGTTACTATCACACATCTGCAGCTTCCGTGTCGAAGATGTATAATGTGTAAGTAAACTTGAGACTGACCTTCATCTCGGAGAACTCGATGAGAAATGCCAATGCCTTCCACAGGACAGGATCATATTCAAGAAGAAGGACTTGAGAAAGTCCCTGATCCCACGTTTCCAGTATTTCTTTTCACCATGTCTGAACAGAATATTTCTAGAGCTTTTCATAGAGGAAAGAAAACTAGAGCCAGATGTTCTCACAGAACAGGCTGTCGTAGATGGAAATAGGCAAGCACAGGTCTTTGTGCTCAACACTGGTGAGTGAATTTCTTGCATCAATTGAATCAAAAAGGAAAAAAAAATCCCAACCTTGTTAGCACAAGTATTGACAGAGTTTAATATCTGCAAGTGTTCTGTATTTGAAGAAGGGAGATGTCCTTCAGACAGAAGGGCAAACTAAACAAGAGCGGAAACTGATTTTAAAAGGACAGAGAAAGATAATCTATCTTCAGTAGTTGAAATGGTGCATAAGATTTTGAGTTTTCCATGGCAATTATTCAACTGTAACCTTCTCAATGCCTTGTCACTTCTTAATTTATTCTGTATTGTAAACACCTGCAGGCGCAGATGGCTGATCTATTCTCTAAAGCTTTGGCTATTTTGCAGTGCTAAAACGAGGTAGGGCACCGATGCAATACAGATTAGGTTTATTGTTGAGAACTGATGGTAATATTCACAGTTTCACATGTTCGTGGACAGGAGGATGATCCTTTATGGATGTGTCCCAACAAACTGGCTCAGGATCCTTCCCCATCCCGCTTCCATCAGGTAATACCTTCTCTTGACTGAGCTAAAGCACGTTTGATAGATGCAGGTAATAGACTATGCTGATGAGCTGGCTGAATGAATTCAGAAAAAAATGGGCATTTGCTGCAAATTACAGGCGAAATGAGGACTTACCAGTGTCAGCTGAGTTTCCGTGATTTGGGGTAACAATTTTGCTTTTGGCCAAATTTTACTTTCCATGCTTTCGCAACTTCAGGCGAGGCAGCGGGACTCAGGAAGCCTATCAGACTCTCGTGATATCTGTGACCTCCGTGATATCTTAGTGAATGATGTTTAATGGATGTGTCTCGTTTTCTGATAAGTAAAATAAGGGTGAAAATCAATTTCCATCATCTGTTGCAGTCAGCCCTTGGGAGGCTGGGACTCACAGGCCTGTAGAGCCACGAGGACGAGACTCGGATGTTGACTACTGATATACATGACTGTAGCATGGGGAGTAGCATCGATGGTTGTTAGCTTTATCACTGTGCTGATCTCAATCAAATCCCTCTCCATACATTAAGAGTGGAGGCAAAGTGAATGAAAAGTCACTTCTGACCTCTACCAGTCAGCTCTGCAGCTACTTCTCTAGGGGTAACTGGATTTCTTGAAAATACTCATCCTCTCCCACTAGGTACCCACCCATTGGGAACCACACGCTGTACATGTTATACCTGCATTTCAGCATAAATTGAATCGAAGTTTTACAAGAAAAAAAAAATGGGAAAAAATGATCTTTTCAACAAAAATGCTGCAGGAAAAGACAAGAACTTGTGGTTTTTGCATAACATATTTACATTCTTTTTATTAAATTACTCAAAACTAGCTGATGGTTTACAAAGCCACTGCAAATAATGTCTTTAATACACAGAAACCATCTAAGAATAAAGGAAAACAATACTGTTTTTTTCACTGATTAGAAGTATGTTGTGTTTATTGTGCTAATTCGGGGTTTTGAGACAGAAAATTGAAGTATCATTTTTCCAGTTCATTAAGATTTGACTTTTGACTACTGCTCTGCAATTGATTAGTTAGTTTAATTATGCAGATACCAAATGTTCTGAAGGCCATGCACGCTCTTTCACATGGCCACGTGTTATCTGTGACAAAATGCGCTTTTGTTAAATGATAATACGAGTTTTTCTAGTGAGATAACTGCTTCATTTGGCTTGAAGTTAGAAATCCACCATTTCTTGTCAACCAAACCTTTTGTGGTATCCTTTAATTAATACCATGAAGCATACATGTTCTTTGAGTGATGTAAATTACATTTAAAGTGACAATTAGTCTCTACCACATAGCAAGACTTTCACACTCCATTAAGAATAAAATTAGGAATAGCATTTTCTCAGCATAATCCATGGTCATTATAAAACCATCCATGAGGATCAAGCATTGTGGTTGTTATTGAAATATATCATTATAACAAGGGTAATGATTGCAGTATTCATCCAGCTGTAGTCATCAGTTGCTCTTTTTTGCTCTGATTTGAGAAGGAAAAATCTGCAATTAGAAAGCCACGTATTCCCAGAAAGTCAGTGCACTTATTTTCTGTCACTTCTGCGCTTTAGAACTTCGTGTCGTGCTTATCAGAAAGTCCAAGACAGAGGCAGAATAAATAGAATTTTATTTTATAAAAGAAATAAATGTTAATTCAACTGCTATGCAAGTTAATATAAGGGATCTGACATGTGGACTTAGATGTTAAATGAAATAATCTGAGCATTTGTCTAATCTTTAGCTACAGGGAGGTCTTGCCCTCATTCTCTCTTTCCCCTTTCTTTCACATCTTGTTCTCAGAGTGTGACTAATGTGATGAGACGACTCCATACTTTTAAAGACAAAGCCATTCTTGGTCAAGGTTCTCGTTGCCCTCAGGCTCTGTGCACCCACTGGCCTGTGCCTTGCCCTTTGTTGTCTTTGCTGGTGATTCAACTTTCCTCTGGCTGTGTGATGGAAGATGCCGTGGATGCAGATCTCTGCCGAAAAGAGTCGCCTGACCTCTGATGCTGAGCTCTCCCTCTTGGATCTGCTCACCCAGTACAGCAACAGGGCTGGCATAACTGTCTGAAACACTTCTCAGGCATGATTCCAGCTCACTGGGTCCCCAGGTAATGTGTTTCTCAGATAATGAATCAGTGACCTGCATCTACCCTGTCATTAAAAGTGACCTTTTCCAAGTACTTTGCATTCCTATCTGTGGTTGATCACTGTGCCTTGCATGTTTTGCTACACAAGCCTTTCTAGCAGCTGTGCTTCCTGCTTCTTCTGCTGTCTTTTCCCGCTTTCAGATATGTACGGTCTTGCTTGCAGTGCCAAGATCTGGGTGTGATACAAGAGGAAGATTCACTGCCCTTTAAACTTAGCACAGCCTCACTCCGAGCGCAGTGCCTGGTGCGGATTTAGCGGGCACTAACCTGGGTGCCATAACACTAATTTTTCTGTATTACTGGAAGGGTCCACGCACCTGCTCCTGTGTGCTGCAGAAGTGCCTCGGCGGCTCTTCTCCTGTCCGACGCAGCTGATCAGCCCCAGACACAAGCCTAGCTCAGCAAAAAAAGAGGTGACAATCCCTGATGATGCTTCTCGTGCTCTGGCTAGGCGGTGGCATGGATGCTCTTTAACTGCCTGCCCCAGCTCATCCTGCTCGGTCCTTCGCAGGGCTCTGCTCTGACTCTTGTGAGTGTGTTGAAGTCAGGTGTAGTGAGTAGTGACAGCACATTTCTAGTGCTCGTTTCGCCAGCCTGATCTTCTAAAGGCATACTGATTGTGTGGCAGGGCAGCTCAAGCTCTGGAACTTAAAGACTGATTTGGACAAACACAGAAGATTGAATTGAGTGATTGAGTTATACTATTTCTATTGAGAAGCTCACCATGAGCCAGCAATGTGCGCTGGCAGCCCAGAAAGCCAACCGTGTCCTGGGCTGTATCAAAAGAAACATGGCCAGCAGGTCCAGGGAGGTGATTCTGCCCCTCTGCTCTGCTCTCGTGAGACCCCACCTGGAATACTGCATTGAGCTCTGGAGTCCCCAGCACAAGAAGGACATGGAGCTACTGGAGCGGGTCCAGAGGAGGGCCATGAAGATGATCCGAGGGCTGGAGCACCTCTGCTATGAAGACAGGCTGAGAGATTTGGGGCTGTTCAGCCTGGAGAAGAGAAGGCTCCGGAGAGACCTTCCACCAGCCTTCTAGTACTTAAAGGGGGCTACAGGAAAGCTGGAGAGGGGCTTTTTACAAGGGCATGTAGTAATAGGACAAGGGGCAATGGCTTTAAACTGAAAGAGGAGAGATTTAGATTAGATCTAAGGAAGAAATTTTTCACTCAGAGGGTGGTGAGGCAGTGGAACAGGTTGCCCAGAGAAGTTGTAGGTGCCCCATCCCTGGAAGTGTTCAAGGCCGGGTTGGATGAGGCTTTGGGCAACCTGGTGTAGTGGAGAGTTTCCCTGCCCATGGCAGGGGGGTTGGAACTAGGTGATCTTTGAGGTCCCTTCCAACCCAAACCATTCTATGATTCTATGGTTCTATTACATAAAACAGTATTGCAGTTGTTATTATTAACAGTTGTTCAATGGTTATACCCAAACCAGCATCTAACCTTGCACTTACAAGGATAATACGCAGCCATACAAGCACAGACCATGCTGTCCTATTCACACACTAGCTAGCTCATTACTAAGGAAAGACCACGTTTCTATCCATCAGCAGATTCATTGTGGCAACACAATGGAAGTCATGTTCTTGTGCAGTGCTTGAGATACCCACACAAGGTACCCAGGCTGATGATGGTGGGGAACCGTCACTGGCCTAGGGCATTCTTACTGATCTAGACCACGGTCCACGTGTGTAGCTTTGGTCACATGGTGAAATTAGTGTTCTTGTTTAACCCCTTTAACCCTGGGTTCACTGGTTGATCTCCTCAGCATCTTCAGAAGAACTTTCCCAAAACTGATCTGGCACAGATCTTGCTTGTATTGGAGATCTCCAATCTGATATCATGGATCACCTAATCATATGTTTCCTCATTCCTCTTGTCTTTATTTCATCCAACCATCATCAGTCTCTGGAATACCATGCCTTTCTACTGTTTCTTTTGACCAGTCACTATCAAGGTCAAGAGTTAGTTTCCATTTTTATTAAACAAGTCACCCTACAACCCAACAGTTACTTTCTTTGTACACCCATAATCTTAAACTTATGGCTTCTGTCTCCTCTACAGGTTGTCATTGACCAGTAGTGAAGTCCAGCTCAGATAATAAAAAAACTTTACATCCTCCTTAACTTCATGATTTTAAAAGTGTTTAAACTGAACATACAATATTAATCATATACACTCTGGTTGTACGTCCTGATTCAGAAAAAATGTTTATGGGTCAGTTTCATTTCAAACTCCTGCTTAAATTCCTAGGGATGTCAATGAAGTGTAAGTGTGTACTGACTGTGCACCCTCCTGTCACGGGTTTTTTTTTGGAAGCTTTTTAGGATGCCGTGCCTTTCTCTTCCATAATACCAGCTTCTTTGCTCTATAGAAGCCTTCTTCTTTATTGCACTGGTCTTCAAACTAATCTGTCTCTGAGTTGGTGAACTCTCCTGCCTCAGTGAATGCATAATAGAAAGGCATCTTACAGATTTTGGGTAGTTATACCAACCAGCAATGGGTGAAATCAACATCATTGATACAACATCTGGGGTTTCTGTGTAATGGAGACATGTTGCTGGGATTTCATTTCCTGCAATACAATTAATAGTCTTGAACATATGCTTTATGGGGACATTTCCAACAACCTTTGCTAGATAACAGGGATGTTTAAAAGATGTTCTCTTTATGCCTGCGTTCAGCTAAGGTGCAAGTGCAATTTTTAGAGGTCAGATCTGATGGGAAATGTTTCACTTGTTTTTTATAGCAGTGTTTACTAACGTTTCCTGTCAAACAGGAAATTAAGAAAGGCACCAAAATCATGACTGCATTTAATTCTTCCTACTCTAAGCCAAATACATTCAGACTGTGAACCAGCCATACATGTATGTATATTTAATAGCAGAGTTGTTGCATATCTAGGGTTATGTCATTTTCCTGTTGCTGTCAGGGCTTGAACGAAGGCTGAGTATGCTTTTAGGTTTTGTGTTGGAGGAGAGTCCTGAAAAATATCCTCCAGGGAAAAACCAGAAAACTTGTGCTGTACGGAAAGTCATGCTAGTTGATTGCAATTGCTTTTTCTGGCCTGACTGGGTTTTAAATGGATTTATTTTATGCTAATAGGGAACTTGGCACCTTTACTCCTGTTAAGCACATAAGATACCTAAGATTACCCCTGGAGCTTATATTTGTGATTCTCCTACAACATCAAAATTCAGTAGATAAAATCTAGATTCTTTTGTTCCCATTGAAATGAAGTAAACAATGTTTCATTTTGAGTTAGCCCAAAATGCTTTGACGTGTTTTTTTTCCTCCAGTTATTTCTCCCTTTAACCAGCTGGTTTTCAGTTTAGACATATTTTTAGATGAAGTAGTATTTAAGAACTAATAATCGCAATTTACTATTTCGCATTTCAGAATGAAATTTGTTTTAAAAATTAAACACCAAACTCCACCCTTTCCCTGCTTATTCCTTAACAATTTTTGTTGAAGATCCTATCTACAGCAAATAAGTAAAAAAAAATAAATTTGTTCACAGTTTAAAATGTACAACTAGTTAAGAGATAATTTTTTCCATAAGATCTCGGACCCAAATTTGGCTGGGAGGAGCGGTAATGAGAGTTTACATACCACTATGCATTGCTTATGGTATGCTTATGTGTTTGGTAGAAATGTAATTAACCATCCAGCTGCTTCAGTATGAGACAATTAGGGGTTTGTTGTTGTATTATATGTGAGTTTTTTTCTTTTGAATAATAGAATGTAGAATACTTACTGTGGAATGTTTATCTTCTGCTCCTTGCCCATATTTCTGCTGCTCAAAACCAAACTGTGTCTTCCCATGTGACAATATTTATAACGTAAAAATCTATTTCAGTCAGTAAATTATATTGCTACTAATAGCTTGGACTACAGTCTAGTGAAACCTTTAAGCATATGGATAATATCTGTTGAAGTTAATTGAGCTGCTGGCATCATTGAAATTACATACACTTAAAGACCTGATACCAGGAGCTTAGTCAACTCCACTGAGTTGTATTGGTCTGTGGATTCCTTTTGGGATGGGACCTGGGGGACCACATCCAGCTTTGCCAGATCTCATTCAGCATGAGATGATGTGGGGGTTCAAGATCCCTCTTTGGGGATAGACAAGTATAGATCAGCCTGAGAGGGACATGGCTCTTTTGTTGTGAAAAGTCATTAAATTACTAAAATTATCCACTCCTGTAACAACCCTGATTGTTTAGTGCAGTGCCAGCCACCTCCCACTATCCAGGTGTTTCTGGTAGAGCCTAATAGTTGTGTGTTCCTCATGGGCTCCACTGTGGGATGTCTTCAAGCTTAAAGTCACGGTGAGCCATAGAGAAGAGGGAAGCCTACTTCTCCTCTTTGCATCGCTGATGCTATCATCTCCCGAAACCAATACCTGTCGCTTCGTATGAATCATGTGGAAAAAATAGAATGGCCAAAAAATCACTTTTGTAAGTATTTGCTCCATCTTAGGCACCTGAAACTGTGCTTGAGCGGACTGGTTCAGGCCAAGCCAATGGGGCTCCACGACATTGCTGCAGCAGGTGGTAAGTGAAGCCCAGGACATGTAAGATGGGGATGGCCTGGAGTGTGTTGGTGTGATATGGGATGCTCAAAAGCATCTTTCTCAGCAGAGTGCTGAGGTTCAGGTCTTGCAATTCATCCTTTCAGGACAGATTTATTCTGGCCTCTTAGACAGATTTATTTGATAAAGATAGGAAACACAGCACCTTCATTTATAGTAACTACCTCATACTTTCAGAGCCAGAAACGACTCGATTTTTCAAGGCAGAAATGCTAGTTAGGCACATTCCATTGACAGAGAAAGGGAATTTGTGTGCTTTGTAGAGATTTACCTTTGAAAAGCTTCCCAGAGTGTTTCACAGACAAATTATGTATGCATCACCACACCATAGGAGCTTAGGGGTTTTAATCTGACAGGTGACTTACCAGAGCAAGACCGGAGCTGACCGTTCTTTGAGAGTTGATAAGTCTGGCTTTCTTTGGACCACTTGTCTTTAGTGGCTGCAGTAATACAAAGAGTAGCAAATTAAACTTTGCCAGTCACTAAGGATGGCTTCCCACATGCTCGTAGAGCGGTCTGCAAAAAAAAGGGGCTTGGGTATAGGTTCGGGAATGCCATATAGCACATAAGTGAAGCTGACAAAATGAACGTGGCTTTCCCCGCTTAAAAATGATGAGTGTGATACTAAATGACACGCAGATAGGTGTGTAGTGAGGCGTGAAGTTGATGACATATTCAGGGGTAGAGATCATACTTCCTCATCAGGTAAGCTCCTGCTTTGGGACATTACTCCACAGTAGAAGATTTATTCCAATGGCTTTAACTTTCTTACCCTATCAGAACTTCTCTTTATCTTCAGTGTATATCACCTTGGCATTTTCCTTGACTGAACTCTGCTCTCGCTTCTCTTTTTAGTGTGCCTGCAAATCTCTCTGTCACTACTTTTGCTATGTCTCCCAAGTCATTACTATAGTACTTAATAAAAGGTACAGTAAAGTCATCTTAAGGATCTTCAGTTCTCAAAAGAGAGCACATCCAGAATTGAAGTGTTGCCTGGGTCTCAACAACTGCGGTGTGAACAGGAGTAATTCCCCATCAGCTAACAAAACCAGAACCCTGGAAAAAAGAGGCTCTGCCTTTAATCCATCACACTGCATGTATGTATTATGTATCACAGCAATCTTCTACATGCTGCAACAAATAGGGGCCACCGTGTACTATACCCAACCATAGTGTTCATATTAAAGAAATTTTTCAGTCATTTAATTGAATTTTAAAATGTCACGGTAACTCAGGCTCTACTTCACTTACACCTGTACAAATCTGTTTAGAGTGTCTTGATGTAATTTTGTCCATTATAAACTGGCTTAAATGACCCGAAAAGGAGATTTGTTTCTCCTTTCAATTCCCCAAAAGCTTTGCAGAAGTTAATAAAGCAAGTTCTCCATGTTATTTTTGCGGCAGGCAGAATTTTCACTGCATAGTACCCTGTTTGGTTATTAATTTACTCCAGTACAAAGGGAGGGTACTGTCATGGTCGTTAATAAATGACATAAATAGGACTTTTTAATGTGTTTTGGGGAAATTTTTCTTGTTCATTTTCATCTAGGACCCATTCATGAAAATACAGTTAGCCTAAAGGACTTAGATTTAAGGGGCTGATTCAAAGGGAGATGACTAAGGTTTGGCTGAAGTTAATATTTAGGACAGGAAGGTGGAGTGAGGCTTCTATGGTCTTTTTTGAGATGCAGAGAAAGTTGGGCAAAGACCACAGTTTATGTTTGAGGTTGGCCTCAGGGGTTTGGAGGCCAACTTTGTGGGGAAGATGAGTCGAATGATCTATTAGTTGTTGTACATAAACCTCTCTGCCATCTTTTCCCACCTTCTGCTGGTATAATTGGGCAGAATAAACATACATGTGTTGTATATGACTGTCATGACTGCAGCACACACAGATAATTTTTGCTTAACTCCTTCTCTTCCTTCTGCTTTGTTTTTTCCCTGGTTTCCTGTGCTCCTAAACCAAACTCAACTGTGGACTCAAAGTTTTCCTTATCTTCATGAAATGTTCTCAAAACAACAAGTGTGAAATGTTCTGTCACTTCCACTAAGCTGTGGACTAGGTAGACACATCCAACATAGGAGGTCTAAACCTTCTCCTCATTTTCCTGAGGGCTCACACAAATTAATTTCAATTAATGTGGCAGCTTCTTAACTGGAAAAAACCTCTGCAAAAATTTCATGTCATTGTGACCCATAAAGAACATCAAGGCCAAACATAGTGGGAGGTTATTTAATTTTTTCTAAAGATAAAGTAAGATGAGAAGAAAAGTTTTTCTGTCTGCCCACAAAATTACCTCTCCTGTGTCCCAACAGATTAAACATGATACAAGACTTAGCAATATTAGTTACACAGACAAGATAGCAGCTCTCGTGCTAAATCCACTTGCTCGTCCGTGTCGTTTAAATAATTGTAGGTACCTTTGTGTCGTCTTTTGAGCTGAATCTAAGCCTGATGCAGACTTAGAAATCATTCAGATAATACCTTACTGAGCAGGACCTATCTGGATGCAGGAGCACGTGCTACATGCAGCTGCATAAGCCACGTGGATATATCAGCTCAGACCTCTGCACAAGTAATGTAATTGTGTACTGTATTTCTTTCAGTAATGAGGCAGTTGGCACTGCATCTACCAGATTTCCAGACACAAGAAGGGGATAGTTGTCAAGTGCAAAAGAACTGGCCATGCTAATGCAATTGGAGTTAATGGTGCGCTGGTTTTGGCTGGGATAGAGTTAATTTTCTTCATAGTAGCCAGTACGAAGCTATGTTTTGGATTGGTGCTGAGAATAATGTTGACAACCCGTTGATGTTTCAGTTGTTGCCAAGCAATGCTTACATTAAGCCAAAGACTTCTTCAGCTTCTCGTACTGTCCTTGCCCTCCCAGTTGTTTCAGTCATCAGGTGGTTTAACATTGCAATGAATTAATATGAATACAAATATGAATAAAAATATGAATACAAATACTAATACTAAATTGTAATGAGAAAGAAAACAACAAAAATGAGAGACAAAACCCAAGAGAAAACAAGTGATGCAACCACTTACCACCTGCCGATGCCCAGCCGGTCCCCAAGCAGGGGTCACCCTAGCCAATTCCCCCCAGCTTATGTACTGAGCATGACATCTTATGGTATGGAATATCCCTTTGGCCAATTTGAGTCAGCTGTCCTGGCTGTGTCCCTTCCCAGCTTCTTGTGGAGAAGCAACTGGGAGGACAAGGACAGTATGAGAAGCTGAAAAAGTCCTTGGTTAATGTGAGCATTGCTTGGCAACAACTAAAACATCAGTGTGTTATCAACATTGTTCTCAGCACAAATGCAAAATATAGCCTCATCCGAGATACTATGAAGAAAATTAACTCTATCTCAGCTAAAAGCAGCACAAATGGGCACCATGCAAAGGAAAAAACTTACAAGAAAATGTCGGTTTGATGCAGTACAGGGGAGAGGGAGTGAAATACTGAGGCTAAAACAAAATGAAAAAGAAAGCTTGTATTAGAATATTGGTACCAAAATAAAATGAGAAATGCAAAATTAAACAAATAAATGACCCTAGTTTTTAAATTTCACCAAAGAAGGTCTAATTAAAATGTCATTATGTTGACAGACACTTTCTGTTGAGCCACGTGCCATTCTGTTCACAAATGCATTTTCGTATGGATAATGTTGACTTTTTCTGGATCAAACAAGGCTATTAAATTGATTTTTTAGAAGTCTAACATGTTGAAATTTGATAGCTATGTGTTTATGAAGACTAAAAAAAATATATACTGTAAATGAGTTCTTATTGGTAGTGAATGAACTATTTCATGATTATTAATAAACTCGGAAGTTGCTATTGCTGTCTAATTACACTAAATGTATTTCCCAAGGTTCAGGAATCTACATAAATCAATAAAAAGAACTGACCCTGAAAAATGAAGTGAAAGTAGTTAATACACTGCTTGATTGGACCTTAGTGATGGCTATTAGATTCTTCTTTTCTTTCTCTGGTTTAATTTTCTTAGTTGCTTGAGGAGTCTTTCTGTTACAAGGCAATTTTGAATAGCTGCTGTTTTTTGGTAACCTACCTAAAAGTTATTTTTGAATTGTACATGCAATAGCCAAGAACTCTCCCTATATAATTGCTGTGGGGCTATGGAATTTTCCCTGCAGTGAGTTTTAATTATTCTGTGCTAATTAAGCAACTGATGCCTACTGTGAAAAATTTTCCCCTTGGAAAAATGTGAGCAAAGGTGCATACATAAATTTCATAACATATGCATAAAAGCATCCATTTTTATCTCTTGTACTAATTTCATGTCCCCATGTTCAGCCGGTAGAATGAATAAATATAACTCCTATTGCCAGATATAGCATGCTCATAAGGCATAATATTAATCTTTTCCCATTAAAAAAAATAACAGCATGGTATTTTTGGTTTGGTTGGATCCTCTCTTTATAGTAAAGACTGTAACCTATTATGAAGTTAAATAAAAAATGAGAGGCTCAATTACATTTGTGTTAGAAGAAGGCTTGGTCAGAAGAAAATAGTAACTGAGAAAAGTAGAGGTAGATTGTGCAGTCAGCTTGAAAAGTGCTTTTTTGTTTGTATCTTTTTCTTCTTAATTTTTAGGGTTTAAGAAGGAAATGGATAACAGGGTGGAACTGGCCTCAGCATGCAGCTCCAGGATAGACGAAGGACAGTACATGCCTCAAGGCTGTGTCTGCATCTCTATCTCCTTCTGCTACAAAGTCAGAGAGAGTTTATATATTTCCATTTTTTTTTTATACAGTTCTAATGCTACTTTACTGAAAGAAGAAACGTTTTGAGTAAAGGGCAAGTTATAGAGAATAGCCCTACGGTATTGGATTTTTTTTCCACGGGAGGCTCATGTTGTGCCTCGCTGGTGTACAGAGCAAGAATCATAGGATGGTCTGGGTTGGAAGGGACCTTTAAAGATCATCTAGTTCAAACCCCCTGCTGTGGGCAGGGACATCTTCTGCTAAATCAGGTTGCTCAGAGCCCCATCCAACCTGACCTTGAACGGTTTGCAAGAGCAATGAAATTGCAAAGTGCGAAGGGTAGAGAGAAAGGGTGGGGGGAGCAGAAATCGGAGGGAGATATTTTCTTCTGGACAGTGTATCCATGAGGCTGCTGACGATATTGGACAGCGCGTTGCAAGAAGTGGCAAGATGAAAATTGGTGATGTGGAATCACTATCAGACCATCATAAAACTGAGAGCATGAAGCGAGAAGGAGGAAATTTGAAGAAAAAATTCGTGTATAAAGATACCTGAAAAAAGTAATTTCTGATCAGAATAAATAAAAAGAGATTTCTTTTATTCTGTCTGAAACTAAACAGATTTTTTTCATAGCTGTGCTAGGGTAAAATTTATTTCTGAGGAAACTTTTGTTGAATTAAAATCCAAGGTTTTGTCTGAAAGAAGTGCCAATATAAAAATTGAATCAGCACTAGTTGTTTCGAATGGCAGTTTGGAAAGTAAGCTTTCTGCTTCACAACTGAAACGCTGCACTGGTGCATATTATGGAAGCAAAGCTGAGTGGATGGATAATTGGATAATTACAGCACTAATAGGGCCCGGGGAAAACTGGTTCAGGACCTTATTTTGCTCCCGATTTCAGCTGTATCTGCTCTGCTCTGTGAAGACAGGCTTCACTGAGCCAGATGGGTGGATCTACAAGGGCTCTTACTGTGCTGCTGGTTCCCTCCCTAGCTGTCGCTGAGGATCACAACATCCAAAGTGTGACTTTGGAAGAGGAAAGCTATATATCTCATGAGACTCCACGTGCAGTGCCGTGTTCAGCTCTGGGGACCCCAACATAAGGACATGGACCTGTTGGAGTGGATCCAGAGGTGGATCACAAAGATGATCCAAAGGCTGGAGCACCTCTGCTATGGAGACATGCTGAGAGAGTTGGGGCTGTTCAGCCTGGAGAAAAGAAGGCTCCAGGGAGACCTTCCACCAGCCTTCCAGTACCTAAAGGGGCTACAAGAAAGCTGGAGAGGGGCTTTGGACAAGGGTGTGTAGTGACAGGACGAGGGGCAATGGCTTTAAACTGAAAGAGGGGAGATTTAGATTAGATCTAAGGAAGAAATTTTTCACTCAGAGCGTGGTGAGGCACTGGACCAGGTTGCCCAGAGAAGCTGTGGCTGCCCCATCCCTGGAGGTGTTCAAGGCCAGGTTGGATGAGGCTTTGAGCAACCTGGTGTAGTGGAGGGTGTCCCTGCCCATGGCAGGGGGGCTGGAACTAGACAATCTTGAAGGTCCCTTCCAACCCAAACCATTCTACGATACAAGAGGGATGGACTGGCATGGAAGCGCTTGACAAACATCAAGGTTTTGCTTATGGAGAACATGAAGACTGCTCTAAGGGTTCATTTTAGGGTGAATCTGGTACAGATGAGCTCCTGAATGTGTTGCTATACCCAATTGGGTGCACTGAGGCAGAGCATAAATCTCTTTTCCCAAGCCACACGAAGTCGGTAGGAGTTAGAGTCTGTGTCTGGAGGAATTTGGACTTCAGCCATTTGTTCTGCAAAGAGGGAACCTAGTGAGATCCAGGCGGAGATTAGCCCCCTCTGCTCAGCACTCCTTAGATCACATCTAGATGCTATGTTCAGTTTTGGACATCAGCATTGATGAACTGGAGCGAGGCCAGTGGAGGGGCTCAGGAGGTGGGAAGCAATGGACAAGGACTGAACCAGGAGATGCTCAGATTGGATGTAAGGAGAAACTTTTTCCCCATGAGGATGCTCAAGCACTGGCACAGGCTGGCCAGAAAGATTTTGTCATCTCCATCCTCCAAGGATTTCACTAGACTGGATCAAGCCCTGAGCAAACTGGTCTGATGCCAGAGCTGCCTCTGCTTTGAGCAGGATGCTGGACTAGAAACCTCCTGAGACCCTTTCCAGCCTGAGTTATCCTGTGATCCTGAAGAAAAATGGGCTGAGCACTGAGACAGAAGGCGATTTCAGTTTACTTTGATTGCTCAAGGTGAAAGAAATTCAGAAAAAGAAGCAAACCAATTGTAAATTTCTTTCAGACTAAAAAAAAAAAAATAATTAAATCACTTATTAACAGACATCTATCTCTGTCATCTAGGTGTTACAGATGGGTAGACATGTAGATATCCCCTGTTCTGATCCACCTGCGAATCCAGCGGTTGTCAACACATCGCTGTGACAATCCGATCCCATCCGATCTGACAGGAAGAGTGTCCTGAAGTCAGGAGCTATTGCAGCCACATCGGGATACGTGCTCCAGTCTGCTGCCAGATACACGTGAAAATACTCATCCTAGCAATGAGCTGCCAGAAATAGGAAAATGGTCTGCTTTCTATTTAAAATTGTCCATACAACCCAAGTGAAATGAGAGGAAAAAAAAATCTGCGTGAATTATCTTTAGCTCAGCCCATTTTTCCCTCTTCAAATTACAGATCTGTCATTTATATAGGTTTTTAATTCAATTATCTTTAGCTTCAGTTAACTGGAAATTCCTGGTCCGTGTAAAGGTACAGGACAAATATTGTCTTTTGGCAGCTCAGCCTCATCTCTCCTTGTCTTGACGAAGTACTTAAAGAAACTACAGGTTTCAAACAGGCTCATTTATCTTGTATATTACTTCAAGACACTCTGGGCAAGTTCATCAAAATGATTTCCAGATTTGCCACTTTTTTGATCTTTCTTTCTCTTCCTCACTGTTGCAGGAACACGCAGACATAAATTTATGTATTCGTTTCTTTTATCAACGTGTGCTCATTTTTAAGCTCTGCTGGATTTTTCCTTGCTATGGCATGTGACACTCAATAATCAAAAGAGGAAAGCTTTATGTACTTTCCACTATTTGATTTTCCTCCATTAGAGGTAGCTGCCCTGTTCAACAAGGTGTGGGACCAGTGCAGACTGCAACAAATCGTCATAGAGGTCGTCTGATTGTTCTAGCTTGTGACCCCGGAACTCTTTTTGCTCCCTAAATTTAGAAATTCCCCCCCCAAAAAGAATTTTCATTCTGCAGGGGGTGCCAGCACTTTGGATGGGTTTTCATTTTTAAGAGAGAGAAAAGCAAATGTTACATTTTCCCGTAAAAATGAAAAGGCTTGAAAAACGCAGCTTACATTTATCAAAGTTTCCTCTTTGGTAATCTCCAAACACTTTTTTTTTTTTTTTTTTAAGTGAAATTAGGGGAATGTTGTGGCTGCTGTTGACTGAGGTGGTTATCCAGCCTGCAGCAGCAGCGGAGCCGTTTGGGTAACCGACCCTATGATGTAATCTGGTTTATTTATGAGGATGGTACAAAATGTTCTGCCTCTGAACACGGGTAGAATAAAACAGCAGGAGACAGTACTTTTTGCTCACCAGACTGTCTCTTGCAGGCAGTGCCGTGTAGATAAGCCCTGCTTTGTTTTGCTTTTTCCTTGGGGTCATGTTTCCCGGGCTGCCTCTGCTGTGTCTGGAGATGCTTAGCTCCTTCCCCGCAGCCTGCACGCAGCTCCACGGTCTGCTACCTTTGTTGTACAGTTCCTGGCAGAGATTCCCTAGGACACATCAGCTGTGCTTTGAGCACTGCTCTCATTCCCGTCGAGAAGCTTTAACGTCGCCTGACGAAAAGCGGCGCTTCCCACGAGCATCCGTGGGGCTCTACCAACATCCTTTCCTTTACCCAGCAATGTGATAAAATAAGGACTATTCAAACGGATGAAGTGTGCAGCTATCTGATAAGTTAATTGTTTAATAGAATGCAGCTTAATAAATAAAATGGTAACTCCTGAAAACTGCTTAAACTCAATATAAATCATATATGCAATACGTAATCGCCTCTTCCTAGTTTAGGGCATGACCTAGTCAAGGGACATGGCAAGGGATACGCTTCCTTTCCTCCCTGCCACTGCCTGTGTTTCATAGAATCATAGAATGGTTAGGGCTGGAAGGGACCTTCAAAGGTCATCTAGTCCAACCCCCCTGCAAGGAACAGGGATATCTCCAACTAGATCAGGTTGCTCAGGGCCTCGTCCAACCTGGCCTTGAACGTCTCCAGGGATGGAGCATCCACCACCTCTCTGGGCAACCTGTTCCAGTGTTCTACAACTCTCATGGTAAAAAATTTTTTCCTAATATCCAGTCTGAATCTACCTCCCTCTATTTTAAAACCATTACCCCTTGTCCTATCACAACTGGCCCTCCTGAACAGCCTCTCCCCATCTTTCCTGTAGGCCCCCTTGAGGTACTGGAAGACCGCTATCAGGTCACCCCGGAGCCTCCTCTTCTCCAGGCTGAACAGCCCCAACTCTTTCAGCCTGTCCTCATAGGAAAGGTGCTCCAGCCCTCTTATCATCTTCGTGGCCCTCCTCTGGACCCTCTCCAACTGGTCCATGTCCTTCTTATGTTGGGGGCTCCAGAACTGGACGCAGTACTCCAGGTGAGGTCTCACAAGGGCAGAGTAGAGGGGAAGAATCACCTAAATAGTATTTAGGTGATTTAGTTTGTATTTAGTTTGGGGTCTAAATACATGTACTAAAAAACTAAAAAAACATCTAAAATCAAGCTGTGTCTCAGGTCTGGGGGGAGCGGGAAGGCAGTGCAGTATCTTCATCCTCCAGCAGGTTCTGTGAAATGACAGCGAGGGTTAACGGACTTTTGAACACGACATATTCCCAATTACTCTACTTGATCAGATGAATTTTGGAGTGCCTCCCCACCCCGCCATCGGAACGGCTGTCATTTCCTGGAAAGGGCACATTTGATCAAATATCTGTTACTCTCCTGCCGAACAGAGCTTGCAAATTACTAATGATTCTGGCAAAAGAACTTTAATTTTGTGCCAGTGGGAGATTTCAGGTTAATTAAATAGTCTCGTTGCTTCTGTGCTTCACCAAGTAACCACTCTTGGCTGAGACCTCGAAACTTACAACCTGAGGCCCTAATACTGTCTTGACCTGAACTTCATCAGACCAAGTGAATGTCCCCGAGTGTCTGAGCAAGTTCTGAAACTAATTTTAAAAAACTTTAGGGCTACACTAGGACAACAGTTTGCTCCGGGCAGTGAAAGAAACACCTTGACGCTTACAACCTTTGTTAGGCTTTCAGCAAGCGTCCAAAAATGTGCGAAAAGCAGCAAAAACCCACTGCTGAAGCACAAGTCATCTAAGTCAGGATCCCAATCTCACCTATAGTGGTAGGTGAACAAAAGAGAAAAGCCAGGAAATCCCTGAGCAGAAGGTAAAAAACCCAGAGCAAGCTTTTACCTGCAGGCAGCAAGTGCTTTCTGTCTGCAGCGCAGACTCCTGCAGAGGAGATGGTGCTCTGGGAGAAAAACCTGATATACTCGGTGTAGCTGGAGGACCTGCAATCAAATCAGGTCCTGCCTATACATTAACAGTGATGCTCTATTACAGTTTGGCTCTCAGTTATGATATGAGGCTCAAATATGATGGTACATCGTATGGAGGTGTCTCTCCTGGCCATCCATCTTTGGAAGAGATTAATAACATAAACCATTGTTCACTGACATATGTGTTTCATTGCTCTAAAATAGCACGGATGAGTCCTCATCACCATGGCATGATCTGGGTAGCACCTCCTTACATTTGCATTAGTTCATCACCAAGAATTGGTCTCAAGTCCTACCTCAGTTCCCTGAGTGCCACGTATCTCAGACCAGGCAGCTGTGAAAGACTCTTAGAAAAAAAGGACTCTCAGATATTTTGGGGGGAAAAAAAAAAAAAGCATGAATCATTCTTTTTATAGAAATAAGAACTCACAAATAAAATGCGTTGTTCCCTGCCCTAAACACATGGTGGGGGATGATGATGATGGTCAGCCAGATGTGCTGATTCACCCACACTGGTGCCATCCTTGCAGTACATGGCTTTGTGTTTCAGACCCAGCTTAAAATGGCAAAAGCTTTAGTTGAAAATTTGCATCACATTGGCTAAAAATTCCAATTTTCTGATTTATACAAAAGACCCTGAATTTCTTTAGCTTTGTGCTTCTGATAAATGGTCATAATTAAAAATTCATTTCACGCAATTTTTAATAAAGATTTGTTAAATGCCAGTTTGTTTCAAACCTTCTACCAGTTAGTTGTCCATGAAAGTCCATGAAAATGCAGAGAGGGAAATTCTGGCCAAAGTCTTACAGTAAAATTTCGGTGGTTTTCCCCGCCTTGTGTACTGGTGTTCTGACAGATTTGGGGGTCTGGGAGAAGAGAGCAGGGCCAGAAGAGATAGGAAGGGCCAAGACTGCGGACTCTCAGAGCCACATTTGCACAGGGGGAAATCTGGAGCAAGACGAGAGTCAGGAAGCGTTTGGGAGACCAAATACTGGGATTATTCTGGGATAATTTAGAGGTTTTGTGGACAGGATGTCTGGTGGGATTGGGTACAAGAACAAAGACAGGACAGTGATCCTGAAACAGCTGCCTCTACTTCCCACTCCAGATGGGGTGCTGGCCATCCCACCCATGCTTGCTGTTCGAGATGCAATAATCCCATGTGAGGATGGGTCTCTGCACCTGTTTTTATCTGCTGATTCAGATCTTCACATTCATAAAGCAGATCAGCATTTGGGAGACCAAATACTGGGATTATTCAGGGATAATTTAGAGGTTTTAAAAGTTACACCAGAATTTTGCATACACGGCTGTCTAAAGGTTTTGGATTGCAATTTGTAACCCTGGATGAAACAGAACAGTGAAACAAGAACAACTGCAGAATCAAAGCAAAACGTTGCTAAGATATCCAGAGGGACCTTTGTCTGTAATGGTTGCCACTGGTGTTATTTTATTCTAATTCAGCACAACCACATTTTAATTAATGATGAAAAAATCAGAATTTGGACTAAAACAATAATCATTGAAGCAATCCAAGTGTTATTCTGAGAAATGCAGATGAAGAGAGGATTTAATTGGAAAAGGAAAGCGAAGTAAATAGCATAGACATCCCTGATGAACAAGCACTGTTCCACGTTTTACAGTGCAAGGATAATAATAATAATAATAATAATAATAATAATAATAATAATAATAATAATAATAATAATAATATATGTTTTATTCAGCTTTTGTAGGCTTCTTGCTTATACTGAGAAGAGAGATGGGAAGGGCTCAGAAACAAAAAGACCGTGTGCTATTTCTTTCCACAGCTTTCTCTCTGTCTCCCGAAGGATAAAAAAATATTCCATATTCTGCACCTCTGCCAGCTTTTCACCTCCTTGCATAACTAAGCCCTTCCATTAGTGCCTCTTTTTGCTGGCACGGTGGCTTCAGCGAGCAGAACGCGAGGTGCTCTCACTCGACTCCATAGGGTATGCAACATCAAGACCTGCCATGCCTGATTGCTCATTAATATCATATATTTAGGCCAGCACGGCTCCCGGCTGGCAGGTGACAAAATTGCTGGAGGTGTGTGCTGAAGTCGGAGCCAAGAATTGGAAGGGGACAGGTGGAGGTCTGTAAATAAGGACACTTGGAGCCTGCCTGCGTGATGCAAAAGCGGTTCCCAGCCAAGGAGCGAGCTGAGCCCGTGCACGTTGTCCCTGCGTTGAGCAGAAGGTAACCACAGCTTGTGCTGATGTTGTGGGCTGTGACCAAAAGGAGATAATTCGGTCGGCTTTCGCTGGAGGAGTTCACAAAATATGCAAAGGCCCCAAGGCCGGCCAATTTCTGACCACTGTGTTTGGTGCAAGTTCACTGTCGTTTCCGATTTTGGTCCACCCTCCTTGTCCCAGTGCCCGTGGCCTGTACTGAAACCGTTCTTGGACACAGCGTTCCTCTGCTCACACAGCATCCCTCTTCTCAGCAAGACTTGCTTCTAAGTTGGGGCTGCTCAGCCTGGAGAAGAGAAGGCTCCGGGGTGATCTTATAGCAGCCTTCCAGTACCTAAAGGGGCTACAAGAAAGCTGGAGAGGGGCTTTGGACAAGGGTTTGTAGTGACAGGACAAGGGGCAATGGCTTTAAACTGAAAGAGGGGAGATTTAGATTGGATCTAAGGAAGAAATTTTTCCCTCTGAGGGTGGTGAGGCACTGGAACAGGTTGCCCAGAGAAGCTGTGGCTGCCCCATCCCTGGCAGTGTTCAAGGCCAGGTTGGATGAGGCTTTGAGCAACCTGGTGTAGTGGAGGGTGTCCCTGCCCATGGCAGGGGGCTTGGAACTAGATGATTGTTGAGGTCCCGTCCAACCCAAACCGTTCTGTGATTCTGTGATTATAGAAGTCTGCCCATTTAAAAAAAAAAACAGATTTAGGCCTGACCTTAGGAAAAAATATCTCAGTGTGCGTAGGACTTGTGAAAAGCACTGTCTGAATATGCCACTCTCTTTTTTTCTGGAAACCAGCTTGCATTTAGCTAGCTCAAGGTTGACTGAGTATCTGTAATCCTAGTTTTTTTTTTTGCTGTAGCATTTCTTATGCCTTTGCTCTGGTAGCTGGATTAACATCACTACTTCATATTTTTATGTTTTGTTGTCTACCTTTGCTAATTGTTAAAAGTCAAGATTGACTCTTTGGATTTGAAGCCCAGGACAGATTTTACTTTAGTGTCTGCCTTGTGAAATCTGATCTATTTGTTCAATATGACTTGTGGGCTGTTTCAATTTGGTAGTATTCTGTTGTGGTTTTTTTTTTTTTCCATTGATGTAGTTGACTACATGCCACGCATGGCAATGAAGAAACCAGCCTGATCTGTATAATAGGCTCAGTAGGTCTATTAGACCAATATTATCAAAGAATATGAATTTTTATGCAAGTCCCTTAATGAAGTAAATGTATTTGCTCTGTTTGTAGGGAGTGTTGTTTGTTGTGTCATAGATCATTTTCTGCATAACCGAAATGATTACTGCAGACGTGGAATCAATGAAACGTTCTTCTTGAAATCGGCTCACTTGATTTTCCTCGTGGAACTTTGTTCTGTCTTAATGGGAATAAATTTCCAGCCAAGCCAGTCTCTGAGGATGTTCGTTAAGGACAATGAAAGGGCCTATCCTTTGCTAGAAGTAAACTAGCTAACTAGCCTCAGTTCTTCAGAAAAAGAGCTGGAAATGACCATGGATTGTGTTTTTAAAAAATTGGCAACAATTATGTGTAGATGTTGAAATAGGAGAGCTGTTCATGAGATAAGTGGACTAGGACTTTGCTCCATTTAGTGGCAGTTGTTGAGCACCACACTTCAGGAAAGATGAGAGCTAATCAGAGGGGGTCCAGAGGCAGAGAACAAGAGGACAGGTTTAGAAATCATGACCTACAAGGAAAGATTGAGTTAATTGTGTTGCTTAACTTTTGAGGAGAAAAGACATAAGGGAGACATGATAGTCCAATCTTTCAATATGTCTGCTGCCGCTGAGTGGTTTCTTCTCCATGCCAGGGCAAAAAGTTAATTGACTTGGATGGTAGCAAGGGAAATTTAGGCTAATCATAAGGCTAAATTAGGCTTATCATAAGATTTCTAACAGTTTGAAATAGGTGTTGGAACATACTGTCTGAAGAGGTTATATAATCTCTGTCACTGGATGTCTTTAAGACCGAGGGATATATATCCAAAAGGAATACAGCAGAGGTGCAGGTGGTCCTCCCTGGCATAGGGAGATGGTTTGGCAGCCCTTCTTCGGTGTTTCCATGCAACTCATTCTGCAACTGACACGTACCTCTTTGTACATACAAAAATCACAGGTATTTTCACTTTTCTCTCCCCAATTTTGACCCGTAGCTTTTCTTTGTGCTTTGTAAACTTTGCTCAGAGATCGTTTCATTTATTCACGCAGCATTCCCAGTGGTCTTTGCAGAAAGGCTTTATCTGGGCATCGGAGCTGATCTGCCCAGCTATTTGTGTAGAATGGAGTAGCTGTATTTCAGATTTTTGGAGGAGGGCTTTGGACTTGTCTGTGTTGACCCTATATCGTTGGTGCTACTGTGATAAAATAATTACCTGCAGATTTAGTGAAGAATCAATCATGCAGAAGTTCCCGTGTTGCTATCTTTACAAAAAAGGGTTTTGCCTAAATAATAAAGTGAAGCTTATCTGACAGGAAGAAGCTATCTTATGATGACAGTGAAAGATATGTTAATGTCTACTGTTTACTTACAGGTTACTCAGCTATTTGGAATATGTTTTCTATGCCTTTGTCTTTTTTTCACTGATTAAAATTTTCTTTCTCTGAGCACAAAAAAGAAAATATTCAGCTGTAATAACAAATTCTCTGATGACATGAAGATGTTATTAAACAACTTCAATAACCTGTAGAAACATAAATGGAATATAGGAGAAACATTCTTTTACAAAAGTCAATTGGAGGTAGCTTTTTGATACCATTTGTCAAATCTATCTTGTTTCTAAAGCATGATGTAAATTAATATTGATTGCCATTTCAAAGTGTAGCTTGTCGGCTTCTTTGTTCCACTAAGCTGCCAGCATTGTCATTCTCAAGGTTTATTTTTTCAGTGCTCTCAGATCACTGAAGCTACTGGAGCATGTTAGGGCTGGTAATAATACAACTAGCTGATAAACAAAAGCTGTCAAATATCAGCAAGGGAGAATGAAAGGGAACAGTAAAATCTCTATCTGTGTCTAGGCTGTGAACGTATTAAAAGCAGTAATTAAAATTTATTTAAAGAAAAATACCTATAGTAACAGCACCAATCTGCCCACGGTATTGATTCTTTCTCTAAGATGCCAGTGATGAGTAACATCTGTCAAGCATTTGATTTTGGATGTCGCTATCTGACTAGTAGAATGGTAAATTCCAAAATTTAAAAAAAAAAAAAAAATCATTACTACCTACCACTGTTCTTTTCAAGTAGGAAAATTTACCTCTCTACCCTTAAATTAAAAGGATTTATCTTTTGGCACTTCCTTGTTTTCCCTGGGGTCCCAGGTACTTCTACCTGGAAGTGTCCTCAATATGGAGCTTTATGAGCTGGGAGGTTATGCCAGACCTTTTTTGTTGTTTTCACGTTACAGTATCTCTGATTCATGCACAACTGGAGCCCTTTTGACTCAGACCCTCTGCTTTGCAGGCATGAGAGATGTTTCCAGTACGGCATTTCACAAACTCTAATCTTATAACAAACACTCTGTGAAGGCAGGAGGGCAACCAGAGCCCATTGTAGAATTTGGTCTAAAACACCAGAAGGGCAACGGACTCCAGATTTTGCAGTACCACTTCCCTGGTCACCCACAAGTAAATATCTAGGGATGGTGCTAAAAATGTTGCAGTCCTGCATGTGGACCTACAGATATGCAGGAACTGAAGTTCCTTCTTCTCAGCCCTGAGTTGAAAGTGTTTCCTTCATGGGTGAAATACAAGATTCAACGATAAAACCACCTCTGCCTCATCTTGTCCAGTGTCTTGATATACTTGGCACACTCCCACAAAATGCTGTGCTTCCCTTGAATTGCTGTTTATCAAGTGAACGTTGTTCAGCCGGAAAATTTCTTGGCCAGCAGAACCTCAGGAGGTCATGCAGCACATCATGGTCCGGCCAAGTTACGGCCTCAGCCTCTTTCCTCCCCAGATCTGTTCTATTTTTTTTTCCCATCCATCAGGACAATTTGCTTCTTACACAGGTAAGATACAGGAACACGACACTTGCCTGTGCAATGTGAAGGCTTTATTAGCACACATACATCGTGCTGTCTGCTGATGAATGGGGCAAACCACCCTAAACTCCATATGGATGCAAACTTCATATTAGTTTGCTGTCCTCGGAGAAACATCATCCTAAATGAAAAATATCACAACATGACCCGTGCATGCATAAAGTGATTTATTTAAAAGGCACAGTGTATTAACAGTGCTTCAACCCATGTGCTCTTTCTTTGACGGAGAGGAACCGCTATCTCAGCAGATGGTCCTGCGAATGCAATTTACACTTGCTTTGCCAAGTGACATGAAACTCGACTCTGTCCCCTTGTCCCCGTGAGCTGCCTTGTTAAAGCATATTTGGGCTGCAGGAGCTGATCTGCAGCAGTCAGCCGAGGCACCGGGATGAGCAAATGTGTGTGAAAATATCGAGGAATTTTCCTGCTTATGGGAACTTTTAAACACCCCGCCCCCATTTGCTCCGTGTGCTTAATCCGATTTAAATAACATCATGTCAAACATGCCTAGTCGTCAGCTAGCAGGTGTCCCTACAGAGATTTTCAGCTTTAAGTCTTCCTGCATCTTGGTGCAAGAATTTTTCCCAAATATTGACTTTTCGTTTTCAAGGTTACTGATGATGCGCTCAGACACGAGTTGTTCAGGCTACCTCAGAAAAAAAAAACTCATTAAGAAGAAAAATACATTTATCAAGCAAATCATCTAGCTGCCTAGGTACTTATGGTTTTACCTGTAAGACATTAAGTCTGAATAAATTCACATTTTCCTAGAATTACATACGCAAACACCTGTGAGTCCTTATCTTTCAGTTTCTCAAAGAAGTAAAAGTCTTTTATGATGTTTATATGGTAGTGTGTGCGTGTCAACAACAGAAAGGCTTCAGTCTTGATGCTAATCTGCCAAAAGAAAGAAAAATATGACTTAGTAGCAATGAGATAATTACTTATAGAATCAGTTGCTAGCATTTGTCTGGCAGTACCTAATGTTGCACTTGAAGCTACAGGCAAGCCAGCTACTCGAAGTATGGAAAAAAGGATGAACACCAGGCAGCTCTAGTCCATCCTTTTGCTGCTGGTGGTACTCAAGGCTGCAGGAGAAAGGGTGGGCAAAGCTGGATTTCTAGATCAGACAAAACGACCTGTGCCAACTGGTTTGGCTGTGGCAATGCTGGCTTTTCACATGGCGTCACAAGTTCTTTCAGGACACTTGTTTTATGATTTAGGCATTCACGTCATTTGGGCTTCTATGGCTGAACTAAAAATAGATGCTGCGTTGGAGCCATTAATCTAGCTCTGTATTTCCCAGGGACAAACAGTCCAGCAGTGTCGTGAAAAATTATGGATTATTGGTTCCTTTTTTTAAATTTATTTTTTTTTAATAAGAACAACTGAATCAGTGAAAAATACTGAACCAAACAAAAACGAAACAAAAACTCCCACAAAAACTCTTTTGCTTTGCATACAGGGAATTTAAAGATATTCAAAGCAGTAAGAAACTGGGAGGGAGGAAAAGTAGTTAAATCAAAGATGTTTCTATGGTGTTGATAGCTGGAAAGCTGGCTCTGGCAGTGTTTCAAATGCTTGTTAATCTTTTATTTGAATATTTCACAACCATAAAAAGAAAGAAAAAGCACTGAACGTTTTTTGGAGATTTTTTGGGGGGAAATTAGGCCCAGAATAACCGTTAGATATATTGTGTCCTAGTTAGTCAAACTTATTTTTTGCCTAGCTCTCACACATTTTGGAGGTTGTGTTTTCTATAGATGTGCTTATTTGCAGTGCTCACCACAAGGGTCCCATCAGTCTCTGACTGCCTGAACTGTTTGTCATTCAGGACAGAGGATCCTCTCCTTGGTGACTTGACTACTCCCTAATCAGCCAGCTGAAATGATTATAGGCAAAGATAATTAAAATAACAAATGGCAAACAGTGAATAGCAAATAACGAGTATCGAACCATTGTCTGTGCAGGTATAGTCGTGTTTGCATGCGGATACAGGTGTTTGTATAAATGGCTGTGGCCAAGGGGTTGTGCAAGCAGACTGTTTCCATGAATGCTTGTAGCTGGGAAACAAGAAGGGGCATGAAAACTGCTGATTTAGGTTCTGCGAATTTGAGTAATGCAAACGTTGTTCTTGGGACAGCTCAAGTTGGCACTCTTATTCGTATAGGTCAACGTGTGGTCATTTTACTTCGGAAACCAGTTGGAGGTTTGCCAATTCAGACAGGAATGCAACCAGTTTTCATAATAACATTTAGTCAATATCAGCCTTAATCTTACAAGATTGCATTTGTTAGCTGTTTCAATTAGATCTTTTTAATGTCTACGTTAATAAATGTTATTTAGTTGGATAAAATTAAATTCAGATGGGAAAATGCATTCAGTGCTACCATTTAGATATAATACCAGTGCAACGTTTTTATATGAATACATACATTCATGTGATGTATGAATTCAACATGAATAACAATTTTTCCAAACCAAAATCTGTTTTTCGATAGTCTGAACATAATGACAATGCTGCATTTGGCTTCAGTAGCCTTTACCTTCTTTTCATAATTTACCTTGCTCAACCACATTACTCAGTTCAGTTGGTTCAGGTACCTAACGGCCATACCAAGCTGGGAAATTCCCAAGAAAAAAATGAGATGGGGTTGAGGCACTTGGGCAGGCAAAGAAGTGCCTGGTGCTAGAGAAATTATTTCCATCGCAGCAACTTGCAAGAAGTGTAGGGCCATGAATATTACATTTGTAACAACAAGCCATTGAGGGGAAAGGGAAAAGAGAAATGGTTCAGCTAGAAACAGCTGGATTGCAGCCTGCCCTGGCTTTGGGTTTGAATTCTATCCAGAGTTCATCTACCTCCTTTCAAAGTTTGGGTTTTTACTATTTTTTCATGTCTGGTAAGTCGAAAGATCACAGATGACTATAAATCAGATCTTCAGCTCAATCACAAAATCACATCGTTTGACCACTAACGAAGAGAGAATCTCTGAAGTCTGGAGTGGCCTCTTTCCTGCTCACTCATGTGTTTTGCATACCCCATGGTGTTACAATCAGGATGTGCTGGTGAAATGTCCATCGTAGAAATGCCAGTATAAGACATAACCAGCATGACTGATGAAGAGGAAAATGAACAATATAACAGCAAGGTCGTAAAGCAGGACTAACGTGCATTGCCCAGCATCTGTGTCTGCTACCTGTCTGACATCAGCACGTTGTGTAGGTTTGCCTCCTCTTGTAAGCTGGAAAACTTTTCAAAAGTTTAGTAAATGAATGAAGGTAATTAAAATCAATAATCTGGTTCTTGTATAACAGCTTTGGTATTGTATACATATCCATACACTTCAAGATTTCTCTTTATTCTTCGGAGGGTGAGAGCCTCATTGCTAATCAGAACACTATTTCTGCTCGTAAGTTCTAGCAAATGAATCTCAACCAGTTGTTTAAATGGAAATTTTTAGCTGCCAGTCAAGATAGGTCAAATGGGAAATGAAAAAAAATTAGGATGACTGACTAAAAAGAACAAATACAATCTATATGCATACACCCATAGCTCGATGTATTCTCTGGGAGGTTAGCTGCGTCCATATGGCAACCATTCACATGGCTTTCCTGCCTTAAGAAGTTATTTCAATTCAAAGGAAAGAAATGCTTTTAAAATGCCATCCACTCACTGTAATCGACTGTGTCAGCAGGTTAAAATATCTCTAAAATGAATATTCCACTTCAAATTGGGATTTTTGATGACCAGAGCGACCCCACGGTATCTGCAGCAACTTTCTCCACGGTTTCTCTAGAAAAAAAAAACAAAACCCCACAACAGAACAAGTTAACAGCTCTTGTATGGAGAGAAACTTCTCCTTGGTACTTATTGTGCCTTTATTTATATAATGGTAGGAACTACAGGCCCTAGACACTAAGGCCACCGTGTGCAAGATGCTACACAAGCATAAAAGATGAGTAGTTCTTGCCTTAATGAATTTTGAGTCGATGACTCCACCAAATGCTTGAGAAGAAATAGAAACACAAAGGTCGAGTGGCTGGTACAAGGACCTGGAGTGGATTATTAGGAAAATCAGGATTAGAAGGCTCTGTGCCTTCAATCAATAAATGCTGGATCGCAGTCTCCAGGTACTGTTCATGTAAAGCGTTAAAAACAACTCCAGCAGTTTATCACCTTGTGTGATAACCTCTGATATTGTGCACCATGACATTTTATCTCACGGAAACACCTTTTTCAGCTCTAAGAATTATGTAGCACTTGCCCTCAAAGCCCTGGTAATTGCTGCAGGGAACACCTTGGATAACTCACCCCTCGATTCGCAGTACTCCTAAATGTTCCTCTTGGAGTAACGTAGGGAAGCGAGGTCACACCGCCAACGCACGGACATTTATCTAAAACAAAGGTAGCACGTCTCTGTATTTGATATCACACCTAATTTTTTGTCCTTATCCTGGAAGACAAGGACAAAGGACACGGTAAAATTACAACCTTGTTATAGTTAATAAGTGTAGGTGGCTCTTGTAGTATAAGATGTTTCACTAAAATCTGAAGGCCCCTCTGTTGTGCATCTAGCTACGATTTTACCTCTAAACATTTGAATTATCTCCCTGAAATCAAAGAAGTCACTCATTTAAACTGGGAGACACATATGAATGCCAACAAAGACAGACTCATCCCCATCACTGGAAAACAGAGGATGTAAACAGCTCCTTTATGTATATATTATTTTTTTTTTCTTTCCTGGGCCACCAATAACCCGGTCTCTCTTCCTGCATATAGCTGCACAAAAGCTTTGGGAGACAGATGTGCTGAACTGTGTTAGTACCTGGCTCGGGCTTTCCTGCTTTCGTGCTGAAACTGTGAAAAAGCAAGAAAGGATTTTGGTAATTGAAGTCACAGGCGGATTTGCTCTCAGTGCCATTGTAATTTACTTGTTCAGATAAATGTCTTTTACACTTGGGTAATTTCTTTGCATTGTGCATGTTATTCATAGTTGAGTAAAGTTGAAAATCCTAAAAGATACTTTAACTAGCTTTTTCTACTTGGAATCACTTAAAAAAATATTTATGGGTTCCCCCCCACCCCCTCCTCGCTTTTTCCTCATTCAGTCTCAGCTGGAAAAAAGAAGCTGCATGCAGCAAAAAGCAAGCAAACACCCCCAACACACCCTCTAGCAAAACAAAGAAGGTTTATTGGGGAATTACGGTATTTGAGCAGGGCACGAAGTGGATTGTGTTGTGCTCTCTGCTGGTGTTTCAAGGGCAGTTAGGGGTGAGATAGCCCCAAGAACAGAACCCCACCACTCAAGGACACCACATTTGCAATTTATGAAGTGGGATAAATGTAGCAGGTGGATAGAGATTTCTATACTAAGTTTTCTGTTGTATGATTTTCATTCTCCAGCAATCACTGATTTCACACCCCTGATTCATGGCCCTGCCCCCTTGGCCCATTCGGGACCAGCACCATGGACCCAGGGGACCAGGACACGCACATCCCACTGCTCGACGTGTCCGGTCCTGGGGTGCAGCCTAAACCCTGCATGCAACGGTCCCACTGTGGACTTTGACTCCCGTGTGGTATCGGATGGCTGTTGTCGGGGGTTAGGCCGATCCGGCAACTAAACCCCACGCAGCTCTCCCACCCCAGTAAAACAGAGAGGAGAAAAATGTAATAAAAGAGCTGAGGGTCGAGACAGGAACAGAGGAGCACCCACCAACCACGGTCCCGGGCAAAAGAGGCTGTTTGCTTAAAGCAAAATAGTTTATTAACAGCTACCTACAAAAGAGAAAAGCACACAAAAACGGTTACTTGAGAGGATAACAAGAAAACAAGGCCAGGTCTTAAAAACAACACCACTCCCCCCCTTTGCCTCTTCTTCCCGGCTCTACCTCCTCCCCTCAGCGGCGCAGGGGGCAGGGAATGGGGGGGTGCAGGTCAGTTCATCCCGTGCTGTTACTGCCGCTTCCCTTAAAGGAGCAGGAGCCCTTACACCATTGTCCCTTGCTCCAGTGGATCCCCTACTCACGGCGAAAGCGTGAATCCTGCCCGCTGGGGGGCAAATCCTTACCCCATCGGATTTGCCCAAGTGCGGGCTTTACCAGTCCTGGGCTTTTAAGGAGCTGTAGCCACTCGCCCTGCCGTGGGCCATCACACAGACTGTAAATGCCTCCGGCGTGGGGCGGCACAGCGACCCGCAATGCGGCTCCGCACGGACCGAGATGCGCAAATGCGCCTCGCCCTGTGCCCGGGAGTCACAGCAGGCTCCGGCTCGGGCATCTCCGTTAACGAAACCCCTCCCCATCGGCGGGGGCATCCCACGGGCTCGAGATGCACCGTGCTCAGGCTCTGGCATCTCTTCTCGACGTGGGTCCTCCACGGGCTGCGAGTGGGTCTCTGCTTGCCCCACCGAGGGCTGGCTGCAAGGGGGGCTCAGCCGCGGCACACGTTGTTCCGTTCCATCTTCACTGACCTCTGATCCGTGCGGCCGTTTCTCCCAGATTTCAGCCCTTTCTGGGTGAACTCGGCCCGGTGGGCGCCCCGGCAGCGGGGCTCTCCCCGAGTTCCCCAAGCGGCTCCGCCGCCGCCATCCTCGACGGGGCGGGCACCGGCCCGACCGGGAGCCGGGACTGTGCCCCCCTCCCGTCTCCTTGCCCCTGGGCACAGGCACACACCTTTCCGGTTCCTTTGTCCGACGTAAATAGGGCAATTCGCAGAGGCGCCGATTGGCTCAAGCCCCGAGGGGGATGGGAGTCCGGTCTGATGGGCAGCTTCTGCCACCCGGACCTCCCCCCCCACTTCAAACCATAACAGCTGTGTATCCCACAAGGGCCTCATTATCCTCCTTATTTAGTGTTCTACAACTCGGCTGGTTGGCACGAGCTGGCAATGGCCCTATTAACCACATAGACCTGGGCCAAGCTCTTTGATTTCCTCCCTACCAAAAGTCAGTTAGCTGCTGTCATTTGGGTCACTGTCGCCCTTGCCCAATATGTATTAGAAGGGTGTAAAATTGCTGTCGCCTGCCTGAATCCTTAAAGCAAGGCAGACACAGTCCAGAGGTTTTGGGTAGGCTTATCCGAGCTTTTGTTTCCCCTGCGTGCCAGAATCAGCTAATGAGTTCAAGCTGAGCAAACGTAGCCAAGGTCTCAGGTTCTGAGTGGTGCTTTCAGGGAAGGTTCACCTCCTGACAATGATTCATTTCTTTTATCAATTACTTGGAAGAGATGACTGGATTGGTAGAGGGTGAAAAAAAATCGGCACATAATGCAAAGGGTAAGGAGGAAAAGGGCATTACGTACTTAGGTTGACTGATAGCTGTTAAAAATTTAACCTTAATTTTTTAGCTGGCTGAGCAACTGCAAACAATGTGCATTTTAATGCATCCAAAGGAAAGGTCTTGCATTTGGGAATAAAAAATGTAGGTGACGCCTGTTCTGGGAAGCAGTGACTTTGTGAAGGGTCTGAGCACTGGGGGGGGGGTACTTAGAGAGAGGGGACAACTGGCATTACGTCGGTGTCCATCCGTGATGCTCAGCCCTAGCGTTGGCGTTTTAAGGTGCTACAGCAAAAGGGGAATGAGTTAAAAGAAGAGCCACAACATTGACGGAAGCCTCAGAAAAGAGGTGCTGTAATAATAGGTAGCGTGTAAAAAATTTTGTTGTTGTCAACCAGAAATGAAACCGGGATGTACTTCTCTCTTGAGGGAGCATAGTCTGTAACCTGCAACCTGCAGCACAGGAAAGAGCAATTTTAAAGAGAAGTTTGGTTTCACCGGTGACTGTAACAAGACCTGATGTCCCAAAGTTGAAGCTGAACAAATGTATAATGTAGATATATATGGTTTCTGCTTTTTGGGGCCTTTTTCAGGCAGGGTGCTTAACCACTGGAATAGATAACTGATAGTGGTAGACTCGACATCAGAAGAAATATTTATACCAAGGGTGGACACTCGAGTGTGCAGCTGTGGTATTTGATGAAAGGAATTAATTCAGGGAAGTTTTATGATTTGTCCGTAAAATCAACGAATCTTGTAAAAAGGCTAAAGTAGGGTTGTGAGAAGATCCTTACACAGGTGAAGGAAAGTCAAGTGGGAAAAAAGGCTCTTTTCTCAAAAGAAACAACCTAGCTTAGAAACAAACCAACCTCAAACACCAAAGAGGTAAATTAATGGTATAAAATATCCCAAATAATAATTCCATGCTGATTTGCTGTCAGTCTGGATCAGATCACGAGAGGACGCTAGGGTGATTATGTATTGCAAACTAAGCAAAAGAAGTAAACCGATGTATTTTATTATTCAGTGGCTGGAAACTATATGCAAAACACCCTATAGCTCTAGGGGGAAATACAGTTCTTATCCTGCTGGGTCCTGAGCATGCTGTCTACTCATCAGAAAACCTGAAGCAAGTGAATAATTTAATGCCTCTCCTGCATCATCTTTGGTGCAATACTAAAAGTGCCTTGCTTTTGGGGAAGCCGCTTCAAAAATGGGAGAGAGGTGCAAACAAACTGCTTTTGCAACAGTCTCTAACAGCAAAACTTTGAGGAAGGGAGAAGAAAATACACTTTCCTTTGTCTGCAAAGGCCTTTGAGCTTTGGGGCCATTTGGCAAGATGACAGTGCACTGCTGATGCTGTATATTTAGCACACCTCAAAATGGGACAAACCTGTGTTTCAATGACAGATCGTCAACCATTTGCACTCAAGGAGCCATTGGATATAGGGATATAGGACCATTGATGTTGGTGGAAAGGCCCCCTTTGGTTTTGGGGGGCTTTGAGTCCGTTCCTGTCTGTCCTCAGGTGGTAGGTACCTGCTGCTGCTTCTGACTTCAGTGAGAGCTGCAGACACTAAACATCTTAGAAAATTGTCTCCAAAACTGTCATTTTCCTGCTTTTTCCCTTTACTTTTAAAAAAGCAATCTTCAGGGCACAGCGCATTGCAGGTACGTTCCTGGCGAAATGATGCTTTCAGTGTGCACCGTTTTTTGCAATACACAAAAATGTTTTGAGGTTGTAAGACAATACCTTCATCAAAAAAACCCCAAAAAACTGCTCTTTTTTTTTTTTTGGCCATAAAAGCCCAGTCCTCTTTTGCTCTTGTGCACCACATCCTTCGCTTTGCAATAAAATGAACTGTCTCTGTGCCTCCTAATTGGGCTCTTTACATCTGAACGTGGTACCAAGTGATGTCACCTTAACTACTTTTATCTGAAAAGCATTATTTTCACAACAGCAACTTCTTAACTTCCAGTTTGGAGGTCTGCCATCCTTTGCCACGTACGTGACATTAGTGTTGAAGTTGTGCAGCGGCACTAAGAAACAGAAAAGGGGAAAAGGAGGAGTTTGAAAAGTGAGGGCGGTGGTGTGGACATGGAGAAAAGGGAGGTACACACCACAGCCCCGAGCTTCCCCTGAGCTGGTTCTGGGGTTTGATGTATTGTTTGGTGACTACAGCATAGTTCTTGCCCACAGTGCATTAAATACGGGAGTTTCATTAGCTCTGGCATACAAAATCCAGGCAATTTCTCCAAATGCAGTTAAAACACCTGCAGTGTTAACTCCACAATCGTGCTCAACGTATTGTAGCATTTGGATTAGATCGTTACTGCTTTTGTGGGTCGTTTTAGGTGTCTAGCTACAGATTGACTACAAAATGAGAACCCTTTGGTAAAGCAGTGAATTTCCAGGGACGTAATGTCCATAGCTGATAAATAAATACAGCTCAGCCGAAATGTCCGTTTATGCTAGGTGACACTGTGATGCACCCAGGCACAAACATGTCCACATGTATGTATCATAGAATCATAGAATCATAGAATGGTTAGGGCTGGAAGGGACCTTCAAAGGTCATCTAGTCCAACCCCCCTGCAAGGAACATAAGAAATGTACTACTCCTAGTTAAGTAAGGCTGCTTGACAGCTGGTAGTGCTGTCAAGCACTATCCTTCCACCTCATAGAATCATACAATGGTTAGAGATGGAAGGGATCTCAAAGATCATCTAGTTCCAACCCCCCTGCCATGGGCGGGGACACCTTCCACTACATCAGGTTGCTCAAAGCCTCATCCAGCCTGGCCTTGAACACTTCCAGGGATGGGGCAGCCACAGCTTCTCTGGGCAACCTGTGCCAGTGCCTCACCACCCTCATTGTGAAGAATTTCCCCCTTAGATCTAATCGAAATCTCCCCTCTTTCAGTTTAAAGCCATTACCCCTTGTTCTATCACTACATGCCCTTGCAAAAAGTCCTTGTCCAGCTTTTTTGTAGGCCTTCTTTAAGTACTGGAAGGCTGCTAGAGGGTCTCCCCAGAGCAGGAGAGAGGCTCTCTTCTCCAGGCTGAACAACCCTGACTCTCTCAGCCTCGCTTCACAGGAAAGGTGCTCCAGCCTTCTGACTGGCTGCACTCAATTCCACTGTCCATGTCATCGACAAAGATGTTAGTGCTGGTCCCAGTACCAATCCCTGAGGAACACCACTTGCCACTGGCCTCCTCTTGGACTTCAAGCCATTGGCTGCAACTCTTTGAGCACGACCATCTAGCCAATTCCTTATCCACTGAGTGGTCCATCTGTCAAATCTATGTCTCTCCAACTTCAAGACAAGGATGTCATGCAGGACAGGGTCAAATGCTTGGGACAAGTCCAGGTAGATGATGTCAGTTGCTCTTCCCTTATCCGCCAATGCTGTAAACCCATCGTAGAAGGCCACCAAATTTGTCAGGCACGATTTGCCCTTAGTGAAGCCATGTTGTTCATCTTCGATGGGTTGTAACTTATGTTCTTCTAAATATGAAAGAACTCATCTCAAAATCAAAACAGAACATTGTAGGACAACCTAAGCTGTGACCAAACATTGCTTCATGATCAAAACTGTTTATCTCTGTTTTTGTTTTAGTCAAAGAAGTTGTTTTGTCATGACAGCACTGCTAAATGACACGAACCCTTTTCGGGGTGAGAATATATTTTCTTCGAAAAGCAATCAGGGGAACATCTACTACTTTGTAAATCTTCCCATAAATTTGAGGTATCACTTACCTTGTAATGAAGTGTTATTCTGCAGAATAAAAAGGAATGGTCCCTACAGTTGCCATCTAACCTGAATCATATATAACCTGCAGAATAACCTCTGCGTGAGAGTTATGCTGCAACATTGAAGTGGACTATGTGTGCCAGTCTGTAAGGTCTGCAGACTTCCACCAATTACTCCTGCAGTAACCTCAATAACCAGATTTTAGCTCAATCATATATACCTGCACTGTTCCCAGACTTCTTCCGAAGACTTTGAGAGATGAGCAATTTACAATTGGTGGTTTACTGTAAACTCTGAAGTCATTTACCAATATAAATAAATGGAAGAGAGTAAAATCAGTCAGTTAAGGTATTCATGCAGTACTAGTGTTGGTGAAAATGAATATGAGTAGGTAAGCATTGAAAAATGAAATAATTCTCATAGAACTAAAACTACTTTCTGAGATTCTTGTAATGATTTTCAAGTCATGAGTCGTGAAAGATAGACTTCTGTAATAAATTTTTAGTTCATATATTTAATTCTCTTTCTGTGTTGGAGGAAACTACTGTAACCCTGTTCTTAAGTGTAAATGGATATAACTTTCAAAAACTTCATTAAAGTCTTGCTGATTATCCATAGCTGAGCTTTTTATTAATGTATGGTGAATAGAAGTTTCATTTCTTCTGATTCTACTACTTTTTCCTCTTCCTTCTAGTTTCAGCAGATGGATCATTAAAGGGTCCCCATAGCATAAACTTATTTAAAGATATTCCTGACTGCTTTGGCAATAGGAAGAGACTTGGAATTTAGTTTCTAAAAGTCAGTATCCCCTCATTTAATGTAATTACAAAACCACATAATTTTAAAAAATGAGACATTAACTCTACATTTATGATATTTAATGTTCTCGGTGCGCAGATGGAATGCATGTAAATGTGAAATTTAAAAAATGGTATTTTAGAAATACTGTACTTCAAGACCTTCTGTACATGACTTAGGGGAATCAGCAGCAAATCCATTCAAAGGCATGAGTTATGGATGATAAAAATCCAGAGAACTTGTCTAATAAATAATGGCACTAAAAATCCCTTCCATAGTTCATATTTCTAACGTGAAAATGTGCAGCTTGGTGTGACTGAAATATAAATTGCAGCTGTGTGCCTTGAGATCTTTTCTCTTGCAGGGAGGATGGAGGGATCCTCCTTGGCCAAACTGACGTGCGTAGAAGATGACTGTTTCTATCTCGAGAGGCTGATGGCCTTGACTCTTGTTACATCAAGCTCCTCCATGTCTTTGAAACCAGGAGTATTTAGAAGAATGGAATTAAAAGATGACAAGTAAGAGAGGAAGCAAACCATCCTGTCTGTGGCCAGATCCAGCTTAGAACAATTTTCCTTCTCTGGGCAGACCTTGTTGCCTTCCTACAAGCAGTGGCTTCTTGTGTAGGTGTTACACACAAGGTTTTTTTGTCCATGACTCTAACTAAACTTTTTATGAAGTGACCTAAATTTTTGCCAACCAAAATCTCTTGTGGTTGTGAGTTGCTACCTGCAGAAAATTACTCCCTTTTGACTTTTTTTTTTTTTAAGCCTGTCCCCTTGTCAATTTTTGCAGTGCCTTCTGCTTTGTGCTGTAAGAGAACGTGAGCTGGTCCCTGCAAAATGGCATGTTCTGCAGAGAGGACAACATTTCTGAGATCAAGATGGTTGTAGGAGCCACACAACTCAGCAGACCCATGCAGCTGGGCTCAACACTGGGCTAACTGCTATCAAGAGAGATCCACTATAAGGATCCATATCGCTGCAATATCATCCTCCAGTCTGATCTGGTCATAGCAGGCATCTCAGGCTCAGTTTCGCTCAACGGTGTTTTGAGTCACTGCGTGGTTTGTCACATGAAATTGCCACTTATTTGCATTCAGGTCGGCTCTACGTGTGATAATAGGATCAAAATAAGCAATCACAATGCGCTATCAAGAGGAAAACTAGCAGAGGAAGAAAAGCCCAAGGTGTCTATGTTGTACTTTTTCTTTTCTGTATACTTCAGAGCCACTTTTGCAGTTGCTAATATCCTATAACAAGAGAAGACTCTGTCAATTTAAGATGATACTGCAAAATTTACTTGTCATCCTGGAGACTTTAGCTGGACATTGGTGTTTCTTGTAGCGAGAAAAGAGGTGGGCAGAAATTACTAACAATCAATAATATCTATTGAAATAAACGTATTTCAATACTCCGAATCCTGGCAGATGCTTGAGCTGTAGAGGAAGGTTCATGAGTGAATTAGTCATTAAAAGAGACTGAAATCAGATGTCAAGGGAAGTTTATGGGACTCTCTTGATACTACTGCTCTCCTGGCTTTAGTCAACCACCAGTGAAAGTCTACTTGGAAAAACAGGTAAAATTGTGGGGAAAATTTTAAAGGCTCTGTTTCCAATTCTATTGGCAGAGGTGGTATTACAAGGAAAGGGCAAGGGAAGCTACCATAGGCAGTTTACCTGTTAAATCCGAGTGAATGAACCTGGGGTTCATCCATGTTTCTGCTTCTAAATGAGATCAAAGCTTTCACTCAATTTCAAAAACGTCCTTTTTGTTTGGTTGTTGGATTGCAGAAACCAAAACCAAACCCAAAGATTTCTGAGTTCGATATTTCCAAAGCAGTTTATATTTTCATCCTCCTCTTTTCCTCTGTTTGGTCTTCACAGGGAAATGTAAAGAGGTTGACAAAATGAACTTTTATAATGAAATTAATTCACAAAAAAAAATGAGCAAACCAGAACTACACACTTTCCACTAAAAAACTGTGCCTTTTTTTTTTCCACACCATTAATATCCCTTTAGATAAAGTTATTAAGATGAAAAATGGTTATCAATACTTTCTTTTTTTTTATAATCAGAAGCATATTTATTTCTTACACACATAATAACTTCTGCCATCAGTCACTTTAATCTCACATTGTTTGTGCTTCAGCAGGCTTTGTCACTGCTGTAATTATCTCCTCTCGTTTAATGAAGCGGTTTTATTTTGAGGCAGAACTAAAGCTTAACAGATGACCAGAAGCAAGGAAAGGTGGTGTGGAAATTGGCAGGTAGTCGCATCAAATGCGAGCAAGGAGTCATTTACGTTGCCCGTTATTTTACTCAGGTGGGGTGCCCGAATTTTTTTTTGGACTTGGACTTGCACATTGCAATTAGACTTGCAGGGAGAACCGTATGTTTGATGCATTTGAGCTGCGTGGGAGAACATCACTTTGCAAGGTGATCGTTTGCCAGGCACGGCAGCTACTTCCCACCCTGCAACCGAGTCTGTGACATGCGGTCGGAGTTTTTGTTATGGAGTATTTCAGAAAGTGTTGTGGCCTGTTTCCTTTGTGAATAAGCAGGAATTGCCTTCTTCATATCATTTCATAGATTTCATTTCATAGATTTCATTTCATAGATTTCATTTCATAGATTTCTAGGTTGGAAAAGACCTTAGAGATCATCGAGTCCAACCATCCCTAATCCCCATTAAACCATATCGCTAAGTAGATCATCCACCCTATTCTTAAACACATCCAGGGGTGGGAATTCTTGTTGAGCCACACTCAAGTGTTGTCGTTATGAAAACTTTTTCAAGCCATCTAACTAGTTCATTTTATTACTCATAAAACCATTCCCTGCCCTCATATTCTGCGAAGGGTGGTGAACAGTTGCCATCCAGAGTCATCCGGAGCTGATTTTTTTTTCAGGCAAGTAGGAATCCGGAGGATAAGCTGCATGATGATTCACATGCTGAAGATGGTCCTGTTAGTAATGCCACGGATGCTGATGTTGCTTTGGATACTGACAGTGATGAGTGGTGTGTAATATCTGATAAAGATTAGAGGCCTCAAAATCAAAACAAAGCTCCTGAACAAGAATCCCATGATACCAAAACACCATTTACAAGCTGTGACAGCAAGATAATTGGCCTGGGTGTGGCTTCTATTTACTGGAATAAATGATGATAAATAGTGAATCTGGCTGGACTTTGACTGACGGAAAATGGAATACTCATACATATATTTTTATATTATTGCTGCTGTCAGAAGACTGGAGAAGAGAATGCCTACGCATTTTTTTTGTGACCTGCAAGTAAAACAGAGCTGGCTCTGCACAAGCAAATGTGCTATTGCATTGCTTCATTGTGACTCCCACACCATGTTCTTTCCTCTTGTCATATACTACGTGTCTCATCCATAAAACCCATACTAGATCCATTCCTTCTTCTGCCATCTCCCATATTCATCATTCTTGTCAGCTGTGAATTCCATAACTTAAGAGTTTTCTCTTGACCTTAAAATTGGATTATCATCTCAAGATGGATTGTGAAAGGAGGCAACATTCCTTAATGAATCCACTCTTAACTCTCCTTTTGGTTGGCAACATCTACATGAAATATGGGAAATAATGTCAGGATATGTGATGCCCATCCACCACTGTTGAGGTGTCTCAGAAAGCTGAGAAACATGAGTTTCTGTTGTCCTTTCCTGCAGCCACATCTATATGACCAAGCTACTCCAGCTCATGTAAAACACACCACTGGCAAGGAGAAACTTGCTGGAAGAACAGTAAGCAAGGCAAGAAGGACAGATCTTTTTTTTTTCTTTACCTTCCTGACTTCTTTTTTTGAGCTCACTCAGGTCCTTTTTAGAGGTCTGCATGGAAGATGATGCTGGGGAAAGGGATAGAATCATAGAATGGTTAGGGCTGGAAGGGACCTTCAAAGGTCATCTAGTCCAACCCCCCTGCAAGGAACAGGGATATCTCCAACTAGATCAGGTTGCTCAGGGCCTCGTCCAACCTGGCCTTGAACGTCTCCAGGGATGGAGCATCCACCACCTCTCTGGGCAACCTGTTCCAGTGTTCTACAACTCTCATGGTAAAAAATTTTTTCCTAATATCCAACCTGAATCTACCTCCCTCTATTTTAAAACCATTACCCCTTGTCCTATCACAACAGGCCCTCCTGAACAGCCTCTCCCCATCTTTCTTGTAGGCCCCCTTGAGGTACTGGAAGACCACTATAAGGTCACCCTGGAGCCTCCTCTTCTCCAGGCTGAATAGCCCAAACTCTTTCAGCCTGTCCTCATAGGAAAGGTGCTCCAGCCCTCTTATCATCTTCATGGATGGAGGAACCCTTTTGATAAATCCCGTGTTTAAGGTGGTATCGCTTTGTCCTCGTACTTAGAGTGGCAAATGCAATTTTGGCTGCAAGTCTGGCTGAGAAACTGGCTTATTATCTGACTTCAGGACTTTCACATTAACCTTTCTATTTCAATTGACTTACACTATCGAGCAGTGCATGAAGCTCAGAATTTATAGGAAGAGTATTGACATGACTTTGAGTTGGGGTTTTACACTTAAGCTGCAGGAGTTGTCTTTAGCGCTCGGATAAGCGCTGCATTTATAAAATTAAAAGAAGAATAGGGGAAAAAGGCAGTTAACTACAGGTCTATTCTCTTTAAAATTATGCCTACATTTGCCACAAAAGGGGGAGAGTTACATTTGTCAATGTACTGTTAAACGCAAGACTCCGAGTTGCCAGGAGGAACATATTTGTTATGACAGGCAAGATAAAGTATCCACTGTCTTTTAACCAAGTAAATATTGAAGGACTGCTTATTAAAAGTTCAGAGATCTATCTTCATCGTACGTCCCACACTTCTGCAGTTCCAGATTTCTAGGTGACGAGTGACTAAAAAGTAGTTCAGACAGCAGAACCTTGTTTAAGACATTGTGTTTTTTCACTCTACAGGCTTTATTGGGGGGTACCCCATCATGATTAAAGACAAAATGCTTATCCTGTGCAAGTCAAAATGAAAATGATTGTTTCCAATTCAAGGAATGTGGATAGAATAGTGGTTGCAAAGATGAGAGTGAAAAGGGAAGAAGGAACCATCGTACGTTCCCTTGTTTGAGGTGTAGCCTAGATATGATGAACTGGAAAGGGAATCATTGACTTTCAGGAACAAGCACTATAATTCAACTAAATTATAAAAAGGGATCTGTTCAAACTGCCTAGGTTCCAGTTTTTCACAAAATATTCCTGGTGACTTTCTCCACCCCTCTCCTGATCCTACTATTGGAGCAGAAACTAGAAACCCTTCTTTCTTTAAAAGACTTTTTCAGCTAACTTTTCAGTTTACCACATTTTCTCTTTTCCCCCTTTCAAAGGCAAGGTAGAAACTTCACCAGAGAAAAAGATGATTTGTTAAAGCCATGGGATTTTTTTTTTTTTTTAGCACTTGAATCCAACTGAGTAACAAAGGGAAGAATAACATACTTCAAGGCTTCGAATCATACATTTTGCACAACCCTTCAGCTGTTGCAGGGATCCGAACATGCTGACTGGGTTCAAGCATCAGAACATACTTCTTATGTAGTAGCACATTTGTTAAATTGAAAGGTGCCTCTTGCAGAATAAATCTCGAAACGTACATTGCCACTAACCACAACAATTATTTCTTCGCGTCTCCAAGTGACAATTCTTCTGAGGACAGTGAGCAATTCTGTGCAGAATTCATATGAGTTCGGTCTGACTAGGCAATTGTAATGCATTAATAAAATTAAATAGAGGTCTGTTTGAAAAAGTCTTGCTAGAATTTCTGTTAGTTTTATAATAGCATTTGCCAGCGCTAAGGAAGGAAAGAAAACTTTCACAATGACAGTAAAGGTCGGTTATTTTGCCTACCTTGCTGTCGCAGAGTAAGCTGACATGTCCATCTTTTGTGAAAGGCTTCTCTATAAAGCAAACTAACTGCATTTAGATGTTGGACTTCTGGGTTATTTTGTTGAAAAATTACAGTGATTCTTTCAAAGTACAGGTAGACACTTGGAAAAGGTAAAGGTATGATGGTATCTGAGAATATCTTTTCTTGCCTTTAGAGTAAAGGTAAGATTAACGTCTTCAGATGGAACAGTCTTTTCATAGAGAATCCAGTTTCACCCAGCTCAGAGGTTTCTGGGGAAACCTGCCACTTTCCACAAATTGATTTTAACCAAACAAACAAAGTAGTGTTTTTTTTGCAAAACATTACTATGCCAATTTATTTTACATGGCATACTGAGTTTATTCCTGAGAGCAGAGAGTTCCAACTTTGCTTTTGAAGAGCTGGACAGGACTCACAGAGACAGTGGTGGTGGTGCAACCTCTTTGCTGTGCTTTAAGTGCTCAGGTCCTGTGAGCATCTGACTTGAGGGACCTTCTGATCCTGAAAGGTTGCACTCGTAGGAGACTACCAGGCCATTCTCATAAAGACCAGACCTCTTGATATACCAGTTTGTTGAAGGAGATGAAAAATTTGTGCATCTCTGCATCCTAGTGTTTAAAATGCTCTTTTAGTGTGGGGAAGCAGTTAGGATACAAGGTCCCTGCTCCACATACTACTTCTGGATTTCATCCTCTGCAAAGCACATACACAGAGATAAAGGGCTTAAGGTCCTGCCCTCCTCTTCGACCCCTGTAGAAAGATCAAGCCCGGACAGCTTGTACATTTTAGTCTCACAATATTGACGGCGCAGATGTGGGTGTTTCTCAGAGTTACCCAGCTTGGGTTACCCGCTCCTTGGAAAGACAGCCTCCTCATCAGAGCAGAGCTGGAGGGTGGTGCGAACCACAGCCCACGCAGGTGCCTCAACACCTTCTTTGTCCGTGAAGATAAAGATTATCTATTGCTTGCCTTGTTTGTTTTTTTTTTTTTTTAAGGTCTACACAGCAGCAGCTGTGAAAGACACACCAGGACCCCTTTGTTGCCAGCTCCTCTTCTTGACTGACAGCCTCTGCCAAGTAACGGGGATGTCAAAACAGAGTGTTATTTTGTGAGGAACACCAGGTGCCTGTAGAGGAAGAAATTGCTAGTTTACCTGCTGTTTAAGGCATATTAATAATACAGTAACTTTGATCTCTTAAACGCTAACTAAAGGCTGTATTCAAAAACCGACATCTTCAGTGCCTTTGCAATTGAATCACGGTCTCCTCCTCTATATTTTTGGCTCTTAAATAATTCTCTTTTGTGATTGTTTGACAAGAATCAGACGTCCTCCTACCCCATGCCAATGTCTACTGCATGCTTCATTTTTTTTTCTGATTCTTTTTGTATTAGTCATTTGAGCGTTTGACAGGTACACGTCTGTGGCCCTTTATATGTGTTTTTATTCATCTATTCATGGGCTCAGTGCAGGTACTGGTATCCATCATTGTCGTTGCCTGAAATTAAAGCTAAACTCTTTTATCTTGTGGGTTAGCACCAACAGAGATACTGATGACCGTTTATTTAAACCAAACTTTTCTTTTCACCAGCATGAGTGCGATCTTCCAGGACTCACATTCATCCAGCTAATCTTCAGCTGGCAGCAAATCTCCACTACCTTACTGTCTCACAGGATGGGAGTGTGGAAAGGGAAGTTACGCACATACAAATGATACTGCATCTCTTACAACCTCCCTTGGGGATGGTCTGAGTGTATAAATTGTCTTAAGGGTATTTTGAACCTTTCTTAGCATCAGAGCTGCTAGTGCATTGTCCATCTTGGTACTTGGTGGTGTGCACTCAGTGCCTTGTTTTTATGGCAAATCTTAATTTCCTTGTCGAGGTTTCACAGTAGTCTGCCTCTGGATTTTGTGTTGCATTTAGGGTTGGGTACCTTCATTTGGACGTAGCCCTTCACACCTGCAAGAGTGACTCAGGAGGATTGAATAAGTCAAAAAGTTTTTTACGGCTTGTGTTCCTGCTGCCTGCTGTTCATCTTGTGTTCCTGCCATCTGCTGAATATCTGGCTTTACGAGCAGTAGAAGACAGGCTTGCTTTCTGATGGGTTAGTGTCTTGTTAGCAGCAGACGTTTAAGGCTGCTTGGCAGCGTAGGCAACATTCGATTTTGCGGCGTAGCAGAGAAGGAGGGAAGGATTCAGGGAGGGGGTTATCACTTTGGCCCTGTTACATCAGAGCAGGAGAAAGGAGCTGGGACAGGCTACTGGTGCTTGGGGAAATGCTGGGAGGGAAGGTGTGGAGTGGAAATGATGAGTGGTCAGGGTGGGGGTGTCCAAGATCAGCCTATGCTGAAGGAAAATGGGTGATGACCATTCCATGACCTCACTCACCCCCATCTCTCCAAATTCAGTTTATCAAGACCCCCCTCTCTGCACTGCCTCTGCATGAGATAGACGCCTTCTCCTCTCTGATGCTCCTGTTGCCTCTCCTCATCACAGCTTCTTCTTACGCTCCCAAGAACCTTGGATTGTTGCCTTGCAAGATGAGAACCAGCCCCATGGCAAAGTGCCTGGAAGAGGCATGAATCCCATTTCCTGCTTTTGCTCTTGCTGACAGTGTTGGCCGCAGAGACAGTAGTTTGCATCCATCAACCGTGGCCCCTCCTGTCTGTCAGAAGATGGGAAGGTGCCCAGGACAGGGGTGTCTCTGGCTCCGCGGGCAGGAGGTAGGACGCAGATGTCAAATGGCAGTTTTGCCTTGGTCAGTTCTGACCTCTAGCACAGGCAAAGTGGAGATCAGGATCCTGGTCATGGCTGAGGGTCTTTGACTGTCCCTGGAAGTCTGACGTCTGTGGGCAAATGCCTGCTTGGTGTGTACCTTGTGGTTGGTTGACTTCTGATCATACAACCATTCTTACCTTCAGAATCTCTATTTCAGCTCTGCATGAAACACGGCTGGAAACTTCGTCTTGAGATCCCTCCATCAAAACCAGAGCAAGTCAGCCAATGAGTTCAAGCACTAATCGAGGTACAAGGCACAACACGATCATCTGAAAAGAACAGACAGCTCCAGTCAAATCATCGATTGAATTAACCCAGTTTCCTGCCTCCAACTGGTGCCAACAGCAGGTGCCAGGGGAAGGAGGTAAGAATAGAAAGAGCATTTAGTGACACTTTCCCAGGATACTTGTGCAGCCTCTGGCAATTTGCAATTGGCCTTGTTTCCCTATGGAACCCGGCGAAAACCTGCCAGTCTCAGATTTCATTATAGCCTACAAATACTTGAGAAAAGATGGTGGGAAGGTAGGGGAAGGGCTCTTTACATTAATGTTGGGTGATAGAACAAGAGTAAATGGGTACAAGCTTAGTCAGGGGAGATTCAGGTTGGATGTTAGGAAGTATTTCTTCTCTGAAAGGGTTGTCAGCCACTGGAATAGGCTGCCCAGGGAGGTGGTTGAGTTCCCATCCCTGGATGTGTTTAAGAAAAGGGTGGATGAACTGCTTAGGGATATGGTTTAATGGGGATTAGGGATGGTTGGACTGGATGATCTCTGAGGTCTTTTCCAACCTAGAAATCTATGAATCTATGAGGAGCGTAGTCAGCCTTCCCAGTGTGAGCTGTTAAACACACGAAGCGCTCTTGAATCAGCAGTTTTCAGAAACATGGCTCCCTTCCAGCCATCGTCCCTGTCCCTTTGCTTGCAGACATGGGTTGAAGAGGTTTAGATCTTTTCCCAGCTGTTTTCTGCATGGCCAGAGTTTTGCTGTGATCCTCTGTATTCATTTAACAGCCCTCAAAAGCTCAGCTTTACTGTCACTCTGGTTGTGCATGATAAGAGCAGCGTTGGCGAGAGGTCAGGGTCTGCACCGGGGGAAGGAGGTCTGCCAAGGACCAAGCCCAAACAGCCACAGGAGCTGGGGAGGGCACTGCAGTAGTGAAATGGCATGGGCACTTCTGGGGTTCTCCTCTCGGGGTGAAGATGGAGACAACAGTCTTCAACCTCGTGGGGTGGAATTGCTCCTAGAGACTATCTTCGGCGTAAAGAGAGAGAGAATGACAGCGCTGATGACATCAGGAGATCTCTGGTGATGCCAGTAGAGTTAGAAGGTAACAAATTCGATCACAGACAGATTTTTCTTGGAAGGTATAAGCATCCTTTATGCAGTAGACAAATAACAAAGGATAAGAAATAAAATAACAAAGGATAAGAAATATTACTGTTTTACAGGCTTTACACTCTATATAGAATCATAGAATCATAGAATGGTTAGGGCTGGAAGGGACCTTCAAAGGTCATCTAGTCCAACCCCCCTGCAAGGAACAGGGATATCTCCAACTAGATCAGGTTGCTCAGGGCCTCGTCCAACCTGGCCTTGAACGTCTCCAGGGATGGAGCATCCACCACCTCTCTGGGCAACCTGTTCCAGTGTTCTACAACTCTCATGGTAAAAAATTTTTTCCTAATATCCAACCTGAATCTACCTCCCTCTATTTTAAAGCCATTACCCCTTGTCCTATCACAACAGGCCCTCCCGAACAGCCTCTCCCCATCTTTCTTGTAGGCCCCCTTGAGGTACTGGAAGACTGCTATAAGATCTTGTATATATGGTAAATGTCTATTGCCTAGATACGTTGGTAATGGATTAAATGATCTGCTGCGGAGAAGTGGTGTGGCTCCACTGAAGATGCTAAAATAGGCATGAGAAAAAAACACAAAATATTTGGGACTTTTAAGTTTTAGGCAATCAACCTTGCGTTGCACATGGAGTGGCAAAATTTGCCAAAGCACAGCTAAAAAAAGCCAAATATACACATGCTGATACAAGTAAGACATTATCTAAATTTAGTGCCTCTTTGTTCTCTGCAGCAAATTCCAAATATCTTTAAAATCTCTGTTGATCTTTCCACCAAACGCAAGGAATGAATTTTTTAAAGACCTGCTTTCAAACAATATGAAAATACATATTTTAGGAAATATTTTTGGAAATGCTGTTGTTTCTGCCTGCAGCTACGGCTTTCTGATGTGAAAACTTATATTGATTCACTGAATCTTGAATGTTATATGCAGTTTTCCACGCTTCAGTCATATCTAGTAAGTAGATTCTGAATTGGTTTAGATGTCAGTAAGTACTTTTTTGACAATCTTTGATGTTAAGATGCATTTGCACTTTTTGCAAGAGCGTGTAGTGATAGGACAAGGGGCAACAGATTTAAACTGAAAGAGGGGAGATTTCGATTAGATTTGAGGAAGAAATTCTTCACAATGAGGGTGGTGAGGCACTGGACCAGGTTGCCCAGAGAAGTTGTGGCTGCCCCATCCCTGGAAGTGTTCAAGGCCAGGTTGGATGAGGCTTTGGGCAACTGGTGTAGTGGAAGGTGTCCCTGCCCATGGCAGGGGAGTTGGAACTAGATGATCTTTAAGGTCCCTTCCAACCCAAACCATTCTGTGATTCTATGATTAGTGATAGAACCTTACTCAGTAAGGCATCTTATATTTTTACTTTTTCTCCAGTGGTGAAGCTATTTTGATTGACACTGAGTAAGGATCAGGCTTTAAATTTGCACAGTTGTCTCCACATATAGGAAATGATCAAATGATGTAGGAAAGTAAACACAGGTGACTGTTAAAACAGAGGATCTAGTTCTTCACTTTTTGGAGGAGATTGGGATCAATGCTTCAAAACTCAATAGTTACAGTGAGACAAAATTATCAAAATTAGGATGTGAAATTGCTTTAGTGAATTTTTTATTTTATATTTGTATGGGATCTGACAAATTAAAGATGATAGCAGATGCTGAATTTCAGGACAAATTGGATCAGTTGTGTTTCTCTGAGATTACTCAGCTATTGGTTTATTTTACCTTATTTGGCTTATGCTGAATTCTCTCCACTCCTTCAAGGACAAATTTCTATTAATTTCTAAGTTCTTGTTAAGACAGATGAGTGCGAGAATTTTAAGGCTTTTCTAGGGGCATGACATTGTCCTAGAACCTGAAAAATTGGAGAAGCATTACGAACGATCCAAACACATTGGTTTAAATTACAGCAATAGCCTTTCCCCTTTTCTTCTGTATTTTGAGGAACACGAGTGAAGAAGAACTGTCCAAAACAAGCAAACAATATCTCCAAGTATAAAAACTTCTAGTTTTCACTTGACAAAAGTCAGAAAACCTGTCTTTTAGTGAACTGGTTTTTGTCCTGTTTGAGTTTTTATTTTTCCAATCCCAATTTTTCGTAGATAAACAGTTTCAATAGTTCACTGAAGCCCTTCATTTCTTTTGCTATACTGTGTAAAACAAAAGCTGCTGGAAACAGTTTTGTGTCATCTGCGTTGATAGAACAAAATAGAACAAAAGTCTGCTCTCCGAATCACGTTCTCCTAGGAACAATATTTTCTTCTAATATTTCATTTGGTTTCTCGTCCTTCAGCAGGGGTTGCCACTCTCCATCTACATCTCATCCCAGGATGTAGTGTTGTCCAAACTTGCTCGTACGTTGTGGTACATATTAATTCCGTTGACGTAAATTGATTTACATAGAAAAACTGAGATCCTGTGGCTTTATTTGTCTAAACAGCAACCCCCTCCAGAGTGGTTTGCATTTGCTGAAAATTCATCCTTGAATTTTTTCTCTTTTCCTCTTCCTTTTCTTCTTTGTTTTGATACAAAGACCAACTAGTTAATTCAGTTTGACTTTTTTACCATGGGATGATTTTGAGAAACATATCTTTTAAGAACATTTGTCCTCTCTAACAAATACCAGATTCTACTTGGGCTTTAATGAAATTCAGATGGCTGCTACTGAGATTGAATTATTAACAGTTTGTATCCACTTTTATAATTGAAAGTTGTTCCGTGTTTACTGATATTTCCTTTTTCCTTTTTTTTTTTTTTTCTGGTTTGTTTTTTTCTTTTGCCTTTTACTGTGCTTATTTTGTCACTACCCATCCCGGTTAAAGCAAGACAAATGCAGTGAGAGAATTTGATATTAGCATGCAAAGTTATTCCTAAATAAAGGAAGCAAATGTCAGTCTGTGACAAATTTAAAGGACGACTTCTAAGATCAGGAAAGCAATAATTTTTTCTGTCTTTCTCTTATTCAGAGTGCAGCTGGGATGCTGCATTTGGTGTTAGTGTCTGCCGCATGGAAAGCACCTAGAGAGACCGGAGGCTTAGCAGAAATCTTAGAGTTTGAAGAACTGCTGACTAAAGAGACCAAAGTTTTATGTGTCCACAGTTTGTTGCATGCTAAAGTGTGTACACACACTTAGAATCATAGAATCATAGAATCATAGAATCATTAGGGCTGGAAGGGACCTTCAAAGGTCATCTAGTCCAACCCCCCTGCAAGGAACAGGGATATCTCCAACTAGATCAGGTTGCTCAGGGCCTCGTCCAACCTGGCCTTGAACGTCTCCAGGGATGGAGCATCCACCACCTCTCTGGGCAACCTGTTCCAGTGTTCTACAACTCTCATGGTAAAAAATTTTTTCCTAATATCCAACCTGAATCTACCTCCCTCTATTTTAAAACCATTACCCCTTGTCCTATCACAACTGGCCCTCCTGAACAGCCTCTCCCCATCTTTCTTGTAGGCCCCCTTGAGGTACTTGAGTGGTTCTGTCTATTTATACTTTCCTCATTCTTACAATTGTTTTACAGAGCTATTGATCATTGGAAAATGGGCTGCTCTGACCATCTACTCCTTCCTTTGACATGAGTTTACTGCTGTAGAGAGAGGTCCATGGCATCAAACCCTTTATTTCCATGGAAAACACCAGCGATCTGGCCTTCTTCATCAGTGGCTTAGTCAAATGCTTCCAGATGGCTGGATAACTGAAATCTATAAGTTTAATTTAGCTGATTTAAATGCCTTCAATTCCTGTTCCTATCCAGTTGATCTCTCATTGTTGCAGTTTAGCTCAGCCGGCAACTAAGCCCCGCGCGGCCACTCGCCCACTCCTCCCTGCAGTGGGAAGGAGAGGACGAAACATAACAAAAGGCTCGAGGATCAAGACAAGGACAGGGAGGGATCACTCACCAATTACAGTCATGGGCAAAACGGACTTGGCTTGTGGAAAAATCAATGTAATTCTTTACCAATTACATCAGAGAGGATAATGAGAAACAAAGTTGGATCTTAAAAACACCTTCCCCCACCCCTCTCTTCTTCCCCGCTCTCCCTCCTCCCTCAGCCACGCAGGGGGACGGGGAATGGGGGTCACAGTCAGTTCATCACACATTGTTTCTGCTAGTTCTTCCTCTTTAGAGGAAGGACTCCTCACACTCTTCCTCTGCACCAGCATGGGGTCTCTTCCCACGGGATACAGTTCTCCACAAACTTCTCTGACATGAGTCCTTCCCAGGGGCTGCAATTCTTCATGAACTGCTGCAGTGTGGGTGCCTCCCACAGAGTGCAGCCCTTCACTAGCAGGCTGTTCCAGTGCAGGCTTTTCCATGGGGTCACGGTCTTCTTCAGGGGCAGACACCTCCTCCTGTGTGGGGTCCCCCACAGCTGCAGGTCTTCAGAGACTGCTTCACTGTTAATCTCTGGATCCACTGCAGGCTTCCAACAGGGTCACGGCGTCCTTCAGGGCACATACACCAGCTCTGGTGTGGAGTCCTCCACGGGCTGCAGGTGGATCTCTGTTCCACCGTTAATCTCCAAGGGCTGCAGAGGGATTGCTTGCCGTTTCACCACAAGCTGCAGGTGAATCTCAGCTCCAGCACACCTCCCACCACTCCATCTTCACTGGCCTGGTATCTGCAGAGGTGTTTCTCTCACATCTCACTCCTATCTCTGCTGCAGCTGTACCAGGCCTGACCAGCCTGATGAACTCTGGTGGTCCTGATGGATGAGTTCCACCCATCACATGCCCTGGGAGTGGGAAGCTTTGGAGAGCTCCAAGCCCCTCCGAGCTGCCACCATGGCCCCCAGCTTTGCCAGGCAGGGGATGAGGGTGGCCCAGTGCAGACAGCTGCCTATGCTTTCTCCCTCTCTCCACTGCAGGTCCCGCATGGCACAAGTTTCTTTGTCCCTTCTTAAATACATTATTCACAGAGGCACTCATTGGCTTGGCCTTGGCCAGAGGCAGGTCCAACTTGGAGCCAGGGAAGCTTCTAGCAGTTTCTCACAGGACCCATCCCTATAGCCCTTTGCCCAGTACCAAAACCCCACCACACAAACCAAACACACTCATGTAGAAAGCCTTGTATGTACCGTGATGGTTTTGAAGTCCAGACAACTATTTGTCTTCTCACACCTAGCTCATTATGGCATAGCTCCGCTGGCGCTGTGAAGTTCCCCGTGACTTGCACAAATAATTATGCAAAATTTCCATAAAAAGTGAAATCGAAATGAGGTCTCTGACAAGGAATAGGATAACAATCCTGGAGTCCCCAGGCTTACAATCTGTGGCTGGTGGCAATGATGCTGTGTCATTCTATTGACTTCTGTGAACTTTGGTGGTCAAGAAAGAATGGCTTCTGTTTTACAAAGATGTTATTTACTCTAACACATCTGGAATGTTAATGTGTCCCTACATGTTTTTTTCTTCAACATGACATAATGTTTCCCCCCCTTCTGTGTTATGCAATTTAATTATATGCAGACCTTGAATGTCATTTTCTAATCCTCCGTGGTTCATTTGAAAGTCTTGTAAAATAAAACTAATTGGTGTGTTCATTAAAATGTCAGAAATATTTTTGAGTTCAATTAGATAGTACAGCAGTTTTATCCAAAGTGTGCTTATAGTACAATAACTATGTCAGGAGGATGTAATTAACAGCCATTTAAATGAACAATTGTCTTAAATTTTTCTGGTTCTTCATGCATGATAACTTAATCAAACAGCAAAGTTCTTACGGGCTTATCCATTTGAGGGAAAGGTGAAACACTATAAACTCGTATTTAAAAAGTCAAATTCAAAGCTGTAAAACTACTGAACTAAAGAAGTCAACTATATAAAAATGAAATGCAGAAGCATACTTTACTTCAGTGTCAGCACAATACAGCTAAAATGCAGTCAGAAAAGGGATCATTTAAGGCACGGTCACCAATTTTTGGGAAAGACTAACATTTACATTGAATGAAGGTCGAAGGTCAGAATCAGAATCTCAGAATGGTTTGGGTTGGAAGGGACCTTTAAAGATCATCCAGTTCCAACCCCTGCTGTGGGTGGGGACATCTCACATGAGATCAGGCTGCTCAAAGCCCTGTCCAACCTGAGCTTCAGCACTTCCAGGGATGGGGCATCCACAGCTTCTCTGGGCAACCTGTTCCAGTGCCTCATCACCCTCATTGGAAATAATTTCTTCCTTATGTGCAATTTAAATCTAGCCTCTTTCCATTTAAAACCATTTCCCCTTGTCCTCTCACTACAGGGCTTGCTAAAAAATCTTTCTGTGTCTTTCTTTTACGCACTCTTTAAGCACTGAAATGCCACAATAAGATCTCCCCGGAGCCTTCTCTTCTCCAGGCTGGACAACCCCAACTCTCTCAGCCTTTCTCTATAGCAGAGGTGCTCCAGCCCTCAGATCATCTTTGTGGCCTCCTCTGGACCTGCTCCAGAAGCTCTATGTCTGTCTTGTGCTAGGGACACCAGAGCTGGATGCAGTACTGCAGGTGAGGTCTCGCTGATCTGCTCCATAGTTTTGCTTGCATTAGAATATTTAAGACATTGGCATCTCCTGCTCTATTTGCCTGTTATTTTATAGATGATAAAAATATTTCTGTTTGATTAGGCAAAAAGACAAAGTCTAAAACCATCAAAAGGCTCCTGAAATGGGGAAAAACATTCCTTGCGCTCCTTCAGAGGTCACAGCTTCAGCTGAAACAGTGAAAACCAAGCAGAACATGACGAAAGCCGCTTCTCCAGCTCCTGGAGCTTTAAAGCTGTGCAACAGCTGAGGCACACAGCGTAAGTGCTGATGCTCGTGTGTCAGGCGGGATGGTCACACCTGAATACGCGGCTGGTTTGTTACTGGTGCGTGAAACTCCTTGGTCTGGTAGTTCCTGAAGGAGCCAGTGCTGTGCTTTGGTCCTGCCGGCCACCGAAGGCTTCGTTCAGGCAGGGAAGCATGAGTGCAATAAGCTGCAGAGAGACAGGAGAGTTGAATTTTCTCAGCAAAGTCACCCTCTGAGCATCACAGCTCTGTGGACAGCTTGTGGTCACGGTCGCAGAGCCAGTCATGCAGCAGCTCGACAAAGGAACCCGTTGCACCGGGGTCCTCGGCAGCCCGGATTGCCCAGGTTGCTGTGCCTCCGTCTGTACCAGTGGGTTTGCTGGTGGTGGTTGTTGACTGACCCTACGTGCTCCCGGCGACATAATGACCCACATGGGATCTGGTGTTGACAGAGCTTATGTGTGCATCGCGTCTACATCACTTTGGGAAGCTGGTGTGGTGGCAGGAAAACTTACTCTTGACACCATCTGGGCCCCTGGGGACTCTCCTGTTATCCCTGGAGTGGGAGAACATTTTATGACCAGGTCAGAAGCCACGTGGGTCTTGACAGCCATATAGCGATAGACAGCTGGGCTGTCCTGGCATTGACCACCCTTGGCCATTGAAACTTGATTCCAACACAGTTCTTCCATTCCTACCTCTTCCAGCACCAAACCAAACCAGCATCTGGTTTATGACAAAGTCTCCCTGTAGCCCTTCGCTGAGGGGAGGAATTTGTGGTTTTTTTTAAAAAAATGTACATCCTTAATAGTATTTTGTTGTTGTTCTCCTGGTGTGGGTTAAACAGACTCACTATTGGAAGGCAGGAGGAGGGAACCAGATAAAAGAATAGTGAATGGGATGCACAACCTCCTGAGCAAGTTTTATGGTTTCTTCTTCCCCTGATGCAAGAATATAAATGAAAGACCAGCTCAGTAAAGCAAGCCTCAGCAGGATACACCAGAAGAGAGATTAAGTTTCTGTAGGCCACCTTTGTACTTGAAAGTGAAGTTTGCTGTCTCTTCTCGAAGCAATATCAGCTGTTCTGCAAGCTATAAAGGAATTTTCAGCTGCTTTTGTCTTGCTGGCTTTCATTGCTGTTTTTTAATTAAAGCTTAAGGAATTAAATGAACCAGGGATGCTGGGGTTACACAAGGAGGAGAAAAGATCAGGCAGTCAAATCCACCGAGGTGCAACGGGGCACAGGCTGATTTTTGGATTATCATACTCAATGATTGTTTTTTCCAGCTTAAAGCATAAACATGAATGCATTTTAAGCATCTGGGTCAGGCTGACAATGTACAAACGTCTGAGAGAATGAGATCTGAAAGAGATTGGGAGCTACTTTATTAAGATTTCGGGTGTGATTTGCTAAAGATGGTACAGCAGAAGGCTTCTTTCTGTTATATAATTTTGCCCTGGGAATGGAGAAATTAATAATCAAATGCTTAATAAGAGATGGACCTACCTGGAAGTGAACAGCTATTGCAAGAGGCATAATTCTAACTGATACAGCAGTATATATATTTATTAAGCACAAACTTTCGTCACATTGATTGTTTTGTTTACAAACTGTGGCCACATTGTATAATTTAGCTGTAAGCTGCCATATTTAATTGAGGAAGGGGAGGAAATGAAGCTATCAGCCACGGTCCTAATATTTACAGACATGGAGCTCTACTTTTCCGTTACTCTTGTAACGGATGGAGTTTTGAATTAATTTTTAGAACTGCCAGGAATAGCAGCATATTGGGTTCTCTCGCTGTTTTATTTTATGTTCTGTGTCCCTGCAGTGTCTCTTGATTGCTACTCATTAGAAACAGGCTACACTTATGTTTACTAGAACAAAAATATTCCCCTTCCTCGACGCACCTTGCGATCCAAACTTTGCTTTGGATTCAAGAAGATGCAAATTAAATATTTAAAAGTTTCAAAGACTGCATCTTCTACCCTTTTAGGCAAAGATGAGCCTTTACTGCGAGCTGGGATGATTTTAAAATGTATTTCATATGCCATAGGCAACAGAACTGTGGTTATTCCTTTGCCTCATTTTCTTTTATGGGAATAATAACATGTCTCTTTTCACCTTTGTTACAAAGCTGTGGGGTTTGCCTTGCACCAGACTTTTAATATATGTCTGTGCAGACCACTTAGTTTTGTATTAAGCCTACGCTAGCAGCCTAAGATGCCCTTATCTCCTGAGAATCACTGCGACGCACGGTAGCACCAAAGACTGGTAGAGCATGGCTGGGTGTAGATGATGGCTGTGCACCACACGTGCGTGTAGGGGACTTGAAGGGCTCTTTGGTTTCATCTAACTGCTGGTAACTCGCTGCTGGGGTGGGTGAAGTCCTCTGATTCATGGCTGGTGTCAGCAAACAACCTACATGACTGGAGCGCAACAGGCTCAGGGATCCTCTGAAGCTGAGCATCACTGAACCGTACTTGACTTTGCTGGTGCAAATGGGGATAAAGGCCCTGGCTTTGAAGTTGTCTCTGTTAATACCACCAAGATGAGGATTCTGTTGAAGGACCCAGAAAAGCGTCACATTAATGACAGTCCAATTTTGAGGAGTTTCAGAGAACATTTTGCCAGCCTTCTGGGCTCATTCCTTTTCAAAGCCCAGCTATTGCGACTTGATGGATACCTATGCTAAAATTATGGCAGTGGGACCTGAGAGTGGTCTTCATGCAGCTGAACTGAGCCATTTTATTTTGAAGGCATTGAGCTGTGTTATGTTTGGATAACTATATTGGAGCACTGCTTCTCATGGATTTTGCAGGATATGCAGCAGCTCCAGGTGTATCATGACCACCTCTTTGTGTAAACTCTAAAGTGAAATGTTGTGATAACGTGGCAACTGCGAAGAGTGAAAAAACAGGAGGATCCCAGGAACTCCATGGCATTTACTACCACCAACCCTTGAAAGGAGTTTAGGTTTTCAGAGTTTTTATAGATACATCCAGTCTTGAATCTCTCTACAGCATCAAGCTCTGGTCTCTGAAGGGCTGTCCTTCAAAACAGCTCACTTAGAGTCACTGGGGAGCTGATCCAGATTTCACTAATGGTCTGGTGGTAGGAGCAATTGTCTGAACTAAATTGTGTCTCATACACAGCATTATTGAAATATCAACCCAAGACTTTGATCCCAGTTACATAGACGGATGGAAATTATTTATCCCTGTAACAGCCGGTTACTTGTTTGGTAACCCAGCTAGAGCATAAACTTTAATTAGGCCGAATTTCAAAATTACTGTGGAAAATAATGTGACATTGTCATACTCTGATTCTTTATTTGGAGCTGGAGGAGCTGAGTTGCTAAGAGACAATATTTTTTTAAAAAAAAATTGACTCTTCTTCATAGTTTCCTAATTAATAGTCAATGCCTAGTGTTTATGTAATGCTATTCTCAGCAGATCATACAGACACCAAATCTTGTTTCCTCATTGTACAGAGGGGAGGAATGAGGTGGGGGGAAACGAAGCAGCCTCTCCGAAGTCGGCAGCAGGGAGCGGTGGCCTCTGGCCTTTGCCTCCTCCAGCAGCCCAGATCCTGCGCACAGTGGAGGTGACGCTTCATTGCAGACCTGCTGAAAGTACAAATTTGCAGATGGTGGAAGGGAAGTTTCCAAGCTCTTTGCTTTCTTTCTGAGTTTTTCTGTCCTGCCTTTGAGTATCCTTGTTATCGAGGTTTCCACTGGTGGGCAGCACTTTCCTTTCCTTTCCATTGACAGCAATGGAGCCGTTCATATAGATCACGTGAGTCACCGTTGCCTTTTTCTGAAAGCTCTTACTTATGTCGGGGCAATCCCAAGCACAAGTACAGGCTGGGCGGAGAATGGATGGAGAGCAGCCCTGAGGAAAAGGACTTGGGAGTGCTGGTGGATGAGAAGCTCAACATGAGCCGGCACCGTGTGCTGGCAGCCCAGAAAGCCAACTGTGTCCTGGGCTGCATCCAAAGCAGCGTGGGCAGCAGGTCAAGAGAAGTGATTCTGACCCTCTGCTCAGCTCTCGTGAGACCCCACCTGGAATACTGTGTTCAGCTCTGGAGTCCAAAGCACAAGAAGGACATGGAGCTACTGGAACGAGTCCAGAGGAGGCCACGAAGATGATCCGAGGGCTGGAGCACCTCTGCTATGGAGACAGGCTGAGAGAGTTGGGGCTGTTCAGCCTGGAGAAGAGAAGGCTCCAGGGTGATCTTATAGCAGCCTTCCAGTACCTAAAGGGGGCCTACAGGAAAGCTGGAGAGGGACTTTTTACAAGGGCGTGTAGTGATAGGACAAGGGGCAATGGATTCAAACTGAAAGAGGGCAGATTTAGGTTAGATATAAGAAAGAAATTCTTTACACTGAGGGTGGTGAGGTACTGGAACAGGTTGCCCAGAGAAGCTGTGGATGCCCCATCCCTGGAGGTGTTCAAGGCCAGGTTGGATGAGGCTTTGGGCAACCTGGTGTAGTGGAGGATTTCCCTGCCCATGGCAGGGGGTTGGAACTAGACGATCTTTGAGGTCCCTTCCAACCCTAACCATTCTGTGATTCTATGATTCTATGTAAAACAGAATACCGTGAAAACTATTCTTACCCCAAGTGATTCTGTCATTTTTTCCCCAGTGTCAGTTGTTGAACCAACTTCATTGTCAGTTCTTTGATGTGGCCTTCCAATAATTCACTTAGCTGCTTCTTGCCTATCTCTCGAAGTTCACCACTCTAGATAGACACAGTGCATAAAGGCAGCTTCCAGATGAATGTATGGACGTCTTTCCATGGTGTGAGCAGCAATCAAAAGCTTTATGGTCAGACTTCGGCGTGCAAACAGTGAAGCAGCAATGCTATGAGTGTCATTCCCACTCTTCTTATGCATATTTTTTTCTCCCTGGAGGCTCTTGGCTGCAGCCAAAGAAATATCTTCATTGTACCTGAGAAATAATAAAATACTATTAACACTTATCACTGCCTTAGCTTTGTGAAACCCATTCTAAGCGTGCAGTGTAATGCTGAATAGGACAAACAGGATGAGAGATGCTTTAATTAGTGTATAGGCAGTTAAGCTCAATAAGTCTGGTTTCAATGAAAAGGTTGCTGTAGTGCAGCAACACTCATTTAAATTGCCCACATTTTTTTTTAAAAAAATCCTCCTCGCTAACATTTGGTGTGACTTGACTTTTAAAATCAACTTTTTAAAAGCGAAATGTTATTTTCTCATGGGCTCGGATGTAGAATGCGAAACCTCTGCATTGTACAGGACCATCTGTGTTTTAAACTTGATGGAAATAAACCTTACTATCAAGTCCACCCTTGAAGGAGTAGAGAACCAACATGCCTAATATTTTGCGTATACCTTGGTTCAGTTAAACTTCCACTCCAGAAAGCCACTTAAGGACAGGTCTCCTACTAAGCCACTTTGCCTTTAATACAACTACGACTTGCCAGCTTCATTTTATATTTCTGTGATGATCCTTATGGATCACACCATTAAAGAATATTTTGAGTAGTGCAACCAATTCTATCTTGCCACTTGCATTAATTTTGTGACTTTATAGCCTGTATGTATGTTGTTCTTTTTTTTTTTTAAAGGATCCCTGGTAGTAATATCCTCTTTATTTGTATCTCTGACACTTTATTTGTCTTGGGCTGATTTCTTTGCTGGCAATGAAAGTGCACGAGTACCTCTGCATATGCACATCTATATGCAGCTTCACCTTTACTCCATAAAAACACACACATTGGTGGGCTCTGCAGCTATTTATGCATTTGTTTTGCTTTCATTTTCCCCTCTTTTCCCTGCCAGCTTTCCCCGTGAATGCTAACAAGACGCCTTCAGGTATGTCGCGCGGACAGGATGCTCCTCTCGAATTTCTCCTGGGTGAACAACCACTGTTTCTCATCACGACCCCTGCCTGCTGCAATCAAACTCCAGAATCATTCTCTTCTGCGCCGGGATTGAACCCTCCCATCGGCGGCAGCGCCTGGCCGCGAGCTCGGCACCGCAATCCGCAGGGTCAGCCGCTGACGTGCCGAGCCCTTCTGCCAGCACCGCGGAGTGCAATTTATACGTTTCAACACTTTCTCAGCCTGAATGCTGGAAAAGAAAGTCTCAGAGAAAACTGGCAACCGGTGCTGTGATTCCCAGTGAGAGTTTTGTCCGCCAATTAATCAGCAAAACTGTGCTCTGGTGGTATATTCGTGGCGTACATATATCCAGGCTGGTATGACATGGAGTGTTTTCCTTTCCTTTTTGTGTGTTGCGTGTCAGTCCTCATCCTCTTCTTTCCTTTATTGCTGAAATGTAAGGTTTTTATTTATAAACACACGGTCACCATATTCATAGATTTCATGGATTTCATAGATTTCTAGGTTGGAAAAGACCTTAGAGATCATCGAGTCCAACCATCCCTAATCCCCATTAAACCATATCCCTAAGCAGTTCATCCACCCTATTCTTAAACACATCCAGGGATGGGGACTCAACCACCTCCCTGGGCAGCCTATTCCAGTGGCTGACAACCCTTTCAGAGAAGAAATACTTCCTAACATCCAACCTGAATCTCCCCTGACTAAGCTTATACCCATTTCCTCTTGTTCTATCACCCAACACTAATGTAAAGAGCCCTTCCTCCACCTCCCCACCATCTTTTCTCAAGTATTTGTAGGCTGTAATCAGGTCTCCCCTCAGCCTCCTCTTCTCCAGGCTAAACAGCCCCAACTCCCTCAGCCGCTCCTCATAAGTTTTATTTTCCAGCCCCTTGACCAGTTTAGTCGCCCTTCTTTGGACCCACTCCAGGAGCTCAATATTTCTCTTAAATGTATATCTTAAATATCTCTCTTAAATATATAGAATGTATATGTGTATATTTGAAATCTGCCCAATTCGGAGCTTGAAGAGCAAGAAATGGAGCAATTTAGCTAAAAGGGTAGATCACAAAGCTCCTACTGTGCATACTGTCACTGTTTCTTTTTTTTCTTCCTCAGCCCCAGCAATGAAGTTTTTTTACAAGGATTTCAAAGAAGGCAAATCATTTCCCCTAAGCAATGTTCGAAACTGTCTTACTTTGAGAAAGATGATATTTTCCTTAGTAGTGTGGTCACTGAAATTTGTCTGAAATTATTTAGAGATAGTGTATGACTTGTCTCATACAAGGTAAAAATAGGTCAATCAATATTACAGCTTCTGGCAGACCTATAGGAAAAAAAAAATCTCATGGAAACCTCTACAAACCTCACAGAAAAGATCCATAAGCTGCTTTAGTCCTTTCATAACACATGTTATAAGGCAATATAAGAGGACAGTTTCCTTGGTGGTTTCTGCAGCATTTTCTCCCACACAGCACCTTACCCTAGAAGCTGCAAATGGTGTCTAAAGAGACGGGAGAGGCTGAAGCAAAATTCAAGCTCTTTCATCAAAATGTTGTTGCTTTCTTCATGAAAAAAACATTATCCTGGTTTTCATATTCAGGTTGTGATTTGACCAGTCTCCTAAAGGTATTTGTTGATAGCGGATGGCAGCAACATGATCTTCTGGACTTGAGTACTGCAGGAATAGGGGTATGGGCATGTGGCTGACAAATGCATAATCAGGGTATCTCAGTGAGGCCGACCCTGGGGACTAGCCAACAGGATTGCATCATCACGAGATTCTCATCATCACCAGGATTGGTGATATAACTGCATGGTCTTTGACCTGCAACACCAGTCCCTGGTAAATCTGTGCTGACGAACATTACGAGTTTGTACTACTAAGAACCTACCTAGATGCCAACTGTGTGGTCTGCAACTTGCAGTGCCAGCTGCAGGTGTATTATGAACATAGCAGAAGATGTGGACAAAACATTTGCAATCCACATAGGTTTTTACTGATGTTTTCTTTTCTGGTGTCTGACATTTCAGTCATGCATTGAATTGGATTGTGGGTAGCATCAACAACTCTTCTGAGTTCTAGATCTGGACACAATAAAAAAGTCTCCGGCACATGTGACAAGGTACTAATACAGATTTTTAAAAATCTGTTTTGTAAAAAATATCCTGCAAAACACACCTCTCTGATGGGAGAAACTATCTGCAAGTATATCTGCACACACGTTTAGCTTAGCTCAGAAATAAAATGACTCTTCATGACTCGCTCTTGCTATTCTATTTAAAAATAGAATGCTTTAACTCATTATTTGCATTTGTTCTTTTGAATTTATTTTCTTTATTCTTTTTCCACTTTGTGTTCTTCTTAGTGAAACATTATTTTTCTAGTGATGCTTCACAAAAGATATTGCCAATTCATGCAACCTAATGAAGTCTGAAAAGGTGGAAGCCCTTGCTCTGGAAGTCGTAAAGCAGTAAATACAGCAACATTGCAAATTCCTCACCTCATCAGACCCTCAGTTTTAACTCGAGGATAGTAACGAGGCTGATTTCTAGAGCGAGTAATTCTGACTATGAAGAGAGCATCATAAGTCTCAGATTGATTGTCCTTAAATTTTTCATCACCAGATATGGTATGATACTGCATATTTGAGCCATTTGTTTAGTCACAGCATTTAAATCCAGAACACAACCATCCTAAAAGCTAAGAATATTTGCATATCTTTTTCAATGTTATCTACACTTGTATTACTCAGTTGGGGACACAAGAGGTTTAGTCAGAGGAACGTGTGAGCTGCTTCAGGTCCAGCTTTGAAAGAAAGGGGTTGTGTGGTTGGGGGTAGGAGAAACAAGAAAAGAAGGTGGTTTTATGAAGATGTTATCACTGTATGAATACTTGGTAGAGGGACAAATAAAGTGTGAGGTCAGGACTGCCACGTACCCCAGTATCCAACCTGGGATTTGTGTTATATTGAGTTATTCTAAAAAATAAAGTCATCCTGATGGGGTTTGTATCTATTGTTAAGGATCCCACACATTGTAAGTTAAATTCCTAGACTGGGGGGCTTAGCACTGCAAGCTCCAAAGGCTGAAACATTTTTTCTTCCACTGATGCATCACCCTGGTCATAAATTCCAGCATACTAATGACTCCTTGCTTCTCCTGCTCACAGGAGTTAATAAACCACATACTTGGGCAGGATATTCTTCACAGAATAATAAAAAAAAAAGCCTGCACCATCCTTTGTTAAATGCAGTCTGACAACGTGATGAAGGGTAATTATTTTGGTATTGATTCTGAAAGGTTCAGATCCGTACACTTCAAAGGGTTAAACGCTTTCTGTCTGCAACAGTTAGAGCTAGGGAGTTTTGGGGTTGCTATAGAAACAGTGCATATTTGATTCAAATGAAAAAGAGTAAACAACCTCTTTTTATATCTCAAAGCTAAATGAAATGTGGCCCCCAACTTTGTGAGAAATTATTATAAACACTTTCGAATCACTCCAGAAAGATTTGATTTTTTTTTTATAAACAAAAATAAACAATTAAAAAAAAAAAAGCGGGGGGAGAAAAGCCTGTGGCGGTGATTCCTCCTGTTCCATTGAAGACCTCACAGGCCACGGAGGGTCGTGGCAGCTTCAGAAGAGGACCCAAAGCCTTGGCTGGCCACATGGCACAGCCCAGACTCCAGTGGCTTGGGGCCATGTGGCTCCCCAGGCACCGATCCTGATCATCTGCCCATTGCCATCGGGGAGAGACGGTCAACGAGGTGCCAGCGCAGCAAGTTTTGGCCTCCTGAGCTCATTAAAAAGTTTGTGGGCTGCTATGCTGGGACTTCTGAGGCTCTTTCATCACTGTTCAGTTTGTGTGCGCACACAACGAAAGCAAACTGATGAGGGGGAGGAACTGGACAATACAACAACTCCCGTTACCAGTTTTTCCCCTCTAACTAGCAAAGAAGGAAGCGACCACCTTTCAAATTCCCATCCCTCTCCTTTTGCAGCCATCTCACAGCAGCTATGTGACAGGCAGAGACCTTGAAAGGCCAGGAAGAAATTTAAGGTCAAACCAGTTGGTTTTTCTTAGAGGGAAACACAGTTTATAATGAACAGATTTGTCCTACGGGAGCAATCCCTTCCTGCAGGAAATTTTGACTTTTGTTAAGAAATCATTTTTCCTTTCGTGTTAAAAAGTTAAGAATTTTGGGACAAAGTGGGAAAACATTTTCTAAGTAGCTTTCCTAGTTAAGCCTTTCGAGACAGGAGTGCTAATCACACCAGAGACCCTGACTAATAGTCAGTTGCATATTGCTACTGACAACGTGATGGATAAATTTCTTCTGGATGCATTGTCCTCCCAAACCACCTGTGCCAGCCTTATATTGCTCTTCATAACTTCTTTTTTTCCACCTTCTCATTCATGTGCCTGCAGCCTTCTGCCCAGCCAACAGCTCCCACAGGTGTTTTGTTTGACCCTATCTCAGGGGATTTTACTCTTCATCCTGTAATTTCTGGATGTGACTTTACATTGACTGTAGGGCTAATTAACGAGCCTCAGCTTATTTGGAGAATAAACTTGGTGTGTCTGTTGTAAAGCTGATGGCGTTGTGCCTGGTGAAGCTACATGGTTGTGTTATCAGCTTCATATGTATTGATAAAAATCATAATGCTGGTGGGTTTATTCCCACAAGTTTAAAAATGGTGGGAATAAAATGTTTTGTTCAGCCCAAACCAGACTGTGATTGAGTTTTATTGCAGCCTTTCCCTAGAGTGGAAGAAATGCAAAACATCCCTTTTGGACTAATACAGAATCATTAACTTTTCCATGTTGATTTATATAGGGAACAAAAGTACAAATGAATTTCCACAGATCAAGTACTAATGGGATAAAACGATCCTCTGTGCGGGTAAGCAAATTTTTTGTGTGTTTGATTAGTAATTAAGCCACACGCGATATTTATTTTTTTTTCCCTGGCAAAAAAATATGTGAGTAGGAAGCACTGAATATCAGCAGTTTTGCTTTCTTATCTCGCAGAGCCTTGTTTATAAAGAGAGTAATAATAGTTCTGGGGTACAAACCAGTGTGCAGAAGCCACCCGTGACCTGAAGCAGCAGAAGAGCACTACATGCATGGCAGCAACGACATGGAAACCTGCAGCCAAGCAATGAATCCTATGTCTACGCTTCGAGCACTGTCCTTTTTCAATTATATTCCACCCAGTAAGTGACACTTACGAGGCTGAAGTTAGAACAAATTGTTTCATAGAATCACAGAATCATAGAATCATAGAATGGTTAGGGCTGGAAGGCGCCTTCAAAGGTCCAACCCCCCTGCAAGGAACAGGGATATCTCCAACTAGATCAGGTTGCTCAGGGCCTCGTCCAACCTGGCCTTGAACGTCTCCAGGGATGGAGCATCCACCATCTTTCTTTTTTTCTCCTGTGACATCTTTTGCACCTTCTGCAGAGGAAAAGGAGGTGTCAAACACACATGAAACGAGGTAAGTCTGAAGGGACTGGGAAATAAATTGCTTGAGAAGTGAGTGGTTTTCTCATTCAAACTTCCGTGCTCTTGCAGTTTGGTGGCTTTTGCCCTGATGTGAGCTCCTCGAAAAGTTCCCGTTGTCCATCAGTGTGGCTTGGATCAGTGCCGTTCAACGTACAGTAGGGCTGAAGAACAGGGAAGAGGAGCAACTGGTCAAAAAGATATGGGCCTGTCTGGCTTGTTACCTCTGTGCTGTTGTGTGAGTGTTTGTGGCATTGCTTTAACTTGTGCAATCCCAACACAGAAACTTTCCCTGCTGTGCGTGCTGCTGGTAGATATTTGGAAAGGGCTACCATCCATCTGTTTTTGCAGTCCTCCATCCATGCAGGCTTTTAAAAATGCAGATGGCACCTGTTTTTCAGCCTTCGAGACACACTTGAATCTTCTAAGAGGAAATCCGGGCAGTAGAAACAGCGCAGGTCTGATCTCTGCGGTGGCCAGTGGTGATGGGAGCTGGTGGCCAACAGCAGCACTGGGGACATTATGGAACAGCAGGTGATTTGGGATAGCTGGGATTGCAGCAAGCAAAGGAGTTTTCAGGATGAGGTTTAGAGGAGGAGGTTAGTTGTCTTAGGTGGGAAGGGACGTGAGCCAAGGGAGAAGTGGATCAGGATGAGAAGAGCAATACTGAAAGAACAAATGAAGAGTTGAGTGAATGAGTGAGAAGGAAGAAACGTAGCTCCCAAAAAGCACCTCTGAGGTGGAAAGATTAGGGGAGAACGTTGGACTCGATGGAGTTTTGGGGTAGTAAATAGGAATTCTGGACTAGGAAGCTCTGAAACCTTGGCTGTGCTGTGAGACTGGTGGGAGGAGTAGGGAAGGGTATTAGAAGACATCTTGCCACTTGGGCGCCTGCAACTGGGATTTATTTTTAGTGAGGAACTGTCCTCACTTGTCATCTTTTTTGCTGTTGAAAAGATGGTAGTCAGAGACTGGTCCAGGTTCATTTTGCAATGTTAGCATGTTCTTGGGACACAGGGATCATTAACACCTACAATGCCTTTAAGATCTCAGCAGGCATTGAAAGCAAACCCTCTGGATTTGTTGGAGATCAGTAGATGAAAGTTTCCCAGGAGAGATTTTCCTTTCAGCTAGAACCTATTTTCAAGCTGCCTTTTCACAGCAATCTCGCAGCTCCTTCCAAGCCACTTTTATTTTAGCTTGAAAAGCTTTTAGGTGATGACAACCCTGGTTGGGGAGGAGATAGCAGACTCTGCAATGGCTTCAGTGATGTTCACTTTCCTTTAAACTGTGCACAAGGAGCCTCCCAACCATATCCTTTAATGAGAAGCCCTCGTTAAAAGGCTGGAAATAGATGGAAATAGAGCAGGTCTCGAATTCATGCCACTGCTTTAGAAGCTTTGATCTCTGCTATACCTATATGTATATTGTATTTGCAATGTAAAGATTGCTGATGTGAGGAGATTTGTCACATGCTAACATTGGATCCCAGAAGAATTTTGCTGTGGTTGCAGGCAAGAATCCACAGCCACGGGGAGTTCATAGAATCATAGAATCATAGAATGGTTAGGGCCGGAAGGGACCTTCAAAGGTCATCTAGTCCAGCCCCCCTGCAAGGAACAGGGATATCTCCAACTAGATCGGGTTGCTCAGGGCCTCGTCCAACCTGGCCTTGAACGTCTCCAGGGATGGAGCATCCACCACCTCTCTGGGCAACCTGTTCCAGTGTTCTACCACTCTCATGGTAAAAAATTTTTTCCTAATATCCAACCTGAATCTACCTCCCTCTATTTTAAAACCATTACCCCTTGTCCTATCACAACTGGCCCTCCTGAACAGCCTCTCCCCATCTTTCATGTAGGCCCCCTTGAGGTACTGGAAGACCGCTATAAGGTCACCCTGGAGCCTCCTCTTCTCCAGGCTGAACAGCCCCAACTCTTTCAGCCTGTCCTCGTAGGAAAGGTGCTCCAGCCCTCTTATCATCTTCGTGGCCCTCCTCTGGACCCTCTCCAACTGGTCCATGTCCTTCTTATGTTGGGGACTCCAGAACTGGACGCAATACTCCAAGTGAGGTCTCACGAGGGCAGAGTAGAGGGGGAGAATCACCTCCCTCGACCTGCTGGCCACGCTCCTCTTGATGCAGCCCAGGACGCGGTTGGCCTTCTGGGCCGCAAGAGCACATTGCCGGCTCATATTGAGCTTCTCGTCCACCAGTACTCCCAAGTCCTTCTCCTCAGGGCTGCTCTCGATCCATTCTCCGCCCAGTCTGTATTTGGAGGAGTTCTTCCTTACTCCTCAGGGAAGTGGCAGCTCTTACCATGCCCATGGTAATTTTGGGTGCTAGATTGCGCAATAAACTGCTCCGGAAACCATATCTCAGTCGTGCGCTGAGCCACAGGTGAAGTCAGCAGGAAGCACTTGAAGAAACACATGGTCCTATATGTCATTTAAAACCAGAAGAGTGCATTTTCACCAGCATTACTCTTTGCAGAAGGACCATTTCCATTAATTCCACTGCGAAAAACGTTGAAGGTTGCCAGCGACCCTGTGCTGCTCTGCTCGGTGGCCGTTTCGGGAGGAGAGGAGGAGCGGGTGGAAGAGGTGATTACCTGTCAGAGCAGGGATTTGGAGTGAATGACTCGGGCTGTTAACATGACAGAGTAGGGCTGTTCCTGCCTGCCAACTGCGTTTGGCTTCTGGGTGTCACACTTGCTTTTATGGATTTTTAGCTTCAGTTTATTTGCGCTGAATTTACTCTTATGGATTTTTACTTTAACTCTCATAGGCCGCTGGAAACAAGATGGTAGATTATAGTGAGGGGGGGAATAGTATTGCCATTTGTATTTGTTTAACCGCCTAGAGAGCAGATTTGTTTAACTTACTAAAGGGGAAGAGAAGCAGCACCAGCAGCGACTGCAAGAGTTGGTTTTACGGAGAGAAATAACCCCACAAGCAGGTCCCTTGCGACTTTCCGAAATGGATAAGTGCTAAACTGATCTTCCCAGCATTTAATAGCTTTGGGAGCAATATGAGAAGATATCCATCTCTTTTCCCCCAAGCTACGTGGCGACAGCTTATTGGATGGGGCAGCCTTTTTTAGCCTGAACTCTGGGCTCTGAAGCCCATAAAGGATTTTGATACCAAAAAGTCAGGTATGGCAGGAGCTGGTTTTAGGGTCCTGATCCCTCGGGCTGAGCTTTCTACACCATTCACAGCAAGAGCCTGAGCCAGCCTCCCAGCAGACACCAGTGTGCTGGGAAGAAACCCCTGAAGTGGTCACGGGGCATAGGCTCCGCGTGTGTTTTTCCCCAGGAGGACTTACAGAGGCTCTTCTTTTATCTTAAAGTATACAGTCAGAGAGGAGGTGGTAACACTACCCATTCTATTGAGGAGCCAACGCTTTTGTCTAATTTTGCACTTGGTAGACACCGTAGGTTTCATCTCACATCCATACATTGCGATGTCTGTGCTCCGATTTTAAACGAGCTAAGAAAAAAACAGGCTAGCACCTTCTTTTTCTTTTTCTTTTTCTTTTTCTTTTTCTTTTTCTTTTCTTTTTCTTTTTCTTTTTCTTTTTCTTTTTCTTTTTCTTTTTCTTTTTCTTTTCTTTTTCTTTTCTTTTCTTTTTCTTTTTCTTTTTTTCTTTTCTTTTTTCTTTTTCTTTTTCTGTACGGTGGGTGTGTTCACAGTTTTGTGGCTTTTCGTTGCCCTAAGGAAAAAAGCTGATGGGAGAATGCTCTGTGTGTTTGCCAGAACTTCTGTATCACCCTCCTCCTCCTCCTCCTCCTCCTCCATCTTTTGAATCCAGTAGCCAATTTCAACCACAATAAACCGTGGACAAGGGATCACTAAAGCAGTAACCTTCCTACAGGTCTCACTGAAATACATGGCTAAATTAAGCCATGAGATGCTACTAGTCTCTCTGCTAAGCAGAAGATGGAGCATAAGATCAGTCTTTTTGGATTTATGGAGAAAAAACTCGAGGGAGTAACTTTAGAAATGGCCTGGCTATTGAAAAGCTGTCATTTACAGATTCTACCAACTCTGGCAAGAGAAGTTTATTTCAAGAGTACAGATAATGAACAGCATAAACTTTCTTATTCGAAGGAAAACTCATCACCATAAGCTTTCTGACTTCATGGGAAACAAATGAAAGCCAACCCTTGATTACAGTGAAGAGAAGGGAAAACAAAAAGAGCTTTCCTTGTTGCTTTGCTCTATCAAGTGGCAGAAAATCGCCAACCACTAGAAAAATAACCTGCATCCTGTGCGGGCACGTACATCCTCCATCCTTTTCACACAGCCTTGATGACTCTCTCCCAGCAACTCTCCCTGCCCCAGGGGGGTGTGGGTGGGCAGCTCATGCCACATTGCTCCTGAGCCTGGTTGCTCTGCTTGCAGCTTTGACGGAGCTCGTTTGAACGTCTCGACTTTCCAAGCGCGTGTTTTCGACCGTGGTTACTTCGCTGTCCTGCCAAAGCCAGGAACTTCCAAATGAGCAGTCACAGAAAAAAACAACTTACAGTATCAGCTGCTGCAGGAGGTTCCAGCGAGTTGGAACTCTATTATTATATGCTTGAGAGGCTCACGGAACGGCACAAAGCTGCGCGTTGCTACACGGGCAGGCAGAAGACAGACAAGGCAGATGCCGCAGTAACCACAGCTCATTGGAATTGGAGAACAGTTAGTCCCTCGCCCTGCCTGCCTGAGATGGCCAGCTTGATAGCCTCTTTATATAATCCCCAAGACGCCTGCTAGCGTGCAGGCAAGGCTGAAATCCTTTTTGGAATAGCTGGCGAGCAGAGGAGGGCCAGGCTTCTCCCGTTAAGTTCCCCTAACTAACCAGCTCCATCTCCAAGGCAGTGGTGGGTTCAGTGTCTGATCCCACCGTGGGGGAAATCTATTCCCTAGCAAGCGACTGGGATCTTTAATGGCTGTTGCTCTTCTTCTGGACCAGAACAGGAAGGCGTGAGCACGTGAACGAGCTCAGTGCAAAACCCAAGTCTCCTGCCTTAAATTGGCAATTAGGGTGGTGGTCGGGCGGAGGGGGGGTGCCAGCCCGCCTGTGCTCCCCAGCTCGGCCGTGGCAAGGCGGCACAGGTGGAGGGATGGTGGGCAGACAAGGGACAGTTAGAGCAAATGATTAAGCTGAAGACGAGCGTGGTTTGCTCCTGCCCTCTAAAATAAGGTCTCCATAAACCTAATTCTTCCCATTGCTCTAATTTTCACTCTGACTGTATTCACGACCCGTTCCGTATTAATTCCTTTCACTCCAGTATCTATACCTTTGCACGCCACAACATCACTGCAGGATTAAGCACCTGTCAGGTCTGCAGAAGATTTGTTTGTATTTGTCCCCAAATCCCATTTCTAACAGGTTACGAATGGCAGAAGCAAGGAATTAGGATATCCAGTTCCTTCATCTAACTGAAGTATTTCCCTATGCATAATACTTAATGCTATGCCCATTATATCATTATACTTTTGTGAATTATCATCTTTATTTCTACGAAACTTCTATAATCATAAATCTTTATATGTACATAACAATGATTAAGATTAGCAGTTTGAGTTTCATCTTCAGTGCCTGCAAATGAAAGCTCAGAGGGTGAGACCGGTTAAATGAAAATGAAATGAATTAGCTGTGTTTTGTTTTGGTTAATTTTTGGAGCACATATGGCACGTTATCTTTTGTATTATGGATACACCATTTCTGGGTTTGCACATAGTGATGAATATTGGTTGGTATCCCCATCTGGTACCTTATCCTGATTTAAAAAAAAAAAAAAGAAAGTTGTTGTTAGCCAGTAAGGTCAGTCTGCTTCTGGAGCAGCCTTCTAATAAGATCACAGCTTGTATTTTTGATTTAAATTCTTAGGCTATTACTTGAGCCTCTCGTGTTTTCTCCCACTGGAATCACCTGAGGCTTGTGGATGTCTATGAAAACATGTGACTTACTGACATCTAAAAAGTTTGGGGGGGTTGAGGTGTTTTTTTAGTTTAATCAGTGTATTCTTGTTAGTAATGGAAATTTTCACATATAATGTCCCTTAACCAGTGCTGTGGAGAAAAGAGCAAGGAAAGCACAGATACTTCTGAGTGCTTTGTTTGAAAGTAATCCACGTAAAAAAGAAACAGCTGACACGCACTGTACGTTTCTCTACTCTGCATCAGATGTGGCACCTGCAACCCATCTGAAGAAGTAATTTATCATTACATGTAATTGCTTTTTTAACTTATGTATGTGATTTAAAGCGATTCATTAGTAGGGTGTTTGAAAAGTCTCTCTATTAAGCCTAAACAGTGAAGATTTTAAATCCTTTCTCCCTGTTTCCTTCCTCACTCCCACCATCGAAATCAAGTAAAATTGCAGTTGTTCGTTCAGAAGGAAGAGAGAACAAAGTTCCGTGGAAAATAAAGGGCAGCAGGAAAATATTAAAGTCTAGTTGAAACCAAACCAACCAGTTAATCATTCCTCCCATTTCTCCATCAAGGATAAGCAAGAAACACAGAACGGAGGCAGGTCATGAATTAATACATTCGTATGGAGGATCTCTGTTTGTAAAAATGGAGAAAAAGGAAAACGCTGGATGGGATGGGGAAAATGCCAAGCTGTTCTTCAGGTATCTTCTACTGAACAGCCTTCCAAATTTGCCATAAGTCCAGCAATTGGTCTGGGGTATGTTTTGCAGATGGATCAACAGCAGCCCATCTTCAGCTGGGCATCTCTGAATCTGCATGACAGATGGTGCAAACACACTGGCATGTATTTTCTGGATCAGAAGGTGGGTTTTTTTTTTTTTAATCTTCCATCAGTCTTTTGGCAGTGTAGCTCTTGGCAGCAATAGGTGGATAAGGAGTGACAGAATATCTGAAATAAGTTAGATTCCTTTGTTGGATTTTTATCAGAGTAGCTTTGAACTGAATTATATCTAATCCTCTTTCTTATTTCTTTGGCAACATGCTGCAATGCTAGGAGCTCATGAAGGAGAGATATAACCAGAAAAAACGCATATTTGCTCTTTGATGTCTCAGTTAATCCAATACAACACTGTTTTGTGTTTCTTATTCTACAGAACACGGAGAAACAAGGAAAAAAATCATTAAAGAAATAAACCAATGAGGTCATCCATGGACCAGTGGGTTTTCCATTGGACATTGAACAGTAGGATCCGTCTGTCTTCTAAAATTGTAAAGTATTTTCTTGAAGTCAGACTGAGAAAACAGTATGGAGTGAGACACACGGGTGAATAACACATTGCACTCGCACAAAGGGCAAAGAAATTTTGTCATTGGTATAGAAGGTACGTTCACTTCTAACCTGCCTCAGTAGTAGCTGGGTCTGCTCTGTCTGGGGAGAGGAGCATCTGTAAGCATTTGTTTGTCTCCTCTCAAAACCCTTGGCACACAGCCTGTGCTGCCTGCACGTATCCTGCCTGGGGAGACGGAGAGGGATGTTGGCACTGCAGTCCTGTTCAGTCCCACGTGTCCTGGATGTCCTGCAGAGTACGTACGTCTCAGGTACGTTCAAGGCTTTCTTGAAGGCTTGTCATCTGCAATGGACAAGCTCCTCCGTTTGAGAAATGTCAGCAGCGTGGGCTACAATACTTAAATAAAATTGGCACTGAATTAGACTGAGGAGGAATGTTAAAAATACACAGTAGAAATTGTTTGTTCCTTGGCTTTAGTCCTGACTTCCCTCAACGCCTTCTTCCCACTTCAGGGATTTGTGTGCTTCAGGAACGTGACATTAAACACATATTGTTAATTATTCCTCTTCAATTTCAGAACGCAAGAAAGGAGAAAAACTACCCCAAGGAACGTTTGGCCTGTTGTTTTCATGATGTTAAAGACAGATGTGGCACCTCGTGCTTTATATCAGCCAGCGCCACAGCCCTTCGGGGGGCCTGGATGCTTTCTGTTCCTAAACAAATTTATCCCTTAAGATTTACCATATATCGTGCTACAAGTGCTTTGGAATTTTTATTGATTTTATTTCTATCCTTGATCTTGGTTTAGAACACGGCTCCAAAAGATCTCCTCATAAGGAGAGGAGTAAAACTGGTAGCAGAACATAAACCGACCCCATCACACAAAGTGCAATGGAGGACATGGATCAGTGATGTCTGATTTTAAGACCCCAGTGCTGCCTCTCCAGTTGAAGGAAAGAGGCTCTTACATGGGCTGAGGGACAAACCATGCTCTCAACACTTTGTGGTTATCTGAGAAAGGAGTAGAAGGGTGCACATCTCAGAGTTTAGTTTAATCTCAAGACCTTGACACTTTATATGGCCCCATCAGCTGGCTGCTACTTGGACAAGTGAACAGCTAAAGGTCACGCTTCCCTGAGAAAGTGTATTGATACTTTGAAAAAATCTGCAAGCAGAAATAGGAAAAAAAATAAAAATCAATCTCCTTTTCATCCTTGCATCCCACTTTTTTCATCGGCGGGGAAGAGAAAGGTCTTATGCCTTAGACAAGAATGAGTGGGGCATAGTGAAGTCCTGGTCAGAACTGTTGTGTCAAATTCACTGTGGCCTTTTCTTCCCCACCACCAGCTGCAGCGCAGGGATGCAGAACTGCACAAAAGTGAAGATGTTCCCTGTGTGAGTGGAGTATGCTTCCATGCTGGGGGAAGATGGCCAGTTTGCAGAGTTTTTGTACGTGGTAGAGAACATAAAGAGAAATATATTGCCAGAGAGGATCCAACTCAATATGCTTCTTTCAAGCAAAAAAAAAATAGAGATTGGATTTCTTATAAATGCTTCTCATTGAGCCTGAGCACAACCCAAACAGGCTACAAATTGAAAAAGGCAATGAATTCACGGAGAAAATTAACATACCTTTTACCTCCTGTTTGTTACTGCCAGCATTCATCAGATCAAAATTTCTCTGCATCCCCACTGACTCAAACATGCTGTGTCTGCTTTTAAAAAAAATACTGCTATACGAGTTAAACACCTGCAATTATTTTTTACTTAGGGAGCTTCCTCGTAAAGGGTAATGACTCAAGTCATCCTTTCATTTTCTGGTTTTATATTACAGTCCGTCTTTTTCAAAAATATCTTTCAGAAAATGGGAACGAACAGAGTTACCTGTTGTTAGCACCTTTTGTTTGTTGGTTTTAGTCTGTGGCTTAACGCCTTTCCAACTTTCTAAAGGTAGGACAAATCTGGCTGCACATATACGTTTTCGAGGGCAGATGGCAGCAGAGGAATGGCAAACACATTTTTTCGAGCATCCAAGGTAGAAAATTCCTCCATCTGCCAAAGGCTGACTACTTTGATGGAAAAGTACAAAGATCTAAACCTTGAAAAGTACTGGAATTTGATTGTTCAGAAATATTAGAAGGCTGTGGCTTAATAGCTCTGTGTGTATTACGTGTTTTGATACCATCTATCAACCTCGGTTTTGCCAACTAAGTTTAAAATAATTGGTGCGATGTGTTTTATTTAACAAAGCGTGGTATCAATTCAGTGATAAACACAACTGCCATAATTTTTGTGCTCCCCCCAACACAGCCATCGATTATGTGCTGCTGGGAGCTCAGACCACGCTCCCGAATGGTCTGTGCAGATAAATTGTTGACCCCTCGATGCAGAAAAGGCACTTTTTTGTGTTGCTGTTTCACTAACCTTGAGAGGATACCATTAGTAATAAATGCATCCCTGAGATAGATCCAAAGATATTGATATGAAAAATTATTCATTAAGAGTCTTCAGTGGAAAGGTTATCGTGATATATATTTAAAGGCAGGCCACAGCTGCAATTATGTTTTAAAATATTGACCATCAATGTACGGTGTATAGTGTGACGCTTCAGTTAAATGGAGAAGGAAGCTGAACAAAAAAGACTCCTGGATAACCCACTAAGAGCAGCTTTCCACCACGGTGAAAAACACATTGACTTGTCCTCGCAGGAGGAAATTCAGATATTACCACCTCTGGCAGGATAAAAAGGTGCTCCTCAATACCAAGAGAAAGGATGACTCAGTGCTGAAAATTAGCCATGCCCGTCTCCAAGATCCAGACCTGAATTTTGCGTGTAAACTTTTCCTTCTGTCAGAGTTCTGACCAGTACCCTCAATTCACACATGTTTTGAAAGCAAAAGTCTGAGATGGCTCCATGATACAGCCCAGTTTAGGTGATAATTCTAATTCTGCTATGATTTTTTTCCTGTGGATTTTTCTTTTTTGTCTCAATATTCAGATCTAAGAAGAAAAAAAAAATAATCCCCTAACCTTCGTTCACCCAAACCATGGTTCTTTTTGTGTGTTGTTTACAGAAGAGGGATCAGGAATGTGTCTGAATAGCTCAAAATCTTTATTCCGGTACCGGTACCTACCTATGAGCCAGTATCCCTCCTGTTCACCCAGCTTTGTTGGACTCCTTTGAATTGCTTTAATGTGTCTGCTTTCATCTAAACTTATCCAAATAACTGGGAAACTTTGCTACATTACTGCTCCTCCTCTAGTCAAAAAAATTAAGTCTATACATTTCTGTCTGAGTATGGAAATTTTGCAGCTCCCAAGCGTTATGGTTTTTTTTCCAGTGATTAAAGTAAATCATTCGTTTCTGCTATTTTACCTCTTCTTGCAAGACTGTTGAGTTTAATGTTCTCCAGAGAACACAACGAAAGGCTTTTGAAAATCCAAATAAATTGCTTTGACTAATTTTATCCATTATTTGTTGCTGTTCTCAAAGGATCCTAAGAGAATAGAGGACTCTGATTCTTCCACATGGGTTTGCTCTTGTGGCAACCGATGCTTTTGCTTAGGTTGCAAGCTTTTGGGCACAGGGACTCCCTTCTCTGTAGTTTTTTGAAAAGTGCATCACTTGGCCAAACAAGGTCCTCACTGAAGTACTGAGGCATTAGTAGTACATTAAAAGCACTCATATCACTAGTTCTAGTTTTGCTAGTTCTGATTATTCTGCTGGTTCCCAGATACCAAAATTAGGCTTTATATCTCATCCTCAGATATCCTGATAGGCTTCTTTTAAAGGCAAGTATAGCACCAAAGTAGTGTCTTACTAGCTGAAAATAGGTGACCATAACCTGTGGAAAAACTGTACATACACCAAAAGAAAGAGCACTACTAATCTTTAGGGTTTTTTTGGTGTTTTGTTTTTTTGTGGGTTTTTTTTTTTGCAGTCTTGAGACTTCCAGCACTCCAGGGAATCTGACAAAACCAGAAGAAGTAATTAGGAAATCGTTCTGTTGTAGAATGATTTCCTAATTATTTCTGTTGCATCTTACAGCTGTGATTATTGCACTTTTCCCTTGGATTGACTTTGCTTTCCAGGTCCTGTGTGTCGCCTCAATGGTCCGTTCCAACCAAAGTTATTCTGCTGTTCTGTGATAATAGCTTAAAAGCAGATCTGTCTTCAGCCACTTCTCTCGGTGTTGTTTATTGTTTTAGCAGGACACAATAGGAGCGTGTCAGGAACCTCTGTCTTGAGGGTAATCTTTCTTTTTTTTCCCTTAGAACTCAAGAAGCAATTGTCCAAGCACTTCATGTATATTTACATCCTATTTAAAGAACTCTTAAAAGCTTTCTTTGTGAGCTTTGCAGTTTCAACCATGCAAGCAACACTAGAAAGACTCCTTGCAACCTCAGACACGAAGCCACGTTTGTTTTGTCCTACGAGATTCTTCAGTAAATCAAACCTTTGGCACACTCATCTTAAGTCCTGATAGCCAAATTAGAGGAAACTGCTCCTGAATAAACATACTGCAAGAGCCATCCTTCCATGAAGGAAGCAATTTTTTTTTTTTTTTTTTTTCTGAAGGGGTGACTGCCTTGAGCAAAGAGAGGAGCTGTGTTGTTTTATCCCTGTGTATCCAACTACATAAGCAGGAAAACAGCAATTGCTCTTTGTAGAGCTCTGTGGTGTTGGGAACTTGTGACCACAGCGTATTCCATGCTTTGAAGAACTTTAATCCTAGGACTTTTGTTGGCTTGACGTGACCCCATTAACCCACGACGCTTTCACCATTGCTCCCTGTCCAAGGCAAGTTCGAGTCCCTTTCTGAGCTGGATTCTGATTTCCAAAGTCCTGTTGGCAGCAGCTCTGTCCCTGAGGCAGTAGGCATTGCCAGCAAGCGTGTGGCCATGGCGATAGAAACTTTTATCCTCTTTCAGCCTGTTGGTTTTAGTGCCTCTCTTCTAAAAATAAAACTGGAGCGATTTGTTTGAAAGAACTGTCCCTGACGATGGACGGTGAATGCTTTTAGTCTCCCTGCTCATCAGAGGGGCTTGAATTGGGTCGAATTTGTCTTCCACGGAAGATTTCTCTCCTTTCGAGTTCTGTTCTTTTCCAAGGACGGCAGCGCTGAACCCACCAGACTTTTCCTTCTCAGCATGTCTGTGGCTGTCCTCATTTAGCAACAGTTTGCAGATTCACCAATGCATAGTGTGTGATCTGGTCATTAGAGAAGACAAAAACCAATGCTCCTTTGCAAGTGCTGGGCGTTCCTGAGCTACCTTTCACGGTCCTGATAGGCGACAGATGTTTCTTCTAACAAACAGGCAACATCCTCATCCATGACTTGGTTTTGCTGAGTTAGGAAAGTTGGTATCAATTTCTCATCTCGCTTGTAAGAATCAGAGTTCTAGGCTGCTTTTGTTGCCTAATTAATACACTGCTGAGAAATTAATTAAATTGTAAAGAGTATCAATGAGGGGTAACATTCATCTTTCATATAGCAGCTGCAATACAGCTCACTGACAGAAAAAATATCCTAGACAATAGAAATTATTTTATCTGTTGTGCTGGTGGCTAATGGAAAAGTTGAAGCTAAGCCTTGCAAGGCAATAAATGAGCCAATACATGTACATAAAGATGCACCAGTCTTCAGAGTTTCAGTTTCTCATATCATTAAACAAATAAATCATCATTCCCTTTGGGGGATTTGTGTTGGAATAATCTCAGACAATATGTTGGATTGTTTAAAAAGACGATACCTCGGTTTGCTCCCAAACTTAAATAAATAATATCTTTGTTTGGTTAGAAGTGTTTATATTTTAATTCTAAGTATAAACACCTTTGCATTATCAAATTTCCTGAACACAAGCCTAATGCTATGGAATTTTTGAACAAGGTAGCACTTTGTAGCACTGTATTGAATGTGATACACATTTGAAGATTAATTTTTAAAAATTCTTTCTTTTTTTCTCAGTAATCTCTATCTTACAGGGAAGTTTTTATAATGTCACCTTAAATTACTACTGCAGGTCTCTTATCCCCATTTGTGAATTTCTCACTGCTGAAGTTAGGTTGCAGACTTATGAAAATATTTCATAGATAAAAAAGCCAAACTATACCTTATGCTCATATAAAAAAAAAACCATAAAATAAGAAGTTGTTAATTTTCATCCGTAGGCCCCATTTTGGAAATGTCAAGTGTTTTCTTACAACCAATTAACATCCATCGGTTCTAACACACACTCAAAGACACACTCCAGCACAGTGAGGACAATTCCCCCCCCCAGAGGATGGCATTTGCACTTCAGAGTGTAAAGTGACCTCGAGATTTGGAGAATGTTCTACATACACCTCCCTCCCTGCATCTTGTAGTTATACTGGTTTAGCCCTCTTCATGCTCGACTTAAATACTTGTATTACCATTTGCTTTTTCTATAATTTTCTGATTTTCATATTTTGTGTATTTTTGCCCTTTTTGGTATGTGACGCTGCACGATGTTGCGGGCAAGCTGAGAGTGAAGGTGAAATGTGTTAAACTTCCATATTATGTGCTTGTGTTTTCAAGAGGTTGGATGATGTATTTCAGTGCTGTTTTTTTGTTTTAGTAAGATGTATTTCAGTGACATTTTCTTCAGTAAAGAATTGTAATTAAAGAAAATCATTTAAAAATGCACGGGCTCATACCAGTTCAGAGCAATTAGGCTAGGTAATTAGAAGCACGATAAAAAGGCTGCATGGGGAAAGGAATTCAAACCCTCGTTGAACTGTTACATCAAAAAGTGAATAAGAAAAGGAGTAAATTAAAAGTAGGGCTTATAGCTGGTAGGCAAAAGATAAAGCCAATTATTCTGGAGAAAGAAGTGCATACTTATTTATCTTGAGTTACTGTTCATTCACAAGGATGGTAAAGAGCAGAGTTTCCCAAAACAAGGATAAAAAGAAAAGCTGGACAACATAAAAGCTAGTTGCCATGACTAAAGACTGCGTCACCAAGTGGTTATTTTGAAATGGATGGGAAACTAGGATGGGAACCAGGAAATGAACTTGATGTCTGTTTGTTTTTTCACCAGGAATTTTTTTTTTTTTTCAGTGGCCACGAAGCTCGTATTAAATGCCAACCACGCTTCAAAAAAGTAAGCAATCATGCAGCTGAGTGAGTTTGCTGGAATATGACAAATTTTGAACTTACACTAAAGCTTTAATTACAGGAATACTGGGGAAAGGGACTAAGGGGGTCGGTTACACTATTGTAGCGCAGTGGCAGTGTTTCTGTGAGCATGTCCTTTGCATCAAAGGCTGAAAGATGAGCCCTTCATAATGCAAAGGATCTTTGTGCTAAAAACTTCCCTCCTTGAGAGAAATACGGAAAACACCAGAGCGTGATTCACGCCGAGCTCCTAGAAGGAGATGCATAAATTGTCATGGCCAGGAGAAGGGACTGCTGTGTCCACACTTCACCGTAGAGCTGTGGAGGCGTTCGCATGTCACTGATGCCGTGGGACTACTTATGACGGTGACGATGCTGTTTCATTGATTTATAGCTTGTGTGTTTGATTGCTACTGCCCTCTGAAGCAGCCATGAGAAATGAGCTGCAGGTCTCCCTGGGTTCATCTGTCATTAATTAACAATCAGATGCACTTTTATCAGCTCGCCATAACAGAGTTTGACAGCAAAAGACATTTAAAACTATTGGTTTAATGAGGGGACATAGTTGTTCTTTGATGACTGTAAACGGTCACATTATTTGAATCAAAAGCTATAATAAAAATCCCCTCTTTGTAACAACACCACCACCAAACGTTGCCCTGGTAATCAACTTACTAGTAAAACAGCAATAAAGCAGCTTAATTGTGCTCCGTATCTTGTCATACATTTCAAGACCAGAAAGTACCTTTATGACAGTCTAATCTGCACTCCAGATAACCCTGGCCAGGAAAGTTCATATAATAATTCTTCTGTCAAGCATCTAATTTTGTTCGAGATGGAGTAGCTCGTTTAGAAGCCTGGGGAGCTCTGCTGAGCCGCAGCGACCCAGTGCAAGCATTAGAGGCATTTTCCACCAGAGCTAGAAAAATCTTCCTGACAGAGCGAGCAAAAGGCTACAGGTGGGAAGCAGAGGACAGGCGAGGCTTTGCTCCATCCTGGCACGTGCCTGCCTGGAAGGAAGAGGGCTCCCTGTCCCATCCCTGAGCGTGTGGATGGAAACTAAACTTTACTCCCGTGGAAATAACGTCTATGCCAATGGCAGTAACTTTAATGATTCCTATGAGGTTGGGTTTTTTTTAAAAAAATCATAGAATCATAGAATGGTTAGGGCTGGAAGGGACCTTCAAAGGTCATCTAGTCCAACCCCCCTGCAAGGAACAGGGATATCTCCAACTAGATCAGGTTGCTCAGGGCCTCGTCCAACCTGGCCTTGAACGTCTCCAGGGATGGAGCATCCACCACCTCTCTGGGCAACCTGTTCCAGTGTTCTACAACTCTCATGGTAAAAAATTTTTTCCTAATATCCAATGTGAATCTACCTCCCTCTATTTTAAAACCATTACCCCTTGTCCTATCACAACAGGCCCTCCTGAACAGCCTCTCCCCATCTTTCCTGTAGGCCCCCTTGAGGTACTGGAAGACCGCTATAAGGTCACCCCGGAGCCTCCTCTTCTCCAGGCTGAACAGCCCCAACTCTTTCAGCCTGTCCTCATAGGAAAGGTGCTCCAGCCCTCTTATCATCTTCATTAGAAGGATAATGCTGATTTTCAGTAAGATTATATTGCAGCATAGAGGCTGTTTCAGTAAAAAATGCATGTATTTTTTTCCTTAAGTAGTGGAGGAGGCAACTTCAGTATGGATGAAAAGGACTAGAGTACCTTCTTTTTTAATACCTGGATGTTTCTTAGCCTATTCTGTCTTGCATTGTTTTGTAAGAGTAATTAGAAGCATTAATTTAAAGACTTTTATCCAATTTCCATTAACAGTTTGATTCTTGCCCAGTCATAGCATATTTCAACTGTCATTTAGAGAAACAGTACTTTAGTGTGATTTAAAAAAAAACGCATTTAGGAATCTAACTTTTGTGTTTCAGTGTTTTTTATATTTTTGTTTCTGACCTCACTCTCTACGCATTTATTCTCTTTTCAAAGTGAGTCTAGAGCTGATTAAGGCTTTTCAGTACTAACACTAGGCAGTGGGGTTTTTTTTGTGTGTATTTGCTGAGCAACAGCGATTTTTCTAACCTGCTCCCCATAACACATTCCTCTTTACTGACCTGAAGGGTCACCGACCCAGCAAGAGCATGTTCCACATTCTCTGCACAGACTTCCTTGCTGTGACAGCCTAGATCTGCCATATGAAACCAACATGCTCAACATTTTACTAAGGTCGTCAGACAACCATTAGATATCAGATACTTGAGCTACTGCTGATTTACGATGGGTTTGAACTGGTGGCCTTAGGGCAAAACCTACTGTCAAGCTCTCTGAGCTATCTGTTGTTTTGTTTTCCTTTGTTTTCTACTTGCTTTCCTACTTTAGTGACAACTCATGAATAAAAGCAGAGATGGAAAAAGCACAAAAGATACGCCTGGAACTACAGAAATACAGAAGACAATTTAAGGTATTTTTTCTGCCCAGAAGTGAGAAGAAACTAGGAGAAACTAAACCCTCTGAGCAATCTAGCTTTTAAATGATTGATACTTTCTCCAGCACCCTCCTGAAAAGACCGTTGTAGAAGGTGATTTAAGATAATTTTGTTCTTTCTCATGGGAAATCAAAATCTTTTTCATAAAAATTCTACTCTACTTCCTTTGATTTTCTGCTATGAGCAAACATGTAACTGGCACAAGCTTGCATTTCTAGTGAAATTAACAGATTTAGGTGGCAAAAATGAGCTGGAAATATTTTTTATTATTTTTATTTAGTTAGTTATTTACTATAGGCATAAGGATCACAGATAGTACACTACTGATTATGACATTTAATGCAATTCTGGGACAGAATTCTTCCATGTGGGCCTCAGCAGCCTTCAGGGAGCTGTAGTCTGAATGCCATTAGTTAGCTGGGACTCCCCCCCCACACCCCAAGGGATGGCTGCAGGAAGTGCTCCAGGCTGTTCAGCCAGCCCTTGGCCAAAACCCCTGTCTCCCTAGCAGAGCCTGGAGCTCCTGCCCAGCAGTTCTTGCTAGTGCTGGGGCTGGGAGCAGCTCTGGGAATCGGAATCAGAGCTATCTCCAGCTGCCCCTGGCTCCACCAGTTGCTGGAGCCACAGTGCATGTGGGATGAGGACCACTGCCCCTGTTAACAGCCCTGAGTCTTCATTTCACATGGATTTCTATCTGCAGCACTGAAGCATTAACATGGAAAAATATTGCCTTGCAGGAGCACCATTTAAAGTATACAAGAAATCTTTACAAACTCTAGTGACCCTAATTCAGAGTTCTTGAGCTTCTTCAGCAGCTGCAGCATTACTGAGGGTATTCATGTGTTTTCCATTTTCCAGAAAGCGAAACAACAGCAACAAATAAAAAGAAAATTAGACTCTCCTTTCTGTACAGAAATGACCCACAGTGAAGACATAAAAGAAGCCGTCAACCTAGACATGGATGTGAGAGACTGAAGATCTTGCTCTGAAGGCTCAGTTTGACAGAAGTAGAGAACTGAGAAGTCAGTAAACCAGGATGAAAGCCAGCAGCTGGGTTCACAGTTTTTCTGACTGAAAAAGGCATACGTAATCCCCTCCAAAAGAAGCTGATTCCTGAGACAACATGAGCAACTACACACTAGGATACGGAGATAATGAAAGAGAATAAATTTCTCATTTTTGAGAAAATCAAATCCCCATCCACCCTACTGTCTGCATCATTAACAGCCCAAGTTGCAGACCTTGAGGTTTTTGTGTTTCTTTCCATCATCTCCATAGGGTTTATGGATGAAATTCGACTCCACTGACCGTAGGGATGGTGTTCAACATCCTCGCTCCTCTTCAGGCCAGGCAACAAAGACTACGTCAATAAATCCTTTGAATGAATTAGTTCAGAGGCTAGTTTTATTAATTACTATCAGTCAAAACTACAACATATGCACTGAAATACTCAGTTTGTACAGCCTTCAACAGTAGGAGTTGGAGTTATTTGGCACTTCCACAATTTTTTCTGTTTCTGGTAGACAAAAGACATATCACAGCAGCATGCCTGGTTTCCGTTAAAATTTAGATCTACTGGCAAACGACAGGTTCACCTCTTGCCTTCTAAACTTCCACTCAAGTGACTTATAGTATGTTAATTTTTAACTATCCTGCTGAGCAGAAACATTCATAATAAATATGATATAGAATAAATGCGTTACAATTTATTTTTACTGTAGTGTTAAATTATGCTTTTATAGTTCTGGTTCCTCCTGCGCCATGAAGAAAAAGTAAATTTCCAATGAAGGTACTTAAGAGTGCAAAATGCTCTCTACAGTGCAGATGTTTCCTCTTGCCCAGATACTCCTTTGTTTAATTAAAGTTGCAATGATATTTAAGTATAGGGTTGATTCACATACCTACTTTGCTGTTTCTGCTGCAGGAGGGCTTTCCACTCAAGTGAAATACAGTTTCATTATATTCCAAAGTTTACAACATTTAAGAGAAAGTGCTATTCCATAAATAAGATGCATATTTTCTTGTTTAATGTTTTCGCCTTCCTTGAAACAACCGGTAAAGAATTCTGTTCCATGCCACGCTCAGGTGAGCTGGGTCATAAGGCTACCTATTGTATCTTCAGCTCTTGCTGTTCTTGTTTAATTAGACTGAAATGTTATGATAAGTTATTGCAAATCTTTGTTTGCTCATCTTCAACAGGCGAAACAAGAGTCCGAAAATGTTGTTTAGAAGTTTGAAACCACCTAACAACTTTCTTGCTCGACTAGAAAGAACCGAGACTTCCCATTCCAAGAAGTGTCGTGTATTGATTTATTTTTGAAGGACTGGTATCAGTAGGAAGGGTTGGTTCCTCTGAAAGAGTGTTTTGAAACTGGAAAGACTCTGGGGTGCCCACAGGGAGGATGTTTGGGAAGGAAAGCTCTTTAAAACACCAAGAAGAGGTTGGTTATTTTTTAACCCAGGAAAGCAAGACTTGTGATTGTGCTGTGCGTGACCACAAGAGCGCCCAGATCCCAGTACATTAATGGGGGAATGCGTCAACTTCAGACCTAAAAGTCAAGTGCAACCAAACCCAACAGCAGGGGTACAGACCCTAAAAAACTGAATTTCTGTAAGTCTCAGGAAAGTCAGTGACAGCTAGAAGTGAGAGACATTCGTGAGTGAAGGGCAGCACGTGGCCTCAGCCCTTACTAGACTCCAGGAAATCCACACACGGACAAGTTGTGCAGCCCTAGCTATGGAAGCAGCATCATTAGGTGCTCATACTCTCTGTGTTGCAAGGTAATAAAACTGCTCTGCAAACTATTTAGGTGGAATCTAGCCCTTTTAGGTCACTATAGGAACTGGTGCATACTGGGAAACCTTTACAGTAGTGTTGCACTGCTCAGGGAAGCTGCTGAGTTCTTGAAAATATGGCTTTAAAATTCTGGTGCACACACAACTAATAAATCAAATGCAAATCTTGGTAGCTTTTTACCATAAACTGATGTGCCTCTCAGAACCTGCTGTATTTATAAAGTCCAGTAATGTCCGTCTATTCAGTCCTCTGGGTAATATGTTGATATATGAAAGTTATTACTGTCCTTTACAAGCCTGAGAGTTAAACTGCATTCAGCCTGGGAATTGCACAGAAGGGCAGAATTAGTCCTATATTTGTGTTCAATGCATGTGTCATAGCACTATATAATGTATAGGTTAGACTCCATTCAGTGATGATGTCTTATCTCAACAGGACAGACTTGTGAGCTATTGGGATTTCTTTAAATAGATAAATCAATTTTTCAAGGACATCCCTTGAGCTAAGGAAGGTACCATACAAACATTACTTTGCACATAAGGTATCATTATGTCTCGTTGCAGTTTAATCTGAAGCATGACAAAATGTGCCAGCCTAAGGACACCTTGTCAAGCCTACTGTGCCCTTCCACGAAAGAAACACTCTGTTGATCAATGGTTGCTAATAGCAGTGGGTTTAACACAGATTTGTCAATTTGAAAGATGTGCATACGTGCGTGTGTGTGTTCTTTCATTACTGGTCACCCATTTTAAATCATGTTAGCGATGAAAAAGTGGTCCTTTATGACAGTACTTTAAAAAGTGTCAAGTAAGGAGTTTGAAAAGTGTGTTACACTTTTTCTGTAGTTGTCTAGAAGGAATTCTGAGAAAAGCTGTAAGTGCAACTTCATTGCTTTCTAGAGAGGAGAGCTAATCAATGTAGCAGCAGGACATTTGATGACCTGATGTACCTGGATTCAGGGTATAGGAGGACTTTTCCCCCAAATGGCAGAATGGTGACTGTCCATTTCATCATACACTGTCAGTTTTCATTCTCTGGTTTTTTATACTTAAGAGAATTCCAAGGACTCTTTTCTTTCTCTTAGTCTTTTCTTTTTTTTTGGTTGACATAGGTTGTTTTTTATTAAATATGGTTAAAAAGTAAAATCTGTTGACAGTCTTCCAAAATATTGTTAATTTCATAACTTTTGAGATGTGCATCCAAGATCAATTGTCTTCACTTTAGCACTGATACATGATTTCTTCTTTATATTTTTTTACTTTGAAATTTTGGCACCTTGAATGATTGATATCAGCTATCTGCTTGTAAACCCCGCAAATTTCCGTTAGTATGACATTGTCTAGTAAAATTACATTTTAGTATATTCAGGGATTTAACATATACCAGCAACTCTTTGTCTGCAGAACAGCCCAAATACAAACCAAGACCTCTCTCAGCTGTGGCTGTGGAGATCCTACCCACAAACCTACTCAAATCTACCTAGTCATTAGGAAAGATAATTCAAATTACGAGAGATCGCTATGACAAATCTTTCCTGCTTCAGGAATAAATAAAATACATGAAAGACATTGGCTTTATTTTAAGCGTGTATTTTTCTGAGACTGTGAGGCAACACATGCAAGCATTTTTCATTTTAACATGATGTATTTTTTCTGTGCAGAGGTTCGGAAGTCGTACTGCAATATATACACGCCCAGCCATTCAGAAATAATTGTTATAGTCAGCTGCCTCTGGTTATTGCATGTTTTAGCTGCCCCCTGTGAGTGTGGTTAGAAGGTCAAGGCTGTTTGTCACAGTGGATTTAGATACCTGATATCTGAAATAATTGCAGCAATCCAGCCTGAAAACACTGTGCTCTCCATGCTGGGGCAGGCGTTTCCTACCTTACTGGTTTTGGAATTTTGCAGTGTGCCCTATGAGGTTTTGCAAGATTCACATCAACCCAAGGCTTCCTTTCCTCTTTAAATGCTGGCATGATTCAGCTTCACTGTTTGTCTCTCCAGTGGGCATCTCAGAGACGTGCCACCTCCCCAGCGGGCAGCCTGGCACGCTGAACGGAGGAAAACTTGTGATCTGGGAATTCTGAAAACGAGAGGCGTCGTTGTCAGCCGTGAAAGAATTGTACACCTCTTCCTGACCTCAATCCTCAGCCGTTTCTGGGGCTGGAGTTGAACTACCCGTTCCTGGAGCACACTGTGAAACTCTAATGGGAGTTAGTTTAATAATCAGGTATCGTTAGATCTCAGCAGAGCACTCGTACAAGATGGATATATAACATAATTAGGGAAAGAGGATATCCAATATAAATAAAATTTATCATAGAGTGAAAATCCTCAGTATCAGTGGAGGATGCGTTTGATACGGATTCCTGAAAATGAGAAACCACTGCCAACACGAGAAACAGGCAAGATAAAAAACCACAAAAGAATAAAAGTTTTTGTGTCCGTCTAGATATTGTGGAAAAAACGCTTTTCAAGAGCTGCCATGTTAGGACGTAAACAAGAAGATGAGTTGGTAGGGACTTCAGGATGAAGTAATTAATCATGGTCTAATGATAGGACAAGGGGAAATGGATATAAGCTGGAACATAAGAGGTTCCGCTTAAACATGAGGAAGAACTTCTTCCCAGTAAGGGTACCAGAACACTGGAACAGGCTGCCCAGAGAGGTTGTGGAGTCTCCTTCTCTGGAGATGTTCCAAACCCGCCTGGACATGTTCTTGTGTGATCTGATCTAGGTGGTCCTGCTCCAGCAGGACTAGATGATCCTTTGAGGTCCCTTCCAATCCCTGACATTTTGTGATTCTGTGATTCTGTGATCTTTGAAGACAGCACCTTCAGCTATCTCTTGCCCTAGGGCAACCTGAGTAGACAAAAGTCAATGCAGGGGAAGCGGCAGAATGGGCTGGTGGCAGGAAAGAGCACTATGCAGCTTCCACCTGAAGGGACAGAAGAGTTTAGGGAGAGGACAACGTGATGTGCTGAAGGTAGAGGATGTGAACTGTTTCCCATCCTGAGTCTTACTACCACTTATTCACCTCTTGGGCTCACCACTGCAAGGTCCTGCCCAACAGCCCCCCCTTGTCGTTTTGCCTCTTTTGGAGAAGGAAGGAGGCAAGGGAAGGGGCAGTTCCAGCTCATGGGAGCAGATGGTCAGAGATGGGTCAGCAACAACCCTTGACAAAATGCCTTTCTGGCATCCTCATCTCCCAGACACCCCTGTCCTCCCTGTCAGCTGCACACTGGGCTCAGCCTGCTCTGCTGATGCCTTCGGCTGCCTGACAGAAGAAACGGTCATACGTATGGGGCCTTCATCTTTCGGACGTACGATGGGCCAGTTGGAGGTCTTGCTAAAGGCAGGCCGAACGGAGAAACACACAGGCTTGTTACCAGCTCTTAACTCACAGGAGAATCACAGTGCAGTAGATACAAAAGAGCTGCACAATTTCTGCAGGAGGAAATACACCTGTCCCTTGATTTACTCATAAAACAGAGGGAGGCAATAATATCAAGAATAACAAGAATAACTCTCTTTGATGAATAACTCATCACCCTAAAGCCGCTTCCCACTGCAGGCAGACAGCTTGAACTGCTCCTTCCCAGACCTTGACGGCCAGATTTGACATTACAGAGTGGCTGTGACAGGTAAGAACTAACTTTGTTCAGTTTTCACCCAGACAAAACCCCCCCAAACACTGCATCATGTGCTCAACTGAGGGCTAATATCTTCATAATAAGATGCTTTTTCATTCTGCTGGATTAAGACCAGTCACTCAGAGAAAACTGTTGAATTGTGTTTGGCTACAATAAGCCTGAAAGGTACCACTTCAATATCTCAGATCCTCAAAGGGATCCCTTTCTCATTTACAGTAAGTCGTAACATATTGGTAGAACTGACCTAACTGTGGGATAGATATTTCAGGTGGTCTTTGGGGATTCTTCACTGAGTAATATTAAAATTCTTGAGGACGGGGAACGGAGAGGAAGCGTGTTGCGCCGTTTCTGGGTGGGTAGTGAAAACAAGAGAACAGATGTTTCTGACCTATCGTCTCCGTGTCTTTGTGGTCATTATATTTTTGTAGCCGTAGCTCCATTATTGAAAATGATCTTATATAAAAATGATAACAACAAAAGAGGATACCACCTCTGAGTCCTGTTACTGTATGCACTAACTGCACGTACATGTTATTTGATGTATTTTTGTGTATTCTCTAGGAGCTGTCAATACAACCAGAAAAAAATAGATGTTGTCAAAAAAAAGAAAAAAAGAAAAAGTATGAGCAGACATCAGAAAGGATGCGATTTAGAGGAAAACATAGGCTATATGCTGGTAGCAGGCAGAACTGGAGGCATTTTGCAACTAATTGAGAGATTGCCTCATGTCACATATCTGCTGTCATACCTATCAAAGAGCAGGCATGCTCCTCTCTGGCACGCACGTCGCTGTTTACTGAAATGGGAGCAAGATCAGAGCCACTGAATTGACAAATAAACAACCACGAAGAAAAGTGGAAACACAGCTCTGGCAAGCATTCAGTGCCCAGTAGTGACTACAAGGGGTGATGCTCCTCTAACTCCAGCTACACTTTCTTTACAATAGTAACAGCAATTATAACGCTGGAAAAGCCTTTCAAAAATCAGCGTATTTTTAAAAATAAACTGATGTGTTGATGAGCATGTGCAAATCAGATCTCCTGGTGTCATTTAAAGCAATTAAGAGGAATGACATATTATTTCCAACCCAAAGCTTGCAATAAAGCGAACCATGTAGAGAATAATTAAATTGTACTTTTGAAAGGCTAATGCAGCAATTTACCTTGTCTTAAAATTTTAATTTAGATAATTGTACAGAATTTTGCAAGCTGACAAAGTCATTTATCTACAATATTTGCCACAAGTATTTTATGTAAGGCATAATGTGCCTCTGCTATGGTTACCCTAGCGTGCGGAATACGTCTGATTAGCATGTGGAAAAGAGATTTTAAATGTTATTGTCTTATTCCCTTATGTTGTGATCAGATTGTTCATTTTCTTTGCTGCTTACAATGAGACCATTAGTTGCCTCTTCAGGTCAAAGGAGTCCCGATGGTCTGGATGTTGCTTTTAACGAGATCTTGAGTTCTACAGGGATGATGAGCTTTCCGGTCAAAACGGGAAGCAGCAATAATCTGGGGGAATTTGGTGGGAGTTTGCTGTGTTTTGTTTGGTTTGGTGGGTTTTTTCTTCCCCCCCCCCACCTTCCCCGACGAACTTATGAGAAAACGAAGGTTCTTTCCTGCTTTATATCATGAATATTTTTACACCTGAGACCATATCTTAAAGAAGGTGATATTCAGTCTGAATCCACAAAGAATTAAAGCATCAAGCTTCAGAGTACTTGCAGCAGGGGTAGCTATGAGAGATTAGCCAGTGTTACTGCAGTGTTACATACAGGTACCTGAGACAGCTTTTCATTAGTGACTTGGCACATCCTGATATTATTCTCAATGCTGCAGCCCAGAATCTAGTATGACCTCATTTATCCTGCCAGGGATCAAGGTGGCAGAAGTCTGCCTTGGAAGTTATTCTCATATAGTAAGCAAGTGAGCGTGTATCTATTTTTAAATTTTTAATTGGATCGGTAAAGTGGGAAAGTTTCCTTTAGAGCGCTAGTGCTTTGTTGTAACTCACATTATATCTCTTGATGCCAGCTGGATCTTAAGATTCAAAAGTCACAGGCATTCCCATTTTGGTGTTAAGACTTGTCCCTGCAGTAAAGAAAGGAATACTCCCATTAAAGCCTATGCCAATGCATTATGCTGCTTTTCTTCTCTGTTGCAGTTCCCCGAGATTCCTGTTCTGTGCTTAGCTACTGTGATAAATGAAACAAAAATGTTTCCCCAGGCCAACCTTTAAGACACATGAATCAGATTTTATGATCTTTTTTTGTGGTACCACTGTGAAGCCGGTGTGGATATGCAATAATAAGATGATCCCAGTGCAAAGTGAGCAGCTGAGAGGACGGAGCTGGTGAAGTATGGCAGTACATTCTTCTGCAGCTGATGCTGAAATTATATTCAGAGTGAAAAAGGGGTACTGCTGAGGCTTGTTGGTTCCCTGCAATCTATAGTAGCCATTCTGGTCCCCGAGGCTGGCCATGGACAAAAGTAGCTAGAAGCTAGAGCTGATGGATCATAGTAGCATCTTTGATCAGTTGCCTTGGTTCGCCACGTTTAACGCATGACCACCGAGAACCTGGGCCTGTCATTTAGATGATGAGAGACATCTTCAGAAAGGCAGTTTCCCATTTCCCACACTTCTTTTACATATGTGCCTGTGGCAGGAGGTGAAAACCACCAATAACAGAGATACTAATATTAGATTAATAATAGTTATTAGTAATTGCTAGCGCGGCATGTTTTCTGAAGGATCTTCTCTTGCGTGGGATCCTGCTGTCCCTTACCCCTGCCAGGGATGAACTGGTAGGAGTAGAGCACCCTCAGTTCCAGAAACTCCAATGGGTGCCCCAGATTCAGGCCTTTGGTTGCAGGTGAGACGAAGCGGTTCACCCACAAGAATCTCTTCTCATCCCGCAATATAAGGGTATGAGCTACTGATCAACAGCAAGGTGTCTCCTGAGGCACTGAAAAGCAAAGAGAGAAGGTGGAAAGTTTCAGATACCAGACTTGTATCTGCTTTGTAAAGTTTTTTTTGCTTGTAGCTTGTTCGGTCCTGTAAAAAACAGCAACTCAGTTCTAATTTGAAGTGATCGACTTCATTACGTTTATCCTGTCAGAAAAAAAAAGTAAATACATCTCTTTTTAAAATATCAAACAGTTTCCAAAAACGGCTAGGACACTCGTTTCAACATTCTGCTTTGCAATTGATGTTACTCAGCAGGTGGTATTAAGCCATTTCAATATCACCACTCAGTTTTTGTAACTTTGCAAAAAACGTGCATAACAATGCTTCCTTTCAGCATAATAACCCTATGGAAGGTTTAATTGGTTCTCAAGATACCTTTGTTATTTCCACAGCCTTTCAATTGTTCATGCGAACGTGATCTGTACATTACCTTCAAAGCTCTATTGAAATTAAGTAAAATGAAAATTCAGCAAGTCACTATTTCATGCCCATTTAAAAGGTATTTTTAATGTCTTAATAGGAAGAGAAATATCTGGGGAAATATACAGATGTTATAGAGTAGAGAAAATCAGGTGTTTGGGAAGAAAGTGTTTTCTGTTATTTACTATAATGCTTTTAAAGGTATTTAAATAGTGATTTCTGAACAGTGATCTTAGCTAACTGTGAATACTCCGTGTCGGAGGTAGGTTAAGAGACATCGTATTATGTATTAATGGTGAGAGTATTAATGGTAAGAGTTCCTTTTTGGGAAAAAAAAAATAAAAGTTTGCACTTTAGGGACTTTCTGTATATTTTGTTCTGCTGAAATAAAAGTCCACTCGTTGGAGTGGGAGCTTCAAGGCCAGGTTGGATGAGGCTTTGGGCAACCTGGTGTAGTGGAGGGTGTCCCTGCCCATGGCAGGGGGGTTGGAACTAGATGATCTTTGAGGTCCCTTCCAACCCAAACCATTCTGTGATTCTATAATGAGGACGATGATTAATCTGTAAGCCCATGACTGCCTCCTAGAATTCAAGTTTCTGTTTCTCTATAATAAAGAAAAGAATTAGTGACTTAGGCGAATTACGCGAGGCATACAGGAAAAACAGTCCACGCTTCAATACTGAGCTCCAAAATATTGCTGCTTGAGAAGTTATAATGCATACGTTTACAAAATCTTGACATCATTGCTCCATTGCAAATCATGATAGGAATTTTGAGGAAAGGAATAGAGAGGGGAAAAAAATCCCAAAAGATGTAATTACAGCACTGTATATAACTATAATGTCCCTGCATCTGGGTTATTCTTTGGTGTTCTGATCTCCTGCCTCAAAAAAAAGATGTAAGAGCACTAGAAAGGGAACACAGAAGGGTAGGAAGGATCATCAAAGGCAAGGAACGGCATTTCAGGTTTAGGGAAGGGGATGAGACCGAGATTTATAAATCATGAGTGGAATAAAGGAGATGAATATGGGACTACTACTCATTGTTTGTCTCCACTGATACAAGAACTATAAATATAAATGGAAATGTCTCAGGCCCAAGGGAAAGAAACCAACACCCCACCCCTGAAAACTCTGCATTTTTCCATAAAACGTGTTTAAACACTAGAAGTTCTTGAAACAAGGTGTTTAGGATGGCCAAAATTTCGTGTGGGTTAAAAATGTAATTGAGAAAATTAACTGAATAGAAAGTCAGCAAGGGCAGCAGAATACAAGAGACCATAGTTCTGCTCAGGAAGCTCTTGAGACAGAAGTCGCTGGAGGTTGGGGAAGGATGCTCGTTAAAGCTAAACATTTACCATCAGAAACAGCACAGAGATCTGACCTGAGTTTTGGGCTGACCCAGTAGAGTCATTGCTATGACTCAAGATGCAACAAACAGGACCAGAAGAGTGCCCCTGGTTCCTGCGGATTCGGGACACCGCTGTCAGAAGACTGGAAAAGCAGACCCTTGCCGATGGCTCGATACAAATTCTCGCCTGATAAGGTCACATAACCTTCTCCTTGCAACCTTCTCGTGGGTGGACTCATCAGGGCTGAGCAGTCGAGATGTGCTGTACACAGGATAAAAACCAGCAGCTGCTTGAGATTTCCACCTGCTTGCACGAGAGCTCGTATTTTGTACACGCAGTAATTGCAGACATTTTGCAACCTCTGAAGTTTAAAGCCCTGAAGGAAGGTCCTCTCCCAGTTTGTGGAGGATGGATACTCCTGCAGACTGCTGACATATTCCTGAGCTGCGATCCTTTTGCTTTTTCTTTGTAATTGCCATCTCCACAGTTAATTGTGTTTACTCAGTTTTCAAAATTATATCAGTAGGTGTTTTCTCTCGTGTCAAAATGAAAGGCTATTGTGTTTTGATATGCATGTTGAATATCAGCCAGGCATTACTGCTGGCATCCGTGTCGCTTGCTGATTTTTAATACCTACGTCCTAATGCCAAACAAACAATTAATAGTCAGAGTGGAGCCAGATGACTAAAATCAAGAAAGGAGGCAGCTTGATTAATAGCTAAAAACATCACTGGAACCCTGAAGAGATGGCATATAATATTTATGGATTTAACATTGTGAAGTAATTTAGGTAACTGATAGTTAGGAGAAGAGAACCAGGTTACAAAGCACTTATTATAAATTAATGATTGATTCTACCTGACATAAGCACCTAGAAAGATTATTATCTTGGCCTATAAAGGGCCAAAGCAATGGTGCAGTTAAATCTTGATGGATAAAACATGTCCTTTCTATCTTCCTGTTTATTTTGTTCTTTTTTTTTTTTTTTTGTTTGTGAGTGGAGGAATAATTAGTTGCTCTGGGTTTTTATTCATTAAGTTTTTTTTTTGTGGTATGTACTGAAGTTTATGGGCCTTGTCCTGCTGTCATTTTTGTGCAGCAATTAATTCGTGATACGTAATGCACAGCCCTGGGAAGGGGCTGGCATCCTTCATGTGTCAAGGAAAAGGACACAATTCACAGACATGTTTTGGACTGTCGCTGGCTTCTGAAGTCTCCTAATTGCAACAGCTGGCAATTAATATAATTGACTTAATCCCTTTTGCAGAAAAAGATGTCCCTTCAAGAACTACGGGCTTAATCCCTCCCCAGATACAACTTCTTCCCATGACATTATGGAACAGCTGCCACAGGAGAGTCCAGGTAACACATGTGACAACACAGCTTAGTCAGCTCAGAAAGACCACGAACTCTGATGATTTGGAGTTACAGATTCCATTGGAGACAACGAGGTCTCTGTGTTTCCACATCCATCCACCTTAACTCTTCAGCAGCTCTCACCTCCCCTTTCTCCTATAACCACCCATCCCGCTCTGCAGTTCCCGTGGGTGATTGATCCGACTCAAAAACTGTATCCCTCCCTGAAGCTTTCTACTCCACAGAGAACAGCCCAGTGTATATCAAGGAGAACTTACCATGGTGCATTTCCTTCAGCAAGTCAGTCCCAGCTGCCTGCAAATGCCTGATCAGTCACCTGGCAATCTGGAAAGAAAAGAGCTCCAGGTTAGCTACCTTCCCCAACTGAAGTTCATCTACTTGCATGGGATGATCTACTTGTATGGGATTTCCAAGAGGCAAAAAAACAGAGTTTTGTGACTCTTTTTTCTCAGGGTTGGGAAGTCTTGTGCGTTGGTAGCCTCAAGTGAAGAGGGTTACAGACTTCCTGAGTTTTCCTGCAATCTGTTCGGGCGCTTTTGCCATCTGCTTCCTAGCAAGTTAAACTGCAAGCAAGATGGACCACTGACTTTGAGGAATAGAGGGGCAGAGCTTCTTCATTCAAGCACCTGCCTTAGAAAAGCAACCTATGGTGACTTTTATATTTTAATGGAGTGTTTGCTCTGTTTGTGAAACTCTTGTATACAGCCTGGGCTCTATTAAACAACGCTCCTTATCTATATATTTTGTTTGTACTCGCCTTTCTATATCAGGAGTCAATCCTTCACCTTTAGTGCTGCTGAGCCAATTTATATTAGTTGAGGACCCATCAGCTATTCAGCAAAGTACATATCTAACAACAACATTTATACTGGGATGAAGAGCTTTGCTTATGGCGGACACCAGCAATACTAGTGGATTTGGGATTTATGTACAGATTTAAATGTTTTTGAATGCATATTCAAAATGGTGAAAAAAAGTAAGTAGATACAGTCTTTGTCACTTGTTGCACGGGCAACTTAAATTGATATTACCTGTAGTAAAACACTGTGGTCTCCAAGTGACTTTGGAATAAGGCCTATGTGAAAGGAAGACTGGCAAAGTATTATGCTCAGTTGACGAACAACCATTACGGGAAACGGACAAAAATTGGATGTGATGCCAAAAATTTTTGCCTTTGTTTTTAAGTGCTTTCTGTGATAATTTATCTTCACCTGTAAGTGCTTGTGCCTCCCACATTGACTTGCTGAGGGACATTAATTGCCACGCTGGCCAGGCAAAGGCACCCCAGCTAAAACAACGCCTGGTGTGCCACCGCTGTGTCCATAGGCACGTGTGATCGAACACGCCTGCGGGCAGACATCGACGTGTCGAAACCATGCAGACAATCATAGAATCATAGAATGATTAGGGTTGGAAGGGACCTCAAAGATCATCTAGTTCCAACCCCCACAATATGCTGTATCCAGAGTGGTGCTGACTCGCCAAGCTCCAAGAACACGTGATGGAATAAAAATAACAGAGACAAGAAGGTAGTCGGAACGCGCACGGTCGGGACATGTAGGAGGCAGGAGAGAGTGTTTGCTTGTCTGGGGCCACGATGGATGCTTGCAGCTGGAGGGAGCTTGTGATCCCATTTTGAATGCAAAGAAGAGAAAGCTCTATTCCTCAGGTGTCTTTCTCTTTACTATCTGCTTTTTTTAAATTGTTTGTGACCCTCACATCAGAAGATACGAGAGAGAAAGCCAGTAGCTGTGAAATCAAAAAACCCTGTAAACTCTCTAAGCTTACGAGCGTCCTCTTCCAGCCCTTACTACGTGTAGTACATCCATGTTTGCTTGACTCACATAAAAGCACTTTACTCTCTAATCCCCCGTTCTTCCTTTTAGCAGTAGCGGGATTCTTGTCAAGTGTCTCCTTGGGGAATTTTCTGGATTTGCTTTCTTTCCATGCCTTTATCAATCGCTTCCAATGAGTACATTTGCTGCAAAGATTATCCTTTTTTTTTTTTATATCTATAAAAATGTCTGCAAAATCCGCATCTGCCTGTCATATGTGTAAAACTGTCACAGGTGTCATGATGTTACCGTAAGGTTTATTTACACAGAGAAAATTATTTTAATGGGGCTATACATTTACAGTGATGTTAGCATGTCAATAAATGTTCCCATACAGGCACTATTTTCCCAGAAACAGAGCTTTCCTTTTCTAAGCCAGTTTGCTGAGAAATGGTTTAAGCAGAATCAGGAAATAAATTCTAGAGATTCTTCTGATGGGAAACCTTACCAGCATAGCTAATGTCGGGGACTTCAATAGGGAGTAAGCTCTCTGTGTCTCTCAGTACCTGTTCCCAACCTTGAAAGTGAAGACAAGACCCTGACATGTGTAAGGTGAGGATGGAGACTCTTGTTTTGGAGAAATGCAATGCCAGGGAGCAGCAAGAGCTGGCTGCTAGGTGAGGCAAAGGGAGCCAAGGATGCCAGCTGGGCTGGCTGGGCTCTTGTCCATGAGGGATGGAGTCCTGCAGCACCTGAGTGAGGTGAGCGAGCAGGTCTGCTGGCAGCAACCAGGGCCAGCCACTAACTGGTGGTCATTAAGGGAGCCCACAGTGATGGGGCAGGACTGAGGTAGAGTTGGGAAGTCAAATCTGTGGGCCAGGATCAGCAAAGCAGATGGCTGGGCTCAAAAATACCCACAGTGTGGCTCAGGTAAGGCTGAAGACAAGCGTCTGACCTCAACAGTGGGTTGGAGAGGATGTTTTCCATGAGTTTTCTTAGAAACACATCAACATTTATCCTGATGACTCTAGTGGCAAGCAAAGCCTTCGAAGTCTTTGTTTTTTCCATGACAATGGAACAGATGTGGCAGGATGTATATTTCTCCATACGGGAAATACTGACAAATCAGAGTGGAAATATAAGATATTTTCTCTTTGGGCATTTTCCCATTGTATCTCCATCCTTCAAGTGCTTCCTGGTTTTTCTTATCCTTATCTCCTGGCTGCAGTTGAACACACTTCAGCTGAGTTTGTTAACTGAAAGGGGGAGCTGGGGACGTGTGTGAACTCATACTGGGCAGGAAGGAGGGGAAAATGTGAGCCAGGAATTGTCTTGGCAGTGAATCTCCAGGTCTGCTGCTTGGAGCTACCCTGATGATGCACGGCAGTTGTAAATCCAGCATGTTCAGTCTGCTCCCTGCCCATCTGGCACAACGAAACAAAACAAACAAAGAAAACAGTCAGCACAAACGAATCTGACCCCCCGAAAGCTAAAATTAGCCAGTGTCAGCTTATTCCTAACAGCTTGAGAAAGCCTTGCAGGAGAACTCTCTCTGGGTTTCCTTTTCTGCCCGTGTCTGAATGCCTCCATGCAAGGAACCAAGCATCTTCTCAGAAAAACATGGAGTTTAACTGAGGACCACATACCAGCAATATCTCATATTTGAGAGAGGTGCAGATGCCACGATTATTTTGAAATCTTACACTGATCATTACGGATGTGGGAGGGAAGGGATCAGGGAAAACAGGCTTGAAAATCTATTTAGTGTAAACCTACGAAACAATTTCAACAACGGTAATTGCACGGGTGGTTCATCCAGCCCATCTGAGGTGGGAAAAGAGTTCCTTCACTGCCACTTCCACAACTCGGAATGGTTTTGCTTTCTTAAGTCCAGTAACCTAATCCTGAAATTAAATGTTTTGCACCGGGTGTGTTGGGCGAGGTGTGGGCAGCGGGTGGGCTGCAGAGGCTTCCGAGAGGAGACCGGGGGCTGCCCCGTGCCGGTCCCACAGTTCTGCAGCAGCCCCACCACTGCCACAGCTGAGCCCCTCAGCGATGCTGGTGGCACCACCTCGCAAATGGCTTGAAGAAAGGGCAAAACGCTGCCCAGGCAGGGAGGGGGAAAGGAAAAAAAAGTGTGAGAAACAGCCCAGCAGTAGTCAGGTGAGAGAAGGAGGAGGTGCTGCAGGTGCAGGAGCAGGGATTGCACTGCAGCACATGGAGAGACCACGGTGGAGCAGAGGAAAGTGTGAGGAGGAAGGAGCAGCAGAGAGGGGCTCTTTTTGGACCTCCATTCCCCATTCCCTTGCCCTGCTTGGGGTTGGGAAGCAGAAAGAAGAGCTGGGAATGAAGTTGAGCCTGGGATGAAGAGGGTTAGGAGAAAGGTGTTTCAGTTTGTCTTTGTTTCTCACTACCCAAATGTAGTTTAACAGGCAATCAATTAAATTAATTTTCCCCAAGTCAAGTCTGTTTTGCCTGTGAAGGTAACTGGTAAGAGATCTCCCTGTCTTTATCTCAGCCCTTGAGCCTATTTGTCTTATTTCCCTCCCCATCCTCGATCCTTTTGAGGAAGGGAATGAGACAGTGGCTGGGTGTGGGTCCAGCAGCTGGCCAAGGCCAACTCACCACACAATTTTAAGGAGTAATTATATTGTAGGTACAATTAAGACTTCTCTTAACACAGTCTTACCTGGAAATCTATGTAGTGATTATTTTTTTTTTAATCTTTCTTTTTTAAAAAAGGGTTTTCCTGAAGGGAAATTAGTTTTATGCATTTGAGTTATTAGTCTCAACACTGCTGCACCGAAATTTTGATAGAATTTGCAAAAACAGGATGGTAAGAGTCTCAGAAGAGTTCACGTGCCAAGAAAGTTTATCACATCTGCACTCTTCCATGGCTAAGGATCTGATTCTCTTCTTGCTAACGCCAGTTTCCCACCACTGAAGTGGTGCCACTTCTATTACAGAAGATGTTTGTTTTACAAGTGGAAGAGGAAAGGAATGTTATAGTCCTTCTTCTAAAGAAGAAAGGTTGCCAAGTGGAAAATCACACTGTTAGAAAAATGCCCTCTGAGGTCTTTAAGAACGAATTCTGAGAGCGTAACACAAATATGTATTTGTATAGGTTAATTGATGCCAAATAATATAAAATCCCCTCTCTCCGCCCTCTGCTACTTTACCCTCCTTAAGAGGCCTGTGAGGACTTTGTTTTGGAAACCTGCTTGTGCCCTTTCCTTCTATTTTTCCAAAGCACAAGTATTTAAATGACTGCTTCCACAGAAACCCTTCCTTTGTTTGCTACCAGATGTGTAACACTTGCATGAAGCAAAGGTCTAGAGATGAAAAAATGCTGACTTTGGAGAGAACACCTGAGGCTGGCAGATCGTTTGAGTGGACAGCACATGTCTCTGACTGCCTTTCCTTCAAATACTTGGGCTATGAAGCCCACAGTCGTTGTCGGCATGTATCAGATGTTTCCATTATTTTGTGTCTTGCAGAGAAAATCTGAAGGTCGGAAAGGAAGGGGGGAAGGAAAGATGTGAAATGTTTTCAGTTTTTCCACCCTGATCCTTATTCGAAGTCATCACTATATTTCCTGAGGGAAAGTTCAGGAAATTCCCCGCTGCGGGGACGAGTTCTGTTCAAAAACTGTACAACCACTTTCATAATGGGGTAAAGACTTTGAAAAGGTGGCATTGCTGTGTCCATGACACGGAAAAGTTCACTTTTTCTCCTCAAATCTTCTTGCCACTGTGCCATGACTCATTTACAGCCCTTTCATGACTGGTCCATAATGGGTTTCAAGCTCTGTTTGTTTGGTTGTTTTTTTTTTCCAGTAGTTTTCACTGGTTTTCTGTTCCTCTTCTCCTGATGCCATGAGGGTTACCTGTGCCCAAGTCTGAATGCTGCCCTCTGACGTCACCTTACAGAACTGAGGTTTTTATGTCATACCAGGACAAACATTTGAGTGGACTGAAAGCTTTAGTAACCTAAATATGATGAAGTGACATAATGGACAAAGTATAACGTTGAAAATGAAGTTTAAACTCTTAAGTGTAGCTTTTAACTGCACTTCTTTTCATGACTTCCAGGGTTGTTGTTTTGTATTTTTGGGGGTTTTGTCTGGTTTTTTTTCACCACAATTATGTACATGCTTATCTGCAACAGACAGGCTGTTAATTTAAAAAATACTTCATGGTGTAATTGTCTAGCATCACAGCACGGAGCGGCACGGCTATGCAGAACACCGATTAAGGCTCACTATAGATTAAATAAACATGTTTCCTAACACATTCTTATGGAAAGAGTTGGAGCTGTTCAGCCTGGAGAAGAGGAGGCTCCGGGGTGACCTTATAGCGGTCTTCCAGTACCTCAAGGGGGCCTACAAGAAAGATGGGGAGAAGCTGTTCAGGAGGGCCTGTTGTGATAGGACAAGGGGTAATGGTTTTAAAATAGAGGGAGGTAGATTCAGGTTGGATATTAGGAAAAAATTTTTTACCATGAGAGTTGTAGAACACTGGAACAGGTTGCCCAGAGAGGTGGTGGATGCTCCATCCCTGGAGACGTTCAAGGCCAGGTTGGACGAGGCCCTGAGCAACCTGATCTAGTTGGAGATATCCCTGTTCCTTGCAGGGGGGTTGGACTAGATGACCTTTGAAGGCCCCTTCCAGCCCTAACCATTCTATGATTCTATGATCCTATGAAAGGGCTTATGGAAAACAGGGCTCCTTTCTTTCACAGCAAGGACACCGGAAAAAACGTGATATTTCTTTTACTGCGAAACACCAAGTCAAAAAGGATTCTAAATCTTACTGTAAAACCTATATAGAATGTAAATTCCCACTTCTTGGTGATCCTGGTAGATGTGTACTTTGATGTTTGGTTGACCTGGGTCTGAGGAGCTAGCTGGCTTTGCAAGCCACGTATGTATGGAAAGAGATGTCAGGCCTGAGGCAAGATGCACGTGAAACGTGACTGTTGCTCGGATGTTGCAGCTGGGGGTCGGCATGACTCTGTAGATGAAACACCTACATGAGACCCCGTTTCTAGATAATGTCTTTTTACTTGCTCAGCATGTCCAATCTTAGTCAGATTGCTCTGGCTTGGACTGTCTTGTTAACCGGTACTTCCGTAGTGTTTTCTACCTTTGAACTCTCAAGTCAAAGCTTTTATCTAAAAAGATGAAATCATTGCTTTTTTCAAAATGTGACTCCAGTGCAAACTGTGAAATCCTTTTTGCCTGAGACTTCTCCTGTTCCTTTCAGAAGGATGATATTAAAGTGAATGCTGAACGCTCTTGCCATTGATTAGCACATCCAAGAAAAAGAGTTGTTCCTAACGTTAAGATCTGTCGCTGCAGTATGATTACACTCCAATTTTTGTATCAGTTGTGAGTGGAGTTTGGCTTGTAAAGAGAGCTAGAAATAGATGAGACATCTGGCTGGTATCTGCTCATGGCCTGTAAACTTTCCAGGAAGAGAGGGACCCTGGTTATTGCAGCATCTGACTCCTGGAGGACCAAGGAGCAAGCTTCAGGAAATGAGCAGCTGTAATTCCAGACAGGAGGAAAGATGCTGTTAAGCAAGATGATTTTTAATATCCGAAAGCAGGGCAGACATCAAACATTGGCTCACGCTAGTGAAGAAATAACGCTCGTATAACTTCTAGAAAGTTAATATTGGAGCCAAAAATGTTACTTAAACCAAGTCTAAGAGAGATGTTCTAACCTTTTCTAAATAGCAGGTATGGGAGCACACCATTTTGCTGATTTTAGACTTTATTGGCTTTTTGGGACTGTGAGAGTCATGCAAATGGCTGAAGTAGAAAAACACGATTAAAAAACAAATGTCTTACATCTTCCACAATCCTTTCCTCATTTAAGGAGAAAAAAGGAGCTAGTATTCTTCTGAACAGGAACTGACTTTTCATTAGGAATAAGGTTTAATCCCCCACTTGGAAAACTTCAGGTTAAAGATATTAAATTTGGGGGGATATAGAAAAGTCCCAAAGCATTACAAACGGTGAGCTGGGATGTTTCTGAAAGGTTGAGGAAACTTTAGGCTCTTCTTTTAAAGAACAGAACATTAAACAAAGTTTCATGGAATTCTTTTTTCTGTCTTGCTGGAACAAAGAGGATTTATTTTATTAAATCTCCATACACCTGTGGTTTAATACAAGATATCTAAAACATAGAAATGACCATCCTGTTCCACAAATGGATGAGATCATCTCCCAGTCAGAGAAGCTATACTGCATTTCTAAAAGCTGAGGGCAGCAACAAACTTGAGGCACCCTCAAGCCACAGTTCACAATGGATTCTTGAACATACACACTGAGGAATAATTTTGTGCCTAAAATACGTTGACCTACGAGATTCCTCTTCAAAACACTTATCGATGTCCTAGGAGTGGCTAGTTAAAACACAGGATAACTCATTTATCAATGAAATTTGCAGGTTTAGAAGAAATATGTTGTGTTGTTGTGTTACTTGCTGTGTAACTGTTCAACAATGAGCTGATGTGGTACATTTTGAGCAAAACATTGCAAATAAAGGAAGAAAATGAACTTTTTACTGCAACTACAATAGATCTTTCCTCTGTATAGTATCAACCACACATGATTAATACCCTTGACAGGGTCATCAAAACAATCCTTCAGGACACGAGTAGAAACAGCAAAATTTTCTGAAACGCCAGCTCGGCTACAGCACTATGGGAACACCTATAGGCATTTAATAAATGGAGTTTTGCTGCTGGCTTTTTTCTCCCTTTCATGGAAGCTTCACAGATCAAATCGTTGCAAGTTGTGAGTTGTTCAAAAGCAATGCTCTTCAGCGGCTGAGAAATGTCAGCGAATTCCTTGCTATACTCAGGGACTAAAAGTATATGATAATCCCAAATTAACATGTGAGACAGGCTTTAGAAGCTTTTGTCTAGCACTGGAATGTCTCTTTTGGCTACACATAATGACAATGGGTAGCCTTTATCTGAAATGTAACTTTTTTCATACTAATTAAGTAGTTGGAAAAATTTCCATTTCGTAGTCAAAGCTCTGTAAGCAAACTGTGAAACCCAGTCAGCTGGTTTTTTGTGGAGAAGGCAGGAGGTATTTGTTCCTGTACGTGCAGTTCAAACCTCTGTGATAGTATTCTGCTTGAATGAATAGCGTTAAACCAGAGAAAGTGCAGAAAGAAGCTAAATAATGACATAGGTAATGCTCCTGAGGAAAAAAAAAAAAGGTTCAAAAGGCTTACTATTTGAAATGGAGCTATCTATTTGCTCCAGTCTGGGCTAGAATGGTTTATTCATACCAAGCTCATCCTTGGGAAAAATAAGGAAGATGTTGAACTACTAGTGTCCACAACTTAAAACAAGAGGGGAAAGGGAAGAGGCTGCCTGTGCATTGGCACTGGGTATTGACAGAAATTCAAGACTCACATAAATAGCAACAGATCAGCCTGCTTCCTCCAGTGCAAACAGGCAGCTAACTGGGCAGCTGTGTGAAGAGGGATTAAAGCTAGGTCAACAATATATTTATTAATCTTTATTGATTTTTTTTAATCCTGTTTTCTGTATGCTTTGCAACTGTAGATGGAAGAATAAGGCTTTGAAGGTGGTGTTTGAATTATTTCAGTTAGCTTGCCCTTCAAAGATCCCTGCAGAGGATGGATTTATGGGTGTCAGATTAAGCCAGGTCTCTTTTCAACACAGAGAACTGGGGCTATTGGCCAGGAACACAGTTCCAAAATGGTTAAGTTGCATGATCCTGTCCAGATGGTTGGAGGTGGAGCCCCATCAAAGGGGTACACTCGAAAGGATTTTAAAAGGCTATGAAGCTCACTCTGTCTCTGCCCCTGAAAAACACACGGTTTGAGGAAGAGATGCTAGGTGTTCTTATTATCTGAGTGGTGTTTTTCCCAAAAACAGACTGTTTTATTTTGTCTGCAGAAGCTTTTGCGGTGAGATCTCATTCCTGTGAGACTGGACAATACCTTGTAGCTGCAATTCTGCAAGAGTTAGAGAAGGGAGAGTGAAGAAAGGCTCATTAAAGCCCTTTATTTAAATAGTGAATTAGAGGAAAACGAGATACTGCATGAATATCTCAAGTTTCACTGTCTGCTCCTGCCCCTAACTGTTCTTTCCTCAGTAAGTTTTAACTCATCTGCGATTTTGGGTGCCCTTCCTTTGTGCCTTCATAAGATGGGCAAGAAGAGGGATCTGGGGATATACAGGCCAGTCAGCTTACCTCCATTTGTGGGAAGGTTAATGAACAAATCCTCCTCAAAGACTTTACAGCACATGAAAACCAGTTCCAGTTTGGGACCAAGCAGTGTGAATTTCCCAAGGGAAAAACATATTCAGCTGACCTGATAGCTTTTTTCAAGACAACTGTCTGTGTGGCCAAGTGGAGGACAACAAATGTTATCTTGGCTTCAGTAAAGCCTTTGGTGTGATGTCTTACAGCACAGCCAAAGCTGTGAGATATGGTCTTGGTAAGTAGATTGTTAGGGGGGGTCTAAAATTGCCTGGGCTGTTAGGCTCAAAGAGTAATGGCCAGCAGTATAAAGTCCAGCTGGCAATCTGATATTGGTGGTGTCCCTTAGGGACTGATATTGGTGCCATTCAGTTTGACATTTCTGTTAATGACCTGGATGATGGGACAGAGCATACTCTGGGCAAGACCGTGGGTAGTAGCAAGCTGGGGCAAATGGTTGATGCCCTGTGTAACAGGGATGCTATTCAGGGGGACCTCAGCAGGCCTATGACATGAGTCAGCTGAAGCCTCATGAAGTCCAAACAAACCAACTGTGAAGTGCTGCCGCTGGGATGGAGTAACACCACGCAGCAGTACAGCCTGGGTGCTGACTAGCTGGGAAGCAACCGCAGAAGAAGTTTTGGGTCCTGGTGGACAAGCTGAACATGAGACAGCAGCGTGCCCTTGCAGAGAATGTGGTCAGCTGCAAAGTGGGCCGTGTTGGTGAGAAGGTCCAGGTTTCTGATTCTTCCCCTCTACTTGGAACTCCTGAGACCACACCTGGAGTACAACACCCAGGTTTGGGTTTTCAGTGCAGGAGAGCGCAGACACAGTGGAGTGAGTATTGCAGAGGCACACCAGATGGCCAGGGGGATGGCGCACATGGTGTATGAGAAGATGCTGGGACAGCTGGATCTGCTCAGGCTGAAGAAGAGGAAACTCATGGGAGATCTTACTACTGTCTTCAGTTGCCTGACTGGAAGATGCACCACAAAGTCAGACTCTTCTCAGAAGTGCACAGCAGTAGGATGAAAGGCACTGGGCATAACTCAGAAGACATGAAACTCCAATAATACAAGGATGGGGAAAAAAGAATTACCAGTAGGTGGTCAAACACTGGCACAAGTTTCTCAGGCTGTGAAACCTCTATCCTTGGAGACATCCAAAACTTTACCAGGCACAGCCCTGATCAACCTGTTGCAAATGGACCTGTTCTGAGGCGCAGGTTGGGATAAAGTCCTTGGCAGGCGTCTTCCTACCTCCATAATTCTGAGTTCCATTTCCATGATTCTGTGCTCACATAAGATCACTTTACACCAGAATTGTGGTGCAATACTTTTGAAATGCCTTTGTTAGCATTTTATACATTTAAATGTGTATTAAGTTTATGTTGCTATATTTAAACGTGGAAACAAATACATACTGGTGTGCAAAATGGAACAAGAAGAGAATATTTTGAGGTTTAAAAATGGCTCCAGGAGAGCCTTTAAGTAGCTAAGAAATGCTGCAGCTCAAGACAGCTGCTGGCTTTAACTTCACAGTGGCTGACTCACAATCTACCCTACTAAACACTTTATTACAGAATGCTGGTTTCTTAACAAAATAAAATTGACACTGGTTTATTATCCTGAGATAGCAGTGTTACTATTATGTCCTTCTGAATAGCGCTATGATTTTAATTCGTTTGAGAATTACTGCATTGTATTTCAGAAGCTTGTACAGCTAATGTGTAGGAGGCTTCACACATAAGCTGCTTAACAAAGAAGTAAAGAACCCAAAACTGAAGAACACTTTGAAAATGTGAACATTCTATCCGCTTGCCTGGAAATAAATAAGGGAGGAGAGAGGTTAGAGAAGAGGTAGATAATGACCAAAAAAAAAGGAAAAAAATGTTCTGGGTTTGGGTGGACTTCCATCTCTGCCTGAAAAGTCATGGTAGTCATCACTCTTTAGTCGCCACTCTTCAGGAATACTTGGCTGAGGGATACTGCTGTCATGGTGGCTGGATGGGAAAACATTTTCAGCTTTACAAAATACTCTTACTACAGAAAAGTAGCATTTGCAACGGTTGTCCTAGAACTCCTAACCATAGCTAAGCTTGAAACGTGGAAGCAGTATTCAGTTCCCTTCTCAGGTAATTAAAGACCTGCCTCATTTTAAGCTGATGAAGTTGAAGGCATCTGCTCAGCACAGCTGAACAGAAAAGAACAACTGCTTTGAAAACTCGGTGTTATTTTGCTTCTGGAAGGAATTTGCATGTTGTAGCACAGCCCGCAGTAGCCATTAGCTAAGGAGCTCACGTAGGCAGTGTAGCTTCAAGGTCCTCTTCAGAGGCAGAAGATGATAGACTTGAAATGGGATCTCTCACTTTCCAGCTATAACTGAGTTACACTTGTCTCCTCTGTGTGAATCACAAACACCGTCCTGGACCTCAGGAGGCTTCCTGTTGACTTTGTTGCTGGTATATGGTTGTTATGGTTTGAAGTGGGGGGGGAGGTCCGGGTGGCAGAAGCTGCCCATCACACCGGACTCCCATCCCCCTCGGGGCTTGAGCCAATCGGCGCCTCTGCGAATTGCCCTATTTACGTCGGACAAAGGAACCGGAAAGGTGTGTGCCTGTGCCCAGGGGCAAGGAGACGGGAGGGGGGCACGGCCCCGGCTCCCGGCGCCCGGCCGGGCGGGTGCCCGCCCCGTCGAGGCTGGCGGCGGCGGAGCCGCTTGGGGAACTCGGGGAGAGCCCCGCTGCCGGGGTGCCCACCGGGCCGAGTTCACCCAGACAGGGCTGAGATCTGAGAGAAACGGCCGCACGGATCAGAGGTCAGTGAAGGTGGGACGGGACAGCGTGTGCCGCGGCTGAGCCCCCCTTGCCAGCAGCCCCTTTGCAAACAGCCCTCGGTGGGGCAAGCAGAGACCCACTCGCAGCCCGTGGAGGACCCACGTCGGGAAGAGATGCCAGAGCCCGAGCACGGTGCATCTCGAGTCCGTGGGATGCCCCCGCCGGTGGGGAGGGGTTTCGTTAACGGAGATGCCCGAGCCGGAGCCTGCTGTGACTCCCGGGCACAGGGCGAGGCCATTTGCGCATCTCAGTCCGTGCGGAGGCGCATTGCGGGTCGGTGTGCCGCCCCACGCCGGAGGCATTTAGAGTCTGTGTGATGGCCCACGGCAGGGCGAGTGGCTGCAGCTCCTTAAAAGCCCAGGACTGGTAAAGCCCGCACTGGGGCAAATCCGATGGGGTAAGGATTTGCCCCCCAGCGGGCAGGATTCACGCTTTCGCCGTGAGTAGGGGATCCGCTGGAGCAAGGGACACTGGTGTAAGGGCTCCTGCTCCTTTAAGGGAAGCGGCAGTAACAGCACGGGATGAACTGACCTGCACCCCCCCATTCCCTGCCCCCTGCGCCGCTGGGGGGGGAGGTAGAGCCGGGAAGAAGAGGCAAAGGGGGGGAGTGGTGTTGATTTTAAGACCTGGCCTTGTTTTCTCGTTATTCTCTCAAGTAACCGTTTTTGTGTGCTTTTCTCTTTGTAGGTAGCTGTTAATAAATAGTTTTGCATTAAGAAAACAGCCTCTTTTGCCCGGGACCGTGGTTGGTGGGTGCTGCTCTGTTCCTGTCTCGATCCTCAGCTCTTTTATTACATTTTTCTCTCCTCTCCATTTTACTGGACTAGGAGAGCTGTGTGGGTTTAGTTGCCGGATCAGCCTAACCCACGACAATGGTGCTGCTTCTAAAAATCATTACTGTTTTGATGAGAGAGCATTTTGCATGGGAAAGTTTTGTTGGGGGCAGGGGGGGGATATCAAGAGGTTAACCTTAAGGAACACAAAACCCAGCCGAACGTGACAGAAAATAGACTAAAGTCCAACGAAACAAATAAATGGTGGGAGAGGCTCTTCCATTAACCTTGTCTTAAGATCATATGCTGCAAGATCTTTATCAACCTGAGTGCACTTTTTTTTTCCCAACCTACTTCCAAATGTCAGTAACCTCCCGTGCAAGCACAGGCTGGCTCAGATAAGTTATGTTAGCGCTTACTTATATATCTTCCCTGCTCTAGTTCTGTGCTTTATTAAAGAAAAGTTCTGCTTGGTTATTCCTCACTCCACAGACACAGAAGCTGAGGGGAAAAATGGTGGAAAAAGTGCCAAGATACCCCGGAGCTGTCCAGAGCCAAGATTAAAAAATGAATCTATGGTGCTAGCACATCCTCCGGTCGAAACAAAATGATTGTTGAAAACGGCATGTTTTATTCATAGCGTGGTATTTCAAAGCATATCCTAAAATATCTTTTTTTTGAATATTCCTGTAAAAGACTAACACAGCGCTCGAGCATTCTGCATACACCGTCGTTTCGGTAAGGATTACAAACCAAACGCTGAGTCAGCAAAAAAAGCAGGGATCCAATCGGACAGAGTGAGCTCGCATCGACTCTGCAGCTTTGCAGGTGTCAGAGGATCAAAGCAAGCTTCTCTTTGCCACATGTTTGGGGTTTTTTTTTAATAAAAAAGTGCTCGTGTGATGTGTGCCATCACTTGGCAGCTCTCGCTAGCGCTGCTGGAACACACACGGGATGGAGAGTTCTGGTATCCCAACGAAAAATTTATGGTATTATTTTATTTAAATATTTATTATTATTATTAAAGATTTAAAAGGCATGCTCAAAACTTTGACAGTAACTATTATCACGTCAAATAATCCCTACTTAGTGCACCGTTGTAAAATCATATCATTTTTAAGATAACCATAAATACCCACCTGTTTACTAGTTGGTATTTTTGTTCTGCAACTGTAGCACTAGCATAAGCATTTGTAACTGGTGCCCAAGAGAATTTCCAGTGCCTGATTCAGTTCTTTGTATGAAATTATTCTTGCATGGCATTTGTAATTGTTCCTGTCAGGAAAATGGAAACCTTGCACGTATTCCGTAATGCGCCTTGGAGAGCGCGTAACCTTGGAGATCTGCGTAATGTACCTTGGGATAATGGAAACTGTGCAGATAGTTCCTGAAATACTGCTTTCTTCCTCGTGAAAGCTGAATTCTTTCCAGAGGTAATGTTTGCCCTTGGCAATACAAATTTTGATACAATAATGTTTATAAACAGCGTAGGAAGCAAGAAATCCTTCACATCTGTCAAACGTCCCAGTATGAAACTTGCTGCTTTTCACGCGTGCGGAAGGCTGTACTGAAAAGGGGAAACTAACAAAAAAACCTTTTGAGTGATAAGTATCCAAGAGAACGAAGCACAATGTGATGTTTTATTGTTTACATTTGCATATGAAAATTGATTTCTTTTTCTGGAGTTGCAGTTTCCCATCTCATTCTGCCTCTTTCAGCTTTGTAATGACACAAAGTGCACTTTTCAAAACATGGGAAGGATTTTCCTTGTCAGACTGTTTTCAAAGGGTCTACCAATTTCAAGCCTACTCATCTTTTTATTAAGCTCAAAAAACAAGTTTTTTTTCACTTCTGATATTTTCATGGAAGTGTTATAACGAAGAACCAATATAGAAACTAAGCCTGTTCTCTTCCTGTTTGAAAACAGCAAGTTTGCAAAAAAGAATAAATAAATAAAAATCCTGAGGTTGTATTTTCCAGATGATTGACTTGGGTGCTTTATGAATAAAAATACAAGCTTTTAAATCATGTATATGTTTTTTTTACCCAGAACTTTTCATACATGAATCGGTGCATAGACAAATCACATAGTTCTAAGTCTAAAAAACATTTGCTAGGGCCACTCCAGTTGCTAAGGTAGGCAGCCAGCTTTTATTATACTCCTTCCTTCCTTCCTTCCTTCCTTCCTTCCTTCCTTCCTTCCTTCCTTCCTTCCTTCCTTCCTTCCTTCCCTCCTTCCTTCCTTCCTTCCTTCCTTCCTTCCTTCCTTCCTTCCTTCCTTCCTTCCTTCCTTCCTTCCTTCCTTCCTTCCTTCCTTCCTTCCTTCCTTCCTTCCTTCCTTCCTTCCTTCCTTCCTTCCCTCCCTCCCTCCCTCCCTCCCTCCCTCCCTCCCTCCCTCCCTCCCTCCCTCCCTCCCTCCCTCCCTCTATCCAGTTCTGCTCCAGAAACAGCATCATGCCTAGATTCAGAGACATATTGTCACTCCTTTTCAGGCAGTGACTGCAAAGCTTGTTCAGCCATCTCCTAAATTTGCTGTTGGGAAGAAATTGTATCACATAGCAGTACTGTATTTAAAAAAAAAAAAAAAAAAAAGAAATTAAAACCTTTTTTTAAAGTCCCTCTTTTTCTCATAGAGAAACACCAGGACCCTCCTTTCAATTTGTAATAAAACCAGTTTATATTAGTCATGAAGTTTAAGAAAAAGCCTTTACCTACGAAGAAGTGCCTAGCACATTAATGCAAAATAGAATTAGTGGGAATTGGGCCTCTCTGGCACTAAATGCTACACTTTTCAGCCTCAGAAATATCCCTTAAAAATGCATTATTTGTTTATATGTTCGAGCGTGTGAAATATTGGCTAGAACTGGTGTTTCTAGGCTTTGCCAGAAGCTGCACCCCATGACAAGTTGCATTCTTTAATTTCACAGCGGGGCTGTCCTTTGGCAGCATTCCCTTCCTCGACATGGAGTGGTGTGCCTCAGCAGCACCAGCGCCAGGATATGAAGTCTTGTTAAAATATGTGTTTATTTTATGTATATATATATATAATTGTAATATAGATTTCAACTAGTAAGACTTGTACCATACAAATTCACTTTGTACTCTTGATGACTATCAACGTGTGAGTGAAAGAGAATTATGCTTTTCATAAAAATACATTTTATGAAACTGTTTTAAATGCTAGTGGATATTTAATACATCTCCATGGGTACAGCAAGTCTGATGATTTGCTTGACCCTAAAATAATTAATAAATTTAGTCAAAGAAAGATGTTCAGCATTTTCTCAGAAAGCATTTTCTACTGAAGCTTATAAAACCATGAAAGAACAGGATTTTTAATAAAATTCAGTAGGAATGTTAGTTTCAACTCACATACTCCAACCTTCTTTTAAAAATTCCTCTAAGTCTTGAAGTGAATTACCTCAAAAATACAAGTATGATATCCCTTTAGGCTAAAGAGACCAGTTAAGATAAAAACAAATGTGAGATACCTTTACCCTGTTAGACTGTATCAGACCAGTTACTATAATGCAATTCATTTTTTTTCTCACACATGGTTTGTCTCCATAGAAAGAAATGACAAAATATCAAAAAAATGGGGAAACGACAAAGTTTCTTCTTACTGAAATTTTTCTTTGAGGGGTCTGACTAATGCCAGCGAGAATACGTGTCTCTGTTCTCAAGTTCTTTACTGAAATAAAATGGAATAACTCACACTGACTTTAGCAGTTCTGTTATAGGATTACGTGCCTTCGTGAGTCTTTCTTCTTTTCAGGATGTCTGTTCAGGGCATATCTGTGCTAACAAAGGCTCGAGGCATCGCTTTCTGCAAACTGGATTTTGAAGATGAGGAAATACGTCCATTGGAACCCTGAAGAAACAACATTTCATTTAGCCAAGGTCTGTTCCAACCCCCCCTGAAATCAGTAGGAACTCTTCAATTTGATCCCACAAACCGTGGAGCAACACAAAAAGGTTTCAGTCAACGGCAGCCTTGATCACAAACCAGCATTTCTCACACACAGTTGTGCTGTGACTTGCTTGGCACTTTTCTGAACACGACGGTTTGTTGGGTTATTTTTTAAAAAAAAAGAAACAACACCTCTTTCAAGAATTGTGCACAAGTAGATAAACAGCAAGGAATGTGGCAGAATTTTGGCAACGTAATGTCTTTTTGAGTGATAGCAAGAGGCGCCCTAAGCAAGCTACTTATTTTCATGTCATCTTTAAAAAACAAAAGCCCATGAAATTAGAAAGTGACATTAAAGATGAGGAAATAACTCGGAAAGCACAGCGTGAGGAAACAGATCAGGTCAAGTCATAGTCTTTGTGTGCCCAGGGAGTTAAAAGCATTTTCATAAATTATGAACAAATAATATGGTGGAATCTGACATGCACTCCTAGTGGAATGATCTAAATTAATTTTGTTACTGATCCCTTGATGATATTAGGCTAATCTTCATCACCCTTGCAACAGGTTTGACTGCACGTTTGTGGTTTGAAAGGGAATTTTCAAGTCAGAAGTATCTCAGTTTTCCTAGGCAAGGCAAGGCAGTAGATTACAGAACAGTGCTGAAGGATGCTTAGGGACTGAAATCTAGTTTCCAGAAATTATAGATTAACAGCTTGTTTACTCAGCAGTCATTTACTGGGTGAGTTCCAAAGGTACCAGAAATGGACTTTTGTAATAATTTTCTTAAGCATATTTAATTAAGAAAAGAGCAGATGTTTAAAACTGAAGCTGCCACGCACCCAAATCTACTTGCATTGGCTAAAACCATTCAAGCCACTTTCAGTAAATACTTCATCCATCATAAAAACCCTGTGTGCAAGTTAATTTTGTTGGCTGCGCAAAATTTCTCATGTGTTCTCTTGTTTTTTTAAATGGATTCAATTATTAGCATTATTTTTTGCTGGTTCTCTAATCAGTATTTTTCAAGCAGGCTCTACAGTGAACATTTGGTTGAGTAGTTTCCTGCTTACACTCTAAATCCCTGTTTATGAAGTACCTGGGTTAAATGTGTTCCTAATAGGCACTTAAATAATTGTTTCTAATTTTCAAAAGAAAAAATATTTGGAAATACACCTTGTTATGTTAGCTGGTAACCCCGGCCAGCTGCGTTTTGCAAACGTACCTGACTGAAGTGGATGATCCCCAAAAGCTTGTAGGTCAGCAGCAGCATGGATGGGAATAAAAAGAAGAGAGATATGTAAGTAGAAGTGAAATTTGAGCTGTACTATGTCATTAAATTCTGCAAAATGTGTCTGGTCTTTTCAGAAAACCTTCTCAAAATCTCCTAAACCTCTTTCAGGTTTAGGCAGGTAGATGGCAAACATGATATTTATGAGATGGTGAGTATTAAAACTATGCCACATTCCAATAATTCTGAAGGACCTTAGAAAGATGGTAGCACCAGTGAACATGGACATTGTGGCTTGCTCACAGTTTGAAATCTGTTCTTGGTTTGCAAGCCTGTAAGAATCTGTCTCTGAAGCACGTAGCGTTTTTCAACGTTTCAGGATTCTGCTGAAGGAAAACAAGGTAAGCCCAAAGAGCTTGGTCACAACAGGCCCTCAAAAAGCAAGCCACAACATCCAGTGCCTGGCATGTGGAGCAGCTCTGGTGCTAAGCCACCTGATACCATCTGCAATCGTTCACCGATCAAAACCTATTTCGGGAAGAGTTTGAGAAAGAGGAGTTAACTGCTCATCCTCCATTTGTTTGAAATCACTCACCAAAGCGAAGACTAACCAGAAACATTTGGGTTAGCATCTAATGTCCTCTGACAGATAGATTCAGGTGATAAACTCGCACTTATCTTTTCAAGTCTGAGGTTATCTCATGCAGATATCACACACTTTCGAAAAAATAATGCTTCTGGAAGTCGCGCAGAGCAGAGCGTACGTTTGAAGGCTATTCATCAGTGGTCAGAATGAAAATGTGTAATAACACCCTGGGTTGGCACATATTGAATTTTCACCTGTATTTTAGGTCAAGCTCTTAAACAATTGTATTTTGGAATTGGTCTGCTTTACTCAGAGGAACTATGTCAACTGGTTCTGGATCAGCTCTTCAAGAATATTGCTAAAATAAGAGCTGATCCAGGCTCTTCATGAAAGCATGGTAGATTCCCCAAATGAAGCTTAATTAGAAACTAGAACGGAATTTGATGTTTTAAACAGGTGCAGTGCAGAGCGTGAGCTAAAATGTTCTACCAAACAACCTGTCACTTGAAATTGAAGGTATGTAGACATCTCCAACCCTGTTCAAAGGTGTTGTGGACAAGCTATTCACTCCTTAATGCAAAGAATGTAGCTCCTTTCCGTGTATTGATTCAAGATGGACTTCACAGACTCCAAGCACTCATTGCCAGAAAATGAACGCACAAGAGTAAGCAGCAAGCTCAATTTATAAAACAGGATCTTAATATAAAGCGGATGAATGCAAGATTAACATAAGCACTGTTTCTAACCATCTGGCTTAAATAAACTTCTCCTCAGGTGTAGAGTGTCCTACAGCTGCTGTAAGGGCAGGTACCTAAACTACTCATGTATCCTGACAGTCTCTCTCTGTTCACAACGGTGGGATGTCTTCCAGAGCTCTCGTTTCTTCCTCCTCCATAAAGTGTCTCCTTGCTGGCTGGGAAAGGGCCTCCCAAGTCCCCTGGATGCTGGATGTTCAAGTCCACACACCCAACAAAGGGTCTACAGCAAGGCTGAGCCACTGTAGTTTTAAGTGCTCGAAATAGTGCAGGGGATGAGTTCTGCTTGATCATTAGATACACAACGCAAGCTGTGGTCATCTGCAATGTGAATTCTGAAAAAAAGTGCTCCCCTCACCAAGCCGCTTGTCATTCTACTGCGATAAAGCAGGTTCTAAAAATTACGTGCAGCGAGGCTCAAATGTCCTCCTTTCTCCATGTTCCCGAGCTTTAATGAATTTCATTATTCTTTTTTAATTTACATGCTCTTGCAGAATAAAGGTCCCCAAATCATTAACTAATTTGATATGTCTGAAGTACCAATTCAATTCTCTGGTCCCTTGAGAACCTTAGCCATCTTGTTCAAACACCTCTTAACTTAGTTTCATAATTAGATACACCTTGATTGATGGTTTTTTGTATAGCACTTGCAGAGGGAAGGAAATCAACCTAATTGTTATCACAATTTAGCGGGTTTAAGATTAAAAGTCTTAACCAAATCACTGATTTCCAAGAGGAAACAAAGCCCTGCTCTGAGGTAGGGCAAGGTAAGGAAGGTCTTTCAGGTAATGACTCCAATAATGAATTATTTTGGGAGGAAGTAGGCTCATAGGCTGCCCAGGGAGGTGGTTTGAGTCCCCATCCCTGGATGTGTTTAAGAATAGGGTGGATGATCTACTTAGGGATATGGTTTAATGGGGATTAGGGATGGTTGGACTCGATGATCTCTAAGGTCTTTTTCAACCTAGAAATCTATGAATCTATGAAGTAATTGATACGGCAATTACTAAGAAAGTTATTTCCATGCTACCTGCACTTCGGATATATATTTATATGAAAACAGGGACATCTAGTTTTTCTTGTTCTTAATAGTTAAATCATTCCAAACAGAAAGTTGATGGTGAATTAAATGTTGGAAATAAATGATTAGGTAGAGTTGGAACACAAGGCAAAAGAACATCTTTCCTGTTAGAAGAACTTTCAGCAGAACCTTTTTTAATTAAAAAAAACCCAAAACCAACACAAAAACACAAGTCATTTTGAAAGCCATGTTGAATCCCAGACTTTTATGCCTGCTCACATGACTGAGCAGTCCTTAGCCAGAGCCTGTGGCAGGGCTAAGTTCAGGATCAGGCATTGAGCCATCAAGAACACGCTTTGCTTGCTATTTTGTCATAGTTGAGCTGTGGCTTACAAGGTGCTGTCGTAACGGGCGAAAGTCTTGCTGTGAGAGAAATAAGAACAATTCATGCCTCAGACATAACACAGACAGGAACTTATTTCATCAGTATAGGCAAGCCTGTCTCAAAATCTCCATTCTCAATGAAGAAACTCGTCTGCAGACCTAGAAATGAGAAATCGTCGCGTCACTGTAGAACACGAATTACGTTAGGACTGAAATAATGACACGAGACTCATGTTTTGGGGGCAGAATCAGTGCTACAGAGTGCACAAACTTCAAATAATTACTTTCTTGTTTATGCAAATGATAAGAGCTTCAGCGTTAGGCCTTTTGTTGTAACACATTTAAAGAAAACTTGAACAGATTTTCTGATTCTGACACTATCTGTGCATCATGACCTTGGTGTACAGCAGTGAGTCACAGCATACCCAGGCAAAAAGCGGTGATTGGGGATATGGATGGGCAGAGGGATTTGAATTTACAAGTATTCAAAACAGGTACTAACAAATAAGAATTTTCTCAAAATTTTGAGTATTTTATCATAGAATCATAGAATCATAGAATGGTTAGGGCTGGAAGGGACCTTCAAAGGTCATCTAGTCCAACCCCCCTGCAAGGAAGAGGGATATCTCCTACTAGATCAGGTTGCTCATTTATTCCCTTATTTTGGGAATAAATCTTGTGTTGCAGTGCTAAATCAGCTGGAAGATCATAAGCCATACATTTCTTTATACTGTCACCTGTGTGAGAGCCTTAATGTTTGGGAATTATTCATGGTATTAAAGGTGTCAATGGTTATAGATTTACAGTTTGGAGGTACTACTGAAGAAATGTAATTACTGGGCCTGGGGAATTATGAAAAGATTAATTTATTTTCAGCATACTCTTTTTCTTCTGTCACGCTGGAAAGTTTTAGATACTTAACTTTGTGATTAGTAATGACTAGTAGTGGTTAATTGTAGCCCACGTATTTTGTTTGAGTTGTGGTGATCATCAGAGTAGGAAACTGGAAATGCAAACTTTCATCTAATGGTTGTAGAGTTGTAACCTTGGAGGAACTTGACTTTACTTAATTTTGGAAGCTTTTAGAGCCCTGTTACTTCAGTCAGGTGCGGTTGACTACTGCAGTTGATCCGTTGTTTTGCTTGATTTAGATTTTGGAGTGTTTGATGATGATTTTCTTAAATATTTTTCCTTTAAAGAAGAGACAATTTGACTTTGCAGGAAGTTTAGAACAAAACTCATCGTGCAGTATTTATAAACACATCGCGCCAGTTATAGACACAGATCAGGCAAAATCTGTATTAGCTGTTCTGGAATTTTTCATTAATGTTCAGAAGAAGGATGGGAAACATGCAAAATTATGACATTTTGCACTAAAATAGGCCTCAGTTCTGGAATCTGAAGTTTAACGAATCAGTATTTCCAGCTAGTATCTATCTGCAGAAATTAAGCAAGTTTTCATGCAAATTCACGTTTGCTTTGGTAGGTAAGCTGAGACTCCTGTCTCAGATGAACACTCATAATATACTGATTGACAAAAGTAATAAATCTGATGAGGGCTGTCATCAGCTAACACAGTAAGGTAAAGGAAATCCATAAGGAAATCAAGAGGCTCTAAACTAAAGCCGGTCAGCCTTTATCGCTGAATTAATTCGCTTATTAATTGGCACAGAATAGATATTTGCTGAGTAGAGTAGCCATTGGCTGACAGAAATAAAGAACATCAAAACTGAAGAGGGAACAGACAATACTTCACTTTAGTTGATGGTTTGGAAAAGTATACTTTGTAGATTCTTGACAGTACAGAGTTGAGGTGGGAAAATCTTGCCAAGCAAGGTCCAACAGGAATTGAAGATTAAAACCAAAACAGTCTGTGTGTGGAAGACTCAAACAAAAGACAAAAGCTGAGATCATGAGCTGAGCATGAATGTCTTGATTACAGGTCTCCAACGCTATCTGGTAACGTTGAAAGCTACTGCTTTAACATTTCTCAACCAGCTACCACGAGAAAAGGACCGTTTATTTAGCAATAGCGCAACATCTGCATTGCCACCACCTGCATCTCTTGTTTTAAAAATCTTTTCTTGACTCTTGTGTAAAAAAAACTCTGTGGAAAACATATCTAGACAGAATCCAAGTCCAAAAAACGCACGTACCAAGTACATGTATGAAGTTCATAGGCTAGCAACATGCACCCTGAGGCTCTGAAACATTGGTTTCAAACTATGTAAGCGATTTCCATCTGTTACACCATGGAATATGACAACATATTTTTGAATATGTTGTCCTATTCCATGCCATATGTTTAAGAATAGGGTGGATGATCTACTTAGCGATATGGTTTAATGGGGATTAGGGATGGTTGGACTCGATGATCTCTGGGGTTTTTTCCAACCTAGAAATCTATGAATCTATGAATCTATGAATCTATGAACATAAACTCATTCCTTATTAGACTAGAGATGTAGCCTGTACAAACGCCCCTGTCCTGGCAAAACAAATAAAACAATCCTAGAAGTTCTACTGCATGGTCCAAACGTGCATGAAAACTGATTTGTATCTGAGTGCCTATTAACCTACATATTTCACTTTTTTCTTATAACGATGCTCATGTGAGACCTTTCACTCGTCGTAGTGTCACGGACTCACGCATATATATTGTAGTTAAGTGTTAGAAATGCCATAGAGAACCATCTGTAACAGTTGTATTATATTCCTATCATACTCAACTCCAGCCTGGACAAAATTAATTTCTATTAATATAATTCAGCCAGTTTTTATTAATGAGGTCTATTGAGGGAGGATGTCTAAGCCATTGGACTGTGACTCAGATAATTTCCTAGTTTCTTCTGTGACCTTGGGCAAGTTGCTCAATTTCTCTGGCTGGTATTTTCTGAGACTCCAAAGATTTTAGAAGGACAGTAAAGCTGATTGATTGTTTTGGTTCATTGGCTAAAATGAAAAACCACGCAATAGTGAAGCACAGTTTAACCAAAACCAAATCATTGGTGAAATTAGAAAAAAAAAAAAAATAAGAGAAGAAATAGGTTCATCTCAACAATTGAATTTTTTTCTCCTGAAGTTTCTTTCTGGCTTTATACCTTTTTATTATATCTGGGAAAGTTTTGAAACAAGTATTCGACTTGCATACAAAGTAAAATATAATGAGAGTGGTTTCATTACTCATGTTTTCTAGAACAAGCAATTTGACTTGAATAATTTAATTACCTTTAACTTCAAATTTGGTTGCTTCACACATTGAAAAACCATTTTTAAAAAAAAATTCACAGTTTCAATGAGATGCTCCTACATAAAAATACTTTATTATGCTTTTCATTATGGAGAGTTTACAAGTTTTTAGAGACAGAAGCTGAGATAGTATGTATACTTACAGCATTTACACAGCAAATTTTACATTTCCTCAGCCTTCAAGACATTCGTGTAATAAAAATAAATTTATAAAGTCTTTTTGTCTTCTGCTCACACTGAACTTGGTTTTAGGTGACAGTGTACAGAGGTGAAAGGGAAACGACTGACTGTTTGATAAACTTGTAAACAGAAAAAGAAAAATGCTGAAAGAAAAAAATTACTTCTGTGGTCTCATTGTAAGTCGAACGAGACATCAGAAAATTCGGTTGCTTACTGTGACCTACGCAGGAACAGCAAGACCAAGAAAAACATATCCTGAAGTTCAAAGGTCCCCAGTTGCACGGAATCAAGCTTGCAGCTCCCAGAAATGTCATCGCTGCCTCCAGCAACAGATTTAGTGCAACTGATACATCCATCTACAAGGATTCAGTATACATCCAGAGTATGGGGTTCACACTGGAAATGCCAGTTAAACACCAGCCTTAGTTATTTCCATATCAATAGGCAAAGGGCAAGAACAACTGCTTCATTTTAAGGGTCATGGAGATGGGTCAACAAAAAGGATGACACCTCGTTACACTGCCAGCTGTACTGAATTCTTCCTTCTGAATGATGAGTCCTTCCACAACTACCTCTTGGTGGTGGGAATGGCCGTAACGTACCACCTAGAGCCGCAGTGCTCCATACCAGATCCATATGTGACTGAGTCACCCAGCAGTGACCTGTATCAGACACCAGCACGCCTGCTTTTCCCAGATGATTTGAAAGTTTCATGCTGGAGAAAGATGGACAATATCTGATCCAGTAGAAAGTTCAGTGTGGCAGACAGGCAAAAACTTATCTGGCATAAAATTTTCTCTACTGGTTCACACCGTTCAAGAAATATTGCTAGTGAGTAAATAGGATTTTTATCATGTGACTGCTGTATTTTTAATCCTTCCTGGGAGTCCAGAGTCAGATTTAGTGCGTTGTCAGATCACTGTCTAAGGTTAAGCAAACATGCTCTCGCTTAGTTACAGACACACTTGGGTATTCACTAGGTTGGGAAATCTATCAAAGTGCCTTTTTGCTGGTGACTCTTCTCTCTACAGAAAGATCATCATTTTAAGAGTCAGTAGTGCCACTGAACAGTGGTAACTGGGAAGTGCTAGCCAGGGAAAAACACATTTATAATAGACAAGGCACTTACTGAACTGGAAATATACAATAATAACAGTAAGAGTAAGAGTAATAGTAATAACATCTATTGGTGGACGAGAAGCTCAATATGAGCCGGCAATGTGCTCTTGCGGCCCAGAAGGCCAACCGCGTCCTGGGCTGCATCAAGAGGAGCATGGCCAGCAGGTCGAGGGAGGTGATTCTCCCCCTCTCCTCTGCCCTCGTGAGACCTCACCTGGAGTACTGCGTCCAGTTCTGGAGTCCCCAACATAAGAAGGACATGGACCAGTTGGAGAGGGTCCAGAGGAGGGCCACGAAGATGATAAGAGGGCTGGAGCACCTTTCCTATGAGGACAGGCTGAAAGAGTTGGGACTGTTCAGCCTGGAGAAGAGGAGGCTCCGGGGTGACCTTATAGCGGTCTTCCAGTACCTCAAGGGGGCCTACAAGAAAGATGGGGAGAGGCTGTTCAGGAGGGCCAGTTGTGATAGGACAAGGGGTAATGGTTTTAAAATAGAGGGAGGTAGATTCAGGTTGGATATTAGGAAAAAATTTTTTACCATGAGAGTTGTAGAACACTGGAACAGGTTGCCCAGAGAGGTGGTGGATGCTCCATCCCTGGAGACGTTCAAGGCCCGGTTGGATGAGGCCCTGAGCAACCTGATCTAGTTGGAGATATCCCTGTTCCTTGCAGGGGGGGTTGGACTAGATGGCCTTTGAAGGTCCCTTCCAGCCCTAACCATTCTATGATTCTATGATTCTATGATTCTATCTGTTCAATATTTTTATCAATGGAGGCAGGAGTTGGATGCACTGTTGGCAAGTTTGCTGATGGTACCAAACTGGGAGGTGCTGATGACTCTCTTGAGGGACAAGAGGTCTTGCAGAGGGATCTGGATAGATTGGAGCATTGGGCTATGATCAATGGGATGAAATTTAAGAAGTCCAAATACCAGCTTCTGCACCTGGGACAGAGTAATGCTGGACACAAGTGTAGATTGGGAGAGGAGTGGCTGGAGAGCAGCCCTGCAGAAAGGGACCTGGAGGTGCTGGTCAGCCACAGGCTCACCAGGAGCCCACAGTGTGTCCTGGCAGCCAGTAGGGTGAACCACATCCTGAGGTCCATCAAACACAGCTGGACCAGCCGGTCAAGAGAGGGGATTATCCCGCTGTGTTTAGCGTTGGTGCAGCCTCACCTGGAGCACTGTGTGCAGCGCTGGGTCCCACCGCTTAGGAAGGATGTGAAGGTCCTTGGATGCGTCCAGAGGAGGGCAACCGAGCTGGTGACAGGGCTGGAAGGTGTGTCCTGTGAGGAGCGCCTGAGGGCTTTGGGCTTGTCTAGTTTGGAGAAGAGGAGGCTGAGGGACAACCTCATGGCTCTCAGCAGCTTCCTGAGGAGGGGACATGGAGAGGGAGGTGCTGAATCCTTCTCCCTGGGGTCCAGGAACAGAATGCATGGGAATGGTTCAAAGCTGCACCAGGGGAGGTTCAGACTGGGCATCAGGGAGCATTTCTTTACTGAGAGGGTGGTCAAACCCTGGTACAGGCTTCTTGGAGAGGTGGTTGATGCCCCAAGCCTGTCAGTGTTTAAGAGGCATTCAGACAACTTAATAACATGCTTTAACTTTTGGTCACCCCTGCCCTGAAGTGGTCAAGCAACTGGACTAGTTGATCATTATAGGTTCCTTCCAACTGAAATATTCTAATTCTATTCTAGTAATTCTATGCTATTTTTCCATATGCTCCATAAATATATTTGTATGAAATCGAAGACCAAAACACATAGAAATGTAGGAAAAAGTGAGGGATTCTCTCCTGAGCTATAGTTGGAATGACCTAAACTTCGTGTCAGCTCAACTCAGTTGAAAATCTGTTCAAAGATATGCTCTTCAAAGGCATGGTCAAGGTATGTGCTTTATAGAAAGGTATGTAAGAAGACCTGTTCAGGCATGTTCACACCTGAAAAATCATTTTCTGGGCCTACCAAAATTAATCAAATCCAGATGCTCATTGTCTTTCCTTGTCCTTTTTGTATGAAAAGTCTTATCTGTATGGAAAGACTTATCTGAGGAACATAGAGCTGACAGAAGAATATGCTCTCTTTTTTTTAGCATGCTCCCTATTGGGAAAACTATTACTTATTAAACTTTTCTACCGAGACAAAGAGAAGCTCTTTCAGATATCTGTTTTCTAGCTTCTAACTGGTTCCAGGCACTGCTGATTATCATATTGAATTTTCACAACACTATATATTGTAGTCAGGAACGTGTGCAGTCTTCATCAAGTGACAAGTTTTCTCCTTGAAATCTATGTTTTTTAAACTTTTTTTTTCCTTTTTTTTTTTTTCCTTGGGTCAAGTTAGCACAAAGCTTGGTGAAAATTATTTTACTCCCTCTACTTTCTCTGGCTACATCTCATTCCAGTAGCTGGAAAGTCAGTTTTGCAGGGATGGATGGAGCCTCTGCAGTGCCTTGCCTGGGTACGCTGACCAACATGCTGGACCTAACAGAGGAGGGTCTTTCATTTCCATGCTGCTCTGGGCATTCACAAGTACCTCCTCAGAGCAGAAGGAAAGCATGGCAAGAACTGTTGTTCAGGGGAATTTCTGGGACATGCCAACACATGAAAAATATTCCAAGTGATGCAACTTGTAGGGCCACTGCCGCTCTCACGTGAACCTGAAGCTTCATCTGACGCCTTGAGTAATAACTCTTAGCCAATGTGAGTCTGTTTTATTGGTTTTAGTATGCATACAGTTTAGTCAATGTGAGGTTGTTTTATTGATTTTAGTATGCTTACAGTTGGGAAAAAAATCTACTAATGCAAAGCAAAAATCAGACTGAGCCTTTCTATTATTGAACAGTTTGCTTAGAATTTTTAAATATTAAGCACTTGTCTATCAAATGCATTTATGGGTGTCGTGGTTTAGGCCGACCCAGCAACTAAACTGCACCCAGCCGCTCTCTCACTCCTTCCCCAGTGAAGTGGAGAGGAGAAAAATGTAATAAAAGGGCTGAGAGTTGAGACAAGAACAGAGGGAGCACCCACCAACTGTGAGCCCCGGCAAAACAGACTCGGCTTGGGAATAAAGCAAAACAATTTAATAACAGTTACTTGAGAGGATAGAGAGAAACAAAACCAGTTACTGGAGAGGATAAAAAGAAACAAAACCAGATCTTAAAAACAACACCTCCCCCCCTCTTTCCTTTTCTTCCCGGCTCTACCTCCTACCCCCAGCGGCGCAGGGGGACAGGGAAGGGGGGGGTGCAGGTCAGTTCATCCCATGTTGCTCCTGCTGCTCCTTTCTTAAAGGAGGAGGAGTCCTTACACCCTTTTCCCTTGCTCCAGTGGATCCCCTACTCACAAGGAAAATCCACACACTTCTCCAGAGTGAGTGCTACCCGCAGGATGCAATCTTTCCCCATCGGATCGCTCCAGTGCCGCCTCTTAACACAGTCACGGATTCTTAGGGAATTGCCACTCGCTCCGGCGTGGGCCGTCCCACAGACTCTGGATGCGTCTCTACCTTGTCGTGCGTCCCATTCTCCCTGCCCTCCCTCAGGCTCAGCATCTCTTCTCCAATGTGGCTTCTCCCCGGGCTGCGGTGGGTCTGTGCCCCACCGGCTCTGCCCTGGCTGCAGGGGCCGCTGCCGTCTCGCCACCGGCTGCGGGGGAAACTCAGCTCCGGCACCTCGTCCCGCTCCATCTCACTGACCGGTGTCCGTGTGGCCGACATCCCGAGGGGATAGGGGTCCGATCTGGTGGCCAGAGCCAGGTCTGACCCAGTTCTGAAACCAGGGAAGTCACAGGGAGCAAATCCCCTCTCCTGCCACCAGAACCCCTTCATGACAGCCCATCACAATGGGCAATACTGAAGACTAATTCTCAGTGTTTACCCTTTAAACAGGTTTTTGAATTCATGTAAATTATTTTGTAGTTTAGAATATTGATACATTTAAAACAAAGAAAAAAAAACCCACACAAATGCGAGACAGTTAGATTTGGTCCATATATTAGAGTGATGTAATGCCAATGTCCCTGGACTTTTTTTCAAACACATCTCAGTCATTAACAAGCAAACGATCAACTTAGATACCAAACTCAGAGTTCATAGGAGAACAGTGCTTAATTTTCTAGATGTCCCCAAAATACACTGAGAATTTTCATCTTGACCTTCTGAGCCTTCTATGAAGAGAAGATCCCATTCTTGGCCTCAGCTGGTATTGTCTGGCATCCTGCCTCCAACAGTGATTGGTTGATACAGTGAGGATACTTAAATAGACGTCGCTATTTCTCTGGCCTGTTGTAGCAAATTTAACTCCTCACATAAGATAAGGAATTGTTTTTCCATTATTATTTTTTTTTTTTTAAGACAGGAGCAGGGTTGAGGGGTGTACGTGTGAATACAGATATGACTGCATATATCGTAGCAATTTTTCCAGCCCCTGTGAAATCCAGTATGCTCAATGGAGAGCTGCAGCAGCTAATAATCACTGCCTGCAAAAGGCAAATGCATATCCCCGACCAAATTAAATTGAAACTGCCCTCAATGCACGGGGCTAGACATCCAGCGTGCAAGCAAGAAGAAAAGGCTTTCTAAAATGGTCACTGAAATGATCCTGAGGTGGTTTCCCACGGACAGTGTCTAACATTTTGCTAATGGAAAAGCAACATGCACGTCTGAAACAGCTGGAAAGGAATATTTAAACAGTTAATAAATCACTTAGTATTTGCAGCAAGGGTGAAATATGGGACAGGCCTGTGGTTTGGAAAGTGGCATAAAATTCTCTAGGGAAAACGTAGATTGGACTTTGTTTTAACCTTTCCTCAAACACAGATACAGTTTACTGATACGTCATGTCAGAGGTCCACTATAACACCCCAACATGTCTTCCTGTTGTCAGAGACTACAAATTGGATTGTTCCAATTATCTAGGCTGCGGGAAGAATGGTACAGTAGTAAATAAAGGTCTCTGGAGGTTTGTTGCGGGCTTGTAATGGCTTAGTGAACGCCAGTGTCACCTCTGCAGATCTGCCTGGATCAGAACATCTTAACACCTACGTATTTAACTTCAGCTTTCCCAGGAGGTGCTGCTGCTGTAGATTCCAGCCCTGCTAGCGTCTCCGAGGAATTTAGGGTAGTGGTGATGTGAATTGGTTGAGAAAGCAGTTTTCCCTTCTTCTTAACATCAGATGTAAGATACAAGTCAGCGCGCAGCATTAACACGTGCGTTACGAGGAACATCTCCAGCAACTTAAGGCCACTTGGGAATACAACTGCAGAGATTCCAAAGCAGACCCAGGCTTCAGCGACAGTCACAACGCCCATTTCATACCCCGTCGCAGCAACTGAGCCATCTGTTTCTTCCGTGCAGAAAACTGCTGCGTACTGGCAGCTCGAAACGGAACACCAGTAAGGAGGTGAGGTTTATTCATCTGCTCGTGCCCATAAAGCTCCTACTAAAAGGGAGCGATTACAAAAACAGGCCCAGCACCCATGGATGTGGGAAAAAGGGCAGTCTTCAGGCACCACAAGGTGGAGGGAGGGCACCTCGACAGGAAAAAAAATCAAAATTTGACTAAAATCTGCAGGAAGGCGAAACATATCCAGAATTCTCTCTTTTGTAGAGTTGGCTGAAAAAGCTCTAGAACACAAACATTCGTTGAAACTTTTCAAAAGGTAATTTCTTAACTTGGAACTTCCAGCTTTCTTCTTAGGTTATGATACCTGCCGATGGCCAGGGTTTGTTCAGTTTGCAGTTGGTGGGTATAAACGCTTCCTCTTCAGGTAGTCTTAAAAAAAGAGACTTTTTTTCTTACTAAAACTGAGATGTGGGCGAAAGCCCTTTGGGACAGCTTTGTTTTCCAGCTGTTTAGCGCTGTAAGAGCTGTATCTTCTGTATCCTTCTCCGTACATCTTCAGTACTCTCCTGGAACATTTGCTGAAGAGTGTATAAATATTTAAAAAGTTGTCATTTAATAATTACAACAAAGCATACAACTATGTTGCAATTGCAGTGCTAGAAAGAGCTCCAAAAGCCAGTGTGTGTCTTTTGCCATCACCAAAAACACACCTAAGCTGTGAATGCACTAGCAAAGTCGATGAGTTGTGCTGTGTTTCCTCTGAACCACTATTTTATCTAGAAGAAGTCGAAATTTTAAATAGATCCTCGGACACTAATTACAGGGAGTACAGTAGAAATTTTGCCTTGATAATGTTCTCAGTAATTATCGTATATGACATTATAAATCTGATTTTTTTTCAACTTTTACATCTGTGGGTGTCCCTATGTGAAACTCTCGCATTCATTTAACATTAGCAACAGTTTTATTAATGACACTAAATATTTGCAGTCATAAGCGTATAATTTAAATCCTTTAAAGTGCTTAGTATGACACAACTTCTTATTTAGATGTGTCTGGCGATAAATTAGGAAAAAAAAAAATAAAGCATGGAGCAGAAGGAAGAAGCTGTGACAGTTTCAGGGTAGTGAACAGACAGACTTGGCCAATAGTGATTTTGCAATTTTTTCCCTAAACCCTCATAATTTTTCCAACTTTTAGTTTTTCCACCAACCGTTACTGGTCTGTGTTTGAACATGGTTGGAACTAGACGATCTTTGAGGTCCCTTCCAACCCTAACCATTCTATGATTCTGTGATTCTATAGAAGGAAGAACGAGCCCCTATAGGCTGTGTTGCACTGGGGCGTTGACTCTATGTCATGTAAAACAAACGAACCAACCCACCAACATGTTATCACTTATCACAGTTGCAATAGGAGATGCTTTTTTGAGAGATGGAAGTCAAACGTAGAGATAGGCAAATGTTCTGGATAATGAACTTGCAATTAGTGTTTCAACTCGTTTCATCTGGTGCGATAATATGGTGGGCTGTTGTACAGCACTTGAGTGTCTACCATATAGAATAATTAAAAACCCCAAACAATTACCTCTCAGTTCTGATTCTGAGCAGGGTGTATTGTGGGCAGAATCAGAACTGTGCAGCAGAGGCTGCTAGTGGGGTTTGCAGCCGTCCCCTACCGCTGCCCGTTGGACAGGAGCCTGTGAACACTTGCCAAGCAGGATGGCCAGCGCTCCCAAGGAGTGCTGGGCCAATTGCACCCCTTTATTTCCCCCCCAGTCCAGCTCTGCATACTGGGTTAAATACTGTTTTCGGCATCTGATTGCCTAATATACGTGCAGTGAGTCCCCACCGACCCTCCACGAAAGCGCTTTCTGCCATGGGGTGTGAGAATTGATTGTGCTGTGGGCACATCCAGGACTTTTGAACATGCAGGAGCTTAGCTGGAGCTGCTTTGCTCAAGTGTACTTTTTGGTCATATACCATTAACAGACTCTTCGAAAGGCATGAAGGAAATCTTGAAGTTCTACCTAGACAAATTTTTCTGCTGCATCTAAATGAGCGTAGCCGTTTGTCCTGTTGGAAGACAGAATGGTTTAAAGAGGAATTAAGAGTATTTTAATGTGGGGGTGTTGTCACAATCGTGATACAGTAGAATGATTTCAACATGTTTTGGTTTAACCTGGCTGGCAACTAAACACCTGACCCCTGGGGAATGGGGAAGAGAATTAAAGGCGAACAGGGAGGGAGACTCATGGGTTGAGATAAGAACAATTAAAGAATAATATAAACCCAAAAGTAATAGTGATAAAATAATAATAATATAGGAATATATGTCTATAGATAATAATATATACAAACAAGTGATGCACAGTGTAATTGCTCACCACCCAGTGACCATAGAATCATAGAATCACAGAATGGTTTGGGTTGGAAGGGACCTCAAAGATCATCTAGTTCCAACCCCCCTGCCATGTCCTGTCCTGACAAACAATTCCGAAACTGCTAAGTCCTGACACCACAATCCTGGACGAGTGAGGCTGGAAAAGAGGGAGGGAGAGAGAGAGAAAATTCCAAGAGACAGAGAGTGTCCCAGAGAAGAGAAATGAGACAATTCCAGCTTCCTGGTCAACCCTCATCTATATACTGGGCATGACACTGCATGACATGGAATACTTCATTGGCCAGTTTGGCCCTCAATCCTAAATCTAAATTCAAATCCCAAGGGGAGTCGTGGACCCTCTGTCCCGGCCATGCTCCCCCCCATCCTGTTGTGCTCCTGCACACCGGCAAGAACACGGGAAGCTGAAAAGCCCTCGAGGTCTCAGTGACAGCTCTAACCGTCAGTGCGCTGCCAACATTCTTCTCATAACAAATCCCACGGTAAATCCAAAACAGAGAACTCTTCTAGCTGCCAAAAAGAAAAACTATCTCTGTCTTAGTTGAAACCAGGACGCTGCAAGAATAAAATTCCTATCTCTGTGACATCACTATATCCTATTCCGCAGTCATTTGTAACTAGCATTCGTTCTGTTAGACTCCGTTAGTCTAAAATTCCGTATAATCCTGGAGCCTGAAAAATTAAAGAGTGCTCAAAACAGCCTGTTCAAAGTTTCTTTTGTAAAATGTCAGTGTAAAAATAAAGACAGTCCTGTACATAAGATGTAATCTGAAAGCCTTTTTTAGATAAGGTGATGCTTTTCCATTTCTGAACTCCACAAAAAACTCCATTCTCTGGCATCTAAATGAAAATGCTTGTAAAATTTATTAAAAGTTTCAATGACAAGGTATTAGCTATATATCGGTTAGTCCAACTATTTTATTTACTTCAATTCTAAGCAGTTACTTTAGGTACTTCATTTTACAGAATGTTCTGTTCTTTAACAAAATGGTGCATGCAGGTTTCACGTTCGCCATACCTTCATCTCACAAGAGAATTCTGTTTGTGACGGTGAAATATGACATCTCTGCTTTTACAAGAAGCGAATTTGTTTTAATAATTGGCTGACCGTGGTAGTGAGGTCCCTGAATACACAGAAGTTCCTCACTATAGAAAAAAAATGGAAGTGGCGGTGTTAAAAACTCAGCTGAAAGTCTTTCAGGGCATGGAAGGTCGCTCTACAATTTGCAAAACCAAGTTAAACCAAATCAATCAGATTTCCACAGATACATTGTTGTTTCTATTGCTGTGTGATGTTAGGCGTCAGCAAAAAGCATAAATGCTTTTGGGAGACTCAAATTCCGCTTCCAATGCTAATATAAATCCATGATTTGTATTATTAGCCAGCTTTTTGCTGGCCTATAAACTTTATGGACTGTTTTTTTTATGATAGGAGAGCTATGCAGGGTATGTGGGGGAAATCAGTGGCTTTAAATATATTAAATGGAAATGATCAATATATCCTAGAAACATGAAATAATAATGCTAGAAGTGACAGTTAGTGAAATCTGTGGGAAGTTCTGAATAATAGTATATACTAATGTTTAAATATATTATGACAATCCCTCTTTAAAAATCAAACTGCAGCTCTAAATCATGTTCTGATAGCTCTTATTATCCGAAATTAAGCTGAATTATGAACAGCCATTGCCTAGGATGTGGATATGGATATATAAGGGGTTTTTAATACTGTCATTTTTTAGCATTGGTCAATGTTTGGAGAAATTTCAGTCAGATATTGACAGAATTGACTTCTAATTGTTCTCAAAGATCTGGCAGAAATACCTTCCTGTATGTCCGGTGGGTCAATGCATATCCAAAGCATACGTGTAGGTCTATGCGTTGTCCTAAAACTCACTGGCTGAAATTTTAAAACTTGCCTTAAGGGTATGGACGCCCAGCTCTCATTAATTTTAATTCAATTAATTAATTTGGTTACTCGATTTCCATTAATTTACATTAATTTTAATGGGAATTGGGCATCCAAATCCCATAGGCAGGTTTAAAAATATCAGCCAGAATATAATGAATATCCAAGGGAAGGGAATTCCAGAGCAAGTTGGAAGTTCTCAGCTGTACAAGTTCTGTTAAAGAGCTGTTTTGTTGCTTTGCATTGTCAGGAGTCACAAGTGATGCTCTCTCAGAAAAAAAAACAAGCCTCTGACAGTTCTTCAGAAGTCAAGCAAGTCTCTTAGTCTATTAACAACTTTCTTGCATAAGAAAAATAATAAGAAAATAGTTCCTTCAGCACCTTCCATGTTACTCTATTTTTATTTCACGGAAGTTTCAAACACAGGAATTGCAAACAGTCTGCTTCTTTCTGCTGTTGTATCTCATGTATTTCATAAACGAGACATTAAGAAATCATCATCAAATAGAAAGTTGGTGACCAAGTCAACAGGAGCTATTATTAGTCTTAATACTATGAATAGCTTTTCTCTTTTTTCATGTTCGTGGAAAGCACCATTGCTTTTTCTTCTCAGTTATCAGATTGCAGCCACTTTTGTTTACAATAGAACTATGCTGGAGAAACCAAATTTCTCAGTTAGCAATTGAAAAAAGAAAAGCAGTTTGAACTGCAAAATAAGCAAGTCAAAACTCCCTTAATTAATTTTATCGTTACTTTTAAAAAAAAAAAAATGCAGTTTAGCTGCACAGGGGAAAATGTCACTTAATCATGCTACATTTAATTGGAACAAATAATTATAGTGAAATATTAATCATTATGTGCTGAAGCCCCATTTAAAATGTAATCAGTCTGAATTGAAGACAACCTGTTTCCTGCATTAATTTGAACTCTAACCTGACTAAGGTGTGTTTCCTATGAATATATGTAGAATATTTGCATCTGTTCTAAAACTGTGGATAACTTGAACACAAAATGTCATATAACTAAGCTGTTGTATATGAAAACTGCCATTTGTAAGAGCCTGTACACGTCCTGGAAAAAAACATTAGGATGGAGTTTTCAAAGCTCTTAGTATGTGCTGTCAGTATCTGTTGTCAAGTTTAGTCCCATGGGTGTCTTTACCATTGACTTCAACAGAAGCAGAGTTTCTCGGTGCCAAGAGCTTCTGAACAATTGCTTTCAAGGGCTGGGGAGAGAAAAAAAAAGAATAATCGTTATTGCATTGATCAGTTGCTATCTAAACGTCCCCTGTTTTTGAATTTAAATGAAGATGGATTTGTTGTTCTGGACGGCTTAGACATATATTAATTATACATGTACATAATATTTAATTATCTTGAGTAAGTATGGCAATTTTCTTGAATTGGAGATGGATTATTCCATTCAGATTTCAGAAACTGGACTTTATGATGTTTGGCAGTTCATGATTAGCTTTGAATCACTAGCTATGGTGTGGGTATTACAAAGTTTTTAAATGCGTGGAAATGCTACAAGTTTAGGAGCCTCTTGTGGTACAGATGTCCAACTCCTGGATGCCCGTGTGAAGTCTGAGGCTATGAAGATCATTCACAACCTCTTCCAAGCTCCTGACTGCCTCAGCTTGTAGTGCTTCAGACTATGATTCTGAAGCCTTCATCCTCTGGGTTCATATTTAAAAAAATTAGAAATGTTCAAATGTAATAGGCCCAAAGCAAGTGCCAACATTGTAAATATGGACTACAGACAGTAGACTTTCATTTGGGCATAACACCTTATCTCCTTTTATTTTAACGTGCAAGAAAATGACACACCACGTTGAGTGGTGCGGTTGATACGCCTGAGGGACAGGATGCCATCCAGAGGGACCTCGACAAGCTCAAGAAGTGGGCCTGCATGAACCTCATGAGGTTCAACAAGGCCAAGTGCAAGGTCTTGCACGTGGGTCGGGGCAATCCCTCATGTCAATACAGGATGAGGGATGGAGGGATTGAGAGCAGCCCTGAGGAGAAAGACTTGGGGGTGTTGGTTGATGAGAAGCTCAACATGAGCTGGCAATGTGCACTGGCAGCCCAGAAAGCCAACCGTGTCCTGGCCTGCATCCCAAGCAGTGTGGGCAGCAGGTCAAGGGAGGCGATTCTGCCCCTCTGCTCAGCTCTCCTGAGACCCCCTCCCCTGCAGTGCTGCATTCAGCTCTGGAGTCCTCAGCACAGGAAAGTCATGGACCTGTTGGAGTGGGTCCAGAGGAGACCATGAAGATGATTCGAGGGCTGAAGCATCTCTCCTATGAAGAAAGGCTGAGAGAGTTGCACTTTTTGAGCCTGGAGAAGAGAAGGCTCCAGGGGGATCTTATTGCAGCATTTCAGTACTTAAAGCAGGCCCATGAGAAAGACAGGGACAAATTTTTTAGTGGGGCCTACGTGAGAGGACAAGGGGTAACGGTTTTAAACTAAAAAAAACATAGATTTAGACTAGATATAAGGAAAAAATTGTTTTATGCTGAGGTGGTGAAACACTGGATCAGGTTGCCCAGAGAGGTTGTAGATGCCCCATCCCTGGAAACATTCAAGGTCAAGTTGGATGGGGCTCTGAGCAACATGATCTAGTTGAAGATGTCCCTGCTCACTGCAAGGCAGTTGGGCTAGATGACCTTTAAAGGTCCCTTCCAACCCAAACTATTCCATGATCTTATGATTCTATGGAATGCAAATGGCAATTTCCTAGATGTACATCTAAGTATGCCAACGTTATCTAGGAGCTACCAGTTTCTCAGCACTCTTACATGGTTTAACAAGAGTATGAGGTCAAACTCGTAGATAATATTGGTATCTGTGCATCCACCGATAGCATCAAAACACTCTGAGACACGTATGTATTTCTTTAGCTGTGGCCATGGCAAAACGCCTGGTGGAACCTGAGCCTAAACTGCTTGAAACTGCTAACTTTGGAGCAATGACCTATTTCATAGGCTTTGTCACTGCACAGGGGGAAAAAATGAGCACACTGTTTAGTTTGCCTGTAAAGAGTGCCCAGGAACAGGCGGTCCCACTTTGTTGTGCAAATGAAGGGGCATTTTCTAAATATTTACTTCAATTCAACAAATGGGAGAAGGGGAAGTGAGAAGACTCTCTCTTCCCCCTCTACTCTGCCCTCATGAGACTTCACTTGGAGTATTGCGTCCAGTTCTGGAGCCCCCAACATAAGAAGGACATGGACCAGTTGGAGAGGGTCCAGAGGAGGGCCACGAAGATGATAAGAGGGCTGGAGCACCTTTCCTATGAGGACAGGCTGAAAGAGTTGGGGCTGTTCAGCCTGGAGAAGAGGAGGCTCCGGGGTGACCTTATAGCGGTCTTCCAGTACCTCAAGGGGGCCTACAGGAAAGATGGGGAGAGGCTGTTCAGGAGGGCCTGTTGTGACAGGACAAGGGGTAATGGTTTTAAAATAGAGGGAGGTAGATTCAGATTGGATATTAGGAAAAAATTTTTTACCATGAGAGTTGTAGAACACTGGAACAGGTTGCCCAGAGAGGTGGTGGATGCTCCATCCCTGGAGACATTCAAGGCCAGGTTGGACGAGGCCCTGAGCAACCTGATCTAGTTGGAGATATCCCTGTTCCTTGCAGGGGGGTTGGACTAGATGACCTTTGAAGGTCCCTTCCAGCCCTAACCATTCTATGATTCTAAGAGGGAGAAGAGGAGAGACACCCACTCTGGGAATTCGCTGCTACCCTAATTCAGCTCTCCACTTTTGGCAAGCAATCAGAGCACTGGATAATTTCCTCCCCTGGAGCAGCACAGAGTAACTATACAAACTCTCCGCTATGTTTCCCTATTAAGCAAAACTCTTCACGGATACGTTTTCCATGCGGCTCCATACAAATGGTTAGCCGAGCACGTATTATCTCTGCAGTCAGAGCAAGAAAGGGCTTTGCTCGCTTTCCCTCTCGAGATGCCTTGCTCCTGAACGTTCCAGATGCCTGCTAGTGTTTGCCTTTTCCATGAAGCTACTGGAACGAGTCCAGAGGAGGCCACGAAGATGATCTGAGGGCTGGAGCACCTCTGCTATGAAGACAGGCTGAGAGAGTTGGGGCTGGTCAGCCTGGAGAAGAGGAGGCTCCGGGGTGATCTTGCTGCAGCCTTCCAGGACCTAAAGGGGCTACAAGAAAGCTGGAGAGGGACTTTTTACAAGGGCGTGTAGTGACAGGACAAGGGGCAATGGATTTAAACTGAAAGAGGGGACATTTCGATGGGATCTAAGGAAGAAATTTTTCACTCTGAGAGTGGTGAGGCACTGGAACAGGTTCCCCAGAGAAGTTGTGGCTGCCCCATCCCTGGAAGTGTTCAAGGCCAGGCTGGATGAGGCTTTGAGCAACCTGGTGTAGTGGAGGGTGTCCCTGCCCATGGCAGGGGGGCTGGAACTAGATGGTCTTTGAGGTCCCTTCCAACCCAAACCATTCCATGATTCTATGATTCTATGAAGAGCTCCGGCTAAACATTTCTGCATGGGAATTGGCAGTTTGGGATCAAGGGGTGAGGGGAAAAAAAGCATGCGGGTGAGGGGGAGGAGAGGGGAGCAAAAAGGGAGAAAGCACGTAGAAGCTATTTTCTGAGAAAGCTTTGGAGTTCGGGCTTTTTGTCAGGTGCCTTTGACAGGAGTCAGGTCTCGCTGAATGGATAAAAAGGCAGAGAAGAAAAAAGCGAGATGGAGGCAATTTGAGATACTACCCAGTGTATCTTAGTGCTCGATACCATCCAAAGGACAAGTTTAATTTAAGCAACGGTTCTATGGAGTGTATTAACCTTTCTACCCTCCCTACCCCCATGCTGCGCGCTAACCGTCTTTTCTTGTTTTTTTAAAAATATCTTACCAACTCTCCTGCACCATTTTTAATCTCCTCTTTGAAAGAGATGCATCCCAGAAGTTACCTGATTGGAATCCTGCTAATCCACCCGCACTGGCCCCCAGTAAAGAAGGTAAATATAGATTGTAAGTGGGTTTAATATGAAAAAAAAAAAGCAGGGAGGTGGGAGAATGGCAAGGCAGCAGCAGGGATGAGCCTGGCTGGTGGCAGAATGGATGAAAATTACGTAGTTAGCAGGCCAAAATGAGCTTGAAGGTACCTGCGGGTATGTGGGTCAAATATTCTGCCAGTGTAAATGTCACAGGTGTGCTGACTTCGGTAAATCTGTGCCCATTTATTTCAGCAGGAAAGTCAGCAATGCTTTCGAGTACTCGTTAATTATAGCTGGTTCCTTAGGTTCCTATCCATGCACAGGAACGACCCGTGTTTTATGTCCTCTTCTTTTCTTCTCTGGTCTCTGACCTGACTTTTGTAATGTCTCCTGAAATACTTGCTGGCTTTATCTAGTGAGTTTGGCATCTGTGGCTTTGACATGACCGAAAAAAACTCCCTCTCATTCAGCATCTGAGTAACTGAGTTCTAGTTAGGATAAATTGTGCTTTAAAATGAACTTTTATGTCTTTTTTTTTTTTTTTGTTATTACTGGCATTTTCCATTTACCTTTTCAATTAAGCTGTAAAAAAAAAAGAGAAAACAAAAAACCTTCATATGCTGAAGTTGAATAAAAAAATTCTTTGCCACCAAAATGCTGTGTTGACATGCAGGAAGGCCGTACTCCTGATGTGATGCTGGTATTGTGCTAACAGTATCAGAAGCTGAGAGGTGATCTCATCTATTTCATGTGCATAAGGCATCAGTGCACAACATTACAGTGTGTGTGTTAATGAATATGATAATTAGGTAATATTAGAGTCAACCTAGACCCCTCCAGCAGCAGATGTCCAGGCCATTGCTTAAGAACAGCACCATACGCTTTCTTCATGGCTTTTGGTGCCTTCAAAGCTAAGGAGGCCTGGGCCTAGAAATAATGTATTTGATAGCATTTGATGGCATGAGCAAATTTGATAGCACTATCTGGATTTTTCTTCCATGAATCCGTCCAGTTGCTTATGAACTTGGGTGTACTTTAAACATCTACGACATCCTAGGTCAAGCATTCGTATTGACATTGATACCTACTCTGAGGTCTCTTCCGTGAAGTCTGGATGGGTCGGATGTCTGAATGAATTTAGGGAATAGCACTTGTATCACTGAATCTCCTTTGGCTCGGAGGTTTGACAGTGTTAATCTATGACATCAGAGCAGTTCTTCCCACAGGGATGGCTTACAGGTGCAGCAGTAAGTACCTTTGTGTGCTACAACAGTTACAAGTCACAACTGCAGCTGTTTCCAGTATTCGAATGAATCTATACTGTACATACAGATCTTCATAGCTACCCCTTTTTAGTGTTAAAAAGTGAAAAAGAAGCTGGAAAATTCCATGTGTTGATAACTGAATCATTATCTTTGAGATTATAAGATGGGTGGCATGTTGGAATTAATTCATCCAGATGGCATCAGAACTCAGAGTCTGGACCAATTTATCTAATGCATGTTAAGAACTAGTCTAATCGTTTCAAATAGGGGTTTGGATAAAAATGGCTTGATATATTTTGGAGCAGCTACAGTTCCTTCTGCCTCTGTGTAATAGATAAGTTCAGACACTTCGCTTCTGAAAATGTGGTCCACGAGAATTTTTTAATGGGCTCCACCACAGAAGTCCTTTCTGTATGACAAATAGGGCTGCAAGGACTCAACTAGTTTGCTGAAAAGCCACGGATGAAAAACACTGACAGCCACTGCCCAAAAAAGAACAGGTTGTATAATTCACTGTGGGTCACCCATTTTGAATGTTGTAAAGTTATATCCAAAGCTGTCACCTCCATAGATTGAGTGACCTCTTGGGAGAGTAAAGGTTATGAAATAAAGAAACATATCTTACAACTTATTAATCTTTAGACAAACGGTCAGAAGGATTTCTGACTGTTATTTGCAGGTACCAAAAAGTATGAGACAAAACACTTCTGTGAAAGTTTTCGGGGAGAAAAATAAATCAGCATTTTGGAAAAAAAGACTTTGCATCTTCTTTCTGGGATGGAGTGACTTTGATCTTTAAATACCTACAAATGAATCTAAATAGAGTTTGGGGCTTTCTGAAGTTTGCATAAGTGATTTGCATTTCAAAAGGCCCTGCAGTAAACACCAGTTAAGGTCCCAAAAGCCTTCTCAGAGGATGATTAACTTGAGAAATCCTTTGTTAGCAATTAGTGGGGCTGACTCCTGGGTGAAATTGCATATGATAGAAAAAAAAAATCATGTATCATCACCCACTGGATTCTGGACTTTGAAATTAGTTTCTTCATTAAATCACAGTTAAGTATGTGACAGAACATTAGCATTTACATTTGAGTTCCTAGGAACATAAAAAGATCATATAAAGGATGTTTAACAGCATTACAAAAATGTAGTTTGCTTTTCTGTGAGCTCTGTGGAGCCACATGGATGGATAAACAATACAATTTTTTTTAAACCATCAACATACTATGGATCAAAGTTTTTTCTGAAACACTATGAAACAGGATTGAAACTTCCGTTCCTGTCTGAGATCGCTGTCTAACTGTAAGTAAAGAAACATCAAATAGGTAGACACGGCTTGACTACATGAAACAACATTTCTATAGAGCAGAGTGGGTATTTAAAAAATAAAAATAAATCAAGGCAAAAAAAGGTTGACCACCATCCAGCACTACAAGACTCATTCTGCTATCCTTTGTGCCCAAAGCACTGTGCCCAGTCCGTTCCGCACGGCGAGAGCTTCTGTAGCTGGAGTCATAAAATCCTGTAGATGGGGTGAGACTGCTGGACATCATCTAGACCACTTCCCTCTTTCAAAGCAGTTCCAGTCACAGAGGGTTGCTCAAGGCCTTTTCTGGTCAAGTGATGGATATCTGCAGGATGGAGAGTTCACAGCCACACTGGGCATCCTGTGGTAGTGTTTGACCACTCACATGGTGGGGAAAAATAATAATCCTTGTATCTGAGAAATTTTTTGTGTTGCAACTTGTCTGTGTGGCCTCTTATCCTATCACGGTGGGAATCTGAGAAAAGGTTGACTCTGTCTTCACCAGTCTTTCCATTAGGTAGTTGAAAACAGACGTCAGATCTGCTGCTGAACTTGTTCTCTCAGCCCTACTCATCTGTTCCTGAAGGAACCTGGGACCTCCACATGCTACTTGAGAGCTGCGTTTAAGCTCAGGCCCTCAGCACTCGCCCCAGCAATGTTGCAGGTGTGTTTGTTAACAAAGTGGATCAGGACCATGGCAAAGGCAAGGTCTTGTGTCTCATTTCTTCCTTTATCAAACTGCCTGAGGTATCAACACAAGATGTTAACCTCTTCACTTCAGTTGATGTGAATCACTATGACATCTCTAAAATCACTTTTATGCTATTTATTATTATTTCAGATGAGGTTCTGATCCATCTTTCATTTTCCATCGGGGCAGATGCAGCCTCAGGCCAAACTGTGTCACATATCCCTCACTGCCTGATGAAAATGGAGGAAGAAAAAATCTGCTTTTCGAATTTTTCACATTTCCTTCCATCCCATAAAGCCACACCTCTCCATTAATGTGAGAGAGTATTGGAGAAAGAGATATTTTTATTCCAGATTAGGCACCGTAAAAGTAAACATTAAAATAATAAATGGCCATCTCACATGGATTAGCATGGGCACCACAGTTCTGTAACGCCTTAGAGGGAAAAAGAAGGCTGCATGTGTGAAGTTGGACAGGCTACTCAAGGGATTTCAAGAGGTCATCTTATTTATCCATCTTTTCTACACGAGGATCAATTCTGTCTGAAGTTTTCTGATAGAAGGCTGTTTAAGAATCTTATTATAAGAGACCTCGAACAACACACCATAACCTGCCTAGATAATTCGTCCTAGTGCTTTACTACCCTTCCTATGAAAGATTTTTCCCAGCCTTGTACCTTTTCCTACTATTTGGAAGTTCATTCTTTTCCACCTATCACCAGTGGGCATATAGTTTTTTACCCTCTTTTCTGCAGCAGATCTTTCCCAAATATCAATATAAGTATGTATACGTGTCCATCCCTTTTAGAGTACCGAAGACCTAAATACAACGTAAGCGTGTGTGTATGCCCGTAGAAACTGATAATTATCCTGCTCTATCCAAATTGGCAAATCATTCCTGAACACATACTACATCATAAAGAAGGGGTGAAACATGTTGTTAATTTATCAGGTTTTAAAACTATGAATGTCTAACAGCTGACCCTTAATAGTTCCTAGATGTACCCACTCAGAATATAACTGGCCGCACCGACTGACATCCGTGATACATATGCTACCAAAGACACCCGTGCAGTATCTGCGTTGTTGTCCATGAAAATATCATTTCCACAGTGGAGGACAAGGCTCTTTGGTGTATTTCACCTGGCTAATGGAAGACATGGCATCCCGTGCTGGGTTTGTGTGGTGGGGTTTTGCTAGAACGGCGGAGGCTGCAGGGAGGGGCCCCTGTAAGATGCTGCAAGAAGCTTCCTGGGCTCCAAAACCAGTTGGATTGGCCTCTGGTCAGGTTGGATCCCTCTCTCCTCTGGCCAGGGCTGAGGCAATCAGCACCTCTGCGAATGCCATATTTAAGGAGGAGGCAAAGGAGCCTGAACTGGGCTGGATCTACACTGAAGAGAGGGAGGAGGCAGGGAGTTGGTCCTCCGGCCGTCCGGGCAGGCAGTTGCCCACGCTGAGCCACCACCACTCAACTGGAGATGGCCGCAGCCTTGGAGAGCTCCAGAGTGTCTTACCAGGACTGCCGAGGTTCGCCGGGCCGGCACAGCTGCAGCGGAGAGAGGACTGAGATCTGAGAGAAACGGCCACGCAGACACCAAGGACAGTGAGGATGGAGCGGGAGGAGGTGTGCTGGAGCTGGGATTCCCCTGCAGCCTGTGGTGAGACAGCAGTGGTCCCTCTGCCACCAGTGGAGACTAACAGTGCAGCAGAGATCCACCCACAGCTCTTGGAGAACCTCACGCTGGAGCAGAGATGCCTGTGCCTGAAGGAGGTCACAAATTGTCTCCATGGGAAGGATCTCATGCTGCTGGAGACTGACGATGAGGTGGAGATGCATCTGAAGCCCGTGGATAACCACACACTGGAGCAGATGGCTGCACCCTAAGAAGCCGTGACTTTGCAGGAAAAGCCCGCGCTGGAGCAATCTGATGGGTCAGGATTGCATCCTGCGGGAAGGACTCATGGTGGAGAAAGTCTGTGGACTATTTTCCCATAAGAAGGGGCCCCAATAGAGCAGGGGAAAGAGTGTAAGGAGTCCTTCTGCTTTAAGAAAGGAGCAGCAGAAATGATGAACTGACCTGCAACCCCCTCATTCCCTGACCCCTGCACCGCTGAGTCCGTTTTGCCCGGGGCCATGGTTGGTGGGTGATGGTTGATCCCTCCCTGTTCTTATCTCGACCCTCAGGCTTTTTGCTTCCTTTTTCTTCTCTCCACCCCACCCACGGGGAGGAGGGAGTGAGCGGCTGAGTGGTGGGCTAAACCACAACACATCCAAAGTGCAGCAAAAAAATTTGAAACACATGAAAACGAAGGCATTTCTTTAGTAGGAAGCAAATGCTAGGCCTTCTTTTGTTGCTGGAGGAAAAAAAAATTACAAAAAAAAAAAATACCAAGAGCTGATGCTTCACTAAATTTTCGAAGCATTCATCCTTAACAAAAGATCCTGAGAAATATTGTTTCCATGGCATTGGTGTTCATGACAATCATACTGGAGATTGGATGCATGCTTTCTAATAACAGGAGCTATAGACTATTTTGGGTTTTTTTTAACACAAAATGGAAAAGGTGCATCAGGAAACTCTTGACTAAACATCTTTGGACCCATTTTTCCTAGAGGTATTGGGTACCACTGAAATCTTTCATCAGCAGTTGTCCCTTCCCTCACCCCTCTAAAATGCAATATGGTGCTGGTTTTGTCTCAATACTCCTGTGTCTTCCTCCAAAAAGTCCTGCTTTCTCATTGTGATGTGAGCTGAATTACCGGATCTGCTGTGTACCAAACCCCAGAATTTTTGGAAGATGTGTAAGCAGCAGTGTCCTTAAGCCAGACTATCTTGTGCCTTTTCACGGGGGACTCTAAATCACATAATTTAGAGGAAAGCTGAGGAAAGAACTTTATCTGTGTGACTTCCATTAGCTGATCATTACCATGTGTAAATGCCTCATGCAGGTGCAACTGATACTGCTGTAAATTCCATCTCTCCTTTTCTTATTGGGCTCTCCTTTCTTCTTCCACATTCTCCTTCTCCTTACCATACTCATACAATCATAGAATCATAGAATGGTTTGGGTTGGAAGGGACCTCAAAGATCATTAGGTTCCAACCCCCCTGCCATGGGCAGGGACACCTTCCACTACACCAGGTTGCCCAAAGACTCATCCAACCTGGCCTTGAACACTTCCAGGGATGGGGCAAATGCTCCTTTATTTCCCTTCTCCTCTCCCATCTCTCAGGGAGATCTAAGTTCATGGTGATAAAGGAACTAGATGGTTGGACTAGATGGTACCTAAAGATCATCTAAATGATCCAAAATGATCTTTAGAGGTCCTTTAAATGATCTTTAAAGGTCCTTTCCAACCCAAATCATTCTATGGTTCGGTGATTCCTGCTCCAGCAGGGGGATTGGGGCCTGTCTCCACCTTCTCTAGGCACTTCTCTTTAGCACTGGTGAGGCCACATCTGGTGTGCTGCATCCAGTTCTGGGCTTCCTGGTTACAAGAGAGACATAGACACACTGGAGTGAGGCCAGGGGAAGGATCACTACGTTGATGAATGGACTGGATCACCTTTCCTATGAGGAAAGGCTGAGAGATCTAGGACTCTTCAGCCTGGAGAAGAGAAGGCTTGGAAAGACCTTACCAATGTATATAAATACCTGGGTGTGAAGATGTCAGAGCCAGGCTCTTCTCAGTGGTGTCCAGTGACAGGACCAGAGACAATGGGCACAAACTGAAACACAGGAGGTTCCCTCTGAATATCAGGAAACACCTTTTCACTGTGAGGGTGACTGAGCACTGGCACAGGTTTCCCCAGGGAGGTTGTGGACTCTTCTTCTTTGGAGATATTTCAAGCACTGTCTGGACATAGTCCTGGGCAACTGGCTCTAGGTAGCCCTGCTTGTGAAGGGGTGTTGAACTAGATGACTTCCAGAGGTGCCTTCCAACCCCAACACTTCTCTGATTCTCAGTCCCCTGCCTGCAGACAGGGCTGGCTGCTGTCAGGTGCCCCCAAAGCCTTCCTTGCCTTCAGCTGAACAAGCCCCACTCCCACTTCAGCCTCAAGCACCCTGGGGGCCTCCATTGACCTTGCTGAAGTTGTTTGATAAGTTTCCTGTAGTGGGAGCCCCCAAACTGGATTCAGTAGAGGGGAATAATAATGTTTCTCAATCCACAAGCTACACTCCTGCTGACAACAGCCTCCCTGTGGTAGCACCTTCAGCTGGAGGCTCAGTGCTTTGGCCAGAGTACACCTCCCATAGGGAAGGTCACTGTCACTCCAGTCCCAGGGACAGTCCTCAGCACTCCCTGTAGCCCCAGAACCAGACTAGGGCATCATCCCTGAAGGCTGAGGCCGCTGCGATGGGTTACTCTCTTCACATACTTGCCATGTGGCAACGAGGGACCGAGTCCCATGGACCATTGCCACCACTGTTGCTTGGTCCCATTCTGTCTGCAGCAGCATCTAGATTGCTTTCTACAAGCCTTTAGCACCATTTGCCCTGCTAGCTGCAAAAATCTGAATTATTGCAATCCTAGCAGCTAACTCAATGCCCCCACAGCAGCTGTCTGGTAGCCCAAGAGTGTCAAACCAGAAGGCACTTAAAGACCCTTTTTAATCACAAACTGGACAAACTGGAGCTATAAGCAACAAAGCCCCTTAGAAGCTACCAGAAGCAGCTAAAACCAACAAGCACAAATTAAAAGCAATCTTATCAGGAAAAACTAAAGAAAGAAAGAAACCTGCCCCATAAACAACTGTAGGAGGGGAAATAAAATTTAAAAAACGAAGCAAAAAAAATCCCATAATAAAAGAAGTCATGGGCTAGATACACTATACGTATCCATACAGGGTGCTTTATTTGCAATTTATAGTCCATTAGGCAGACATACCCTCATTTTGCCTGTATACTTCCCAAAGGATAAGTAAGTTTTATGCCAGCATTTTTTAAATTCCCCTTTGAGCTACTGTGTGTACGTTACACGCAGTTGTTGTGCTCTATTTACAATTCTAATAGAATGAGCATAAGAATAAGGATTCTTCCCTTAGGGAAAGTTCATGCCAGTCAGCGCATCGCTTCTTTCCTGCATCAAACCCTCCAATCCAAGAGTTTAGAGGTCGTGATATGTGCATCCTCTTTTTACACGGAGTCCGGATTACTTCTCTGCGGATTATCTTAAACAACAAGTGTTTCGGAACGGCAGAAGATAAGCAGTTCACATTGTCACTTGTCAAAGCATCAGTGCACGCTCTCAGGTCTACCAGTTTTTTCTTTTGGAGATCAGCCATTGCCTAAGCAATAGTTTCCAATTGAATTAATTACTGCTTAGTAGAGCAAGATGTTCTGCTCTGTTAAGTTCGCCATCTGCTCCTCCTTTTAAGCTTGGTCGTCCTTCCATAGGGAATTCTTTAACCTAATGTAAGCTATTTAACAATGCCCATCGGAAGCCCTGCGATGATGGCCAGAGGTGGTGTTGAATTGTCAGGGATACATTCAGAGCAAGGTGATATTCCCTAGGAAAGGTGCCAGCTCGGTGACGGTGCGTATTTCAAACGCACCTGAGTGACTCAGCTAAACCTTCTCTCCAAAAAGAGGTTGGGAAGTCGCTGTGGAATTGTGGCTAACTTCTTTGAAGAAATGAATGGTCCTATTTAGTATAGGTTGTGTTTGCATCCCACATCACGTTGCAACGCTTTCCTGGACCATCAGGTGAACCAGAAGCCAGACAAGTACCTTAACAACCATGCCTTCTTTCCAAATCCAGCTGCCTAGTGGTTAGATGGTTCCAGACCATTGAAATCTCTCATGCCATGAAGAATGCTACTGGCTGGACTTCTCAGCTGGAAATTTTGTGCCACTTTTCAGTTGAACGTCCTGAAAACTCAGCCTCCCTGTAGGTTTCATCTGTATTTGTTAGAAGTGTGTTAGACATGATTTTATAAGCGTATTTTGTCAAATCATTTTTGCCCTTCTAGAGCACTTTGCAATTTGAGGTTTCTGTTGTTAGATATATATATATATAAACTACATGACCATTTTTATTGAGTCTTTAAAATAATGTTTAATGATTTTGTATGAAAAGCCAGTTGGTCACTGGAAAAAACACGATATTTGTCAAATACTCACTTAGTTGTGGTAGCACAGTATACAAGGAAACTCTACAAAACCAGACCTGTGTTACCGTGCACTCTCTTTAGTTAAATATACATTCAGGGTTCACTATAGACTATAGTCTTAAATTAATTACTTCCCTTTTATTTGGAAAATTTCTTTCTAAAATAAAATTATACATTTGAGATACTAATTTTTAGTACATAACAGCAGATGGAAGAGTCAGTTTTTGGTGTCATCATTAATAGATCAGAGGGGAGCGTGCTCACACGCCAGCTTATTGCTCGATGCTGATAAGAAGTTTAGTAAAACTCTTCATAAAAAAAAAAGCATATACTGCAGCATCATGAAAGGAGTTGCCTTTCCCTGGTTTATCTTGTTAGGTGTAGAAACAAGCTCTTATCATTCTCTCTTTGCCAGTTACTTACTACACCTGTAATAGGCTTCTTTCCAAATTGTATAGCATATGGATTTCAAAGGGTGCCTGAAAGCAAGACAGAATAGAGCACACAATGGAAAAATGAATAATTGACGCCTTGTAGTGAATTAAAAGTGACAATTGTCAGAAAAGGAAGCAAGCATTTGCTCAAATTAAGGCAAAAACATTCCTAAGAGTCTTGAAAGAGCAAGTTTTCACATTTGAGGCTGGCTGTTCATGTTACTCAAAGAAAACCAGCAAAACTAGGGCAATCGAGATCATCTGCTTAAGTATCACAGCAAGACATCTTTAACTGTGAAGCTTTTCAGTTAAACTGAAATAGATTCTCATTTGACACTCTGGAACATTGGGATAGGCTGGAATACACTAAATAAGACCCCAAACATTATTTAGCATCTCACGTCATAGTAGATATAGTGCTAGTGACCACTTATTAGAATCTTGGAGCTTATGCAGCAAAAATAAGGGAAAACAGTAAATTTAGCTGTAGGGCTTTCTTCATTTTGGAAAAGGATAATCTGCAGTAATTGGCTGTGTATTTAAAGAAGGTTTCCCTCATGTAGCTGTCTATGTAATGACTGGTATAAAAAGATATTCATGCACCTTTCTCTGAAACATCTGTTCTACTACTAGCAGAATCAAGATAGTACATTAATTCAATAATAAGCTAATTTAATAGGGGTTTATTGCTGTTTCTCATAAACAACCTCTTCTAAAATTAGCATTCATATATAGCTGTGCATGTCATTTAATGGGAAAATGTTTTAAAGGAAGACAACATGTTGTTCTAGAGTGATTTAATTCATCTTAAAAATATGCCCTGGATTACCTACGACTCTGCAATGTCTCCAACTAGAATGCTCCCACTGAGCTCAAAAACATGGCAAAAAAGTGTGGTATGCACATGTTGATCAATTTGTATAGTCCAGCAGCGCTGATCCTGCCTGCCCAATATACCTCAGTGTATAATAAAGCAGTGCTGTTCAAATCTGAAAACTGCATCTGAGAAATCATTCCAATTATAGAAACACCACTAAAATACAGTAATTACTTTGAGAAGCTGCTTCTCAGTCATATGCAAAACTTATCTCTTTTATTCACTAACAGTCTATATATTTAGAATAGTTTCACGTTTGTCTCAGTCTCCAAAATGGTATATAACAGGTATTTAGGCAAAGGCTGCTTCAAAACATATCGTTCGTGACATAGATGTGTCTTGTGCTAGTCAAGAGATGCTCAAGAAGCGGAGAAGTCAGTATCTGAAATCAGATTTTTTAACACATAATAACATTAGAGCATGTATCAATGCAAAGAGGATCTAAGTCCATTCAGACAGAACCTGATTGGGTCCATCCTGCTGAGAGATCACAATGGCAATTATGGTAGAAATACCTGGACAAGCACTCAAAATTCAAACTGCATTTACATTAAGTTTTCACTAGATGGTAATATACTACACCATTGATACAGCACGTAAACATTTCCATTTGATCCCATGATCTTACACCCTGTCTGGGCCAAAAGACATCTGAAATCTACCTCCTTTCTTCATCTTTGAATAATGAAGGCCAATCCTTTGTTGAAAAAAAGATAAAGTTGTGGAATGCCTAACTAATTCAGGCACTTTCACCTGAGATTTGATCAGGGAGAGCTGCACCTGACCACGAGCTCATGAACTTGAACATATCTCTGTGCTGAAGTCCAGTTCAGGTCCTGGCTGAGGTGGGTGAGGAACAGAGGAAGGCTCGAGGAGAGCTGGCAGTCCAACACCCTTGGTTGCATAACGCAGGTATACTGCTGAGAGAGACAGGTTGGAGCTGACCAGAAAAAAAAATTGCCCAGGCGATCTCGTGTGAGAATGAGAATTTCACTTCCCATCACTGTAATTACCCATTAATTGTAAAAGTCATGGAGAAGAAGGGGAGAGGAAGAATCATAGAATCTGTCCAGTTGGAAGGGATCCATAAGGCTCATCGAGTCCAACTCCCTGCTTCTCGCAGGACTACCTAAAATTAAATCAAATGACTAAGAACATCGTCCAGACAGTCCTTGAACTCTGACTGGTTTCGTGCTGTGACCACTTCCCTGGCAAGCCTGCTCCAGTGACCAACCATCCTCTCAGTGAAGAACCTTTTCCTAATGTCCAAACTGAACTCATCCTGATGTAGCTTCATTCCATTTCCTTGTATCCTATCACTGGTCACCAGAGAGAGGAGATAAGGCAGGGAGATCCGTGCCTTCTTGCCTTGAACAAAGGATGGAGAAGCAACCCAAGTGCAGAGAACCCAGACAAACCACTCCCAGCACTGAGAGAGAGAGCTCAGAGAAGCTCTTAGCTTGGGATAATCCTGGTGTGCATGGAGTTTCTAAGGGAATGGCTAAACGGAACCTTCCTGGGCTTCCCAGGACAAGAAGCATCTGCCAGTCCACTGGCTCAGTCCAGCATTAACAGCAACCTTTGACTCTGCCGGTACTGCCCCAGCAAGACCTGCTAAGGGAAGGGACCTTGTTTAGTAACTGCTAGGAGGCTTTTGGGAGATAGCTCCTCTCCACAACCAAAAGGAGTTCCCAGAGACAATGGCACTAGGGGGACCTCAATCCTAGCATAAAGGGCTGCTCCTGAGCGTGCCCCGAGGCTATAAGCCCATCAAGTGGCCATGAGCCCATCAAAGGCACATCCATCTGCACAAGCTCAGAGGACCCCAGGGAAAAACAGCGGAGGTGGGGAACCAAAGCGAAGACTCCCCAGGAAAGAGCACTTTGTCCAGATGCCACCAGGGCTGACCTAGGACAGCCACCAGCCCCAGGGTCCAGGTGGCACAGCCACCACCAAGAGCCCTGAAGGGCAGCTCTCCACATTGCCTCTCAGACTAAGGCACTTGCTGCCAAACGGTGGGACACAACAGCCAGGGATGGCACCAGCCTTTTGGGATGTTCCTTTATGGGAGGAATCAAAGGCGGGACAAGGGAGAGATGCAGGTGATTTGAGGGATGTGTTGGGTTTGTGTGGTTGGGCTTTGGTTATGAGGGAGGGCCTACAGGAGTAGCTCCTGGGAGAAGATGCTAGAAGCTTCCCTGTCTCCAAGTTGGACCCACCTCTGGTCAAGGCCAAGCGGATTAGTGATGGTGGCTACCGTCTCTGTGATAACATATTTAGGAAGGGAAAAAAGAAAATCCAACTGCTGGGGAACCTGTAGCAGAGATAGGAGTGAGATGTGAGAGAAACACTGCATACTCCAAGGTCAGTGGAGATGGAGCAGGAGGAGGTGTGCTGGAGCTGAGAATCCCCTGCAGTCCATGGTGAGATGGCAGGCTGCCCCCATGCAGACCGTGGAGACTCACAGTTAGATCCTCCTGCAGCCCTTGGAGGACCCCACGCTGGAGCAGGTGGCTGCACCTGAAGGAGTTCATGGAGAACTGTCTCCCATGGGGAAGGACCCCATGCTGCTGGAGATAAACAGTGGAGCAGAGATGCATCTGCAGTCCATGGAGGACCCCACCCCTAAGAAGCTGTGACTGTGGGAAAACCTGCAGTGAAGCAGTCTGATGGGTAAGGACTGCCTGCCATGGGAGAGCCTTGCATGGGAGAAGTTTGTGGAAAGTTGTCTCCTGTGAGGAAAGGAAAGTGACGAACTGTGATAATTTAAATGCAAAGAGGTTTGATCCTAATATTCAAGACATTGTTTTTGCTTAAAAGCTACTGGTTTTCTGTTTCGGATTAAGCTTAAAATAAGAATTTTAATAAAAAATGAAAATTTTAATTGTAAATAAGAAGACAATTTAGTAGGCGAGATGCTGCTTTGTTCCAAAATATTTCCTCAACAGAACAAACCACTAAAAATCGATGAGTCAGTAAAACACACACTGTGAGTGTAACGCTTCGTGGCTTTACATTTGCTCCAACGGGAGTAGGTGACGGTGTAAAATACACCTGGAAAAGGACCGCAGGCTGGTTGTTCCGTCGGCGCCGTACGGCACAACAAACAGCAGAAATCTTTGTCTCAGAGTGGGGCTCTTTAGCATCACCCCTTCAATCCACTGTAAAATATGACCCTGCCTATAGGTGTAACATTATATACATTGTCGATTGCTTTCACAGCCACGGTGTCTCAACAGGTGATTACATTGAATGTTTTAATACATTAAGCATAACACTTGTAGAATACTTTACCTATTTCTGAAATTTCATTTCCATTTTAGGAATACTTCAGTTAGGAAAGTTTCAGCATCGTTCGGAAAACAATCTTTAACTATATAATTGCATCCGTATAGTAAAAAATCCAGTATGTAATTTAGAAAGACATGAATGCCTGATGGATCTTGACAGTTGTGAAGGTGCAAAAGGGATTTTCCTTGACCTTTTTCACATTATTAAGCTACTAAAATCTGCCTTTTTGAATATTTATTACTGTGCATTCAAAGATACCAGAATCTCCGCACACAAAAACTAAAGCCCGTTATAGTCTGATTAAAGGTAAAGAACAAGTTTCTGTATCTACGTGTAGAAATGAAAAGTAATGAAGCATTGTAATTAGTAATTAAGCATAGTAATTAAGCATCTTTGTCAGTGCCATGGACAGCGGGATTGAGTGAACCCTCAGAAGGTTTGCAAATGGCCCCAAACTGCGTGGTGTGACGGACACACCGGACAGAAGGGACGCTGTCCAGGGGGACCTGGAGAGTCTGGAGAGGTGGGTCCGTGTGAATCTTCTCAAGCTCCGCAGGGCCAAGTGCAGGTTCCTGCACCCAGGTACGGGCAATCCCGAGCACAGGGGCGGCTGCTGGGCAGGCGGGTGCGCTGTGCCCAGCCGGTGCCAGCCGGTGCCAGCTGGTGCCAGCCAGTGCCAGCCGGTGCCAGCCAGTGCCAGCCGGTGCCAGCTGGTGCCAGCCAGTGCCAGCCGGTGCCAGCCGGCTCTCCGTGGTGACCGCCTTTGTGACCGCGGCAGCTGGCCAGAGCCATTGTGATGGGGTGTCCGCGGCAGCTGCGGGGGCTGTCAGGGGCCGGAGCTCCGGGTGCTCACTCCAGGAGAGGAGCTCCGGGTGCTCACTCCAGGAGAGGAGCTCCATCAGGAAGCAGCCTCTCCCCTGGGTGCCCGTGAAGGTGTCCGGCAGAGGAGCCCGGAGATGTCGGAGAGGCGGGAGGCAAATGCCCACTGCCAGCCCCACACGAGGCCGCGGCTGCTGCCCAGGCGCCGCCAGGTAGAGGGATGGGGCTGAGGGAGAAGGTGCCCGCGGGATGTGGGGAGGGCTGGGGGAGACAGCCATGTGCGCCCAGTCCGGGGGTTCTCTCCGGGCAGAGCCGCGCCAGGATGGCCCAGGCAGTGCCCGCGAGGCAGAGGCCGGGGGATACCCACAGCCGCCTTCAGCGTGCGCCGCCTCCTCCTTCTCCCCGCAGGATCACCCCTGGCAGCTGCCTACAGCGCCGCAGCCCACCTGGACCACCATCACGTCCCTCCATGGGGACAGGCTGCCACAGCCCCCCAGCCCAGCGAGCTCATGGAGCACCCGGAGCCACCCCACACAGGTATGGAGCCCGAGGGAGATGGGGCTGAACGCCTTCCCGAGCCCGGGAGGTGCCGATGGAAAAGTGGGAGGGACTGGAGGGAATAGGTGGGACCAGCGCCCCAGCAGGTTAAAACCCCCGTGCTGTGCCCGACAGGCTGCCCGGCAGGCACATCGCCGGTGCTCCCAGGAACCAGTGAGGGCCACATGGCATCCAGCCCTCTCTGAGGCCGTCTCTGGGAGCAGGATGGCCGCCACTGCCGGGCTGAGCGCTGCCCTAACAGCTGGCAGCACGGCCTGGGGGCAAGGGGTTTATCCCCTGGGATGTGCGGCTGAAGGACCGCACTCACACAGCCTTTCTCCTCGTCTGCTTCTGCAGGTGGACAGGCTGGAGGGCTGGGAGGCTCTGCCCCACAGCAGGGTCGCAGAGGGAGAAGGAGTGCCCACGCCAGCCTTGCCCTGGACCCCAGGGCTGGAGGCGACGCTGGCAGCTTCAACAGCACGGCGTGCAAACATGGCCAAGCTGCCCGCTCTGTCAGCAGCAGCTGTCGGGTCTTCCCTACGAGGCAGAGAAGATGCCTTGGGCCGTGTGGCCAGCGGCCACCGAGAGCGAGAGCTCGTGCCACCTGCTCGGGGCATCCTCGATGACCGGAGGGTGACAAGGAGGGCAGCGAGATGGGCGCCTGCTGCACACAGCCTCGCAACCCGTGACGTTTCCCTGGAGTCCCCCGTCCAGGCGTTTGCGTCGGAGTTCCAGAGCTGCGCTGTAGCCGCAAACTGGGAACCCGGCCAGCAGTTTGTGCGCACAGCTCGGCCGGTGTCTCTGACAAGAGAAGCCCAGGTGCAGCCCAGGAGGGGTGACATGGCCCCTGCAGCTCAGCCAGGGCCTGATCCCCGTGCTCAGTGGGGCACCAGGGCTGCTGGTGAGAACTGGGAAGCAGTTTCCCCGGAGAGGGGCACCGAAGCCTCCTGGGACCAGCTGATGGCAAGGCGGCACCAGATTCTGCCACCCTTGCGACCTGCACGTGGCAGGCCACTGCGCACAGGGCCTGAGCGTGTTCTGCTCGTGCGAGTGAACGCGGAGGAGCTGGAGGAAGAGGAGGATGACGAAACATCTGCAGAGCTGTCAGGAGAGAGCCTGCTGGAGGAAGACATCTCCATTTACTCCATGCCTGTCAGCCCCAGTCCGTCAACACTCAGCCACGAGTCAGACGCAGGCCCCCAGGAGGTGCCCAGCTCTCCCAGCAGCGTGGCCAGAAATGCCAGAGGAGAGGCAAGCAGCTGCTCCGAGTGGGCATCTCCTGTGCCGTCAGAAGACTCAGCTGTGGAGCCAGCAGATTCTGACCTGGCCAGAGGTCTCGGGGACCAGGGACACAGCGAGCTTCTCCCCACACCAGTGCCTGAGGACACTGGCTTCTCAAGTTCTCCATCGCCCAGAGGCTCCTGTGAGGAGAGTCCAAGCGTGGCTGTCCCTGCACCAACGCCGGAAGACGCACAGTCTTTGGCTCCTCCTTCGCCTGTGGCCATGTCCCGGGCGGCAGGTGACTGTGCCGAAACTGTCGGCGCTGCGCAGGGCACCCCGAATGGCCCGGACTTTGCAGTGAGGGCTGAAGGCCAGGGCTCTGCCTCTGACGGCCCCGTGGACTGGTCTGCGCTTCTGGAGGAGATGTTGAAAGAGTGGGAAGAGGAAGAGATCCCTGAGAAAGAGGCTGCAGGACAGGGAGACGGCGACCCAGAGAGCGCGTCTCTTGGCCCATTAGAAGACGAAGAGGCAGAGCCAGCAGCCTCTGCCCTGGCCGCAGGTCCCTGGGACGAGGGGCACGGAGCACCGATCCAGGCAGCAGAGCCGGAAGGTGCCAAGCTGTCGGCTTCTGCCCTGCCTGGAGCCCCTGCGGAGGAGGCCGACGCAGCGTGCGCAGAGGCTGGCCATGCCCCGGCCACCGCTGCCCAAGAACAGCCCTTCTGGGCTGGGGGGCTGGCAGGGGCTTGCCCGGAGCCTGCCCAGCCCCTTGCCTGCAGCTCTCCTTCCCCCGCGGGCACCGCTGCCCTCCCGCGCCCCCCGGCTCGCCGGCGACGGAGATGGCGCTCGGTCACCAAGATGGCCCGTCGGGCTCTGCGCTGGGTTTTCTCCTTCAGCTGCCTCCGGGGACAGGCAGAGGAGCCGTGAGCAGCCGCCAGCACCAGGCAGGTGCCCAGAGGTGGCTGCTGGCCCTGAGGCTGCACAGTTCCCAGAGGGAAGGGCATGGCACGGGGAGGCAGCCATGGATGGATGGTGCCCCAGGCACACCGCAGAGAGCAGCCAGCCTGCGGAGAAGAACCTGGGGCTACAGGTGGATGACAAATCAGATGTGAGCTGGCAATGTGTGCCTGCAGCCCAGAAAGCCAACCGTGTCCTGGGCTGCATCCAAAGCAGCGTGGGCAGCAGGTCCAGGGAGGGGATCAGGTTGCCCAGAGAAGTTGTGGCTGCCTCATCCCTGGAAGTGTCTTATTAGAGCAGCTTTGAGGTGAGATACAGTTGCTGCTCCTAGGAATGGAATGCAGAAAGGCCGCATCTGGTCAAACAGAATGTACAATATCCTTGGAATGGGGAGTGGAGTGGTACGGAGGTGCAGCAGCTCATCCCTGTCAGCAGGGATAAAGAACGTCTGGTAAAGATAACCGCGTAGCTGCCACCAAGGAAGATGGATCGCGGCTGCTGCCTCAGCAGTGACGGTGAAATCGCGTCCTGCAGCTGAACTTTGCTCTTTATAATGTCATTATAATACCAAAACACACCTCCACCTCAAAAGCCACCCTCCTCCAGGCTGTGACCACCCCTCACTGAGGATGTGATCTGAAATTCTTCTAGCCTATACCTTTAAACCAAAGCGAGACACATTTACACCAACCCTTACGAAGGTACGTATGAGTCACTCTAGCTTCACCTGAAAGTAAAAAACGGTATAAAAATGACTTAAGAGAAGGGGATGTTGAGGGAAGACTTCCATCAGAACGTCTGGGACCAGCTGGCGGGGCTGGACCTCTCTTCTCCTCCCGATGGGGACGCCTATGGAGTAAGAGCTCTGTGTTATGCAGACTTAGTTACTAACACCTTGCCAGCTGTTGAAAATCATCACTGATCCGTTCTGTCTGTGTTTTGTTCCAAATCTGTTTTCACAGTCAGTATCTTATCGCTGGCTCTCCTCCAACCTGTACCCTGACACGAACATATATAATAAAATTGGTTTATCTATAATGTTAAGTTTCCGGAAACTTTGATCATTGATACAGGGGATAGAAGGGATTATAGTAATGAATAGTGATACCATCACCCTCCGACTTAGGGGGCTGCCCAGAGGGATTTGTCCCGGTGATGTCAGCATAAGCCTGACAGGGTTAACAGGGTTAACACATTGTAAAGGGTTCGAGGTAACCCCCCCCCGCTCCTTAAATGGGGGTCGGGTACGAGGGTCTCGTCTTGCTTTGGAAACAGGCAGGCTGGTCGAATTGAGAAGGGCTCAAGGTAGTCCCCCTCTCTGTCTTATATTGACCCAACATCGTGCCTTATCGTGACAGGTCGGTGTGCTCCACTGATGAACGTTGTTCACTCTTTTAATCGCTGTTTGTTTACAAAATAAGGAGCTGGTTTGGTTGGTTCTCTTTAAAGTACTGTGATAGTTCGATGTGGGGGGGTGTTCTGGCGGCAGGGGAGGGGATTTGCTCCCTGTGCCACCAGATCTGAGTCCCATCCCCCCCGGGGGGTTGCGCCAAACCGGCGCCTCTGCGAACGGCCCCATTTAAGTTGGGACAAAGGGGCGGGAAAGGGGCTTTTGCCCAGGGGCGAGGAGAGGGGCGGGGGGCGCTGCCCTCGCTCCCGGCTCCCGGCCGGGCGGCCGCTCGGGCCGGGCCGGCGCCACGTGCTCAAGATGGCGCCGGGGGAGCCGCATGGGGGGGGCTCGGGAAGCGCCCCGCTCCCGGGGTGCCCGCCGGGCCGAGCTCCCCCGGAGAGGATTAAGATCTCAGAGAAACAACCACAGCGACCGGGTCAGTCAAGATGGAGCAGGAGGAGGGGTGCTGGAGCTGAGGTTTCCCTCGCAATCGGTGTGAAGATGGCGGGCGGGCCCCCTGCAGCCAGGGTGTGCTCGGCGGGGCAGCGACCCACTCGTGGCCCGTGGAGAAACCCACGTCGGGGAGGAGATGCCTGAGCCCAGGAGAGGCCGTGGAGCAGGGGGTGCACGAGCAGGTACTGTTAATAATGGGCAGGGGATGCACGGCGGGGCCGTGGAGGCATCTGGGGTCCGTGGGACGGCCCGCGCCGACGCGAGGGGCAGCAGCTCCCTGAGGGGCCGAGACTGGTAAAGCCCGAACTGGTGCCATCCATGGGGAAGGATTTCAGTCCTGCGGGCAGGGCTTACGCTGGAAAAGTTTTGGGATCTTTTCCTCGTGAGTAGGGGATCCCCCGAAGCAAGGGAAAAATGATGTAAAGACTCCTCCTCCTTTAAGAAAGGAGCGGCAGGAACATCATGGATGAACTGACCGGCACCCCCCATTCCCTGTGCCCCTGCGCCGCCGGGGGGGAGGTAGAGCCGGGAACGAAAGGAAATAGGGGGTGGGGAGGTGGTTGTGTTTAAGATCTGGCCTTGTTTTCTCTTTCTCAAGTAACCGGTTTCGTTCCCCTGTGTCTCTTGTTAAGTAACTGTTAATAAATTGTTTTTGTTTTAAGAAGAAAGCCGGAGTCATGTTGTGCCCGGGACCATGGTTGGTGGGTGCTCCCTCTCGGTTCTTGTCTCGACCCTCAGTCCTAAAACCACGACAAGTACATATGCTAATGTGTCTATTAAAGTAGATGCACTAAGAACAAAATATCAATTTGCTTTATCTTTTTTTCCTCGTAAGAAATATTCTCTCTTCTTGCTCTCTTTTACAGCCCTCAGAATTGCCTGGCAAGAGTGTATTTATGGCTCCAAAGTGACTTTAGTGAGGGCTTTTCTCTGTGAGTTTAATTCTCTCCCTGTCTGCATGTATTACACTCCTCAGCTGTTGCACACGAACGCATTTTTCCTCTCACAAGCCTTTTTTTTTTTTTTCCCTTCACCCAGAACAACAAGAGTAGAACTAGCTCTCTTTTTCATTTGTTTAAATCGTTTGGATAGAATGGGAAAGTACTTCTGAGCGTGGGGAGATGAGTGATTGGCGTGGTGGTTTCAAATGACGTGTATTGGGCAGCAAGCCAGGGACAAGCTGTGTTGCCAAAAAAAAATAAAAATAAATGAGAAACAGAAACATTTAGAAATTTCCGAGTTTCCCAAATCAAAAGAGATATTCAATGCCCTGATCTGAGTTCTGCAGTCGCTCTCGAGTGTTACCCATTTATCACCAAGGTGCTCACAACCTCAGATCACTGCCAGCCCAGAAAGTGGAACTCTCTGCAGGGACACAGAAGAGGAGGAGACATTTCTCTTTAAACCAGACCTGTCTCAGACATGTCTACCTTGGCAAGGGTTTCAGTAAGCTTCCAAATTGACTAAACAGAAGGTAAAGATTGGCAAACAAAGCGTATCTTGAAGTGAAGCCTTCTGCTGTCTGTGGTTCCCTGATGGCAGAGGAGACTCTTCCCTCCTATTTTCCAGCTTTAAGTTGCTACCGATGTGCACTGCGTCGTACTGCCAGCATTCCTCTGTTCTAGCACCTGCTTTTTTTCTGCATGTTTAGTGGCCGTTCTCAGCCTCGTGAAAATATTTGCCAGGGCTGTAAGTCTACCAGGCTTTCCATGTGACTAAGCAAGCGCTTCAACGATTTTTGCGTGTCTGTAAAATAAAAAGACTTAGAGGAGCTTTCAGTGGTCTGACTCCCAGTAACTTTGGGAAGGGCTGTGCTTTAAATGTACTTTTACTTTGCAGGAGAAATGAAAATCGTTAACTACTCAGCAGTGGCAATTTGTGACGCAGGGATGGTCTGGCATGAAGGGCAAGAAGACCCAACTGCAGAAGAGGTTAAACTGGCTGGAAGCAGGAATGCCGGAGACTGAGGAATATCCTGTGAGGGAGTGAAGTTTCCTGTGGTGATGAAGTAAGGAACAGCCACAACTTTGTCTTGTAGCCACCCTGCAATGCTCAGGGGTCACTTTTGGGCAGCAGATCTGGGTGGGGGATGGACCTGAGGCTGGGCTGAGGCACCCCATGCCATCGCTCATGGGATATGTGGTGGTGGAAGTGTCTATAAGGAATTGGCTACTGATGCATCTTTGCAAACTCCTTGTAGAACTGCTGATGGTAATAGGATTCTGCCCTATTCATTGCTCATTAATTATTATTTTTTTAAATATTTAAGCACAAGCGTGTGCTTAATTCACCTCAAGGGGTACGATAAAAATTCCCAACAACTTTTGATAGGTTTAAGTATCTAACAGATGTAAATGTGTTATGAATAACTTTAAAAAACCACACTTGCATGAAAACGAGCCTGAAAGTCACAGATGCTTGTTTACTTAATATATAGCTGTTGTGATTGACTGTGATGAAATCGTGCCGTGTTTAATGTCCCTTTTTATTTTGAGCTGATTTATGGTCACAGGCAGCCCAGATCAGCTTTGGTCCTCGTTCATGGAGCAGGATGAATTTGGTCACCTATAGTTTCTGCAGCCTTTTTGTCAAAGTTGAGGCAGTTGTGTTTCTTATAGCTTGTGTTTATTTGAACATCCGCACGTATTTTTAGGCAGACTTTCACTGGAATTCTGAAAATGATTATTGCTTGAAGGAGGCCAGAAGCACTTCTCTAGCTTCCCTGCTGGGCATTCATGTATGGTGCACTCCAGAGGAACTGGGTACCATGCCACTGGCTTTTTCTTAAAGAAGTGCTGTCTGAGCTGGTTGAGAGCTGATCCATCATTTAAACTGGTGATGAACTGTGAGAAAAACTCAGACTATGTTACTAGCACGTACATTAGAGGTAGAAATGAGTTGCACATTTTGGTCTCACCACAATACGCTTGTGACAAATACACAAACAAATGGTCTGCAAGTCTGGCTGGTAGTAGTGGTTCATCCTGAAGAATAAAACAGTCTCTGGCAGTGTTTCCCTGGTGATGAGGTGGAAGTGAACCTGTCTCACTAAATTAGGAATTTTATGTCCAGCAGGTCACTTTGTAGCCACAGAAATACTGAAGTTCATGTTATGCAGTAGTGCATGAGAACACAAGTGCAAGCCTGGAAGCTTGGCCTTTCACCAGCAACATGCAACCAATCCAATGAGCATCCAAGCTGCAGTTCTAGGTGGCCAAAAGCAGATCCTGGACAAGAGTGATTGCACATTTTAACTGGTGTGGGGGGGAAAAAAAAAATTTAAGAATTTGGCTCTAGAGCCCTGAGTCACGTTAGAAGATGTGTCAGTAAGTGTTGTGTTGCAGATGAGTCTTTGAGGTGGATTTTTAATCAAATCATAGAACCATAGAAAGGTTTGGGTTGGAAGGGACCTTAAGGATCATCTAGTTCCAACCCCCCTGCCATGGGCAGGGACACCCTCCACTACAGCAGGTGGCTCAAAGCCTCATCCAACCTGACCTTGAACACTGCCAGGGATGGGGCAGCTACAACTTCTCTGAGCAACCTGTTCCAGTGCCTCACCACCCTCGTTGGAAAAAATTTCCTCCTTAGATCTAATTGCAATTTCCCCTCTTTCAGCTTAAAGCCATTGCCCTGTGTCCTGTCACTACACACCCTTCTCCAAAGCCCCTCTCCAGCTTTCTTATAGGTGCCCTTTATGTACTGGAAGGCTGCTGGAAGGTCTCCCTGGAGCCTTCTCTTCTCCATGCTGCACAACCCTAACTCTCTCAGCCTGTCTTCATAGCAGAAGTGCTCCAGCCCTCGACTCGTTCTTGTGGCCTCCTCTGGACCCGCTCCAGCAGCTCCATGTTCTTCTTGTGTTGGGGACTCCAGAACTGGACACAGCACTGCAGGGGTTCTCACGAGAGCTGAGCAGAGGGGCAGAATCCCCTCCCTCGACCTGCTGCCCACGCTGCTTTGGATGTAGCGCAGGACACGGTTGGCTTTCTGGGCTGCCAGAGCACATTGCCAGCTCATGTTGAGCTTCTCATCCACCAGCACTCCCAGGTCCTTTTCCTCACAGCTGCTCTCAATCCATTCTCCACCCAGCCTGTACTTGTGCGTGGGATTGCCCCGACCCACGTGCAGGACCTTGCACTTGGCCTTGTTGAACTTCATGAGGTTCTCACAGGCCCACCTCTCCAGCCTGTCGAGGTCCTTCTGGATGGCATCCCTTCCCTCCAGCATGTCCACAACACCACACAGTGTCGTCAGCAAACTTGCTGAGGATGCACTCGATCCCACTGTCCATGTCGCCGACAAAGGTGTTAAACAGCACCAGCCCCAGTACTGACCCCTGAGGAACCCCACTCGTCACTGGTCTCCACTTGGATATCAAGCCATTGACTATATCTTTTTGAGTGCCACCATCCAGCCAATTCCTTATCCACCAAGTGGTCCATCCGTCAAAACCATGACTCTGCAGTTGAGAGACAAGGATGTTGTGTGGGACAGTGTCAAATGCTTTGGACAAGTCCAGGTAGACGACATCAGTTGCTCTTCCCCTATCCACCATTCCTGTAACCCCGTTGTAGAAGGCCACCAAATTTGTCAGGCAAGATTTGCCCTTAGTGTAACCATGTTGGCTGTCACCAATCACCTCTCTTTTTTTTTTCCCTGTGTGCCTTAGCATAGTTTCCAGGAGGATCTGCTCAACGATCTTGCTGGGCACAGATCATCCACTTTAATTTTGCTGCAGGATTTCCTGTTGAGCGCACGAGCTGTGTTAGTTCTGAGTGGGTCACCTGGCCTGCCTCACTGGCAAGCAACAGGCTGGTAGAATTTCAGTCACAGGAAAAGACAGATTTTCATCTTTTACCAAATTATTTTTCAGACTCCTGGTGTTTATTACAGTACGTCAGGAAACAAAAGGGTCTTGTGCTCTGCGAGGAAGTCTCTTAAGTTCCTGTACAGTAGTATAAATCCTCTGGACCTGTGTGCTCCCTTACGAGGGAGCCCTACGAGGATTGGTCATGATCTGGTGTAAGTTTTGCAAGAAGACTGATTGGTGCACATCCTCTACTCTGCTCTCCTGAGACCCCCCCTGCAGTGCTGCGTTCAGATCTGGGGTCCCCAGTACAAGAAGGACGTGGAGCTGTTGGAGTGGGTCCAGAGGAGGCCACAAAGGTGATCCAAAGGCTGGAGCACCTCTGATATGGAGGCAGGCTGAGAGAGTTGGGGTTGTTCAGCCTGGAGAAGAGAAGGCTCTGGGGTGATCTTATTGCAGCCTTCCAGTACCTAAAGGGGCTACAGGAAAGCTGGAGAGGGACTTTTTACAAGGACATGTGGTGACAGGACAAGGGGCAATGGCTTTACACTGAAAGAGGGGAGATTTAGATTAGATATAAGGAAGAAATTTTTCCCTCTGAGCGTGGTGAGGCACTGGCACAGGTTGCCCAGAGAAGCTGTGGCTGCCCCATCCCTGGCAGTGTTCAAGGCCAGGTTGGATGAGGCTTTGGGCAACCTGGTGTAGTGGAAGGTGTCCCTGCCCATGGCAGGGGGCTTGGAACTGGCTGATCTTTGAGGTCCCTTCCAACTCAAACCATTCTGTGATTCTATGCTATCACAGTGTTACCAAATACTTACACACTGTTGTTAATGACACTATTTTAAAATGCTAATATTTAGGTTGAACACAAGCTAATATTAATTCCATCCTCATTAGTGCACTTATAATTTTTAGCCGTTTCAGGCTTCTGCTTTTGCTAGAGAGTTAACCACGTATTCTAGGCTGGGCTTGCTTAGCTGTTCCGCAGCGATGTCGGTCTGAAAACGGCCCTTGCACCTTTGGTGCCGCCGTCACTGCTACGGTGATCGTTGGTGCACTCACGCAGGGAGCTCGCCCAGTCTTTCTTCCACCTGATGAAACCCAGAACTGCTTCACTGTGCTCTTTTGGTGAGCATAGTGGTTCTTTAAAGCAGGAGAACATCAGCTGAAATGTCTGGCAGCCTTACTGACGCAGCAGAAGCATGACAGCGAGGGCATTTGCTGAGGATGTGGGAGACTGGAGTTCAGGTCTCAGCTTTTAAGGGGTTAAACGGGCCTTTGAGCTTATGCCTCATTTTTCTTGATACCGCCATGACTGCTGCACGTGTGGTAATTTTTTCCTGTGTATCTTCTTCACAAGTTTCATTGAGAACGTTCTCGTTGTTTCTGTGAGCTTTGCCGAGTGCTTGCTGCTGGGGCATTGCTGGAATAGAATCAGTTAGAAATACTTATTTAGGTGTATTCCCACTGCTCTCACAAACCCCAGTTCGGAACTGGGGTGACCCTGCTGTGCTAGCTGTCCTGCAAATACAGGTAAACAGGACCTGCTGTCAAGACCTCATTAACACAAGCAACATAAATACCAAATACACCTGTAAAAGGAAAGAAAGGACTCTGAGAATTGGGTAAAAATCAAAGAGGTTTTGGTCTACTAATCCTATTCTCCTTGTAAGCAAAAGTAGCTTTTCTTGAGAAGAGGAAATTCTGCTCGTTCATCCCTCATGTCCAGCTTGTTTTCCTATAAATTGGCTGCTAGCACACCTACAGCCAGCTGAAGGTGATTTGGGAAGAGGAACACTGCATTTTTAGGCCTTCCAGGATCCATTTCTCTATTTGCTTCTCGGTGTTTCCAGTTTCCATGCTTTTATTCCAAGTTTTGTGGTACTTGGCACTGTTATAAGTGGAACCTTTGAATTAGCTGGTGGCATAAGCGTTATGATATTATTTCCTTAAAAAATCTGAGCAGCAGAGTAACCTAATAGCAACTTTCACCTTCTCACAGTTGCAAAATTAAGTCAGCTCCAGTCTTTTTTCCAGTTTCCAAGTCTCACGACGCAGAAAGGCAAGTGGCAAAGAGAGAAATGTGCAGCTTAATGGAAGTATGATTCTTTGGCAGGCTAGCCTGGGATTTTGGGAGGCCTGACCCATGTGCTGTGTACTCTGGTGTTGCCAGTGCTTCAGAAGAGCAGGGTTGCTCCTGTGTTTAAACCAGGTGCTCGGTGGTACTGAAAAGGTGGTTCCCTGGAAGAATAATCCTATTTGGAGTTGAATTCATTTGCTTAAATGATTTGCGCAATATAAACTGCTGCTGACGAAGTTCTGCTTGCATCAGGTTTACACAGGCATTCAGGCTTTTTGTCTTAAGTGCAATTAAAGGCTTCCTTCAAATGCTTTAGACCTTGGGATGTTCATTTATCAGGCAAGGGAGGTGGCTGACGTAGCCCGATCAGCCCAGTGGAGCCCGGTGGGATTAGACTTTGGGACTGGAGAGACTCCTGCATCTCCGGGCTCAAAGAAAGCAGGATAGGAAAGCACAACTGAGGTGACACAAAGTGGCAAGGGGTTTTTTTGGAGACTGATGAAAGTATGGGCCTCACGAAAGCTTGATTTCTCAAGGGCACGAATGAAAGCAGCAGAATTATTTCTGCCTGAACTTTGATTAATGCAGGACCTATGAAAAGAAACGTGATAGCTGGCAGTGTACTCCTGGAGACACGCATTCTTTGTGGAGTTGAAACTTTGCAGGAGATGCTAGTAGAATATGTTACAAGACAGGAGGCTGAAGAATAGCTACCCATAAATATGCAAGCCTACTTAAAACTTTAAAAATGATTTTTAAAAGCAATATTTTACATTTTCTCTGAATATTATACAGTCGTACCCTACAGAATTCATTTTATCATGTGTTACTTCATTTTAATATATGGCTTTGGTAGGATGTGGATTGCATATGTAATTTACTTATGTCTAATTGAAGAGTTTTCCAGGTCTGGGACACATTCTAAGACAGTTGTCTGATGTCAGCTTCATTTGACAAAGAGGAGGGGTAGCATTTTTACCCCAGCTTTACGTTTTATAACTACTTTCTCTCACATCTCTTTTGATTCAAGGTTTGGGGAAAAAAAAAAAAAAAAGAGGATGGGAGCACTTTCATTTTCTCTTTTTCTTCCTTGAAGAGGATGAATTAGGGGAACAGATTGAAATCGGTGATTTCACTGAGCCCATGGCTTCTGAGTGAGCTTTCAGACAAAATATTGGGCCACTTCTTTCTACTTGGGTTGCACCTGTGTGCTAGCAACTCAGAGCTGGAAGCGGAGACTCAGGCTAGACATGGATTGTGTATTTCTAGAGAAAATTGTGTGTTTCTAGAGAAAAATGTGTATTTCTCCTGTTCTAGAGAGAGGTGAATAGACAGTGAGTCTCCTGATGGACTGTCTGCAGAGCCTCGGTTCCATGTGTGGCACATACAGCTACAACAACGATCTATTAAGACCCAAATGAGCAGAAGGAGGAGGAGGAAACCAAACAAAAACCTCTCCCCCCTCATTTACTGTCTTTCCTGATGCTACAAGTGGCAATTACTCTGAGAAGGCAGAGAAGCATTTGCCCCCAAGGAAAGACAATCTGTATAACACAGAAATGGTGATGCTTTGCCTGGGTTTCCCAATCTGATACCATAGAATCACAGAATCACAGAATGGTTTGGGTTGGAAGGGACCTCAAAGATCATCCAGTTCCAACCCCCCTGCCATGGGCAGGGACACCTTCCACTACACCAGGTTGCCCAAAGCCTCATCCAGCCTGGCCTTGAACACTTCCAGGGATGGGGCAGCCACAGCTTCTCTGGGCAACCTGTGCCAGTGCCTCAGCACCCTCAGAGGGAAGAATTTCTTCCTTAGATCCCATCGAAATGTCCCCTCTTTCAGTTTAAAGCCATTGCCCCATGTCTTATCACTGCACACCCTTGTCCAAAGCCCCTCTCCAGCTTTCCTGCGTGGGCGACGCGGGTGCTCCAGCCACACGTGGACCCCTGCCGCTCCCCTCAAAGCCCTCCGGGAGCCCCAGCTACCCACCTAAAGCGGGTCCCTGGGCTCAGCTGGTCAGTGCAAGGGGCTTTTCTGCAGGCTGGACGGGGCAGTTTGAGCAGGGAGTTTCGCAGTACGTGTTTGTGCAGTGGGAGAAGCAGGTGAGGGTTGTCACACGTGAACTGAATGGAACCTTTCTGGCTCGACCGTGAGCCAGTCGTAACTCCAGCACGTCCTAACGTTAAAGAGCTTGACTTCACAGCTGTAATGTCCTTTTAATGCAGGTGTGTGAATGAATAAGAGGTGACTGTATTCTTTTTGCTCGTTATTACCATTCCTTTTTCTGTTTGAAAGTCTCCTAATCGTACCTCAGAGCAGCACCGTGTTTCCTGGCAGTTTTGGAAAAGCCTTCAAGAAGTGAGTAGCTAAGAACAAAAGTCGCTTAATGCGATTTTTTTTTTTTAATCTTATTTGAAATAATGAGCCCCACATCTCCCAATTTTCTGTAAGAAACGGAGGTCTCTCTCAAGATGGCAGATGAGTATTATCTGCAGCTGTGTAAGACCACACATTCTCTGGAGAAGCTGGTTTTTGTTTTCAGGGAGGGGTTTTTTTTTTTTCCTTCTAGGCAGTGCTTTCTCACATGGTTCCTTTAGGAATTCAGCTGTGCTTTTCCCTGTTTTCTTTTGGCATAATTAAAAGTAAACTTCAGTTCTTTCTTGCTTGCCTGTGAGGACAGCTCTTTTCCCCAGATCTTCCAGGAACAGAGGAAGAGAAATCCCTTTCCAGTTCAATGCTTTCCTGTTACGCTAAAGGCATCTCAAGCATGCACATACACTTACACACATTTTCTCTCATGGAATTAGAAAAAATAATAATAAAATTCCATCATTTTGTGTGCCAAGTCAGAAAAATCCGAATTTCACATTGTGTTCCTTTGGAATTATTTTGAGGATGGGGTGGAGAAGATATTTCTAAAATGTTTGAGTTTTGTTTTTTTTTTTTTTCTCTCCAAGCCCTTTCCCCTCTCATTTTCTCCTCTTTCTCTCTGACTTCCTCAGTTTCCCCCAAATCTATTGAGAGTACCGGGGAAAAATAATCAAGGATTAGGAAGTCCCTTACCTACTACTCAGAGGATTCTTGCCTACTAGAAGGTTTGTATTCCAGAGGAGAATTCTGAAAGAAGCCAAAATTTAATCTTTCATGCTTTTTCTCTTATAAAACTCTGTGATCAGAGACATCTTAAAAATTAGTCTTTTAGCCTAAGATCAGCTTGTATTTTTAGACAAAAGTATGCATCTAAAGTTCACTGCACAAAGCATCCCATTTTAATAACTTAAGCCCATGAAAAAAGTGTCCCAATAATTCAGACAATTAACCCCGATACCTTTACAACTCTGTGGTTCCCCCTCAGGAACACTGAATCTTTTTTTATAACTTTAACTGGGGAACTAGCTGCCTGGTAAAGGGTCTGTACGTTCCCATTAGTGTGGCTATTTCTTACATCAAAAATATAGTAAGCCAATTTCTTACATTAAAAATATAGTAAGCCATTAAACCCTTAAAACGGAATCGTTAACATTTAGCACACTGTGCCTGGTGCATTAAAAACATTATGTGCAGCTGATCTCCCTGACTCACTTAGGGAAGTATCAAATGGCTTCAGCGGACTTTGCTTTTAATTTTAGGTGATATTGCCGTGTTCTAATTCGCCGCAGTGAGTTCTCTTTCTGCATGTTTGTCATTGGAAAATTATAAAATACAATTAACACGTGGTCTTTTAGAGAGCTAAATACGACTCGTCGTTTTTCATTCTGACTCCCGAGAGGTTTAAGTGGCAGTTTGTGCAGTAAATTCACTATCATTTCAATATCTTTTGTTAAATTAATACCTCCTGTACAATATGACATACAGCCTAACTGATATTCATTCCTTGTAGATGGCACACATTAAATCTGCATATTTAGTGATTATACAATCCCAAGATTTCACTTCGGAAGAATCTCCTTTTCCTTGACCATAAGAAAGTGCTAACATCCATATAGACATCAAATGTTATCCTTTGAACTCTAACCAGGATGTTCTTGACTTTTCCATACTGGCATAAAATATTTGACAGTGTTTCGTGTCTCACTGGAATATTCCCTATTATTTCTTCTTGAAGTTTACGAGTTTAAATCGAACCTACGTGGGCATTTCAGCCACTTTTGGAATTCTATTCCAATGGCTCAGGTCTACAATTTTTTTCTTTGGTTCGTAAGCAAGTGTCAGGTCTCCTGTGTTTTACTCCACATTATAAAGAGGGAAATGATAGAAGTCTTAAATTTGGAGGAAGGAAAACATTTTTCCCAATTATCACAGCATTTTCAGATCATAGTCATCGATACTAAATTTAGTGTTCCACGTTACACGTGTAAGAGACTCTGCGTTTTTTAGTGGGTCAGGAATCTTTTTTTTTAATAGGAAATTCTCCTGTGAGTGTGTGTGTAACTGTAAACGGAGTCTCCCTGTCTTCTGGCTCAGGGAAAAACCATTATGTTCCAGTTCTCTCTTTCTCAAGAGCTGTGGGAACAAATCCTTTATCGGATTTTCTTCACCTGATACATCCAGACGTAGTTCTGTGAACACTGAGCGGTTCGGGGAGGATTTGTCACCCAATCAAATCTTAAAGAAATTGAACCTAAATTTTTTTCCTAGGAATTTGCGGAAAGTATTTACTTTATTATGCTGCTTTTACTGCTCTGCAGCCTAGCTGAAGCTGGAAAATGGTAGAAGTCGTAGCAGAAAATGTCATCTCTATGGAAACTTCCAAACGCTTTGGAGGATGGTGGGATAAAGTTTAGAGAATAATCAATATTTTATTCTGAGCCCATTTCTAAGTGAGACAGGATAAATTAAACTCCTGATTGGACAATTGCTCCTAAGGAGAGCTGTTAAATTCCAAATAGAGGTGGAAACTTCTGAAGTGGACTCAGTGGAATGGTGGGTTGGAGTATCTGGGGCTGAATCCTCACGGGGGAAGAGGGAATGGAGCAAAGGCAAACTGCATCGGAGGTAGGCGCTGTAAAACGCTGGAGCAGAGCTGGCTGGGGGAAAAAGGAGCATTACCACCTCTGGCTGGATTTTTAAAGTTGATAGGGATATAAGAATGTTTATTTTACTGTCAGATTGAGTGTCTAAACAACACAGGATTGTGGTTTTATATCACTCCAGCTACCTCGTTTTTAATACCTTATCCTCACCTCTTCTTTTTTATCACTTGTCTCCTATTTCTATATTGTTCCCTAATCCTGAGCTCTGTCATTCCTGGGAAGGCTTTCAATTTTTTTTTCCCAGACATGCCCGCACCTATCCTCACAACTGGAAACCATTATGATCAATGACCAACAGATGGGCTTCTTGACATCTCTATTTACTTCTAACCTGCAACCCAATTTCCTTTTGTTTATCTGTGTCCCAAACCTATTTGGTTCCCTAGTCCTGTCCTCTTTCTTTCCTTTCCCCTAAAGTCTGTGGAAATGTTGTGTTTCAGAACTGGGCTAGCTCTGCCTCTTTGCTGGAAACCAAGCAGATGCTTAGGAAAAGGGAACAAGAACAGGAAGAGTATGGACTAATCTTCCCCCTCAGCCTGTGGTAACAGCTTTGTGATTTAGGAACATCCATGAATGCATTCCAATTATCACAGTTAATAGACATCAATGAAATTATGCTCTCCTGATTTTTTTTTATGCTTCTCCACAATTATTTAGTTATTTATAAATATATTTTGGCCTGCAGCGATGCATTCTGCAACTCAACAGCTATGCATGATGTGAAAACACACCACTTCTTCAAAGCTGTAGCATGTTCAAAGCCATTGATTTAACTTGTTTTTTATTGCGAGAAGCTGCCTGACAGCTCTCTTACCTCTGCACTATTTACACACCTTTGCCATAGCCACTCAGGTTGTCTCTTTTCCATGCAAAACCATATCTTTTTCTGTTCAGTTTTTGTCCTAGAGAGCTGCATAGGTGCAGAGATCATTCTGTATTGAAAACTGAAAGAAGGAGTGCTCTCAGCCGTGCCAGCTAGATGGTCCAAAACTCCTTTTTCTGCTGGTTAGCAGAGACAGCTTCCCAGTCTGTTTTATGGAAACCATTTTGAGGCACATAGTGGTTTTCCTGCCCAGCCCCTTACGCCAGGGGATTGGATTCCACTCAGCGTGTCAGGTGCCTCAAGATGTGTTTGTGGCACTGAAATCCATTTCCAAATCCAGCTCTTTCAGCCTCAGTGAGACTCTATGGAGACAACATGCTCGAGAGGACTAATCAGACACGTGCTCTGCGACGCCTGTTGTTCAGGTAAAATATCTGTGGTACAGTAATATGCCACGATGGGCACTGACTATAATTGTTTTTAATAGAAAAGCATATGCTTTGTTTGTCTTTTTTTGTCTCAGGCGCACGCTTCCTCCAAGAATTAGAAATGAAAATGTAATCTGTGCATAGCTGAATGGGCTCCCTAACCAGTAAGCAGATGCTAGGCACTCAGAGGAGCTGGAGTACACGGAGTGGTAAACCAGTTTTACGATGCCGTAACTCTTCTGCTTTTGGTAGTCATGGAAAAGAAGAATGGTGTGGGCTGAAAGACTCAGTGGTTTCAAGAGTATTAAAAAAGAAAAGAGAAAATCCTCAGTTCCTCATGAACTAAGGCAAAGGGAAGATTCAGTCCTCTGTGGCAGGTGCTGAGCACCTACTGGTACCAATCCGTCATGCCTGTGGTTTCCCATCTTGGCCAATACACACGATTTCTAATGCCTAACAGGAGCCCATGTATTTATAATCTGAATTTACTGTATGTCAGCATATTTTTTGCCCATCAGGCAGAGAGTCCTTGTTAATCTCACAACTGATACACATTTTAAACTACCTGACTCGCCTGTAGCTATTGACTGAGACATTAATCCAATTGGATATGACAGATTGCAGTGAAGCCAAGCACTATTAAGGCTGGCTTTATTACTCCCTGCTTCAATTATTTTGCTGATTTGGTATAATTGCAGTGTTCTAACTATACTGGGCCCTGATTTGCATCAAACTGTTCTGCTTGGTTTCTCTGGACCGCTCGGCGTGGCCCATCTGCCAAAGGAAACGTCGCAATATTCCTGGGGAAGGTTGTCAGTAGCGATACTTGGACATGAGGATAGTGGAAAGAATCAAATGACGTGCCACAGAGGTGGCTGGAATAGTTTCAATTGCTGTAAAATAATTATTTTAAATAAATTCTGCGTAGGTAACTAACCTGCATCTTCCTGATTACAAAAGCTTACGAAGCTTCTAGAAAAGCTTAAGACTTTCTGAAAACAGAAAATTATGTAGAAGTAGCCTGCAATCCTGAAGTAGGGCAACTGATGGTGAGCTCTAAAGTACTAAGCCACTCTTTCCTGTTGAAAAGTCCCTGTGCATGCAAAAAAAAGCTGTTTAACTTGGTCCTTTCTGTATCAAAACCATAGAAACTGTTATTCTATGGGCTATCCTGTGTGTCCTAAAGTAGATGGCACAGTCTGGTCATTTTCAGGGGCAATAGCTGACATCTCCTGCTTTTTGCCCTTTACCAAGACACCTTTATTTCATCTTGGTAGGGAGAAATACAAAGAAGGATGTTCAGCCCAGGAATTGTTCTGTCACTGTTCCCTGGCCTTGCTGCACAGACCTGGAGTCAAATGTTGTTTTAAATAATTGAACTATGTCCTGGGCTGCATCCAAAGCAGCGTGGGCAGCAGGGCGAGGGAGGGGATTCTGCCCCTCTGCTCTGCTCTCCTGAGACCCCACCTGCAGTGCTGTGTTCAGCTCTGGGGTCCCCAGCACAAGAAGGACATGGAGCTGCTGGAGCGGGTCCAGAGGAAGACCACAAAGGTGATCCAAGGGCTGGAGCACCTCTGCTATGGAGACAGGCTGAGAGAGTTGGGGCTGTTCAGCCTGGAGAAGAGAAGACTCCGGAGTGATCTTATTGCAGCCTTCCAGTACCTAAAGGGGCTACAGGAAAGCTGGAGAGGGGCTTTGGACAAGAGTGTGTAGTGATAGGACAAGGGGCAATGGCTTTAAACTGAAAGAGGGGAGATTTAGATTAGAGATAAGGAAGAAATTCTTCCCTCAGAGGGTGGTGAGGCACTGGCACAGGTTGCCCAGAGAAGCTGTGGCTGCCCCATCCCTGAAAGTGTTCAAGGCCAGGTTGGATGAGGCTTTGGGCAACCTGGTGTAGTGGAAGGTGTCCCTGCCCATGGCAGGGGGTTTGGAACTGGATGATCTTTGAGGTCTCCTCCCACTCAAACCATTCTGTGATTCTATTTCTGTCTCCCTGTGTCACTGGGATGTCACAACACCTCCCAAATGTCAATCTTTGCAATTGTAGATGAATACCGAGTTTCCAGAATTCATCCTTTGCAGGGTAGCCCATAGTTGCAGAGGTCATTTCTTTGCCAAGAAGGGGAACAACTGCCCTTGCTGAAGGTGCCAGCCTCAGTCTGCAGCGCCGGAAGAGTTCGGGTTTCATTCAGCAGTTGTGTCTGAATAGGGCTGAAGAATGAACCATGAGATGTTTTTTTCATATTCAGCAAAAGAAGACTTCCACACTGCTTTCATTAAGCAGCAGCAGCTCAAAAGCAGACACGGTAGAGAGGGAAAAAAATTCAAATTGTGAGGCTGTAGGAAAAAAGTGTGGGGAAAAGCACGGTTTAGATCCCTGAAGACTGGAACAGTAAGTGAACCTAAATGTTACACTGTTTCTTGCTCCCTGGATAAATATTTAAGTTTAAAGTCAGGGGAAACTTATTCTTAAGAGTGAAAAAAAGCAAACTATGAAAGGCTTTTGACAATGGAAAATACATCCTCTCCCAAGCTAGGTGATCATAAAGAATGCCGCCTTTTAACGTGCCTGGACGAGCTTTAAAAATGACTCAATAGATTGTAGAATTCAGCACATTTTCTTCCCAATTATTTTTGAAGAGATTCTGACAAATGTTTTCTAAGGGGGGAATGGCAGACTGTCTATTTTATTTGAGTTTTATGGGACTTTTATTTTTATCCTGTCAGGAGAAGCAAATGGCAGAGCTATGATTAGGATAAGCCATGTAAGAGGGCTCGCTCTGCACAATTTATAGTCCAGCTTGCTTTAATCTGTCAGGGAACGTGTGTTATATTGCCTTTCAATAGAGGATAGAGCTCTGGCTATATATGTTAATAAATTCTATCCAGACAGTCCTAAAAGATGCCAACAATTGCTGGAAGTACTTGGAGCAGAAACTGTCTGCAATTTTCAATCCTTGGAGGACTCTTCTGGATACTGTGGATTTCTTTTAACAAAAAGCAGACAAACAAAAAAAGCCCCCAGCATCCCTGCTATCCAAAAACCCTTTGGACAAACCATGGTATTTTTTAGGAATTAGATTTCTAAAATTTACCATCCTGATAACAAGACAGTGGTTATTATTACCAGTGGTTTCAAAAACTTTTTGTATTATTTTTTCGTGATTTGTTTTGTGTTTTTTCCTTTAGACTGTGAATTGAATAGCAGGTTGGCTTTTCCTAGTTCCTGCCTGTGGACACCCAGAACTAGTCCTCAGTATTAAAAGTAATCTCAGTATTTTATTTTAATGTTTCCAGGAAGCTTGCAGACTCTCTCCTGTGGACTACTGCAGCGTTGTAATTCCCTGTGAACGGAGATGTGAGACTGGAGCTATCAGCTGCTGAAGAGGAAATGCAAAAGTGGGTATTGGTCTCTCCATTCAAGACACTCTTTCACTGCTGGAACCAGGAGTTGATATTTTGCTACTCCTTTTCTACACAGAGAGATTTGCTTTTTAGGACAAGTTCATGTAGTTACTTTAAATTTAGTTTCGTGGCACGATGAGGTATATAGAGCAGTAGAACCACGGTGCAATAAGTAGTCAGGTATGTCTAAGCAGATGCTAAACAGCTTATCCCAGTGGTGAGTATTTGTGTGCTGCAAAATCCCTGAAGCTGTGTTAAAACACAGTGTCATCCAAAACACAGTGCAGGTTTGTTTATGCATGTTTGGTAAATCTGAAATTCTGCACTGATGCAGGGTATTTCTCCTTGTTTATTTATGTCTTTATTGGATTACCACTGGCATCTGGTTTCAGCTCTTACACCTTATGATGGATTGATTTTCTTCACTGAGGTGAATGTGATAGGAAAATTAGATCTAGTATTTGCACGGATAGATTCAAGTTTTGTATTGTACAACAAGCTTTGAAAGCTGAATAACAGGATTCTTGAAATGTCGTGGAAAATAATTGAGAGTTCTTAAAAAAAAACCTTTCCACATTGTTCTCCGAGACTGTTTTTGCAGTGGCAAGTTTTGCAAGAAAAAAGTCACAAGTGAGAAGCCTGAATGTTAGTCTAACCTCAAAGGAGAAGAAACAGCCTCCTCTGTTAAAGGTTAAGAAAATGAAATGTATGGTCTTTTCCATGAGTGTCAAATGTTTTTTGAGAAAAGGCAAAGTAATTGCTTTAAGTAGTGGAAGAGAAAATAACCTTCACACATGGTGTTATGGTGGCTGACTAGTCAAAATTAACGTTAAAACTTGTGTAAGGATCAATGATGACTTCATTGTAAGCAGAGAGAAATAAGCAAAAATAAAATTTTTAATATCACATTCACTTGAAAAACAAAGCTGCAAACTTGAAATAGCAAATGCTTAAACCACTTATGTCAGATCATCGTGAGAGTCCAAAGAAAACAGAAAAATTATACCCCAAAAAGACTGAGAAACGCTGTTTTTTTCCTAAAAGCACAGGATCACCTTTCTGGACCCCTGCGGAGTCGGACTGGAACTACCTGTAAGCAGCAGATACGTGATGGCCTTAGTGCTTCCTTTATTTCCTAATCTTCCAGTTATCTTTAGTTAGTAATTATAAGAAATCACATATTTAACAAAGATTTTCATTTGAGCTTTTCCTCACTCTTTATTTTGCTTTGACTTTCTTCTTCCAGATGAGAATAACCCAATATTAGAATTAAATTTAGGAAGGCAAGTTTGAGATACTGGTGCTGCTGTTGATTGGGAGCTACTTCAGTCTAGGACCAAGGTATTTGAAAGAAATTGGAGCAACTGGGTGTAGTGGAAGGTGTCCCTGCCCATGGCAGGGGGGTTGGAACTGGACAATGTTTAAGGTCCCTTCCAACCCAAAGCATTCTAAGATATTTCACTAATATAAACGTGCAGTTGTGCAACAGGACACTGGGCAAAGACTCGAGAAGGTTGTTTTGCTGCTGGTTGTTGTTTTTCCCGAAAATGGTCAGTCCTGAGGACCTAGTTAGCTTTTTAACCTTAAAACTGACATTTTGCAGACACTTCTTAAACACAGCTGTGGTTTAAAACCTCTCTTGTCTTTATGTCACTGTTGCAAACTCTGAGCACAACAAATGCAAGGGCTCGTTTGGAGCCACCCAACTCCCTCCTCTTTTTTTTTTTTTTCCCCCTCCATAGATTCATAGATTTCTAGGTTGGAAAAGACCTCAGAGATCATCGAGTCCAACCGTCCCTAATCCCCATTGAACCATATCCCTAAGTAGATCATCCACCCTATTCTTAAACACATCCAGGGATGGGGACTCAACCACCTCCCTGGGCAGCCTATTCCAGTGGCTGACAACCCTTTCAGAGAAGAAATACTTCCTAACATCCAACCTGAACCTCCCCTGACTAAGCTTATACCCATTTCCTCTTGTTCAGTCACCCATCACTAATGTAAAGAGCCAGTATCAATATAGATAGAAATCCCATTTAAACTTGTAAATAAAAATTACTAAATCTTTTGTTTGTTGCCTTTCCTGAGAAGGAACAAAGTAAAATAAAACATGAGGAGCAATCAAAGGAGAATGCTAAAGCTGCTGTCTGTGTGAAGAGGTCTTGTGATAGCATTAGATTTGTTGAAAAGTCACTAGAGTCATCTAGTAAGTGCCTGATTACTAAGATTTTTTGTACCAACCCATCAATCAGGATGTGTGCAGCAAAATTAGAAGGTAGATAACACTTGCAATTAATTTAGTGTTTATGACTATAGCCATAGTCATTTATGAGTATTTAATCGGCCATGCTGCGAGAAGGAGATAATCTCTTTCATTAGAATTATTTTTTTCCCTGTAGAACAAGCACACAAAGTTGTGGACTAAGATGGTTGATTCGAAAACAATTGTGTCCTTTGGTGAATTAAGCTCTAGCTCTAGGTCAGCTGGCTTCTAGAGTACTCAGCTTTGTGTAAAAGAGTTAATTTAAAATCTATTGAGTTGGAAAAAAAAACCCACAAACACATTGGTTTTGGTTTGCTATTGTCCTAATGGAAAGCACTCCCTGAAACCCACATCATCCAAACCATCTATTCCACAAAACTGCAAACTTACATCGCAACTAAAATTAGACAATTTCATCCCAATTTATTGCCAAGATATTGCCTTTTCAGTGTTTGACCTGTAAAGCTAGATGTCAAGCACTCAATTATTTTTTCACATCAGAAAGTTCTCCCAAGAACTGATTGAATTCTTCTGGAGTGAATTTTTGCTGAGACACACCGAACTCTCTTATAAGGCATTCCAGGTTGTACAGCACTAACACTGTTACGTGCTCCCTCTCTCAGCAATGCACCTAGTTGTAAAACAGGTTATCCTCCAAAACTGTGACCTTACAAAGAGACAGTCCAGTATTAAAAGTCATCTCAGTATTTTATTTTAATGTTTCCAAGAAGCTTTCAGACTTTTTAATAAAAAGTTGTCTAACACTTTAATAGAGAATAACTTCATGCAGAATTTTTTTTATGACAGGCGGTGGAAGTACTAAGGACATGCTTACTAGCTGTAGTAAGAACTTGTGATTCACTATAAAAAGTTATAGCTTTTCCAGTAATTTCTGCAAAACCCAGGTGGTATCATCACCACTGTGTCGTATCAGAGTCTGCAAAGAGGAACTAAAACGTTAGGAAATAGGAGATGCAGACCAAAACCCCCTGAAACTCATCTACTGGCAGTATCCAAACCACTTCTGCAACTTGACCCATCTTTCTGCTGGGGAGCAAGTAGCAAGTTTCCAGCCATCAGTCATGAAAACGTGAAGCCTGACACTCATTTACATGAAGCCCAAGGTACGTTTTTGCCCTGAACAGTTCTTAAGGCGCTCTCTCCCAGCTGATCACGTAAAACATAAATGAGAGAAAAGACTGAGAAAGAAGCAAAAACGCACCTTCAAATAATGTAATAGCTGTTTCAGCAGAGATGCAAGTTTAAAACTGGTAAAGGAAGCAATGTATTTAATTCCCAGAGGCGTGTGCCTGGATGGAGGCAGTTCCTTTGGAGTACTGTCTTCTCTCTGCTCCCCTCTGCTGCTGGCTTTTCACACTTCCCAAAGGGAAATTTATAATATCTTCAAATTATAACTCTGTACCTTGTGGCACTTTCAGCCAGACTGTAAAAAGCAATTAAAGTAGAATATACAGAAGGAATATAAACCCTCTTGATTCAGATCTTAACTAAATCTCCAATTAGAAGTTACAAAAACGCTTTCCCTGAAGGTAAGTTATCCAATAATTGCCTTATTGCAATTGTCAATGACTTCTCCCCTTTCTATCAGAAGGTTTAGCAGTCTGGGTTTTTTGGTTTCCAAAAACTTGACAGAGAGAAAAAAACCTTCTGAGAAATTTCTTTTCGTTGGACAACCAACAAAAATTCCAATTACATGCTATTTCTTTTCAAAATCATGAAGCTTCCCCGGGGCCAACGCAGATAATGAATTTTGTTGAGGCAACAGATAGAGGAGAGCAGAACGCTGAAGAAAGTTCTGGCTTTTGCGGAGAGGACTCCAAATGGTACCAGAAGAACTTCCAATCCCATATTTCTTCTGGAGTCATGACCAGAGCTGACTTTTTGCCAGCAATGTCCCTTTGCCTGGTATCGTTTGAATCACTGTCTAATATAGATCAGGCAAGTTTTTGGTTTTTTTTTTTTCTTTTCTTGGAGTTAATGTAAGAGATAACTGGCTTGCCCTCAAGCTTTCCTTCCCTTCTCATGCTCTTTTTTTCAAGAAAATTTTTTACCATCAGAGTTGTAGAACACTGGAACCGGTTGCCCAGAGAGGTGGTGGATGCTCCATCCCTGGAGTCGTTCAAGGCCAGGTTGGATGAGGCCCTGAGCAACCTGATCTAGTTGGAGATATCCCTGTTCCTTGCAGGGGGGTTGGACTAGATGACCTTTGAAGGTCCCTTCCAGCCCTAACCATTCTATGATTCTATAAAAAACTTCACTGATGATTTCATTTAATGGAGGGTTCATTTTTCTTTTTTTTTTTCTGAATCAATTAGACACTATTAAGGTGAATTCTTAAAAAAAAAAATAAAATCCTGAATTTTTATTTTGAGTTTGAAGCGTTTTGTGTAATTTTTTCAGTACAGATTCAGTGTTGCATCTCAGACAAACTACTTAGTATCTTTTTGACAAACAAAAAAAGATCCTTCTGGGGTCAGGTTATGTGTTTATGGCTGAGTGTCATCTTCTAATTTCATCTTCTTGTGTTGGACTCCATGAGACTTTAGGTACTGCTAATAGTAAGTTGGCAACAGAAGGTAAGTTTGGTGTACTTCATTGTTATTTTGGCTTAACTCTTGGGCACATTGCGTTGTGCTTCTGCTGCAACAATATTCTTCTAAAGAGTAGTTTGCACTGCTTCCATAGGTCTGATGTGCTTCTTATGGAGCTTATCCTATTTTTTGGTCATTCTGCAGCAGTGGTCGTAGAACCTACTTATGCTGGAGGATCTTTCCTCAACAATTACGATTGCCCTCACATCTGAAATTAGAATGGTTTAATGAAACCCGCTGAGATAGGCCTTAATATGGTTTTATTCTTGATTCAATGCGCTGGATTCCAAGAGACATTGAGCATTTTAAGTCTGTTTACTGGAACCAGAAGAAGGTGAGGTTCTAATTAACGTTCTTGACTGTGGTCTGCCTCTGATCACAGGTCAAAGGGATGGTTGTCCTCGTTCCAACACTCGGGTGATGATAAGCAGCCTCCCACGTTCTTCTCCGCTCTTCCGCTCTTGCGCCGTGGTGCCTTCAGAGGGTGAATATTTTGGAGAGTATTATATGCAGAGGAAAATAATGCACTATTTTTCTTCTCCCACTGTTTCTCCCATTTCTACTGTAATTTCCTTAATTCTTTATCAAATCTACACAGACTTGAAAGACTTTATGGTTTTGCTGATGTTGCGGTACTCCAGGGAAATGGGTTCTAAGGCAGCACGAGCAGTAATCTTTGCTTTACAGAAAGAAAACACTGCATGTGAGTGGGTATTTAGCAGCACTGCAGCAGTGTATTACCAGTGACCTGGGAAAATTACAGGTGTAATGTAGTATATATGATCTGAGATGACTTAGGAAACATTAATTACAGGCATTGGTGCAGTAAATTACTTTATACACTTTGCTAGCTTTGTACAAAGAGTAATTGTTCTCTATGTATGTTGCAGAGATGCAAGTTTGAAATGTGCTTGATGTTTCTTGGCAATATGAATGATCTATTTGGGGAAAAGCACTTCAATATATGCAATATTTATTTTCTAGTGACAGGAATATGTCATTTTCTTCTATTTCTCCTAGTTTTTCTTTTATTTTTTGTTAGTGATCTGAAGATCACTAAAGTGCTTTCCTCTGTGTTGCTCACCTTAATTGGAAATTATGTGATTAATTTCTTTTCCTATACACTTTCACCACGTTCAGACAAAAAGCAGAGTGCCATAATTCTTTTCTTAAGTCATAAGTTTAAGGGAAAATCTTTATTTTGTAATGTGTTGCATAATGATTATGAAACCAGTAAAGAACAAAAATGATGGACTGTATTTGAGTAGATAAGCAAGTAAGAAAAGAAGAGAAAAGAAAAGAAAAAGGAAAGGAGAAAGGAAAGGAACGGAAAGGAAAGGAAAAAGAAAAGGAAAGGAAAAAGAAAAGGAATGAAAAAAAGAAAAGGAAAGAAAAAAGAAAAGGAAAGAAAAAAAAAGAAAAAAGAAAAAAGAAAAGAAAAGAGAAAAGAAAAGAAAAGAAAAGTCATGAGTTCTATACATTTATATTTGCTTATAAAATTTAGGGAAATTCTGTCCAAATCTTTATTTTCTGTATTTTTTTTCTTATTTGGGGTGAAAGGGTTCAAAATGAAATGTACCAGCTTGACAAAACTTGTGAGATTAAAAATCAACTTTTTCAGCTATGCCATTGCTATGATAAAATGCCAATTATAAAATTGGATATTAAAATTTCATCTCTTGGGATTCATAATTTGCTAATGAGAGAAACTTAAAACTCATTATGGTCTTTAGATTATTCAGCCAACACTTTCCTATCATTATTTCACTCTGTGAGTCCTGCTCTAGCTTTGTACCATCCTGAATTGCTTCTCCTGGTTCTTTCTTTTTATTAACTACTGTCCGTCCTTCTTAGCTTTGGCTTTGTACATGCTAACAGATATTTAAATTACTCATGTTTTACTTAATCCTTACCATTAATACCATTGAAATGTCCTCATCGCAGGTACGAGAGCAGAGTGGCAATATCTGTCTGAAATAGAATTCCTCTCAAGAAATAAGAAGAGAGCAGAAAATATGCAGACAAACTTGTTTCATTAGAGGCCTGGTGAGGACCTGGGTGTTTGTGAGTTGAAGACTGCACAAGCCATGAGACTCTTGGATGACATAAAACGTCCCTTTGAGACTGGAATTTTCTGTAAGTCTCTAAATTAATCCAGTGGTATTTCTCCTTTTTTTTTTTTTTTTTCCCCTCATTCATCCTACATCTCATTAGATATCCTGCAGTCTAACTTGTGAATATCCCTGCTGAGTCTTTGCACTTTTTCTTTTCACTTTGACTATGACAGACAAATTATCATGCATTAATTCCAGTGTAATGTGCTATCATTGTAATGTAGTCCACCATATATTTTAAAATTCCTTCAACGGATGCATGAACTCATTATCCGTCTTGCTTTTCAGTTCGACCATATGTGGCTTGAGTATTGGTCTATTAATCATGGGAACCCAAAAGCCTGTCTTGATTTAAGAACCCTGAACTCTCCATTAAACTAATTTCTACCTGTCAGTCATCACATTAATGATATGATTAACACATGCAAACTACGTTAAAGTAGCATTAAAGGTTCAGATTTAAACTTGGGAATGAGAGAAAACGTATACGGAAGGGTTTTTTTCTTGGCTCTTGTCTCATGGAAGTTTTTCTGAGTATTGCAAATATTTTGATACAAGAGGGGAAAAAAGGAAAGGCACTTCAAGTCCAAAACTGATCAACAGAATGACTTTCTTGTACTAGGTGGTTTATTGCTGTCTGTGTGCAGTTAGAGCTACACTTGGAAAGATTGTTTTTAATATGACTTAAATTCAAACTCTAATTTCTCTTTTAAAGTCAAATAATCATTTAAAAAAGTTTGTGCCAATACGCACAGGCTTACACTTGCACACTCATGTTCACGTATGCACAGTGTAATATTCCAGAATGTTTCCATGGAAACCTTAAGTGAAGCCTTAGTGTGTGTTTATTGCATATATGTAATGACATAAATGAATATGCTGATGTCACAGCACAGTACAAAAATAGGGAGGGAGGGAAATACGTCACCTACTGTTGCATAAGATGTGGTATCTTAAAGAGTCCATTTTTGGCCTGATTTTGATTTTCTCGACTTTTATACGTTCTTGTATCCTGAATCCAATACAGGATTACAGACAATTTAAATTATGCTCTGTCAGTAAACTTCTCTAGGAAAACAGAGGAAAGTAAAAATGGACCAAATCTTCAGAAAGAGGAGTGTGAAGAGAATTTAAGCCATTGAAGCTGTGTAAATATTAAATATTAAAGAAACATCTGTTTGAATTAGGTTTCTAAATATCTTTGAGAATCTAATGGACTTCTCAAAGGTGAAGGAGTAATTCATAGTGAATTGTTTAAGAGCAACGAAACTAGTGAAGGGTTTAGAGAACATGTCCTGTGAGGAGTGGCTGAGGGAGCTGGGACTGGTCAGTCTGGAGAAGAGGAGGCTCCAGGGGGACCTTATCGCTCTCTACAATCACCTGAAAGGAAGCTGTAGGGAGATGGGGGTCGGTCTTTTCTCCCACGTTAGGAATGACAGGACGAGAGCAAATGGCCTCAAGTTACGCCAGGGGAAATTTAGGTTGGATATCAGGAAGAATTTCTTTCCAGAGAGGGTTGTGAAGTATTGGAACAGGCTGCCCAGGGAGGTGGTGGAGTCCCCATCCCCGGAGGTGTTTTAAAAACCGTGTGGATTTGGTGTTGAGGAACATGGTTTAGGGACCCTGACAGTGCAGGGTGACTGGTTGGACTCGATGATCTTGAGAGTCTCTTCCAACCAGATGATTCTATATATAGGACAAGGGGTAATGGTTTTAAAATAGAGGGAGGTAGATTCAGGTTGGATATTAGGAAAAAATTTTTTACCATAAGAGTTGTAGAACACTGGAACAGGTTACCCAGAGAGGTGGTGGATGCTCCATCCCTGGAGACGTTCAAGGCCAGGTTGGATGAGGCCCTGAGCAACCTTATCTAGTTGGAGATGTCCCTGTTCCTTGCAGGGGGGTTGGACTAGATGACCTTTGAAGGTCCCTTCCAGCCCTAACAATTCTATGATTCTATGATTCTATGAATCCAAATATAGAGCCTAAATACATCACAGGTAGCACTTCCTTTTGAAGTCAAAGGTGAAATTGCACTGTCCTGGAGCCAGGGTTGCAAAGCTAATTTTTACTTCAAGACCAATTCAGAGAGAAGATTTTATTCTTCTGCTGTTTAAGATGGTAAAAGTTTTGCTACTGACTTAAAAAAAAAAAAGTGCTGTATAGCCCAATAACTGCAATAAACCAATGCTGCTATTATTTTACCTATAACTGGAATTTATAAAACATATTATCCTCCTGTGCTCGACACAATGCAGTGTGCACACACACATAAACAGATTTCGAGAGACAGGCTGCTGGGTAAGTAACCTTTTAGGCAGAACAGCTGAGTTTTATTGGCTGAAATACTAATAGTATTCTACTATTAGTATAGCAGCCCATGCTCCGTTTATTGATGATTGTAAATTTAGAGAAATCGTTTTCAGAGTAATTCGTACCCCTCTGTTATGGCAAGAATTCTTCCTGAAAAATGTGCCTGGTTCCAGAAAAGGAAAGAATATCAGCTGTTTGAATAGAAGAGTGATTTCCAGTGGCTGTTTTAATTTTTATCCCCACGGGTACACATAGCTGTGGATTCCTTTCATTCCCAGAGAAGCCAATCTGTTGGCAAATGTTATTCCAAGAGTTGTTTTTGGAGTTGGCCTGAACCTGCTGCCTAATTAGAAGACGCACTGTTGACCTACACTAGTTCAAAGTGCTGGTGTTTCAAACCCTTCTGTTATATTGCACTTTGAGCCACACGACTTGGCAATGCTTTGAGTGGTTATGCTCCTTTTTCTCCAGGCTAAAGGAGAAGTTACTCTTACCTCTGTTGCTCATTTTATTTGTCCATGCTCAGACAAGCACTTCTCCTGACTGTTAAAATATTCCAGGGCATAGCTGCTTGCACCTATAGATAGGCTGCAGTAGAGTGGACTTAAAAGGCGTGCTTAAGGGCTTTACTGGTAAGCACATTGTCATGTGTACTTCTGCACTTAGACCTTCTGACTCTCAATAGTTTGTCTTCTACCTCCTAGGTGACTGCTCAAGCTATACTTTAACATGGGGACATTCTCCACCGTTCTCCTCCTTTTCTTTCTGGAAAGTCATGATTGGGATTACTTTTCTAACAAGTACCGGTATATTAATTCTTTCAAAACGTCAAAGTGGTTCGCTTTTGAGAGGAAGGAAATGGTTAGGGCATTTCAGAGATGCTTTGCTTCTTTGGTTCAGCAGAGATCTTCCTCTGAGTTTGATGCAAAGCCATGGGGCTCCCGAACCTCAATTGCTCTTTTCAGGAAATAAGCAACCCACCGGAATGGTTTTATAGAATCATAGAATCATAGAATGGTTAGGGCTGGAAGGGACCTTCAAAGGTCAATGGTTTTCCATTGAAAGGAAATGGTTTTCCTCCATTTCTGCTGACTACACCTATAGCTTTCCGTGGACTGAGTTGGAAGATAGATATCCACTTAAATAAGATAAGATAAAATCTTTTTATCCAAAAGCAGTGATGACTTTAAATAGCCGTAGGCTTGATCTCACTGGGAATCTGTTCTGAAATCTTTGTGTTTGCTGTCCTCCACTGTGGGGAATTCAGTGTCTTATGTGGGAATCTTTGAAGAGCAGGCCATTTAAGATGGACTTTGTCTTCCTTTGAGACTACGCTCAGCCCGGCGCTGGCCACTGAGTAAGCCTGGCCTCGGAGAGGGCCAGGGGAGCCCAGCCCCACCTCAGGTCATCTGCTGGTTGTCTCGAAGGCTTCTATGTGGATGTCTGTGTTTGTAGCTATATAGACAGTGCATTTTCTTTTAATAGACTTTTAAAGGTCAGGCTGGGAATGGATCTTGAAAGGTAAGTGACGCTGCTGTAGCTTGTCTGGTGTACAGAAGCTCTGTCTAAAGTGTGGAGATTCAGGTGGTTCCAGCAAATAGAGGCAGAGATTTAAGTTCAGAATGAACGCTGGCATGCCTTCAGTTGCTTTATTATTTTGTCACTATGCAAAGCCAGAAAATTAGACATTCAGAAATGAAACTCCTATAATAATAATATATCAAATTAAGTATTTACAACATAATGATAAAGTAATAACATTTTTAACTGAAACAGAAAGCCTGCTTGTATTTTTCTTTAGAGGTAACTTGGGGCTGGGGGAGACGTGTAGTGCAATCATTTATTGTAATTTTAGTCTCTTTCTAATAACTATCTGATGTCTGTTATTTTATTAGATTTGAAAAAAACATGATAGGTTTAACTGATGTTTTACCCGATTTTACATCTAGTATTTGCTTAAACTTTGCCTGGACTGCAAATATATTCAGGCCTCCATTCTGCAGTTGTGCAGGAAACATTGTATTTTATAACCTACAGTTACAGGGTGGAGTGTATTAACGGAGCTCTAAACATGCATAAATACAATTAAACTTTTGCTGAATTCAGGTTATATAAGTAGCTGCCATGCTGATTAAGGATCCGAGAGAAAGATTCGGTTTTCTTCCTAAAAGGGATTGCAAATCTTGTGATCTATGCAGAAATCCTTACGGATAGGTTTTCCTTGCAGCATATCTAAAGACTAACAAACTTGAGCTTTGCAGAAACAATAGGAAAAATTGCAATTCCTGTTTAAAAGTTTTTCTTTCTTTTCCCCAATGCTGTAACTTGGAGGCAAATGAAGCGTTCAACATTGAAGATGCTGACAGAGGAAGGTGGTGGTCCCCAGCAGCAGAGCTCCGGGGAGGTAAATGATTTAGTGAAGATAAACCCTCAGAGTCTTTGTAGGATATCGCAAATGCAAGCAGCAGCTGTTGCCCAAAGGTCCTGGTATTTTTGGTTCCAATTTGGAGGTGAAAAGTAAAGTGATCAGCAGTTTGTGCTCAAAGTGTTTTATTTATAACACTTTTTATTTATATTTATATATAAATATTTATTTATCTCTTCTTTTTATCTAGTTTGGTTAGCCTCGCCTGGCCCTGTCGGTGAAAAAAAAGGAGGCGGAGGTGCTGCAGACGTGGGAGCCCGCGTTCCCCTGCAGCCCGTGGAGGACCATGGTGGGGCAGGTATTTCCCTGTAGCCCATGGCACAGATCCACACAGGAGCTGGCCTTTTCTGAAGGAACTGTGGGCCCTGGAGAGGACTCATGTCAGAGCAGGGGAAAAGTGTGAGGAGAGAGGAACTGTTATGGACTGACCACAGACCCCATTCCCCATCCCACTGTGCCGCTCCGGCGTGAGGGAGGAGCTAAAGCAGTTGGTCGGGCAGGACTGATGTTGAGCCTGGGAAGAAGAGGTGGGGAAGATGTTGTTTTAATTTGTCTTTGTTTCTCATGATCTGACTCTGTTTTTAGTTGGAAAGAAATTCATTTTCCCTGAGTCCATTTTGCCCATGACAGTACTTGTTGAGTGATCTCCCTGTCTTTACCTTGACCACAAGCTTTTCCATTTTATCAGCTCCCTCAGTCCTGTTGAGGAGGGGGAGTGAGAGAATGGCTGGGTGGGGGTCTAGCAGCCAGCCAAGGTCAGCCCACCACAGCATGTTGTCCTGAACTCTCTTCTGCCTTCCCTGATCTTCACCCAGACCAAAGGGGAAAACAATGATGTCCATCAGGGAGCTCAGCAAAGAACGTCCAGTGATCGTCTTTGCTTGTGACTTTGTGAGGGAAGAAGGGAGAAAAAGGGAATGAAAGTGTCATGTGATTTAGTGACTCGAAGAGTTTTGTCTTCATGCACTTATCCCTCTCCTAGGAAAACGAGATGGCAAATGTAGTCCACAGCCTTGTGGCCTGCAGTAGTGTCTTTTCTTCTTTATACCTCTTATTTTATGGCTCGCACCTGTGTGAGTTCAGTCTTTCATATCTACAGGTTGCTTGAGTTTCCCAGACAATTAAAACAATCCACCTGACTCAGAGTTAACTCTGTAATGACAGAAGGCAAACCTGCTAGGAAAAAGCAGCAGTCAAATGAATTACTCCACTTGAGCATTAATTAGAAATATTTTTGTGAATTATGACATTCTCTTAAAAGCTAGTAAGAAGTGTTAGCTGGCAGGGGAATTTCAGATGTCACGTACCAGCATAAGAATTTTGTCACCTATTCAGTCCTCAGAACCTGTTCCTATTTTCAACAGGTTTCAGTTCCTATTACATCCCTAGAAAACAGCTCACCACCCAGCAGCTGCCAAGGCAATATTTACAGCTGGATTTTTAGAAGAGCCCAGTATTCAGTGTAGTCAGGTACCTTATTAACACAGTTGCTTTGCAGCCTAAATGGGAGCTGTGGTAATAACTAACAATAATTTTATTTGCCAATAGCAATAGGACAATCGCAAGGATATTAATTCTATAGGCAGCTCACATTTAAGGCAGAGCACATTACAGTGATATAATCTGCTTTGTAAGGGGAATAATGCTGCCAGTCACTTCGTCTCATTCTTTAGGTTGTTAGGAAACATCGGTGTAACATCATGAAAATCAAGGATTTTGAAATAAAGATATGGACATTGAAATTTTGGTAAGAAATCAAACCACAGCTGCTGTGTGGGCAGGTTGGGCATATAGTTCCTTTACAGAAGCTCTTCATTTGCCAGGGACCTTTTGGTATTAATCCATGTATCAATCTCTCACGTTTATCTCAGAGAGCTTCCCAGAGATAGACTCAGTCCCAGAAGTACTCGCCATACACTTGGGAACATTGGGCAGATAGTTTTCCTGCAGTATAAAACTTTCCATTCTTTTTTTTTGTTTGTTTGTTTCTTCAAGGCGTATGAACTTTACCCCAAGAATTGTTCATAAAGAAATGAGGAATTTGAGCCCACGGTAAGCAACATGCAGTTTCCTAATATTAAAGTAATGTGTGTCTCTTCAAAACAGACATAGTTGTTATAGTCTCTCCGTGGCCTCAGAGCTATACTGACAACAGTGTCTTCTTTGTGAGCCAGGGAAGCTGGTTGGAATAGCTGGAATTTTCTTCTTGGCAGCTGAATGATTCTCCCTGCTTGGTGTCTCATCTGCCGTCTTTTCGGAGGAAGAAAAGAAAATTCTTCCCTAGCTATAAGGCCTCAGTTTATTTTGTTATTCCTCTCTAAAGAACTGTTATCAATCCTATGTTATAAGATTGCAATACATATTATAATAATTTATTATGGGTTAAAATTACCTTTATTGCTGTCCATACAAATGCTCCAGATATCTAGCTGCTTTGCATTGAAAGAATGTAAAAATTTTCAGAGGAATTTTTGGAAGCGAATAATATATTTTCGACATGGACCTTTCTTCTGAAAAAAGCCATCCTGGAGTACAAAATCTGCTGTGTGAAAGGCCAACACGACCCGAAACAAACCCCTTGGATCGTGGTGCCACCAAAAGTGGAGTGGAGAACGTCTTGTTCTTCACCAAGATACCCCAAACTGTAAATCAAACACTTCTGAAACCTGGAGTCAACTTGGCACCACATTCTATAATGAAAAGAAAATCTTAGAAGACGTATGTGGAATAGAGGAGATAATGATGTTTAAAAAAAGTTACTGGAACGTCAATTTGTGGGCTTTTCGCTGAATAAAAATGCAGTGTAGGGGAGGCTAACCTTATTCTCATTCAACGGATTCAGTCAAAAATATAAAAAAGTTTCCTTTATATTAAAAATAATGAAAACATTCCAGCTTGAAAGCGTGGAGAAAATGCAGAATTGTTACCTTAGATTCTCTGAGTATAAAATGTTCTCTTTTTTCTTTTATTCCTCTAGTCCTGATGAACAAAAAACCTCCATCGCTATCTTGGTAAGTTGTTCTGAAAGAGGAGGCTGCAGCTCTGCTCACTTGCCAATCATCAAGGATCAGTAAAAGTAACACAGCAATACAGGAGAGGCAAAATATATTGTGCTGCTCATCTTAACATTTTTTTTTCTGTACATGATTGCAAATTCTGTCGTGGAAATAAGTCACATAAACATTGCAGACCCAAATTCTACCTCCTCCATTAGCACTGATAAGATCGTATTAATAAAACGAGGTTCCGTTGCATTTTTCATGTTTTAGACATGATTTATGGGGAAATTATCATCATCTGTCATTCTGAATGTTTCTAGAGGGCACAATAATCATGTCTGTCAATTACTGTACTGCTGCCTTTTTGGAACTGTGTATCGCGTGCGTATTTTCTGATACTGTGAAGATGGCAGCAGAATTGTGTCCTTTTTAGGACTAACTACATAACTATAAAAAAAAGCATTAAATGTATGGAAAAACATACTTCTGCTGAGAAATTTTACTTGAATTGTAACAATGAAGTTCATAGAATCCTAGAATGGGTTGGGTTGAAAGGGACCCCAAAGACCAACTTGTTCCAAACCCCCTGCCATGGGCAGGGACACCTTCCACTACACCAGGTTGCTCAAAGCCTCATCCAACCTGGCCTTGAAATAGTTGTAATATTATTGTCTACATAATATTATAACCACAGAAAAAAACTCTGAGTTGATTTTTCCCAGGGTGCCACATAAAAAAAGGCAACATTTGAATACAAAACCATACGTATTGTATTCTGTGTTCTGTCTATAACAATCTTTAATTTTTTGAATCTTGAGAAAGAAGATGACTTTTTTTTTTTTTCACTTAACCAATTTACTCAAGAATTTCAAAGGAAATTATTGCAGTTAGATGGTGAAATCTCGTAGGCTCCTTTAAAAGTCCCCATTTTGATTTTAAGCGTGGAAGAGCTCTTCTGCTCTCTTTTTGGACACTCAGCTTTAGTAAGAAGATGCCAAACTCAAACAGGTGGTGGAAGCATTCAGTCTCTCAGTGAAGAACTTCATCTCATTCCGAGTAGAGTCTTAAGTCCAATCCAGAGGCCACTGGAGTTAATTGGATGATCTGATCCCGACTGTTCTCACTGGGAATTGAATTAGGCCATAGGACATCTAAACTGGTGTGATGGCATTTCGCCACGACACTCATTAATTACGACAGGGACTGAACTGTTGTGACCCTGTCCTACATGGAGCACTTGCCCTTTTTAGTATTAAGATTGACTTAGTAATGAAGGGATTTACAGACTTTTTCACTGCATAAACCTCAATTCTGATTGGCATCCCGATACTGGAAAAGAAATCCTCGAGCATTTGCCAATGTCCCCTTTGGTTTAAGGAAATATTTAAGGCAAAATCCCAAGTCTGAACCTGCTCATCAGACTGTTTTGCTTGTTTGTTTGCTTATTCTGATTGCATAAATCGGTTTGCTTGGAGACGTGTCCCCTTTTTACCACTGGGGTGTAGGAGTGTGTTATTGTCGGGCTCCCAGCTTGGCATGCCTGATGTCAGCTGCTGCTGGAGGACCGTGGACATTTTCACAGCAGTACTAATGGTAGCTCAGTGCTTGTGCTGATTGCGTGGTTGATTGGAAACTTAATTAGTGAGAAGTATCTGCCTCTGTCTTTTGCATTCCTGTCTTTTTTTTTTTTGTTCCATGTACAACATGCAGACATTTGTGTCCAAACATACATATGTGAAACTAGACTGATTTAAAAAAAAACAAACAACAAACAACCTAGTTATTTTTTACGTAGTGACAGTTTTTGTCGTGCTTTTTTTTGGTTTGATTTCTTTTTTACCGTAAAAATACCTATATAATAATTTCAAATTAAACGACATCTTGCTTTCACACAGCATGATTCTAAAGCAAATGATGATTTTTTTCCTCAAGTCTGCTAAAATTAGACCCGTTCTACAATGCGACACGTTTCCTAAGAAGCTTTATAGAAGTTAGAACGTCCCTAAAAATGAGCACCATTGCCATTATCAATTTCATTGCCGTGTATTAGATTTCTGTGCAGCTGACAGGGTTATCAACCTGGAAAACAATTTCAGCTTCTTTTGGAGTTGCTTCCCAGGTGATCAAACACACAAAAATAGCAAAACAGGACAAAAAAGCCCAACAAAATGAAACCTCAAAACCCTTCCTCTCTCCATCCTTCTTCAAACACATTCATGGGAGGAAAAAAAAAAAAACAAACCAAGACTTGTATAGCCTTTACATTTTTTTGTAAAACACCTGCCATGAGAAAATCCCAGCTACATGTTTTGAGTCCTAAAACTATTATATCTGATGGTGCAAATACAGATTGATGGTAATGAAAACTGCATTTTCAAAAATCTGTGTAGAACGAGCTGAGAGTTTGTTGTATTGAGTCCAACTCTTTTCTACAGTAAAGGTAAAATCACCACATACCTGTTCCATATCCTGTATCTGTAGATTTTTGTTATGCGATGATACAATCTGAGCCAAAACACTGGTTAATTATTTTATCTGGACATATTTTTGTGCCCTTGTAGAGAATACTTGTTTTTTATTAAAAAACCAGCACCCAACAACAGTAAAAAAAACCCTCCAAACCACACAACATGAAAACCAAAAACCCAGAAACTGATAGAAAGATTTCTTGATGTTTGATTCAAAAGTGTTGTTTTGAGAGCAAAGGATTTTTCCATCAGCAAATCTGAACATTTCTGCATAAGGATGGCATTTTGCGTGTGATACGTAGTTGTAAATCCCATTTTCCCTTAGAAGCAGCAGCTGGTTTGGTGTCTAGTCACCTAACTTAAAATAGATGAGCTTAACAGCTGAGTTCTTAAATCACAGTTAAATTTGACACTGGTTTTGGAAGTGTCAGCTTTAATTAATGAGTAAAAAGTAAAGAGAAAATACCGTTTTTCTTCCAAAAAGCTGAAGTAAAGATACAATCACTTTTCTGAATGCTTACTCGTTTTTTTTCCCCTTCACCTTCAAACTTGTTTTATATCCAGGACTTCATGGAAACTAAGGTGGAGACTGGTGACAGCCAACATGGTTACAGTAAGGGCGAATTGTACCTGACAAATTTGGTGGCCTTCTACAACAGAGTTACAACGTTGGTAAATAAGGGAAGAGCAACTGATGTCATCTACCTGGACTTGTCCAAAGCATTTGACACTGTCCCACACGACATCCTTGTCTCTAAACTGGAGAGAGATGGTTTTGACAGATGGACCACTCAGTGGATAAGGAATTGGCTGGATGGTGGCACTCAAAGAGATACAATCAATGGCTTGATGTCCAAGTGGAGACCAGTGACGAGTGGTGTTCCTCAGGGGTCAGTACTGAGGCAGGTGCTGTTTAACATCTTTGTCGGCGACATGGACAGCGGGATCGAGTGCACCCTCAGCAAGTTTGCAGATGACACCAAGCTGTGTGGTGTTGTGGACACGCTGGAGGGAAGGGATGCCATCCAGAGGGACCTTGACAGGCTGGAGAGGTGGGCCTGTGAGAACCTCATGAAGTTCAACAAGGCCAAGTGCAAGGTCCTGTACGTGGGTCGGGGCAATCCCAAGCACAAATACAGGCTGAGCGGAGAATGGATTGAGAGCAGCCCTGAGGAAAAGGACTTGGGAGTGCTGGTGGGTGAGAAGCTCAACATGAGCCGGCAATGTGCGCTGGCAGCCCAGAAAGCCAACCGTGTCCTGGGCTGCATCCAAAGCAGCGTGGGCAGCAGGGCGAGGGAGGGGATTCTGCCCCTCTGCTCTGCTCTCCTGAGACCCCCCTGCAGTGCTGTGTTCAGCTCTGGGGTCCCCAACACAAGAAGGACATGGAGCTGTTGGAGCGGGTGCAGAGGAGGCCATGAAGATGATCCGAGGGCTGGAGCACCTCTGCTCTGGAGACAGGCTGAGAGAGTTGGGGCTGTTCAGCCTGAAGAAGCGAAGGCTCTGGAGAGACCTTCCAGCAGCCTTCCAGTACGTAAAAGGGCTATAGGAAAGCTGGAGAGGGGCTTTGGAGAAGGGTATGTAGTGATAGGACAAGGGGCAATGGCTTTAAACTGTAAGAGGGCAGATTTAGATTGGATATAAGGAAGAAATTCTTCCCTCTGAGGGTGGTGAGGCACTGGAACAGGTTGCCCAGAGAAGCTGTGGCTGCCCCATCCCTGGCAGTGTTCAAGGCCAGGTTGGATGAGGCTTTGAGCAACCTGGTGTAGTGGAGGGTGTCCCTGCCCATGGCAGGGGGCTTGGAACTGGATGATCTTTAAGGTCTCTTCCAACCCAAACCATTCGATGATTCTGTGATAAACAATTATCCTGAATGTGGAAATAATGGACTGTTAAGGATGACCAAGAATAAAATATCACTTGAAAATGCCTAGTTTCTTTAAAAAATAAAAATAAGGCACCTGAGACTATAGATGAATTGGAAGCCGTTGTTTCAGACCATGTAATGTTAAACTTGCTTAAGAAGCCTCTGAAATAATGTTTATTTATCTTATGATTTTTGATTTGATAAAAATAACTAAAAGAAGGGTAAACACAGAAAAAATTATAGAAGCCTGCTTGTTTTGTCCTTACAAAGGTCTTAAAGAATTTCCTTTCCACTTTTCAGTCTCTAGGAAGCTCAGGACTGTGAGAAACCTGGGGCAACTTAACAAAACCTTGGTCTTCCTTCTAGTTGACCTGCTATGCTTATTAAAACCATCGGGCAGAGCTGTGTCCTACGGCCCTGCAGGAGCCCAGGCTCGCTCTCCTCTCCATTAAATAGCCAAAAACTGAAGAAGAGGCTGTTTTGAGTGACGTAAGGCTGCCCTAGGTGTATTTTCCAAGGCTGTCACCAGCTGCTAACTTTATAGATTTGAGAAACATTATCACTCTCTACTTGAAAGTGCCTTTAATAAACGTTAATAGAAGTTATTGAGGAATCAAACAAACTGTGTGTTAAATGGCACCTGCATCCGTTTTTGTACAACTCGAGTGGCATCTATTTGCTTTAATGTTTTCATGATCAAGTGACACTCAATGGCAATAGATTTTTACAACTCTTCAGAGGGCTTTTTGCATACACAGTACTCTCCATTTTTTTTTGTCTGAGCTCTTAATTCATTATTCAGCCAATTATGCTGGACTCTTCTGAAAAAAGAGTCCAGGTTTCGTACCAAGTTAAAGATTAGTTCTCTTTTTTACATCAGCAATGATTTTTCCATATATAGCATTCTCATTTCACTATCTTAAAAAATAAGTGAGGATAAATCTTTGGCGAAACAAGTGATGAAATATTTCATCGATTAATATTTTGTAATTACTTCAGAAACCAAATCATATTAATGAAGACTGTAAGAAGAATATAAACTAGGTAATATGAAATGCTAACTGAAATTATCAAGGCTGAGAAGGAATTTGAAAAGGAAGTAGCCAAAAACTTGAAAGCCAATATTAAGAATTCTTTATAATGAACAGGTCATATTCAGCCAGAGAGTGAAATGGAGAGTACAGCTACGTTTAAGGGACCACTGGCAACTGTCCTAAACCTGCAGAGTCACAAAGTGGTTTGAGGGCTGCTTTCTTTTAGGTTTGCAATCTGAGCAGCATCTCCATGGGTAAGTGAGCACCAAGGTGATGTCCCTTTTATGTCACTGAATACTTGTTGTTCAAAGGAGATAACCTTTGAGTTATCTGAGACCCCACCTGGAATACTGTGTTCAGCTCTGGAGTTCCCAGCACAAGAAGGACATGGAGCTGCTGGAGCAGGTCCAGAGGAGGCCACGAAGATGATCTGAGGGCTGGAGCACCTCTGCTATGGAGACAGGCTGAGAGAGTTGGGGCTGTTCAGCCTGGAGAAGAGAAGGCTGTGGGGTGATCTTATTGCAGCCTTCCAGTACCTAAAGGGGCTACAGAAAAGCTGGAGAGGGGCTTTGGAGAAGGGTATGTAGTGATAGGACAAGGGGCAATGGCTTTAAACTGAAAGAGGGCAGATTTAGATTGGATCTAAGGAAGAAATTTTTCCCTCTGAGAGTGGTGAGGCACTGGCACAGGTTGCCCAGAGAAGTTGTGGCTGCTCCATCCCTGGCAGTGTTCAAGGCCAGGTTGGATGAGGCTTTGGGCAACCTGGTGTAGTGGAGGCTTTCTCTGCCCATGGCAGGGGGGTTGGAACAAGATGATCTTTGAGGTCCCTTCCTACTCTAACCATTCTATAATTCTATAATTCTATAATTCTGTAATTCTATAACGGGGCTTGTTGCGGCCGAAGACGGGGAAGCAAGACGCATCAATATGATGAGTAAAAAGGCTTCAGCTTTATTCTGTGATACTGCTCTTTTTATAGCATAGCTCGGTTCTGTGCACGCTTTCATGCGCTGTACTTAGCAAGCTAATTGGTCTAGCACTACTGTTCACGCGACAAGCACGAGTATGATACACACTGTGATTGGATACAGATTTCTATATTTGTTACAATATTTTAATATTTTTGCAGTTAGTATGTTTTGCTCAGAATCTTGTTTTTCATAGTTTCATCCTTCTTGTTTTTTTCCCAGGGACAGTGTGTTTTTCACAGCTTCAACCTGCCTTCTTATCTCAAGGACAGTGTTCTTTTTATATTCGCTGATACACATTCCTTACTGTTAACACTTGGGCTGCAACATCTCCCCCTCTTTTTTCAAAAACGGCGTGCGCTATAGCTGACAAGCGTTGGGTCACACATTGCATTAAGCATGGTCCAAAAAGCAAGAGAAAGCCTAACAACAAAAGAGGCCCCAAGCACGTTTTGATGAGATCTCTCACCCAACCATCTATTCCCCAGGAAGTCAACCATCCATCGATGCCATCTACCTCTTTCAAGGCATGTAGTTTGTCCTTTAGTTGTTTAAGTTTTCTATGCACTGACTCTCCTGGACCTGTTAAATTCATACAACACATTCCTTCGATCTCTTCGCAACCATGCCCATGGGCTAAAAGCAAATAGTCAATCGCTGCTCTGTTTTGCAATACTGCATGATTGACACTTTCTACATCTTTCGTTAATTCATCTAGAATGCTGGATGTTAAGTTTATCTCGTCACGAGCCCAGCAACCTAGTTGTTTTGCTAAGGTGAGCGCTTTTACTGCTGCTAACCCTGGGAAAAGCGTGGAGGCAGCTACTCGTCCAAATTCACTCCAAAATGTGGGATTGCCTACACTGCTACAGTCTAGATCATGGAGGCTTCTTTTTCTCCTGGTGTGATTTTCACTCCATTCTCTTAATAGGGATATATTGGGATGGAATAAGGCTAGTTGGCCTAAATAACAAGGACTTCCTTCTGGTTGTTTTGGAATGCCATTCCATGCCCTGTCTCCACAAATTAAGAAAATTCCTTCGGGCAACCTTCGAGGTTCAGTAATGTTGCTGCCATTGCAGCTCGAGTATAGAAAGCGAAGTACCGATGCGCTGTCAAGATTAGAATCTAAGGTTGCCCATAGTTTCCTGTTTTTATTTGAGCTGTTTTTTTGGGAAAAAATGAAAACCATCCTCCTATTTTCCCAGCGTTAGTGTTTGCATGCATACTACCAAGCAGGTTTAGTTCTTCTGGATTAGACTGGAGGGAAGCATTAAGTGCATGAATAAGCCGGCATTGTACTGCTCCGTCATACTGTTGAGGGGTCGCTCTATAGATCGTTGTGGTATTGAAGTTGCTATATGTTAGGTTAGTGGTGTTTACTAGCCCTCTAAAGGCTGCCACTTTCCATGTTGGTACTCCTATGAGACAGGTACGGAATGGGTTTCCAATACCGCCCAGGGCTAGGCAGATTGATGACTGGTTTGTTTTGTTAGCAATGGTTACCCATATGTTGTCTCTCGGGCTAATGGAGTTGATTCCGTAGGCCATTTGGCACCACACTAAGATTCCTGTTACTATAGGTATTATCTTACCAATAAATTCCTCCATCCTTGTCATGATGTCTACACTGCTTCTGATATCTGGTACCCATCACTTGTGTCTTTTGTGCTACTTCTACAACAGTCAGTAGTTTTTGTAACCTAAAGGCTGCGTGTGCTAATATAGCTTCTTCTACACTTTCAAACAACGCAGTTAACCTGTGTCGTGACGCGTTCTCTATTCTAAGCCAAGTAGCGAATGCCTGGTATGGGTTAATATCTAAAGCGTGTCTACAATCTGCACAGCCTTGCACTGCGTCACGTTGCGATTCATGACATATGCGACTACAACCTCCACACTCTATAGTTATAACCTGTAAATTTCTACATCTACACCTACAGTGCGTTAGCGGGTATAATTTTGCAGCTTTGCGCGTGCGTATCAAACTACGGATAAAGGCAAAATCTATCTCGTCTAGATCAGAGTCGTCTAATATGTTCTTTGGAAGATTTAGCACTTCTTCTATTCTTCTGCAGAGAGGTCCGAGTCTTTGGGAACTCCTGGATTGCCTCCGCCTTCGCCTTTCAGTTCGCGCGTTGGGGGACATCTCCCCCTCTTTTTTCAAAATGGCAGCGAGTCGCTTTACATCTTAATGGCACCGTTCAATAATAGCCTGACCCGTACTGTTGTACGGAACACCTTTTCTATGTTCAATTCCCCAATCTGCTAAAAATGCAGCACATGCTGTTCCTGCGTATGCAGGAGCATTGTCTGTTTTGATGACTTGTGGTAAGCCAAGGGCAGCAAATGCTGAAAGCCAATGTTGTTTTCACACATCGGAAGGCGGTAGAAGGCGCTGGTGTCGCCCATACAGCTCTGCTGCAAGTGTCCACGGTGACGTGGATATGGCGCAGTGGACCAAAGGTGGGAAACTCAGTTACATCAGTTTGCCACACTCCTCTTGGTTGCAATCCTCGAGGGTTGGTGCCTTGCAGCGACGATGGCACGGGCTTGTGCTCGCGACAGTGCAAACTCTTTCTGAAGAGGTCGAGCAGATCGGTGAAAAAATTTGTGTGATCGATCAGTGACAGCGTTGCCCTTTTTTTTTTCTTGCACGAATAAAACTCTGTGTAGGAGACTGGCAATTTCAGTTACTAGCATATTGTTTTGGTACAGCCTTGCAAAAGCAGTTTCTAGTATACTACTTCCCTTTCCGAGGGCCTTACTATTTCCACTATACCCAAAATTTCGCTGAGCAGGAGGGTGTCAATCGGCAGGGTCGTTGTGGAGAAGGGAGGCAGGCACGGCACCTTCAGGGCGTCCCCTGTTTATCCACACAGTGTGCTCTGCAGCCTCCCTCAGCTCCGCTCTGAGCCATCTCCTTTCACCCTCAGCAGAGTCTACGACAAAGGTACTGACACGGCGTTGCCGCACGCGTGGCCAGTGCGCGCAACAAGGCTGCCCAGTATGTGCTCTGCCGGCTAACAGCGGTTTTTGCGAATCGCAACATGTTGTTCAATAACAATCCTCCTAGCTTCTCTTTTCAAAGTTACGTGCTTACAACTAAGTCCAGTTAGTAATTCTTTGTCATTAATTTGGTACCAGTTAATTCTTTTCCTTCCAGTAGCTACAGGTGGAATCCATACACTTTCCGATTGGAGAAAAGACACAAAGCATATCTACAAGCAATATATACAAGCAACTTTCACACACGTAATATACCTAACAATGAGAAACATAAGAACAGTTGATATATTAACATGAAATCTTCTATTACAAGTCTGTCCATTTGAACCATTCTCTTCATTCGGTGTTTCTGTGATCTCTGCTTGCTCTGCTAATTCCTGGATCTACCCCTCTCTATCTGTAGTTTCAAAAGTCCTGGTTGGCTTTACGTTTCTTGCTGGTAACCAGTATGGACCTGTGGGAAGAACACAAACATACCCTCTTCCCCATGTAAGCAGAGGCGCAGGGCCATCCCATGAGTTGAGTCCAGCTTCTTATAACATGCTGTTGATTTTTCTGCAAAAATGGCACTGGGTTTAAAATTGTGATCCACAGCCATAGTATGTTGCCTAGAAGCAGACAAATTAAGAAAATTTAAAACATATGTGGCTTTGTCCAAGGATTCTTGCGGGGAAATATACGGAAGACTGCCCCTTTTTGTTTATCAAACATTTGTTTTAACGTTAAATGAGTTTGTTCAATAACAGCTTGTCCCATAGGTGAATGAGGGATGCTGGTAGTGTGAGTCACTCTCCAATCCTGTAAAAAGGCACCATACTGGATCACTGTTTGTCCCAATTTTCTTTGGTACTTCCATGGTTTTCTTCAGTGTGAGCAGTAACAATAACAAGGCAGAAAACATATCAACAGTTACATGCACATATTTAGATCGATTAGACAATTGAATATAAGTAATATCAGTTTGCCATAATTCATTGGCACATAAACCTGTTGGATTTACTCCTGCTGGAGTATTTGAAGGCACAATACATTGACGGTCAGGGTAGGCACGTACAATTTGCTAAGCTTGATCTGCTGTCTGACCTGACAGAGAGCATCATCTACTACCAATTGACAAACTGTAGGACTATTCGTCTTTCCTTGAAGCAGTACAATCCAATGATATTGTTGCGTGGGTCGTTCATTGTTAAGCACTGGAACTGAAAAGGCAAATCTAGAACAATCGTTAGGGTGCAAATAAATAAAAAAGTAAAAAGGTGAAATAACCCAATCTTCTAAATCAATCGCCATCAAATGCTAACATTCTGGAATCATAGTAGGATTTGGTACACCCGGTTGTAATGCACCCATTGGTGAAATGATTGTATTAATAGCTCTTAAATCTTTTAACATAAATCTCAATTTTCCTGATTTCTTTGGGGTAACAAATATTGGAGGGAATTATATGTCCTAATTTGAGCTGTTCATTGACTAATTTTTGAGTTCAGTCCAGCCGCTCGCATTTAATGGCCACTGATCGACCCAGACCAGCTTGCCAGCTTGAGTCAGGGCTGGACATCAGTGACGTGTGCTAAAAATTTGAGGTTAGCCTCACATTCCAGTGATTCAACAAATCCCGACCTCATAATGTACATGGGACATCAAAAACATATGGTTTCAAAATAGCTCGTTTGTTACCTGGGCCTACTACTAACAAGGTCTGTGCACTCTGCTGAGGGATCTGTGTTCCACCTACTCCGATCACAGCTGCCAGGGCTTGTATCAGAGGCCGAGAGGGCGGCCAGTCAGGATTTTTCACTATAGATACATCAGCCCCTGTGTCAACTAGGCCAGAAAAGCCTTCCCATTAATGATTACTGTTAAAGGAGGCTGTGCAGCTGTGACTGTCTGTGTCCAAAATTCTTTTGTGATAGCAGAGTGACCTTTATTGTTGTTATACACGCAGCTTTTATAGATTATTACTCTGGCCACGATGTGTCTATGCGGCCCTCACCCAACTGTGATTGATTACAAACAATAGTGCACGCACCTATTTTAATTTTACTATTGGCTATGCCTAAAAAGGAGCTATTTTTTACTTGCTAAACTAAACATCATTTTCTCACACACTCTATATCAACTTCCCAAACTCCTCATGTCAACTTCTCACACTCCCTGCACCAGCTGTTCACACTCCCTTTTCTTTCTCATCCTCTTTATCGGTGTTTCCCAACTTCAGAAAAGAGCACAGGCTTAAATCATCAAGGTCAAACCTCAACTGTAGCTGTGTGTATGATGCCACAACAACTCTCCCCTTTTTTGTTTTTCTGTGATCATTACTTGATTAACCGTACTCTGTACCGTCTGCTGGGAGCGTGACAATAGGCAGGGGGTGATTATTGCTATGCATAAAAGAACTACTAGCAATATAATGTCTGCTTTATTAAAGATTTTAACCATCCTGTCAATTAAGAGCACTGATAAAGCAGAAGCTGTAGCATTAGTTTGTTTTGCAAGCTAACAACCCAACTTATTCAGTGTAGTTAACACCTGTGCCACTCCAACTCCTGGTGCAAATATTGAAGCTGCAATGATTTTAGCTGGTTCCCAAAATTTTACTTTATAGTGTTTCGAGCCCACATTGTGACACGCCTTTACTAAATCTGCAATCGTTTTTGCCCGATTTCTGATAAGATCAAGAGCTTATTGACAGTCTGTGTTAGCATTTTCAATGGCTAACTGGAATACCAACACATCTGCAGTAGCTGGATTTTCTGTTTATCTCTGAACTGCCATTTGTAGCTGATCAAAGAAATGCTCATAAGGTTCCTGTGCTCCCTGCCGAATGGAAGCAAAGGAAGCCTCCCCTGTCCCAAAAATCAGGGACACGTCTTAATGCTCTCGTAGCCAATTCAGTCAGCTGTTGGAAAGCCACTTGCTGTAACCCTGCCTGTGCCTAATTTTGACATGAGTGACATTTTATTCATCCTAAAATATTTATAGCTCTCGATTTAAGAGATTTAACACCTATAACACTTTAGCTATTGTTTCATTGGGAGATTTCCCCATCATTCCTCTTTCTTGTTTCAAAAGCATATTCTCCAAAGTACCATGTGCGTGTTCTATGATCGGTTGCCCAGTAGGATTGTAAAAAATACCAGCAACATGCTCAATACCTCATGATGACAAAAATACATATGTCTGATAAGAAGTGTATGCCAAAGTTCCTGCGAGCGTAAACCACGAAGATTAACACCATTCACTGGTGGCATGATCATATTTTAACAGCTAGTACACAATTGTACGATTGAGCGGGCTTATTGTCGTGTTAAACCAAATTGTCACTTAATAGCGTCAGTATCCTGATGGTAGAAGTCCTGCAAGATTTTGCCTGTATTAACGAGTTTGGTACCAGAGCTGCACTCGTGAGAGGCTCAGCTCGCCTGTTCCCTTCTGCTATAGGCCCTGGAAGCGTGGTGTGCGCTCGCAGATGTATAATGGAATGTGCATGTTTACGGTTTTGCAACACTGATATTAACTGTTGAAATTGCTGGAACAAAAGAGGATTAGTTATTTCCCGCGATGCTGATCGAGACGATCCAAGTTACGATGTGCTCTCTCTTGGTACAACCTGGGCCACGGGCAGCGGCCGGGCGGGGGGGGGGGTCAGCCCTCCCTCGCCTCAGCCGGGCGGGGGGGCGGGGTGGCGATGACGACCCAGCAGCCCTGTGCCGCCCCCCCCTTGTTGTTGTCGCTGTTGTTGTTGTTGTTGCTCTTGTTGTTGTTGCCGCAGCTCCGGCCGCTCGCGCTCCGTAACCGCCGCCGCCCCCTCCCGCCGAGGGACCATCAGCCGCGAACGAACCGGCGCAGCGGGGCCCGCCGCGCGTCTCCGTCCTTTCCAGCCGCGGTTCGTTCCCGCACACGAGCGGCAGCGCCGAGGCAAACGCCGCCCGCGGCCCCGGCAGCAGCAGCGGCGTTCCCGGGGCGCCGCCGGGCGCGGTGGGCGGCGCGGCGCGGGGGTGCCGGTGTACCGACTTCGTTGGAAGAGGGGGAAAGAAATAAGTCTGTCTTTCGTTCGGGGCCCTGGATCAAAAGATTCGATGATGACTTTTCCAGGCCGGCAGCATCCCCACAGGTGGCTGCACGCCAAAGTTTAACGTCTATAGTGTCCCAAGTCCTTGTCAGGTATATATTTGAAGAGCTTGCCTCCGGTACATGGGCTGATACCCAAACCAGGAGTACTGGGAGTTTTATCAAGTTAGAACTGTTAGTAGTGCTGGTTTCTCTAGCACTTTGTCCCAGTCGCTTACCTCCTCCTGTTGAGGCAGTTGTTGCTTATTTGTGGTTTTTTGTGGTTTTTTTTTTTTTTTTCTTTTTTTTTTTTTTTTTTTTTTTTTTTTTTTTGGTTTTTTTTTTGTTTTTCAGTCGCTTACTTCTTTTGCATACCCCCCTGCAATCAGGGGCCAATATCTTTTTCTAAGTTTTAGTCCACGCTCCTCTAAGAAGCTTTTCAACAACGACAATGCAACATCCCGTTCCATCATCTCATTCCCAGGCTGTCATTGCAGCATTCCCATCCCGAACCAGACCTCGGTCTGCCTGACTCACCGGTCAGTCCGTAGCGCTACGATTCCGCCTCTCTCGGGTCGTCCGCCTCTCGGGCTATTCCGCCTCTCTCGGGCTATCCGCCTCTCTCGGGCTATCCGCCTCTCTCGGGCGCCGGGATGGCCGTCCTCTCTCTCGTCCGCGTTGTGGTCGTTGAAAACCCTCTTGATCACGTCGGGGTCACCAGATGTTGCGGCCGAAGACGGGGAAGCAAGACGCATCAATATGATGAGTAAAAAGGCTTCAGCTTTATTCTGTGATACTGCTCTTTTTATAGCATAGCTCGGTTCTGTGCACGCTTTCATGCGCTGTACTTAGCAAGCTAATTGGTCTAGCACTACTGTTCACGCGACAAGCACGAGTATGATACACACTGTGATTGGATACAGATTTCTATATTTGTTACAATATTTTAATATTTTTGCAGTTAGTATGTTTTGCTCAGAATCTTGTTTTTCATAGTTTCATCCTTCTTGTTTTTTTCCCAGGGACAGTGTGTTTTTCACAGCTTCAACCTGCCTTCTTATCTCAAGGACAGTGTTCTTTTTATATTCGCTGATACACATTCCTTACTGTTAACACTTGGGCTGCAACAGGGGCTGTAACTCATGACACTGGAATAACTGATGATGAGGTCGCTTTTGTTTAATAACTGAATTTTGGTTTAGGGGAGTGGTTTTCACCAATAAGATTGTGGCTTGGATTTTACCTTCTTCATTAGCATTGGAATCTTCTTAGTCCTGCCTACATTTTCTTTCTGGTTCTTACAATTTCACCTGACTAATCTGCTTTTCAAACGTGCCTCAGGTATTAAATACATACTACATTTACCAAACTCCCATTTTCTCAGGTGTTGCCTGAAGACACGTGACAAGGGAGGAAAAAGACCCTTCAAGACCCTTAGGTCCTGGCAGAACTTCCTATCTATAGCAGTGGAAAAGGTAGGACTTTCAAACTATCTCTTTGGAGCATAAATTTCCCTGACTGCCATACATTAAAGTTTCTAATTCAGTCAGTGCTTTTGACACCTGCCTATAAAAAGGCCTTCTTGGTTCTTAAGCCATCGATTCAAGCTGTGACACTTACTGCGCCTTGATTCATAGACTCCATTAAGAGGATTTTACAGAAATGTTTTCACGACACATGGGAGAGAAATCTCCTGATGAATGATTTATAAAGGGCTGTTGTAAATAAATGGCAACGAGACCTCTAGTGTGGGCTTTTAAAAAAAGACCTACTTATGATTCGTACAATTGCTAATAAATAATGGGATGAGGTAGAACCCTAAATGTTATGCTTCTTGGACAACATCATTCTTTGCGGATTTATATGTAAGTCCACTGATTTTCAAATTGTGATCCATAGACCCATAGTGATGGAGCAGACATATTATAGACACAGATTTTGTATATATGCATTGTATCTATGTCATATATATACGTAGCATAGCGTATTTTTTCAAGTACTGTTTCTGAATGCCTATTTGACGAAAGAGGAAAGCAAGTACAGGGGTACCATGTCATCATCACTAGGAATTCCTATTAAGAATTTCAGAAAAGAAGTCTGATTGCCCCTCACTGCAGAAATCTTCGCTGTTGTTTCTGTGCAACCAGGCATCAAATGCCACAGAGGAAAATGAATCCATTAATATTGGCCTTATTGATCTAATGAACTTTGTTTAGAGGATGCTTCATGTTTTGAATGGTTGCTGAACCTTACAGCCTTTGCTTCCTCCAAACGTATTTGTCATTCCTTCTACACGATGATCCTAAGAGCAATTGCCATAAGAAGACATAATTTTTGTTTAAATCCGTGTCAGACAGATTGATCTAGAAGTATGATTTGGTTCTTTTTGCTTCTGTGATAAATTACAGTCTTGTGGTACAAGAGTCAGTGTTGTGGTGTAACGAAGCCGGTGATTGCTATGATCACTGCATGTGCTCTTCAAAATCGTGCAACGCCTTAAGATGTCTCACAGACTGTTTTCTTCAAAGTTAACAGGTAGTATCCAGACGTGGATTTAGTGAAACAGCAAAGTGGTTTCTTAACAGGTTTCAAATCTACTGTCATTCATAAGAGGGCTCAAAAATGAGTTGCTGCTGTGCCTGACACAGAATGGCATGCAGACGAGGAGAATGTTATGATTTCAGTTTCTGAATGTGCTCCATATATACTAATTTCCTGGTCTTGCTACGATTTATGGGTAATAAATGCAGAATTTTCTTAACACCTAAACATTACTGTGTGAAAAACACGACATGAACATTATTAGTAGCTAGGCTTCCTTCCCCAGGGACAGAAAATCAGTTACACCTCTCGTTGCTGGCAGCACTTGAAAAGGTTTGGTGAGAATGAGTTAATATCATTTTCACAGCGGAAAGGCTTCCTAGCACACCAGCTACTAGTTTCCCTGTTCTCATATCACCTTCAGAGATCACCTTTGGCAGGGTGTTTTAGCCCTTTTTGACAATCTTGACCTCACTGCTCAAGTCTTGATTGGATTCCTGCAGACATTGTCCCCCCGAATGAACTCGGAGCATCTGAATTTCAGTTTTCCAAATTGCACCATGGAAATCTCCGTACTTTAATGTATTTTAAGCCTTTGGGGACAATACCTCGTTATTCTGAGAGTGGAATAAGTAGCACCAGTACGTGGTAAGCTCTACTCCCACCACTGGATGGAGGAGCTGAAGGGAGGCTTTTTTTTTGCACAATAAGCCTGGACCCAATGGATCTCCTCTGAGCAGAAACCCTGTGTGAAACTCATAGAATAGAATCACAGAATCACAGAATGGTTTGGGTTGGAAGGGACCTCAAAGATCATTTTGTTCCAACCTCCCTGCCATGGGCAGGGACATCCTCCACTACACCAGGTTGCCCAAAGGCTCATCCAGCCTGGCCTTGAGCAGTGCCAGGGATGGGGCAGCCACAGCTTCTCTGGGCAACCTGTGCCAGTGCCTCACCACCCTCAGAGGGAAGACTTTCTTTCTTATCTCCAATCTAAATCTCCCCTTTCAGTTTAAAGCCATTGCCCCTTGTCCTGTCACTACATGCCCTAAGGTGGCTAAGATGTGTGCCGTTGCACACATCTTAGGTGTGTAGTTCAACACCCATTTCACATGGCTTGAAGATGAGGCTAGCTGTGGTGCCAACAGTAATAGAATCTGACAATTCATTATCAAACAAGGCTTTATTTTGAGGCAGCAGGAAAGATGAGCAACAACATGCCTATGCAACGACTCACCCAATCACCAACACCAAACACAGGATCATAAGGGTTGCTATAGCTCCAGGGGACCACAGGGGACCCTTGGTGTCCGGGTCATCTGGCAGCCACAGCCAACCCTGAAAATGCCCTTTGAACGTGGATGAGAGCTGTGCCATCCCTTGGCTCTGCCAGCAGCAGTGTAATTGGAGAGAATAATTCCTTGCCTGGATAACGTGGGCAGCATCCTGCCTGCGCTGTCCTTACGGATCAAGGGCAGGGTGTCAGGAGGCAGGATGTCACTGGAGCTGCCCAGAAGTATATGAAACAATGGGAAAAACACACAGATGAGAAGTGGTCCGTCTACTTACAAAAAGAATAATAAGGGTAGAGTTACGCTACTTAACTGAAGGCAGCTACGTGCCGAGTTAGGTGGTTCTTTCAAGTGACATATACATAAAACACACTCCATGAGGCAGTGCTATCCAGCTGTTATTAGCAGGGAAGTCACAAAAGGCAGCAAGCAGAAGAGCAAGCTCCGAGTCACGTCCTTCTGCTGCGTAAATGTCTGCAGAGCCGAGAAACAGCAACCCCCTTACCGCTCAGCCCTGCGGTCTCCATGCCAGTACTGGAAACATTCCGTCCGCAGCTGAGCTCGCCCGGGGAACCCCATAAATACATTTTTTAGGCGTTACAGAAGTTTGTAAAGCTGCTTCCTCCCCACAGAAAGTTTGATTAGATCACAGAGAGCGATGCGGTGCGTGCGGCTGGTGATGCGTTACTGGCACCGGTGCTCCCGACAGACGGGATAGAAAGTGATGGGAGAAATCCTGTCCCCTCCCAGCTGCCATGGGGGACAGTCGCCCTGCAGGGGACTCATCCCGTCTGGCAGCACCTGCCGCTCCATCCGGCTCACCCAGAAGTACGTCAGGCCTAGGAGGCCCTTTCCCTCCCTACATAGGGTGGTGCCATTTTGTTTCAGAATCCATTTTTTGGCATTTTTTTTTCCTGGTCCAAAGGAAGTGTGGCCAGCAGGTCAAGGGAGGGAATTCTGCCCCTCTGCTCTGCTCTCATGAGACCCCCCCAGCAGTGCTGCGTTCAGCTCCGGGGTCCCCAACACAAGAAGGACATGGAGCTGTGGGAGCGGGTCCAGAGGAGGCCACGAGATGATCTGAGGGCTGGAGCACCTCTGCTATGGAGACAGGCTGAGAGAGTTGGGGCTGTTCAGCCTGGAGAAGAGAAAGCTCTGGGGAGACCTTCCAGCAGCCTTACAGTACTTAAAGGGGCTACAGGAAAGCTGAAGAGGGGCTTTGGACAAGGGCGTGTAGTGACAGGACAAGGGGCAATGGCTTTAAACTGAAAGAGGGCAGATTTAGATTAGATTTGAGGAAGAAATTTTTCACTCTGAGGGTGATGAGGCACTGGAACAGGTTGCCCAGAGAAGTTGTAGATGCCCCATCCCTGGAAGTGTTCAAGGACAGGCTGGATGAGGCTTTGGGCAACCTGGTGTAGTGGAAGGTGTCCCTGCCCATGGCAGGGGGGTTGGAACAAGATGATCCTTCCAACCCAAACCCTTCTGTGATTCTATGATATTCTGAAGACTGCCATCAGGCTGCTGCCGCGTCTCTCCTACGTCTGGTTTGCACTGGCAGAGCTGTACCTGTCCCAGCACAGCGTTCAACATACGCTTGCTAATCAGGTACGTGTACCTTTCCCACCACAAAAACATCAGGGAGATGTTCATTCAGTAGGACGGACCTCTGCATCTCCTTTCTGCGGAAAAAAATACTGCTAATATTTTAATGGCTCTGAAATTATTAGCCTGCTATGGACTTAGAAAAACCTTTAGACAAAAAGAGTTATTCAGGGCCATGTAAATCTAGAAGCATATCTGAACTAGCTCAATATTTTGGAGTGTCATGACCTATTCAGAGAAATTTTTTTATTCAGCTGAAGATAGTTATTTTCATACTCCTGGGCAGGAATGAGTCTCTGGAGGCCTGAGCTGCATTTATTACAAGCTTTTTAAGGGACTTGTCTCATTCTAGGCTCTAGCAAAAAAGAAGTAAATTATTGATGAGTAGGCAGTGCAATTCCCTCTCCAGAGTCTTCTGGTCAAATTAATATAATTGATACACCACAAACTAGCAATCATTTTTTCATATTTATGTCATTTCTATAGCATTTACCTATAAGACAAAATGCGACTACTAGAATGTGGCTGTACTGTACAGTCACATCTGCCAAATTGGAAAAGGATTTTAAAAACATCTCCGCCTTTTTGGCTTCCTATTTCCTTTTTGTAAAGCCGGTAGCTCTGTGCCACGTACAAATAAGAAGTGTAAAAGGCACGAGCCATAGGGAAGGGTCTGTGCTAACGTGGCAGACAGCTGAGCCTTGCGTTTAGACAATGCAGGGAGCGAGGATGTTAAAGGACCTCGAAAGCTGGTTTGGTTTAAAGTGTTGGCTATCATCTGCAAAATGTCAAAACCCTGTGTTGGTGTCAATGTGTCCAGTTTTGGGCCCCTCACTTCAAGAAGGACGTTGAAGTGCTGGAGCGGATTCAGAGAAGGGCAACGAAACTAGTGAAGGGTTTAGAGAACTTGTCCTATAAGGAGTGGCTGAGGAGCTGGGACTGGTCAGTCTGGAGAAGAGGAGGCTCAGGGGGGACCTTCTCGCTCTCCACAATTACCTGAAAGGAAGCTGTAGGGAGATGGGGGTCGGTCTCTTCTCCCACATTAGGAATGACAGGACGAGAGGGAATGGCCTCAAGTTACGCCAGGGGAAATTTAGGTTGGATATCAGGAAAAATTTCTTTCCAGAGAGGGTTGTGAAGTATTGGAACAGGCTGCCCAGGGAGGTGGTGGAGTCCCCATCCCTGGAGGTGTTTAAAAACCATGTAGATTTGGTGTTGAGCAACATGGTTTAGGGACCCTGACAGTGCAGGGTGAGTGGTTGGACTCGATGATCTTGAGAGTCTCTTCCAACCAGATGATTCTATGATTCTATGAATGTGATAAAGATATTGACCTCCTGCCCTCCTTCCTGCCATGCTTCGTTGTCAGTGTGAAGGAGGAACAGAAGAAGCTTTTTCGGATGAACGGTAGCAAAGTCATTGAATGTAATCCAACCCCAGAAGAAAAGCTCTCCAAGGTACTGTGCATGCTGGGACCCAGCACACGGAGCTTGAGCAATCGTATGCCAGCAGCCTGTCTGCTGAACAACAGTGATTAATGTAAAAAGTTACCCGGTTTGACGATTTGAAGATGATCATACTGATTTGGTACAAGGCAGCATTACTGTTACGCTAGCAAACCTCCTTCACAAGGCTGAATCAATTTGTGATGTCCAAACTAATGGCAAAGTGTTGTAATCTACTCAAACTGTAGAACAGATTGAAATCTTCAGAAACTATGTCATTAATATTATTCCTAATGCACCACCACATTTGATGGAGTTAGCTTCTTGTGATTTAGCCAAAAGAAAAAGCGTTTTGACATGAGATTCTTGAAACCTTAAGACTCAGAGTAGAGTTTGACACGTGAAAAGCAATTAGAGTGTGATTCATTAATCTTGCACTGAACGGTGGACGGCTCGCAGCTGGATGGAATTAAAAATAGAGGGAAGAAATTAACATGCTTTATGGGTTATCATCGTAGCAGTGTCGCTACTGCTATCATGCTTTTCTAGATGACTTTAATATTCATGTTAAACAAACTGAAAACTTTTCAGGTCTTGCAGTAGCATAGGTAACACTTATTTCAGTCTAGGAAAGATTTCTGAATACAAAATATTCCCTTTCTTGCTGTTATGAATTTTGGATTTTTTTAAATGTTAATCTACCGTATCAAGAGAAAATTAAAATTATGTGGAAGAAACAAACTGCCTTCAGAAACTGAGATTAGCTAGAGTGTTGATTTCTTTCCTCCCCCTGTTTCTAGATGGTATGTGTCAGAAGAAATCACTAGCCAAAAGCAAGTCATGAAAAATTTAGCAAGATGAAGTAATATTTCACTAATGTTGATCACAGGTGTAGAAATACTGTACTTGAGGTGTAGGAGTGGAGGCTTTCTTGTCGGTGTTCTTGTGTGTTTGTTTTGTTGGTGCTATTTAATTTGAGCATTCTGACAATATACATGTTCCTTTGTGAACAAATATTACTATGGTGTATTCTGCATTTCATCAGATAAACCTAAACTTCAAATTGTTGTCACCATGCTTTGTCATTAGCATCACTGAAATATGCTATCAGTTGGAAAATAAACATGGGCTGGTGGGTAATGTTCACAACAAGAATGGTTCAGAGCAACAAAATTCTCTGCCAGTGCAAAGTCTCTGATAACTTTTTCGGAGCAGAACCAATAGCGTTCAGGGCATTCATAATATATTTTAAAAATAAAACCCAAAACCCAAAAATCAGGGTTCCATAACAGCAAGAAAGCCTGAGGGTTAATCGGATTACAGATTGGAGTGATAGGATTAGTGACTGTGCTTTCTGAATAGTGTCAATCTCTCTATCAGCACAGATCGTGTTCTGAAACAGGGAATCAGTTCCAGCTTATTCCCAAGTACCAATTCTGAGCCAAATTCCAATATAATTGCGGTCAGTGGGAATTCTCATGCAGTGAGAGTGCCAAAATGAATAAAAGATTTACAATCCAGATGTAAGATACTGGAAAAAATAGCTACTTATTAGACAGCTTTTTGGAGGGATCACAATGTTGTTATTGGTAGCAGACAGACAGTAAGTTTTTTCTCTTGTTAGACTTTAGCTGGGTTTCACTTTCATTTCAGGCTACCTGCAGTTCTTTTGTGGCTAGCAGTTGTTGCTCAGAAATACATCCCAGTGGGTTGCACATTGCCTCCACAAGGAATAGCACTTGCAAGGAATACGTAAACCAGAAGAGGTGTGAAACTACTGCCATGGTCCTTGACCTGAGTTGGAACAGGTGTGTACCTTCTGCAAGGATGTCTTATGTCAGCATAAACCGTGGATAAAGAAAGAAGAAACTGGTCTGATCTGGCAGAAATTAGGGGCTTACAGGAATACAGATGGAATAGCAATATTGAAGTCGTCAGTCTAATCAATAGTCTGATCACTTCTGAGTATACAAAAAATCAATCAACTCATCATGAAAACTTTAAGGACATGCTACTTACCAGTAAGTCTATAAGAAATTACAAGATTAAAGAATAAAAAAGATTGAAGAATAAAAAAGATTAAAGAATAAAAAATTTCACTTCCACTTCTGAAAAAAAAAAAATATATTCTTCACTTCTCTATATCATAGAATCATAGAGTCATAGAATGGTTTGGGTTGGAAGGGACCTTCAAAGGTCATCTAGTTCCAACCCCCCTGCCATGGGCAGGGACACCCTCCACTACACCAGGTTGCCCAAAGCCTCATCCAACCTGGCCTTGAACACCTCCAGGGATGGGGCATCCACAACTTCTCTGGGCAACCTGTTCCAGTGCCTCACCACCCTCAATGTAAAGAATTTCTTTCTTATATCTAACCTAAATCTCCCCTCTTTCAGTTTAAAGCCATTGCCTCTTGTCCTGTCACTACATGCCCTTGTAAAAAGTCCCTCTCCAGCTTTCCTGTAGGCCCCCTTTAGGTACTGGAAGGCTGCTATAAGATCACCCCGGAGCCTTCTCTTCTCCAGGCTGAACAGCCCCAACTCTCTCAGCCTGTCTCCATAGCAGAGGTGCTCCAGCCCTCGGATCATCTTCGTGGCCTTTCTCTGGACTCGTTCCAGTAACTCCATGTCCTTCTTGTGTTGGGGACTCCAGAGCTGAACACAGTATTCCAGGTGGGGTCTCACGAGAGATATGTTTCAGTCTCCAGACTTTTGCTGTCATCGTGGCTCCATGATCTTATTAACACAAATGAAAAAAAAAAAAGAAAGCTCCCCAGAAAAAGAAATTGCCTACACTTAAAAAAGAGCAGCTCTCATTTTAATATATTTTCTTTTTCAGTCACGATCTTCATTCTTACTAAAACAGGAGAAGTGATTCTTATCAGTAGTAGGAGGGATCAATACTTGCTAGATTGCCATATGGCCACAGCATCTACAACTGACCTTTGCTCATCTCAGTCGGAAATACAGGTCCATTCCTTGACTGCTACAGGAAAATGGAAGGACTTCTAAGAGTTGGCATGTACTTTGGGTACCAGGAAAAAAATATTTCTCCAAACAGTTACAGAGAGCCGACACTTCAACCAAAATACTTACACACCTTTCCTAATGTTCCAGTTCTGAAATGAAAGGAAGACATTTTTCAGATAATTTTCATTTATCCTTAAAGAGATACGCTCTGACCATCACGGAAAAAAATATCTTTAAATAAAAAGGCATACTTAACCATTTTTGACTATGGTCACACGAAAGCAACCTAATCATTTTTTTAATCTATATTTGTTCATGCCTCAGAAGTGCCTCCTTCTGATTCAACAATGATGGCGTTGGGTTTGTGCCTTACAAGAAGCCATGCCAAAAAGTGTCCCAGTTTGGTTTTCAGCATTTTTTTATTCTAGCAGGGGAGCACACTATGATAGATAAAGAAATCTGTGTTTCTATACCCCTAGCCACTGCAGTAGGATTTTAAATCAGAATTTGCTAACATACCATTGAATATTTCATGTCAACAAAACTTAAGCCCGTCAGTCTATCAGTATTACAGATTTCCAGATGTCTATAATCTCCCTGAAGCTGATTGAAGACATGGAAGTTGTAACAATGTCTTCACTAATAATGAGTATGTTGATTTGATGTGGTTTTGCGTTGTTCATTTCTGGTGATACCATTTCTTTCAGCGTTATTACACTTGGTTTTAGTGCCAGAAAATGGTTGCGAGGAAGTCCGTGACAAATCTTGTGTGCACAGGTAGTTTATTTGAGACTGATGTTGGTAGAGGGGTTCACTAGATACTTGAATCAGCCTTGGGTCAAACAAGGACTACACATGCTTATTTCGTAGCCTAGGAATCAAAGTTGTTTTTTTTTTATTTAAGATGAAGTGATAAATACCACGTAATAGCAGAATATTTCCTGGAAACCGCAGATTGGATTGGCAGGTGGCATGGTTATAGCAACCAGCCACCTCTATTTTCAGAAGACTGCTTAGCACAAAAGCTGCTGTCCCATCAGCCCAACAGGGCTGTGACCTTCCCTCTACTATCTATGTTTTTAGAATCATAGAATCATAGAATCGTAGAATGGTTAGGGCTGGAAGGGACCTTCAAAGGTCATCTAGTCCAACCCCACTGCAAGGAACAGGGATATCTCCAACTAGATCAAGTTGCTCAGGGCCTCATCCAACCTGGCCTTGAACGTCTCCAGGGATGGAGCATCCACCACCTCTCTGGGCAACCTGTTCCAGTGTTCTACAACTCTCATGGTAAAAAATTTTTTCCTAATATCCAACCTGAATCTACCTCCCTCTATTTTAAAACCATTACCCCTTGTCCTATCACCACAGACCCTCCTGAACAGCCTCTCCCCATCTTTCCTGTAGGCCCCCTTGAGGTACTGGAAGACCGCGTTTTTTGGACCTGAAACGTGTCATTTGGCAAGTGACTGCTTTTCCCCAGTCATTTTTTTGAGGACTGACTACTGGATGAGTCAGCGAGCTTTGGGGGATGAGGCAGAAGATACATGGCATAGAAATTACAAGGAATTTTTGATGCATTCGTTATTTTATCAACGTGGAGAGCTGGTTAATTTGATGTTGTCATTCGTCTGATTTGTTCATTGATTTGTGGTTGTGTGTTTATAATTTTGAGTTGCCGATGCGTAGGTTATGCCTTGTGCTACTTAGCACTCTAGTTAAGAAACTATATGCAATTAAAATCTTACATGGCTTAATTCTTTCTCTCCTAGATGGCATTCTCTGAACTTGAGGAACCTCAGAGTAAATAAAAGCAGCTATTCAACCTGTCGCTTGATAAGTAACATCTCTTGTAACTATGGCCTGCATTGGGGCACAGTTTCTTCTCTATATTCTTTTTTTTTCTCTTCCTTTTTTAAAAAGGATATCAGAATTTTGGTGGCCCAACACGATAGTAACAATTGATTGGCCAGGGTGAAAGCTGATCAGCTCCTTGGAAAAAAGAAAAAAATACGACAAAACTATACTTGTCAGAATGATGAAAATAAAGGTTTTCTTCAAGGTTTTAGGCATCTTAGGTATCCTCTTGATTTCTAATCCCATTGAAACCAAGTGGAATTAGGTACTTAGGAAAGTTTTACATCTGTCCAGATAAGGATGATTTTAATCCACTAGGATTTGTTCCAAGAAAATGAGGCTTCCCTTGAACAACTAGTTCATTTCCCTGAAAATTTGCTCTCTCCCACTTTCCAAGTGGTTTTTAGACATAGTGGACCAGGATGGCGAAGCAATGTTAAGTATAATCTCAAATGGCATGTTTCATCCTTTCCCTGCACTCTCTGCAGGTCCATACCTTGCTGTGAGTTTCTACCAGCAGTCTCCTGTGGGTCTCAAGGGCTTCATTCGTGCTTGAAACACACACTGCCTGCTGGACTCTTGACATGACTTCATGACCTGGGCTGCTTTAACAAAGCTCATTATTATACCACAGGATGTGGATAATTGCATCGTCATCTAAGTTACAACACCCTGAAGCTTCTAGCCCATCTAAGAAATATGTTCTGACATCCTTCGCTGAAAGGTGGTGAAGTTAGCAATTCATACTTTGTCTACAGGCTTTCCTTACTGTCTCCTACACAGAGTGAAACCAGGAACAAAATAATTAGCTTCATGAAATATGAAGTGTCTTCCTTTTTCCGAGCAGTACAAGCATTTCTCAGTGTTATTCTTTTACAAGATGCCTTTCCAAAAGCATTTAATGAAGGAAAGATGAAAGCTAATGGAGTCGTAGCTGAATGTTGCTTTTTTTTCTGATTTAAAATAGACATTCATTTTTTTTTTTACCTCTAGCTTATGTCCATATATCATTTTGCCTTACTCCTCTAAAATGGGAACAGCGGAATGCAACTCTGAAAAGTGTTCTCATTATTTTTACCTTACTATCACACGATTCAAGATACATTTTGTCAGAGATGCTACATAAAAAGCAAATTAAAATTGAATTGCTGTAAAGCTACTAAAAGAATTCATTGCACTTCCAAAAAGTTTACAACTAAATATGTTATGTGCTGGAAACGGACAGTTAAGTGCAAAGAATAAGTATTAATGTACTGGTTTGTAGTAACTGTTGAATGTGTAGTTAGTTGTACTTCATTTGGTATGTTTAATTGCAAATAATATTGGTGATTCATATATGTCCAAAGCTGCTTCAGTGTGGACAACATCTTTTCAGTGTCCTACATGATGGAATGGAGTAATATTTCCTTCTGTGCTTCACTAACAGATCGGTTGACAATAACTTCTTATACAACCACTATTTTTGTGACCCTTCCTTTATGTTTTCCTATCTCTTATGGAAGAATTCAATAAGTGGAGAGGGAGTAAGGATGGCATTATGAACCACTGCAGAAGTTTGCCCTCTACAATGACTTACATGAATCACTTGGTACATTTAGAGAATTCAAAAAATTTTAGATATAACACTCCATTGATTCTGTTGCTGGGAAAACTGAAATTTTACAGTAGTACTGATATATCCCATAAAAAAAATAATAAAAAGTACCTTCTTCTAAAGCCAAGCTTTCTTTTGCATTATGAGAAGCAAAATATCCTCTTTTAGTTATTTCACTACTACACTTCCTGCTGTAATTTTTAGGAGATGTCTAATGATCTGATCCTGTGAAGAACTAATCAGCGTCAGCTTCTGGTAAAGCTATTGAGCACTGAGGCAGAAAGTGCATTTTTTTTTCCAGAAAGTAACGTAAAGCTCTGCAGTATTTCCAGTTCTCCTGCAGCTGACGTGGGTGGGGATTGAAGCTTTAAGAGTTACAAAGAAGAAACAGATGAAATATCCAATAGGATTAAGAGGGAAAGCCAACCCTGTCCTCCCAGCACGTGCGTTCCTCCCCAGAGCTGCCCATTGATACCTGTCCTTAGCAAACCAACAGCTTTGAGCCTTCCAGTGCTATGCTATTTCATGACTAAAAAATACTGTGTGTTCATCTGATGGAGTCCAGGTGAAATACTAGTAGAGTTGGTGGCAGAAGAAACTGCAAAAAATAAATTACAGAGGCAGCATGAGAAAGTTACTATTGCTGTCCCCATTCTCGTTACAAATCTGTTACCCACACTTCACCTACCCCATCTCAGCATCTACCTCTAGACAGAAAGTGACTAAGAATGTGAGCTCAATATTTCTGGCAAAAAATGTTTCATGAACCGGTTAGAGATGGAGATTTAAATTGTAATTGAAAGTTTAATGTCAAGATCTTCGTTGTTTTCATTTTCAGTTCTTCTTGCGCTCCTGGAGTACAAGACAACGGTACTAGATGCTTCTTTTGAGTTGTGTGTACTGTTTTTCTCTCTTGTAGGAGCTTTAGGACTAACTACCTTTAAACAGCCATTCATTTTAGGGAGCTTAATTCTCTAAAGACTGCTATCGTTTCCCAGACACACTATGTCAGGTTTCTCAGACGTTCATAGTAGTTTCCTTTTGCCTTTCGGCATGGATTTGAGATTTCCCAGCCTGAATGGATAGTATTGCTTAATCATGGGCTGAATCGATCTGGACAAACATTTGTTTTCAGGCTGTCCTGCACTTAAACATTACAGGTAGGTACTGTAGGATCTTCTACAGAATTGAGTATAGTCAACTGAGTGCCTGAAAACTTTCAGTGAATCGGTGAAGTAATTTTCTCAGCATATCTTCACATGATGTCTGGTGAAGCACATTCAAACCATGTTCAAATAGAAGTAAGATTAGTCCAGAGCTGTACATTGATTCGGCACGTCGGTTTATGGTGAAAACGGGCCGTGTGTATTTTTAACTTCATAGAATTTGGTGGACGAGAAGCTCAATATGAGCCGGCAATGTGCTCTTGCGGCCCAGAAGGCCAACCGCGTCCTGGGCTGCATCAAGAGGAGCGTGGCCAGCAGGTCGAGGGAGGTGATTCTTCCCCTCTACTCTGCCCTCGTGAGACCTCACCTGGAGTACTGTGTTCAGTTCTGGAGCCCCCAACATAAGAAGGACATGGACCAGTTGGAGAGGGTCCAGAGGAGGGCCACGAAGATGATCAGAGGGCTGGAGCACCTTTCCTATGAGGACAGGCTGAAAGAGTTGGGGCTGTTCAGCCTGGAAAAGAGGAGGCTCCGGGGTGACCTTATAGCGGTCTTCCAGTACCTCAATGGGGCCTACAGGAAAGATGGGGAGAGGCTGTTCAGGAGGGTCTGTGGTGATAGGACAAGGGGTAATGGTTTTAAAATAGAGGGAGGTAGATTCAGGTTGGATATTAGGAAAAAATTTTTTACCATGAGAGTTGTAGAACACTGGAACAGGTTGCCCAGAGAGGTGGTGGATGCTCCATCCCTGGAGACGTTCAAGGCCAGGTTGGATGAGGCCCTGAGCAACCTGATCTAGTTGGAGATATCCCTGTTCCTTGCAGTGGGGTTGGACTAGATGACCTTTGAAGGTCCCTTCCAGCCCTAACCATTCTATGATTCTATGATTCTATATATGATATATATTCTATATTCTATATATGATTCTAATCATATTCTATTCTAGAATCATAGAATCATAGAATGGTTAGGGTTGGAAGGGACCTTAAAGATCATCTAGTTCCAACCCCCCTGCCATGGAAAGCAGAACATCTTGACTTTTCTTACAATTCCTTTTGCATATAATAAATGATTTCTGCCTTACTTTTGTTTCAACTTTGTATTTTAAGCTTCTTGAAAAAGAAAACCTACTTACTTGTCTCGCAGGAAATAATTTTGAAGAAGACAAACTTCCACTGGTGCTACCGATGGAACAATCCTGATCTTCATGAAAAGTTTTCTAGTAAGACGTATAACTGTCACAGTTATTCCTCAAACAGGAATATGGTTGGGCTGAATCAATTATGGGGTTTACTGCTGGAATGAATATCCATGTAAGATAATCTTAGGGAATTTAGTGGGTGCAGGTATTTACTTTTGTTTGTTTGATGTTTTGTTTCTTTTTAAAATACGTCATCTATACCAAATAATTGGATACAGCAAACCAGAATCCAGAATTCAGACATCCATTGTAAAGAAACACTTCTGCAAGTTTGAGAAGTACTTCCTTGACTACTACACTAAATTCTCATACCATTTTCACCCATTTTTTCTACGCAGAAAGGGTGCTGAGAAAACAGTAAGTCTTTTGGGGGGTGGGCTAGTGTTAATCTCAGGTAGTTTAAGCATTGGTTTTGATCTTTAGAAGAAAGATGCTAATTTAGCATCTAATGGCCCTATGAATATCAACAGCTTAGAGAGGTACTTATGTATATTAACACTGCTAATGACTGAATATTGATGCATTCATCACGAAAAAGAATCAACCCTCAGAAAATACCTTCTCCACACCAAATATGCTTTAAAACTATTATTAAATAAATAGTTTCCCAGTGAGGACTACTATTCTAGTCTATAGTAATGGGAGGAAAAAAAAAAAAAATCTGTTTTTTCTACCCAAAGGGGTAGAACAAGGGGGTCTTGTTTTGACAACACCTTTCTGTGCTTTCAGATATATAACTTTCATTTGAAATTAATTTTAACTCAATTTTGGGGGGAATTCCAAGGTTTTTTTTGTCAACTACAACAATCTTGTATGATTTATCGTTCTCTAGATATCAGTCCTTATTCTCAAAGCTTTCTGTAAGAAAGTATTTAGGCAAGAATTTGCTTGGACATCTCTCAGCATGAAGTTATATTATTATTGCTATTATTATTATTAATAATAATATTTTTAAATTGGTAGATATTATCATTTCAGTAATTTTCATGTAATCTTTTTTTGAGTAGTAGAAATTAACACAGTTGGACTCTGCCCGAGAATAAAAACCTGACACTTCCTCGATTTAGTGATTTTTTTTTTAAAATCCTCATTTTTAAACCTGGGAATAGAGCAGTTCTGTGACTCTACACACTTTATCACATGGCGCTTACGGTAAGGATCTACAATTTAGAAAGGCCAGACAGGGCAGCACTGCTGCCTTTCCAGAGGTTGCTACTGAAGATAATATCACTGCAGCAGTAATTATCCTCAGGATTTTGTGTGGCCTTTCTGAAGTGTACCAATTAGTGACATTTCAGCCTGAAAGGAGGTGAAGCTCCTTTCTGGCAAATTAACTTGTTGCCAGACAATAGGAAACTGTTTGTGTTTCCTGGTGGGTTACTGACTTCCTTAGGTAATTGAGATCCTTATCAAATGTCTCAAGTTGCCTTGGTGTGCTTGGGAAAGGGAAAATACAACTTGGGAAAGGGAAAATGTAACTTGTAGCTTCTAAATTTACTCTGCTCTGAGATAAAACCTCTCAGATACGAAACTCAGGACATCAAATGTGCGTTCAGATATCATATTCAGGAGGCAATCGACAGGCATTTGTGGAGAGATCTCTGAAGGTATCTACTCGTTTTTCAGCTGTGATTAAAAATCGGATACAATGCTGAGCTTCTTAATAAATGGGATGAAAAATGGTATAGATGATATTACAATAGTGTTATAAAAAGTATGCCTGCCCTAGGATGGCTGTGTTCAGTTCAGGCCTCTCCATCTCAAAACTACCCAAGAGATGTAAAAGACATTTAGAGATGTGAATCAGGGCTCTGCTTGACATGCAGAGATGGAATAATATCAGCTGACTGGCAAAGTTATCATCTCTGTCTGTGGCACCGACAGCTCAGATGCTCATGGATCAGCAGTTCAAAGCAAACCATTAGCTTTGCCAACCTGTGACCTCTCTGCTTGTCAGTCAGATTTTTCAAACTGATGAGGAGCATATGAAACTCCCGCGTGAAGCAAGATTGAGAAGATCAAGACTCTCTGCTTGAGGAGGAGTGGCACGAGTGGCAAATGAAAGAGAAGGTGGCACAAATGCACGTGGTAGTGAAGGCAGAGAGACGTAGGTGCAAACGTCACCCCTTCTAATCAAAGGAAAACTGGGGGTGGCCTGATGACATGGAAAGGTGGCTGCTGCAGAGAGAGGAAAAAAAGCAGGCACAGAAGACCTCCCTCTATTTTAAAACCATTACCCCTTGTCCTATCACAACAGGCCCTCCTGAACAGCCTCTCCCCATCTTTCCTGTAGGCCCCCTTGAGGTACTGGAAGACCACTATAAGGTCACCCCGGAGCCTCCTCTTCTCCAGGCTGAACAGCCCCAACTCTTTCAGCCTGTCCTCATAGGAAAGGTGCTCCAGCCCTCTTATCATCTTCATGGCCCTCCTCTGGACCCTCTCCAACTGGTCCATGTCCTTCTTATGTTGGGGGCTCCAGAACTGGACGCAGTACTCCAGGTGAGGTCTCACGAGGGCAATATTATAAGCAAATAATTATAATAATATAATAATTTGGCTTATATATAATAATATAAGCAAATTATTATTCCCTATGAGAAAGGAAGGAGTTCCCCCACTCCTAAGGAGTTAAGTTATGTTGTAATTTGTGGTAAAAGGCATTGCCTGAATGAAGGAAGAGAATACAAAGCATCCGAAATCCTGTTCAGTCTGACAAATCACAATGAGCAAAAGTCAGTATATGAACAAGTGATTTTCCACTGTTGTCTGTCCTCCTCGGTTAAGAATCTGAAACATTTCTGTTTGTATTTCTTATCTCAAAAACCCCACAAAAACAGGAAGCATATATCATACAAACAGTTTAATTTGGTTTCTATAATAACAGAACGAAGAAAAAATTGCATGAACAGAAGCAAAGAAGCAGGATATCAAGAAAGTTGGTAGAAAGCAGCTGGAGAACTAACTAGATGTCAAGAGAAAACAGAAAGGAAAAACAAGAATCAAGAATATATCCCAATTTAATTCCATCTTGCAGTTTCAAAGTCATAGAATCACAGAATGGCATAGGCTGGAAGGGACCTTAGAGATCATCTAATCCAACCTCCCTGTCATGGGCAGGGACACCTCTCAACTAGACCAGGCTACTCAAGGCTCCGTCCAGCCTGGCCTTGAACACCTCCAGGGAGGGGGCATCCACAGCTTCTCTGGGCAATTTATTCCAAAGTCTCACCACCCTCGTACTGAAGAATTTCTTCCTAAAATCTAATCTAAATCTGTTCTCCTTCAACTTAAACCCATTTCCCCTTGTCCTATCAGTGGACACTCTTGTAAAAAGTCCCTCCCCAGCCTTCCTGTAGGTTCCCTTCAGGAACTGGAAGGCAGCTATTAGGTCCCCCCGAAGTCTTCTCTTTTCAAGGCTGAACAGTCCCAGCTCCCACAACCTGTCCTTGTAGCAGAGGTGCTCCAGCCCCTGGATCATCTTTGTGGCCCTCCTCTGAACACACTCCAACAGATCTATGTCTCTCTTATGGTGGGGACACCAGAACTGGAAGCAGTATTCGAGGTGGGGTCTCACAAAAGCAGAGTAGAGGGGGAGAATCATCTCTCTTGACCTGCTGACCACGCTTCTCTTGATACATCCCAGGATACGGTTGGCCTTCTGGGCCGCATGAGCGCACTGCTGGCTCATGGTGAGCTTCTCGTCTATAAACACCCCCAAATCCTTCTCTTCAGGGCTACTCTCAACCCACTCTGTGCCCAGTTTGTATTTGTGCCTAGGATTGGCCCGACCCAGGTGAAGGACCTTGCATTTTGACTTGTTGAAGCTCATGCAGTTGGCACTGGCCCATTTCTCAAGCCTATCAAGGTCCCTCTGGATGGCATCTCTTCCCTCAAGTGAGTCCACGGCACCACACAACTTGGTGTCATTGGCAAACTTACTGAGGGTGCACTCAATGCTGTCATCCATGTCGCTGACAAAGATGTTGAACAGCACTGGACCCAGAACAGACCCCTGAGGGACACTGCTTGACACTGGTCTCCATGTAGACATTGAGCCATTGACCACAACTCTTTGAGTGTGACCATCCAGCCAGTTCTTTATCCACTGAGTGGTCCATCTGTCAAATCCTTGTCTCTCCATTTTAGAGACAAGGATGTCATGTGGGACAGTGTCAAGTCCACTCCAAAGCAGTTCAGAAAGGCTTATCCTTAATCATAGAGAGAAAATGGTTTGGGTTGGAAGGGACCTCAAAGATCATCTAGTTCCAAACCCCCTGCCATGGGCAGGGACATCTTCCACAACCAGGTTGCCCAAAGCCTCATCCAACCCAGCCTTGAACACTGCCAGGGATGGGGCAGCCACAACTTCTCCGGGCAACCTGTTCCAGTGCCTCACCGCCCTCAGAGGGAAGAATTTCTTCCTTAGATCCCATTGAAATCTCCCCTCTTTCAATTTAAAGCCATTGCCCCTTGTCCTATCACTTCACACCCTTGTAAAAAGTCCCTCTCCAGCTTTCCTGTAGACCCCCTTTAGGTACTGTAAGGCTGCTGGAAGAGCCTGCTCCAGAGCCTTCTCTTCTCCAGGCTGAACGACCCCAACTCTCTCAGCCTGTCTTCATAGGGGAGGTGCTTCAGCCCTTGGGTCATCTTTGTGGCCCTCCTCTGGACCTGCTCCAGCATGGGTCCATGTCCTTCTTGTGTTGGAGGCCTCAGAGTTGAACGCAGCACTGCAGGGGGAGTCTCAGGAGAGCAGAGCAGAGGGGCAGAATCCTCTCCCTTGACCTGCTGCCCACGCTGCTTTGGATGCAGCCCAGGACACGGTTGGCTTTCTGGGCTGCCAGCGCATGTTGCCGGCTCATGGTGAGTTTCTCAACAACCAACACCCCCAAGTCCTTCTGCTTAGGGCTGCTCTCAACCCATTCTCCGTCCAGCCTGCACTTGTGCTTTAATATTGGACTAGAATTCAAATCATCTCATTACTGAGCCTTGTAGAGGCAAAGGTGACCTCGATTCACTGAAGGGGTTACTTGCATTAGGATTTCAGTCTGGATGGACAGTAAATTCACCATCCTTCTGAACCTTCTGTGCTGCTGGGTTAGGTATGGATGGAGTCTCACCAATGAGGGGACAGCACAAAAGGAAGAAAATCTTCCTCTGAGAGAGAGCTAATAAAGAGTTGCTTTCCTACCTGGAGTACAGAAGGAACCAGAATTTAACTCGCCGTAACTACTTCAGCAGTGCCCCTGCAGAGAATGTGATTTGTTTCCTGGAAGTTTGTGTATTACGGCTGCCATCAATTTGTTGTGTTAAATTTTAACAGTCCGTGTTAACGGTGCATTGTCTACCAATCTGTCACCCGTTTGTTGCATCCAGTTGACAGGCCACATTGCTCAAATTCTCCATCAATTTGTGGCATTGCTGCCTGTGCAGATTATGTGGCCCGAAGGAATACACCTTATATGCAATGCCAGGAATTCGTTGTTAGCTTAATTAAAATCTTAACGGTTTAATCAAAGAATTATTATTAGTTCTGTTGCAATGAAGCTAACAGTAAAAGTTCACGTTACATATGGTTAAAGCTGATACATTTCTCCTTTATCCCTTTCTCTCATGTTATGCTCCTCTTTTTAGTGCCTCTTTGACTCATGAGGCTGATGATTTTATCATAGAATCACAGAATGGTTTAGGTTGGAAGGAACCTCAAAGATCATCCAGTTCCAACCCCCCTGCCATGGGCAGGGGCACCTTCCACTACACCTGGTTGCTCAAAGCCTCATCCAGCCTGGCCTTGAACACTGCCAGGGATGGGGCAGACACAGCTTCTCTGGGCAACCTGTGCCAGTGCCTCACCACCCTCAGAGGGAAGAATTTCTTCCTTAGATCCAATCTAAATCTCCCCTGTTTCAGTTTAAAGCCATTGCCCCTTGTCCTGTCACTACACGCCCTTGTAAAAAGCCCCTCTCCAGCTTTCCCGTAGCCCCTTTAGGTACTGGAAGGCTGCTATAAGATCACCCCGGAGCCTTCTCTTCTCCAGGCTGAACAGCCCCAACTCTCTCAGCCTGTCTCCATAGCAGAGGTGCTCCAGCCCTTGGATCATCTTCGTGGCCTCCTCTGGACCTGCTCCAGCAGCTCCATGTCCTTCCTGTGTTTAACCAGGGAGAGGAAAGTTACAGTCCTTTGCCAAGAGATGCATCTTGTGGATGGTGAGTGTTTCCTCCTTTGCATTTTTGGGTCCAATTAAATTAATTTTCATATGTTCACCAATGCAGACCTTTTACTTGCTCTTGGTTTGCAGTTCCATGGTATGTATGAGTTTATTACATAGTGGGATTTACGTATTTTGGAGACTTATTCTTTGGTCTCTTTGTTATCCCTAAAGCTGGCTTTACCTAGCTCCTGAGTTGGTGATTTTTGGTGACCAATACCTGACCGCTGATGAGTTTTTACAATCCTGGCACCTCCAGTATAATCCTGTTTCTGTATTTTCAAGTTACCTGCTATCATCCCATGCTTGCGTTCTTGTGTGATGCATTGTAGCCTCTGTTCTTACTCTCTGGTCATTAGAGAAATCTGTACATAACACAATTGGACAAAGCTAAGCAAAAGCAAAAATAAAGATCAGCTGTTTCTACAGACGTGCACCAGCAAAGCCATATTGACTGAGCTACAAAGCTGCAAGGCATCACCAAGGGAATTGCTGCTGACTTTCCATACCTCTCTTCCTACTGTTGCTCGGTAATGTTTCATAAAGAGACAAGCCTGGGAGAGCACCAGGTCACCACTGGGCACCATCTTTCCTGTATCTAGAGTCTCTTCTGACCATGGTCAGATCCAGGATAGAGATGACATTTGGTTGAGAATCATTCTGTGAGAAAGCTGGGACGAGTCTGCTGAACTGCTTTAGGAAAAGGTCATCCTTAAGATGGTATCAACTGACAACTTTTTCTGGAAAAAATATCACATATTAAACCAGAAGTTGAAGTAATGTAAAATAATCATAGGGTTTTTTTCTTTCTTTTTTTTTTTTCCCCCCTAGATTTTGCTTGTCTAGGTTGAATGCAAAGTCATGTAGAAAATATGATTTCTGATTTTATTACTTACCCTTATATAATTTTTTTTCCTGGAAAAAAACCCCAACAAACCCAAAACAAATCTAGAACAGTTTCTCATGTGTCTTTCTTATTCTTCGTGCAGTACCACAGTAGGAAGAAAAGATCTTTCACAGCATTAGCAGCAGTTTCTCCCAGTTGCAAGTGGAATTTGAAAGATTCATATTTCTTCTCTGCATTATTTTCATGATGTTGTTGGTGAGAAGACTGATTTTGTTTGGCTGTGCTGCACGCTTCAAGTATTCAATACTTAAAGGCTTTCATCATACCACTTTGTTTTGTAGTTACTGTGAGGCACGTGGTCACTGAGGGAAATAGAAATGTGAATTGTAATGCTAATATGTGAATTATAACTAATTATTGTGGAAACAGAGTTGTCCTGGCTATCTAGGAAAATGAAGAAGAAGACGATAAAGGAAAAAAAAAAAAAGTTCTTTGAATTTTTCACTCTTTTTTTGTCATTCATCTAGAAGCTGCTAGCTTTTCTCATGGATTTAGTGTTTGTGCCTTGCCTTCGAGTGCCAAGGAGACTTTTCCTTCTGGCCTGCTTGCCCTGCTTCAACATTTTCAGATTGTGAAAAGATGTCTTTATGACAATACTTTACTTTATGGCAATAGGATCATTACATTTTGATGTTCCTGCAGTAAAATTAGAGGATGTGATGAAGTTAAGTGTAGAAAATGCTACCAAAGCAGCATAAAAAGATCATTAAAAACTGTCTTAATAGACAATTTACTGGAAACTTGGGGAGTGGGAGAAGCAATGGAAAATATGCTTTACTTTTTGCTTATATGATTTAATCTCTCAAAACTTGATTATATTTCTAACAGCACCAAACTCCATGCCTTTTACTATATTAATTTTCCTAAGAGTCTCCCTGAAAACAAACTCAAATTTGGAAATTCCTTTATTTCAGTTCAGATGAACAATGAAAAGCTGAAAAATGCTATGTTACTTGTGATGTTTTGAGCGTTCGCTGCATGGATTCTGCTATTTGAGGATGACAAATTCCCAAATTTCCTTTCTAAACTGCATTATGGCACTTATAATTCAAAATAAAAAGGGGAACTGGTTAAAAAAATTCTGTGTATCTGACATCTGGAAATCGGATCCCCTATAAAAAATACCAATTTAAAAATAAACTCTATGTAAGTGCACTAAGTTTTTCATTTAATTTTGTCATACTTATTTGAAGATTATATCCATTTAAGTAGCTGTAATTTAGATAAGAAGTTCTAATCCTGCTGGTGGTGGTGGTATCTGTTGCATCCTTTGGAATTTTGTGCGTTGAGGCGCCATATCACGAGGACAGACTCTTGCACACCTTCATGTATTTGCATCTAGTCCAGGTAGAGAGCAAGAAATACAGAGAAAACAAGAGGAAAGGAGACAAAAATTAACTCCCTGCTTGACCTTTGTGTTTTCTGTTTGGAAACTGTAGCATCAAAACAGGCTGAAAGAGTTGGGGCTGTTCAGCCTGGAGAAGAGGAGGCTCTGGGGTGACCTTATAGCGGTCTTCCAGTACCTCAAGGGGGCCTACAGGAAGGATGGGGAGAGGCTGTTCAGGAGGGCCAGTTATGATAGGACAAGGGGTAATGGTTTTAAAATAGAGGGAGGTAGGTTCAGGTTGGATATTAGGAAAAAATTTTTTACTATGAGAGTGGTAGAACACTGGAACAGGTTGCCCAGAGAGGTGGTGGATGCTCCATCCCTGGAGACGTTCAAGGCCAGGTTGGACAAGGCCCTGAGCAACCTGATCTAGTTGGAGATATCCCTGTTCCTTGTAGGGGGGTTGGACTAGATGACCTTTGAAGGTCCCTTCCAGCCCTAACCATTCTATGATTCTATGATTCTATGATTCTTTCTCTCTGCAAGCCCCAGAAAGCATAATACCATAGGTAGAAGCTATGAAAGAGGAAGGTATTACTTTTCTGCAACATTACAAGAAACTTTCTAGCCAGAAGAGCGTGAAAAAAGTCAGGTAATGAACAACTAGAACAACTTTCCAACAACATTTTGTTTGTCAAATGCACCAATGTCATGAACACTCTGTATAATGAAATGATGTCGGATAAAACTCGAATTGACTCTGTTGATAGCAAAGTTGCATGTAAGAATTTTGGTTTCTTGTTTATATCTGGGGAAACGAAAAACCTGCAGATTCACAACGGAACAAACTGATAACAGCTACAGTGTCTCTCAAATATGGATATGTTTTTTTCTTCCTTTTTTTTTTGGTTTTGTTTTGGTTTTGTATTTTTTTTGGTCAATGTCATTATCAGTCCTTGGAGATTTAACTTCTTTGTTCCACAGCAAATTTTTTTTTTAGAAAATAATATGACTAGAAAGAGGAAGGGAACAATATTAATCAAATACACTAAGCACTGGAGTCTGCTTCAGTGTATTCCTTTTGTTTGATATTTAGAGAACAGTTTCGTGAAGGATTTTAACCAGATTTTGATAAAAAATTGGTTTCTGTCCTCAGTATCATGCGAGGGAACATGCAGCAAAGCCTATTGAGTTTAGAGTTGAACTTTTGGGTTCTGTCTCCATGTTTATTGATCCCTCCTACATTTCTTCCTTATTTGTTCTTGTCTCATGTAATTCTGTGAGATAATTCTGGGAACGTTTCTGTTTAACTTCAAACTGAGCAGGCACCGTATGGCCTGCTCAGCTGACACTTCTATCTAAATAATTAAAGTGATTGTCCATTAAAGATTTGCAGCCTCATGACACATTTCCCAGTCATGACAGTCAATCATTTAGGAGGTCAGCTCAACCTTTCCTGCATTTACTTTTCTGTAAATTAACATCTGGCCATAAAAAAGGTATTGCTGTCAGAACTAAGCTGAGATAGTTTAATGTGCTAGTGATGATTGAAAGTACTGCATGCCAACGGAAAAAGAAATTTCCAGGAAAATAGATTTTCACATCTCTTTATCCCAAACTGGTATCTTTTTGAATTCGTTGGCACTGATTTAATAATGATGGAAAGATAGGGCAGTGGTATCTGAGTTTTGAAGAGGTCATAAACTTCCTCCCAATTGCAACAAAACAAATATTTTGAAACTTGAAAAGTGAAATCTGTTTTTACTATTGCAAAAATTAGGCTTAATTTAGTTTGAAGAAGTTGTTAACTCAGAACATTTTATATGAAGTTGTTTTGAGGCATGCAGTTAAAACAGCTAATTATGAACACTTTTTGATGTTATCATCTCCCTTTCCATTCTCTGAGGTTTTGGTCAAAACAGGAATTAGAAATGCTCCCTCTCCCAAAGGAGATAAGTAGAGAAAACACTACTATTTTTTTTTTTTGTAGTCTCTGCAATAGCATTCTTCAACTTTTTAAAACTCAGTTGCTGTTGCTGTAATTTTATGTAATTTTAGCAAAGATGTGCATTGAAATGGCCTGATTAATCCCTGCTCTTTCCCTATCTTTGTCTTACACTTGTCTGGCTTCCTGAGGAGTCCACACATCTATCTCCTGGAAAAGCAACACCACCATACTCTTTTTAACAGGTGCAATGGCTTAAGGGCCAGAACCAGACCATGGATGTCCTTCTAAGCCCGGCCTCGCTTTGTTGAACCGATTCCTCTTCCTAAAGACATCTCTGCTGAATGTAAAGTAGTAGCAATCTCCAACAGACGTTGCACTAGTAGATATTTAAAGAAGTAAGAAGAAAGCAATTGAACCTTGTAGAGAGATGAACATCCCTTCTGCGGTACGCCACTTGATGGCCCTCCGTCTGTAGTGTTCTCACTCAGTTGTTCTTAAAAGAGAGCAAGTGAAATGAGGTGTCAGGATAGTTCCTGCTGAGGTGCTCTAGCTGCGTAACTGAAAAGGTGAATGAGTGTGAAAATGGATTTGAGGCACTACTGCAAGCAAAATGAAACCTAAACCACCAAAGAGCATTTCTTTTTCTGCGTTGCGTGGCATCGTCTTGTAACCCCTCAATCTTTAGAGCGTTCGTTAAAGGTCTCTTTCTGACATACTTTCAGCCTCGTGTCTTAATAAAGAAGCTTTCTTTGTAGTTGGTTCTTTCTTCAGGCTCTCTCAGTGAACCAGCCTCTTTCAAATCAACAGGCATTCAGGTGCTGTTAACCGCTTAGATAAAACCCCTTCGCATGCCCTACCAACGTGCCTGCCTCTGAATCGCTTCAAACTGCAGCCTTCAAATTCCTTCTTGCAGCCTAACCTGTTTTTGTCGATGCCTTTACTGAAGATTGCCCTCCAGAAGGTCAGGCGTTGCATTATGAATCAATCATTGCTGCCCTTTCGACTAATTAGCCTCAATTTCCTTCATTACAACTAAAAAGCTTGTAGGAGTTGATCAAAAAGCAGCACAGCAAGGAGCTAATGGAGGGAAAGGAACATTCTGCATGGGTGCCTGTGAGTTGTAACTGAACTGTTTTGGAGAATCTGTTCAACACCACAACAAATACTTTCATTACACCACATCGGTTTCGTTATTTGTCTTTTTCTGGAGGTGTCTTAGACATGCCAGAGGGAAATTAATAGTGAAAATGAGCAAAAAAATGTCAAATATGTAAGCGCGCTTAGGCAATGCCATGGTCAGAACGGGACAGGATTCAGTGAGAAGTCTAGGCAGAATAAACATGCCTTGATTTTAAATGCATTTTCTCCTGTTTCTATGTATTTCCTTCTGCTTCTAAACTAGAGTATAATAAATGTGGAATTGTTGTGGTTTAGCTGGCCACTAAATGCAATGCCACACAGCTGCTCACTCACCCTCCCCTACAGCTGGGGAATGGGGAAGAGAATTGAAAAGGGAAGGAGACTCGTGGATTGAGATAAGAATGATTTAACAACAACAACAATAATAATAATAATAATAATAATCATAGAATGGCATAGGCTGGAAGGGACCTCAGAGATCATCTTATCCAACCTCCCTGTCATGGGCAGGGATGCCTCTCAACTAGATCAGGCTACTCAAGGCTCCTTCCAACCTGGCCTTGAAGAAGAAGAAGAAGAAGAGAATGCAAAATTCAAAGTAATAAAGATAAAATAATAATAACAATATCTGAATATACATATATATATATATAAAAATGATTATAATAGATACAAACAAGTGATGCACAGTGTAATTGCTTACCACCCAGTGATGTGGTCTGTCCTGTCCTGGCAAACAATTCCGAAACAGATAAATCGTGACACCACAATCCCAAACAAGCGAGAGGCCCAAAAAGAGAGCGAGAGTCTGAGAGAGCCCTCAGAAGAGCCCTCCTGAAAGAACAAGAGATTTTCTTGACGGCCAATCCTCATCTTTATACTGGGCATCACATTGCATGATTTGGAATCTTCCATTGGCCAATTTAGCCCTCAATCCTAAACCTAAATTCAATTCATAAGGGAAATTGTGGGCCCTTTGTCCCAGCCATGCTCCCCACCAACCTGTCGTGCTCCTGCACCCTGGCAAAAACACGGCAAGATGAAAAAAGTCCTTGATGTCTCAGCACCAACTATAACCATCAACGCACTATTAACATTCTCCTCGTAACAAATCTCAGACTAAAACCAAACCACAGAGCCCTTCTAGCTGCTAAAAAGAAGAACTCTGTCCCAGTCAAAACCAGGACAGGTATGAATAAGTCTGTTACACAGTTTGCCTTTTGTTCCTGTTTCTCCATTGACAAAATAGAGATACTCATCCTCATGCTTTGGAAAATCTTTTGCAATCTACTACTAATATATATATATACACACATCTCTATGTAAGGTGATACGCACGTGTATTATGATTATAAATGAGCGTGTCTATAAATTGAAGTTTTAGGCATAGTATGTTTTCAATTTACTGTCTTGAAATAATTTAACTATGGTGATGATAAGATGTGAAAGTCTAATGAATTGATGAGGTCCAGCATGAGCCCAAGCTTATCTAAAATAATTACCAAACACTTCTGTGAATGCATTTGATGAGTAAAATTTTAGTAACACTGCCATTTCAATTCAGGAATTTCCACTACAGAAATTTATTTCAAATTGAACAGTGTATACATTGCATTTTTTAATTTCTTCCATGACGAAATTACTCCCTCCACTTTTTTTTTTTTCTTTAAATAACATTATCCCTGTACATTGAGCTGCTGGTTGCAATCCAGGGTATTAATTTAAAATAAGATGTTAAATTAACTCTTTTTCTCAGCATGTTTTTTAAAAGCTGCTTTGAATTGGGGCACGGAGTGTTCTTGTTTCATCCTGGGAAAAAACTATTTAAGCAGGTGCAAACTGTAATGCTTTCTTCTGGCATTATTTGCATCATTTTGAACAGATGTCAATGCTTTCCCAGTGTGCAAGGCACTAGAGACTCACATATGTTACGTGTCAGTAGATATGGTGCAAAGCTCTTCTAAAAGTTTTTCTGCTGTGTTCCAGTGTCACTGGGTGGTATTTCAAATGCATCTGTGTTGTAAATCCTGACATGGAAAACAGCAACTGTAGCACATGAATTCTATTCTAGTTTTCCAGTCTAAAAGAGAAAAAACCCAACCTTTCCAACTTCCCATATTGTTTATCTAGAGCCTCGATCCCTACCAAACTACTTTTCAGAATACTGAATAGAATCATAGAATCATCTGGTTGGAAGAGACCCTCAAAATCATCGAGTCCAACCACTCACTCCACACTGTCAGGGTCCCTAAACCATGTTGCTCAACACCAAATCCACACGGTTTTGGTGTGGATGGGGATGGGGAACACGGATGGGGACTCCAGGGATGGGGACTCCACCACCTCCCTGGGCAGCCTGTTCCAATACTTCACAACCCTCTCTGGAAAGAAATTTTTCCTGATATCCAACCTAAATTTCCCCTGGCGTAACTTGAGGCCATTCCCTCTCGTCCTGTCATTCCTAACGTGGGAGAAGAGACCGACCCCCATCTCCCTACGACTTCCTTTCAGGTGATTGTAGAGAGCGATAAGGTCCCCCCTGAGCCTCCTCTTCTCCAGACAAATATACACTTTTGATGTCATATTGATGTCTTCTTACTACCATCTACTTGCCTTTAAGGCTACCCAAAGAATTCAACTTAAATGTGATCTAAAACTCATATGCAATGTCTCACTTTACAAAATTCCTCTCGCATTTTGTTGTGCTCTCTGCTATTGGACTGTGATGTTCTGCTTCCCTATAAGCCAATTTTACATCGTCTGCTCTAGACAAGACATGTTTCTTATAAACCCTTAGACCAGCAGTGTCTGACCACCTTCTGGTTCTACATTAAACGGTGTGACTAGCATCTGTCACTTATTACTCATGTCCTTTTCAGTGTCCAGGGTAGTAGGATATTTGGAAGAGGTTGAAGATTTATTTCTTGGATTTTTTTGGGTAGGAACAGGCAGAAATTCCTGTGTTTTCCAATGCTGACTGACCTAGTCAGCCTATCCTGGACAGGCAACATAGGGCTGTTGTCTCCAACATTAATGCAATTGGACAGCCAAGGAGAAACTCCTAATCTACAGCTATCCATGTACATCCGTAAAGGATTTAGCAATCATAGAATCACAGACTTATAGAATGGTTTGGGTTGAAAGGGGTGTTTAAAGATCATCCAGCCCAGATATGACTGGCTTTCTGGGCTGCAAGCACGCATCGCTGGCTCATGTCCAATTTGCCACCCACCAGTACTACCACGTCCTTCTCTGCAGTGCTGCTCTCAATCTCTTCATCCCCAAGCCTGTATTGACATTGAGGATTGCCCCTGACCATGTGCAGGACCTTGCACTTGGGCTGTGTATGAGGTTCCCAGAGACCCACTCCTCAAGCCTGTCAAGGTCCCTCTGGGTGGCATCCCTTCCCTCTGGCAAATCCACTGCACCACTTGACTTGGTATCATCCACAAACTTGCTACGAATGCACTCAATCCGGCTGTCTATGTCATTGATGAAGATATTAAATAGTACTGGTCCCAGTATGGACCCTTGAGGGACACCACTTTTTACTGGTTTCTGTTTGGACATTGAGTCATTGACTGCAACCCTTTGGATGTGGCCATCTGGAAAATTCCTTATCCAATGGATAGTCCAGCCATCAAACCCATCTCTCTCTAATTTAGTGTCAAGGATGTTGTGTGGGATTGTGTCAAAGGCCTTGCAGAAGTCAAGGTAGATCCCATCAGTTGCTGTTCCCTTAACCACTGATACAGTCATTCCATTGTAGAAGGCCACCAGGTTAGTCAGGCACAATTTGCCCTTAGTGAAGCCACGTTAACTGTCTCTAATCACCTCCCTGCCTTCCGTGTGCCTTGACATAGCTTCCAGGAGGATCTTTCCATGATCTTACCAGGTACAGAGGTGGGGATGACTGACCAGTAGTTCCCAGAGTCCTCCTTTTTACCCTTTTAAAAAATGGGTGTGCTGTTTCTCTTTTTCCGGCCACTGGGGATTTTGCCTGACTGCCATGACTTTTCAAATATGATGGAGAGTAGCTTGACAACTGCACCTGCCAGTTCCCTCAGGACCCTGGGATGCATCTCATTGGATTCCATGGACTTATGTATGTTCAGGTTCCTCAGATGGTCTCAAACCTAACCTTCTCCTATGGTGGGTGGGACTTCATTCCCCAAGTCCCTGCCTTGAGATTCAGGGACCTGAGAGATGCAGGAAGAGGAATTGCCAGTGAAAAGTGAGGCAAAAAAGTTGTTGAGTGCTTCAGTAGCTAATTAGTAAGTGAGGGAATAACCAAATAAATAATCCAATAAAGAATCCAATAATAATTATGTGAGCAACTTCTTGGAGCAGACCTCCTTGAAGCAGAGGTCTTAGCTAATGGCTTCTTCTGCCATCTTTATTTCTTTGACTGTTATAAGGCTACATATGGTAAGTGACTCATGGCCGTGCTGCTTGCATCCACATCTGGTGATATGAACTCAGAATGAATGATTTCCTTTGGAAAAGTGAATGAAAATGTGGAGGGTAGTTATGGCATCCAGTCATTATTGCCCAGCTGGACTGAGTTGAGATAATGAACTAATTACTAATCAACTCAAGGTACCCATCCTGCCTACAAGAGGCAGGCCATTTCCTCCTGGCTGTGGGAGATGCAACAGTGTCCTTGGTGCTGCAGCCCAGGCTGGTGAGCAACAGGTAGTGACCCAGAGGTCTTGGCCATGGTGCTATTGCAGAAGAGGAGGCTGTAACAGGTTCCCGTGGTTATGTATAATACCTTTGATTCTCTAGGACACTCACTTTCCATTCATTTTCACAAATACTCATGTATGCACTCCACTTTCAAATTTGTGATTAACTTAAGTTGGTTGCTTCTGTAGATCTTTAATTTCTTCTGTGACCTGTGGCTAAAGGGTTCGCTGATATCTGGTAAATGAGATTTTTGCAATTGTCTGTCTTGCACATTTTTTTTTTTTCTCAAAGGCATTTTTTCCACTCATTATCGTATCTCAATCATGTTCTACATGCATATATATATATATATGAATGCATTCAGGTGCAAATTTACCTTTTGCTTTGCAGAACTCTATTTCTTTAAAATGTATGTTCTTAGCCAACTGTTCTCTCGCATTCTGATTTTTTTTTGTACCAACCAAGCTTTTTCAGAGCATAGTGTTATATCCACCACTCTTTGTATCTCAATTAATTGCTGCATCTCGCAGAGACTGTTACATACCTTAGGATTTGTTTCTCTGAATATTGCTTGATTGAAGGGAACTTTCTTCCGAACGGGATTTTTGCTCCAGACTGTGTTGAAATCCAATCAATTCTTTCCTTAAGTGCACTTGAAATGCAATTATTTTAGAGAATCTTTACTTCTCCTGGAAAGGAGGAGGGTATCACAGCAGCTACACCATCTTTCTTGGCATATGGAGTGTTATGGCTGCTTTTTGAATTATTCTAGATGTTATTTCTGGCTCCTTTCTTAGAAGGCCTAATAGATATGTGAGGAAGTCTCATCATTACAACATGTACATCCCAGCATTTCCAGTGTTGGTTTTCCTCAGTGACAGCCTTTCACACGTATTTTAACCCACTTTCTCAACTTCATCTGTGATGTGCAAGTTTACTACATGTAATTCACAGAATCACAGAATCGCAGAATGTCAGGGATTGGAAGGGACCTCAATGGATCATCTAGTCCCACCCCCTGCCGGAGCAGGACCACCTAGATCAGATCACACAAGAACACGTCCAGGCAGGTTTGGAACATCTCCAGAGAAGGAGCCTCCACAACCTCTCTGGGCAGCCTGTTCCAGTGCTCTGTTCCCCTTACTGGGAAGAAGTTCTTCCTCATGTTTAAGCGGAACCTCCTATGTTCCAGCTTATACCCATTTCCCCTTGTCCTACCATTGGATGCCACTGAGAAGAGCCTGGCTCCATCCTCATGGCAGTCACCCTTTCCATATTTATAAACATTAATGAGGTGCTCCCTCAGTCTCCTCCAAGCTAAAGAGACCCAGCTCCCTCAGCCTTTCCTCGCAAGGGAGATGCTCCACTCCCTTCATCATCTTTGTGGCCCTGCGCTGGACTCTCTCCAGCAGTTCCTTGTCCTTCTTGAACTGAGGGTCCCAGAACTGGACACAATATTCCAGATGCGGCCTCACCAGGGCAGAGTAGAGGGGGAGGAGAACTTCTCTTGACCTATTTGGTGGACCTAATCGTGGTGGTTGCATTTTGTTTTCAGTCAATAGTTGTAGTCGTGGGTAAGGGACACAGAATATAATTCTTCCCAGTTCTTAGCTCATTTCCTTTACTGGTCTTAAGATCAATTTTCAAGCTATCTTACATCGAAATCATTTTAGCTGAAGGCTACTTGGGGGCTCTGTGTTCATTCCTGTGTCAATGGTGTTTTTGTAAAAAATTCTCTCTGATCTTGTTTCTAGGCTTTTGATGTTTTCATGGCTAAAAGTGCCTAGGTATCGTATATCATTTCCTATATTACATTTCTAGACCATTTAAGGACTGGTTTGCAGAAATTTGGGGGTTTTTTTCCCTATAATATTACATGATTCCCTACATACTGAGTGAAGAAGTATCAACCAAGAAACATCAAAGTGAACTGCTGCCAGGCTGTGAGATGAAATAGAAATCAGGTTTATTTGCCTTGGAAACAGTTTTCTTGAAAAATAAAAATGATTATGTGAATTCAGACATTAAGTGAAGTATAGGCAGGTTGAATTCCATTTTTTATATTAAAATATTTTTTTGATGATGACCACTATGGCATGCCACTTGGGCATATACCTCCCTTTAAGGCTTAACTATTTAGATGGGGTGCAACACAGAGAGCTAAAGGATAGTTGAGAATGCATTCATCTCAGAAAAAAACTAGTCTACAATTATTTCTAAAACAGTAAAATTCAGCTGATGCTTGTGAGAGTTCATTGTTGAAACTGAAGAAGCTCTGGAACTAACACATTTCCTAAAAAAAAAAAGGGTTAAATATTTTTGTATTTATTTGTAGATATTTTTGACATGTATCTGTCACTGTCTGTATTTCCCAACCAGGAAAATGAAAGTCTTGAGATAGATAGTGACTGGATGGTTGAACGGTTTTCATCACATTCAGGCAGTCAGGGGATGGAACATATGATCAAAATCAGCTTTAACATTTCTGCAGCAAAAACATTTCTTTTCTTCTTCCGTAGTTTCCACATCAAGAAAATCCACCAACCTACTAAAAAGATTAGAGTTCCAATAATCCTTTTCTTTAACCCACGCTGGTACTCAGACTCGTGTTAGGTGGGACCAGCTTTGCTATATTAGAGATATGTCTAGCTCTGAATGACGTCAGTTTTGGAGCAACAACATGTGCAACGAGCACACAAACAGCATTTTCATTAAGACATGCAACATTGTGTTTTTGGAAAAATGCAGATTGTTCAGTGTTATTGCCGTAAGCAGATTTAATAGCCTGTTGAGTGAGTTAACATTCACCTTCAGCATTAGCATTCTCTTGCTTTTATGAGTGTTGTGTTCAGTGAGATTTATTACGGGAATGCATGTAAAGATGTGTGTAGATTTTGTGGAAGTGCAGTTCTAAGAGGCTAAATAATGCTAATGAGGACTACCAGACTGAAAAGGGAAGATGTATAGGTTGTTGCTTGTATAGAGATTACCCAAGGCTGCAGAGAAAGCATGGTGGAGAAAGAACTTGTCACGCGTTTCTGGCAGGGTATGTGATGAAGGCTACAGGCAGAACAATAACAGTTGGATTTGCTGGAGGAAGCTTATAAGATGAAAAGCTTTAGAGAGGACAAAAGCGAGGGATAAGACTAGCTGAGATATGTAGGACAGAGAAAAAAGCAAAGACAGACATGCCTGCTGGTTGTCTTCTCTTCTTTATTTAGAATTGTGGTACGTGCCAATGTATAAAAAAAATACAGTCTGATAGGAAAGATAAAGTACTGAGCAAAAGAAGGCCAGATCCCATGCTTTGTGGTACACGTTTTCTGTTTGCCAACGACAGAGTACACATCCACCTGAGTCATGCAGTATTTATGAGACCTGAAGACAGATCCAGCAACAAATCTTGATGTTTGTTTAGATATTGGATCACTCTCTGTATTTCTGCAGCTTATTTTATATTTGGACGAGGCCCTGAGCAACCTGATCTAGTTGGAGATATCCCTGTTCCTTGCAGGGGGGTTGGACTAGATGATCTTTGAAGGTCCCTTCCAGCCCTAACCATTCTATGATTCTATGATTTGTTTAAGATAGAAAAGGTTTGTTTTCCTTCTTTCCACAGTGGGCATGTGGAGATATCTAAATATAATGTGTGTGGACCTGTGCATTTGTGTTTTAATAAATTTTATGGCATGTGTAAGGGCCATTTCTTATCTGACAAAAATCAAGTGATCCAACGTGAGTCACAGGACCAGATCCATGAATGTAGCAAGTCTGTGTATGTGAAAGGAGCTACCATACTAGTGACTTCAATGGTTAGGTTATGATAAACATGTATTTTCTGCCTGTGTATGTATATAATTCTGCATATACCTATGCATGTTTTATTTATGTTCATTTTATGTATATATTTCTACCCATATATCTGCATGTACCTATATATTACTTACACACGCTTTTCCTGGAATGTTATATATAATTTCTTTCCAAACTGTGTGCCTGCAAGTAATAAGAAAAGGCAATTGGAAGCAATTTATCAGGCTTCTGTAGGAGCTGAGTTTGTTGAGTCCAGATAGTGACTCTTATTTTTCTAAAATTAGAAGCTAGCTCGGCCATCCAAGCATTTTAACAATAACAGTCAGTAACTGCTTCTCTCTGTGGTGGGTTTAAATGTATTCACTAAATAACTTCTGGAAAATTTTAGGCTTTCTTGCTTAGAAAGTAAAGTAAATGAAAAGGATCCATTTCTAATTCGGTAGAAGACTCAAACCAATGCAGCAGCAACGATGAAGGTGATGCATCTGGTTGTAAGAAGCGTTATAATGCAGATGAATTAGTGCAGTGTCATTTTCTCAGACCTGACATCATGAATCAGGAAAAGGATAGAAACTATAATTACGAAACTAAAGCCTATTACAAAGCATAGGTTAATTCAGGTATTTGGCCCTTCAGCAAAATATTAACTTTGAAATACTTCACACAGTGCCATGTTAAGGCAATCTAGCAGAATGCGAACAGAATTACGTAGGCACTGGCTAACGTTGTGTGCAAACAAAGGTGGCCTTTGCATAATTTTGTTTTTAGAATACATCTTTGTATTAGATTTCAATGCATTTCTCACATACTGTTGGGAAATACGAGCAGCTGTTAGCCTTCAAAGTATGGCGAGTTTGCATGCACCTTCTAACCATTTCTGAAAGGGAGAGGAACCTGTGTAACAGCTCCACTGACCACCTTACAGCTCTGCGATGTTACTGAGGCTACACGAAGATATAAAGAGTCTCATTGTCCCTTACCAGGACTTTTATCAGTGATAATTTTGTTAGTTGGTGGTGGATGTGAACAAATAATTCACTAAAATGGAGGAAATTGCATCTTCTACGTCTCTAACTGGGGCAGCAAATCTGTCAGGTGAAGGCAAGTAACTGCCTGACGTGTCCAAGGGTTAGAGAAATCAGGAAAGTTGAGATCATCCACAGTGCACCATGCAGAGGCACTAAGGATCTGCACAGCTTCCTATGGGAGCAGCACCTGAAGACCTGTAAATCACCAGACAAAGTCAGACACTAATTCCAAGATTTAGGAAATAATGCAGTTTACAAAAATAGACACTGAACAACCACGTGGGACCACGGATGTTATAGACCTATAAAGCTAAGCTTGTTAATTTGAGCAGTTACCAGAGCTTATAAAGGGTTAAGGTACGCAGGCAGATGGCTTGGCCCTGGCCTGAGGTGTAGCTAAATGAGCAGACCCTGGGAAATGACTAGGCATGACATGAAAAATCGCTGGACATAGCACATAACAAAGTGAGGTGGTGCAAAAGGTACGGAAAGTGCCGTGAGGGATGGCTGTATTGCACAGCAGTCCAAGGGGGCTTATGTGAGAGACAATTAAGCTTCACAGATAATGGGAAGGGAGTGATGGGGACCTCTGAGAGGGTGTAATCTTGCAAGGCCAACAGGGCCTCGATAACCTGTCAGCAGCACTAGAGAAAGCCATGTTAACTTTGGTAATAATATCAGAAATACCAAAGTTGAGTGCAGATACTGCAAGACTAAAACTAAAGGAGAAAAAATAATTGGGGGCAGGATGTTCATTTGGGTGGAAATTGGGTCAATATTGAAGAAGAATGAGCCTGGGAAAATGGAGAGAAGGGGGATGAGAGGGGCTGAGGGCCAGCAGCAGCCGTGTCCATCAGGCTAGGGGAGGAGAAACTCCTGGCTGCGAGAATGCCCCATGCCAGGCTGCGATGGACCAGGAAGGAGGGATCCTTTCAATCCCAAAGCCCGCTGGAGTTGGCAACTTCCTCTCTGCATGAGCAGCAATTCATCAAAGTGAGGTAGCTGAATATAATAAAAAATGACTTTGTGGCTAATGAGAGACTGAGATGGATCTGCTGAAAATTATGCTCCTCAAATATGCTAGCAATCAATAGGAAAACAGGAATTCATGCAGTTAATCAGGCAAAACGAGACAAAGTATACAGTAATAAATGAATGAAAGACTGGGTGAGTAGACAGAGGAGAGGGAGATAGATACACCGTCAAACGAAGATGGTCAGTGATGTCTGTTGGTGCCAGCAGCAGTAGTTCAAGGAATACATAACAAGGCATTCAGTAGAAGCGTTCGTGTCAGACACTACAAGCCACTAGAAAACTGAAAGACAAATTCATGAACCGGAAGACAAATGGGTGACGATGGTGCAGGGTTCTTGCTGGGGCACTTAATATTCACCAAACACGGCAGTGCCACAGAAATAGCCACCTGTCACATGAAATAGCTTAGCAAAAAAGTGAATTGTTTTTTTTATTTTGATACTTACTACCCACAGTGCACCGTCACAGCAGGCTTATAGGAAAAGATTAGTCACTGCCTGATATTCAGATAAAACACTAGTGGAGGTGTTCACAAAGACTAAATTTAGTCCTGTAAGATTAGACATCCTCTCTCATCCAAGGAAGGAGCTTATGCCTTCTGGGAGATGGTCCATCCCCACACATCACTAAATAAAACTGGTAAAATGTCATTCATAGATTCATAGATTCATAGATTTCTAGGTTGGAAAAGACCTTAGAGATCATCGAGTCCAACCATCCCTAATCCCCATTAAACCATATCCTCAAGTAGATCATCCACCCTATTCTTAAACACATCCAGGGATGGGGACTCAACCACCTCCCTGGGCAGCCTATTCCAGTGGCTGACAACCCTTTCAGAGAAGAAATACTTCCTAACATCCAACCTGAATCTCCCCTGACTAAGCTTATACCCATTTCCTCTTGTTCTATCACCCATCACTAATGTAAAGAGCCCTTCCCCCACCTCCCCACCATCCCTTCTCAAGTATTTGTAGGCTGTAATCAGGTCTCCCCTCAGCCTCCTCTTCTCCAGGCTAAACAGCCCCAACTCCCTCAGCCGCTCCTCATAAGTTTTGTTTTCCAGCCCCTTGACCAGTTTAGTCGCCCTTCTCTGGACTCGCTCCAGGAGCTCAATATCTCTCTCAAAGCGAGATTAGGCAGAACAGCCTACTGACCCTCCCCTAACTCTCCTCCCCTTCACCGTGACCGTCTCCAAACTGCTACCGTGCTGTTGCCATTGAACAGAACCTGGCCAGTGTCTGGGATGATGCCATCTGTCACGGGCCAAAGTTACACCAGGGAGCGTTAACAGCAAAGCATGGACTGTTGTGCTTCAGACAGTGCCATGACCCAGATATTGTAGGCACATACCTTACCACCACTGGTTTCAGAGGTCACCTGGGAAGATTAATTGTGGCTTCTGTGAGGTAATTATCCTATCTGCAGCCTTTCTTATATAGGGTGAAACTGTCAGTAGCTTTCTGTGCTTTGACAGAAAAGAGCGAGTGAGCCCTGTCATTCGTTCAGAGATCAATCTGGAGATTGTGCACTCTTCAGATTTCAGTGCAAACGAGAATGAACCAGGATAGGACCCTGGCTTTGCCTTCCAGGCGTACAAGAAGAGTATGGGATGGATGGTGTACCACTTCGTCACTCCCGCTTATCAAATGTGGGCATGGCAGCGTCATGGCAGAAAACATGGTATTCTCATGTAGAGTATTGGGAAGTGATGGAACGCTCAGCCACTGCTTTCTCTACAATTTATTCCTGAGACTGCATGGCTGAAATTAACTGTATGTGAGAGCTTCTAAGAAAGCCTCAAGCCTGCTGGATAGAAATGCTGAATGAGACCTTTCAAGAAGGTTGTTACACTTGTGAGTCTGGTGGGGAGAGATCTTCAGGTATGAAATGGTGAATTGGGAAGAGCTTTATCCTCTTCATTTGAAGAACAAACTGATGATACAGATAACTTGAACTGTCATAGAATCATAGAATGGTTAGGGCTGGAAGGGACCTTCGAAGGTCATCTAGTCCAACTCCCCTGCAAGGAACAGGGATATCTCCAACTAGATCAGGTTGCTCAGGGCCTTGTCCAACCTGGCCTTGAACGTCTCCGGGGATGGAGCATCCACCACCTCTCTGGGCAACCTGTTCCAGTGTTCTACAACTCTCATGGTAAAAAATTTTTTCCTAATATCCAACCTGAATCTACCTCCCTCTATTTTAAAACCATTACCCCTTGTCCTATCACAACTGGCCCTCCTGAACAGCCTCTCCCCATCTTTCTTGTAGGCTCCCTTGAGGTACTGGAAGACCGCTATAAGGTCACCCCGGAGCCTCCTCTTCTCCAGGCTGAACAGCCCCAATTCTTTCAGCCTGTCCTCATAGGAAAGGTGCTCCAGCCCTCTTAACATCTTTGTGGCCCTCCTCTGGACCCTCTCCAACTGGTCCATGTCCTTCTTATGTTGGGGGCTCCAGAACTGGACGCAGTACTCCAGGTGAGGTCTCACGAGGGCAGAGTAGAGGGGGAGAAAGAATGAAATGAGAATGGCCTAAAGGGATGTGTCAAAATGTTACATTGGCCCTACTGATTTACGGTGGCCTTTAGTGAGAGCTGAAGAAATGATGCATCATGTTGTTACTGAAACCAAGGTGACACTTCAAATGCATGTAAAAATATGTGTGCCATGGAAAATGTAATCATTAACGAGAACAAAGCAGAACACAGTTATTAAGCAAGAAGATTAAAACAGTGAGTAGCAATGTCTGCTGGGTGAGACGTGGTCTCTGTCTAACAGAATGAAACAATTATAAGCAATATATGGTTCCAGAATGATTTGAACAGGTTCCCAGCTGAGCATCACTTAGCCAATTTTTCCCTCGGGATGAAAGCTAAGCTTTTGGCTATTCTGACTCATTTGACTCTATAACATACATTTTAAGGTCACTGTTGGACAAAGAAAGATGAAGAAGAATACATCTGCTTTTTTTGACTGGGATGGAAATAGTTGGTAAAGATCTTATGCCTTTGTGAAAAATGATCAAGAGTGGGACGACAGATAACGCCACTATACTCTGGATTTTCTCCATAGAAGGAGCCCTGCCATTGAAATGGCCAGGCTGAATGATGTTGGGTGTGCTGGACACATACAAAACCAAGGCAAAGTTTGTGTGTGTATATGTGTGCATCCAAATAAAACTATCCCCTAAATGGGAAAATTCCATGTCATCAATGCCCACTCAAGTCTGTGCCAAGTCATTTGTGACTTACAGGGCTTAATGCTTGAGAACATCCAGAACTGATGCTGCCGGGGAGCGCTGGCCGAGGTGAATCACGTATTACACAGCGTCGACGGCGGTGAAAAGCACCAGGAGCAGGAAAGGCTGCAGGTGGAGAATCCACCTCTCTCTCTCTGAAAAGGCCATCAGATAAAGAACTGCTTTGAGAACAATGAGCTGTCAGAAAAGCATCGTGGTCTAGCAATAATTACCGAACTTTGTCCGCACAGACAACGGAGAGCTGTGACAAGTAATCCTCTTGGTTGTCAAATAGACAAGCTGTGTACTCTCATCTCCTGCCTGAGACTCTTTATGTGTGAGAGACTCTCCATGACCCTCTCTGAGTCTCTGTGAGACACCCCTTGTCTCTCTCTCCATTATTTGCATGAATGAAGGTTTGTGGTCACTTTTAGTTAGCGTTGCTTTCTTTACATTCAGTTGAAACAGAATAAAAGGTACAGATGTGGAAACAGCAACTGATATGATGGAGGGTCTGATCACAAGAGCACTACTCTTTTGAAGGCTTCAGATGTGCTTTCAAGTGAACACGTTTACAAAGGATCATTATTTTTACTTGCAGTTCTCATAGTCGCACCTCTATGAAATTCAAAGTCTATGCAGGATTTTCCGTGTTAAATTTGTGGTTTAGGGGAACTATGTTCTGTTCCTGAGTATATTTTTATTTAGTTTTGTAAAGAGGGTTTGTAGTTCTAGAAGGCATGTTAATAAAAATGGAATAAATGATGTAATCTCTGGGAGTTCAGTCTGAGTAACGAATTTAGGATTTTGGAATAACAGCAGTAAGGATAAATATCTCAAAAAATGGTCATTTTTTTAAGAAAATCCTTAAGCACCAGAGTGCTCTGACCCATTTAGTAATGGGGGGATAAATACTATTTACTCCTAATCATTTCATTATTGCTGCAATACCTTAGAAGCCTATTTATAACAGAGATATTGCCACTTAGGCAATGTCAAATAAAAAATAAATAAAAAAAGCCCCAGGGCACTGCCTTATCCCCTAAGTCAGCTTTTGTCTCCTGGGCACAACTGGCACCCACTGCCTTCGTGACCCTGTGAGCTCAGGCAGGAGTAACCAGCGGTGCATACCCTGTGTGAGCCTTTAGCTGCCCACCTTTAGCGATGAACGATGCTGTGATGTGCTGAAATACTCCGAGACGTGCGTTGGACTGTGGCAGTTGTCCTCCAGCTTGACAAGGTAGTTGGCTGTAGCCCCGATCCTGAGCCAAACTGACCTCAGGAGACAAAAACTGATGACCAGTAAAGAAGTCCTCGGAAGCTGGTAGACAGTTGCCTTCTCCTTACTTCCCCACCAACATTCAGCAGTAAATCTGTCTCGATCACCCCTTGTTTGCTTAACCTTAATCCCACCCTCCAGGCTATGAAGAAGCAGAAAACCGAAGCATTCCTCACGCCCTCAAAAGAGTAAGGCAATTTTAGGCCCAGGTGATACCTTAATCCTTTTCTCACTCCTGGAAATGTGAAGACAAGATAAGTTGGGGCACTTTTCTTTCTTCCCACAACAGAACGGGCAACTTCTGCCCAAAGTGACACACGCCAAGGTCTTATTTCACAGCATCACGCTCTTGCAAAGTTCTTTCTGCGTTTTCAACTGCAGCTGAATTTTCTTAAGAAAATCTGATCCAGGGCTATCATCTTTCAGGGTTAATTTGCATCCGTCCTCAGTGTTAGACGGCACTGTCGAACTCAAAAGCTTCAGTCGTTTGGATTTGCTGCTGTGGTTTTACCTCCTGAACCTTTTGTTGGATTCCCTAACATACCCAACCTCACACCCAACCCCAGGCTGATGTCTTCCCAGGCCACAGCTCCTTTCCTTTTGGTCTAGCTAAAAGCATTGGCCTTTTCCCTAATTCTGTACACTTCTTCAGAGAAAAAAAAAAGAGAAACTTTACCCAGGTGCTAATTATATTCTAAGATGAACTAGAGGGCAGTCCCAGGTAGAGATAGAGCTGTATTTCAGTGATTTCTCACCAAATGAAACATTTCTGTGGTATCTAACCCTCTGTCTGCCTGTAACAGTCTGTACAGGCTATTACACAGGCTGAACCAAACTGTTTCTTCATTATTTTTCCAAAACGTAAGCCCAGCCTTAACCCAAGACTAAATCTGACCTCAGGGACTGACATTTCCCACTGATACTGTTACTGTCCTTGGGAGCAAATGATGTCTTTTACTTCTTCAGCTCCAGCAACATACAATATTAATTCTACCTTCTGAACTCTGAACTTCCCTTTCATCCAAATCTGACTCGGTGCATCAAGGACTTTCTGTCTGAGAAGTTCTTTGCGCTTAACCAACATCAGCTCTCTTCTAAATCATCACAGCTCTCTTGACATGAAACACTGAGATCCTTTGTGGAGCCTTTGCTTTTTTTTATCACGAGCAACATACACGATCTAAAATCTAAACAACTGCTACGGGAGACAGCTCCTTCTCTTAAATCAGCTATTCAGTTTGAGGTCCAGGTAACACCAACACTCTTCCTCAGCCTTCAAACTGTCGACACACTGAAGCAAGCTCAGCCCTTGATCCTTCAGCTTTCTTGACCTTAACTCAAATCTTAGCAGGAGCCGTAAACAGAGTCTGAGCCAGAGAGAATGCTCTTTTCAACTAGTAACCCCCAAAATATATAGCAAGAAATTCTCCTCTTTAATCAAATTTTTCTAATTTCCATCTAAATCTGAACCCTCATCTCAACTTGACACTGTAAACCAGCTGATTTTGAAGTTCTCACTGCTAAAAGAAAATGGTTTTAAATAGCATAATATTTGAATTCACTGTCAAAGTAATTTTACATGGCTTTCTATTGTGTAGCAGCTGTGTTTTAGCTTTGATAGCTGCAATCAGCTCTCATCTGTTTTCTGGAAAGGTAGATTTTGTAATAACTTGATTAAGCAGAAAGGCTGTATTTGCTAGCATAGTTCTCTTTCTCTCGGTACTTCCTTTTTTCTTTCTGGCAAGTTTCACTTTTTTGCTTCAGAGCATCATAAATTTCAGCTAAACACAGCTAAACACGTTTATGAATTGCCATAAACAACACTTAAGGATGTTAAAGCCATATTCTGCTTCCTGTTCCGAATCTGTTTTGTCTCTGGTGCCACCATAATCTGTTTCACTCACACGCACAGTGGCACTGCTAATTGTCCTTAATTGAGACTGGTGGTATCTAATATGCTACAGTGGTTTTCTGCTGAATTTTGATCGCGTGCGTAACGATGAGGGAATCCAGGCTCAGGCATTATACCTGCCTATTGCTGCTTGGAAAGTCACAAACAATGCAGCACGAGAGGCCTCCTCCCTTTATAGGCAATATTTCCAGGCTCACGTAATTGTTGACAGTTGTCTAAAGATTTTAATATTCCCTTACTTCTTTCCGGCTGCTGGAATGCGGTCCCTGTGAATATAACGATGAAAAGGCAAATTAGTTTCTTTATGTGGAACCAGTTTTCCTCAACGTTTGTGCTGGGTATGAAGAAGGAGAGGGATAATAAAAATATTTCTGCCAGAGAAAGTTGATCTTAGCAGAGTTTTACATCCTCCATATTTCCCAGGTGGACGTATAAAGGAAGGAAAAGACAGCATCATAGGTTTAATAGTTTCCACTAACACACGTTGAAGCCTGGTACAAAAACAAGTAATTTTAGCCAAGTACAATTTGTATCGATACACCTAGATTATGACAGGGCCAAATTCCTGTTGCCTTCCATAGCCTTTGAGAAAGGTTTAAACACCAATAACATTTCTGTTGATAGCAGACTCATCTTTTCCCCTTTCTCATTCTATACGTTGGCTACTCAATGTGCATTTTAGTTGTGGTAGCTTGCCAAGAAATGCAACGCTTCTCTTTGCCCGAGCGTGCAGCTTCAGTGCAGAATTTCTAAGTGTTCAAGGCCAGGTTGGATGAGACTTTGGGCAACCTGGTGTAGTGGAGGATTTCTCTGCCCATGGCAGGGGCGTTGGAACTAGATGATCTTTAAGGTCCCTTCCAACCCAAACCATTCTGTGATTCTATGATTCTATGATTTCTTTGGCGTAGGTTCAGCTGGTCAAAGGTGTGAAGAGCTGGTTCAGTTGGTCAGAGATGTGAAGAGCTGTGACTCCCTGACACTGCCGGGCTGCTGAATGGCTTCAGTGCACATTCAGTTACACCAGCCTCAGGCAACACGTTCCACTCTTAAAGTACTGTTATTCTGTACAGATACTAATGAAGTTTTATTGTTATTGCTGAGTCCACCACAGGAGCACTTTGCAGCTCTGAAATAGTCTGGTATTGCTGTCGTGGAACCTCACAGAACCAAGCCAGACCGACTAACAAACTAGAAACAGGATTTATTTTTTACAAGATGGTAACAAAAAAAATCAAACTAAGTTTTGCACTAACCAAAGCTGCTTTGAGGCTCCGACAAACATTGACAATCCATAGGTTTAGAATGTTGTTTGGGAGTTAATACTACGCAACTGACTGAAGTATTCTTAAGTCTTAGGGTTCATGACCCAAAATGTGCAATCTCTCACCTAAAATGGAGGGCTCTCAACCTCGAGGAGTTTCCTTGGACAGCATCCTGACACAATGGGAGAGTCCCCAGCTGCAGACCCCCTGCTCTGAGGAAGACCAGCTCAAAAGGGCTCTCTGATGGGGCTCCATTTATACTCTGGTCAAATCTGATCTGTGATCAAATATGGTTGTGTGGCCCCCTGCATTGGGTGAAGACCCCAACTTCCTCACTTTTCGACTAAAATGTGCACACCACTGTGTGGGTGTAACAAGAGCTGTGGCAGTCAGTTTTCGTGGGTGTTTGTCAGGGTGGGTGCATCTGCAACAATTGCCAATCAGATACTGATTGTTCAACGCAGCCCTGACTTCAATCTTAGCTTTTAATTTTGCATCGCGCTCGGCGCTGCACATGGGCACACCTAGCAGTGAGAATTAGGGTGAAAATTCTGGAGTGTTGACTTCTCAGCACCCTGATAGTGATAGGATTGAAACGTTGGCAGCAGGCATCTGAGCATGCGACGTGTAACACCTGCAGGAGATGCATTGAGATGTTTCTTAGTGGTGTCTATGATACCTCAGGAAGGACCAGAGAGCCAAAATACATTAAAATGTGCTTTTATATGGAAGATAAGAAAATCAGAAATTAAAGTCAACAGTAACCTGGAATTATCCAACTTTTCTCTTCCTAGGCAACCTCTCAAATTGCTGGTGCCTGGCTACAAACAGTAATGGGAGAAGTTTTCCAGCTTCAAAGACGATTCATAAATTAATTCACAGAATCGAAGGTTAGCTCACCAGTGGGATAAGCATTTGGGCTGGCCTAAGTACAGTATCAATTCCTCTGGCATTAAATAACCTTTCTTTTTCTGACAGACATTAATGGCCTTTCAGGTAGTCGCACGTAGTTTTCTCTGCCATTTACTTCCTGAGAAAGCTCTCATCTCGTTCCCAGTTGTTACAGCTCAGTTTAAAATTCTGCTCCATACAGAGTAAAGACGTATATATCATCAAGTCAAAGCCCCATTAGAGAATCAGGTGGTAGAAAAACCAGTGCTCAAAGTACATGGCTTTGGTTAATTGCTCATTTGTATTCCACCTTAGTGATGGAGGTTATATTTTCTGTGGGAGGGTTAATACCTCTCTCTGAGAACAAAACCAGAGACTGGGGGAGAGAAGTCTTTTTGAATCTGTAAAGGGCAGGCAATTAATTTATCTTATAGGCTTGGCTCTGGGTGCAATCTGAAATCAAAGGGCTAGAGCCGTTTTGGCAGATGGAAATGGCACGTAATAAGCAGGATACAGTACAAGATGTAGAACAAATAGGCTGCATTAAAAAATAATAGAAAAAAAAGACTAGTAAAACATCGTGCAGAGGGACTTAAAATGTCCTAAGGGATCCTCAGTGTTACACAGAGTATGGAAAAATGAACTGAAAATTCTAACCCTTCCCATCACTTCTGAACATGCATTGCAACGTGACACATCCTTGCTTTAACAATATGGGGACCAAAGTCATCAATCTACTCTTGTGTGCAATGGTGCAATAAAAAGAAAATAAAGCATTCGACCAACAAAATGCAGAAGTGAAAAGCAAAGGCCAAATATAGAGGGGAAAAAAGGCTTTATGGCTTAAAAGCCATCTCTGCTCTGCTATGGATCTCTTTTCACGTGGGGTTGTCAATTCTAGTGCAGTTTTCCCGTACAGCCCTCAGCAAGTAGCTTTGTTCAGTTTGCCTACACTGATTATTACAGATCAGCTGCTTCTTAAGTATCAGCTGTGAGGCTAAGTTCACTTTCTTTCTGTTTTTGGTAAGATTTCAATTAAAAAACCTTAATTTTAGAAGTAATAAAGAACTAAAAAAATAAGATTTGACACTGTCGAATGGTATTTCGTGTGACTTGTGTTTGTGGTTTTTTCTTGCGAAAACAATTTTTGCTTTGAAACTCTTTGATGTCATTAGCATTTAAAATCAGAATTTTAATTTTATCTAAATGAAAAGTTTTGATCATGTTGTTTTTTTCCCTGTGGAGAAATGTATTCTTTTCATGTTTAGTTCAAATGTGAAGGAAAGAAAGTTAGAAAACTCACAATACTTCATAAGGGCATTTATAAAATAGAATTTCCTACACTCTATAAGGCTCACGAGTATTTGTCATTTTATATTTCTGAATTAAGAAATAACTACTCAAAACAGTGAATCAAAAGATGTTATAAAAGATATGTGCATGCATGCTTTTCCAGAGGGCATAAAAGAGAGTAATGTTTTTTATTAAAATATTATATGCTGTTTTGAAAGTGTGTCTTCAGTGAGACACCATGTGTAAGAGCTTCCAATGTTCTAACACTCATTCTGTTTCTTATTTGCATTTCCTCCGTTTTTGTAATATTGTACTAATTAAGTTGATGTTCCTGCCTTCTATTGCAAAGAAACGTGAAAATCTGGGATGTAATTAATATTGCTGTCTCAAATGAGAATTCTATCTGTACAAGTCAGGAAAGATATATAGGACACTTCTCTATAAACCAGAGATACCAGGTAAAGAATCACTCTGTGTTTCTACCTACTAGTGCACAGGGGTACAAGTCACTCTACACAACATGAAAATGTCCATTGAGATAGTCAGACAAACAGCCACTGTCTCTTTGTGGAAAAATAACAGAAATCAGAGGGAATAGGAGAACATTGTTGCCCAAAGTTCAACTTACATCTTAACTTCAGCTGTAATAGTAGAGCAACTTTGAGGCGAGACACAGTTGCTGCTCCCAGGTACAGAATGCAATTGGCATGGACAAGGCCTCCTTGGGATGAATGGAATATACAATATCCTTGGAATGGGGAGTAGAGCGGTACGGAGGTGCAGCAGCTCATCCCTGTCAGCAGGGATAAAGAACGTCTGGTAAAGATAACCGCGTAGCTGCCACCAAGGAAGATGGATCGCGGCTGCTGCCTCAGCAGTGACGGTGAAATCGCGTCCTGCAGCTGAACTTTGCTCTTTATAATGTCATTGTAATACCAAAACACACCTCCACCTCAAAAGCCACCCTCCTCCAGGCTGTGACCACCCCTCACTGAGCATGTGATCGGAAATTCTTCTAGCCTATACCTTTAAACCAAAGCGAGACACATTTACACCAACCCTAACGAAGGTACATATGAGTAGAGTCACTCTAGCTCCACCTGAAAGTAAAAAACAGTATAAAAATGACTTAAGAGAAGGGGATGTTGGGGAAAGACTTCCATCAGAACGTCTGGGACCAGCTGGTGAGGCTGGACCTCTCTTCTCCTCCCGATGGGGACGCCTATGGAATAAGAGCTCTGTGTTATGCAGACTTAGTTACTAACACCTTGCCAGCTGTTGAAAATCATCACTGATCAGTTCTGTCTGTGTTTTGTTCCAAATCTGTTTTCACAGTCAGTATCTTATCGCTGGCTCTCCTCCAACCTGTACCCTGACACGAACATATATAATAAAATTGGTTTATCTATAATGTTAAGTTTCCAGAATCTTTGATCATTGATACAGGGGATAGAAGGGATTATAGTAATGAATAGTGATACCATCACCCTCCGACTTAGGGGGCTGCCCAGAGGGATTTGTCCCGGTGATGTCAGCATAAGCCTGACAGGGTTAACAGGGTTAACACGTTGTAAAGGGTTCGAGGTAACCCCCCCCCGCTCCTTAAATGGGGGTCGGGTACGAGGGTCTCGTCTTGCTTTGGAAACAGGCAGGCTGGTCGAATTGAGAAGGACTCGAGGTAGTCCCCCTCTCTATCCTCCATCATCCTAACATCCTGTCACAATGTGACACTCGTTCCTCCATTTTTTATTTTTCTGATACGTTATTCAAGCTGACGTTTTTATCTCTTATATCTAGATCTCTGTGGGGAGAAGAGAAAACCTCAGATGCCAGATAGTCTTGTCAAGAGAACATGTCTTGTATTTGCTGCCATTCTGTATTTGAGCCCTATACTGTTAAGAACCCACCACACCAGCAAGACTTTTTTGTTTTGTTTTAACTGACAGATAAGTTCAAATCAAATAAAAAGTGTTTTTTGTTTTTGTTTTTGTTTTTTAATTCAACGTATTTGCAATTTCTACTTATAAATATTTAGCATCCTGACAGCTGGGTCTTATGGATGTGACAACTTGAATGTAAAATTCTGTGGTTTTACAGCACATGGCACAGTCCTCTTTATTGGGTAACAAAACAAATTGAAGAATGTTTTTTTTTCCTGCCCCAGCAGCAAAATGACGAAATAGAAATTAAATTAAAACTTGGATGGTATGCTAGCAAAAAATTTTTTGGGGGTAAAAAAATTGGGACTCAAAAGAAAAATGCAAACGTATGAATGAAATACAATATTCTGCATTAAATGTAAATTATTGCTTTGAAATATCCAGCCATGCAGAAACCAGATTGTCCTGGTTTCAGCTGGGACAGAGTTAGCTTTTCTTTTTAGCAGCTAGAAGAGCACCGTGTTTTGGTTTCAGTCTGGGATTTGTTAAAAGCAGAACGCTGACAGCACACTGATGTTTATGGTTGGCACTGAGGCCTCAAGGACTTTTCAGCTTCCCGTGTTCTTGCCAGTGTGCAGGAGCACAACAGGATGGGGGGGAGCATGGCCGGGACAGAGGGTCCACGACTCCCCTTGTGATTTGAACTTGGATTTAGGATTAAGGGCCAAACTGGCCAATGAAGTATTCCATATCATGCAGTGTTATGGCCAGTATAAAGATGAGGGTTGACCAGAAAGAAGGGCTTATTTCATAGATTTCATAGATTTCTAGGTTGGAAAAGACCTTAGAGATCATCAAGTCCAACCATCCCTAATCCCCATTAAACCATATTCTCAAGTAGATCATCCACCCTATTCTTAAACACATCCAGGGATGGGGACTCAACCACCTCCCTGGGCTTTTGCTCTTCTGGGGGCTCTCACTCTCGGACTCTCGGAGAGTGTAGTGAGGTGCCCAAAACTGAACACAGTATTGGAGATGTGGCCTCACCAGTGCCCAGTACAGGGGGACCATCACTGCCCTGGTCGTGCTGGCCACATTATTTCTGACACAAGCCAGGATGCTATTCACCTTTTTGGCCACCTGGAAACACTGCTGACTCATATTCAGTCGGCTGTCGACCAGTAAGCCCAGGTCCTTTTCTCCTGGGCAGCTTTCCAGCCACTCTTTCCCCAAGCCTGAGGCGTTGCGTGAGGTTGTCGTTGTACATGGACAAAAGTTGAGTTAGTTGCAATGTGCAACCACACACAGTCTCATGATGGGATGTTTAGCCTGGACAGCTCTGCTTTCTCCATGGAAATGATAGTTTTTCTGGAGTGACTAAGCAAGCATAGCAGGAACAGGTACACATTTATGCAGAAATGCCAGCACGATGCACGAAGGTAGCTATACTTAGGGGAAAGCCACGTTAGCCTGAGGAAAAGGAAGACTGAAAGCTTTCAGCAAAGAAACAGAACGTCCCTTTGGGATTAGCTATGACTGGATGATGTGGGCAGCCAGATTTTCACCAAATTCAGTGCAAAGCTAGCAGTTAATTGCAGTAAACAGGGAAAAAGAAATCCTGATTCTGTCCTTGTAATCTCCTGATACTCTCCCTAAAGATGGAAAGCAAAAATGCTGTAAATTAAGCACAGATTTTGTTCCCAAGGTATTCCTTCCGATGAACTATGGATTCAGTAGTGAAGGCCATCGAAGGAGATATCTTGAGTGAAATCATTAGGATTGGCTTTGACTTCAGAGTTGCTGAATTAACCACTAGTGTAGAATGGGTGTAAAACTAAAAGAAGAAAAGCTGATGTCCCTGCTCTGGTTAGATTTTTCTTTGCTGGTTGAGTTTTTCTTAAAATTCCAGAGGGGCAATTCTGTATCTAGACAAAGGCTAATTTTTCACTCTGCACAGAAGCTAGCTCGGAGCTTTACCTTGACCGTTTACCTCGTACAATTGCCTGGCTACATATATGAGTCGCCACGATCTTCTCCGAAAAATGCTCGTGGATACACCACTTAAAATACAGTTTGAAGTGAAAAATCTCCAGGGGGTTTGTTAGAAGAAAGGGACAAAAGCAATAAAAACACAAAGTGAAAATTGTTTTCCCAACAATTTTATTTATGTTCAGCTGGAGTGGATAAATAGTACAATATAGCAACTCTTGTATGAAACATCTAACTTGATTTTTAAACCACAGACTACCCTCTGTGTCAAAGCTCTCAAAAGAGAAAAATGCCATTCTATTAGCTTGATGCTAACAGTGAATGGTTTGTCAGAAAACGAGAGTTATACTGAATCCAGTTGCACCTTCTCCAGCTGAAATAACGAATATTTTAAAGACACTGTTAAGAAAGACTTTAGTTAGAGATCCCAGCACTGCAGTAGTTAGAGATCCCAACACTACAGTAAGTACAGATCTCCAAAACTGCAATAATTAAAGATACTATCCAGACCTAAAACCAGACACTTTATTTTTAAGAATGACAGATCTGGGATCTAATAGACCATGGCAGGGACAGAATAGACCTGCTCTTCCACACAAATCAAATGCCAACAAATAAAGTTCATCTACAAGCACAACTGCGTGGCATGACTTGAACTGTTTTCCAAGAGGACTGTGTGTTTAGGACCATTAGCTTTTGAATGAGGTAGAAAACAAGGTCTTGGTTAAAGCTTAAAAGTACCTAAATAACTTTGCAACTACTGTCCTCATTTCAAAACTGACACAGGAACTCAAGTCTTACTGGAATTCACTGTAGGCATTTCTTGAAGAGCTACGCTTTGATCAGTTAGTCTTATCAAAATGCATGTGGCTAAATGTATTTCCAAAAGTGATTTCATCTCTAAAAAAAGTACTTTTAATCCTAGCTGACAAATTTACAGTACCCCTCATTTTGACAGGGAAGATTAATGACTCCTGTGGCACTGACACTTTAAACACACTTCATGGATCTTCTTGAAAGCAAATGTTCAGATGGACAATGAGAGTTCAAGATAAAGTTGGTCAGTACCTTCAGTGATGCTAATCCTCCATTGTTCAGTTGAGTTTTGACAGTGCTCAAAACTAGTGTGTTTTTTTTTTTTTTAATTACATTGTATTCTTTTTTTTTTTTTTTTCTCCTTTTGTTAAGGAAATGATTAAAAAATAAAAAATCCCCAGAGTTTGAAAATTTTGCGGAAGAGAGTATATAACAGAATCAAGGAAAACAAAACAACACTTGTGGCATGTGGGTAGTCCTCATGTTGGAGTCACCAAATAAGCTTGACAAGAGAGGGAGGAGTTTTCTCCCCAGCCTCTTTCAGACAGGTGGGCTGGGATATTTTATATTTTTTTTCATGATTGCATTATGTGGTGCATGGTTGGATTTTGTAGGTCATTTTTTTTTGTAGGTCATTCAGGAATTTTGTCCAACAAATTGCTCTTACTTTGATTTTTTTCTACTTTCCTCCCATGGATCATTACAATTCTAGTTATGGCCTGATCTCATTGGCATCTTTCTGCATACCCTCTGCTTACCCTCTAGTCAGTACTAGAACATACTATATGGTTTTGCAAATAGTAAAGAAAAGTGTAGTTAGAAAATAAGTGTTGTAGGACACCTCTGCAACAGCTTTAATGTGTCACCTTGACAGGAGTCCCTCCTGTGCATGTCTCCACTCCATCACTGGCCTTGAACTTCCCTCAGGAGTTTGGATGTGGGTAAGGAAACCTAGAAAACAAACTGACCCCTGCTCCCCCAGACCTGTGGCCACTTATTTGTTAAGCTATGCTCATGCAGATGACAGCATGTGCAGTGTCATTTCTGTGAACGAGTCTCTGCGTGTGCCTGGATGTATTTCATTTTTAAATCGTGTCATGCTTCACCAGCACTGCATCTTTTGTGTGCTGATGCCTATTTAGTCTTGACTGTTTAGCTTTGTGGGAACTCCTGCAGGGAAAAAATGGTCTCTTACCGTTTTTCTGCATCTGGTGCCTATAAATCTACCCTTGAGCCAGTAGAAAAATTCTTCAGCTCAGGGAGGTGTCCTGGTAAGCTCAAAGGAAAGAAAGAGCCTCCTGCTTCATCATAAACAGCTGTCAACTTTTATCCTTTAAAGAAACACTCATTTTTGCGCATGCCAAAGGCTAGGAAAATCATCCCCAGACTCAAATTTTTTGGGGAACCAGGATGCACAACAGTGCTGTCACAGTGATCCTCATTTTTCTCAAAGAACTTTTTGTTGAGTTCATTTCATGTGTCAGATACTTTGAAATGAAATATCTGGCTAAGCACCTCAAGTCTTACTCTCAAAGATCTGTCTTCTGGCAGAAAGTCTAACGCTGCTAATGCTATTTTTAGTTCCTAATTACTGTTTCCTTTTCCTCTTTGATCATCTTGGATGGAGAACAAAATAAGAAAATAAGGCAAGAAGAACATTCACAATACGTCCTATTTCCTCTAGTGTCACTAAGAGGCTGATGTGACTTGAATTGTGTTAGCAGTTATGACAAAAGTGGTCAGCAGACCACATTTTGACTATGGTAGTGGTTCTGAGCTTCCTTCTTCCTCACTTGATTAGCACCCTTTCAGCTCAGTTCAACTTACACTTGAAAAATCACAGTGGATTCAAAGATTTTAATCATTCCCTAGAGACAGTAGGAGCATGTTAGCCTCAGTTTCCTCACTGCATTGTACTGCAAAAATAAGATCTGCAGAAATTTCGTTTTGCCCTCCTAAGCTCTCTAGTTCTGCTCTGCCTGTTCGTTGGTTTGTGGCTGGATACTTCTTTTCTCTGTTTAGTAGAGCACACGGCCATGAAACCAGCATCAGCCATCTCTTGTACGATCAGTCCTTCTACCCCTAGACAGCCTTGATATTATTTATATTCTGGTTGGTGAATGAAATATTTTCCAGCCTTTCTATTCCAAATGGGGTTCAACATTTTTCTGAAACAAAGAGTGTTGATCATGTGAAATACCTTCGGTAACACTTTCAGGCCAAAAAAAACTCTGAACTTGGGTGTTGTTTTCAACTATTGTTAGATTATGTGATAAAAGGTTGATCTCCATACACACTGAGGAGCACAGGGGCACAAGGTGAGGGTGAGGGATGGGATGAACCCCAGTAACCCAGTCTCTGACCTGGCTGTACTGGGAGACCACCTGCTCCATGAGCTGGATGGTACCCATTGAGGTGAGTCATCGCATCCCTGGTCATCTCACAGACTGAGGGAATCACTGCCTAGGGACACGGGATGCACTGGGGGATGCAGGAGAAGAGCATTTGGGCATTGCATAAGATTTACGGGACGTTTAGGAGAGGAATCAAAGGCTGTGAGCTTGCTGTATTTTCATAAATCATGGAAGGCATTTCTAAAATGGTACTCTTGCCTTATTTTTAAATAAAAGTGCAGTGCAATGGGGAGAAGAGGAGAAAAAAAGAGGTTTGTTTGCTTTTGAAGAGCTAAGGCTTTCTCAGATAACGAGCACTTTCAGTGTATTTGCATCTGTGCAGGCAACTGTGCCAAGACTCTGCAGTCTCTTGCTAGAACCAAGATCACATTTCTCAGCCTGCCAAGCTCTAAATATGAGAAACACCACACAGCACGAGGACTGAGAGAAAGGAAAACAAGACATTGTAAATCCACAAAGCCGAAAAGGATGGGAAAGAGGAGGAACTGGATTTGCATGTTGTGAACACAGGGTACTGTTCCCTGACCTGTGTTTTATGATTCAGCTATTGCCCTGCAAATATTTCACAGCAATAAAAGGGAGCAAACGACAGTTCTGAGGGGACAGAGATAAATCTGTATCGGAAATAAGGGAGCACTGAGAGATATAGCTGAGATACACCCGAGCACGGATATATAATAAAAAGTCTGACAGAATGCTTGCACTGGATATGTACACTGGTGTTATAACAGCTGACAACGTGCAAGCTTTGGTAGCGATGGAGCTATTTATTGTTGATAACAGCACGGGGAAATGTAGCTTTTGTCCATGCCAAATTGCTCCTTTTACAAAGCAAAATAACCCATGTCAGTCAGTTCAAGATATTTTTTGTTTAAAAATACCAGTTGGAGACAGTATACGCACACACACAAACACAGAGGCACCAATATGTGTGCAGGTGTTTGCCACGTTGATGAAAGGGTCCTGCAGAATTTAAAGGAGGGGCAGCCAGATTCAGCCTAAAAAAAAATGATGGCAGTAACTTTTTGATGGTGAAACTCACAAAACTTAAACTTCGCATGGGTTTCAGTAGCTGTTTGACAGAGTACTCTATCAGGACTGAAAGTTTTCAGGAAAGCAATGGAAAGATCAGGAAACAATACTCAAAATAGTTGTTTGTCCCCTTTTGGAATCTTCTCTCTTCATTTCCTGCCTATATACTTTTGTAGGATGAGTGCTAAGGTACATGGAAAACAGAGAGGTGACTGGTGACAGCCAATGGTTCACTAAGGGCAAATCCTACCTGACTAATTTGGTGGCCTTCTACAATGGGATTATAACACTGGCAGATAAGGCAAGAGCAACTGATGTCATCTACCTGGACTTGTCCAAAGCATTCTGTCCTGCACAACATCCTTGTCTCTAAAATGGAGAGATGTGGATTTGATGTGTGGACCACTCAGTGGATAAGGAATTAGCAGCAAGGTTGTACTCAAAGAGCTGCAGTCAATGGTTTGATGTCCAGGTGGAGACCAATGATGAGTGGGTTCCCACAGGGCTCTGTATGGGGACCAGTATGATTTAACATATTTGTTGGGGACATGGACAGTTTGCTGACATACAAGTTTGCTGACGACATCAAGCTGTGTGGTGTGGTCGACACACTTGGAGGGAAGGGATGCCATCCAGAGGGACCTTGACAGGGTTGAGAGGTGGGCCCATGCAAATCTCTTCAAGTTCAATAAGGCCAAGTGCAAGGTCCTGCACACAGGCAAGGACAATCCCAAACATGGCTACAGACTGGGTGATGAGTGGATTGAGAGCAACCCTGAGGAGAAGGACTTTGGGGTACCTGTGGATGAAAAAATAGGCATGAGCTGACAATGTGCGCTGGCAGCCCAGAAAGCCAACCATATCCTGGGCTGCATCCAAAGCAGCGTGGGCAGCAGATCAAGGGAGGGGATTCTGCCCCTCTGCTCTGCTCTCCTGAGATCCCCCCTGCAGTGCTGCGTTCAGCTCTGGAGTCCCCAACAGAAGGACATGGAGCTCTTGGAGCATGTCCAGAGCAGAGAAATGAAGATGATCCGAGGGCTGGAGCACCTCTGCTGTGAAGACAGGCTGAGAGAGTTGGGGCTGTTCAGCCTGGAGAAGAGGAAGCTCTAGGGAGACCTTCCACCAGCCTTCCAGTACCTGAAGGGGCTACAAGAAAGCCGGAGAGGGGCTTTTGACAAGGACATGTAGTGATAGGACAAGGGTATAAGAGTTTCAAACTGAAAGAGGGGAGATTTTGGTTAGATCTAAGGAAGAAATTCTCACCTCTGAGGGTGGTGAGGCACTGGCACAGGTTGCCCAGAGAAGCTGTGGATGCCCCATCCCTTGAAGTGTTCAAGGTTGGATGAGGCTTTGAGCAAACTAGTCTAGGGGCAGATGTCCCTGCCTATGGCAGAGGGGTTGGAGCTAAATGATCTTTAAGGTCTATTCCAACTTAAAAGCATTTTATGACTCTATGAATATATTATAACTTACACAAATGCACTACTAAAACCGCAGAATCTGAAAACCAGACCTTTTGATGTTTTCTAACCGGTTTGACTCCCTCACCTTTTCACAGAAATTGCAGAAGGAGCTCTGCAGAGCTTAGAAGAAAACGGGCAGTGAGGGAGGGAGGCTTTGAGACACCCATGCCCTTCCTCAGTCCTCTGTAACCGTATACAGCTGCCGTGCCCGGGCACAGACTGGTGCAGGATGGAAGTGCTCAGAGGGGTCAGCGGAGCCCCAGAGGCCACCACCGTATGAGTAGGGTACCAGGATGTCTGGCAGCAGTTCTTTCTTGCAGCTGCATCTTCTACATTTGGTCCAACTACCACCGAGTAGATGTCTTATTTCTGTTCAAATTCATAAAAGCAGCAGAACCATGACTCGGATGAACGGCGGATCTGAGTCGTTCACCCTGCGGATCCTTCTCGTGATAATGAGTCAGAACAACTTGAGTCATTATTACCTCTGCTCTTCCGAGGTACCCATTTCCCTCCACAGGCAGTGCCTCCGAGCAGCCGACGGTCTATTAGGGGAATTCATTATGAGTTCGCGCTTCTCTTTTGAGAAGCAACGTTTAAATATTTGCTTTTATTTCTTTATTTCGATCCAGCCTGCACCATTCATTTCACGTACGGGAAGCGAACACAAAAGGCAGCCTTGCAGCCAATTTTCTTCCGTGTCAGGTCACGTGCCTTTCATGAAGTTTAGTGTCACAGAGAGAAATGACAGAGCGTTTCATACATCATTGTCTAGCTGGGGACAGGTTAGGAGGCTGAGAGATAATAACAGCTGCTTTCAGCTATTATCAAGTTAGCTCGGGCTATGATGCAAATAATTGTTACTGCCATTATCTTTGAAGCCAGATGTTTGGTGCCCCTGTGAGAAAAAAACAGAATATCACTACTACTTCTGAAAAGACTTTTTTTTTCCACATTGTTATAATTCAGCAAAGAATGATATGACTAGGGCCTGAGTTGAAATATGGAGGGGGGGAAAAAACATTTCTATAAATGGCAGAA